>NC_133324.1:535088994-537688320 GCF_042186555.1 Aquarana catesbeiana | reverse complement strand
TTTTCTTTCCTTCCATCTATCTTTCTTTCCATCTATCTTTTCTTTCTTTCTTTCTTTCTTTCTTTCTTTCTTTCTTTCTTTCGTTCTTTCTTTCTTTCTTTCTTTCTTTCTTTCTTTCTTTCTTTCTTTCTATCTATCTCTTTCTTTCTTTCCATCTTTCTTTCCTTCCATCTTTCTTTCTATCTATCTATCTATCTATCTATCTATCTATCTATCTATCTTTCTTTCTTTCCTTCCATCTTTCTTTCCATCTTTCTTTCCATCTTTCCTTCCATCTTTCGTTTCTTTCTTTCTTTCTTTCTTTCTATCTCTTTCTTTCTTTCCATCTTTCTTTCCTTCCATCTTCTCTCTATCTATCTATCTTTCTATCTATCTTCTATCTATCTATCTATCTATCTATCTATCTATCTATCTAATCTATCTATCCATCTATCTATCTATCTCTTTCCATCTTTCTGTCTTTCTTTCTTTCCTTCTATCTATTTATCTATCTCTTTCCTTCCATCTTTCTTTCCTTCCATCTATCTTTCTTTCCATCTATCTTTTCTTTCTTTCTCTTTCTTTTCTTTCTTTCTTTCTTTCTTTCTTTCTTTCTTTCTTTCTTTCTTTCTTTCTTTCTTTCTTTCTTTCTTTCTTTTCTCTTTCTTTCTTTCCATCTTTCTATCTATCTATCTATCTATCTATCTATCTATCTATCTATCTATCTATCTATCTATCTATCTATCTATCTATCTATCTATCTATCTATCTATCTATCTATCTATCTTTCTTTCCTTCTATCTATCTATCTATCTATCTATCTATCTATCTATCTATCTATCTATCTATCTATCTATCTATCTATCTATCTATCTATCTATCTATCTATCTATCTATCTCTTTCTTCCATCTTTCTATCTATCTATCTATCTATTTCTATCTTTCTTTCTTTCCTTCCATCTATTCTTTCTTTCTTTCTCTATCTATCTATCTATCTATCTATCTATCTATCTATCTATCTATCTATCTATCTATCTATCTATCTATCTATCTATCTATCTATCTATCTTTCTTTCTTTCTTTCTTTCCTTCCATCTTTCTTTCCATCTTTCTTTCCTTCCATCTTTCCTTTCATCTTTCCTTCCTTCTTTCTATCTATCTATCTATCTATCTATCTATCTATCTATCTATCTATCTATCTATCTATCTATCTATCTATCTATCTATCTATCTATCTATCTATCTATCTATCTATCTCTTTCTTTCTTTCCTTCCATCTTTCCTTCCATCTTTCTTTCCTTCCATCTTTCTTTCTATCTATCTCTTTCCTTCCATCTTTCTTTCCTTCCATCTTTCCTTCCTTCCATCTTTCCTTCCTTCCTTCCTTCCTTCCTTCCTTCCTTCCTTCCTTCCTTCCTTCCTTCCTTCCTTCCTTCCTTCCTTCCTTCCTTCTCCACCCATTCCCCTTTATTTCTCTCTTTGTGACAGCCTACCAGAATAGGTAGGATCTGTGAGAGCAGCTTCCCTGTGCAGCTCTGCTTGAGGAAAATATATCTTTATTATGCCCACTTACCTACCCCCTGTACTGTCCACTCCCCTATACTGTACACTCCTAATACAGTTCATTTTCATCCCTTGAATTTTTTTTTCCCATTATGGGAGTGAGTGGGGCCTCATGTCTAAGTTTTGCCTAAGGCCTCACAAAGTCTAGAGCCGCCTCTGGGGCCTAGGATCGGAATAATGCTTTAGGTCATAGATGCTGTGGTACTGTGTAAAGTTTAGGATTAGGTGAGAAAGGCATATATACCACACTTATCTAAGCAAATAAGTTACAGTCCACATCAGGAGGTGATAATGGTCCATGTATGCTAAAAGAGGAGGAATCCTCAAGTATATTAGAATATTCAATGTATGGCTCCCTAGACACGTTGTATCCTGCACAATGAAAAGTAGAGATCTTTGTTCCTTGTATTGTAATCCTTTAATAAAAACTATTGAAACACAAAAAAAAAATAAAAATAATAAAAATGCTATAAATCTATCCCCTATTTTGTAGACGCTATAACTTTAGGGGCAAACCATTCAATATACGCTTTGTGATTTTTATTACCAAAAATATGTAGAAGAATACATATTGGCCTAAACTGAGAAAAAATTAGCTTTTTTTTTTTTTAAATGGGGATATTTATTATAGCAACAACTACAAAATATTGTGTTTTTTTTTTTAAATTGTCGCTCTTTTTTTTGTTTATAGAGCAAAAAATAAAAACCGCACAGATGATCAAATACCACCAAAAGAAATCTCTATTTGTGGGAAAAAAAGGACGTCAATGTTGTTTGGGTACGGCATGCGCAATTTTCAGTTAAAGTGACATAGTGTCGAATCACAAAAAAACGGCCTGGTCATTCAGCAGCCAAATCTTCCGAGGCTGAAGTGGTTAATCATGTTTTAAATAAACACCGCCATCACCCAAGGGAACCTCACAAGACACCACTTCCCCTGGTGTCACACACTCTGCAGGCACTTGTTCTAACCATCTAACCTTTTCTAACACCATCTGGATCTCTATCCAAATCCTCAACAGATGAGCTCTCGTCTGATCCACATACAATTTGTACCGCATATCTCATCCACTTCTCTATCTCAGTGGCCTTCTAGGTTTGTCACATAAACCTATTTTTGGACTGGCGCTCCCAGTCTTTAACCACCGCTATCTGAGTTATGGTCAGGATCTCTGCTGGTTTCTGGTCCATGCTCAATCCTTCCATCTTGTGTGGTTTGTCCACTGGTGCAGTATATGCACCCTTCACTGACGCCAACAACTGACCAGCACCATCATGGACCACAGCAGCAGAAATGCTTTCCATTTGGCTGTTATAAGGAGAAACCTCTGACATTTTTTACTTGCTTTCCAGTTCCACTTCAAAGCATTTCTCATATCCCATATTTTCAGGAAGCAGTCCAGCAGCATACACAGGGGCAACTTTTAACATTATTAATACATTCTGGAACAAGCCATTCC
Organism: Aquarana catesbeiana; assembly: GCF_042186555.1. Classification (NCBI taxonomy): domain Eukaryota; kingdom Metazoa; phylum Chordata; class Amphibia; order Anura; family Ranidae; genus Aquarana; species Aquarana catesbeiana. The sequence continues at coordinate 537,685,318 of NC_133324.1, read as the reverse complement.
TGTCTTGTACTCCACCTAGTGGTACTCTACAGTACTGATACATCAGACACCAGCATAGATTGGCAGTGCATCTCCTTTAATATTTTTGTAACAAAACAACCCCTTGACTCCAGATTTACAGTAAGTCTTTCCTGGAGACATTTATGGCCCTGAGATCACAGAGAGACTCATTCGCTGAGACTTGAGATGTTGCAACTTTTAAAGGAACATCCTCCCAGCTGGAGGCAACCACAGTCTGGGGCTTCACCAGAGTGCTGCCGGGTGCTGGGATCATGATCAACTTCTCAGGCTCAGAATCAGTGAGCTGCTCCTGATCATTCCCAGTGATGGCATCAATTTGACACTCTATGCCAACATTGCTTTGTGGGTCACAGATAAAGTCTCTGCTGTGTGCTCGTCCTTATCTGGTCCTTCTTTCTCACAAGGGTTAACCACTGCAGCAGCCACCACACCCTTAACTATGGGCTGTTCTGCAGACCTTCCTGCTGACACAGCAGAAATAGTGTCCATCTTATTTTTATGCATAACAGCCTCGTCTATCATTGAGATGAGCTTTTTACCCCAACAATCCCAATCCATTGTATATGCGCTCCATTCGCCAGTGCTCCTCAGCACTGATTCATCTGCCCAAGGAGATACATAAGAACAGATGGGACCCTGCGGCATAACGTGTAGGGGAGGGGCAATCTGATATCATGGCACTCACAACCCAGAGGAGAAATAATTGAACATATACCGCTGAGCTGTTATGGTGTCATAGATGTAGAATTTTTTCATACAATTGTGGCAAAAGTATGATGGGCACCTTGTACATGTGAGTATTTTATGAAGTGCGAATAAAGTCATTTTATTTATGATAAAAGCACTGTTGGCGATCTCTTCCTTTTCATTATGGCTCTGGCAATGATTATATATGAGGAAACATGTGCAGCTACATTAAGGAGGGGAAAAGGAAATCAATTTTTAGTCCTGGAAGGACTTAAAGTGCTTTTTTCACCTGACCTAAGTGTAAGGTTGCATGCTATTATGTGAGAGCATATCTGATGGTGGAGCACGAGTGATATTAAATAGCGGCATTACAAGGGGACACTTATAAGGAGGTAGCAGCACTGCAACGGGATAAGCACAAGGAAGAGTTTGTGCATGATTTGTAGGATTGTTTGTTTTATATATTTTTTCTCACTTGGATTGCATTGGAAGTCTGAGGACTCTATTTGGGACTGCACTTTTATGTTTGATATACAGGTGCATCTCAAAATATTAGATTATCAAAAAGTGAATTTATTTCAGTAATTCAATTGAAAACGTGTGTGTAACACATCTATATAAAATATATGAGTTTCAGATGGATATATTTCAAGCATTTCTCTTTTTTTTTAATTTTGATGATTATGGTTTACAGCTAGTGAAAACCCCAAATTCAGTCTCTCAGAAAATTAGAATATTACATAAGACCAATAAAAAAATGATTTTTAATACAGAAATATTGGCTTACTGAAAAGTATGTCCATGTACAGTATAGTATGTACTGTACCAATACTTGGTCGGGACTCCTTTTGCATGAATTACTGCATCAATGCGGCATGGCATGGAGACGATCAGCCTGTGGCACTGCTGAGGTGTTATGGAAGCCCAGGTTTCTTTGATAACAGCCTTCAGCTTATCTGCATTGTTGGGTCAGATGTTTCTCATCTTCCTCTTAACAATACCCCACAAATTTTCAATGGGGTTTAGGTCAGGTGAGTTTGCTGGCCAATCAAGCACAGTGATACCATGATCATTAAACCAGGTATTGGTACTTTTGGCAGGGTGGGCAGGTGCCAAGTCCTGCTGGAAAATTAAATCAGCTTCTCCATAAAGTTGGTCAGCAGACGAAAGCATGAAGTGCTCTAGAATTTCCTGGTAGAGGTCTGCGCTGACTTTGGATTTGATAAAACACAGTGGAACAACACTAGCAGATGATATGGCTCCCCAAATCATTATGGACTGTGGAGATATTTTAATTTCATTTGGAAATCCAGGTCCCAGACTCTGGAAGAAGAGTGGAGAGGCACAGAGGTCCAATGTGAAGTTTCCACAGTCAGTGATGATTTGGAGAGCCATGTCATCTGCTGGTGAAGAAGACACCAGACCCAACAATGCAGATGAGCTGAAGGCAGCTATCAAAACAACCTGGACTTCTTTAACACCTCAGCAGTGCCATAGGCTGATCATCTCCATGCCTAGGGTTGCCACCTCATCCCTTTAAAAACAAACACATATTACACAGGTTCTGTGGCTGATTAAGGTGGTAATGAAACTCACTTGGTACCTTATCTGCATTAAATTAGCCTCAAAACCTGTGTAATTCATATGTGTTTGGGTTTAAGGGGACGAGGTGGCAACACACACCACATCACATTGATGTAGTAATTCATGTAAAAGGAGCCCTGACCAAGTATTGGTATAGTGCATACTATACTGTATATGGACATACATTTCAGTAAGCCAAAATTTCTGTATTAAAAATCCTTTTTTTTTTCATTGGTCTTATGTACTATTCTAATTGGGTTTTCAGTAGATGTAAGCCGTAATCATCAAAATAAAATAAAAAAAAAAAACATGTGAAATATATCACTCTGTGTGTAATGCATCTTTAAAAAATATGAGTTTCACTTTTTGAATTGAATTACTGAAATAAATGAACTTTTTGATGATATTCTAATTTTTTGAGATGCACACTTATTAACCACCTCAATACTGGGCATTTTCACCCCCTTCCTTCCCAGACCAATTTTCAGCTTTCAGTGCTCTCTCACTTTGAATGACAATTACTCAGTAATTGCTACACTGTACCCAAATGAATTTTTTATCATTTTGTTCAAACAAATAGAGCTTTCTTTTAATGGTATTTATTCACCACTTCATTTTTTATTTTTTGTGACATAAGCGAAAAAAGTGTGAATATTTTGAAAAAAAAAAAAACACAATTTTCTACCTTCTCTTTTAAAAGAAACCAAAAAAATCAAATTTTGTCAGAAATTTAGGACAAAATGTATTCTACTACATGTCTTTGGTAAAAAAAATCCTGATAAGTGTATGATCATTGGTTTGTGTGAAAGTTATAGAGTCTATAAGCCATGCTACGCATTATTGAAAATGTATCCTAATGCACTGATGGCCTCATTTCTTGAGGCCCTAAAATGTCAGGACAGTACAAATGACCCCTTTTTGGAAAGAAGACAGTCTGAGGTATTTAGTAAAAGGCATAGTAAATTTTTTGAAGTTGCATTTTTATCCCCACAGTGCTTTGGAAAATTAAGAAATATATATATGTATATATTTCTTCACTAAATTGTCATATTTCCAAGTTTTTTCTCACACACGGTGCAGGCATAATTGCAATTACACCCCAAAATACATTCTGCTATTCATCCTGAGTATGGCTATCCCCCATGTGTGAGACTTTTCCACAGCCTGGCCACATACAGAAGCCCAACATCCATGTAGTGCCATCATTTCCTGAGTACCTATCACATTTTTTAAGGCCCTGGAGCACCAGGACAATGGAATTACCCACAAAATGACCCCATATTGGAAAGAAAACACCCCAATGTATATTCTATGAGGCATAATGAGTCTTTTAAACACATAATTTCTTTCCAAAATTTTTTGGAAAATGTGGAAAGAAAATGAAAACATTTTTTTTCTCACAAAGTTGTCAATTTAGAAGATCTTTCTACCACATAGCATGTACATAGCCATAATGACACCCCAAAATACATTCTGCTACTCGTCCTAAGTATGGCGATACTCCATGTGTAAGACTTTTCCACAGCCTGGCCACATAAAGAGGCCCAACATCCATATAGCACCATCAGGAGTTCTAAAGGCATAAATTACACATTTCATTTCCTGAGTACCTATCACATTTTTGAAGGCCCTGGAGCACCAGGACAATGGAATTACCCACAAAATGACCCCAATTTGGAAAGAAAACAACCCAATGTATATTCTATGAGGCATAATGAGTCTTTTGAACATGTCATTTCTTTCCACAAGTTTTTGGAAAATAAAAACCTATTTTTTTCTCACAAAGTTGTCAATTTAGAAGATCTTTCTAAGACATAGCATGTACATAGCCAAAATGACACCCCAAAATACATTCTGCTACTCGTCCTGAGTATGGCGATACCCCATGTGTGAGACTTTTCCATTACTTGGCCACATACAGAGGCCCAACATGCAAGTAGCACCTTTAGGCTTCTAACACATAGCATGTACACACCAAGAATTATAGCCCAAAATACATTCCGCTGAGCAAAGTGTACAAAAAAAATCACCTGTGGTTTTGGCAGGCAGGAATACTGTTCCAGAGCAGTCAAAGCATTTGTCCAGACAGCCAAAGGAAATGTCCAGGAATTGTCCAGGCAGCAGACAGATATGGAAAAGTATGAACATGTTTCAGTACAGTCCAAGGTTTAGTAGGCAGTTCAGGTAACAGGCATAGGCATGGCCAGTTCAGGGGGCAGGCAAAGGCATGGCCAGTTCAGGTGGCAGGCAAAGGCATGGCCAGTTCAGGTGGCAAGCAAAGGCATAACCAGTTCAGGTGACAGCAGGCAGCACATTGTACATTGGGCCTTAGTCAGGTAAGGCCTGAAGACGGGGTAGAGGCTTCTTCCCACCCAAATCTCTACGAAGCCTCTGAGTTTCTACACCCTAATCCGAGAAAAGTAAAAACCCAGGGAAAAATATTTTCTCCACCTGTAAAACCTTTTCTGGAGCCCTCACATATGTGAGACTCCTGTGCTGTACAGTGGCAGGGCAAATGATCAGTTCAGGAGGCAGGCAAAAAGCATGGTCATTTAACAGGTCGAGGTCAATTCACGTTGAAGGCAGAAACATGTTTGGCAGAGGCATAGTCGTTAACAGTCCAAGTCATTCATAGAAATGGCAGATAGTGGAAACTGGAAAAAAATCATCTTCACTTTATTAATAGTGTAGTGAAGTATGATAGCTCCGATAGCATGTTCCAATACAGAGGCCTGGTTGGGAGGGACATTGGGGACAGTAGTATCGGGTGTCATGATGAATTCCTCTACTTGAACACACACAACATTTTTTTAGGGGTTTGCGACCTGTTTGGGTAAAAGGGAGGATTTCGGGAAAGTGCCCTTCATGGAGCCTGGCTAATGAATCCGAGCAAATTAGTTGAGGGGCTTGGCCATGGGGATAGAGAAGGGCTGTGACAACATCTTCTTGGAATTTTAGATAGGTTAGGGAACTTTGGGTGCACTTAGAAAAAATAATATATTAATTGAACAGGGCTAGTTGCATCAAATAAATGGCGACTTTCTTGTACCAAAACAGTGATCTCCTGGTGGCCAAGTAGAGCTGCATCATCTGGTCTTTTATATCCACTCCCCCCCATGTATAAGTTGTACTCATGCACACATTCTGGCATCTGGATGGGGCCTCTTCTTCTCTGCAGTTCCACCAAGGTGTCATCATGCATTGTAGACATCTCTTTTTTTATCTCTCCACTTCAGCGCTAGTACCTCTTCAGTCCGCATACTGGCCATTTCACCCTGTTTCAATTTCTTGGTGACCAATCTCTGTGGGAAGCCTTTGCGGTTGGTCCGTGCTGTCCCACAGGCCACAGTCTTCTTTTGGTATAAATGGCGGAAAAGTGGGAGACTTGTGTAGAAATTGTCTATGTATAGGTGATAACCTTTCCCAAGCAATAGTTGGATCAGCTGCCAGACAATTTTGCCACTTGTTCTCATGTAGGTAGGGCATACAGAGGGGTTTAGCTGTCTGTCTTTTCCCTCATAAATGATAAAGTCATATGTGTAACCCGTCTTATAAAATTTTACCCCACGTCTGGCTCTTTTACTGGGGAGGTATTGCTTTATTCCAAGTCTTCCAGTGAAGTGTACTAGGGATTCATCTACACCGATATTTATATCAGGGGTAAACATCTGCTTGAAGCTGGGGCAAAAAAAAATTGATTAGGGGCTGAATTTTGAATAATTTATCATAACTGGGATGATTTAGAGGGAGGCATTGGGCATTGTTGTTGAAATGTAAAAATCTCATAATCATCTCATAACGGGTTCTGGGCATCAATGACGAATAGACTGGCATGTGGTGGATAGGTTGGGTAGGAATGGAGTTCATTTTTTGTCAGCCCCATGTTGAGGGTTAGACCAAGGAAAATTTTAAATTCTTCCACGGTGAGGGGTTTCCAAACAAAAGGACGGGCATATGAAGAACTTGGATTGTTGGCTATATGTTGGCTGGCATATAGATTACATTGCTCCACAATGTAGGTTAGGAGATCATTGGTAAAAAATAAGTGAAAATAATAAAGTGGGGTTACATTTTCCGTCTGTATCTGAGGGCCTGGCTGGGCTGTAAAAAGGGGAATTACAGGTTCTACTGACATATCGGGCAGCCATGTTGGATACAGTAGAACATCTGGGAGGCTAGTATGGGCACTGCCTCGTTGATGGGATGCTCCGTTGCTAGCATCTGGCCTATCCTCTAGGAAGGTTGCAGAACTGCTGGTGGATGCCTGCCTATTCCGAAGTGCTACGCTGCTGGTGGATGCCCTGGAGTGCTGCGCTGCTGGTGGATGCCTGTATATCATCCTGGAGTGCTGCGCTGCTGGTGGATGCCTGCTGGTGGATGCCCTGGATTGCTGCGCTGCTGGTGGATGTCTGCGTCTGCGTCTGCTGGGGGACACGCGTGCATCGGGATCGCGCGGGAGCACGCCCGCGCGATCCTGCTCCTTCTGAAGAACGTTCAGGAACGTCCACTCAGAAGGAGGGAGCTCCCACCCAGCCGTTTATGTGCCATGGCCGGGTGGGAAGTGGTTAATATTATAAGTAGAAGTAAGTTATGATTGGTTAAGTTTGGTGCATTTTACACAGGTGGTTCTTATTCATTTAGCACACAGGTGTATGGAAGGAAAAGCGGGTCACATTTATTTTTGATCTAATTCATTATACACATTTATATGGGAATCTTGTAGGTGTCAGTAGCTCTCATTAGAATAATTAGGCAATACATAGCTGCTCGCAAGGCTAGTCGTTATTTAGTTACCAGACCCATTGCACAAGTCACTCTGAATTAGGGATGAGCTTCGTGTTCGAGTCGAACCCATGTTCAACTCGAACATTGGCTGTTCGGTCGTTCGCCGAATTCCAACGTTATGGGCCGTTCGCGCCAAATTCGTGTGGCGCGTCACGGCCCATAATTCACTGCGGCATCGCAGTGCATTGCTGGCTGATGATTGGCCAAGCATGCACTATGACCCGCATGCTTGGCCAATCACAGCGCCATCGGTAGAGAGAGCTGTAATTGGCCAAAGCCAGGGTGGCTTTGGCCAATTATGGCTCAGGGAATTTAGAACACGCCCCACACTATATAAGGCCGCCTGCACGGCGGCCCTGTGTAGTGTGTGTTCCGGCATTGAGATACATAGATAGACAGAGAGACAATGTCATTTCATTTGAGTTAGCTAGATTAGGCAGGACAATCAGTGAGTTAGCTGCACTTACAGTGTATTGTGTATATATATATGCATCCCAGGTGTTGCATATACACTGTATTCAGTTTAGCTAGATCTGTTCCTGTTATCTTCCTACTGACAGGCAGGCTTGTCTTGTTACAGTATTTACAACTACCTGAAGAAAATTGCTGGTGTTCTTTTGATCCTATTAGTACCACAGTCAGGCAGCTAGACTATTTACAGTTAGTGTAGTGCGTCCAGCTCACAGTGTTCAGCTAAAACTACAAGTTAGTGTAGTGAGACCTCTGCACAGTGTTCATCTAAAGCTACAAGTTAGTGTAGTGCGTCCTGCTCACAGTGTTCAGCTAAAACTACAAGTTAGTGTGGTGCGTCCTCCTCACAGTGTTCAGCTAAACCTAAAAGTTATTTTTTTGCGAGCTCTGCACAGTGTTCATCTAAAGCTACAAGTTAATGTAGTGCGTCCTGCTCACAGTGTTCAGCTAAAACTACAAGTTAGTGTAGTGAGACCTCTGCACAGTGTTCATCTAAAACTACAAGTTAGTGTAGTGCATCCTGCTCACAGTGTTCAGCTAAAACTACAAGTTAGTGTAGTGAGACCTCTGTACAGTGTTCATCTAAAGCTACAAGTTAGTGCAGTGTGTCCTGCTCACAGTGTTCAGCTAAAACTACAAGTTAGTGTGGTGCGTCCTCCTCACAGTGTTCAGCTAAACCTACAAGTTATTTTTTGCGAGCTCTGCACAGTGTTCATCTAAAGCTACAAGTTAGTGTAGTGCGTCCTGCTCACAGTGTTCAGCTAAAACTACAAGTTAGTGTGGTGCGTCCTCCTCACAGTGTTCAGCTAAACCTACAAGTTATTTTTTTGCGAGCTGTGCACAGTGTTCATCTAAAGCTAAAGTTAATGTAGTGCGTCCTGCTCACAGTGTTCAGCTAAAACTACAAGTTAGAGTGGTGCGTCCTCCTCACAGTGTTCAGCTCCCATGTGTTGCATATATATATATATATATATATACACTGTATTCAGTTTAGCTAGATCCGTTCCTGTTATCTTCCTACTGACAGGCAGGCTTGTCTTGTTACAGTATTTACAACTACCTGAAGAAAATTGCTGGTGTTCTTTTGATCCTATTAGTACCACAGTCAGGCAGCTAGACTATTTACAGTTAGTGTAGTGCGTCCTGCTCACAGTGTTCAGCTAAAACTACAAGTTAGTGTAGTGAGACCTCTGCACAGTGTTCATCTAAAGCTACAAGTTAGTGTAGTGCGTCCTGCTCACAGTGTTCAGCTAAAACTACAAGTTAGTGTGGTGCGTCCTCCTCACAGTGTTCAGCTAAACCTAAAAGTTATTTTTTTGCGAGCTCTGCACAGTGTTCATCTAAAGCTACAAGTTAGTGTAGTGTGTCCTGCTCACAGTGTTCAGCTAAAACTACAAGTTAATGTAGTGAGACCTCTGCACAGTGTTCATCTAAAGCTACAAGTTAGTGCAGTGCGTCCTGCTCACAGTGTTCAGCTAAAACTACAAGTTAGTGTGGTGTGTCCTCCTCACAGTGTTCAGCTAAACCTACAAGTTATTTTTTTGCGAGCTCTGCACAGTGTTCATCTAAAGCTACAAGTTAGTGTAGTGCGTCCTGCTCACAGTGTTCAGCTAAAACTACAAGTTAGTGTGGTGCGTCCTCCTCACAGTGTTCAGCTAAACCTACAAGTTATTTTTTGCGAGCTGTGCACAGTGTTCATCTAAAGCTACAAGTTAGTGTAGTGCGTCCTGCTCACAGTGTTCAGCTAAAACTACAAGTTATTTTTTTGCGAGCTCTGCACAGTGTTCATCTAACGCTACAAGTTAGTGTAGTGCGTCCTGCTCACAGTGTTCAGCTAAAACTACAAGTTAGTGTAGTGAGACCTCTGCACAGTGTTCATCTAAAACTAAAAGTTAGTGTAGTGCGTCCTGCTCACAGTGATTAGCTAAAACTACAAGTTAATGTAGTGAGACCTCTGCACAGTGTTCATCTAAAGCTACAAGTTAGTGCAGTGCGTCCTGCTCACAGTGTTCAGCTAAAACTACAAGTTAGTGTGGTGCGTCCTCCTCACAGTGTTCAGCTAAACCTACAAGTTATTTTTTTGCGAGCTCTGCACAGTGTTCATCTAAAGCTACAAGTTAGTGTAGTGCGTCCTGCTCAAAGTATTCAGCTAAAACTACAAGTTAGTGTGGTGCGTCCTCCTCACAGTGTTCAGCTAAACCTACAAGTTATTTTTTTGCGAGCTGTGCACAGTGTTCATCTAAAGCTAAAGTTAGTGTAGTGCGTCCTGCTCACAGTATTCAGCTAAAACTACAAGTTAGTGTGGTGCGTCCTCCTCACAGTGTTCAGCTCCCAGGTGTTGCATATATATATATATATATATATATATATATATATATACACTGTATTCAGTTTAGCTAGATACGTTCCTGTTATCTTCCTACTGACAGGCAGGCTTGTCTTGTTACAGTATTTACAACTACCTGAAGAAAATTGCTGGTGTTCTTTTGATCCTATTAGTACCACAGTCAGGCAGCTAGACTATTTACAGTTAGTGTAGTGCGTCCTGCTCACAGTGTTCAGCTAAAACTACAAGTTAGTGTAGTGAGACCTCTGCACAGTGTTCATCTAAAGCTACAAGTTAGTGTAGTGCGTCCTGCTCACAGTGTTCAGCTAAACCTAAAAGTTATTTTTTTGCGAGCTCTGCACAGTGTTCATCTAAAGCTACAAGTTAGTGTAGTGTGTCCTGCTCACAGTGTTCAGCTAAAACTACAAGTTAGTGTGGTGCGTCCTCCTCACAGTGTTCAGCTAAACCTACAAGTTATTTTTTTGCGAGTTCTGCACAGTGTTCATCTAAAGCTACAAGTAAGTGTAGTGTGTCCTGCTCACAGTGTTCAGCTAAAACTACAAGTTAGTGTAGTGCGTCCTGCTCACAGTGTTCAGCTAAAACTACAAGTTTTTTTTGCGAGCTCTGCACAGTGTTCATCTAAAGCTACAAGTTAGTGTAGTGTGTCCTGCTCACAGTGTTCAGCTAAAACTACAAGTTAATGTAGTGAGACCTCTGCACAGTGTTCATCTAAAGCTACAAGTTAGTGCAGTGCGTCCTGCTCACAGTGTTCAGCTAAAACTACAAGTTAGTGTGGTGTGTCCTCCTCACAGTGTTCAGCTAAACCTACAAGTTATTTTTTTGCGAGCTCTGCAGAGTGTTCATCTAAAGCTACAAGTTAGTGTAGTGCGTCCTGCTCACAGTGTTCAGCTAAAACTACAAGTTAGTGTGGTGCGTCCTCCTCACAGTGTTCAGCTAAACCTACAAGTTATTTTTTGCGAGCTGTGCACAGTGTTCATCTAAAGCTAAAGTTAGTGTAATGCGTCCTGCTCACAGTGTTCAGCTAAAACTACAAGTTAGTGTGGTGCATCCTCCTCACAGTGTTCAGCTAAACCTACAAGTTATTTTTTTGCGAGCTCTGCACAGTGTTCATCTAAAGCTCCAAGTTGGTGTAGTATGTCCTGCTCACAGTGTTCAGCTAAAACTACAAGTTAGTATGGTGCGTCCTCCTCACAGTGTTCAGCTAAACCTAAAAGTTATTTTTTTGCGAGCTCTGCACAGTGTTCATCTAAAGCTACAAGTAAGTGTAGTGTGTCCTGCTCACAGTGTTCAGCTAAAACTACAAGTTAGTGTAGTGAGACCTCTGCACAGTGTTCATCTAAAACTACAAGTTAGTGTAGTGCGTCCTGCTCACAGTGTTCAGCTAAAACTACAAGTTAGTTTAGTGAGACCTCTGCACAGTGTTCATCTAAAGCTACAAGTTAGTGTAGTGCGTCCTGCTCACAGTGTTCAGCTAAAACTACAAGTTAGTGTGGTGCGTCCTCCTCACAGTGTTCAGCTAAACCTACAAGTTATTTTTTTGCGAGCTCTGCACAGTGTTCATCTAAAGCTACAAGTTAGTGTAGTGCGTCCTGCTCACAGTGTTCAGCTAAAACTACAAGTTAGTGTGGTGCGTCCTCCTCACAGTGTTCAGCTAAACCTACAAGTTATTTTTTTGGGAGCTGTGCACAGTGTTCATCTAAAGCTAAAGTTAGTGTAGTGCGTCCTGCTCACAGTGTTCAGCTAAAACTACAAGTTAGTGTGGTGCATCCTCCTCACAGTGTTCAGCTAAATCTACAAGTTATTTTTTTGCAAGCTCTGCACAGTGTTCATCTAAAGCTACAAGTTAGTGTAGTGCGTCCTGCTCACAGTGTTCAGCTAAAACTACAAGTTAGTGTGGTGCGTCCTCCTCATAGTGTTCAGCTAAACCTACAAGTTATTTTTTTGCGAGCTGTGCACAGTGTTCATCTAAAGCTAAAGTTAGTGTAGTGCGTCCTGCTCACAGTATTCAGCTAAAACTACAAGTTAGTGTGGTGCATCCTCCTCACAGTGTTCAGCTAAACCTACAAGTTATTTTTTGCGAGCTCTGCACAGTGTTCATCTAAAGCTACAAGTTAGTGTAGTATGTCCTGCTCACAGTGTTCAACTAAAACTACAAGTTAGTGTGGTGCGTCCTCCTCACAGTGTTCAGCTAAACCTAAAAGTTATTTTTTGCGAGCTCTGCACAGTGTTCATCTAAAGCTAGAAGTAAGTGTAGTGTGTCCTGCTCACAGTGTTCAGCTAAAACTACAAGTTATTTTTTGCGAGCTCTGCACAGTGTTCACCTAAAGCTACAAGTTAGTGTAGTGCGTCCTGCTCACAGTGTTCAGCTAAAACTACAAGTTAGTGTAGTGAGACCTCTGCACAGTGTTCATCTAAAACTACAAGTTAGTGTAGTGCGTCCTGCTCACAGTGTTCAGCTAAAACTACAAGTTAGTTTAGTGAGACCTCTGCACAGTGTTCATCTAAAGCTACAAGTTAGTGTAGTGCGTCCTGCTCACAGTGTTCAGCTAAAACTACAAGTTAGTGTGGTGCGTCCTCCTCACAGTGTTCAGCTAAACCTACAAGTTATTTTTTTGCGAGCTCTGCACAGTGTTCATCTAAAGCTACAAGTTAGTGTAGTGCGTCCTGCTCAGAGTGTTCAGCTAAAACTACAAGTTAGATGTTATCCTGTGTCCCAATGATTGAGCTCTCTCTGTTAGTGCTTACAGCGCTGTCATGACAACTGAAGAAGTTCCGATCATGTGACCTTCTCACGTATGGAGAGCATTATGAGCGGCGGACATGAATGAGGTTGGACTCTGGGAGGATGCACATTGCATCATCACGTCCTGACGTGCTGAGGGCAGACATGTGACAGATAGCGTCATCACGCTTGTGCGTTACGGCGCGCTACCCACTGGACAGCCAAACCCGGTCAGCAATGAGAAGGTGTGACTAGTTAATTGCGTCATCGCGCTTGGACATGATGACGCATGAACCAGGAAATATCCAGCTACCATTGAGTGGGCGTGACTACTGAAATCGCATCATCACGCTTTGACGTGTTGACGCGCTAACCACGTGACCATAATACCCGGTCACTATTGGCGGGATAGGATTACCAAGTTGAGGCTTGGTTCCTTTGACAATTTCTCCCCCAGGATAGGCTCAATGTGAGTCAGCTGATGAAGCAAACCATCACATGACACAGTAAATCCCGGAAGTCACGCCGCACAGGTGTCCCCGATGTAATTTCCAGCAGTATTAGATAAATAGCGCAGCAGATGACAGGTTAGCTTTACCCCAGTTGAAGTCTTGGTAGACGAAACGCGTCGGGTGTGTGACGCTACCACAGCCATCTGATATTACTGCGCTAAATGCACTACTTTGTTCATATGAACTTTGTTTTAACCTGATTTTTGCTGGAATTTTTTAACCAATACAATAAAACTTCCTGGTTACCCGGATTTTATGCTATGTGGAGCCTTTTTTTCCCTTTTCTTTGATTTCATCTGAGTGAGATTAAGTGATCACCGGAAGAGGAATCCATGGTACTGTTCAAGATCGGGGACCCATCCAGGACCCTCCATTATGGATCAAGGACAGCTGTAACCTTACCGTCAAAACGGTGAAAGCCTATACGACTCACTGCCAACGGCCTGTGAGTCCACCACGTCTGGTAAGGGCATTTTACATTACTTCCTGCCTGGCTGAATATTTGAAAAGTCTACCATGGATACGAATAGGTATCACTGTGAGATTCATATTTATGCTCCAGGAAATATCCGTTTTATTGGATGAACTGTTCAATATCCCAGAGACTTGCTTTCTATCCCACCCTAAGTTTTATTGCACATGTTTGTGTTTTATTTGAGGCTTTTGGGATTATTTCACTGTGATCACACAGTTCTTATCAACGTTTATTATGTAGTAGGGTGGTGCAATTAATCTTTTATAAAAGTCAAACAATAAAAGTGTAATATCCCTTTACATTTCGTACCTGGGGGGTGTCTATAGTATGCCTGTAAAGGGGCGCATGTTTCCCGTGTTTAGAACAGTCTGACAGCAAAATGACATTTTGAAGGAAAAAAGCCATTTAAAACTACTCGCGGCTATTGCATTGCCGGTCCGACAATACACATAGAAGTTCATTGATAAAAACGGCATGGGAATTCCCCACAGGGGAACCCCGAACCAAAATTTAAAAAAATAATGACGTGAGGGCCCCCTGAATTCCATACCAGGCCCTTCAGGTTTGGTATGGATTTTAAGGGGAACCCCGCGCAAAAAAAAAAAAAAAAAACGTCGTGGGGTCCCCCCAAACATCCATACCAGACCCTTATCCGAGCACACAACCTGGCAGGCCGCAGGAAAAGAGGGGGGGACGAGAGAGCGCCCCCCCTCCTAAACCGTACCAGGCCACATGCCCTCAACATTGGGAGGGTGCTTTGGGGTAGCCCCCTAAAACACCTTGTCCCCATGTTGATGAGGACAAGGGCCTCATCCCCACAACCCTGGCCGGTGGTTGTGGGGGTCTGCGGGCGGGGGGCTGATCGGAATCTGGAAGCCCCCTTTAACAAGGGGACCCCCAGATCCCACCCCCCCTGTGTGAAATGGTAAGGGGGTACTTGTACCTCTACCATTTCACTAAAAAACTGTCAAAAATGTTAAAAATGACAAGAGACAGTTTTTGACAATTCCTTTATTTAAATGCTTCTTCTTTCTTCTATCTTCCTTCATCTTCTTCTTCTTCTTCTGGTTCTTCTGGCTCTTTTGGTTCTTCCTCCGGCGTTCTCGTCCAGCATCTCCTCCGCGGCATCTTCTATCTTCTTCTCCTCGGGCCGCTCCGCACCCATGGCATGGGGGGAGGCTCCCGCTCTTCTCTTCATCTTCTTCTCTTCTTCATCTTCTTCTTCATCTTCTTCTTTTCTTCTCTTCTTCTCTTCTTCTCTTCTTCATTTCCTTCTCCGGGCCGCTCCGCATCCATGCTGGCATGGAGGGAGGCTCCCGCTGTGTGACGGCGTCTCCTTGTCTGACGGTTCTTAAATAACGGGGGTGGGGCCACCCGGTGACCCCGCCCCCCTCTGACGCACGGGACATGACGGGACTTCCCTGTGGCATTCCCTGTGACGGAGAAGAAAATGAAGAAGAGAAGAAGAGAAGAAGAGAAGAAAAGAAGAAAATGAAGAAGAAGATGAAGAAGAAGATGAAGAAGAGAAGAAGATGAAGAGAAGAGCGGGAGCCTCCCCCCATGCCATGGGTGCGGAGCGGCCCGAGGAGAAGAAGATAGAAGACGCCACGGAGAAGATGCTGGATGAGAACGCCGGAGGAAGAACCAGAAGAGCTAAAACAACCAGAAGAAGAAGAAGAAGATGAAGGAAGATAGAAGAAAGAAGAATCATTTAAATAAAGGAATTGTCAAAAACTGTCTCTTGTCATTTTTAACATTTTTGACAGTTTTTTAGTGAAATGGTAGGGGTACTTTTGTACCTCCTTACCATTTCACTCAGGGATTTCTCACAGATTCTGATAAGCTCCCCGCCCGCAGACCCCCACAACCACCGGCCAGGGTTGTGGGGATGAGGCCCTTGTCCTCATCAACATGGGGACAAGGTGTTTTGGGGGGCTACCCCAAAGCACCCTCCCAATGTTGAGGGCATGTGGCCTGGTACGGTTCAGGAGGGGGGGCGCTCTCTCATCCCCCCCTCTTTTCCTGTGGCCTGCCAGGTTGCGTGCTCGGATAAGGGTCTGGTATGGATTCTTGGGGGGACCCCATGCCGTTTTTTTTTTATGGCGCGGGGTTTCCCTTAAAATCCGTAGCAGACCTGAAGGGTCTGGTATGGAATTTAGGGGGACCCCCACATCATTTTTTTTTTAAATTTTGGCCGGGGTTCCCCTTAATATCCATACCAGACCTGAAGGGCCTGGTATGGAATTTAGGGGGACCCCCACGTCATTTTTTTTTTAAATTTGGTTCGGGGTTCCCCTGTGGGGAATTCCCATGCCGTTTTTATCAATGAACTTCTATGTGTATTGTCGGACCGGCAATGCAATAGCCGCGAGTAGTTTTAAATGGCTTTTTTCCTTTGAAATGTCATTTTGCTGTCAGACTGTTCTAAACACGAGAAACATGCGCCCCTTTACAGGCATATTATAGACACCCCCCAGCTACGAAATTTAAAGGGATATTACACTTTTATTGTTTGACTTTAAGCATTATTAAAATCACTGCTCCTGAAAAAACGGCCGTTTTTAAAACTTTTTTTTGCATTGATCCATGTCCCCTGGGGCAGTACCCGGGTCCCCAAACACTTTTTATGACAATAACTTGCATATAAGCCTTTAAAATTAGCACTTTTGATTATTCATGTTCGTGTCCCATAGACTTTAACGGTGTCGCGTTTTCGAACAAACTTTTTTCCTGTTCGCATGTTCTGGTGCGAACCGAACAGGGGGGTGTTCAGCTCATCCCTAATGAGCACTGATGTGACATGGATGAGCACCGATGTGGCATGGATGAGCACTGATGTGATACGGATAAGCACCGATATGGCATGGATGTGGCACGGATGATCACTGATGTGGCATGGATGTGGCACAGATGATCATTGATGTGGCACGAATGATCACTGATAGACATGTGCATTTTCATCTGAATTTCAGGGATTTTCGTGTTCGTTTTAACAAATGATAAAGAACACGCAAAATACAAAATCCGAAAGATCCGAAATAAAAAATGTTTTATTTTCATATCCATTATATTTTAGTATCGTTGCGACAACAGTTTGATATAGATAGAAGCTTCAACATGATGGTGACAATAGCGATCTATGTCTATCGAACCTGTGGTTGAATGTGCCTAACCTAACTATATTAGTTCAAGATTATTCCACATAGAGAGAAAAGATTTGACATTATAGAGACATGAAGATTTGATGAAGCAGCTAAAAACATACGTGGACATTTACGTTCAAATGCTTCGCCCATAGGCTATAGAAGAATTCTAATGTTGTTTGACTAGTAATAATAAATAATAATTATAATTATTACTAGTCAAACAACATTAGAATTCTACTATAGCTTGTGGGCGGAGCATTCGACCGGAAATGTACGATCACGGCGTCGTACAGTTTAGCTGCTTCGTCGAATCTTCTTAGAACATCCGACAGACACCATAAGCCTTCAATTGACAGATTCAACCTTAATTCAGATTTTCGGACAAATGCATTTTTTAACAAAACAAAACGATCGGTGTGAGAAGAGGGGAGAAGCTGTACCAGACATGCTCCGGTTTGTTTACAAGTGATCAATCCATCATTGGAGGGAGTGATCACGTGGTAAAGGGCCGCTGTCATTGGCCCTTTACCATGACACACCAGGTCTGGGAGACCCAACAGTCACGGACATTCCCGGGTGCACGTAGGAGCGCGATTCTGGAAGGACGTTATAGTACACCCTCCCAAAATTATGCTATCGTGCTGTAGCCGTCTTTCGGATATGGCCCGGTTGGCAAGCAGTTAATCACAGCTTTTGCTCTGCAAGAACCTGGGGTTTTCCCAACAGCAGCAAACTTTTCAGTACCATCAACATTAACAGCATTTTCAGCTCTTGCGGGCTGTCCTGGCCCACTACCAACTTGAGACTGACAGACATTACATACATCACTGTTCCCCAATTGAGAACCACACACAGGAGCAGGCTTGACTTTAACCCCTTTCCTCCCCACTGTACAGGGTACTGCACAGGGAAAAGTCACTTTCAAGAGCACATTAGAGTTGCCATCTCATCCCTTTAAACCCAAACACCTTTGAATTACACAGGTTCTGAGGCTAATTAAATGCAGATAAGGCACCAAGTGAATTTAATTACCATCTTAATCAGCCACAGAACCTGTGTAATTAATATGTTTTTGGGTTTAAAGGGATGAGGTGGCAACCATAGAGCACATCCAGTAGTCCCACTAACTGGGATCACTTTCAAGTCATCATGGACAGTCTCAAAACCAGTCCTTTTCAACATGAGATTATCAGTTTCAGCCATTATTTCATTAAAGACTGTCTTACCCACCTCAGTTTCATTTGGGTGTGTCGTCTCAGAGACCAGTCCTCTGCTGCACTTCCTTGGCCACTTTCCCCATACAGCCTCAGGGTGAAAAGACAACCGCCCTCTATGGCGCCATGGACTCTCTGGCACCCCCTGCAGGCCAAACAGCATTTTTACTCCTGTTGCCAGGGGTAAGAGCAGACCTTGTTCCAAGGGAGGTTCACTCCTAGTGACTCTCAGCTGGCAGGAACTCACAGACCTCTTTGTGCAGGCACTGAGCTAAATCTCCACTGCTGCTCCTCCTAGGTGATACTTTTCCTCTTGTCGCCATGGAAGACCTCTCTGTACCAGCAGAAATTTGCTGGCCCTCTCCAACTAGCTGTATTAGCTCCTCCTGAAGCCACTTATCATGATCCTGGTAAGACAAACCCCATGGTACACAGACAGCCCTACTGGCCTCCTCTGTGTTGCTACAGGCAACCACTCTCAGTCCTGGCCTCTGGTCAGCCTTTCTCCTTGCACTGAGGGATGGCTTGCTTTCCTCTGTAGCTTGGCTCAATGCTACCAGGTGCCGCTTGCACCAGTCCACAGCAGATTAAATCATACTCTTTCTCTGGACGTCCCCATACTCACAGTCACTCCACTGCACAGAACAACAGGAGTACTGTCTCTTTAAGGGGCCTCTTCCTTCTAGGTGCAACACCATCATACTTGCCAACAATCACGATTTTCCCAAGACAATCCAGATTTTGGGACCCTCGTCCCGATCAGATGGCAAAAACAACAGCAGGCTACAAAAAGATGGCCACCGCAAGGACTGTTTCCCTGTGTGTTCAGTGGAGAGGGGAAGGGCAGCCAATCAGCTTCTCTCTTCAGTGTACAAGTAGACAATTCTCTTATACATTGGAGCTGCTGCCAACCCTCCGCCCCTGTGTGTCTGATGAGTGTGGACAGTGCACTGATGTAAGGACTGGGCTCTGCTGGGGACATTGATGTAAGTACTGGGCTCTGCTGGGGACACTTCTGTAAGGACTGGGCTCTGCTGGGGACACTGAGGTTAGGACTGGGGCTCTGCTGGGGACACTGATGTTAGGACTGGGGCTCCGCTGGGGACACTGATGTATGGACTGGGCTCTGCTGGGGACACTGATGTAAGGACTGGGGCTCTGCTGGGGACACTTGTGTATGGACTGGGCTCTGCAGGGGAGACTGATGTAAGTACTGGGCTCTGCTGGGGACACTGATGTAAGAACTGGGCTCTGCTGGGGACATGGATGTAAGGGCTGGGCTCTGCTGGGGACACTGATGTAAGGACTGGGCTCTGCTGGGGACACTGATGTAAGGAGGGGCTCTGCTGTGGACATCTGATGTAAAAAGGGATTCTACTGGGGGCACCTGATGTAAGGACGGACTCTGCTGGGGGCCCCTGATGTAAGGAGGGGTTCTGCTGGGGGCACCTAATGTAAGGAGGGACTCTGCTGGGGGCACCTAATGTAAGGACGGACTCTGCTGGGGGCACCTGATGTAAGGAGGGACTCCGCTGGGGGCACCTAAAGGCATCTGGTGGCAGGCGACATGGCAGATGACACCCTCAGGGCTCCTACTGATTCTGCATTATGGTGATTTGAATGATTTCATTTTATCTTACAATGTAATAATAGAAATAATGCGCTTCAATCATCCTGACACCATAACAACCATGGTGCCGGGATGAA
Organism: Aquarana catesbeiana; assembly: GCF_042186555.1. Lineage (NCBI taxonomy): Eukaryota > Metazoa > Chordata > Amphibia > Anura > Ranidae > Aquarana > Aquarana catesbeiana. The sequence continues at coordinate 537,665,647 of NC_133324.1, read as the reverse complement.
TGAAGCGCTAACACCAGATGTTTGGAGTGTCTTTATCTGCTATTTGTTAAACTTTCTGGAATACACATATTTCTATTGTGGTGTACGATCTGGGCCTGCTGTCCCTCCATCCCTCCTTCTTTCCTTCCTTCTCTTTCCTTCCCTCCCTATCTCTTTCTTTCTTTTTTTCTCCCTCCATCCCTCCTTCATTTCAGACTCTAACCATACCCCTTTGAGCCACACCCCTTTAAGCCACGCCCAATACTCCACTTAAATCACGCCCATTTTTCAGCATGCCATCTTTTTCTTTCCCAGCTATGCCACGCCTACAAATGAATGCCCCACCCCCTAATTATAATAAGACTCCGTCTACAGGCAAAAGAGTGTCCCTATAAATTTTTTATAATGTTGGCAACTATGCACCATCTGCATACACTGCAGAACACAGACCATTTCTGTCAAAAACTCACTGGTATAGCATGCAAGGACCTGGAAACTCCACAACCATGCCTACATCTGAAACACCACTTGTAATGTTGGGGGTTGTTTGGCTTAAGTGTAGAGCTCCCTGCCAATTCTTGCCATTTAAGGGCCCACTTTTATTAAAGAGAAAAAAAAAAGTTCATACAATGTAGGTTTCCCAAGCAGGGGGTTTCCACCATTAACATAGAAATTAAATATCCAGCCTCCTGGCTCACTCTAGTACAGAAATAGATAGTCAGCCTCCTGGCTTACACATACAGCAGTTCGGCTCAGGTCTTCCACCTCAGGCCCTCATATGTCTCCCGCAGACCCTTTCTCACTGACACTGTTCATATAGCTAGCAGTAGACATGGGCAGAACGGAAACATTTGCTTTGTTTTGTTTCAGATAGATTTGTTATGTTACTAATCTTGTTTCGTTATGGAATTAATTTAGTTTGGTTTCAGAATTAGTTTAGTTTAGTTTTGTACAGCAGTTCTGCTCAGGCCTTCCACCCCAGGCCCTCATATGTCTCCCGCAGACCCTTTCTCACTGACACTGTTCATATAGCTAGCAGTAGACATGGGCAGAACAGAAACATTTGCTTTGTTTTGTTTCAGATAGATTTGTTATGTTACTAATCTTGTTTCGTTATGGAATTAATTTAGTTTGGTTTCAGAATTAGTTTAGTTTAGTTTTCTTTCAAATTTGTTTTGTTTATTAATTTTCTAACAAATTCCAACTTTTCAGAACGATTAAAATTGGATCGGTCGAAAAAATTATTAGAATTCTGTGTGAAGAATAGCTCATTGTTAAGCAGCGGGCTGGGAATTCGGCTGCCCGCATCCTTAAAGTGGAGTTCCACTCAACACCCGACAGATGATCCAAAAATCGGCATGGATGCCGACATCGCGGGCTCCCTGGACAGGTAAGTGTCCATATATTAAAAGACAGCAGCTATAGTATTTGACTTTTTTTTCCCCAGGCAAAAAACCTCTTTAACAATCATGAGTCATCATCTGTCAGCGGGCTTCCCCACTGACAGATGAATGTAAAGAAAAGCATGCCGGCATTGCCCGGCAATAGGAAAATGTTAAAAAATGGCGTGGGGTTCTTTCCCCAGTCCATACCAGGCCCTACGGGTTTGGTGTGGATTTTAAGGGGAACCCCACACCAAAATAAAAAAAAGCACGTCATGGGGTCCCACATGGAGTTCAAAATGGACCCTTATCCAAGCATGCAGCCCAGCAGGTCAGGAAAGGGGGGGGGACAAGCGAGTAGTGTGATTGACGATGGATCTACATTTGAGGGACAGTTTTTTTGTTTTTTTTAATAAAGGATTTGTCAAAAACTGTATGTGTCTTTATTACTTTTTGACACTTTTTTGGTGAATGGGTGGGGGTGCTACAAAACCCGAAACTCATTCAGATGGGGGGCAGGATTTAGGGGCCCCCCAAAACACCCATCCCCCCATGCTGAGGGCATGTGGCCTAGTATGGTTCAGGAGGGAGGGGGGCGCTCGCTCGTCCCCTCCCCCCTATCCTGACCTGCTGGGCTGCATGCTCGGATAAGGGTCCATTATGGATTCTGGGGGGACCCCACATCGCTTTTTTTTTTACATTTTTCTATTGCCGGGCAATGCAGGCATTCTTTTCTTTAAATTCATCTGTCAGTGGGGAAGCCAGCTGACAGATGATGAGTCATGGTTGTTAAAGCGGAGTTCCAGACGTTTGACTGATTAGAATTCTGTGTGAAGAATAGCTGGTTGTTAAGCAGCGGGCTGGGAAGCCGGCTGCCCACGTCCTTAAACCGGAGTTCCACTCTGTGTTGTGTTTGTTAAAATATAATTTTTTTTAACTTAATCAGACATAACATTACATGGGACAATAGTGGTTGCTCATAGATTTTTTGTCAGGTTTTTGCATTTCTCAAACAAATGTTGTTGCATACAATGGGTACTGTGGTGGAGTAGTACCCCACCAGTGTTTGGATGCAGGATTCTCAACCAGGCAGGTTGAGGGGCTCCAGTTTATTTTCTTATTTGGGAGGAAACTGGCTTTTCAGTTTCCTCATTGTTTACTAAAATCCGTTTTGGGATCTGGAGCCTGGGGATTTCTTAGAGATCCGGGTGGGATGAAATCCCCAGTCCTGGGTCCAGGTTTTTAGATTCACTGGCACTCTGATTGTTCAGGTGTGTGTGGGCCTGATAGCAGAGTCAGGACCATGATTCTGGGCTCCACCCAGAGAGACAGGAGGTCTCTAGGAGTCCAGGCTTGCAAGAGAGAACCCAGAGAGTGCAGGGGTGCACTGAAGTATCCAGAGAGTGCAGGCTTTAAGATAAAAGCCAGAGACCTGAGTCTGAGGTTGCTGATAGTAGTCAGGAGAGCTCCATGTGGGAGCCTGAGCAGTGGTGTGTCTGCTGCTGAAGAGAGCCAGGTGGCTCGGTATTTTTGTTTGCAATGCTGCATGTGAAAGCCAGGAGGCTGAATATCCTTTTATTTGTTGCTGGCGGTAAAAACCCCCTGCGAGGGAAACCACTTTTGCTGGAACTTTGTTTTTCTTTAATAAAAGTGGGCCAAAAAGCCCTGAAAAGGAATTATCTGTGTGGACTGTTCTCGCTAGCGGGTGCTACACTTGAGCTAAACAACCCCCAAACCTTACAGTACATAGATACCATTGTTGTATTCAATTGACAGTTTTGAATAGGCTATTGTCTCTATAGCTACAGTAAGCAGGTAAGAGGGGCTCTCAAACTGAAAGAATGACTGTTTGTCGGGTGTTATGGAAACAGGTTTGTAACCATTAACTTTTGTCAACAAACTTGTACAAATAAAAAGGCAGTAGAGACTGGGAAGACACATATCATCATGCTTTAAGATCAGAAGCCACTCATGATACAAGAACGGTGCCTGGTCTCCAGAAGAATTGTTGCCAATGGAGATCACGAACATACAGTAACAGAAGATAAGTATTTTTAAGTGTATTTGTACCGTTATAGACCATAGGCTGTTCATTTGCTAGGCATTTTGCTTGTTATAGATATCTGTCAGTCTTGTATTGTATTCCTAATATTGTAATAGTTTTGTATGTACAGCATCTTTGTATAGTAAAAGCAGTCTGTGTGGACTGTTCTCGCTAGCGGGTGCTACACTTGAGCTAAACAACCCCCAAACCTTACAAGTGGTGTTCGAATGCGGGCAGAACTGGAGATTCCTGAAAAAAGTGAGTTCATCTGTTTTATAGGAACTGTGTTTGTGTGCATGAGACAGCACAATCTGTGTGTGCAGGTGAGGGAAGCTTGCATGAAGAAAAAAGCAACGTGCTTTAAAGTGACAGTGCTCCATTTTGTTGCTGGACTGCGCAAAAGTGTTGTGGAGTGACTGCGAAGATGAAGAAAAGGTTTGAGCCTGCCGGCGAGCATTGCAGACTGTGTTTTGCTTCACCAACTCCACTTAAAGGGAAAGTGCATGTTGTTGCCCTTGACAACGCTGGTGCAAGCAGGCCAGCTATCAATGTGCAGAGGCCTAAGTTTGAAAGAGGATGCAATTGGGGAAGCCCTGGTAAGGCTCTGAAGCAAGAGCGCTGTTTGCGGTGCAGAGAGTGGGGTCATGTTGTCTCCAAGTGCCCTTTGTCTCAGTCTCCAAGACAAGGTGACATGGCCAGACAAAGGTCTGCAACAATGTTTGGGAAGCCTGATTTGAATGCCAGGAGTGACTAACAGGCTGACCGGAAGTTTGAGAGGTATGTGGTTGCCCATAGCAACGGCGGTGATGTCATGTCTGCAGCCCACGTGAGAAACGTATTGCCAACAGAGGATCAAGGCAAGTTAAAAAGCAACAATGCTACAAGGAGTGCAAATTCACTGTGTTTGGGAGAGTCAGCAAAGTACAGCTGGAAGAGTGCCATCTCCCTTAACAACGAGAGATTGGGTGTTAACCGGAAGGAGGAGCTACATCGGAGATGTGGAGCAGCATCCCACTAAAGATATGTGCAGAAATGTACCATGCCTGGAATGTGGTCAACTGGGGCATGGAATCTTCTTGTCCCAGGTTGTGGAACATAGCTGGTAATAGTGCTACTGGTCAAAAGTCTTTTTCTGCAAGCCCAGGTTCCTGTTTAAAAATGTTTTCAGTCACCCCTGGCAACAGTGAGGAAGTACCTGTTGTGCCTGCAGAGGGTGCCACGGAGTCAGAAATGGCTGCTGCAATTTCATCCCATGGCAACCAGGGAGAGTTGGCCAGTGAAAGTGCAACAAAGGTTAGACCACGTACTCAAGTGAACATGCCAACTCCTGTTACAGTGATGGGTAAGACTGGTGCTGGTAAATGCATAGAAGGGACTGAGTATGTGACTGTGCACACTGGAGTGGAGGTGACCCCAAATGGGAGATCCACTGTCTGTGTGGAAAAGGACTTGCCTCGCTGCAGTGCCCTGTCCAGTGGGGAGGCAAGTGGTAAACTTGAATGTGACAATATGATAGGTAAAACTGCTAATATTGTGTTGGCTAAAGTTGATGGTCCAGTTGCTAATGAGCTAGTGCAGCTCACTAGAGGTAAACACATTGCTATGAATGCGGTTAAAGATGTGCTATCTCCCCTAGCAACAGTGACAAATGCCACAGAGGTGTCCCTAGAAACCCCCAGGGAGCTCTGCGTTTTGGAGCCGGAGGTTGCCTGGGACAACTATGGTGCTGCTCTGAGGGATAAGAGGGTACCTGAACATAGTGATGACAGGATGTTAAATTTTAAAACTGAAATGTTTGAAAACACTCATGGTGGAAATGGGTTAATGCAGTCTGGCAATGACAGATATGAAAGCGTTCATGTGTTTATTGAAGCGCCACCAGAGCAAGGTGGTGAAGGTGTGGTATTGCAGTCTGCTATGGTTAAAAATATAGTGCCACAATCTTATTTGAACCGAAGTGATATGTGCAATGTATCTGTTGCTGAACCACTTTGTCCCTCTGGGTCTCCTTGTGCAGTAGGAGCGGTACTCTGTGGTACCTCTGGGACAGGTGGACAAAAACCTGTTGGCTTTGTTGGAAAAGGCCTCTGTTGGTAAAAGTGGAGCAGACATGATTTCTGCGGTACCAGATGAAGGACCTGCAGAGCCATTTATATGCAAGGGGGCACTTGCTACTGCAGACGATGTTGCTCATGAGATTGAAGCGCCAAGTAAGGGCGAACGCACAGAAGAGGTCATGTCTGTGATCCACAAAGGGCCAATCATGTGGTAATGGATAATGCCATGCCAAATGAGCTGGTGTTGGTGGAAGTGCCAGATGGCACAGCAATACATGAAGTGATTGTAGTCACAGGTCCAAATGTTATTTTATGCGATGATGGTCAGGTGTCAGGACAGTTGTTGGCAGAGGATCTCATGCCAGTGGAGTTGGTGTATAGTGAAGCTGCCATAGATAACCCCTCCGCTGGGTGCAGTTCCTCTTCAGACACTGCCCTGCCGAACATGAGTGAAATGAAATATGACAAATGCATTGAGATTTCTGACCGTGATGAAAAGTTCAGCGCATTGTCAATTTTTGATGGTTTGGTTACCATTGGTGACAACAAAAATGGCAGACCTGATGGTCTTGGTCAAGTTGATTTGGTTGTAGCAAACCCTGAAAAATGTAATGAGATAGGGAATGGTATGATTGACACAGAAGAGGTAAAAGATACAGCAGAATTAGGCCCCCTACAGGTTCAGGAGGGTAGGTCTGGGGAAGACTTCCTGAGGTTTGAGAAATTTCTAAGCTCTGAGAAGTTGGGTATGAGTCCAGCACCTGGCAGGGCTCTGGTGGAGCACCAGGCTGTGTTTACCTCCAGCTGGGAGGAGGTTCCGTTAACCGTTGCAACTTTTCAAATCTCAGCAAGTGAGTCTCTCTGCATCCCCAGTGTCATGAAAGTCCACAGGAAGGACTTAGGTCTGGAGTCAAGGGCCTGGTTTATAACCAAAGCATTAAAAGAGATGCTTGAACTTTGGGATGTACAACCAATCTATCCTGGGGTGTCTCCTCCACAGTCTGACGGTCTGGTACTGCGGAGTATCACTAGGTGGAGCACTAAATGGCAGGCTGTACAGAACAAAGGAGAACAAGACAGGAATGGTTTATTCTTGAATTTATTACTCTTGTTAAAAGTTGCTTCTGGGTTATTTCCTGAAAAAATAGTATATGGGAGATGCTTTGGAGAAACTAAAAATGAGTCCAAAATGTCTGAGGTTTCACCTCCTAACAGCCCAATGGGAAGCATTTCTGCTGCTATGGTCCAGGGTGGTGCTGGTCAGTTGACAGTGAAAGGCGCGTATACTGCACCAGTGGACAAACCACGTGAGATGGAAGGGAGGAGCATGGACCAGAAAACAGCAAAAATCCTGACTGGGGCTCAGACAGAGGTGGTTAAAGAGACTGGGGTCACCAGTCCAATAATAGGTTTATGTGACAAACCTGATATGGTCCCTGAGACAGGGAAATGGGTAAAAAGTGCAATAAGGTTGGTACGCAGATCAGACGAGAGCTCGCCTGTTCCGGTTTTGGATAGAAATCCAGGTGGTATTAAAGGTCAAGTGGTAGGACAGCTGTCTGCAGAGTGGGTGAACCCAGGGGAGGTGACGCCCTCCAGTATGTGTGCCCTCTGCAGACTCTGCCCTAGCAAATGCTGAAAAAAAAGGCATTGGTGACATGTGCAACATTGAGAGATGTAATGTTGGTTTGAAAATGTCTTTCAATGATGAACCAAGTAATGTGTTAATGGTATATGATAATGTGGTGTCCAAAGGTACAGGTAAACCTGGTAAACAATTAGTGACTGCTGAGTCAGGTACCAGAAATAAGAGGGGTCCCGTTATAAACACCATAGAAATACGCCCCCTACAGTCTCAGAACAGTAATGCTGAGAGAGGTTTTGGGAAACCAGGAAACTTGAAGCGTGGAGGCAGAAGGGTTGGTAGAAAGACCAGGGGTACCCTGTTAAAATTTCAGGAGAGGAAGGGCTTATGGAAATGCACTCGGAAGAAAAGTTGGGAAGGTCGCATCAAAGCTCATAGCAGAGTGACAGTGGGGCTTAGAGGGAGGCATTGGGTAGAGTTCCCCTTTAGGAGAAGTGAGGTCGGACAGGATTGGACTCCTGTAAGTGGTAGCTGGCACAGAGGTGCCAAAAGAAACTTGTGTGTCCCGCCCTCTGGGTGGAAACAAGGGGGGGGATATGTGGTGGAGTGGTACCCCACCAGTGTTTGGATGCAGGATTCTCAACCAGGCAGGTTGAGGGGCTCCAGTTTATTTTCTTATTTGGGAGGAAACTGGCTTTTCAGTTTCCTCATTGTTTACTAAAATCCATTTTGGGATCTGGAGCCTGGGGATTTCTTAGAGATCCGGGTGGGATGAAATCCCCAGTCCTGGGTCCAGGTTTTTAGATTCACTGGCACTCTGATTGTTCAGGTGTGTGTGGGCCTGATAGCAGAGTCAGGACCATGATTCTGGGCTCCACCCAGAGAGACAGGAGGTCTCTAGGAGTCCAGGTTTGCAAGGGACAACCCAGAGAGTGCAGGGGTGCACTGAAGTATCCAGAGAGTGCAGACTTTAAGGTAAAAGCCAGAGACCTGAGTCTGAGGTCGCTGATAGTAGTCAGGAGAGCTCCATGTGGGAGCCTGAGCAGTGGTGTGTCTGCTGCTGAAGAGAGCCAGGTGGCTCGGTATTTTTGTTTGCAATGCTGCATGTGTAAGCCAGGAGGCTGAATATCCTTTTATTTGTTGCTGGCGTTAAAAAAACCCCTGCGAGGGAAACCGCTTTTGCTGGAACTTTGTTTTTCTTTAATAAAAGTGGGCCAAAAAGCCCTGAAAAGGAATTATCTGTGTGGACTGTTCTCGCTAGCAAGTGCTACACTTGAGCTAAACAACCCCCAAACTTTACAGTACATAGACACCATTGTTGTATTCAATTGACAGTTTTGAATAGGCTATTGCCTCTATAGCTACAGTAAGCAGGTAAGAGGGGCTCTCAAACTGAAAGAATGACTGCTTGTCGGGTGTTATGGAAACAGGTTTGTAACCATTAACTTTTGTCAACAAACTTCTACAAATAAAAAGGCAGTAGAGACTGGGAAGACACATATCATCATGCTTTAAGTTTAGAAGCCACTCATGATACAAGAACGGTGCCTGGTCTCCAGAAGAATTGTTGCCAATGGAGATCAGGAACATACAGTAACAGAAGATAAGTATTTTTAAGTGTATTTGTACTGTTATAGACCATAGGCTGTTCATTTGCTAGGCATTTTGCTTGTTATAGATATCTGTCAGTCTTGTATTGTATTCCTAATATTGTAATAGTTTTGTATGTACAGCATCTTTGTATAGTAAAAGCACATTTACACACTGCAGAAGTCTCAGCTTCCTTGCTTATACCACAAAGTAGCCTTGCTGGATAGATGCAAGCAAAACATTTGGGGGCTCATGCCGTGATCTGTGCTATAATTCAATTGAAGCAGACCTGTTTTTCTGTAGTGTGTTGTGTAGCTTGTGCTAGGTAAAATGCTGCATAAGCTGTTTAGGAAAAGCAAGGCTGCAGAGGGTTCTGGTGGCCAGAAGGAACTGTGCAGCTTGCCTATCTGGGCCAGAGACAATGAGTGGGAGCCTCTTGCTAAAGAATTTGTTAAGTGTGTTTCTCCCTTGAAGCTGACTTGGGGTGATAAAGTCTCAGATCATTTTTGTAGATTTTAGCCTTAAGGGGTTCGGATTTAAGTAAAAAAGAGAAGAGGACAGGGTCCACAGTAAGCTGCTATTTCCTTCATGCTATTTATACTGAATCACATAGAAGGGAGAAGGCAGAGGCAGAAGTTAAGGTATTAAAAGACCAGCTAGCAGTTGCTTCAGAGTGTGTACGTTCAACAGCTAGTCAGGATGATTTGCAAGACAGGTGTGCAGCCCTCATGACCAAATCAATTAAGGCAGGGCCATAAACCTGTTAGTAAAGCCAGGGTACGTGCCATTGTCACATCCCAAAATTGGGATTGTGCGGATGTGCTCTCTTCAAATGATAGTGAGGATGAGGAGATAGAGTTTGATATTTCGCATGATGATCTACTAGTGGGAAAGAGGAAGTATGCCAGACCTCTCATTATTAAGCATAGGAAACGGCAACATGATAGAGAAGATATGGCAGATGGGGAGGTGCATTATCGCAACCCCAGAGTTGTTGAATTTGAAGAAGTATGGAAGTTTACACAAACTGAACTCCATGAGCTGGCAAAACAATACAAACAAAGGTCTGGGGAGCCCCTAGTGAGTTGGCTTCTATGCTTATGGGATGAAGGGGTGGACAGTGTTGTTTTACCAGGTAAGGAAGCAGTGACTATGGGAGTGTTAACCCATGATCCACAATTGCTTCAGGTAATGTGAAAAGCCCGAGAGTTTAGCGTGAATTTTTCACTGTTAGACCTCTTGAGAGATGGAATAGTCAGAGTAATCTGCTAGTCCTACTGACCTGGAAAATACCTACTCCTGGGGATAAATAGGAGAGGGTATTTCCAGGTTACATGAGATGGGTTGTATAACCGGATTAAATACGTTTCCAGAATGTATGGGTCCAGATATGGAACCCTTTGCGTCTGCTCTGCGCTCTAAACTGATGAAGTCTGCGCCATTTAATCTCAGGGCTCCATTATTGTCCTTGTTGGGAGGCCTGGGATTAAACAGCAAGATTCATGAAGCCACAACCCTTTTAAGCCAGTTGGGGGAGCTAAAGGAGACTAAAACAAAACTTGTCAGGGCAGTAGATAAGGTCAAGGCCAGACTGGAAGAATACAAGCAGAAAAGAACAGAGAAGAAAGGGAATGGGGTAGAGAAGACAGGAGGTGAAGAGAAAACCAGGCTAGTTATTTCTAGGAAAGAAATGTGGGTGGACCTATTAAAGGCAGGAGTACCTAAAGATGAGATAGATGGCATTTCTACTGCAGAAATGCTGACGAGGTGGAAACATTTAGTAGGGAAAACTGTCAGGGTTAGAAACACTACTCCTAGTAAAGATAACATCAGCCTAGACTTAGAGGAAACAGAACAGTCCCCTCCTGTTAACCCCAAACCAATTCCCAAAACTGAACATGAACCCAAACCCAAATCCCTTTATCCTGGGGAGGAGTTAGAGAGAATCAGAAATAGAGATTGGGAGGTTCCTTATCCTTTATGAAGGGAAGGTGAGTCTCCTGTAATAACAACAGTGAGGGCAGTGACAGCAGGAGACCGACACCCATATGCACCTGTCACTGTATGGTGGGGGAAGTCATCTTCTACTACACATGTAATGGCTTTAGTTGATAGCGGAGCTAAAGTTACACTTTTGCAAGGAAATCCTTCCCATCACAAAGGAGAACTGATTTATGTAGAAGGTTTGGGAGGGCAAACTGCACCAGCAGTTAGGATACGGGCGAAATTGGCTATTGGCAACGGATCAGGATTTATGACAAATGTTTTGGTATCAGAGTTACCCAAAATATTCTTGGGATGGATGTACTTCAAGTACAGTCACTTCAGACTGAAAGAGGTACATTCACATTCGGGTATCCTGATAAAGCGTATCTGGTAAGGGCGGTGAAGGCTGTGGTCACAGGTCATGCGGAATGGACACCTGTCTACATTCCTCCACCAGAGAAGCCAGTCTGTCTCAAGCAGTACAGACTTCCTGGAGGCCACAAAGAAATTTGGGAGACCATTCAAGAACTGTTGAGAGTAGGGATCCTTAGTCCTGCTGTAAGTCATTTCTCGTCTCCGGTGTTCCCTGTAAAGAAACCTGATGGGACATTTAGAATGACTGTGGATTACAGAGGTCTAAACAAAGTGGCACCTCCATTGACGTCAGCTATAATAGATATGATCTCAATTGTTGAGAAAATTGCTAAAGAGGCAGGAGAATATCATGCTGTGATAAACCTGGCTAATGCTTTCTTTTCAATTTTGATAGACCCAGAGTGTCAAGACCAGTTTGCTATGGTGTGGGACGGCCGCCAGTACACTTTCACTGTCCTTCCGCAAGGCTATCTTCATTCTCCAACGATTTGTCATGGACTGATTGCCCGAGATTTAAGTACCCTGAATTTGAAAGTCACTGTGTTTCACTACGTTGATGACATCATGATCTCTGGGACAAAAGAAGATGTAACTGAAGCACTGCACCTGCTGATAGCCCACCCTCTGTTCTCCAAGTGCTCTATCAACAGAGACAAAGTCCGAGGACCTACCACAGAGATAAAATTACTAGGAATGATGTGGACTGGGCAACAGAGGAAAATTCCAGAGACAGTTGTGCAAACTATCCAGGCGCTGTCGCCCCCTACTACCAAAAGGGAGGCACAGAAGTTAATTGGAGTTGTGGGGTTCTGGAGATCTTTCATCCCACATCTTGGATGGATTCTGAGGCCTATATATAATGTCACCAGAAAAAAGACTGAGTTCTCAAGGGGTTCAGAGCAGCATACTGCATTCCTGGCTGCTAAAGAAGCTATTTTGCAGCAACAGGGATTAGGACCCGTGAGACAAGGAGTACCATTTCAGCTGGATGTAGTGGAGCAGAATTGTACCATATCTTGGAGTCTGTGGCTCAGAAGCGAGCGTGGCACTTGAACTCCCAGGGGAAGAATGAGAGGAAAAAAAGGTCAAAGAAGTTGTGCAGGAACTATCCTCAGAGAGGAAGGCCTGGGTGATAGCTGTGAGGCCAGACTATGGGACCTCTCGCACTAATGCCCTACTAGAATGGAAGAAGGGAGTCTCTGAAAATTTCCAAGGCACCAGTGTGAGACTGTCTGACAGGACCAAATTTTGCTTGACACATCCCGCAAGGTCAGGCAAAATTTGTCCCAACTCAAGACAGACAGAGCCTACCCAGCAAGAATTCAGTTTTCAGTCAACACCAAGAGAAAGTGGCAGAGGGTCCCCTAATAAGAAAAAAGGGCCGTTATTAAGACAGTCGGAGCTCATGGGAGGAATTCACAGTCAGAACAACAGTTGGCTGACCTGAAACAACAATACAATGACATACAGGAGAGGTTTCAAGAGACTTCCAACATAATTGCAGAACACATCAAAGGACTAAGTGTCACATGCAGAGACCTGGGTGATGGTCAGGTAACACCTAGACACGTGTCAGTAATTAAAAGACGCCCTCATAACCGCCTGCCAGAGGTGACCATTCGAAAAGACTTCAAGATTGATGGTCAGATAGGAGAGAGGGGACAGAAGGACAAGCTGTCTTACACAAACCTCTTGCATCAAATTGAACTGGGACTACAGAGAGGATACCTGGAGTCTGAGATTGTAAAAGCTGTGATCAATGCCATTAGTCCAGGCCTAAGCATCAGAGGTATGCTAGAGATGAAAAATGGATTGACTTTAGCACAACTCAGGAGAATACTGAAGAGTTACTATAAAGAGGAAGATGCTGCTGAACTGTTTCATCAACTGATAAATATGGTACAGAGTAGTCAGGAGACTCCCCAGAACTTTTTATTCAGAGCTATTGAACTAAAGGACCGTCTGTTATCTGTTTCGAAGGGGGAGGGCTCTGAAGAACACGTTGGAACTGAACTGATTCAGAAGAAATTCCTGAGGTCCGTGACTACAGGACTGAGGAGTGACTATGTCAAGTTTCAGTTGAGGCAGTACCTGGAAGATCCTTCTACACCAGATGAGGTGCTCATCGAAGAGACTAACGAGGCCGTTAAGATGGAGGTAGAAAGGGACAAGAAACAAAGAAAGACCCAATCCACCAGCATAACCAGGACCTAAGGACAACAGTCAGATGTGCTACAAGGCACTCGAGAACCCAGTGTTCTGACGGTGAGCACTGACCAAACACCTTGGTCTTCACCTACACAGCATCTGCTAACATGTGAGTGTGGGCTGGAGAAACTGCTCCAAATGCAGAAGGAGATGTTAGAAATGATGGCCCTATTGACTGCTAAACTGGTTATGCCACGTGTGGAAGAAGTCTCGACCCTCAAGAACCTGACGGGCTCTACCACTAATCGGACCGTGAAACCGGTGAAGAAAAAGATCTGCTTTAAATGCGGAGGAGTAGGACACTACCGTCGAGTATGCCCAAGCCCAACAGAATCTGCAGCAGAACAACAAAAGCCGGCGGAAAACTTCAGAGGGCCCCAGTGAAGGAGTCAACTGGGCGCCATGTCACAGCAGTCCACTCCAAACCCACCTGTACACACCAGACTCCCAGGACCACAGCTAAACTGAAACAGAAAAAGGAAACTCCACATAGGCAAAGTGTGAAGGTACAAGCCACCAAATGGGGCAAACATGCCAAAACTCATGGATTTCCTCCCAAGCTAGTGGGACCTTCCCCAATTGTCCCCATCCAGATAGAAGGGATATACACTAAATCTCTGTTAGACACCGGGGCTCAAGTGACTCTGTTATACAGAGACTTTTATGAGAAATATCTCAAACATCTCCCATTGCAGAAGCTGGAGGAATTGGAGATATGAGGCTTAGGGACCCAGAAGTTCCCCTATGAAGGCTACCTACCCATCAAACTTGCCTTCGACCCGAGTGTGACAGGAAAGGCCGAAACCTTTGATACCTTGGCAGTAGGGATGAGCCGAACACCCCCAGGTTCGGTTCCGTACCAGAACCTGCGAACGGACCAAAAATTCACACGAACGTTAGAACCCCATTGACGTCTATGGGACTCGAACGTTCGAAATCAAAAGGGCTAATTTTAAAGGCTAATTTGCATGGTATTGTCCTAAAAAGGGTTTGGGGACCCGGGTCCTGCCCCAGGGGACATGTATCAATGCAAAAAAAACTTTTAAAAACTGCCGTTTTTTCGGGAGCAGTGATTTTAATGATGCTTAAAAAGTTAAAAAAAGTGAAATATTCCTTTAAATATCGTACCTGGGGGGGTTTCTATAGTATTCCTGTAAAGTGGCACGTGTTTCCCGTGCTTAGAACAGTCCCTGCACAAAATGTCATTTTTAAAGGAAAAAAAGTCATTTAAAACTGCTTGCGGCTTTAATGTAATGGATGGTCCTGGCAATATGGATGAAAATCAGTGAGACAAACAGCATGGGTACCCCCCAGTCCATTACCAGGCCCTTTGGGTCTTGTATGGATATTAAGGGGAACCCCGCACCTAAATTAAAAAAAGGAAAGGCGTGGGGCCACCAGGCCCTATATACTCTGAACAGCAGTATACAGGCGGTGCAAACAAGACAGGGACTGTAGGTTTGTTGTTAAGTAGAATCTGTTTGTAATTTTGAACTGGTACATTTTTAATGTGTTTAGCTCCAGCCAAAAAATCTATTTTAGGCTTTTTGGAAAACATAGGGAAGGGTTATCACCCCTGTGACATTTGTTTTGCTGTCTGTGCTCCTCTTCAGAAGATTTCACCTCATTTTTTGTCCCAATGACAAATGTTTTTTGAAAATTTGGTTTTTTTTGTGAAACAAGGATTGGTGATAAAGCATCAGTAGAAAGGAGAAACGGTTTTCCCATGTTAACTCTTACAGGAGAGAACTTCCCTTCCTAGGGGTAGATTTCATCTAACTTCCTGTTGTCTCCTTCCGTTTGCAAGTAGGAGTCGTTTTGTAAGTTGGATGTTTGAAAGTAGGGGCCTGCCCTATATACTCAGCAGAAATTTGGGCCTTAGGTGTTGTTGTGGCCACAACACTGTAAGCCCTCACAGGGCCCTGCTGTGAAATATTAGATCAAGAATTGTAATTACATGCCCCTGTTGAACAGGGGCTGAAAAATTGGGCCTTAGGCACTGGTGCTGGTGCCACAACACTGCAACCCCTCATAGATACTCCAGTTGGAACGCAGAAACGAGCCCTGCTGCAAAGTATTGCATCAAAAATTGTAATTACACGCCCCTGTTAAACAGGGGCTGAAAAATTGGGCCTTAGGCACTGGTGGTGGCGCCCAGAACCAAAAATGTTCTTACAAGCTATCAGCATGATCATTGAGGAGGAAGAGGATAATTACTCAGGATAGTCACTCAGCATCAGCATAGGCAGTCTTTGAAGGGATCTGAGATTTCAAAAAAAATTATTCGGTTACATCAGCATCAGGTGCTTGGTAGCTGGTGGTGATCCAAGACTGATTCATTTTTATGAAGGTCAGTCGATCGACCGAGTCAGTGGACAGACGCACCCTGTGATCGGTTACAAAGCCTCCAGCAGCACTGAATGTGCGTTCCGAAAGAACGCTGGATGCAGGACAGGTCAGTAGCTCAATTGCATACTGTGCAAGCTCTGTCCACTGATCCATCCTCAAGACCCAGTAACCCAGAGGATTATTGGTGGGAAGGGTGTCCAAGTCAGATCTTGCCCCTAGGTATTCCTGCACCATGTAAAACAGACGCTGGCGATGGTTGCTGGAACCAATCATACCTTGGGGCTGCGGACCAAAAAATTGTCTGAACGCATCGGTCAGACGGCCACCTTCTCCACCGCTCCTTCTTTGACTGACCGAAGCCTCAGCAACACGTTGTCCAGAAACAGGAGTTTGTAACCTCCCAGTATCTGGGAACGCGTTGCACAGACCTTTCTACAAGGCCTCCCGAAGATGTTTCATCCTCTGCTCCCTCTGCGATGGCAAGATAAGGTCCGCAACCTTACCCTTGTAACGTGGATCAAGGAGGGTTGCCAGCCAGTATTTGTCCTTCTCCTTGATACCACGAATACGAGGATCCTTACGCAGGCTTTGCAGGATCAGGGAGGCCATGCAGCGTAGGTTTGCTGAGCCATTCGGTCTGGAGTCCTCTGGGTCACTAAGGACAACATGGTCCGCAGCCACCTCCTCCCAGCCACGTACAAGTCCATGTGTTTCTTAGGACTGATCCCTTAAAGACTGCTGCTGATGCTGAGTGCCAGGCTCCACCTCCATACTGACACAATCCTCCTCCTCCTCATCCTCATCCTCTTCCTGTGTGATCGGCGGGCACGCAGGAACACTGTCTGGATAAAGGGGGCCTTGAGAGCTAAGGAAGCTAAGCGGAGCTTTGGGGTGTGATGCGGTCAGTGTGCTGCCCTTAGGCTGGCCCCTGAAGGGCATCCTGCCTCGTTGGTGATGTGCCGCCTCCTCTTCCTCCTCTTCCTCCTCCTCCTCTCTCCTATCAGGCACCCACGTTGAGTCAGTGACCTCATCATCCCCTCCCTCCTCATCACTGGAGCAAACCTGGCAGTATGCTGCAGCAGGGAAAGCATGACTGCCAGATTACTGTCCTTCTTGGGCACCCCCTCTGTCCGTGCTCACGTTACTGCCTTCATCTAGCTCAGTATCATCATCAGAGCCTTCCAAACGCTGGGCATCCTCCTGGAGCATGTACCCAACACTGTGGTCAAACAGTTCGAGGGACTCCTCAGGAGGACATGGTGGGGCTAGGGAAGGAGTCACTGATGACATTGAGCCGAGGAAAGAGACCGCTGCTTTGCCAGACAAAGTACCCTGAGCATGGGTGAGAGAGCATGAGGAGGATGAGGATGGCTTGGTCATCCACTCGACCAAGTCTTCTGCATGTTGTGGCTCAACACAACCAGCTGCCGAAAAAAAGGCCAAGCGTGTCCTACAGCCACGTGCTGATGAGGATGCACCGTCTCCACGACCAGCACTGTTGCCTCTAGACACAGAGCCTGCTTGCCCTCTTTTATTGGCTTGTGACTGTCTGCCTCTCCTTGTTGGCCTTCCAGACATACTAATGGCCTGTAGCTGCACTAAGCTGGGATATATATATATATATATATATATATATATATATATATATATATACTCATACTGCAGCTAGCAAAATCAACTGCCTGCCTGTAGTATGAGAACACCACCAACCTTCTACAGGTAGCTTCAGGTGAACACTGTGCAGAGCTCGCACTACACTAACTTGTAGCTTATTTAGCTGCCTGCGGTAGTGATAGGATCAGGAAAACACCACCAACCTTCTACAGGTAGCTTCAGGTGAACACTGTGCAGAGCTCGCACTACACTAACTTGTAGCTTATTTAGCTGCCTGCGGTAGTGATAGGATCAGGAAAACACCACCAACCTTCTACAGATAGCTTTAGGTGAACACTGTGCAGAGCTCGCCAAAAAATAACTTGTAGCTTATTTAGCTGCCTGCGGTAGTAATAGGATCAGGAAAACACCACCAACCTTCTACGGGTAGCTTTAGGTAAACACTGTGCAGAGCTCGCACTACACTAACTTGTAGCTTATTTAGCTGCCTGCGGTAGTGATAGGATCAGGAAAACACCACCAACCTTCTACAAGTAGCTTTAGGTGAACACTGTGCAGAGCTCGCCAAAAAATAACTTGTAGCTTATTTAGCTGCCTGTGGTAGTGATAGGATCAGGAAAACACCACCAACCTTCTACAGATAGCTTGTGCAGAGGTCTCACTACACTAACTTGTAGCTTTAGCTGAACACTGTGCAGAGGTCGCACTACACTAACTTGTAGTTTTAGCTGAACACTGTGAGGAGGACGCACTACCCTAACTTGTAGCTTTAGCTGAACACAGTGCAGAGGTCACACTAAACTAACTTGTAGTTTTAGCTGAACACTGTGAGGAGGACGCACTACACTAACTTGTAGCTTTAGCTGAACACTGTGCAGAGGTCGCACTACACTAACTTGTAGTTTTCTCTGAACACTGTGAGGAGGACACACTACACCAACTTGTAGCTTTAGCTGAACACTGTAAGGAGGACGCACTACACTAACTTGTAGCTTTAGCTGAACACTTTGCAGAGGTCGCACTACACTAACTTGTAGTTTTAGCTGAACACTGTGAGCAGGACGCACTACACTAACTTGTAGCTTTAGCTGAACACTGTGCAGAGGTCACACTACACTAACTTGTAGTTTTAGCTGAACACTGTGAGCAGGACGCACTACACTAACTTGTAGCTTTAGCTGAACAGTGTGCAGAGGTCTCACTACAATAACTTGTAGTTTTAGCTGAACACTGTGAGCAGGACCCACTACACTAACTTGTAGCTTTAGCTGAACACTGTGCAGAGGTCACACTACACTAACTTGTAGTTTTAGCTGAACACTGTGAGCAGGATGCACTACACTAACTTGTAGCTTTAGCTGAACACTGTGCAGAGGTCGCACTACAATAACTTGTAGTTTTAGCTGAACACTGTGAGCAGGACACACTACACTAACTTGTAGCTTTAGCTGAACACTGTGCAGAGGTCTCACTACACTAACTTGTAGTTTTAGCTGAACACTGTGAGGAGGACGCACTACACTAATTTGTAGTTTTAGCTGAACACTGTGCACAGGTCGCACTACACTAACTTGTAGTTTTAGCTGAACACTGTGAGGAGGACGCACTACCCTAACTTGTAGCTTTAGCTGAACACTGTGCAGAGGTCTCACTACACTAACTTGTGGTTTTAGCTGAACACTGTGAGGAGGACGCACTACACTAACTTGTAGCTTTAGCTGAACACTGTGCAGAGGTCGCACTACACTAACTTGTAGTTTTCGCTGAACACTGTGAGGAGGACACACTACACCAACTTGTAGCTTTAGCTGAACACTGTAAGGAGGACGCACTACACTAACTTGTAGCTTTAGCTGAACACTTTGCAGAGGTCGCACTACACTAACTTGTAGTTTTAGCTGAACACTGTGAGCAGGACGCACTACACTAACTTGTAGCTTTAGCTGAACAGTGTGCAGAGGTCTCACTACACTAACTTGTAGCTTTAGCTGAACACTGTGCAGAGGTCGCACTACAATAACTTGTAGTTTTAGCTGAACACTGTGAGGAGGACGCACTACACTAACTTGTAGTTTTAGCTGAACACTGTGCACAGGTCGCACTACACTAACTTGTAGTTTTAGCTGAACACAGTGAGGAGGACGCACTACCCTAACTTGTAGCTTTAGCTGAACACTGTGCAGAGGTCTCACTACACTAACTTGTAGTTTTAGCTGAACACTGTGAGGAGGACACACTACACTAACCTGTAGCTTTAGCTGAACACTGTGCAGAGGTCGCACTACACTAACTTGTAGTTTTAGCTGAACACTGTGAGCAGGACGCACTACACTAACTTGTAGCTTTAGCTGAACACTGTGCAGAGGTCGCACTACACTAACTTGTAGTTTTAGCTGAACACTGTGAGCAGGACGCACTACACTAACTTGTAGCTTTAGCTGAACACTGTGCAGAGGTCACACTACACTAACTTGTAGTTTTAGCTGAACACTGTGAGCAGGACGCACTACACTAACTTGTAGCTTTAGCTGAACAGTGTGCAGTGGTCTCACTACAATAACTTGTAGTTTTAGCTGAACACTGTGAGCAGGACCCACTACACTAACTTGTAGCTTTAGCTGAACACTGTGCAGAGGTCACACTACACTAACTTGTAGTTTTAGCTGAACACTGTGAGCAGGACGCACTACACTAACTTGTAGCTTTAGCTGAACACTGTGCAGAGGTCGCACTACAATAACTTGTAGTTTTAGCTGAACACTGTGAGCAGGACACACTACACTAACTTGTAGCTTTAGCTGAACACTGTGCAGAGGTCTCACTACACTAACTTGTAGTTTTAGCTGAACACTGTGAGGAGGACGCACTACACTAATTTGTAGTTTTAGCTGAACACTGTGCACAGGTCGCACTACACTAACTTGTAGTTTTAGCTGAACACTGTGAGGAGGACGCACTACCCTAACTTGTAGCTTTAGCTGAACACTGTGCAGAGGTCTCACTACACTAACTTGTGGTTTTAGCTGAACACTGTGAGGAGGACGCACTACACTAACTTGTAGCTTTAGCTGAACACTGTGCAGAGGTCGCACTACACTAACTTGTAGTTTTCGCTGAACACTGTGAGGAGGACACACTACACCAACTTGTAGCTTTAGCTGAACACTGTTAGGAGGACGCACTACACTAACTTGTAGCTTTAGCTGAACACTTTGCAGAGGTCGCACTACACTAACTTGTAGTTTTAGCTGAACACTGTGAGCAGGACGCACTACACTAACTTGTAGCTTTAGCTGAACAGTGTGCAGAGGTCTCACTACACTAACTTGTAGCTTTAGCTGAACACTGTGCAGAGGTCGCACTACAATAACTTGTAGTTTTAGCTGAACACTGTGAGCAGGACACACTACACTAACTTGTAGCGTTAGCTGAACACTGTGCAGAGGTCTCACTACACTAACTTGTAGTTTTAGCTGAACACTGTGAGGAGGACGCACTACACTAACTTGTAGTTTTAGCTGAACACTGTGCACAGGTCGCACTACACTAACTTGTAGTTTTAGCTGAACACTGTGAGGAGGACGCACTACCCTAACTTGTAGCTTTAGCTGAACACTGTGCAGAGGTCTCACTACACTAACTTGTAGTTTTAGCTGAACACTGTGAGGAGGACACACTACACTAACCTGTAGCTTTAGCTGAACACTGTGCAGAGGTCGCACTACACTAACTTGTAGTTTTAGCTGAACACTGTGAGCAGGACGCACTACACTAACTTGTAGCTTTAGCTGAACACTGTGCAGAGGTCGCACTACACTAACTTGTAGTTTTAGCTGAACACTGTGAGGAGGACGCACTACACTAATTGTAGCTTTAGCTGAACACTGTGCAGAGGTCGCACTACAATAACTTGTAGTTTTAGCTGAACACTGTGAGCAGGACGCACTACACTAACTTTGAGCTTTAGCTGAACACTGTGCTGAGGTCTCACTACACTAACTTGTAGTTTTAGCTGAACACTGTGAGGAGGACGCACTACACTAACTTGTAGCTTTAGCTGAACACTGTGCAGAGGTCGCACTACACTAACTTGTAGTTTTAGCTGAACACTGTGAGGAGGACACACTACCCTAACTTGTAGCTTTAGCTGAACACTGTGCAGAGGTCTCACTACACTAACTTGTAGTTTTAGCTGAACACTGTGCAGAGGTCACACTAAACTAACTTGTAGCTTTAACTGAACACTGTGAGGAGGACGCACTACACTAACTGTAAATAGTCTAGCTGCCTGACTGTGGTACTAATAGGATCAAAAGAACGCCAGCAATTTTCTTCAGGTAGCTGTAAATACTGTAACAAGACAAGCCTGCCTGTCAGTAGGAAGATAAAAGGAACGGATCTAGCTAAACTGAATACAGTGTATATATATATATATATATATATATATATGCAACACCTGGGATGCATATATATACACAATAAACTGTAAGTGCAGCTAACTCACTGACTGTCCTGCCTAATCTAGCTAACTCAAATGGAATGACACTGCCTCTCTCTCTATCTCTCAGCACGCCGGAACACACTACACAGGGCACCGTGCAGGTGGCCTTATATAGTGTGGGGCATGTTCTAAACCCCCCGAGCCATAATTGGCCAAAGCCACCCTGGCTTTGGCCAATTACAGCTCTCTCTACCGACGGCGCTGTGATTGGCCAAGCATGCGGGTCATAGTGCATGCTTGGCCAATCATCAGCCAGCAATGAACTGCGATGCCGCAGTGATTTATGGCCCGTGACGCGCCACACGAATTTGGTGCGAACGGCCCATAACGTTCGCAGTTCGGCGAACGATCGAACAGCCGATGTTCGAGTCGAACATGGGTTCGACTCGAACGCGAAGCTCATCCCTACTTGGCAGTGGTGTGTCCTTGCCCTCCAGGGGCTGATAGAAGCTCCCTCATTATTGGGACCAACACTGACCTGGTTGAAGACTGCTCACACCACTAGTACAGGAGAAGAGTACCCCAGCTAAGGGTGTGCACCCCATGCTAACACAAGTGTACCAGGATCTTGTGCAGGAGCAGAAGGCCCCACCAGAAGGAGTGGGAAAAGTCTGGCAACTGGACAAGAGTGAAAAGCTGGTGCTACCGGGTGAGGTAGTCTGCCTAAAAGCCTCTATCAAGCTGAGCTGGAGGCAGCCGGTTCCTTCATCATCCTTGAGACGGACAGGCAGAAAGAGCATAAGGGCCTTGAAGTTATTCCTGAAGTGTTGTCAACCAAGGCGCTAAAGAGAAGTAAAGGAAGAATTTGCCAGTGTTCTCAAAACACAACAGCCTTGCCTGTGAAGGTGCCTGCCAGAGTGCTGCTGGGACAGGTCAGTCAAGCAACATCAATCTCACCGAGTGGAATTGTGACAGGACAAGAGGAGGAGATTCCCCTGGAAGAGTTCTACCCAAAGAACACACCTTTTACACCTGCTTGGATGGAGAGAGCCAAGAACCAGCTCCTGAGATGTAAAACTGCCTTCTCAAAAAGTGAGTTTGATGTGGGGCTTACAAAAAGTGCTGCACACAAAATTCGGTTGGAAGAAGACAAACCCTTCCGAGAGAGGGTCAGACGGATTCCAATGGGAGATCTGGAAGACCTGAGAGAGCAGCTGGCTGAGCTGAAGAGGACAGGGATTATCAGAGAGTCCCGAAGTCTCTATGCCTCCCCAATAGTGGTAGTGAGGAAGAAGAATGGGTCATTACGGTTGTGTATTGACTATAGGACACTGAACTGAAGGACCATTCTCAACCAATACACCACACCTCGCATAGAAGATGCCTTACAGAGCCTGTCAGGGGCGAAGTGGTTCAGTGTGCTGGATCTAAAAAGCAGATATTATCAGATCCCCATGTGTCTCGAAGATAGGGAGAAGACCGCTTTCATTACCCCTGTGGGATTCTTCGAGATCATTTGCATGCCACAAGGCCTGTCTGGAGCCCCAGCAACTTTCCAGAGATTGATGGAAAAGACTGTGGGCGACATGAACTTGATTGAGGTGCTGGTGTACTTGGATGATATCATAGTGTTTTGGCTGAACACTAGAGGAGCACGAAGAGCACCTGGAGAAAGTCCTGAAGAGACTCCACGACGAAGGCCTGAAGCTCTCAATGGAAAAGTGCCAGTTTTACCAACCCTCAGTAAACTATCTAGGACACTTCGTGTCCGCAGAAGGAGTGGCAACAGACCCCAAGAAGCTAGAAGCCGTCACCTCTTGGCCCAGACCCACAAATGTGACTGAGCTTAGATCCTTTTCGGGCTTTTGTTCATACTATCGGAGGTTTGTAGAAGGGTTTGCCAAGATAACTCACCCACTTACTGAGCTATTGAAGAACCAGATGGAAGCTGGCTTAGACTCAGATAAACCTGGTAAACTGAAGGAGGGACCCAGGAAGAAGAGAGTCCATTCAAGACCAGTGGACCCCGCAATGCGAGGAAACCTTCAGACAGTTTAAGTGGAGTCTTACCACTGCTCCGGTTTTAGCCTACGCAGACCCTACCAAACCTTACGAACTGCATGTGGATGCCAGCCGAGACGGGCTAGGTGGAGTGCTTTACCAAGAACATGAGGTGCATCTAAGGCCTTTGCCTATGTGAGCCGAAGTCTAATCCCTGCTGAAAGGAACTACCCCACTCACAAGCTTGAATTTCTGGCCTTGAAGTGGGCTGTGGTGGACAAGCTGAAGGACTATCTGTATGGTGTGGAGTTTGTGGTCAAGACGAACAACAACCCCCCCACATACCTGCTCACCACCGCAAAGCTGGATGCCACCTGCCACAGGTGGTTGGCTGCCCTCTCGGCATTTACCTTCAACCGAGATGCGGATGCATTGTCAAGAGGACCTCACTGTTCTCAGGGTCACATAGAAGAGTGGACCCAGCTCACCCCCGAAGGAGTAAGAGCTCTCTGTGAAGGGGCAGAACAGCAAGGAAAAGGAGGAGCCAGAGCTGAAGAGGTCGGAGCATCAGCCACAGGAGTGCCTAAATGCTACTGTAATGTTTCTCCACTTACAGAGGAGGGTTTACCCAAGTTAACCAGAAAGGATCTCTGGAGAGATCAAAAGGAAGATCCACTCTGCAGCCTGGTATTGAAAGATTTAGAGAGTCAACGTCCTGATTTACTTCTCAAGAGCACTCAGAAAGAAGCTCGCTTACTACACAAAGAGTGGATCAGTTGCAGTTGTAACAAGGGGTGGTCTACCGAAGGGGCCCCTCTGAAGATCCTGAAGAGAAGTGGCAATTGTTTCTGCCAAGGAAACACAGAGAAAAGGTACCGATCGCCTTGCATGATCACCATGGCCATCTGGGATCAGAAAGGACTCTACAGCTGGTAAGGGACAGGTTCTACTGGCCTTACATGAGGACCGAAGTGGAGAGCTACTGTCATTCCTGCCCCAGGTGCATACAGAGGAAAACCTTACCCCAGCGAGCTGCCCCAATGGGCCACTTAGAGAGCCAAGGGCCAATGGACCTAGTCTGCATAGACTTCTTGTGTTTAGAGTCTGACCTGAGTGGACAAGGAAATATTTTAGTAGTCACCAATCACTTCACCAGTTATGCTCAGGCATTTCCTACCCAAGATCAACAAGCTGCCAAGGTGGCGAAGATTCTGGTGGAAAAGTTCTTCGTCCATTATGGTTTACCTCAACGGATCCATTCAGACCAAGGGAGGGATTTTGAGAGTACTTTGATTAAAAGACTGATGGATCTACTAGGTATCCAGAAGTCCAGGACTACTCCCTATCACCCACAAGGAGACCCTCAACCCGAGAGGTTTAACAGAACGCTTCTCAATATGCTGGGGACCTTGAACTCTGAACAAAAACCGCATTGGAGCAAGCATATCACTGCCTTGGTGCATGCCTACATTAGTACCAAGAGTGATACTACAGGATATTCACCTTACCCGTTAATGTTTGGTCGAGAGGCCAGGCTACCGATAGACTTAGCCTTTGGAACTTATTTGGATCACACCTCAGAGACCTCTCATCAAGGTTATGTGGACAGGTTAAGGAGGAGTTTGAAGATAGCCTATGAGAAGGCCCAAGCCACATCGGACACCAGAGGAAGTCTGAACAAAAGGAACTTTGACTTAAAAGTACGAGTTCAGGACCTACAGCCCGGTGACCGAGTCCTACTAAGAAATCTGGGCATTCCAGGCAAGCACAAATTGGCTGATCGCTGGAGGTCACAGCCATATGTGGTATGCAGACAACGTCCTGGACTTCCAGTGTATGAGATCAGGCCGGAAGGGAATACTGGATCAGTAAAGACCTGGCATAGGAGCCACCGCCTACCTCTCACAGAAGCAGTCAGGATAAATCTAGTGGAAGACCTACTTTCTACATCTACTGCTGTGCATCGACCAGTAACTAGATCCCAGCCTGAAGCCCCAGAAGCTGAAGTGGGAGAAGAGATGAAAATAAGTTGGCTATGGCCATCTAAAACACCAGAAGCTGAAGTGAGTGTTTCACCTCAGACAAGAAGTGGAGATAGTGGAGCTCTTAGACCTGAAGCCTCAGAATTTGTACCATTGTCTGGACACTCTGAGGAATACTTGTCTCCCACTGGCATTGTAATGCAAGATACTGAAACAGAGGAAAGGAATGCTTGCCCAGAAGTGGTGGCCATACCAAAAAGACAAAGAGAAAAGAGAGACTTTCGCCCCTCAAAGACTAACATATGATGCACTGGGCGAATGCACTGATGTGACTCAAGTTACAAGTAAGAGAAATACTG
Organism: Aquarana catesbeiana; assembly: GCF_042186555.1. NCBI lineage: Eukaryota > Metazoa > Chordata > Amphibia > Anura > Ranidae > Aquarana > Aquarana catesbeiana. The sequence continues at coordinate 537,639,695 of NC_133324.1, read as the reverse complement.
ACGTGCCTGGTCCTTCTACTGTCAGTTCAGAAAGAGATAACCCCAGCTCACCCCTTGATACACCTGTACCAGACCCTATAGTGTCAAGTGCACAGAACAGCACCCCATCACATGAGAATTGGTGGGAGGCTCCTCTTTCAGTCTTATGCAATCGCCTAGAGGCAAAAATGTGCAATAGGACTAAGATTTTGAATATCTTTGGGGACCAAAGACTCAAAGCAGGGGGAGTATGTAGCGCCAGCATTTCTGCCTGTTAATATAATGCAATGTTAGTCTATGAACAGTATTATAATTTAGTATGTGGCACCATCTAGTGGCCAAATTGTGGAATGGACTATATTTTATTTTCCTATTTCAAGAACGTGAGAAAATATGACAGGAAGTGACTGTTTATTTACTTTTCATAATAACCTACCTACCCAGAATGCTGAGTGATTTACCCAGCAACACTCAGTACTGAAAGGCATCCTGGGTAGGCTATAAAAGGGCCCCCGGTGGCCATGTTAGATCTCTCTGGACGCATGGCTGGCCTGTGAGGACCCGTGCAGAGGTGTTCCACAGAACGCGGCCTACACCTACTGCGGAGCGACACAATCGGTGACTTTGCTGTGCACCAGTGAGCTGTAGGGACGGAACTGGGAAGGATCCAGAGACGCCTGTCGGAGCCATCAGAGGGTCCCAGTCTATCTTGCGGAGCGGTGTAATGGCGCCAGCCGGTGGGAAGCAAGACCAAGTACACCGGAGCGGAGCTGTCCTACTACACAGACCTGGTTGGGTGAGAGGGCTGCTGCCCAAAGTTTTCCTAACGCACTTTTACACACCTGAATCTGTAACAGTGTACTGGGACCTGTAGTTCCACATAAGGGATCTTAAGGAACTAAAGACTGAGTTCAAACAGGCCTCAAGCCTACCTTTTACAATACTTCTAGCACTGTGTTACATGAAGTTAATTGCATCGGAGACAGTTGCAGGTTACTACAATACAAGGATAATTTATAACATCCACTTTATCTAACCCTGGTTTATTTAACCATTGGATTACAATCTATAATTCATAAATAGCTAGCAGAAGACAGAAGACAAAGAAAAGACTGCCTCTTTCATTGCAAGGCCTTACATCCTATTTTTGGTTAATAGAGTCTACACTCTAAAGCAGGGGGAGCTTCCTGGGGATTGCATTTGTGCTTTATTTACTAACATTGTCTTCTTGTGGTTACAAGGGCGCACTGGAAGTGGGAAGGTGCCCAGAATTAAGTTATTTCCCATTCTGGCATTAGTCCCACTTGGAGACGCACTTCCAGAGACCAGTTAATATAACTTTATATGTGCAAATTGTTGTGAATACTTGTTGGACTGTTGCGCTACGTTTGTGTGACAGTACCACTATTGTAATTATTATCTTGATACCAATTCCAGTAAAATTACGTTCCTGGTTGAGTACAATTTGTGTGGAGTGTTGTTACTTTTCCAGCAGGTGGAACATCGGATACCCAGGAAATAACAAAGGTATACTATTGTTATATTGTACATTGTGGGGTTATCCTTTACTATCAGCTTCACATTAACACTGCACCACAGCTCTGCAAAGGGAATTGAGTCAAGTCATTGAGAGTGTAATGTAGAGTACAGGCCCAATCAAAATATTAGCAGCTCCTTCGGGGGTAAGTGCTACCATGAATATAATATAACACTTATAAGTGCCGAATTATGAATTTGGACTAATATTCTAACAATCCCCCCCTGAATTATGATTAATCATATTAATTAATTTAATACATTCAAAACATCATTCATGTCACATTTACACATCCTTGTATCAAATGATCAAACACAATATTCCTCAGAACTGAAGCAGCTAGAAATAACTCTCCTTCTAAATGCTTTTCTCTTACTTTTAACTCCTCTTAGTTCTATCTATTTAAAATCTTAAAATATTGGTATAGAATTTAAAAATGTATAACATAATGATGACTCATATTAATAATAATAATAATAATGAGGATCCTTCTTCCCATGTCACTATCTACACTGACAGCTGGGCAGTTTTTAAAGGACTGACAACTTGGATGCCCACGTGGAAGTCCAATGAATGGATGATTCATGGAAAGGTGGTGTGGGGAGGCAAGGAAGTCTGGGACTACATCTGGAAGGAAGCTCACTCCCACACCATAAAAGTGGGGCACGTTGATGCACATGTGCCCCTAGTCCCAGACTTTGAAAACTATAACAGAGTTGCAGATGAAATTGCCAAAGTGAAGGCAGTTGTGCCAATTAATCCTGTCTTGATGAACTTGGCCAACTGGGTCCACAAGCAATCTGCACATTTTGGGCAAAAAGCAACATATGAATGGGCACAGCAGAGAGGATTGCTTATATCCATGGACATAATAAAGACTGTAATAGAGAACTGTACAGTGTGTGGAGAAGTGCAACAATGGCCATTGCAAAAGTACTCCACCGGGTCGATTAAGAGGGGTAAGAGGCCTGCAGAGATCTGAAAGATTGACTTCATTGGTCCCCTGCCCCGGGGAAACAATGGACTGAGATATTGTTGCACTGCAGTGGACACCTATTCAGGACTTATGCTTGTTCATCCTTGCAAACGTGCAGATCAAGCTGCAACGCTTCAACTGCTCCAGAAACTTGACGTTGCTTATGGTTGTCCCAAACAAGTCCAAAGTGATAACAGCTCACACTTCACTGCATCAACAGTACAGCATTAGGCCAAAGATTCTGGAGTGTACTGGTTGTGCCACATCCCATACCATCCACAGACAGCTGGTTTGATTGAAAGATACAACTGGCTATTGAAGGACCAGATACGCAAACTTACACCCACACATACACTAAGGGGGTGGGATCAGGTCTTCACACAGGCAGTCATGTTGTTAAATTCTAGGCCAATAGCCCAAAGCACACCATATGAGAGGATGGTAGGGGCTGGGCACAGATTCCACAGCTGGAGTGCAGAGTTCAGTATTTATGTAAGGTTCCTGAAAGAACAGGGCTTAACAGATATCATGTTACTGCTTCCCATGACATAGAAACCAAGAGTAACGTATCTGAAGCTGAAGCCTATCTAGTAATGAGAGGGAATCTGTCAGGAAGGTCTGAAGTTATATTTGCATTGGCAGATGAGCTTCAAGACAGTGGCTGGGACTCTGACTGGTTAGTCGATACTTCTCAGCAAGAGTGGAAAGTGAGGCTACATAACATCAAACCTTCCAAAATAAACAGCAGTGATCTGCTGGGAAATATCAGTATATTTCCTCTCCTCCGTATTGATGTTCTTTGGGAGGGTCAGAAGTGGGTACAGGCAGAGGGCAAAGTGTTAGTCAGATATCCAGGCAAGAAGCCATTTAGAGGAGAGATTGTAGCTGAAGGGCTTGGATCTACTGTTTATGTATTATTAGAAGGAACAGATAATCCGCTTTGTTTTCCACTCCTCAGGCTGTCTCCGATTTGATCCATAGGAAGACCAGAGAAAAGTGGTTACATGATGGAAAGATTGACGGAAGATCGCAAGAGCTGTGGAGAGCAAGTCCTTTGATGTATTACAAGCCTGGACTTGTTTCTAAAGAAAGAATGGACTTTCTAATGAACTTTTTAGTTAAAGACTGAAACACCTTCTCAATGACAGAAATATGGGAGGTGTTGCATTCAAGGAAAATTAATTTTAGAATGAGTCTTCTAAGTAATGAAGTGATTTTCTGAATGGAGTCTGAAAGAAAAAATCTAGGGTGGAATGTGTTGCATTTGTTAAAATATGATTTTTTTAACATAATCAGACATAACATTACATGGGGCAATAGTGGTTGCTCATAGATTTTTTGTCAGGTTTTGGCTTGAGTAGATTTCTCAAACAAATGCTGTTGCATACAATGGGTACATAGATACCATTGTTGTATTCAGTTGACAGTTTTGAATAGGCTATTGTATCTATAGCTACAGTAAGTAGGTAAGAGGGGCTCTCAAACTGAAAGAATGACTGTTAGTCGGTTGTTATGGATACAGGTTTGTAACCATTAACTTTTGTCAACAAACTTTTACAAATAAAAAGGCAGTAGAGACTGGGAAGACACACATCATAATGCTTTAAGATCAGAAGCCACTCATGATACAAGAACGGTGCCTGGTCTCCAGAAGAATTGTTGGCAATGGAGATCACAAACATACAGTAACAGAAGATAAGTAACTTTTAAGCGTATTTGTACTGTTATAGACCATAGGCTGTTCATTTGCTAGGCATTTTGCTTGTTATAGATATCTGTCAGTCTTGTATTGTATTCCTAAGATTGTAATAGTTTTGTATGTACAGCATCTTTGTATAGTAAAAGCACATTTACACACTGCAGAAGTCTCAGCTTCCTTGCTTATACCACAAAGTAACCTTGCTAGATAGACGCAAGCAATACACACTCAAAAGGGGAACTTCCGCTTATATGCTTCCTCCCCCCCCCCCTCCGGTGCCACATTTGGAACTTTTCAGGGGGGAGAGGGAAATGGGGTATCTGTTTTTCGACAGGTACCCTTCCACACTTCCAGGAGACTGAGTCGTGGCACCGTCCCTCAGAAGTTCAGCCCCCCTCCTTCTTCCTCCACCGCCGGGCTAGTTAGAAAGCGCAGTGCGCTTCACGCATGCACAGTAGGGAACTGGCTGAAGTCCATGGAAAGCACAGAGAAGGACAGGAGCATGTACAGCCGAGGATGAGACCCAAGAGCGTTTCTCCGGACCGTACCCTTTCCAATAATCCAGGTACTGTATGAACCTATGGAACCTACGGGAGTCAATGATCGATCGTATCTCATACTCTTCATGGTTCTCAACCTGAACCGGGCGAGGACGTGGTACCGAGGTGGTAAAACGGTTGCACACCAAAGGTTTTAATAAGGAGACATGAAACACATTTGAAATACACATGTTAGAAGGAAGGTCTAATGCGTAAGCCACTGGGTTGATCCTACAGAGAATACAGAAAGGCCCAAATAACTGTGTTGCCAGTTTCAGGGAGGGAACACGAAGTTGGGGGTTATGAGATGACAGCCAAACCTTCGTTCCACTTGGGTACAGGTGCCTTGCGATGTGTCAGTGAGAGGTGCAGACTCTATGCTGACCGCAGACGTATACCTGCGCCTTCCTACCAGGTTGGGGAGAGGGTTTGATCACGGAGATGCTCCTCTAATGCAGGAATTCTTTGGGAACAAAAGAGTCAGGGAACAAAAGAGTCAGGCAACATGGATGGTTGGAAATCAATCATAATTCGCCATAAATGGAGACAATCGGGAAGCGGTATTGATGGCACTATTGTGAGCAAACTCCACCCATGGTAAGAGGTCTGACCATTTGTTAAGGTGGTCAGAAATCTAGCAATCGTAGAAACTGCTCCAAGGCTTGGTTGGCTCGTTCTCCGGCCCCATTGGTCTGCGGGTGATACGCAGAAGAGAAGGAAAGCTGAATTCCTAACTGTGCACAAAAGGCTCGCCAAAACCTGGAGACAAACCGGCTACCCCGTTCGAGATGATAACCTTGGGTAGCCCATGTAACCGAAAATCTCCCAAGCAAAAATGGATGCCAGTTCTTTGGATGTGGGCAACTTCTCCAGTGGAATACAATGAGACATTTTCGAGAACCGGTCAACCACCATAAGAATAACTGTGTTGGCCTGGGAGTTGGTTAACTCCCCAATAAAATCCAAAGGCAGGTGGGTCCAAGGCCTCTCTCCATTGGGTATGGGTTATAGGAGGCCCACTGGAAGGGAACAACCAGCTACGAAGGCAAATCAGCGTGGAGACTAGGCCACCAGAATTGTTGAGAAATAGCCCAAATGAATTAATTCGTCATTGGGTGGCCACCTGCCTTGAGAGAATGGTAAGTCTGGCACAAAGCAGTGCAGTGATTCTCAGGGACAAAGTAGCAGTCACCAAGTTTCTCGGGAGGAGAATGGATCTGAGAGTCAGGAATTCTGTCACCCAAAGGTGAAGTGAGACTAGTACGAACAGTGGCCAGAATAGGATCGGAAGGTATTTACAGGTACAGGAGCCGACTCCACCTTGGAAGCGGAGGAAAACTGTTGCGACAATGCGTCAGCCCTTACATTCTTAGTAGCGGGTAAGAATGAGAATATGTAATTGAAGCTTGACAGAAAAAGAGCCCATCACCCCCTTCTGGAGATAAACGTTTTGGCCTCAGACAAGAATGTGATATTCTTATGGTCAGTCAAAATGAGGACCGCCACAATGATACCTTCGAGGAAATGCCTCCGTTCTTTCAGAGCTAAAATGATAGCTAACAATTCTCTGTAGCCACAAGGATGCATAGCGCTCTCGGAGGTGGAACGTTGAGACAGAAGGTGGCCTACTCCAGTCTCAGATGCATCAACCTCAAGAATGAAGGGTAACGTAGGATCAGGATGTGCCAGCACAGGAACTGAAACAAAGGCAGCCTTGAGACTCAAAGGCTTTAATAGAATCCGGAGATCAATTTTGTGGGCTACTGTCCTTTCTGGTCATATCAGTCAGGGGTTTGACCAGAGAAGAGAAGTTCTGAAAAATTTCTGATAATTGGCAAAGCCAAGAAAACTTTGTAGCGGACGTAGACCTACGGGTTGAGGCCACTGAAGAACTGCAGATAGAAATGACATAAGCCAGATATTTAACCTGTTCACAATGGAACTCATACTTCTCCAACTTAAAATACAGGTTATTATCTTTCAGCCTCTGTAGCACACGGAGACATCTGTGTGGTGGCTTTCTAGGGAATTAGAATATATTGCTGCAACAAAATATTTAGGAGGACATCGTTAATGAATTCCTGAAAAACTGCAGGAGCGTTGCAAAGACCAAAAGGCATTACGAGATATTCATAATGTCCTATCCTGGTATTAAACACAGTTTTCCATTCGTCACCCTCCTTGATCCTCAGGAGATTGTATGTCCCTCTCCAATTGAGCTTTGTGAAAACCGTTGCTCCCTTTGGGGGGTCAAATAATTCCGTAATTAACGGAATCAGATACGCATTCTTTATCGTGAAGCGATTGAGACCCCTATAATTTATACAAGGTTTCAGTTCACCACTCTTCTTTTTCACAAAGACGAAGCCAGCACCAACAAGAGACAAGGATTTGCGGATGAACCCTCGAGAAAGTGCGTCAGCAGCATACTCCTCCATGGCTTTATTCTCCAAGACATACAAAGGGGGCATGGCACCAGGTTGAAGGTCAATTGCGCAATCATACGTCCGGTGTGGAGGCAAACTACCGGCTTGACCTTTGTCAAAGGCCTCGCTAAATTCACGGTACTCCTCTGGCAAGAAGGAGAGTGAAGAGGTGCACAAGACCTTAGCCAATTTCTGAAAACATGTTTCACTGCATTGTGGCGACCAGGAAAGAACCTCAGCACGAAGCCAATCAAACTAGTGGTTGTGCCTCTGTAACCAAGGACAACCAATAACCACGGGGAAATGAGGTGAGGAAATTACCTGGAATCTCATGATGCAGAGCCCCTAAGGCCATGGTCAATGGAGCAGTCTCACAAGTCACATGGTTAGGCTGTAGAGGTCTCCCATCAATAGTCTCAATGGCAAGTGGAGTGGCACGAAGCTGCAGTGAAACTGAGTGCTTAGACACAAAGGCACTATCTATGAACAGGCTTGCAGCCCCCGAGTTGATTAGAGCCTGTGTCTCAATGGACGACTCAGACCAAGAAAGGGTAACTGGATCGAAAGGCTTATCCTTCAGGATAACTGGGGACGTAACAATGCCACCTAAGGTGTGTCCCCTACAGGACCTCAGGTGCAATGCGTTTCCCGGACGGGTAGGATAAGACTTCAAAAAGTGACCTGCCTGGCCACACTAAAGGCACATTCTCTCCCTCCTCCTAAAAGCCCTCTCATCTGCAGAGAGACGTGTGAAGCTCTACTTCACTGCGGACTCGGTAGCAGGAGGCATGGTAGGTGAGGGAGGCAAGGGTGGGACTGCTAAGCTTGGAGCCAAATGTACAGGAGGCTTCTGCAAGCGCTCCTTAAAAGGAAGGTCTCTCTCGGAGTCTGGAGTCAATGAGAATGGCAAACATGATCAACTTCTCCAGATCAGTAGGTATGTCTCGGGCTGCTATTTCATCTTTGATGTTGTCCGAGAGACCATGAGAAAATGCAGCCATGAGGGCCTTATTGTTCCAAGTGACCTCTGCTGCCAGAGTACGGAATTAAATGGTGTAATCGGCAACAGATCTCGTACTCTGTTTTATGGACACGAGGCTCTTGGCAGGAGAAAGGGATCATGCGGGAACATCAAATACCCTTTTAACCACTTGACGACCGCCGCACGACTATATACGTCCACAGAGCGGCACGGGCAGGCAAAAGGGCGTACATTTACGTCCTTGCCTTCCCGCGGGTGGGGGGTCCGATCGGACCCCCCCCGGTGCCAGCGGCGGTCGCCTTTGGTCTGGCAGCGATTAGAGATGAGGAGGAGGCCATCCGATCGTGGCCCCCCTCGCTCCCAGCCAATGAGATTCTTCCCCTGCCTCTGTGTAGTTTCCGTTCCGGCGCCGAGGAGAGAAGACTGAAATGTGAGTGCACAACACACACACAGTAGAACATGCCAGGCACACAAAACACCCCCTTTTACCCCCCGATCCCCCCCGATCACCCCCCGATCACCCCTCCCCCCCTCCGTCACACTGACACCAAGCAGTTTTTTTTTTTGATTACTGCATGGTGTCAGTTTGTGACAGTTAGTGTGTTAGGGCAGTGAGTGTAAGCCCCCTTTAGGTCTAGGGTACCCCCCTAACCCCCCCTAATAAAGTTTTAACCCCTTGATCACCCCCTGTCGCCAGTGTCACTAAGCGATCATTTTTCTGATCGCTGTATTAGTGTCACTGGTGACGCTAGTTAGGGAGGTAAATATTTAGGTTCGCCGTCAGCGTTTTATAGCGACAGGGACCCCCATATACTATCTAATAAATGTTTTAACCCCTTGATTGCCCCCTAGTTAACCCTTTCACCACTGATCACCGTATAACTGTTACGGGTGACGCTGGTTAGTTCGTTCATTTTTTATAGTGTCAGGGCACCCGCCGTTTATTACCGAATAAAGGTTTAGCCCCCTGATCGCCCGGCGGTGATATGCGTCGCCCCAGGCAGCGTCAGATTAGCGCCAGTACCGCTAACACCCACGCACGCAGCATACGCCTCCCTTAGTGGTATAGTATCTGTACGGATCAATATCTGATCTGATCAGATCTATACTAGCGTCCCCAGCAGTTTAGGGTTCCCAAAAACGCAGCGTTAGCGGGATCAGCCCAGATACCTGCTAGCACCTGCGTTTTGCCCCTCCGCCCGGCCCAGCCCACCCAAGTGCAGTATTGATCGATCACTGTCACTTACAAAACACTAAATGCATAACTGCAGCGTTCGCAGAGTCAGGCCTGATCCCTGCGATCGCTAACAGTTTATTTGGTAGCATTTTGGTGAACTGGCAAGCACCAGCCCCAGGCAGCGTCAGGTTAGCGTCAGTACCGCTAACACCCACGCACGCACCGTACACCTCCCTTAGTGGTATAGTATCTGATCGGATCAATATCTGATCCGATCAGATCTATACTAGCGTCCCCAGCAGTTTAGGGTTCCCAAAAACGCAGTGTTAGTGGGATCAGCCCAGATACCTGCTAGCACCTGCGTTTTGCCCCTCCGCCCGGCCCAGCACAGCCCACCCAAGTGCAGTATCGATTGATCACTGTCACTTACAAAACACTAAACACATAACTGCAGTGTTCGCAGAGTCAGGCCTGATCCCTGCGATCGCTAACAGTTTTTTTGGTAGCGTTTTGGTGAACTGGCAAGCACCAGCCCCAGGCAGCGTCAGGTTAGCACCACTACCGCTAACACCCATGCACGCACCGTACACCTCCCTTAGTGGTATAGTATCTGAACGGATCAATATCTGATCCGATCAGATCTATACTAGCATCCCCAGCAGTTTAGGGTTCCCAAAAACGCAGTGTTAGCGGGATCAGCCCAGATACCTGCTAGCTCCTGCCTTTTGCCCCTCCCCCCGGCCCAGCCAACCCAAGTGCAGTATCGATCAATCACTGTCACTTACAAAACACTAAACGCATAACTGCAGCGTTTGCAGAGTCAGGCCTGATACCTGCGATCGCTAACAGTTTTTTTGGTAGCGTTTTAGTGAACTGGCAAGTGCCAGTGGCCTAGTACACCCCGGTCATAGTCAAACCAGCACTGCAGTAACACTTGGTGACGTGGCGAGTCCCATAAGTGCAGTTCAAGCTGGTGAAGTGGCAAGCACAAGTAGTGTCCCGCTGCCACCAAGAAGAAGACAAACAGGCCCGTCGTGCCCATCATGCCCTTCCTGCTGCATTCGCCAATCCTAATTGGGAACCCACCACTTCTGCAGCACCCGTAATTCCCCCATTCACATCCCCAACCAAATGCAGTCGGCTGCATGAGAGGCATTTTCTTTATGTCCTCCCGAGTACCCCTACCCAACGAACCCCCCCAAAAAAGATGTTGTGTCTGCAGCAAGCGCGGATATAGGCGTGACACCCGCTATTATTGTCCCTCCTGTCCTGACAATCCTGGTCTTTGCATTGGTGAATGTTTTGAACGCTACCATACACTAGTTGAGTATTAGCGTAGGGTACAGCATTGCACAGACAAGGCACACTTTCACAGGGTCTCCCAAGATGCCATCGCATTTTGAGAGACCCGAACCTGGAATCGGTTACAGTTATAAAAGTTAGTTACAAAAAAAAGTGTAAAATAAATAAATAAAAAATATAAAATTAAAAAAAAAAGTTTTCGTTTTATTGTTCTCTCTCTCTCTCTATTCTCTCTCTATTGTTCTGCTCTTTTTTACTGTATTCTATTCTGCAATGTTTTATTGTTATTATGTTTTATCATGTTTGCTTTTCAGGTATGCAATTTTTTATACTTTACCGTTTACTGTGTTTTATTGTTAACCATTTTTTTGTCTTCAGGTACGCCATTCACGACTTTGAATGGTTATACCAGAATGATGCCTGCAGGTTTAGGTATCATCTTGGTATCATTCTTTTCAGCCAGCGGTCGGCTTTCATGTAAAAGCAATCCTAGCGGCTAATTAGCCTCTAGACTGCTTTTACAAGCAGTGGGAGGGAATGCCCCCCCACCGTCTTCCGTGTTTTTCTCTGGCTCTCCTGTCTCAACAGGGAACCTGAGAATGCAGCCGGTGGTTCTGCCAGCTGACCATAGAGCTGATCAGAGACCAGAGTGGCTCCAAACATCTCTATGGCCTAAGAAACCGGAAGCTACGAGCATTTCATGACTTAGATTTCGCCGGATGTAAACAGCGCCATTGGGAAATTGGGAAACCATTTTATCACACCGATCTTGGTGTGGTCAGATGCTTTGAGGGCAGAGGAGAGATCTAGGGTCTAATAGACCCCAATTTTTTCAAAAAAGAGTACCTGTCACTACCTATTGCTATCATAGGGGATATTTACATTTCCTGAGATAACAATAAAAATGATTAAAAAAAAAATGAAAGGAACAGTTTAAAAATAAGATAAAAAGGCAAAGAAATAATAAAGAAAAAAAAAAAAGCACCCCTGTCCCCCCCTGCTCTCGCGCAAAGGCAAACGCAAGCGTCGGTCTGGCGTCAAATGTAAACAGCAATTGCACTATGCATGTGAGGTGTCACCACGAACGTCAGATCGAGTGCAGTAATTTTAGCAGTAGACCTCCTCTGTAAATCTAAAGTGGTAACCTGTAAAGGCTTTTAAAGGCTTTTAAAAACGTATTTAGTTTGTCGCCACTGCACGTTTGTGCGCAATTTTAAAGCATGTCATGTTTGGTATCCATGTACTCGGCCAAAGATCATCTTTTTTATTCCATCAAACATTTGGGCAATATAGTTTGTTTTAGTGCATTAAAATTAAAAAAGTGTGTTTTTCCCCAAAAAAATGCGTTTGAAAAATCGCTGCGCAAATACTGTGTGAAAAAAAAAAAAATGAAACACCCACCATTTTAATCTGTAGGGCATTTGCTTTAAAAAAATATATAATGTTTGGGGGATCAAAGTAATTTTCTTGCAAAAAAAAATAATTTTTTCATGTAAACAAAAAGTGTCAGAAAGGGCTTTGTCTTCAAGTGGTTAGAAGAGTGGGTGATGTGTGACATAAGCTTCTAAATGTTGTGCATAAAATGCCAGGACAGTTCAAACCCCCCCAAATGACCCCATTTTGGAAAGTAGACACCCCAAGCTATTTGCTGAGAGGTATAGTGAGTATTTTGCAGACCTCACTTTTTGTCACAAAGTTTTGAAATTTGAAAAAAGAAAAAAAAATGTTTTTTCTTGTCTTTCTTCATTTTCAAAAACAAATGAGAGCTGCAAAATACTCACCATGCCTCTCAGCAAATAGCTTGGGGTGTCTACTTTCCAAAATGGGGTCATTTGGGGGGGGGTTTGTGCCACCTGGGCATTCCATTGCCTCCGAAACTGTGATAGGCAGTGAAGAGTGAAATCAAAAATGTACACCCTTAGAAATCCTGAAGGCGGTGATTGGTTTTCGGGGCCCCGTACGCAGCTAGGCTCCCAAAAAGTCCCACACATGTGGTATCCCCATACTCAGGAGAAGCAGCTAAATGTATTTTGGGGTGCAATTCCACATATGCCCATGGCCTGTGTGAGCAATATATCATTTAGTGACAACTTTGTGCAAAAAAAAAAAATTGTCACTTTCTGCAACTTGTGTCAAAATATAAAATATTCCATGGACTCAACATGCCTCTCAGCAAATAGCTTGGGGTGTCTACTTTCCAAAATGGGGTCATTTGGGGGGGTTTTGTGCCATCTGGGCATTTTATGGCCTTCAAAACTGTGATAGGTAGTGAGGAGTGAAATCAAAAATTTATGCCCTTAGAAATCCTGAAGGCGGTGATTGGTTTTCGGAGCCCTGTACGCGGCTAGGCTCCCAAAAAGTCCCACACATGTGGTATCCTTGTACTCAGGAGAAGCAGCTGAATGTATTTTGGGGTGCAATTCCACATAGGCCCATGGCCTGTGTGAGCAATATATCATTTAGTGACAACTTTTTGTAAATATTTTTTTTTTTGTCATTATTCAATCACTTGGGACAAAAAAAATAAATATTCAATGGGTTCAACATGCCTCTCAGCAATTTCCTTGGGGTGTCTACTTTCCAAAATGGGGTCATTTGGGGGGGTTTTGTACTGCCCTGCTATTTTAGCACCTCAAGAAATGACATAGGCAGTCATAAACTAAAAGCTCTGTAAATTCCAGAAAATGTACCCTAGTTTGTAGACGCTATAACTTTTGCGCAAACCAATAAATATACGCTTATTGACATTTTTTTACCAAAGACATGTGGCCGAATACATTTTGGCCTAAATGTATGACTAAAATTGAGTTTATTGGATTTTTTTTATAACAAACAGTAGAAAATATCATTTTTTTTTTAAATTTTCGGTCTTTTTCCGTTTATAGCGCAAGAAATAAAAACGGCAGAGGTGATCAAATACCATCAAAAGAAAGCTCTAATTGTGGGAAGAAAAGGACGCAAATTTCGTTTGGGTACAGCATTGCATGACCACGCAATTAGCAGTTAAAGTGACACAGTGCCAAATTGGAAAAAGTCCTCTGGTCCTTAAGCAGCATAATGGTCCGGTCCTTAAGTGGTTAATTGTTAAATTTGTTGAAATTATTGCTAAATTTTCTGAAACTGCTAAAAACTGCTGAAACTGTTAGAGTCTTATGAATTGTCATAACAACATGTTTTGCATATACTATATTCTTTTGCAAGGGTATAAAACCAACTAGAAAAGCGGAAATAAATTAGAAGTTTTTCATTCTGAACTAAGTGTCAGAGTGTGATCACTTCATGGCATGCATGCTTTAATTTGATAAAGGGGTAGATATAATAATTTCAGAACTTTTATTCTGAATCCAAAACATTTTGGCGCTCAAAGTGGGGCTCGAGGGACCAGGAGAAGCCATCACGGAAATACAGGAGGAGACTGATCGGTAAGACACTTTTCATATCTTGTATATCTAGTCTACTGTTTATCCTGTATCCGTGGCTGGTCAATCTCTGTGCCCATATCGCCTTCCTGCGACCCTCAAAGACAGGTATTAATCTTGCCTCGAGTCTGTTGATAAGTTAAGGAACCTGCAAATTTTATATCTACCGCCTGTTTTGTTTTGTTCTGTTTTGTTGATCGATCTTATGTTTTGTGATGGCTGTTGGGAGTTGGGGATTGCTTATATAGTCATGGATGACGGATGAAATTAGTTGACGTGGTTAAACTTCTCCTGGGACTAGGAGAAGGCGTCAGGACGTGGCTAAACTCCTCCTGGGGGGATAAAAATAAATATTTGTGCAGGCAAAGCACGGGTACAATAAGTACAGAAGTATGGGCAACTGGGAAACAAAAGCCCAGGGGGGGGCCATCAGGAACACGCATAGTGGCGTGGGGGATCCCGTGACAGTTTGAGAAATCCTGTACTCCACTGCAGCCGTCACATATCTTGTTGTTGATTGTTGGTCACATATCTTGTTGTTGGTCACATTTTGTTGTTGGTTGATTATGTCATGTCCTAATTGTGTTTGTGGTCTGTTATTTGACATACATGAAGAGGGCTGGGGGTTGATTGAAGTGGTAGAGCCAGGATATAGGGCTGAGTCTCTTGGTTATAAACCCCTACTGCCATATACTCCGCATTTATTGGTGTTCAGATTGAATGTGCATTATCCAGTAAAAATTGTTGTTAGCAAATCATTGGAAGTAATAGAGGCTCAAACTAGAATAACAGGACGTGCAGCCGAAAGGTGCCCCTGAATAGGGATGAGCTTCGTGTTCGAGTCGAACCCATGTTCGACTCGAACATCGGCTGTTCGATCGTTCGCCGAATTGCGAACGATATGGGCCGTTCGCGCCAAATTCGTGTGGCGCGTCACGGCCCATAATTCACTGCGGCATTGCAGTGCATTGCTTGCTGATGATTGGCCAAGCATGCACTATGACCCGCATGCTTGGCCAATCACAGCGCCGCCTTAACAGAGAGCCATAATTGGCCAAAGCCAAGGAGGCTTTGGCCAATTATGGCTCAGGGGATTTAGTACACGCCCCACACTATATAAGGCCGCCTGCACGGCGGCCCTGTGCAGTGTGTTCCGGTGTGCTTAGAGAGAGAGAGAGACAGTGTCATTTCATTTGAATTAGCTAGATTAGGCAGGACAGTCAGTCAGTTAGCTGCACTTAAAGTGTATTGTGTATATATATGCATCCCAGGTGTTGCATATATATATATATATATACACTGTATTCAGTTTAGCTAGATCCGTTCCTGTTATCTTCTAGACTATTTACATTTAGTGCAGTGCATCCTGCTCACAGTGTTCAGCTAGATCCGTTCCTGTTATATTCCTACTGACAGGCAGGCTTGTCTTGTTACAGTATTTTGAAGAAAATTACTGGTGTTCTTTTGATCCTATTAGTACCACAGTCAGGCAGCTAGACTATTTACATTTAGTGCAGTGCGTCCTGCTCACAGTGTTCAGCTAGATCCGTTCCTGTTATCTTCTTACTGACAGGCAGGCTTGTCTTGTTACAGTATTTTAAAGAAAATTACTGGTGTTCTTTTGATCCTATTAGTACCACAGTCAGGCAGCTAGACTATTTACAGTTAGTGCAGTGCGTCCTGCCCACAGTGTTCTGCTAAACCTACAAGTAAGTGGGGTGCGTCCTGCTCACAGTGTTCAGCTAAACCTACAAGTTAGTGGGGTGCGTCCACCTCACAGTGTTCAGCTAAACCTACAAGCTAGTGGGGTGCGTCCTGCTCACAGTGTTCAGCTAGATCCGTTTCTGTTATCTTCTTACTAACAGGCAGGCTTGTCTTGTTACAGTAAATACAGCTACCTGAAGAAAATTGCTGGTGTTCTTTTGATCCTATTAGTACCACAGTCAGGCAGCTAGACTATTTACAGTTAGTGCAGTGCGTCCTGCTCACAGTGTTCTGCTAAACCTACAAGTTAGTGGGGTGCGTCCTGCTCACAGTGTTCAGCTAAACCTACAAGTTAGTGGGGTGCGTCCACCTCACAGTGTTCAGCTAAACCTACAAGCTAGAGGGGTGCGTCCTGCTCACAGTGTTCAGCTAGATCCGTTTCTGTTATCTTCTTACTGAAAGGCAGGCTTGTCTTGTTACAGTAAATACAGCTACCTGAAGAAAATTGCTGGTGTTCTTTTGATCCTATTAGTACCACAGTCAGGCAGCTAGACTATTTACAGTTAGTGCAGTGCGTCCTGCTCACAGTGTTCTGCTAAACCTACAAGTTAGTGGGGTGCGTCCTGCTCACAGTGTTCAGCTAAACCTACAAGTTAGTGGGGTGCGTCCACCTCACAGTGTTCAGCTAAACCTACAAGCTAGTGAGGTGCGTCCTGCTCACAGTGTTCAGCTAGATCCGTTTCTGTTATCTTCTTACTGACAGGCAGGCTTGTCTTGTTACAGTAAATACAGCTACCTGAAGAAAATTGCTGGTGTTCTTTTGATCCTATTAGTACCACAGTCAGGCAGCTAGACTATTTACAGTTAGTGCAGTGCGTCCTGCTCACAGTGTTCTGCTAAACCTACAAGTTAGTGGGGTGCGTCCTGCTCACAGTGTTCAGCTAAACCTACAAGTTAGTGGGGTGCGTCCACCTCACAGTGTTCAGCTAAACCTACAAGCTAGTGGGGTGCGTCCTGCTCACAGTGTTCAGCTAGATCCGTTTCTGTTATCTTCTTACTGACAGGCAGGCTTGTCTTGTTACAGTAAATACACCTACCTGAAGAAAATTGCTGGTGTTCTTTTGATCCTATTAGTGCCACAGTCAGGCAGCTAGACTATTTACAGTTAGTGCAGTGCGTCCTGCTCACAGTGTTCTGCTAAACCTACAAGTTAGTGGGGTGCGTCCTGCTCACAGTGTTCAGCTAAACCTACAAGTTAGTGGGGTGCGTCCACCTCACAGTGTTCAGCTACACCTACAAGCTAGTGGGGTGCGTCCTGCTCACAGTGTTCAGCTAGATCCGTTCCTGTTATCTTCTTACTGACAGGCAGGCTTGTCTTGTTACAGTAAATACAGCTACCTGAAGAAAATTGCTGGTCTTCTTTTGATCCTATTAGTACCACAGTCAGGCAGCTAGACTATTTACAGTTAGTGCAGTGCGTCCTGCTCACAGTGTTCTGCTAAACCTACAAGTTAGTGGGGTGCGTCCTGCTCACAGTGTTCAGCTAAACCTACAAGTTAGTGGGGTGCGTCCACCTCACAGTGTTCAGCTAAACCTACAAGCTAGTGGGGTGCGTCCTGCTCACAGTGTTCAGCTAGATCCGTTCCTGTTATCTTCTTACTGACAGGCAGGCTTGTCTTGTTACAGTATTTTAAAGAAAATTGCTGGTGTTCTTTTGATCCTATTAGTACCACAGTCAGGCAGCTAGACTATTTACAGTTAGTGCAGTGCGTCCTGCTCACAGTGTTCTGCTAAACCTACAAGTTAGTGGGGTGCGCCCTGCTCACAGTGTTCAGCTAAACCTACAAGTTAGTGGGGTGCGTCCACCTCACAGTGTTCAGCTAAAGCTACCTGTAGAAGGTTGGTGGTGTTCTCATACTACAGGCAGGCAGTTGATTTTGCTAGCTGCAGTATCAGTACATATATATATATACATATATATATATATATATATCCCAGCTTAGTGCAGCTACAGGCCATTAGTATGTCTGGAAGGCCAAGAAGGAGAGGCAGACAGTCACAAGCCAATAAGAGAGGGCAAGCAGGCTCTGTGTCTAGTGCTGGTCGTGGAGACGGTGCATCCTCATCAGCACGTGGCCATGGGACACGCTTGGTCTTTTTTTCGGCAGCTGGCCATGTTGAGCCGCAACATGCGGAAGACTTGGTCGAGTGGATGACCAAGCCATCCTCATCCTCCTCATCCTCTCTCACCCATGCCCAGGGTACTTTGTCTGGCAAAGCAGCGGCCTCTTCCCTTGGCTCAATGTCATCAGTGACTCCTTCCCTAGCCCCACCATGTCCTCCTGAGGAGTCCCTCGAACTGTTTGACCACAGTGTTGGGTACATGCTCCAGGAGGATGCCCAGCGTTTGGAAGGCTCTGATGATGATACTGAGCTCGATGAAGGCAGTAACACGAGCACGGACAGAGGGGGTGCCCAAGAAGGACAGCAATCTGGCAGTCATGCTCCCCCTGCTGCAGCATACTGCCAGGTTTGCTCCAGTGATGAGGAGGGAGGGGATGATGAGGTCACTGACTCAACGTGGGTGCCTGATAGGAGAGAGGAAGAGGAGGAGGAGGAGGAGGCGGCACATCACCAACGAGGCAGGATGCCCTCCAGGGGCCAGCCTAAGGGCAGCACATTGACTGCATCACACCCCAAAGCTCCACATGTGCAGGGCGCTGCAGTCTCTGCGCGTTATTCAAAAAGTTCTTTGGTGTGGGCCTTTTTTGAGACGAGTGCATCAGATCGCACCGCTGCTATTTGCAACATATGTCTCAAGCGTATCTCGCGTGGCCAAAACATCTCCCGCTTGGGTACCACATGCTTGACCAGACATATGTTGACCTGCCATGCAGTTCGTTGGCAAGCGTATCTAAAAGACCCACACCAAAGAACAAAGAGGACCTCTGCTTGCTCCTCATCAGCTGAGATTTCCAACCCCACTAGACCTTCAGTCCTCTCTGAGACCTGCACTGAGAAGAATGAAGGTGTAGAATTAGGTGTGTCACAGCCACGTACTTGTGAGCAATCTGATTTTGGTACACCGACGTCAGATTGTACCAGGCAAATTTCCCTGCCCCAGCTGCTGCACCGCCGAAAGAAGTTTGCTCCCAGCCATCCACATGCCCAACGGTTGAATGCTAGCTTGGCAAAATTGCTAGCACTTCAACTGCTGCCTTTTCAGTTGGTAGACTCTGCCCCCTTCCGTGAATTTGTGGAATGTGCGGTTCCTCAGTGGCAGGTACCCAAACGCCACTTTTTCTCACGGAAGGCAATTCCGGCTCTCTACCAGCATGTGGAAGGCAATGTCCATGCCTCGCTGGACAGGGCGGTCAGCGGTAAGGTGCATATTACCGCTGACTCATGGTCCAGCAGGCATGGACAGGGACGTTACCTAAGTTTCACGGCGCATTGGGTGACTCTGCTGGCAGCTGGGAAGGATGCAGGACAAGGTGCAGTAGTGTTGGAGGTTGTTCCGCCACCACGCCTCCAAAATGCTAATGATTGTGACACACCTCTCTCCTCCACCCCCTCCTCTTCTTCTTCCTCCATGGCCTCTTCCTCGGAACCAGCGGTGCTCCGTAGTCGTTCAAGGGGCTACGCAAGTACGCAGGCCAAAAGATGCCATGCGGTGCTTGAGCTGGTGTGCTTGGGGGACAGGAGCCACACTGGGGCAGAGGTTCTGTCAGCTCTGCAGGGGCAGGTTCAGAGGTGGTTGATGCCACGCCAACTTAAGGCAGGAATGGTGGTTTGCGACAATGGCACCAACCTCCTCTCTGCCCTCCGACAGGGACAAATGACCCATGTGCCCTGTTTGGCTCACGTCCTTAACTTGGTGGTGCAGCGGTTCTTGGGCAGGTACCCGGGCTTACAGGATGTCCTGAGGCAGGCCAGGAAAGTCTGTGTGCATTTCCGCCGGTCATATAATGCCAGTGCTCGGCTGACGGACCTCCAAAAGGAGTTTAACCTGCCCAAGAACCGCCTAATCTGTGACATGCCCACCAGGTGGAACTCAACGTTGGCCATGCTGCAGCGGCTGCACACGCAGCAGAGGGCCATCAATGAGTGCCTGTGCGACTATGGCACCAGGACAGGGTCAGGGGAGCTTGTTTTTTTTTCCCCACGCCAGTGGGCCATGATCAGGGATGCATGCACTGTCCTGTCACCATTTGAGGAGGCCACGAGGATGGTGAGCAGTGACAGTGCATGCATCAGTGACACTGTCCCCCTTGTCCACCTGTTGGAGCACACGCTGCGTGGAATAATGGACTGGGCACTTGAGGCAGAACAGAGGCAGGAAGAGGAGGTCTTCCTTAGCTCTCAAGGCCCCCTTTATCCAGACAGTGTTCCTGCGTGCCCGCCGATCACACAGGAAGAGGACGAGGAGGAAGAGGAGGAGGAGGAGGAGGAAGATTGTGTCAGTATGGAGGTGGAGCCTGGCACTCAGCATCAGCAGCAGTCTTTAAGGGATCAGTCCCAAGAAACACATGGACTTGTACGTGGCTGGGAGGAGGTGGCTGCGGACCATGTCGTCCTTAGTGACCCAGAGGACTCCGGACCGAATGCCTCAGCAAACCTACGCTGCATGGCCTCCCTGATCCTGCAAAGCCTGCGTAAGGATCCTCGTATTCGTGGTATCAAGGAGAAGGACCAATACTGGCTGGCAACCCTCCTTGATCCATGTTACAAGGGTAAGGTTGCGGACCTTATCTTGCCATCGCAGAGGGAGCAGAGGATGAAACATCTTCGGGAGGCCTTGCAGAAAGGTCTGTGCAACGCGTTCCCAGAGACTGGGAGGTTACAAACTCCTGTTTCTGGACGTGTTGCTGAGGCTTCGGTCAGTCAAAGAAGGAGCGGTGGAGAAGGTGGCCGTCTGACCGATGCGTTCAGACAATTTTTTGGTCCGCAGCCCCAAGGTATGATCGGTTCCAGCAACCATCGCCAGCGTCTGTTTTACATGGTGCAGGAATACCTAGGGGCAAGATCAGACTTGGACACCTTTCCCACCGAAAATCCTCTGGGTTACTGGGTCTTGAGGATGGATCACTGGCCAGAGCTTGCACAGTATGCAATTGAGCTACTGGCCTGTCCTGCATCCAGCGTTCTTTCGGAACGCACATTCAGTGCTGCTGGAGGCGTGGTAACCGATCACAGGGTGCGTCTGTCCACTGACTCGGTTGATCGACTGACCTTCATAAAAATGAATGAGTTTTGGATCACCACCAGCTACCAAGCACCTGATGCTGATGTAACCGAATAATTTTTTTTGAAATCTCAGATCCCTTCAAAGACTGCCTATGCTGATGCTGAGTGACTATCCCTGAGTAATTATCCTCTTCCTCCTCAATCATCACGCTGATAGCTTGTAAGAACATTTTTGGTTCTGGGTGCCACCACCAGTGCCTAAGGCACAATTTTTCAGCCCCTTAACAGGGGCGTGTAATTACAATTTTTGATGCAATACTTTGCAGCAGGGCTCGTTCCTGCATTCCAACTAGAGTGTCTGTGAGGGGTTGCAGTGTTGTGGCACCAGCACCAGTGCCTAAGGCCTAATTTTTCAGCTCCTGTTCAACAGGGGCATGTAATTACAATTCTTGATCTAATATTTCACAGCAGAGCCCTGTGAGGGCTTACAGTGTTGTGGCCACAGCAACACCTAAGGCCCAAATTTCTGCTGAGTATATAGGGCAGGACCCTACTTTCAAACAACTAACTTACAAACGACTCCTACTTGCAAACGGAAGGAGACAACAGGAAGTGAAATCTACCCCTAGGAAGGGAAATTCTCTCCTGTAAGAGTTAATATGGGAAAAACATTTCTCCTTTCCACTGATGCTTTCCAATCCATTGGGACAAAAAGTGAGGTGAAATCTTCTGAAGAGGAGGAAAGACAGCAAAACAAATGTCACAGGGGTGATAACCCTTCCCTATGTTTTCCAAAAAGCTTAAAAAAGATTTTTTGGCTGGAGCTAAACACGTTAAAAATGTACCCGTTCAAAATTACAAACAGATTCTACTTAACAACAAACCTACAGTCCCTGTCTTGTTTGCACCGCCTGTATACTGCTGTTCAGAGTATATAGGGCCTGGTGGCCCCACACCTTTCCTTATTTTAATTTGGGTGCGGGGTTCCCCTTAATATCCATACAAGACCCAAAGGGCTTGGTAATGGACTAGGGGGTACCCATGCCGTTTGTCTCACTGATTTTCATCCATATTGCCAGGACCCGACATTACATTAAACCCGCAAGCAGTTTTAAATGAGATTTTTTCCTTTAAAAATGACATTTGGTGCAGGGACTGTTCTAAACACGGGAAACACGCGTCACTTTACAGGCATACTATAGACACCCCTCAGGTACGATATTTAAAGGAATATTTCACTTTTTTTTTTTTTACTTTAAGCATCATTAAAATCACTGCTCCCGAAAAAACGGCCGTTTTTAAAAGTTTTTTTTGCATTGATACATGTCCCCTGGGGTAGGACCCGGGTCCCCAAACCCTTTTTAGGACAATACCATGCAAATTAGCCTTTAAAATGAGCACTTTTGATTTCGAACGTTCGAGTCCCATAGACGTCAATGGGGTTCTAACGTTCGTGCGAACTTTCGGTCCGTTCGCAGGTTCTGGTGCGAACCGAACCGGGGGGTGTTCGGCTCATCCCTACCCCTGAACAACCAGAAGGGTTAGAAGAAGGGGAAAGAGACAGAGTGAGAAGTTTGGGTATTGAGTTGGGACATATAAATGAGATTTAAAGTGGTGCATTGAATATTAATTACTATACTCCTTATCTGTTTGTTAATTGTCTTGTTGCGGGTAATAAGTAATCACGTATTACCCGCTCGGTCCCTTACCTGTGGCCACCTGAGTGGGCAGGGATGTGACTGATCTACGTTTTGGGAAGACGCGTGTAAGGAGACTTGCACGGCAGTCGAACACTGTAGACGTTCTTTTTTCTCTCTCTCTCTCTCTATCCATTTTGTCTTTTGTCCTCATTAACTTGAGACTGTGATATGGTCTGAACCGGTACCAGGTGACGGATAGAGGATTGTCAGACCCTTGAGTCAGGACAGCCTCATGACCCGTTAAAAAAAATCCTGAGCAGACACACATAAATATCACAGTCATCAAGACAGAACGTAGCAAGATAGTGTTATATATTGGAAGGTAGTCTGAAAGAGGACAGGTGGTGGTCAGAGGATTTTCGGACCCTCGAGTCCAGGACAGCTTCATAAAACCGCCATACAAATCCTTAGCACATAAACTTCCCAATAGCTAACGATGGGGCAGAAGTTAGAGAGACCTAAAGAGGTTGTTTGGCTTGTGATTTGGTATTAGAGCGAGAAGGAGAAGATGCTGTCAAGGAAGGGAAGAGATTGGCAAAAGTGTGTGGGGTCACTAGGCATTTGGGTGGTTGGCTGGAGCCGAATGAATGGCGTGCTCTTTTAAGAAGGGAAAGGGGTTTGTTATGGGGCCATGGGCTGCTGCAAACAGCAGACGCTCGGTTCAAAGTTGCCAAAGCCGTTCATGAAGAAGGATGGATAGAACATGAAATATCTCAGAATGGTTGTATTATGTATGTGTACAAGAAGCCAGAAAAGGGGTCAAAAGCTAAGACAGACAGACAGCCACCGCCCTATAATGGTGTCTGGACCCCAGGAAGTACACACTCCCAAAACGCTACTGCCCCTCTTCTGCAAGCGACAGAGGAGCCTGTGACACCTCCCCCACCGTGCTTAATAGTAGACAATGTGCACTTGTCTTTGTATGGCTCGGGTGGTTGTTGTCACACGCGCCCGACCCAAACTGTACCACCGCCCCCACCGGAACCTACTCACATACATCCGGTAATAGACCAGTCCTTGGTATCGTATTACAGAGCCCAACCTACCCCAGTAATGACAAGTGTACATTCTGGGAAAGACTTGGACAGCTCCCAAGGGGGGAAACGCAGACACTCAAGCCTCAGGAGGTCCCCCCCCTTGGCCCTACTGCCCTAATAGACCTAGGACTAGGGACTCAGACTCTACCCGACCTAACGCTAATAGACTAGGGGACCCAACCTTAGCCCCAACCCGATTCCTCCTCTTAAAGTCCCGACCAGGGTCACGCCGCCCCTGCCAGGATGCGCCAAGCTGACAGGTATGCTGGAACAGGTACAACCCCAAAACGACAGACTGTTACATTGTAAGGCACACCCTGCATTGGATCCATCCCCATGTATGACTCATCAGCTGGGGAATGGGTTCCTTTGTGCCATTGTCCAACATCCCGTTTGACCACCTATACGGTGACATAGGTTTACAGTCCCTCTTACGCCCCTTGCAATCCAGCAACCATTACCCAGTACTTTCCTTGAACCTCCTTTGAATGGGTTCCTGAACCCTCACACCACCAAAGACACAACCCCAATACGGTCCTTTCCCTTCATCACCGAGAGTCTCAGCCCTGTTTCACACTTGTGCAGTGCGAATTGAAGCTCAGGTTTCACTGGTGAGATAAAAATCTCCTATTCAAAGGATTCATTGCGTTTTTGCTCAGGATTAGAGAGCAGGGAGAGGGGGAGGGAGGAGGGGGGGAGAGGGGGAGGTGTAGTGAGGAGAAGTAGAAATTCCTTGTTCAGAACGCAATGCATCTGCGAATCAGATGCGTTCCCATAGGAGATAATAGGCTTGTAGTTCGCACCGCAATGCCCAAAAAACGCACACGTTTTTTGTGCAATGCGCAGTGCGAATGCAACGCACATATGTGAACCAGATGCATTCATATGAATGTATTTTAAAATGTCCTGCGAATTAGATGCGGTGTAAGCCGCATCTAATTCGCATAGGTGTGAACCCGGGCTGAGAGTCTGACTTTAAGGAGTTTCTCTAAAAACAGTGAATGTAGCAAATGTGTTATATTTATGCAAATTGTAATTATGTAATTGTGTTTAAGCTGTATTAGCAATAACTGGTTTTAAATGAAGTTTAAAATGTTCAAATTCAATTGAGAATATATTTAACAGTGTTATAAAGAAATAGGAAGTTTATGCTCTGAGCGTGATGCCAAGAGAACAGCGAAAAAGGAAGTGTTTTCCTCACTCAAATCTGTATCTAGATTCAGGGATCATTCACATCTGAGTATTTAAAAAAAAAAAAAAAATAGAGAAAGGAAAACATTTATTCTGTATGTATTCATATATGCACTCTGAAACGTCTGATGTCTATATGTGTACAGGAGGTCACTCAAGGAAAGGCGAATCTATTGAGAAATAGCACAAGAAGTTTACTGATTTGGGTTTTAGTGTGCTGAACAAAGACACATATTCATTTATTTCAGATCTTAAAGAGTTAATCCGAAAGGGTCTGAGTATAGAGTATAAAGTATAGAGTATAGAGCTAATGGAGCTTGAGACGCTAGTAGCTAGTGGAGCTAATGGAGTTAGTAGTTGTTAGGTCTAGAATCCTAACAGAGCAGTAGAGAGTAGTTCCTCTCATGATGGCTTCTGACACACCCTATCTGCGCCCATCAGTACCAACTCCACGTGTCTGCTACAACTGTGGAAGACCTGGCCGTTCCAGAAGAGAAAACCGAAGACAGTAGAAGCTTGCCCACAGGCCCCAACTGTGACCCACGTGAAGACGTCCAATAGGAGACATAACATTCCTCCTCCACCCCCTCCAGACCATACAGACTTTCTCCACTAGGATTTCGGCAAACCTGTGTTACTTACCCCTGTAATGGTATCTTCTAGAGACTTAGGAGGCCCTCTCGCAAAACAATCCGATACCTCGTTCTTATCAGACATTGACATAACATGTGTAGGGGTGGATAGAGCACCCAGGAAAAACCCCCTTATGCCGCGTACACACAATCGGACTTTACGGCATACTTGGTCCAGCGTACCGGATTTCGACGGACAATTCGATCGTGTGTGGGCTTCAGCGGACTTTGTTTTCTCAAAAGTTTGACGGACTTAGATTTGAAACATGTTTCAAATCTATCTGACGGACTCGAGTCCGGTCGAAAAGTCCGCTCGTCTGTATGCTAGTCCGACAGACAGAAACCGACGCTAGGGCAGCTATTGGCTACTGGTTATGAACTTCCTTGTTTTACTCCGGTCGTACGTCATCACGTACAAATCCGTCGGACTTTGGTTGATCGTGTGTAGGCAAGTCCGTTCATTCGGAAAGTCCGTCGTAAAGTCCGTCGAAAAGTCCGCCGGGCAAAGTATGCCGTAAAGTCCGGTCGTGTGTACGCGGCATTACACGCCCTTTGCAGGTGGGCAACTTTCCTGATCTACTAGCAAGATTTGTGGTCACTTCCACATGCCCCTTAGTCTGATGTCTTATCCAGACTCCAGGCTTCCATTTCCTTCCAACCTGATGGTGGTGTTCTGGTCTCCTAACTGCTGACCATCGATGATGCCTCAGCACTATGCTCTGTTCCCCTTTTGCTATCGTTGGATGCACAGTGTGAGGTTGGGATCCCAAAAGAATTTTAGATCGAGTCCCTACATGCCTGTGGTCCACAGGACCTGAAGACGTAGGACGTCTTAAAGTGCCACCAATCATGGTGCAGTTAAAGCCTGGGGCCCCCTTGCCCAGAAGACCACAATACCCCTTGAAGCCAGCTCAAGCTGCATATATTTCAAAGCAAATTAAGACCTTCTGTCAAATGGAGTTCTGATACCCTGCACATCCCCGTGCAACACACCACTGTCCCAAGTGAAGAAACAAACTGCAAAAGGAGAGCCAGAAAAAGACAGAATGGTACAAGATCTTAGGGCGGTGAATGAAGCTACTGTATTGGAGACACCTATTGTGGCCAATCCACACACCTTGCTGGCAGGAATACCGCCCACAGCAAAATACTTTACAGTAGAAGACTTAGCTGGACTGTTATACCACAAGGTGACTCCTAAAGGTGGGCAACTTTAGGAGTCACATTATCTTTCCACACCCCATACCATTCTCAGAGCAGTGGGAAGGTGGAAAGATTAAATGGCACAATAAAATCTAGGAGGCTAAAATGTCTCAGGAAACAGGGATGAGTTGGCCAGATAGCCTGCCCATAGCCTCATTCAATGTTAGGGGAAACCATGGTCTGTCACCCTATGGGATAATATTTGGTTCAGCCTAGGTTGTTATTTCCTACAATAGTTGCAACTCCAATCTGATGTAT
Source organism: Aquarana catesbeiana (assembly GCF_042186555.1). NCBI lineage: Eukaryota > Metazoa > Chordata > Amphibia > Anura > Ranidae > Aquarana > Aquarana catesbeiana. The sequence goes on along the minus strand of NC_133324.1, from coordinate 537,612,747 downwards.
TAACTGATTATGTGACTGCTTTATCTCGAGAATTAATCTATATCCATTTGGAAGTGTTCTCCTCCATTCCAGATCCTGAGCGAGATACAGGATCACACAAGTCGGTTCCCGGAGACTGGGTCCTGGTAAAGAAGTTTGTGTGAGAATACACCCTCGAACCCAGATATGATGGTCCTCTCCAGGTTCTCCTAACAAGTGCCACATCAGTCAAGGTGGCCGGGAAGAACACGCGAACACATGCCTCCACTGCAAGAAAGTCCCTGTACCTGAGGAAGAGGCTGAGGGAACCAAATTATTCTGTATATCCTTTTTATTGTGACTACTGTTCAGGCACAGGAGGTAGCCATCAAACAAAAAAGATGGTGTAACACAATTCTGGTATAACTCATCCAATACACATGTTGCTACTTTTATATCCTCTTATGAACAAATAATTCCAGGTGCTATGTACAAAAATTTGGCCCTGGGATGAAGCAGTGAGACCCATGACTGTGTATGTATGCGTCACTGACACCTATTGGGACGACAACTGTGATTCTTGGGGAGCAGTGGGTTGGAACACTGGAGGTACAGACTGGGGGTACAAACCTGAAAACGCCCAAAATAGGAAAGACAAAAATGGGAAGTCATTCTTAGATAGAATGTCAATCAACAAACACACAGATCAGCCTTACACCAAAGAGTTCAGGCTGACCATTGAGAATCCTAGCCCAGAAGACAGTGGGACCTATGTTTTGGGCCTATGGTGGAGAGGTGGGCATCCCGGTTCTAGAAAGCCTTTCCAACTGGAAGATATGTTCAATAATCCTGAGTGAGGAGTTCCCCAATCCACATCTAGCTCAAACCCCCTGAGGCCCCATATACAGAAGTTACGGGACATGGTGGCCATAGCAGACCCTACCTTTAAGGACACGATGGCCGCAGAAACTGGATTCTCAGATGTCAACTTGTGGCTAGAGTGGATGAGGTACAATGCAGAGAAACATAACAAGACCAATTGTTATGTATGTGGGGGGGCTAGGCCTCATCTGGGAACAGTACCCCTAAACATACCCCCCGAACTTGAGACATGTTTCCTTAGCCTGTTTACCAACACAACCACTAACCACACCACTCCCTGTGTGAACACTGGAAGGAGGAATATCCCATAGTCACCAAGACTCCCAAGCCAGAAGAAGGTATCACCATATATTCTGGCAATTACACATGCTATGGACGGTATCAGGGAATGGGGAAACCCTTTGGTAATTTCACTAGGGGTTACTATGGATCTTATAGTGAAACCGTAGATCTAGTACAAAATCAAGTCCAGTCCTTGGGAGACATATACTGGATCAATAGAGGCAGATTGACAGAGCAGTGTACAGGAGGATGCGCATTGGCCAAAGCCATAATGTCTCTGCATATTTTTCCAGAGGCTACTCCACAAATAGAACCAGACTTAAACGACATACCCAGGCTTAACAGGAGGCGTAGGAGTGCCCCAGCAGGAAGTTTTGACCCTCATGTATACATAGACAACATAGGGGTCCCTAAAGGGGTCCCAGATGAGTTCAAAACGAAAGTCCAAGTAGCAGCAGGATTTGAATCTTTGATCCCCATCATCACTGTAAATAAAAATGTAGTCTGGATAAATTACATCTACTATAACAAACAAAGGTTTGTTAATTACACCAGAGATGCACTCCAAGGTTTAGCCGAACAACTAGAAGCCTTGTCACACATGAATTTCCAAAAAACGCATGGCCTTAGATATGGTCCTAGCTGAAAAGGGGGGTGTGTGTAAAATGGTGCCTAAGACAGGTACATGTACCTAAATCCCAGACAACACTGGCCCAAACAGTAAGGTGACTTTGGCCATCAGGAAACTTGAGGATTTGTCCGAAGAATTAAGAAAGAATTCAGGGCTCACCAACCCTTGGGATCAATACTTCACCTGGGTTAGGGGAGGGTGGCAGGGATTACTAACACAGATAGGAATAACCATCCTGATAATTTTGGTGACCTTGGCTGTCATAGTTTGCTGTATTCTCCCCTGTCTTAAAAAGTGTGTAGGGAAAGTTATTAACCAATGTTCTTTTGCTTTTGTGAATCAGGAAATACCAGATGAAAACTATGAAATGCACTCCGTTACAGTCACCTCCCCTCAAGCTGCAACACCATAAGGTTACAGGGACAGACAGCACCTGATTGCCCCTCCCAGCTATATCGAGTAGGGTAATGAATTAGTCATTGCTTTCCTCCTATATACAGTTGAAAAAAGTTGCAAGGGGAACGGGCCAGGGGGTAGGTTTTTCCAGTGTGAGGGACAGATTTTTTTAAATAGACATTTTCAAGGGGGAACTGTAATGGATGTGAATAAGGTGTTACCAGGTGAGGTGTTTTAAAATGTCTATTTCAATTGAATATTTCATCAGAGGTTTTGAATGTTAAGAGCCTTAAGATTTTCCAGATATTTTGCTACTTCCTCTTTTCCTGTCTGAAGCCAAACCGCACTGAGTTATCAATAGACTGTTGCTTCCTCATCCATCTCCCAGAAGTCGCACCAAGACCAGACATGACGTCAACATATAATAATAGCTTTGATTAATTGTTAAATTTGTTGAAATTATTGCTAAATTTGTTGAAACTGCTAAAAACTGCTGACACTGTTAGAGTCTTATGAATTGTCATAACAACATGTTTTGCATATACTGTATTCTTTTGCAAGGGTATAAAACCAACTAGAAAAGTGGAAATAAATTAGAAGTTTTTCATTCTGAACTAAGTGTCAGAGCGTGATCACTTCATGGCATGCATGCTTTAATTTGATAAAGGGGTAGATATAATAATTTCAGAACATTCCTGCTGGCTCCCTGATGTTTTGGCTTGTCTGACTATCTGTTCCGGTTCCTGAACTCTGGCTATGTTTTGACTACGTTTACTCGGTTTACCTTTTTTTTTTTTATTATTATTATTAAACAAGTGTTATTTAACTGTACTTCTGTCTGTCTGATTCATGGTTTCTGATAGTAGGCGGAGGCCATGAATTCAGAAGATGCAGTCAATCCACTTGTTGGTAATATTTTATCCAGATTGGATGAGCAGGATCACCGCATGGAACAGTTTGCCATGGCATTACAAACGCTCCTGAGTCGCATGGCTCACCTGGAATCTCCCACTGTGACTGCTCCAGTACAACCTGTGTTGCAGGCCATCCCTGCTGCTGCTCCAGTCTCTGTGCAGGCACCCGCCTCGACTATTACCTCTATAAGAGGTATGTCTGGTTCTGCTCCACTTCCCAAGTGATTTGGGGGTGATCCAGTCCATTGCAGAGGGTTTCTTAACCAGGTTGAGATATACTTTGAGATGCTGCCCCGGGCGTTTCCCACGGACAGAAGCAAAGTAGGCTTCTTGATATCTTTGCTTTCTGAGAGAGCCTTGGCCTGGGCAAACCCTCTATGGGAGACGCAAAAACCTGTTGTCTTGAGTTACCCTGAATTTGTGGCTTCTTTTAAAAGGGTATTTGACATTCCCGCATGCTCCACTTCTGCTACCAAGTGCCTCATGTCCATCAAACAGAGTACGAGAACTGTTGCCGATTACGCCATTGAATTCTGTACTCTGGCAGCAGAGGTTGCTTGGAACAATGAGGCCCTCATGGCTGCTTTTTGTCATGGTCTCTCGGATACCATCAAGGATGAGATAGCAGCCCGAGATATACCCACTGAACTGGAGAAGTTGATCACGTTTGCCATCCTCATAGACTCCAGACTCAGAGAAAGACTCTTTTTTTTTTTTTAATTTTTTTAAGGAGCACTTGCAGAAGCCTCCTGTACATTTGTCTATGAGCTTTGCAGTCCCACCCTTGCCTCCCTTACCTCCCCATGCCTCCTGGTAACGAGTCGGTCAGTGAAGATGAACCCATGCACTTGGGTTTCATGCATCTCTCTGCAGGTGAGAGAACCTTTAGGAGGAGGAAGAGATTGTGCCTTTATTGTAGCCAGGCAGGTCATTTTTTTAAGTCTTGTCCTACCCATCCAGGGAACGCCCAAAGCTTGAGGTCCTGTCATGGACAGATCTTAGGTGGCATTGTTTAGTCCCCAGTTATTCAGAAGGATAAGCCCCTGGTTTTGGTTAGCCTTTTCTTGGGCTGAGTCATTTGTCGAGATACGGGCTCTAATCGACTCTGGGGCTGCATTCCTGTTCATTGATGTTGCCTTTGTATCGAAGCACTCGATTCCGCTGCAGTTGTGTGACACTCCACTTGCCATTGAGGCTCTTGACGGGAGACCTCTACAGCCTGCCCATGTGACTCATGAGACTGTTCCATTGTCCATGGCCGTAGGGGCTCTTCACCATGAGATAATCCAATTCCAAGTTATTTCCTCACCTAAGTTTCCACTGGTTATTGGTTATCCTTGGTTACAGAGGCACAACCCCTCTTTTGATTGGCTCCATGCTGAGTTTCTCTCCTGGTCACCACAATGCAGTAAGACGTGATTCCAGAAGGTAGCCAAGGTCCTGTGTACCTCTTCACTCTCCTCCCTGCCGGAGGAGTACCGCGATTTTAGCGATGTCTTTGACAAAGGTCAAGCTGGTAGTTTGCCTCCACACCGGTCGTATGATTGCGCAATTGACCTTCAACCTGGTGCCATACCCCCCTCGTGGTCAGGTTTACCCTTTGACGGTCTTGGAGGATAAGGCGATGGAGGAGTATGTTGCAGACGCACTTTCTCGAGGTTTCATCTGCAAATCCTCGTCTCCTGCTGGTGCTGGCTTTTTCTTTGTGAAGAAGGAGTGGTGAACTGAGACCTTGTATTGATTATAGGAGTTATTTGACCACTTCAAGGAAGCAACGGTTTTCACGAAGCTTGATTTGAGAAGGGTATACAATCTTGTGAGGATTAAGGAGGGCGATGAGTGGAAAACTGTGTTTAATACCAGAACAGGCCATTATGAGTATCTCATAATGCCTTTTGGCCTTTGTAACGCCCCGTCAGTTTTCCAGGAATTTATTAACAATGTCTTCCGAGATTTGTTGCAGTTATGTGTGGTGGTTTATCTTGATGATATCCTCATATTTTCCAAGTCCCTGGAGAGCCACCACACAGATGTCTGTCGTGTGCTTCAGAAATTAAGAGAGAACAATCTTTATTGTAAATTGGAGGAGTGCGAATTCCATCGTGAACAGGTTAAATTCCTGGGTTATGTAATTTCCACTGCTGTTTTTTCGATGGACCCAGAGAAACTTTCAGCAGTCCTACGGTGGCACGACCTGTGGGTTTACGTCCTCTGCAGTGTTTTCTAGGCTTTGCCAACTATTATTAGAGGTTTATTCGTAACTTCTCGTCTCTGATTAAGCCCCTGACTGATATGACCAGAAAGGACGGTAACCCACAGAGTTGGTCTTCGGTGTCCATTAAGGCCTATGAGAGCCTCAAGGCTGCCTTTGTTCCTGCTCATGTGTTGGCACATCCTGATCCTATGTTACCTTTTATCCATGAGGTTGATGCTTCTGAGACTGGCGTTGGTGCCCTTCTGTCTCAACGTCCTACCTCCTGAGAGCGCTATGAATCCTTGTGGCTACTTTTCCAAGAAATTGTCACCTGTGGAGTGCAATTATGAGATTGGTGATAGAGAGCTGTTAGTAATCATTTTAGCCCTGAAAGAAAAAAGACATCTCCTTGAGGGTACCACTGTGCCGGTTCTCATTATTACTGACCATAAGAATCTCACATTCTTGTCTGAGGCTAAACGCCTCTCTCCCAGAAGGGCGCGATGGGCTCTTTTCTTGTCAAGTTTCAATTACATTGTCTCATTCTTACCCGGTACTAAGAATGTAAGGGCTGACGCTTTGTCCCGACAATTTTCCTCCACTTCCAAGATGGAGTCGGCTTCGGTTCCTGTGATTCCTCCTGATGGTATTCTAGCTATGGTTCGCACCAGTCTCACTTCTCCTTTGGGTGACAAAATTCTTGATGCTCTGGTCCATGCTCCTCCTGAGAAACCTTGTGACCGCTGCTTTATCCCAGAGAGTCTCCGTACTGCCGTGCTTCAGACTTACCATTCTCTCAAGGCTGCTGGCCACCCTGGGAAGAATCAACTCTTTTGGGCCATTTCCTAACAATTCTGGTGGCCTAGTCTACGTGCTGTTGTAACCGCCTTCCTAGTTGCCTTTTCCGGGTCAGAGTAAGACTCCACGACACCTTCCAGTGGGTCTCCTACAACCCATACCCAATGGAGACAGGCCCTGGACCCACCTGTCTATGGATTTCATTGTGGAGTTACCCAACTCCCAGGGCAACACAGTTATCCTTATGGTGGTTGACCAGTTCTCAAAAATGTCTCATTGTATTCCACTTCTAAGGAACTGTCTTCCATTTTTGCTCGGGAGATTTTTCGCTTACATGGGCTACCCAAGGTGATTGTCTCGGACAGGGGTAGTCAGTTTGTGTCCCGGTTCTGGCGAGCCTTTTGTGCACAGTTGGGAATTCAGCTTGCTTTCTCCTCTGCATATCACCTGCAGTCTAATGGGGCCGCAGAACGAGCCAAACAGTCCTTGGAGCAATTCCTACGTTGCTATATTTCTGACCATCATAACAACTGGTCAAACCTCTTACCGTGGGCGGAGTTTGCGCACAATAGTGCCTTGAATTCTGCTTCCCGATTGTCTCAGTTTATGGTGAACTATGGTTTCCAAACTTCCATGTTGCCTGACTCTTTTGTTCCGCAGAGTATTCCTGTGTTAGAGGAGCATCTCCGTGGTCTTCGTTCCACTTGGGCACAAGTCCAGGAGGCTTTGCGACATGCTAATGATAGGTACAGACTTCATGCTGACCGCAGACACCTGTCTGCGCCTTCCTACCAGGTTGGGGACAGGGTCTGGCTCTCATCTCGCAACCTCCGACTTCGTGTTCCCTCTCCGAAGTTCGCACCTCGGTTTATTGGGCCTTTCCGTATTCTTTGCAGGATTAACCCAGTGGCTTACGCATTCCTTCTAATATGCGTATCTCAAATGTATTTCATGTCTCCTTATTAAAACCTTTGGTCTGCAACCACTTTACCACCTTGGTGCCACGTCCACACCCTGTTCAGGTTGAGAACCATGAGGAGTATGAAGTACAGTCCATTGTTGACTCCCGTAGGTTCCATGGGCGCATGCAGTACCTGGTGCACTGGAAAGGGTACGGTCCAGAGGAACGCTTTTGGGTCCCATCCTTGGACGTACATGCACCTGTCCTCCTCCATGATTTTCATAAATGTTTTCCCCTCAAACCTGGCGGTCCTCCGAGGAGGGGGGGGTACTGTCAGGGCTTCTCTGACCCGGCCGCTCAGCTGTCGGCTAATTGCCAGCTCCTATCTCTCCACGTCGGTCCTGGCTACTTAAGCCGTCCAGTCCAGATGATCTCTGCCTTCACCTTGGTTACATCTCTCGAGATGCTCTCCTGTGTTCCTGTTAAAGACTTGGCTGACATTCTTTCTGGCTCCCTGACGTTTTGGCTTGTCTGACTATCCATTCCGGTTCCTGAACTCTGGCTATGTTTTGACTACGTTTACTCTGTTTTTCTTTTTTAAAAATTTATTATTAAACAAGTTTTAACTGTACTTATGTCTCAGTCTGATTTATGGTTTCTGACACAGGGTACTTTTACGGCAGTATATTGAAGTGTGTTAGTGCACTTTTACAGCAGTATATTGAAGTGGGTCAGTGCAGTTTTATTACAGTATATTGTAGTGTGTCTGTGTAGTGAGCACTCAAGTTATAGTGCACCAAACACCACTTTACATTGATTAAAGTGCATCCAAGTACACATTTCCCCGGCTCTATTACATTTCGGTAATAAGCCCCCCTCATCATGTCTCGAAGGCCAACAAGGAGAGGCAAACATTCCCATGGCCCTGTGGGGGGGGGGGCAGCAGCGTGTGTGTCCATAGGTGGATGTGGTCTGTCCTCAGGCAGGGCACTATTTCCTCTGTTTAGTGAAGTTGCCTGTGCTATAGAGCCACAGCATGCAGAGGAGGCGGAGGACTGGCCTACTAAACCATCCTCATCCTCCTCATTCTCTATCACCCAAGCAGAGACTAGTGTGTAGTCCACCGCAGCTGCCAGAGCAGCTTATTCTGCCTCCTTCGCCACTGCTACTCCTGCCATAGCCCCAGCATCATGCATGGAGGAGTCAGCTAAGTTATTTGAACACAGCGTCAGCCACTTGCTCCTTGACAATGCAGATGCATTACTTGATTCTGATATGGGTTCTGAGGTTGAGGAAGGTAGGAGCGTGAGCCTACAGAGAGGGGAGAACACTGGTAAGCAACAAATTGGCAGTCATTTTTCCCCCAGCCGCAAGTTGACTCCAGTGATAATGAGAATGGAGGGGATGATGATGATGATGAGGTCACTGACGCAACTTGGGTGCCAGATAGAGCAGGAGGAAAGTGAAGGTGAGGCACAACCCCAAGGAGGCAGGTATTATGGAAGAGTAGAGAACAGCCCCCTATTCCATCACATTGTGGAGCTGTTATCTCCCAGCCCACTTTCCACAGCTCAGCTGTCTGAGCTTTTTTAGCACATGTGTAGCTAATCACACTGTTGCAATTTACAAACTTGCCTCAAGCAGATCAAGCGTGGCAAAAACACCAGCCATTTGGGTACCACATGCTTGACAAGGCATTTAACCTCCCACCACTCAGCCAGTTGGCAAGAGCACCTGAAAGCCACACAAAAGTGAGGCAATTAAGCTTCTTCTCACTCCTCACCTTTCAGGTCTACCCCCCTCCATATCTCATGACCTCTCAGCAGCCTCCATTGACAGTGATGATGGTATAGTGAAGGGTGTCACAGGTCCTTGCAGCACGTCTGCCAGCAGTGCACAACCAGCTGTAGACTATAGCAGGCAACTTTCTCGGCCCCCGCTGCTGTAGCGAAAAAAAAAAAATACAGTCACTACCACCCACATGTCCATCATCTAAATTCAAGCTTTCTGTCTTTCCGTCTGGTGGATTCTGCCACCTTCCATGAATTTGCAGAATGTGCTGTACCACAATGGCTGGTTCCCAGTCGCTATTTCTTTGCACATAAAGCCATTCCAGCTCTGTACCATCACGTGGAAGGCAATGTTGTGGCATCGTTGGGCAAGGCAGTCAGCCGCAAGGCCCACATTACTGCTGACACATGGTTCAGCAGGCATGGTCAGGGACAATATATTACATTCATAGCACACTGGGTAATTCTGCTTGCAACTGGGAAGGATGCAGGACAGAGCTCAGTGCTGCAGCTTGTTTTGCCATCAGGTCTCCATACAGCTGGTGGTGATGATGCAAGATTTGTCAGCTCCACCTCCTCCTCCTTCTCCTCAATGCCCTCCTCTGCTGAATTGCCCTATGAACCCACCAGTACAAGGGCGGCTCCAGACAATTTTTTTGGGGAGGGCTATGGTGGTGCAAATCAATCAATGTATTGAAATATACTAGTGATGGTGTAACCCTCTCTGAAAAAAATATTTTGAGAAATTGCAGAGTTGCAATGTAATGGTGAAACCCACTACATACAATAATAATAGCAAAGATGCAAATCAACCAGTGTATTAGAATATAGTGATGATGGTGTCACCCGCTCAGCAAAAGTTATTAAATATTGCAGAGTTGCAATGTTCAAAGAGTGGTAAAACCCCCTATATATAATAATAGAAAAGGAAAATTGATGTACATATCAGCTGGTCTGTCTAGAGGACAGGAGATACACCAGAGCAGATATTCGTTGAATATTAGCATGCATAAAAAAGGTATTTACTCAAGAGATAAAACTATAATCTTGCCACTTTATAAAACTCTGGTTCAGCCACATCTGGAGTATGTCATCCAGTTCTGGTCACCCGTCCTCAGAAAGGATGTGCTGGACCTGGAGAGTCCAGAGAAGTGCAACAAAGTTAATAAGGGAGACCCTCAGTTATGAGAAACAAATACAAACATTAAATGTATTCTCCCTGGAGAAAAGACACCAGAGAGGAGATATGATCGCTATTTACAAATTCCTCAATGAGGATTCTAGCATAGGGAATAAACTATTCAGTCTCACATTCTTAGGGCGTATAAGAAGACATGGGGCCACTCAATGAAATTGGAGGAGAAGCGGTTTAGGCTTTTTTCGAAAAACTCTGATGCCCTGTACACATGACTGGTTTTCCCGTCGGAATAAACTCTGAAGGTTTTTCCGACGGAGTTCCGACGGAATTCCGCTGAAACTGTCTTGCGTACACACGATCACACCAAAGTCCGACCGTCAAGAATGCAGTGACGTACAGCACATACAACGGGACTAGAAAAAGGAGTTCAATAGCCACTGCACCACTCTTTGGGCTTTTTCTGTTAATCTCGTGTTTATCTCGTGTTAGTAAGTTTGGTTAGAGACGATTCGTGCTTTTCAGGCTCCAGCTTTTTCAGATCATTTTACTGCTGTTCAGTTTGTGCTTGTGGGTTTGTATCTGGTTTTCAGTGCGTGTAGTCAGTTCGTATCTGTTTTTCAGTGCATTCTTGTCCGCTCATTGCTGATTTTCAGCTCGCTCTTCACAGGCCTTGCTGTTCTTCAGTGCGTTCTGTTAAGTTCGTTCTGACCAGCCGACCGTTTTGAAACCATGTTGCGGGTACGTACTCATCGTAGAGTTCGTGTGGAGGCTTGGTGTTGGGGTTTATACTTTGACCCAAGTCCAGTCCATGAACAGGGCGAGGAGGAGTTCATAGACCAAGAAATGGTTACTCCAGCGTGACCAATTCTCGCACATGCCTTTGCTTCGTGAGATCCAGGAGAATAATCCTGATGATTTCAGGAACTTTCTCAGGATGACGGACCCCGTTTTTCACCGTCTGTTGGCTTTGCTGACCCCTTATATCAGCAGGCAGGATACCTGCATGAGGCAAGCCATCACTCCAGAGCACAAGCTAGTCGCCACATTGCGGTACTTGGCGGCTGGGAGAAGTCTACAGGACCTAAAGTTCTCAAAAGGCATCCCCCCCCCCCAGGCTCTGGGGATCATTCTTCCAGAGACCTATTCTGCCATCATCCAGGTCCTGCAGAAGGACTACATTAAGATAAGTTTTCTCCTTTAACATCACATTATATGTATTTAATGTTTGCTAATGTATTGTATTTCTTTCATCATTCCCTAATTACCATGATTGTAATATGCTGTGAATGTCCCCTTTTTCCTCATGGATGCTGGAAGCTTTTAATGCTCCTTTTTTGGCCTACATGCATATTTGCCTTCACTAACCTCCCCAGCATGCTATCCTGGGCCCATATACACCTATAGCCTAGTCGCTTAACAATGTATATTGTCAGCTTCATTGTAGTGCTTTACCCAAAACACCCCCTTTGTGTACAAATGTTACGTGTGTCCTTAAATGCATTTATAACCCTCCCCCCTCCCCCAAAATGTGTCCAAATCTTATTTGTGTCCTTAAATTAATTTATAACCCTCCTGTAATGACACCCCAAGTATGAAAGGGGTTAAGGTCGTTTAGGACATTCCATACCCAAACACAAAGGCAGCTACCGAACACTTCCATCAGCCGAACCAGGAACCCATACAAATAATTCTCCCCCCAAGTATGAGACAAGATGCTCTGTCTTGAGGTTTCAAGCAGGAATTACTTCATTTATTTTCACACATGGACACAACAGATAAAATAACTCAGAGACTCTTTCCCCCCCACCCTTGGAAAACCGGGCGGGCCAAACTGTCCAATGACAATGGACACACAGGTCAGTTGTGTCCAACATCTCAACAGCACACAGTCTTATCAGCAAGGAGAGCTGCTGGAGAAATCCCCCCTCCATCCATAGAACTACACATCCTGTGATCCAAGACAGACAAACACAATAGAACAGTGAAATACAGCCCCACCCCAAACTAGCACAGCAAATAGTACACAACACAATGAGACAGCACACATTATATATACAGCATTGAGTTTGACTAGCACAGATCATAGTGGGGTTCTCATTCACCTTGTGCCCCTATTAGTGACTCCCATCACAATGGCATATCCAGGGTCCCCAGAGCCTGTGTGTCTTAGGAGACATGGACCTGAATCTAAAGTAATGCCACCTCAAGGGTCCCCAGGCATACAGCTCACAAAGAGCACCTTTCCCCCAAATGCCAGGGCCCATAATCGGTTGGCAAGAGGCTGGCATTCAGTCCCCTCCAAAAGGCTCTGTCCCGGCTAGGTCTGTCACCCCCCCCCCCCCAAAATGTGTCCAAATGTTATTTGTGTCCTTAAATTCATTTATAACCCTCCCCCACCCCCTAAAATGTGTACAAATGTTATGTGTGTCCTTAAATTCAGGCAGAGTGCTGGAGGCTTTTTTTTGGCTCCCAAAGTCACCTCAAACCCTTCACACACACCCCCCCACCCTACAATTTTATCAAAGGGGGTGAGGAATCTGATAAGTGGGCCTTATTTTTTTGTCTTTAAATACTCCTTAAAATAAATGTTATACTGATGTTGTGCAATAATGTTTTTTGTGTAATCTGCTTGCAATGTTATGTGCAAAAGTACATATAGTTTTTTTTCCTGTTTGACCCCAGTTTCCTTCAACGATCCAGGAATGCCAGACTGTGGCCTCCCATTTTACGATCGTTGGGACTTTCCCAACTGTGGAGGGGCTATAGATGGGAAGCATGTCCACATCGTGCCACCACCCCATTCGGGGTCTTACTATTATAACTATAAGGGGTTTAATAGTGTAGTGTTAATGGCAGTGGTGTCGGCACAATATGAGTTCCTCTATGTGGACGTGGGGAAGAATGGCCAGATGTCGGATAGAGGAACCTTCGCCCAGATGGAGTTTTACCAGCGTCTCCAGACTGGTGGCCTGGCATTACCACCTGATGCAGATAACGTGGAAAGGACTCCCCTTTGTCTTTATTGCAGATGAAGCATTCAGTCTGGGCGAGCACCTGGTGAGGCCATTCCCCCAAAGGACCCTCACCCCGGAGAGGAGGGTTTTTAACTACCGGCTGGCCAGAGCGAGAAGAGTCGTTGAGAATACCTTCGGGATAATGGCCAGCCGGTTCCGCCTGTTTCTGACAGCAATCCATATGGCGGACTACAAAATCAACCATATCATGCTATGCTGCTGCATACTGCACAATTATTTCAGAAAAAATTCACAAAATTATATAGCCTCAGTTGGGCTTGAGGCCGGACTTATTACAGAGAATCCCCTGACGGGCCTGGATACTGGCCGTCCTGGCTTGGTTCCCCAAAGCGCCTGTAAAGTTCCGGAGAAATATGTAAATTATTTATGGGTAGGGGGCCCATTGCTATGCCAGACAATGTCTAAAAAAATGTTTAATAAAAAAAATATTATCTGATAAAATCTTGATTTTTTCTTTATTGCTTGTGTTTGTTTTTGGCTGTATCCTAGGTTCTCCTAGTGCACTTGTAGTGCCAAGTCGATTTTCCTTTAGTAAATAAGGCCCATTGTCACTGTAAACACAAAATTCCTTAAACTGGTATTGAGCATTGAAAGAAGAAGCCACACATTGTTGATTATCAAATTTTTTACTGTGTGCACATTCACACATGTGCATTAATAAATTTTTGTTGACTTTTTTTTGTAAATAGGCATGTTTAAGAACATAAAACATACAAAACTCGAACTTACAAAGTTCAACGTAGAAAAACAGAAGGCAATATCAGACATTCTAATGTCCAAAGTGTCTTGATATTGCCTTCATCAGAGTGGGTGATGTCACCCCTGTAAAAGCCAAATTTTGAAGATGCACACAAATTGGGGATTTCCCTCCTGATCCCATGCTTAATGTCAACATGTTCTATCTCCCATCATGGGGGACCAATGGACATGTTTTGGGGGGGCAACCCCTTCCTTTCACCTACTTAATTTGGGAGGAAGGGGTTGCACCCACCAAACGCGTACATTGAAATCCCCTGATGGCAGATAGCACATGTTGACACACTGTGTGCATCTTCAAAATTTGGCTTTTACTAATTCCTAAAAATAAGTGTTTTTAAGACAACAACAATTGAGTAAATGGTTGTATTTTGAAGATCTTTTAAATTCTCCCCAACACATCAATCACGTTCTTCATTTGTTGCTCCATAAAATTTAGTTTGTTTCTTATGATGTCGATTTCACGATTCAATGTCATGATGTCCTGGATAAGTAGTTGTGCACTTGCACTTGTGAAATGTTGAGCTTGTTCTTCCACAACCAGCAAATCACCTAAAAAATTTTGGGAAAAACATGTCTTATAAATATGCAGGCATACATATATTACCTGGAAGCTGGGGTGTCAGACACTCACCTGTTGTGGTGGCAAGTTCGCCGAGTTCCTCCACCTCTCTTTCCTCCAAATCCTCAGGGTGTGGTGTTTGGAGTTCCCCTTCTTTCTCATGTGGGGGGGTTCCTGGTGTCCTCTGTTGAGAGGTGTACTCAGGCTGTGGTACTTCAACAAACTGCGGTTTCTGGATGACCAGACTGAAGCCAGGGAATCACTTTTGACCCTTCCCTGCAGCCTTCCCTCCACCCTTCCCTCAACCCTAGCAGAGGCTGACAGGGAACAACCTGGGCCTTTCATCCTGGAAGAAGTGGAATGCGCCAGGTATATTATTTTTAGACATATTTATTGTCCTAATATTAATGATGTAATTGATAACAAATTAATGATTTAAAACAAAGAGATTTACATATCAATAGACAGTAGTGGCCAGAAATGTTTGTGACCAGCTTGAAAAATGCTGGGGGTCAGAATAATAGTGTTTTCTATTTATTAACATTCAATTTGCAAGTCATGAGCTGAAAATTGTGTGTGATTGATGAAGCAAAAACTAAAACTATGTTCCTTTTTTATACACAGGATGAGCGCTCAGCCAGGAGGAGGGTCTGGAAAGTGGCAGCCAGGATGAGGCTGTGCCCAGTGGTAGCCAGGAGGAGGCTGTGCCCAGGGGCAGCCAGGAGGAGGCCGGACCAGTTGCAGCCAGGAGGTGAGCGGGCCCAGTAGGAGCCTCACCCAATCCCAGGTGCATCCCCTCTGCCTTACCACCAAAAAGCCCAGGAAGGGGACGATGACGAAGGAGGCAGCACTGGGCCTCATTAGGGAAGCCAGCAATGTCCTCAGCAGCCCCCTCAATGCTGAAGAGGCCTATGTCTGCTATCTAGCCACCAGGTTGTTAGAATTGGAGGGGCCAACGCCTCCTGTGTGAGGGAATTATTTTTGATGCCCTTCAGAAGGGGTTGAGGGGCCAGCTGACTGAGAACAGCCACATATATGAGCAAGCCCATCCTCCTCCTCCTCTTCCTCCTGCCACAAGTCCTCCACCAGAGCCACAGCCTCCAAGGAAGGCTGCAGGGAAGGGTGCAGGGAAGCATGGAGGGAAGGCTGCAGCGAAGAGAAGAAAGTGATGACCTGGGTTCAGTCTGGTCTGACAGAAGACGCAGGCTGGTGGTGTACCACAGCCTGGGGACAGATATGTCATCTGCTGCTGGTCCTGATCTCTGGGATTCCTGGACCAGATTAGGCTCCCTATTATATGGACTCCTCAAGATTCCAATTTTCTTTTCCACAGACTTCATGTGTCCCCTGGGGGTCAAAAGGCTTCGCAAATTCCAAAAGTTTCTCCAGCGTTACTTTCCTCTTTATTTTGTTACCCAGAATCAATGAATATTTTATTTTCAGAAAATACTTGCCTATGTGTTTTTCTTCAAATAGGACAGTTTGTTTGTGAGTAAGCATGTACATTTCATAGACAATGTCAAATTAACAAGGGACACCAACCTTGTTGAGGTTAATAAAAAATACAAGATAATAATGTTATTGTGGTAACTTGACACACAAAAAAAAATTATATGGAGATCACTAGAAAATAATTTTTAATTATTCCTAAAATCTTGATGAAATAAAAAATAATAAAATATGACTATAAAAAACAATTATAAACATTATTATGGAGATCTGGCTTTTAAAAAATAGAATATTATTCACGAGATCAGGAGAAATAATGAAGAAATAAGTTTGTGAGAACTCTGTGAATATGAGCAGCAAAACAACTTCATTCTTCTAGCATTATAAAGAAGAAAAGAATGCGCTGCATTAAAAGATCACAGATTTAGCAGCATGAGGAATGTGCTAGCTCCAATACGAATGCTAGTTTTACCACACCGAGCGCTTCCGTCTCGTACTTGCTTCAGAGCATGCATCGTTTTTGGTCCGTCGGAACAGCATACAGATGAGTGGTTTTCCCGATAGGAATTGGTTCCGTCAGAAATATTTAGAACATGTTTTATTTCTAGGTCCGTCAGAATTTTCGGGAAAAAAAAGTCCGATTAGGCATACACACGATCGGAATATACGATGAAAAGCTTCCGTCTGACTTTTTCTGTCGGACATTCCTCTCGTGTGTATGCGGCATTAGATGGGCATCTTAGCACAATATACAGGGATATGGGATATGATATTTGACATGAGCACACACATACCTACACAGGTTGAACTGGATGGGCTTGTGTCTTTATTCAACCTTACCAGCTATGTAATTGTGTACCAATGTAAGATGTGGACAGTGAAGAGGAAGATGTCTGTGTGGACTGGTTGTGGACATCTGTGCTTATGGATGTCACCCCTCCCAGTCCTTCTGCCAAGACCAATACAGGGACCCCCCACCATGTGAAGAAGACAAAGAGATATTTTAATCATCCCCTAAATCAGATGAAGAATCTGCCCGAAGAAGGGCCACTCAAGCCAAAAGAACAAAGAACTAAAAGGTCAATCCACCCCCAAAAAAAAGACTGACTTATGATTCATCAGGCAAGAACTCAGAAGAGACTATATTCGCCACTCAAAGGACTTAAGAAAATACCAATCCTTTCCAGTACAGTTTCAGTGGAGGATGATTCTGGCTTACCTCCCTGACAGGTGGGTCTTCCTAATATTGGTGGTTTATGGTCAATGCAACCCTTTTCAGACAAATTGTGGGAGGTTCCATTGCCAAATTCTTCTATGAATATCAATTACCTGATACCTTGCAAATGATGAGTTCATGTTGTTCCTTAATGTTCACTTTGGTTATTTAATAGGTTGTGGACATTCAGGAGTTACTGGACTCAGTTCCCTCCTTGGGGATCAAAGATTTTTTGGTTGGGAGGGGTGAAGGCAGGTACTTGGCTGGCTAGATGGAGCAACCATAAGGCACTGTCCTGCAGCTGTTTGTGTCTACACAAGATTCTTTTGCCAGCATTCAGCACAATTCAACATCCATCCAGCAGAGGAAGCCAGTGGGTTAAAAGGATTTGAGAGAGTTTGAGGAATGCCAGAATTAATCATGGGAGATGTAGGACCTTGCTATGAGAGCCAAAGGGGCAATGGACTACAATTTCCAGAGACAGCCTTTTCAGGGTAGGAGTGAGTGAGCAGTTTTCCCAGGCTGTGGAGCGAAGGACTTCCTCTTGCTGTCACGGAACTGAAGGGTGCACATCTCTGCTCCACTGTGTGCACCTGCCAGCTGTAGCCTGAAACTGGAGTGCTGAGGACTGGAGTCATCCTAAGTGCAGAGGAAGAGGGTTACAGGCAAAATAGTGTGCAGACAGAGGTTTGCTGTGTTACCTGGAATGGTGAGCAATTTCTGCTGTGTTTGATTCTAGAAGAACAGTTAAAATAGAGACTGTCTATCTACCTAGTAGTTTCAAAATGACTTTACAGGACTTCACCACCATAAAGACTGGACCCCACCGATAAGCCGGCTAAAGGTTACAAGTCAGGAGCCAGATACCACTAACTGCTTCACCTTATTAGTAATAGCCAGAGGTTTCTCTCCTGCATGTAATATTATTATTTATAGAGTACACTCTGAGACAGAAACTGTTCATTGCTGATACTGTTCTTTCTTGTGTTATCTTGTTTTAGTGGTGCAGTAATTTTAGACTGAGCTGCTATAACCTCTTAATTACCTCATTCAGTTTACTGCAAGTAAACATTTCTTTAACTTGCTCATGTATGAGGAGCGTTCAATTCAAACGGGGACTTTTGAGTTTATATATAATATATAATATGATAAAAGAACAAATTTCAAGGAGTGGAAACTACATTTATTTTTCAACATAATCCCCTGTTACATTTATACACTTATCCAAGCGTTTATAGCCTGTAAAGCTTCGGCATAAAAAGATTTGTCAGTATGCCTGAACCATCCTAGGACAGCCTGCTTCACTTCGTCATCAGTGCTGAAATGCTGACCTCTGAGGAACTATCTTAGGGGTCCAAACAGGTGGAAATCACTTGGACAGAGGTCCAGGCTGTAAGGGGGCTGTGGTAATACCTCCCAGTCGAGTTGCTGTAACGCGCACGTAGTGCGGTGCATCACATGTAATGATGCGTTTCAGAAAATCCTGGCCTTCCCTGTCAAAACGCTCCTTCAATGCAGTGCAGACTTCAACCCTTTTGTGCTGGTCAACAGTGGAACATTGTCTTGGTACCCAGCATGTGCTAACTTATCTGAAGAATGATTGTGTTCACCGTTCCCACAGAAAGATTTGTCTCTTATGCAATTTTTAGTTATGCGTTGATTATCCAGGATCAGGCATTCCACATGCTGAATAATCACAGGAATGACTGCTGTGGGCTGGGAACCACTATGGCTGGGTTTGTCACTGATGGAGTACAGCCATCTTTGAAATGTTTACACCATTCAAAAGTCTTACTGTGGCTGAGCGTCTCATCACCGTAGTGTGTTTGAAGTCTTCTGTAGATATCCGTGGGTTTTACAATTCGTTCACAAAAAATGTCATCACCACACGCTATTCCATGAATGCACCTTTCACTGTTGTCTACCATCTTGATTAACCGGTTCCTGACCAGCCACCCCAGTTTTACTGTGGCAGAATGGCAAGGGTGGGCGAAACGACGTTACCTTTGACCACTAGGGGGCGCCGGAGTCGACCGCCGGGCACCCGCAATCACTCGTGACAGAGTGTGAACCAGGATCTATGTGTGTAAACACACAGATCCGGTTCTCTCAGGGGAGATGAGACAGATTGTGTGTTCTCTCTCTCTCCTTGATCGCCCCCTAGTGTTAACCCCTTACCTGCCAGTGACATTTATACAGTAATCAGTGCATTTTTATAGCACTGATCGCTGTATAATTGTCACCGGTCCCAAAAAAGTGTCCGATCTGTCCACCGCAATATCGCAGTCCCGATAAAAATCACTGATCACCGCCATTACTAGTAAAAAAAAATAATAATAAAAATGTCATAAATCTATTCCCTATTTTATAAACGCTATAACTTTTGCGCAAACCAATCAATATACGCTTATTGCGATTTTTATTTTTTTTTTACCAAAAATATGTAGAAGAATACATATCGGCCTAAACTGAGGAAAAAGTTTGGGATATCTATTATAGCAAAAAGTAAAAGATAGTGTTTTTTTTAAAATTGTTGCTCTTTTGTTTATAGCGCATAGAATAAAAACCGCAGAGGTGATCAAATACCACCAAAAGAAAGCTCTATTTGTAGGAAATAAAGGACTTTGAGTACAGCGTCGCACGACCGCGCAATTGTCAGTTAAAGCGACGCAGTGCCGAATCACAAAAATAGTCATTAAGGGGGTAAAACCTTCCGAGACTGAAATGGTTAACGGTCTCTGAACTGGCCGACATGTGCGCTGCCTACTACTGCATGTAGTACCCCCACGCAAACATCACTTTTTTTATACCTGTAAAACGCCCCTCATTTATTTGTCCATTGCTAATCACTTTTACCTGTCACAATATAATCACTTTACTTTTGAGTTGAGCAGTGTGGTGCTTATTTCCTGATACCCTAACATAGTTGTCTGTAGGATATTAATACTTGTGCTTGCATAAATGTTTGCAGCAACCCCTTTACTTAAACGGGAAATTAAGCTGTTCTGAGCGTTGTGGAAATTTTATGAAGATGTATTTAATATGTATTGTCATAGTGTCTCCCAGTGTTAGTTCTCCCGCAACCCGCTCTAAAGAGCTGACTGGGGCAGACTGACGCTGGTTGAGATTCGTTTGGTAGTGAAAAGCTCCTTGGGGATATAGAGAAGTGTTTGCAGAGTAGGGATATGCCCGCTAGCAAAGGGCCCCTGTGCGATGCACAGAACGATCGTCTGGGGAGATGTGTTCGCTCTGCAAAGACATTATCAATTTAGCAGATGTACGCTCATGTCACCCCTGTGTGCCTGATCAACACATTTGGGGGGGCCGTGGCGTGCACCTGCAGATAATCTCCCATCCACACTGGACGGTAGTATAGTCCGGGTATGCTTTGTTCTCTGAACAAAGCAGAATAAGGATTCACAAACAATGGTAAAAACGGCAGTCTTTGGGTGCATTATGGTCGGACAGCGGCCATGATTTTGAGACCAGCCATGCGGCTTCCTTTGTCTAGCTGAAGATGATAGCTTACAGAGACAGGGAATGGGAAATCATACATGATGCCCATGCCCAGACACGCCCATGAGAATCCCCTAGGAATTGTTCATTGGTTGTTGTATAACCCCTCCTGTTTGAAGGAATGCCTGTGCTTGATTGGTCGGTTGTGAAACCATGAGGCTCTATTGTTTATATGAATAAAGTTTGCTCCCAGGATGAGAGCAGGGCAGTTGGTTTGAGCGATGGAGCTAACAACATCAGAAAGGTGACTATGTCTGTTTATTGGGGAAATGCGGGAGACACGGGTTGTTTAAAGATGCATTATACTGAAAAGCTGGAAGGGCGCTTAATAGCACAAAAGAGTATGGTGGTTTATCCACGTCAGTTAAGATGGCGGGCCATTGTAGGAGGGAACAGAACCTCCTTCACATCGGATCAATCTCTGTCCGATGCTTTAGGTAGGTTCTGCTTTGCAAAAGAACAAATTTTACATCTTTTGGTATAATGCTGGGATTTTATTGTATGTTTGTTATGTGTAAGTAACCGTATGTTGTGTAATATGTTTGTGATGCATATAAGAAATAGAAATGTATAAATTGTAATTATTACCTTTTGTATGGGACCAAGGCACATGTCCCCATAAGTGTCAAAATATTTTTTTTTTTTTTTATCATTTCAAGTTTATTGATAGAAAGATAGAAACATAGGAATGCACTGTATATTGCAAATTTCGCAGATGCAACTGCGTACTTTTCGTCTTTTACAAAATAAACTGTTAGTGTCAAACTCGTGTAGAGGTCTAATTGCTTATCAAACACCATAAAGCTAAGGTTGTTTCCACTGAGTGAACTTTGTGTCTATATAAAGTATAATATTTCTGTCTACACTGCGCTATCCATTGCGACATAAATCTCTTATCAGGAGTTCAGAGTATTTATTATTGAAAACATGTAAAAGTGTGGTCTCTATGGCTATCTGAGACAATCTTACTCGCGCCTAAGGGAGAAGTACATGTAACATAGGTATATACCAGTGAGGACGTAGATTAAAGGTCAGCCAGGGAGGAATAAGGAAGTAGATGTAGAAAAAGAAGTAAGTAAAAGTGGAGTAGGAAAGAATGGTGTGAAGGGCACAAATAAGGTATAGAGGCAAGGCACCCGCCCAGGACTCCAACGTCCTCCCCATTCCTAACTCAGGTAGGAAAATCTGCAGAGTATTTGAAAATCAACCAAGGTTGCCATGTTTTGTGGAATCGTTCAATATGGTCTTTGTCTTGGGCCAGTGTGTCTTCCATTTCGTGGATTTCACTAACCCTCGACAACCAGTCCCTAACAGAGGGAGTAGACGTAGACAGCCAGTGTAGAGGTATTTGAGATTTAGCTGCGTTGAGGAGATGAATCGTCAACGAGCGTTTGTAGCGTTTAAAAGAAGAATTGGACAGATGTAATTGACAGCATGCTGGGGTCAGTTCTACTCTGGTTTCTGTAATTTTTTTAATTAAGGTCTTTACTTCATTCCAGTATGGTTCAATTTTGGGACAATACCACCATATGTGGGCTAGTGTGCCTTTTTCAGAAAGACATCTCCAGCAAGTGTCCGGTTTTTGTGTATCCCATTTGTGTAATTTGTCAGGTGTACTGTACCAATGTGTCAGGAGTTTGTAATTTGTCTCTTGCAGTTTTGTGCTTATGGAACATTTATGCGCTAGAATAGCCACGTACCTCCATTGTTTGTCTGAAATCTCCAATTCAAGTTCTTCCGACCATCTCCTCCTGTGCCCGTCCGATATCTCAGTCCCCGAGCGACTCAGCCACACGTATGCAACAGAGGTAGCCTTTTCAATTGGAATCCCCTCCCGACATACTGACTCCAAGGCCGTCAGGGGTCTATGTAGTGTTTGAGGTTCTTTAATGTTACCTAAATAACTTCTTATCTGGAAGTATGTCCACTGTTTCAATTGGGGTCGGTTTATTTCTGTCTTAAAAGACGACCAGTCTCTGAATTTGTTTTCAGTATAGCAGTCCCCGGCCAGCAAGGGATCACCCGCCGGAATCGCCTTGAGAGTCGGGTTATGTAGACCTGGAGTAAAGTCTGGGTTGTCAGGGGCGTAAGGGGGCTGGGTATTGTGGTCAGCTTTTTATGTTTAGCTAACAAGTTAACGATCTTCAACGTCGTGCCAGTGATCGGGTGCATCCTAATGACATGAGGCAGTGTTTTGAGGGAGGACCAAGGTAAGTATTTAAGCGGAAGCGTGGCAAGCGTTGTCTCCAGTGAGACCCAATCTTTCACCGAATCATGGCAATGCCAATCTATGATCCTGGTTATGTGTGAAGCCTGATAGTAACTGCGGAAGTTCGGGAATTGAATTCCTCCTAGGTCTTTGGGTTTGACCAGGGTGTCTAGTTTGATTCTGGGTTTTTTGTGTTGCCAGAGAAATCTCGTGACCATTGTATTGAGTTCATTGAAGAATTTCTGAGGTATCTCTATCGGTAACGAGCGGGTTAGATACAGAAATTTGGGCAGTATAACCATTTTTACTATGGCCGCTCTACCGAACCAAGAAAAAAACTTCTCATTCCAATTTGTTAGATATTTCGCACAATTTTTAAGGAAGGTCACAAAATTTCTCTCATAAGCAGTTTTTAGAGATGGTGTAAGCCAAATCCCCAGATATTTTAGTTTGGTCCTATCCCAGTTAAATGTCGAGTTCGCCTGTGTCAACGTGAGCACACTTTCTGGGAGGGAGAGGTTCAGAGCCTCTGACTTTGTGTAATTAATTTTTAGATTGGATATTGGATATTGGATATCTGTAGTGTGCGAATTCTTGTAACAGGTTAGGGAGCGTTGTAGTCGGTTTCGTTAAGAAAAACAGTAAGTCATCCGCGTATGCGGCTATCTTGTACTCTCTATTTTTAATCTGGAAACCCTGTATTGCGGTATTCTTTTGCACTGTTTTGATAAAGGGCTCTAGTGAGAGGATAAATAATAGGGGCGATAGGGGGCAGCCCTGTCTAGTCCCATTTTTAATATATACTTTTTCTGAAAGAATACCGTTTATTTTTAGTTCCGCTGTCGGGTTCTGATAGAGGGCCGAGATCCAATTCAGCATGTTTGGTCCTAAACCCACCCTTCCACATACCGCCAGCATGAAGTCCCATGCTACGCGATCGAAGGCCTTCTCCGCATCTGTTGAGAGGAGAAAGCCCTCGATCTTCCGCTGTCTAACAGCCTGTGTCAGTAAGAGTGCCTTAGTTACATTGTCTCTGGCCTCCCTGTTTGGCATAAAGCCCACCTGTTCCAAGCCAATTAGTTTTGAAAGTAACGGGCCCATCCTCATTGCTATGATCTTTGCGAACAGCTTGACATCAAGGTTCAGCAAAGAGATGGGGCGGTAGCTAGCACATTCCTCGGGGTTCTTGCCATCTTTCGGTATAACCGTGATGTGTGCTGAGAGGAAACCCAGAGTAACACATCTCGGCTTGGATAAGGCGTTCAAGGCATCTTTTAAGGGATCAGCTAGAATCTCTATAAAGGATTTGTAATATGTGGCGGAATATCCATCAGGACCCGGGCTCTTGCCTGGTTTTAATAATTTGATGGCCTGTTTAACTTCTTCTGATGTGATTGGGGCTTCTAGAAGATCTGTATCCTCCGTGGGCAAGGATGGGAGTCCACTATTTAGTATGTAGTCTTGTATAATTTGTGCCCTGTCCCCCAGCATTTGTGGGTGTTTATGCTGTGGGGGCAGGTTATAGAGCTTCGTGTAGAAAGCATGGAAGTGTTTAGCTATTGCCTCAGAAGTTACCTCAAGCTTTCCCTCTTTAGATCTGATTCCAGCTATCCGACTTAATGAGTTTTGTTCTCTGAGGGCCCTCGCCAAGAACCTCCCAGCTTTGTCGCCTGACTCATAATAGAGCCGCCTCTTAAAGAAAAGTATCCGTTTGGCCTTAGTGTGGAGAATCTGCTGTAATTCTTTCCTTGCCTCCAAGAGGCTCTTGGCTGAAGCCTCCGAGAGAGATTGTTTGTGTGTCAGTTCCAGTGACTCAATTTGGGTGAGTAATTTTCTAATCTGGGCGTCTCTTTCCTTTTTGCGTCTTGAACCCATCCCTATCAAAACTCCTCGTATGGTACATTTATGTGTTTCCCACACTAATAGGGGGTCTATCCCAGGCGTGTTATTGTGTTTGAAAAAATCGGTGATGTTGCTTGTAAGTACTGGTAGGAATGTCTGGTCTGTTAGTAAGGACGTGTTCAGTCTCCATGTCTGTTGTTGTCTGTTTGTGTACTGTAGGTCTAGTGTTAATGAAATAGGTGCATGATCCGATATTGTTTGGGCGCCTATTTTCGCGGCGGAAATTTTCGATAGGTCTCTCTGAGAGACAAATATGCAATCCAAACGAGCATATCTGTTGTGTGGTATCGAGAAATGGGTGTAGTCTCTACCATCGGGATTAAGGAAGCGCCAGGAGTCCACCAACTGGAGTTTGTGTAGGAGTGATTTAATCTTTTTCAAAATTTTATAAGTAATGCAAGTCCTACCGTTGGACGTATCCAGAAGTGGATTTAGAGGTACATTAAAATCTCCCCCAAGTATAATGCATCCACTGGCGAACTCCTGTAGCCTCCTCACGATGTGCTGGCAAAAAGTTATGTGAGACTTATTGGGAAAGTACACATTGGCTAGAGTCAATGGAAAGTCATTGTATGAGCCCTTCAGAAACACGAATCTGCCCTCAGGATCACACAACTGTTCGGTTAGTTTAAATGGTGTGTCTCTGCCTACTAGTATCGTGACCCCTTTCGACTTAGAGTCGGCTGTTGTAGCATGGAAAGCTCTCGGGAACTGTGGGGATGTTAATTTGGGAATGTTGTTTGTCTTAAAGTGGGTCTCTTGTAGGAACACAAATTGAGGTTTACCTTTTTTAAGTTCTCTCAACAGAGTGGAACGTCGCTCGGGGATGTTTAAACCTCTGATGTTGTGAGAAATCACAAGGGGTCAGATCCCCAGCGATGAGTATACCATAGTGGCGGCAGAGGAGGAGACGGCCGGAATCCGAATCTGTAAAGACAAGACTGTTATATGAGGTTTGACACTGGAACTCCGCTTAGAAATAAAATTTCTCTAGTAGCCCGGGCGGGTGCCCCCCCTCCACTAAGCAAACAGGTGTCTTAGAAAGAGAAAAAAAAAAAAAAAAAAGGGAAAAGAAAGGAGAGTGGAGAAAAAGAGGAAGAGAGGGTGAATAGGGAAAGAAGAAAGGTCAGCAGGAAGTTATTACAATGGGGGTCACTCTCCAAAAATAACTAAACCGACCCAAATGGAGAAGTGCCCCCAGACGTAATATGAATATCAAGTAGAATTTGCGGGGTCTGTGGGAAGTGACTATGGCTGGACGTAGCCTAGGCTCCAAATGATTGGAGAACTGTGGTGTCTAGATAAGAACGGTCTCAACGTGACACACACGGAGGCTCAAATCAATAAAAATAGTGATATTATATTGGTTACACCCGACCAGGATGTGTAATAAGTAAAATCGGGTCTAATCGTGAAAACCTGAACTCACAGGTATAACTTTAACAGCTATGTCATCAAACTATTATCTAGCTAGGTAACATTAGCTGTCATCTATGGGTATGTCCCCCGGATAATTGCACAACTAATTCAAATCTGAACACATTAAATCTGCTCAGGGCGGAACAGATAAACAACAAAACCAAAAAAAAAAAAAAAGGGAGGTGGGAACAAAATAACTTTTACCCCCATTGACCCACCCCCACCCGCTCTCCTCGTTCCCGCAAAGTTATGCAGATCTTTGTGTTTCACAACCGAGATCTCAGCGATTCTGGGATGGGTGTAAGTGTAACAATGAGCCACGTCCAGGGCACATCTGCCGTCACATCTGGGGTCAATGCCACTCCCTCAGTCAGCAAGAGATGTGGCTCGGGTATGGCAGTTCTCCTCCTAAACAGGTGTCAGTGTCCGCATCCTGAGCATGTTGGCTGTGCAGGGAGTTATGGGGTGTTGTCATAACTACTCCTCCAGATGATTCTTTTGGAAGTGTTCATCACTTTTTTTCCCTTTTTTTTTTTCCTTCTTCCTTTTGTGGGGAACAACCCATAGGCGACAGCATGTATAATATGGACATCTGTGTGGTAAGGGTTATGCTGTAGACATCAGATTTGTTAAGGACATGTCCAAGGTGGTATAAGGCATCTATTCACATTCCTGGGCTCTGGATGGACCGGCCAGTCTCCTCGGGGTATCTGCGTGAGAGCTATTTCCTTTATTCTGTTTGTGTTTTTTCGGCAATCTTTTATCTGGGGAAGAGAGTGGAGAGGTGGGAGGACTCCTGATCAGGGGTGGTTGTAAGATTTCTTCATACCATTCCGGTAAATCTACTGGATCCAAGTCCAATGATTCACAAAACTCTGGTAAATCAGCCGGCGTACGGAGAATAGCTTGATGGCCATTATTTGTGACTGTGAGAGCGAAGGGAAATCTCCAAGCATATCTCAGGTCCTTTGCTCTCAGTTTCTCCAGTAGGGGTCGCAGTGCACGTCTGTTCTTCAGAGTGATCTGTGATAGATCCTGAAACAGCATAATCGTGGCGCCATTGAATATGATTTGGTCATTTTGTCTCGCTTTCCGCATAATCTCCTCTTTGGTAGCAAAGCTTTGTAGGCAACAGATTATGTCACGGGGCGGTGCGGTATCTGAACCTCTGGGCCTGAGAGCTCTGTGAGCTCTTACGAAATCAATTTCAGTGTCTTCCTGCCTCTCAAGCAGGCTGTTGTAGACTCTCCGGAGTGCTGTGGTGATCTGATCCTGATCCACTGATTCCGGTATCCCCCTGACTCTGATATTGCATCTCCTCCCCCGATTGTCAAGGTCTTCAATGTGTCTATTCATGTTAATAAAGTGCTGCATATGATTAGACGATACCATCTCCAGTTTGTG
This sequence comes from Aquarana catesbeiana, assembly GCF_042186555.1. Lineage (NCBI taxonomy): Eukaryota > Metazoa > Chordata > Amphibia > Anura > Ranidae > Aquarana > Aquarana catesbeiana. Next base: position 537,585,395 of record NC_133324.1, on the reverse strand, counting down.
AATTGCTTTATCTCTCTGTCTGCCTGCACTTTCGGCCGCCGCCATCTTTTCATTTATCACCATCATGCTCGTTTTCAGATCCGTTATGGCGGCTGAAAACGTAGCTTTTATATCCGCAGCAAATACAGACATGTCCGCAAACGTGAGCGGGTGGTCCGGTTTGGACTTACCCCTGCTGATGTCTTCAGAGGCTGACAGTGAGTCCTCGCTCTCTCCTTCCTCCTGTGGCGTCGGCGCCATCTTGCTTCTCGGAGTCCCGCTACGGGCCGCTGATTTGTGTCTGAAAATTTCAGCGATGTTGGCGCTGGCAGAAGCCGAGTTTCGGCGTGTCCGTGGTCCAGGGGTCCAGTGTAGCTTTCTGCCCGGCATTTGTGAGCTGTAGGTCGGGTGTTAGGCTTAGAACCTCCGCGTGTGTCTCAGAGCCTCCTCAGTGAGCAGCCATCTCCGCCGCGCGCCAAGCCACGCCCCCTCCAGCCTGTCAAAATATTTTTAAGTAAAGGGTTGTTTTGAAGTTACTCTTGAAAATGGCTGCCGCATATTCAAGTGGCCATGTGGCTGAGAGGGGGAAGGGCGGCCAAACCACTTACAATGAGGGCTGTTTCTTGAATGGGCTACACCCTGTGGATGGTCTCAGGTTCCTGGGCAATAGCATGAGGGAGCTCTATTGCTCGCTGTTTGTAATTCTCAATGTCTTGTTCCTGTAGAAGCTGACATAATCTTTATTTGGGAACAAGAGTGTAAGTTTGAATCTGTGTTATTTTGTGTTTTATGTAACATTGGCATTTAGGGATCTGTTTGATTACATAGCCTGTGTCTAAGGTTATGTGTCGCTCAATTGTTTTAGTCAGTTTTTGTGGAGAAAAAATGTGGTTTTATAGTGAAGAAATCTCGGTTTGTGCTGATTTTGGCGGGATCAGCCACTGCATTGCATGTGTTAATGTGGTCCTTTTGTCGTCTGCCATTGTTGCAACTGCAATTCTGTGTTTGCTGTGTTTTAGGTTGTGGGTGGAATTGCTCTGCTTTTGGGCCAGGATTAAAAAGGTGATTTGGGTTTGTAGAGGCACAGTTTAAGGATTTTATGCTGTTTAGCCTGTAAATCATCCCAGAGTGGAAATTGCTGCAATTTCAGGGGTGAGACACCGGGAACTGAGAAACTGTTTTGTTTAAATGTTAAACTCACTGGTTTAAATTGTTTTTCCACTGTTGGATTTCAAAGGCACCATTTTGTCATTGCAAATGGTGTAGGCACCATTTTTGTTTTCCTTTGTGTGTGTGTAGCCATGTGGTCTGAGCCACCACCTTGTCTCTAGGCACCATTTTTGTTTTCCTTTTAAGTGATTTCAATATTTTCAGATTTAGCTATTTTTGTACTTTTTCAGTAAAACTATTGCGTTTTTTGTATTGAATTTTGGTTTTAAATGAAATCTCAATAGATAGTAAGACTAACTTTAACTGTGAGTTTTTGTACTTTTAGCGGTGTGTGTGATTATTTTTAATTGTTTGAGCATTTTCAGAGGGCAATTCATGCAATTCATGCCCCCGCCCACCCATTGTCTTGGGTTTTATCGCTTTAGAAGTTCAGGGAAGATGAAATTAGGCTTCCTCTCCCTCTTCCTGTCCATTGATATTTAAATAAACCAGTTAGATGGGTTTTAAGAGCTGAGCAGACGACAAGAAGTTGGTGGGAGGAGCTTGGGGTCTTTTTGGAACAAGCATGTGGACAACGGTACTTGTGTTAGGAAGGACAAAACCATTTTGATTTTTAAATTTAATTCCAGTTGCTTTGTGAAGATTTTATACTGTAATACAGTTTTGGGTAGAGAGTAAACGAGAGGCAACCACGTTATTGTTGTAACATCTAGGTACAGATAGAAGCCATAAGATTGTTTTGAATAGTGGAGGATTTCATGGTGTTTGTAGTTGTCGGACAAACACGTTTAAAAGGCTGTATATCGTGAGACTTAGCACAAAACGTGAGGAGTAGTATTCTAGCAGCCCCGATCAGGTTGTGTATAATAATCGGAAAGCGGGGGCTAGTTATAGTGATAAAGGCGCAAACAATAACTGCTCTGAAAGTAAAGCGCAGGGTTCTCTGGACGCAGAGTTCGCCAAAATAGTGTTTTGAATCGTATGGGCAATGGGCCGTCCATGTACACCAGTCAGACAGCTGCACAATACATGAAATCTGGGTATGGGGCTAAGGCCATTAGACCCCTTAAAGATTGGACGATATGGTCAGAGGGTACAGTAAGGTGTATTCCTTTGGAAGGTACTTTTGATGTCTGGAGGTACGAGACCCCAGAATAAAAATACCTTGGAAGTAATTCAGCTGTGGCTTCAGAAATCTGTAATGATGAGTGGGTTGAAGGATGTGTAATGTGGTTAAAATTCTCTTGCCTGTTTTTCAACTTTGTGTGGCGGGTCCATGCAAGATTTCGAGCTGCTCTTGTGTTTTTCCCATTTGTATTTTTTTTCTATCGCTAAAAGAGTGAAGGTAGCATTCCGTCTGGTTGTTTTGTTTTTTTTTTTTCATTTTTGTTTTGGGAACTATGAAATATCTCCCCCATGTTTGTATCTAAATGTTTATCTCATGTTTTAGTCTTCTCATTGTTTTGTATGTAGTAACAAGAATATGTTTGAACCTACCACCACAGCCCTCTTGCGTGTCGCGGGTGTTGTATTTTAGTAGGAATGTGAAAGTAAGGGTTACAGAGGGTTTAGTTGTTGTCGGTTTTGAGGAATGTCAGTGACAATTTACCAATGTACACGAATGTATGTTTGTTTTTTTTTCCATAAAAGTTTTTATTGTGAACAAAGTGTTGATACATAGTTTTTACAGACTGAAGGTGATTGAACAACATGAATATCTACATACTTCTAAAGACCTCCTACACTCTAGCTCCCTTGTCACCTCCTCCCATGCTCGCCTCCAGGATTTCTCCAGAGCTTCTCCCATCCTTTGGAACTCCCTACCCCAATCTGTCCGACTGTCCCCCAATCTATCCATCTTTAGGCAATCCCTGAAAACCCTTCTCTTCAAAGAAGTCTATCCTGCTTCTAACTAACACGGTTTTACTTCCTCTATCAGCTCATCCCCCACAGCTATTACCTTTTGTATCCATTGACCCTTCCTTTTTAGATTGTAAGCTCTAACGAGCAGGGCCCTCTGATTCCTCTTGTACCAAATTGTAATGTAACTGTAATGTCTGCCCTCATGTTGTAAAGCGCTGCGCAAACTGTTGGCACTATATAAAACCTGTATAATAATAATAACAATAATACTTGGTATGACCTTACTCGCGAGAACATAGTGGATCAGATAAGCTAATCAATAAGATAGAAGTCCCAACCGTCATCTGAGATTTGTAACTGGATAAAGCAGGATAGCCACTTTGATCATAGCTCCTGGAGTATAGGGCTAATTGTAGAAGTGGCACTAAGCTTATAAGTATATAACTGTCTGTTTATACCTGAGCAGGTATGGAGGTGTTGGGTCTTTAAAGTGGGGTGAAGCTGTTTGGGGGGGCCGTCTCGTCCATCTTGTTTGGTGTGGGGAGTAAGGGGAATGGTCAGTCACCTGGGCTAAAGTAATCATAGGGATAAATAAGTGGGTTGTTGTTGTCTGGGTGTGTGGGGTGGACGAAAGAAGGAGGGGAGATATCAAGGGGAGGGGGACTTGGGTGAAGAACAAGAAAAGAGGGGGGAGAAGGAAGTCCTAGGGTGTCACCTCCTCGGTCTCCAACGAGCATTAAGGATATGAAGGTTCTCATGAGAGGATCCCTGTCTAGAGGGGTCTCTCCTCCCGGAATCTGCTTTAGGGTGAAAGTGAAATATTTTGTGTGTCAAATTGACAGAGTATGCTTCTAGAGAAAGCTAATTGGGGTGTCTCGGTCAGCTGTTGGAGGGTTCGGGACAATTTAAATCCATGATGGAGGTATATCTCTCTGTGGTACAGAAGTGGGTCTAGCAGGCCCAGGTCCGGGAGAATTTTGATGGGGAATCTCGCGCAATATGGATTAGTTCCTCTATTTCAGCTATTCTTCCCACGCGGGTAAACCATTCAGATATAGTTGGGGCTTGGGGTGAGCCCCAGTGAGCTAGAATGCATAGTTTAGCTGCTTTAATCATATGTACCCCCAAAGATTTCCTGTATTAGTGGGCTGATGTGGAGGAGTGGTGAAGAATAAGCCGAGCTGGAGAGTAATCCAGAGGGTATATGGTTACTTGAGAGGTGATGTCATGTACCTGTGTCCAGAAAGTCTGACGTAGTGGGCAGGACCACCAAATGTGTAAGAGTGTACCTGTTTCATTTGAGCTTCTCCAACATTTGTCTGATGTATCTGGGTTAAATTTGTTTAGTAGTGCAGGTGTTCGGTACCACCGAGATAGGGTTTTGTAGTTATTCTCTTGTGTCGTGACATTGAGTGAGCCTTTGTGCGCTATTGTGAAAATGCATTCCCAGTTGTCCTCAGATAGGTCTATTTGTAATTCCCTTTCCCAAGCCTGGCAGGCTTTTACGTCTTTAAGGGAGATCGATGCAAAGAGCATGGAGTGGATGTTAGAAATCATACTGTATGTTGCTGCAGTGTAGATTGGGAGCAGAGGTTTTCAAATGGGGTTAGGTCTTGAGATACGGAATAATCTCGGTTCGTTGTTTTAAGGAAGTGGCAAATCTGGAAATAAGTCCAGTAGGGGAACGGGTCGCTATCCAAATTTGTTGGGAGTGAGTTACGGTCTAAAGAATTACCATCTTGAAAGAAATGATGAGCTAGTATGTCCCTTGTGTGGCCATGTATCCGTCAGGAAGTGGTTGGACATCCCCGGAGTGAAAGCCTGATTAAGTCGAATAGGTGTGAGGGGCCCCGGATTAGAGGAAAGTTGGTTTTTCCTATACACCTCTCTAAAGCTACTCAGGGTGGCTTCTATAAGGGGATGATCTTTTAAGATTCTAGGGATGTGGCAAGGGATGATCCAAGGGGGTAGTTTTCATTGACAAGTGTGAAAGAGTCCTCTAGTCTCACCCAGTCATTAACCTCCACGTGTACTGTCCAGTCCACGATTCTTCCCAGGTGGCAAGCTCGGGAGTAGTTTCGAAGGTCCGGAAGACCAATTCCCCCTTTAGTTTTGGGTTTCGAGAATTGGGCGAAACTTATCCTTGGGCGTTTGTGTTTCCATAAAAAACTTTAGAGACAGCCGTTTAACTGTCTGGAAGAATGCTGAGGGGAGCTTGATAGGAATTGTTTGCAGTAAATATAGGATACGGGGGAGGATATTCATCTTCAGAATGGCCGCACGACCAAACCAAGAGATATGGGGTTTATCCCATTTGTGCACGTCTGAGATAGTGTGAATCAGTGGTAAGAAGTTTCTTGTGTAAAGGTCCGGTAGGTGTGTGGTCAATTGGATTCCCAAATACGTGATGGCATCTTGTTTCCACACGAAGGGGAAATTGCTTTGGCATTGGGTGACTAGGTCTTTCGGGAGGGATATGTTGAGAGCATGGGATTTAGAGAAATTAATCTTTAAGTTAGATATGCGTCGGAATAAGTCAAAGTCTCTAAGCAGGTTGGGAATCTTGGTTACTGGGTCACTTAGGAATAGCAGGATGTCATCGGCGAAAGCCGCTAACTTGTAAGTGTGTCCTGCTATGGGTATGCCCTTTATGTTTTTGTTCGATCGTAAGCAACGGAGGAGGGGTTCTAAAGTTAAAATAAAAAGGATTGGGGATAATGGGCATCCTTGTCTCGTTCCATTCCGGACTCTGACTTTTGCTGTTGGTGTAGTGTATAAAGACATAATAAAGTTTAACATTCGATTTTGTAGTCCTAGGTGGCGCAAGACAGCCCCCAGGTAGTCCCAAGCCAACCTGTCAAACGCCTTCTCCGCATTAAGGTGATAGAAAGAAGCCTTTTTGTTTCTGGGTGGATAGCCAATGGTGTAGGTAAATTGCTTTAATGGTGCTGTCCCTGGATTCCCTACCTGGGACAAATCCTACTTGGTCTTTTCCTATTATTGAAGGTAGAAGGGGAAGGAGGCGGTTCGCTAAAATTTTGGCAAATAATTTAAGATCTACATTAAGTAGGGAATTTGGTCTGCAACTGGCGACTGACGTGGCGTCCTTCCCCTCTTTTGGTATGACCGTAATATGTGCTTCCAGTAATCTGTGGAAAGGTATGGTCATTGAGGTGAGGGAATTGAATGCCTTTAAGAACTGGGCTGAAAGGGTGTCTATGAATGTTTTGAAATAGGGTGCCAAAAAGCCATCTGGGCCAGGACTTTTGCCCGTTTTTATTTGTTTAATCGCTCTTTTGAGCTCATCCTCGGATATGGGGTTGGCTTGCTCGTAGGCATCTTCCCAGGGGATGGGTTTGGGGCTAAACTTCTTTAGGAAATCTGTAATAAGGGTTTTTCTTGGATTTTGACCTATAGGAGCTTCGGGTTGGTGGGGTAGATTGTAGAGTTCCGTGTAAAATCGCTCAAACTGAGACGTTATGTCAGCAGAAGCCGAACTCGACTTGCCTAGGGAATCTTTTATGATGTGGACATTGGTGCTAGCTCTCTTAGTTTGGATAGCTCTGGCTAGTAATCTCCCGCACTTGTTCCCCTGTTCATAAAAGAGTTTTTGATTTAGTATAAATTTCCGTAACGTTTTGCGGTCGAGTATTTCTAGAAGTAACTTCCTAGTTTACGTGAGTTCCAGGTAGGTGTCTTGTACTTGTGACTGTTTGTGGGCTAGTTCTAGTCTCCTTATTTTGTTGGTTAGTTCTAGTAGTGTTGTCTGTTGTGCTTTTTTCCGGCTAGCTTTAAGTGTTAAAAATTTCCCTCGGATGACATACTTGTGTGCCTCCCAAAGGGTATGAGGTGCTGTCTCGGGGTTATCATTCTCCTGAAAGTAATTACATAGGCTGGTGAGGATGTAGTTAATATCACTTTCTGATGTGAGGAGTGAGGAATCCAGTCGCCAGATTTTCGTGACCAAATTTCTTTCTGGAAATGTTAGGGAGAGGGTAATCGGGTGGTGATCTGAGAAGAGTAAGGGTTCAATGGTAGCGGATTTTAAGAAGGGGAGATCTTTTTGAGAGAGAAAGAGGTAATCTAACCTAAAATACTTAATATGGGGTGCAGAGAAGAAGGTGTAGTCTTTCTCTTTTGGGTGCAAGGTGCGCCATGTATCGTGTATGAGGAGTTTTTGCATTTGTGTTTTAATTTGTCTTAGTGCTCTGTAAGGCAGGGTTGTGGATCCAGATGATGAGTCTTAGAGGGGTTATAGTGTCACATTAAAATCGCCCCCAAGGATTCTAATCCCTGACGGGAAGCCAGCAAGGATGGTTGTGATAGATCAAAAGAAACTTACCTGAGCAGTGTTGGGGCTATAAATATAGGCTAAAGTGAATGATGCCCTTTAAGAATAGGTAGCAACCCTCTGGGTCTATGAAGGAGTCTGTCAATTGCCAGTGAAGGTTTTTAGAAAGCAAATTCAAGACTCCCTTCGCTTTCGCTAATGAGTTGGTAGCATGGAAGGATGTTGGGTACATATAGTTTGTGAGTTTAGGGATGTTGTTCGTGCAAAAGTGAGTTTCTTGTAGAAACGCCACGTCCGCCTTTAATTTAGACGTCGTGTTTAAGATTTGATTTCGCTTTTTAGGGATGTTTTGAGAAACCACTTTAAGTGTGGTGTGTTGCAAATTAGAGTTTGGGGTTACCATGGTGTTTGGGCTTTATAGAGTTATTGGATTAGGCACGTAGTGGATCAGCCTTTTAAATACATGGCTGATGTGAGTAGGTGGAGTCTGTGGGGGGTTGGGAGCCCTTGAAGATTCCTCAGTCGTTAGGGTGAGGGATGCTGCGGTGGAGACCAGAGGAAGCAAGACCCAGGGAGGAAGAAAAGGAGGGAGATGGAGGAAAGAGTAGGAAAAGGGGATGGGACAGATAGAGAGAGGGAAGGAGGTTAGTAGTGTGGGGGATGTTGGTGAGGAAGAAGGTGTAGTAACCGGAGGTATGTGTAGTTCAGCTACCTTACCCTGATGGAGGTTGTGAAGTCCGGTATGGGTCAACGGTGGTAGTCACTATCCCGTTGTGTGAGGGAGTGGAAAGTGTCCGAGTGTAGGTCTATAGAATGTCTAGTCCATAGGAGGTCATCAAAGGTCTCTGTAAATTGTGGAGTGGGAGCCTACTTTGTGGCAAAAGAGAGAGGTTAGGGATCTCAGACCAGTGTCGTGGTATCACAAACAATCAACATTCTAAACAATATAAACAGTATACTTTAGGCTATGTACGGAGAAAATATTGTTCTATGATGGTGGACTTGGGGAGATAACCGTCATGAGAGCAAACAGTTTGGAACAGGAAGAACTGTATACAACAGGTAAACATATCTTAGTAAATCGGACTTATTGAAGTAGTATACCTTGTCTTGAATAGGTGAGGTTAGTACTTTGCCTTGGGGATTTTATGAAGGCACTAGGAGCGTGAGGGGGAGGATTTTTGTAAAGGCAGGCTCGCAATGGTCTGGAGAGGTAGGTTGACTTTGGGGAGGGGGAATGAGGAATCAGTGAGATATAGGTCTATGAACTGATCAGAAGTTGGACAGTTCAGGGGTTAAGACAGTACCTCACCTCATATAATCGTGCTTTCCAATAGTGGCCTTATGCTGAGTAATATATCACTCATCAGTGAACTAGTTACTTAGTAGCGACCTACAAGTATACGATGGTTAGGATATACCTCAGTAGTGTTAGTCCAAGGATTATTAGATTAATAGTATATATCCACATTTTGGAGGGCCGTCCCACATGAAGGTCTCTAATGTGGGCACATTGTGTGTTAAGGTGGTGTTCAAGGAGAGGGGTAGTCTCCATGTGGGATGGGCCTCTCCTTCACAGGTATATGCAGCAGGTAAGAATTTATTAAGAAAAAGGAGTAAAAATAAGAGAGAACAACAGATGCAAATAGAAACAAAATTGAATACAGCTGGTTATGAACCTTGTGTATACCCGTATCATGTACTCGTTCCATATTGGTGGTACAACTCCTTTAGCCCTGAAGAAGAAACCTGGGTATGGGGGGGAGGGGAAGGGAAGGAGGGGGGAAGGTGGGTCAGGAGTGGGGGGGTTAGAAGGGGGGATGGAGAGTAAAGGGTCCCAGGAGGTGTTGATTACAACAAAGGAGAGTCAAGCTTGGTTTGGAGGAGATCTGTCCCATGTTGTCATCTGAAGGCTGATTTCAGGCTAAGGGTGGGATAAGGGCACAACTGGATCGTAGGGCAGCCAGTTACTCGTTCAGTTACTGTTCCATTTGTGTTGGATTCAGCTTGTTGACGCATGTTAGGGGTAGGATACGTTAGATTCTGTGGAGGAGGATCTTCTCTCCAGAAGGATAATTTTGTTGGTGAACCAGTATGATGGGAGAGTGTATGTGATCCTCAGGAAGTTCTACAGTTTTAAAGAAGCAGCAATGTCTATCTATAATGGGTGGGTAGGTCTGAGCAGCATGCTAAGAAGGCCATTTCAGTTCGGGTTTGAGATGAGGGTGAGTTTGTTAACCTGTCCTGGATAAATGGGGCGGGGGATAAGGATGGGGGATGCCTGGAAAAGACGGCGGCTCTGAATAGGAATTATGCCGTCGTCGTGGGTTTGTAGGGATGTCATTGAGACCTGACCGGCCTGGCCCGCCTGTGAGCGGGGGATGCCGTTGGGCTTTGGCGATCTCTATCCCTCTGATCCCTTTGAGGAAGTGGTCTTGGGGAGGATGATCTACGCCTTCTGATGTGAAAATCATCTCTTACCGGTGTGGCATCCATAGAGCTGGTTCTCTGGAAATGGGGGGTATGGAAGGCTTTGTACCAATCTTGGAGCTCGATGAGTGGTATTTGTAGTGTGCTGCAGAACCCCCTGAGATCTTCCGGGACTTTCAGATTGGCAGTGCGTCCAGCAGCTGATGCAGACAGGCAAAAGGGGAATTTCCAGGGGTACTAGATCCCTTTATGGCGTAGTAGATCGAGCAGCGGGCGCAGGTCTCTTCTGTTTTGTAAGGTTATGGCAGACAGTTCCTGGAATATCTTGATCTCTGCTCCCTGGTATAGCAAACTGCGGCGATCTCTGGCTCTTCTCAGGATGTCTTCCTTTAATCTGAAATTCACTAGACAGCATATCACATTCCTGGGAGGATCTGTGTCTCTGCCTCTGGGTTTGAGAGCCCTGCGTAGATGCTCACATTCTATGGGGGTCTCAGGGGGTCTGCCTAGCAGATCGTTGAAAATCTGGATTGTGGCTTGCACTAGGTGATTCTGTTCTACGGATTCGGGTACACCTCTTACCCGTAAGTCATGGCGGCGTCCGCGATTATCCAGATCCTCCATATGCCTATGTAAGTCTCTGAGTTGACTGTTGTAGGCCTGTGATGATTGCTGCAGCTGTTGTACTGCGGTGTCATGGCGGGTTGTTGTATCTTCCAGGTCATCAATCCGCATATTCATCGATTGGATATCTCTCCTGAGATCTGTAATTGCAGCTGCAAAAGATTCCTTTATGTCTGCTGCTACTGATTTGAGGTCACTCATATTTAGTGGGCGAGTGGCAGAGGGGCTCTCCATGCGCTGTCACCCCTGTGTGCCTGATCAACACATTTGGGGGGGTCGTGATGTGCACCTGCAGATAATCTTCTATCCACACTGGACGGTAATATAGTCCGGGTATGTTTTGTTCTCTGAACAAAGCAGAATATGGATTCAAGAACAACGGTAACAATGGGAGTCTTTGGGTGCGTTATGGTCAGACAGCGTCCATGATTTTGAGACCAGCCAGTCTAGCTGAAGATGATAGCTTACAGAGACAGGGGGTGGGAAATCATACATGCTGCCCATGCCCAGACACGCCCATAAGACTCCCCTAGTCATTGTTCATTGGTTGTTGTGTAACCCCTCCTGTTTGAAGGAATGTCTGTGCTTGATTGGTCGATTGTGAAACCATGAGGCTCTATTGTTTATATGAATAAAGTTTGCTCCCAGGATGAGAGCAGGGCAGTTGGTTTGAGCGATGGAGCTAACAACATCAAAAAGGTGACTATGTCTGTTTATTGGGGTAATGCGAGAGACACGGGTTGTTTAAAGATGCATTATACTGAAAAGCCGGAAGGGTGCTTAATAGCGCAAAAGAGTATGGTGGTTTATCCACGACATGAGTTGTGGCAAAGAACAGAGAACCCGTTACCAACCACCTCCTCAAGGGGTTAGCTCTACATGTTCAAAACGTATTTATGAACATTTAGCATAAGCCATTATCTAACATAGCTTTGACTGCCAATCACACCATTCACATGATCAGAATTCCTGCCTCCAACCTCTTGGCATTTAGAACCTCTAATGCCGTGTACACACGAGTGGAATGTCCGACAGAAAAAGTCAGACGGGAGCTTTTCATCATATATTCCGATCATGTGTATGCCCCATCAGACTTTCTACGTCGAAAATTCTGACGGACCTAGAAAGAGAACGTGTTCTAAATTTTTCCGACTGAACCAATTCCTATCTGGAAAACCGATCGTCTGTATGCTGTTCCGACATACCATAAACGACACATGCTCTGAAGCAAGTATGAGACGGAAGCTATTGGCTACTGGCTATTGAACTTCCATCTTCTAGTCCCGTCGTACGTGTTGTACGTCACCGCGTTCTGGACGGTCAGAATTTGGTGTGAGCGTGTGTATGCAAGACAGCTTTAGCGGGATTCCGTCGTAACTCCGTCAGAAAAACCTTCAGTTTATTCCGACGGGAAAACCGGTCGTGTGTATAGAGCATTAAAGAGCCAGGAGGCTGTGGCGGGAAGGGGTTAAAGCTGAACTCTTGGATAAGCATATATTGTTTAAACACAAGAGATGTGTTATCCTACTTATGATTAGAAAGTAGTGGCTAGTATGCTAGTATGCATCGGGAGCTTTCCAGTACCTGCTGGGTGTGTGCAGGCAGCACACGCCCAACACAGTAATGTGTTTACATAGGGCTGCATATATGCAACATTAAATCCCACCCGCCAGTAGCCTGCATATACTGTATGTATACGGCCAACAGAAAGAGGTTAAGCACTAACAAGAAAAGGAGGGAGCGGTGGGTAAACCTAGTTTGATGAAACTCGAATTATAGATTCTTTAATATACTGTACATTCTTTGTTATATAAGCTGAGGGTACATTTGCATGACATTTAAAACATTCAGTTTAATATGCTAAAATGTTAAATGTAAAAGAGACAGAATTCAAAGGGTAACATTTTTACAGGGCTTACCTGCAAAGAGAGCAACATTTCCATGTTTTGGATCATAAGGACATCGAGCCATCCCACTGAATGATTCCCCTACTTGTTCGAGCGTATCCAACTGAGGAAGACATAATTTATGTGAAATGCTACATATCCATTCATTTACTTTGTATGAATACTTTTTTTAAAGAGACACTCCAATTAAAGAAACAATGATTCCCCAGAGTTTTCCCTTTCATCCAATTCCCCAGAGTACTCCTTTTCATCCAATTCCCCAGAATTCTCCTGTTTGATGAAAGGGAGATCTCTGGGGACTCAGACAAACAGGAGAAATCTGGGGAATCGGACCAAAGGGGGAACTCTGAGGAATCGGACGAAAAGGGGAACTCTGGGGAATCGAACGAAAGGAGGAATTCTGGGGAATCGAACGAAAGGGAGAACTTTGCGGAATCGGACGAAAGGTAGAACTCTAGGGAATGGGACAAAAGGGAGAACTCTGGCGTATCGGACAAAAGGAAGAACTCTGGGGACTCGGAAGAAAGGGAGAACTCTGAGGAATCGGATAAAGGGGAGCACTTTGGGGAATCGGATGATAAGGAGAACTCTGGGGAATCGGATAAAAGGGAGTACTCTGGGGAATCGAACGAAAGGGGGAACTCTGGGGAATTGGATGAAGGGAGAACTCTGGGGAATCGGACAAAAGGGAGTACTCTGGGGACTCGAACGAAAGGGAGATTTCTGGGGACTCAGACAAAGGGGAGAACTCTGGGAAATCGGACAAAAGGGAGAACTCTGGGGACTCGAGCGAAAGGGAGATCTCTGGGGACTCAGACGAAAGGGAGTACACTGGGGAATTGGAGAAAAGGGAGAACTCTGAGAAACTGGACAAAAGGGAGTGCTCTGGGGAATCGAACATAAGGGAGAACTCTGGGAAACTGGACGAAAGGGAGAACTTTGGGAAATCAGACAAAAGGGAGAACTCTGGGGACTCGGATGAAAGGGAGAACTCTGGGGACTCGGACGAAAGGGAGAACTATGGGGATTCGGAAGAAAGGGGAGAAACCCAGAGTTTCTCCCCTTTTGGTCCGACTCCCCAGAGTTTCTCCCCTTTTGGTCCGACTCCCCAAAGTTTCTCCCCTTTTGGTCCGACTCCCCAGAGTTTCTCCCCTTTTGGTCCGAATCCCCAGAGTTTCTCCCCTTTTGGTCCGACTCCCCAGAGTTTCTCCCCTTTTGGTCCGAATCCCCAGAGTTTCTCCCCTTTTGGTCTGAATCCCCAGAGTTTCTCCCCTTTTCGTCCGAATCCCCAGAGTTTCTCCCCTTTTTGTCCGAATCCCCAGAGTTTCTTCCCTTTTCGTCCGAATCCCCAGTGTTGTCGAAATTTTATGAAGATGTATTTAATATGTATTGTCATCATGTCTCCCAGTGTTAGTTCTCCCGCAGCCCACTTTAAAGAGCTGACTGGGGCAGACTGACACTGGTTGAGATCCGTCTGGTAGTGAAAAGCTCCTTGGGGATATAGAGATTTGCAGAGTGGGGATATGTCTGCCAGCGAAGGGCCCCTGTGCGATGCACAGAACGGTTGTCTGGGGGGGATGTGTTCACTCTGCAAAGACATTATCGGTTTTCAAACACAAAGAGAAATGAGAATCCCGCCTATGTTGGACAGAAAGTAGCACTCACCTAATGTATTTCGGGGGTGTAATAAAAAATACTGAAGCAAAAATTAAACAAAATAACAAACTAAAATGACCATAAACACACCCTGAAGAGTTAAACTACATCATTTTATTAGCTATAAATAAGGAAAATACAAAAAGGCAATAAAAATGTCCCTAGATCCCCTATGAATAGACCAAAAAGGAAGTCCCAAAAAATTGGGAACCCTACAATTGGTCTATGACCTCCCAGAGAAAAACCCTTTAAAACAGGTGATCCATGTAGTTAATCACCTCTCACAGTGAGAATGGAAACCTGCAGTCCGTGGATCCCTCCCTCCCCTGATATAGATCACTCCCCTTTTACACCTGTTAATACCCCAGCTAGAGGGCTGAACTGTGAAATTCCTGAAAAGGACATTGTGATTCTGTGAACACAGTAACGTTTACACTATTCCCTGTGGAATGACACAGTTAACCAACCACAGAAAGTAAACAATTTATATTATACACGTCATCACCCGATGGTCAGTCCGTCAGTTAGAGTGAGAAAAACCATCATGGAAAGAACAAGAGACATAGCTGGATGATTAAAATGATACTAAAGCGCTGGTGTGGTTAAGAATTGAAAAAAGAAATATATAATATGTGAAACCGATAACGGTAAACGATAAAGGCTGCAAACCAATAAAAGTGATCACACACTAATGCAATATATATGAACAGGATTGGTGCGCTATTATCAATCTATAATGAAGCACAGTACCCCTCTTACTCGTGAGAAAAACAATAGCAGTGTGTGTAAACTGCTATTCACACAAATAGAAATTAAAATGAATATAAATATAAATATAAAGTGCAATGTATTGTGACATTTCTATACTAAATACTGAAAAAACAATGTTTTTAGATTCTCTGGTGCATTGCTCATGCCCCTAGCACCAGAAAAACAAACAAAGGCGCCTCTAAGTGCAGAAGGTAAACAATTTTAATACCCCAACTGGGTTAAAAACACTTACAAAATAGGAGTGGTTAACAGGCACATCGTGGGTAAGGCTGCATAGGAAGGGGTCACGATGAGAGGAAGCCTTCAGGAGGATGGATGTGGTCACTGTCAGCAGCGGTGTAAAGCACAGGGAGCCGCTGTGAAGCCGGCGTCGTCAGCGTGTGAGGGCTGCGAACCCGGAAGTGATGTCATCCGATGAGCGGCTCTGTGACCAGCCTGAACCGCAAACGAAGGGCCAGAGAGGGGATGTGATGTCATCAATGAGGGACGCGTTTCGGAACCGTCATTCGTTCCTTTCTCAACCTCGGACTAAACTGATGGCTGGGGAAGATTTATGCAAGCACACTGGCAGTGGATTGGCCGGGGGGCGGGGGTAAATACATATGAATGTAAGCGAATACCTGCAACAGCATACTAAAAAACAGAACAATGGAGGAAAATGGAATAAAATAAAATAAAATCAAGGATGGTGATAATAAAAGTTTAAAAACGATCTGTA
The DNA here is from genome assembly GCF_042186555.1 of Aquarana catesbeiana. Taxonomy (NCBI): domain Eukaryota; kingdom Metazoa; phylum Chordata; class Amphibia; order Anura; family Ranidae; genus Aquarana; species Aquarana catesbeiana. The sequence goes on along the minus strand of NC_133324.1, from coordinate 537,569,986 downwards.
TGACGATCAGAGTGCCTAATATCTAGGACTGACAGATCATAAAAAGTGCATGCACATAACAGATAATCAGCAAATCGGTAACATAGGGGGGGGGGGAAGGGTTTCACATGCATGATATTGGTAACATTGAGATATCATCATATGAAAGTGTGTAAAATGTGGCATGAAAACACCCATAGATTCAAATTAAAACAGGGGGGTATGTTAAAATGAAGGAGTAATGGTGATAATAAAACATCTTTTTATTAAAATTTTTTTAAAAAAGGAGGAGGGGAGCCTAGATAAGTGTGGAAAGGGAATGTATTGTCAAAGTATGGCACTAACTTCGAAGTCCTCGTTTAACCCCCCAGGGGCCAAAACATTTAATAGGAATATCCAATACATTTCTCTGTGGCATAGTCGTCGGTAGCGTTCGGCTGGGGGGAGATCTTTTGGCATTGCCTCAATTACCCATACTCTAAGGCCGCTAGTGGACTTATCATGGACATGAAGATAGTGTTTGGGGACACTGTGATTATCTAGTCCGCCTTCGATGAAGCGACGATGTTCACCAAACCGTTTCCGTAGTGGCCGGATGGTGCGCCCTACATAAAATAGACCACAGGGACAAGTGAGGCAATATATGACATGGTCAGAGGAACATGTGTGGAAACCCTTAATTGGGTATATTTTGCCTTTAACGTGAAAGTCTTTCTGACCATGTGTCACAAACCGACAGGTCTTGCAGAGGGGTTTACGGCACTGATACATCCCAGAAATAGCTAGGAAGGTGGGCATATGGTGACCCGGAGGTGGAGGTCTAGCCCTAAGTTTACTGGTCGCTACCTTGCTCTTGATGTTAGGTGCTTTCCTATAGGCAAATTGAGGTCTATTAGGCAGAGTAGGAAGTAGATGTTCGTCTTGTAGTAGTAAAGGCCAATGTTTTTTAACGATATTTTCCATTTGTTTATGTTGGGTATGGAATTGGGTAATAAATCGTAAATTACTATTGTCAGTGTTTTGGCGTGGATGAGAATGTTCAATAGGCGGTTTACTCTTATATTTTTGATAAGCTGTATCCACAAGGTCAACGGGGAATCCCTTTTCAAGAAATTTTTCTTTTAGGATTAGACCTTCAGTGTCATAATCACTCTTCAATGTACAGTTCTTGTTTAGCCTACAGAACTGACTCTTAGGTACATTGTTTAGCCATAGGGGGTGGTGGCAGCTCTTATAATGGAGGAAGGAATTTCCAGCTGTTGGTTTGGTGAAGTTTTTGGCGTGTATCTCCTTACCTATCCAAAAAAGTTCGAGGTCCAAAAAAGCTAATTTGTTTGGGTCAATGACAGAGGTAAAGGTGAGGCCCATATTATTGGTGTTGCAATATGTTACAAAGTTTGAGAATACTGATACACTGCCATCCCAAATGATGATCACGTCATCTATATAGCGGCCATAAAAAACAATATGGGAAAAAAACGGGTTGTTGTTCCATATATATTGATGTTCCCAGTGCCCCATAGTGAGATTCGCATATGAGGGTGCAAAGTGCGCCCCCATAGCTGTCCCCTGTAGCTGCAGAAAGAAGTTCTCCTCAAATTTAAAATAATTATGTGTAAGACAAAAGGAGGTGGCCTCAACAATAAAGGAAGTTTGCCTTCCGTGACCCCTTCCTATGCAGCCTTACCCACTATGTGCCTGTTAACCACTCCTATTTTGTAAGTGTTTTTAACCCAGTTGGGGTATTAAAATTGTTTACCTTCTGCACTTAGAGGTGCCTTTGTGTGTTTTTCATGTCATTTTAGACCCTGCTTCAAGTCTTTTAAAGTTGCAGCCCTTTTTGCTGAAGATCATCCCTATCCACCAACATTTCTCCTGCTCATTTTGGACTGCCGATCCTTTATAGAGACATTATTTGGACTACAACAGTCCTGTGCGCCCTAGACCACTTTTTATTTCCATTGTTCTCATATGAAGCTAATTTTAGGTTGATGCACGGACTCCTGTATTCAGCTATATATTGTTGGTCTCTTTTTACACATATATTCTGTGTTCATATACCACCTGCTTACATGTGTCTTCACATATGCATATTTTTTATTCCGTCCATGTATATAATTCCACTGCACAGCATTCTTTAATAAATGTTTTAATTCATCAATTTCTCATTTATTATTAATTATTCTTTTTTTTTTTTTTTTTTTTTTTTTTTTTTATTATTATTATCTTTTATTTTTCTAATCTTTCTCCAGTCTTTCGGTTTTCCACCAATTTTCCTTTTTTTTTTTTTTTTTTTTTTTAGTCATGGATTTTCTGTCCGAAATAGATTCTTTAAAGTATTCCAAAATAAATGACATTTTAGCTATCATACCCAAAGGTTTCTTTACACCTACACCACAATTTTCTCATGTAGAATATAAATCTCTCTGCTCACTGTTTCGAAAATTAGAAAGGCTAGTCATCTCTGCTAATCAGCAGTGGTGGGATGAATTCTTTCTTCTTAAATATCTGTCTGCTCATATTACTCCTAGAGGCCTTAGAATTTTAAAAACATGTTCCTTTCTAGACCCAGAGTCACTAAAAGAATGGTCCTCCATATCTGAATTCTGCACCAATAAATGGATCAAAATTATCTCTGCACAGAGACATATCAAATATGAACAATGTCTCCATAAAATAAAAACAGTATTTTCCCACATTGCAGACCTCACCACCCACTTACCTTCCTCATGGCTGTCCATCCTTATCAAATTAACCCATAAGAAGGAAGACATTTTGATAAAACAAAAATTGGGGAAATTTAGCAGAGACTTGAAAGACTATAGTAGTAACAACATTTTCTCCTGGAAATGCTAATCCATCCACAATCTTCCATCCCTCATGGATATTAATCCGTTTGCCCCCATTGTCCCTCGTAAAATATTCCCTTCCAATAAAACATCAATTTCCAATACAGCAGTGGCTTGTGGATTGAGTTTGCAGAATAAGGATATTAATACCACTGCTTTGGCACCCACTTTACCATCCCCTACTGACAGCTCGGGTCTTGTTCAGCCTACACAGGTGACACAAGCTACCCCTACTTCTACTGCACTCAACATCTCTAATGCCCTCCCTTGTCCTACCACTACTACTGACAGCCAACAGAGTACTAGTACTACTGTAAATAATACATGTGTTCCACCCATAATATCCCCTGTTTCTTTGGTATCCTTTGGTTCCAGCTCCTCACTTATCACACCCCTTGCCACCACTCCATCCTCAGAACCAACTGCGGTCCCTTTTTTAGTGTTCGATCTCCCTCGGACAAAACCACAAAAAAGAAAACACGCAGAAGAGGATGTCGAGGCAGAGGCAACAAGCCACACTCCAGACCCCAGCAAAAAGAGAGTACTGTTAAAATCTTCAACCTCTCCTCCCATGTCTTAACTGAAGACGAAATCTCTTTACTCAGTCGAGGTCTAAATTTTGCTCCAACTGCTGCTCCCAACCCTTTCCTTCTCTTCAAAGACCTGAACAAATTTGTCCGTCTCCTTACCCTAAAAAGATTTTTCAATATCCAATCCAATAAACATCGCTTACATGCTGATTCAAACATACTTGAAGTGTCCCACAATACCACTGAGGTCCATACTGACAGTGACCCTTTTTTCATTTTAGAAGAATTATATAATCATCCCTCCACCTTATCCTCTCCCCCAGCAGATCACGAAAATGATTTCGTGCTGTACACACAACATCTGATAACTTCTCCACCCATTCAAAACACCACTTTTAAACCCACATCGGTCTTCTATCCAACCCAGTCTAAAGGCTCATGTATCGATGCATTTTATCGCATCGTTCATGCAGAAATACAGGAACTGTGTAATAATAATAAGAACAAAAATAATAAAAAATTCATTTCCAATCTCACCCATCATGAACAAAGAGCTCTTGACACACTCACCAACAATCTAGAACTGGTTATAAAGAGTGCTGATAAAGGGGGAGGTATAGTGATACAAAATGGAGCTGACTATGTCTCTGAAGCCACCCGACTATTATCTGACACCAATACATATATCAGACTCAATAAAGATCCCTTACCCGTATTCACCATCGAAGCTTCTTCCCTTGTTAAAAAAGCACTGAAGGAAAACATCATCACACAACAAGAGGCCTCTTTTCTAGTTAAAGAAGTACATTTCACTCCCTACTTCTACCACCTGCCCAAGGTGCACAAAGACCTTAAAACACCACCTGGGCGACCGATCGTGGCCTCTATGGATAGCATCAGCAGTGGACTATCACAGTACATAGATCAATTCCTCCAGCCACTGGCCCAATCCCTCCAGTCACATATAAGAGATGGCGTTCATCTGCTGGAAACCTTAACTACCTACTCCTGGGACAAAAATTACCACTGGGCCTCTTTAGATGTTCAATCTCTATATACATCTATACCTCATGAAGTGGGCCTCAATGCCCTACAGTTTTTTCTCTGTCAAGACCCCATGCTCAATCCAAGGCAAGCTTCCTTTATTGTTGAGGCCACCTCCTTTTGTCTTACACATAATTATTTTAAATTTGAGGAGAACTTCTTTCTGCAGCTACAGGGGACAGCTATGGGGGCGCACTTTGCACCCTCATATGCGAATCTCACTATGGGGCACTGGGAACATCAATATATATGAAACAACAACCCGTTTTTTTCCCATATTGTTTTTTATGGCCGCTATATAGATGACGTGATCATCATTTGGGATGGCAGTGTATCAGTATTCTCAAACTTTGTAACATATTGCAACACCAATAATATGGGCCTCACCTTTACCTCTGTCATTGACCCAAACAAATTAGCTTTTTTGGACCTCAAACTTTTTTGGATAGGTAAGGAGATACACGCCAAAAACTTCACCAAACCAACAGCTGGAAATTCCTTCCTCCATTATAAGAGCTGCCACCACCCCCTATGGCTAAACAATGTACCTAAGAGTCAGTTCTGTAGGCTAAACAAGAACTGTACATTGAAGAGTGATTATGACACTGAAGGTCTAATCCTAAAAGAAAAATTTCTTGAAAAGGGATTCCCCGTTGACCTTGTGGATACAGCTTATCAAAAATATAAGAGTAAACCGCCTATTGAACATTCTCATCCACGCCAAAACACTGACAATAGTAATTTACGATTTATTACCCAATTCCATACCCAACATAAACAAATGGAAAATATCGTTAAAAAACATTGGCCTTTACTACTACAAGACGAACATCTACTTCCTACTCTGCCTAATAGACCTCAATTTGCCTATAGGAAAGCACCTAACATCAAGAGCAAGGTAGCGACCAGTAAACTTAGGGCTAGACCTCCACCTCCGGGTCACCATATGCCCACCTTCCTAGCTATTTCTGGGATGTATCAGTGCCGTAAACCCCTCTGCAAGACCTGTCGGTTTGTGACACATGGTCAGAAAGACTTTCACGTTAAAGGCAAAATATACCCAATTAAGGGTTTCCACACATGTTCCTCTGACCATGTCATATATTGCCTCACTTGCCCCTGTGGTCTATTTTATGTAGGGCGCACCATCCGGCCACTATGGAAACGGTTTGGTGAACATCGTCGCTTCATCGAAGGCGGACTAGATAATCACAGTGTCCCCAAACACTATCTTCATGTCCATGATAAGTCCACTAGCGGCCTTAGAGTATGGGTAATTGAGGCAATGCCAAAAGATCTCCCCCCAGCCGAACGCTACCGACGACTATGCCACAGAGAAATGTATTGGATATTCCTATTAAATGTTTTGGCCCCTGGGGGGTTAAACGAGGACTTCGAAGTTAGTGCCATACTTTGACAATACATTCCCTTTCCACACTTATCTAGGCTCCCCTCCTCCTTTTTTAAAAAATTTTTAATAAAAAGATGTTTTATTATCACCATTACTCCTTCATTTTAACATACCCCCCTGTTTTAATTTGAATCTATGGGCGTTTTCATGCCACATTTTACACACTTTCATATGATGATATCTCAATGTTACCAATATCATGCATGTGAAACCCTTCCCCCCCCCATGTTACCCATTTGCTGATTATCTGTTATGTGCATGCACTTTTTATGATCTGTCAGTCCTAGATATTAGGCACTCTGATCGTCATACAGATCGTTTTTAAACTTTTATTATCACCATCCTTGATTTTATTTTATTTTATTCCATTTTCCTCCATTGTTCTGTTTTTTAGTATGCTGTTGCAGGTATTCGCTTACATTCATATGTATTTACTAGTCTTATTGTTATATACCTTGTTGCCCCCGCCCCCCGGCCAATCCACTGCCAGTGTGCTTGCATAAATCTTCCCCAGCCATCAGTTTAGTCCGAGGTTGAGAAAGGAACGAATGACGGTTCCGAAACGCGTCCCTCATTGATGACATCACATCCCCTCTCTGGCCCCTTCGTTTGCGGTTCAGGCTGGTCACAGAGCCGCTCATCGGATGACATCACTTCCGGGTTCGCAGCCCTCACACGCTGACAACGCCGGCTTCACAGCGGCTCCCTGTGCTTTACACCGCTGCTGACAGTGACCACATCCATCCTCCTGAAGGCTTCCTCTGATCGTGACCCCTTCCTATGCAGCCTTACCCACGATGTGCCTGTTAACCACTCCTATTTTGTAAGTGTTTTTAACCCAGTTGGGGTATTAAAATTGTTTACCTTCTGCACTTAGAGGCGCCTTTGTTTGTTTTTCATGTCATTTTAGACCCTGCTTCAAGTCTTTTAAAGTTGCAGCCCTTTTTGCTGAAGATTACCATCCTCTCATCCCTATCCACCAACATTTCTCCTGCTCATTTTGGACTGCCGATCCTTTATAGAGACATTATTTGGACTACAACAGTCCTGTGCGCCCTAGACCACTTTTTATTTCCCTAGCACCAGAAACCTAAGCACAAATAGGTAGGCATAAAATTAGGGTTGTCCCGATACCATTTTTTAAGACCGAGTACAAGTACCGATACTTTTTTCCAAGTACTAGCCGATATCGATTGCCGATACTTTTTTTTAATGTCATGTGATAGTGGCACGTGTGTCAGTAGTTTTTTGTTTTTGTTTCTACAATTTTATTTTTTACAATTTTATTTTTACAATTATTTTTTTTAATTATTTTTTACAATTTTTTAAATGTGTTTTTTACAACGTGTTCTTTTTATAAAGGGGGGGGGGAGTGGACAGTGTCAGTGTGTTTTTTTATTTTATTTTTTACAATTAATTTATTTTTGTTATTTATTGCAATTCTTTTTTTTTTTTTAATTATTATTATTAGCCCTGTTGGGGGGCTTTGGTAAGATATCGGGGGTCTTAACAGACCCCTGACATCTCCCCTTTGAGACAGGGAAAGGGACTGAGGACACATGTTTCCCAGTCCCCTTCTCAGCAGCCTCAGCTGCACTGAAAATGAATGGAGAGGAGACAGAGGCTCCTCTCTATTCATAAACTGAGACATCGTAATCACAGGTTACGATGTTTCAGTTATGTGAATGGACAGAGTCAGTTATCACTGACTGTTCATTCGCAAAAGGAAGGAGCCAGATTTACTGGCTCCTATCTCTGCTCTCCATCCTGAAAGATCGAGGGGGACACGGAGGAGAACGGAGGGGGACAGAAAGGAGGAGAATGGAGGGGGACAGAAAGGAGGTGGACACGGAGGAGAACGGAGGGGGACAGAAAGGAGGGGGACACGGAGGAGAACAGAGGGGGACAGAAAGGAGCAGAACGGAGGGGGACACGGAGGAGAATGAAGGGGCACAGAACGGAGGAGAAGGGTGGGGGACAGCAGCACGGAGGGGGACATTGAGAGGGACAGCAGCAGAACAGAGGGGGACTGAAGGAGGATGCAGGGACAGTCAGCGGTGATCGGTGCAGCTTTGGGGGCAGTTACCAGCTCTGATCACTGCTGTGTAGATTTCACTATAGCAGCTGAAAGCGGGGGGGGGAGAGAAGCGGAGAAATGGCTGTCAGGCTTTATTGAAATCTATACAGGGTGATCGGTGCTTCTAACTCCCCCTCCGCACCGATTACCCTGACTGTCCAGGTATCGGGTGAAGCAACGGAGCATTTACAAGTAATCGGGCAAATGCTCAGTATCGGTACCGGGACAACCCTACATAAAATAGTCTGTAGTATCCTAGCATACATCTGCCGATACCGCTGGCTTCAATCTCTGATGAGAAAACAATCGGGCTGAAATGACCCCTTTTGCTTGTCTTTCCTTCTCAAAATAACCAGTCCCTTGACCATGGATCCCAGTTCTCAGAGAAAAGAAACAAAAAAAAGCACAATATTGCTAAAAACAGCTGGGCTAAGTAAGCTAGATTAATACACTCACATGCGCCCAGGCTATACAAGCGTGTTGGTAACAGTCAGGCTCAGTCCTCCTCACAGCCCCTCCATGTATCGTACACCTTTGGCTGACGTCACCAGCTCCTCCTCCCGACGCGTTGCGTCACAGGTCACGTGACTTTTTCAAAGGAATAAAGCCTTGTGACGAGCGTGAAGGAATTTATAACCACACGTTATTAACGGGTTGCCATGGTGATGTAGGATTCATTGTAACATCATGCCTTTACACTTAAGAGCAGCTGCAGTGTAATATAAATATACAATCGTTGATACAAATGACAGAGCCATATCAAATGTCCCACATATTACAATGCAGATTAAATTATAGACTGTTGACAAAGAACATACATAGATACTTTAATAAAATACAAACTAATTTAAAAAACACTCTTTAAAAAGACCGAAGGAAGCTGATATGCATACATTTTATATATTTTAAAATCATAATAAAAACCCGAAAAAACTATTAAAACCATAATAGGATCCACAGTGTTAATATAAAAAAGGATAAAATTGATAAAATAACGGGTATATGATGGGGAATCTCCTGTTTTATGCAAATATTACTGTGTCTAAAAATCAGATATGAAGCAATTTAAATCAAAGTCAATGTTTAATCCTAGTGGCGCAAAGAAATCAATTTCATAAATCCTTCTAGATTCCATTTTACTCAGTTCTCTCATTTTATGGCTTCCCCTCTAGTGTATTTATCAATGGCCCAAAATTTTAGCTCAGTCTGGTTTTTATTGTGAACCTCTGCAACATGCTGAGATACGCTATGTTTTTGGAAGCCCGTTTTGTACACGTTCACGTAATCTTTTCCATAGAGGACGTTTAGTTCTTCCTATATACTGTAAAGAACATGAACATTCCAGCATGTACACTACCCCTTCTGTTCGACATGAAATAAAATCCTTTATTGTATATTCTTTTTTGGTGGTATTAAATATAAATTTATTGCACTTTTGTCCTTTTTGGTTTGTATTCCTACAAGCGAAGCATTTTTTTACAAGGGTAAAAACATTTTCCCTGAGAAAACGTAAAATCTTGACTTCTTTTAGGAGGGTCCGGGACATTTTTTACAATCATGTCCCTCAGCGTGGAAGCTCTTCTATAAATAAAACTAGGTTTTTCTGGTAAAATATTCCTCAAATGTATATCTGCTTTTAAAAGTGGCCAGTGCTTCCTAATTATGTGTTCAATTTTTTTATGTTGAACAATTTTTTTATGTTAAAAATCATAGGGATTTCTTGATGATCCACTTTTTTCTTTTCTTTATCCTGTACAAGGGACTTTCTTGGTAATTCCAATACCTCCTGTATTTTTTCTTTAATAAATTCTTCACTGTATCCCTTCTCAAAAAATGTATTCCCTATTATATTTGCTTGTTCCACAAACACATTTTGACTGCTACAATTCCTTCTGATTCTTATCATTTGTCCTTTTGGTATGTTGATAAGCCACGGGTCATGATGACAACTGTCTGTTGGAATGTAACTATTTCTTTCAACCGGTTTAAAGAATGTTTTAGTTGAAAAACCATTTGATTCTAATGTTATTTCAAGATCACGAAATTGGATGCTTTTATTACTGATCTCATACGAAAGCTTTATGTTTTTTGATTATCATTTAGTTTTTCAAAAAACTGACTTAAGCTGTTTTGATCTCCTCTCCATATGATGATACAGTCATCTATAAATCTCTTGAATAGAACCAATTGATTTGGGTAATTAGAATACATCACTTCTTCTTCCCACTTTGCCATAAAAATATTGGCAACACTGGGAGCATATTTTGCCCCCATACCAATTTCATTTAATAGCAGTACTCCATTTTATGCCAGAAATAGTTATGTTGTAGTCCATATGCTAAGTAGCTCAAAATGTATCTTTTTTTGCTTTGATATGAGGTTGCTATATGTATCCATGGCCCATTTTGTAGCTTGTATGGCATCATCATGAGTAATAATCGTATACAACAATGTAACATCTGCTGTTGCAATCAGGTATCTTTCATGTGATTTGATTTCAACAGTGTCCAGGACTTGAATTAAATGCTTAGTGTCCCTCAGGTAGGATTTGGTATTCGGAACTAGTGGCTGAATGAAGTTATCCACATACTCTCCCAATCTGACATTAATCAATTGTATGCCATTAATTATGGGCCTTCCAGGTGGGTGGGTTTGGTTTTTGTGGATTTTTGGTACAGTATAAATAATAGGTAGTCTACAGGAGTCTGGTAATAAATACTTCTCTTCCTTTTTGGTAAGTATATTTTTCATCCTTCCTTTTTGAATCCATTCATGCAGTTCACCCTTATACTCTTTAGTTGGATTCCCTTTTAGTTTTATATAGGTATTAGTATCACTTAATTGGCCTAATAGTTCAGTATTATATTATTCTTTGGATAGCACCACGATGGCTCCACCATTATCAGCCGGTCTTATCACGACTTTTTTATTTTCCTCTAACTCCTTGATCCCCCTCTTAATTACTTGAGGATTTTGCATTCTTTTGATTTTTAATTTATTAATATCCTGAATTACCATTTTGTTGAGCACTTTGATATGTTCATTATTTGATACTTGTGGATTAAATAAGGATTTATTTCTAAGTTCAGTGTGTTCTATTCTATCTGTCGTATTTGTTAATCTTCTTTCTGTCACCGGCGGTTTGCTCAACATATATTTTTGAATATTTAATTTTCTGGTGTATTTTTGTATATCCACATACATCTCCATATCTGGTGATGAGGCGACGGACCCCTGTTGGCCATCTTTGTTGTTCAATTGCCATTTATAAGCCTGCTCCAATTTATAATCATTTATGTCTCTTAAATATTTTCTTTTTTTTCCTATGTTTGATCTCCGTATCTTTTTGTTCCAACACTTTGTTGCAACCAGGTATCTTTCATGTGATTTGATTTCAACAGTGTCCAGGACTTGAATTAAATGCTTAGTGTCCCTCAGGTAGGATTTGGTATTCGGAACTAGTGGCTGAATGAAGTTATCCACATACTCTCCCAATCTGACATTAATCGATTGTATCCCATTAATTATGGGTCATCCAGGTGGGTGGGTTTGGTTTTTGTGGATTTTTGGTACAGTATAAATAATAGGTACTCTACAGGTTTCTGGTAATAAATACTTCTCTTCTTTTTTGGTAAGTATATTTTTCATCCTTCCTTTTTGAATCAATTTGTGCAGTTCACCCTCATACTCTTTAGTTGGATTCCCTTTTAGTTTTATATAGGTATTAGTATCACTTACTTTGCCTAATAGTTCAGTACTATAATATTCTTTGGATAGCACCAGTCAAGGAGTGCGGCGGCCAGCTTTCAGATAAAAGTGGTCCCTGCGGCGGATTCGCCGCAAGATCACTTTTATCGGTGGCGGGAGAGGGCCCCCCCCTCCCGCCACGATCCAGTGCCCTCCGCCGCTTACCAGAGCCGTCAGTAGCGGCGGAGGTGATCACATCCTTCTCCGTGCTGTGCCTGGAGACGAGTGAGGCTAAGATGGCGCCCACTCGTCTCCATGACACTGCTGGGCAGAAGCAACGTCAAAACGTCACTTCCGTCCACGCCTCTTAACCACTTGCCGACCGCCGCACGATGATGTACGTCGACAGAGCGGCACGGGCAGGCAAAAGGACTTACAGGTACGTCCTTGCCTGCCCGCGGGTGGGGGGTCCGATCGGACCCCCCCCGGTGCCTGCGGCAGTCGGCAAATCTCCCCCGGCGATCGGTGGTGAGGGGGAGGCCATCCATTCGTGGCCCCCCCTCGCGATCGCTCCCAGCCAATGGGATCATTTCCCTGCCTCTGTATTGTACACAGAGGCAGAGGAAATGATGTCATCTCTCCTCGGCTCGGTAATTTCCGTTCCGGCCCGAGGAGAGAAGACAGGTATGTGAGTGCACCAACACACACACACACACAGTAGAACATGCCAGGCACACAAAACACCCCGATCGCCCCCCGATCCCCCCCAATCACCCCCCCCCCTGTCACAAACTGACACCAAGCAGGTTTTTTTTTTTTTTTTTCTTTTTTTCTGATTACTGCATAGTGTCAGTTTGTGACAGTTACAGTGTTAGGGCAATGAGTGTTAGGCCCCCTTTAGGTCTAGGATACCCCCCTAACCCCCCCTAATAAAGTTTTAACCCCTTGATCACCCCCTGTCACCAGTGTCGCTAAGCGATCATTTTTCTGATCGCTGTATTAGTGTCACTGGTGACGCTAGTTAGGGACGTAAATATTTAGGTTCGCCGTCAGCGTTTTATAGCAACATGGACCCCCATATACTATCTAATAAATGTTTTAACCCCTTGATTGCCCCCTTGTTAACCCTTTCACCACTGATCACCGTATAACCGTTACGGGTGACGCTGGTTAGTTCGTTTATTTTTTATAGTGTCAGGGCACCCGCCGTTTATTACCGAATAAAGGTTTAGCCCCCTGATCGCACGGCGGTGATATGCGTCGCCCCAGGCAGCATCAGATTAGCGCCAGTACCGCTAACACCCACGCACGCAGCATACGCCTCCCTTAGTGGTATAGTATCTGATCGCATCAATATCTGATCCGTTCAGATCTATACTAGCGTCCCCAGCAGTTTAGGGTTCCCAAAAACGCAGTGTTAGCGGGATCAGCCCAGATACCTGCTAGCACCAGCGTTTTGCCCCTCCGCCCGGCCCAGCCCAGCCCACCCAAGTGCAGTATCGATCGATCACTGTCACTTACAAAACACTAAACGCATAACTGCAGCGTTCGCAGAGTCAGGCCTGATCCCTGCGATCGCTAACAGTTTTTTTGGTAGCGTTTTGGTGAACTGGCAAGCACCAGCCCCAGGCAGCGTCAGGTTAGCGCCGGTCGCGCTAACACCCACGCACGCACCGTATCCTCCCTTAGTGGTATAGTATCTGATCGGATCAATATCTGATCCGTTCAGATCTATACTAGCGTCCCCAGCAGTTTAGGGTTCCCAAAAACGCAGTGTTAGCGGGATCAGCCCAGATACCTGCTAGCACCAGCGTTTTGCCCCTCCGCCCGGCCCAGCCCAGCCCACCCAAGTGCAGTATCGATCGATCACTGTCACTTACAAAACACTAAACGCATAACTGCAGCATTCGCAGAGTCAGGCCTGATCCCTGCGATCACTAACAGTTTTTTTGGTAGCGTTTTGGTGAACTGGCAAGCACCAGCCCCAGGCAGCGTCAGGTTAGCGCCGGTCGCGCTAACACCTACGCATGCACCGTATCCTCCCTTAGTGGTATAGTATCTGATCGGATCAATATCTGATCCGTTCAGATCTATACTAGCGTCCCCAGCAGTTTAGGGTTCCCAAAAACGCAGTGTTAGCGGGATCAGCCCAGATACCTGCTAGCACCAGCGTTTTGCCCCTCCGCCCGGCCCAGCCCAGCCCACCCAAGTGCAGTATCGATCGATCACTGTCACTTACAAAACACTAAACGCATAACTGCAGCGTTCGCAGAGTCAGGCCTGATCCCTGCAATCGCTAACAGTTTTTTTGGTAGCGTTTTGGTGAACTGGCAAGCACCAGCGGCCTAGTACACCCCGGTCGTAGTCAAACCAGCACTGCAGTAACACTTGGTGACGTGGCGAGTCCCATAAGTGCAGTTCAAGCTGGTGAGGTGGCAAGCACAAATAGTGTCCCGCTGCCACCAAAAAGACAAACACAGGCCCGTCGTGCCCATAATGCCCTTCCTGCTGCATTCGCCAATCCTACTAATTGGGAACCCACCACTTCTGCAGCGCCCGTACTTCCCCCATTCACATCCCCAACCAAATGCAGTCAGCTGCATGAGAGGCATTTTAATGTCCTCCCGAGTACCCCTACCCAACGAACCCCCCAAAAAAGATGTTGTGTCTGCAGCAAACGCGGATATAGGCGTGACACCCGCTATTATTGCCCCTCCTGTCAATCCTGGTCTTTGCATTGGTGAATGTTTTGAACGCTACCATTCACTAGTTCAGTATTAGCGTAGGGTACAGCATTGCACAGACTAGGACACACTTTCACAGGGTCTCCCAAGATGCCATCGCATTTTGAGAGACCCGAACCTGGAACCGGTTACAGTTATAAAAGTTACAGTTACAAAAAAAGTGTAAAAAAAAAAAAAAAAAACACAAACAAAAATATAAAATAAAAAATAATAGTTGTCGTTTTATTGTTCTCTCTCTCTATTCTCTCTATTGTTCTGCTCTTTTTTACTGTATTCTATTCTGCAATGTTTTATTGTTATTATGTTTTTTCATGTTTGCTTTTCAGGTATGCAATTTTTTATACTTTACCGTTTACTGTGCTTTATTGTTAACCATTTTTTTGTCTTCAGGTACACCATTCACGACTTTGAGTGGTTATACCAAAATGATGCTTGCAGGTTTAGGTATCATCTTGGTATCATTCTTTTCAGCCAGCGGTCGGCTTTCATGTAAAAGCAATCCTAGCGGCTAATTAGCCTCTAGACTGCTTTTACAAGCAGTGGGAGAGAATGCCCCCCCCCCACCGTCTTCCGTGTTTTTCTCTGGCTCTCCTGTCTCAACAGGGAACCTGAGAATGCAGCCGGTGATTCAGCCAGCTGACCATAGAGTTGATCAGAGACCAGAGTGGCTCCAAACATCTCTATGGCCTAAGAAACCGGAAGCTACGAGCATTTTATGACTTAGATTTCGCCGGATGTAAATAGCGCCATTGGGAAATTGGGGAAGCATTTTATCACACCGATCTTGGTGTGGTCAGATGCTTTGAGGGCAGAGGAGAAATCTAGGGTCTAATAGACCCCAATTTTTTCAAAAAAGAGTACCTGTCACTACCTATTGCTATCATAGGGGATATTTACATTCCCTGAGATAACAATAAAAATGATTAAAAAAAAAAAAATGAAAGGAACAGTTTTAAAATAAGATAAAAAAGCAAAATAATAATAAAGAAAAAAAAAAAAAAAAAAAAAAAAAAGCACCCCTGTCCCCCCTGCTCTCGCGCTAAGGCGAACGCAAGCGTCGGTCTGGCGTCAAATGTAAACAGCAATTGCACCATGCATGTGAGGTATCACCGCGACGGTCAGATCGAGGGCAGTAATTTTAGCAGTAGACCTCCTCTGTAAATCTAAAGTGGTAACCTGTAAAGGCTTTTAAAGGCTTTTAAAAATGTATTTATTTTGTTGCCACTGCACGTTTGTGCGCAATTGTAAAGCATGTCATGTTTGGTATCCATGTACTCGGCCTAAGATCATCTTTTTTATTTCATCAAACATTTGGGCAATATAGTGTGTTTTAGTGCATTAAAATGTAAAAAAGTGTGTTTTTTCCCCAAAAAATGCGTTTGAAAAATCGCTGCGCAAATACTGTGTGAAAAAAAAAAATGAAACACCCACCATTTTAATCTGTAGGGCATTTGCTTTAAAAAAATATATAATGTGTGGGGGTTCAAAGTAATTTTCTTGCAAAAAAAATTAATTTTTTCATGTAATCAAAAAGTGTCAGAAAGGGCTTTGTCTTCAAGTGGTTAGAAGAGTGGGTGATGTGTGACATAAGCTTCTAAATGTTGTGCATAAAATGCCAGGACAGTTCAAACCCCCCCCCCAAATGACCCCATTTTGGAAAGTAGACACCCCAAGCTATTTGCTGAGAGGCATGTCGAGTCCATGGAATATTTTATATTGTGACACAAGTTGCGGGAAAGAGACAAATTTTTTTTTTTTTTTTTTGCACAAAGTTGTCACTAAATGATATATTGCTCAAACATGCCATGGGAATATGTGAAATTACACCCCAAAATACATTCTGTTGCTTCTCCTGAGTACGGGGATACCACATGTGTGAGACTTTTTGGGAGCCTAGCCGCGTATGGGACCCCGAAAACCAAGCACCGCCTTCAGGCTTTCTAAGGGCGTAAATTTTTGATTTCACTCTTCACTGCCTATCACAGTCTCGGAGGCCATGGAATGCCCAGGTGGCACAAAACCCCCCCAAATGACCCCATTTTGGATAGTAGACACCCAAAGCTATTTGCTGAGTGGTATAGTGAGTATTTTGCAGACCTCACTTTTTGTCACAAAGTTTTGAAAAATAAAAAAAAGAAAAAAAAAATTTTTTTTTTGTCTTTCTTCATTTTCAAAAACAAATGAGAGCTGCAAAATACTCACCATGCCTCTCAGCAAATAGCTTGGGGTGTCTACTTTCCAAAATGGGGTCATTTGGGGGGGGTTTGTGCCACCTGGGCATTCCATGATCTCCGAAACTGTGATAGGCAGTGAAGAGTGAAATCAAAAATGTACACCCTTAGAAATCCTGAAGGCGGTGATTGGTTTTCGGGGGCCCGTACGCGGCTAGGCTCCTAAAAAGTCCCACACATGTGGTATCCCCGTACTCAAGAGAAGCAGCAGAATGTATTTTGGGGTGCAATTCCACATATGCCCATGACCTGTGTGAGCAATATATCATTTAGTGACAACTTTGTGCAAAAAAAAATAAATAAATAAATAAATTGTCACTTTCCCGCAACTTGTGTCAAAATATAAAATATTCCATGGACTCAACATGCCTCTCAGCAAATAGCTTGGGGTGTCTACTTTCCAAAATGGGGTCATTTGGGGGGGGTTTGTGCCATCTGGGCATTTTATGGCCTTCAAAACTGTGATAGGTAGTGAGGAGTAAAATCAAAAATGTACGCCCTTAGAAATCCTGAAGGCAGTGATTGGTTTTCGGGGCCCCGTATGCGGCTAGGGTCCCAAAAAGTCCCACACATGTGGTATCCCCATACTCAGGAGAAGCAACTAAATGTATTTTGGGGTGCAATTCCACATATGCCCATGGCCTGTGTGAGCAATATATCATTTAGTGACAACTTTTTGTAATTTTTTTTTGTCATTATTCAATCACTTGGGACAAAAAAAATGAATATTCAATGGGCTCAACATGCCTCTCAGCAATTTCCTTGGGGTGTCTACTTTCCAAAATGGGGTCATTTAGGGGGGTTTTGTACTGCCCTGCCATTTTAGCACCTCAAGAAACGACATAGGCAGTCATAAATTAAAGGCTGTGTAAATTCCAGAAAATGTACCCTAGTTTGTAGGCGCTATAACTTTTGCGCAAACCAATAAATATACACTTATTGACATTTTTTTTACCAAAGACATGTGGCCAAATACATTTTGGCCTAAATGTATGACTAAAATTGAGTTTGTTGGATTTTTTTTAGAACAAAAAGTAGAAAATATCATTTTTTTTCAAAATTTTCGGTCTTTTTCCGTGTATAGCGCAAAAAATAAAAACGGCAGAGGTGATCAAATACCATCAAAAGAAAGCTCTATTTGTGGGAAGAAAAGGACG
Source organism: Aquarana catesbeiana (assembly GCF_042186555.1). Lineage (NCBI taxonomy): Eukaryota > Metazoa > Chordata > Amphibia > Anura > Ranidae > Aquarana > Aquarana catesbeiana. Next base: position 537,552,277 of record NC_133324.1, on the reverse strand, counting down.
CAAATTTCGTTTGGGTACAGCATTGCATGACCGCGCAATTAGCAGTTAAAGCGACGCAGTGCCAAATTGGAAAAAGTGCTCTGGTCAGGAAGGGGGTAAATCCTTCCGGGGCTGAAGTGGTTAAAGGCACATTTTTTTCAATGTCATTTTTTTAAATTACTTTTTTTTTTTTTTTTTTTTTTTTATTGCATTTTAGTGTAAATATGAGATCTGAGGTCTTTTTGACCCCAGATCTCATGTTTAAGAGGTCCTGTCATGTTTTTTTCTATTACAAGGGATGTTTACATTCCTTGTAATAGTAATAAAAGTGACACAATTTTTTTTGTTAAAAAACAGTGTAAAAATAAATAAAATAATGTAAAATAAATAATAAAAATTCTAAAAAATTTTTAAACCCCCCCGTCTGGACGAGCTCGCGCGCAGAAGCGAACGCATACGCGAGTAGCGCCCGCATATGAAAATGGTGGTCAAACCACACATGTGAGGTATCGCCGCGACCGGAAAAGCGAGAGCAATAATTCTAGCCATAGACCTCCTCTGTACCACAAAATATGCAACCTGTAGAATTTTTTAAACGTCGCCTATGGAGATTTTTGAGGGTAAAAGTTTGACGTCATTCCACGAGCGGGCGCAATTTTGAAGCGTGACATGTTGGGTATCAATTTACTTGGTGTAACATTATATTTCACAATATAAAAAAAAATTGGGCTAACTTTACTGTTGTCTTATTTTTTTATTCAAAAAAGTGAATTGTTTCCAAAAAAAGTGCGCTTTTAAGACCGCTGCGCAAATATGGTGCAAAAAAAAGTATTGCAATGACCTCCATTTTATTCTCTAGGGTGTTGGAAGAAAAACCATATATAATGTTTGGGGGTTCTAAGTAATTTTCCAGCAAAAAAAACTGTTTTAAACATGTAAACACCTAAAATCCAAAACGAGGCTAGTCCTTAAGTGGTTAATTACTTGTGGATTTTGCATTCTTTTTGATTTTTTAATTTATCAATATCCTGAATTACCATTTTGTTGAACACTTTGATATGTTCATTATTTGATGCTTGTCGATTAAATAAGGATTTATTTCTAAGTTCAGTGTGTTCTATGCTATCTGTCGCATTCGTTAATCTTCTTTCTGTCACCGGCGGTTTGCTCAACATATATTTTTGAATATTTCGTTTTCTGGTGTATTTTTGTATATCCACATACATCTCAAACTTATTTAAATTTCTTCTTGGTGCATATTTTAGTCCTTTATCCAGTGTGGTCAATTCTGATTTTGTAAACTCAATTCCACTAAGATTATAGATACTACTCTCTTTTTCTTTTTGGCCTTGAGTCCTCCTCGGCAGTTTACACACACTGCTATTGATTTTCTCACGAGTAAGAGGGGTACTGTGCTTCATTATAGATTGATAATAACTCACCAATCCTGTTCATATATATATATATATATAGCTGGATGATGTGTGGTAATCCAAGCAAAGGATATGGGGGGGGAGAGAGCAATGTACTCCTTTCGATATTGAATATATCTTTAAGTATAGATAATTCCTGCTGTTCTCATCCTGCAATCCAAATGAGGATCATAGTAAGATGACAGACACTGCTTATGAGCTGGATAGATCATACTATGCACCTTCCTGCTCTTACGATGACAATCTATATGACTATTTTATTAAGTCTTGTTCTTTGAAATAACACTACAATCTATATTAGAAGGATTAATGTATCCAGTGTCTCTAAGTGAGCATATCTCTCAGGTTAATATAGCTATTCTTTGTACTTCTTTACCATCAGGTTCGATGGACTCTTTTCCTGGGATATAAAGATGATGCATTAGTGTGCGGGGTGGCACACCATTTCAGAGGAATTTTTAAAAATGTAGACACATATATCACATGGTTTATTTGTTTGATGGGTTGGTAGCACCTGTTTTTAATTTTATACAATTGAGGGTGGGTTGTGGCTCCCTATTTAAACAGATGACGATTGACAAATACCCAAGCTCTGACGAAGTTCCGTGAATTAAGGAATGAAACATGTAAGTTTTCTATGCTGGGAGAGCTCCCCCACTATCCACCTACCCCAGCTAACACTTGTTTGTGGGTTCGAGGACATTGAACTGCTACCTGATAATATTACCATGGATATGACCAGCCTTAATGACCTTCAGATGGGTTACCATGAATAATTACTTACTATCAACAGACATCATGGAATTGGTCTACAATCACCCTTTGGATTTTTATTATCTTATGTGAGATGTATTGGGACACCGCTCTGAATTACTAACCTCACAGATAATTCGCTGGAGATCCACGGCACGTACACTGACCAGCAGTTTGAATCTCACCACACATTGGAGAGACACTTGAATGACCAGCTATTAGTGAGTAACCAATACTGTGCTTTCACATCTGAGAGTCTGTCTCCATCTCAGTGATAGTATATCTAACTGGTCTGGACTATAGCATCAAGTGATTAGCTCATAAGCAGTGTCTGTCATCTTGATGCTCATTTGGATTGCAGGATGAGAACAGCAGGAATTATCTATACTTAAGGATATATTCAATATTGAAAGGAGTACATCTCTTGTTCTTTCCATGATGGTTTTTCTCACTCTGACTGACGGACTGACCATCGGGTGATGACGTGTATAATATAAATTGTTTACTTTCTGTGGTTGTTTAACTGTGTCATTCCACACAGGGAATAGTGTGAATATTACTGTGTTCACAGAATCACACTGTCCTTTTCAGGAATTTTACAGTTCAGCCCTCACTCTGAGGTAGCTGGGGGTATTAACAGGTGTAAAAGGGGAGTGCTCTATATCGGGGGAGGGAGGGATCCACAGACTGCAGGTTTCCATTCTCACAGTGAGAGGTGATGAACTACATGGATCACCTGTTTTATAGGTTTTTCTCTGAGAGGTCATAGACCAATTGGAGGGTTTCCAATTTTTCGGGACTTCCTTTTTGGTCTATTCATAGGGGATCTAGGGACATTTTTATTGCCTTTTTGTATTTTGATTATTTATAGCTAATAAAATGATGTAGTTTAACTCTTCGGGGTGTGTTTATGGTCATTTTAGTTTGTTATTTTGTTTAATTTTTACACAGTTTACACAGTTTAATTTTAGCGGATGTACACTCGTGTCATACCTGTGTGCCTGATCAACACATTAGGGGGGGGGGGGGCATGGCGTGCCCCTGCAGATAATCTCCCATCCACAGGGACGGTAGTATAATCCCAGGTATGCATTGTTCTCTGAACAATGCAGAAAAAGTATTCACACCAACTGTAAAAATGGGACCTTTTGGGTGCGTTATGGTCAGACAGCGCCCATGATTTCAAGACCAGCCATTGACTAGCTGAAGATGATAGCTTACAGAGACAGGGGATGGGAAATCATACACACTGCACCTGCCCAGACACGCCCATAAGACTAACCTAGTCATTGTTCATTGGTTGTTGTATAACCCCTCCTGTTTGAAGGAATGCCTGTGCTTGATTGGTCGATTGTGAAACCATCAGGCTCTATTGTTATATGTATAAAGATTGCTCACAGGATCAGGTCAGTTGGTCGAGCGATGGAGCTAAGACGGTGACTATGTCTGTTTACTTGGGGAAATGTGGGAGATACGGGTTTATTGAGATGCATTATACCAAAAGGCTGAAAGCGTGCTTAGTAGCGCAGGATACATGCTTTGCGCATATCGTATAGCGAAATCTCCACCTCAGAATGGTGAGCCAGGATTTTAAGGAGCAAACAGAACCTCCTTCACAATCGGATCAAGGGGGGGAGAACGGATTCCAGTCCAGGACATCAAACTATTTGAAATACTTTGTTGTCCTGAGACAAAGGGGTACGTTTTTTATGTCCGATGTTTTAGGTAGGTTCTGCTTTGCAAAAGAACAAATTTTTAATCTTTTGGTATAATGACAGGATTTTAATTGTATGTTTGTCAGTAATAATAGGTCTATTGTTTGGGATACTTTATATGACCCATTTAATACAACCTAAAATGTTTGTGTAATGCCCTGTACACACGGTCGGATTTTCCGACAGAAAATGTGTGATAGGACCTTGTTGTCGGAAATTCCGACCGTGTGTGGGCTCCATCACACATTTTCCATTGGAATTTCCGACATACAAAGTTTGAAAGCTTGCTATAAAATTTTCCCACAACAAAATCCGTTGTCGGAAATTCCGATCGTGTGTACACAAATCCGACGCACAAAGTGCCACGCATGCTCAGAATAAATTAAGAGACGAAAGCTATTGGCTACTGCCCCGTTTATAGTCCCGACGTACATGTTTTACCTCACCGCGGTCAGAATGATCGAATTTTCGGACAACTTTGTGTGACCGTGTGTATGCAAGACAAGTTTGAGCCAACATCCGTTGGAAAAAATCCATGGATTTTGTTGTCGGAATGTCCGATCAATGTCCGACCGTGTGTACAGGGCATAAGTAACTTTTATGTTGTGTAATAATTATATGAGAAATAGAAATGTATGTATTGTGATTATTACCTGTATAAGGGACAGGTAGGTTGCATGAGTTTTGTAGATTGTTTAACTGACTCAAGACACGTATGGTTTGTATTGAAATCATTTTGAAATTATTTTATAGAAAGCTTTGGTTTGAAAATGGCTGCCGCATATTCAAGTGGCCATGTGGCTGAGAGGGGGAAGGGCAGTCATGCATTGCTGAAAGCACTTACAATAGGAGCTGTTCCTTTCTGGGGATGGTCTCAGGTTTCTAGGCAATAGCATGGGAGGAGTTCTTTTGTTTTGAGATGAAAAGATCATGCATGCAACTATCGCTGTTTGTATTTCTATCGCGGTATTGTCTTGTTCCTGTGGAAGCTGATATGATCTTTCTTTGGGAACAAGAGTGTAAGTTTGAATCCGTGTTATTTTGTGTTTTATGTAACATTGGCAGATAGGGATGTGATTGGATGGGCCCTAGTTGATGTAGCCTAAAGTGTGTGTCTGCGATTAAGTGTGCATTCTCAATTGTTTTAGTCAGTTTTTGTGGGGAAAAATTTTGGTTTTCTAGTGAAGAAATATCGGTTTGTGCTGGTTTTAGCAGGATCAGCAACTGCATTTCATGTGTTAATGTCACCATGTGGTCCGATTGTTGTCGGCCATTTTGCCAATGTTTCAACATTTAGTGAGGGTGAGCCATCTTTTTGCAGGAGTTGCAGTTTTTGGCTTTAGTTGCTTTGTTGTGTGGTATTTCGGTCTCAAAACTTGTGGTCTGACTGCCCAAGGGATATGTGAGTCGAGGGGGATTCCCTCCCCTTTGCAATATGGGGGTTTATTCCCCCTTTCCTGGACAAAAAGGTTTTTAAATTGTTGAAGTCTCCTATATGGAGTTTAGGGAAGATGAAGCTAGGCTTCCCCTCCCCCTCCCTCTTCCTGTCCATTGATATGTAAATAAACCAGTTAGATTAGATTTTTAGAGCTGAGCAGACAACAGGAAGTTCTTTGCAGGTATGCAACAGAAAGTTCTTTACAAGATGTGATGTATCAACAGGGAGATGGTGGGAGGAGCTTGGGGTCTTTTGAAACAAGCATGTGGACAAAGTGACTTGTGTTTGGAAGGACGAAATCACTTTGGTTTTTAAATCTAATTCCAGTTGTTTTGTGAAGTTTTATACTGTAATACAGTTTTGGGTAGAGAGTAAACGAGAGGCATCCACATTATTGTTGTAACATCTAGGTACAGATAGAAGCCATAATATTGTTTTGAATAGTGGAGAATTTCATGTTGCTTTGTAGTTTGTCTGACAACACATATATAGGGCTGCCGATAAGCGATCGGAGAGCATGTAAATGTGAGGAGTAGATTCTAGCATACTGGGAGGCCGTATATAGTAATCGGAATACGCCGGGTGCCAGTACTGTAAAAATGGTTACTAGGCAGTACTACTCCGAAAGTTAGTGTGAGGGTGCCCTGGACGCAGGGACACATCATAAGCGATTCGAATCGTCATGGGTAATGTTGGCCATCCATGTGTTGGAGGAAAAAAATGAGGCTCCACACCAGTCAGACAGCTGCATAGTACATGTTGTCTGGGTTTGGGGCTCCGGACATGAGACCCCTTAAAGATTGGCATATATGGGCAGAGGGTACAGTAAGGTGTATTCCTTTGGAAGGTACTTTTGATGTCTGGAGGTACCAGACCCCAGAATAAAAATACCTTGGAAGTAGTTCAGCTGTGGCTTCGGAAATATGTAATGAGTGGGTTGATGGATGTGTAGTATACGTTTGTGTGGTTAAAATTCTCATGCCTGTTTTTCAACTTTGTGTGGCTGGCCTATGCAAGGTTTGGAGCTGCTCTCGTGTTTTTCCCATTATATGTTTTTCTATTTCTAAAAGAGTGAAGGCAGCATTCCATCTGGTTGTTTTGTTTTTTCATTTTTGTTTTGGGAACTATGAAATATCTCCCCCACATTTGTATCTAAATGTTTGTCTCATGTTTTAGTCTTCTCATTGTTTGTATGTAATAACTTGAATATGTTTGAACCTACCGCGGCGGCTCTCCTACGCGTCGTGGCTGTTGTATTTTTGTAGGAATGTGAAAGTAAAGGTCACAGAGGGTTTTGTTGTTGTCGGTTTTGAGGAATGTCAGTGACAATTTACCAATGTACACGAATGTTGTATTGTTTACCATTCTTTGCAGGTTAAATATGAAGGATAGAGTAATAACTTTTGTTTATAAGTATCTTTTCAGGTCCAAGGAGTTTCTGAAAGTGTGTGTACATAGAAAGCAGGTGTATGTAGATAGCTGTACACATGCATAAATACACACGCCTAAGAAGGTAAAAGTATCATAGGCTATTTCAATGTTTCATTGTTTTTTCTGCACCATTCTAAACCCTGCGTGTCTTCCTCCAGTTTGTAATGAGGAAGAAAATGGGGAGATAATGGTGAGAATCAAAATTTTTAAATCAATAATACTAACCGCTCTAATTCTAGTCAAGTTTGTGACCTAGGATGACATGCTCCATGACTGTCTTTCTTTGATGAAATTTGAATCAGCAAACAGCGGTCTGGTGAAGGAGGCTCCCATCTCAGATGCTAAGAACCTTTTTGTCATAGGTTACAGGTATTACACCCCAGATGGTAAGCCACGTACAGGTTATGCAGTGACCACAGTCATTGAGTTAGGTTTGTTTGGAGGTCAACCAAAAATGGGGTTGTACTTTCCTCAGCAGCTGTCAACATTCTCAGCTGATGGGGTGGGTGCAGTCACTGTAACATGAACTTCAAAAGGTCCACCACAGGGTTCATGAGTCCTTCCTGGACCCTGTCACAATAACCAGTTTACATTCTTTCCAACCAGGTGACTGGGTCGTTGTAAAGAAGCTTGATGTATGAGACAACTGGATGCACGCCAGCCACTGCAAGAAGCTGCTCAACTACACCAAAGGATGAGGAGTATCTTTGTTTATTTATATTTTTTAGTTTAGTACATTTTGGCAAGGGTAACAATGAAAAGCATCCCAACTTATTGTTTAAAGTGTATTCTCCAATTAGCTAAGAAAGGGAACAGGACCAATTGTTGGGTCTACTCTGAATCTCCACCAAGCTTTAGTACCCCAGCGATGACAGCGGTACATGATATATAGGCTGTTCATATTTGTTTGAGGAGTTTTGACAAACTAGCAAAAAAAAACCTCCAAACAGGCATTGTCAATAGAATTCAACGATACATTTCTAGAGGGGAAAAATTAGTTACAGTTTTAACAATAGCTCTGGTTCTTGCCAGCTTTGGTATCGGGCCAAATAGGTAGCCCTCAAGTGTGCTTCAACTTTAGTTTGGTATTAATATGGGTCTACAGCTTATAAGGTAATTCCCCCTAATGCAAGAGGTTCATGCCTGCTGGTGAAACTTGTCCCAGCATCTGTCTGGAGGATCTGATGGCGCGAGAGAAGGTAAGAATGGTAGGGACAGCTACAAGGGAATTGTTTATCAACCCCGACCAGGTCTGGGCATGGTTTCCTGCTTGTACAGGGTGGGGACTTGAGCTTATGAAACAATTGAACAGTTTATCATCCAGTGTGGATGGGATGTTCAGTGTAACTGTTGAAACTACAAGGAAGACCCCACAGGAACAACGGCAGATCAAGACCTTTATATTTAAAGATGGCCCATGATTATCTGTTGGCATCCAAGGGGGGTTTCTGTGAATTCATAGGTAAAGATTGTTGTACCTGGATCGGGTATACCAGTGACAAAGTTCAAGCCCATATGCATAAGGTTTAAATCCCTGCAAGACAAAGCCAGAGCTATAGCTAGTGAAGGTAGGAATCCTTTTAAGGGTCTGAGAATCTTTGAGGATTTTTTTATTTTTCAGCAAAAACTCATGATGATGAGGTGCTACTGTTGCCTGATTGGACGAGTGAACAGAGCCCAAGCAAATGACCACATCTTCCTTGCTGAGATGAGACGCCCCAAAGTCCAACCCACGTACAAGACACAAGGAATCACAGACGGACCGGCCTTCACGTCCTCCTCTAAGTCATCCCTCCTAAAGAACAGAGTCTACAAGTCAAGCCGTGTTTTCCTTTTTATGGACTCATATGGATTGTAAGGACTAATTCATTTCCAGGTATAAAAGAAGATCAAGATTCATCGATGGACACATGGAAGCATATGACAAAGAGGAGGAACTGTTGTGGAAATTTTATGAAGATGTATTTAAAATGTATTCTCATAGTGTCTCCCAGTGTTAGTTCTCTCGCAGCCCGCTCTAAAGAGCTGACTGGGGCAGACTGACGCTGATTGAGATCCGTCTGGTAGTGAAAAGCTCCTTGGGGATGTAGAGAAGTGTTTGCAGAGTGGGGATATGTCCACCAGCGAATGGCCTCTGTGCGATGCACAGAACGATCGTCTGGGGGGATGTGTTCGCTCTACAAAGACATTATCGATTTAGCGGATGTACGCTCGTGTCACCCCTGTGTGCCTGATCAACACATTTGGGGGGCCGTGGCGTGCCCCTGCAGATAATCTCCCATCCACAGAGACGGTAGTATAATCCCGAGTATGCATTGTTCTCTAAACAATGCAGAATAAAGATTCACACCAACGGTAAAAATGGGACCCTTTGGGTGCGTTATGGCCGGACAGTGTCCATGATTTCAAGACCAGCCATTGTCTAGCTGAAGATGATAGCTTACAGAGACAGGGGGTGGGAAATCATACACACTGCCCCTGCCCAGACACACCCATAAGACTCCCCTAGTCATTGTTCATTGGTTGTTGTAAAACCTTCCTGTTTGAAGGAATGCCTGTGCTTGATTGGTCGATTGTGAAACCATCAGGCTCTATTGTCATATGAATAAAGATTGCTCCCAGGATTAGGTTAGTTGATCCAGCGATGGAGCTAAGATGGTGACTATGTCTGTTTACTTGGGGAAATGCGTGAGAAACATGTTTATTGAGATGCATTATACCAAGAGGCTGAAAGGGCGCTAAGTAGCGCAGGAGACATGCTTTGCGCACAGCGTATAGAGAAATCTACACGTCACCAGAGTTCACCCTTTCGTCAGATTCCTTAAACTTCTCCCTTTCGTCCGATTCCCTAGACTTCTCCCTTTCGTCCGATTCCCTAGACTTCCGATTCCGCAGAGTTCTCCCTTTCGTTCGATTCCCCAGAGTTTTCCCTTTTGTCAGAATCCCCAGAAATCTCCCTTTAATCCGATTCCCCAGAGTTCTCCCTTTAGTCCGATTCCCCAGAGTTCTCCCTTTCGTTCAATTTCCCAGAGTGCTCCCTTTTGTCCGATTCCCCAGAGTTCTCCTTTTTGTTTGATTCCCCAGAGTTCTCCCTTTCATCCAATTCCCCAGCGTTCTCCCTTTCATCCCATTCCCTGAGTTCTCCCTTTCATCCGATTTCCCAAAGTTCTCCCTTTCATCCGATTCCCCAGAGTTCTCCCTTTCATCCGATTCCCCAGAGTTCTCCCTTTCATCCGATTCCCCAGAGTTCTTCCTTTCATCCCATTCCCCAGACTTCTCCCTTTTAACCAATTCCCCAGATTTCCCCTTTTCGTCTGAGTCCCCATACTTCTCCCTTTCATCCGAGTCCGGAGACTTCTCCCTTTTGTTCGAATCCCGAGACTTCTCCCTTTTGTCCGAGTTCCAAGAGTTCTCCCTTTCATCCGAGTCCCCAGAGATCTCTCTTTCGTCCGAGTCCCCAGAGTTCTCCTTTTCGTCCGAGTCCTCCCTTTCATCCGAGTCCCCAGAGTCCTCCCTTTTAATCAGAGTCCCCAGGCTTCTCCCTTTCGTCCGAGTTCCCCCTTTTGTCTGATTCCCCAGAGTTCCAGAGTTCCTTTTCCGTCCGAGTCCCCAGAGGTCTCCCTTTTGTCCGAGTCCCCAGAGGTCTCCCTTTCGTCCGAGTCCCAAGAGTTCTCCCTTTCATCCCATTCCCCAGAGTTCTCCCTTTTGTCCCATTCCCCAGAGTTCTCCCTTTCGTCCCACTCCCCGGAGTTCTCCCTTTCGTCCCATTACCCAGAGTTCTCCCTTTTAACCAATTCCCCAGATTTCCCCTTTTCGTCCAAGTCCCCATACCTCTCCCTTTCATCCGAGTCCCGAAACTTCTCCCTTTTGTCCGAGTCCCGAGACTTCTCCCTTTTGTCCGAGTCCCAAGAGTTCTCCCTTTCATCCGAGTCCCCAGAGATCTCTCTTTCGTCCGAGTCCCCAGAGTTCTCCTTTTCATCCGAGTTCTCCCTTTCGTCCGAGTCCCCAGAGTCCTCCCTTTTTATCAGAGTCCCCAGACTTCTCCCTTTCGTCCGAGTTCCTAGAGTACCCCCTTTTGTCTGATTCCCCAGAGTTCTAGAGTTCCTCTTTCGTCTGAGTCCCCAGAGGTCTCCCTTTCATCCGAGTCCCCAGAGGTCTCCCTTTTGTCCGAGTCCCCAGAGTTCTCCTTACGTCCGAGTCCCCAGAGTTCTCCCTTTCGCCCGAGTCCCCAGAGTTCTCCCTTTCGCCGCATTCCCCAGAGTTCTCCCTTTTGTCCCATTCCCCAGAGTTCTCTTTTTTGTCCCATTCCCCAGAGTTCTCCCTTTCGTCCCATTCCCCAGAGTTCTCCCCTTCGTCCCATTCCCCAGAGTTCTCCCTTTCGTCCCATTCCCCAGAGTTCTCCCTTTCGTCTTGTGGAAATTTTATAAAGATGTATTTTAATATGTTTTGTCATAGTGTCTCCTAGTGTTAGCTCTCCCGTTACCCGATCTAAAGCGCTGACTGGGGCAGACTTATGCTGGTTGAGATCCGTTTGGTAGTGAAAAACTTCCTGAGGTTGGAGAGAGGTGTTTGCAGAGTGGGGATATGTCCGCTGGCAAAGGGGTCCCTGGTGGGGGGGATGTGTTTGCTCTGCAAAGACATTATCGGTTTAGCGAATGTGCACTCGTGTCACCCCTGTATGCCTGATCAACATAATTGGGGTCCCATGGCGTACCCCTGCAGATAATCTCTCATCAGCAGGAACGGTAGTCATTGGTTGTTGTATGAACTCATATCCTGTTTGGTCATATCCTGTGAGGTCATATCCTGTGAGGTCAGCGACTGGCTGTTGGGGCCAGGGCTTCCTGTTTGTGATTGCTTTTGTTGTCTTTAAATAAAAGAGCCAGTGGGGGCGTGTCCTAGCAATGGAAGAGTGAGGACGTGTGTCTCTGCAGCTCTGTCCCACCGCCGCACTAGATCACTGCCACAGAGAGAAATATTGCCACCAGCCGACTCCTGACATATCCCAGAGACACCGGGCATCCTCACAGCCACTGCGGAACGACCGATCCAGGCAGGGGCAGCTGGATTCCTTTTTTCCCGGGATCCGCGGGCAGAGCCGCAAGGCTTCAAAGATGGCGCCAGCCGGGAAGGCCAAGAAATTTGCTATGGCCTCACAGAGCGCTGCCGCTCGGCCGCAACAGCCTACCAGCTCTCCTATACCATCCCCGAGGTCAGTGAGTGAATCGGCCCCCCCTCCCTCTCCGGCCTCCTCCACATCCCTGGACAGGGGCCTTGAAGTCCCGAAAGCCCCTGACCCCCTGGATGATATGGACATTAGATGCCATATTTGGTCTCTCCCCACCAAAGATGACTTGGAGAGATTTGCAGACAGGGTAGAAAAGGCCCTTAAAAAGGACATAGCACAACTAAAAGCTGATACCTCACAACTGGGGGGCAGAATAGAATCCCTGGAGTACAGATTTGAAGAAACACTCCCTGTTATCTCCATGCTGCAGGATAAGTGCACTGCACAGGTCCATCAGATTAAGGCCCTGTTCTGTCAACTAGACGATATGGAGAATCGCAGCTGCAGGGCCAACATCAGGATTAGAGGTTTGCCTGAAGCGATTGGAGCTAAGGACATTGTTCCAACTCTGGAGGGCATCTTCAGGGAAATACTAGGCTTGCCAGCCACAGCTACCATTGAGATAGATCGGGCACATAGGGCCCTTAGGCCCCCATCCCAAGATGTAACTAACCCCAGAGACGTCATATGTAAGTTGCAAAAATACACACTAAAAGATCGCTTTATGCAGAAAATGCGTGGCAAGCCCTGTTTCGATTTTGATGGTACGCAGCTAGCATTTTACCAGGACATTTCCAGGCGCACTCTTATGCAGCGCAGAGCACTCCGTCCACTTCTAGGAGCCTTACAAGACACAGGCTTGCCATACCGCTGGGGTTTCCCGTTCTTCCTCCAAGTCACCAAGGATGGCAAAACCGTGACACTACGCACCAAAGATGACCTGCCAAATTTTCTGTCCTCCCTCGGACTGGATCCTGTGGACTTTCCAGACTGGCAGGGAGCATCAGACTTTCCAGTAGCCAGGCTATCGCTACCCCAACCCAAACGCAGAAATCGCAGAAGGGACCGAAGACGCCATACCTTTGATTCCTCGCCAGGCCCAGCTTCCATGAGGGACTGTTGATCCATCTCAGCTTGTTCCCCTGTACAAGTCCTACCTCTTTCCTGAGAGAAATTTTCATACTTATCAAGCCTGATATTCCCTGAGATACTGGAGACGAACCTGGTCCAATTCCACCTACTCTACCTAAAGTTCCGGACTTCCTTTTCGCTTATTTGACTGGTTGAGTAGAGCGGGGACCCATGCATATTAGTTGCAGACTTACTACCTTCACTATACCTTGCTAAACCCACTTTATCTTGGAAATTGCTCAGGGTGTATAACTCTATATCTCCCTCCTCTGCCGCACACTGTTAGATGTGGTGGGCAGGAGCGGTGACCCTCCCATCTTCCCCCCCTTGTTGGCTCACATACTCCACATAGGCCACCCTTTTTTTTTTTTTTTTTGGGGTACTGATCCCTATTGGGATCCCGGGTCGGTGGTCGGGTCCTCCCCCCCATAGGGGATGGGGTTCCGAACACAGCCCATAGATGACGCATATGTTGAAATGGCTCCGGCCATTTTGTTTGGTATGTTCTATATTTACTACTTGCTTTTCATGTCTTCGTCTTTCTTCCCCATTCTTCTCCTCCTCTCCCTCCTTTTCTCTCCCTCTCCCTTTCCCAGGAGTGTTCTGTCGCATCATCTTCCATGCCGAGCACACCACCTACCTTGCCAACCCGAGCGTCCTTGGATCTACACATAGCTGCTCTACAGGTAAGTTCATATAATGTTAGGGGTCTTTGCTCCCCGCACAAATGTAACAAACTATGGGGGGAACTAAAATGGTTAAAGACTCAGGTGGTCTTCCTACAGGGGATCCACTTCACACCCCAGTCGCTTACCAAATTACCCACTCATCTTTTTAATCAGTGGTTCCTCAGCAACTCCCCGGTATCTAAATCTAGGGGAACAGCTATCGCCATACATAAATCTTGCCCCTTCCAGCCCACTGACAACAAAATTGATCCTATGGGTAGATATGTCTTTTTGAAGGGCAAAATAGCTGGTCAAACATATACGTTCACGACGATCTATGCCCCCAACGCCAACCAACTCACCTTTATTGACTCGACCCTGGAGCAGCTGACCGATTTTAGAGACGGCCTCTTGATCATAGGGGGAGATTTTAATATTAGCCCAGACCCTTTGCTTGACACATCCCACGCGAGACCCCCACACTCCTATACTTTTCTTAAACACTTTCGCAAGACACTTCAATCTCATCGGATAATAGATAGCTGGAGAGTGTGGCAACCCTCAGATAGGGACTTCAGTTACTATTCTAAGGTGCATGATGTGTACACGCGCATAGATCATATATGTGTAGACCCTGTTACCCTGGAACTCCTGCAATCAGCGTCCATTGGCAACATCACCATCTCTGACCATGCTCCAGTCACGATTGCCATTGCCCTACCCTCAGGCACTCAGAGGGCCTGGACGTGGAGGCTGAACGAAAATTTTCTTGATGACGTGGTGGTGGTGAAAGAGATAACTAACACCTTATCCCACTATTTTAGAGAAAACTCCACAGATGACACCGAAATCCTACCCATATATTTGCCCCCCTCCTATCCACGAGTCTCCGAGCTGCTTTCCCTTTTGCCTGGGCCAAATCGTCTCTGTGATACCTTGGGGTACAACTAACGGATTGATTTGACACCCTATACACGGCCAACTTCCCCTCGTTGCTTACGACGATCAAAAAAGACCTCTCACAATGAACACGGACTGCCTTTACGTGGCTGGGGCGGGTAAACATTATAAAAATGAACATATTGCCACGCATACTCTTCTTCTTACAGATGTTACCGATTCCCCTACCTAGACTTTTCTTCGATCATTTGTCCAGCATGCTGTCTGAGTTTGTATGGCATGCACGGAAACCTAGAATAGCCCTAAAGGTGATAAGGTGCCCAAAATGTGAGGGCGGCCTGGGGATCCCTGACATAAGACAGTATTACAGAGCTATAGTCTTCCAGAGGATACTCAACTGGCGTTTTCACACCCACTCAAACCTCTGGGTCTCCCTAGAGAAATGTCTGTCAGGCAGGAATTTATCCTATGCCCCATGGTTGCCTAGGGATCACAGAGGGCTATCTGAAACGACCTCCCCACTGACAGCCCAGGTGCTTTCAGTATGGGACCGGATCAACCCGATTTTAAAGATCGCACCCCCTGTGTCCCTGCTGGCACCACTGGGTGGGTTTCTGTTCCTATGGTTCCCCCCAGGTGAACAGATGCCCTTTTTTTGGGCCTTGGGTGGTAGATGGAGACGGCAGTTGTGGTAAATTTATGAAGGATGGTAAACTCCTGAGCTTTGACGCCCTACAGGCTAGAAATCGAGGCTCACAAATGAACTTTTGGAGGTATAGACAACTACACCATTTCTTTGCATACACAGTCACACAATTAGAGATCCTTTGTCCCTAACCCGGTTTGAACACCTTTTCGTGAAGGAAGAACTCATCCCCCATATGGTGTCAGAATTGTACCAACTTTTGGGCTCTGCTGCCCAAGCCTGCTTACATTCGGAGGTGGGAAAGAGACCTAGGGCTGGAATTCACTGACTTGCAACTATCCCACCTGTACCATCTTACACACTCGTCCTCTATGGACTCCAAAGTTCAAGAAACAAACTATAAGATAATATCCCGCTGATACCGGGTACCAGCTGACTTAGCATGCATTTACCCTTCCAGGTCAGAGCTCTGCTGGCGAGGCTGCGGACTCAGAGGAACGCTTATCCATATATGGTGGGAATGTCCTCGAATTATGCCCTTTTGGGAGGATATAAGACCAGATAAAAACTATAACAGGGATAGAGGTGCCTTTCTCTCCGGCGCACTTCCTCCTGCATATCCCCCCCGATCCCACTCAACCAATATAAAAAAGTGTACTGCCCCATCTTTTGAATGCGGCAAGACGACTGCTTCCGATTTATTGGAGGCAGTCCAGAGTCCCCACCCGAGAGGAGTGGATCAGCGGGGTAAGTGCAGTTCGAGAAGCTGAGGACTGGATAGCGACCTGCAGAGGATCCCGAGGCCAGTTTATCGGCATCTGGACATCCTGGACTGAATATACCACAGACTCTAGAGATATACCCTCTAGCCTAGACATTTACTAGAACTGGCAGACCCAACCCTTCAGGTACACAGGCTGTCAAGACCCTAGAAGATAGGGAGCTATCCCCTAGACACATGGTGGTTCCTGGAGACGTTTGGAGCAGATTGATTTATTCGAAGGTGCTGTGCTCGGTGAGGACATGACTAAGGCCGCTTACTGGATTGCAGGTACGCTCCCTCCCCTTCCCCCCTCTTTACTTTTCCCTTCTTTCTCTTCTTTTCCCTCCTCTTCCTATTCTCAATATCTTATGGGTTGAACACATCCTCCACTACACTGAAACCGGTTTAAAGTTTAAGCGATATACTGGTGTGCGGTTTACACATGCTTAAAGCTGCTGCACTCGCAAGATGGGTCCCCTATTTTTAGGGGGACACTTGGGGTTCCGCTCGAGTGTGTGGTGCGATTTTCTGGTGCCCCTGGGTGTGCGGGGGGTAGGGGGAGGTTAGTTGGAGGCTATTGGGCCCCCTCCCTCTGCCTAGGCTGCAGGCTGGGGGACCGTACCCTCAATATGGTCCTGTTGGTGGTCCTCCCTGGATCACCACCGGGAGTGGGGCTGTTGCCCAGGGGGGGAATATACACATTACCTACTCCACACACCTACTACAGCTAGCCACAATATCGCCATCAGGGTGACGTTTCTAGCTAATTAGCCAAGGATAATCATCTCAGTCAATCCACACAAACCCCGCAAGATGTTTATTTTATTTTACTGTTGTACTTTATTTTTCTTTTCTGTTCAACCGGTTAAGCTGTACACGGTGGACCCATGTGGGTCAGCGATTTCATTACAACGTAAAATGTTGGACATGTCTTGTTATATGTACTTTAAAAATATAAATAAAGATTATTAAAAAAAATAACTAAAAGAGCCAGTGCACTGCTCGGTTGTCAGTTGGAGGAGCGATGGAGCTAAGACGGTGACTATGGCTGTTTACTTGGGGAAAAGTGGAGACATGGGTTGATAAGGATGCATTATACCATTATGCTGAAAGGGCGCTTAATAGCGCAAGAGCATAGCGGAATTTCCAGGAAAGTTCGGATCCCCAGAGTTCCCCCTTTCATCCCAGTCCCCAGAGTTCTCCCTTTCGTCTGATTCCCCAGAGTTCTCCCTTTCGTCCGATGCCCCAGAGTTCTCCCTTTTGTCCGATGCCCCAAAGTTCTCCCTTTTTGTCCGATGCCCCAGAGTTCTCCCTTTTTGTCCGATGCCCCAGAGTTCTCCCTTTTTGTCCGATGCCCCAGAGTTCTCTCTTTTTGTCCGATGCCCCAGAGTTCTCCCTTTTTGTCCGATTCCCCAGAGTTCTCCCTTTCGTCCTGTTGTGGAAATTTTATGAAGATGTATTTTAATATGTATTGTCATAGTGTTTCCCACTGTCAGTTCTCCTGCAACCCGCTCTAAAGAGCTGACTGGGGCAGACTGACGCTGGTTGAGATCCGTTTGGTAGTGGAAAACTTCCTGAGGTTGGAGAGAGGCGTTTGCAGAGTGGGGATATGTCCGCCGGTGATAGGGCCCCTGTGCGATGCACGGACGTTTGTCTGGGGGGATGTGTTCGCTCTGCAAAGACATTATCGGATGTGCGCTTGTGTCACCCCTGTATGCCTGATCAACATATTTGGGGTGCCATGGCGTACAGCTGCAGATAATCTCCCATCAGCAGGAACAGTAGTCATTGGCTGTTGTGTAAACTCATATCCTGCCAGGTCATATCCTGTTTGGTCATATCCTGTGAGGGAAGTGATTGGCTGTTGGGGCCAGGGCTTCTTGTTTGTGATTGCTTTTGTTGTCTTTGAAAAAAAGACCTGGTGCACTGCTTGGCAGGCAGTTGGAGGAGCGATGGAGCTAAGACGGTGACTATGTCTGTTTACTTGGGGAAAAGGGGAGAGACGGTTGTTTAAGGATACATTATACCATTATGCTGAAAGGGCGCTTATTAGCGCAAGAGTATAGTGGAATTTCCATGACACAGAGGTGTTTGCAGAGTGGGGATATGTCTGCCGGTGATAGGGCTCCTGTGCGATGCACAGATGTTCGTCTGGGGGATGTGTTCGCTCTGCAAAGACACTATCGGTTTAGCGGATGTGCGCTTGTGTCACCCCTGTATGCCTGATCAACATAATTGGGGTGCCATGGCATACACCTGCAGATAATCTCCCATCAGCAGGAACAGTAGTCATTGGATGTTGTATAAACTCATATCCTGCTTGGTCATATCCTGTGAAGGAAGTGATTGGCTGTTGGGGCCAGGACTTCCTGTTTGTGATTGCTTTTGTTGTCTGAATAAAAGAGCCAGTGCACTGCTCGGCAGGCAGTTGGAGGAGCTATGGAGCTAAGACGGTGACTATGTCTGTTTACTTGGGGAAAAGGGGAGACACGGTTGTTTAAGGATGCATTATACCATTATGCTGAAAAGGTGCTTAATAGCACAAGAGTATAGTGGAATTTCCACAACAGTTTGAGTCCCCAGAGATCTCTCTTTCGTCCGATTCCCCAGAGTTCTCTCTTTTGTCCGAGTCCCCAGAGATCTCTTTTTCGTCCGAGTCCCCAGAGATCTCTCTTTCGTCCGAGTCCCAAGAGATCTCTCTTTCGTCCGAGTCCCCAGAGTTCTCCCTTTCGTCCAAGTCCCCAGAGTTCTCCCTTTCTTCCGAGTCCCCAGAGTCCTCCCTTTCGTCCGAGTACCCAGAGCTCTCCCTTTCGTCCTGTTGTGGAAATTTTATGAAGATGTATTTTAAAATGTATTGTCATAGTGCTTCCCAGTGTTAGTTCTCCCGCAACCCACTCTAAAGAGCTGACTGGGGCAGACTGACGCTGGTTGAGATCCGTTTGGTAGTAAAAAACTTCCTGAGGTTGGAGAGAGGTGTTTGCAGAGTGGGCATATGTCCGCCAGTGATAGGGCTCCTGTGCGATGCACAGACGTTCGTCTGGGGGATGTGTTCACTCTGCAAAGACACTATCGGTTTAGCGGATGTGCGCTTGTGTCACCCCTGTATGCCTGATCAACATAATTGGGGTGCCATGGCATACACCTGCAGATAATCTCCCATCAGCAGGAACGGTAGTCATTGGATGTTGTATAAACTCATATCCTGTTTGGTCATATCCTGTTTAGTCATATCCTGTTTGGTCATATCCTGTGAAGGAAGTGATTGGCTGTTGGGGCCAGGGCTTCCTGTTTGTGATTGCTTTTGTTGTCTGAATAAAAGAGCCAGTGCACTGCTCGGCAGGCAGTTGGAGGAGCGATGGAGCTAAGACGGTGACTATGTCCGTTTACTTGGGGAAAAGGGGAGACACGGTTGGTTAAGGATGCATTATACCATTATGCTGAAAAGGCGCTTAATAGTACAAGAGTATAGTGGAATTTCCATGACAGTTCGAGCCCCCAGAGTTCCCCCTTTCTTCTGATTCCCCAGAGTTCCCCCTTTCATCTGATTCCCCAGAGTTCCCCCTTTCGTCCGAGTCCCCAGAGTTCTCTCTTTCGTCCGAGTCCCCAGAGTTCTCTCTTTTGTCCGAGTCCCCAGAGATCTCTCTTTCGTCCGAGTCCCCAGAGATCTCTCTTTCGTCAGAGTCCCCAGAGATCTCCCTTTTGTCCTAGTTTCTAGAAATATCCCTTTCATCAGAGTTCCCAGAGTTCTCCCTTTCGTCAGAGTCCCCAGAGTTCTCCCTTTCGTCAGATTCCCCAGAGTTCTCTGCGGATTCAGATTAAGGGGAAATCTGCAAGTTCAGATGAAGGTGAACTCTGCGGATGCAGATTAAGGTGAACTCTGCGGATTCAGATTAAGGTGAACTCTGCAGATTCAGATTAAGGGGAACTCTGCAGATTCAGATTAAGGTGAACTCTGCAGATTCAGATTAAGTTGAACTCTGCAGATTCAGATTAAGGTGAACTCTGCAGATTCAGATTAAGGTGAACTCTGCAGATTCAGATTTAAAGAGGAACTCTGCTATTTCAGACATAAGGGGATCTCTCGATTCAGATGTAAAGGGAAACTCTGATGTAAGGAGGATCCCTTGTGATTAAATCCATTTGATTAGAAATGTTATTTAATCACAAAATATATGTATAGTGTATACTACAATAAAAAAAATTGACGTGTGCTGTTAAAGTGTCTGGGTGTGGCTTAAAGAAGAGGTAGCAACACTACCCAAGATGGCAGGAAGGAGACCTGCTGCAGAACATGTGAAAGTGTCCCATCGCTGCAGGACCGTAATAAAGGAATTTATTGTGATGGGAGTAAAGGGCCCCGAGATTAGTGTGAAGGGCCTGGGACCAAAGGTCAGGGGGGCCCTTCATGGTATCCTGCACCAGGGCCCTGAAGGAAAGGTGCTTTAATATTCAATTAATTAACAAAAATATCAATATATGCAATGGAACTGTGGAAAAAGTAAGTGCAACCTCAGCATCAGAAGCTGATAATCGCCTCCTGTAGCAGAAATTAATTATTGTAATTGTTTCCTTCAGTTGCACAATGTTTGTGGGTTTTCTTGTATAAACTACCCCTTTCAGATACCCCTCACAATTCAGTGGGAGTCAGTTCTTTGACTAGGCCAATCCATAATCATACATTTCTTCTGTTTGAGCCACTCCTTTGTGAATTTCCTAGTGTGCTTTAGATCATTAACATGTTAACAGATCCAACATGTTCTGTAACTTTGGCCACACAACTCTGTCTTTGATTCATTAGTCCACATCACATTGTTTTAGAAGGGCTAGTCTTTGTATATACAATATGTTCAATGTTAAAGTGTAGTCTAAAGAGGAGTATACACTAGTATATTCACAAATTAATGTTTGTACAAACGTTCGTATATAAATTCTTTGTACATTTGATGACTGGACGATTGTCGCTCAAAAGTACAGTACTTCAAAATTACCCTGACCGGCCACTTTATTAGGTAGCATATAGAAAAAAATCCGCGCTTGTGTGTTGTCAAAAGTAAATACAGCAGCTGTGCACTAAAACCTAAAAACTAGGTTAATCAAATATGTATGTCCTAAAAGTGCAGCGCTAAATTAAATTACCATGTGTAAAACGCCATATATGACAAAAACCTTTGAAATGAACAGAAAATCCAATCAAAATATTATTCAATCTAAAAATGTCCTTATGCAAAAGTGCAAAATATAATATATTTACTGTATAAAGTGCAAAGTTCATAAATTGATCATTAAAGTGCTCCTGTGCAAACAGTTCATGCATGCCAGTGTCCCACACTGGATAAATCAATCCTGACGGCGCAGTGCTCAGACATTCACCGTTGTGACACCTTCACCATAAATCAGATGGGGGCTTACCAGATCACCAGCATTCTTCCTTACTCAGAAAAGATCATTCAAGGGGGCGTGTCCGGACGTGCAGCTGGAGAGACGTGTGCGAGTTGAGCTCCTCACAGCCCACACCAATCTAGAGTCATCCGTTGTCTCTTCTCATGCTGCCGCAATCACAAGCTACACACTTTTGATCCCAGACCCCTGCCGCTCTGCTCCGGGTGTTTATTTGTAACCTGGACCGGCCAGATCCTGTTCTAAATTGAGGTTTCCCCTCTGCCACCAGGACCCTCCGCCGCCATCTTGGGGCCTACAGACAGTCCAGCAGCTCTTAACATCTGAGCCCTCAAATTGGAGGGTGGACGGACGTTCCACACACTCTGGACGGCCGCTTTGTCCCTGGGGAACACACAGATCGGCCTGCCAACTCAGAGAAGCCGCGGGAGTCCATCCGACGGCTGGCCTCAACATCTTACGGCCTTCCAATCTGGCGCGGCCTGGGGGCTGGACTACAGGCGTTCTCCTGGGACACAGTGAGTAGGACAATCCGCATCACCACCCGCAGCCGAGTCCCCAGGAGGCATCAGACTACCCGATCCTCTCTCTCTACCTCCCTGTGGGGGTTCTGGGGACTGGGAGCGGCCGTGTTAACTTTTCCGGTGGCGGTCTCCTAGGATAGTCCGTGGCTTCGGCCTACCCCTGGAGGCCGGCGGCCATTTTGGCACTCTAATATACACCCTAAAGACATTCCTTCCACCCCTTCAGCTGAACAGGCACTCATAAGGTGCTGGGGGCTGCAGAGACTGTCTTCCTCCTCTCAAACTGATAGTGGGGGGAGGTGGAGCTGTAAACAGGGGGATCTAAATATCCAAATGGAGCGCACTATTATCTTTGAGAAAGATGCTGCTTAAATAAATCCAGGGCCCCTGTCTGCTCACCAAGACCTCCGTGCAGCGGCTTTGGCTATCTACAGTTTCGGAGGTAAGCCTGCATGTTTGATCACTAAATACTCTGCATACCTCATGGGCAAAGTTGGCCAACAGCAATGATATTACAAACCACTGATTGGGCCACGAGAAGAACCAAACTTGGAGCGTTATGTTACCAGACCACAACCTACCTCCTCTAATCCTTCCGCAAATCCTTTTGCCTTGCTGGATCCCTCCCTAGATTTGGAAGATGCTGCAAGCTCCTCTCTGACTAACTCGCAGAACCATGCACCCACTCTTTCACCCTCAAATACAGCTCTCACCCCTGACATTCTGCACTCCAAGCTGTAGCTCTTACTTCAACAGATTACATCCAATGTTTTGGCTGAGGTAAGCAAACTAGCTGCCGAATTGAGGGGGAAAATAACCCAAATTGGAGATCGCACAGACACGCTGGAGAGCAAATTCGACG
Source organism: Aquarana catesbeiana (assembly GCF_042186555.1). NCBI lineage: Eukaryota > Metazoa > Chordata > Amphibia > Anura > Ranidae > Aquarana > Aquarana catesbeiana. Next base: position 537,529,569 of record NC_133324.1, on the reverse strand, counting down.
AAATGATAAACTACGTACAAGCGACTGAGGAGGAAAATCATACCTTACGCCTTTCCGTGTCTCAACTACAACTACAGCAGGAGGATTTGGAGAACAGAGAAAGAAGACAAAACCTACGATTCAGAGGGATTCCGGAGACATTAGGTGATTCTGAGCTCCGATCCTACCTTCTGGGCCTCTTAAACAATCTGGCTCCCTCAGTTGTGGACATAGATTGGCGCTTGGACAGGGCCCATAGATCCCTGGGCCCAAAACCTCCGGCTGGAGCTAGACCCAGAGATGTTGTGGTACGGTTTCATTACTTTGAAAGTATGGAGGCACTAACTTTGGCGACTCGCAATAAATCGCAAATTATGTACAAGGGTGCTAAACTGCAGATCTTTAGCGACCTTTTTCCCATCATTCTCGCTAAGCGGAGGAACTTACGCCCCCTTACTTCACATCTGCAACAACACAAGATTCCATACTACTGGGGATTCCCTTTTCATCTAGCTGTATCCAAAGAGGGAGCCAAATACTCTCTACGTGAATTACAAGAAGCTGAGGCCTTCCTGAAAAATCTGGGTCTCCCCCCTCTTCCGGAAGAAGACATGATACCTCCTACCACACAAGCTTGTTTACCTCCAACTACACCTCCCATCTGGACCCCTGTCCAGGGTAAATCTAAGAAGCACCTTTCCACTCCTCAACACCTGCGATCTTCTAAACAACCTCCTTGAAGATTCCTCTGAAAGCCCTTATTTGGTTCTATCCTTCACTACTTTTTGCATTTCCGTTTCCTCAAAAATTTTTAGACAAAACGATATTGCTGTTTTGGTTCCTTCAGTTTTTGAATCTGCCCCACTCCTTTTCTGGGGTAGAACCTTTCTCATCCCATGAGATGCATTCACTAAAGGTTTTGATATTTTGAGTGACAAACATACCTGTTTTATTTGTTAACCTTGCTTTTCCCTAAGGACTTACAGGTTTTTCTTTTTCTTTCAATTACCTTTTTTCCTTTTTTGTTCTTTCCGCTACCAAGTGCATAAGGTGAGCAGCAGACCCTTCTCATCTCCTCAAGCAGAGTCGCCAGATGGAAGTCCGTTCACGTCCCTACCAGGCCCTGGTCTATGCCCAGGGCTTCCTGAGAGACTGTTTTCTCTCAGGCTCACAGAGTTTTGAACTCTTTTTTCCTTTTTTTCTTTTGATTTTTCTTTTTTGTTTTTCTTTTTTACTTTACTTATCCATGTCTAATGATGTGTTTCACAGATTGAGACTCCATGGTCGTTATCACCTCATTTTAAAGGAGTTTCACTTCGGGGTTTGTACTTCAATAGTTAGAGGTGGGAAAATGTTTGCTATTATTAATACCCGTAAACTGCAACATATATACTTTTATTTTCCTAGTACTTCCTTGCTTATAGTATTAGATGTTTTCACACTAGCCTTCCTAGATAGACCACAACCATGGCTCTGAAAATTATGTCCTACAATGTGAAGGGCCTGGGCTCCATTAGTAAGTGCTGGATGGCCCTGAAAGATTTCAGGGCCTCGGGCGCAGACGTGGTGATGATCCAAGAGACCCACTTTCGGGCAAGCGGATCATTAAAATTTGCCTCAAGGTTTTTTCCCACTTCCTTTCTTGCCACTGACTCCACGGGCAAGGCAGGAGTGGCAATCTTGATCAGAAAAGCATGCCCTGTCAAGGTTCGGGGGTCTCATGTGGACCCTTATGGGAGATTTCTTATCCTAGAATGTGAATACATGTCTACCTCTTTTACACTGGTTAATTTGTATGCTCCAAACATGGGCCAGATTGATTTCCTCAACAAACTTTTTGATACTCCCCAATATCGCTCACAACCTTTTATGATAGTTGGTGGGGACTTTAATCTGGTCATGTCACCCACTAGAGACAGGCTAACACTTTTTAGTACTACCCCATCTAAAAGAGTATTGTCCCAAGCCAATGCCTTCCGTAAATGTATTAGGTCATACAGACTCTTCGACTCATGGAGGATAAAACATCCCTCTGCTAAAACAATTTACGTTTTATTCACCAGCTCATAAAATGTACTCCCGCCTTGATCATTTTTTTATCTTGGCTCCACTCATTCCTTATGTAGTCGAATCAGATATTTCTCCCATTACATGGTCGGACCATGCGCCCATTATGTTAGATCTTATGTTATCCCAGACCTATACCAAATCCTGTCATTGGCGTTTTAATGACCACTTTCTGCAGTCTGACGTATCCCACTCTATCCTAGCAAATGGCTTGAAAGAGTATTTTTTACTCAACTCTGGATCAGTGTCTCAGGTTTCTACACTGTGGGAAGCACACAAGGCTGTTTTCCGAGGTGTGTGTATAGCTGAGGGCTCTCGGCTGAAGAGGGATAGAAAAAGTCTTTTACAGTCCTTAATGTCCGCTCTAATAATTGTTGAGCTGAGGCTTCTTGGTGGTCCCACAGTGATGAAACTACGTAAAGTCATTCATCTTAGAAAACAAATTCAATCAACAAAACTTGACAAAACAGGTAGGTCCATGCTGTGGATGAAGCAAAAATGTTATGAATACCCCAATAAACCCCACAGAATATTAGTTAATAAGTTATGCCCTCGTCCGTTCAATTCCTTGCCTGAATTTCTTCTACAGTCAGACGGATCTAGAACACACTGCCCTCGTGAGATGTCCAAAATTTTTGGCAACTTTTACAACAAACTGTATAATTGCCTGACCCCGGAGAACCATTTTGAATTTATCCAGGGAAATTTTGAGTCTTTTTTTTCCAATATAAAGTTACCGAAACTAACTACAACGGATTTGGAGAGTTTAAACGTAGCAGTATCAACTGAAGAACTCTTTGCTATAATTAAAAATCTCCCATTACACAAATCCCCCAGCCCAGACGGCTCTACTCCTACTACAAATCTTTTTTTGACATTCTATCTCCTCATATGCTAGCTTTATATGATTCCCTCCTCAAGGGTACTCATCCACATCCACAGTTCTCCCATTCATTTATTTTGGTTATCCCTAAGTCTGGAAAGGATCCCTCTGTCCCAGATAACTACAGACCCATAGCCCTCCTAAATTCAGACTACAAGATATTTACTAAAATTCTCGCTTCCCGACTTTCCGCGCTCATCCCCAAACTGGTAAACAGGGATCAGGTGGGTTTCGTCCTTGGTAGACACACGGGAGATAACACCCGGTGTACAACAGACCTAATAGACCTCTTGGATAGAACCTCCCGCTCGGCAGTGCTTCTGAGTTTAGACACGCAGAAAGCTTTTGATAGGCTAAGTTGGCCTTACATGTTTGCCACCTTAAAAATATATGGTTTTGATGGTCCTTTTTTAAAAGCTTTAGAGGCCTTATATTCAACTGTCTCAGCGCAGGTGTAAATGTCGTCCTTTCTGTCTCCTGGCTTCCCCATGACAAATGGAAGTCGGCAGGGTTGTCCCCTTTCGCCACTGCTTTTTTTATCCCCTTTCGCAACTGATCACCACATAGCAAGCTCCGTGATGTTTCCCATTAGATCCATTAGAGGCTTGGGAGCTCCGGACATTACTAAATATTATCATGCTACGCATTTAAGGGCAATTACCTCTTGGACTTCCTTACATGCACCAAACCAATGGTCTGCCATTGAGAAGGGGGTACTTTACCCGGTTCATCGGGGCTCCTTAGTTTGGGATGCCCCCCCTGTTTTAGATCCTATATATAAACGTCAATGTACTGGCCCAATGGCACTAACTTTAACCATTTGGCGTAATTGCCTCAAACGCTATCCCCTTATGTCCTCCTGCTCTCCTCTTGTAAATGTATTATTCAACCCTCTCATTCCAGATAGTATGTCCCTAGGCAGGATTTTTCCATGGATAAATGTTCATCTCTTCCAGCTCCGGAACCTGGTTCATCCCATAACGAGGAAGCTGCATACCTTTAACACTTTAAGTGAGAAATTTGATTTACCACCACATCTCTTCCACTTTTACTTACAGGTTAGACACTTCTTTCACTCTAAATCGCCATCCCTGACCCTAGATAAGCCAACTACTTTTGAATACTTGTGTGCTCAAGGCCCTCATCAATTGCATTTAATTTCCTGTATTTACTGTATCCTCCATGAGTTGACTCCAATCACGGAGACATTGCACCATTACATGCGCAGGTGGTCTCATTTAGTGCGCCGTCCTGTCACAATACAAATGTGGGATAGGATTTGGTCCTCTACTTATAGATCTTCCAAATGTGTCACTCAGAGGGAGACAACCATTAAGATTCTCATGTTTTGGTACAGAACTCCCGATGTAATTCATAAGTATGATCCATCAGTTCTGCAGCATTGCTGGCGGTGTGGAACTGACATAGGCTCACTATTTCACATCTTTTGGCAATGCTCCTTAATTCAACCCTTTTGGTATGATGTACATCTCCTTATACAAAAGGTGACTGGGGTGTCCCTTCCGATGGATCCTTTGAACTACCTATTGGATCTACCTCCTTTAGGGGTATCTAAAAAGACAAACAAACTGATATCTTATATATTACTAGCTGCCAGGAGGATTATCCCATTGTTCTGGTTATCCAATACACCTCCTCCATGGTCCAGATTTCTACATTTGGTGGCTGAGATTCGGACAATGGAGTTTTTGACGGCCTCAGTACATGATTGCATTCCCCAATTTATTAAAATATGGGAACCATGGGACCTTTCGGAATTCGGGACCCCCATACTACCAAGCACGTCCTAATCTTAATTTAATTCTACATGGCCTGGACTGACCTTAAGGTTCTAGACTCTTTCCCATACTACGCTTACTGTGTACATCATAAGGAATTGATCCAATACACACATGTGCCTAGTTTCTGTGAACAGTTTCTTATTACTTATACTTGTTACTTTCCATTTTGCTTTCCCTTTTTACTATGATTGTTTATAATGCACTTATATTGATAGTGTAATGTACATTTTGTTACAATTTTGTATTTGTTCTTTGATATCCCAATAAAAATAAAGTTTTGAAAAGAAAAGATCATTCAGCGCTTATTGGGATCTCTGATCCTCAGATGGAAATCCGTAAATGTTCCCCCATCTGCCTCACTGTATTCCCCTTAGGTGACAAGATGATCCAGCTCACCGCCTCGGATAGGATGGATGGATGATGGATGGATGAATCCTCAGAATTAAAATGGGTAAAAAACAAGGAGACTCCTCATTGTGTAGTAAGGTATCAACCGTTTTATTTTAAAATCAGTGCACTTACATATAAAACAAAGACAATGCTGGCTGTAAATCTCTCCACTATAGCCAGTGCTATCCTTCAAACAGTCATTAATTCAAAAAGCATCTGAGTAGTTGTGTTTGTGCATCGTCCCTATGATCGCTTCGTTATATGTAACCTCATCAGGGTTCCATATAACGAAACGATCGTAGAGACGATGCACACACGCTGTTGCACAGATGCTTTTTGATTGGTTATTTGAGTTACTCTTGCCTCCCTGTTATCTCAAACCAGTCTGCCCATTCTCCTCTGACATCAACAAGGCATTTTCATCAACACAACTGCCGCTCACTGGATATTTCTTCTTTTCTGGACCATTCTCTGTAAACCCTAGAGATGGTTGTGCGTGAAAATTCCAATAGATCAGCAGTTTTTTAAATACTCAGACCAGCCCATATGGCACCAACAACCATGCCACATTCAAAGTCACTTAAATCCCCTTTCTTCCCCATTCTGATGCTCAACTTAAACTTCAGCAAGTTGTCTTCACCACATCTTGATGCCTAAATGCATTGAGTTGCTGCCATGTGATTGGTTGATTGGCTGATATTTGTGTTACCAAGCAATTAAACAGGTGCACCTAATAAAGTGGCCGGTGAGTGTATATTTGCTTTTAACTTTCAATTTTAGAATTAATGTAATTTCCGAAATGAAAAACACATTTACTATTAGAAAATTGTTTGTTCAAGAAAAAAATACATCCTGCTCTTTTCAATTTTCTAGTCATGGTGGTCAAAAATAAATGATGATTTGATCCCACTAATGATTAGAAAGTTGAACAAACCTTCCTAAAATAAAAAAAATGAATAAAATTCTACTAGTGTATTGTTTTACTGTAATGTTTTTTTGTACAGCTTAGGTCAGTGGTTGTCAACTCATCAGTTAAAGGGGACCTCAAATGTGGACCCTGATATCGCCCATAATGTTCAATATATGTAATGCTTGAGAGCACTGTCAGAAACTGCAGACCTAATAAAGGAAATGAGGGTCAGAGATTGTGGACATGCAACATTTTTGACTGGGGTATACAGAAGACAATACCAAACATGTTACATGAGGCTAGTATAGATTTTTCCTGGTACACATCACCTACAGGTTATATTGATGTAATTTCTTTCTGATTAAAATGAGTAAAACTGATTAAAACGATGCATCTGAATAAAACGATATGGTGAGTGAAGAAACACATTTGTTGTACACACGAGACTGTCCCACTTCACAGAGACTGTCCCACATCATAGAAACTGTTCCACATTACAGACACGGTCCCACATCATACAGACTGTCCCACATTACAGAGACTGTCCCAAATGTCTGAGGGACTGTCCCACATCACGGAGGCTGTCCCACCTCACAGGGACTGTCCCACATCACAGAAACTGTCCCACATGTCACAGGGACTGTCCCAGATTACAGGGACTGTCCCAATTCACAAAGGCCGTCCCACATCACAGACACTGCCCCACATGTCACAGGGACTGTCCCACATCACACAGACTGTCCCACATTACAGGGACTGCCCCACATCACAGAGACTGTACCACATAACAGGGACTGTACCACTTTACAGAAACTGTCCCACATGTCACAGGGACTGTCCCACATGTCACAGGGACTGTCCCACATCACAGGGACTGTCCCACAGGTCACAGGGACTACCGCACATGTCGTGTCCCACATGTCACAGAAATTGTCCCATGACACACAGAAATTGTCCCACATGTCCCAGAAATTGTCCCACATGTCACAGAAATTGTCCCACATGTCACAGAAATTGTCCCACATGTCACAGGGACTACCGCACATGGCACAGAAATTGTCCCACATGTCACAGAAATTGTCCCCTATGTCACAGAAATTGTCGCATGTCACAGAAATTGTCCCACATGTCACAGAAAGTGTCCCATGTCACAGGGACTACCGCACATGTCACAGAAATCATCCCATGTCACAGAAATTGTCTCACATGTCACAGAAATTGACCCACATGTCGCAGAAAGTGTCCCATGTCACAGGGACTACCGCACATGTCACAGAAATCCTCCCATGTCACAGAAATTGTCTCACATGTCACAGAAATTGTCCCATGTCACAGAAATTGTCCCACATGTCACAGAAATTCTAAAAATAAAATATTTTGCGCTAAAAATTCTTGGTATCAATTAATACAGTGAAACATCAGCAGCCAGCACAATATTGAGGAAAATTAATAAACATATATATAGTTAAGGTGCAGCGCTTAATTAATAGTCCAAAGAAGCTCAATCCAGGAAAAAATAGTTAATGGTAGTTCAATCTGTGATAGGCAGGAGATCAGTGTACAGAAGAGAGACACTGGCACCCAACAATACATCCGCTTACCCTATTTAGTGGACCACATCAGCATGTATAAGGTATAGTATGGTATAAAGGAAGCCCATCAATCTTCATACACTTAACCACTTGCCGACCGCCTAACGCAGATATACTGCGGCAGAATGGCACGGGCAGGCAAAATCACGTACCACTACCTGGCACGTGATCTGCTTCCCGCGGGCGGGGGCGCATCGCGCCCCCTGGTGCCCAAGGTGGTCGGCTTCGTTAGGGGAGCGATCCAGGCTGAGGGGGAGACCACTCATTCGTGGCCACCCTCTCGCGATCGCTCCCAACGAATGAAAATCTTCCTCTGCTGCTGTAATGTAAACAGCGACAGAGGAAATGATGTCATCTCTCCTCGAGTCGGTATTTTCCGTTCCGGCGCAGAGGAGAGAAGACATCTGAGTAAGTGCACAACACTACACTTACAGTAAAACACACTAGGCACACATTTCACCCCCCATCACCCCCCGATCATCCTCTGTACCCCCTGTCACAGTGACACCAATAGCAGTTTTTTTTTTCTGATTACTGCATTGGTGTCAGTTTGTGACAGTTATAAGTGGTAGGGCAGTTAGTATTAGCCCCCTTTAGGTCTAGGATACCCCCCTAACCCCCCCTAATAAAGTTTTAACCCCTTGATCACCCCCCGTCGCCAGTGTCACTAAGTAATCGTTTTTCTGATCGCTGTATTAGTGTCACTGGTGATGCTAGTTAAGGAGATAAGTATTTAGGTTCGCCCTCATATACTACCTAGTAAAGGTGTTAACCCCCTGATTGCCCCCTAGTTAACCCTTTCACCAGTGATCACCGTATAACTGTTACGGGTGACGCTGGTTAGTTAGTTTATTTTTTATATTGTCAAGGCACCAGCCGTTTATTACCTAATAAAGGTTTAACCCCCTGATCGCCCGGCGGTGATATAAGTTAGGCTTTAGGGTCAGATAGGGTCTGCGTTGCCCCAGGCAGCATCAGTTTAGTGCCAGTAGCGCTAACACCCACGCACGCACCATACACCTCCCTTAGTGGTATAGTATCTGAACGGATCAATATCTGATCAGATCTCTACTAGCGTCCCCAGCAGTTTAGGGTTCCCAAAAATGCAGTGTTAGCGGGATCAGCCCAGATACCTGCTAGCACCTGCGTTTTGCCCCTCCGCCCGGCCCAGCTCAGCCAACCCAAGTGCAGTGTTGATCGATCACTGTCCCTTACAAAACACTAAACACATAACTGCAGCGTTCGTAGAGTCAGGCCTGATCCCTGCGATCGCTAACAGTACTTTTGGTAGCGTTTTGGTGAACTGGCAAGCACCAGCAGCCTAGTATACCCCGGTCGTAGTCAAACCAGCACTGCAGTAACACTTGGTGACGTGGCGAGTCCCATAAGTGCAGTTCAAGCTGGTGAGGTGGCAAGCACAAGTAGTGTCCCGCTGCCACCAAGAAGAAGACAAACACAGGCCCATAATGCCCTTCCTGCTGCATTCGCCAATCCTAATTGGGAACCCACCACTTCTGCAGCCATTTCCCCCATTCGCATCCCCCACCAAATGCAGTCGGCTGCATGAGAGGTATTTTCTTTATGTCCTCCCGAGAACCCCTACCCAACGAACCCCCCAAAAAAGATGTTGTGTCTGCAGCAAGCGCGGATATAGGCATGACACCCGCTATTATTGTCCCTCCTGTCCTGACAATCCTGGTCTTTGCATTGGTTAATGTTTTGAACGCTACCATACACTAGTTGAGTATTAGCGTAGGGTACAGCATTGCACAGACTAAGCACACTTTCACAGGGTCTCCTAAGATGCCATCGCATTTTGAGAGACCCGAACCTGGAACCGGTTACAGTTATAGAAGTTACAGTTACAAAAAAAAAGTGTGAAAAAAAAAAAAAACACAAAAAAATATATGCAATAAAAAAAACAAAAATAGTTGTTGTTTTATTGTTCTCTCTCTCTCTATTCTCTCTCTATTGTTCTGCTCTTTTTTTACTGTATTCTATTCTGAAATGTTTTATTGTTATTATGTTTTATCATGTTTGCTTTTCAGGTATGCAATTTTTTATACTTTACTGTTTACTGTGTTTTATTGTTAACCATTTTTTTGTTTTCAGGTAAGCCATTCAGCTGCAGTGCAGATTTAATTATCTTGACAGCAACAGCATTTGCTCCCACGATACATAAAGCCATGACTCCAGCGCTGTCGGAGGTGATATATGTCGAAGCATGGGGGCAGCAGGGGCGGAGGAGCGATTTGCTCCTAACATTTGGGGCGGATGCCCCCATGCTTCGGCATATATAAATGGTGCATGTATGTCCATCATTAGAAGTGGGTGGATGAAGGGAGGTGTTCTAATGGTGGGCATACCCACCAATCAATCTCTTTTTTTCGTTCAGCCCACAGGCTGCATGAAAAAAAAGATTACAATATATGCCCAACAAAGACCAGCAACGTACTGGTATGTTGCTGCACTTTGAGTGGTTATACCAGAATGATGCCTGCAGGTTTAGGTATCATCTTGGTATCATTCTTTTCAACCAGTGGTCGGCTTTCATGTAAAAGCAATCCTAGCGGCTAATTAGCCTCTAGACTGCTTTTACAGGGGAATGTCCCCCCCTCCCACCGTCTTCCATGTTTTTCTCTGGCTCTCCTGTCCCAACAGGGAACCTGAGAATGCAGCCGGTGATTCGGCCAGCTGACCATAGAGGTGATCAGAGACCAGAATGGCTCCAATCATCTCTATGGCCTAAGAAACCGGAAGCTACGAGCATTTCATGACTTAGATTTCACCGGATGTAAACAGCGCCATTGGGAAATTGGGAAAGCATTTTATCACACTGATCTTGGTGTGGTCAGATGCTTTGAGGGCAGAGGAGATATCTAGGGTCTAATAGACCCCATTTTTTTCAAAAAAGAGTACCTGTCACTACCTATTGCTATCATAGGGGATATTTACATTCCCTGACATAACAATAAAAATTATAGAAAAAAAAAATGAAAGGAAGAGTTTAAAAACAAGATAAAAAAGCAAAAGAAATAATAAAGAAAAAAAAAAAAAAAGCACCCCTGTCCCCCCCTGCTCTCGCGCAAAGGGGAACGCAATCGTTGGTCTGGCGTCAAATGTAAACAGCAATTGCACCATGCATGTGAGGTATCACCGCGAAGGTCAGATCAAGTGCAGTAATTTTAGCAGTAGACCTCCTCTGTAAATCTCAAGTGGTAACTTGTAAAGGCTTTTAAAGGCTTTTAAAAATGTATGTAGTTTGTCGCCACTGCACGTTTGTGCGCAATTTTAAAGCATGCCATGTTTGGTATCCATGTACTCGGCCTAAGATCATCTTTTTTATTTCATCAAACATTTGGGCAATATAGTGTGTTTTAGTGCATTAAAATGAAAAAAAGTGTGTTTTTTCCCCAAAAAATGCGTTTGAAAAATCGCTGCGCAAATACTGTGTGAAAAAAAATATATAATGTTTGGGGGTTCAAAGTAATTTTCTTGCAAAAAAAAATATTTTTTCATGTAAACAAATAGTGCCAGAAAGGGCTTTGTCTTTAAGTGGTTAGAAGAGTGGGTGATGTGTGATATAGGCTTCTAAATGTTGTGTATAAAATGCCAGGACAGTTCAAAACCCCCCAAATGACCCCATTTTGGAAAGTAGACACCCCAAGCTATTTGCTGAGAGGCATGGCGAGTCCATGGAATATTTTATATTGTGACACAAGTTGCGGGAAAAAGACACATTTTTTTTTTTTTGCACAAAGTTGTCACTAAATGATATATTGCTTAAACATGCCATGGGAATATGTGAAATTACACCCCAAAATACATTCTGTTGCTTCTCCTGAGTACGGGGATACCACATGTGTGAGACTTTTTGGGAGCCTAGCCGCATATGGGACCCCAAAAACCAAGCACTGCCTTCAGGGTTTCTAAGGGTGTAAATTTTTGATTTCACTCCTCACTGCCTATCACAGTTTCGGAGGCCATGGAATGCCCAGATGGCACAACACCCCCCCCCAAATGACCCCATTTTGGAAAGTAGACACCCCAAGCTATTTGCTGAGAGGTATGGTGAGTATTTTGCAGACCTCGCTTTTTGTCACAAAGTTTTGAAAATGTAACAAAGAAAAAAAATACATTTTTCTTTTCTTTCTTCATTTTCAAAAACAAATGAGAGCTGCAAAATACTCACCATGCCTCTCAGCAAATAGCTTGGGGTGTCTACTTTCCAAAATGTGGTCATTTGGGGGGGGTTTAAAAATTTACACCCTTAGAAATCCTGAAGGCGGTGATTGGTTTTCGGGGCCCCGTACGCAGCTAGGCTCCCAAAAAGTCCCACACATGTGGTATCCCCATACTCAGGAGAAGCAGCTGAATGTATTTTGGGGTGAAATTCCACATATGCCCATGGCCTGTGTGAGCAATATATCATTTAGTGACAACTTTTTGTAAATGGTTTTTTTTTGTCATTTTTCAATCACCTGGGACAAAAAAATTAATATCCAATGGGCTCAGCATGCCTCTCAGCAATTTCCTTGGGGTGTCTACTTTCCAAAATAGGGTAATTTGGGGGTATTTTGTACTGCCCTGCCATTTTGAACCTCAAGAAATGAGATAGGCAGTCATAAACTAAAAGCTGTGTAAATTCCAGAAAATGTACCCTAGTTTGTAGACGCTATAACTTTTGCGCAAACCAATAAATATACGCTTATTGATGTTTTTTTACCAAAGATATGTGGCTGAATACGTTTTGGACTAAATGTATGACTAAAATTGAGTTTATTGGATTTTTTTAATAACAAAATTAGAAAATATCGTTTTCTTTCAAAATTTTCGGTCGTTTTCCGTTTATAGCGCAAAAAATAAAGACCGCAGAGGTGATCAAATACCATCAAAAGAAAGCTCTGTTTGTGGGAAGAAAAGGATGCAAATTTCATTTGTGTACAGCATTGCATAACCGTGCAATTAGCAGTTAAAGCGACGGAGTGCCAAATAAAAAGTGCTCTGGTCAGGAAGGGGGTAAATCCTTCCGGGGCTGAAGTGGTTAACGGCAGCAGACCGGATGGTGGATACAGCAAGGCTAGGTATGACTTTCCTTATTCCAGGTACACTCCAGCAATAATCACCACATAGTGTTTTGCTCATACGTTTACATACCCTGGCAGGATTTATGATTTCTTGGCCATTTTTCAGAGAATATGAATGATAACACAAAAACTTTTCTTTCACTCATGGTTAGTGTTTGACTGAAGCCATTTATTATCAATCAACTGTGTTTACGCTTTTTAAATAATAATGATAACAGAAACTACCCAAATTACCCTGATCAAAAGTTTACACACCCCAGTTCTTAATACTGTGTATGCCCCCTTTAACATCAATGACAGCTTGAAGTCTTTTGTGGATGAGGCTCTTTATCTTCTCAGATGGTAAAGCTGCCCATTCCTCTTGGCAAAAAGCCTCCAGTTCCTGTAAATTCTTGGGCTGTCTTGCATGAACTGCACATCTGAGATCTCCCCAGAGTGGCTCAATGATATTGAGGTCAGGAGACTGAGATGGTCACTCCAGAACCTTCACTTTATTCTGCTGTACCCAATGACAGGTCGACTTGGCCCTGTGTTTTGGATCATTGTCATGTTGGAATATCCAAGTACGGGGATTTACTAAAACATTTAATGTGAAAATGGCTTAATGTAGCTTAACGTGTAATAAAGTGTCTAAGCCTCAATCAATTGCCCTGAAATTTTGCACAGCCTAAGATCTCAACTTCCCAAACCTATCCAAGAAGTTTCATGCGATTCGGTGTACCACAAGGCAAACTATGGACATTAAGCTTGTTTTTTAGAGAGCTCAATGTGGCTTAACATACAAAAAAGGCCTTAAATGTTAACCAGTTTCCCCCAAACATCACACAATAAAAGACTCTATCCATGCCAACATATTCTGAAAATTTCAGCTCATTTGGTTAATCACACGAAAAGTTATACACATTAAGCTATATTTTACAATGCTAAAACATTAAATGTGAAAATGGATTAATGTAGCTTAACGTGGGGGGCGTGTCTGACTTCCAGTATGTGAGGAAGCTTCTCTCCAGAGCTCCGACCGCGCCAAAATCCTGAATAATCCTGTAGACCTGTAGGCTACACATATTCAACCCAAACTTACCAGATCGGATAGAGAAACAATCCGGGCACCTGATTATGGTGAAATACGGCCCAAGTATGGATCCCACGCCCATGGAGAAGCTGGCAAAGTATGCCCATGGAGATTCCCAAGATGGCGCCCGGCAGAGAGGGAGACGGCCGGTTAACACTGACCCGCCAGACCGTGAATGGACCGAGGGGGATGGAGACTGGCTGGATCCGACTGACCCGCTAGCTCATCCCCTGCCCTCTCTCCACTCAGACTCCGGGGAGAGCGGCTCCGGGACACAGGGAGGTGAGCTGACGCTGCTGCAGATCATGGACACTATTAAGAGCTGCCACGTGGCCTTATCTACGCAGATAGAAACCATCCGAGTGGACTTTGCCTTACTTAAAAATGACGTACGAAAAGTGAAGCAGCGAGTAACACAGACAGAGCAAAGAATAAGCACAGTAGAGGATGATCTTCACCCCCTGTTACTACAGGTGAGAGATATGTTGGCAGACATCAAATCCCAGGAGGCCAAATTAGGAGATATCGAAGACAGGCTGCGGAGGAACAACCTCAGATTCATAGGTTTCCCAGAAGGTACGGAAGGGAAGAATCCAGAGGAATTCCTGCTGTCCTGGCTTAAACAAGCATTTGGGCCTGAAAGTTTCTCCCACCTGTTCGCTATTGAACGCGCACACAGGGTCCCATTGAGACCCCCCATTCCAGGGAGATATCCCAGACCCATATTGGCGCGCTTTTTATACTTTAGAGATAAAGAGACCATACTGAGGAAAGCCCGTAACTTACCTGAACTGTTACACAACAATAATAAGATCTATATTTTCCCTGATTTTTCTGCGGCCACACAGAAACAAAGAGCGGCATTTCAAAGTGTAAAGCAGCGGCTGAGGGAACGCAGTTTACCATACAGTATGCTCTATCCAGCTAAATTGCGTGTGGTGCACAAGGGACAAACACAGTTCTTTCTGTCACCCAAGGAAGCGAATAGATGGCTGGAATCCCTGGGACAGGTCTAATGCATGTGTTACCCACAGCAGAATGCAACATCATCTAGCAAAACCCAGGATGCTTCCTGCACTGAGGACGCCGACAGATTTTTCTCTTCCCCGTTTTTTTCTTTTCTTTATCCCCCGCCCCTTTTTTTTTTTTATTTTTTTTTTTTATCACAGGTACATTGACTATCCGTAAGACTATACAGAAAGATGAAGGAATATTGGGTTACAAGATCCTGCTTGAACTCTAATGCCCCGTACACACGGTCGGATTTTCCGATGGACAATGTCCGATCGGAGTGTGTTGTCGGAAATTCCGACCGTGTGTGGGCTCCATCGGACATTTTCCATCGGATTTTCCGACACACAAAGTTGGACAGCAGGAGATAAAATTTTTCGACAACAAAATCCGATCGCGTCAATTCCGACCGTGTGTGGCCTGTTCCGACGCACAAAGTGCCACGCATGCTCAGAAGAAATTCCGACACGGGACAGCTCGTTCTGGTAAACTTAGCGTTCGCAATGGATACAGCACTTTCGTCACGCTGCAATGTTAAAAATGGTTTAATACAGCGCACTCTCTTCTTCTTTATAATGTGACAAGAATTAAGTCGTTTTGATGCTCATATTCACACACACTTCTCACAAACTTCTTTCGTTACTATTTATCGGGATTCCCTCAATATATTTTGATTTCTCACATCTGACAACATTTTTTTTTTTTTTGACTTTAATGTAGATTCTTTTTTTGTGTTTCTCTTTTTTAATTGTTTTTTTTGGTGATTTTGATTTGTACTCCCGAAAATGTTTGTGTGTTTTTTGTGACAAGTTCCCACAACACCACTAATATGTTGTTCTATTTAATCTGTAGGAGATTGTTTGGTGTTGTTGTCCCTTGTTAATTTCACATTTCATGTTTTTAGAAATGTACCTGAATCGTCACCAACAAACTGTCCTTTTTGGATGAAAACACACACAGGAGAGTAGAATTTACCGAAAAATTTTTTATTAAGGGGTCACAACTATAAACAAAGAGGGAGGCAATGCTGGAGAAACTGCAGAAATTGGCAAAGCCTTGGACCCCCAGGGCAGACATCAATTATTTAAAAGCAAAATTGGTGGCCTGAGGAGTCCATATCTAAGGGAGGGCAGTCTGGTCCAGAAGTCCCAGAGATCCGGAAAGCAGCAGATGACATCTATGTCCCCAGGCTGTGGTCATATGAGAGACTGCATCTTCTGTCAGACCAGACTGAACCAAGGGCAATCACTCTCAGGTCTTTCTTCCACGCTTCCTTCCAGGCTTTGGCTGTGGTGGTGGAGTTGTGGCAGCAGGAGGAGGAGGAGGAGAATCGTCGATCTCAATGACATCCATCTTGTGTGTCAGTTCCCCACTCTCCCCCTTACGTAGGACTTTATAAATAAGGTCCTCAGAGATCTTGCGTTGGCCCTCCTGCATGCCCTGCAGTTTGGTGGCAGCCATGCAGGCAAAGGCCTCTTCAGGACTGGGGAAGGCTCTGAGGGACGCCGAAGCCTCCTGGATCAGCCTGTATGCTGAATCCTGCACAGGACTGGGAGTCATCTTCCTGGCTCGTTTATGTGGCAGGCGGAGGGGAGGAACCTGAGACTTAGTCAGGCTGCGACTTGTCCCAGGCTTCTCTTGGCTGACACTTAGCCCCGCCTCCTCCTGGCTGACACTAATCCCCGCCTCCTCCTGGCTGACACATTCCACAGCCTCTTCCTGGCTGAGGTCTTCCTGTGTATGAAAAAGGGACATAGTTTTAGTATTTTTTACATCAATCACACACAATTTTCACCTCCTGACTGCTGCAAATTGAATGTTAACAAATATAACAGACTATCCTTCTGAGCCCAGCATTTTGCATTCTTGTCCCAATTTTGGGTGCCCACTACTGTCTATTGATATGTAAAACACTTTATGAAATCAGCAATTAGTGATCAATAATAACATCTAGTAAACATCATTTATTTATTGCTCAGAAATCTGTAGAAGAATGCTATACCTGACTCCAGCTGGGCTCCTCCACTTCTTCCTGGCTGGAAGGCCCAGGTTGGACATCGGAAGCCTCAGCTGGGATGGAAGGAAGAGTGGAAGGAAGAGTGGAGAGGGATTCCCTGACTTCAGTATGGTCTGACAGAAATCGCAGTCTCTCATAGTACCACAGCCTGGGGACATAAATGTCATCTGCTGCAGCACCGGACCTCTGGGAATCTGTGACCTTCTTGCGCTCCCTAAGATACGTGCTCCTCAGGCCACCAATTTTTGCTTTTAAATAAGGGATGGTTGCTGTGGGGACCACCGGCTTCACCAACTCCAGCAGTTTCTCCAGCGCTGCCTGCCTCTTCTGTTTGTGGTTATAGTGGGGGTGTCTGACTTGCCACAGACAGGGCAGCTCCCTGTACTTGTCAAAGAACAGGGGCAGGAAATTGTGGTCGTTGAACCCATCCATTTTCTCTGCAAGACACAACACAAGACAAACCCTAATGTCAGGCCAAACTCCCCTAATCTTGTTACAATATAGGCTTCCATTTCGAAGCAGCATAGGCCCAAGTTTAGATCCTACCTTCGTTAGCACGATCAGCGTCTCCGATGCTCCTTCCTCCGCTCACAGATCGTACGTAAGACGCGCGCGTTACGATTTATACACACTGCGCATGCGTATAACTCCGCCCGCCCCTGACGTTCTTTCTAGTCTATTCCCTGCCCCTTTTCGTTCGGCGCAGTGGAGGAAGAGCACATGGTGGATAGACAGCCGGATCATGCTAATTACAGCAACGAGGAGGAGGAGGAGGAAAGGCCGGAGCCTGAAACGTCCCGATCCAGAAGGAGATTAAAGGACTCAAATATGTCCTTTGGGGAGATGTTGGAGATGGTGAACATCCTGAAGAAGGCCGACTATGATGGAAAGTATGGGCCTTACCCCAACCACAATGTCCGAAAGGCCAAGATCATGGCGAAAGTGGTCAGGAGTCTGCACCGGAAATTCGGGGTACGACGATCGAAAGATCAGCTCAGGAAGCGGTGGTCGGACCTGAAATTACGAGAACATGAGCAGTACAGAAAGATCCGGAGAGTGCTGCAAAAAAGTAAGTAGTTGTGCTGTGTTCCTATTCTTTATGTTTATTACGTTCGTGCTGCTCCATGTGCTTTTAGGAACTGTTGTACAGTTTGAAATGGCAACTTTCATGTTCATGGGCACATTATTCGTTCGGATCACATATTTTTATTTCGGACGATAAAATACCATTGTTTAGGCCATATGCATTTGGCCACCATTTTGACGCCCTATACTTGTCTTCAAAGAATTGGGTTGTGTAGATGGCTTTGTTACTAGAATGAAATGCAAACTAGATTGTGTGTAAGGAGAGGACACTCAGCAGCTGTTTTCACATCTGGACACTGGAGCACTAGTGTGGGACACAAGAACACCATTTTTATTAGGGGGGCCACACAGGTGCTCCAGTGTATACTATAGGGGGGGCTACATCTGTGAAGCTTGTACTAAACAGGTAAAGTATTGCAGCTTGACAAAGGACACTAAAAAAAGCTACATGTTGGAACTCTGCTAAAATAGATAATTGTACCCCACTTCCAAGCAATGTTTCATCCTTATAGTTCTGCCATCAAATATCTGTGTGCTAAGTATACCATTTTTGTTTTACATAGGGGAGAAAAGACTCGGAGGACACCCCTCATCCGAGGAGACCAGAGCCCCCCCCCTCTGGAAGAAGGGGAAATCCCCCCAACACAAGATGAGCAGGAGGAGGAAGACGTGGTGGAACTAGTCACCACAACAGGTGAGTGTCTGCAACCACAGGCTCAGATAAGAGATGGATGGCGGCATTTTTTGGGAAACCTAATTTATTTTGGGGTTCCTCTCTTTTTAGGTGATCGTGAGGTTGTGGATGAAGATCCTTTCACATCCGAAAGTGCCCAGATCCTGATCGGGGAGATCATGGGGTGTAATTTACAATTGGAAAACATCAAGCAAAACATCAATGATGTTATTCCAAAATATAAAAACATCATTGATGTTTTGGGGCGAGTTTAAAACCCCTCCAAATCACTTTCTTCTTTTGTGTGCTACAATGTGCGAAATGTATTTGTGATTTTTCCCAAAGCCAAATTTGGAGGATGCACACAGTGTGTCAACATGTGCTATCTGCCATCACGGGAGATCAATGGACGCGTTTTGGGGGTGCAACCCCTTCCTCAATAATAAAGTAGCGGTGAGGAAGGGCTTTCTCCCCCAAAACACGTCCCTTGATCCCCCGTGATGGCAGGTAGCACATGTTGACATTGTGAAATTTGTGTGCATCTTCCAAATTTGGCTTTTCCTGGGGTGATTTCCCCCCATCTGAACGCTATATCAAACACAGTTCCTAAATACTCATGTCTGATATTGCCTTCAAGTTCTACCAAATGTGAACTTTGTAAGATCAAGATTTGTGTCTTTCTTGTGGGTTTTACACAGGCCTGTTTTCTATAAAATGCACATTTTGATTTTGGATAATGACACCACAAAAATTGTTATACAACAAACATGTCGGTTTGTCAGAAAAACCTTTGGTAAATGCACATGTGATTGTGCTGGTGTTAAAAAGATTGTTCATCAAGAATGTGTGGATTATTGTCTCAACGCTACAACACTTTTGGGGTGATGTAATTGTTGTTTTATGAGAAAATGGGGGCAATTTCCTAAGGGCAAATCCTCTTTGCACTACAAGTGCAGTTTCAGTGCAGTTGCAAGTGCACTTGTAGTGAAAAGTGTCTTTGCATTTAGTAAATAACAGCCAACAGTGCTTTGTAAGGTTACACAATCACGACATTTTCTGCACTCCACACATTTCTGTCAGGGTCAGCTCAAACAAACACAAGCAGTAAATGTCCACAAAGAAGAGCCTGGGGGGAGATGCCTGTCGAGAACTTGAGGTCCTGCAGGCTTCTCCCTGTGGCCAAATACTGCAGGGTAGCGACCAACCTCTGCTCCGGAGTGATGGCTTGCCTCATGCAGGTATCCTGCCTGCTGATATAGGGGGTCAGCGAAGCCAACAAACGGTGAAATACGGGGTCCGTCATCCTGAGAAAGTTCCTGAAATCATCAGGATTATTCTCACGGATCTCACGGAGCAAAGGCATATGAGAGAACTGGTCACGCTGAAGCAACCAATTCTTGGTCCATGAACTCCTCCCCACCTTGTTCATGGACTGGACTTGTGTCAAGGTCAGGACCCCAAAACCAAGCCCCCGCACAGCACGAACTCTACGAGGAGTACGCATACGAAACATGGCTAGAAAACGGTCGGCTGCTCAGAACAAAGTAACAGAACGCACTGAAGAACAGCAAAGCCTGTGAAGAGTGACCTGAAAACCAGTAACGAACGAACAAGAATACAATGACTACTTAAAGTCACGCGGAACTTGCTTGCATGCACTGAAGAGCAGATACAAACCCACAAGCACAAACTGAACGGCAGAAAACGATCTGAAAGCCACGAGTCTGAAAAAGCGCGAATCGTCTCTCACCAAACTTTTACTAACACGAGATTAGCAAAAGGAGCCCAAAGGGTGCCGCGCTTGGTTCTGAACCGGCCTTTTCTAGTCTCGTCGTACGTGGCCGCGTGGTTGTCGATCGGAAATTCCGACAACTTTGTGCGACCGTGTGTAGGCAAGACAAGTTTGAGCCAACATCCGTCTGAAAAAATCCTAGGATTTTGTTGTCGGAATGTCCGAACAAATTCCGACCGTGTGTACGCCCTATAAGTCACACAGGAACATTAATAAGAGACCTCCAAGCAACGCGGTACAGTGAGTGCTCAGGAAACTCCCACATACCTTTCCCTAAAGCCTCCTGCCCGGCTGGTGCAGGAAGAATACCCCCCCCCCCCTTTAGGGAACAATTTGCTGCGATGTTTAGGGTAAAAGTCTGCGGGTTGTTTGGGGCTGCAGGCAGGGTGGGGGGAGGGGGAATTCAACTCAGTGAAGCTGATTTCGGGAAAAGTTATGTTTTTTTGTTGTTTTCTTTTTTTCGGTTAATGTTGGGTATTCTCAAAATTCAATTTATCACAAGTGTTGGAGAAGAATGTGCACTGTGAATGGGTCTTGCATCTGCATGCGAATACTGTTTCAAATAGATAAGGTTAAAAATAATGTTGGTATATATTATGGGGCGGTTGAGTGATAATGCCTCTACGCTGCCAGACTATTTTTGGAAGATATTATTATCTCCCTACCAAAATAAGTATCCTAGGAAATATATCACTTATGTGTCCTGATGAAGTCTCTTATGCCCCGTACACATGGTCGGATTTTCCGATGGACAATGTCCGATCGGAGCGTGTTGTCGGAAATTCCGACCGTGTGTGGGCTCCATCGGACATTTTCCATCGGATTTTCCGACACGCACAAAGTTGGAGAGCAGGAGATAAAATTTTCCGACAACAAAATCCGATCGCGTCAATTCCGACCGTGTGTGGCCTGTTCCGACGCACAAAGTGCCACACATGCTCAGAAGAAATTCCGACACGGGACAGCTCGTTCTGGTAAACTTAGCGTTCACAATGAATACAGCATTTTCGTCACGCTGCAATGTTAAAAATGGTTTAATACAGCGCACTCTCTTCTTCTTTATAATGTGACAAGAATTAAGTCGTTTTGATGCTCATATTCACACACACTTCTCACAAACTTCTTTCGTTACTATTTATCGGGATTCCCTCAATATATTTTGATTTCTCACATCTGACAACATTTTTTTTTTTTTTTTACTTTAATGTAGATTCTTTTTTTGTGTTTCTCTTTTTTAATTGTTTTTTTTGGTGATTTTGATTTGTACTCCCGAAAATGTTTGTGTGTTTTTTGTGACAAGTTCCCACAACACCACTAATATGTTGTTCTATTTAATCTGTAGGAGATTGTTTGGTGTTGTTGTCCCTTGTTAATTTCACATTTCATGTTTTTAGAAATGTACCTGAATCGTCACCAACAAACTGTCCTTTTTGGATGAAAACACACACAGGAGAGTAGAATTTACCGAAAAATTTTTTATTAAGGGGTCACAACTATAAACAAAGAGGGAGGCAATGCTGGAGAAACTGCAGAAATTGGCAAAGCCTTGGACCCCCAGGGCAGACATCAATTATTTAAAAGCAAAATTGGTGGCCTGAGGAGTCCATATCTAAGGGAGGGCAGTCTGCTCATATTCACACACACTTCTCACAAACTTTTATTTGTGTTTTTTTAGTGGGATTCCCTGAATATATTGTTATTAGTTGTCACATCTGACAGTTTTATATTTTTTAATTTTTTTTTATTTTGGATTTTAAGCCTTTTTTTTTCTTTAATGTTTGGATTTTTTCCAAGGCTGATCTTTGTTCAATGTTATTTTTATTTTTACTCCCGAATATTTTTGTGTGTGTTTTGTGTGTCAAGTTACCCCAACACCATTGATATCTTTTATTATTTAATCTCCAGGAGATTGTTTGGTGTTGGTGTCCCTTGTTCATTTCACATTGTATATTTGAAATGTACCTGAATCCTCACAAACCAACTGTCATTTTTGAAGTAAAACACATAGGAGAGTATAATTCAAAACAAAAGTCCTTTATTAAGGGATCAGAACCAAACAAAGAGGAAGGCAACACTGGATCAACATGAGAAATTAGCGAAGCCTGGGACCCCCACGGCAGACATCAATTCTTCAACATCAAAATTGGTGGCCTGAGGAGTCCATATGTAAGGGAGGGCAGTCTGGTCCAGAATTCGCAGAGATCTGGAAAGCAGCAGATGACATCTGTGTCCCCAGGCTGTGGTACCACAAGAGGCTGCATCTTTTGGCCGACCAGACTGAACCCAGGGCAATCACTGTCTGGTCTTCCTTCCACGCTTCCTTCCGGGCTGTGGCTGTGCAGTTGGAGATGTGGCAGGAGGAGGAGTAGGACCTGGAGGAGGAGGAGGAGGAGGACCTGCAGGAGGAGGAGGACTGGGAGGACCTGGAGGAGGACTGGGAGGACCTGGAGGAGAAGGAGGAGGAGGAGGAGGACCTGCAGGAGGAGGAGGAGGACCATCCCAAAGATGTGTGTGAGGTGTAATTTGACCCCTCATACCTTTCTCCAGAGCCTCCGATATGAGGGCCTCACACAAGACTTTTTGGCCCTCCTCCATCCTCTGCATTTTATATGCTATGAAGGCAGCAATGTTCTCCTGCATGGTGTGGGGTGCTCCCAGGACCTCTGTAGCCCTCCAAAAGAATGCTATAGCCGCCTCCTCTAGGGTACTCGTCCTACTGCCACTTTCTCTTTTCAGGGGGGGTGGAGGGACCTTGATATCAGCCAGCCGGCTCGGCCCGGCCACCTCCTGGCTGAGACTTCCCTGTGTATGAAAAAGGGACATAGTTTTAGTTTTTGCATCATCAATCACAATCCTAAATTAGTACTCCCAACTAACATCTAGTTAACATCATTGATTGGACAAGCAGAAATGTTTTGAGGAATGCTATACCTGGCTCAATCTGGGCTCCTCCACATGTTGCCTGGAAGGCCCAGGTTGGGCGTCAGAAGCCTCAGCCGGGGGGGGAAGGAAGCGTGGAAGGAAGACTGGAGAGTGATGGCCTGGGTTCAGTCTGGCCTGCCAGAAAGTGCAGCCTATCGTAGTACAACATCCTGGGGACATAGATGTCATCTGCTGCTCCGGATCTCTGTGAATCCAGGACTTTCTTGCGCTCCCTCAGATATGTACTCCTCAGGCCACCAATTAATATCTTTAAATAAGTGATGTCTGCCGTGGGGATCACCTGCTTCACAATTTCACACAATTGCTCCAGTGCTGCCTTCCTCTTTGCTTGGTTCTTGAAATGGGGGTGGGTAATCTCCCACAGACAGGGCATCTCACTTAGCATATCTATGAATACTGACATGAAGTCATTGTCTTTCATTAAGATATCCATGTTCACTGCAAGACACAACACAAGACAAAGCCTAATGTCACACAAAACTCTCCTAATCTTGTTACAATATAGGCCTCAATCTAGAAGCAGTATAGGCACAAGTTTGTCTCTTACCTTTGTTCTTACGATCGGCGCGTCCAATGCTCCTTCCTCCGCTCACAGATCGTACGTAATACGCACGCGTGTTACGCTTTATACACACTGCGCATGCGTGTAACTCCGCCCGCCCCTGACGTTCTTTCTAGTGTATTCCCCGCCCCTTTTCGTTCGGCGCAGTAGGTGAAGAGCACATGGCGGAGTTACAGCAGGTGCGTGCTAATTCTAGCAACGAGGAGGAGGAGGAAAGCCCGGATCCAGGCACGTCCCGATCCAGAAGGAGACGTTTTAAGGCCACAAATATTTCGTTTGGGGAGATGTTGGAGATGGTCGACATCATGAAGAAGTCCGACTATGACGGAAAATATGGGCCTTACCCCAACCCGAACATCCGAAAGGCCAAGATCATGGCGAAAGTGGTCAGGAGTCTTGAGAGGAATTTCGGGGTACAAAGATCAAAAGATCAGCTCAGGAAGTGGTGGTCGGACCTGAAGTTGAGAGAGCCAGAGCAGTACCGAAAGATCCGGAGAGTGCTGCAAAAAAGTAAGTAGTTGTGCTGTGTTCCTATTCTTTCTGTCTTTATTCCGTTCGTTCTGCTCCATATGCTTTTATTAATTGTAACGTTTAAAAAGGTCAACTTTAATGTTCATGGGCCCATTATTCGTTCGTATCAAACATTTTTCTTTCGACCTCTAGAACACCATTGTTTAGGCCATATGCATTTTCACACATTTTTTTGGGCCTACTTGGATGCCAAATATTTGTTTGTGTAGATGGATTTGTTACTAGAATGAAATGCAAACTAGATTGTGTGTAAGGAGAGGACACTGAGCAGCTTTTTTCACATCTGGACACTGGAGCACTAGTGTGGGACACAAGAACACCCTTTTTATTAGGGGGGGGCACACAGGTGCTCCAGTGTATACTATAGGGGGGTCTCCATCTGTGAAGCATGTACCAAACAGGTAAAGTATTGCAGCTTGACAAAGGACACTAAAAAAGATACATCTTGGAACTCTGCTAAAATAGACAATTGTACCCCACTTCCAAGCAATGTTTCCTATTTCTAGTTCTGCCATCAAATATCTGTGTGCTAATTATACCATTTTTGTTTTACATAGGGGAGAAAAGACTCGGACACCCCTCATCCCAGGAGACCAGAGCCCCCCCCCTCTGGAAGAAGGGGAAATACCAACCCAAGAAGAAGAGCAGGAGGAAGAAGAAGACATGGTGGAGATTGGCACCACAACAGGTGAGTGTCTGCGACCACAGGCTCAGGTAAAAGAGATGGATGGTGGCAGATTTTTGAGACCTTTTTTTTTGTTCTTTATCTCTTTTTAGGTGATCGTGATCCAGAACGCTTTACATCTGAAAGTGCCCAGATACTCATCGGGGAGATCATGGGGTGTAATCTCCAATTGCAAAACATCCAGCAACAAATCACTGATGTTATTAAAAAAATAATAACATCATTGATGTTTTGGGGCGAATTTAAACCCCACAAAATCACCTGTTTTATCTTACGAAAATTTTTACAATGTTTAGAAAAGCCAAATTTGGAGGATGCACACAGTGTGCCAACATGTGCTATCTGCCATCAGGGGAGATCAATGGACGCGTTTTGGGGGTGCAACCCCTTCCTCAATTGTAAAGTCGCATTGAGGAAGGGCTTGCTCCCCCAAAACACATCCCTTGATCCCCCCTGATGGCAGATAGCACATGTTGACATTCGTAAATTGGTGTGCATCTTCCAAATTTGGCTTTTCCAGGGGTGATTTCCCCCCATCTGAACGCTATATCAAACACAGTTCCTAAATACTCATGTCTGATATAGCCTTCAGGTTTTACCATATGTGAACTTTGTAAGTTCAAGTTTTTTGGCTTTCTTGTTGGTTTTACACAGGCCTGTTTTATCTGAAATGGATATTTAGATTTTTGAGAATGCTACTGCAAACATTGTTATGCAACAAACATGTTGGTTTTTTTTAAAAACCTTTGGGAAATGCACATGTGATTGTGCAGGTATAAAAAAGTGCCTTACTCAAGAATGTGTGGATTATTGTCTCAACACTACAACACTTTTGGGGTGATGTAATTGCTGTTTTATGCAAAAATGGGGGTTATTTCCTAAGGGCAAATACACTTTGCACTACAAGTGCAGGTTCAATGCAGTTGCAAGTGCACTTGTAGTGAAATGTGTTTTGGCATTTAGGAAGTACCAGCCAACACTGTTTTTTATAAGGTTACCCAATCACGACATTTTCTGCACTCAACACATTTCTGTCAGGGTCAGCTAAAACAAACACAAGCAGTAAATGTCCACAAAGAATTTCTTTTGGTTGTTTTTTATTTGAAAAAGGTGTCACAGATTGTCTGGCATATTGATAGCCCCCCTACCCGCAAAGAACTCCAGGTAGCGTAACCGGACACCACAGGCATTCAGGGAGGGCAAGCCAGGACGGCCACTTTCAAGCGCCGTCAGTGTTGATGGATTAGGGATTCCGGCCTCAGGCCCAACTGAGCCAGCATAGTTGGCTGAATGTTTTCTTAAAAAAATTATGGAGAACACAGCAGGCAAGTATTATATGGTTCAGTTTATACTCCGCCATATGGATGGGTGTCAGAAATAATCGGAACCGGCTGGCCAGGATTCCAAATGTGTTCTCCACCACTCTTCGGGCTCTGGCCAGCCGGTAATTAAAAACCCTCTATTCCGGGGTGAGGGTCCTCATCGGGAATGGCCGCATCAGGTGGTCCCCCAGCGCAAATGCTTCATCAGCAACGAACACAAATGGGAGACCTTCAACATTGTCCTCTGGAGGTGGCAAGTCCAAGCTGCCATTCTGGAGACGCCTGTAGAACTCCGTCTGGGCGATCACTCCACCATCGGCCATTCTTCCCCACGTCCACATACAAGAACTCGTAATTAGCCGACACCACCGCCAACATCACTATACTATTAATCCCTTTGTAATTTTAATAGTACGACCCCGAGTTGGGTGGTGGGACGATGTGGACGTGTTTCCCATCAATTGCCCCTCCGCAGTTAGGAAAGTCCCACCGCTGGGCAAAGTGGGAGGCCACAGTCTGCCATTCCTGTGGCGTTGAAGGAAACTGTTGAGGAAAAAACAATAAACATTACTATTTTTTCAAAGATACATGGCAAGCAGATTAGACACAAACATTATGGGGCAACCTCCAGATAGCATTTACTAAGGGGAATTTAACAAGGCCAAAGTATAAGGTACACCTATCATATTCCCCCTCCCCCCCTCTCATGGGCCTTTTCTAACATTATAGGGGGGGGGAACTCTTGGACAGGTAACCGTCTTCACTTCATTGAGAGATGAATGCCTAAATACAGGGTATTACTTGTAACAGACCCTCCTTAGTTACACTATTGGCAGCCCACTGGACAGGTAAGAAGTGTCAGAATACAAAGATATAAATACACACTGTACACATTCGAGGACATTTGGACATTCTGCTATTACCTATCAAGATAATAATAGAATAACAAAACTTTAAACAGTACCATTGGAAAGTATACAGGCAGGCCCTTGCACTACATGCTTTGGGGAATTCATCCATACATCTGACCAGTAAAGAGATGGGTATAGTGTGTATGGGTTTGGCAAAGTCAGCAGATAGATGATTGAGGATAGAGAATTGGGATCAGCTGACTTAGCAGTTGGGGGAGGGAGGGTTAAAAAAAATCGGGGGACACCACAGAAAAAAGCCTCTGGCACTCTGCCTGAATTTAAATCAAAAATCACATTTCCAAACATTTTAGGGGGTCTTTGGGGTAAAGCACTACTATAGAGCTGATAAAATACATTGTTAAGTGACTACATGAGGTGAATATAGGGCAGGAGACACCATGCTGGAGAGGTTATTGAAGGGCAAATATGTATGAAGGACCTAACATAATAATTACATAACAATCCAGCATGCATGAGGACAAAGGGGACATTCACAGCATATTACAATCATGGTAATTAGGGAATGAGGGAAGAAATACAATATATTATCAAACATTAAAGACAATAAAATATGATATAAAAGGATAAAAATCTTACCTTCATATACTCCTTCTGCAGGACCTGGATGATGGCAGAACAGGTCTCTGGGATAATGATCCCCAGAGCCTGGGGGGAGATGCCTGTCGAGAACTTTAAGTCCTGCAGGCTTCTCCCTGTGGCCAAATACCGCAAGGTAGCGACCAACCTCTGCTCTGGAGTGATGGCTTGCCTCATGCAGGTATCCTGCCTGCTGATATAGGGGGTCAGCGAAGCCAACAGACGGTGAAACACGGGGTCCGTCATCCTGAGAAAGTTCCTGAAATCATCAGGATTATTCTCACGGATCTCACGGAGCAAAGGCATATGAGAGAACTGGTCACGCTAAAGCAACCAATTCTTGGTCCATGAACTCCTCCCCACCCTGTTCATGGACTGGACTTGTGTCAAGGTCAGGACCCCAACACCAAGCTCCCGCACAGCACGAACTCTACGAGGAGTACGCATACGAAACATGGCTAGAAAACGGTCGGCTGCTCAGAACGAAGTAACAGAACGCACTGAAGAACAGCAAGGCCTGTGAAGAGCGACCTGAAAACCAGTAACGAACGAACAAGAATACAATGACTACTTAAAGTCACGCGGAACTTGCTTGCACGCACTGAAGAGCAGATACAAACCCACAAGCACAAACTGAATGGCAGAAAACGATCTGAAAGCCACGAGTCTGAAAAAGCGCGAATCGTCTCTCACCAAACCTTTACTAACACGAGATTAGCAAAAGGAGCCCAAAGGGTGCCGCGCTTGGTTCTGAACCGGCCTTTTCTAGTCTCGTCGTACGTGGTGTATGTCACCGCGTTGTTGGCGATCGGAAATTCCGACAACTTTGTGCGACCGTGTGTAGGCAAAACAAGTTTGAGCCAACATCCGTCGGAAAAAATCCTAGGATTTTGTTGTCGGAATGTCCAAACAAAGTCCGACCGTGTGTACGGGGCATAAGTCTCCTCTCCTGGAACGTGAGAGGGCTCAATTCTAAGATCAAACGAGCGCTGGTATTTAAATATATTTTAAAGCGAAAACCACATATCATATTTCTCCTGGAGTCACATTTAGTAGGCTCCAAAACCTTAGCCCTTCACAGAGCTGGTTTCAGTAGGGCATTTCACTCAACTTACTCCAGTTATGCCAGGGGGTGTCTGTGCTGATCGCCAAATCACTCCTATACACTATTAAGACGGTGAAACTTGATCCTATGGGCAGATATGTGGCACTAGTATTGATTATTGATAATCAGGTATACACTTTTGTAGCTATTTACATACCACCACCGTTTACAATTAAGGTATGGGAGGCAATGATGACAGAGGTGTTGAAGGTGGCAGAAGGTCCTCTTATTCTAGCTGGTGACCTAAATGCAGTACTATCTCCAGATAAAGATAGACATGGGATGGCTACGGTGGGAGGGTCTCCACTGGAGGCATGTGTAAAACCTTATGATCTGGTGGAGGCTTGGAGGTGGAAGCACCCAGATGCCAAGGAATATTCTTGTTTTTCTTCCACCTTCAATACTCTTTCCAGGATAGATTTATGTTTTGTGTCAAAAGAATTATTGCCGAGGGTGTTGGATGCTCAATATTTACAGCGGGCCATCTCGGATCACTCCCCCATGCTTCTCACCATTGATATGGGGAGACCACGGGGATATGTGGTGTGGAGATTAACCCCTATGTGGCTTAAAGAGGAATGCTTTGAGAGGTCAACTGCTTCATCCATTAACACTTTCTGGGTAGAAAACAAAAATGAGGTTCCAATTGGGATCACCTGGGACGCTTTTAAGGCCACACTTCGGGGCTCCACAGCGGGACTAATCAAACAGGTCCAGTCAGATAGGGGATGGAAGGTGAGGGAGGCTGAACAGTTGGCCACTGAGTCTGAGGTGGAATATATTAAAAACCCTACCTCTGCCACACATAGACTATGGAGGGAGAATATAAGACAGTTAGACTTAGTATTAATAGAAAAAACACAGAAGAAGTTACTTTATCAAGCGCAGAGGATCTTTGAATTTGGGGATAAGAACAGTAGATTATTGGCGTATTTGGCTCACTCCCAGTAGGCCCCAACCTCTATACCGCGTATAAGGGATACGAACATGACACTATGTACATCACAAGTAGATATAGCTAACGCATTCCTAGAATTCTATAAGGATTTATGTACCTCAAAAGTTGATTATGTAGTGGAGGAAGTCCGGGAATACTTAGGCCCAATACCCCTACTAGAGCTCATGGAGGAGAAGGCGAAAGAACTGGATAGTCCCTTCTCGGTTGAAGAGGTTATCTCAGCTATTGGGGCATTAAAACCTAATAAGACTCCTGGTTTAGATGGATTCCCGGTGGAGTGGTATGGGACGTATGCTGAAATCTTGGCCCCTAAGCTCCTGACTATATATGAAGATGCATACAATAGGGGTATATTACCTGAATCTATGAGAGATGCATTGATAGTGCTGATCCCAAAGTCGAATAAGGACCATGATCTGTGTGAATCATACCGACCGATATCGCTCATCAACGTGGACGCAAAAATTTTAGCTAAACTTTTGGCAAGGAGACTGAACAAAGCTATTGCATCTATTATTCATCCTGGTCAGACAGGATTAATTCCTGAAAGATCGACGGCTATAAACCTGAGACGTCTTTTCACCATAATTCAATCTAAGGGCCCTGCCCAAGATACCCGTGTGGTATCACTAGACACGCACAAAGCGTTTGATTCTATAGAATGGTCATACTTGATTGCGGTCCTTGGTCGGCTGGGATTCGGCCCCAAATTTACAAAATGGGTTAAACTCTTGTACGCAGACCCCCAGGCTAGACTAAGGATTAATAATACTATTACGGGACAATTCAAAATAGCTAGGGGCACACGGCAGGGGTGTCCTTTATCACCCCTGCTGTTTGCCCTGGCAATAGAGCCATTGGCGGCTCTGCTGAGAGCGGACAGATCAATCAAGGTCTGTATGATGAATGACAGGGAGGAGAAAACATCTCTATACGCAGATGATATGCTGTTGTATTTAGAGGAGGCGGGGGGATCACTGCGTACGGCCCTGAATAGAATTTCTGACTTTGGGAGCTACTCGGGATTCAGGGTGAACTGGAGTAAATCAGTGGTGCTTCCCCTGTATCCTACGTATGTTCCGGAAGTACCACAGGACATTCCATTAAAAATAGTTAACAAATTCAGATATTTGGGGGTTGAGATCCAGTTGCCACTAATGCCCCGTACACACTGTCGGATTTTCTGATGGAAAATGTCCGATCGGAGCGTGTTGTCGGAAATTCCGACCGTGTGTGGGCTCCATCGGACATTTTCCATCAGATTTTCCAACACACAAAGTTGGAGAGCAGGAGATAAAATTTTCCGACAACAAAATCCGTTGTCGGAAATTCCGATCGTGTGTACACAAATCCGACGGACAAAGTGCCACGCATGCTCAGAATAAATAAAGAGATGAAAGCTATTGGCCACTGCCCCGTTTATAGTCCCGACGTACGTGTTTTACGTCACCGCGTTCAGAACGATCGGATTTTCCGACAACTTTGTGTGACCGTGTGTATGCAAGACAAGTTTGAGCCAACATCCGTCATAAAAAATCCTAGGATTTTGTTGTCGGAATGTCCAAACAAAGTCCGACCGTGTGTACGCCCTATAAGTCTATATGTGATCAACAACTTGTCACCGGTTTGGAAAAGACTAAAAGAGAGTACACAGACCTGGGCCAAGTTGCCGCTTGGCCTACTGGGGAAAATCAACATATTTAAAATGATTTATCTGCCCAGGTTTTTGTACTTGCTCTGGCATGCCCCAGTATATATCCCCAAAAAATGGTTCACGGAAGTAAATAAGACAATCTCCTCCTTTCTATGGGGACCTAAACCAGCCAGAATATCATTAGAAACACTTCATCTACCTATGAGAGAGGGAGGGTTGGCCCTGCCGAATTTATGTTGCTACTACCTAGATGCTCAACTAACGCATGTACATTGGTGGGGTTTTCCGAAGATGAATCTCGCCTCAGTGGCAACACAAGCTGCTCAGGTACACTCGTATGAGGCATTGATTAATATACTTTATAGAAATGGCCCTTATCCGGTACAAGGGGCTGATATTCTGAAGCTGTCATACAAAATATTTAATTTGTGTAATGTTAAGATGAATGGATCCAGCCTAGCAGGTTCTCCTAATGCCCCACTGTGGTATAACCCCCAACTTATAGAAATAGCTAAAATACCGGACGGGGCATGTTGGGCAACATATGGGATTAAGTATGCACACCAGCTGTTCAGAGAAGGAGTCTTTAGATCATTTACAGACCTGAAAATTGAGTACGCCATTCCCAATGCTTTTTTTTTCAGATATCTTCAGCTACGTCACGCTGTAATAGCTCAATATGGTAAAGGTAAAATAAATTTAGTCCCTCCCTTCTGTAGGGGAAAAACTGATTGCAGAGGAAGACCATGCAAAAATGATCTCTAGGTATTACTCGGCTCTGCTACCATCCTCTAACCCCAGGGTGGAGAGGGTGGCGGCACAGTGGAAGATGGATATACCGTCCCTGGGGGAGGAGACTTGGACAGAGGTGTTGGATACAATACTTTCTTCAGTAATCTCAGCCAGTGATAAAATGCTTCAGTTCAATTTTTTGCATAGAACCTACTATACACCGGAAAGACTACACAAAATGGGTAGGAGGGAACTCCCAGAATGCCCCCGCTGTAATGTAGCGGTAGGGAACTTCTTCCATATGGTATGGCAATGCCCTCAGGTAGCACTATATTGGAGGGCGATCCTTACTTATATGGAGGAGAAACTTGAACTTCCGAATATATATTCCCCAGCCAGGTGTCTTCTTGGAGACCTGGAGGAGGAAGAATTGCCCACATCCCAAAAGACCCTTTTGAGAATAGTATTTTGTTATGCTAAGAAAGCATTGGCTCTAAAATGGAAACACTCAGATCCCCCTTCTTTACAGGACTGGTTGAAATTGGTTAATAACGCCATACCAATGTATAAACTTACATACCAGGCCAGAGGTAGTAATAAAAAGTTTGATAAAGTGTGGGGAAAGTGGATTAAAAATATCTCTGGAGAAATTGCAGTGTAAAAAACTTACCGTTACTGACAAGGATAGGATGATAAAAGTGTTGAGTACATGGGATGTGAAAGGACAAATGAAACAGATGGAACGTGGATAAGATGCACAATAAGGTAGATGGAGAAAGTAACAGTGCAGCAGATGACTTGTGAAATCAAAAATTTTATTGATTATTTTTAAGTTAATAAAGATCTATTTATGTATTAATAGTGTTACAGTTTAAATGATTGAGAACAGTCTGTAATGTAATTTATTACATTGTATGTAAACAGAACAGTATGACATGAAACTGTAAATTTTGTGAATCTCAATAAATTTACCCTTTAAAAAAAAAAAATGTAGCTTAACGTGTAATAAAGTTCCTAAACCTCAATCAATTGCCCTGAAATTTTACACAGCCTAAGATCTCAACTTCCCAAACCTATCCAAGAAGTTTCATGCGATTCGGTGTACTACAAGGCAAACTATGGACATTAAGCTTGTTTTTTGGAGAGCTTAATGTGGCTTAACGTACAAAAAAGACCTTAAATGTTAACCAATTTCCCCCAAAATTTACAAGATAGAAGACTCTATCCATGCCAACATATTCTGAAAATTTCAGCTCATTTAGTAAATCACACCAAACGTTATTCAAATTAACCACTTCAATACAGGGCATTTTCACCCCCTTACTGCCCAAGCCAATTTTCAGCTTTCAGCGCTGTCGCATTTTGAATAACAATTGCGCTGTCATACAACACTGTACCCAAATGAAATTTTTATCATTTTTTACCCACTAATAGAGCTTTCTTTTGGTGGTATTTGATTACCTATGCGTTTTTTATTACTTGCGCTATAAACAAAACAATAGTGACAAGTTTGAAAAAAACAAATTTTTTACTTTTTGCTATAATAAATATCCAAATTTAAAAAAAAAAAAAGTTTCCTTAGTTTAGGCTGATACGTATTCGTCTACATATTTTTGGTAAAAAATATCGCAATAAGCGTATATTTATTGGTTTGCGCAAAAGTTATAGCATCTACAAAAAAGGGGATAGATTTATAGCATTTTTATTTTTATTTTTTTTACTAGTAATGGCGGCAATCTGCGATTTTTATCGTGACTGCGATATTGCGGTGGACACATGGGACACTTTTGACACATTTTTGGGACCATTCACATTTATACAACAATCCGTGCTATAAAAATGCATTGATTACTGTATAAATGTGACTGCCAATGAAAGGGTTAACCAGGAGGGGGCGCTGTAGGGGTTAATTATGTTCCTAAGGAGTGATTCTATCTGTGGGGGAAGGGAACTCACAAGGGGAGGAGACCGATCGGTGTTCCTCTGTACAAGAAACACACCATCGGTCTCCTCTGCTCTGACAGGATGTGGATCTGTGTGTTTACACACACAGATCCACGGTCCTGCTCAGTTACCGGCAATCGCGGGTGCCAAGCGGACATCGCGGCCGCCGGGCACGCGCACCGGGACCCGAGTGATGCGGTGGGCGCGCACGCCCCCTGGAGGGCCTGGAAGGCCGTCACATCATATGACGGTGGCCCCGGATAACATCTGCCCCGTCCCACCGTCATATGACGGTGGGCGGGCAGCAAGTGGTTAAGCTATATTTTACAATGCTAAAACATTTAATGTAAAGAGCTTAACATACCATAATGTCCCTTAACCTCAATCAATTGTCTTGAAACTTTGCACAGCCTAAGTTCTCAACTTCCTAAACCTATTCAAGAATTCCAGATCGTTTGGTAAATCACCCCAAAATTTAACCATTTTTTTTTACAATCCTTAACCAGTTGCAGACTTTGGGCGCACTAGACATGCCCAAAAACATGTCATCAGTGTACACAGGTCATGTCTAGTACATCTAGTCCTTCTGCTCTGCTGCCAGGACGCTTCCCTGTCTCAGTACCCAACAATTCAGCAGGAGCTGTCAAAACAAGGAATGTTTATCAACAATCACATCACAGAAAGTTACATTGAAACATTGTATCAATTGTAACTTTCTGTGTTTTGCATTCACAGATTTTAAAGCAACCTTGACAAGTAAAAAAAAAAAATATTTTTTCTAATTAAATGCTCCTCTGTTGAACTCCTTATTAACCCTTTAGTTTTCTCTAATCAGCACTGATTAACTCTATATTCTCCTTCTCTATTCAATTGTAATTTTCCTGGTGATTTTTTTCTTTTCTATTTTATTAACTAATAGTTAAACTTTTTTTCTGTTTTTTGTTTGCTTTGCTTATTTTTTTTTTGACACCTGTTCACATATATATATACCGAAAGAAAAAAAAAAATGCCTTTTGTTTAGTTTTATTACATTTAATTGTCTAAGGATTGCAAAAAATAATTATTGTTGCAGGACAATATTCACAAAAAGAAAGCCTTGTTTGTCCTTAACAACATAATACATGCATTTTTATTTTTTTTTATCTTAAAGAGGGAGTCCACCTGAAAAAAATTATTAAAAGCCAGCAGCTACAAATACTGCAGCTGCTGACTTTTAATAAATGGACACTTACCTGTCCTGGAGTCCAGCGATGTCGGCAGCTGAAGCTGAGCAATAGCTCGGCTCTCGGCTGCTGCCGCCGCCATTCGCGGTGAGGGAATAAGGAAGTGAAGCACTGCGGCTTCACTTCCCGGTTCCCTACTGCGCATCCTAAGTGATCCCTGCTATCTCCTGGGACCTGTGTGTTTCCCAGGAGACAGCGGGGGGGGGTGCGGGGGGGGGTGACTCCCGCTGGAGTCTATTCCCGGAAGTGGGTGCAGATACCTGTCTAATACAGGTATCGGCACCCCCCTCCCCCCTGAAAGGTGCCAAAAAAACTGCACATAAGAGGTACAGTATCTCACAAAAGTGAGTACACCCTCACATTTTTGTAAATATTGTATTATATCTTTTCATGTGACAACACTGAAGAAATATCCTTTAGGAGCCATAGCAGGCACGTGCCCACTGCACAGTGGGGGACCCGATGCGTGTGGTAATTAGTGCATTTTTCTAGCACTGATTGCTGTATAAATGTCAATGGTCCCAAAAAAGTGTCAAGTGTCCGATCTGTCCGCCACAATGTTGCAGTCCCGCTAAAAATCGCAGATCACTGCCATTACTAGTAACAAATAAATAAATAATAAAAATGCCATAAAAATACCATAAATCTATTACCTATTTTGTAGACGCTATAACTTTTGCCCAAACCAATCAATATACGCTTATTGCTATTTTTTTTTTTTTTACCAAAAATATGTAGAAGAATATATATTGACCTAAACGGATGAAGAAAATTTTTTTTAACATTCTTTCAAGATATTTATTATTCATTAAGGGGGCAAATCCTTCCGGGGCTGAAGTGGTTAATCAATAGCCTTGAAACTTTGCACAACCAAAGTTTTTATCTTCCCAACCCTATCCTGAATATGGATTTTGGTTTCCCACAAGGGAAATGAGTGACTTTAGCTTAAAGGATATGTAAAAGTTCATTTTCTTTTTTTAAACAAACATTTCATACTTACCTCCTCTGTGCAGTTGGTTTTGCACAGAGTAACACTGATCTTCCTCTTCTGGGGTCCCTCAGCGGTGCTCCTGGCTCCTCCTCTTCTTGAGGGACCAGTTGGAGAGCCGCTCTCCCTTGGGGGAACTCGTGTGGGGGAGGGGGGGTGGGGAGGGGGCCCAGTGTAAGTTCACCTTACAGATTTTCTGTAAAGGTGAACTTACCCTTTAAGCTATTCCAATTAAATGTTTCAGGACTATAATAAAATTGGTTAAAAGTGAATAACCTTTGGTCTGTTTTACCAAACAATCTGAGATTTTAGAGTATGCTGACATAGATACAGTCTTCCATCTTGGGAATTTTGGGGAAATTGGATAACATCCAAAAAAAAGTACAGCACCCCCTGACCCCCAGAGGCATAGCATGGACACCTAAAGGCAGGGAAGACTGACATTTTGATCTCGGGCAGATCCTAGAGCAGTGAAGGGCTGTGCGATCAAAGAAAGGTTTGGCGCCAGTCATTTTAAGTACATTTTAAATGCTTTATTGGAGAACTCAATAACTGACAGAAGGCATTGGGATGAGAACATCCATAGCAAAACTAGATTAGAACATAACTCCAGACTCACCAGTCCCTTTCAGTATTCCATGAAAAATAAAAAATAAATAAAGTGCGCTAATTATATGAAACTACACACATAGATGTGAATACATGTGGGTGGTAGTAAAAACCACAATCTACTGAGAGCAAGTAAATGACTCCATGAGTGGTAGAAATATATAAGTGCAAAACATAAAAACTCAAATAAAAAGAAGAAACAAAAAATGTGTACATGTGAAGTACAATGATATTAATAGAGTGAAAATCTAAAAATCAAACAAACTCAGTCCATGGGTTCAAACATAAAAAGTTCATCAGTGAAAAAAAGCTTCCATCCACTATACAGCTCAGCAGCAACTAATCCCCCTATGAGTGGATTGACAAAGGAGAGAGATGTGCAGGATGGTGCAAATCCACTGGCGGTGACTCCAATAAGTGAGAAAGTGATAAAGGTGGACTCTTACCCTCCATGTTGGACCCCCTCCTTGGCAGGGTCTATCAGGCATGCAGATTTTTGCCCTCTGCAGGGACCGTGTAATGAAAAGATCTCCCCAGCAGCTGTCAGGAATGTTGTCTCCGATCCGGGCTGGTCCAAGTGAAACGCCTGGAGAGGGGGGAAGGAAAGCTCTCTTGCTCCCAGTGTGACAAAGGAAAAAGCAAAAGAGCGGAGCTCCAATAGTGTAAAAAGTTTCGGAATTTATTGAATAAAAATACAGACCGCAACGGAGAGTGCACGCTCCGTGAGGTAAAAATACAATTAAAAACAAGCCGGCATATAAGAATCGTAATAACCCGTGCATAACATGGGGCAATCGTGACGGCTTACAACGTAGCCACGCCCTACATGTTTCGTCATTAGTAGACGTCTTCAAAGGGGCACGGGCTACGTGTTAAGCCATCCCCTATATAGTATAACAATGCACACCAAGCCTCGTTTTCACCTCCACTCTCAGGGAAGGGAAAACCCAAGCCTCTACCTGGTGCTCCTCAGTGAATGGATGTTGCCAAGGTGACACATAGGACTGAAACTAAACAAAACTTCAGCCACTCCCAGCAGAGCCAATCTCTCGCGCCATCTGGAGGAAGAAGCCCAGTATTACTAGACAATTAATATGTCTTACAGATGCTAATTTGGAACGTAAAACTGACAGAGCAGAAAGGAGAAAATCACTGAATCTCACCAAGAAGCACGATGTGGTGGTTAATAATAATAAAAGTGTAGAAAAAAAAAAAATTGTAAATATATATGGAAATGTACGGAAAAGAAACAACGTTCATCTCCGTAAATAAAACCACATTCAAAAAACACATGTATGAAAAAAATATATATATGTATTAGAGTCACACCGTAATAAATGGAGGCCCATCCATAAACGTGAAGAGCACTCGGTATCACAATGATGCGACTAAATCATTATAATGTATAATATTTAAACATATCACTATGCTCCCATCCTCTCAAAATTCCTGGAAGCCCTAATCGCTAGATCCTCCCAATGTCCCGGAGAGTCAACCAACCAGCAGCATGTGAGGAAGGAATAGATAATACACCTTTATCCAACCGTTGCTAGGAGCAAAAGTGAATGAATGGAAAGGTGAAAAAAAAAAAAAAAAATTGTGAATGGATGAAGAGATAAAAAAAAGTGAATGGATGAAAA
The DNA here is from genome assembly GCF_042186555.1 of Aquarana catesbeiana. Taxonomy (NCBI): domain Eukaryota; kingdom Metazoa; phylum Chordata; class Amphibia; order Anura; family Ranidae; genus Aquarana; species Aquarana catesbeiana. Next base: position 537,490,804 of record NC_133324.1, on the reverse strand, counting down.
AAATAAAAAATTGTGAATGGATGAAGAGATAAAAAAGTGAATGGATGAAAAAAAAAATTGTGAATGGATAAAGAGATAAAAAAAAGTGTATGGATGAAAAAAAAAAAATTGTGAATGGATGAAGAGATAAAAAAAGTGAATGGATGAAAAAAAAAAAAAAATGTGAATGGATGAAGAGATAAAAAAAGTGAATGGATGAAAAAAAAGTGAATGGATGAAAAAAAAAAGGAGAGCTTATACGGACGACTACCCCTCTAGATATCCTATATCCACGCAGAATCGCTTTCAGAGCTTGAGGGATGAGGGGTATCGCCATGATAACTATGACCGTCATGGGTACAGAGCAGATTATCATTCTGGACCACGTACTCCAGGTAGAGGTTCACAGAATGATCGACCATACTGGCACCAACCCCCCCCTTCTCAGATTAGAGAGGGAGGTGGCTGGCAATCTCCCTATAGACAGAGACAGGGCCAATATCCTCAACCCCAGCATTGGGGTTTTCCCAGAGCCCATCAAAACCATCTAGGACCCATAGAAAAAAGAGAGGAGTCCGAGGGGGGAGGAAATCAAGGGGCAAAAAGAAAGCGGGTGTAAGCGGTAGGGGTATTTTTAACCTGAGCAAAACACCTCTAACTGAAACAGAAATTTCAATTTTAGACAAAGGACTCAAGTTTGTACCGCCCAAAACACTCAATAAATTTGAAACTTATATGGACATACATAAGTATATTAGGAAATTAAACATCAAGAGATATATGCTGTCCAACCCCATTGCCCCCCAAACTGTTGGTCTCAACACCATCAGACAGTCTGGCCTAGCCAACGCGTCCCTATTTAACCCTCCGGGTGGCTTATCTGCCTCTTTGAGAGTCTTCAGGGATGTTCTTTTGAGGGATCTCGATCGTTTGAAGGTTCAGAAAATGAAAATGACGAGAGAGTTACAGTTGGGCCTGGATTCACTTTGTGAACGTAGGGACCTTGTTATAAAGCCAGCCGACAAAGGGGGGGGTATAGTGGTCCTTGACAAGTCAGATTATCTTCACGAATTGGAGAGACTTGTTGGAGACAGGATCCCAGAATCCGTTTCAAAAAAGAACTGGAAAGGATTGTGGATAATGGTTTTCAATCTGGCATTATAAACAAGAAGGAGAAATCTTTTCTCATCCCGGTTGCGTCAAGAATCCCAGTCATGTACTACCTGCCCAAAGTCCACAAAGACCCAATTCACCCTCCGGGTCGTCCCATCATTAGTGGAATAGATTCCATTACTTCCAGGGCAGGTAAGTACATTGACAATTTCCTCCAACCACTTGTACAACTTCTGCCAGCATATATTAAGGACACTAGACATACCATCAATCTACTCAAGACTAGTAATTATAGAGAAGGGCATTGGCTTGTGACTGCCGATGTCACTTCTCTATACACTAGCATCCCCCATTACTGGGGTATTAAATCGGTGAAATTTTTCCTTGATAAGGATGCCTCCCTACCCAAGAAGCAAAAACGTTTCATTATGGAGCTTTTAGAATATGCCACTACACATAATTTCTTTTGGCATAATAAACAGTTTTATCTCCAGACTAAGGGGTAGCCATGGGGGCTAAATTTGCCCCCAGCTTGGCGAACCTTTTTATGGGGAAATGGGAGGAGGACGTCATCTATGCCCACCGGAGACCGGAATTGGTCCTGTGGGCCAGGTACATAGATGACGTCCTCCTTCTATGGGATGGCTCCTATGACTCTCTCTGTTCCTTTATGGATGGACTCAATTCCAACGAGAGGGGTATATCCTTTAAATATGAGGCCAGCCAGGAAAAAATACACTTTCTGGATCTGGAGATACGAGGTGAAAATAACTCTCTACTTACCTCTACCTATTTCAAGGTCACTGACCGCAATTCGTTTATCCCGAGGGACAGCTGCCATCATAAAGCTTGGCTGGACTCTGTCCCTAAAAGTCAGTATATCCGACTGAAAAGGAACTGTTCTACCAATACTGACTTTCTTGCCCAGTCTAAGGTTTTGGCGGACAGATTTATAGAGAAGTGGTATGAAGCGCAGTTTCTGACTGAAAAACTCAATCAGGTTGTATCACTGGAAAGGGACGCTCTTCTGGCTGATAAAACCAGGGCACAGAGGGACTGTCAGCTGGTCTGTCCCTTGATCACAAGATACTTCTGCCAGCACTTTTCTGTCAGGAGGATGTTGAACAAACACTGGCACATTATTAAGAATGATCCCGTGCTTGGACCATCCCTTCCTGACAGACCCCAGCTGGTCTTTAGGGGTGCCCCCTCAATCAGTTCACGGGTGGTATCTGCTGCATGTGACCCTCCGGTTCATAAACCTATGTTCTTTCAACATATGACAGGCTATTTCAAATGTAAAAATTGTGAGGTTTGTGCTATTAATGCTTTAACGGAGAGAAAGGTGTGTCAATTCATTACCAATAATTCCCCGCTTAATTTCCATATTAAATCTTTTATCACATGTTCAACCACCCATGTGGTTTACCTACTCACTTGCCCTTGTGGGCTCCACTATGTGGGCCGTACGGTCCGATCATTAAAGGTTAGACTGGGGGAACATATTGGAAATATTAGAAGGGGCTTTTTGGGCCACCCAGTCTCCAAACATTATTTAGACAAACACAAAAAAGACCCTAGCGGTACTTTGTTCATGGGCATTGATAAACTCAAACTTCCATGGAGAGGGGGATCTAAAAGACGGGCCATCTCTAAACTCGAGATGGAGTGGATTTATAAGATCCGCTCCCTCAGACCCTTAGGCCTAAATGTTGATATTGAGTTGAATGCGTTCATTGACAACTCATAGGTGATGCTTTGGGCCCTGTGCTTCCTTTCCTTTCTTCCCTTCTTTTGTATACATTTTTTTCATTTTTTTTCTCTTTTTTTTTTCATGCACTTTTTTTATCTCTTCATCCATTCACAATTTTTTTTTTCATCCATTCACTTTTTTTATCTCTTCATCCATTCACAATTTTTTTTTTATCTCTTCATCCATTCACAATTTTTTTTTTTCATCCATTCACTTTTTTTATCTCTTCATCCATTCACAATTTTTTTTTTTTTTTTCATCCATTCACTTTTTTTATCTCTTCATCCATTCACAATTTTTTTTTTTCATCCATTCACTTTTTTTATCTCTTCATCCATTCACAATTTTTTTTTTTTCACCTTTCCATTCATTCACTTTTGCTCCTAGCAACGGTTGGATAAAGGTGTATTATCTATTCCTTCCTCACATGCTGCTGGTTGGTTGACTCTCCGGGACATTGGGAGGATCTAGCGATTAGGGCTTCCAGGAATTTTGAGAGGATGGGTGCATAGTGATATGTTTAAATATTATACATTATAATGATTTAGTCGCATCATTGTGATACCGAGTGCTCTTCACGTTTATGGATGGGCCTCCATTTATTACGGTGTGACTCTAATACATATATATATTTTTTTCATACATGTGTTTTTTGAATGTGGTTTTATTTACGGAGATGAATGTTGTTTCTTTTCCGTACATTTCCATATATATTTACAATTTTTTTTTTCTACACTTTTATTATTATTAACCACCACATCGTGCTTCTTGGTGAGATTCAGTGATTTTCTCCTTTCTGCTCTGTCAGTTTTACGTTCCAAATTAGCATCTGTAAGACATATTAATTGTCTAGTAATACTGGGCTTCTTCCTCCAGATGGCGCGAGAGATTGGCTCTGCTGGGAGTGGCTGAAGTTTTGTTTAGTTTCAGTCCTATGTGTCACCTTGGCAACATCCATTCACTGAGGAGCACCAGGTGGAGGCTTGGGTTTTCCCTTCCCTGAGAGTGGAGGTGAAAACGAGGCTTGGTGTGCATTGTTATACTATATAGGGGATGGCTTAACACGTAGCCCGTGCCCCTTTGAAGACGTCTACTAATGACGAAACATGTAGGGCGTGGCTACGTTGTAAGCCGTCACGATTGCCCCATGTTATGCACAGGTTATTACGATTCTTATATGCCGGCTTGTTTGTATTTTTACCTCACGGAGCGTGCACTCTCCTTTGCGGTCTGTATTTTTATTCAATAAATTCCGAAACTTTTTACACTATTGGAGCTCCGCTCTTTTGCTTTTTCCTTTGCCACACTGGGAGCAAGAGAGCTTTCCTTCCCCCCTCTCCAGGCGTTTCACTTGGACCAGCCCGGATCGGAGACAACATTCCTGACAGCTGCTGGGGAGATCTTTTCATTACACGGTCCCTGCAGAGGGCAAAAATCTGCATGCCTGATAGACCCTGCCAAGGAAGGGGTCCAACACGGAGGGTAAGAGTCCACCTTTATCACTTTCTCACTTATTGGAGTCACCGCCAGTGGATTTGCACCATCCTGCACATCTCTCTCCTTTGTCAATCCACTCATAGGGGGATTAGTTGCTGCTGAGCTGTATAGTGGATGGAAGCTTTTTTTCACTGATGAACTTTTTATGTTTGAACCCATGGACTGAGTTTGTTTGATTTTTAGATTTTCACTCTATTAATATCATTGTACTTCACATGTACACATTTTTTGTTTCTTCTTTTTATTTGAGTTTTTGTTTTGCACTTATATATTTCTACCACTCATGGAGTCATTTACTTGCTCTCAGTAGATTGTGGTTTTTACTACCACCCACATGTATTCACATCTATGTGTGTATTTTCATATAATTAGCGCACTTTATTTATTTTTTATTTTTCATGGTATACACAGATATTGGTGTATTTTGTGTGCAGCTTTTACCTTTGACCTTTTTTGCTCTGCAGCGCAGTTTTTCTTTTTCTTTTTGAACCTTTCAGTATTCCGCAGTGCAGAATCAATAGGAGCACAGGCTGGCACTGGGTATTAGAGAAACAGCTGAATAGGGAATAGACATAAGATCTTCAGTAGGAGGGACACCAGACTTGCTCCTTAGGTCCTTTCCAGTAACAGATACCTCCAGTAGCCATCCAGCGTCTCTGGTTCTCCTCCTCAATCAGCATGTGAGGCCTCTTCTGGGCTTGAGTCCTAGTCAAACCTTTCCCACACTTGAGCATTCCCATCTCCAGGACAAGCCTGGATGTAGGCTGTATGAAGACTGAGCATATGGCAATTCTCCTAAGTATATATGCACTTCCCCAGCATGCACCACTTGCCAAGAAACCTCTAGTGAATGGCTGGTGAGCACACACACACGCATAATATTCCCCCATTGGCTGTCCCACACTACAGCCACTACACAAAAGGTGGTAGGGGCTTCACAAGCTTAATGTCACTCACTTGTTTTGTGGAAAACAAAAATCCATGAAACATCTAGGATAGGTTTGGGAAAGCTGAAAGCTTGGGTTGTGCAAAGTTTCAAGGCAATTGATTAAGGTTTAGGCACTTTATTGTAAGTTAAGCCCCATTAAGCTCCGCAAAAAAACAAGCTTAACACCTTCGTTTTCTTTGTGGGAGACCAAAATCCATGACTCTTCTAGGATAGGTTTGGGAAGTTGAAAACTTAGCTTATGCAAAGTTTCCAGACAATTTATGAAAGTTTAGGCACATTATGGTACATTAGGCTCTTTTTATACTGAGCCACATGTTTTGGGATTGTAAAATATAGCTTAACGTAAATAACTTTTGATGTGATTTAACAAATGAGCTGAAATGTTCTGAGTATGTTGGCATGGATAGAGTCTTCTATTGTATGAAGTTTGGGGGAAATTGGTTAACATTTAAGGTCTTTTTTGTACATTAAGCCACAATAAGCTCCCCAAAAACAAGCTTAATGTCCCTAGTTTGCCTTGTGGAACACCGAATCGCATGTAATTTATAGGATAAGTTTGGGAATTGAGATTTTACTCTGTGCAAAGTTTCAGGGCAAATGATTGAGGTGTAGGCACTTTATTACACGTTTATGTACATTAAGCTACATTAAAGCGGAGTTCCAGTCCCCCAGTTCAATTGTTTTCTTTTTAAGACTCCACTTCAACTTGATCCACTTTATATGCAATCTTTAGACAGTGTTATTCTAGTACTCACTTTTTTTCTATTCAAACATAAATAAAAAGATCTGGATCTCAGAAGCTGGCAGTGTCCATCTCCACTGTGGGCATCTGAAGCCCTCTTCTATCCATTTCAGGGAATCGGTGCAGCAGGCACCTCCACATCTCGCGCCTGCGCAGTAATGCCACTGTACGGAGCTCCTTCCTCTTGAGTCCTGACATGTTGCTATAGCAGCGCCGGCGGACGTTCCATCAATCATCGTGAGATTTTGTCACTAGGCGATTCACAAGGACTCCTGGGATACATGACGCCGTTATCCCAGGGGCCCTTGCAAATCGCCTAGTGACGTAATCGCCTCGGTGGGGACTACCGGAAATGCCGGAGAAAAAAAAGATAATTAAGGTATTTCCTTTAAAAAAAAAAAAAAAAAAAAGAATTTCCATGGCGAAAACGATTTTTACAGGGGATACCAAAGTGAGGAACTGTGTAAAATGGGTGGAACTCCACTTTAAGCCATTTTCACATTAAATGTTTTAGCATTGTAAAATATAGCTTAATGTGAATAACTTTTGGTGTGATTAACCAAATGAGCTGAAATTTTCAGAATATGTTGGCATGGATAGAGTCTTTTATTGTGTGAAGTTTGGGGGAAATTGGTTAACATTAAAGGTCTTTTTTGTACATTAAGCCACATTAAGCTCTCCAAAAAACAAGCTTAATGTCCAAAGTTTGCCTTGTGGTACACCGAATCGCATGAAACTTCTTAGATAGGTTTGGGAAGTTGATAACTTAGGCTGTGCAAAGTTTCAAGACAATTGATTGAGTTTAAGGCATATTATGGTACATTAAGCTCTTTACATTAAACATTTTAGCATTGTAAAATATAGCTTAATGTAAATAGGTTTGGGAAGTTGAGATTTTAAGCTGTGCAAAATTTCAGGGCAATTTATTGAGGTTTAGGCACTTTATTACACGTTAAGCTACATTAAGCCATTTTCACATTAAATGTTTTAGCATTGTAAAATATAGCTTAATGTGAATAACTTTTGATGTGACTTACCAAATGAGCTGAAATGTTCAGAATATGTTGGCATGGATAGAGTCTTCTATTGTGTGAAGTTTGGGGGAAATTGGTTAACATTTAAGGTCTTTTTTGTATGTTAAGCTCTCCAAAAAAACAAGCTTAATGTCCCTAGTTTGGCTTGTGGAACACCGAATCGCATGAAACTTCTTGGATAGGTTTGGAAATGTAATAACTTAGGCTGTGCAAAGTTTCAGAGCAATTGATTGAGGTTTAGGCACTTTATTACACGTTAAGGTACATTAAGCCATTTTCACATTAAATGTTTTAGTATGTCCCCCAAGTACGTCCTATGCGCAGCTTCCTGGCTGCTGAATGCAATTGTTCCTCCAGTAATTTTTGATCACACACTGCACTCATCTTGCCAACAATTTTGACCAAATTTCCTGTGCCTTTGTAACTCACACATCCCCAAAACATCAGTGATCCACCTCTGTACCTTTCATCATGGACCTTGTTGACTCCTCTACAAATGTAGTGTTTATGGTTGTGGCCAAAAAGCTCAATTTTGGTCTCATCACTCCAAATGACTTTGTGGCAGAAGGTTTGAGGCTTGTCTCTGCGCTGTTTGGGGTATTGTAATACTTGGTGGCATTTGCATAGTATGGCTTTCTTCTGGCGACTCAACCATGCAGCCCATCTTTCTTCAAGTGCCTCTTTATTGTGCATATTGAAACAGCCTGCCACGAGGGCCACGTACCTGATGTGAGACGTGGGGAGGCCTCCCTTGCACCTTAAAGCCTCTGAAGATGGAGACAGAGACTTGGTGGGGACACGGAGAGGCAGGGGTGCCAAGAGTGCCAAGCGCACCGTGCAAGCCTTAGTCCGGGATCTGAGCTGAGGTCAAGTCCAGTTGGGCAACGAAACATAAAAGGGTTTATCAGAAGAAGAATGGTCAAGATCCAAGCCAGGGTCTGTTCCAATCTGAAAAGTGAGTGGCAGCTGAGTAAAAAAGGGGCAAAGAAGTAGAATGGTTAAGGTACAAATCCGAGGTCAAAGGCAAGCAGCAATCAAGAGCAGTCAAACAGGTTTCCAGGTCACAACAGGTTCAGACAGATCACACACTAGCACAGCAACAAGGGGGGACTGAAGATAATCCAGCAATTTGGGCTTATATAGCTGGGCTTATATAGGGAAGATTGAGGTCACTTCCTATGTGCCTCCTGGGCATTTTTCCGCTTTTTTCCATCAGGTTGATGTCACTTCCTGTGCGCCTCCCGGGTATTTTCCCACCTTTTTCCATCGGGTTGAGGTCACTTCCTGTGCGCGTCCTGGGCATTTTCCTGCCCTTTTCCATCAAATCTTCTGTGCAGGTGCGGGTTGGTGCCCTGAGGCGTCTGTGGCGCATGCTCAGTTGGCACAGATTTCTTCTTGTGGCAACGCCCCATTAGTGCATGTGTAGTAAGCCCTGGACTCTTACAGAGCCCCCCGAATGGGGCGTCAGGGATAAAGCTTGCTGAAATAACTGTCGGAGAAGAACTGGAGCGTGCATATGTGGCTCGGGTTCCTAGGAATTCTCTTCAGGGCCCTAACCCCTCCACTGTACCAGAAATTGGCGTCCGCGGCCCGTTCTACAGCAGTCCAGGATGGCCTCCACCTCGTACTCCTCAATCCCTTTAATCATAGAGGGAGGCGGAGGACCGGCCCCATGTTCCCCAAAGGGGTTCGGGGCCACAGGCTTCAGGAGGGAGGCATGGAAGACAGGGTGGATCTGGTAAGTTGAGGGCAGTTTGAGTTTGTAGACAACAGGGTTGAATCGAGACAGGACAGGGAAGGGCCCAATGAACTTAGGGCCCAATTTCTTGGAGGGACAGGCCAACTCTAAATGCCTGGTAGACAGCCAAACCTTGACTCCTGGTTGAAGATCCAGGTCCCCCTGCCACCTTCGATCATAGAAGATCTTGTAATCCAGCTGTGCCTTGGCCATGGTATCCTTTAGGAGCTCTAAGTTGTTGTGTAGAAACTCCACTCTGTTCCAGACAGCCGGGACCGAAGCAGAAGCGGATAGGACAGGGGGAAAAGAAGGGTGGTACCCCAGGTTGGCGTAGAACGGTGATTGCTTAGTGGTAGAATGTATTGTGGTGTTGTATGCAAATTCTGCGCAAGGAAGTAGGGAAGCCCAATTGTCTTGGACAAAGGTGGAGAAGCAACAAAGGTACTGTTCAAGAGTTTGGTTCGTGCGTTCAGTTTGTCCATTGGTCTGAGGGTGGTAGGCCGAAGAGTAGTGGTTCTCAATGTCTAGTGCAGGGTAGAGCTCCTTTCAGAATTTGGAGGTGAATTGGACCCCACGATCCGATACAATATTGCTGGGGACCCCATGGAGGCGTATGATCTCCTTGATAAAAGCCTGAGCTGTTTCTGGGGCGGAAGGAGTGCCAATCATAGGAATAAAATGAGCCATAGCCGTAATCCATGCTGATCTGTTCCCTGGGACTGGAGGTAACAGGCAGGGGGCATAGGAGACCCCATGATTTATTCTTTTCCGTTTTGCTGTGATTGCACACTGGGCAGGAATTGATGTAAGCGTGGCAGTCTGCCTTGAGGGTAGGCCACCAAAAGGTTTGCAAAAGCAGATCAGTGGTTTTGGTCACCCCAAAATGCCCTGCTAACTTGTTGTCATGGCAGAGTTTGAGCACAGGTCATGGAAGAAAAGTCCGTCCTTTTCTTGCAGATGTTCTCCTGAGGGCAATTGGTCTAGAGAGGAGGCCAGTTTAATCCTTGACAAGAGGTCATCCGTAAGTAGGAAGAAATTATAGGAGGGAATAACGCGTCCATTGTTGGCGAGTTATCTGATGCGGGATACATGCGGGATAGAGCATCAGGTTTACAATTCTTGGATCCCGGACAGTACGTGATGTGCATTTGAGATCGGGTGAAGAAGAGAGCCCATCTGGCTTGTCTAGGTCTGAGATGTTTAGCTGTACAGAAGTATTCCAAATTCCTATGATCAGTGTAGACAAGCATAGGGTGCGAGGCTCCTTCCAATAGATATCGCCATTTTTCCAGGGCCAGTTTAATGGCAAGGAGTTCCCGGTCCCCTACATCATAGTTCCTTTCGGCTGGGGACAACTTCCTGGAAAAGAAGGGAACAGGATGCAAGATGGCTGTGGTTTTGTGGCGCTGAGAAAGGACTGCCCCAACCACAATCTCTGAAGCATCGACCTCCAAAACATAAGGCAGGGCTGGGCCATGATGACGAATGACCAGGACAGAGGTGAATTGCTTCTTGAGTTTGTCGAAAGCCGTTTGTGCTGAGGGGAACCACAAAAAGAAGCCTTTGACGAATCTTCTATAAAAATTGGCAAATCCCACAAACCTCTGGACACTCTTACGGTCCGAGGGTACTTGCTATTCAAGAACTGCAGTTACCTTCTGGGGGTCCATGGAGAGGCCAGAAGTTAAAATAATGAGGCCAAGGAATTGTATGGTATCTTTCTCAAACTCACATTTTTCAAGCTTGGTGTAGAGTTTATGGGCTCAGAGGCGAAAAAGGACTTTTCACATGTGGATGTGTTGTGCCTCGAGGGAAGGTGATAAAACAAGGATGTCATCTAAGTACACTATCATAAAGAGGTCAAGAAAATCCTGAATGATGTCATTCACCAAGTGTTGGAAAGTTGCTGGGGCGTTACACAGCCCAAATGGCATGACCAAATACTCAAAATGCCCAAACCTAGTACGAAAAGCCGTTTTCTATTCATCGGCCTCTCTTATCCTTATTAAATTGTAGGCCCCTGTAGGTCCAATTTTGAGAAGACCTTTGTGGTGCGGAACCTCTGAATGAGCTCAGGGACTAGAGGCAATAAGTATCGATTCTTGATTGTGATACTGTTTAATTCTCTGTAGTCGATACATGGTCTTAAAGAATGGTCCTTGTTTCCACAAAGAAGAGTTTACGGCCAGCAGGAGAGGTAGAGGGCCGGATGAATCCTTTCCTAAGATTGTCATCAATGTATTTTCAGAGGACTTCTAATTCAGGATCAGAGAGTGGGAAGATCCTTTCAAATGGTAATGCAGAACCAGGAAGAAGCTCAAGGGGGCAATCATACGGCCAGTGAGGTTGCAGGGATTCAGCCCCCTTCTTGTTGAAGACGTCCAGGAAGTCTCTGTAAACCTGGGGGGAAGAGTGTTGTCATCTGTGGAAAGGGGTGAACCATCAAACAGGCTTGTTGTAGGAAACAGTGTTGTAAGAAATAGGGTGAGCCGAAAGACACACCTTGAGTGGACCAATCAATCTGTGGCTGGTGCTGTCGAAGCCACAGTAACCCCAAAATAACCAGAAAAATGGGGGAAGAAATCACGTCCAGCCGAAGATATTCCCAATGGTCTGCTTCAGTGGTGGCCAATATGAGAGTGGTCTCATTGGTTATGGGACTCGAGGTTGGTGTGGAGCCATCTGCCAGATGAATGGTAAATGGCTGGGGCTTCTTGCATAGTGGGATTCCATACTTTTTGGAGAAGTGGATGTCAATAAAGCAGCTGCAAGCCCCAGAGTCAATAATGGCTGCTACTTGGACTATCCTTCCCGGTATCTGCTAAGAGAGAGGCAGAGAGTGAGATGTGAGGATTTAACAACGTACGGTGAAACAGATGGGGGGTTCGATCCACTTACCCGGCTTAATGGGACATCCCTGAAAAAGTGACCCGCTCCACCACAATACAGGCATAAATTGTTCAGGCGACGGGCTTTGAGTGTGAGGGGTGCATGAACTAAGCCGAATTGCATCGGTTCTGCGTCATGAATTGGGGTTGATGCGTGGGTCTCAGGGGTTCTCAGGTGTGGAGCCATGGGTACACGTGGGAGCATCCATGTGGGACGGGCCATACCGGATCGTTCCCTACGACGTTCTCTGAGTCTGTAATCAAGCTAGATAGCCAACTGAATTGTAGGCTCCAAAGTATCAGGGAGCCCCACTCTTGCTAATTCGTCTTTGAGGGGCTCAGACAGGCCAAAGCGAAACTGATGGCGCAAGGCAGCGTCTTTCCATGCAGTGTCTGCAGCCCACTTGTGGATTTCCGTTATGTAATCTTCAACAGGGCGTTTCCCCTGTTGTAGAGAGGTCAACACTGTTTCAGCCGTGGTGGTTCGTTGTGGGTCATCATAGAGGATTGCCATGGCATTGAAGAAAGAAGACAGTGAGTGCAGTATAGGACTCTCCCTTTCCAATAGCTGATGAGCCCATGCTTGAGGTTCTTCTGTAAGTAAGGCTACTATGAACCCGACCTGTGTATCCTCTGAAGAGTAGGTCCTAGGCTGTAAGGTAAAGTATGGTCGACACGCATTCCTGAAAGCCCGGAACTTGTGGCGAACCCCTGAAAAGCGTTCCGGCATAGGAACCCATGGTTCAGGAGCTGGAGTAGAGATGGGCTTCTCCATAGCCATAACAGGTAGTTCAGCAGGGCTCAGAACTGAGGGATTGGCCATTGCAGTCAGCCAACCTTTCAGTTGAAAGTACCCCTCTTGTATGGACGTCAGGGCCTGAGACACAGAGGCCACTTGTTGGCACAGGGCCTCGAAGGCGGAAGCACTCCCCTCAGTCTCAGACATGGCTGGATTATTCTGTCACGAGGTCCACGTACCTGATGTGAGACCGAAGTAGTGGGGAGGCCTCCCTTGTACCTCGGGTCCTTAAAGCCTCTGGAGATGGAGACAGAGACTTGGTGGGGACACAGTGGCAGGGGTGCCAAGGGTGCGGAGCACCATGCAAGCCCTAGTCCGGGATCTGATCCGAGGTCAAGTCCAGTTGGGCAACAAAGCATAAAGGGGTTAATCAGAAGAAGAATGGTCGATGTTCCAAGATGAGGTCGGTTCCAATCTGGCAGCTGAGTACAAAAGGGGCAAAGAAGTAGAATGGTTAAGGTACAAATCCGAGGTCAAAGGCAAGCAGCAATCAAGAGTAGGGATGAGCCGAACACCCCCCTGTTCGGTTCGCACTAGAACATGCGAACAGGAAAAAAGTTTGTTCGAACACGCGAACACCGTTAAAGTCTATGGTACACAAACATGAATAATCAAAAGTGCTAAATTTAAAGGCTTTTATGCAAGTTATTGTCATAAAAAGTGTTTGGGGACCTGGGTCCTGCCCCAGGGGACATGGATCAATGCAAAAAAAAGTTTTAAAAATGGCCGTTTTTTCAGGAGCAGTGATTTTAATAATGCTTAAAGTCAAACAATAAAAGTGTAATATTCCTTTAAATTTCGTAGCTGGGGGGTGTCTATAGTATGCCTGTAAAGGGGCGCATGTTTCCCATGTTTAGAACAGTCTGACAGCAAAATGACATTTCAAAGAAAAAAAGTCATTTAAAACTACTCGCGGATATTGCATTGCCGGTCCGACAATACACATAGAAGTTCATTAATAAAAACGGCATGGGAATTCCCCACAGGGGAACCACGCGCCAAAATTAAAAAAAAAAAAAACGCCGTGGGGTCCCCCCAAGAACCCATACCAGACCCTTATCTGAGCACGCAACCTGGCAGGCCGCAGGAAAAGAGGGGAGGACGAGAGAGCGCCCCCCCTGAACCGTACCAGGCCACATGCCCTCAACATTGGGAGGGTGCTTTGAGGTAGCCCCCCAAAACACCTTGTCCCCATGTTGATGAGGACAAGGGCCTCATCCCCACAACCCTGGCCGGTGGTTGTGGGGGTCTGCGGGCGGGGGGCTTATCGGAATCTGGAAGCCCCCTTTAACAAGGGGACCCCCAAATCCCGGCCCCCCTGTGTGAAATGGTAAGGGGCCTACCATTTCACTAAAAAACTGTCAAAAATGTAAAAAATGACAAGAGACAGTTTTTGACAATTCCTTTATTTAAATGCTTCTTCTTTCTTCTTTCTTCTAGCTTCCTTCATCTTCTTCTTCTGGCTCTTCTGGTTCTTCCTCCGGTGTTCTCGTCCAGCATCTCCTCCGCAGTGTCTTCTATCTTCTTCTCCTCGGGCCGCTCCGCACTCATGGCATTGGGGGAGGCTCCTGCTCTTCTCTTCATCTTCTTCTCTTCTTCATCTTCTTCATCTTCTTCTCTGGGCCGTTCCGCATCCATGCTGGCATGGTGGGAGGCTCCCGCTGTGTGACGCATCTCCTCCTCTGACGGTTCTTAAATGATGGGGGGCGGGGCCACCCGGTGATCCCGCCCCCCTCTGACGCACGGTGACTTGACGGGACTTCCCTGTGACGTCCCGGGGAATGCCACAGGGAAGTCCTGTCATGTCCCGTGCGTCAGAGGGGGCGGGGTCACTGGGTGGCCCTGCCCCCCGTTATTTAAGAACCGTCAGAAGAGGAGACGCGGCACACAGCGGGAGCCTCCCTCCATGCCAGCATGGATGCGGAGCGGCCCGGAGAAGAAGATGAAGAAGAGAAGAAGATGAAGAAGAGAAGAAGATGAAGAGAAGAGCAGGAGCCTCCCCCCATGCCATGGGTGAGGAGCGGCCCGAGGAGAAGAAGATAGAAGACGCAGCGGAGGAGATGCTGGAAGAGAACACCGGAGGAAGAACCAGAAGAGCCAGAAGAACCAGAAGAAGATGAAGGAAGATAGAAGAAAGAAGAAAGAAGAAGCATTTAAATAAAGGAATTGTCAAAAACTGTCTCTTGTCATTTTTAACATTTTTGACAGCTTTTTAGTGAAATGGTAGGGGTACTTTTGTACTCCCTTACCATTTCACACGGGGGGGGCCGGGATCTGGGAGTCCCCTTGTTAAAGGGGGCTTCCAGATTCTGATAAGGCCCCCGCCCGCAGACCCCCACAAACACCGGCCAGGGTTGTGGGGATGAGGCCCTTGTCCTCAACAACATGGGGACAAGGTGTTTTGGGGGGCTACCCCAAAGCACCCTCCCAATGTTGAGGGCATGTGGCCTGGTACGGTTCAGGAGGGGGGGCTCTCTCTCGTCCCCCCCCCTTTTTCTGCGGCCTGCCAGGTTGCGTGCTTGGATTTTTGGGGGGACCCCACGCCGTTTTTTTTTTATTTTGGCGCGGGGTTCCCCTTAAGATCCATACCAGACATGAAGGGCCTGGTATGGAATTTAGGGGGACCCCCACGTCATTTTTTAAAAAAAATTTGGCCGGGGTTCCCCTTAATATCCATACCAGACATGAAGGGCCTGGTATGGAATTTAGGGGGACCCCCACGTCATTTTTTTTTTTAATTTTGGTTCGGGGTTTCCCTGTGTGGAATTCCCATGCCGTTTTTATCAATAAACTTTTATGTGTATTGTCGGACCGGCAATGCAATAGCCGCGAGTAGTTTTAAATGACTTTTTTTCCTTTGAAATGTCATTTTGCTGTCAGACTGTTCTAAACATGGGAAACATGCGCCCCATTTACAGGCATACTATAGACACCCCCCAGCTACAAAATTTAAAAGGACTATTACACTTTTATTGTTTGACTTTAAGCATTATTAAAATCACTGCTCCTGAAAAAACGTCCGTTTTTAAAACTTTTCTTGCATTGATCCATGTCCCCTGGGGCAGGACCCAGGTCCCCAAACACTTTTTATGACAATAACTTGCATATAAGCCTTTAAAATTAGCACTTTTTATTTCTCCCATAGACTTTTAAAGGGTGTTCCGCGGCATTCGAATTTGCCGCGAACACCCCAAATTGTTCGCTGTTCGGCGAACTTGCAAACAGCCGATGTTCGAGTCGAACATGAGTTCGACTCGAACTCGAAGCTCATCCCTAATCAAGAGTAGTCAAACAGGTTTCCAGGTCACAACAGGTTCAGACAGATCACACACTAGCACAGGCACAAGGGGGGACTGAAGATAATCCAGCAATTTGGCAGTGTCTGGGCTGGGTTTATATAGGGTAGTTTGAGGTCACTTCCTGTGCGCCTCCTGGGTATTTTTCGCCTTTTTCCATCAGGTTGAGGTCACTTCCTGTGCGTGTCCTGGGCATTTTCCTGCCCTTTTCCATCAAGTCTTCTGCGCAGGTGCAGGTTGGCACCCTGAGGCATCTTTGGCGCATGCTCAGTTGGCACGGATTTCCTCTTGCAGCAACGTGCCATTGGTGCATGCGTAGTAAGCCGTGGACTCTTACACAGCACCACACACCACATGTTTTCAGAGAGTCCTGTATTTTACCTGAAGTTATTTGTGGGGTTTTCTTTGCATCCCAAACAATTTTCCTGGCAGTTGTGGCTGAAATTTTAGTTGGTCTACTTGACCGTGGTTTGGTTTCAACAGAACCCCTAATTTTCCACTTCTTGATTAGGGTTTGAACTCTGCTGATTGGCATTTTATACAGTTCAACTACCTTTTCCTGCAGATCCTTTGACAATTATTTTGCTTTCCCAATGACTCAAAATTCAGAAACTTCAGTGCAGCACTGGATGAAAGATGCAAGGGTCTGTCAGGAGTCCAGAAACTCATTGACCTTTTTTACACACACACACACACACCAATTACAAGCAAACAGATCACAGGTGAGGATCGTTACCTTTAATAGCCATTCAAACCCCTTTGTGTCAACTTGTGTGCATGTTATCAGGCCAAAATCACCATGGTATGTAAACATTTGATCAGGGTCATTTGGGTAGTTTCTGTTGTGATTATGGTTTAAAAAGATTAAACACAGTTGATTTATAATAAATGGCTTCAGCCAAACACTAACCATGAGTGAAAGAAAGGTTTTTGTGTTATCATTCATATTCTCAGAAAAATGGCCAAGAAAGCATAAATTCTGCTGGGGTATGTAAACCTATGAGCACAACTGTACATATCATCCCATGTAGACAAAAGGAGATGAGCCTCATTGCGCAGTACATAAAGACAGTATTTATTTAATAAAAACTAGTGAAATTACACTCACATTGGAGACAAACAAAAACGGGCTTTGTTTGTAAATGTGCAGCCGCCATACCCACCAGAAAGATGGCCGCCGTGTCCCAGCATGTAGTAGCGTCTTGTCCCACATGTCACAGAAATTGTCCCACATGTCACAGAATTTGTCCCATGTCACAGAAATTGTCCCAAGTCACAGGGACTACCGCACGTGTCACAGAAATTGGCCAATGTCACAGAAAGTGTCCCACATGCCAGGGACTACCGCACATGTAACAGAAATTGTCCCATGTCACAGAAATTGCCCATGTCACAGAAATTGTCCCATGTCACATAAAGTGTCCCACATGTCACAGAAAGTGTCCCATGTCACAGTAATTTTCACAGAAATTGTCCCACATGTCACATAAATTGTCCCATGTCACATAAATTGTCCCACATGTCACAGGGACTACGCACATGTCACAGACATTGTCCCATGTCACATAAATTGTCCCACATAGTTACATAGTATGTGAGGTTGAAAAAAGACACAAGTCCAACCTATGTGTGTGTGATTACGGTATATGTCAGGATTACATTGTATATCCCTGTATGTTGTGGTCGTTCAGGTGCTTATCTAATAGTTTTGTGAAACTATCGGTGCCCCCCCGCTGATACCACCACCCGTGGAAGGGAATTCCACATCCTTGCCGCTCTTACACCAAAGAACCCTCTACATAGTTTAAGGTTAAACCTCTTTTCTTCTAATTTTAATGAGTGGCCACATGTCTTGTTAAACTCCCTTCAGCAAAAAAGTTTTATCCCTATTGTGGGGTCACCAGTATGGTATTTGTAAATTGAAATCATATCCCCTCTCAAGCGTCTCTTCTCCAGAGAGAATAAGTTCAGTGCTCGCAACCTTTCCTCCTCCAGACCCTTTATTAGCTTTGTTGCCCTTCTTTGTACTCGCTCCATTTCCAGTACATCCTTTCTGAGGACTGGTGCCCAGAACTGGACAGCATACTCTAGGTGTGGCCGGATCAGAGTCTTGTAGAGTGGGAGAATTATCGTTTTATCTCTGGAGTTGATCCCCTTTTTAATGCATGCCAATATTCTGTTTGCTTTGTTAGCAGCAGCTTGGCATTGCATGCCATTGCTGAGCCTATCATCTACTAGGACCCCCAGGTCCTTTACCATCCTAGATTCCCCCAGAGGGTTCTCTCCCCAGTGTATAGATTGCAGTTATATTTTTGCCACCCAAATGCATTATTTTACATTTTTCTACAATAAACCTCATTTGCCATGTAGTTGCTCACCCCATTCATTTGTTCAAATCTTTCTGCAAGGTTTCCACATCCTGCGGAGAAGTTATTGCACTGCTTAGCTTAGCTTAGCTTAGTATCGTCCACAAATACAGAGATTAAACCCCATCCTCCAGGTCCTTTATGGGGACCCCACTACCCACCCCTGACCATTCTGAGTACTCTCCATTTATCACCACCCTCTGAACTCGCCCTGTTGTGGAAATTTTATGAAGATGTATTTTAATATGTATTGTCATAGTGTCTCCCAGTGTTAGTTCTCCCGCAACCCGCTCTAAAGAGCTGACTGGCAGACTGGCGCTGGTTGAGATGCGATTGGTAGTGGAAAACTTCCTTAGGTTGGAGAGAAGTGTTCGCAGAGTGGGGATATGTCTGCCGGCGAAGGGCCCCTGTGTGATGCACAGAACGATCGTCTGGGGGGGATGTGTTCGCTCTGCAAATACATTATCGGTTTAGTGGATGTGTGCTCGTGTCACCCCTGTATGCCTGATCAACATATTTGGGGTGCCATGGCATACACCTGCAGATAATCTCCCATCAGCTGGAACGGTAGTATAGTCCAGGTATGCGTTGTTCTCTGAACAACGCAGAATAAGGATTCACGCCAAAAGGTAAAAACGTGAATCTTTAAGTCGTTATGGTCGGGAAAACCATTCATGATCTCAGGCTTCCTGTGATCATGCTGAAGATAGCTTACAGAGACAGGGGGCTGGAGATCGTACACACTGCCCCTGCCCAGACATGCCCATAGGACTCCCCTAGTCATTGTTCATTGGTTGTTGTATAACCCCTGCTGTTTGAGGGAATGCCTTTGCTTGATTGATCGATTGTGAAACCATGAGGCTCCATTGTTTATATGAATAAAAGTTGGCTCCCAGGAAGAGAGGAGGGTAGATGAAGGAGCGATGGAGCTAAGATGGTGATTATGTCAGTTTACTGGGGAAATGCGGGAGACATGGGTTATTTAAAGATGCATTATACCATTAGACTGAATGTGTGCTTATTAGCCCAAAAGAGGATAGTGGGTTAAGATGGAGGCTCAGTGTCAAGGCTGGGCTCAGCCCTTCCTTCTCTGAGCTAGCCGCTCAGCTGTCGGCTAATTGCCAGCTCCTTTCTCTCCACAGTGACTCAGCTGTTGATGATCTGCTCCGCTTCCCTAGCGATTTGGGGGCAATCCAGTTCAATGCAGAGGGTTCCTCAACCAGGTTGAGATATACTTTGAGATGCTGCCCCAGGCGTTTCCCACGGACAGAAGCAAAGTAAGTTTTGTGATATCTTTGCTTTCTGAGAGCCTCTATGGGAGACGCAAAAACCTGTGGTCCTGAGTTACCCAGAATTTGTGGCCTCCTTCAAAAGGGTATTTGACGTTCCCGCACGCTCCGCTTCTGCTGCCAAGAGCCTCATGTCCATCAAACAGAGTACGAGAACTGTTGCTGATTACGCCATTGAATTCCGTACTCTGGTGGTCTCTCAATGTAACATCAAGGATGAGATAGCAGCCCGAGATATACCCACTGAGCTGGAGAGGTTGATCACATTTGCCATCCTCATTGACTCCAGACTCAGAGAAAGACTCTCTTTTAAGGAGCGCTGGCGTAAGCCTTCTGTGCATATGTCTCCGAGCTTTGCAGTCCCACCCTTACCTCCCTAACCTCCCATGCCTCCTGGTACCAAGTTGGTCAGTGAAGATGAACCCATGCACTTAGGCTTCATGAGTCTCTCTGCAGATGAGAGAGCCCTTAGGAGAAGAGAGAGATTGTGCCTTTATTGTGGCCAGGCTGGTCACTTTTTGAAGTCTTGTCCTACCCGTCCAGGGAACGCCCAAACTTTAAGGTCCTGTCACGGACAGACCTTAAGTGGCGTTGTTTCGTCTCCAGTTTCCCAGAAAGATAAGCCCCTGGTTTTGGTTACCCTGTCTTGGGCTAAGTCATCCATCAAGATACGGGCTCTAAATCGACTCTGGGGCTGCAGGCCTGTTCATTGATGCTGCCTTTGTATCGAAGCACTCGATTCCGCTGCAGCTGCGTGACACTCCACTTGCCATTGAGGCTCTTGACAGGAGACCTCTACAGCCTGCTCATGTGACTCATGAGACTGTTCCATTGTCCATGGCCATAGGGGCCCTTCACCATGAGATAATCCAATTCCAAGTTATTTCCTCACCTAAGTTTCCGCTTGTTATTGGTTATCCTTGGTTTACAGAGACACAACCCTTCTTTTGATTGGCTCCATGCTGAGGTTCTGTCTTGGTCGCCACAGTGCAGTGAGATGCTTTCAGAAGGTAGCCAAGGTCCTGTGCACCTCTCCACTCTCCTCCCTGTCTGAGTACCTCGATTTTAGCAATGTCTTTGACAAAGGTCAAGCCCGGTACTTTGCCTCCACACCGGTCGTATGATTGCGCAATTGACCTTCAACCTGGTGCCATACCCCCTCGTGGCCGGGTTTACCCTTTGTCAGTCTTGGCGGATAAGGCCATGGAGGAGTATGTTGCAGACACACTTTCTCATGGTTTCATCCGCAAATCCTCATCTCCTGCTGGTGCTGGTGTCTTTTTTGTGAAGAAGAAGAGTGGTGAACTGAGACCTTGTATCGATTTATAGGGGTCTCAATCGTTTCATGATTAAGAATGCCTATCCCATTCCGTTGATTACGGAGTTATTTGACTGCCTCAAGGGAGCAACGGTTTTCACAAAGCTTGATTTGAGAGGGGCATACAATCTCGTCAGGATTAAGGATGGCGACGAGTGGAAAACTGCATTTAATACCAGATCAGGTCATTATGAGTATCTCGTAATGCCTTTTGGCCTTTGTAACGCTCCGGCAGTTTTCCAGGAGTTCATTAACAATGTCCTCTGAGATTTGTTGCAGTTATGTGTGGTGGTTTATCTCGACGATATCCTCATATTTTCCAAGTCCCTGGAGTGCCACCACACAGATGTCTGTCATGTGCTTCAGAGACTACGAGAGAACAATCTCTATTGTAAGTTGGAAAAGTGTGACTTCCATTGTGAACAGGTGAAATTCCTGTCATTTCCACTGCTGGTTTTTCGATGGACCCAGAGAAACTTTCAGCGGTCCTACAGTGGCCTCGACCCGTGGGTTTACGTCCTCTGCATCGTTTTCTTGGCTTTGTCCACTATTATCGGAAGTTTATTTGTAACTTCTCATCTCTGGTCAAGCCCCTGACTGATATGACCAGGAAAGACGGCAACCGACAAAGTTGGTTTCCGGAGTCCATTAAGGCCTTTGAGAATCTCAAGGTTGTCTTTGTTTCTGCTCCTGTGTTGGCACACCCTGATCCTACGTTGCCTTGTATGCTTCTCAGACTGGAGTTGGCGCCCTTCTGTCTCAACGTCCTAACTCTGAGTGCACTATGCATCCGTGTGGCTACTTTTCCAAGAAATTGTCACCGGCAGAGTGCAATTATGAGATTGATGACAGAGAGCTGTTGGCGATCATTTTAGCCCTGAAAGAATGGAGACATTTCCTTGAAGGTACCACTATGCCGGTTCTCATTCTTACTGACCATAAGAATCTCACATTCTTGTCTGAGGCTAAGCGCCTCTCTACCAGAAGGGGGCGATGGGCTCTTTTCTTGTCGAGTTTTAATTACATTGTCTCATTCTTACCCAGTACTAAGAATGTAAGGGCTGACGCCTTGTCACGACAATTTTCCTCCACTTCCAAGATGGATTCGGTTCCGGTTCCTGTGATTTCTCCTGATCGTATTCTGGCTACGGTTCGCACCAGTCTTACTTCTCCTTTGGGTGACAAATTTCTTGCTGCTCAGGTCAATGCTCCTCCTGTGAAACCTTGTGACCGCTGCTTTGTTCCCGAGAGTCTCCGTACTGCCGTGCTCCAGACTTATCATTCTCCCCAGGCTATTGGCCACCCTGCAAAGAATCAACTCTTTTGGGCCATTTCCCAACAATTCTGGTGGCCTAGTCTACGTGCTTATGTAACCACCTTCATAGCTGCCTGTTTCGTGTGTGCCCAGAGTAAGACTCCACGACACCTTCCAGTGGGCCTCCTACAACCCATGCCCAATGGAGAGAGGCCCTGGACCCACCTGTCTATGGATTTCATTTTTATTTCTTCCAGGGCAACACAGTTATCCTTATGGTGGTTGACCGGTTCTCGAAAATGTTGCATTGTATTCCACTCAAGAAGTTGCCTACTTCTAAAGAACTGCCTTCTATTTTTGCTCGGGAGATTTTCCGCTTACATGGGCTACCCAAGGTGATTGTCTCAGACAGGGGTAGTCAGTTTGTGTCCCGGTTCTGGCGAGCCTTTTGTGCACAGTTGGGTATTCAGCTTGCTTTCTCCTCTGCGTATCACCCGAAGTCTAATGGGGCCGCAGAACGAGCCAATCAGTCCTTGGAACAATTCCTACATTGCTATATTTCTGACCATCATAACAACTGGTCAGACCTCTTACCGTGGGCGGAGTTTGCTCACAATAGTGCCTTCAATTCTGCTTCCCATTTGTCCCCGTTTATGGCGAAATATGGTTTCCAACCTTCCGTGTTGCTTGCCTCGTTTGTTCCGCAGAGTATTCCTGCGTTGGAGGAGCATCTCTGTGGTCTTTGTTCCACTTGGGCACAAGTCCAGGAGGCTTTGCAACATGCTAACGATCGGTACAAACTCCATGCTGACCACAGACGCCTGCCTGCGCCTTCCTACCAGGTTGGGGACAGAGTCTGGCTGTCGTCTCGCAACCTCTGACTTCGTGTTCCTTCTTTGAAGTTCGCACCAAAGTTTATTGGGCCTTTCGGTATCCTTTGCAGGATTAACCCAGTGGCTGCGTTGGACCTTCCTCCTAGTATGAGCATCTCTAATGTGTTTCATGTCTCCTTATTGAAACCTTTGGTCTGCAACCGCTTTACCACCTCGGTGCCACGTCCTCACCCTTTACAGGTTGAGAACCATGAGGAGTATGAAATACAATCCATTGTTGACTCCTGTAGGTTCCGTGGGCGCATACAGTACCTGGTGCATTGGAAGGGGTACGGTCCGGAGGAATGCTCTTGGGTATCATCCTCGGACGTACATGTCCCTGTCCTCCTCCGTGATTTCCATAGACATTTTCCCCTCAAGCCGGTGGTCCTCTGAGGGGGAGGGGTCGTTGAGGAGGGGGTACTGTCATGGCTGGACTCAGCCCTTCCTTCTCTGAGCTGGCTGCTCAGCTGTCAGCTAATTGCCAGCTCCTTTCTCTCCACAGTGACTCAGCTGTTGATGATCTGCTCGTCAGTGCTGCCTACTTAAAGCCGTCCAGCTCACGTCATCTCTGCCTTCGCCTTTGGTCACATCTCAGAGACTTTCTCCTGCGTTCCTGTTGAAGACTTGCTCGGCTGACGTCCCTTCTGGCTCCTGATCCTGCTTACTGTACTACTACGTTGATCTCTGGCTCTCTGACATTAGCATTGGCTGACTACCCGATCTGGTTACTGAACTCTGGCTATGTATTGACTATGCTTACTCTATTTACCTTTTTATTATTATTAAACATGTGTGATTAACTGTACTTCTGTCTCGGTCTGATTCATGGTTTCTGTCAGTAGGCGAAGGCCATGAATTCAGAAGATGCAGTCAGTCCACTTGTTGGAAATATTTTTTCCAGATTGGATGACCAGGATCACCGCATGGATCAGTTTGCCTTGGCATTACAAATGCTCCTGAGTCACACAGCTAACCTAGAATCTTCCACTATGGCTGCTCTGGTACAACCTGTGTTGCAGGCCGTCCCTGCTGCTGCTCCAGTCTCTGTGCAGTATTACCTCTATAAGAGGCATGTCTGGTTCCGCTCCGCTTCCCTAGCGATTTGGGGGCAATCCAGTTCAATGCAGAGGGTTCCTCAACCAGGTTGAGATATACTTTGAGATGCTGCCCCAGGCGTTTCCCACGGACAGAAGCAAAGTAAGTTTTGTGATATCTTTGCTTTCTGAGAGCCTCTATGGGAGACGCAAAAACCTGTGGTCCTGAGTTACCCAGAATTTGTGGCCTCCTTCAAAAGGGTATTTGACGTTCCCGCACGCTCCGCTTCTGCTGCCAAGAGCCTCATGTCCATCAAACAGAGTACGAGAACTGTTGCTGATTACGCCATTGAATTCCGTACTCTGGTGGTCTCTCAATGTAACATCAAGGATGAGATAGCAGCCCGAGATATACCCACTGAGCTGGAGAGGTTGATCACATTTGCCATCCTCATTGACTCCAGACTCAGAGAAAGACTCTCTTTTAAGGAGCGCTGGCGTAAGCCTTCTGTGCATATGTCTCCGAGCTTTGCAGTCCCACCCTTACCTCCCTAACCTCCCATGCCTCCTGGTACCAAGTTGGTCAGTGAAGATGAACCCATGCACTTAGGCTTCATGAGTCTCTCTGCAGATGAGAGAGCCCTTAGGAGAAGAGAGAGATTGTGCCTTTATTGTGGCCAGGCTGGTCACTTTTTGAAGTCTTGTCCTACCCGTCCAGGGAACGCCCAAACTTTAAGGTCCTGTCACGGACAGACCTTAAGTGGCGTTGTTTCGTCTCCAGTTTCCCAGAAAGATAAGCCCCTGGTTTTGGTTACCCTGTCTTGGGCTAAGTCATCCATCAAGATACGGGCTCTAAATCGACTCTGGGGCTGCAGGCCTGTTCATTGATGCTGCCTTTGTATCGAAGCACTCGATTCCGCTGCAGCTGCGTGACACTCCACTTGCCATTGAGGCTCTTGACAGGAGACCTCTACAGCCTGCTCATGTGACCCATGAGACTGTTCCATTGTCCATGGTCATAGGGGCCCTTCACCATGAGATAATCCAATTCCAAGTTATTTCCTCACCTAAGTTTCCGCTTGTTATTGGTTATCCTTGGTTTACAGAGACACAACCCTTCTTTTGATTGGCTCCATGCTGAGGTTCTGTCTTGGTCGCCACAGTGCAGTGAGATGCTTTCAGAAGGTAGCCAAGGTCCTGTGCACCTCTCCACTCTCCTCCCTGTCTGAGTACCTCGATTTTAGCAATGTCTTTGACAAAGGTCAAGCCCGGTACTTTGCCTCCACACCGGTCGTATGATTGCGCAATTGACCTTCAACCTGGTGCCATACCCCCTCGTGGCCGGGTTTACCCTTTGTCAGTCTTGGCGGATAAGGCCATGGAGGAGTATGTTGAAGACACACTTTCTCATGGTTTCATCCGCAAATCCTCATCTCCTGCTGGTGCTGGTGTCTTTTTTGTGAAGAAGAAGAGTGGTGAACTGAGACCTTGTATCGATTTATAGGGGTCTCAATCGTTTCATGATTAAGAATGCCTATCCCATTCCGTTGATTACGGAGTTATTTGACTGCCTCAAGGGAGCAACGGTTTTCACAAAGCTTGATTTGAGAGGGGCATACAATCTCGTCAGGATTAAGGAGGGCGACGAGTGGAAAACTGCATTTAATACCAGATCAGGTCATTATGAGTATCTCGTAATGCCTTTTGGCCTTTGTAACGCTCCGGCAGTTTTCCAGGAGTTCATTAACAATGTCCTCTGAGATTTGTTGCAGTTATGTGTGGTGGTTTATCTCGACGATATCCTCATATTTTCCAAGTCCCTGGAGTGCCACCACACAGATGTCTGTCATGTGCTTCAGAGACTACGAGAGAACAATCTCTATTGTAAGTTGGAAAAGTGTGACTTCCATTGTGAACAGGTGAAATTCCTGTCATTTCCACTGCTGGTTTTTCGATGGACCCAGAGAAACTTTCAGCGGTCCTACAGTGGCCTCGACCCGTGGGTTTACGTCCTCTGCATCGTTTTCTTGGCTTTGTCCACTATTATCTGAAGTTTATTTGTAACTTCCCATCTCTGGTCAAGCCCCTGACTGATATGACCAGGAAAGACGGCAACCGACAAAGTTGGTTTCCGGAGTCCATTAAGGCCTTTGAGAATCTCAAGGTTGTCTTTGTTTCTGCTCCTGTGTTGGCACACCCTGATCCTACGTTGCCTTGTATGCTTCTCAGACTGGAGTTGGCGCCCTTCTGTCTCAACGTCCTAACTCTGAGTGCACTATGCATCCGTGTGGCTACTTTTCCAAGAAATTGTCACCGGCAGAGTGCAATTATGAGATTGATGACAGAGAGCTGTTGGCGATCATTTTAGCCCTGAAAGAATGGAGACATTTCCTTGAAGGTACCACTATGCCGGTTCTCATTCTTACTGACCATAAGAATCTCACATTCTTGTCTGAGGCTAAGCGCCTCTCTACCAGAAGGGGGCGATGGGCTCTTTTCTTGTCGAGTTTTAATTACATTGTCTCATTCTTACCCAGTACTAAGAATGTAAGGGCTGACGCCTTGTCACGACAATTTTCCTCCACTTCCAAGATGGATTCGGTTCCGGTTCCTGTGATTTCTCCTGATCGTATTCTGGCTACGGTTCGCACCAGTCTTACTTCTCCTTTGGGTGACAAATTTCTTGCTGCTCAGGTCAATGCTCCTCCTGTGAAACCTTGTGACCACTGCTTTGTTCCCGAGAGTCTCCGTACTGCCGTGCTCCAGACTTATCATTCTCCCCAGGCTATTGGCCACCCTGCAAAGAATCAACTCTTTTGGGCCATTTCCCAACAATTCTGGTGGCCTAGTCTACGTGCTTATGTAACCACCTTCATAGCTGCCTGTTTCGTGTGTGCCCAGAGTAAGACTCCACGACACCTTCCAGTGGGCCTCCTACAACCCATGCCCAATGGAGAGAGGCCCTGGACCCACCTGTCTATGGATTTCATTTTTATTTCTTCCAGGGCAACACAGTTATCCTTATGGTGGTTGACCGGTTCTCGAAAATGTTGCATTGTATTCCACTCAAGAAGTTGCCTACTTCTAAAGAACTGGCTTCTATTTATGCTCGGGAGATTTTCCGCTTACATGGGCTACCCAAGGTGATTGTCTCAGACAGGGGTAGTCAGTTTGTGTCCCGGTTCTGGCGAGCCTTTTGTGCACAGTTGGGTATTCAACTTGCTTTCTCCTCTGCGTATCACCCGAAGTCTAATGGGGCCGCAGAACGAGCCAATCAGTCCTTGGAACAATTCCTACATTGCTATATTTCTGACCATCATAACAACTGGTCAGACCTCTTACCATGGGCGGAGTTTGCTCACAATAGTGCCTTCAATTCTGCTTCCCATTTGTCCCAGTTTATGGCGAAATATGGTTTCCAACCTTCCGTGTTGCTTGCCTCGTTTGTTCCGCAGAGTATTCCTGCGTTGGAGGAGCATCTCTGTGGTCTTTGTTCCACTTGGGCACAAGTCCAGGAGGCTTTGCAACATGCTAACGATAGGTACAAACTCCATGCTGACCACAGACGCCTGCCTGCGCCTTCCTACCAGGTTGGGGACAGAGTCTGGCTGTCGTCTCGCAACCTCTGACTTCGTGTTCCTTCTTTGAAGTTCGCACCAAAGTTTATTGGGCCTTTCGGTATCCTTTGCAGGATTAACCCAGTGGCTGCGTTGGACCTTCCTCCTAGTATGAGCATCTCTAATGTGTTTCATGTCTCCTTATTGAAACCTTTGGTCTGCAACCGCTTTACCACCTCGGTGCCACGTCCTCACCCTTTACAGGTTGAGAACCATGAGGAGTATGAAATACAATCCATTGTTGACTCCTGTAGGTTCCGTGGGCGCATACAGTACCTGGTGCATTGGAAGGGGTACGGTCCGGAGGAATGCTCTTGGGTATCATCCTCGGACGTACATGTCCCTGTCCTCCTCCGTGATTTCCATAGACATTTTCCCCTCAAGCCGGTGGTCCTCTGAGGGGGAGGGGTCGTTGAGGAGGGGGTACTGTCATGGCTGGGCTCAGCCCTTCCTTCTCTGAGCTGGCTGCTCAGCTGTCAGCTAATTGCCAGCTCCTTTCTTTCCACAGTGACCCAGCTGTTGATGATCTGCTCATCAGTCCTGCCTACTTAAAGCCGTCCAGCTCACTTCATCTCTGCCTTTGCCTTTGGTCACATCTCAGAGACTTTCTCCTGCGTTCCTGTTGAAGACTTGCTCGGCTGACATCCCTTCTGGCTCCTGATCCTGCTTGCTATACTACTACATTGATCTCTGGCTCTCTGACATTGGCATTGGCTGACTACCCGATATGGTTACGGAACTCTGGCTATGTATTGACTACGCTTACTCTGTTTACCTTTTTTTTATTATTAAACACGTGTGATTAACTGTATTTCTGTCTGGGTCTGATTCATGGTTTCTGTCAGCCAGAACCTTAGGAGTGAACAGAACCTCTTTCACAATCAGATCAGTAGGCTGTCTGATGCCTTAGGAAGGTTCTGCTTTGCAAAAGAACAAATTTTTCGTCTTTTGGTATAATGCCGGGAGTTTATTTGTATGTTTGTTATGTGTAAGTAACCGTATGTTGTGTATGATTTGTCAGTATTGATTGGGGTATTTGCCTCTGCTATGGGACCTATTTAGTACAGCCTGGAATGTGTGTGTGACTGATGATTGAATTTGTTTTGGGGCTGCCATGTGGCTTGGCGGGTGAGGTGCGACCAGGCATGGCTGTTCCATCATTTACAATGGGGACTGTTGGCTACTCCCTGTGGACAATAGCATGGGGGAGCACTTTTTGTTTTGAGATGAAAAGATCATGCATGCAAGCATCACTGTGGGTCTATGGAAGCTGATGCCAGAGTAAGTGTATGAACTTTATTTGGGAACAAGAGTGTATGTATGAGCAGTGTTATTTTGTGTTTTATGTAACGTTGTTGTTTGATTGGAGAGCCTGTGTTGTTTGGTTGGCCAAGGTCCCTAGTAGGGATGAGCTGAACACCCCCCGGTTTGGTTCGCACCAGAACCTGCGAATGGACCAAAAGTTCGCTCAAACTTTAGAACCCCATTGAAGGGTAATGAATACTTGTGCGCACACCAAAAATGAAACGAATAAATAATTGAAAAAATAAAATATAATAAAAATATCCACTAGAGATCATATAAAATCAGACTCAACAAAGTATAAAAGAGTAGCCGCCACAAATAATAGTGTTCACACACCAAAAGACAAATTTTTAAATGATAAATTGCGGCGCTTTACTATATAACAAACTACTGAGACGCCAAAAATTGTACAACACTACCCTACCAGGAAGATCCAAATGTAGGAACTCCAGGTAAAAATAGAGTTACAACAATTAATCTTCCATTATATTGTGCAATCAGAGGACACAAAGAAACCAATATTGATGAAACAGTGGAAAAGGATACAGGTCAAAGATAGATATGTAACAAAAATCAAAGTAATAAATAATAAATGACCAATTGGAGCAAAAAAAAAAAAAAAAAACACATCCCAGGTGTCACGTGTCATCCAGAGAGTAAATCCAGCACAACAAAACACTTAATGCAAAATATTGCTAATAAGAGTGCTTTGGGAATGCTACACAAATGTAGCAATTGGGTTCAAATGAAAACAATAAATGAAAGTAAAAGCGTGCATGAATGTATACAGTGCAGCATAAAAATCTGAAACTCAATGATAAGTGTACCAAGTGAAAATACAACAATACGTGCGGCATCAAATTATGACTTCAAAACCTAAACCAACACCTAATTTTCAAACAGGTGAACAATAACAAATAAATAATGTACAAATTCTTGATAAATATAGCACATAAAAGGTCCTATAAAAACTCCCATACACATTCAAATGCCACCGTGATAATAAATAAAAGTAGTTAATTTATATGGAGTTTGTCAGAATGGATTCCTCCAGGTGTAACCAATATAGTGAAAAAATGTGAAGATAAAGTGCATCAGGTTTGACAGTGAATAAGTCACATCAAAATCCCATAAAAGGTCCCATATAAAGTTAGATCCCCATTGTGGCAATCAAACAAGGAAAAAATGTCCAAATAAATTTCTCCAGATGTGATCGATATTAGGAAAATGTGCAATAATGGTGATGGTTCCCCCAGCCTCTCATCTCACGGCTAAACGATAACAGCCAAGCAAGCCAGCAACAATAAACCAGGCAGCTCCCGACCTCCCTGATGACGGGTCCCCTTGAGTACTCCGGGCTTATATTTCAGATGGCTCAGGTAGACTCAGCTCCAAGAAAATACAGAGGGAAGGACTCCATAGTGTAATAAAGTAAGACAATCTTTATTTAAGCCTCTATTCACTTACATGTAATATATCCACAATAAACGATAGAAGAACTGCAGCAGCTTCACTGCTCACCGATCCCGTGTTCTGCCGAGAAAGTTCCGCTCGGCGGATTAGTTCCCCCCTCTACTGCGCATGCGCAGTAGAAGGCAGCGGAAATAGCCGAAGCGGAACAGCTGAAAATCAGCTGTACACGGCGCCTGTAAGAGGGCCCCTCGCGGGCTCGCTTCGCTCGCCACGCTTCGGGCACGGCCTCGCTGCGCTCGGCACTTTTAGATTCCCCCTCTAGGTCCACTTGGATAGAGGGGAAGGAACCTGGACCCAGAGCGCAGGCGCCGTGTACAGCTGATTGAAGCTTTTGAGCTTCGGCTATCTCCGGCGGCCGACAGTAGTACGTACTGCGCAGGCGCTGCGCCTGCGCAGTACAGGGGGGGAACCTATCCGCCGAAGGAACTTATTCGGCAAGACACCGGCCGAGATCGGAGAGCCGAATGCAGCTGAATGACACGCCTCTCTCCTCCCTGACGCATTGCGTGACTGTCACGTCACTTTCTCAAAGGGTATGGAGACAGGCGGAGGCGGATCGCTCTTATGGCAGAGGGGTAGCCATAGCAACCCCTATGCCACGAGCGTAACGGCAGAACAAACAGGCGCTCCTTGTACATAAGGACATAATAGATTAAACCGATGATAGGTTAAATTGAATTAACTACAATCTCAAAGCTATACCATCCTCAATATACTAGATATTAACTTTGTTTTTCATACAATTAAAAATCAGAATCTTAAAATTATTGAATACATAATAAAAAATAGGTAAAAATTAAAAATATATAAAAAATATGTAAAAGTGGGGGAAGAGATGGAAGGACCCCCTCTAATGGTCAAAAGCAATATTGCACGTCCAGGCATTAGTATCTCATGGCAATCATAATATATTAAATACCACATAAATAATTTTTTTCTTTCAAATATAAAATATACTGAACAAGGAACAATGTAAAAATATCCAACATTCTAATAACCCTAATCTAAGAAGAAATGAAGAGGGGATCCAATAAGGTATTTAGTCCAAGAATAATAATCCTAATATAAACATAATGCAAGCATATAAAACCAGAGAAAATAATAGAGCAGCAGACGCCTCTAATAATTAGAAATAAAGCAATTAAGGTCAAACTCCACATTATGACCCAGAGGCGCTAAAGTACGGAGCTCATGAATCCAGCGAGATTCTGACTTACTCAGTTTTACCACTTTATTATCACTCCTCCAATGGGGTTTATATTTCTCAATTCCCCATACTTTCAATGAGGAGGGGTCTCTATTATGATATTGGTCATAATGTTTTGACAAACTGTGTTTCGGATAGCCATTCTTTATATTTTGGGTATGTTCTCTGAGTCTTTTCCATAATTCCCTTTTTGTTCGTCCTACGTACTGGATCTGACATGGACATTCCAACAGGTACACTACTCCCTCTGTTAGGCAAGATATAAATTCTTTAAACTGGTACTCTCTATTGGTAACTGTCGATTTAAAATTGCACTTCTTCTTTTTTATCTCATCTGTGTGTCTGCAGGTATAGCAAGTCTTACAGGGATAGAAGCCCTTCCCATCAAAGAAGGAAAACTCTCTCCACGGGGGGAGGGTCTAATACATTTTTTGCAACCAGGTCCCTCAATGTGGGCGCTCTTCGATATGTAAATTTTGGTTTCTCTGGTAGTAACGTTCCCAGATGCCTGTCTGCTTTCACTATATTCCAATATTTTCTAAAGATTTTCTCTATTTGCTTATGTTGCAAACTATAATCCATCACTAATGGTACGATGTTCATAGAGTCAGTTTTTCTGCTTGAGTCCTCTATTAGTTAACTTCTATCCATGGCTTCTACGTCTCTAATTTTTTCCTTTATAAAGTCAGAGCAATATCCCTTTTGAATAAATCTTTGCCCGACAAATTCAGATTGTTTAAGAAACACCTCTTGTTTTGTACAATTTCTTTTCAGCCTGGTCAACTGGCCCTTGGGTATATTGTTTAGCCAGGGGGCATGGTGACAACTATCTATTGGCAGGTAGCTGTTCCTGTCAACTTGTTTAAAAAATGTTTGTGTGATAAATCTTCCATCTTCTTTTAAAATCTCTAAATCTAAAAATTTTATTTTTTCATCAAAAAATTGTATTTTTTGTATTTTTTCATCATATATAAAATAAATAATAAATAAATAATAATAAAATAATAATTATAATAAAAATATCAATCTATCATGGGAGATTAATGATGAAAAAATAAAATTTTTAGATTTAGAGATTTTAAAAGAAGATGGAAGATTTATCACACAAACATTTTTTAAACAAGTTGACAGGAACAGCTACCTGCCAATAGATAGTTGTCACCATGCCCCCTGGCTAAACAATATACCCAAGGGCCAGTTGACCAGGCTGAAAAGAAATTGTACAAAACAAGAGGTGTTTCTTAAACAATCTGAATTTGTCGGGCAAAGATTTATTCAAAAGGGATATTGCTCTGACTTTATAAAGGAAAAAATTAGAGACATAGAAGCCATGGATAGAAGTAAACTAATAGAGGACTCAAGCAGAAAAACTGACTCTATGAACATCGTACCATTAGTGATGGATTATAGTTTGCAACATAAGCAAATAGAGAAAATCTTTAGAAAATATTGGAATATAGTGAAAGCAGACAGGCATCTGGGAACGTTACCACCAGAGAAACCAAAATTTACATAACGAAGAGCGCCCACATTGAGGGACCTGGTTGCAAAAAATGTATTAGACCCTCCCCCCGTGGAGAGAGTTTTCCTTCTTTGATGGGAAGGGCTTCTATCCCTGTAAGACTTGCTATACCTGCAGACACACAGATGAGATAAAAAAGAAGAAGTGCAATTTTAAATCGACAGTTACCAATAGAGAGTACCAGATTAAAGAATTTATATCTTGCCGAACAGAGGGAGTAGTGTACCTGTTGGAATGTCCATGTCAGATCCAGTACGTAGGACGAACAAAAAGGGAATTATGGAAAAGACTCAGAGAAAATACCCAAAATATAAAGAATGGCTATCCGAAACACAGTTTGTCAAAACATTATGACCAATATCATAATAGAGACCCCTCCTCATTGAAAGTATGGGTAATTGAGAAATATAAACCCCATTGGAGGGGTGATAATAACGTGGTAAAACTGAGTCAGTCAGAATCTCGCTGGATTCATGAGCTCCGTACTTTAGCGCCTCTGGGTCATAATGTGGAGTTTGACCTTGATTGCTTTATTTCTAATTATTAGAGGCATCTGCTGCTCTATTATTTTCTCTGGTTTTATATGCTTGCATTATGTTTATATTAGGATTATTATTCTTGGACTAAATACCTTATTGGATCCCCTCTTCATTTCTTCTTAGATTAGGGTTATTAGAATGGTGGATATCTTTACATTGTTCCTTGTTCAGTATATTTTATATTTGAAAGAAAAAAATTATTTATGTGGTATTTAATATATTATGATTGCCATGAGATACTAATACCTGGACGTGCAATATTACTTTTGACCATTAGAGGGGGTCCTTCCATCTCTTCCCCCACTTTTACATATTTTTTATATATTTTTAATTTTTACCTATTTTTTATTATGTATTCAATAATTTTAAGATTCTGATTTTTAGTTGTATGAAAAACAAAGTTAATATCTAGTATATTGAGGATGGTATAGCTTTGAGATTGTAGTCAATTCAATTTAACCTATCATCGGTTTAATCTATTATGTCCTTATGTACAAGGAGCGCCTGTTTGTTCTGCCGTTACGCTCGTGGCATAGGGGTTGCTATGGCTACCCCTCTGCCATAAGAGCGATCCGCCTCCGCCTGTCTCCATACCCTTTGAGAAAGTGACGTGACAGTCACGCAATGCATCAGGGAGGAGAGAGGCGTATCATTCAGCTGCATTCGGCTCTCCGATCACGGCCGAGATCGGTGAGCAGTGAAGCTGCTGCAGTTCTTCTATCGTTTAATGTGGATATATTACATGTAAGTGAATAGAGGCTTAAATAAAGATTGTCTTACTTTATTACACTATGGAGTCCTTCCCTCTGTATTTTCTTGGAGCTGAGTCTACCTGAGCCATCTGAAATATAAGCCCGGAGAACTCGAGGGGACCCGTCATCAGGGAGGTCGGGAGCTGCCTGGTTTATTGTTGCTGGCTTGCTTGGCTGTTATCGTTCAGCCGTGAGGTGAGAGGCTGGGGGAACCATCACCATTATTGCACATTTTCCTAATATCGATCACATCTGGAGAAATTTATTTGGACATTTTTTCCTTGTTTGATTGCCACAATGGGGATCTAACTTTATATGGGACCTTTTATGGGATTTTGATGTGACTTATTCACTGTCAAACCTGATGCACTTTATCTTCACGTTTTTTCACTATATTGGTTACACCTGGAGGAATCCATTCTGACACACTCCATATAAATTAACTACTTTTATTTATTATCAAGGTGGGATTTGAATGTGTATGGGATTTTTTATAGGACCTTTTATGTGCTATATTTATCAAGAATTTGTACATTATTTATTTGTTATTGTTCACCTGTTTGAAAATTAGGTGTTGGTTTAGGTTTTGAAGTCATAATTTGATGCCGCACGTATTGTTGTATTTTCACTTGGTACACTTATCATTGAGTTTCAGATTTTTATGCTGCACTGTATACATTCATGCATGCTTTTACTTTAATTTATTGTTTTCATTTGAACCCAATTGCTACATTTGTGTAGCATTCCCAAAGCACTCTTATTAGCAATATTTTGCATTAAGTGTTTTGTTGTGCTGGATTTACTCTCTGGATGACACGTGACACCTGGGATTTGTGTTGTTTTTTTTTTTTTTTTTTTTTTTTTTTTGCTACAATTGGTCATTTATTATTTATTACTTTGATTTTTGTTACATATCTATCTTTGACCTGTATCCTTTTCCCCTGTTCCATCAGTGTGAGGAATTTCATTGGGTGTAAACACTCCTCTTATACTTATTAATTTTTATGGGCTTCATGTCATCTGCATTTATACTCAATTATTGATGCAATATTGGTTTCTTTGTGTCCTCTGATTGCACAATATAATGGAAGATTAATTGTTGTAACTCTATTTTTACCTGGAGTTCCTACATTTGGATCTTCCTGGTAGGGTAGTGTTGTACAATTTTTGGCGTCTCAGTAGTTTGTTATATAATAAAGCGCATTTAAAAATTTAGAACCCCATTAAAGTCTATGGGACTCGGGGCGTGGCTGGATGTGATCGCGGCAGGACGTGTTTCCTTGGAGCTCCTGCTATCCTCCGGTAAACCATCCTGATTACAGACGATCGAACGGCTCTTTCGGCCCCTATTTGTGGCATACTGCTGGCGGAGGTACCCGGGTGCCGTGGAATGCCTTCTTCATCTTTTTTAAAAAACAGCAACCAAGCCGTTCTCAGCCGCCGTTGGAACAGAGAGCTCTCCGCTCTCAAGGAAGCATGGCTGCTAGCTCCGCCCACTCCAGCTCCATTCCTGTCGCCTCATCCCAGCATGCCAAACACTTGGCAGTGAAGATGGCGCAGCAGAGCAGTCCTGCATCAGGGAGCCCGGATGATTCCTCTCATCCTTCACAGGAGATAGAGGTGGACACCGCAGCCATCACAGGCCCCATCCTGGAAGCTATAGCGGCATCTAAATATGAATTAATGAGACGCATAGACCTCCTGGCATCCGAATGTGATCTCGTCCGTCATGACCTTGATAAGATCAGGGGCAGATTGAATACAGCGGAAGATCGAATATCAGAGGTTGAGGATGTCTCACATGCTCATGGGTCGCAGCTTGAAGAACTTAAAGGTATAGTGCGATCTTTACAACATAGAGCAGATGACGCGGAAGACCACCAATGAAGAAATAATGTGCGGGTGGTTGGGCTGCCTGAGGGGGCTGAGGGGACCGCTGCCACGACCTTTGCAGAACAATTTTTCAAATCCTTGTTGGCGCTAGGGGATCTCCCTCCTACATATGTCGCTGAAAGAGCCCACAGAGTTCCTACTGGCTCTAGACCCCCGGGGGCACCACCCAGACCCTTCTTGGTTAGATTCCTTAATTACAGGGATCATGACATGCTGTTGGCGGAAGCACGGAAACATAAGGAGCTTAAATTTGAGAATGCACGTATCATGCTGTTCCCTGATTTCTCGGTTGAGACGCAAAGAAGACGCCGGTCCTTCATGGATGTGAAGAAAAGGCTGAGGGACAGAGAGCTGAAATACAGTATGCTGTACCCTAGCCGACTACACGTGCAGTTTAAGGGTACCGTGAAGTTCTTTGACAACCCGCAAGATGCCTGCGATTGGTTGGATCAGAATCCACAAAAGCTGTTGTCCCCTTATGGAACGGGAAATGTTCTTTTGATTCTTGCATCTCTTGTTCTCCCTTGTGCCTTGATCTAAGCCGCCACATGTACGCACGTCACTGTCTCTCCACGTGCCATTGCAGTTCTCTGACTACTACTTATGCATATGGCGGGGGGTCGCCCATAATGGAATACATGCTATGACTAAATGAGTGTTATTTTTTTTGATTTGGCTCGTTACTTTTTCTTTTTTCTTCTCAAGTGGCACCTTTCCTGAACTACCCCTTTCAGCTATATGGCCGATCGGCTGTATTTCCCTGCTGTTGGACTAACTCTGGAGCTCCAACAGGGAACACCAGAAAGAAACTGGTTGTTTTGTTCTCTTTTCATTACCCAGTGCCGGACTATCGATGCGTCCGGTTGAACTCTTTAGGGTTTTTTTGTTTCAAGGCTAAAGCTGCATGCCGGACTGGTTTTGTTTTTTGTTTTTTCAAAGTTTCTGGTATAACAGCAGGGGAGGGAGGGATTGACCAAGACCATGGGTTTTATCATAATAGTGTGCCAATGTCGCATAGAAGGTACATGTTCAGATATAAGTGGTATTTCTTTCATTACTATGATGGCTAGTAAGTTACAAATAGTCTCTTGGAATGTGAGGGGACTAAATAATAAATTTAAGAGAGCGAAAGTTTTTTAAAATCTGAAGCAAGTAAAGCCGCATGTCGTCCTTCAGGAGACTCACCTGGAAGGTAGCAAAATTCTATCTTTACGTAAGCCTTGGATCCAGAAGGCATTTCACTCCACATACTCTGCATACGCCAGGGGAGTTTCTATTTTGATTAGTAAAGCCATTGCGTGTACGGTACAACAGGTGGTTACTGATCGCGGGGGACGATATGTGGCTATTGTCTTAGAAATGTATAGTCAGACAATTTTATTGGTAAGCATATATTTACCCCCTCCTTTTTAGGTTCAATTGTTATATGACCTGTTGGTGACACTGGCGCCTTACTTGCATCTTCCGGTGCTTTTTATCGGTGATTATAATGCCATTCTAGAACCTGGGTTAGACTCCACTAATGTGTCTAGGCCTGCTTCAGTTGAATTATCCACTTGGGCTAATGTGACGGGTTTGACTGAGTTGTGGAGATGGGGGCACCCAGACGTCACTTCATATTCCCATCTTTCTCTAACTCATAAATCTTTTGCTAGAATTGACTTGGCGTTTTCGGAATGCCTCCATGTTAAAATACCTTCACAGTTCAGAGTATTTAGCCGGGGGCCTTTCCGATCACAACCCACTCTTGGTCACCCTCGCCTTCCCTTTCGGGGGGAGGAGGGGGGGATGGAGGCTGGCTCTGGGTTGGTTGCAGGAGGAACAGGTGACAACCCATCTTCAAACAGCAATAGATACTTTTTGGGTTACCAATGTGGACTCAGCTGATCCGGCTTTGGTATGGGACGCCTTTAAGGCGGTATCAAGGGGTGAGTGCATATCTGCCATAAAGGCAGCTAGAAGGGATCATAATGAGGAAGTTGAGCTTCTTTTGGCCAAAGAACGGGAGAGTGCTAAAGTACATGCAGACTCTCCTTCGGAGGCCTCCTATGTGTCCCTACTGGAACGCAGGCAACTG
This sequence comes from Aquarana catesbeiana, assembly GCF_042186555.1. Lineage (NCBI taxonomy): Eukaryota > Metazoa > Chordata > Amphibia > Anura > Ranidae > Aquarana > Aquarana catesbeiana. Next base: position 537,452,494 of record NC_133324.1, on the reverse strand, counting down.
GTGGCACTACACTTCTCGGATCTAGCACACACAGAGGTAAAACACAGGTCTGAAAATTTTTTTGCAGAAGGGGATAAAAACAGTAAACTTTTGGCCAATTTAGCGGCAGATCAATGGGTCCCAGTCAGTATTCCAGTAATAAGGGCGGGAGATGGAGGGTTAGTGTCTGACCCTGCAATGGTACTGCAGGAATTTGTAAAATTTTACAAATCCCTATACTCTCCCATCCCCACATATGATGTCAAAGAGTTGGATGACTTGTTGCAGGTTCTCTCATTGCCCAGACTGTCAGAAACTGATGCTGCTCTTTTGGATGATGATATTTCTGTCCTAGAAATTGAATCAGCTATACTTGCTTTCCCTCCGCACAAAACCCCGGGTCCGGATGGATTCCACGCTGATTTTTACAAGCTTTATATGTCACAAATGGCCCCCAGGTTGAATGTGCTTCTCAAACATTGTATGGAGCGGGGGCCTTACCGGTCTCGATGATGGAGGCTTATATGGTCCTCCTCCTGAAGCCTGGCAAGGACCCCCTTGAGTGCTCATCGTATCGCCCGATAGCGTTCCTAAATATGGATTTGAAGATTCTTGCTAAGGTGCTGGCATCAAGGTTAGCCAGGGTTATTGATACCCTGGTAGACATTGTTTAGACAGGTTTTATTCCTGGCAAATCAACGGACACGAATTTACGGAGATTAGTCACACACTTACAGTTAGACACGGCGGAGTCCCCGGCCAAGGTTGTAGTCTCTATTGACATCGAAAAGGCCTTTGACTCTGTGGACTGGCAGTACATGCACACAGTGTTGGAGGCCATGGGGGTGGGTCCAGGATTCCGTCGATGGGTAAAACTACTATATAGCACACCCAAAACAGCAATTTGATTGGGAATTAACGTTTCTGAGTACTTCCCAATAGGAAGGGGTACTAGGCAAGGGTGTCCGCTCTCTCCCTTCCTGTTTGCCCTGATGATGGAGCCCACAGCAAGGGCACTTAGGAAATCTGAGCTGGTGGGTGCGATTCGGGTGGATAACATTCATGAGTGTGTAGCATTGTACGCAGATGATTTGCTTTTGTTCCTCTGGGACCCAGGTCCATCCTTGAAGGCGGCCCTGTCAATCTTGGACAGGTTCACCGCCTTTTCAGGCTTGTGAGTAAACTGGGGCAAGTCATCAATTCTCCCATTAGGCCCGGAGGCTAATACGTTCAGAGATGACGCGCTACCTTTACAATGGGTCTCCTCTATTACTTACCGTATTTATCAGCGTATAACACGCGCCGGCGTATAACACGCACCCCAAGTTTAGGAGGGATTTTTAAGGAAAAAAACTTTTAGGAGGGAAGTTTAAGAAAAAAACTTACATTTAAATGCCCATCAATGCAGCCTCATCAGTGTCCATCTGCAGCCTCATCAGTGTCCATCTGTAGCCCTGTCCCTCATTGCAGCCTTGTCAGTGTCCATCTGTAGCATTGTCCCCCATTGCAGCCTTGTCCCCCATTGCAGCCATGTCAGTGTCCATCTGTATCTTGTCCCTGATTGCAGCCGTGTCCCTCATTGCAGCCTTGTCAGTGTCTATCTGCCTTGCCCTGTGTCGTTTGGCTTTTAAAAATGGCGCCGCCGTTCGCGGACGCTCCCGGCCATCCTCTGCGGCTCTCGGCCTCTCCTGTCGGCTTTCGGCCATTCTCGGCGGCTCTCGGCCGCTTTTGGCCATTTTCGGCAGCTCTCGGCCACTTTCGGCGGCTCACGCTGGACTGCGAGAGCCGCCGAGAATGGCCGAAAGCGGCTGAAATGGCCGAAAGCGGCCGAGAGCCGCCGAGAATGGCCGAAAGCGGCCGAGAGTGGCCGAAAGCCACCAAGAGCCGCCAAAAGGATCACAATCGGTGGGGGATTGGCGTATAACACGCACCCCTGATTTTAAGGGGAAAAAAGTGCGTGTTATACGCCGATAAATAAGGTATTTAGGAGTTAAGATTACAGCCTGTATTCAAGATTATATGTCTTTGAATCTCCTTCCCCTGGTTAACAGACTTAAACTTAAAACCCAAGCTTGGCTAAAATTGCCTCTCTCCCTGATTGGGAGGGTTAGCCTTATAAAAATGAAGTTTCTTTCTGTCATACTATATTTTATACGTCACTCTCCCATGTGGATCCCAAGGTCCTTTTTCAAAGCATTAGATACCATAATCGGCTCCTTTATCTGGTCCCCTCAAGTGCCTCGTATCAGCATTAAAGTACTGCAGGAACCATGGGGTCAGGGGGGTTTGGCTCTGCCAGACTTGCATAAATACTATGTGGCTGGCCAGATGGTGGTTGCTAGGAGATGGCTGATGGCGGATGACGGGGACTCCACCACAGTCCTGAAAGCAGCACACTTGGGATCCTTTGAGAGTTTAAAATTTGCCCTTTTATAGAGGCCCAAAATCTTGCCTGCCGTTAACTACTTCGATGAAAGCGACCATTCCTTCTTTTTCCGTTATTTACAGCTGCGCCATGCGTTTCAGGCGCAGTTTGATGGAAAACGAATAGAATTACTGCCATTTTCACTGGAGACCCTTCTGACTGAAGAGGAGTTACTCAAACCATTATCTACAGTCTACAAATCTCTCTTTATAAAGACGCCACCAGGGATATCAAAATGCAGGGAACGGTGGGAGAAAGAAATTACCAGTATACGGGGGCGCATGCGTGGAGTCTAGCGGAGCGGACATGCATTGCTAGAGCTCCGCACCGCTGAGGAGAGGAGAAAAGGATAAAGCGGAGATGGCAGGCTCAAAAGGTACCCAATTGAACCTCTTTGCCCCTGGGAACAAACTGTGAAAGTTTGGGCAGGAAAGATGGTACTGGGAGGAAGCCGTGGCAAAAATAAAAATCACCTCACAAAGAGCTCACAGGCGCACACCGCAACTAAAGCAGGGCCAGTCACCTCACCATATACAGCATCAGCGTGCTCTCACAGACAGAAAATGTCACAGCAAGGCTCTCCATTTGAGTCAGATACAGAGCAAATCCTCTCACAAAATTCTTCACAAGCCTCCTCAGCATCCCCAGTAATACTATTACAATTTGAAAAAATGCTCCATAAGGCTTTAAAACAAACTTCAGAACAAATAACAAACAGCCTAACTAAAGAAATAAGAGAGCTGGGAAACCGCACCACAGCCTTAGAAATAAAAATGGATGAAATTGAAATTACAACTCAAGAAAATATAACAGAATTGGAAAACCTAAAAGAAGAGAATTTAATACTTCAAACTAAGCTGGAAGATTACGAAAATAGAGCCAGACGTTCCAACTTGCGCATAAGGGGAATTCCTGAAACAGTGACAGACTTGCAATCTACTATTACTGCTCTATTACAAGAACTAAAGCCAGATATCCCTATTGAACGTTTAGAACTGGACAGAGTACATAGAGCCCTCACAGCCAAAAAAAAGATGGACCCCCACGTGATATAATCACAAAATTCCATTATTACAGGACAAAAGAACAAATATTAACTGCTGCAAGAGAAAAAAAGGAACTTAATTTTCAAGGTCACAATTATCACATTTTTGCTGATCTATCCCAACTCACAATTACTAAAAGACGCTCCATGAAACCCCAACTAATGGAACTGCAACGCCACAACATTATGTATCAATGGGGTTTCCCCTTTTCTGTCAGATTTACTTACCAAGGTACAATTTACAGAAGCAGATCTGCAGATGAACTACAACAGACCCTTTTAAAATTGAATCTGACAGAACCCACAAGCAGCAATTCCCCTTTATGCAGAAGAATGGCGTCATCTTCACCTTCAAGCAGTACTCAGAAAATTTAAGAACAAAATGGGAATTATTATTCTCACAAAAGAGGCCGTAATGCCACAACATCCATGGACCAAGAAGATTCAATGGACTGACAACATAAATCCTAGTATCTCTTCATTATACTCAATTGAGAGATGGTTCTCTATAAAAAAACCTGTAATTGTAACTGAATGTAACTTCATTCTGATAGTCACACACTATGTGGAGTCATGTTACATTCAAGTTATATTTCATACTACTGCGGATTCCTTTAGCTTTAAAATATATAGATGTAATAGGGAAATCCTTATTCAGTTATATAATTTCTGGTAAAAATAATAGATAAATTACTTTATAGGACAAATGTGAAAAAAAGCTAATCCAGAAGTAATGGAAGCTTTTTCTTTCCTTCCTCAAAACGAATATATTATTACCTAACTAGTTCCTAGAATTTTGTTTCTGTTTAATCTAATCTGTCTCAATACAACCTCAAATCTATGAGTTAACGTATTTAAACAATGGCATATGATTAAAATATGTAATTGTTTACTCTAATAGGGTTAAAATCCCAAAATAATACAAATTATCTTCATCCTTACCAAAGTTACAAACAGTACCTTTTTAACAGAATTATTTAACCTAGAGTTATATTAATCATATACAATCACCCTGGGATAACTAATTCTAACAATATATTATATCCTGCACTCCAATTATTGAGTCATCATTTTGATGCTTTTTTTTATATAGCACTTCTCTCCTGTAAGCGGAAGATCCATGTACCCCCATTAGCCTTCCTCGTTCTCCCAAATATATTATGTGGGAGTGTGACGAAGGTATTTACTCCCCTGAGAGAGATATTTACTCTCTTTCACGGGTAACTTGTGATTACTTGCAAAATATAATTTATACAATGTATCACTTAATCTCATATGTTTTTTGTTTACTCTTTACTCCAGAATTCACTGGATTCTTTCCTATCTTTTCATCTCTTCAGTCCACACAGGTTGATCTGCGCAGCCAGCATTGCATAATGAAAAGTAAGCCAAAACTATTTAATCTGATACCATGGCACCATTGAATATACTATCCCTGAATGTTCAGGGAATAAATGTTCCTCAAAAAAGGACCAAAGCTTTCCGTACTTTCCATAACAAGAATGCTCAGATAGTGTGTCTCCAAGAAACACACTTCACCAAAGATTCTACACCAAAATATATATCTCCTTTTTATCCACAAATTTTCACGGCTTCAGCCTGTACCAAACAAAGGGGAACTCTAATTGCATTTCATCGATCCACACCATTCACCTTATCATCAGAAATTAAAGACCCAGAAGGTAGATACCTGATACTCACGGGCTATATAATGGATATAGCAGTCACGGTGATTTCCTACTACGCTCCTAATAAACAACCTACACCATTTCTCTCACATATATTACAAGTGATTAATATGCACAAAATGGGAACAGTGATAATGTGTGGGGATTCGAACCAGGTCCTCCTCCCATTTCTAGATAAATCACCTTTTACACCATCCAAAATAACCTCTAAATTACCTTTTTCCCAACTTCTTTCCAAATACAATCTGGTAGATTCGTGGAGAGAAAGTAACCCGATAAAAAAAAAATTCACTTATTTCTCACATCCTCATCAAACCTTTACCAGAATAGATCATATTTTTCTAACAATAGGATTGATACCAGAAATTATTGCATCAGATATAATTCCGATTCCCTGATCTGATCATAATGCAGTATACACTACTATAGCCTCAGCCATACCAAAAGCGCATGACCCAACTTGGTACCTACCGGACATAATGCTCAAACACCCAATACATCAGATGGCAGTTGAACAAGCTTTAAAGGAATACATATCAATCAATAATACACCAGACATTCCCCCGATAACACTGTGGGAAGCACACAAGCCTGTCTTGCGTGGTGTAATACAAAGACAAATGGCACTATTTAAACGGGAATGCAAAATTCTAGCAAAAAAGCTAGAACTAAATTATAATGCAGCCTACATCTCATTCCAAGATAATCCATCTCAGAGTACAAAATCTCACCTGGAAAAAACTAGATTGGAATACGATCTATTTCTCACAGAATCAGTAGATAAATCCCTCAAACGCTCTAAACACAATTTCTACATGAATACAAACAAACCAGGCACATATTTGGCTCGGGCATTAAATTCAACTAACAAATCTTTCAAACCTATACGTTTGAAATTATCAAAAGACGTTTATACTTGTAATCCAGTTAAAATAGTTCATAAATTTCACTCACATCTTGCAACCTTATACAAGTCAAATAATGAATTTAATCCTACAGATGCTGAATCTTTTTTCTCAAAAATTACCTTACCTGAGTTGTCTCAGAATCAAAAAAACAGTTTGGAAGAGCCTATAGATGAAGTTGCTAACGCCATTAAAGATTTAAAACTTAACAAAAGACCAGGCCCAGACGGATACTCGGCTTTATACTATAAAACATTTTCAGAAATACTCTCTCCTATTCTCACTGAAACTTTCAACAAACTTCTAGAAGGACATTCTTTTCGGCAAGAAACACTAATGGCAATTGTATGTATGATTCCAAAACCTCTTTCTGATGATACTTCCTGCGTAAATTATCGGCCCATTTCTCTATTAAATCTTGATATCAAATTATTAGCAAAAGTAATAGCAAAACGCCTCAACAGTGTTATAGGAAAATTAATACATAGAGATCAAGTAGGCTTCATGCCAAATAGACAGGCAGGCGATAATGTACGCAGGGCAGTGTTATTGGCACATATTGCTAAAAAACTGAAAATCCCTTTTATGTTTTTTATCTCTCGATATTAAGAGGGCATTCGATACAGTATCCTGGCAATATATGCAATATTCATTACAAAAATGGGGTTTTGGACCCCACTTCTTAACATGGATTACAGCATTATATAATAAACCCAAAGCCTATATAAAATATGCTGGATACAAATCTGATGCTTTTAATATCGAAAGAGGCACCCGACAAGGTTGCCCATTATCTCCCTTATTATTTGCCCTTATACTCGAACCCATTGCCCAATACATTAGAACAAACCAAACTATAACTGGCATTGAAGTAGGAGGTATTATACACAAAATATGTATATTTGCAGATGATATATTACTTTTTCTATCATCACCACAGGTTTCTGATCCTAATCTAATGCCAGTTCTTGATGGATTTGCAGCCCTCTCCGGCCTTATGATTAAAACTAAGAAATGCCTAGTGCTCAATATTTCGCTCACAAACATGGAACTGATTCCGGCTAGGGCTGCACTCCCATTCACCTGGGCAGAAAAATCAATTCCATATCTTGGAATTCAATTAACAGCATCTCATTCTGATTTATTCTCAACCAATTATCCTCCTATATTAAGACAGATCACAAATTTATTAAAACAATGGTCGCAACTTCCTTTATCCTGGATAGGAAAGATTAATGCAATCAAAATGACTATTCTACCCAAATTACTTTACCTATTTAGAGTCCTCCCTATTTCAATTCCTTCCTATTTTTTGAGATTAGTGCAAAAAAGAGCAACATCATTTATTTGGGGCTCTTCTAAACCACGTATACCTATACACACACTACATCTTCCCAAAAATAAAGGAGGCCTGGGATATCCTAATTTTACTAACTATTACAGAGCAGCTCATTTGGCCAGTCTCTCCAAATACCACGCAAAACAGGAAATCCCACTATGGGTATTTATAGAGGCTTCAGAAAGTGACCCTCTATTAATATCAAACTTGTTATGGCTTGAACCTAAAGATCGCTCCAAAATTCATAATCCCATAACTAAACACTTCCTTTCTCTCTGGGATAAACTAAAATTCAAAATATCAGTTACAATCTCCACACAATCCTCTCCTTTCTTTTATCAGAAATCTGAACTTTTATCTGGCATGGATCTACCCGAATTCATTTAAAGCTTGGACAACATCAGGTATTTAGACACTAAACGATTTCATGGCATTTAAATCATTCCTTTCATTTCCAACGCTTTAGAGAAAAATATGATCTACCAAACTCTGAGATATTTAGATATTTCCAAATCAAAAATTTCTTTACACCATTCCTAAATGAGTATATACCATCGTCCCAATTATCCATTTTTGAATCAATCTGTGCAAAAGATCCATTCACTAAAGGAATAATTTCATCACTCTATAATCCAACTATATGGAGTCATAAATTTCAATAAACCTACTTACGTACAGAGATGGGAGGAGGACCTGGGGCGTACTTTAGAAGACACGGATTGGTCTAGTATATGGCTCACATCTAAGTCATCTTCACCCAATATTTTAGCACTGGAGGCAAATTATAAAGTCCTAACCCGTTGGTACCTTGTACCCGCCAGAGTGGCTAAATATTCACCTAATACCTCAGCTCTTTGTTTTCGAGGGTGTCCAGACATAGGCCCACATTTACACATATGGTGGACGTGCCCAGTAATCCAAATCTTCTGGAAGGAAGTCTTCGTGATTGCATCTAAAATATTTAAAAGAATAATACCACCAGATCCATTCATAACTTTACTGAATCTTAACATTTCTCAGTTCAAACTTATGATCCAACTAATAACGGCTGCAAAACAAACAGTGGCCAAGGCATGGAAATCCCCTACATTGGTACTAGCAGAAACGATTCAAAGAATGAATAATACAGTGTCTCATGCCAAGATGGTAGCTATTGATCAAAACCAAATTCCAAAATTTGAAAAACTTTGGCATCCTTGGATAAAAAAACTGTTTCTGTCAAATTTCAATGACTCAGTCCTTTTGCCATGGTAGCAGATTAAATGACTTATAGAGACATCCATTTTAAGGCTTCAGGGAGAAGCTAATGGACAATAAACAGACGAGCGGAACAACCTTGTGGACCATACCTCTGTCTTTCTATCCTTTTTCTTCTTTTTCTTTCCTTTCCTCCAACACACATTTAAAGCTCATTATCAGAATTTATTTGACCTATACACATATATTACCTGTAAATAATATGTATAGAAGGTATAAATCATTTAAATACCTACAAAGGAAACTAATGTAATAATTTATACCTTTTATTTTAGGTTTATGTGAACCCAATATTTAATATTTGAAATTTCATGATACATACTTTTACAAACTTTACTGTAAAACAATGAGCTTGCTTTATAGATCCTTGTAAACTTACTTCATGTATCTTTATATTATTGTATACTCAAACTTCTTTTGACAAGGAAATTACCAGTATACAGGGGGAGGATTGGGACAATATGTGGGATCATCCTCTTCAATACTTGGTATCTGCAAGAGACCGTCTAATCCATTTTAAGTTCCTTCACCGCATCTATTTTACCCCTGCTAGATTGTCACGCGTTTATCCTTCTGTCCCAGGTCAGTGCGGGAGATGTTCCCACTCTCCAGCTGACTCAGAACATATATTTTGGAGTTGCACACATATTCCAAGTTTCTGGTCTGGAATTACGGACTGTCTTTCGGAGCTACTTAGTATCCCTGTTCCTGCGACTCCAAGAGTCTGTCTCATAGGGTTGGTAGAGGAGGTGGTTCCTTCCAGGGCACATCGCACGCTGTTAAACATTGCGCTGTTCTATGGTAGAAAGGCTATCCTACTAAAATGGAAAAAAACAGCTCCACCCTCTATATTGTTTTGGAAAGGTCTGATCAATTCGGTAATCCCTCTATATAAAGCTACATATAGGTCCAGGGGTTGTGAAAAGAAATTAAAAAAAGTGTGGCAAGCTTGGCTTGACTCTTCGAATACAATAGGCTAATGTACTAAAAACTAATTGTAGGTGTGAACATTTTCTTTGCATTGGAGACCTAAAGATAATGTAACAGTCTGGGTGAATCCTTAATCCTCAACGGATGAGACTCTTTTCATGAGACATGGATAAAATGTCCTCTCACTGGATTGAACTGTTAATTATTCAAAGAACTGTACAATGGATTATGAAACAGTATTAAGGTGCATAATACTAACTATCTGTGTATATTACCTATGGTCAATGGTCGGTTGGGAGGGGGGAGGGGGGAATTGGGGAAGGGATAGTTGAACTATGTAAGTTCTGGTTGTTGGCTATGTGTGGCCAACCCAAGAGGCATGTTGCCTACTGGGTCTTTTTTTATTTTATGTTTTTTTGTGAAAAAAACTCAATAATAAAGAATTAAAAAAAAAAAAAAAAAAAAAGTCTATGGGACTCCAAAGTTCAAAATCAAAAGTGCTCATTTTAAAGGCTAATATGCAAGTTATTGTCCTAAAAAGGGTTTTAAAAATGGCCGTTTTTTCGGGACCAGTGATTTTAATGATGCTTAAAGTGAAAAAAAAAGTGAAATATTTCTTTAAATATCTTACCTGGGGGGTGTCTATAGTATGCCTGTAAAGTGGTGCGTGTTTCACATTCTTACAACAGTCCCTGCACAAAATGACATTTGTAAAGGAATAAAAGTAATTTAAAACTGCTTGCGGCTTTAATGTAATGTCGGGTCCCGGCAATATGGATGAAAATCAGTGAGACAAACGGCATGGGTACTCCCCCCCCCCAATCCATTACCAGGCCCTTTCTTTGGGTCTTGTATGGATATTAAGGGGAACCCCGCACCCGAATTAAAAAAAGGAAAGGCGTGAGGCCCCAGGCCCTATATACTCTGAACAGCAGTATACAGGCGGTGCAAACAAGACAGGGACTGTAGGTTTGTTGTTAAGTAGAATCTGTTTGTAATTTTGAACTGGTACATTTTTAAAGCTTTCTGGAAAACATAGGGAAGGGTTATCACCCCTGTAACATTTGTTTTGCTGTTTGTGCACCTCTTCAGAAGATTTCACCTCACTTTCTTTCCCAATGACAAATGTTTTTTGAAAATTTGGGGTTTTTAGTGAAACAAGGATTGGTGATAAAGCATCAGTGAAGAGGAGACACGTTTTTCCCATATTAAACTCTTACAGGAGAGAATTTCCCTTCCTAGGGGTAGATTTAATCGCACTTACTGTTGTCTCCTTCCGTTTGCAAGTAGGAGTCGTTTGTAACTTGGATGAAAGTAGGGGCCTGTCCTATATACTCTGCAGAAATTGGGGCCTTAGGTGTTGGTGGGCGCAGGAATGGGCCCTGCTGTGAAATATTAGATCAAGAATTGTAATGACATGCACCTGTTGAACAGGGGCAGAAAAATTGGGCCTTTGGTGGTGGTGGTGTTGCCACAACACTGTAAGCCCTCACAGTTACTCTTGGTGGGCACAGGAATGGGCCCTTCTGTGAAATATTAGATCAAGAATTGTAATTGCATGTCCCTGTTGAACAGGGGCAGACAAATTGGGTCTTAGGCACTGGTGCCACAACACTGCAACCCCTCACAGATGCTATAGTTGGAGCGCAGAAATGAGCCCTGCTGCAAAGTATTGCATCAAAAATTGTAATTATACGCCCCTGTAAAACAGGGGCTGAAAAATTGGGCCTTGGGTACTGGTGCCACAACACTGCAACCCCTCACAGATACTATAGTTGGAGTGCAGGAATGAGCCCTGCTGCAAAGTATTGCATCAAAAATTGTAATTACATGCCCCTGTTAAACAGAAATGGGCCTCGGCCTCTGGTGGCGGTGCCCAGAACCAAAGATGTTCTTACAAGCTATCAGCATCAAAATTGAGGAGGAAGAGAATTGTCACTCAGCATAAGAGTATAGTCACTCAGCATCAGCATAGGCAGTATTGAAGGGATCTCACATTAAAAAAAAAATCAATCAGTTAGATCAGCATCAGGTTCTTGGTAGCTGGTGATCCAAGACTGATTCATTTTTGTGAAGGTAAGCCGATCGACCGATTCTGTGGACAGGCGCACCCTGTGATCGGTTACAAAGCCTCCAGCAGCACTGAATGTGCGTTCTGAAAGAACGCTGGATGCAGGACAGGCCAGTAGCTCAATTGCATACTGTGCAAGCTCTGGCCAGTGATCCATCCTCAAGATCCAGTAACCCAGAGGATTTTTGGTGGGAAAGGTGTCCAAGTCTGATCTTGCCCCTAGGTAATCCTGCACCATGTGCATCAGACGCTGGCGATGGTTGCTAGAACCGATTAGACCTTGGGGCTGCGGACTAAAAAATTGTCTGAACGCATCGGTCAGAAGCCTCAGCAACACGCTGTCCAGGAGGACCAGGAAGGGGGCGTGGCCGGATGTGAGCAAGGCAGCAAGCGTTTCTCAGAGGCTCCGTTTTTATCCTGGACTAATCCGCGATTTTGGAGCATTCAATCCGCCAATCCAACCTAACTATCCTGCAGAGGAAGCAATCAGGAGCAAAAGGATGCATTCCTCACCCTCCAAGAAGCAGCAGAAAGCCGCAAACGAGCAGCGCCATACCCGCTCCATGAAGGACGGAACGAAAGACTCCGCCCCCGCCATCTTGCCTGCACGGAGTTCAGCAAAGCATGCCACACTGACATCAGGGAAGATGGCGACGGAAAGAGCCGCTGCTGTGCTGGAAATAGCAGATGATCAAGCGGAGGTGTCACAGGGGGCTGTGGATACGGATGCCATAATAAGACCGATCCTAGAAGCCATAAACACCAGTAAGTCGGAACTTATGGGTAGAATTGATCACCTATCATCTGAGTGTACCCTGATAAGGCATGATCTTGACAAGATCCGGGGGCGGCTTACTACTGTGGAAACGAGGGTCTCTGATGTGGAAGATATCACTCACTCTCAGGGGGCAAACTTATCTGAATTCAAAGATATGGTGCTCTCCTTGCAGCGCAGAGCAATTGACGCTGAAGACAGACAGAGGAGGAATAATATCAGAGTGGTGGGCCTACCTGAAGGGGCAGAAGGGGATAGGCCTGTCATCTTTGCTGAAAGTTTTTTCAAACAAATATTGTCGCTAAAGGATTTGCCCCCCACATATGTAGTAGAAAGGGCACACAGAGTACCCACAGGTCGCAGACCGCCAGGAGCATTCCCCAGACCCCTGTTAGTCCGGTTCCTGAACTATAGAGACCGCGACATGATTTTGGCCAAGTCCAGGCAAACGCAGGAGCTGAAGTATGAAAATGCCAGAGTAATGTTTTTTCCAGACTTCTCGGCGGCAACGCAACAACAACGCAGGTCATTCAATGACATACGGAAGCGACTGAGAGATAAGGAGATCCAATATAGCATGCTGTACCCGAGCAAGCTCAGGATCCAATATAAGGGCAGTGTGAGATTCTTTGAAGATCCCAGAGAGGCCAGTGACTGGCTTGACAAGGAACTATCCTAAAATGTCTACCTTGAACTTAACTTAAGCTTGCTTGGTTAAATGTTGCACCTGTTGTGCGTTGATTTATGGCTCAGAATAGTATCCTAACACTCAAGAGCCCGTGAATTTAATGAGAATGGACTTTTGAAACATTCAGGACTGAAAGTCAGAAGGCCTCAAGGCCATGCTTTAAATATCCGGGAGTCTCAACGAAGGATCAAGAATTTGCTGAGTAGGAGGCATGAAGGACCGAGAACTCAAAAGTGCGGGAGGATCGAAGCTGATGTGACGGAGAGGTTCTGAGACTACACTTTCAGTTAACATCCAACATCCCCAAACGGAGGACACAGCCAGCTGAGCTTCTATATACTTGCAATGAAGGAATGCACTATCCTCATCTCGTGCTGAGGTTCTTCTTAGTTTGCTATAAGCGTTATTTATAATTTTTTTCTGAATGCTCCATTGACTATTTTTTTTTTAACTGGAGCGAAGAAAAGACACGTGGATTCGACATCGAGCTGCAGAACTGTTGATCGCAACGACCAGATCTCACGAGTTTTTTTTTTTTTGTTGGTTTTTGGGATGAAGCTACATACCAGCACTGTTTTTGAGTTTTGTTGGGGACTTTTTTCTGGTATAATAGCAGGGGGGGAGGGTTTATCTGTCACAGCCCAAATGTATGTACCTTTTGTGACAGACTCACCCGAGACAGAGGCTATTGGAGGGGACTGAACGCTAGCCTGTTGCCTTTTGATTATGGGCCCTGGATTTTCAATGGAACGGTGCTCTTTGTGGGGTGAATTGGAGGTCCGGTCTGAACTGTACTAATCGGACTCAGTCGTGTATATATGTATATATTGTTTGTTGTTTGATTCTGTTGGGGACTCCTTGCTGTGGATCTGTGTCCCTGAAGAGGGAGGGGGGGTTCCTCCAGCAGCCCCCTGCTGATAAGACTGATTCATTCTGTTGGGACACATCCTGTGAGGAGATGCTGGTGTCATCAACCTGTGTTTATGTTAATTGAGAGAGCTGATCACATTAGCCACCAGCACTGGCTAGGAGACGAATGGTCTAGGCTGAGGAGGGGGTAGATTGTTGTTTGTATTGTTAATTGTAATTAGCTCCAGCTATTGTGTTTATATTAATGTGTGAAGCTCGGTGCCCACAAGTCTGTCATCTGGTCTGGGTACATTTTGTAGTAAATTAGCTCATGTTAATTAGGTTAGCTTTGAGTCATCCCTGCTGTATAAATGGGTGTGAGATCTCAAAAGAAAAGTTAGTTCTGATGTACTCCAAGACTGGTGTTGTCTAGTTTTTGGGGTTCCTATAGCCAGATCCATTGGACTCGTGTTCCAGAACTTAGGAAGTGGTATATGACGGAAGCACTCAAGCGGAGTGTGGGACGTTCCGTGACACCTTTTATCTGGTGTAGGAATCTCCTAATGTTAGCGAGCGTGGGTGACACCGTTGGGAGGGAAAGATTGGGCCCCCTGGGTACTATTGGTCCTAAAGACAAGAAAAGTCATGACGGATAAAATTAATATAGTGTCCTGGAACGTCAGGGGTCTCAACAATAAATTAAAAAAGGGCCTCAGTCTTTCATTATTTAAAGCATTATAAACCTCATCTGGTTGTTCTCCAGGAAACCCATTTAGAGGGTAGTAAAGTTATGGCCTTGCGCAAACAGTGGATCCAAAAAGAAGTTCACTCCACTTATTCCACGTTTGCGAGAGGAGTGTTCATTCTCATTAGTAGATCTGTTCCCTGCACTATTCAACACGTTATTACAGATCCAGAAGGCAGGTATGCTGCAGTGGTAATGGACATTCTTAACAGTCGAATGTTGTTCATAAATGTATATATACCACCGCCCTTCCAGGTTCAGATTCTGTATGACATAGTGACAAGACTGGCGCAATTTTTACATTTGCCCCTGGTCATGTTGGGGGATTTCAATGCAGTGCTGGATGCGGCGTTGTGATTCCTCCCAACCCAGGTAGAATAAGCTCTGCAGATCTAAAGAGTTGGGCCTCCACGGTCGGAGTGGAGGAGTTATGGCGATGGAAGCATCCAGTAGTTAGATGCTTCTCTCACATATCGACAGCTCATGGTTCTTCAGCGAGAATAGATCTTGCCTTCGGTAATAATCTTATGTTACAATATGTGTCCAGTATTGATTACCTAGCAGGGGGTCTGTCGGATCATAATCCTCTCCTTCTCACTCTGGCCGTTAGGCCGGGGGGGGAGAGGGGGACTTGGCGTCTATCCCCAGGTTGGCTGCAGCATGAACAGGTTGCAGTCCAGCTGGGGGAGACGACTAAAAATTATTGGATGTCCAATGTAGACGAAGTAGGGCCACCGGTGGTCTGGGATGCCTTCAAGGCGGTCATCAGAGGGGAATCCATATCGGCCATAAAAACAGCCAGGGTAAATGAGAACGAGGAATATGAAAACATGCAACGGGAAGAGAGAGAAAGGGCCGGGGAGCATGCGGAATCCCCATCGAGGGTCTCGTATGAATCCCTACTGGAGGTCAGACTGCGTCTGTCACTACTGGTTTAAAGGACAGACAAAATCAGAGGAAACCCAGAAATCACATAAAATTTTTGCTGAGGGGGAAAAAATGGTGCTATATTCTCCCATTCCTCCATATGACGAGGTGGAATTGGATAGTGTACTGCAGAATTTACCTATACCTAGATTGTCAGAGGAAGACTGCACCTTATTGGAGGCTAAAATAACAATTAAGGAAATAGAGGCAGCAATATGTGCATTTCCGCCCAACAAGGCCCCAGGGCCAGATGGTATACCAGCTGACTTTTACAGGGCGAACATTGAACTATTAGCTGGTAGATTCAACTGGCTACTGGAACATTATCTAGAGCACTCCTCTCTACCCGACTCAATGATGGAAGCATATATGATCCTCCTGCCAAAACCAGGGAAAGACCTGACTGAATGTGCATCATACCGCCCTATAGCCCTACTAAACACAGACCTAAAAATTTTAACCAAGGTATTAGCAACCAGACTTGCACAGGTTATCCAGACAATAGTTAATATAGATCAAACAGGTTTCATGCCAGGAAAATCAACAGACACCAATCTAAGGAGACTGTTCACACATTTACAACTTCCCACCTCAGACTCTGAATCTAAAATAGTGGTATCCCTGGATATAGCAAAGGCCTTTGATTCTGTAGATTGGCAATTTATGAGTAAGGTACTAGAGGCCATGGGTTTCAGATCCCAATTTAGGAAATGGGTCTCTCTGCTATACAAAAACCCTAGGGTGGCGATACGCATGGGTGGGAGGGTGTCTCCCTTTTTTGCGATAGGTAGAGGCACAAGGCAGGGCTGTCCATTGTCCCCCTTCCTATTCGCCCTTGTGATGGAACCTTTGGCCATTGCCTTAAGGGCCTCTGGGAAGGTGCAGGACATCAAAGCGGGCACCATTCACGAAACAGTTGCACTCTACGCAGACAATATGCTCTTGTTTCTGACAGATCTGAAGAACTCATTAAAGGTGGTACTCGAAATCTTGGATAATTTTGCACAGTTTTCGGGGTTACAAGTGAATTGGAACAAGTCCTCAATACTTCCATTAGATGACAGAGCAATAAACGGGGTTGATCCGGATCTGCCGCTACAATGGGTATCGTCTATGAAATACCTAGGGGTTAAAGTTACGGCAAATATAAATGACTACATGCCCCTTAACTTACTCCCACTGATAACTTTCCTCAGACAAAAAACTCAGGCTTGGATCAGGCTTCCACTGTCTCTGATAGGCAGGATCAGCTTACTTAAGATGAAGGTCCTGCCGGTGATTCTATATTTTTTGAGACATGCACCAGTTTGGATTCCAAAATCATTTTTTCATCAATTGGATGGCATAGTGGGCTCCTTTTTGTGGGCCCCAAAACCCCCCAGGATAGGGCTTAAGGTACTTCAAGAACCAAGTGACGGGGGGACTGGCGCACCCAGATTGGCACAAGTACTATCTGGTAGGGCAGATGGTTTTTGCACGCAGATGGTTAATCATGGATGGTGGGGACGCAGCCACGGTGTTGGAAGCGGGGCACCTGGGGTCATATGAAAGTCTACGCATGGCACTATTTAGGGGACTTAAGTCTGAATTACCATTGACTACTACTATGAAGGCTACTATAAAAGCTTGGGACATGGCGGTTCACTTGGCTTCCCCAAGCTTTCATGGTCATTCGCCCACAACTCCGCTGTGGATGAATCCTATGCTGCAGCACTTCTACAACTTACCTGACCCCATGATATGGGCAATAAAGGGAATTAAGACTCTAGGGGACATAACAGCTCTCGGAGATCTTCTAACATTTCCCCAGTTAAAGTCAAGACATAACTTGGAAAATGTATATCTATTCCGTTACCTACAACTTCGGCATGCGTATCAGTCACAATTCAGGGTCCGCAGAGTGGAATCCTTTCCATCCAGTCTTGAGTCAATGTTATCGGAGGATGTTCTAGACAAACCCCTCTCCAGATCTTACAAAGAATTTTTCAAAACTACGCCAAAAACAATAGTGAAAACCAAAAGTAAATGGGAATTGGAGGTTCCAGGGCTTCAGGGAGAGGATTGGGAGGAGGTATGGGATCAACCGTTTAGACATTTGGTGTCAGCCAGGGACAGGTTGATTCAATTCAAATTTCTTCACAGGAGTTACTTTACTCCGGCAAGATTAGGGAAGATTTTTGGGTCAGCCTCTGCGGAATGCTGGAGATGTTCCTTTTCCCCGGCTAATGCAGGTCATATTTTCTGGGACTGTCCACATATCAAAAGATACTGGGAGGAGGTCCTATCTTGTATTCTCACAATTCCTATAAATATCAAGGTATGTCTGTTGGGACTGGTACAAGAGGTGGTTCAGACCAGGGCAATAAGAACGCTGCTCACTATTCTGCTTTTTTATGCCAAAAAGGCCATTTTATTCAAATGGAAGGATCCACAGGCCCCAGACGTTTTGGAAGAAGTTGGTAAATAATATGATGCCTTTTTACAAATCCACATAACAGGCTAGAGGATGTAAAAAAAAAAATTTTAAAAGGTGTGGCAGGCATGGTATGGAGCTGAAAACACAGTGGGTTAGGCATATAAATAAAATATTTAAAAAAATAACAGGAGGAAGTTAAAAACAAATGTGTGAGAACTCTTCTTAACCGGTGAACATAGGAGGAGTGAATGGATGTAGGTTGATTGGGGACCTATAATGAGTTTAAAATTAGTCTTTCTCAGCGGTGAGAAAAATTTAAATTTAAAATATAGGAGCTTTTAAATATACATTGGTCATTTGGAATTTTGATTTTGGGCTGTGACAGGGGGGGAGGGATGTGGGTTGGTGGGGGGGGAGGAGTCATTGGGATGGTTTTCAATGTTGGGCCCTGCGAGGCCAAAGCTGGCTCTGCCACGTTGGCGGCCAGTGGTTATTGTATATATGAAAACTTGAATAAAAAGAATTTACAACAACAGGAGGACCAGGAAATTGTAACCTCCCAGGCTCTGGAAACGCGTTGCAAAAACCTTTCTGCAAGGCCTCCCGAAGATGTTTCATCCTCTGCTCCCTCTGCAACGGCAAGATAAGGTCCGCAACTTTACCCTTGTAACGTGGATCAAGGAGGGTTGCCAGGCAGTAATCATCCGTCCCCTTGACACCACGAATATGAGGATCCTTACGTAGGCTTTGCAGGATCAGGGGGGCCATGCAGCATAGGTTTGCTGAGGCATTCAGTCCAGAGTCCTCTGGGTCACTAAGGACGACATGATCCGCAGCCACCTCCTCCCAGCCAGGTACAAGTCCATGGGTTTCTTCGGACTGTAAATGATCCCTAGAGGACTGCTGCTGATGCTGAGTGCCAGGCTCCACCTCCATGCTGACACAATCCTCCTCCTCCTTGTCCTCTTCCTGTGTGATCGGCGGGCATGCAGGAACACTGGATAAAGGGAGCCTTGAGAGGTAAGGAAGTCCTCCTCTTCCTCCCTCTGTTTTCCCTTAAGTGCCCTGTCCATTATTCCACGCAGCGTGTGCTCCAACAGGTGGACAAGGGGGACAGTGTCACTAATGCATGCACTGTCACTGCTCACCATCCTCGTGGCCTCCACAAATGGTGACAGGACAGTGCATGCATCCCTGATCATAGCCCACTGGCGTGGGGGAAAAAAAACAAGCTCCCCTGACCCTGTCCTGGTGCCATAGTCACATAGGTAATCATTGATGGCCCTCTGCTGCGTGTGCAGCCGCTACAGCATGGCCAACAATGAGTTCCACCTGCTGGGCATGTCACAGATTAGGAGGTTCTTGGGCAGGTTAAATTCCTTTTGGAGGTCAGCCAGCCGAGCACTGGCATTATATGACCTGCGGAAATGCACACAGACTTTCCTGGCCTGCCTCAGGGCATTCTGTAAGCCCGGGTATCTGCCCAAGAACCGCTGCACCACCAAGTTAAGGACGTGAGCCAAATAGGGCACATGGGTCAGATGTTCCTGTTGGAGGGCGGAGAGGAGGTTGATGCCATTGTCGCAAACCACCATTTTTGGCTTAAGCTGGCGTGGTCGCCTCTGAACCTGCCCCTGCAGAGCTGACAGAATCTCTGCCCCAGTGTGGCTCCTGTCCCCCAAGCACACCAGCTCAAGCACCGCATGGCATCTTTTTGCCTGTGTGCTTGCGTAGCCCCTTGAACGCCTACGGAGCATCGCTGGTTCCGAGGACATATCACCACAGGAAGAGGCCATGGAAGAAGAAGAAGAGGAGAGGGTGGAGGAGAGAGGTGTGGCAGAATCACCACTAGTAGAATTTTGGAGGCGTGGTGGCGGTACAACCTCCAACACTACTGCACCCTGTCCTGCATCCTTCCCATCCTTCCTTGCGACCTTAACCCGGTCGGGGCCTTTCTTGGGATGGAGACACCAATATACCACTTCATAAACCATACGGTAGGCCCGCTGTCCACCACGTACAGACAATCCCTGGATTATGGGGATACTATACTCCTAGCTAGGAGTTATTCTCACTAAGTAGGAGAAACTCCCAGCTTCCGCCGCTCCCTTAGCTTGTATCACGGTGATCGTGATACAAGCCTACCGTACGGTTTATGAAGTGGTATATTGGTGTCTCCATCCCAAGAAAGGCCCCGACCGGGTTAAGGTCGCAAGCTTTCCTATGCTTGCTGGTTGGTAAGCGCGCATTTTTACTTATATCACAGTGGTGCGGTGAAGGATTTACCCACTCCTTACCTACATTCCTGCCTTAGACGGGGACCCCTGCCTCTGGTTCTTCACCTTACCTCACCTTTTGGATTTTTGATCACGGATTAGGACTGTTATCAAAATTTATATGATTTGACTATGAACTATATTATTTAATATTTATCCTAAATATTCACTCAATGTATCACATTTGTTCACTTATACTTATATTGGCTCAATTTTAAGCCTTTAACATTCACAGCGCTGCTCCTTTTATTGATTGTCTTTAGTGTGTGTATCTCACCTTTAGCGGCTGCTTCTGCTATTCAATTTATTTGTCACGTATGAATTCAATTATTTGATTGTGTTAATTTTCTGCATATATATAGCGCGGTGGTCTTTTCCCTTTTACCGATAGCAGATTGCCCGCAAGTACTTGGCTGTGACACACCTAATTCTACACCTTCATTCTTCTCAGTGCAGGTTTCAGAGAGAGGACTGAAGGTATAGTGAGGTTGGAGATCCCAGCTGATGAGGAGCAAGGAGAGGTCCACTTTGTTCTTTGGTGTGGGTCTTTTAGGTACGCATGGCAGGTCGACATATGTCTGGTCAAGCATGTGGTGCCCAAGCGGGTGATGTTTTGGCCACGCGAGATACGCTTGAGACATATGTTGCAAATAGCAGCGGTGGGATCTGATGCACTCTTCTCAAAAAAGGCCCACACCAAAGAACTTTTGGAATTAAGAGCAGAGACAGCAGCATGCAGAGCTCTGCGGTGTGACGCAGTCGGTGTGCTTCCCTTAAGCTGGCCCCTGGAGGGCATCCTGCCTCGTTGGAGATGTGCCTCCTCCTCCTCCTCTCACCTATCAGGCACCCACGTGGAGTCAGTGACCTCATCATCCCCTCCCTCCTCATTACTGGAGCAAACCTGGCAGTATGCTGCAGCTGGGGGAACATGACTGCCAGATTGCTGTCCTTCTTGGGCACCCCCTCTCTCTGGGCTCACGTTACTGCCTTCCTCTAGCTGGGTACCATCATCGGAGCCTTCAAAATGCTGGGCATCCTCCTGGAGCATGTACCCAACACTGTGGTCAAACAGTTCGGGGGATTCCTCAGGAGGACATGGTGGGGCTAGGGAAGAAGTGACTGATGCCACTGAGCCGAGGGAAGAGGCCGCATTGGCAGCTGCTTTGCCAGACAAAGTACCCTGAGCCTGGGTGAGAGAGGATGAGGAGGATGAGGACAGCTTGGTCATCCACTCTACCAAGTCTTCCGCATGTTGCGGCTCAACGCGGCCAGCTTCCGAAAAAAAGGACAAGTGTGTCCCACGGCCACGTGCTGATGAGTATGCACGACCAGCACTGTTGCCTCTAGACACAGAGCCTGCTTGCCCTCTTTTATTGGCTTGTGACCGTCTGCCTCTGCTTGTTGGCCTTCCAGACATACTAATGGCCTGTAGTAAGATGTAGCTGCACAAAGCTGGGATGTGTATATATATACTGATACTGCAGCTAGCAGAATCAACTGCCTGCCTGTAGTATTATTAGTATGAGAACACCAGCAATTGTCTTCGGTTAGCTTTAGGTGCACACTGTGCAGAGGACACAGTACACTAACTGTAAATACTGTAGCTGCCTGCCTGTGGTACTAATAGGATCAGCAGAACACCAGCAATTTTCTTCAGGTAGCTTTAGGTGCACACTGTGCAGAAGACACAGTACACTAACTGTAAATACTACAGCTGCCTGCCTGTGGTATTAATAGATTCAGAACAACAGCAATTTCCTACAGGTATCTTTAGGTGCACACTGTGCAGAGGACACAGTACACTAACTGTAAATACTGAAGCTGCTTGCCTGTGGTATTAATAGGATCAGAACAACAGCAATTGTCTTCGGGTAGCTTTAGGTGCACACTGTGCAGAGGACACAGTACACTAACTGTAAATACTGTAGCTGCCTGCCTATGGTACTAATAGGATCAGAAGAACACCAGTAATTTTCTTCAGGTAGCTTTAGGTGCACACTGTGCAGAGGACACAGTACACTAACTGTAAATACTGTAGCTGCCTGCCTGTGGTACTAATAGGTTTAGAAGAACACCAGCAATTTTCTTCAGGTAACTTTAGGTGCACACTGTGCAGAGGACACAGTACACTGTGCAGAGGACACAGTACACTATATATATATATATATATATATATATATATATATATATATATATATATATATATATATATATATATTATATATATATATATATATACACAACACCTAGGATGCATATATATACACAATACACTGTAAGTGCAGCTAACTGTCTCGCCTGCCTACTCTATCTAACTTAAATCAAATGACACTGTCTCTCTGTCTATCTCTCTCCGCCGCAACACACTACACAGGGCCGCCATGCAGGCGGCCTTGTATAGTGTGGGGCATGTACTAAACCCCCTGAGCCATAATTGGCCAAAGCCGCCCTGGCTTTGGCCAATTAAGGCTCTCTGTACAGACGGCGCTGTGATTGGCCAAGAATGCTGGTCATAGTGCATGCTTGGCCAATCATCAGCCAGCAATGCACTGTGATACCGCAGTGAATTATGGGCCGTGACCCGCCACTCGAATTTGGCGCGAATGGCCCATGACGTTCGCAATTCGACGAACAGTCTAAAAGACTATGTTCGAATCGAACATGGGTTCGACTCGAAGCTCATCCCTAGTCCCTAGTAGTATATAGCCTAAAGTGTTTGTAAGTGTTCATTTGTATGTCTCAAATGTGCAGTTTTTGTGGAGAAGTTTGTGTTTCTAGTGAAGAAATCTTGGTTTGTGCTGATTTTGGCGGGATCAACAACTGCATTTCATGTGTTAATGGCACCATTTTGTCGTGGCCTGCCTTTCGTCAGACATTTTCTTTTGTTGTTGTCACCATGCGGCCATTTTCACCATGTGGCCATGCCAGCTACCACTTTGTGTCCACTGTGTTTTGGGTGGAATTGCTCTGCTTTTGGGCCAGGTTTAAAAAGGTGATTTTGGTCTGTAGAGGCGTAGTTTAAGAATTTTATACTGTTTAGCCTGTAAATCATCCCAGAGTGGAAACTGCTCC
This sequence comes from Aquarana catesbeiana, assembly GCF_042186555.1. Classification (NCBI taxonomy): domain Eukaryota; kingdom Metazoa; phylum Chordata; class Amphibia; order Anura; family Ranidae; genus Aquarana; species Aquarana catesbeiana. The sequence goes on along the minus strand of NC_133324.1, from coordinate 537,429,107 downwards.
AATTCCTTTTTTGTGTGTGTGTGTGTGTAGCCATGCGTTCTGAGCCACCACCTTTTCTCTAGGCACCATTTCCTTTTAAGTGAAAATCTCTACTTTGCACTGAATTTACTAACTTTAACTGAGCTTTTGTACTTTTAGTGATTCGAATTGTGATTGGTAATGTTGACCGTCCATGTGTTGGAGACTGGGTTTGGGGCTCCGGACATGAGACCCCTTAAAGATTGGCAGATATGGTTAGAGGGTACATTAAGGTGTATCCCTTTGGATGGTACTTTTGATGTCTGGAGGTACGAGACCCCAGAATAAAAATACCTTGGAAGTAGTTCAGCTATGGCTTCAGAAATCTGTAATGAGTGAGTTGATGGATGTGTAGTACACGCTTGTGTGATTAAAATTCTCAGGCCTGTTTTTGAACTTTGTGTGGCTGGTCCATGCAAAATTTCGAGATGCTCTCGTGTTTTTCCCATTGTATTTTTTTCTATCGCTAAAAGAGTGAAGGCAGCATTCCATCTGGTTGTTTTTGTTTTTTCATTTTTGTTTTGGGAACAGTGAAATATCTCCCCCACGTTTGTATCTAAATGTTTGTCTCATGTTTTAGTCTTCTCATTGTTTGTATGTAGTAACAAGAATATGTTTGAACCTACCGCGACAGCCCTCTTGCGTGTCGTGGGTGTTGTATTTTAGTAGGAATGTGAAAGTAAGGGTTACAGAGGGTTTAGTTATTGTTGGTTTTGAGGAATGTCGGTGACAATTTATCAACGTACATGAATGTTGTATTGTTTACCATTCTTTGCTGGTTAAATATGAAGGATAGAGTAATAACTTTTGTTTATAAGTATCTTTTCAGGTCCAAGTAGTTTCTGAAAGTGTATGTACATAGAAAGCAGGTGTATGTAGATAGCTGTACACATGCATAAATACACATGCCTGAGAAGGTAAAAGTATCATAGGCTATTTCACTGTTTCATTGTTTTTTTTTCTGCACCATTCTAAACCATGCATATCTTCCTCCAGTTTGTATTGAGGAAGAAAATGGGGAGATGATAGTGGTGAGAATGACAATTTTCAAACCAATAATACTAACCGCTCTAATTCTAGCCAAATTTGTGACCTAGTAGGACGACTGTCTTTCTTTGATGGAATTTGAATCAGCAAGCAACAGTCCGGTGAAGGAGGCTCCCATCCCAGATGCTAAGAACCTTTTGGTTCCAGGTATTACACCCCAGATAGTAAGCCACGCAGTGACCACAGTCATTGAGTTAGGTTTGTTTGGAGGTCAACCAAAAACAGGGTTAACTTTCCTCAGCAGCTGTCGCCTACATTCTCAGCTGATGGGGTGGGTGCAGTCACTATACCATGAACTTCAAAAGGTCCATCACAGGGTTCATGAGTCCCCTCCTGGACCCTGACACAATAACCAGTTTACATTCTTTCCAACCAGGTGACTGGGTCATTGTAAAGAAGCTTGAGGAATGAGACAACTGGATCCACGCCAGCCACTGCAAGAAGCTGCTCAGCTACACCAAAGGATGAGGAGTATCTTTGTTTATTCATATTTTTAAACTGTATTTTTCAACTATCAAAGAAAGCGAACAGGACACATGGTTGGGTCTACTCTGAGTCTCCACCGAGCTCTAGTGCCCCAGCAATGACAGCGGTACATGCTAAATGTGATGTTCATATTGATATAAGGAGTTTTGATAAACTAGTAAAACCAGACACTTGTCAATAGAATTTAACGATACATTTCTAGAGGGTAAAATTAATTATACATTTAACAACAGCTCTGGTTCTTGCCAGCTTTGGTATCAGGACAACTAGGTAGCCCACAAGTGTGCTTTAATTTAAGTTTGGTATTAATGCGGATCTACAGCTTTTAAGGTAATTCCCCTAATGCAAGAGGTTCATGTGTGCTGGTAAAACTCTTCCCAGCATCTTATGTCAGGGCAGATCGTGAGGATCTGATGGCGCTAGAGAAGGTAAGAATGGCAGGGACAGCTAGAAGGAAATTGTTCATCAACCTCGACCTGGACTGGGCATGGTTTCCTGCTTGTACACAGTAGGGGCTTAAGCTTATGAAACGATTGAAGAATTTCTCATCCATTGAGGATAGGATGTTTAATGTAACTGTTGAAGCTACAATGAACTTCCCACAGGAATAACGGCAGATCAAGACCTTTAATTAAAAGATGGCCCATGATTATCTGTTGGCATCCAAGGGGGGTTTCTGTGAATTCATAGATAAAGATTGTTATATCTGGATTGGGGATACTAATGACAAAGTTCAGGCCCATATGGATAAGGTTTAGATCCCTGCAAGGCAAAGTCAGAGCTATAGCTAGTGAAGGTTGAAGTCCTTTTAAGGTCTGGGAATCTTTGGGGATTTTTTATATTTTGCAGCGGATCATAGTTGAAAGAAGTAGGGGTGTGTGTATATGTATATGTGTGTGTACATATATATATATATATATATATATATATATATATATATATATATATATATATATATATATATATACACTCATGTTGTTTTTGTTTCTATTCCTTCTATATCCCGTAATGAGGTGCTACTGTTGCCTGATTGGACGATTGAACAGAGCCCAAGCAGATGATGACGCCCTGAAGCCCAACCCAAGTACAAGACACAGAGGATCCCAGACCGACCGGCCTTCATGTCCTCCTCATCCTTCCTGAAGAACAGAGTCTACATGTCAAGCCGTGTTTTCCTTTTTATGGACTCATATGGACTGTATGGGCTGATTAATTTCCAGGTGTAAGAAGAAGATCAATATTCATCGAAGAACACATGGGAGCATATGACAAAGGTGGAACTGTTGTGGAAATGTGTCATCCCAGTGTTAGTTCTCCCGCAACCCGCTCTAAAGAGCTGACTGGGGCTGACTGACGCTGGTTGAGATGGGTTTGGTAGTGAAAAACTTCCTGAGGTTGGAGAGAAGTGTTTTCAGAGTGGGTATATGTCTGCCGGCAAAGAGCCCCTGTGCAATGCACAGAACGATCGTCTGGGGGGGATGTTTTCGCTCTGCAAATACATTATCGGTTTAGCGGATGTGCGCTCGTGTCACCCCTGTATGCCTGATCAACATATTTTTAGCATAGTCCGGGTATGCGTTGTTCTCTAAACAACGCAGAATAAGGATTCACTCTAAACGGTAAAAATGGTAATCTTTGAGTCGTTGCGGTCGGGAAAACCTTTCATGATCTCAGGCTTCCTGTGATCATGCTGAAGATAGCTTACAGAGACAGACGCTGCCCCAGCCCAGACATGCCCATAGGACTCCCCTAGTCATTGTTCATTGGTTGTTGTATAACCCCTCCTGTTCGAGGGAATGCCTGTGCTTGATTGGTCAATAGTGAAACCATGAGGCTCTATTGTTTATATGAATAATAGTTGGCTCCCAGGAAGAGAGGAGAGCAGATGAAGGAGCGATGGAGCTAAGATGGTGTTTATGTCTGTTTACTGGGGAAATGCGGGGGACATGGGTTATTTAAAGATGCATTATACCATTAGACTGAATGTGTGCTTATTAGCGCAAAAGAGGATAGTGGGTTTTTAAATGACAGCCCTTGTAGCCAGTTTTCAATTCATGTTCACACCCTATGGTCCATGCCAACAGAGCTTATTTTGTACAGTAAACGTTTATGGGGAAATGTGTCAAATGCTTTTGCAAAATCCAGATCACCACGTCTACGGATCTTCCTTTATCTATATGGCAACTTGCCTCCTCATAGAACGTTAATAGATTGGTTTGGCAAGAACAATTCTTCATGAATCCATGCTGATTTCATGAATCCATTCTGAATTCACATGTCACAGGGACTACAGCACATGTCACAGAAATTGTCCCACATGTCACAAAAATTGTCCCACATGTCACAAAAATTGTCCCACATGTCACAGAAATTGTCTCACATGTCACAGAGACTACTGCACATGTCACAGAAATTGTCCCATGTCACAGAAATTGTTCCACATGTCACAGAAAGCGTCCCATGTCACAGAAATTGTCCCACATGTCACAGGAATTGTCCCATGTCACAGGGACTACTGCACATGTCACAAATTGTCCCACGTGTCACAGTGATGGAAGATGAATTAGTCTATGTTACACTCAAGGAGTCTCACTATAAGCACTGCGGTATATTTAAATGTGTTAAAATAGAAACTTTATACATGGCTGGTTAATTTGCAAAGAACGTATGAACATTCAGTCTTACCTGATAAATCATTATATATATATATATATATATATATATATATATATATATATATATATATATATATATATTTAATATATAATGTTGTAAGCATTATCTACAGACTTCACAATAAAATGTCGGGGTTCTTGGGGACCTCTTTTAGCATCATCTTGAGCTGAATTTGCTGGATCAGCTAGTCCTGAACAATTTAGCATTCAATTGACATTTGCTTCACTTGTAGATTATTTCCTCATAGTGTAATCATCTTTTTGTGGATGCCTATAATGTTGCCCTTGACATAATCAAAAACATCCACAACCTTCTTTCTAAAGTCGGATACACACAGGCTGAATGTCGGAGGACAACGCCGATTAAAAAAAAAACAGTCGACCTTTGGCCCATGTGTATGTTGGACGTGGATGCTGGAAAACCAGCAGCCGACCAACTCCCGATCAGCTCTCTCAGCCAATGGAAGAGAGCGCTAATTGGAGTGTTCTGGCGGGGGGGGGGGGGGCATCCCCCTGTCAGAACACAACAGCTCAGCAGGGGAGATCACTGAACTAACATTGCATGGTTAGTACAGCGGCTCTGACCAGAGTTGGGTTGCACGAAAAAAGAACTGTTAGTACAGGGGTGCCCAACCAGTGGCTTGGGGGCCACTTGTGGCCCGCGACCTCCTGCTCTGGGGTGGCTGGTTGGCAATCTTAGAGCATCATCAGTGTTGTGAATGAAGGCGGCAGTAGGGGATGCAAGCGGCCGAGAAGCAGGGAGGCATAAGTCACTGCTTCCTGTAAAGCGCCGCCTCCTGTCACAGGTTGAATGATGCCAAATGCACTCTGCCTGGGACAGCAACAGTCGGCGATACATGAATGGAACACTGCTACTAAAATCACAGTGTATATCTGGGCATATCTTCTTCAGTGGTTACTGAGCTGCTTTCAAACTGATTTGCAGGTGAAGCGCAGTGCACCTGCGGGTTACCTGCACTGAGCCATAGACTTCTGTTATTACCTGCGGGTGTGGTGTGCTTTTAGAAAGTGCACTACACATGTAGGATATAATAGAAGAATATGGAAAAGTGCAGCTAACCCGCTGGAAAGCCACAGGTGCACAGCTCTGCGGTAAGCCCCAGCGCATTAACTTGAAAGCAGCCTTAGTCTCCTTTCACACAATCAGTCCGACCCAATCAGACCCTCTATTCACCTCTATGGAGCGGCAGATGTAAATGGACTTGTGTCAGTTTACACCCGCCTACCTCCAATCCGCAAAAAAAAAAACCCAGAAGGGGATCCGTTCCCTTCTGTCTGAGCAGATCATATTGGAGGACCCAGAGAGTAGAGTGGGCTGTGTCCGTGTCTGCTCTGCATATGCAGAGTTTGCTCATTGTGGCCTGCGACAGGTTATCAAGTCGCTTAAGTGGCCCTCCCTCTTCAAAAGGCTGGGCACCCCTGTGTTATTGTGTACCCGGTTTTAGGGCATTGAGAGCTTTTTTGATCTTGGCATGATGACACCACACAAGCCAATAGCAACAAAAACACCAAGCTCTTGATAACTTTAGTTATCTTATTTATTTTAGATTTTTTTTTTAGATTATTTTAGTTTTAATACCACCTACATACTCCCTAGGGTTTTAATCAGTGTTATGTAATCTGGAACACCATATTCTAATTTTCATGTCATACTGCTTGGCAAAGGGTTTTACACACACCCTCCAGCTGCTCTAACATGTAAATAATACAAGCTAACTGTCGGCTTTCAGATGAAAGTGAACCAGAAGATGGAAGTGTGAAGTGCAAGGACACCTGATGTCTCAATAAAGAGAACATGCCAGTGTAAAAATTGTATTACAGAGGGAAACCCCAAGCACTCTAAAACCACTCTCAAAAATTGTAAGCCCCCCCCCCCCATACTATGCAAATGTTTTAGGCAGGTGTGAGGAAATGTAAAGCTAGAATGCTTTCAAAAATATATATTTTAATTGTTAATTTTTATGTATTTACAAAATGCAATTCTTCTAGGTACACTTGCACACAGTTTTTGAAAAAACTCAGCAGGTAGGTTGTCCCAAACATCTTGAGGAGAAACACGTTGAAGCTAAGTAGGAGGTATGTCTCTTTCTTTCTCGTACATCACGGGACACAGAGCCTCAGCAATTACTGATGGGTTATATAGGGTATCACTAGGTGATTGGACACTGGTCACACTCTAAACAGGAAGTTCGACCCCCTATATAATCCCTCCCCTTACAGGGATACCTCAGTTTTTTCGTCAGTGTCTTAGGTGTTGGACGTGTAAAGATGTCCTGTGCTGAGCTCCAAAGGGAAAATCCTATATCCTATACTGGGGCAAGCCAGGCGAACCGAATTCATTTCAAAGTGTCCTTTCTAGGCCGAATTGGATGGTACCCGGGCCTCGTGTCCGAAGAAACAAGGTTTTACCTGTAACGCTTCTCTTTTTAGAGAGCTAGACCCCGCATTTCAGAATTTGTTTTTTCTAGCCTTATTCTTAGCCGGGTGCTTTACAGGCCCAGAACTGCGGATCCCCCTATCCACAGGGGGCCCCAGTCTCTGAAGGTTTTCCAAACGGAGCCCACCGTGAGAGGTGAAGATTGGGTCTGTATAGCAGAACCCTGCAGCTGGATAAGGTAAGGGAGATTTCACAGAATTTTTTAAATGTATGCTATGCCTATTGTCGCTACCGGGGGCTGCCAAGAGCACATACTTTCACATGCTTGATTGTCTGTCTCAGTGTTCACGCTGCATAGCTCCTCCAGCCGAGCTCCAGGTAGGATGGGATGGGGGGCTCTTCCTGCAGGGATATTCCCCCAAGATTAGGGGGGGCAGCAGTGGTCTGTGAGGCGGTAGTATACCGCACTATCACCGCCGCCGCCACCACCGCTATTACCATGTGGCAGACCCCATCATCTGCCGGCCTCTCTCCTTCCTCCTCCACCCCAGCCTCTCCTCCATGCTTGTCCTGGAGGGTCGGCTCGCGTGGGAAAGTGCACGTTTTTTGAAAAAATGAGGGGGGTGGTCAGAGGAGGGGGGGCGGAGCATCAGCGCGACGTCCGGCGTGCTTAGACGCCCACATCGCCGGCTGCACAGGCTATAAGAAGCACACTTTTCAGGTGCACACAGCCTATGGAGGGACACAGAGCTGACGGTCGCATGTAAAGTGGGACACAGGCATTCTCCTAGGGCAGCATTTACTAAGAAACACTTGACTGGGCATTGGTAGCAGTAGCAAGTGGCTGGACTACATCACTCAGCAGTCAGTCAGTGTTTCATTTGTGTGATACCTCCACCTTGTTGCTTTGCACTATGGGTAGAAGAGGTACAAATACCCCAAAAACCAGAGGCTCTAGGGGATCTCCCTCAGGCTCTGAGGACCCCCCTTCTGCAGCGCCTTCCCCCCTGAAGGACCTGGGATGGCCGGCCAGGGAGAGCCGTTGGGGTTGGGGGCTGCATCTGCTTCTGGCACTTCAGCCCCTGTATACATTACGCAGGAGGTTTTTTCCTCAACCATTAATGGACTAGAGGAAAGATTAATGGCCTTAATCGCATCTTCACTCAGTGGAAGAAAACGCACTAGGTCTTCCTCTGTTACCCAGGACCCTCAGGCAGAGGAACTCTGGGGAAAAAGGAGAAGAATCCCTTTCAGAGGATCGGGATGGGACTGATGATTCCTCCTCTGAGGAATCAAGTGGAGAAGGGCCCTCTTCGGCTTCTCAGGATGAGAAGGTCTTAGTACAGATCCTTGCTGGATTGGTCCGCTCCACATTTAAGTTACCCATATCTGAGTCAGTTAAAGAACCCTCTTCTTCTTTGGGGTCACTGAAGCCTCCTCAAACAACACATGCTTTTCCTGTTCATAATCTGCTAGAAAAGCTCATTTATTCTGAGTGGGATCACCCAGATAAACGTTTTTTTCCACCTAAAAAGTTTTCAACACTTTATCCTATGGAAGAAAAGTTTATAAAGATGTGGGGGATACCGGCCGTTGACGCTGCCATTTCCTCCGTAAAAAAAAGTCTGACTTGTCCTGTAGACAATGCTCAGATGCTCAGGGATCCTGTTGATAAAAAAATGGAATCCCTGTTGAAGGATATTTTCTCCTTAGCAGGTTCAGTAGCTCAACCTGCAGTGGCAGCGATCGGAGTCTGTCAATACTTAAGAGACCATGTTAAGCAGGTCATTAAAGCTCTACCTGAACAGCAGGCCCAGGGGTTGGCTAACCTTCCAGCGGCTTTATGTTTTGCTGTTGACGCCATCAGAGATTCTATCATCCAAACCTCTCGTCTTTCACTTGGGTTGGTGCATATGCGTAGAATCTTATGGTTGAAGAACTGGTCAGCCGAAGCACCATGTAAGAAACTTCTGGCTGGATTTCCATTTCGTGGTGCAAGGCTGTTTGGAGAGGATTTGGACAATTATATCCAAAAGATCTCTAGTGGGAAAAGCACTCTCTTACCTGTTAAGAAAAGGAGTAAGCGTTCCTCTTTCAAACGGGCTCTTTCCCCAGTACCAGGAGCATCAGCCTCCAGGCAGTCGCGACGGCCTCCCCCGTCAGGGTCTAGAAATAAATTTCAGAGTCGTCCCCAGGGACAAAAGAAGTCCTGGGGGAAGAAGCCTACTAGACAAGACGCTAAAGCCTCTTTATGAAGGAGCGCCCCCACTCGCTCGGGTGGGGGGAAGATTGCTACGGTTCTCAAAACTCTGGCAGGAGGATTTCCAGGACAGATGGGTAATCTCCTCGGTAACTCTGGGTTACAAAGTGGAGTTCCAAGAATTCCCCTCTCCTCGTTTCCTCAGATCAAGTGTCCCCAGAGATCCAGAGAAAAAGCAGTTGCTCCTTCTAGCGTTAGATCGACTATTGTCACAAAAAGTCATCATGGTGGTTCCCGCGAAATATCAAGGATTGGGATTTTATTCCAACCTTTTTACGGTACAAAAACCAAACGGGGATGTCAGACCCATTCTGGATCTAAAGGATCTGAATCGATTCCTAAGGATTCGATCCTTTCGCATGGAATCAATTCGGTCAGTAGTTTCCATCCTACAGGGAGGAGAATTTCTGGCATCAATAGACATCAGAGATGCGTATCTGCATGTACCCATTTTTCCTGCTCATCAAAAGTACTTGCGCTTCGAAATAGAAGGGCGCCATTTTCAGTTTGTGGCTCTGCCTTTCGGGCTAGCCACTGCACCTCGAGTGTTTACAAAGATCTTGGCTCCTCCTCTGGCCAGATTAAGGGCTCAAGGTATAACTGTCATAGCATACCTAGACGACCTGCTCTTGATAGACCGGTCGGTAGCCTGTTTGAGCGGGAACTTGATGACCACAGTCAATTACCTGAAACGCCTAGGTTGGATTCTCAACCTAGAAAAGTCTTTCTTAAAACCAGTAAGAAGATTGGAGTATTTGGGTCTGGTCATAGATACAAGCCAAGAGAGAGTATTTTTACCTCAGGCAAAGATCACAGCCTTAAGAGAGTTGATTCTAGTAGTCAGGACCAAAAAGGGTCCTTCTGTCCCCCTTTGTATGAGGCTGCTGGGAAAGATGGTAGCTTCATGTGAAGCAGTTCCCTATGCTCAGTTTCATTCAAGACTACTGCAACACAGTATCCTGTCGGCCTGGAACAAGAAGGTTCAGGCATTAGATTTTCCGATGCACCTGTCTCGTGCAGTGCGTCAGAGCCTCAGTTGGTGGTTAATACCCGAAAGCTTGCAGAAAGGGAAATCCTTTCTACCGGTTACCTGGACGGTGGGTAACAATGGATGCCAGTTTTTCGGGTTGGGAAGCAGTTCTGGAACAGTCTGCGGTCCAAGGGGAATGGTCCAAAACCGAGAGGACTTTACCCATCAACATTCTGGAGATCCGTGCGGCATATCTAGCCCTAAAGGCCTGGACTCTCAGGCTACAGGGTTGCCCTGTCAGGATCCAATCCGACAATGCCACAGCGGGGGCTTATATCAATCATCAAGGAGGCACCAGGAGTCTGGCAGCTCAGAGAGAAGTGAACCAGATTTTGGTCTGGGCAGAAAAGCATGTGCCATGCATATCGGCAGTTTTCATTCCAGGGATAGAGAACTGGCAGGCGGACTATTTGAGTCGCCAGCGGTTATTCCCAGGGGAATGGTCTCTTCACCCCGACGTCATTTGGGCCATATGCCAAAGATGGGGGGTCCCAGATGTAGATCTCTTTGCATCCAGATTCAACAAAAAGATCGACAAGTTTGTGGCAAGAACAAAGGATCCTCTTGCATGCGGGACAGATGCGTTGGTGATTCCGTGGCATCAGTTCTCACTGATTTATGCATTCCCTCCTATTCTACTACTGCCGCGACTCCTTCGCAGGATCAGGCAGGAAAAGAAGTCTGTACTTCTGGTGGCCCCAGCTTGGCCCAGGAGGGCTTGGTATGCAGAAATAGTAAGGATGACAGTAGGTTCCCCGTGGACCCTACCGTCACGTCCAGACCTGTTATCTCAAGGTCCAGTGTTCCATCCTGCCTTACAAACGCTAAATTTGACGGTTTGGCTATTGAAACCCATGTTCTGAAGAGTCGTGGGCTTTCAGGTCCTGTGATTTCTACCATAATCAATGCAAGGAAGCCAGCTTCCAGAGTGATTTATCATAGAGTCTGGAAAGCTTATGTATCCTGGTGTGAATCCAGGGGTTGGCATCCCAGAAAATAGGTAATAGGTAGAATTCTTGACTTTCTACGAATAGGATTAGAAATTAAGCTGGCCTTGAGTACCAGCAAGGGCCAGGTCTCGGCCTTACCAGTATTATTTCAACGACTTCACATTCTTTGGTCCGAAACTTTATGCAGGGGGTGACACGTCTTAATCCTCCGGTTAAGGCGCCTCTAAACCCCTGGGTCTTGAATTTGGTTCTGTCAGTTTTACAGAAACAGCCTTTTGAACCAATACATCAAATTCCCTTGGTCTTGTTGACAAGAAAGTTAATTTTTCTGGTAGCCATTTCTTCTGCTATAAGAGTATCAGAATTAGTAGCTCTTTCCTGTAAAGAGCCTTATTTAATCATACACAAGGATAGAGTGGTATTGCGCCCTCATCCTAGCTTTCTACCAAAAGTGGTTTCAGGTTTTCATCTAAACCAATATATTGTTCTGCCTTCCTTTTTTCCAGATCCCTGTTCTACGGAAGAAAGGTCACTACATTCCTTGGATGTAGTAAGAGCAGTCAAGGCCTATCTGAAAGCAACTGCTCAAATTCGCAAAACTGATGTTTTGTTCGTGCTGCCAGAAGGTCCCAATAGAGGACAGGCAGCGTCAAAATCTACCATTTCTAAATGGATTAGACAAATGATTATTCAAGCTTACGGTTTGAAACAGAAAATTCCTCCTTTTCAGATCAAGGCACACTCCACAAGGGCTATTAGTGCTTCTTGGGCGGTGCATCACCAGGCCTCTATGGCTCAAATTTGCAAGGCAACCTGGTCTTCAGTCCATACATTCACCAAATGTTATCAGGTGGATGTGAGAAGGCATGAGGATATCGCCTTTGGGTGTAGTGTGCTGCGGGCACCGGTACGAGGTCCTCAGGTCTGATTACACCCTACGTTGTGTGTAGCATTGCTCTGGGACCTCCCATCAGTAATTACTGAGGCTCTGTGTCCCGTGATGTACGAGAAAGAAAATAGGATTTTTATAACAGCTTACCTGTAAAATCCTTTTCTTTTGATGTACATCACGAGACACAGAGGTCCCACCCCTCTTCTATTACACTTATATTGCTTTGCTACAAAACTGAGGTATCCCTGTAAGGGGAGGGATTATATAGGGGGATGAATTTCCTGTTTAGGGTGTGACCAGTGTCCAATCACCTAGTGATACCCTATATAACCCATCAGTAATTACTGAGGCTCTGTGTCCCATGATGTACATCAAAAGAAAAGGATTTTACAGGTAAGCTGTTATAAAAATCCTATTTTCACTCTGTTGCATTAAGGTTTCCTTGACCGACCATAGCATCTATGTCCTCAACGTTGCCTCAATGGTGTCCTCAATGCTAAGAAATACGGGCAGATACTTATCCATATATCAAATGCTGTTGTTCTGTATAAAAATCTCAGTGAATCCAAATAAAGTCTCAATAAATACAAATACAGAAACAAAACTCAGGAGAATACCTTATGTGAAAAATGTGAATGAATGAAACAAAAATTAGGCATCAAGAGAAAATCAAAACAATATAGTGTCCATCATGAAAACAATACAATATTGTGTATCAAGACTACAGGATATTGTATTGATTTTCATGATGGACACTATATTGTTTCGATTTTCTCTGGATACCTAATTTTAGTTTCATTCATTCACATTTTTTACATAAGGCGTTCTCCTGATTTTTGTTTCTGCATCTAAACTGTGTGCAAGTGTACCTAGAAGAATTGATGCTGGTTTGAAGCCAAAGGGTGATCACACCAAATATTGATTTGATTTGGATTTCTCTTCTGTTCATTTACTTTCCATTCTGTTCATTGATAAAAATAAACTATAAACACTTCTATTTCTGAAAGCACTCAATACACACCCCAATACACACCCCAATACATACCTATACACACGATCAAAAATTCTGCCAGCAAAAGTCGGATGTGAGCTTTTGGTCAGAAATTCCGACCGTGTGTATGCTTCATCGGACTTTTGCTGGCAGAATTCCAGCCAGAAAAAGATTGAGAGCAGGTTCTCTATTTTTCGGTCGGAAAAAGTTCCTATCCGAAAATGCGTTCGTCTGTATGCAATTCGGACGCGCAAAAAATCACGCATGCTCGGAAACAATTCGACGCATGCTCGGAAGCATTGAACATCATTTTCTCGGCTCGACGTAGTGTTGTACTTCACCGCGTTCTTGACGATCGAAAGTTCAGAGAACTTTTGTGTGACCGTGTGTATGCAAGGCAAGCAGAATTCCTTCGGAAAAACCATGCAAGTTTTTTCTGACTGAATTTCTGATCGTGTGTATGGGGTATTACTTCACGCCATTTCTTCACACCTGCCTAAAACTTTTGCACAGTACTATACATGCACATTTGTATGTAAATACACACATCAAGGGTTACTATGAAAACATTGATTCAGTCATTCAAGTTACATATTGCTGTGCACACCAAAGTGAAAGCAATAATTCCAGGGCCATTGTTTATGTTTACATCTAAACTGATAACCTGTGAGAGCCTTTAATGTGTTGCCTGTGAAAAAATGTGGGTACCGAAATGTTTCACGGCCATGCAAATTTTAAAGATTGACATGTTGGAAATCTATGTACTCGATACAACCACATTGTTTATATTTTACAAAAAAAAGTGAGTGATATATTGTGTTTGTGTGCAATAAAATTAACTTGAGTTTTTTGGGGTTATTTTGTATCGAAAAATTGCAATTGATAAACCATTGTGCTAATATCATGTGAAATAACAAAAATGTTATTTACTAGGGCCTTTCAAGCTCTGTCTCTGTTCACATTAAAGGATTCCTAATGTCTTCCATGTTTCACTCTTGAGACCGTACATCATCAAAAGGTTTTCTCATCCTCTTTGTCATCCTTCTCCAATGGTCAATACTACGGAAAATCAATACAATATCGTGTATTCTTGATACACGATATTGTATTGTTTTCAATGAACAAAATGGAAAGTAAAGGAACAGAAGAGAAATCCAAATCAAATCAATATTTTATATTGGGGGAGAAAATGCATAAGAGGCCCTGGCAGAAAAGAATTCAACCTTTTCATGTATTAAGTGTCTGTGCGTTCGTGGATGGAGGGCCAAATGAACAGTAGCTCAATGTTTGTGAGTGTTTTATATACAGTATTTAATAATGAATGTTTGCACAGTTGTAATGAATTATTTTTAATTTGTATTATTGACAGAATTTGTTGACACATTCACCACATTCCTGAAGAAGTGGATGATGTAGTCTTTAAAACACACTGAGCGTGGAATGTCACCCACTTTCCACTGGACTGTTTAGTGTAATTTTGGGACCCAAGCTAATCTTGTTCAGGAGTGAAAACTTAAATCCTAATTCGAGGTTTGATTTAACTTTATATGGTTAATTTAGACTGAGGCGCTCTAAAAAATTATTTCCTTCACTAATACACCTGCTGGGAGAGCTGTATAAACTGTATCTATGTAGTATCATAAGCAATATACAGCTAGAACAGCACTCCTAATGCTTTTCCTGTCCCAGAACAAAATTGTGTTGGGCTGGACACTGCACAACCAACCATTCACAGGAAGCTTTCTATTTTTTTTATGAAAACAAGCAGTGGCAGAGAGGTGGGCGAATGATGACAGGATCTTCACCTCAGCCAGTCAGAGGAAGCTCTTTATTCATTCTGAAAAAACAAAGCTTCCTCTGATTGAATGAGGTAGAGATTGTAACATCATCCAGCTGCCTCTCCACCTCAACCAGTTAGGGAAAGCCTTGTATTCTGCCAGGTTTCTATGGTAGTAAGCCCCTGTGGAAAGCCACAAGGTTCTCCAGGGAAGGCAGTCTAAGCCCCAGCCTGTTTCTTCACCAGGGCTCCTGAAAATGGGGATGGAATTGCAGAAAACTGTAACCCGGCCCCTAGGTATGCCCGATTGACAATGTAGAGACCACTCATGTATGCAGAGTACAGATGGCAGGAAACAGAAGAGTATCTGGGAAACAAACTGAATTCAGGCCACGTGGCTGGCATGCGAAAACGGTAGATGAACCCAGGGTTGGTACATAGGTAGTCAGGTACAGAATACAAGTAATACAAGGCAAACCAATAGCACAGAGAAACTAAGAAGTTGCTTAGGCTACCCAGGTTGTACTGAGCATGTCTATATATAGGGAAGCAGGCTGGGAGGTGGGCCAGGAAGTGATAAATGGGAAAGGGATATAAATCAACAGTAGTGCAGGCGATGGCAATGGGTAAACACAGAAGCCAGCAGCACATGTGAATGAAATCACAGATCTACCAGAACCACTGCAGCAAGGAGGTAGGAATTTCACAAACAGAAAATTGCAGGCTTGAATGTGACAGTATCCACCCCCCCTCCCCCCTTATGAGGCCTCCCCACACATTTAGGGCCAGGCTTAAGAGGGAACTTCAGATGAAAAGCTGTCACCAAAGCAGAAACATTTGTAGAAGGAATCCAGCATCTTTCCTCGGGAACCATATCCCCTGTAGTAAATTAGATATAAAAGTCTTCCCCTGGAATATTTGGAATCCAAGATTTGCTTGATTTCATACTGATCTGTAGTATTGACCATTGAAGGAGGATGACAAAGAGAAAACCTTTTGATGATGTACGGTTTCAAGAGTGAAACATGGAAGACATTAGGAATCCTTTAATGTGAAGGAAGACAGAGCTTGAAAGTGACAGAATTAACTTGGTAGAGGATTGTAAAGGGACCAAAGAAATAAAGAGAGAATTTAATTGAGGGTACTCTAAGATTGAAGGACCATTGAGTCTCTGTAGCCACTGGCACTACAGAAGAGGTGGTAATTGGAAATGGTACCAAAGCAGGACAACCATACACCATGAAAAAGGGAGACTCTCCAGTGCTGGCATGAGCATGGTTATTGAGGGCAAACTCAGTCCATCATTCTGATGGGCAGAAATGAAGGCATGAAGATATCATTTAACATTGTGGGTGGTCCTTTAGGTTTGCCCATTAGACTGCGTGTGGAAGTCCAACTTGATACCAAAGGGCCCTCCAGAAGCGAGCTGTAAATTGAACTCTTCTATCAGAGACAATGTGAGAGGGTATACCATGAAGACTAAAGGTTTTCTTTATAAAGATATAAGCCAGAGTGACAGCTAAAGGTAATCCAGAAAGTGGAGTGAAGTGAAACAACCTATCCTCAACCACCCTGATAACAGTGGACCCTGCTGAGGAAGGTAGTTCAGAGATAAAGTTCATGGAGATGCAACATGAAGGTTCAACTGGAACAGGTACAGGTAAGAGAGCAGACATGGAAAACTTAGGCTGCACACAAATGGAGCAAGCCTGAACATAATCTTTAACATCCAAAGGGAGGGCCACCAGTAGTGACACTGCAGGAAAGCACAGGTACTTTGTACACCAGGATGTCCACAGAGTTTGGAATCATGTGCTTATTTGAGAAGCTAAGGGGTGAAGGGCAGGTACGACAAAGGTCTTACCTAGTGGGATGCGTGAAGACTGAAGTTAAGTTGTGGACAGAATATGACTGGCAGGAATAATGGGTTCCGGCTCAACATGGCACTCAGAGTCAGCAACATCAAATGATCTGGACAGGGCATCAGCATGGCCATTTTTGGAACCGGGCCAATAGGTAGTGTCAAAGTTAAAGCTGTTGAAAAAGAGAGCCAATTGGGCTTGCCTGGGATTCAAGCACCGGGCAGATTGCAAGTACTGGAGATTCTTGTGATTGGTATAAAATTGGGTATGGTGTGGAGATCCCTCTAGTAGATGCTGCCATTCTTGCAGTGCCAGCTTAGTAGCCAGAAATTCCCAGTCCCTGATGGTGTCATTTCTATCGGCATGCAAAAAAGAAGGCACACAGAGCTTGCCGTTATGCACTTGGAAAAGAATGGCCCCCACACCCAAGGATTTACCTCCAAGAAGAAGGGCTGGAGAATGTTAGGATATAAGAGAATGGATGCACAGAGAAAGGCTGTTTTAAAGTTTGTGGAAAGCCTTGACTGCTTCAGGAGGCCAGGCTCTGTCATCAACAGCCTTCTGGGTCAAGGAAGTGATTGGGGCCACCAGGGTGGAATAACCAAGAATGAACAGGCGATAGAAACTGGTGAACTCCAAAAAACACAGTGATGCTTTCAGACCAGAGGGCTCAGGCCACTTGGAGATGGCCTGAGGTTTGACTCAGTCCATAAGCAACCCTTTGTGACAAAGGAAAGGGACCTGGGTTCACTTGAAGAGGCATTTCTCCAGTTTTGTGTATCGGCATTGAACCCAAAGACGCTGAAGTACCAGACATACAGGCTGATGATGAGTGTTCAGATCTGGAGAGAAAATCAGTATGTCACTCAGATAAACAATGACGCAAACATACAAAAGATCAGAGTAACACAGTAACAAAGTTCTGAAAAATGGCTAGAGCATTACACAAGCCAAAAGGCATCACAAGATACTCATAATGCCCATCTCTGGTGTTGAAAGCTGTCTTCCACTCATCTTCCTCTGGGATCCTAATCAAATTGTAAGCTCCATGGAGGTCTGGAATAGTGAGGATTGGAGCACCGATTCTTAACCACTAGGCGTCCGCGCTATAGCCAAAAGACGGCTACAGCGCGGACTCCAATTGCCGGGAGGGCGTCCCTGGATGTCCTCCTGTTTACTTCCAAGATGCGCGTGCCCACGGGCGCGCATCGGGGAAATTCTGTGCTGGCCGTGTCCTTTGGACACAGCCAATCACAGATCGTGCTAAATGGCCAATCACAGCGGCCATTTAGCACTCAATCTGAGTGTCCAATGAGAGATGATCTTATATGTAAACATATGAGATCATCTCTAATCACCAGCTCTCTCTCCTCACACAGAGACAGCGTAAGGAGGGAGAGCGAATGGCTGCAGCGTGAGTGAAAAAAAATATATAGGAAATACAGTGCCCACGGTACCTGTCAGTGCCATCTGTCAGTGCCATCTGTCCCCAGTGCCATCTGTCCCCAGTGCCACCTGTCAGTGCCACCTGTCACCAGTGCCACCTGTCAGTGCCATCTGTCCCCAGTGCCATCTGTCATCAGTGCCACATCAGTGTCACATGTCATCAGTGCCACCTATTAGTGCCATAGGTCATCAGTGCCATCTGTCATCAGTGCCACGTATTAGTGCCATCGGTCATCAGTGTTATGTGTTAGTGCCATCTGTCATCAGTGTCATGCGTCCTCAGTGCCACGTATC
Organism: Aquarana catesbeiana; assembly: GCF_042186555.1. Taxonomy (NCBI): domain Eukaryota; kingdom Metazoa; phylum Chordata; class Amphibia; order Anura; family Ranidae; genus Aquarana; species Aquarana catesbeiana. The sequence goes on along the minus strand of NC_133324.1, from coordinate 537,410,981 downwards.
AGTGCCATCTGTCATCAGTGCCACCTGTCAGTGTCACGTGCCATCTTTTATCAGTGTCATGTTTCATCAGTGCCACCTGTCATCAGTGTCACGTATCATCGGTGCCACATATTAGTGCCATCTGTCATCAGTGCCACGTATTAGTGCCATCTGTCATCAGTGCCACATATTAGTGCCATCTGTCATCAGTGCCACATATTAGTGCCATCTGTCATCAGTGTCACGTGTCATCAGTGCTACATATCAGTGTCATATCATCTGTCATATGTGCCACATCAGTGTCACGTGTCATTGTCCTGGTGCTCCAGGGGATTCAAAAGTGTAATAGGTAGTCAACAAGTTAGATGTGTCATTTATGCTCCTAGAACACCTGACGGTGCTCCCTGCATGTTGGGCCTCTCTAAGTGGCTAGGCTGTGAAAAAGTCCCACACATGTGGTATCGTAATACTCAGGAGGAGTAGCAGAATGTATTTTGGGGTGTCATTTGTGGTATACACATGCTATGTGAGAGAAATAACCTATTACAATGACAATTTTGTGGAAAAAAAAACTTCATTTTGCAAAGAATTGTGGGAAAAAAATGACAACATCAAAAACCTCACCACGCATCTTACTAAATACCTTGGAATGTCTACTTTCAAAAAAGGGGTCATTTGGGGGGGGGGGGGGGGGTTGTACTTTCCTGGCTTGTTAGGGTCACAAGAAATGATCAATTTTTTATGATTTGCACCACAGCTTGTAGACTCTATCTTTCACAAAGACCAAATAATATCCACTAATTTGGGTTATTTTTACCAAAGATATGTAGCAGTATAAACTGTGGCCAAAATTTTTGAAGAAAAATTAATAATTTGCAATATTTTATCACAGAAACTAAGAAAAATGCGCTTTTTTTCCAAATTTTCGGTTGTTTTTCATTTATAGTACAACAAATAAAAATCAGAGGGGATCAAATACCACCAAAAGAAAGCTTTATTTGTATGAAAAAAGGACAAAAAATTCATTTGGGTACAGTATTACATGACTGAGCAATTGTCATTCAAAGTGTGAGAGCACTGAAAGCTGAAAATTGGTCTGGTCACAAGGGGGGTTTAAGTGCCCAGTTGTCAAGTGGTTAATGTTGTTGGCATTAAGGCGTCTATTATAAATGCAGGGTTGGAGTGTACCATACTTTTATTTTTTTTTTAATCTTTTATTTAACCGCTTGCCGTCCAGCGCACGCCGATTTCCGTCGACAGAATGGCACTGGTAGGCAAAAGGGCGTACAGGTACGTCCCCTTTTAAGAAGCAGTGTCGCATGTGCTGCTGGAAGCACTTGCGCACACCCGCCGCGGTCTCCGTGATCGCGGGTCCCGCAATGTCCTCCGGGTGCCCGGAGAGGTAGAACGGGGAGATGCTTTTGTAAACAAAGCATTTCCCCGTTCTGCCTAGTGACAGGACAGAGATCACTGCTCTCTGTCATCGAGAGCAGTAATCACTGTCCTGTGTGTTGAAGCCCAGCCCCCTCACAGTTAGAATCACTCCCTAGGACACACTTAACCCCTTTACCGCCCCCTAGTGGTTAACCGCTTCACTGCCAGTGTCATTTACACAGTTATCAATGCATTTTTATAGCACTGTTTGTTGTATAAATGTCAATGGTCCCAAAATAGTGTCAAAAGTGTCCGATCTGTCCGCCATAATGTCCCGATAAAAATCGCAGATCGCCGCCATTACTAATAAAAAAAAATTAAAAATAAAAATGCCATAATACTATCCCCTATTTTGTAGACGCTATAAATTTTGCGCAAACCAATTAATATATGCTTATTGCGATTTTTTTTTTACCAAAAATATGTAGAAGAATACATATCGGCCTAAACTGAGGAAAAAAATATTTTTTATATATATTTTATTTTTGGGGGATATTTATTATAGCAAAAAGTAAAATATATTGCTTTTTTTCAAAATTGTCGCTCTTTTTTTGATTATAGTGCAAAAAATAAAAACCGCAGAGGCGATCAAATACCACCAAAAGAAAGCTCTATTTGTGGGAAAAAAAGAACGTCAATTTGGTTTGGGTACAACGTCGCACGACCGCGCCATTGTCAGTTAAAGCGAAGCAGTTCCAAATCGCAAAAGGGGCTCTGGTCAGGAAGGGGGTAAATCCTTTGGGGCTGAAGTGGTTAAAGAAACATGAGAGTATGAGACACATGTTCAGTTACATAAAAATGGCATAATGGCATCAAGTGAAGTGGAACAACATATCATGTCATGGACATAGTCGTTAAATACAGACATGTAAAATATGACAAGCATACCCTTCACTCTTATCATGTAAGAACCACTCTATGGCGGTTCTAAAAGGGCATGGTTGTAAACCTTTACTGCTAAGCCACCAAATGTTTATCCCATTGCCTTTTATTGTGCAGCAGTGAGTGATCTCGTGGACTCCGTCTCAACCTTTTCAAATATTATAAACCAGTGCTAGAAACTATTTCTGTAGAAACTTTCTAGAAGATTAGAAAATTAGCTAGAAAGAAGTCAAGAGAGCCACATGGGCCCGGGGAAGGATGAAAGAGGAAGGGGGGGGGAGAGAAGAGAGAGCGGTGGGGGGTGGAATGGGGCCCAGAAGGTGGGTGACGAATGCGCATCTCCCGGTGTCAGGAGAATTAGTAGACCAGACTGTGTGGACTGCACAGAGATAACCCAAAACGCATGTAAAGTGAATGATATTGTATTAAGATAGATGATAAATAAGAAAATACAAACAGTGCACAACCAACCCAACAAACCCACCAACAACAATATATACAGCAAGGGGCAGTACCAGAATCACAGATGTCAGCCAGGCCAGGGTCATACACGGCAGGTCAGCAGGACAAGGGATATTCCAGAAGCGTAAATGTTAGCCAAGCCAAGCCAAGGTCATACACAGGAAGATCCATAAATGAGGGACAGGGAACCAACAGGACAGAGAGGGGATGGATCGGGCTGAAGGGTACAGGAACACAGAAGGGACTGTGTCAGGATAAGCTCGGAAACAAGGTCAGATGCAGGCTCAGGATCGGTTAACAGGCAAACAAGGTCAGGGATCAAGGCGAGAGATACCAAGGCAAGCATGTGAGGGCTTGCCGGGTATTTATAGGACTGACAATAATTGTCTTCATGTAACACCTGAGCACAGGGAGTGTTGTCTGCTCCATACTGCCAGGATCCATACGCTGGTGGACGTCAGTACTGCAGCCAAAAGATGAAACAACACCAGCAGGGAAAGATTCCCCTGACAGTTCCAAACTGTCAGGAGACAACTGCTGGTGGACCCCAGTACTGCACGCCAAATGATATATCTTACCAGCGGACGGACCCTTTCCTGACAGTACCCCCCTCAAAGGTGCGGCCTCTGGACGGTCCAAATAGAAGTAATTGTCCAAAGTTAATGGCCTCACACTGAACAATAGATGAGGGCAAGTCAGACTGGGCATCGGGTACTTCAAACTGGACAGCGGGCACATCACAGCAGACACATCACAGCAGACAGCAGGCTCAGAGTCGTCGAACTGGGCAGCAGGCTCCGGGTCGTCGAGCTGGGCAGCAGGCTCCGGATCGTCGAGCTGGGCAGCAGGCTCTGGAACATTAGGCCGAACAGCGAGCACCGTAAGGGCAGGCCGGATCACAGGCACCGGCTCAGCAAGCTGGGTAACGGCCCCGGCCCAGTGGGCTGGGTAACGGGCCCCGGCTCAGCGAGCTGGACACCGGGCACGGAGTGACGGACTTCAGTTTAGCAGACTGGGTAACAGGCACCAGTTCAGCAGACTGGGTAATGGGCACCGGTTCAACAGACTGGGTAACGGGCACCGGTTCAACAGACTGGGTAATGGGCACCGGTTCAACAGGCTGAGACACGAGCACCGAAACTTCAGGCTGAGACACGGGCACGAAACTTCAGGCCGAGACACGGGCACCGAAACTTCAGGCTGAGATACCAATATCATGACATCAGGCTGGAAGGCAGGCAATGAGACACCAGGCTGGAAGGTAGGTACCAGGATATCAGGCTGGAAGACGGGCACATCAGACCGGAAAGCGGGCTCATCAGGCTGAACAGCGGGCACATCAGGCTGGAAAGTGGGCACCGAGACATCAGACCGGGCAGCAGGTACTGGAACTTCAGGCTGGGCAGCAGACACTGGCGCTGGCACATCAGGCAAAACAGCAGGTATTGGCACAACAGGCTGAACAACAGGTACATCGGACTGGACAATAGTCACTGGAGCATCAGACTGGAACATGGACACTGGGATTTCAGGCTGAGCAGCAGGCACTGGGACCTCAAACTGGGCAGCGGGCACAGGCATTGGCACGACAGGCTGAGTAGCAGACACTGGCACATCAGGGTGGGCAGCAGACAGGAACACATCAGACCGGAAAGTGGACACATCAGGCTGGAAAGCGGGCACATCAGACTGGAAAGCGGGCACCGAGACATCAGACTAGGCAGCAGGTACTGGAACTTCAGACTAGGCAGCAGACACAGGCGCTGGCACACATTGGACAGAACAGCAGGTGCTGGCATAACAGGCTGAACAACAGGTACATCGGGCTGGACAGTAGTCACTGAAGCGTCAGACTGGAACATGGGCACTGGGATGTCAGGCTGAGCAGCAGGCACTGGGACCTCAAACTGGGCAGCGGGCACAGGCATTGGCACAACAGGCTGAGTAGAAGACACTGGCACATCAGGCTGGGCAGCAGACAGGAACACATCAGGCTGGGCAGCGGACAGGAACACATCAGGCTGGGCAGCGGACAGAGGATCGTCAGACTGGGAAGCGGGCACATCAGACTGGAACACTGGCAGCAAAACTTTAGGCTGGAATATGGACACAAGGTCGTCAGACCGGGTAGCAGACATTGGGACGTCAGACCAGGTAGCAGGCACTGGGACGTCAGACCGGGTAGCAGGCACTGGGACGTCAGACCGGGTAGCAGGCACTGGGACGTCAGACCGGGTAGCAGAGACATCAAGCTGAAAGGCAGGCACCGAGACATCCGGCTGGAAGGCAAGCATCGAGACATTCGGCTGGAAGGTGGGCACCGAGACATCCGGCTGGAAGGTAAGCACATCAGACTGGAAAACGGGAACATCAGATTGGGGCACAGGGACTTCAGGCGGAGACACTGGCTGGATAGCAGGCAGAGGTTTGGCAGAATCAGGTGGGTTATCAGGTTTAGCTGGCACGCAAGCAGACTGGAGTGGGTTGGTTGGTGTGGAAGCAAGTTGGATTACTGGCAGGATCGTGTGGGTAGGAAAGAACTTTTGTTTCTTCTTTGGTTTAGCCAGCGCAGCCTTGTAGGTAATTGCAGGGCTGTAAGGAAGGGATGTAACTGGACAAAAGGATGACCAGAGAACAGTGGCTGGAGGAGGGGTTTGTGGGATTGTTACAGGTGGAAGAGAAGAGGCAGGTGGATTAAAAGCAGGATAGGTGCAGTGAGTAGAGACTGGGTAATAGTACTTAGTGGGAAGCTGTGTATACTGGACTGTAGCTGAGGTTGCCATGAGCGACTGGGAGAAAGATTCTTGGGAAGGTAGGTGACTAATGGCGGGGCTGGATTGCTGTGACTTAGCTAAATGCAGGAGATCTGACCATGCTTGTAACACAGGTTGAACAAAAGTTGGTTCACATACAGCCTGTCTAATCAGAGATTGTACTGAACAAATGCAATCGGATAACACCTGCTGGGAACAAGAGGAGTAATGTTCATCAAAAAAAGCCGGATCATCCTCTAACAACCATACCAGGGATTCAACCTGGTCACAACTGAAAGGAGGGGAGAAATCGTCACTTCCTTCTGGAAAGCATGACAAGTAGACATGTGCACAGCCAAAAAATTCGTTCATTTTCGTTTTCGTTTCATTAGTTTACTATTTTTTTTGTTTTTCGGGTCATTCGTTATGATCGCGATTCGTAAATTCGTTCATTCATAAATTTGTAAATGCATTCATTCGTACATTCGTACATTCGTAAATTCGAACATTCGTTCATTCGTACATTCGTACATTTTTACATTTGTACATTCGTAAATTCATACATTCGTAAATTCATAAAATCGTACATTTGTAAATTAGAAAATTCGGAAATTTGTAAATTCAAAGTTTGAAAATCCAAAAACCCGAAATTTCAAAAATAGTAACTAACTATTAAATTATAGGTATTGTAATTTCCTTTCAAATTTGACAATTTGACCCTGATCTACTAGAAAATGGGCTGATCGGATCTTTTCCAGCAGTTGGTCACTGGTCCAATCTTTAAGAGTCTGGCGGCAATATTCATTATCCACTGCTGCAAGCAGAGAATAATAGACAATTTCATTAAAGTTCATGTTTTGCACGCCCACCGTACCAGGATGGTTTCTCAGTGCAGCCACGTCTGGTCAGGGATGGACTTGGTATACTGTCAGGAGAATTAGTAGACCAGACTGTGTGGACTGCACAGAGATAACCCAAAACGCATGTAAAGTGAATAATGATATTTATTAAGTAGATGATAAATAAGAAAATACAAACAGTGCACAACCAACACAACAAACCCACCAACAACAACAACATATACAGCAAGGCGCAGTACCAGAATCACAGAGGTCAGCCAGGCCAGGGTCATACACGGCAGGTCAAAAGGACAAGGGATATTCCAGAAGCGTAAATGTTAGCCAAGCCAAGGTCATACACAGGAAGATCAGTAAATGAGGGACAGGGAACCAACAGGACAGAGAGGGGATGGATCGGGCTGAATGGTACAGGAACACAGAAGGGACTGTGTCAGGATAAGCTCGGGAACAAGGTCGATGCAGGCTCAGGATCAGTTAACAGGCAAACAAGGTCAGGGCTCAAGGAGAGAAATACCAAGGCAAGCATGTGAGGGCTTGCTGGGTATTTATAGGACTGACAATAATTGTCTTCATGTAACACCTGAGTGCAGGGAGTGTTGTCTGCTCCATACTGCCAGGATCCATCCGCTGGTGGATGTCAGTACTGTGGCCAAAAGATGAAATAACACCAGCAGGGAAAGATTCCCCTGACAGTTCCAAACTGCCAGGAGACACCTGCTGTACCCCAGTACTGCACGCCAAATGATATATCTTACCAGAGGACGGACCCTTTCCTGACACCCGGGCTGTAGTACCAACAAGAAGGGTCGGTGGATAGCGTCAGGAGGCTGCTGTCTGCTATCCTAGTTGTCTCAGGGATGGACTAGTCCAACGTGTCGGTTTCAAAGAGGGCCTGTCCCTCGTCAGAGAAGGCAAATATGTTTCAGAGTGTCCAGGTCTTAGTGTAGCGTTCCCGTTGGTGAAAGGATGTTGTTAATTTCCTCCACCTTTTTGAGCCACAATCCTATGGATGGAGGTTATGTGAATTTCCAGCGTAAAGGGATGCACGTCTTGGCTGCGTCGAGGAGGTGGCAAACCATTGATTTTTTATACATTTTTGCGGAATGTTGGAGGCATGGAGATAAAAGAAGGCTGGATCTTCTGGTATGGGGCGTTCGGTAAACTTTTGGGCAGTGTGCCGGATCGTCTTCTAGCTTAGGACAGGACCAGAAGATGTGGAGAATTGTACCCTGGTCCTCTTGGCACCTCCAGCAGGGATCCAAGGATGGGGGGAACATTTTTTGTAGTTTTGGGGGGGTATTATACCATCGGATGACAATTTTGAAATTGGTCTCCTGTATCTTTGTGCATATGGAGGATTTATAAGTGAAGTTAAGAGTGTTTTGCCTTTCTTGTGGGGAGAGTGTGCTCCTGATGTCCTTCTCCCATGTACTGAGGCATTTTGGTTGGTAGCTCTTGGGCGGCGTAATTAACAATTACCCCATACCCCATACCCCAATAGGGTATGGGGTATGGGGCATGGCACCCTCCTCCGCGCAATAAGTCTTGAGGGTGGTGAGAGTTTGGCAAAAACTGTCTGGGGGAGGTAGAAAAAAATTGTTAATTTGGAGTGCCCTCCAGTGGTCCAGTCGGAACAATCCTTTCACGTTCATGAGCTCGGATAGGGATGGCCACCTGCTATGGGCGAGGAAATGGGAGGCTTGGAAGCATTTCGAGTTCTTCAGAGAGCGGAAGACCGGGTCTTGGGATCCCGGGTAGAATAGAGGGTTTCCAATTATCGGATACAGCAGTGTAAGAGTCCACGGCTTACTACGCATGCACAGATGGTGCGTTGCCGCAAGAGGAAATCCATTCCAACTGTGCATGCACCAAAGACACCTCAGGGCGCCAACCCGCACCTGCGCAGAAGACTTGATGGAAAAGGGCAGGAAAATGCCCAGGACGTGCACAGGAAGTGACCTCAACCTGATGGAAAAGGTTGGAAAATACCCAGGAGGCGCACAGGAAGTGACATCAACCTGATGGAAATAGGCAGGAAAATGCCCAGGAGGTGCACAGGAAGTGACCTCAAACTTCCCTATATAAGCCCAGCCCAGACACTGCCAAATTGCTAGATTATCTTCAGTCCCCCCTTGTTTCTGTGCTAGTGTGTGATCTGTCTGAACCTGTCATGACCTGGAAACCTGTTTGACTACTCTTGATTGCTGCTTGCCTTAGACCTCGGATTTGTACCTTAACCAATCTACTTCTTTGCCCCTTTTGTACTCAGCTGCCAGATTGGAACCGACCCCGGCTTGGATCTCGACCATTCTTCTTCTGATTAACCCTTTTATGATTAACCCTTTTATGCTTCGTTGTCCAACTGGACTTGACCTCGGCTCGGATCTCGGACTAAGGCTTGCACGGTGCTCCACTACCTTGGCACCCCTGCCACTTGGTGTCCCCACCAAGTCTCTGTCTCCATTTCCAGAGGCTTTAAGGACCCAAGGTGCAAGGGAGGCCTCCCCACTCCTTCAGTCTCACATCAGGTATGTGGCAATCGTAACTAGGGATGAGCTTCGTGTTCGAGTCGAACCCATGTTCGACTCGAACATCGTCTGTTCGCCCATTCGCCGAATTGCGAACAATATTCAAATTCGTGTGGCGCGTCACGGCCCATAATTCACTGCGGCATCGCAGTGCAATGCTGGCTGATGAGTGGCCAAGCATGCACTATGACCTGCATGCTTGGCCAATCACAGCGCCGTCAGTAGAGAGAGCTGTAATTGGCCAAAGCCAGGGTGGCTTTGGCCAATTATTGCTCAGGGGGTTTAGAACACGCCCCACACTATATAAGGCCGCCTGCACGGCGGCCCTGTGTAGTGTGTTCCGGCGTGCTTAGAGAGAGAGAGACAGTGTCATTTCATTTGAGTTAGCTAGATTAGGCAGGACAGTCAGTGAGTTAGCTGCACTTACAGTGTATTGTGTATATATATATATATGCATCCCAGGTGTTGTGTATATATATATATATATATATATATATATATATAAACACTGTATTCAGTTTAGCTAGATCCCGTTCCTGTTATCTTCCTACTGACAGGCAGGCTTGTCTTGTTACAGTATTTACAGCTACCTGAAGAAAATTGTTGGTGTTCTTTTGATCCTATTAGTACCACAGTCAGGCGTCCTCCTCACAGTGTTCAGCTAAAACTACAAGTTAGTGTAGTGCGTCCTCCTCACAGTGTTCAGCTAAAGCTACAAGTTATTTTAGTGTGACCTCTGCACAGTGTTCAGGTAAAGCTACAAGTTAGGGTAGTGCGTCCTCCACACAGTGTTCAGGTAAAGCTACAAGTTAGTGTGGTGCATCCTCTGAACAGTATTCAGCTAAAACTACAAGTTAGTGTAGTGCGACATCTTCACAGTGTTCAGCTAAAGCTACAAGTTAGTGTAGTGCATCCTCTGAACAGTGTTCAGCTAAAACTACAAGTTAGTGTAGTGCGACCTCTGCACAGTGTTCAGCTAAAGCTACAAGTTAGTGTAGTGCGTCCTCCTCACAGTGTTCAGCTAAAACTACAAGTTAGTGTATTGCGACCTCTGCATAGTGTTCAGCTAAAGTTACAAGTTAGTGTAGTGCGTCCTCTGAACAGTGTTCAGCTAAAGCTACAAGTTAGTGTAGTGCGTCCTCCTCACGTGCACCTAAAGCTACCTATAGAAGGTTGGTGGTGTTTTCCTGATCCTATCACTACCGCAGGCAGCTTAATAAGCTACAAGTTCGTTTTTTGCAAGCTCTGCACAGTGTTCACCTAAAGCTACCTGTAGAAGGTTGGTGGTGTTTTCCTCAAGGTTGGGTGACTCTGCTGGCAGCTGGAAAGGATGCAGGACAAGGTGCAGTAGTGTTGGAGGTTGTTCCACCACCACGCCTCCAAATTGCCACTACTAATGATTGTGACACACCTCTCTCCTCCACCCCCTCCTCTTCTTCTTCCTCCATGGACTCTTCCTGTGCTTTGTCCTCAGAACCAGCGGTGCTCCGTAGCCATTCAAGGGGCTACGCAAGTATGCAGGCCAAAAGATGCCATGCGGTGCTTGAGCTGGTGTGCTTGGGGGACAGGAGCCACACCGGGGCAGAGGTTCTGTCAGCTCTGCAGGGGCAGGTTCAGAGGTGATTGACGCCACGCCAACTTAAGGCAGGAATGGTGGTTTGCGACAATGGCACCAACCTCCTCTCTGCCCTCCGACAGGGACAAATGACCCATGTGCCCTGTTTGGCTGACGTCCTTAACTTGATGGTGCAGCAGTTCTTGGGCAGGTACCCGGGCTTACAGGATGTCCTGAGGCAGGCCAGGAAAGCCTGTGTGCATTTCCGCCGGTCATATAATGCCAGTGCTCGGCTGGCTGACCTCCAAAAGGAGTTTAACCTGCCCAAGAACCACCTAATCTGTGACATGCCCACCAGGTGGAACTCAACGTTGGCCATGCTGCAGCGGCTGCACACGCAGCAGAGGGCCATCAATGAGTACCTGTACGACTATGGCACCAGGACAGGGTCAGGGGAGCTTGGTTTTTCCTCACGCCAGTGGGCCATGATCAGGGATGCATGCACTGTCCTGTCACCATTTGAGGAGGCTGGTGAGCAGTGACAGTGCATGCATCAGTGACACTGTCCCCCTTGTCCACCTGTTGGAACACACGCTGCGTGGAATAATGGACAGGGCACTTGAGGCAGGAAGAGGAGGACTTCCTTAGCTCTCAAGGCTCCCTTTATCCAGACAGTGTTCCTGCGTGCCCGCCGATCACACAGGAAAAGGAAGAGGAGGAGGAGGATTGTGTCAGTATGGAGGTGGAGCCTGGCACTCAGCATCAGCAGCAGTCTTTAAGGGATCAGTCCCAAGAAACACATGGACTTGTATGTGGCTGGGAGGAGGTGGCTGTGGACCATGTCGTCCTTAGTGACCAAGAGGACTCCGGACCGAATGCCTCAGCAAACCTACGCTGCATGGCCTCCCTGATCCTGCAAAGCCTGCGTAAGGATCCTCGTATTCGTGGTATCAAGGAGAAGGACCAATACTGGCTGACAACCCTCCTTGATCCACGTTACAAGGGTAAGGTTGCGGACCTTATCTTGCCATCGCAGAGGGAGCAGAGGATGAAACATCTTCGGGAGGCCTTGCAGAAAGGTCTGTGCAATGCGTTCCTAGAGACTGGGAGGTTACAAACTCCTGTTTCTGGACAACGTGTTGCTGAGGCTTCGGTCAGTCAAAGAAGGAGCGGTGGAGAAGGTGGCCGTCTGACCGATGCATTCAGACAATTTTTTAGTCCGCAGCCCCAAGGTATGATCGGTTCCAGCAACCATCGCCAGCGTCTGTTTTACATGGTGCAGGAATACCTAGGGGCAAGATCTGACTTGGACACCTTTCCCACCGAAAATCCTCTGAGTTACTGGGTCTTGAGGATGGATCACTGGCCAGAGCTTGCACAGTATGCAATTGAGCTACTGGCCTGTCCTGCATCCAGCGTTCTTTCGGAACGCACATTCAGTGCTGCTGGAGGCTTTGTAACCAATCACAGGGTGCGTCTGTCCACCGACTCGGTCGATCGACTGACCTTCATAAAAATGAATCAGTCTTGGATTACCACCAGCTACCAAGCACCTGATGCTGATGTAACCGAATAATTTTTTTTGAAATCTCAGATCCCTTCAAAGACTGCCTATGCTGATGCTGAGTGACTATCCTGAGTAATTATCCTCTTCCTCCTCAATGATCACGCTGATAGCTTGTAAGAACATTTTTGGTTCTGGGCGCCGCCACCAGTGCCTAAGGCCCAATTTTTCAGCCCCTGTTCAACAGGGGCATGTAATTACAATTCTTGATCTAATATTTCACAGCAGGGCCCGTTTCTGCGCCCACCAAGAGCGAGTGAGGACTTAAAGTGTTGTGGCACCAGCACCACCACCACCACCAAAGGCCCAATTTTTCTGCCCCTGTTCAACAGGGGCATGTAATTACAATTCTTGATCTAATATTTCACAGCAGAGCCCTGTGAGGGCTTACAGTGTTGTGGCCACAACAACACCTAAGGCCCAAATTTCTGCTGAGTATATAGGGCAGGCCCCTAGGAAGGGAAATTCTCTCCTGTAAGAGTTAATATGGGAAAAACATTTCTACTTTCCACTGATGCTTTATCACCAATCCTTGTTTCACAAAAAACCCCAAATTTTCAAAAAATGAGGTGAAATCTTCTGAAGAGGAGCACAGACAGCAAAACAAAACAGCAAAATGTCACAGGGGTGATAACCCTTCCCTATGTTTTCCAAAAAGCTTAAAATAGATTTTTTGGCTGGAGCTAAACACGTTAAAAATGTACCAGTTCAAAATTACAAACAGATTCTACTTAACAACAAACCTACAGTCCCTGTCTTGTTTGCACCACCTGTATACTGCTGTTCAGAGTACAGAGCCTGTATACTGCTGTTTCCTTTTTTAATTTGGGTGCGGGGTTCCCCTTAATATCCATACAAGACCCAAAGGGCCTGGTAATGGACTTGGGGGTACCCATGCCGTTTGTCTCACTGATTTTCATCCATATTGCCAGAACCCGACATTACATTAAAGCCGCAAGCAGTTTTAAATGACTTTTTTTCCTTTAAAAATGACATTTTGTGCAGGGACTGTTCTAAGCACGGGAAACACGCGCCACTTTACAGGCATACTATAGACACCCCCCAGGTACAATATTTAAAGGAATATTTCATTTTTTTTTTTTTTTACTTTAAGCATCATTAAAATCACTGCTCCCGAAAAAACGGCCGTTTTTTAAAGTTTTGTTTGCATTGATACATGTCCCCTGGGGCAGGACCCGGGTCCCCAAACCCTTTTTAGGACAATACCATGCAAATTAGCCTTTAAAATGACCACTTTTGATTTCAAACGTTCGAGTACCATAGACGTTAATGGGGTTCTAATGTTCGTGCAAATTTTCGGTCCGTTCGCAGGTTCTGGTGCGAACCGAACTGGGGGGTGTTCGGCTCATCCCTAATCATGACAAGTGGGGAGGGGGTGATTTTTGACAGCGATTGGCAGCGAATGGTAGCACCAAGGTGCTCTGTCTAATGGAAATTTGCATTGAGACTGCTCCAGGTGAGGCCACAATTTAGTAGTTTGATGGCGGTTCCAGTCAATAAGTCTGGTCAAGTGGGTTGCCTGTTGATACTTATGTAGATCCGGCCCCGCTAAGCCGCCATAAATTTTGGGTAGCGTAAGTTGCCGCCTGTTCAGCCTTGGTCGTTTATGTGCCCATATAAAGTCAGAGAACATCGCTTTCACTTGGTTAAAGTAGATTGGCAGGGCTTGTAGGAGGTACAAGAATTTGGGGAGAATGCTCATCTTGAGGATGTTGCACCTGCTGAACCATGAATGAAGGCCTGTGTGCCACTTGTTAAGAAGGTCCCAAGTAGTTTTCAGCAGTGGTGGGAAGTTCACAGCATAGATTTGGGACATTTTAGGGGGTATGTAGGTTCCTAGATATCTCAGGGCCGTTGTCGTCCACTTGAATTTGAAACTAGCCTGGAGATTTGTGAGAAGGGGCTGCGGTATACCTATCACCATCGCTTCAGACTTGTCGAAGTTGATTTTCAAGTTCGACAAAGTTCCATATTTTTGAAATTCATGGAGTAAATGGAGGAGATTGGGGAGTGAGATTGTAGGGTTTGTGAGTGAGAACAGCATGTCATCGGCGTATGAGGAGACCTTTTGTTGGGTATCCCCGTTCACCACACCCGTGATATCTGGGTTTAGACATACAGTGCACAGGAGGGGTTCCAGTGACAGGGCGAAGAGTAGCGGTGACAGGGGGCATCTCTGTCACGTCCAATTCGTGATCGTAAAGGGTTCAGACAGTATACCATTGACTTGAGCCGAAGGGGCAGAGTACAATGTATTTATCCATTTGAGCATGGTGTAGCCAAACACCGCATATCTTAAGACAGAGTACATGAATTGCCAGTTCACCCTGTCAAAGACCTTTTCTGCACCTGTGCCCAGGAAAACGCAGGGAATACCATTCCCATTGACCACGTGTAAGAGGTTCAAGACTTTGATCGTGTTGTCTCTAGCCTCACGAGTCGGTACAAAGCCAACTTGGTCCAGGTGGATCAAGGTTGGAAGATGTTGTTGGATTCTGGTGGCCAGGAGTTTCGTGAAAATGTTTAGGTCCGTGTTGAGCAGCGAAATCGGCCTGTAGCTGCCGCACGAGGTGGGGTCCTTGCCTTCTTTGGGGATCACTGCTATGTGTGCCGAGAGTGTATCACAAGGGAATGTCGTAGTGGATCCCAGGGCATTAAAGAATTTATGCATGAATTTGCTGGTAGCAAGGCTTCATAGTATGAGATGGTAAGACCATCTGGGCCTGGAGCTTTCCCTAGTTTAGTGATTCCTATCATGCATTGAATCTTCTCTAGTGTGATAGGTTCATCCAATAGCTCGCTCACCTCAGCGGGCAGTTTTGGCATTTGGGAATTGACTAGGTAATCCGAAACCTGCGTCTGGAAGGGAGAGTCCCTTTGAAGGTTATAAAGGGATGCATAGAACACTTGGAATTCCCTTGCTATGTTTTTGGGAAGGGAAACTCTCTGGCCTGAGGATGACCTTATATGCGGTATGTAATTTGCTAGCGTCTGGTTTTGGCCCGGAGTTTACCTTATTTATTGCCAGATTCATATGATATTTTTTGGCAGACTTATATTGCCGCTTTAGCTTCAAAGTGCATCAGGTCGGCAATTCTTTTCCGTAGTATCAGGAGTTCCAACTCTAAAGAGGGTGTAGGGTCGTGTTTATGTCTGGCTTCCACCGAGCGTAAGTCGTCAAGAAGGGAGGTCAGCTGTAGTGTACGTTGTCTTTTGATTCAGGATCCGTGCTTAATGCCGCGTACACACGGTCGGACTTTCCGGCATACTTGGTCCGGCGGACCAGAGTGTGCCGGACAATCCGCCCGTGTGTAGGCACTCGATCCCAAAAGCCCGCCGGACCTAGATTTGAAGAAAGTTCTAAATCTTTCCGCCGGACTCAGTTTCGGGCGGAAAGTCCGCTCGTGTGTGTGCTGGTCCGACGGAGGGCCCGCTCGTGTGTAGGCTGGTCCGACGGACCAGATACAACACGAGGGCAGGGTATTGCATCTCACGCTCGCTGCAATAGGAAAAACACATTTTCCTATTGCGGCGAGCGCGGGGCATACCAGGCCCTTAGGTCTGGTATGGATTATAAAGGGAAGCCCCTACGCCGAAAAAAAAACGGCGTGGGGTCCCCCCTAAAATCCATACCAGACCCCGATCCGAGCACGCAGCCTGGCCGGTCAGGAAAGGGGGTGGGGACGAGCGAGCGCCCCCCCCCCTCCTGAACCGTACCAGGCCGCATGCCCTCAACATGGGGGTGGGTGCTTTGGGGGAGGGGGGCGCCCTGCGCCCCCCCCCCCAAAGCACCTTGTCCCCATGTTGATGAGGACAAGGGCCTCTTCCCGACAACCCTGGCCGTTGGTTGTCGGGGTCTGCGGGCGGGGGCTTATCGGAATCTGGGAGCCCCCTTTAATAAGGGGGCCCCCAGATCCCGGCCCCCCACCCTATGTAAATGAGTATGGGGTACATGGTACCCCTACCCATTTACCTAGGAAAAAAGTGTAAGTAATAAAACACACTACACAGGTTTTTAAAATATTTTATTAAACAGCTCCGGGGGGGGGATCTTCCTCCGGCTTCGGGGGTCTTCTTCCGGCTTCGGGGGTCCCTCCGCTTCATCTTCTCCCGGCGTCCGGTTGGTTCTTCTCCGCTCTCTTCTCCCGGTGATCCTGTTCTTCGGCCGGCTCCTCTGCTGTCTTCAATTAGCTCTCTTGCCAGCAGAGGTCCGGACTTCTGGGCTTCTGGGCTTCTGGGCTTCTGGGCTTCTCTTCCCCAGATGTTGACACGACGCTCTCTCCTGCTGGACTGCTCTCCGAGGGCTGCGTTGTGACTTATATAGGCGGAGACCCCGCCCCCTTTTGATGTCACAGTCCCTGGGCATGCTGGGACTGTGACGTTTTAGGGGGCGTGGTCACTGGGTGATGTTGACCACGCCCCCTAAAACGTCACAGTCCCAGCATGCCCAGGGACTGTGACATCAAAAGGGGGCGGGGTCTCCGCCTATATAAGTCACAACGCAGCCCTCGGAGAGCAGTCCAGCAGGAGAGAGCGTCGTGTCAACATCTGGGGAAGAGAAGCCCAGAAGCCCAGAAGCCCAGAAGTCCGGACCTCTGCTGGCAAGAGAGCTAATTGAAGACAGCAGAGGAGCCGGCCGAAGAACAGGAACACCGGGAGAAGAGAGCGGAGAAGAACCAACCGGACGCCGGGAGAAGATGAAGCGGAGGGACCCCCGAAGCCGGAAGAAGACCCCCGAAGCCGGAGGAAGATCCCCCCCCCGGAGCTGTTTAATAAAATATTTTAAAAACCTGTGTAGTGTGTTTTATTACTTACACTTTTTTCCTAGGTAAATGGGTAGGGGTACCATGTACCCCATACTCATTTACATAGGGTGGGGGGCCGGGATCTGGGGGCCCCCTTATTAAAGGGGGCTCCCAGATTCCGATAAGCCCCCGCCCGCAGACCCCGACAACCAACGGCCAGGGTTGTCGGGAAGAGGCCCTTGTCCTCATCAACATGGGGACAAGGTGCTTTGGGGGGGGGCGCAGGGCGCCCCCCTCCCCCAAAGCACCCACCCCCATGTTGAGGGCATGCGGCCTGGTACGGTTCAGGAGGGGGGGGGGCGCTCGCTCGTCCCCACCCCCTTTCCTGACCGGCCAGGCTGCGTGCTCGGATCGGGGTCTGGTATGGATTTTAGGGGGACCCCACGCCGTTTTTTCGGCGTAGCGGGGTTCCCCTTTATAATCCATACCAGACCTAAGGGCCTGGTATGCCCCGCGACGGGGCTAGTAAGGTGTCAATCTCGCCGATAAAAGCGGCAAGATTGACATCCTTTTCTAGTCCCGTCGCACCTGAGTCATGTTCAAAATGAACGGACTTGTCCGTGTGTGGGCAAGTCCGTTCATTCTGAAAGTCCGCCGGAACTCCGGCGAAAGTCCGTCGGAAAGACGGGCGGACTTAGCCCGCCGGAAAGTCCCGGCGTGTGTGGGCAAGTCCGTCCGTTTTAAAGTCCGGCGCACCTGGCGGACAAAGTCCGTCGGAAAGTGTGCCGGACCAAGTAGGATAGAAAGTCCGCTCATGTGTACGCGGCATAATGAGCACTCCACGGATCGCCGCCTTGTGTGCTTCCCACACAATGCCGATGTTACTGTCTGGCGTGTCGTTAGTCTGGAAATATCGGTCCAATTCTCTGGTAACGTCCTTGAGACCCTCTTCATCTTGTAGGAGGCTTTTGTTCAACCTCCAAGTTCTCGTTTTGGATGTGAGGCTAGTCAGTGCGTAGGATCCGTGCGTGGTCCGACCATGTGATAGACTCGATCGAGGAGTTCCGGACAGTGTATTTGGGAGTGCATGATTAGAAAATAGTCAATCCTAGAATACTGTTTATGTGGTAAGGAGTAGAATGTGTAATCCCTTTCAGCGGGGTGAAAAAGATGCCAAGCTTCTATTAATTGTGCCTTGTGTAAAGATCGCATTATGCGTGCCTCTGAGGAACAAATATCGTCCCCCTGGGTCTGCATTTAGATCCACACAACTCCATGGGTGTCAGGGCTGGCTCAGCCCTTCCTTCTCTGAGCTGGCCGCTCAGCTGTCGGCTAATTGCCAGCCCTCATCTCTCTCCACAGTTAACCAGCTGTTGTGGATCTGCTCGTCAGTCCTGCCTACTTAAAGATCTCCAGCTCACTTCATTCCTACCTTCGCCTTGGTCACATCACAAGAAACTATCCCCTGCGTTCCTTTTTAAAGACTGGCTTTGCTGACATCCCTTCTGACTCCTTATCCTGCTTGCTGTTCCTCTACTTGGATCCCTGACTTCTGGCGTAGCCGATTACCCGATCTGGTTACTGAACTCTGGCTTGGCTGATTATCTGATCTGGTTACTGAACTCTGGCTTGGCTGACTACCCGATCCAGTTACTGGACTCTGGCTATGCTTTGATTACGCTTACTCTACTTATCTTTTTATTTTTATCAATAAACAAGTTTGATTTTACTGTACTTCTGTCTCGGTCTGGTTCATGGTTTCTGACAATGTGACATTTCTAGAAATGAGTATAGACACGCCTCGTGACGTATGCCGCATACACACGACCGGACTTTCCGACAGAAAAGGTCCAACGGAATCATTCTGATCGTGTGTGGGCTTCATCTGACTTTTTCTTTCTAAAATTCTGATGGACCTAGAAATAGAACATGTTTCAAATCTTTCCGACGGACTCAATTCCTATGGGAAAAAGCGTTTGTCTGTATGCTAGTCCAAAAATGATGCAAGGGCAGCTATTGGCTACTGGCTATTGAACTTCCTTTTTCTAGTCCCTGTTGTACTTCACTGCGTTCTAAACGAACGGACTTTGGTGTGATCGTGTGTAGGCAAGTCCGTTTCAGCGGAACTCCGTCAGAACTTCGTCGGAAAGACCATCAGAGTCTACTCTGACGGAAAGTCCGGTCGTGTGTACGGGGCATTAGTGGACTCGTTGGTGGAGTGGTATACCACCAGGAAGAATTAGTTTTTCAGTAGCTTGCGTTTCCTGAATGAAAACAACATCTGTCTTCATTTGACTCAAGTCGTGCAGTAACATGCGTCTCTTTTCAGGGACGTTAAGATCCTTGGCGTTCAGCGAGAGCACATTCATCACCTCCATGGCTCCTTGATGGAGGAGGTGAGAAAAAGGAGGGTGGAAGGAGGGGTGAAGGAAGGGAAGTGTGGTTGAGGGCGGGGTAGGATGGAAAGAGGGGGGGAGGAGAGTAGAGGGGGTGAGGGAGGAAAGGGAGGGAGCGGCATAAAATAGAAGGGCTATAGGACTGAGTAGCAGAGAAGGAGAGAAACCCCTGTGGGTGGATGACCCAAAGGGGTTAGTTTAAAAGGGGTGGTAACTTTTTAGAGAACACCACCTAAGCAGGGAGAGAAACGAATATGGTAGCAAAATAATGCTAATACGCTCTCCAGTATCAGACTGGTAATCGAGCGTTGGCCTATGTGGGAATGTGGTCAGCAATAGCCAGGGGAGGAACTTACTGGCCGCCCCCGACCCCCGACTGTGAAATAGACATGAATAAACAATGCTTAAAGGCACGTATACATATATAACAGGTACATTTTAGAACATGAGAAACACAGGAAACACACAGGTTGGGGTAAATAAGAAAAACCATTAAGAGCTTCCCCCTTGTTGACCATGTATTTCTGATCCCCTCACCAGATGTCTTGGTTTAGAGTTGTCTCCCCCCCATGGGCCTCCCCGAGAAGGGGGGTACCCCCATGGGGGACAATGTGGGGGGTTCAGGGACTATCCCCTATGCCTAGTTTCAGCTGTCCCATCACTCCCCCCTCCAGGATCGCACAATTACCCCGGCTACATCAGTACACAGTGCGCCTCGCAGGGGAGGAGCCCCCCTGGTAGACAAAGGGGCTGAGTGAGGAGCATCTGACATTCTAGTGCAGGCACGCCGCCCATCAGGTGTCACGCACAGCACTGTCGGGTACCGTGCATGAGCAAATCATTAAGGCCCAAAGTCCTTTAGATGAGAAAATTTGGTTTCGGAGGGCCCCCCGCAGCTCTCCCGGCGGGGCTGGATCCCCGCAGGGGTGCCCCCGTTGCGATCAGAGGGAGGCGTGTCCTCCCATGGTGTAAACACATACAATGAACTCCAGCATGGGGAGAAATATTAGGGCTCTAAGACCCTGGGGGTGCAAGAAGACGTGGGATAGGCACAGAGTATGTCCAATACCTAGAAGAAAAATAAATGTTAACAGGAGACATTACACATGGATCCGTCATGCTAGCCCGGAAAGGAAGAGAGAGTACATATGAGCATGGGCATATCCCCCTACATGTCCATGAGAGCTGGTGGTGTGTTGTGCCAGCTAGTCATCGGAGTTATGAGCCCCTGTCTTAACTCACAGGGATCAAAGCCCCTGCAGGTTTCCGGGGGTTGCCCGCCAGGTTTGGCTAGTTCCCATGTGGTCCGAAAGGTGGCCGGGACCGTTGGTGCAAAGCTGGGGGGGTCTGAGTGTGCAGCAGGCTGGGGGGATCAGGGGTGACACTAGACATCTCGGTGCAGAAGTCTCTCAACGTCCACAGGTATAACAGGCAGTGGGGGCAGTCAAATGGAGGGTAAAAAGAAAAAGAAAAAACAAGAAGAAAACTAGCCTGTGGTGAGGTGGACAGTCAACCTGTGTGGAACAAAGGGTCTGCACCCGGGAAGGGTGACTATGACTCACGTGACCTTTTCATGGATGGTGCCTGGGATCTCCATCTGGATCTCTGTGAGCGGGCAGGCTGGTTGTTCCAGTTTGCTGAGAGTCTTGAGTGTTCCGACGGCCGGGGGTAAGCTGTAGCCAGTTCTGTACTTGCACGGGGGTCAGCATCCAGGAAGGAGAAGAACGCAGGTAGGTCTGCTGGGGAGTGCAGGGTGAAGGAGGCCTAGGCTTTCCGGAATTTGATGGCCAGAGGGTATCCCCACTTGTAGGTGCAGTCATGTCGCCTTGCTACTTCTAGGACTGGTTTCAGTAGGGCTCTTCTCTGCAGCGTCGCTCTGGATAAGTCTGGAAGGATTTGAACGTGCACTCCATCTGATTCTATTGCTCCATGTTCCCAGGCCCTGCGGAGGATAAGCTCCTTCTGCGAGTAGCGGTGTAGCCGGCAGAGAATGTCGCGGGGCCTGTCAGGGTCTGATGATTTAGCCCCGAGGGCTCTGTGCACCCGGTCTATCTCCAATGATGGCAGAGGAGCTTCCATAAGCCTATGGAAGATGGCTGTAATCGTCGCCGCCAGGTTCTCTGCTCCAGTGGCCTCCGGGAGGCCCCACAGCCATAAGTTGTTTTAGTCGGCTGCGATCCTCCAATTCCTCCAGGTGGAGCTGCATGTCCACGGCCGTGGTAGCGTGGGAGGCCTGGGAGCATTCCACGGCTGACACTCTGTGTTCCAGGGAGGAGACTGAGGCTTCGCCCGTGTCCATTTGATCTGTGAGGGTGTGCATCTCAGTTCTCATCTCTAGCATGTCCCTGCTGTGTGGCTTCTCTATGCGGAGGATAAGGGCCTCGATGTCCGACCTTGTGGGGAGGGCCTGCAGAATGGCGCGGAGGTCTGCATGGAAAGCAGCCGGAGTCCCTGAGAGATGATCGGGTTCTGGAGAGAGAGTGAGGGGGACAGACAGGGCTGTAGTGTGGGTGTCTTCCATGCGGGATACACGTGGCACAGCTACAATGGCGCCCGGGGATGTCCGCTGTGGGTCTTAGAAATAGTGATGGATCCCGCTTTTGGGAGTATGAGGCCAATTCCCACGGGTTGCCGATCTGGTTCTGTACCGTTTGGTAGTGCTCATGTCATGTTCACATGAGTTAAGAGCTGTCAATTGGTCGCGGTAGGCAGGGGGAAGCCAGGAGCTCCTCAGAAACACGTCTTCACTCAGCCATTGTTAAGCCACGCCCCATACTATCCTTTTTCTTCACAAAAGAGAAGTCGGCCTCAGTGGGAGTTTTGGACTTTTGGATGAATCATTTTTGTGGATTTTCCTAAATGTACTCAGACATGGCTTGAGTCTCCAGAATGGAGAGAGGGTAGACTTGACTCCGAGGTGAGGTAGTCCCAGGTTGAAGATCAATGGGGCAATCAACGGGATGACGAGAAGGCAGACAGCAGCTTTTTTGTCCCGGAAGCATCAGAGACATGGTGACCTCAGCCACAGGTACAGAAAGAGGTGGAAGCACCTTGGAAAGACAAGTTTGATGGCATTGTGACCCCCAAAACTACACCTGACCAGAGTTACAATCTAGATAGGGCAAATGTGTTTGCAACCACCAAAGACCGAGAATGATGGCACTGGATTTTTGAGACACAAGTTACTTAAAATCATCTTGTTTATTGATTCATATATGAAAAAAGGTAAAAGATTTCGTACATTATTCTATATTACATATATATAGTATACAGAAAAAAAGAGACTTTAAAAAAATGCACAAACATTTCTCTGATGCACCAATACATCAGTTAAATAATGCATGGTTAGTTGTAGATGCAGACATTTTTCTTGAACGCTCAAAGCGTTTCTAGGACATAGTCCTCTTCATCAAGAGATATGTGTGTGTGATATCATAAGCCATAAAAGCCATAAAATAGGATAAGTATAAGACGATAATGCATGTTACATATTATGTTGAAATTTATGCATAAACATCAAAAAGTGCAAATGCATATGCATAGAAAAGTACCAAATGTATAAAATTGCATTTACCCTAGGACAGATGGAATAGCCAAAGGAGTGCAAGGCCTGCACTTCTCCCATTGGACACCATGTTGGCCTACTACACAACTACAATGTTAATGTGATGAAATTCAGGACATTGGATATCATATTTTATGGCTTTATTTAGTGAATGATTTTCATGATATTCCATGCATGTATCTCCTGATGAAGAGGGCTATATCCTGGAAACACTTTTAGCTTTGAAGAAAAACAGGAGGAGGAACAATGGGAGCCAGAGCAGCAGTAACTACAGCAGGAGTAGGAACGAAAGGAGAAGTGGTTGCAACTTGCAATTGGTCCAAACGAGAGGAACGTTACTGCAAACATTGCATAATTAGCTCTTTATAGGCCTTATTAATTGCGGTACTAAAGCGCTGGATAGAACGAGATAATAAATAAATAATAAAAGCTGCAAACCAATATTGGTGATCTCTCACTAATGCAAAATACAAATAAATAGAAATGGTGCGCTAGTATCAATATGTGGACACACTATACCACTGTGTGCGTGAAAAAACCTCCTAAAGATGCATGTAGAATTAAATAATCACATAAAATATCGTCATGAATAGAAATTATATGTAGCAGTGAAGTGCTGCAAGGACCTCCTGTGTACATAAAAAATAAATAAATGAATAAGAGGTGAATTTTCAAAATATTATGCACAGAAAAAACGTGCAATGCTAATAAATAAATATAGTGCAATGCAATGCTGCAAGAACCTTCTGAGTAAAAAAGGTTCTTGAGCCATTATACTGAGTCTATCCATTTATCTTCAGCTTTATGTTGCCAGGGACAACAGCAACAAATGGAACTATCTATTCAATTTCTCTACAGTTCATGCCTTTGCTATAGGAGGTGCATGCAGTATTGCACTGTATGTTTATATTATAGTAATATTATTTAACTAATTTTTTACTCAGAAGGTTCTTGCAGCATTGTATTGCACTATATTTATTTATTAGCATTGCACGTTTTTTCTTTATAGGCCTGCTGGACATCAACTCTCTGTGCCAAACACTGAATCTGTTCATGTAGGGGGTGCAGTGTCTCAGAGGAGCTCATGGCCTGAGACTGAGCAGAGTCTAAGCCCCAGCCTACTTCTTCACCAGGGTCCCTGATGATGGGGACGGACTTGCAGCAAACTGGAACCAGGTACGCCCTGCTGACAATGCGGAGACTATTCGTATGTGCAGAGTATGGATGGCAGGTGACAGAAGAGAATCTGGGAAACAAGCTGCAGTCAGGGCAGGTAGCTGGCAAGCGAAAATGGTAGGCGAAGCAAGGGATGGTACATGAGTAGTCAGGCATAGAATACAAGATATACAAGGCAAACAGGAGCACAGAGAAACTAGGAAGCTGCTAAGGCAACCCAAGCTGCACTGAGCATGTCTATATATAGAAAAGAAAACTGGGAGGCGGGCCAGAAAGTAATAGGGAAAGAGATATAAATCCACAATAGAGCAAATGATGGCCTGAGGTGAATACAGAAGCCAACAACATATGTGAATGGAATCGCAGATCTAGCAGAATCACTGAAGCAAGGAGGTAAGAATTCCACAAACAGAAAACTGCAGGCATGTCTAGCAATAAAAGGTAAGTTGATGCTAAAGCATAATTTTAGAAAAATGTCTCACATACACTGTAGTCTGCACACACAGGGTTGAATGCATTGGTTCCACAGGCAAATAAGGTCTTGCCATGCAAAAGGAGAACCTTCACAAAATTCTTGCACTCCTCCTATGGAAAGAAATAAAATAAAACTTCAGTTGTTTAAGGAGTTAAAAATGACAACAAAGGCAATGACAACTAATGTTATATACGTGGACATTTTTGGCAAAAATAAAAACAGGCATATAAAACTGTTTTTCCACATCCAGGAAGCTGCGGGTGTGGAGTGCAGATGGCCATAGAAGTGAATGCAACATATTTTCCATAATGCAAAAGTTCCACATGTAGCACCCTCTAGTATGTGTGCTAGATGTAGGTTTCTGTTAGTGTAGGTACACGTATTTAGCTTAGGGCTATGCCTAAGTTGTGAATCTGGGTCAGGGATTAGTGACTCAGGCTGGATGACTTTGTCGTAGAAACTTTCAGAAATGGAGGGTGGGGGTGAGAAGGGGTTGCCATGCATATGCATGGGGGGTAGGGGATCCCATTCTACTTGCAGCTCCCTAGGGGGTGCGCTACATTTAAGGGCTCACCCGGGATATTGCCCAGGATAACGGAAAGAGCTGTGAAAATGTGAAATAGACTCCCTCCAGAGGTGGTTCTAGCCAGCTCAGTAGATTGCTTTAAAAAAGGCCTGGATTCTTTCCTAAATGTACATAATATAACTGTGTCCTAACATTTATAGCTAAAGTTGATCAAGGGAATGTCCGATTGCCTCGGGGTGGGGGGTAGGAAGGAAAGTTTTCCCCTGCTGTAGCAAATTATATCATGCTTTGCTGGGGTTTTTTGCCTTCCTCTGGATCAACTGTGGGTATAGGATTGTGTATATGGGATTGTATGATTTTTTTTTAAATTATTTGTTGAACTAGATGGACTTGTGTCATTTTTCAACCTGACTATGTAACCTGCACAGTTGTTGCTCCTAGCGAACAGAGATTCATTGAGTCTGAGAACTATGCTTTGCTTCTAGGACCACTGAGGGTTAAAACCAGGGAGTCTGACTTATGTGCTCTGCCTACTGGTGACTGTGTACTCAAGTTAAGTGCCATTGTACATAGCAGCCAGCAGGAGCTGCTGTTAAGTTAGTGCTGCACTGCATACTCAGTTGCCCTAAACTGCGGCTGGGACGGACACTTGTGCTAAAAAAAAAAAAAAAAAACTGCTATTCATTGAGCGATCGTGCCCATGGATTACAAAATGTCCAGCGGTCTACTCACGTCTGGGAAAAGTGACTGTATGCTGCAATGTCCTGCTGAGAACAGTAAAGAGTGCACCAAAATGTCTGCTGTTGCCCATGGTGATTGGGGTAAGCCAGCTGGTGTCTGCAGGGGGGGTCTATCAGTTGCCCAACCATGGCTGATGTTAAGGACTGTCCTAACCCTTCTAACTACAGTGTGACATGTGTTGCACACCTTACTGTTGTTAATGGCAACCACAGTGAATGTTTGATGCCACTTGCTCTCAGTTGCTTGGGCACAGTTGGTGCCGAGCAGCATGTCCTGACAAGTCCTGCAAGTTTCAGTATGTGTATTACAACCACTAATGTACTGTCTGTGCCTGCAAGTTTCAGTCCAGTCAACAAGGGGTTATTGCAGAGCGTGAGGGAACAAGCCTGCTCATCAGAGCGGCGGGAGCCAGTCAGTCTGGTACATTGGGGGAGGAGCCACACCCCAGAGGAGACCCAGCGTGCTCTGCTTGCGGAGAGAGGAGCAAGATGGCAGAAGGTGCACGTGTGTACCCAGTGCTGACCTGAGGAGGTTACACTGGTGTCTGGTTGGAGCATTGAGGAAGATTCACCCTTGGGGTGATCGAGGGGATGAAGAGGCTGTGTCTACTGAGTCCTAGTTGCAGAAGGCCGACCGCGGTGGGCAGTGCCTGGATCCGGTGTGGGCACTGTGACGAGCCGCTCACCAGGCTGATGCCAAGCGAACAGGAGCCACTTAACTACAGTGTGGATCTGCGGTCGGTTCTCTGCACAGAACCGCAGAAGTCCCGGAAGACCGGAGCAGGCCATGAAGTATCTGCTAAAGGCAGGGTTGAGTCTGAGGCTGGTGATTCCCCTGCGAAGATAAGTGACATCAGGGAAGAAAGCTTGAAGTCTGCCTCGGTCTGCAGCCCAGTGTCAGGGAACTAGCCGGAGGATAGTTGCACTAAGACCTGGCACATTAGCCAATTCTAAATATGGCTATGCCCGCACGAATACGCGCACGCATATTGCGAACGCACGTTTGCCATGGCAAAGATGTGTGCGTGCTGGCGCACGTCAGATCCTGGCACCCTCAGGCCTTTAAAAGGATGACTGCGGCACATGGACATTGCTGACTGGTCTTCAGCTTCCTGCTCCCTGTTCCTGTGTTGGCTTCTGATCACCTGTTATTGACCCGGCTTGCCCTTGGATTCCTCTTGTCTCGCTCCCAGCTCTGACCTCGGGTTGTTCACAGATCTTCTCTTGTCTTCTGCCCTGTGTATTGCTTGCCTAACAATGACTCTGATACCCGATCTGCTGACCAATGGCTTACTGACCTCTGTTACCGTCCCAAACTATGCCTTCTGCTGTGCCCTGTCTGCTGTTACCTGCCTTGGTGCCTATCTGCTGTACAGAGGGTCCCCGACTTACAAACATCCGCATTGTGAACGACTCCGAACTTACGAACGGGGCCCGAGTGACGTCACTGCCGGCCGACGCCATCTTCCTCTCCTTGCTGGAGTGAGCTGTTCCTCAGTTCCTGGCCTGGCTGCGAAGTTAAGGGGCCCCCCTCGTCATCCTGCCTGCCCATTCACAGGCCTGGTACGGTCCGGAGGCCTGCCTGTGGCCTGCCAGGCCGCTAAAACTGCCCGTCGTGGCCGCGGCCTTGTCTGGCCTAGTGCGGCCTAGTGAAGCCTCCAAGATTTCCTGCGCCGCTGCCCCGCGGAGGTGCACCGCGGCCAGCCTGCCTGGACTCGGATCGCAGACGCTGCTGCTTTCACCATCCATCCATCTGCTGTCTCCTGTCCCTGCCGCTGATGTAAACAGTGAGAGGGGAGAGCTGTGCTCCTCCCCTCTCAGCTGTGACAGGAAATCTAGCACAGTGCTAGGACTCCTGTTTTGGAGGTGACAGGGTCAATAAAGAGAACCTGTCGCCTCCAATTGCTATCACACAGGGAATTGTTTTCTCCTGTGTGATAGCAATAAAGTTAAGTGAAAAAAAATTGATAAAAAAAAGAAAAAAAAAAGAAATACAGTAATAATTAAATTAATAAAATAAAAAAGTAATTTAAAAAAGTAAAGTAAATAATATTAAAAATAAGAAATTTATACAAAAATAAAAAAAAGTAAACAACAAGCTGGATTTGCACTTAAAAAAGGTACTGTTCCGACTTACAAACAAATTTGACTTAAGAACAAACCTACAGTCCCTATCTTGTTCGTAACCCGGGGACCCCCTGTACCCAGCCTGCAGTACCTTACTACAGTACTAACCTGTTCATCCAGTCTGCTGCACTTACTATTGCAATCTTCTTCCTGCCATGTGCTGTCTGCACCATCATCAGTCCAAACCACCACCATCCCTCATCTGTGGCACAGCTGGCAATCCCTGCTTCTTTGGGCTTTGTGTTCCCTGTTACTACCTTGAGGAACACCAAGCTCTCAGCCACAAGCATTTTGACTTCAGGACCAGGTACGTGACAGTACCAGTCAACCATAAGAAGTCTGAAGCCGACAGGGGTGCCTCTCCACTAGAGGCTTTGTGCCAACAAGTTGCAGCCCTCATGCAAGCCACACAGAACCTACAGGAGGTTACTTTTAACTGAAAGGTCGCCTGCAGAGCGTCCCCTCTACGTCCTCTCCTGCCAACCAGAACCCAGCATATAGGGCTCCTACTCCTAGGAAGAAAGTTCAGAGCTTAAAAAAATGCCTGCCAGTTATACCTAGCTCTGCAACCACTGACTTTCTCCCTTGAAACCGTCAGTCAGTTTTACCATCTCCTTGCTCACAGATGAACCACAATTCTGGTCCCATTGTCTTATGGAACAAAAGAACCAGGTCCTTGACTCTGTTTTAGCCTTCTTTGAAGCCATGTCACAGCTTTATGACGACCCCCAGAGAATAGTTACGGACGAGCAACAAGGGCGCAGCCTGTAGAGGACTGTACAGTTGAATTCTGCAAATGGTCAGTAGATACAGGCTGGAATGAAGCCGCACTCAAGTATCAGTTCCAGCTTGGCCTATCCGAGGCACTCAAAGATGAACTGGCTCAGGTTAAAGCTCCTGCTACCCTTGAATGCCTTATACAGCTGGCCATACAGCTCGAACGCTGATTACTTGAGCAGTGGTCCAACTTGACTCAATCTTACAGACCTACTTGGGTGATGCCCAAAGTACCTCCAGTAACCACCGCTACACCCATCTCCACTTCAGCATCTTTTGAGGGAGAACCCATGCAGATCAGCCTTGTGCAGCCTGCCCTGACCCCGGAAGAAAGGATGTGCTGTCGGCAAGCCAACCTTTGTCTGTACTGTAGCGGTACAAGACATTTTCTTCTAAACTGCCCTGTGAGACCCAGTAAGTTCCTGTCCTCTCGTCCCACATATGCCTCTGTCACTGGATCCTCTCCTGCTCATATCATTTTGCCTGTTTTGCCTATCTCATTGCCTGCCAGTTGCCTGACCATTCAGCCAGTTTTAAATAGCTGTCAGTATGTACCTACCACCTATCATGACTTTCTGAATGTGTTTCATAAATAGAAAGCCGATGTGTTGCCACCTCATCACTCCTATGATTGTCCTAAAGAACTACTTCCAGGGGCAGAAAACCATTTTAGTTGGATTTTCCCATTATCTGAAATAGAGCTGGAGGTTCTACCTTTCAATAAAGGAATTTACTTGGAGTGCAGCGATCCGCAATTTCTTTTCACATACATTCTGTATACTGAGCCGGCACCCCACCTGGCGGGAGGAGGTGAGAGGATGCAACTGCTATCCTAAGCGGTTTATTACTTCTACTTACAGGAAGCAAGGACCGTAGTCCTGAAGGCATGTCATGACCACCAATTGGTGGGTAATTTGAGGGTACAAAAGAACATTCAACTCATTCAACGATCTTTTTGGTGGCCAGGCCTAAGTCAGAATTGTAAAGATTATGTTGGCTCCTGTGCATTGTGCCTTCACAACAAGGGAAGTAACACTAAAGCCTGGGGCCTGCTAAGGCCTTTACCAATTCCTGATTTGCGCTGGAAAATGTTGTCCATGGGCTTTATAGTTGACCTGCCTCCCGCTGAAGGATTCACATCTATCTTTGTAGTCATTGATCATTTATCTAAGATGTCACATTTTGTGCCTATGGTGGGCACACCTTCTTCCGCAGACATGGTACATGCTTTTATTAAAGAAATAGTTAGACTTCATGGCCTACCCAGAAGCATTGTGTCAGACAGAGGTGTGCAGTTTACCTCCAAATTTTGGAGAACCCTTTGCAAAGCCCTAAATATTGATGTCTGCTTGTCGTCAGCCTACCACCTACAAAGCAATGGTCAGATATAGAGGACCAACCAGACCTTGAAACAGTATCATCAGTGTTTCTCCAATTTTTCATAGGACAATTGGGTATCTCTGCACCCCTGTGCTGAATTTGCCTACAATAACCCAGTGCATGCTGCCACTACGGATGAGCCGAACACCCCCCGGTTCAGTTCGCAGGAGAACATGCGAACAGGCAAAAAATTTGTTTGAACACGCGAACACCATTAAAGTCTATGGGACACGAACATGAAAAATCAAAAGTGCTAATTTTAAAGGCTTATATGCAAGTTATTGTCATACAAAGTGTTTGGGGACCTGGGGCCTGCCCCAGGGGACATGTATCAATGCAAAAAAAAGTGATTTTAATAATGCTTAAAGTGAAACCATACGTAAAAGTGAAATATTCCTTTAAATTTTGTACCTGGGGAGTGTCTATAGTATGCCTGTAAAGTGGCGCATGTTTCCCATGTTTACAACAGTCCCTGCACAAAATGACATTTCTAAAAGGAAAAAAAGTCATTTAACCACTTCAGCCCCGGAAGGATTTACCCCCTTCCTGACCAGAGCACTTTTTACAATTTGACACTGCGTCGCTTTAACTGCTAATTGCACGGTCATGCAATGCTGTACCCAAACAAAATTTGCATCCTTTTCTTCCCACAAATAGAGCTTTCTTTTGATGGTATTTGATCACCTCTGTGGTTTTTATTTTTTGCGCTATAAACAGAAAAAGACCAAAAATTTTGAAAAAAAAGATATTTTCTACTTTTTGTTATAAAAAAAATCCAATAAACTCAATTTTAGTCATACATTTAGGCCAAAATGTATTTGGCCACATGTCTTTGGTAAAAAAATGTCAATAAGCGTATATTTATTGGTTTGTGCAAAAGTTATAGCGTCTACAAACTAGGGTACATTTTCTGGAATTTACACAGCTTTTAGTTTATGACTGCCTATGTCATTTCTTGAGGTACTAAAATGGCAGGGCAGTACAAAACCCCCCCAAATGACCCCATTTTGTAAAGTAGACACCCCAAGGAAATTGCTGAGAGGCATGTTGAACCCATTGAATATTTATTTTTTTTGTCCCAAGTGATTGAATAATGACAAAAAAAAAAAAAATTAAAAAAGTTGTCACTAAATGATATATTGCTCACACAGGCCATGGGTATATGTGGAATTGCACCCCAAAATATATTCAGCTGCTTCTCCTGAGTACGGGGATACCACATGTGTGGGACTTTTTGGGAGCCTAGCCGTGTACGGGGCCCCGAAAACCAATCACTGCCTTCAGGATTTCAAAGGGCGTAAATTTTTGATTTTACTCCTCACTACCTATCACAGTTTTGAAGGCCATAAAATGCCCAGATGGCATAACCCCCCCCAAATGACCCCATTTTGGAAAATAGACACCCCAATCTATTTGCTTTGAGGCATGTTGAGTCCATGGAATATTTTATATTTTGACACAAGTTGTGGGAAAGTGACAATTTTTTTTTTTTTTTTGCACAAAGTTGTCACTAAATGATATATTGCTCACACAGGCCATGGGCATATGTGGAATTGCACCCCAAAATACATTTAGATGCTTCTCCTGAGTATGGGGATACCACATGTGTGGGACTTTTTGGGAGCCTAGTCGCGTACAGGGCCCCGAAAACAAATCACCGCCTTCAGGATTTCTAAGGGTGTAAATTTTTGATTTCACTCTTCACTGCCTATCACAGTTTCGGAGGCCATGGAATGCCCTGGTGGCACAAACCCCCCCAAGTGACCCCATTTTGGAAAGTAGACACCCCAAGCTATTTGCTGAGAGGCATGGTGAGTATTTTGCAGCTCTCATTTGTTTTTGAAAATGAAGAAAGACAAGAAAAAAAAAATTTTTTCTCTTTTTTCAATTTTCAAAACTTTGTGACAAAAAGTGAGGTCTGCAAAATACTCACTATACCTCTCAGCAAATAGCTTGGGGTGTCTACTTTCCAAAATGGGGTCATTTGGGGGGAGTTTGTGCCACCTGGGCATTCCATGGCCTCCGAAACTGTGATAGGCAGTGAAGAGTGAAATCAAAAATTTACGCCCTTAGAAAACCTGAAGGCGGTGCTTGGTTTTCGGGGTCCCGTACGAGGCTAGACTCCCAAAAAGTCTCACACATGTGGTATCCCCGTACTCAGGAGAAGCAACAGAATGTATTTTGGAGTGTAATTTCACATATTCCCATGGCATGTTTGAGCAATATATCATTTAGTGACAACTTTGTGCAAAAAAAAAAAAAAAAATGTGTCTCTTTCCCGCAACTTGTGTCACAATATAAAATATTCCATGGACTCGACATGCCTCTCAGCAAATAGCTTGGGGTGTCTACTTTCCAAAATGGGGTCATTTGGGGGGTTTGAACTGTCCTGGCATTTTATGCACAACATTTAGAAGCTTATGTCACACATCACCCACTCTTCTAACCACTTGAAGACAAAGACCTTTCTGACACTTTTTGTTTACATGAAAAAATTATTTTTTTTTGCAAGAAAATTACTTTGAACCCCCAAACATTATATATTTTTTTAAAGCAAAGGCCCTACAGATTAAAATGGTGGGTGTTTAATTTTTTTTTTTCACACAGTATTTGCACAGCGATTTTTCAAACGCATTTTTTGGGGAAAAAACACACTTTTTTAAAGTTTGATGCACTAAAACACACTATATTGCCCAAATGTTTGATGAAATAAAAAAGATGATCTTAGGCCGAGTACATGGATACC
Organism: Aquarana catesbeiana; assembly: GCF_042186555.1. Classification (NCBI taxonomy): domain Eukaryota; kingdom Metazoa; phylum Chordata; class Amphibia; order Anura; family Ranidae; genus Aquarana; species Aquarana catesbeiana. The sequence continues at coordinate 537,378,290 of NC_133324.1, read as the reverse complement.
AAACATGACATGCTTTAAAATTGCGCACAAACGTGCAGTGGCAACAAAATAAATACATTTTTAAAAGCCTTTAAAAGCCTTTACAGGTTACCACTTTAGATTTACAGAGGAGGTCTACTGCTAAAATTACTGCCCTCGATCTGACCTTCGCGGTGATACCGCACATGCATTGTGCAATTGCTGTTTATATTTGACGCCAGACCGACGCTTGTGTTCGCCTTAGCGCGAGAGCAGGGGGGGACAAGGGTGCTTTTTTTTTTTATTTTTTTTTTTTCTTTATTATTTTTTTGCTTTTTTATCTTATTTTTAAACTGTTCCTTTCAATTTTTTAAAAATAATTTTTATTGTTATCTCAGGGAATGTAAATATCCCCTGTGATAGCAATAGGTAGTAACAGGTACTCTTTTTTGAAAATATTGGGGTCTATTAGACCCTAGATCTCTCCTCTGCCCTCAAAGCATCTGACCACACCAAGATCGGTGTGATAGAATGCTTTCCCAAATTCCCAATGGTGCTGTTTACATCCAGCGAAATCTAAGTCATAAAATGCTTGTAGCTTCCGGTTTCTTAGGCCATAGAGATGTTTGGAGCCACTCTGGTCTCTGATCAGCTCTATGGTCAGCTGACTGAATTACCGGCTGCATTCTCAGGTTCTCTGTTGAGACAGGAGAGCCAGAGAAAAACACGGAAGACAGTGGGGGGGGGGGGGCATTCCCTCCCACTGCTTGTAAAAGCAGCCTAGAGGCTAATTAGCCGCTAGGATTGCTTTTACATGAAAGCCGACCGCTGGCTGAAAAGAATAATACCAAAATGATACCTAAACCTGCAGTCATCATTCTGGTATAACCACTCAAAGTCGTGAATGGCGTACCTGAAGACAAAAAAATGGTTAACAATAAAGCACAGTAAACGGTAAAGTATAAAAAATTGCATACCTGAAAAGCAAACATGATAAAACATAATAACAATAAAACATTGCAGAATAGAATACAGTAAAAAAGAGCACAACAATAGAGAGAGAGAATAGAGAGAGAGAGAACAATAAAACGACAACTATTTTTTTTACTTTATATTTTTTTTGTGTGTTTTTTTTTTTTTTTACACTTTTTTTTTTGGAACTGTAACTTTTATAACTGTAACCGGTTCCAGGTTCGGGTCTCTCAAAATGCGATGGCATCTTGGGAGACCCTGTGAAAGTGTGTCCTAGTCTGTGCAATGCTGTACCCTACGCTAATACTCAACTAGTGAATGGTAGCGTTCAAACATTCACCAATGCAAAGACCAGGATTGTCAGGACAGGAGGGAAAATAATAACGGGTGTCTCGCCTATATCCGCGCTTGCTGCAGACATGACATCTTTTTTGGGGGGTTCGTTGGGTAAGGGTACTCGGGAGGACATAAAGAAAATGCCTCTTATGCAGCCGACTGCATTTGGTTGGGGATGTGAATGAGGGAAGTACGGGTGCGGCAGAAGTGGTGGGTTCCCAATTATGATTGGCGAATGCAGCAGGAAGGGCATTATGGGCACGACGGGCCTGTTTGTCTTCTTCTTGGTGGCAGCGGGACACTACTTGTGCTTGCCACCTCACCAGCTTGAACTGCACTTATGGGACTCGCCATGTCACCAAGTGTCACTGCAGTGCTGGTTTGACTATGACCGGGGTATACTAGGCCACTGGTGCTTGCCAGTTCACCAAAACGCTACCAAAAAAACTGTTAGCGATCGCAGGGATCAGGCCTGACTCTGCAAACGTTGCAGTTATGCGTTTAGTGTTTTTTAAGTGACAGTGATCGATCGATACTGCACTTGGGTGGGCTGGGCTGGGCCGGGCGGAGGGGCAAAACGCAGGTGCTAGCTGGTATCTGGGCTGATCCCGCTAACACTGCGTTTTTAGGAACCCTAAACTGCTGGGGACGCTAGTATAGATCTGATCGGATCAGATATTGATCAGTTCAGATACTATACCACTAAGGGAGGTTATGCTGCGTGCGTGGGTGTTAGCGGTACTGGGGCTAACCTGACGCTGCCTTGGGCGACGCATATCACCGCCGGGCGATCAGGGGGCTAAACTTTTATTAGGTAATAAATGGCGGGTGCCCTGACACTATAAAAAATAAACTAACCACCGGACGATCAGGGGGCTAAACTTTTATTAGGTAATAAATGGTGGGTGCCCTGACACTATAAAAAATAAACTAACTAACCAGCGTCACCCGTAACAGTTATACGGTGATCAGTGGTGAAAGGGTTAACTAGGGGGCAATCAAGGGGTTAAAACCTTTATTCGGTAGTATATGGGGGTCCCTGTCGCTATAAAACGCTGACAGCGAACCTAAATATTTACCTCCCTAACTAGTGTCACCAGTGACACTAATACAGCAATCAGAAAAATGATCGCTTAGCGACACTGGCGACAGGGGGGTTATCAAGTGGTTAAAACTTTATTAGGGGGGGTTAGGGGGGTACCCTAGACCTAAAGGGGGCTAACACTAACTGCCCTACCACACTAACTGTCACAAACTGACACCATGCAGTAATCAGAAAAAAAAACTGCTTGGTGTCAGTGTGACAGGGGGGGGTGATTGGGGGGTGATCGGGGGGATCGGGGGGTGTATTGTGTGCCTGGCATGTTCTACTGTGTGTGTGTGTTTGTGTAACTCACTCGGATGTCTTCTCTCCTCGGCGCCGGAACGGAAAATGCCGAGCCGAGGAGAGATGACATCACATCCCCTGCCTCTGTGTACTATACAGAGGCAGGGGAAGATTCTCATTGGCTGGGAGTGATCGCGAGGGGGGCCACGAATGGATGGCCTCCCTCTCATCTCTGAACTATCCCAGACCAAAGCCGACCGCCTCGGCACCGGGGGGTTCAATCAGACCCCCAGCCCACGGGAAGGCAATCACGTACCAGGTACGTGATTTTGCCTGCCCGTGCCATTCTGCCGCAGTATATCTGCGTTAGGCGGTCGGCAAGTGGTTAAAAGTACTCGCGGCTATAATGAATTGTCGGTCCTGGCAATACACATAAAAGTCATTGAAAAAAACGGCATGGGATTCCCCCGCAGTCCATTACCAGGCCCTTTGGGTCTTGTATGAATATTAAGGGGAACCCCGAACCAAAATTTAAAAAAAGAATTGCGTGGGGGTCCCCCCAAATTCCATACCAGACCTAAGGTATGGAATTTGAGGGGAACACCGCACCAAAATTTTAAAAAAAAATGGCATGGGGGTCCCCCCAAAAATCCATACCAGACCCTTATCCGAGCACGCAACCTGGCAGGCCACAGGAAAAGGGGGGATGAGAGAGTGCCCCCCTCCTGAACCATACCAGGCCACATGCCCTCAACATGGGGAGGGTGCTTTGGGGTAGCCAAACACCGTGTCCCCATGTTGATGGGACAAGGGCCCCATCTCCACAACCCTTGCCTGGTGGTTGTGGGGGTCTGCGGGCAGGAGGCTTATCAGAATCTGAAAGCCCCTTCAACAAGGGGACCCCCAGATCCCAGCCTCCCCCCGTGTGAAATGGTAATGGGGTACAAATGTACCCCTACCATTTCACAAAAAAGTGTTAAAATGGTAAAAATGACATGACACGGCTTGGGGACAAGTCCTTTATCAAAAAATAAAAAAATAAAACTGTCCCACGAAGTCTTCTTTTTTTTTCAGACCGAAAAAGAGAAAAAAAAAAAACGTGACTGACCCACCTCCATGGGAGGCACCCGCCATAATGACCGTCCTCTCAGGTGACAGCTCTTTTATAACTGAGGGCCACACAGTGATGTCGATGGGTGACCCCGCCCCCCTCTGACACACGGGGACATCCCTATGGCTTCCCCATAGTGTCAGAGGGGGGCAGGGCCACTCAGTTACATAACCGGGTGGCCCCGCCCCCTCTGACGCTACGGGGAAGCCATAGGGATGTCCCCGTGCATCAGAGGGCGGGTTGGTCGCGTTTTTTTTTTCGATCCATTGGCGGAGCAAGAGAAGAAGAAGACTTTGTGGGACAGTTTTATTTTTTTATTTTTTAATACCTCAAAGCACCCCAAAGCACCCTCCCCATGTTGATCCCATGTGCATCTGGCCTGGTACAGTTCAGGAGGGGGGCCACTCTCTCGTCCCCCCCTCTTTTCCTGCAGCCTGCCCAAAGGGCCTGGTAACGGACTGTGGGGGAATCCCATGCCATTTTTTGTCAATGACTTTTATGTGTATTGGCGGGACCGACAATTCATCATAGCCGCAAGTACTTTTAACCACTTGCTTACAGGGCACTTAAACCCCCCTCCTATCCAGACCAATTTTCAGGTTTCAGCGCTGACGCACTTTGAATGACAATTGCGCGGTCATACAACACTGTACCCAAATGAAATTTTTATCATTTTTTCACCACAAATAGAGCTTTCTTTTGGTGGTATTTGATCACCTCTGCAGTTTTTAATTTTTGTTAAAAAATGTAAAAAACTGAATTTTTTTGAATAAAATTTTTTTTATTTTTGTATATTTTGTTATAAAAAATTTAAAACAGGTCATTTTTCTCCTTCATTGATGTACGCTGATGAGGCGGCAGTGATGGGCACTGATAGGCTGCAGTGATGGGCACTGATGGGTGGCAGTGATGGGCAGCACTGCCAGGTGGCACTGATTGGCACTACAGGTGGGCATTGATAGGTGGCACTTGTGGGCATTGATAGGTGGCACTTGTTGGCATTGATAGGTGGCACTTGTGGGCACTGTTAGGTGGCACTGTGGACACTGTTAGGTGGCACTGTGGGCACTGTTAGGTAGCACTGTGAGCACTGTTATATGGCACTATTAGGTGGCACTGATGAGGCAGATGTGCCTCTTCCACTTGGGGACCGATGTCCCTCACATCCAAGCCGGTGATTGGCTTTTTTTTCTACTCACGCTGTCAGCGTGAGTAGAAAAAAAAACGATTACCGATCTTTTGTTTACATCATGTGATCAGCTGTCATTGGCTGACAGCTGATCACATGGTAAGGGGCCGGGACCGGCCCCTTACTCGGGAGCGTGCACAGGGGAGGCCATCCTATGATGGCCTCCCGGGAATTCAGGTCCACGCTGTGGCCGTCATTCGGCCATAGCGCGGATGTGTAGTGGTTAAATGACTTTTTTTCCTTTAGAAATGTCATATTGTGCAGGGACTGTTGTAAACACGGGAAACATGCACCACTTTACAGGCATACTATAGACACCCTCCAGGTACGAAATTTAAAGTAATATTTCACTTTTATTGTTTCACTTTAAGCATTATTAAAATCACTGCTCCCGAAAAAACGTCCGTTTTTAAAACTTTTTTGCATTGATACATGTCCCCTGGGGCAGGACAAAGGTCCCCAAACACTTTTTATGACAAAACCATGCATATAAGCCTTTAAAATTAGCACTTTGGATTTCTCCTATGGATTTTTAAAGGGTGTTCCGCGGCTTTCGAATTTGCCGCAAACACCCCAAATTGTTCGCTATTCGGCGAAGAGGCGAACACCCGATGTTCGAGTCGAACTTACGTTCGACTCGAACATCGGGCTCATCCCTAGCTGCCACCAACCAAACCCCATTCTGGGCTAACTATGGCTTTCACCTATGCTTTTTTCCAGATTCTCTGCCACAAGCCTCTGTGCCTGCGGTACAAGACAAATCAACCTCCATCTCTACGATCTAACGGCCTTCAAGGTTGGTGACAGAGTCTGGCCCTCTACGGCCAACTTAAAACTCCTCTGTCCTTCTCGTAAGCTGTGGCCAAGGTTTACGAAATCATTTGTAATTAAAAGGAAGATCAATTATATGGCTTTTGAACTTACTCTTCCACCATTTTTACAAGATTCACCCAATCTTTCACATGTCTCTTCTTAAATCTGCTGTTCCAGATTGTTTTCCAGGAAGGGAAGACCCACCGCCATCTCAAGTTACTGTTGGCGAGGAAGCCGAATTTGTGGTGGAAGCAATTCTGGACTGCAGAAAACGAGGAAGACATATTCAGTATCTTGTTCAGTGGAAGGGATACCCACCTGAAGAAAATTTGTGGGAGCTCAAGGAAAATATTCATGCCTCCAGGTTACTGCAAGAATTTTTCAACTGGAGCCCTGAGAAAGTGTCACGTTTAGGCATCAGGAGGCTGCCCATAAGGTGGGGGGGGCACTGTCAGGGAACTAGCCGGAGGATAGTTGCCTGCAGACCTGGCACACTAGTCAATTCTTAATATGGCTACGCCCGCACGAATACGCACATATGTATTGCGAATGCACGTTTGCCATGGTGAATACATGTACGCGCTGGCGCACACAATGCACGTCAGATCCAGGCACCCTCAGGCTTTTAAAGGGGTGACTGTGGCACATGCACATTTCTGACTGGTCTTCAGCTTCCTGCTCCCTGTTCCTGTGTTTGCTTCTTGATACCTCTTGTCTCGCTCCCAGCTCTGACCTCGGATTGTTCACGGATCTTCTCTGGTGTCCTGCCCTGTGTATGACCACACTTGCCTAACCATGACTCTGATACCTGATCTGCTGACCACTGCCTTACTGACCTTTGCTACCGTCCCTGACTACGCCTTCACCTGCAAAAAGATCTGCACACCACCATTCGTTATCTGTGGCACAGCAGGCAATTCCTGCTTCTCTGGGCTTTGTGTTCCCTGTTAACACCTTCAGGGACACTAAGCACTTAGCCGCAAGGAGAGCCCTCTCAGCATTTCAGCTTCAGGACCAGGAATGTGACACTCAATCAGGAAGCTGGTACCTGTAATTACTGCCCAGCAGGAATCAGTACACACTGCTGGCCCCAACTGGAAGGAGCCAGTACAGGAGGGTGATGTGTCCTCAGGTGAGCCAGAGGGGAGTGGCAGTGTTAGCGCCATAGACTGGGGGTCACCCAAACTGCAGGCAGAATTCGGGTCCTTGGATGAGTTTACAGAATGGTCATCTCACAGCAGCTCGGAGGAGAAGTGGGAGTGAGAGCACTCTCAGGAGAAGGTGAACATGTTGCCCGAGGTGTTGGATGCACCAGAGTCATCCGAAGGGACTGAAGGATCCATGCAGGACCCAGTCAGTGTGAGGCAGAAATTATACAACAGACTCTTTACCACCTAGGCCAGAACAGCTGAATACAGGCAGTGGGTAGTGAGGGCACCCAAAGCCTGTGTTCTCCCTGGAATAGGCAAGCCTTTGGAAACTGCCAAAGTTTTTAAGGTTCCACCGGGAGGTGCAGTGGAGAACAGCTCTGGAGTGGAGTCTGGACTACCCCTATGTCCCTCCTGACATCATGGACATCATTGAGGAGAATGGAAGAATGACATAGTGTGGGAGTACCGCATTGTGAACAAGCTTGGGCCCGGTTTCAGGACATTCGGCAGAAATGGTGACTAGGGAGAGTTATCTACAAAGACAGGATGGTGGTTTTTAAAGCTGGACAGCCCACCAAGAGCCACTCTGTTGCTGTCAGGGGAGCTGACGGCAACCTGAGGAGATTGCCCAACCCTCAGCATTACCTGTGCAGGGACTGATGTGACTGGTTCAGCACACAGGTAATTTACATGGACAACAAGGAGAAGATGGCTGCCTTTGTTGTTCTTTGCTCATAGACTAGGCCGGCCTAACACCCTGACCTGCTCCAGTTGGGTGTTCTGTTCCTGATGAAGAACTTTGGGTGAGGCCTAGTATCCTGCTCCTACACTACTAATTGGAGGGGCTCCTCCTACCAGAGACTCTTGAAAAGTACTGTTCCTATGATTTGTTTCTGCCAGCAGGCTCATAACCCCCTGCTGACAGAATGTACAGATAGATAGTGAGTTAGTGTTAGGAATGTTTTTGTTTGTTCTGCAGGTATCATTGAGGATGGCTGTCCCCCCTGCTCGTGATGGACTCTGCAATTTTATCTTCAGTTTGTTGGGAGGGCTTTCCTCTAGGGGGAGGTGCTCTAGCTAAAGTATATGCTTTATACTGTGCCTTATCTTAGCTACAGGGACCTTTAGTTTTTTATGGGATGCCCTGTTTTTTTTCTGGGCTCAGGAGTGTGTTTTTTTTCCCAGCCATGGGGGCAGGCTGTTTTTCTGGGGGGGGGGGGGAGTGTAGTACCCTCTAGTATGTTTGGTAGATGTACAGTGGGGAGGGAAAGTATTCAGACCCCCTTAAATTTTTTACTCCTTGTTATATTGCAGCCATTTGCTAAAATCATTTAAGTAAATTTTTTTCCTCATTAATGAACACACAGCACCCCATATTGACAGAAAAACACAGAATTGTTGACATTTTTGCAGATTTATTAAAAAAGAAAAACTGAAATATCACATGGTCCTAAGTATTCAGACCCTTTGCTGTGACACTCATATATTTTAACTCAGGTGCTGTCCATTTCTTCTGATCATCCTTGAGATGGTTCTACACCTTCATTTGACTCCAGCTGTGTTTGATTATACTGATTGGACTTGATTAGGAAAGCCACACACCTGTCTATATAAGACCTTACAGCTCACAGTGCATGTCAGAGCAAATGAGAATCATGAGGTCAAAGGAACTGCCTGAAGAGCTCAGATACAGAATTGTGGCAAGGCACAGATCTGGTCAAGGTTACAAAACAATTTCTGCTGCACTTAAAGTTCCTAAGAGCACAATGGCCTCCATAATCCTTAAATGGAAGACTTTTGGGACGACAAGAACCCTTCCTAGAGCTGGCCGTCCGGCCAAACTGAGCTATCGGGGGAGAAGAGCCTTGGTGAGAGAGGTAAAGAAGAACCCAAAGATCACTGTGGCTGAGCTCCAGAGATGCAGTTGGGAGATGGGAGAAAGTTATAGAAAGTCAACCATCACTGGAGCCCTCCACCAGTCGGGGCTTTATGGCAGTGCAAAACACATGAAAGCATGCATGGAGTTTGCTAAAAAACACCTAAAGGACTCCAAGATGGTGAGAAATAAGATTCTCTGGTCTGATGAGACCAAGATAGAACTTTTTGGCCTTAATTCTAAGTGGTATGTGTGGAGAAAACCAGGCACTGCTCATCACCTGTCCAATACAGTCCCAACAGTGAAGCATGGTGGTGGCAGCATCATGCTGTGGGGGTGTTTTTCAGCTGCAGGCACAGGACGACTGGTTGCAATCGGGGGAAAGATGAATGTGGCCAAGTAGAGGGATATCCTGGACGAAAACCTTCTCCAGAGTGCTCAGGACCGCAGACTGGGCCAAAGGTTTACCTTCCAACAAGACAATGACCCTAAGCACACAGCTAAAATAACGAAGGAGTGGCTTCACAACAACTCCGTGACTGTTCTTGAATGGCCCAGCCAGAGCCCTGACTTAAACCCAATTGAGCATCTCTGGAGAGACCTAAAAACGGCTGTCCACTAGGGATGAGCCGAACACCCCCCTGTTCGGTTCGCACCAGAACATGCGAACAGGAAAAAAGTTCATTCGAACACGCGAACACCGTTAAAGTCTATGGGACACGAACATGAATAATCAAAAGTGCTAATTTTAAAGGCTTATATGCAAGTTATTGTCATAAAAAGTGTTTGGGGACCTGGGTCCTGCCCCAGGGGACATGGATCAATGCAAAAAAAAGTTTTAAAAACGGCCGTTTTTTCAGGAGCAGTGATTTTAATAATGCTTAAAGTCAAACAATAAAAGTGTAATATCCCTTTAAATTTCGTAGCTGGGGGGTGTCTATAGTATGCCTGTAAAGGGGTGCATGTTTCCCGTGTTTAGAACAGTCTGACAGCAAAATGACATTTCAAAGAAAAAAAGTCATTTAAAACTACTCGCGGCTATTGCATTGCCGGTCCGACAATACACATAGAAGTTCATTGATAAAAACGGCATGGGAATTCCCCACAGGGGAACCCCAAACCAAAACTAAAAAAAAAAAAATGACGTGGGGGTCCCCCTAAATTCCATACCAGGCCCTTCAGGTCTGGTATGGATATTAAGGGGAACCCCGGCCAAAATTAAAAAAAAAATGACGTGGGGGTCCCCTTAAATTCCATACCAGACCCTTCAGGTCTGGTATGGATTTTAAGGGGAACCCCGCGCCAAAATAAAAAAAAAAACGGCGTGGGGTCCCCCCAAAAATCCATACCAGACCCTTATCCGAGCATGCAACCTGGCAGGCCGCAGGAAAAGAGGGGGGACGAGAGAGAGCAGCCCCCCTCCTGAACCATACCAGGCCACACGCCCTCAACATTGGGAGGGTGCTTTGGGGTAGCCCCCCAAAACACCTTGTCCCCATGTTGATGAGGACAAGGGCCTCATCCCCACAACCCTGGCCGGTGGTTGTGGGGGTCTGCGGGCGGGGGGCTTATCGGAATCTGGAAGCCCCCTTTAACAAGGGGACCCCCAGATCCCGGCCCCCCCTGTGTGAAATGGTAAGGGGGTACAAAAGTACCCCTACCATTTCACTAAACAATTGTCAAAAATGTTAAAAATGACAAGAGACAGTTTTTGACAATTCCTTTATTTTTTTTTAATTGGGAAATCCGACTTTATTAAGCTTCAATTGACAGATACATAACAAGCATTAACTGTGTACATATATTAGAAAGTAGGTATTTACCTTGCACCTTGAAATTATTACATTCAATTTTCTTAATAGTTATACAGTTTGAGACAGAACCATTGATAAGCTTGGTACCACACTCTTAAGATGCACTTATTTATATTTCTTTTATTTTATTTTATTTCGCGGCCCTTACCTCTCCCTCCCCCCCCATCATGTCATATACACTGTTTTATGTAACTGTGCAGCGTTGAGCCTTTAAGTACAGGTCTCTCCGTCTTCCAGCCATCTATCCCATACCTTTGAATATTTCTGTTTGCATCCTCTATGTATGTATATCAGCTTTTTATATGGTAGTACATTGTTTACATCTCTTTTCCAGGATGATGTTGTAGGGGGCAGAGACTGCATCCAGGTTTTAGCTATAGCTTTCCTAGCTGTAAATAGGGTTTCATGTATAAAGGTAGCATGAAACTTCTCTATATCTGTATCAGGTAGCAGCCCCAGTATACACAATTTTGGGTCCGTTACTACTGGGGAACCCATTTTATCATGTAGAAATTTTATCACTTGTGCCCAATAATCCTGTAAACATGGGCATTCCCATATCAAATGGTAAAAGGTTCCCGGTCCATGTGTACACATAAGGCACATCGAGCTCTGTGATGGTTGGAATTTGGCTATTCTTTTGGGTGTCAAGTATGTTTGGTGGACAATGTAGAGCTGTGTCAATCTGTCTGAGAGTTTTGGCGATGACTGTTTAACGTTCTCTAAAATTTCGTCCCAGTCCGAGTCACTGATGTCCCCTACGTTCTTTTCCCAACCTGATTTGGCCTTTTGGATTGCTGTTGCTATTCTGGGGAGTCGGATAGTGTAATATAGGTTTGAAATCAGCTTTTGAGGTTCAGCACCCAAGATTATCTCTAGGACCTGCGGGTGAGCAGTAATATTAGCAGTGTCCCTAAGTTGAATGCGCAGAGCATGGCGGAGTTGCAAGTATTTGAATAACAAGTGTTGCGGTATTGAGTAGTTGTCTTTAAGGGCTTGGAAAGTCTTGGGCCTTGAGTCAGTCATGACCTGGTGGAGATATATTATACCATACCTAGCCCATATATGCGGGTCTGGGAGATTTTCAAGTTCTGGCATGTGTTTGTTGAGCCAAAGGGGGGTATGGGAATGGATATGCCCTATTTTAAGCCTCTTTAAGGTTATTTCCCATATTTTCCGGTGGTGTGTTAGCATGCCCTCATTATATCGGGTGGATCGTTTGCTCGTTAGTCCCCCTCGGAAAATAGTTTGTAGTGGTGATGACAGTGGACTTCTTGGGTCATTGCAAATCAACATTTGATATCGCTGTAATTCTTCCCTGTTAAAGTAATACATGTGTGATAATTGGGCGGCTATGTAATATTCCTGTAAATCTGGTAGTGCCATCCCCCCCATGGAGGTGGGGTTTTTAAGGATGTGCCAGGCTAATTTATGCCTTCCGTGTCCCCATACAAACGAGTTAAGAATAGCCTCCATCTTTTTAAAGAACTTGGGGGGAATGTATAGTGGTGCGTGCCAGACCATGTATAGAATTTTAGGGAGTAGAATCATTTTGATGATGTTTATTCGGCCTGTTACCCCTAGGGGCAATCTGGACCAGGCCTGCGTTTTGGTTTTTATCAGTTGAAACAGTGGCTCTACGTTATTGGTGATGTAGTCTCCCAATTCCCGAGTAACCACTACCCCCAAATATTTGATAGTGTTTACTCTGGCTAAGGGTAATTCTGGGTATGTGACCGACGGAGGGAAATGGTCTATGGGGAGAATTTGGGATTTATCCCAATTTATGCGCAGTCCCGAGAAACTGCCCATTTGTTCTATGATCTTTAACGCTGCCTGCAGCGATGGACCTTGATCTGCCAAATATAAAATGGTGTCATCCGCGTATAATCCTATTTTTTCCGTATAATTGTCGACGCGCAGGCCCACTATTTCAGTTTCCGCTCGAATAGCAATTGCCAGTGGCTCAGCCGCCAGGGCATACAGAAGAGGGGAGAGGGGGCACCCCTGTCGAGTACCCCTCTCTAGGGGGAATTGTTTCGATAGACAGCCTTTTACGAATACTCTCGCTTTAGGTGTTTGGTACAGAATCTGCACCCATTTTATAAAGTTTTGTCCGAAACCGAATTCCCTCAAGCATTCCCATAAAAAGCGCCACTCTACTGAGTCGAAGGCCTTGGCTGTATCCAAGGCTACTACCACTCTAGTTCCATGATTATCATGTTTTGCTTGGATGTTCATGAATAGCCTCCTAATATTCATGGCCGTATTTTTCCCTGGCATAAAGCCAGTTTGGTCAGGGTGTATTAGCGATAAAATGGCCTTGTTAAGGCGCGATGCAAGTATTTTGGCTAATATTTTGATATCCACTTGCAGTAGGGATATGGGTCGGTACGATTCTGGGTACCGGGGGTCTTTTCCTGCTTTGGGTAGTACTATTATTTGTGCTTCCTGCATAGAGGAGGGGAGTGTACCTTTATCAAAGATATTCTGGTATAGCTGTTTAAGTTTTGGGATAATTATCTCCGAGAATGTGTCATAGAATTCTAGGGGCAGACCATCCAGTCCTGGTGCCTTTGATTTAGACATTTGGGATATAGCTTCTGCGATGTCATCTTGTGTTATAGGGGCTTCGAGCATCTCGATTTGTTCCAAATTAAGCTTGGGGAACTGTATTGTATGTAGAAAGTTTTTTATTTCTTGTTGGGAATATGTGCTCTGTGATTTGTACAGCTCACTGTAGAATTCCTGAAATCTGGCCGCTACCTGTGGGGGGTCAGTGACTATGTCTCCCTGAGGTGTAGTCAGGGAGACCACCACCGGTGGTTTGTCATTCAAATGCGCTAAGTACGCTAGCATTTTCCCTGCCTGTTCACCGTGCTCAAACACTCGCTGTTTGCAGAAGAATACGTGCTGTCTGGCTTTCTCTACGTGTATCTGGTTTACCACCCTGGCTTGTAGGTTTACTTTTTGAAGATTATCAGGATTGGGGTCTGAGGCATATACATTCTCTAGTTCTGTAAGTGTGTCAGTCGTCATCTGTAGTAAGGTTTTGGACGATAGTTTAAATCTGTTTATATTGGATGTTAGTACCCTGCGTGCCTGAACTTTAAATGCGTCCCATTCCATACCCGGTATATCTACTTTGCACGTGTTGTGCAGTATGTACTGCAATTCTCTCTTTATGGCCTCAAGGTCCGGCATAACCGTGAGCCAGAATGGATTAAGACGCCATGTAGGAGTGGGAGCTGCCTTTAACATGGAAACTGTTATCCAGCATGGCGAGTGATCCGATAGGGCTCTGGGTGCCATGCCTGATCCAGTAACTCTAGGGAGTAGGGTGTTTGTCACCAATACATAGTCTATCCTCGACATTGTACGGTGGCTGACAGAGTGACATGTGTATGCTCTCGTGGACGGATTTTGCCGCCTCCATACATCCGTTAGAGCAAACTCCTTCAACAAGCGACTCAGTCTGGTATGTTGTATTGAGGCACCGGGGACTCCACCCTGATCTGGTTTATCAAGTGCCGGGTTCATGGTCATGTTGAAGTCTCCCATCCAGACAGCCGGTACCGTTGGGTGCTTGGCTAAGTACGCCAATCCCTTCATGATCACCTCTGTCGTGAATGGGGGAGGAACATAGCTTGCCATGACCAAAACCGGATTACCCCCTATCATGGCGTTCAGAAACAGAAATCTTCCCTGCTGGTCCGACTCCAGCTCTATTAACTCAAATGGGACGTTTTTAGCTATAATAAGGGAAACTCCCCTGGATTGGTTTGTGTGTGTACTATGATAAATCCATCCCACCCATGGTTTTTTTAAAGCCGCCTGCAGGTGGCCGGTTACATGCGTCTCCTGTAGAGCTATAATGTCAGCTTTCTGTGATTTTAGGAACGCGAGTGCTGCGGTTCGCTTAACTTTATCCCTCAGACCCCTCACGTTCCATGTTAGGAATTTAATGTTTGTCATCTTTGTCTAGTGAGTATTTCGCCTTTGCGGACCAGCAGAACAAGACCAAGCTATCATAATTACTGACACAATTCCTGATCCTGTTTCTGTGCAGTGTGACCCATTTACTTTCAAATACAATATGCATATCTGTACATTCATGTGCTACGACAAAGCCAATTTCCCCAAAACTTTGCAACCAGTGGTTAACCCATCCCTTCCCTCCCAGCTGCACACCTCCCCAACCTGGTGTGAGCATGCAAACCCGAACAATCAACATGAGAATAAACATCCAGCTTGTCTGGCTAGCTGGAGGCACTAAACTTAATATGAATGGTAGTTGTATATCATGTTGAGTAACTATTTCTTTGGGGGCGAAAAATTCACTGTCAACCGTGGAGCAAAACGTGGAAAATAGGAACGATACCATCACAGATCTCCCCAAGTGGGAGCTCCCTTAAAGGTCATACTTGAGTTTATGACAGGATATGTTCAAGTCTCCAATCTGTGTTTTCCTGTGTGAGCCGTTCCATGTCAGTGATTATAGAACTGTTATAGTTACCAGTCAGGATACAGCTTAGGGACACCTTAAAAAGTATTGTGCTTAACCCTTAGTGGTACTCATGACAAAAGTCACGTAGTTTTACCTGCGTTCTAGCTGTGAAGGACAAGGGGAGCCAGTATTCCAACTATGCAACAGAACCAAGGAAAGTAACTAGGCTACCTCTCTCTGACCCACGTCCGGTGGCACATTATATGATTCAGGTCAGAGTATCATGGGTCAAGCTGTGGCGCCAACATCTGTGGTTGTATGAACTTAGAGAGATTAAGCCATCCTGTCTCTACGATCCAGCCATGCTGTCGCTGCCGCCGGGTCGTCAAAGAACTGTACTTTTCCGTCTTCCTCCACCCGCAGCCGGGCAGGGAATAACATCGCATACTTGAGATGGAGGGTCCTCAATCGGCGCTTCACCTCTTGATATTGTGCTCTCTTCCTTTGCACCTCGCTGGAAAAATCCGGAAATACTGCTATCTGGCTGTTCCCGATCTGTATGTTTCCTCTCTCCCGGGTGAGTTTAAGGATTTTGTCTCGGTCCCGAAAATTTAGAAATTTGGCAATGAATGTGCGGGGAGGCGCTCCAGGTGGTGGTGGCCGCGCAGGTACGCGGTGCGCCCTCTCCACCGCAAACATTACTGAAAAGGCTTCCCGGCCATACGTTTTGAGCAGGAGCGTTTCTAGATAGGTTGCCGGGTCCGCTCCTTCCTCTTTCTCCGGCAGTCCTATGAAGCGGAGGTTACAGCGTCTAAGGCGGTTCTCCATGTCATCCTGATGGGCATTAAGTTGTTGTATTTGTCTCTGCATCTCTTCTGTAGTATGTCTCATGGGGTGCAGGGCATCTTCCGCGTTGCTGATTCTGGTTTCTGCCTCCGTGACCCTGTCTTTCAGTTTTGAGAAGTCCTGTCTGATCAGGGATATATCGATTTTTACCTCGTCTATCTTCGCAGTCAGCGTACCTTGCAAGGCGGCTATAGCGTCCAGCACTTTGTCGGTGTCTGACGCCTGAGGAGCGGGACCCTTACACGTGTCTGCGCTGCCCTCCTGCTGCATGTCTTTCTCCAGGCGGCGAAATTGCGCGAGCTTGTCTGTGGTCCCAGTGTTCCGCTTTGGTGGTGACATAGTCCTCAGTGGTCCCGGAACAGAAGGGGAACCCTTGTGATGAATTACTTTGGTGTATCTTTCTTCAGGACCTCTATCAGGAGTTTGTGTGCTGGAAGTTTGCTCTGTCAGTATCTCACTCCCTCACCTTTCAGGCCTCTCCTCAGGTACTGTGTCCCCAGAGGAGATCTGGAGGCCCTTGCACGCAGAAAGTAGTCCTTTGGGGGGCTCGGCAAGTCAGGAGAATCTGCAGGGCTGTTGCTGGGTGCAGCAAGATGGCCGCCGTTCCGAGGACCAGGCCGGAGCCCCGGGCCGTCCCAGGAGCCGTCTCAGGGTGCAGAGGTTCAGCGCTGGGGGCCACAGGCAGTCCGGGGGCTGAGGCAAGCAAAGATCTGTCTCTGGGGAGCCTAGTATGTCCGGGGGATAAGCAGGAGATGCCGCCGGGTGTAGCAAGATGGCCGCCGCTCCGAGGACCAGGCCGGATCCTCGGGCCGTCCCAGGAGCTGTTTCAGGGTGCAGAAGGTCAGCGCTGGGGGCCACAGGTAGTCCGGGGGCCGAGGCAGGCAAAGATCCGTCTCTGGGGAGCCTAGTATAGCCAGGGGATGAGTAGGAGCCGCCGCCGGGTGGAGCAATATGGCCGCCGCTCCAAGCACTAGGCCGAAGCCGGGGACTTTCCTACAGGCCGGGTCCGGGGCGGGACGATCCGGTCTCCGCGGCCTCGAGCAATGCTCCAGACGGCCAGGCAGCGCTCAGGGCCACACAGATGATGGGACAAGCCTATTGAAGTGTCTTGTCCTGTCAGGATTGCTAGGATTGGAGCAGGATGTCGATTACAGGATTTGGGCAAAGGGAGCTCTCTTTCCAAACGTCCTACTCCATAGCTCCTCAGGCCACGCCCGACAATTCCTTTATTTAAATGCTTCTTCTTTCTTCTTCTTCTTTCTTCTATCTTCCTTCATCTTCTTCTTCTGGCTCTTCTGGTTGTTCTTCCGGTGTTCTCGTCCAGCATCTCCTCCATGGCGTCTTCTATCTTCTTCTCCTCGGGCTGCTCCGCACCCATGGCATGGGGGGAGGCTCCCGCTCTTCTCTTCATCTTCTTCTCTTCTTCATTTTCTTCTCTCATTCATCTTCTTCTCTGGGCCGCTCCGCATCCATGCTGGCATGGTGGGAGGCTCCCGCTGTGTGACTCATCTCCTCTTCTGACGGTTCTTAAATAACGGGGGGGTGGGGCCACCCAGTGACCCCGCCCCCCTCTGACGCATGGTGACTTGACGGGACTTCCCTGTGACGTCACGGGGAATGCCACAGAGAAGTCCCGTCATGTCCTGTGTGTCAGAGGGGGCGGGGTCACAGGGTGGCCCCACCCCCCCTGTTATTTAAGAACCGTCAGAAGAGGAGCATGGATGCGGAGCGGCCCGGAGAAGAAGATGAAGAAGAGAAGAAGATGAAGAAGTGAAGAAGATGAAGAAAAGAGCGGGAGCCTCCCTCCATGCCATGAGTGCGGAGCGGCCCGAGGAGAAGAAGATAGAAGACGCCGTGGAGGAGATGCTAGATGAGATCACCGAAGGAAGAACCAGAAGAGCCAGAAGAACCAGAAGAAGAAGAAGAAGAAGAAGAAGATGAAGGAAGATAGAAGAAAGAAGAAGCATTTAAATAAAGGAATTGTCAAAAACTGTCTCTTGTCATTTTTAACATTTTTGACAGTTTTTTAGTGAAATGGTAGGGGTACCCCTTACCATTTCACACAGGGGGGGCCGGGATCTGGGGGTCCCCTTGTTAAAGGGGGCTTCCAGATTCCGATAAGCCCCCCGCCCGCAGACCCCCACAACCACCGGCCAGGGTTGTGGGGATGAGGCCCTTGTCCTCATCAACATGGGACAAGGTGTTTTGGGGGGCTACCCCAAAGCACCCTCCCAATGTTGAGGGCATGTGGCCTGGTACGGTTCAGGAGGGGGGGCGCTCTCTCGTCCCCCCTCTTTTCCTGTGGCCTGCCAGGTTGCGTGCTTGGATAAGGGTCTGGTATGGATTTTTGGGGGGACCCCACGCCGGTTTTTTTTAAATTTTGGCACAGGGTTCCCCTTAAAATCCATACCAGACCTGAAGGGTCTGGTATGGAATTTAGGGGGACCCCCACGTCATTTTTTTTTTTTAATCTTGGCCGGGGTTCCCCTTAATATCCATACCAGACCTGAAGGGCCTGGTATGGCATTTAGGGGGACCCCCACGTCATTTTTTAAAAAAATTTTGGTTCGGGGTTCCCCTGTGGGGAATTCCCATGCCGTTTTTATCAATGAACTTTTATGTGTATTGTCGGACCGGCAATGCAATAGCCGCGAGTAGTTTTAAATGACTTTTTTTCCTTTGAAATGTCATTTTGCTGTCAGACTGTTCTAAACACAGGAAACATGCGCCCCTTTACAGGCATACTATAGACACCCCCCAGCTACGAAATTTAAAGGAATATTACACTTTTATTGTTTCACTTTAAGCATTATTAAAATCACTGCTCCTGAAAAAATGGCCGTTTTTAAAACTTTTTTTTGCATTGATCCATGTCCCCTGGGGCAGGACCCAGGTCCCCAAACACTTTTTATGACAATAACTTGCATATAAGCCTTTGAAATTAGCACTTTTGATTTCTCCCATAGACTTTTAAAGGGTGTTCCGCAGCATTCGAATTTGCCCCAAATTGTTCGCTGTTCGGCGAACTTGCGAACAGCTGATGTTCGAGTCGAACATGAGTTTGACTCGAACTCGAAGCTCATCCCTACTGTCCACTAACGTTAACCATCCAACCTGACAGAACTGGAGAGGATCTGCAAGAAGGAATTGCAGAGGATCCCCAAATCCAGGTGTGAAAAACTTGTTGCATCTTTCCCAAAAAGACTCATGGCTGTATTAGATCAAAAGGGTGCTTCTACTAAATACTGAGCAAAGGGTCTGAATACTTAGGACCATGTGATATTTCAGTTTTTCTTTTTTAATAAATCTGCAAAAATGTCAACAATTCTGTGTTTTTCTTTCAATATGGGGTGCAGTGTGTACATTAATGAGGAAAAAAATTAGCTTAAATGATTTTAGCAAATGGTTGCAATATAACAAAGAGTGAAAAATTTAAGGGGGTCTGAATACTTTCCATCGCCACTGTATATAGGTTTCTGTTAGTGTAGGTAAATTTATTTAGGTCAGGGCTAAGCCTGAGTTGCGAATCTGGGTGAGGGATTAGTGACTCATCTCGCAGCTCTCTCTGACACTTCCCTCGGGTCTGGAAGAACCTTCCAGAGCTGGAGGGTGGGAGTGAGGAGGGGCTGCCATACATATTAATGAGGTCCTCGACCAATCCACAGCAATAAGGGGCTGGAAGGGGACAGGTCACCTCATGAATAGACATGGGCCATGCCAGCAGGGGAAGTTGGGTGGAAGATGAAGATGGAGTGCTGAGGAGGCTGTCGGTGGCCCTTGAGGGTGCCCCCTATTCTGGGGGGGGACATCAGGCCTGGGGCTTGGGTGCTGGAAGATTCCCCCTACAGCACATGGGAACAGGTGAGTGTCAGTCTGGAGGTCTGTGTAGAGAGTGTCAGTCTAGGGGACTGTGGGGAGAAGTTAGCCTGGAGGGCTAGTGAAAGTAGAAGCTGCAGTCAGGTGGGTTGGCAGTGCCTGAAGGGGTGGTGCTGAGATCAGTACCCACAGGAGTGAGTAATGCTGGACACTGAACTTTCCTACACAACCAAATGGGCCTTGGGTTCCTGCCTTTACCAGGCTATTGCTCTAATCTGATTGAGTGCGTTGTCAGAAGTGTCCCAGCTGGGTTTCTGCAAGCAGGTGAGTGATGGAGGAAGAAGTGGAGTGTATATAGGACTGTATAAAGGAAGAGTTGTTCCTGAAGTTGTTCTGAAATCAGTGGACATGCCATCATTTCCAATCCCTGTCAGAGAGCTCCCTTGGGCAGACGCGCTGTTGGTGGGCATCGCGGTGCGTTGGGGCGCGTCCGCGCGCGCGAGTTCCTGTGCGCGCCGCCACGGGTGCCGGTGTGCGGGCACGTGCGTGTGTGCGGGGGCGCGCGGCGGCGTGGCGCCCGGTGTTTGGCGCCAATCTGCCTATTTAGGCCATCTGCACAGGGGGCTCAGTGCTGTCCGATCTTCAGCTCCCTGTATCCCTGCACCTGCTTCCTGTTTCCTGTTGTACCTGATCTCCTGACCACCGGCCTGTCTTTGATTCTCCTTGCTTGCTGCCTGCCACTGATCCCGGACTGTCCTGACTACGAATCTGCCTGCTCCTCTGTACTACGTTGCCCGCCTGTTGCCGACCTCTGCCTGTGACCCGACCTGCCTGCTCCACTCCTGCTCTGCATCCACTGCCTGTGCTTCAGTTGACTGGTGATCTCTATAACCACCTTTACCGGGATCCTCCTGCAGCTAACCCGCCAGGCTCTCATACCATTCTGTGCTCCCGTGCCTCCTGTCCATACTACCAGGGGCCGGGAACCAGATACGTAAGGGAGGCCTCCCCCTGCTACATCGGGCTCACCTGTCTGCTATGTGGAAGTCTGACAGTATCGGACAGCCATGTCCGAGCCCAAGCAGGGAACCTCCCCCATGGAGGAACTGTGTAGACACCTGGCGGGTCTCACACAAGCCGTGAAGAGTCTCCAGGAAGGCTACACAAGGTTGGAGGAACAAGTCCAAGTCCTGTCGGCCCCAACCCATCCGCAAGCCGCTCCATCGGCCGGAGCGCCATCTGCACCCTCAGTAGTTATGCTACCTCCGGAGCCTAGGGTACCCATACCCGAAAGATTTACTGGGGACCGCAGTAAATTCCGGGCCTTTCGCAATGCCTGCGAACTATACTTCGCCCTGCAACCTCGCACTTTTTCCCAGGAGGCAACCAAGGTGGGCTTCATAATCTCCCTCTTGTCTGGTGAACCACAGACCTGGGCTCACCGCCTCCTGGAGCAGAAATCTGGAGCACTGGACAACCTTGATGCTTTCTGCCGAAGCCGCCTTGCACGCCCTTCAACAGGGGCGTAGAGCCACAGAGGACTATGTGGTGGAATTTAGGCGGTGGAGCTCCGACACTGGTTGGAATGATGCGGCTTTACGTTATCAATTTCGCATGGGATTGTCTGATCCTTTGAAGGATGAGTTAGCACGGGTCGGTGTACCCTAAACCCTGGATGAACTCATCAATCTGTCTATCCAGATTGACCGACGCCTCAGAGAGCGTCGCTCCGAGAGGTCTACCAGCCAATTCCGCCCTACCTGGATGCTACCCAAGGTTCCAAGCTCTCCCAGCCAGTCCTTCCCGGCACCGTCCACACCGGTTCTTGATACCTCCGAACCAATGCAACTCAGTCTGCTCCATCCCTCTCTCAATCCAGAAGAACGCCAACGCTGAAGAGTTAACAACCTCTGCATGTACTGCGGGGAGCCTGGACACTACGTGAGGTCTTGCCTAAACAAGACACGTAAGTCGCCTAAGTCGCTGCCAATCTCTTCAATTTGTGCATCTGCTCTCTCTAAACCTGCTAATCATCTTGCTCTCTCTATCACCTTACAGCTTCCAGGAAAGATTATTCCAGCTACAGTCATAATTGATTCAGGAGCCTGCAGCTGTTTCATTGACCTGACCTTCGCTGCCAACCACCACATCCCTCTCCAGTCTAAAGTTCGGGGACTTTCTGTACATCTCGTTGATGGCTCCTTTCTTCGTTCCGGTCCCGTCACGCAGGAAACCATCCCCTTGTTAGTCACCATGGGCTCTAACCATCAAGAACTCCTGCGCCTGGATGCCATCTCCTCTCCTCTTTTTCCCATCATACTGGGGATACCATGGTTGCAGGCCCATAACCCCAGCATAGACTGGTCTAGGGGAGAAGTCAAGTTCTTTTCTGATTATTGCCGGCAACACTGCGTACATACAAATCCTGCTGAATCTACCCAATTACTCTGTTTAGATACTGAATCCAAGTTATAACAGGTGGTCCCTGCACCTTATTGGGACTTTCTGGACGTCTTTAGTAAAAAAGGAGCAGAGACTTTACCTCCCCACAGGCCTTACGATTGCCCAATCGAGCTATTACCTGGAGCAGAAGTTCCCTTTGGGAGGATTTTCCCACTAACAGAGCAGGAGTTGGACACTCTAAAGATATACATCGATGAGAACCTGAAGAAAGGATTTATCCGCCCATCTACCTCTCCGGCCGGGGCTGGTATATTCTTCGTGGAGAAAAAGGACCATTCTTTACGTCCTTGTATTGATTATCGGGAACTGAACAAAGGAACAATCAAGAACCGTTACCCTCTACCTTTAGTGCCTGAACTCTTCCAGAGATTGGGATCTGCAGTAATCTTTACCAAGTTAGATCTCCTTGGTGCCTACAACTTGATCCGTATTCGGGAAGGAGATGAGTGGAAGACAGCTTTTCGCACCAGATTCGGGCATTACGAATACCTTGTTATGCCCTTCGGCTTGTGCAACGCACCTGCTACGTTCCAACATTTTGTCAATGACATTTTCCGTGACTTCTTGGATCTATATGTTATTGTCTATCTAGACGATATTCTGATCTTTTCCTCCTCAGTCTCCGATCATCGCAGGCACATCAGAAATGTGTTAGCTCATCTCAGGCAGCATGGACTTTACGCTAAACCAGAAAAATGCCAATTCGAACTTCAAAGTATCCAGTTTTTAGGCCTAATCATTTTTGTTGAAGGTATAAAAATGGATCCGCAAAAGGTATCAGCCATTCTGGAGTGGCCCGCTCCCTCCGATAAGAAAGGGGTTCAAAGGTTCATTGGCTTCTCGAACTTTTACAGGAAGTTCATTAGGGGCTTCTCTGCAATAATTGCCCCCATCACCGAAGTAACCAAACAAGGGAATCGATTCCAGTGGTCCCCTAAGGCACAATCCGCCTTAGAAAAACTCAAGGAGCTGTTCACTTCTGCTTCAATCTTAAAACACCCAGATCCTGCTCTACCATTCGTACTCGAAGTGGATGCTTCAGAGGTTGCAGTCGGAGCTGTTCTGTCCCAACGGCAAGGTCCAAAGGCCCTTCTCTACCCAGTGGCCTTTTTCTCCCGCAAACTCTCTTCAGCGGAGATAAATTACGATGTTGGTGATCAGGAGCTTCTGGCCATCAAGTCCGCTTTTGAGGAGTGGTGTTATTTACTGGAGGGTGCAGCACATCCCATTCTAGTCTATACGGACCATAAGAATCTGGAGTATCTCCAAACAGCCAAGAGACTGAAACCTCGGCAAGCAAGGTGGGCCCTATTTTTCTCCAGATTTCAGTTCCATATAACATACAGACCTGGTTCCAAAAATACCAAGCCGGATGCTCTTTCCCGTATATTCCCTGATTCTGGCAAACCTGTGCATCCGGACACTATTCTTCCATCCGGAAATGTTCTCTTACTCCAAATGGATCTACTATCCCGCATAAAACAAGCCTCTTCAAATTGGACCCCAATTTCCGGAGAGGAGGTGAGGGCCCAGGATGGCCTTTTTTGGCACAAGGGTAAAATTGTGGTCCCTGAAGATTTGAGGGTGGCAGTGCTAGAGCTCTGCCATGATCACAAGATGGCTGGATATTTCGGTGTGCTAAAGACGACTGAATTAGTGCAGCGCACATTTTGGTGGCCTCTGTTAGCAAACGACTGCAAGAACTATGTAGAATCTTGTACTACCTGTGCTAGGAGCAAAAATAGCCGGACTAGAGCCTGGGGTCTGCTAAAACCATTACCCGTCCTGGAAAGACCGTGGAAGATGATATCAATGGATTTTATTGTAGAGCTTCCCCAGGCAGAAGGCTTCTCTACCATCTTCGTCGTCGTAGACAGGTTAACCAAGATGGCTCACTTTCTGCCTATCAAGGGCACGCCTTTGGCCATGCAGACAGCAAGGGTCTTCATTAAAGAAATTGTCAGGCACGGAGTCCCATCAAATATCATATCTGATCGTGGTGTTCAGTTCACCTCTCAGTTCTGGAAAGCTCTCTGTGATTCCCTGGAAATTGAGCTGGCACTCTCCTCTGCTTACCATCCCCAGACTAATGGGCAGACGGAGAGAACTAATCAAACTTTGGAGCAATACCTCCGTTGTTTTTCATCTTTCTCACAGGACGACTGGGTCTTTCTTCTGCCAATCGCTGAGTTCTCCTATAACAACTCCTTACATTCGGCCATTAAGCAAACACCTTTTTTTGCCAATTACGGCTTCCACCCGTCCTTTCTGCCCAGGTCTTTACCCGAATGTACGATCCCTGTGGTCTCTGAGACCATGGACTTCTTTATTTCTAACAACAAACTCTTGCAGGAAACCATGGCTAAGACCCAAGAGTATAATAAGAAGATGTTTGACAGGAAGAGGCGGGGAGAGCTCATCCTGGAACCTGGCAACCAGGTTTGGTTGTCAACGACCAATGTAAGAATGGCCTGCCCTTCAAGGAAATTGGGCCCCAAATTCATGGGTCCGTTCTCAGTCAAAAAGAGAATTAACAATGTGGCCTACGAACTCAACTTACCTAGTACCCTGAAGATTCATCCGGTCTTTCACATTTCACATTGAAACCTGTTATACCCAACACCTTTGCTGGCCGAAGTACTGACCCACCGGAACCCATAATTGTCGATAACAAAAAAGAATTCGAAGTGGAGGCTATCTTGGATTGCAGGAAGAGATGCAACCAGTTGCAGTACCTGATCAAATGGAGGGGGTACGGACCGGAGGATAACTCCTGGGAGCCAGAGGGCAACTTACATGCCGAAGAGCTTCTGAGGACTTTCAGGAGTACTCAAGCCTCCAGATTGGCACAGTTGGACATCCGGAGGCTGCCCTTGAGGGGGGGGCACTGTCAGAGAGCTCCCTTGGGCAGACGTGCTGTTGGTGGGCATCGCGGTGCATTGGGGCGCATCGGCGCGCGAGTTCCCGTGCGCGCCGCCGCGGGTGCCGGTGTGCGGGCACGTGCGTGTGTGCGGGGGCACGCGGCGGTGCGGCGCCCGGTGTTTGGCGCCAATCTGCCTATTTAGGCCGTCTGCACAGGGGGCTCGGTGCTGTCCGATCTTCAGCTCCCTGTATCCCTGCACCTGCTTCCTGTTTCCTGTTGTACCTGATCTCCTGACCACCGGCCTGTCTTTGATTCTCCTTGCTTGCTGCCTGCCACTGATCCCGGACTGTCCTGACTACGAATCTGCCTGCTCCTCTGTACTACGTTGCCCACCTGTTGCCGACCTCTGCCTGTGACCCGACCTGCCTGCTCCACTCCTGCTCTGCATCCACTGCCTGTGCTTCAGTTGACTGGTGATCTCTATAACCACCTTTACCGGGATCCTCCTGCAGCTAACCCGCCAGGCTCTCATACCATTCTGTGCTCCCGTGCCTCCTGTCCATACTACCAGGGGCCGGGAACCAGATACGTAAGGGAGGCCTCCCCCTGCTACATCGGGCTCACCTGTCTGCTACGTGGAAGTCTGACAATCCCTATACAAGTTATTATCACTAAATAAAACATAAAAACAACGTCACAGACTGTTCTCTGACTCTGGAGTGACTGTGGAAATTTGTTGTGCCTGGCTGCACATGGTGGAAGATCCCATTCTACTTTCTGCTCCTTATAGGGTGTGCTAGACATATTAGGGAAAAATGCTCCATATGCACATGCAAGGGTAAATGCACAGAAGCATGAGTATTTACTCTAGTACAGTGGCTTACAGCCATTCACTTCTGTGGCCATCTGTATACCCCAGCTGTGGCTCCCCAGGTGCAGAAAAAGCTGTGATTTTTATGCTAGGTACATTGTATCTCTAAAAATGTACATGTGCATGTATCCTAATAACATGCTACAATTTGTAAACTATCTATATAAAGTAAAAAACCCATGCTTATCAATCACATTAACAATGGTATAACATAGATATCTTCATAAAAGAAAAAACTGACTAAAATGTCCCACATGTCATTGCGACAGAGATGCTGATTTATCCAAGCACATTTCCATGCAGCATAATGGAGGTTCTGCATGTGCAAAGCTTTATCAAAGCTTTATGACATCTGCTCAGTAGTTGCGCCATATTTAAGAACTAGGCAGCCAGGTAGTTGCGTACATACTGTACATATGTAACCTGTGCTACACTAATATAGATGTGCTGACCCTGTTGTTACCTTCGCTCAGGGACAATTTTTCATGGGCTTCATCAATTCCTGACTGCAGAGGAGAAGCCACTTACTGATAGCAGATGATTGTGGGACGTGTTGTCCGGTCACCTGGATTAATAATAGACCTCATACTGTTAAAAATGACAAGTTCCAGTGGACTGGGAAACTGAGGATTTCTGGGTGAGCAGATAAATTGTACTGTCCTGGGTGGGCTCGCTGTCTTGGGACATGGGATTCAAAGCTCCAAGAGCAAGAGGCTGTGACTCTGGGCACTGTTTGGTGGACACAGTTATCACTAGATTTCTGGGCCTACAGGTTGCCAGTCGGGCACCTCACACCTGGTTGCAGACATTCAGGAGCTTGTGCAGGGACATCCTGTCTCCAAGGACCCATGTATCTGCAGGATTGGTGAGAGGGCGGAAGCTCATCTTATCTCAGACACTTCACTTAAAAAGACACTGCATGCAGACTAGGGTTGCCACCTCATCCCTTTAAACCCGAACGCATATGAAGTACACAGGTTCTGTGGCTAATTAAATGCAGATAAGGCACCAAGTGAGTTTAATTACCACCTTAATCAGCCACAGAACCTGTGTAATTCATATGTGTTCGGGTTTAAAGGGATGAGGTGGCAACTCTAATGCAGACACCTGTATACCTGAACAGCCTGAGGGTCTTTGCTGGGTGAAATACAACATCTATTCCATTCGCCTTTTAAAGGCATGCTACTGCACAGTATCATCTCTGCGCACATCCATGGGCCATAGCTTACTGAAGATCATGGATGCCCATACTATAAGGAGCTTTTCCCATCAAAGAAGTCTGCTTGTATAACCTGTGGCAGATTAAAACCTCCTTATCCCTTTCATGACTAAACCATTTTTTTTTACATTTGGTGTTTACAAGTTAAAATCCGTATTTTTTTCTAGAAAATTAGTTAGAGCCCCCAAACATTATATATATATTTTTAGCAGAGAATCTAGAGAATAAAATGGCGATTGCTGTGATATTTTATGTCACACGGTATTTATGCAGCGGTGTTTTAAACACAACTTTTTGGGGAAAGGGACAATTTCATGAACCAAACAGTAAAGTTAGCCCAATTTTTTTGTATAATGTGAAAAATGAAGGTTACGCAGAGTAAATAGATACCAAACATATCACGCTTTATAATCGCACGCACTCGTGAAATTGTGACAAACTACGGTACCTAAAAATCTCCATAGGCGACGCTTTACATTTATTTTATGGTTACCAGGTTAGAGTTACAGAGGAGGTCTAGTGCTAGAATTATTGCTCTCGCTCTGATGATCGCGGCGATACCTCACAAGTGTGATTTGAACACCGTTTACATATGTGGGCGCGACTTCCGTATGTGTTTTCTTTGCTGCGCGAGCTCGTGGAAGTGGGGGTGCTTTAAAAAAAATTTTTTTTTCTTATTTATTTTATTTATTTTTATATTAATAAATTGTGTATAAAAAAAAAAAAAATTTGATCACTTTTATTGCTGTCACAAGGAATGTAAACATCCCTTGTGACAGTAATAGGTTGTGACAGGTACTCTTTATGGAGGGATCGGGGGTCTAAAAGACCTCCAATCCCTCCTTTGCACTTGAAAGTATTCAGATCGCTGTTTTTGGCGATTCTGAATACTGTATTTTTTTTTAAAACCAGCGCCATTGGCAGCCGAGTAAACGGGAAGTGACGTCATGACGTCGCTTCCGTGATTACAATTAGGAGTCTGGAACTAAGCTGCTTACGGCTTCGTTCCAGTCTGTCCCTAGCCGCCGGAGGTGGCGGTTTGTTGATCGGGCCTCCCGGTGTAATGGGAGGCCCGGTAAGAGC
Source organism: Aquarana catesbeiana (assembly GCF_042186555.1). Lineage (NCBI taxonomy): Eukaryota > Metazoa > Chordata > Amphibia > Anura > Ranidae > Aquarana > Aquarana catesbeiana. The sequence continues at coordinate 537,350,135 of NC_133324.1, read as the reverse complement.
GGCGGGAGGAGACGGGAGGGGGGGATCCCCTCCCGCTCCTCCGGTATAACAGCCGAACGGCTTTTAGCTGCATCGGTTGTCATCCCTAGAAAGCCGATCGCCGGCTCTAAAAAACAGCTGCGGTATATCCTGGTATAACTCCTGAAAGCCGAGGCCGCACATCTGCGTAGGCTCGGCGGGAAGGGGTTATACACAACATTTTTTTAAAAGGGAACTCCTAAATAAATTGTATAGATTGTTTTCTTCATACTTTCTATGACATAAGGGCCTAGATGGTGCTTCTGAGATCATAAATCTGTTTAACCCCTTCAGATACGCACTATAGCCGAATGACGGCTACAGCACGGATCTACTTTGCTGGGAGGCGTTAATAGATGTCCTCCCCTTTGCACGCTCCCTGCACGCCCCCTGCATGAGACTCGGGTGATCACAGATCGGAGTAAGCAGCCGATCCTGGCCCCTTACCACGTGATCAGCTGTCAGCCAACGACAGCTGATCACGTGATGTAAACAGAAGATTGGTAATCGTTTTTTTTTCTCCTCACGCTGACAGCATGAGGAGAAAAAAAAGGCCGATCACTGGCTTCTGTGCAAGGGACATCATTCCCTAAGAGGAAGAGGCAAAGCCGCCTCATCTGTGCCCACCAGTACCGCCTGCCAGTGCCACCTGCCAGTGCCCACATTGCCACGAATCAGTGCCCACCAGTGCATAAGTGCCAGCAATCAGTGCCACCTATTAATGCACACGAGTTCCAGCTATCAATGCCCACCTATCAGTGCCCATCAGTGCCAGCTACTAGTGCCACCTAGCAGTGCTGCCTATCAGTGTCACCTACCAGTGCTGATCAGTGCCCATCACTGCCACCCATCAGTGCCCATCACTGCCACCCATCAGTGCCCATCACTGCCACCTATCAGTGCCCATCAGTGCCAGCTATCAGTGCCACCTATTAGTGCCCTTCAGGGCCACCTATCAGTGCCCTTCAGTGACACCCATCAGTGCCAACTCTCAGTGCCCACAAATACCACCTATCAGTGCCCACCAGTGCCACCTAATCAGTGCCCACCAGTGCTGCCTATTAGTGCCCATCAGTGCCGCCTATTAGTGCCCATCAGTTCTGCCAAATCAGTGCCCATCAATGCAGCCTATCGTTGCCCATCACTGCAGCCTATCAGTGCCCATCAGTACAGCCTCATTAGCTTACATCAATGAAGGAAAAATATTACCTGTTTGCAAAATTTATTAACAAAATTTAAAACGGTTTTGTATTTTCTTTTAAAAATGTCTGTCTTTTTAAATGTTTTTAACAAAAATAAAAAATCCAGAGGTGATCAAATACCACCAAAAGAAAGCTCTATTTGTTGGGAAAAATTATAAAAATTTAATTTGGGTACAGTGTTGTATGACCGCGCAATTTTCGTTCAAAGAGTGACAGCGCTAAAAACTGAAAATTGGTCTGGGCAGGAGGGGGTGCCCAGTAAGCAAGTGGTTAAAGCCTGTTTATCATTTTAGCCATTTGAACTGATGCTATTGTTATTTTACTGTGTATCCTGGTTGTGACAGACCCAACCGGGAGAGAGGCTTTTGTAGGGGACTGCAGGCTAGCCTCTTGCCTACTGACTATGGGCCCTGGCATTTGAGGGAGCTACAAGCATTCAGGAAGATGTACTGTTATATAATGCAAGATGACATGTTATTTCCACATTTAACAGTGGCGGAAGCCATGATAGTCTTTGTCAACTTGAAACTCAGTGAGAAGGTGGGACGAGGACAAGGGGGTGGGACTTTATATGAAGCATGTGGTGGTGAAAGAATGAAAGGTGGACATTATGGAATCTTGTTGTTAAGTAGTTTATATTAAAGTCGATTGCCACTAGGTACAATCAAGTAAAACAGGTACAACATATAACAATAGTACAATAGTAATCCAGTATGCATAACATCATACAAGCAGTATCCCATATATAGCAACACAGGGTTCTTCTGTGGTGCTACCATTTGGTGACACAGTAGGACCAACATCACATAAGTAGTATCGCATATGTAGCAAACAAAATTCATCCATAGTGCACCAGAATGTAGTTGAATAAGGTAGTAAACCATGGTGGTATTTGCAGGGTCTATGACCTCTATGGTCCTAGAGAAGGGGTATACAGTTAAACTTGATATGCAGGTAATATATGTTGTAATCATGGCGTATGGCAGCTCTACGTGTTTCGTGGCTAGAGGGCCACTCGTCAGGAGCAAGCACAAGATGTATCTGTGGGTGAGAAGGATTGGCCAGTTGGTAGGATATATGCAGAGTTAAGGAATAATGGGGTAACAACCCCCTAACCCAAGGTTTAGGACTTACTGAGGTTCGCGTGTTGGCTGTGTGATGCCAGGCACCATAGGCCGTCCGAAGGAGTGCTCCCAACCGGGAGCTGCGGCGGACATCTCGCCCGAGCTCCCCCAACAGGCATCAACCAGAGCAGGCAGTGGGACCCTAGGCCGCCTAAGTGTGGGTGGAGAAGAAAAATAACCATTGGTGAAACTAGGTGCAAGGGGAGTGTGTGTGATAGATAGATGGACTGACTAAGGTAGGGGAAACTAGGAGAAAAGTGACAGCCAAGGGGCTGACATGGAGTGAATAGAGAGAGGTAGGAGAGTAGAGTGACCCATCCATGGGACTACAACAGTGCAGTGGAACACAAGGGAGGGATAGACAGTGGCTGTTACCTGTGATGTAAATCGGGTGGATAGGAAGAGGAAAGTAGGAATCCTGGACTGCCATGAATGTGAAAAGGAGCCCCGAGTGCCGGATCCGGCCCGGGAGACGCCTATAAAGGGGTCGCAGCGATGACGCCGCCGACGTCACGCCAGCGCAGCAGAGTTCAGAGGGAGAGGAAGGGGGCGGGGAGGATCCGACAACCAGTATCCAACCCAGCGCCACTGTCCATCCCTCAATCCGCTCGCGAGCATGGTAACCGCAACCAAGGACGCAGTGGCGCCTGGGAGCGCCGAACGTCCGATGTGGGGTGCGTGACGTAGACGCGCAGTGGCGGTGCCCATGCCCCCCCAGGCATAGAGGGAGGAGGCCCACCAGGCGCGTCACAGCTCCCGGACTCAGAGACCAACACGGGCAGCAGGTAGCCTGGCCTGACCCACACAGCCCCCAAGGACGGACCAGAGCAAGGCCAAATTGCCCTGGGGAAGTATAAAGTAAGATTGGTAGAGGGTCAATCAATCACTGATAAATGGAAAGAGTAAAAAATAAAAAATATAAAAAAAAGTATTCTGGTAGTCAGTATAAGAGGGTAGCTATAATTGAAAGGTATAATTGGATCAAGAGAATTGTCATAGATTAAACAATTGCAATAAAGGTAATACATTTAATAAATTAAACACAGAACACATGCTTCCATCCCTGTGTCTACTAATAAAATTAAAAATGGGGGGTTTAAGGGACTTTGAGTGAACCTGTGGCCTGGTAAGGCCAACTGTTCAAGTGTTCCAGGGATGGACGGTGGCGCTGGGTTGGATACTGGTTGTCAGATCCTCCCCGCCCCCTTCCTCTCCCTCTGAACTCTGCTGCACTGGCGGGATGTCGGCTGCGTCATCGCTGCGACCCCTTTATAGGCGTCTCCCGGGCCGGATCCGGCACTCGGGGCTCCTTTTCACATTCACGGCAGTCCAGGATTCCTACTTTCTTCTTCCTATCCACCCGATTTACATCACAGGTAACAGCCACTGTCTATCCCTCCCTTGTGTTCCACTGCACTGTTCTAGTCCCATGGATGGGTCACTCTACTCTCCTACCTCTCTCTATTCACTCCATGTCCGCCCCTTGGCTGTCACTTTTCTCCTAGTTTCCCCTACCTTAGTCAGTCCATCTATCTATCACACACACTCCCCTTGCACCTAGTTTCAGCATTGGTTATTTTTCTTCTCCACCCACACTTAGGTGGCCTAGGGTCCCACTGCCTGCTCTGGTTGATGCCTTTTGGGGGAGCTCGGGTGAGATGTCCGCCGCAGCTCCCGGTTGGGAGCACTCCTTCGGACGGCCTATGGTGCCTGGCATCACGCAGCCAACACGCGAACCTCAGTAAGTCCTAAACCTTGGGTTAGGGGGTTGTTACCCCATTATTCCTTAACTCTGCATATATCCTACCAACTGGCCAATCCTTCTCACCCACAGATACATCTTGTGCTTGCTCCTGACGGGTGGCCCTCTAGCCACGAAACGCGTAGAGCTGCCATACGCCATGATTACAACATATATTACCTGCATATCAAGTTTAACTGTATACCCCTTCTCTAGGACCATAGAGGTCATACACCCTGCAAATACCACCATGGTTTACTACCTTATTCAACTACATTCTGGTGCACTATGGATGAATTTTGTTTGCTACATATACGATACTACTTATGTGATGTTGGTCATACTGTGTCACCAAATGGTAGCACCACGGAAGAACCCTGTGTTGCTATATATGAGATACTGCTTGTATGATGTTATGCATACTGGATTACTATTGTACTATTGTTATATGTTGTACCTGTTTTACTTGATTGTACCTAGTGGCAATCGACTTTAATATAAACTACTTAACAACAAGATTCCATAATGTCCACCTTTCATTCTTTCGCCACCACATGCTTCATATAAAGTCCCACCCCCTTGTCCTCATCCCCCCTTTTCTTGATATATGACAGGAATGGAAATATGTGACCTTACCTGGCCACATTTCACTTAAAGTCCCAAGGGATGGAACAGTTGGCCTTACCAGGCCACAGGTTCACTCAAAGTCCCTTAAACCCCCCATTTTTAATTTTATCAGTGAGAAGGTGGATGTGAAAAGAAAGCTGGTTAATGAGATTTGGACAGCCCTGGGTTTTCTTGAATGCTGGGGAATGTTCCCGGACCGTCTGGGGTGGAAAATGCCTTTGACTGCTAAACACACTGATAAGACTTGTCTGGGTGCCTAACTGTTAATTAGATTACTGCTTAATTAGATCACTGTTATGCCCTGTACACACGATAGGATTTTCCGATGGAAAATGTGTGATAGGACCTTGTTGTCGGAAATTCCGACCGTGTGTAGGTTCCATCACACATTTTCCATAGGAATTTCCGACACACAAAGTTTGAGAGCTTGCTATAAAATTTTCCGACAACAAAATCCGTTGTCGGAAATTCCGATCATGTGTACACAAATCCGACACACAAAGTGCCATGCATGCTCAGAATAAATTAAGAAACGAAAGCTATTGGCTACTGCCCCGTTTATAGTCCCGATGTATGTGTTTTACATCACAATGTTCAGAACGATCGGATATTTCGACAACTTTGTGTGACCGCGTGTATGCATGACAAGTTCAAGCCAACATCCGTCGGAAAAAATCCATGGATTTTGTTGTCGGAATGTCCAATCAATGTCCGATCGTGTGTACAGGGCATTAGCTGTTAGCGGTTAATTGGATGGCTGTTTGAAGTTTGCCTTGTTCATGTGGTGACTGCTCCTGTTTTTAAAGTGTATAAAAAGCTGTATTTCTGTTCAATAAAGTGGTTTCTGTTTGCACCTAAGCTAGTGTTGTCTAATTCATGGGTGAAATTCCCAGCTACACCTTGTTCCTTTGTTCCAGCGGTGAGGAAGCAGCTCTCTGGTGGAGATACCCAATTAGGGTGTCAGGAGTTTGAAGCATGTTGGAACCCAGAGTGTCAGAAGTGTCGGGGGGTTTGCAAGGTCAGGGCAACCACAGGGGACAAGCAACTTCCAGCGGCCCTTGTTGGGGGGTAGTGCTCTAGTGCTTTGAGGGCTTGTCCGGAGTACCCCTTGTGGTTGGCCCTAGCAAGCAAAGTAATGAGACAAGAGATGAGTAGCAAATGGACCCAGCCACTGCAGCCACATGGGGCCAAGAACAAAGCCGCCATCTGGTGCTATGCACAGTAGTTGGAACAACTGGGAGTGAATAGACTGAAAGGGAAGTATAGCAGCTGGTGAGGAGTTGGGTACCAGAACAAGGGGCTTACCTCATTGACATGAGAACAGAGTTTGGTTTAGACTGCACTTGTGCATTACTAGAATGGAAGAATGAAAATACCTGAATGCTTCCAGAAGGACAGAGTAAGCCTCGCAGAGGGGGTAGGGCCGAGTAATACCATTGCTACTGGCTGGAAATCCAGTGGAGGATCACTTGCAAGCCAGGTCAGAAACCCCAGTATCGGTAGAAGATGATCCACCTTTAGCCAGACTACCTCCTGCCTCTTTCTACACAGATATGAGTAAGCTAGTTGAGAATTTTGTGAAGAATAGTACAGCTTCTGGCAATCAGGGATATCAGAAGCTGCAGTTCTTCTCAGGGTGGACTCCGACTCCTACAGAGGAAGTATAGTGGTGAACCACAAGGAGAAGCGATTGAATTCTCCATAAGGGGTTGCCAACATCCCAAATTAAATCATAGAAGGAACCCTCAAAGGAGAGGGAATACCTGTACCCCCGGTACAGCGGGACTTTGAAGGCAAACAGTCAGAAGTTTATAAAAACATATTGTTTATTAGAAAAGTTTTTTGCTTAGAAAAGCATATTTATAAAAACATGATAACAGTCTATACAAAATATTCATATAAAAACAAAGTTTGCACACAATTAATTTTCTATAATTTCAAAACCAAATACAAATTCCTCCATAGGCCTAACATGTTTCAGGACGATGTCCCTTCTTCAGAGGCATTTTTTGGAAGGAAGAATGGGTATGTTCAATATTTTACTGTATAGAAAGGTGTATAAGTATATGCAAAAATAGTTTTCTTAAGGGTTTAGATAGACCTCTGCTGCCAAATGTCCAACATAAAATGATGGACCCCGTCCATGCTCAGAAAAGCCCACACAAAGGTCCCAAAGGAGGAACATCCAACACAGCACAGCCGCAACAGAACCTTTGAAATCAATGTGGATCGCGTGTGGCCAGGGTATTGCTCGCATTAGGCAGGCATAGGTTGCAACAATGCCCATTGCCCCATCGAACCCAGAAAAGGAAAAAAACGCTCCACTCGCAACGAAGGCTAACCGCCAAATGCCTGCTCTGCCGTGTGACAGTTCTTAAATAGGTAAGGGGCGGGGCCACCCTGGTGTTGTCACCTATTGGCACCACCCCATGTGATGTCACTGACCCAGCATTTACCTGGTGGCACCGCCCCCTTGTGATGTCACCGACTCAGCATGCATCGGTCAAAAACTCCCTCGTCTATTTATTTTTGACACTTTTTTGGTGAATGAGTAGGGGTAAAATGTACCCTATACTCATTCACCAGGGGGATGGGATCCAGGGGCCCTCTTGTTAAAGGGAGCTTCCAGATTCCGATAAGCCCCCTGCTCACAGACCCCCACAACCACCGCACAAAGTTGTCAGGAAGAGGCCCTTGTCCCCATCAACATAGGGACAAGGTGCTTTGGAGCGGGATGGCGGACCTGTTGAGAGCATGTGGCCTGGTATGGTTCAGAAGGGGGGGCGCGCACTCGTCCCCCACCTTTCTTGGCCTGTCAGGCTGCATGCTCTGATAAGGGTCTGGTAATAATTTTGCGGACCCCAAAGAGCCTGGTATGCATTGGAGGGACTTCAGGCCGTTTTTTTTTTTTCATTTTTTTGCATTTATACATGTCCCCCAGGACAGTACCTAGGCCCCCATACCCTTTTTATGGCCAATAACTTGCATATAAGCCTTCAAAATGGTATGCATGGGAGGGAGCCCAGGCCGTTTTTTCTTTTTTTTTATTGCTGACAATGGCTTGCAGCTGCGAAAGTCAATTTAAATGTCTTTTTTTTTCTTTATATATGGCAGTTTTGCTGCAGCAGGTTCTATACACGTACAGATGCACCACTTTACAGGCACACTAAGGGGACCCCCCATGCACTATATTTAAAGGAATTTTTCATTTTTATTGTTTCACTTTAAGCATCATTAAAATCACTGCTCCTTTAAAAACGATATTTAAAAAAGAAAAAATTAGCATTGATACATTTTCCCCCAGGGCAGTACCCGGGGCCCACATACCCTTTTTATGGCCAATAACTTGCATATAAAGCCTTCAAAATGGGGACCTTTAATTTGAGGTAGCCCCTTTGGGCTACCCCATGTTAATGGGGAGAAGGGCCTCATCCCCACAAGCCTTGGCTGGTGGTTGTGGGGGTCTGCGGGCTTATCTGAATCTGGAAGCCCCCTTTAACAAGGGGACCCCCGGATCCCGCCCTCCCCTGTGTGAATTGGTAATGGTTACAAATATACCCCTACCATTTCACAAAAAAAGTGTCAAAAAGTTTAAAAAACACAAGAGACAGTTTTTGACAAGTCCTTTATTAATTTCTTCTTCTTTCGGCTTCTTCTTCTTCACCCGGTGTCCCCGCCCCCTCTGACAACACAGGGAAAGCCACAGGGAAGTCCTGTGAATTCCCCGTGCGTCAGAGGAGGGCGGGGTCACCGGGTGGCCTCGCCCTCCGTTATATAAGAAATGTCAGAAGAAGCCAAGCGTCACACGGCTGAAGACTCCCACTGAGGCGGATCGTGCGGACGGAGCGGAGAAGAAGCCTGGAGGAAGATGCAGGACGAGAAGAGCGGAAGAAGAAGAAGTTGGAGAAGAAGGGGATGAACAAGAAGATGGAGGAAGAAGAACACCAAAAGAACACCAGAAGATAGAAGATAGAAGAAGCCGAAAGAAGAAGAAATTAATAAAGGACATGTCAAAAACCGTCTCTTGTGTTTTTTAAACTTTTTGACACTTTTTTTGTGAAATGGTAGGGGTACATTTGTACCCCATTACCGATTCACACGGGGGGGCGGGATCTGGGGGTCCCCTTGTTAAAGGGGGCTTCCAGATTTCGATAAGCCCCCCACCTGCAGACCCCCACAACCACCGGCCAAGGGTTGTGGGGATGAGGCCCTTCTCCCCATCAACATGGGGACAAGTTGCTTTGGGGGGCTACCTCAAAGCACCCTCCCAATGTTGAGGGCATGTGGCCTGGTACGGTTCAGGAAGGGGGGCGCTCTCTCGTCCCCCCTCTTTTCCTGCGGCCTGCCAAGTTGCGTGCTCAGATGGTATGGTATGGATTTTGAGGGGGACCCCCATGCCATTTTTTTAAATTTTGGCGTGGGGTTCCCCTTAATATCCATACCAGACCTGAAGGGCCTGGTATGGAATTTAGGGGGACCCCCACGCATTTTTTTTTCATTTTGGGTCGGGGTTTCCCTGTGGGGAAATCCCATGCAGTTTTTTATCAATGAACTTTTATGTGTATTGTCGGACCGACAATTCATTAATAGCCGCGAGTAGTTTTAAATCACTTTTTTTTTCCTTTGAAATGTAATTTTGCTGTCAGACTGTTCTAAGCAGGGGAAACATGCTCCCCTTTACAGGCATACTACAGACACCCCCCAGGTACGAAATTTAAAGGAATATTACATTTTTATTGTTTCACTTTAAGCATTATTAAAATCACTGCTCCCGAAAAAATGGCAGTTTTTAAAAAATTCTTTTTGCATTGATACATGTCCCCTGGGGCAGGACCCGAGTCCCCAAATACTTTTATGACAATAACTTGCATACAAGCCTTTAAAATGAGCACTTTTGATTATTCATGTTCGTGTTCCATAGACTTTAACGGTGTTCGCGTGTTCGTACAAATTTTTTGCCTGTTCGCAAGTTCTGCTACGAACTGAACTGGGGGGTGTTCGGCTCATCCCTAGTAGAGAGTTTGGACACTTTAGGGCTGAGTTCCCACAGAAGGAGAATGAGGCAGATCTCACAGCTGAAGTGTTGAAGGTGTAACAGAAACTCCTCCTCGCCAAAAGGGGGGTACCTTCAATGGGCCTCAGTGAGGGAGCTAACTGTGGGACCCCGACAGAAACCAGAGCTCCAAAGGTCTGAGAAATCTGAAGTCTAAGTGGAGACGTAGAAAGAAGACCTCAAAATGTTCAGCTATGTCTCTATTCAAGCTGGATCGCAAGCCACCTGAGCTGGGAAAAATGGCACAGAATGTCAATGCTTCTCCACGGCCCAGGACTATTGTTAGGTCTTTTCAGTTAGCAGGGAAAGCCAAGAACTCAGTTGATTCTGAAGTGCAAGTTGATTTACCAGAAAAGCTTATAGGCCCTTTCCCAATAGTGTCAGTGCAGGTGGGGGGCATATACACCAAAGTGCTTTTAGATACTGGAGAGCAGGTATCCTTGCTATACTGGGATTTCTATGAAAAGTACTTGAAGCATATTCCATTGTGTAAGTTGGAAGAGTTGGAGATCAGGGGGGTTTGCTCTGAGAAATTCCCCTACGACAGAGATAAAACAATAATTCTCCCACTCTACAAGACTCTGGTTCGGCTGCACCAAGAGTATGCTGTCCAGTTCTGGGCACCAGTCCTCAGGAAGGATGTACAGGAATTGGAGCGAGTACAAAGAAGGGCAACTAAGTTAATAAAGGGTCTGGAGGATATTAGTTATGAGGAAAGGTTGCGAGCACTGAACTTATTCTCTCTGGAGAAGAGACGCTTGAGAGGGAATATGATTTGAATTTATAAATACTGTATTGCTGACCCCACAATAGGGATAAAACTTTTTAGCGGAAGGGAGTTTTAACAAGACACGTGGCCAGTCATTAAAATTAGAAGAAAAGAGGTTTAACCTTAAACTACGTAGAGGGTTCTTTAGGGCCCTTTCACACTGGGGCGGGGGCGGCGTCGGCGGTAAAGCGCCGCTATTGTAAGCGGCGCTTTACCGTCAGTATGCGGCCGCTAGCGGGGCAGTTTTACCCCCCGCTAGCGGCCGAGAAATGGTTAAAAACCACCGCAAAGCGCCTGTGCAGAGGCGCTTTGCCGGCGGTATAGCCGCGCTGTCCCATTGATTTCAATGGGCAGGAGCGGTGAAGGAGCGGTATACACTCCGCTCCTTCACCGCTCCGAAGATGCTGCTAGCAGGACTTTTTTTCCCGTCCTGCTAGCGCACCGCTCCAGTGTGAAAGCCCTCGGGGCTTTCACACTGGAGACAAAGCAGCGGCACTTTCGGGTCGGTTTGCAGGCGCTATTATTAGCGCAATATCGCCTGCAAACTGCCCCAGTGTGAAAGGAACCTTACTGTAAGAGCGGCAAGGATGTGGAATTCCCTTCCACAGGTGGTGGTCTCAGCGGGGAGCATTGATAAAAAACTATTGGATAAGCACCTGAATGACCGCAACATACATGGATATACAACGTAATACTGACATATAGTCACACACATAGGTTGGACTTGATGGACTTGTGTCTTTTTTCAACCTCACCTACTATGTAACTATGTAACTATGTGACAGATATATTCCAGTTAAGATAACCTTTGGGCGGTTTGTTAGCAGGGAACATAGAAACCTTTGATACATTGGCCATTGTGTGCACACGACCACCAGGGTTTGGACAAATTTTGATGCTGCTTGGGACTAATACTGACCTGGTGAGAAGGTTACTGGTTCCATTAGCTAGGAAGGAAGATTATGGAGGCTGGAAATGAGAGAGAAGGTGTTGCAGCCTGGCAAGATAATATGTATAAAGGCTTCTGTCAAGTTGACTTGGGGACTTATTCCCAACAAGGTGAAGCAGGGGTGGAGTTGGTTCTGGAGATAGTACCCACCAAAGCCCTGGTCCAGCATTGAAGAAAGATGCCAGTCAGTCTCTTGAATCTTACTGATCATCCAGGTACGTTGAGGCCCCGAATGCTGATTGGGCAAGCGAGTTCAGCCACTCCAGTGATCCCAACGGAGATGACAGAGAGGGGACGGAGAAAACCTAGAGGGGGAACCTTTCTCTTCATCATGCCATTGTCTCCTGAATGGGAAGAAAATGTCAGAGAGCAGTCATCCAAGTGGGAGAAGATGTTCTCCAATAATTACTTTGATGTGGGTAGCGCCAAGAATGCTCAGGATTGAATTAAGGTTACAGGAGGATTGTCCATTCTGGGAATGGGCAAGAAGAGTACTGCTGGGGGATCTGGAAGATCTCAGAGAGCAGCTTGCTGAGTTAAAGAAGTCAGGGGTCATTCAGGAAACCAGAAGCCCTTATGCTTCCCCTAAAGTGGTGGTGAGGAAGAGAAATGGGACTTTGCGAATGTGTATTGACTACAGAACTCTGAACAGAAGAACCATCCCTGATCAGTACACCCCCCCTCGTATTGAAGATTTATTTATTTATTTCAGGTACTTATATAGCGCCATCAATTTACGCAGCCTTTTACATATACATTATTCATTCACATCAGTCCCTACACCCTCAAGGAGCTTACAATCTAAGGTCCCTAACTCACATTCATACATACTAGGGACAATTTAGACAGGATCCAATTAACCTACCAGCATGTCTTTGGAGCGTGGGAGGAAACCGGAGTACCTGGAGGAAACCCACGCAGACACAGGGAGAACATGCAAACTCCAGGCAGGTAGTGTCGTGGTCAGGATTCAAACCAGCGACCCTTCTTACTGCTAGGCGAGAGTGCTATCCACTACACCACTGTGCCGCCAAGATGCCCTTCTGTGTTTGTTCGGGGAAAAGTGGTTCAGTGTTGTAGACTTGAAGAGCGCATACTATCTGACCCCTATGCACTCTGATGATAGGGAGAAGATGGCATTCATGTGCCCATTGGGGTTCTTCAAGTTTAATTGGATGCCCCATTGGCTATTTCAACAGCTGATTGAGCGTACAGTCAGAGACATGAACCTGATCAAGGTCCTGGTGTACTTAGACGATATCATTGTCTTTGGGAAGACTTTGGAAGAACATTAAGGAGGGCTTGAGAAGGTCTTTCAGAGGCTTCAGGAATAGGTACTAAAGTTATTGTTAGAAATATGTCGGTTCTATCAATCTTCTGTCACCTACTTGGGAAGTTGGAAGCAGTCACCACCTGGCCCCAACCAATAACAGTGACAGAGTTAAGTTCTTTCCTAGGTTTCTACTCCTATTACTGGAGGTTTGTCGTGAACTTTGCAAAGATCGCTCACCCACTTAATGAGTTGCCTAAGAATGAGGTGGAAGGCGAAGTTGAGTCAAGTGAGACATGGGAATTTAAAGTAAAAAAAGCCCATACAAAAGCAAGGGACTCCCCAATCTAAGAAAGCTTTCCATCATCTCAAGAGAAGCCTCACAGAAGCACCGGTAATGGTTTATGCAGATCCAACCAAGCCATAGGAGCTTCATGTGGGTGCCACCCAATAGGGGCTGGGTGGGGTTCTATACCAGTTGCAGAATGGTGGACTACGTCTCATAGTGTATGTGAGTCCAACCCCATCTGAGAAAAACTATCCTGTGCACAAGCTGGAGTTTCTGACATTAAAGTGGGTCATAGTAGACATGTTGAAAGATTATCTGTATGGGGCATTCTTTGTGGTGAAGACAGACAATAACCCTCTGACATATTTGTAGTCATCAGCTAAGCTGGATGCCACTGGACATCGCTGGTTGGTTGGTTTGAAAAGTCTCATGGTCTGGTTAGAGGGTGGAAGGGTTAGACCCATTTGACATTGGAAGGAGTGCAGACCCTGTGCCAGGGCAATGCACATCATCACAAGGGGGTTGTTGGAGCAGAGGCCAATGGAGTTACCCCCTCCGGAGTACCCAAGTGTTATTTTGATCTGACTCAAGTGAAAAGTAAGGGGCTTCCTCAACTGTCAAAAAAGGATCTGAGTGGGGACCCATTGTGCACTTTAGAGAGGTTGACTAAGCATACAGAAATCCAGAAAACTTTAGAGGAGTTGACTAAGCAAAACCACAGATTAATGCTAAAGAGCTCTGTTGCAAACTCCAAGATAGTTCACAAAGAATAGGTCCGTTTCCAGGTGCAAGACAGACTCCTGTACAGGAGGGGCCCTTCAGAAGACTCTGAAGAAAAGTGGCAGCTATTCGTCCCAGAGAAACACTGACAAACTACACTGGCCGCCCTCCATGATGAACATGGACACTTAAGCACAGATAGAATCTTTAGGTTGGTCAGGGATCGGTTTTACTGGCCTACCATGTGAGAAGTAGAGAGCTATTGTCACTCCTGTCTAACCCACATTCAAAGAAAAACTCTGCCAATCAAGGCTGCCCCATGGGACATCTACAACATCAGAGGCTTATAGAACTAGTATGCAATGATTTTTCTGCTTGGAACCCAATGCCAGTGGGAGAAGCAATGTTCTGGTGGTGACTGACCATTTCACCCGACATGCTCAAGCCTATTGCACCAAAGACCAACAAGCCATCACAGTGGTGAAAGACTTAGTGGAAAAGTTCTTTGTGCACTACCGCCTGTCTGAATGAATACACTCTGATCAAGGCAGAGACTTTGAGAGCAAACTTGTACATAAGCTATGCCAGTTGCTGGGCATACAGAAATCCAGAAGCTCTCCATATCACCCACAGGGAGATCCTCAGCCTAAAAGGTTCAACCACACCTTGTTGAATATGCTAGGAGTCCTACCCTCCGAAAAGAAACAGCATTGGAGCAACCATGTTGCCGCCATAGTCCATGCTTACAATAGCACAAGGAACGATGCCACTGGGTTTTCCCCCTAAAGACTGATGTTTGGAAGAGAAGTTTAACTACCAGTCCACAACGTCCACAGATCACACATTTCTAGCCTCTTAAAGTGGATGTAAACCCTCTCCTATACCCAGTGAAGTGAACAGCCTCAGATGACACAAGGGATGAAACAACTCCCTACATCTGCTGTCTTCAGCTTTAAATATTCTTTAGAAAGTGCACATCGTGTTATGCCCTGTACACACGGTCTGACTTTCTGACGGAATATGTGCGATCGGAGCTTGTTGTCGGAAATTCCGACCGCGCGTGGGCTCCATTGGACTTTTTCCATCGGAATTTACGACACACAAAGTTTGAGAGCAGGTTATAAAAATCCGTGCGCGTAAATTCCGACCATATGTGGACAATTCCGACGCACAAAGTGCCACGCATGCTCAGAATAAATTCTGAGATGGAACTGCTCGGTCTGGTAAAATTAGCGTTCGCAATGGATATAGCACTTTCGCAATGGATATAGCACTGTTTATTACAGTGCACTCTCTTCTTCTTTATAATGCTAGAAGAATTAAGTTGTTTTGCTGCTCATATTCACACAGAGTTCTCACAAACTTCTTTCTTTATTATTTGTCGTGATTTCATGAATAAAATATTTGTATTCATCAGATCTAACAAATTTTTTGGGGGTTTTATGTTTTTATTATATATATAATTATATATATTTATATATTTTTGATAATTTGGTGTTTGTTTTTTTAATCAAGATCTCCTGTTTTTGTGAGATTTTTTTTTTTTTTGGTGATCTCCATAATTATTTTTGTGGGTTTTGTGTGTCAAGTTACCACAACACCATTATTATATTGTATTTTAGAATATCAAGGAAATTGGTTGGTGTTGGTGTCCCTTGTTAATTTCACATTGTATTTTGGAAATGTACCTGCCTCCTCACAAACAAACTGTCCTTTTTGAAGGAAAACACACAGGCAAGTATTTGTGAAAAATAAATAGTCATTTATTCTGCGTCATAACAAAATAAGGAGGAAGGAAATGCTGGATAAACTGGTGAAATTTGCGAAGCCTTTGTACCCCAGGGCACACATCGATAATTTTACATTCAAAATTGGTGGCCTGATAATAGTGAGCACAATCCGGTCCAGGACTACAAGAGATTAGGAACTGCAGCAGATGACATATCTGTCCCCAGGCTGTGGTCATACAAGAGCCTGCGTCTTTTGCCAGACCAGACTGAACCCAGGGCCATCACTCTCTGGTCTTCCTTAAACGCTTCCTTCCAGGCTGTGGCTCTGGTGTTGGAGGTGTGGCAGGAGGTGGAGGAGGAGGAGGAGGAGGACCTGGAGGAGGAGGGGAACCCGGAGGAGGACCATGGTTGAACTCACAAATGTGGCTTTGGCTTGTGAGTTCGCCCCTCAACCCCTTATTTAGGGCTTGGAAGATGAGATACTCACATATTAGGCGTTGGCCCTCCTCCATTTCCAGCATTTTGCATGCTGTAATATAGGCAAAGTCCTCTTGAACACTGTGGGGGGTTCTGAGGGCCGCAGTAGCCTTCATAAATAGGCCACATTACTCCTCTTCCTGTCACTTTTTTGTGGAAGGCGGAGGGGAGGGACCTGGGTATCAGGCAGGCTACTGGGCCCGGCCACCTCCTGGCTGCCACTTACCCCGCCACCTCCTGGCTGCCACTTATCCCCGCCACCTCCTGGCTGAGACTTTCCTGTGTATGAAAAAGGGACATCGTTTTAGTTTTTGGTTCATCAATCACACGCAATTTTCATCTCATGACTGTTGCAAATTGAATGTTAATAAATAGAAAAGACTATCATTCTGAGCCCAGCATTTTTCATTCTTGTCACAATCATTTGTGGCCACTACTGTCTATTGATATGTAAAACACTTTGTGAAATCAGAAATTAGTTATCAAAACTAACATATATTTAACATCATTAATTTGACAACCAGAAATATTTAGAAGAATGCTATACCTGGCTCAAGCTGGGCTCCTCCACATGTTGCTGCCTGGAAGGCCCAGGTTGGGCGTCTGAAGCCTCAGCTGAGGTGGAAGGAAGCGGGGAAGGAAGACTGGAGAGTGCTGGTCTGGGTTCTCTCTGGTCTACCAGAAAATGCAGTCTGTCATAGTACCACAGCCTGGGGACATAAATGTCATCTGCTGCAGCTGCTGATCTCTGGGAATCCTGGACCTTTTGTGCTCCCTTAGATAAGTGCTGCTCAGGCCACCAATTAGGGCCTTTAAATAGGGGATGTCTGCCGTGGGGATCACCGGCTTCACAAATTGCACCAATTGATACAACGCTGCCTTCCTCTTTGACAGCTCCCTGAACATATCAATGAATATTGGCATAAAGTCATGATCATTGACTAGATCCATTTTCTCTGCAAGACACAACACAAGACAAACCCTAATGTCAGGCTAAACTCTCCTAATCTTGTCCCAATATAGGCCTCAATCTATAAGCAGTATAGGCCCAAGTTCAAATGGTACCTTCGTTATCACGATCGGCGCTTCCGATACTCCTTCCTCCGCTCACAGATCGTACGTATGATGCACGCGTGTTACGCTTTATATACACTGCGCATGCGTGAAACTCCGCCCGCCCCGATGTTCTTTCTAGTCTAGCTCGCCCCTTCTCTTTCGACGCAGTGGGGGAGAGCACATGGCGGAGAGACAACAGGTGCATGATAATAGCAGCAACGAGGAGGAGGAGGAAAGCCTGGAGCCAGAAACATCTGGATCCCGGAGAAGATTTAAGGCATCAAATATGGCCTTTGTAGAGATGGTGGACATATTGAAAAGGACCAACTATGATGGGAAGTATGGACCGTACCCCAACCCAAATGTGAGAAAGGCCAAGATCATGGCTAAAGTTGTGAAGAGTCTGCACAGGAATTTTGGGGTACGACGATCCAAGGATCAACTGAGGAAACGGTTGTCGGACCTCAAATTAAGGGAGCAGATCAGTATAGAAGGATCAGGAGAGTGCTGCAAAAAAGTAAGTAGTTGTCCTGTGGTCCTATTCTTTCTTTTTATGATGTTTGTGCTGCTCCATGTGGTTTTCTTTACTGTTGTACATTTTAAAATGGCAACTTTCATGTTCATGGGCACATTAATCGTTCGTAGGAATCATTGTTAGTTCGGCCACTAAAATACGATGTTTTGGGCAGATGCAGTTCTATACGGTTTTTCTGGCCTACTTCTATTAATAAAAGTTTGTTGTCTAGATGGGTTTGTAACTAGAATGAAATGCTAACTAGATTCTGTGTAAGGAGAGGACACTCAGCAGCTGTTTACACATCTGGACGCTGGAGCACTAGTGTGGGACAAAAGAACACCCTTTTTATTAGTGGGGCCACACAGGTGCTCCAGTGAATAATATAGGGGTGTCTCCATCTGTGAAGCTTGCACAAAACGGGTAAGTATTCAAGCTTTACAAAGGACAAAAAAATTTCTTCAGCTTGGAACTCTGACAAAACAGACAATTGTACAACACTTCCAAGCAATGTTTCATATTCCTATTTCTGCCATCAAATATCTGTGTGCTAAGTATACCTATTTTTATTCACATAGAGGAGAAAAGACTCAGAGGACACCACTCATCAGAGGAGACCACGGACCCCCCACCTCAGGAACAAGGGGAAATCCCCCAAACCCACCAGAGGAGGAGGGAGACGTTGTAGAAATTGTCACCACAAGAGGTGAGTGTCTGCGACCACAGCCTCAGGTAAGAGATGGATGCCTGCATATTTATAATACATGGTGTATTTTTTTGTTTTTTTGTAGGTGATCGGGATATTGTAGAAGAGGAATGTCATTTCACCAGTGAAAGTGCCCAGATCCTCATCGGGGAGATAATGGGGTGTAATAGAGATTTAGAAAACCTAAAGCAAAACATCAATGATGTTCAAAACAAAATGAAGAACATCATTGATGTTTTAGGGAGAATCTAAAACACCCAGAAATCCCTAAATTTCTAAAAGCCAAATTTAGAAGATGCACACAGTGGGGTAGATTTACTAATGCGGGTGCACTCAGAATTTGGTGCAGCTGTGCAGGGTAGCCAATCACCTTCTAATCTCAGCTTGTTCAAATAAACTTTGGCAATAAAAGCTGGAAGCTGATTGGTTTCTATGCAGAAGCGAGCCTGATTTTGCACTCTCCAGCTTTAGTAAATCAACCCCCGTGTGTCAACATGTGCTATCTGCCATCACGGGAGATCAATGTATGCGTTTTGTGGGTGCAACTCCTTCCTCAATATTAAAGTAGCTGAAAGGAAGAGGTTGCACCCACAAAACACGGCCATTGATCCCTCCATCCCTCCAGCTAGCACATGTTGACATTAGGCAATTTGTGCGCATCTTCTAAATTTGGCTTTTACAGGGGTGACATCACCCCATCTGCTGAACGCAATATCAAACACAGACATACTCATGTCTGATATTGCCTTCACTTTATAAAACTTGAACTTTGTAAGTTCCAGAGTTGTGTATTGTTTTATGGTTTTAAACATGTCTGTTTTACCTTAAAAGGCAATTTCTACTTAATGTGACCTAAAAAAATGTTATACAACAAACATGTTGGTTTGTTCAAAAACCCTTTTAGAAACGCACATGTGATTGTCCTTTGATTAAAAAGATTGATAATCAACAATGTGTGGCTTCTTCTTTCAATCCTCAAAAGCATTTTTTGGAGTAAAGTTGTTGTTTTCAGTGCCAATGGGGGTTATTTACTAAAGGCAAATCCACTTTGCACTACAAGTGCAGTTTCAGTGCAGTCTCAAGTGCATTTGTAGTGCAAAGTGTAGTTTCCTTTAGTAAATAACAACCAACAGTGCTTTCTAATTTTACACAATCACGCCATTTTCATGACTCCCCAAATTTTGGTCATGGTGTTGAAAATTATTAATATTTTTGTCAGTAATGCATTACATACATTAACAAAAAAACAAGGTGTGTGTGTAGCAGACCCACAACATAATAATAATAATAGTTAGCCGAAGAAGAGATTGTCACCTCATGTGTCAACGAAATTTCGTTTGCACTGTTGAAGAAAAAGGCCAAAAAATTAGAACATTAATAAAAGATAACCGAGGAGACAGCTAAAAGAAAGCCAAGCAGTAAATAAAAGAAAATATTTTTTCTGTTTTAAATATATTTTTATTTTAAAAATGTCTCAAACATTGTCTGGCATATCGATGGCCCCTCTACCTGCAAAGTATTCCATGTATCTTATACGGACCTCACGGGCACTCTGGGGGGGCAAGCAAGGACGGCCAGTTTCAAGCGCCGTCAGGGTTGGTTCATTAATATGAATTTCGGCCTCAGACCCAACTCAGGCAGCATAGTTTAAAGAATTTCTCCTTAAAAAGTTGTGGAGAACACAGCAAGACAGGATGATGTGATTGAGTTTATATTCTGCCATGTGTATGGGTGTAAGAAATAGGTGGAACCGGCTGGCCATTATTCCAAACGTATTCTCCGCCACTCTTCCGGCTCTGGACAGCCGGTAATTAAAAACCCTCTGGTCCAGGGTAAGGGTTCTCAAAGGGAATGGCTGCATAAGATGGTCCCCCAGTGCAAACGCTTCATCCGCAATGAAGACGAATGGGAGTCCTTCCGCATTGTCTTATGGAGGTGGCAAGCCCAAGCTGCCATTCTGGAGACGCCTGTAGAACTTGGTCTGGGCGATGACTCCATCATCCGACATCCGGCCATTCTTCTCCACGTCCACATACAGGAACTCGTAAGTAGCCGACACCACCGCCAACATCACAATACTATTGAACCCCTTGTAATTATAATAGTATGACCCCGAGTTGGGGGGTGGGACGATGTGGACGTGTTTCCCATCAATTGCCTCTATGCAGTTGGGAAAGTCCCACCGCTGGGCAAAGTGGGAGGCCACAGTCTGCCATTCCTGTGGGTTGAAAGGAAACTGTGGAGTCAAACAAGAATAAAAAAATTAGTCATTTTGCACATAAACATTGAAAGCAGATTAGACACAAACATTATTGGCCAACATCAGTATAACATTTATCTTAGGGAGTATTTAAAGACAAATGTATAAGGTCCACCTATCAGATTCCTCACCCCATCTGATGGCCCACTGTTAAAATTTTAGGGGGGGAGATGTTTTGAACAGGTAACTCTCTCCACTTCATTGAGAGATGAATGCCTAAATAATGTGTATTACTTTGGCCAGCCCCTCCTTGTTTACACTATTGGCAGCCCACTGGACAGGTGAGAAGTGTCATAATACAAAAATATAAATACACACTGTCCAAATTGGAGCACAATTTTAACATTCTGCAATTGCCTATCAAGATAATAATAGGATACAAAAAACTTTAAACAGTACCATTTGAAAGTATTCAGGCATGCACTTGCACCACATGCTTTGGGGAATTCATACAGAAATCTGAACACAAAAGAGGTAGGTATAGTGTGTATGGGTTTGGCAAAGTCAACAGATAGAGGTTGTTATGGGTTGACTTAGCGGTTGGGGGGAGGGAGGGTTCCAAATGAGTTTGAGACCCCAAAAAAAAGCCTCTGGCACTCTGCCAGAATTTAAGGACACAAATAACATTTGTACACATTTTAGGGGGAGTTTAGGGTAAAGCACTACTATGGAGATGACAAAATACATTGTTAAGTGACTAGGCGAGGTGGATATAGGCCCAGGAGATCATGTTGGGGAGGTAAGTGAAGGCAAATATGTATGAAGGACAAAAAAAACATTAAAAAATTCCAGCATGCATGAGGACAAAGGGGACATTCACAGCATATTACAATCATGGTAATTAGGGAATGATGAAAGAAATACAATATATTATCAAACATTAAATACAATAAAATGTCATGTTAAAGGATAAAAATCTTACCTTAATATAGTCCTTCTGCAGGACCTGAATGATGGCAGAACAGGTCTCTGGGATAATGATCCCCAGAGCCTGGGGGGAGATGCCTGTCGAGAACTTGAGGTCCTGCAGGCTTCTCCCTGTCGCCAAGTACTGCAACGTGGTGACTAGCCTCTGCTCCAGAGTGATGGCTTGCCACATGCAGGTATCCTGCCTGCTGATATAAGGGGTCAGCAAAGTCAACAAACGGTGAAAAACGGGGTCCGTCATCCTGAGAAATTTCCTAAAATCGTCAGGATTATTCTCACGGATCTCACGGAGCAAAGGCATGTGACAGAATTGGTCACGCTGGAGTAACCAATTCTTGGTCCATGAACTCCTCCCCACTCTGTTCATGGACTGGGCTTGTGTCAAAGTAAGAACCCCAACACCAAGCCCCCGCACAGCACAAACTCTACGATAAGTACGTACACGCAACTTGGCTTCAAAACGGTCGGGTGGTCAGAACGAAGTAACAGAACGCACTGAAGAACAGCAAGGCCTGTGAAGAGCGACCTGAAAATGAGCAACAAACGGACAAGAACACAATGATAAATCAATGCGAACTCACTACACGCACTGAAGACCAGATACAAACCCACAAGCACAAACTGAACAGCAAAAAAGCGCTCTGAAAACCACGAGTCTGAAAAGCGCGAATCGTCTCTCACCAAACTTTTACTAACACGAGATTAGCAAAAGGAGCCCAAAGGGTGGCGCGCTTGGTATTGAACGGCCCTTTTATAGTCCCGTCGTACGTGTTGTACGTCACCGCGTTCTTGACGTTCGGAAATTCCGACAACTTTGTGCGACCGTGTGTATGCAAGAAAAGTTTGAGCCAACATCCGTCGGAAAAAATCAGATGGATTTTGTCGTTGGAATGTCCGATCAATGTCCGATCGTGTGTACAGGGCATTAGAGATCTTTTCTTCCTGTTCAGCACTGGGAGTGAATTCTTGGTATACAGCCAAGACAGCTGATTCGAGGAAAGGCACACACCCCCTCTCCACATAGGCAGAGACTTGCAGGTATGTGCTGTGACACATCAAGCTCTCTGTTAATCTATTTATAGCAACCTCCCTCAACACAAATTTCAGGCTGGATTTATCTTGGTTGACAGAGAACCTATCAGAAGTTGTCATGCTGATAACAGAGCAATAAAACAGCAGAGACACAGGGGATTCAGGGCTTTGGAGAGAGATAAGAAAACACTACAGATATATGTGCTTAGGTCAAATTTCATGACTCAGGTTTACATCCACTTTAAGTTCTTTCGTAATCGATCAACACACCCCCTTGTTGATCGATTTACGAAAGAGCTTGAAACAGGCTTATCAGAAAGCAAGAGAGACTGCTACCTCTCGAGAGCAAAGGAATAAAAAGAATTTGGACCTTAACCACCTCAATACAGGGCACTTACACCCCCTTCCTGCCCAAGCCAATTTTCAGCTTTCAGTGCTGTTGCTGTTTAAATGATAATTGCGCGGTCATGCTACACTGTATCCAAACAGAATTTTTATCAATTTGTTCCCACAAATAGAGCTTTCTTTTGGTGGTATTTCATCACCTATGCGTTTTTTATTTTTTGCTAAACAAATACAAAAAGGCTCAAATTTTAAGTAAAAAAAAAAAAAAAAAGTTTTTCTTTTGTTTCTGTTATAAAATTTTGTAAATAAGTACATTTTCTCCTTCACTGATAAGGCAGCACTGATGGGCACTGATAAGGCTGCACCGATGAGGTGGCACCAATGAGGTGGCACTGATGGGCACTGACGATTGGCACTGATAGGCGGCACTGATGGGCACTGGTAGGCGGCACTGATGGGTGGCACTGATATGCAGCACTGATGGGCATTGATAGGTGGCACTGATAGGCACTCATGGGTGGCACTGGTGGGCACTGATAGGCGACACTGATGGGCACTGAAAGGCTGCACTGATGGGTACTTATGGGTGGCACTGATAGGCGGCACTGCTGGGCACTGATAGGCAGCACTGATGGGCACTGATACATGGCACTGATGGGCACTGATATGCGGCACTGATAGATGGCATTGTTAGGCATCATTGATGGCACTGGCAGGCATTGGGGATGGGCACTGATTGGCAGCTGCCTGGGCACTGATTGGCATTTCCCTGGTGGTCTAGGGTGGCATACCTGGTGGTCCAATGTGGTGGCCATCCCTGGTGGTCCTGGGTGGGCATCCGAGGGGGGGGCTGCACTGATAAACAATCAGCACAGACACCCCTGTCAGGGGAGCAGCCGATCGGCTCTCCTCTACTCACGTCTGTCAGATGCGAGTGAGGAAAAGCCGATCAATGGCTCTTCCTGTTTACATCGTGATCAGCCATGATTGGACACGGCTGATCACATGGTAAAGAGCCTCCATCAGAGGCTCTTTACCGAGATCGCTATAGCGGTGTGTCAGACTGACACACCGCCCCACCGATCACCGCGATCGGTGGGACGGTGTGCCATTTGACGGCCGGTGGGCGGGAAGCGGTTAAAGTAAAAGTGCAAGACCTTCAGCTGGGAGACCAGCTGAAGGTCTTGCAGTAAAAGTAGTAAAGACCTTCAGCTGGGAGACCATGTGCTGTTGAGAAGCTTGGGAGTACCTAGAAACCACAAGTTGGAAGACCGCTGGCAATCCCAACCCTACACAGGAAAAAAAGGCCCTGAAAATGTCTCATCAAAAGCACTTGCTGCCCATTTCCGATGCCATTCGATTACCTCAGCACACAACCTCCCAGACTGATGAATCACCATCACTACAAACTACAATTTTTAAAAAAGGTGAGGGCAATGTGATCAGAGTGGATACCACATCCCAATTTTTATGAAGAATACATGGAAAGAAGAAAACTGCGGGACTTTTAAGGTGTCAAAAAATAGAAAGATTGAATTATTATAAAAAATAATCTTTACTTTTAACAATAAAAAATAAAAAATAAATTCTTGTTGTATTGCTTATTCAATTCATATACAGATACAGACACTACCACTCTACATGTTTCGCTTCGAATGAGCTTCTTCAGGAGACTTTAGAGTGCTATATGAACTGAGTGCTAAAGAATAACAAAAGAACAACAAAATAGGAATAATTACATAAAGTTTTAGACAGTACTATTGCATCTATCATAACATAGGTATACAAAGGTACACTTCTCTTCAATTTAACATACTAATTGACAAAAAATAGTTTTTTTTTAATATAGTACAGATTGAAACAAAGATAGACCTACCAGATACAGATAGACCAGGATAAACCGCAAAAGCAGTGGGCTTCTAAATGTTCTCAACAGATACCTCATTCATGGGATGTGAAGTGACCACAGAAGGGAGACAAAGATAATTCACCTATGTCCTATAGGAAAGATGCGTATATATATATATATATATATATATATATATATATATATATATATATAAGGGAAGTTCTTTATTTAATTATTGTTATGAATATTCAAATGGCCTATTTAATATATATAAGAAGAAATATTAGAGTTTTAATTACCTCATTCACATTTGTAAGGTAGGATCAATTGATTTAATGTCATTCAGCGAAGTAGATTAACCTAATGGTAATAACTGGAGGGGGGGCAGGGAAGGATATTGCTGCCAAAGGCCCCTAGATGGCGGAATCAAAGTCCATCAGGATATCTCTCCACTTGATAATCCTGATGGTTCTCCTCCTTTATAAAAGTGAAGATCAAGATCAGTTGGAATGAAGCCTATAAAACAGGGATATGCAATTAGCAGACCTCCTGCTGTTGCAGAACTACAAGTCCCATGAGGCATAGCAAGACTCTGACAGCCACAAGCATGACACCCAGAGCCAGAGGCATGATGTAGGACTTGTAGTTTTGCAACAACTGGAGGTCCACTAATTGCATATCCCCACTATAAAACAATTCAAGTAATAAAGGCTTCATTAGTCCAAAATATATGGTAAATAGATTTAGGCCAAATACGATCGTTATATATATAGGGTAGAAATCCCTAGTAGAGCAATATAGAAGCTTACCTGTCTGTGAAGTCAAATCGGGGAATAAGGAGGGAGAGGAGAGATGTAAACTCTCTTTCTCACAAAAGCCCTCTGACAGAGAATGGCCGCGTCTGCCGCATTCATATTTCCCCGCCGTTCCGGAAGCGTCGGACATCACTTCCGGAACGCGTGCGCAAATTTGGATGCTAGTGCGCATGCATTGAAACCAAAGGGCGGAAATGACATAGTGCTCAATGCCAGATCTGCCATTTTGGAGACTGTCTGCCCACAAATCAATTACAATAGGGTGAAGAAACACCCAATAGTGTTCGCCTGTGGGACAGACTGCACTATTGGATGAGAGTATTAGGGAGAACCCCAAAGGATGGTTAAAGTCTCAAACCAATAGGGGTGCCATTAGCCTTATATCAATAGGGCTCCAGTCGATCTTAGCAATTGATCAAACAGCAAAAATGACAGGTGCCCGTGTGACCACTAGAAATCCAAAAATTGAGGTGAAATTGTTTAAGTAAATAAAGAAAATGTAATAGAAAATATATAAAATTAAAATTGGTCCTGGTATTAGACATGTGCACCATGGAATATTTTGTTTCGGAATTTCGTTTTCGTCCGAAAAATAAATTTATTTAGTTACTCCCGAAATTAATTTTTATTTATTTTGTTTCTTTAAAAAATGCATTCGTCTGAAAATCTGAAATAATTAAGGTCAAATCTGTCATTGAAGGCTTATGGTGTTTGTCAAATGTTCTAAGAAGGATCGACAGAGCAGCTAAACTGTACAACGCCGCAATCATACATTTCCGGTCGAATGTTCCGCTTACAAGCTATAGTAGAATTCTAATGTTGTATGACACTAGTAATAATTATATTTATTAATTATTATTACTAATCAACCAACATTAGAATTCTTCTATAGCCTATGGGCGGAGCATTTGACCATAAATGTCTGCTTGCGGCGACTGCTTCGTCGAATCTTCATGTTGAATCTTTTCTCTCTATGTCGAATAATCTTGGACTAATTGAGCTAGGTTAGGCACATTCGACCTTTTTTGCTATTGTCACTATAATGTTGAATCTTTTCTCTCTATGTCAAATCTTTTCTCTCTATGTCGAATAATCTTGGACTAACAGAGTTAAGGTTAGGCACATTCGACCACAGGTTCGATGGACACAGATCACTATTGTCAGCGTCATGTCGAATCTTCTATCTATATCGAACTGTTGTCGCTACGAAAGCGAAAATAAAGCATTTGTTTATGTCGGATCTTTCGGTTTTTGGATTCTGCACGTTCGTTATCGTTTGAAAATACCCGAAATTCGGACGAAAATGCATTCGGACGAAAATGTCGAAAATGCATTCGGTTGAAAACCTGGTATAAGAGTCCATCTTTCTGTCTCAGTGCAGTACTGTTTAGAACAATCATTGTTATAAGGTTTGTCTGGCGTGGCAAAAAGCCACGAATAGCTCACTCAGTTTTGATTAGAGGAAAAAAAAAGGAGGACTGGCTCTTCCAGACCTCAATAGATATTACACTTCTGTGGTTCTTTCATGGGTGGTAGAATGGTCAAAGGAAGCACCAGATAGGAGGTGGGTTAATATCGAACACAGCTTAAGTAGCACTGATTTAGGTCATATTATTTGGAATCCACCAAAATATAGGACACTTAGCACTCAGACAGCGTCACTCACACGCAACACGCTTAAATTATGGGATTTGGCACATGCACATAATAAATGGAGTTACAATTCGCCTTTGATATATATCAAGGACAACATATTCTTTGAACCAGGGATGAGGGAGGTGGGAGGGAACTGGATAAAAAATAGTAGCACGCAATTAAAAGACATAACTATAGAGGGGAAATTACGCCCCTATCTGGATTTGAAAGCGGAGACAGACCTTATGGTGGTGGATGCCTGGAGGTACATGCAGTTATCGCTCTTCATTGAGAAACTTCCGAAACCAATTAGAGGAGAGGATGAATATAGGCCATTAGAGCAGTTATGCAAGAGAGATAAACCGGATAATACTATCTCTCATCTTTACAAAATCCTGTCTTCGAAGGAAGAGCTGGATGTACCTCCATATATTAAAAAATGGGAAAGGGAGCTGGGGTCACAATGCAGTAAATTCACAGTGGATAGGATTTTGAAAATGTTACACGGTTCTTCGGCCGATATTATGTGGTCGGAGACCAATTTTAAATGCCTAGCAAGATGGTATTCCACGCCAGACAGACTCAGTAAATTCTATCCAGATAAAATGGACAGATGTTGGAGGGGGTGCATAAATACAGGAACGATGGCACACATATGATGGGAGTGCCCGGTTATTAAAGCTTATTGGAAGAAAATTATACAATTAATCAATGAAATAACTAAGGAATCTTTAGCTGAAGATCCATGGATATGTTTATTCCACGGTACTGAGAAGCCGATTAAGCAGTACCAATCATCCATCGTCCCAATATTATTAGATGCAGCTAAAAAACAGATATCAAGGAAATGGTTGTAGTCGGAGAGTCCAAACCCCCACGACTGGCTCCTTTGTATAAACGAAATTTACAATATAGAATATATGGCTCATCCGGGAGATGAGTCAGACGAGGGGGTGGATGGAAAGGATAAATGGGCAGGGTGGAGGAGTTCAAGAGATCATGGAGTTACTTAGTGGAGATCACAAGTTAAATTTATGAGTTTGGGTTTTGGGAAAGTAAGGAAGGAGATATAGAACCTGGCTAGTTCAGCTGTAGTTACCCACACGTGGGGGGAGGGGTGGGGGGGATTGGGAGGTGGGAGGGTAATAATATCGGAAGGGGATTTTTGTATTTTTTCTATGATAACATTTTGTAATCATATTTTTAAATAATGTATGACATTTGTTTTTGTATCTAAAAAATATAAATAAAGAATTAAAAAAAAAAAAGAACAATCATTGTTATAAGAATTGCATAATCGCATACAGGCAATACTTCTTGGTAACAGATCATATAGAAAACAAGATGTTTACAAACAGTTGCAGGTTGATGTTTATACATTTTAGACAAGGTAAGAGGTGTGGGGAAATTAGCTGAAGTGCTTTGGCTTCTTTCTCGAATTCTGTTTTCACTACAATTTCTTCTCAATCTAAGATATTGTCCAAAAGGGATGCTGGCCACCAGAGAAGTTGGATGGGAACTATTGGCATGTAATAGTGAGTTTCCTGCAGATGGCTTGCGGAACAAAGTTGAGCCAAGGCCCCCTGTCCTAATTGACTAATATCTGAACTTCCAAAAAGTTCAGTTTTTCTTGCTGGTATTCTAGAGTAAACTTGAGATTGTATTGTATTGTATTGGTTATCTTTTAAATTCTCAAAGAAGGCAAGCAACTCATCTTCAGTGCCTGTCCAGATGAAAAAAATTTCATCAATATAGCCACGCCATATTGGTATTTTGCAAAGAAACGGTTGCATTACTTCTCTAAAAAAAAACCTCTCATTCGCACCCCCCCCCAGGTACAGGTTGGCGTAAGATGGGGCACACTTGGTCCCCATTGCCACCCCCTGCACCTGGAGGTAGCAGGAACGGCCAAATAAGAAAATATTGTTGGTCAAAATGAACTTCAGCAGATCTAGAATGAATCCGTTGTAAGGTTTTGGATTTGGGAATAAGGTCGTTCTTTGTCATATAGGATTTTAAACATTAGTTTAAATTCAGGTCTTGAGTTTAGGACTAACATTCTGTCCCACACTGAGGATAGATCAGTTCGAACTCATTAAAGACCTCAACCTGTTCTCAAGAAAACAAATGTTTAAAATCCTATATGACAAAGAACAACCTTATTATACTACAAAGTAACTCCACAACAAGTTACCAACGAGATCTGCCAAACCAAATGGAGAGGTCTATCTCAATCTAATCTAACTCTGGCCCAGCAAGAAGCATTTGCTTCTTTGCAACAAAATAAACACCTAATTATTAAACCCTCCGACAAAGAAGGTAAGCTTGTCATAATGGATTGTCAACAGTATGAAACCATGGTTATGAATCTATTAATCAAATCGTGAATGGTACAAGAAAATATCTGAGAGTTATGTCAGCCATACAGAGATACAATACAGAAAATTGATAGGCTTCGCTTATTATGAAGTACTCATAAACAAAAAAAATGTGAGTTTTTAAATGTTAAATTCCCCAAGACATCTACACTTTATGCATTGCCAAAAATCCATAAAAATTTCACGCACCCCCCGGGACGACCAATAGTCTCTGGCAATGGTTGCCTCACAGAAACTGCAAGTCAATTGATAGATAACTATCTTCGACCCCATGTGGAGGGCCTTACATCCTATTTTTACAACAATATGGATCTCCTCAGAACTCTCAATGGGATACATATCCCAAAGGGAGCATGGTTGGTGGCTATAGATGTTGAAGCCCTCTACAACTCCATCCCTCATGAAAGGGGGTGGCTGTTGTGGAGGGCTTCATCTCTGAACGCGATCAAACTTTACAAGAGATTCAGATTCATTCTAGATCTGCTGAAGTTCATTCTGACCAACAATATTTACTAGTGCCCCATCATACGCCAACCTGTACCTGGGGGGGTGGGAACAATAACTTTTTTTCAGAGAAGAAATGCAACCATTTCCTTGCAAAATACCAATATGGCGTCGCTATATTGATGACATTTTATTCATCTGGACAGGCACTGAAGATGAGTTTCTTGTTTTCTTTGAGAATTTAAAAGATAACCAATACAATCTCAAGTTTACTCTAGAATACCAGCAAGAAAAACTTAACTTTTTTGGATGTTCAGATATTAGTCAATCAGGACAGGGGGCCTTGGCTCAACTTTGTTCCGTAAGCCATCTGCAGGAAACTCACTATTACATGCCAATAGTTCCCATCCAACTTCTCTGGTAGCCAGCATCCCTTTTGGACAATATCTTAGATTGAGAAGAAATTGTAGTGAAAACATAGAAGAAAGAAGCCAAAGCACTTCAGCTACGCCTCCAATGAGGCTATAATAAAAAATGCCTAAAAAAAGCTTATATCTAAGCAAAAAACAAAGATAGAGCATTACTAATTCATAGCACCAAAAATCCAAAAAGTGATGTTGGAACTAGAATGATTACTTGTTTTTCAGGTCAACACAAACAAGTTCTTCAAATCATGCAAAAGTATTGGTATCTCTTAATGGCTGACAGCACTATCTCCAAACATCTAAAAACCTATCCTGAAATCACTTTCAAAAGACCAAAATCGTTAAAGGACAAATTTGTTCATAGTCACCACGATCCCAAAGTAGGAACTCAGAATAAACTAAGAGGAACTGCCCGTGTAACAAATGCAACTTTTGTAGATATATTCTCAAAGCAGAACAAATTACTCTTCCTGATGGGCGTCTTTTTAGACCTCAGTTTTTGTCCACTTGCCAATCAGTACTACTACGTGGGCAAAATTAAAAGACACTTCTTCCATCGAATCTGCGACCATGTGTCTTTGGTGTCCAAGAAAAAACTGGAAACACCAATCAGCCGACACATGGGTCTGTTTCACGGATTCGATTGCTCCAAAATGCATTTCTATGCTTTGGAATACATTCCATTGAATGAAAGAGGGGGGAACAATGATAAAATACTTTTGCAGTTAGAAACTCACTCGATTCATATTTTGTCCACCTTAAAACATCCTGGCTTAAATGATGCACTCAGCTAAAATGTACAAACATCAACCTGCAACTGTTTGTAAACATCTTATTTTCTATATGATCTGTTACAATAAAGTATTGCCTGTATGCGATTATGCAATTCTTATAACAATGATTGTTCTAAACAGTAGTGCACTGAGACAGAAAGATGGACTCTTATACCAGGACCAATTTTTAGTTTATATTTTTCTATTACATTTTTTTAATTCATTCCAGAAATGATGTCAGACACTTATGGAACGGGGGGGAGATATGAATACGGCAGACGCAGCCATTCTCTGTCAAAGGGCTTTTGTGAGAGAGAGTTTACATCTCTCCTCTCCCTCCTTATTCCCCGATTTGACTTCACAGACAGGTAGGCTTCCTATATTGCTCTACTTGGGATTTCTACGATCATATTTGGCCTATTTACCATATATTTACAATATACCATATATTTTGGACTAATGAAGCCTTTATTACTTGAATTGTTTTATAGGCTTCATTCCAACTGATCTTGATCTTCACTTTTATAAAGGACAGACTTTGATTCCGCCATCTAGGGGCCTTTAGCAGCAATATCCTTCCCTTCAGTTATTACCATTAGGTTAAGCTACTTTGCTGAATGACATTAAATCAATTGATTCTACCTTACAAATGTGAATGAGGTAATTAATACTCCAATATTTTTTCTTATATATGTTAAATAGGCCATTTGAATATTTATAACAATAAAAAATAAAGAACTTCCATATATATATATATATATATATATATATACATACATACACATCTTTCCTATAGGACATAGGTGAATTATCTTTGTCTCCCCTCTATGGTCACTTCACATTCCATGGATGAGTTATCTGTTGAGAACATTTAGAAGCCCACTGCTTTTGCGATTTATCCTGGTCCATCTTTATCTGGTAGGTCCATCTTTGTTTCAATCTGCACTATATTCAAAAATACCTATTTATTGTCAATTAGTATGTTCAATTGAAGAGAAGTGTACCTTTGTATACTATATATGTTATGTTAGATGCAATAGTTCTGTCTAAAACTTTATGTAATGATTCCTATTTTGTTGTTCTTTTGTTATTCTTTAGCACTCAATTCATACAGCACTCTAAAGTCTCCTGAAAAAGCTCATTCGAAGTGAAACATGTAGAGCGGTAGTGTCTGTATTTGAATTGAATAAGCAATACAAGGAATTTTTATGAATTTGTTACCTCAAAATAAAATATAAAATAAAATGCAAATATAAACTGTGTTAAAAAAAAAAATTTTAGAGCCATGAAAACATGCAAAATACACCTGGATGCAAACCAACCATCCACAGAAAAAAAAGCCAGTTGTGAACTCACCTGTATGCACAAAATCTAAATAAGCATACTACACTTATTTGTTTTAGCAAAGCTACTAATGGCGGCGTTCATTTTTTCTAGTAAATTTCCTATGTTAAGGAGATGCGCAAGCTTGGCATTCCAGGCGCAATTACTCTAACATGTTTAAAAAGAGCATTAATATTTCTCAAATATTCATAATAAAATCTCTAATTTAGAATATGTTGATATCTGCTGTATATACATAAACAATTTAGGGAGTATTTTTGTGTGTGTGTGTGTGTGTGTGTGTGTGTAGTGTTTGTTATGTCAAAATGCTATTTCTTACTTTGCTTCGTACTCTTTTTTTTCTCTATGCTGCATACATTTGTCTATGAGGTCTTTGCACATTTAACATGCAATTTGCATGGTAAATGTGAATCGCCATCTGTAATGCATTGCAGAAATATTAATGTTATGAATATTTCTCAGAATAATAATCCAATAAAAAAAAGCCATATATAAATCCTTCTTAGTTCATGAACTGTGTGTATATAGTGCGGGTGTCAGGTGTAAGTAATGTACATAGTGCAGGACTCATGAGTGGGCAATGTACAGAGTGCAAGGGTCATGAATGTGCAATTTACAAAGTGCAGGGGTCAGGAGTGCATAAAGTACAAAGTACAGGGGTCAGGTGTGCGTAATGTACAAAGTGCAGGGGTCAGGAAAGCGTAATGTACAGGAGTGTGTAAAGCACAAATGCACAGTCATCTACTGGTCTTTAAAGGGTCAGTGCTTGCAGATAATTTTGCCCCCTTTAAGACCTCTTTCACATGGGAGGTCAGGTGTTGTAAAAACAGGCAGCTGAATTTTAGTTTTATCACCCCTGGCTGCTCACCCAAAGTCTAAAAAACAGCAGAAGAAGGCTGTTCACATGCAATGGCTGTGCTGGTTTGTAACATGGCCACAACAAATTTAATGCAGCATGTTGAGTTGATGGGTGTCTTTGTCAAAATCGGCCATGCAGGCCAATGGGGCCACACCGCAACCATGAGCCAAACACCTAGCTCGCAGGTGCAGCTCATTAAAAACTGCTACTCAGCAAAAAAAAAAAGGAGGCTTTCAGTAGGCATCAGGACCATTCGTGAATGCTTCAGAGTGGCCGATTAGCCGCATTGTAAAAAGCAATCCACCACATATTGCTTTTCAGAGCAGTGGCTACCATGAACCTAGCCTAATAACAATCATTATAATGCTGCCCATCTTGTCTGTCCTTTTAACATTTTGACAGTAAGCCGACACCTATGCTGCATAATGACTGTTATTAAAGGAGGCAAATCTATTGATGGAGAGCATAGGCTATGCACTGCACAGGCACTAGTAGCAGCTCCCCATTTTGCCTTATAATACTATTGGGGCAAACCACCCTCTTGCTCACTTCTTCCTCACCTCAGTCATTGCATGAGATTCACTGTAGACACTTCAGGAGCATGGTTGCAAGCTTCTCCCTGCACCTGCACCAAGAAAGGAGGCCCACGGGATGAAGATTTAATTGCATTTTATAGATAGTGCACCCTGTGTACCCAGTGGCTAAGGAGGCAGTTGCAGTCTGTATACTAAAGAATGCGCCACCTCCTGCTGCCTCCTCAACCAGTGGAAATCTGTTCCTTAGTCACTCCCTTCTGACATCACATAGGATCTTCCAAGCCCGCTGTTTTTTTATATTACATAGTTAGTCAGGTTGAAAAAAGACACAAGTCCATCTAGTTCAACCAATAAGAGGGAACAAAAAAAAATCATACAATCCCATATACACAATCCTATACCCACAGTTGATCCAGAGGAAGGCAAAAAAAACTCAGCAAAGCATGATGGAATTTGCTCCAGCAGGGAAAAAAAATCCATCCTGATCCCCCGAGAAGAAATCAGATATTTCCTGGATCAACTTTACCTATAAATGATAGTATCCAGTTATATTATGTACATTTAGGAAAGAATCCAGGCCTTTTTTAAAGCAAGCTACTTAGCTAGCCAGAACCAGCTCTTGAGAGAGTCTATTCCACATTTTCACAGCTCTTACTGTGAAGAAACCTTTCTGCATTTGGAGGTGAAATCTCTTTTCCTCCCAACGTAAAGAGTGCACCTTGTCCCCTGTGATGACCTTAAAGTGAATAACTCAACACCAAGTTCACTATATGCACCACTTATGTATTTATACATGTTGATCACATGCCCCTTATCAGTTTGGTTTCCCTTCTCTGTACCTTCTCCAGTTTCCCAATATCCTTTTTGTGAACTGGTGCCCAAAACTGTACTGCATATTCCAGATGAGGTGTTACTAATGATATGTACAGGGCAAAATGATATCTTTCTCTCTGGAGTCTATACTTCTCTTAGTATAAAAAAGGACTTTGCTTGCTTGGCATTGCATGCTATTATTGAGCTAATGATCTACCAATACACCCAGATCCTTCTCCACCATTAATTCCCTAGTTGTACTCCCCCTAGTATGTATGATACATGCATATTCTTAGCCCCAAGTGCATAATTTTACATTTATCAACATTAATCACTTTCGCCCTATTGCGCAAAACGATGTACCTGTTCTTTTGTTGCCAGCAGTTTAGACATTAATGGCTGTGTGTTGAGTTATTTTGAGGGGACAGAAAACTTACACTGTTGTACAAGCTGTACACTCACTACTTTACATTGTAGCAAAGTGTAATTTCTTCTGAAAGATATAATAAAATTATTTCTCATGAAAAGATATAATAAAATATTTATGAAAATGTGAGGGGTGTACTCATTTTTGTGAGATATTGTACGCTAATTGCGATTTTCTTTACCAAAAATATGTAGCAGAATACATATTGGCCTAAACTGATGAATACATTTTTTTTACATTTTTTATTGGATATGTATTATAGCAAAAAGTAAAAAAATATTGTTTTTTTTTTCAAAATTGTCGGTCTTTTTTTGTTTATAGCGCAAAAAATAAAAACCGCAGAGGTGATCAAATACCACCAAAAGAAAGCTCTGTTTGTGGGGAAAAAAAGGACATTAATTTTATTTGGGTACAGTGTCACACGACCGTGCAATTGTCAGTTAAAGTAATGCAGTGCCTTATCGCAAAAAATGGCCTGGTCATTAAGGGGGTAAATCCTTCCGGGCTGAAGTGGTTAAACCTCATTTGCCACATAGTTGCTGTAAATGTCCTCTTGTCACTTTAAACCTTTTGTTCAACACTGACTGACAGGTGGAACCTTTATTGCCTTCCTCTTGTTTCTCTGGGGGATGTTTTAATCACCAGACACTTCCTCCTTCCTCTAGTCTTGGAGAAAGGGGCTCTCATTAATTCAGCATTCACAGGCAAGTCAGCAGTACCTCGTGGGAAGGCGATTGTTTAAAGAAGTTTTCTAAAGTTTAAAGTTTGCACCCCTTGGCAAGCGGAGCAAGGAATGCAGTAAAGGTGCATTGTCATTGTCAGTATATATTTTTTTAGGCATAAATTGAGTCCATGCTGTTAGTTAAAAGATATGCTGTAGACAATCCACATATTTGAACATATAGTCATGCTTTCTTAAATGTTTAATGTTAATTTAGATATATGTGTGTAGATAATGGAACACCACTTTGTAACCCCCTTTTTGGTGATCTCTGTAAACTAATGTATTGTATGTCATTTTACAGTTTTCACGGTGCTTATGGTGCAAATGGTGCTTAAGTTGTTTAAGGAGTCAAAAATATTAACCTCTGTGGTGTTCAACCTTAATGCACACCTTTGAGGCAAAAGAATAAAAGTACTGCACCCGTCAGAAGCTCTCCTCTCGTTGTTTACTCAAAGCCAATGGGGCTGCTACAGTGAAAACTTGTTGCTGGGGTGGAGTCTCGACGCCACATCTCTGTCATCACTGGCTGTGTCGCTGTTTTAATCAAACTGCGAGTAAGGGCTTCCCAATGCCTCGCAAGGACACTGGCGACGCCATCTTAGCAACAGAGAATAGGCCAAAAAGTAAACGCGTCATATGGACATTTAAATATAGCGGGCTGCTTTATACGCAGTCTGGAAATCGCCTTTAATTAGTATACAAACCAAATAATTTATATTTTACTAAAGCAATGATTGTTATTATATTCGTGATACGAGTGCCTAGTGCAGTGGTGGTGAACCTATGGCATGCGTGCCACAGCTGGCACACCGAGCCCTCTCTGTGGGCACGTGAGAAAATCCTGTACAAGGTGTATCTTGTCCACACCACATCCCCTCCCATAGAACTACATCTCCCACACCACGCTGGGGCCAGGAGTGACGTGTCTAGGGTGGGCGTAGACGAGATGAAGTTGAGCTGCTGGGTTGGATGAAGTTTGGTAGGCAGAACACATGGTGGGGATTGAGCCAATGGGAGGCTGTGATGGTGCCTACTGAAGAAACCCAATTACAGGCCGTTCTTGTGCCCGGGAGCTGAGTCGGCTGATGTGGGTGTTATTGAAGCGCTGTGGAAATCATTGTTAAAGTAAGTGTATGCTGTGTGGGGAATAAACGTGTGTACACTATGTTTCTGTGCCTCTTCATTTTATAACCTGGCTATGGATGTGTGAGCTGTGCGGTGGAGTGATAAGAAGCAGAAACCTGGAGCAGGGGGGGAAGAGAACTGAAGAGCTGATTTATGGTTATTGAGATACTGAGTTACACACATTACATGTGTATTCCTTGTTCCTTGAGGTGAACAGGTTTTTCACTTGGTAAAGGATGAGCACAGAAGCATGACTATGGATTGAAGACACTGGGTGTTTGTTTACTGCACTGATATAATCATTAGAGAGACACTGGACTGTGGATCATTGAATATTGGACTTTTTTTAATGTGATGCATTATATATTTGTTAAAATTTGACACTTGATTTTTAGTATGTATGGGTAAGATGTTATGCTACACTATTTTTATTGGATTTAATTGTTTCATACGGTGGGTGGAATTACTGTTTAGTGTTTTAGCAAGCAACTAGGGGGAATACACTTTTTTTTACTAATATTTTGGTCTGATTGCGCTGATTGATTTTATTCACTTGATATCCTTTTTATATGCTGTTTGGAGGATTGTCTTAAGCTTTATGACAATCCTCTAAACCCCATATAAAAAGGATAGACAATGTTATCACCCTAAAAAACACACTCAAGGGCTCAGGCACCATACACATGCATTCCACTGTCAAATACGCACAGTATAGCGGCTATACACAAACGTAACTGAAATCAAATCACTGCTTCTCATCAAGACACACCCCAATGATTTCTGATGTGTGCCATGTTCACCCCCAGACATCACAGCACACGCTCATCAAGTTCTGTATATGTTGGCACTTTGAAATAAATACATTGGTTTCATGTTGCAGTTTGGGCACTCGGGCTCAAAAAGGTTCGCCATCACTGGCCTAGTATTTAGAGGCCTAGTGTCAAATTGTAAACAATGCTATCTCCTAAGTTCCTAATCCACTAAACTGTTGTTAATTACGTAAAGGGTAAATTGTCTGGCTAAAAAATATCAGCAGTATATTCGTTTAACAACATTTTGTCGTATGGTATGCATTGTTTGCTAATCTTTGTAAGTTACAAGTATAAATGCCTATTTTACTTTGTGGCCTATTGGTAGCAAGTTTGAGCCAACTCTCATTCAGATTAGGTTTCAGGCACACACACACTTGAAAGGCAAAGGCACACTAAAACAAAATGTTGTCACCCACTAAAGAAACAGAAAAACCCACCGAGTCACAAGTGCAGTCCAGCTCCAGAGAGCGACTATTAACAGAAAAGGGCCAAGAAATGCACAAAGAAACAGTTAAGAAAAATGAAATAGCATTCAACAAGGCGTACGACTCTTGGAAGGAGCTAGCAAAAGAAATTAGGACGAAATGAAAGAACTTTTGCCTAGCCGAAGACCTTGATACTAGAAGAAAGGAGATTAAAGCCAAAGAAGCGTTAGTACACCAACAGTATGAGTCCATTTGCCGTAATCATTCCACTACCTCATACGTTGTTAAAAGAATGGATGCATGCACCACGTTAACAGCTGATATCTGCAACCTCACCAACAAATGGCTAGAGAGTGTGGAGAAAACCTTTAATGATCAACTTGAGAAGGAAAGGGTGAGGATGGTACTTAAAAAAGAAGAGCACAAGTCAGTCTTCGGAAACACTAAAACAGAAACTGCCCTCTCAGAGTCATTACCAGACTCTAGCTCAAGCTCGAGAGCCACTTCCAGATCTTCTGGCAAACGCGCAAACGCAGAAGCCGACCTTGTAGCCAAGATAGAACAAGCAAAGGCGATGCAACAGATGCGTAAGCAACAAGTTAAGCTGAGCAAAATGGAGGCCGAATGACGGCTACAGGGCGGTTTCTTAACTCTGATCGCGGCCGTTTACCATGTGATCGCTCCGTCAAATGATGGAGCGATCACATGTAAACAAACCTGCGTCATGTCATCACGCCGGTTCTTCTCTCCCCTCTCTGTACCAATCGGTACAGAGGGGGAGGGATCGGATGGCAGCAGCGCTGTGGGCTGGATGTGTAGTGCCCACAGTGCTGCTCTGTGACATGTGTAGTCACATCCAGCCATCCATGCTCAGCCATCCCTCCATGCTCAGAAATACCCTGTGCAAAACTCTGCAATTCCCTGTGCAATACTCTGCAATAGCCTGCAATACTCTGTGCAATACTCTGCAATAGCCTGCAATATTCTGTGCAATACTCTGCCATACTCGGCTGTACTCGGCTTCTGTATGTGGCCAGGCTGTGGAAGTCTCACACATGTGGTATCGCCGTACTCAGGAGGAGTAGGAGAATCTATTTTGGGGTGTCATTTTTGGTATGTACATGCTATGTGTTAGAAATATTGTATAATTGGACAGCTTTGTGTTAAAAAAAAAAGCATTTTAACCACTTCCCGCCCGCCGTCATACGACGTCCTTGACTTTGTGCGGGGATATCTGAATGATGCCTGCAGCTACAGACATCATTCAGATATCAGCCTTTTAAGACGGCGATTCCCTACACCATAAGAATGATCATAGCAGCTGTTCCACTGCTTGATCATTCTTACGGGAGGTGAGAGGGGACATCCCCCCCCTCCCGCCACACTCCGGTGCTTCTACCGACTCACCGCTACGATCGAAGCCAGGATCGTTTTTTTTATTATTTCAGGCTTCCCAGCCTAGAGGTGAGATGTGGGGTCTTATTGACCCCATATCTCACTGTAAAGAGGACCTGCCATGCCATATTCCTATTACAAGGGATGTTTACATTCCTTGTAATAGTAATAAAAGTGATCAAAAAATATTTTTTTTGGAAAAAAGTGTCAAACTAAAATAAATAAAGTAAAAAGAACAATAAAAAAAAAAAAATTTTTAAAGCGCCCCTGTCCCCGTATGCTCGCATGCAGAAGCGAACCACACATGTGAGGTATTGTTGCGATCGGTAGAGTGAAAGCAATGATTTTGGCCCTAGACCTCCCCTGTAACTCAAAACATGTAACCAGTAAAAAATTTTAAATTGTTGCCTATGGGGATTTTTAAGTAATATAGTTTGGCGCCATTCCACGAGCGTGTGCAATTTTGAAGGGTGACATGTTAGGTATCTATTTACTCGGCATAACTTCATCTTTCACATTATGCAAAAACATTAGGCTAACTTTACTGTTTTTGGGTTTTTTTCAAGCACAAAACTGTTTTTTTTCCAAAAAAAAGCGTTCAAATAATTGCTGCGCAAATACCGTGCGAGATAAAAAGTTGCAATGACCACCATTGTATTCTCTAGGGTCTTTGCTAAAAAAAACATATATAATGTTTTGGGGTTATATGTAATTTTCTAGCAAATAAATGATGATTTTTACATGTAGGAGAGAAATGTCAGAATTGGCCTGTGTGCTCCAGAACGCCTGAAGGTGCTCCCTGCATGTTGGGTCTCTGTATGTGGCCACGCTGTGTAAAAGTCTCACACATGTGGTATCGCCGTATTCGGGAGTGTAATTTGTGGTATGCATATGCGGTGTGAGAAATAACCTGCTAATATGACAATTTTGTGAAAAAAAAAAAAATCTTGATTTTGCAAAGAATTCTGAGAGAAAATGACAACTTCAAAAAACTCATCATGCATCTTTCTAAATACCTATTCTTTCCAAAAAGGGGTCATTTGGGGGGTATTTGTACTTTTCTGGCATGTTAGGGTCTCAAGAAATTAGAATTAGAATTTTCAGATATTGGCACCATAGCTTTTGG
Source organism: Aquarana catesbeiana (assembly GCF_042186555.1). Taxonomy (NCBI): domain Eukaryota; kingdom Metazoa; phylum Chordata; class Amphibia; order Anura; family Ranidae; genus Aquarana; species Aquarana catesbeiana. The sequence continues at coordinate 537,309,421 of NC_133324.1, read as the reverse complement.
ACTCTATATCTTTCATAAAGACCAAATAATATACACCAATTTGTACTTATTTTTACCAAAGATATGTAGCAGTATAAATTTTGGCCAAAATTTATGAAGAAAAATTACTAATTTGTAGGATTTTATAACCGAAACAAAGAAAAATTCATTTTTTTACCGAATTTTCAGTCTCTTTTCTTTTATAGCGCAAAAAATAAAAAACCCAACGGTGATTAAATACCACCAAAAGAAAGCTCTATTTGTGTGAAAAAAGGACAAAAATTTCATATAGGTACAGTGTTGCATGACTGAGTAATTATCATTCAAAATGTGAGAGCCCCGAAAGCTGAAAATTGGTCTGGTTATTAAGGGGTTTAGTTACATAGTAGGTGAGGTTGAAAAAAAGACACAAGTCCATCAAGTCCAACCTATGTGTGTGATTATGTGTCAGTATTGCATTGTATATCCCTGTATGTTGTGGTCATTCAGGTGCTTATCTAATAGTTTCTTCAAGCTATCAATGCTCCCCGCTGAGACCACCGCCTGTGGAAGGGAATTCCACATCCTTGCCGCTCTTACAGTAAAGAACCCTCTACGTAGTTTAAGGTTAAACCTCTTTTCTTCTAATTTTAATGAGTGGCCACGTGTCTTGTTAAACTCTCTTCTGCGAAAAAGTTTTATCCCTATTGTGGGGTCACCAGTCCGGTATTTGTAAATTGAAATCATATCCCCTCTCAAGCGTCTCTTCTCCAGAGAGAATAAGTTCAGTGCTCGCAACCTTTCCTCATAACTAAGATCCTCCAGACCCTTTATTAGCTTTGTTGCCCTTCTTTGTACTCGCTCCATTTCCAGTACATCCTTCCTGAGGACTGGTGCCCAGAACTGGACCGCATACTCTAGGTGCGGCCGGACCAGAGTCTTGTAGAGCGGGAGAATTATCGTTTTATCTCTGGAGTTCATCCCCCTTTTAATGCATGCCAATATTCTGTTTGCTTTGTTAGCAGCAGCTAGGCATTGCCTGCCATTGCTGAGCCTATCATCTACTAGGACCCCCAGGTCCTTTTCCATCCTAGATTCCCCCCAGAGGTTCTCCCCCCAGTGTATAGATTGCATTCATATTTTTGCCACCCAAATGCATTATTTTACATTTTTCTACATTGAACCTCATTTGCCATGTAGTCGCCCACCCCATTAATTTGTTCAGGTCTTTTTGCAAGGTTTCCACGTCCTGCGGAGAAGTTATTGCCCTGCTTAGCTTAGTATCATCTGCAAATACAGAGATTGAACTGTTTATAGTTACCCAGTGGTCCAGTGGTTAAAGTTCATAGATTGGAAGATATCCTTTATGGCACTGATTGATCAAAACCAGTCCCTGTGTGCGAAAAAATGCTGCACTTGAAGAGGTATCTTGGTGGTGAAGCTCATAAGGCAGTGGAACGTTTTTTCTATCACAATTCAGAAGAAGCTTATCTGGGTGCCTGGGGAATCCTACAGGACAGGTATGGAGGTCCATTCATAGTGCAAAGAGCTTTCAGAGAAAGGCTGACTAAATGGCCAAAGATATCAGCAAACGACCCTGTAGCATTAAGAGAGTTTGCGGATTTCCTTCAAGGCTGTGTGGAGGCCATTCCCCATGTTAAAGGCCAAGCTATTCTAAATGATTATGAAGAAAACCACAAGCTTCTCAAGAAAGTGCCCGAATGGGTCAAGCGTAGATGGAGTTGCATCGTTGTGGACAAATTAGACAAGTTTCAAGAATACCCAACCTTTGCTCGTTTCACAGAGTTGCTGCAGAAGGAAGCCAAGATAGCATGCAACCCCATTGCCTCCCCCTTCCTCCTCAGTACCAAGACCACAGATGAGAAAATTCCCAAAAGAGTCGAGGCGCTCAAACACAAGCACTCAAATGAAGCCCTCCACCTCCAGTGTTCCAGAGATCTCAGTTTCAAGACCAAAACCACCCTGCCTAGTCTGCAGAGACAAAACGCACAGTGTCGCTAAATGTCTGACTTTTGCAGCAAGGACCATCGATGAAATGAAGGCCTTCATTTATGAAAACCACTTCTGCTTTGGTTGCTTGAGAAAGGGCCATATTTCAAAAGACTGCAAAGGAAGACACACGTAGCATATGTAGTTGTCGTCATACAACCTGTTTGCACATACAGAGAAACACTGAGCCTGTCAAAACACCAAACGATGATTCAGTAGCTATGGGAGATAAGGTAAACGACAACGCTCCCAAAGTTACGTTCCATACATTGACAAGGCATACTCTTGCCACCTCCTGCATTGTTCCAGTTCTGTTGTCAGCTGCAGCGGAGCCTCAGAGAGAAATCCTGTGAGCACCAAGCTGTTACAGCTAAAGCTCAGCACCATGACAGCCATTAATACAGTTATATCAAGCCAAATTGCTCACGGTCTGCAAGTGTGTGGTTTCAACTCTAAAGCTATAGTCCAACTCCGTCAAGCCTATATAAGAGACTTCATTCCAGTAGATAAGTTTCACATCCCCACCAAGGAGACTGCACTTCAGTGGCCACACCTCAAGCATTTGGCAAACAAGTTACAGCCACTTCAAGACTGCGAAGTCGGACTGCTGATCGGTTACGATTGCCCATCAGCACTGGCTCCCTAGGAGGTCATTACGGGCTCTGAAGATGAAACCTTTGCTCAAAAAACTATACTCGGCTGGAGCATCATAGGATCAGCAAATCCACATCTTGATAGACAGGGTAGCCAGAGCTTCGTACACAGAGTCGCAGTAAAAGAAATGCCAATGCCAATGTCATTGATGTATTAAAGGCTCTAGAAATGGACTTCTCTGAAAGAAATTATGAAGATAAGTACATGTCTCAAGATGACGTTCGCTATGTGCAGCTTCTCTTTGAAACCATAATAAAAAAGGAAAGATGGACACTATGAGATGCCGTTACCCTTCAAAGACAACACTCAACCAAACAATAAGAGGCCGGCCATTATTCGACTTCAACATCTAAAGAAAAGGTTAAAGGCCAATAAACAGTACTATGAACACTACACTGCATTCATGGAAGAAACGATCAGAAAAGGTGATGCAGAACCAGCCCTTTGATTATCAGAGGAAGAAACAGTGTGGTACATCCCACATCACAGGGTTTATCACCCCAAGAAGCCAGAAAAGAAGAGTCATCTTTGATTGTTTAGCAAAGTTTCAAGGCATCTCCCTAAACGACACCTTAATGACAGGTCCCGACCTGATAAATTCTCTAGTGGGAGTCCTCTGTCGCTTCAGGAAGGAAGCAGTTGCTGTGATAAGCGACATTGAAAAGATGTTCCACCAGTTCTATATCTCCCCAGAAATGCGCAATTACTTGAGGTTCCTTTGGTGGGAGAACAGCCAGGTAGAAACAGAACTAAAAGAATATAGAATGGCAGTTCACCTCTTCGGTGCCAGTTCATCTCCAGGATGTGCCAACTTTAGCCTCAAGTATCTTGCACAACACAAGGCAGAATATCCTTCAGCATCAGCTTTCATTAAGAAGAGCTTTTATGTCAACGACGGCCTAACCAGTGTTTCAACAATCAGTGAAGCTACAAATCTAATCCTCGAAGCACAAGGATTATGTAAAAATGCTGGCTTAAGACTGCATAAATTCAATTCTAACAAAAGGGACGTCCTGTCTTGTGTAGCTCCATCAGAAAGTGCAACAACTAGTGAACCTCTCAAATTTAACCCAGACGCAACATCAGAAGGACAAGTACTTGGCATTCAGTGGTCAATTGAAAACGACACCTTCAGTTTCAGCGTTGACATAAAGGACCGACCCTCAACTCATCGTGGTATCCTGTCAGTCGTAGCCTCTCTTTATGATCCCCTAGGCTTCATAGCTTCCTTCATACTGAGTGGCAAGTGCATTCTCCAGGAGCTTTGTCGCAGGAGCATCAGTTGGGATGAAGCACTTCCTGAGAGCTTAAGCCCACGGTGGGAGGCCTGGGAAAGTAGTCTGCAAGCTTTAAGGAAAATCAAGATACCCAGATGCTACCATCCTGACTTCGGTAACATAGTGAAGGTGGAACTACACCACTTTTCCAATGCCAGCAACGTAGGATATGGTGCCTATTCTTACCTTAGGTACAAAATGACAGGAGTCAAGTTCATTGCAGCTTCATGATGGCTAAAACAAGAGTCGCGCCGACAAAGATCATGAGCATCCCAAGGCTTGAACTCTCAGCTGCAGTCACTGCAGCAAGATTGAGTGTCATGTTGAAGGCAAAACTTGAAATAGCAATTGATGAAGAATTCTTCTGGACAGACTCCCAGGTAGTTTTGGCCTATATCAATTATTATTATTATTATTATACAGGATTTATATAGTGCCAACAGTTTACATAGCGCTTTATAACTTGAGGGTAGAGAGTACAAATACAATACACTTTAATACAGTAGGAATCAGAGGGCCCTGCTCCTTAGAACTTACAATCTAAGAGGGAAGGTCAAGAGATACAAGAGGTAATAACTGTGGGTGATGTGCTGATTGAGAAGATAAATGTACAGTTGTTAAGTGGGGGCCAGATAGGCTTCTCTGAAGAGATGTGTTTTCAGGGATCGTCTGAAAGAGGATAAATTAGGAGAAAATCGGACAGATTGGGGTAGAGCATTCCAGAGGATGGGAGAGGCTCTGGAGAAGTCCTGAAGGTGAGCATGGGATGAGGTGACAAGGGAGTTTGAGAGCAGGAGGTCTTGGGAGGGACAAGTTGATAGTTGAGCCGTTGATATTGACAGAGAAATCAGGGGAAGCGGCACTTGAGGGAGGAAATATCATGAGCTTGGTTTTGGATAGGTTGAGTTTGAGGAAGTGATGTGACATCCAGGCTGATATCTCTGCTAGTAAGTTGGTAATGCATGAGGAGACAGATTGAGAGAGCTGGGGGGTGGAGAGATAGATTTGGGTGTCATCAGCGTAGAGATGATATTTAAAGCCGTGGGAGACAATCAACTGACTCAGGGAGGTGGTGTAGATTGAGAAAAGGAGAGGTCCAAGAACAGAACCTTGGGGGACCCCAACTGAGAAAGGAAGGGGAGAGGAGGAAGTAGAGTTGTAAGTGACACTGAAGGAGTGGTGGGATAGGTAGGATGAGAACCAGCGAAGAGGACAGTCACGGAGACCAAAGGAGTGGAGTTTATTGAGGAGGAGGGGGTGGTCCACTGTGTCAAAGGCAGCAGAGAGATCTAGGAGAAGTAGTACAGAATAGTGTCCACTGGTTTTAGCCATTAGTAGGTCATTTGACCTACCTAGTGTCCACGTGGAGTGTTGAGGGCGAAATCTGGACTGAAGGGGATCAAGAAGTTTATTCATGGTCAGATGGTCGCTTAGTCGGTTGTAGACCAGTCTTTCAAGAAGTTTGGAGGAGAAGGCGAGTAAGGAGATGGGACGTAGGTTGTTAAGATTGGTGGGGTCCAGTGAGTGCTTTTTAAGTATGGGGGTGACTAGCGCATGTTTTAGAGAGTTTGGGAAGATGCCACAAGAGAGGAAGAGGTTGAAAATGTGAATTAGAGAGTGTAGAATTGAGTCAGAGGTTGAGCGTTTGAGAGGGAGCAGGATCCAGAGGGCAGGTGGTTAGATGAGTATTTGCGAGGGAGCAGGATCCAGAGGGCAGGTGGTTAGATGAGTGTTAGATAGAAGTTTAGCAACCCTTATTAATAGTAGCAGGGTTGAATGAGGGAAGTAATGATTGTATCTGTGGACATGGGGTGTTGCATGGGGGAGGTTTTTGCGCATTGGAGATCTCCTCATGAATTGTATCAATCTTAGTTTTGAAGTGATTGGCGATCTCCTGGGCAGTGAGTGAGTTGGTGGGTGGAGGCAGTGGAGGACAGAGTAGAGTGTTGAAGGTAGAGAAGAGTTGACGTGGACTGGATGAGAAGGTGTTAATGAGTGTGAAAAAGTAGGTCTGTTTGGCAGTGTGAAGGCAGGAATAGTATTTTAGGAGGGCAGATTTATATTGTGTGAAGTCTTCCTGGAACTTAGTCTTATGCCACAGACACTCAAGAGCGCGGCTACATTTTCTGAGACTTCTGGTGTCATCTGTTTACCAGGGTTGTAGCAGTTGGGTCCTAATTCTGCATGTAGTGAGGGGGGCAAGCTTGTCTAGGGAGGAAGACAGTGAGCTGTTGTAGATGAAAGTGGCTAGGTTGGGGCAGGACAGGGGTAAGATTTTGTCATAGAGGTGATTAGTAGCAGAGTAGAGAAGAGAAGGGTTGAGGTGGCGAAGGTTTCTACGTGTAACTGTTAGGCGGTTGGAGGGAGAGGAGGTGAAAGACAGGGAGTGAGCAACACTAATAAGGTGGTGATCAGAGAGTGGGAGAGGATTGTTGGAAAGGTTGCACGGAGTGCACAGATAGGAGAAGACAAGGTCAAGGGTGTTGCTGTTGGAGTGAGTAGGAGCCTGTATCCATTGCTTCAGGTCAATCGATGAGGCTAAACTGAGAAGTTTAGAAGTAATAGTAGTGTTAGTGTAAACAGGGATGTTGAAGTCACTGAGAATAATTGTGGGGATTTCAGAAGAGAGAAAGTAGGGTAGCCAGGCAGCGAAGTCATCAAGGAAGGCTGATACTGGTCCAGGGGGCCGGTAGATGACAGCAATTCTTACCAATAATGAAGCGAGAAGATTTCATGTGTTTGTAGCCAATCGTGTTCAACTCATAAGAGAGATTACAGATCCAATTCAGTGGCATTATGTGGATACAGTACAAAACCCAGCTGACCATGCATCCAGGGGTCTTCATGTAGCAGATATTCCCCCCTCAAGCTGGTTATCCGGGCCTAGTTTCCTATGGAAATCTGAAGTGCTCACATCTCCAAGCTCTTCAGCAGAATTGATCGTAGGTGACCCTGAAGTCAAACCCATTACAACTCTCGCCTCACAAGTCAGTGGACAAACTGATATTATAAATCGTCTGAACAAGTTTTCCAGTTGGTTAATGCTCATTAAGAAGATTGCAAGATAAGAAGGACTATGTATCAAAACCCTCAATTATTGAACGTCCTATTCAAAAGCTAGTAGTTCTCATAGAAAGTAAATGAGTTGCCAGTTTAGTGATACACTAGCATACCACCACGCAATACAGTAGCCAGTCACAGAGGTACCTATAAGCTAAATTGTGTAAGACTCATGTTTTTATAGTGGCCATGGTTATTTTCTGTAAATAATGTATGACTCTAAGTCCTATTCGTCATAACATAATTTGGTGGGAGTGTAACTGCCGGCTTGTCACTTTAAACCTTTTGTTCAACACTGACTGACAGGTGGAACCTTTATTGCTTTCCTCTTGTTTCTCTGGGGAATGTTTTAATCACCAGACACTTCCTCTAGTCTTGGAGAAAGGGGCTCTCATTAATTCAGCATTCACAGGCAAGTCAGCAGTACCTCGTGGGAAGGCGATTGTTTATGGAAGTTTTCTAAAGTTTTAAGTTTGCACCCCTTGGCAAGCGGAGCAAGGTATGCAGTAAAGGTGCATTGTCATTGTCAGTATATATGTTTTTAGGCATAAATTGAGTCCATGCTGTTAGTTAAAAGATATGACGATCCACATGTTTGAACATATAGTCATGCTTTCTTAAATGTTTAATGTTAATTTAGATATATATGTGTAGATAATGGAACACCACTTTGTAACCCCCTTTTTGGTGATCTCTGTAAACGAATGTACTGTATGTCATTTTACAGTTTTCACAGTGCTTATGGTGCAAATGGTGCTTAAGGTGTTTAACCACTTCTCGCCCGGCCCATAGCAGATGACGGCCGGGCGGTGGTTCAGTTATCCTGACTGGGCGTCATATGACGTCCAGCAGGATAACATGCCGCCGCGCGCCGGCTGACACACCGCTTCACCGATCTTGGTAAAGAGCCTCCGGCGGAGGCTCTTTACCACATGATCAGCCATGTCCAATCACGGCTGATCACGATGTCAATAGGAAGAGCCGTTGATTGGCTTTTCCTCACTCGCGTCTGACAGACACAAGTAGAGGAGAGCCGATCGGCAGCTCTCCTGACAGGGGGGGTCTGCACTGATTGTTTATCATTGCAGCCCCCCTCAGATGACCACACTGGACCACCAGGGATCGCCACTAGGACCACCAGGGAAGGGGGCAACATGTGGATGGCCAGGTATGTACCCCATGGCCATCCAAATGTGCCCAATGTGCCCAGTCAGTGCCCAATCTCTGCCAATCAGTGCCCACAAATGGGCACTGATTGGCACCATTATATTGCAGTGATGCCCAGCAATGCCACCCTTAGGGGCATCAGTGCCACCAATCAGTGTCATCAGTGCCACCCATCAGTGTCCATCGGTGCCACCTGTCAGTGCCCATCCATGCCCATCATTGCCCAGCTATCAGTGCCCATCAGTGCCCATCCGTGCCACCTATCAGTGCCACCCATAAGTACCCATCAGTGCCACCCATAAGTGCCCATCAATGCCACCTACGACTGCCCATCAGTGCCGCCTATGAGTGCCCATCGGTGCCACCTATGAGTGCCCATCAGTGCCGCATACCAGTGCCACCTATCAGTGCCCATCAGTGCCACCTATTAGTGCCCATCAGTGCCGCCTATCAGTGCCCATCATCAGTGCCCATCAGGGCCACCTCATCAGTGCCACCTCATTGGTGCCACCTCATCGGTACCCATCAGTGCCGCCGTATCAGTGCCCATCAGTGCAGCCATATCAGTGCCAGTCTTTAAAGAAGAAAACGTACTTATTTACAAAAAAATTTAACTGAAACAAAGAAAAACTTGTTTTTTTTTAAATTTTCGGTCCTTTTTTATTTGTTGCGCAAAAAATAAAAACCGCAGAGGTGATCAAATACCACCAAAAGAAAGTTCGATTTGTGGGAACAAAGCGATAAAAAATTTTTTGATTACAGTGTAGCATGACCGCGCAATTGTCATTCAAATTACGACAGCGCTGAAAGCTGAAAAGTGGCCTGGGCGGGAAGGTGTCTAAGTGCCTGGTATTGAAGTGGTTAAGGAGTCAAAAAAATTAACCTCTATGGTGTTCAACCTTAATGCACATCTTTGATGCAAAAGAATAAAAGTACTGCACCCATCAGAAGCTCTCCTCTCGTTATTTGCTCAAAGCCAATGGGGCTGCTACAGTTGCCATATTAAACAGTACATTGAGGTCTGCTTGTAAGTTGGAGACATCATGTAAGGACATTATTCCACTGCATAGCTTGGTGTCATCTGCAAACACTGAAATGGTACTCTTAATCCCTGACCCTATATCATTTATAAATACATTAAAAAGTAAGGGTCCCAATACTGAACTTTGGGGTACACCACTGATAACCTTAGACCATGTATGAATCATTAACCACTACTCTTTGAATATGGTCTTTTAGACAGTTTCCTATCCATTTACAAACTGATCTTTCCAAGCCTGAGCATGTTGGCCCTTTACAAAATAATCTAGAGTGGGTGACTGGGGACAAAGAGAAGGCAAATTTATTAATACCTTCTTCAGCTCTGTGTATAAAAAAGGAACATGGGGAGAGGGGAGATGGGCGGAGCCTAGCGGAGCAGACATGCATTGTTAGAGCTCCACACCACTGAGGAGAGAAGAGAAGGACAAAGCGGAGCCTACAGGCTCAAAAGGTATCCATTTGAACCTTTTTGCCCCAGGGAACAAACTGTGAAAGTTTGGGCAGGAAATATGGTACTGGGAGGAAACCGTGGCAGAAATAAAAACCACCTCACAAAGAGCTCACAGGCACTCACTGCAACTAAAGCAGCTCCAGTCACCTCACAAGATACAGCATCAGGGCGCTCTCACAGACAGAAAATGTCACAGCAAGACTCTCCATTTGAGTCAGATACAGAACAAATCCTCTCACAAACTTCTCCACAAGCCTCCTCAGCATCCCCAGTAATATTATTACAATTTGAAAAGATGCTTCATAAGGCTTTAAAACAAACCTCAGACCAAATAACAAAAAGCCTAACCAAAGAAATAAGAGAGCTGGGAAACCGCACCGCAGCCCTAGAAATAAAAATGGATGAAATTGAAATTACAACCCAAGTAAATATAACAGAATTGGAACAATTGAAAGAAGAGAATTTAATACTTCAAACTAAGCTCGAAGATTACGAAAATAGAGCCAGACGTTCAAACTTGCGCATAAGGGGAATACCTGAAACTGTGACAGACCTGCAATCTACTATTACTGCTCTATTACAAGAACTAAAGCCAGATATCCCTATTGAACGTTTAGAACTGGACAGAGTACACAGAGCCCTCACAGCCAAAAAGAAAGACGGACCCCCACGTGATATAATCACAAAATTTCATTATTACAGAACGAAAGAACAAATACTAATTGCTGCAAGAGAAAAAAAGGAACTTAATTTTCAAGGACACAATTATCAAATTTTTGCTGACCTATCCCAACTTACTATTACTAAAAGACGATCCATGAAACCCCAACTAATGGAACTGCAACGCCACAACATTATGTATCAATGGGGCTTCCCCTTTTCAGTCAGATTTAACTACCAAGGTACAATTTACAGAAGCAGATCAGCAGATGAACTACAACAAACCCTTTTAAAATTAAATCTGACAGAACCCACAAGCAGCAACTCTCCCACACGCAGAAGAATGGCATCATCTTCACCTTCAGGCACTCAGAAAATTCCAGAACAAAATGGGAATCATCATTCTCACAAAAGAGGCCGTTATGCCACATCATCCATGGACCAAGAAGATTCAATGGACTGACATCCTAATTCCTGATATCTCTTCATTTATTATACTAAGAGATGGTTCTCTATAAAAAAACCTGTATTTATAACTGAATGTAACTGCATTCTGATAGTCACACACTGTGTGGGATCATGTTACATTCCAGTTATATTTCTTATTACTTCTGATTCATATAGCCTTAGAATATATAAGTGACATAAGGAAATTCTTGTTCAGTTATATATTATCAGGTAATAACAATAGATTTATTACTTTTTAGGACAAATATGTTCAATAATCCAGAAGTAATGGAAGCTTTTTCTTTCTTTTCTTAAAACAAATATATTATTACCTAACTAGTTCCTAGAATTATGTTTTTGTTTATTCTAATCTGAAGCAATACAACCTCAATTTTATGAGTTAACATATCTAAACAGTTACATATGAATAAAATATGTAATTGTTTACTCTAAAAGGGTTAAAATCCCAAAATAATTCAAACTATCTTCATCAATACCAAAGTTATTAACAGTACCTTTCTAACTGAATTATTAAGCCTAGGGCAAGACTAACCATATACAACCACCCTGGAATAAATAATTTCAACAAAAACTATATTCTGCACTCCAATTAATGAAACATCATTTTGATGTCTTTTGACATAGCACTTCTCTCCTGTAAGCGGAAGATCCGTGTACCCCCATTAGCCCTCCTCATTCTCCCAACCATATTATGTGGGAGTGTGATGAAGGCACTTATTCCCCTGAGAGAGATATTTATTCTCTTTCACGGGTAAATTGTGATTACTTGCAAAAAATAATTTATACAATGTATCATCTAATCTCATATGTTTTTTGTTTACTCTTTACTCCAGAATTCACTGGTTTCTTTTCTATCTATTCATCTCTTCAGTCCACACAGGTTGATCTGCGCAGTCAGCTCTGCATAACAAAAAGTAAGTCAAAACTATTTGATCTGTTGCCATGGCACCACTGAATATACTTTCCCTGAATGTTCAGGGAATAAATGTCCCTCAAAAAAGGACCAAAGCCTTCCGTACTTTCCATAACAAGAAGGCTCACATAGTATGCCTCCAAGAAACACACTTCACCAAAGAGTCTACTCCAAAATATATTTCTCCTTTTTATCAACAAATTTACACGGCTTCTGCCTGTACCAAGCAAAGGGGAACTCTAATTGCATTTCACCGATCCACACCATTCACCTTATCATCAGAAATGAAAGACCCAGAAGGTAGATACCTGATACTCATGGGTTATATAATGGATACAGCAATCACGGTGATTTCCTACTACGCTCCTAACAAACAACCTACACCATTCCTCTCACATATATTACAAGTGATTAATACACACAAAATAGGAATTGTGATAATGTGTGGGCATTCGAACCAGGTCCTCCTCCCATTTCTAGATAAATCACCTTTTACACCATCCAAAATAACCTCTAGATTACCTTTTTCTCAACTTCTTTCCAAATACAATCTGGTAGATTCGTGGAGAGAAAGTAACCCAATGAAAAAGAAATTCACTTATTTCTCGCACCCTCATCAAACCTTCACCAGAATAGATCATATTTTTCTAACAATAGGAATGATACCAGAAATTATTGCATCAGACATAATTCCGATTCCGTGGTCTGACCATAATGCAGTATACACTACTATAGCCTCAGCCATACCAAAAGCGCATTACCCAATGTGATACTTACCGGACATAATGCTCAAACACCCACTACATCAGATGGCCATTGAACAAGCTTTAAAGGAATACATATCAATTAATAATACAACAGACATCTCCCCAATAACACTGTGGGAAGCTCATAAGCCTGTCTTGCGTGGTACAATACAAAGACAAATGGCACTATTTAAACGGGAACGCAAAAATCTAGCAAAAAAACTAGAACTCAATTTTAATGCAGCCTACATATCATTTCAAGATAATCCATCTCAGAGTACAAAATCTCATCTGGAAAAATCTAGATTGGAATACGATCTATTTCTCACTGAGTCAGTTGATAAATCCCTCAAACGCTCCAAACACAATTTCTACATGAATACAAACAAAGAAATTTCTATACACCATTCCTAAAGGGGGATACACCATTATCCCAATTATCCATTTTTGAATCAATCTGTACAAAAGATCCATTTGCTAAAGGTACAATTTCATCACTTTATAATCAATTATATGGAGTAGCAAATCTTAATAGACCCTCTTACGTTCAGAGGTGGGAGGAGGACCTGGGACGAACTTTAGAAGACACGGACTGGTCTAACATATGGCTCACATCTAAGTCATCTTCACCCAACATCTTAGCACTGGAGACAAATTATAAAGTCCTAACTCGCTGGTACCTTGTACCCGCTAGAGTGGCAAAATATTCACCTAATACCTCAGCTCTTTGTTTTCGAGGATGCCCATAAATAGGCACATATTTACACATATGGTGGACATGCCCAGTAATCCAAACCTTCTGGAAGGAAGTCTTCGTGATTGCATCTAAAATATTTAAAAAAATAATACAACCAGATCCATATTTAACTTTACTTAATCTAAAACCGGAATGGTTAACACTCTCTCAATTCAAACTTATGATCCAACTAATAACGGCTGCAAAACAAACAGTGGCCAAGGCATGGAAATCTCCTACATTGGTACTAGCAGAAACAATTCACAGAATGAATAATACAATGTCCCATGCTAAGATGGTAGCCATCGATCAAAATCAAATTCCAAAATTTGAAAAACTTTGGCATCCTTGGATAAAACAACAGTTCCTGTCAAACTTCAATGACTCTGTCCTGTTGCCATGGTAACAGATTAAATGACTCACAGAGACACCCATTCTAAGGCTTCAAAAGAGAACTAAAAAGAATAATAAACTGACGAGCGGGACAACCTTGTGGACCATACCTCTACTTTTCAACCCTTTTTCTTCTTTCTCTTTCCTTTTCTCCACCTTACGATTAAAGCTCATTATCAGAATTTATTTGACCTATATACACTCTACTTGTAAACAATATGTATAGTAGGTATAAATCATTTAAATACCTACAAAAGTAACTAAGGATATGATATATATCTTTAATTTAGGTTTACGTGAACCCAATGTTTAATATTTGAAATTTCATGATATTTACCTATATAAACCCTACTGTAAAACAATGAGCTTACTTTATAGATCCTTGTAAACTTACTTTATGTATCTTTATAACATTGTATACTCAATAAACTTCTTTTGACAAGGAAAAAAGGAACATGGGGGAGCTCATATCCTTAATGGGGATGGTATTGACACAACCCAAATGATCCACAATGGCTCAAAAGTGATATGGTCCAAAAATATTTAGACAGAATAAAAGGTGGATATAGCACCTGGACCAGATGGCATACACTCATGGATCCTAAAAGAATTGAGCTCTGTCATTTCAAAGCCATTGTTTCTAATTCTTAGGTATTCTTTAATGACTAGCATAGTACCACTGAATTGACATACGGCCAATTTGGTGCCTATATTTAAAAAGGGATCATGGTCTTTACCAAGTAACTATAGACCTGTTAGTTTAACTTCTATAGTTGGGAAGATACAGGAGAGTTTAATAAAAGACCACATACAGTAGATGAGTTTTTGCTAGGAAAAAAATATTTTAAGCAACAGACAGCATGGATTAATGAAAGACAGAAGTTGTCAAACAAATCTGATTTATTTTTATGAGGAGGTAAGTAAAACCTTGGACAGAGGGGTGGCTGTGGCGTTTGACACCGTTCCCCACACGGCTAATGTGTAAGGTAAAGTCTACAGATCTGACCTTTTTACTATTAATATATTTAAAGAATTTTTGAGGGTTTGTCCTGCTATTTTTTGCAATCTGTGGTTCGTTTTGAATTTTTGCGTCCGTGATTTCCTTTTTACATATTCTGTCATATTCTTTGTAACATTTAAACGATGATAGTGTTCCTAATGTCTATATTTTTTAAAAGCTCTTCTCTTATTATTTATAGTTTTTTTAACATTGGCCGTGAGCCACACAGGTTTTATTTTTAGCCATTTAAACATATTTCCCATGAGATTATACTTGGCAGTGAGTTCACATACAGTCTTTTTGAAGAATTCCCCTTTCTTTTCTGTGTTCATCAATGCCAATATTACCTCCCAGTCTAAGACTTGGAAAGCAGCCCTTGTCCTTGGAAAATTTGCTTCCTTAAAGTTAAAGTGGATGTACACCCGATTCATAAAAAAATTGAGCTGGGCACATATATCTGCAGTGTTTTCTTATCTCTCTCCAAAGCCCTGAGTCCTGACTTTCTCCTGCTCCTTAGCTCTGCTATTAGCCTGATAACTTCTGACAAGTTCTCCGACACAGGAGATAAAAGCAGCCTGAAATTTGTGTCAAGGGAGGTTGCTATAAATAGATTAGCAGACAGCTTGACTTATCAGAGCAGAGCTCTACACATTCCTTTCTTCCTTTGACTATGTGGAGTAGGGGTGTGTGCCTTTCCTCCAGTCAGCGGTCTTGACTGTATGCCCAAACTTCCCACTCAGTGTTGAACAGGAAAAGAAAAATCTGTAACACGATGTGCACTTTCTAAAGGATATTTACAGCTGAAGACAGCAGATATACATGTAAAACTTATGTAGGGAGATTTGTTTCATCCTGGTGTATTATATGAGGCTGTTCATTTCACTGGGTATATGTGAAGGTTTACATCCACTTTAAGTGTGTTTACATTTCCTGTATATGTTTGTTGCTTACAGCTTACAATAAATGAAACCATTTCATGTTCACTGCTATGCATATGTTCTTTTACATGAACATTAGCAATAAGCTCTACATGGTTTGAGATTACTAAATCCAGCAGAGCATCATTCCTAGTTGAGGCCCCTATAAACTGTACCATGAGTTGTCTATTAATAGGTTGTAAAGATCCGGGTGATTATGTTCAAGTGGTGTATGCATTTTCAGGAACACCGGTCAGTCCAGACTGTATTTGTAAGGGCATGGCAGCCCAATTTTCTTTAAAGGACATAAAGTTCAAAGAAAATAACAGCAATCTTCCCTCGCAGGGGGCTTCCACCATTACTGTATAACAAAAACTTCAGCCTCCTGGCTTACTCACTCTTGCTTAATCAAACTCCCTCCTGGAGCTTATTTGGTCAGATTCATGCTGCTTGGTCATGGGCCACATCTGCCTCCTGTAGACATGCACGCTCAGACTGCCACCTGCAGCCTTAGACTCCTAGAGACCTCCTGTCCCTCTCTCATGGAGCTGTCTCCACCTGGAACTCTCCCTACTTCTAGACCAGGCCTCCTGCCTGTAGGGTGGAGCTGTCTCCAAGTGCAAGCTCTGAGCTCTCTTCCTGAGATGCATATGAACCCAGCCCACAGGTGTGCAATCATCATGCCTGTCTTTGCAAAAACCATGCTGAACGTGTTAATACACACAGTGAAACTGGGTTGCCTCTCCACATATCCTCCCCTCCTGTTTCGCACCGGAGGGAGAAATATAACACCCTTCTTCCTAAAGGGGCACTCCACCCACCTCTTTTTCTGGGTGTGCTTCCACATGCACTTCTCCCTAATCTCCATTTCTTTTCACCTCCCCCATACCTACTCTCCCAGGACTGTAGGGGGCCTACTTTTACACTAGTAAGAAGAGCTGACAAAACTGTAATCCTTGAAGTGTCATTTATTGGTACATCAGCGTGACAATAAAACAATAAAACTGACGCATTTCGGCAATAGCCTTAGTCCTAGGTCTACTTTTACACCCACTGTCAGGTACTAGCTCCACTGCAACCAGCGCTATCTGTATTGCAGGTTCGCTAATACCTGTGTGGGTACCCTTGGCAGCCAACTTCTCAAAAATGCACAATTCAAAATCAGCAAGAACTCTTGTCCCATCACCTGCTAGGACAGGGTCTGAGGAGGGACCCCACACATGCCAGCAGTTACTCCCTATGAGACCTTCCCACAGTTTCACATTGCCCCCTGTTGTCCAACACTCCATCAGCGACTGTTCTTGCACAACAATTTTTTCCACAACAGTTTCTTTTACCGCTGTTTTTTTTTCTGATACCTCTGCCTTGTCTAACAGTGCTCCAGAGTGCCTCTCATACACAACTTTTGTATGAAGCAATCCAGCACACTGTGAGACAACCTTCCACATTAATACAAAACATTGCATTAAACGATTCCACCTTTTGCGATTTCTACACAGTACAGCCTGCAACATCCAGCCCCAATCGGTAGTACCCCGTGGTACGAGTTCTCCAAACGCAGGAGAGGATGGCAGGATATACACTGGCTGTACCCTTCATGGTTTTAACATTTCCTTAAGCATGACTGTCACAAAATACACATTTTTCCCTTTATGCATTGTGGACAAAACTTTTGCTGTATTCCCCATGCGGTCACAGGGTGAAATTAAAGACTTTTGGGCCTCCCAGCCCTTTTTGTGGGAATAGGGAGCCACCTCTTCATAGCAGCCCCACTATTCAGATGACACTTCACTGATTGCTATGGGAGACCACACTCTCCCTGCAGAACTTCTCCAGCCCTCTCCAACTGGTTGTAATGGTTCCTCTTGAGCCCACCAGCCAGGACTCTCATCAGGATCATTCCACCATCCACCACAGGTCTCACTATTGACCTATTGGCTTTGTTGCTACGGGCAACAACATGCATTTTTGTGGTAACAGACACACAGTTACTTTAGAAAAATGTTTTGGCATACTGTCTCCTTAAGGCTGAGACACAGCGCATTTCTCTTTGCTCCACACAGTAACAGCAATACACACAGTCTCTGACACTCACGGTTTCCGGCATGCGAGGATCTGGACCAGCGCTATCCGTGCCCAATGGCAATTCCTCCACCAATTGTAAAGATCCGGGGTGATTTTTAGGAGGGGAGGGCTGGCAGCCTTTGGCCTGTGGGGCAAGTCCAGTCAAGTGGCCCATTAAATTATGGAATCAGCTCACCATCCATCTGCACCACATGATTGCCCGCACACAGAGAGAGAGAGAGTGAGGGAGACTGCTCCACATTGGCCCAGAGGGGGAGCGACCACTCCACATTGCCTGCACAGACAGCGGGAGAGACCACTTGACACTGACTGCACAGAGAGAGAGACTGCTTCACACTGCCTGCACAGAGAGAGAGAGAGGCCGCTTCACACTGCCTGCACAGAGAGAGAGCCTCTTCACACTGTCTGCACAGAGAGAGAGAGAGACCACTTCACACTGCCTGCACAGAGAGAGAGACCGCTTCAAACTGACTGCACGGAGAGAGAGAGAGAGAGACGGCTTCACACTGCCTGCACAGAGAGAGACCACTTCACACTGCCTGCACAGAGAGAGAGAGAGACCACTTGACATTGCCTGCACAGAGAGAGAGACTGCTTCACACTGCCTGCACAGAGAGAGAGAGCGACCGCTCAACATTGCCTGCACAGAGAGCGGGAGAGACCACTTGACACTGCCTGCACACAGAGAGAGAGACTGCTTCACACTGCCTGCACAGAGAGAGAGAGAGGCCGCTTCACACTGCCTGCACAGAGAGAGAGCCGCTTCACACTGCCTGCACAGAGAGAGAGAGCGACCACTTCACACTGCCTGCACAGAGAGAGAGACCGCTTCAAACTGACTGCACAGAGAGAGAGAGAGACGGCTTCACACTGCCTGCACAGAGAGAGACCACTTCACACTGCCTGCACAGAGAGAGAGAGAGACCACTTGACATTGCCTGCACAGAGAGAGAGACTGCTTCACACTGCCTGCACAGAGAGAGAGAGAGCGACCACTCCACATTGCCTGCACAGAGAGCGGGAGAGACCACTTGACACTGCCTGCACACAGAGAGAGAGACTGCTTCACACTGCCTGCACAGAGAGAGAGAGAGACCGCTTCACACTGCCTGCACAGAGAGAGACCGCTTCAAACTGCCTGCACAGAGAGAGACCGCTTCACACTGCCTGCACAGAGAGAGACCGCTTCACACTGCCTGCACAGAGAGAGAGACCGCTTCACACTGCCTGCACAGAGAGAGAGACCACTTCATACTGTCTGCACAGAAAGAGAGAGACCATTTCACACTGCCTGCACAGAGAGAGAGACCGCTTCACACTGCCTGCACAGAGAGAGAGAGAGACCACTTCACACTGCCTGCACAGAGAGAGAGAGACCACTTCACACTGCCTGCACAGAGAGAGAGACCACTTCACACTGCCTGCACAGAGAGAGAGAGACCACTTCATACTGCCTGCACAGAGAGAGAGAGACCGCTTTACACTGCCTGCACAGAGAGAGAGAGAGAGAGAAACCGCTTCACACTGCCTGCACAGAGAGAGAGAGAGTGAGGGAGACTGCTCCACATTGGCCCAGAGGGGGAGCGACCACTCCACATTGCCTGCACAGAGAGCGGGAGAGACCACTTGACACTGACTGCACAGAGAGAGAGACTGCTTCACACTGCCTGCACAGAGAGATAGAGAGACCACTTCACACTGCCTGCACAGAGAGAGAGACCGCTTCAAACTGACTGCACAGAGAGAGAGAGAGAGACGGCTTCACACTGCCTGCACAGAGAGAGACCACTTCACACTGCCTGCACAGAGAGAGACCACTTGACATTGCCTGAACAGAGAGAGAGAGACTGCTTCACACTGCCTGCACAGAGAGAGAGAGAGCGACCACTCCACATTGCCTGCACAGAGAGCGGGAGAGACCACTTGACACTGCCTGCACACAGAGAGAGAGAGACTGCTTCACACTGCCTGCACAGAGAGAGAGAGACCACTTCACACTGCCTGCACAGAGAGAGACCGCTTCAAACTGCCTGCACAGAGAGAGAGACTGCTTCACACTGCCTGCACAGAGAGAGAGACCGCTTCACACTGCCTGCACAGAGAGACCACTTCACACTGTCTGCACAGAAAGAGAGAGACCATTTCACACTGCCTGCACAGAGAGAGAGACTGCTTCACACTGCCTGCACAGAGAGAGAGAGAGAGACCGCTTCACACTGCCTGCACAGAGAGAGAGAGACCACTTCACACTGCCTGCACAGAGAGAGAGACCGCTTTACACTGCCTGCACAGAGAGAGAGAGAGAGAGAGAGAGAGAGAAACTGCTTCACATTGCCTGCACAGAGAGAGAGAGAGACCGCTTCACACTGCCTGCAGAGAGGGAGAGACCGCTTCACACTGCCTGCACAGAGAGAGACCACTTCACACTGCCTGCACAGAGAGAGAGACCACTTCATACTGCCTGCACAGAGAGAGAAAGAGAGACCGCTTCACGCTGCCTGCACAGAGAGAGAGAGACCGCTTCACACTGCCTGCACAGAGAGAGAGAGAGACCGCTTCACAACGCCTGCACAGAGAAAGAGAGAGAGAGACCACTTCACACTACCTGCACAGAGAGAGAGAGAGAGATCGATTCACACTGCCTGCACAGAGAGAGAGAAGGAGACAGCTTCACACTGCCTGCACAGAGAGAGAGAGACCGCTTCACACTGCCTGTACAGAGAGAGAGAGAGAGAGAGACTGCTTCACACTGCCTGCACAGAGAGAGAGCACGCTTCACACTGCCTGCACACAGAGAGAGAGAGAGAGACCGCTTCACACTGCCTGCACAGAGAGAGAGAGATTGCTTCACACTGCCTGCACAGAGAGAGACACCGCTTCAAACTGCCTGCACAGAGAGAGAGAGAGACCGCTTCACACTGCCTGCACAGAGAGAGACTGCTTCAAACTGCCTGCACAGAGAGAGAAAGAGACTGCTTCACACTGCCTGCACAGAGAGAGAGAGACCGCTTCACACTGCCTGCACAGAGAGAGAGAGAGGCCGCTTCACACTGCCTGCACAGAGAGAGAGCCGCTTCACCATGTCTGCACAGAGAGATAGAGAGACCACTTCACACTGCCTGCACAGAGAGAGAGACCGCTTCAAACTGACTGCACAGAGAGAGAGAGAGACGGCTTCACACTGCCTGCACAGAGAGAGACCACTTCACACTGCCTGCACAGAGAGAGAGAACGACCACTTGACATTGCTTGCACAGAGAGAGAGACTGCTTCACACTGCCTGCACAGAGAGAGAGAGGCCGCTTCACACTGCCTGCACAGAGAGAGAGACCGCTTCACACTGTCTGCACAGAGAGAGAGAGACCACTTCACACTGCCTGCACAGAGAGAGAGACCGCTTCACACTGCCTGCACAGAAAGAGAGAGACCGCTTCACACTGCCTGCACAGAGAGAGAGAGACCACTTCACACTGCCTGCACAGAGGGAGAGACCACTTCATACTGCCTGCACAAAGAGAGAGAGAGCTTTACACTGCCTGCCCAGAGAGAGAGAGAGAGAGACCGCTTCACACTGCCTGCACAGAGAGAGAAAGAGAGAGACCGCTTCACACTGCCTTCAGAGAGGGAGAGACCGCTTCACACTGCCTGCACATAGAGAGAGAGAGAGAGACTGCTTCACACTGCCTGCACAGAGAGAGAGAGAGACTGCTTCACACTGCCTGCACAGAGAGAGAGAGACCGCTTCACACTGCCTGCACAGAGAGAGACCACTTCACACTGCCTGCACAGAGAGAGAGAGAGAGACTGCTTCATACTGCCTGCACAGAGAGAGAGAGAGAGACCGCTTCACGCTGCCTGCACAGAGAGAGAGAGACCAATTCACACTGCCTGCACAGAGAGAGACCACTTCACACTGCCTGCACAGAGAGAGATAGAGAGACCACTTCATACTGCCTGCACAGAGAGAGAGAGAGAGACCGCTTCACGCTGCCTGCACAGAGAGAGAGAGACCGATTCACACTGCCTGCACAGAGAGAGAGAGACCACTTCACACTGCCTGCACAGAGAGAAAGAGAGAGAGAGACCACTTCACACTGCCTGCACAGAGAGAGAGAGAGAGAGAGAGACCGATTCACACTGCCTGCACAGAGAGAGAGAAGGAGACAGCTTCACACTGTCTGCACAGAGAGAGAGAGACCGCTTCACACTGCCTGCACAGAGAGAGAGAGAGAGACCGCTTCACACTGCCTGCACAGAGAGAAAGACCGCTTCACACTGCCTGCACAGAGAGAGAGAGAGAGAGACCGCTTCACACTGCCTGCACAGAGAGAGAGAGAGATTGCTTTACACTGCCTGCACAGAGAGAGAGACCGCTTCACACTGCCTGCACAGAGAGAGAGCGACCACTTCACACTGGCTGCACAGAGAGAGAGAGAGACCGCTTCACACTGCCAGGGCCGGATTAGGAGCATCATGGGCCTGGTGCTGAGGATTTTGGTGTGCCTTCTTATGGAAATGCCCAGACAATTTTCAGCGCTGTCACACTGTAAACGACAATTGCGCGGTCATTCAACACTGTACCCATATGACATTTATATCATTTTTTTCACACAAATAAAACTTTCTTTTGGTGGTATTTAAACACCACTGAGTTGTTTATTATTTTGCTAAACATAAAAAAACTGACATTTCTAAAAAAAAATTTTCTTAGTTTGTTATAACATTTTGCGCATAAGTAATTTATCTTCTTCACTGATGATACTACACTGATAGGCAGCACTGATGGGCACCAATGAGGCAGCTCTAATATGATATGCAGCACCAGGGCCAGATTAAGCGCATCGTGGGCCTGGTGCTGCAGGTTTGGGAGTGGCAGGGATATGGCGAAAGTAACGTCATATCTCAGCTCCCCTCTTATTGGACACCCTCCTGTGTTTCCGGGAGCCTGTGCTGGCTTGTGCACAGACTTGGTCGCAGCCACAAAGTTGTAATGCTAGGGAGGCCTGAAATTTGATTTACCAAGCTTCCGTAAGAGCTGTGTGGCGGTGTGTGCTCTGAGGCGAAAGTTTCCCAGCCATCAGACTACAGTGATCACTGCCGGCAGATATAGCAGCCAGCAGTGATTGACATAAAAAAAAAAATGACACGCTGGTTGTACTGGAGTCAGTTAATAGATCGAATTATGTACAACCAGTCTGCTCATAGATAGATTGAAATTCTGCTGCTTCAGCAAATATTTCAGTCTGTCTATGGTGGCCTAAGTTCACCAGTCTCTGGGTTTAATAATATCCTCAAATCTTCTAAAAGGAGTGCTCCATTTAGGTGTAGAAATTAACTTTGAATTCTACCTTATATACAGAACTCTCTTTAGGTATAAGATGTGCACATCTAATACCTACAGAGAGTAATGAAAATTATGTGCGTTCAAAACCGTGAACCGTGCCATTCCCTGCAGGGATTGGCATTTAGAAGGTTAAAATAGGCAGGGAGGAAATGTGATGATACCTCCTCACTGCCTGTCAAATGCCTCAGAAAAGTGACCCGAGCATGGATCGCTTTTTAGTGGAGTGGCAGTGCCTGCGACAAGTGAATAGCTTTTGGGCTCATACAGGTGTGCTGTGTTTGGCTGCAGTGCTGGTGTACCGATTTCTTTAGCCGCAGTCCCCGAGACTTCTTTTTGGTTGCACATTTTTGCTGCATTTTCTAAAACTGCACCAAAGATGCAGCATGCAGGACTTTTTTTGTGCACTTTCAGAACATGCAGTAAAAATGTACAACCTAAAAGAAGTCTATGGGACTAGGGGCACTATGCAGGAAGACTACCAGCTTTGCAGCATACCAGTGTCAGTGTGAACCTCTTTATACCACCGAGGAGGGCAAGGTACTGTCACAGGCTGCTAGAAAGAAAACTCTTTAGCTGCAGAGGGGGAGGGAGAGGGATTTGGGAGAGAGAGCAGGGAGGGAGGAGGAGCTCTTTTTGGTTGCCATGAACAATCTCAAGTTTCCAGGCAGAAAGAACGGTATATATAATATAAAACTGCATGCAGCGCACTGGACAGAGCACTAGGGACAAAAGGGATGTGAAATGATTTCATACAGTAATGTAATCTGTAAGATTACAGTGTACTGTATGTGTTATGAATTTTGTACTTTTTGTACTTTGTTAAATTTTCTGCCGGGCTACGCCCCCATGCGTTCCGACGCTCGCATGGAATGAGCCCGGCACACAGAGGCATGGGGCGGAGGACTCAGCCCCGTGGACACAGCGGGGGGACATTGCAGGATCCTGGGGACAAGTTAAGTACACTGTACCAGGATTCTGCAATGCAATTCCGAGAGTGGTACTGAAATTTATCCCCGAGCCACACTCGGGAATACCGCCAGGGAGGTTAATCAAACTCCCTCCTGGAGCTTATTTGGTCAGCTTCGTGTTGTTCAGTCGCGGGCCACATGACAGACATGCACGCTCAGACTGCCACCTGCAGCCTTAGACTCCTAGAGACCTCCCGTCCCTCTCTCGTATAGCCGTCTCCACCTGGAACTCTCCTGACTCCTAGACCAGGCATCCTGCCTGTAGGGTGGAGCTGTCTCCAAGTGCGAGCTCTGAGCTCTCTTCCTGAAAAGCAGATGAACCCAGCCCACAGGTATGCAATCATTGTGTCTGTCTTTGCAAAAACCAGGCTGAAGGCGCTAATACACACAGTGAAACTGGGTCGCCTCTCCACATAGTGTATACATTTTTGCCCTTTAATTGTTCCTGCAGTGCCATTACTCCAGTCAATTTCCGGGTAGTTAAAATCTCCCATTATTATTATCACTGTCCCAGCCCTTGCAGCCCTTTCTATCTGTGCAGTCTCCATCTTCTCATTAACACTAGGAAGTCTATAATCCAATGATGAGTGGAAATGTGAATAAATTACTGCGCCACCGGTGTGGAAATAAGCTGCTAACAAACACAACAATAAGACTAATTGTATGCAAAAGGTGAGTGGAAAAAGAGTAGCACTAAAAAAATATAAACCCTAGAAATTAATCTAGGGATAAGTGCACCTGCACCTCTACAATTGTGTGAAAAGGAAATTTGAAACTAAACCAAATAAGGTGAAGAGGATATTACCTTGACAACCGGTACACACGGTAATATCTAAAGTGCACATATATACACATCAATGTTTAAATAAACAAAAAAAAAATTGGTGAAGTGATAAGTCCAAACACATGAGTTTTTTGGAGACCATCCATGACAATCTTTAGTGGAATAAATGTTGGTATATCCCCAAAAAGGTTGCAGATGATGATATTCAAATAATCAAAAATCAAATGACACCCAGGGCTGTGCTTCCGTCACCAGGGGAAGGGGTAGGTACTCTTATGCCCCGAACACACGGTCGGACATTGATCGGACATTCCGGCAACAAGATCCATGGATTTTTTCCGACGGGTGTTGGCTCAAACTTGTTTTGCATACATACGGTCGCACAAAGTTGTCGGAATTTCCAAACACCAAGAACGCGGTCACGTACACCCTTTGGGCTCCTTTTGTTAACCTCGTGTTAGTAAAAGTTTGGTGAGAGACGATTCGCGCTTTTTCAGACTCGTGGTTTTCAGTTCGTTTTTCTGGTGTTCAGTTTGTGCTTGTGGGTTTGTATCTGTTCTTCAGTGCGTGCAGCGAGTTACCATTGACTTGTCATTGTGTTCTTGTTCGTTCGTTACTGATTTTCAGGTCACTCTTCACAGGCCTTGCTGTTCTTCAGTGCATTCTGTTACTTCGTTCTGAGCAGCCGACCGTTTTCTAGCCATGTTGCGTGTACGTACTCATCGTAGAGTTCGTGCTGTGCGGGGGCTTGGTGTTGGGGTTCTTACTTTGACACAAGCCCAGTCCATGAACACGGCGAGGAGGACTTCATGGACCAAGAATTGGTTGCTCCAGCGTGACCAGTTCTGTCACATGCCTTTTCAGGAACTTTCTCCGGATGACGGACCCCGTATTTCACCGTTTGTTGGCTTTGATGACCCCCTGGCGTACTTGGCAATGGAGAGAAGCCTGCAGGACCTTAAGTTCTCGACAGGTATCTCCCCCCAGGCTCTGGGGATCATTATCCCAGAGACCTGTTCTGCCATCATTCAGGTCCTGCAGAAGGAGTATATTAAGGTAAGATTTTTATCCTTTAAATACCCCCTAAAATGTGTAAAATTGTGATTTGTGCTTTAAATTCATGCAGAGTGCCAGAGGTTTTTTTTGGGGGTCACAAAATCATTTGGAACCCTCCCTCCCCCAACTGCTAACTCAGCTGATACCAATTCTCTATCTATCCTGAGTCCTCTATCTGCTGACTTTGCAAAACCCATACACACTATACCCACCTCTTTTGTGGTCATATTTATGAATGAATTCCCCAAAGCATGTAGTGCAAGGGCCTGTCTGAATACTTTCAAATGGTAATGTTCAAAGTTTTTGTATCTTATTATTATCTTGATAGGTAATAGCAGAATGTAAAAATGTGCTAAAATGTGTACAGTGTGTATTTATCTCTTTGTATTATGACACTTCTTACCTGTCCAGTGGGCTGCCAATAGTGTAAGTAAGGAGGGGCTGGCCAAAGTAATACACATTATTTATGCATTCAGCTCTCAATGAAGTGGAGAGGGTTACCTGTCCAAAACATCTACCCCCCCCCATAAAATTTCTAAAATGGCCCATGAGAGGGGGCGGAATCTGATAGGTGGACCTTATACCTTTAAATCTTTAAATACTCCCTAAAATAAATGTTATACTGATGCTGGCCAAGAATGTTTGTGTCTAATCTGCTTTCCATGTTTATGTGCAAAATGATTATTTTTTTATTCTTGTTTGACTCCACAGTTTCCTTTCAACCCACAGGAATGGCAGACTGCGGCCTGCCACTTTGCCCAGCGGTGGGACTTTCCTAACTGCGGAGGGGCAATTGATGGGAAACACGTCCACATCGTCCCACCACCCAACTCGGGCTCATACCATAACAAATACAAGGGGTTCAATAGTATTGTGATGTTGGTGGTGGTGTCAGCTACTTACAAGTTCTTGTATGTGGACGTGGGGAAGAATGGCTGGATGTCAGATGGTGGAGTCATTGCCCACACGGAGTTCTACAGGCGTCTCCAGAATGGCAGCTTAAGCTTGCCACCTCCAGAAGACAATGCAGAAGGACTCCCATTCGTCTTCGTTGTGGATGAAGCGTTTGCGCTGGGGAACCATCTTATGTGGCCATTCCCTATGAGGACCCTCACCCCAGACCAGAGGGTTTTTAATTACCGGCTGGCCAGAGCCAGAAGAGTGGTGGAGAACACGTTTGGCATAATGGCCAGCCGGTTCCGCCTATTTCTTACACCGATACACATGGCAGAATATAAACTCAGTCACATCATCCTGGCTTGCTGTGTTCTCCACAACTTTTTAAGGAGAAATTCTGTGAAGTATGCTGGCTCAGTTGGGCCTGAAGCCGAAATTATTAATCTCAATGAACCAACCCTGACGGCGCTTGAAGCTGGCCGTCCTGGCTTGCCCCCCCAGAGTGCCCGCGAGGTCCATATAAGATACATGGAATACTTTGCGGGTAGGGGGGCCATCAATATCCCAGACAATGTCTGAGACATTTTTTAAATAAAAAAATATTTTAAACTGAACAAATATTTGCTTAGATTTACTGCTTGTCTTTCTTTTAGCTGACCCTGACTGAAATTTGGGGAGTCCTGAAAATGACGTGATTGTGTAAAATTAAAAAGCACTGTTGGGTGTTATTTACTAAAGGCAAAGACACTTTGCACGACAAGTGCACTTGAGACTGCACAGAAACTGCACTTGTAGTGCAAAGTGGATATGTCTTTAGTAAATAACCCCCATTGTCACTGAAAACACCAACTTTACAACCCAAAAATGCTTTTGAGCATTGAAAGAAAAAGCCACACATTGTTGATTATCAATCTTTTTAATCAAAGCACAATCACACGTGCATTTATAAAAGGTTTATAAAACAAACCAACATGTTTGTTGTATAACAATTTTTTAGGTGACTTTAAAAGTAGAAATGTCCTTTTAAGGTAAAACAGGCATGTTTAAAACCAACAAGAAATACACAAATCTGGAACTTACAAAGTTCAACTTTTGTAGACACTGAAGGCAATATCAGACATGAGTATTTATAAACTGTGTTTGATATTGCGTTCAGACAAGGTGATGTCACCCCTGGAAAAACCAAATTTTGAAGATGCACACAAATTGCCTAATGTCAACATGTGCTAGCTGCCATCATGGGCAATGGACATGTTTTGGGGGTGCAACCCCTTCCTCTCAGCTACTTTATTATTGAGGAAGGGGTTGCACCCCCAAAACGCGTACATTGATCTCCCGTGATGGCAGATAGCACATATTGACACATAGGTTGGACTTGATGGACTTGTGTCTTTTTTCAACCTCACCTACTATGTAACTATGTAACTATATCTTCAAATTTGGCTTTTCTATAATATGTCACAAAATTTTCACAAAATTGTCAGAAAAACAAAAAAACTAAGCACAAATAAAAGTTAGGGATTTCGAGGGGTTTTAAACTCTCCCTAAAACATCAGTGATGTTCTTCATTTTGTTTTGAACATCATTGATGCTTTGCCTGATGTTTTCCAAGTCCCTATTACACTCCATGATCTCCTGATTAGGATCTGGGCACTTTCACTGGTGAAATGACCTTCATCCACAACATCACAATCACCTAAAAATATAGAAAAAAAACACACCGTGTATTATAAATATGCAGGCATCCATCTCCTACCTGAGCCTGTGGTCGCAGACACTCACCTGTTGTGGTGGCAATTTCCACCACGTCTCCCTCCTCCTCCTCTGCTTGGCTTTGTGGGATTTCCACTTCTTCATGAGGTGGGGGGTCTGTTGTCTCCTCTGATGAGTGGTGTCCTCAGAGTCTTTTCTCCCCTATGTAAAAAAATAAGTATACTTAGCACGCAGATATTTGATGACAGAAATAGGAATATGAAACATTGCTTGAAAGTGGGGTACAATTGTCTATTTTGGCAGAGTTCCAAGATGAAGAAATATTGTTTTCCTTTGTCAAGCTTGAATACTTACCTGTTTTGTACAAGCTTCACAGATGGAGTCACCCCTATAGTATACACTGGAGCACCTGTGTGGGCCCCCTAATAAAAAGGGTGTTCTGGTGTCCCACACTAGTGCTCCAGCGTCCAGATGTGTAAACAGCTGCTGAGTGTCCTCTCCTTACTAGTTTGCTGTTCATTCTAGTTACAAACCCATCTAGACACCAAAATTATATTAAGAGAAGTAGGCCAGAAAAAATGTATTGAAATGCATCTGGCCAAAACATGGTGTTTTAGTGGCCGAACAAACAATGTTCCTTCGAACGAATAATGTGTCCATGAACATGAAAGTTGCCATTTTAAACTGTACAACAGTAAAGAAAAGCACATGGAGCAGCACGAACGTTAGAAAAATAACGAATAGGAACAAAGGACAACTACTTACTTTTTTGAAGCACTCTCCTGTTCCTTCTATACTGATCATGCTCCCTTAATTTGAGGATCGACCACCGCTTCCTCAGTTAATCCTTGGATCGCCGTACCCCAAAATTTCGCTGCAGACTCTTCACAACTTTCGCCATGATCTTGGCCTTTCTAACATTGGGGTTGGGATAAGGTCCATACTTCCCATCATAGTCGGCCCTCTTCAGTATGTCGACCATCTCCACCATCTCAACAAAGGCCATATTTGATGCCTTAAATCGTCTCCTCCGGGATCGTGACGTTTCTGGCTCTGGGCTTTCCTCCTCCTCCTCGTTGTTGCTCTAATTAGCACGCACCTGCTCTGTCTCCGCCATGTGCTCTTCCCCACTGCGCCCAAAGAGAAGGGGCGGGGAATAGACTAGAAAGAACGTCAGGGGCGGGCGGAGTTTCATGCATGCGCAGTGTATATAAAGCGTAACACGCATGCGTAGTACGTATGATCTGTAAGCGGAGGAAGGAGTATCGGAAGCGCCGATCGTGATAACGAAGGTAACATTTAAACTTGGGCCTATAATGCTTATAGATTGAGGCCTATATTGGGAGAAGATTAGGAGAGTTTAGCCTGACATTATGGTTTGTCTTGTGTTGTGTCTTGCAGAGAAAATGGATGGCTTCAATGACCACAACTTCCTCCCCCGTTCATAGACAAGGGAGCTGCCCTGTCTGTGGCAGGTGAAACATCCACATTATAATCATAAACAAAAGAGGCAGGCAGCGCTGGAGAAACTGCTGGAGTTGATGTAGCCGGTGGTCCCCACAGCAACCATCCCCTATTTAAAAGCCAAAATTGCTGGCCTGAGGAGCACTTATCTTAGGGAGTGCAAGACGGTCCAGGATTCCCAGAGATCCGGAGCTGCAGCAGATGACGTTTATGTCCCCAGGCTCTTGTACAGTCAGGGAATCCCTCTCAACCCTTCTTTCCACTCTTCCTTCCACCCTATCTTCCACCCCAGCTGAGGCTTCCGACGTCCAACCTGGGACTTCCAGCCAGGAAGAAGTGGAGGAGCCCAGCTGGAGTCAGGTATAGCATTGTTCTACATATTTCTGGTCAATAAATAAATGATGTTTACTAGATGTTATTATTGATCACTAATTGCTGATTTAATAAAGTGTTTTACATATCAATAGACAGTAATGGTCAAAAATAATTGGGACAAGAATGAAAAATGCTGGGCTCAGAATGATAATCTGTTATATTTGTTAACATTCAATTTACAACAGTCATGAGCTGAAAATTGTGTGTGATTGATGAAGAAAAAACTAAAACTATGTCCCTTTTTCATACACAGGAAGACCTCAGCCAGGAGGAGGCTGTGGAATGTGGCACTCAGGAGGAGGCTGTGGAATGTGGCACACAGGAGGAGGCGGGGGTTAGTGGCAGCCAGGAGGAGGCGGGGGTAAGTGGCAGCCAGGAGAAGGCCGAGCCCAGTAGGAGCCTCACAGAATCCTAGGTTCCTCCCCTCCGCCTTCCAAACAAAAGACCCAGGAAGGGGAGTAATGTGGAGGATTCAGCACTCAGGATGATTCAGGAGGCATCTGCGTCACTCAGAACCACCCCCACTCATGAAGAGGCGTTTGCCTCCATGGCTGCCACCAAACTGCAGGACATGCAGGAGGGCCAACGCCTCATGTGTGAGGAAATCATTTATCAAACATTAAATAAGGGATTGAGGGGCAAAATCACACCCAATACCCACCTGAGTGAGTTGCATCCTCCTCCTCCTGCCACAACTCCACCACCACAAACACAGCGTGGAAGGAAGACCAGAGAGTGATGGCCTGGGTTCAGTCTGGTCTGACAAAAGATGCAGGCTCTTGTATGACCACAGCCTGGGGACAGATATGTCATATGCTGCTGTTCATGATCTCTTGGACTTCTGGACCAGATTATACTCCCTTATATATGGACTCCTCAGGCCACCAATTTTGCAGTAAAATAATTGATGTGTGCCCTGGGGGCCAAAGGCTTCGCCTATTTTTGCTGTTTCTCCAGCGTTGCCTTCCTCTTTCTTTGGTTATGACCCCTTAATACATTTTTGGTTTGTTTTATTATACTCGCCTATGTGTGTTTTCCTTCAAAAAGGACAGTTTGTTTGTGAGGAGGCAGGTACATTTCAAAAATACAATGTGAAATTAACAAGAGACACCAACACCAAACAATCTCCTTGAGATTAAATAATACAAGATAATAATGGTGTTGTGGTAACTTGACACACAAAACACACACAAAACTATTCTGGAGTAATAAAAAAAAATGAAGAATAAAACACAAGATCAGACTTTAAAAAAAATCCAAAAAAAAACATATTTAATATAAAAACATCCAAAAAATAATATTTTTTCGGTAGATGTGACAAATAAAAATATTATATTGATGAAATCACGATAAATAATCAAGAAAGAAGTGTGTGAGAAGTCTGTGTGAATATGAGCAGCAAAACAACTTCATTCTTCTAGCATTATAAAGAAGAAGAGAGTGCGCTGCATTAAACATTTTAAAACATTGCAGCGTGACGAAAGTGCTATATCCATTCCGAGCGCTAATTTTACCAGACCGAGCAGTTCCATTTCGGAATTTATTCTGAGCATGCGTGGCACTTTGCGCGTCGGAATTGTCCACACACGGTCGGAATTGACGTGATTGGATTTTTTTGACGGAAAATTTTATAGCCTGCTCTCAAACTTTGTGTGTCGGAAAATCCGATGGAAAAAGTCCGATGGAGCCCACACACTGTTGGAATTTCCGATAACAAGCTCTGACAAAATCCGACCGTGTGTACAGGGCATTACCATGAGATGTGGACCCACACACCAGCGGCGGTGAGTCATGCAGGCAAGGATGCAAACATGAATTGCAGATTACGATCTCCTTGGGTGGTTGAGATGAAGATTCCCTCCAGTAGTTTTACAGCGGTCTGCAGGTACTGGAACCGAGGATTCAACCGGAATCTCCCAATGATACGTGATATCCACAGATCGCTCACCAATCAACAGTGGGAGCAATCGATCTTATTAACTATATGAAGTCCATAAACATCAATTACAAAGTTTAGATGTCACTCAAAATATATAGATGTAAAATACATAATTGCCCATTTTGATGAAGTCTGATGCATTTTATAGGATTTACAATTATGCATTTTACATCTATATATTTTGAGTGACATCTAAACTTTGTAATTGATGTTTATGGACTTCATATAGTTAATAAGATCGATGTCAAGTGGGGGCCATTTGCTCTTTATATTATTTTGGTGAATGACCAGCCTTATATGAAGGATTATGTGAGATGTGGCTCTCTTGTCACACAGGAGGGGGGTATACTGAGTACTGATGACTAGCAAGTGACGTGGGCTCCCCTAGACGCTGACTTAAGTCGGAGATCTTGGCGCCGATGGGCGTGGCTTTTCTTTTTTTTTTTTTTATATTCTTTATTTTTCAAAAAAAAAATTTTAATATCCACAGTAAAAACAAGGAGGATTTGAGGGGGGACAGACAACATGTTTAACCCTTAACAAGAAAACCAAAATACTAATTATACAAAATTTAATTTCCATATCTAAACCACCCCCATCTAGCCCCTCTCCCTCCCTATATTCATTCGTTGTTTTAAACATTTTCCACTTTTCCCACCTATTATTGAAGCCTTCTCTTCCCCCCTCTTCACAATGCCTAAGCCCTTCCATAATGTATGTGTCCTCGATTTTATTAAGCCATTCTCTAATTGTTGGACCCTCTGCTTCCTTGCATCTTTTCGGGATCAGGCTTTTAGCAGCATTGATCAGATGTATCAACATTGACTTTTTATATTCTTTTATTGGGATTTCTATCCCGTGGAAGAGTATCCTGTGGAAGAGGCAAACCCAGGGGTCCTCGGGGACCTCTACACTGGTGATTTCCTTAATATATTTTATCATTTCCTTCCAGTAAACTTTGATTTTAGGGCAACCCCACCAGACATGAGCCATAGTCCCTATCTGTTTACATCCCCTTCAGCATTCTTTTGTTAGCTCTATTTGGTATTTTGCTACAATGTCCGGGGTTCTGTACCACCTGGTTATGCACTTATAGTTCATTTCCACAACTCTAATATTCACTGAGGACCCATGTACCAGCCTCAATATTTTACCCACCTCTTGGTTCTTTCTCCGTTGTCCTATTTCCCTCTCCCAATTTTTAATGTATGAGGGGGCCCCCAGCTCTTTTCCCTCATTAAGAATTTTATAAATTCGCGAAGTACCTCCCCGTACTGTTTCCATATCACAAAGACGCTCCATAGGTGTTAGGTCTTCCCCTCCTCTGACCGGGCGAGGTAACGCAGCTACAAAGTGCTTAAGCTGGTGATATCGCCATTCATCCATGTCAAATATCGTATTTATCGGCGTATAACAAGCGCCGGCGTATAACACGCACCCCAAGTTTAGGAGGGAATTTTAAGGAAAAAAACTTTTAGGAGGGAAGTTTAAGGCAAAAACTTACATTTAAATGCCCATCAATGCAGCCTCATCAGTGTCCATCTGCAGCCTTGTCAGTGTCCATCTGTAGCATTGTCCCTCATTGCAGCCTTGTCAGTGTCCATCTGTAGCGTTGTCCCCCATTGCAGCCTTGTCCCCCATTGCAACCTTGTCCCCCATTGCAGCATTGTCCCCAATTGCAGCATTGTCCCCCATTGCAGCCTTGTCCCCCATTGCAGCCTTGTCCCCCATTGCAGCATTGTCCCCCATTGCAGCATTGTCCCCCATTACAGCTTTGTCCCTGATTGCAGCCTTGTCCCCCATTGCAGCCTTGTCCCCCATTACAGCATTGTCCCCGATTGCAGCATTGTCCCCGATTAAAGCCTTGTCCCCGATTGCAGCCTTGTCCCCCATTATGTCAGTGTCCATCAGTAGTCTGCAGCCTTGCCCTGTGTCGTTTGCAGACATCTGGCATTTAAAAATGGCGCCGCCGTTCTCAGCCGCTCTCTCCGTGGCTTTCGGCCATTCTCAGTGGCTTTCGGCCATTCCCGGCGGCTCTCGGCCGTTCTCGGCGGCTTTCGGCGGCTCACGCGGGACTGCGAGAGCTGCCGAGAATTGCCGAAAGCCGCCAAGAACGGCCAAGAGCTGCCGAGAATGGCGGAAAGCCGCCGAGAACATCCGAAACCCACCGAGAGCCGCCAAAAGGCTCATAATCGGCGGGGTATCGGCGTATAACACGCACACACGATTTTAAGGGGAAAAAAGTGCGTTTTATACGCCGATAAATATGGTACATCTTTTTTCATTTTTAAATCCTGCAGTGTGCAGATTTCCCCCTATGTGTTATGTGTCTCAGTTGTGCACTATGTTTTTTAATCCAGTTCCCTCCTATCAAATTTTTACCTGGTGCAAAATAATTATTGTCTTTTAATACCATTAGTGGAGAATTATATACCAATTTATTTTGTTTGTGAATCCTATCCCAAACCCTAATTACATTCTTTGTCATTATGTGTGTCTCAATTCCTATTAACCTATATTGTGGTGGTGTCCAAATATTCCTCCCTAAGTTTGTGTCTGCCAATGTGTGCTCAATTTTTACCCATCTTTTTTCACTCTCCATCTTAGCCCATTCAACTAGACGTGATAAAAGAACCGCATCATAATACTTTTTGAAGTCTGGTACTCCTATTCCTCCCTGGGCTTTCCCTTTTTTGAAGAATTGTAAGTGCTATTCTCGGTTTCTTGTTTTGCCATATTAATTTAACCATTAAAGATTTAATGATTCTGAAGTAAACTGGGGGTATGTAAACAGGGAGCATCTGAAATTTATATAAAACGTTGGGCAAAATAATCAATTTTAGTGCATTAATCCTACCCATCCAGGACAAGGGTCGAGATACTATTTTCCTGAATTCTATTTTTAATTCCTCCAATAGTGGTATGTAGTTTGCCTGATATATTTAACCATAGGCAGATGTCAATTTTATCCCAAAGTACTTAATTTCCTTCTTCCTCCATGGGAACTGAAATTCCTGCTGTAAATTCTGTTCTTCTTTTGAGTTTATATTTATATTTAATATCTCTGATTTGCCTGGGTTAATCTTAAAGTTGGACAGAGCCCCATATTTCTTAAGGACTTTCAGTAGATTGGGCAAAGAGATGCAAGGGTTGGAGGCGTAGAATAAAATATCGTCTGCAAATGCTGCCAATTTGTGTGTCTCCCCTCCCACCTCTATGCCCCCTATATCCACATTTCCCCTCACCGTCACCAGTAGGGGTTCCAGTGCCAGCACAAATAATAAAGGTGACAACGGGCAACCATGTCTCGTCCCGTTATGCATCCTAAAGGGGTAGACAATGTTCCATTGACCCTTACAGAAGCCGTGGGTCCTTTATAGAGCACCTTTATCCATTCCATCATCGTAGGGCCAATCCCCATTCCCTCCAGGGCTCCCATCATGAATCCCCAGTCTACCCTGTCGAAGGCTTTTTCAGCATCAACTGACAGGAATAGACTGGGGACTCCTCCGTCTCTTATTTTCTGAAGCAGAAGGAGCGTTCTTACCCCATTGTCCTTCCCTTCCCTACCTGGGACAAAACCCACCTGGTCGGGATGGACCACTGTCGGCATCAATTCTTTAATCCTATTGGCTAACCCTTTGCGAACACCTTATGCCTTGTTTCCACTGAGCGGATCGGTTCGGTTCAGTACGGTACGTTATTTTCAGTGTTTCCATTATGAAAGCGGCCCATACAACCAAATCAGACCGCACCATTCTGGGTCCTGCTTCAGATGTGGGGCCATAGAAAATGGTACAGTTCGGTTAGGGCGGAGCTACAATACATTCCACTGATTAGCGGACGTGTGATGCCATGCTAGGCATTTTTTCTAAACCCACGTATGGCCCCTGGCAGTCCAACTTGCAGTGGAAACGCTCACCTGAATAGGCCGGACCATTCTAGGCCAAACTGTACCGACCCAAACCGATCCGCTCAGTGGAAACGAGGCATAACAGGCCAGGTTTTATGTATTACTTTGGGGAGATGCAGACTAGAATACTGCAATCACTGATTACACAGGAAGAGGACGAAGAGGAGGATTGTGTCAGCATGGAGGTGGAGCCTGGCACTCAGCATCAGCAGCAGTCTTCAAGGGATCATTTACAGTCCGAAGAAACCCATGGACTTGTAGGTGGCTGGGAGGAGGTGGCTGCGGATCATGTCGTCCTTAGTGACCCAGAGGACTTTGGACCAAATGCCTCAGCAAACCTATGCTGCATGGCCTCCCTGATCCTGCAAAGCCTGTGGAAGGATCCTCGTATTCGTGGTATCAAGGGGAGGGATGATTACTGGCTGGCAACCCTCCTTGATCCACGTTACAAGAATAAGGTTGCGGACCTTATCTTGCCGTCGCAGAGGAAGCAGAGGATGAAACATCTTCGGGAGGCTTTGCAGAAAGGTTTGTGCAACGTGTTTCCAGAGCCTGGGAGGTTACAATTTCCTGGTCCTCCTGGACAACACGTTGCTGAGGCTTTGGTCAGTCACAGAAGGAGCAGTGGAAAAGGTAGCTGTCTGACCGATGCGTTAAGACAATTTTTTAGTCCGCAGCCCCAAGGTCTGATCGGTTCCAGCAACCATCTCCAGCGTCTGATTCACATGGTGCAGGATTACCTAGGGGCAAGATCAGACTTGGACACCTTTCCCACCGAAAATCCTCTGGGTTACTGGGTCTTAAGGATGGATCACTGGCCAGAGCTTGCACAGTATGCAATTGAGCTACTGGCCTGACCTGCATCCAGCGTTCTTTCAGAACACACATTCAGTGCTGCTGGAGGCTTTGTAACCGATCACAGGGTGTGCCTGTCCACCGAATCGGTCGATTGGCTGACCTTCATAAAAATGAATCAGTCTTGGATCACCAGCTACCAAGCACCTGATGCTGATGTAACCGATTTGATTTGTTTTTTAATGTGAGATCCCTTCAAGACTGCCTATGCTGATACTGAGTGACTATCCTTTATGCTGAGTGACAATCCTCTTCCTCCTCAATTTTCATGCTGATTCGTTTGTAAGAACATTTTTGGTTCTGGGCACTGCCACCAGTGGCCAAGGCCCAATTTTTCAGCCATGTAATTACAATTTTTGATGCAATACTTTGCAGCAGGGCTTATTCCTGCGCTCCAACTATAGTATCTGTGAGGGGTTGCAGTGTTGTGGCACCAGCACCAGTGCCCAAAGCCCAATTTTTCAGCCCCTGTTTAACAGGTGCGTATAATTACAATTTTTGATGCAATACTTTGCAGCAGGGCTCATTCCTGCGCTCCAACTATAGCATCTGTGAGGGGTTGCAGTGTTGTGGCACCAGCACCAGTGCCCAAGGCCCATTTTTTCAGCCCCTGTTTAACAGGGGCATGTAATTACAAATTTTGATGCAATACTTTGCAGCAGGGCTCATTCCTGCGCTCCAACTAGAGTATCTGTGAGGGGTTGCAGTGTTGTGGCACCAGCACCAGTGCCCAAGGCCCAAATTTTCAGCCCCTGAAAATCTCGGGGCGGAGGGTTATCTGGTGATAATAAGTTAAAAGCCATTAGAAAATGTGGGCGAAGTATTTCCTGAAAGGATTTTAATAGCCAGATGTTAGTCCATCAGGACCAGGACTTTTACAGGGTTTCAATTGTTTAAGAGCAATATCGACCTCTTCAGGAGATATAGGATGAGCCAGTTAATTTGCTTCCTGATCAGAAAGTCATTTAGGGGTATGTTTCGATAAGAATTCATTGATCATTTGAATGCGGGCACTTTTTCCAGATTGAGTATTGGAAGGTGCTAGATTATAGAGATGGGTGTAATAGGCCACAAAATTTTTAGCAATATCATCATTAGTAACTAACTTGTGTCCTGTGGAGTCATTTATAGAGTAGATATTTGTACCTTTCTTAGAACGAAGAGCGTTGACTAACAATTTCCCTGCTTTATTTCCATACTCATAAAAACATTTTTGAGATAAAACATAATTTAGTTTAGATTTTTTGTCTAGTTCTTCTAATAGTTCTTTCCTAGCTTGAACAAGTTCATGTAAGGATGATATTGCTTGTGTAGATTTATGTACCCTTTCCAAAATTTGAATGCAAGTTGTTAGTTTATTAATGTAGGACTGTCTTTCTTTTTTATGTTTAATGGAGATAGCGATTAAGTATCCTCTAATTATGCATTTGTGCACTTCCCAGCACGTCATTGGTGAAATGTCTGGTGAAGAATTGTTATATATATTGTTATCCGTAAGAAGGGATGGTTCTAAGCGTCATATTGAGGAGCGTGGTGTAACGTCTGGAAATGTTAGGATCTATGGTAGCTAGGATCTATGGTAGCGGAAGTGAGAAAAGTCAGGTCTCTTTGTGCAATAAAGAGGTAATCTAGAAGTCTAGAATAACGTTTATGTGGGGCAGAACAGAATGTATAATCTTTCATTGTGGGATATAGTGTACGCCAAGTATCATGTAGTGATAAGTTCTGAAGTTGAATTTTAATAGAGCGTAATGCTTTGTATTGAATAGATGAGGTACCAGTAGAAGTATCTTGAAGGGGATTAAGGTGAACATTGAAATCACCACCTAAAAATCACCACCTAAAAATCAGGATACCTTCTTGAAAGGAGAGAGTATGGAGAGTAGTCGTAATGTCGATCTAAAAAACTGATCTTGTTTAGAGTTAGGTACATATATATTTGCCAAAGTTATTGGTTTTCCATGAAAGGAACCTTTTAAAAAGAGGTAATGACCATTCAAATCTATATATGTGTTTGAAATTTGAAATGGGGATTGATACTAGTTTGGATTTCGAGGTCGGGTTGGTGGCATGTATGGAGATCGGGTATCGTGCATTAGAGAGTTTTGGGATGGAATCTGTTTTGAAGTGCGTCTCTTGTAAAAAGATTATATCTGCCATGTTTTTATCCATTGTGGAAAGCAGTTGTGAACGTTTTTCTGGGATGTTAAGACCTCTAATATTTAAGGAGATGATTTTAATAGTGGGCAAGATTGTCTTAGGATATGATTGGTCCATTTTGTGTATTAATATTATGTCAAAGACCAGGTAATTTGTATGTTAGAATAGTCAGGATTCGATGGAGGGGGAGGATAGGGAGTAGGAAAAGAGGGAGCTAATTAAGGTATAAAGAAGGAGGTTTAGCGAAAATAAAGCAAAAGTGTACGGGGTGAGATAAAAGGTACAGGTAGTCAACAAATAATC
Organism: Aquarana catesbeiana; assembly: GCF_042186555.1. NCBI lineage: Eukaryota > Metazoa > Chordata > Amphibia > Anura > Ranidae > Aquarana > Aquarana catesbeiana. Next base: position 537,270,114 of record NC_133324.1, on the reverse strand, counting down.
AGTTTATGGAATGGGGTTAAAGGGTTACACAATGAGTGTATAACAATGTGAGTGGAAAACCGGTGATTAACAAGAACCTGCTTGGCAATCCGTTAACCGTAGACACTTAATCTACTATGAGGCCGGACAATGTCAGTGGTATGGATAGTGATTTCTATAAATCGAAGACCTGAATAATGTCGGATACCACTGTGTGTGGACGAGATAAATCGAGTCAAAGATGGGTTTTCTTAATCAATGAGGTGTTACCCGCTAGACAGAGTCAAAATGTATATCAGAGGAGGTAAAGAGTATAAGACTGGGAATATTTGGCTTAATAAAGTAGGAGTGTGAAAATTTTTTGTTTCAAGGACATAAAATGAGAAAAGTTTCCCAAAAAGAAAAAAAAATGTATGATATAATTAGTGAGATGTGAATAACATGGGTATAGTAGGGAACAAGGTTGAATAATAAACCAATTAGTACTAAGAAAGTAATTTGTCGTTAGAACCAAGAGATGTCAAATAAACTTTATATTTAATAGAGTATAATATTCCTTATCCAGAATATGTAGGAAAAAGGAAAATTTCCAGAAAAAGGGGAATAGATTTACCATAACCATATTGAAATGAAAGGAGCAAATAGGGAACCATAAAGATTCATGAGGGAGAAATAATTCATAACTCAATATGGGATAAACCGTATAAAATCACATCTCCAGACAGGCAAATATAATAACTGAAAAAGATATTTAGTGAATAGTAGAAATGGGAGAAGTAGTAAAAAGCAAAAAATTCAATATCTGGGTAAGGAGTGATATAATAATATGTATAACAGGTAATAATCTAAATGAGTTAAATAGATCAATCGTAAACTTGTTTGTTAAAATGAGTTTGGGAGATGATCCACAGGAGTAAACATCTTAACGTAGAAGGGAGTTGTTATTATAATAAACAAAGGAAGACGCTCCCAACGTCATGAAAAGAAAAAATAAGGTAATTGAGCACAAGTTCCATATATCGGGTATATAACACATCTGTTATCCAGATGATAAATGTATTACCCATTTGTGTAAATGAACAAACAACCAATGTAGATAACAGTTATAGAATTGAAAGATATGCAGAGCAACAATGGATCATCTACCAAAATCTTCTCCAGCAAATAGAAAAATATGAACCAATTAATTGAGTAATATGCTAACATAAAAGCAAAAGATAGACATGGCGTCAAGAACAACGTGATATCAGAATCTTAAATGAATATAGAATAGTCAAATATATATGAAATATTTTAGAAACTATAGACAATACCAGAACTCTTCCAAAGTGGAATGGATAAGCATGTTTAGACAAAGTTAAATCTATTTATATATATGGTATAAATAATATATAAATAGAAAACCAAGTCATACAATAATGAAACCTTGAAAGTCTTCTAAGGTTAAACGCTTAAAGTAAGAATAAGGAACTAGTATGTCCCTGAAACAAAAAGAAAGGAAATAAAGGTTAATTAAAGTACTTGAGCAATGCTATGAATGATCAATGACCACGGCGAGCTCTATGTGTTTGAGGTGCTCTCATGGGACTAGAACCTTTGTCCGTAGTTGAAGTGGAACGTTCAGGATGTGTTTCCGAAGGTGATCTTTGTCTTCTGAAACAAACTTCCTGGGTTTCCATCGGTTCGCTTCTAGGCGTTGGAGATTTAGCAACCTTTGGACGAAATTCAGCATACCATTCTGGTACTTCCATCATCGGGATATCCAGTGTTTTGCAGAAATGATGCAGATCTTCCGGCACTCTTAGGAGAGCAGTGCATCCCATTGATGATGCTGACAGGCAGAAGGGAAATTTCCACTTATAAGTGATTCCTTTCGTACGGAGGACTTCTAGAATGGGTCGAAGTTCTTTGCGTCTCTGAAGTGTAATATTAGAGAGATTCTGAAATAAATGTAGTTCTGTACCTTTATAAGAAATTTGTTTTTTGGTACGCGCCTTTTTCAGTATATCTTCTTTAAGCTGATAATCAATTATGTGGCATTTAACATCCCTGGGAGGGTCCGAATCCTTTCCCCTAGGTCTGAGGGCACGGTGTATCCTCTCCATCCCTATTGGGGATGTACTGGGTTTATACAAGAGATCATTAAAAATGCCCAAACAGTCTCAGATTGTGGCATCTGCCACGATTGTCCAAATCTTCAACATGTCTATTAAGCTCCCTGAGTTGAAGGGAGTGTGTATCAATAGATTGGTGGGCCTTGCAGATTGTAGAGAAATGTAATGCCTGTATTTTTTCCACTTCTTGGATTCTTCCTGTGATTGACTGAATGTCAATGCGGAGGTCAGTAATAGCCGCCGTTAGTGTTTCTTTAATATCTGCTGCCACTGAATGAAGATCAGTAAGGCTGGGGTGCTGATTAAGGATGAGCTTTGAGTTCGAGTCAAACTCATGTTCGACTCGAACATCGGCTGTTCGCCAGTTCGCCGAACAGCGAACAATTTGGGGTGTTTGCGGCAAATTCGAATGCCGCGGAACACCCTTTAAAAGTCTATGGGAGAAATCAAAAGTGCTAATTTGAAAGGCTTATATGCATGGTATTGTCATAAAAAGTGTTTGGGGACCTGGATCCTGCCCCAGGGGACATGGATCAATGCAAAAAAAAAGTTTTTAAAACGGCAGTTTTTTTGGGAGCAGTGATTTTAATAATGCTTAAAGTCAAACAATAAAAGTGTAATATTCCTTTAAATTTCGTACCTGAGGGGGTGTCTATAGTATGCCTGTAAAGGTGCGCATGTTTTCCATGTTTAGAACAGTCTGACAGCAAAATGACATTTCAAAGGAAAAAAGTAATTTAAAACTACTCGTGAATTGCCAGTCCGACAATATACATAAAAGTTCATTGATTAAAAACGGCATGGGAATTCCCCACAGGGGAACCCCGAACCAAAATTTAAAAAAAAAAATGACGTGGGGGTCCCCCTAAATTCAATACCAGACCCTACAGGAATATTACACTTTTATTGTTTGACTTTAAGCATTATTAAAATCACTGCTCCCGAAAAAACGGCCGTTTTTAAAACTTTTTTTTGCATTGATCCATGTCCCCTGGGGCAGGACCCGGGTCCCCAAACCCTTTTTTAGGACAATACCATGCAAATTAGCCTTTAAAATGAGCACTTTTGATTTTGAACATTTGAGTCCCATAGACTTTAATGGGGTTCTAACGTTCTTGCGAAGTTTTGGTCTGTTCGCAAGTTCTGGTGTGAACAGAAGGATGTTCGGCTCATCCTTAGTGCTGATGTGGCATTAACACAATGTCGGTATGAGGAGTCTGTGAGAGGGATTTGCATCTGACTGAAATTTTACTGTGCACTCTGTGTGAGTGCCATATTTGTCGCTTGTGACAGGAACATTGCAGGGATCGTTTGCGACAAATCGCCGCTCAAATCGCGGGGAGATCATGACCTTGGGGTGGAGGAACTTCTGGATGATGTTCCCATATTATTTTGGATGAGAAAAAAAGGATACTACCTCTGTAGGAGACCAAAAAACGGCTCTGTCAGCGGGAGCTCAGGAGTTAAGCGGCCATCTTCTTCAGCAGCTAAGCCACGCCCCCTCTTTATATATATTTGTATACTTTTTTGTCCATTTAAGTGATATTACTTGAGTCATTCACTGTAAGTGCTGCACTTTATATATAATATTGTTTATGGGTTGTTGCATCTTGGCACAGTGCATAGCAGCTTTTTTTTTCAATACTATATCTGGTGCAGATTTATGAATTCCTTTTTTAAATGCTTAAACATTATCAACACCCCACTAAATTTCTGCTTTTTTTGGGACTTACTTTTTTCATTCACTCTCCACATGTGACATTTTAACGGTTCACAGCAGTGCGACTGATTCGTTGTAAGGTGCATTTTGCGGTGCACTTTGCATTTTTTTGTACACACATTTTTTTATGTGTTTTTGATGCCTTTTGAGCTTTTCTTTTTGACAATTATAAAAAAAAAAAAAAAAAATAAACTGCTTTGATGTCACAGGATGCCAGATCACATTTGTACTTCCTGCTTTCTCCCTGTCCTTTGTGTGTGTGTTTTTGCGCAGAGTATCATGGCTGCAATGTTGTTTTTTAGCCGCAGCCTTAGTTACTGCTGCAGTCTTGCTGGAAGACGAAGCAGAGGAAGAGGAGAGGAGGCGAAAATATTGGGTGCATCCAGTGACTGCCAAAAGGGAACAGAAAGCAATTCTGTGTAATTTACGACAACCCCCAAGCACTTGAAGACACGTTTCTTAAGTACACACGGATGTCTGTTAAAAGGTGATTATTAGAATTTTAAAAGAGCACCTAACCCTAACTCTAACTGCTCAAGTGCAGTCCCCAAAAAAATTGGCTGTATATAAATGCGTAGGCGCAACAGATGGGACAGATGGGACTGTGGCGATGCCAATTATCATTTTACATATATTGATATAGGGTCCTACAGCAGCGGTCACACTGGGGTTTATTTACTATAGCACCTAGTCGGCAAATGAGGGAACAAATGGTCACAAGTGACTAAAATCCATAGAGAATTACTAAATCTAGTCAGAAAAGGTATTCACTATAGCACGCAGGGAATACTTAGTTGCGAAATCAAATTCACTAAAGGTCACATAAATCAGTGAGCGGCTAAATCAGTAGTCGTGGTAGACGCATAGGAATTGCACATGAAAATAATGTTTAGAGCTTAATCTCATAGATTAAATGGTTCCTAAACATGCTATATTGTTTGGAGACGGTCTGCTTTTAAATTTCTTGAATATTAGTGTGAAAGCAGAATTATGCTTGAAAGTCTGAGAAGAAATAAATTCATCCTGTTTTTAGAACTTTGTACTGACACAACTGAGCATGCCCAGACTGAAAACTAGTCACAATCCTATTCTCAATTAATTTTAGCCATGTGCTATTGTGAATTCCAAAATGTGGGAATGCCAAACAAGTGTTCACGACTGGGAATTTGTGAGAGCTAGCAAACTATGTATTATGTACTATATATATAGAAATGCAAGTGTTAACCATTGATTCTCATTGAAAAACTGTTACTTCCACAAAAACATACATTTTAATTTTGAGAGGAACTCTTTAATTCCTAAAATAAATTGTCCTTGCTGGGTTCTTATGTTGCTTCTTTTTCCTTTTTTTTACAATGCTAATATATAATTCGGGATGTCAGGGAGAGAGACAGGGAGCTTCTACTTGGCACTGATAGTATTGCCAGAGATGCTGGCTCTTTTGGTTCAGCATTTATGACCACCTATTCATGCCAGCATTATGCTATTAAAAACATTGTTACGAAGTACTGGCCAAATTCTAAAAAATGACTGTACATTGGGCCCCAATTTACCCAATCAAACAGTGGTTATCTTTATGGAAGCAAATAATTTGGATCTGATAGTATTCTCTCGCTCTCTCTACATGAGAAAATGTCAAAATTGGGCCCTATTAGCCATTTTCACTGCCCGGTGTCATGTGGCTCATTAGTGTTACAAGGTCTCAGGTGTGAATAAGGAGCAGGTGTGTTAAATTTGGTGTTATCGCTCTCAATCTCTCATACTGGTCACTGGAAGTTCAACAGGGCACCTCATGGCAAAGAACTCTCTGAGGATCTGAAAAAAATAATTGTTGCTCTACATAAAGATGCCCTAGGCTATAAGAAGATTGCCAAGACCCTGAAACTGAGCTGCAGCACGGTGACCAAGACCATACAGCGGTTTAACAGGACAGGCTTCACTCAGAACAGGCCTCGCCATGGTCAACCAAAATAGTTGAGTGCACGTGCCCAGCTTCAAATCCAGAGGTTGTGTTTGGGAAATAGACGAATGAGTGCTGCCAGCATTGCTTCAGAGGTTGAAGGGGTGGGGGGTCAGCCTGTCAGTGCTTAGACCATACGCCTCACACTGCATCAAATTGGTCTGCATGGCTGTTGTCCCAGAAGGAAGCCTCTTCTAAGGAGGATGCACAAGAAAGCCCGCAAACAGTTTGCTGAAGACAAGCAGACTAAGGACATGGATTACTGGAACCATGTCCTGTGATCTGATGAGACCAAGGTGAACTTATTTGGTTCAGATGGTGTCAAGCGTGTGTGGCGGCAACCAGATGAGGAGTACAAAGACAACTGTGTCTTGCCTGCAGTCAAACATGGTGGTGGGAGTGTCATGGTCTGGGGCTGCATGAGTGCTGCCGGCACTGGAGACCCCAAACACACCTCCAAGACGACCATTGCCTTTCTAAAGAAGCTGAGGGTAAAGGTGGTGGACTGGCCAAACATGTCTCCAGACCTAAACCCTATTGAACAGCTGTGGGGGATCCTCAAACGGAAGGTGGAGGAGCGCAAGGTCTCTAACATTCACCAGCTCCATGATGTCACCATGGAGCAGTGGAAGAGGACTCCAGTGGCAAACTGTGAAACTCTGGTGAACTCCATGCCCAAGAGGGTTAAGGCAGTGCTGGAAAATAATCGTGGCCACACAAAATATTGACACTTTGGGCCCAATTTGGACATCTTTACTTAGGGTTCTACTCACATTTGTTGCCAGCGGTTTAGACATTAATGGCTGCGTGTTGAGTTATTTTGAGGGGACAGCAAATTTACACTGTTATACAAGCTGTACACTCACTACTTTACATTGTAGCAAAGTGTAATTTCTTCAGTGTTGTCACATGAAAAGATATAATTAAGAATTTACAAAAATGTAAGGGGTGTACTCACTTTTGTGAGCGACTATATATGGGACAGATGGGACTGTGGCGATGCCAATTATCATTTTACATATATTGATATAGGGTCCTACAGCAGCGGTCACACTGGGGTTTATTTACTATAGCACCTAAATGGCAAAATGGCAAAGTCCCTGAGCATACACAATGCACATGGCAGTATATACACAAATATATATATATATATATATATATATATATATATATATATATATATATATATATTTGTGTATATACTGCCATGTGCATTGTGTATGCTCAGGGACTTTGCCATTTTTGAAAAATCTCTGGTTACATTGAGCATGCTCAGAGACTTAGCTGTTAAGTAATCTGATAAGTAAATGGTAGATAATGCACTTGTTGCTCTCCATCTCACATAAATCTAAACCAAAACTCCCACAGCTGTCTTCACAAACCACACAATACCATTGCTGATGCAAATTTAAAATGAGTAACAATTTTGTGATTTGTTTAGTATTTCCAGATGATCATAATTTTCATCACAAAAATGTAATACGTGTACCAACATCATAAATCAAAATGTCATTACCAAAATTCAAAGGGTAACAGCACTATTCTACACTCACACACCAATAAACACCAAATATCACAGAATAAATCAAGAAACAGAATTCCTGCCTGATGTAATTCCACCACCTATAAGGAAATGCCCGAAGAAATTTAGTATTTAGGTGTAGGAGGGTTCCACCACCATTGCAAATCTTGCCAAATGTGGTTCACGGGGAAGGACAAGAAACAGCCTTGTGAATTCCCCACCAGCACCAATTGCAGCCTCTTACCAAGCAAAAAGCCCCAAAATTAGAGATGGTCCTATAGCAGCATGCTGACAGTAATCAACCATACCCAGCTATGGAACCAGATGGCATATCACAGAAACAGGTTGGACTATGGCACTCAGGACTTCCAGGGTACATCTGCATTAATGAACTTTTTGCACCCCAGGGCTGTTTAACACCACAGAGATGGAGGCTCTATGCATGTGTCACGTCTACCCCAACGCAGGTGTTTAGACACTATAGCTGGCTACCCCTTTCCCTTAAGGCAAGCAGGCCTACTGGTACTTAGTTGCCCCCAGGACTTATACACAATGCTATAGCGCCTGGCCACCACACCAGGGCAGATGTGAACTGAGCAAAGCAAAGAGATACTTGCAGTTAGCAGACAGATAGCGTGGTTCTATGACAGTCCAGGTAAAAAGGCAGGCTGAGTTCAGGGAATAGTCCAATAATCCGTTCCAAAGTCATACATAGGGAAATCCAAACTAACAAAGCAGGGCAGACAGACAGGGAGCTTGATCAGGAACAACACAGGTATAACTCACTATCACAAGCAATGGGACTGAGCATTTGGCTTGCTTGTAACACGTGACTGACCACATCAATCACCTTGCAGGTGGACACAGACAGGGAGAATACAATAGCCAAAACCCGGATGCTTGAATGAGGAACAGAAGCACTTAAGTGATCCTGACATTACCCCTCCCCTCTGAGGAGGGGCCCCTGGACCCTTAAAGACAAGCTGGACATCCAGCACAGGACCATCAGACTGGGCAGAGGTCAGTGGATCTGCGAGGTCAGGTTGGTTAGCAGGTGACGTGTCACAGGAGTCAAGCCAGATAGCTGAAACACAAGCAGAGTGCAGAGAGCCCTAAAAAAAGGTTGAAAGCCCCACCTGGCCGAACGAGGCAGTCTAGCCTAAGGATGGATTGAACCTCTTAGACAGGTTTGAATGGGTGTAGTAGAAGTAGGGTGAGGCCAGGTTACAGAAAGTCCTGAATAAGAAAAAGCAGGAAGCTCAATGGGCATTGAGCTTCCTGATTTTTCTTATTTAGGACTTTCTGTAACCTGGCCTCACCCTACTTCTACTACACCCATTAAATGTGGATACAAAGCTATTTGCAAGAGTGATTGCGGATAGAGTGAAGCAAACTATAAAAAGGATCATTCATCCGGATCAAGTCGGGTTTATATCGGGCAGGCAGGGACGAGACAATAGTATCAAAACCCTCCTGATAGCCCAGGAAATTAAAAAGAGCGGAGTCCCAGGTCTACTACTGTCAATAGATGCAGAAAAAGCGTTTGACAGAGTAGACTGGGACTTCATGATGGGTACACTCGAAGAAGTAGGCTATGGGGTGAAGATCTGTAAATGGATAAGGGCTTTGTATTCAAGGCCCTCACCGAGAGTAAAGATAAACGGGACCCTATTTGAGCCCTTCGATATGTATAATGGAACAAGACAGGGGTGCCCAATCTCTCCTATGCTTTTCTTGCTGTCATTGGAACCCCTCCTCTTAAAGATTAGGCAGAATATGGACATCAGAGGAGTAACGATAGGTGGCGTTGGATATAAACTCGCTGCCTTTGTAGACAACATCCTGCTTTATATAACACGCCCAAGAATCTCCCTTCCGAATATTATGGCCACCCTAACAGAGTATGGGAAACTATCTAACTTTAAAGTAAATCCAACTAAATCGGAAGTGCTAGATATAAACCCCAATAAGGCGAGGGATCATTCATATCAAAAACACTTCCCCTTTGTGTGGGGAAAAAAAGTGCTGAACTATTTAGGAGTTAAAATTACAACATCTATGGAAATGTTATACCAAGCGAACTTCATACCGCTCCTGAACGAGGTAAAGTCAGAATTAAATAGAATACAACAGGGACAACTATCTTGGGCGGGAAGAATAAATATTTTTAAAATGGTTTTATTGCCAAAAATAACGTATAAAATGCAAATGCTTCCAATCACGTTGCCACTTACATATCTTAAAAGATTACATTCAATGCTATTAAAATTTATCTGGAAAGGGAAAACACCTCGTCTAAAATTCACTCAATTAACAATCACTAAAAGTAAAGGGGGATGGGGAGCACCAGACATACGGAAATATTATGAGGCTATTGCACTAGCGAGAGTGGTAGACTGGGTTAAAAATAAAGAAAAACACTGGGTAGTAATTGAAAAAAAAATTAGTGACACAAAATTGTATAAAATTATATGGATCCCACCAAAATCGAGAAAATATAGTACTGAAACTCACGATATCACCAGACATGCACTTAAGATATGGGACACGCTACACAAAAGGGAACACTGGGAGTTCAATTCACCTCTAATGTCACTTAAAGATTTGGATCACTTCCCACCAGGGAAAGAGGAGTGGTATGGTAAATGGCTATTGGAAGAAAATATACAACTAAAGGACGTAATGTGCCAGGGTAGAATATGCCCACTACACAAGCTTAAGAATAGGAGAGGATAATCATTAATCCCTGGCGCTACAACCAATTAAAGCATTTCATAGAATCCCTACCTCAACCAATTAGATCAATGGGAAACTTACTCCCTCTAGAGAAAATATGTATGGACAAAGATGAGAAAGGCGGTTTCTCTCGGATTTATAAAATCTTGGTTTAAGAGCCCTTGCACACTGGGGCGGGGGGCGGCGTCGGCGGTAAAACGCCGCTATTATTAGCGGCGTTTTACCGTCGGTATGCGGCCGCTAGCGGGGCGGTTTTACCCCCCGCTAGCGGCTGAGAAAGGGTTAAATACCACCGCAAAGCGTCTCTGCAGAGGCGCATTGCCGGCGGTATAGCCGCGCCGTCCCATTGATTTCAATGGGCAGGAGCGGTAAAGGAGCGGTATACACACCGCTCCTTCACCGCTCTGAAGATGCTGCTGGCAGGACTTTTTTTACCGTCCTGCCAGCGCATCGCTCCAGTGTGCAAGCCCTCGGGGCTTTCACACTGGGATGACAGCAGCGGCACTTTCGGGGCGGTTTGCAGGCGCTATTATTAGCGCAATAGCGCCTGCAAACCGCCCCAGTGTGCAAGGGCTCGAACTGGGAAGGCCGGATATTCCGGCCTTTATAGGGAAATGGGAAAAGGAGCTAGAGAAAACACTCTCAACGTCAGAAGTTTCTCTGATATTGAAGAGAGTCTCTGCCACATCAGTCAATAGTAAATTACTAGAACTAAACTTTAAGTGCCTGACAAGAATGTATCTGACCCCAGATCGGGTACATAAACTCCAAGGGGAAAAATCACAGCTTTGTTGGAGGGGATGTGCTGAACCAGGGACAATGGCCCATATTTGGTGGCTGTGTCCAGAAATAGGAATGTTCTGGGACGAGGTGGGAAGATATATTAAAGAGATTACAAAGTTTGACTTGCCAAACGACCCTTGGATATTCTTATTTCATCTGAGTGATATGCCCACTAAAACATATCTTAGAACACTTCTGCCTCATCTCATAGACGCGGCTAAAAGCCTAATCCCTAAGCATTGGAAAAGGAAAGAAAGACCGACTATGAGGGAATGGTTTAATAAAATAAATGAAATACAGGATCTAGAGTACTTAAGGTTTAGTGAAGAGATAAAAATGGAGGTCTACGAGACAAAGTGGGGGGAATGGGAAAAATTCAAAAAATCTTCAAGAGCAGTTGAGATGTGGACAGCTTAGATTAAATGAGAGTGGAGATCTCGCCCCAGTTCAAGATATTGATGTAAACCGGAAGTGGGGGTAGCCAGGACGAGTCAAATTCTCTTTTGTAATAAGATGATTCAGTCAATGAAACAGACTTAAAGCCACTATGATGTGATGACAAGAGGGAAATATTTTGAATACCATTTATTTGAAAAATGTATTCCCGTGGAAAACTCTCTCGCTGACGTGGCAAAGAAAAAAAAAAAAGGAAGCTCAATAGGCATGCATGGGCTGGACTGGCATAACTGGTGCAGTGACCATCTGGGCCGCATCGTCAGGTGTAGCGGCTGTCTGAATCACATCGTCAGGCGTAGCAACTGTCTGAATTGCATCACCAGGCATAGCAACTGTCTGAATCGCATTACCAGGCATAGCGACTGTGTCATGTACCTAGTAGATGAGCCCGATATGCAGAGGAAAGCCTCTCTTAGGCCTCCAACTTGCAGCCCCTGGTAGAGTAGACAGGAAGCACGGGAGTGCAGAGTAGCACAAGTGCCTGGCAGGATCAACAGCAGATAGGTAGGTCTGGAGTTCCGGATGGCACTGTGGCTGGGAATCAGCAGACTGGAGACAGCAGACTTGGCTGGAGGCAGGAGCAGGATCGTGTCAGAGGGTCACCCACAGGAAGCAGGGGCAGGTAGGCAGGGAGGAAGTTCCAGGTACTGGAACACAGAAGGATCAGGCAAGCCGGATCAAACACAGACAGACGGTACTGGAACAGATGCAGCAGGCAGGAGTGGAGTCACTTAGACAAGCCGGGCAGGCAGGCACGGATGAACCAGAGGATAAGGCAGATGCAGAGTCGTGGACAGACTGGGGTCAGGTGCAGGCGGACAGTAGAGGTAGTCAAAAGGCAAGCCAGGTAGTCACAGGAACAGGTCAGATAAGCAGGTAACTTCTCAGGGAACGCTGTAGATCAGACAGCAGGATTTGAGTGTGACAGCTGATCGTGCATGCGCGGGCACATGCACCAGTTTATATGGGACTACTGGTCCTAGCAAGCCTTTCCTGACATTGCCCCCCCCCCCCAAGGGGCAGCCTCTGGATGCCCAGCTGGGCCAACATCTCACGGTGGGACCTTTTGAAGGATTGGATCAGTCTCTACTAATTTTCTTCTGGTCCATACCCCTTCCATTCGATCAAGAATTGCATTTGATTGTTTCTCCTTCTACAATCCATGATTGCTTCCACCTCAAATTCTTCTTCCCCATCAATCATTACAGGTTCTGGAGAGCCCATATTCCATCCTGGGAAAGGGTTGGAAACAGCAGGTTTTAATAAGGAATCATGGAAAATGGGGTGAATCCGGAATGAATCCGGCAGCTCCAGCTCGTAGGCTACCTCGTTGATCCTTCTTTTTACTGAAAAAAGACCCACAAACCTAGGACCCAACTTCTTTGAAGGGCATGCCAGCCTTAGATTTACTGTGGACAGCCATACCTGGTCTCCGGGTTCCAGAATCAATTATCCCCATCTCTTTTTGTCGAAAGTCTCCTTGTTGAGTTTCTGTGTTTTAGCCATAGTTTTGAGAACAGCTGGCACTGAGCATTCCAGAATGAAATTGGGCAGGAATGATGGATGGTACCCAAAGATGGCAAAGAAGGGAGTCTGTTTCATGGAGGAGTGGGTAAAGTTGTTGTACGCAAACTCGGCTAATGGCAGCAAAGAGATCCAGTCATCTGGAAAATGAGAAAAAACAGCGTAGGTACTGTTCGAAGGTCTGAATGGTCCTCCCCGTCTGCCTGTTTATCTGTGGGTGGTAGGCTGAGGAAAATGATAATTCAATTCCAAGGGACTGGCATAGTGCTTTCCATAATCTAGAGGTGAACTGCACTCCCCTGTCTGAGACAATGTTGGCCGGCACTCCATGAAGCCTAATAATCTCCCTGATGAAGACTTGAGCTGTTTCGGGAGCTGTAAGTGTTCCTTTCATTGAATAAAGTGTGCCATTTTGGACAACCAATCCATCACCACAAAGATGGTGGTATGACCCTCTGCGGGAGGAAGCTCAACAATAAAGTCCATGGCTATCATTCTCCAAGGTCTATCTGGAGCAGGTAGTGGTTTAAGCAAGCACCAGGCCCTGGTTTTATTATTCTTGCTTCGGAAACAGGTTGTACAGGATTCCACATATTTCTTGCAGTCTCTTGCTGCCTGGGGCCACCAGAATGAGTGTTGAACCAGATCAGAGGTCTTGGATGTGCCAAAATGCCCAGCATAGTCATGACAGAGTTCAAGTATGGTGACCTAAAGATTCTCAAGTATGAAGATCTTGTCATTGTGCCAAAACAGGCCATCCTTTACCAGCAAGTTTGTTCCAGGAGGAGGAGTAGTTTCAGTGGAAGCCTGTTTAACCCGGGACAGTAGATCTTCGTGAATTAGAAGAAAATTTTCTGAGGACAGGATGGTGTCCGGGGGTCTGTTTCTTTAGAGTCATTGAACATGTGAGACAAGGCGTCTGGTTTTATGTTCTTTCGAGTCGGGCCGGTAGGTGACATGGAAGGAGAACCTGGAAAAAAACAATGACCTCCTGGCTTGACGTGGTCTTAACCTCTTCGCAGTTCTCAGATATTCCAGGTTCTTGTGGTCCGTATAGATCAGAATCGGATGGGCTGCACCTTCTAAAAGATATCGCCACTCCTCTAATGCGGCCTTTATTGCCAATAATTCTCAGTCCCCCACGTCATAGTTCTTCTCTGCTGTAGATAATTTAGGAGAGAAGAAAGCAATGGGGTATAGGAGAGCCTTGGATCCCTGTCGTTGGGAAAGCACTGCTCCAACAGCGATTTCAGAAGCATCGACTTTTAGGACAAATGGCAAGGTAGGGTCAGGATGCTTTAAAATGGAAGCAGAGGTAAACAGTCTCTTCAGGGCATCAAAGACAACCTGAGCTTCAGGAGTCCAGTGGGACCGTATTTCCTGCTTGGTTAATTGCGTAATGGGGGAGATGATGGCTGAGAACCCTTTAATGAATTTCCGGTAAAAGTTTGCAGATCTCACAAAACGTTGAATCCCCTTCTTGTCTGCAGGGACTGGCCATTCCAGGATTCATTTTAATGCCTTTGAGATAATCAGCCCCAGAAATTGAATACTTTACTGCTCAAATTCGCATTTCTCAGGTTTGGCATATAGGCCGACCCAACACACATTTGACATGCTTGCCATGACTGTCTATGGAGGAAGAGAAAATCAGGATATCGTCTAGGTAAACAATGACAAACAGGTCCAGGTAATCTCAGAAAATGTCATTGACAAAGTGCTGGAATGTAGCAGGAGCATTGCATAACCCGAATGGCATCACCAAGTATTCGAAGTGTCCGAATCAGGTGCGAAAAGCTGTCTTCCATTCATCACCTTCCCTGATGCGGACCAAGTTGTAATTGAATAGAATGTGGTGCTGCGCTAATCCTAATGAGATAGGCGTATATTGGCTCTGTAATGGTGAATATCTCTCAGTACACCTAAATTTAATCTTTGCAACTGTAACAGAGCAGTGCAAAAATAACCTAATGTGACAGTTGTGTAATTGTGTGCTGGTGGTGTGTATGGCCAAATAATCGTAATACAAATACACGATAAGTGCTAATAAATAAAGCGTGCAAGGTGATCAGTGCTTGAACATCATGGTTGCAAAACATAAATATATAAATAGATAAATATAGCAGCTGGCTCAAACCATCGCCAGTCGCCAGCTGGCTTAATCTGATATAAATCAACACATTCTCAAGTGCATGTATAACCAAAGTGCTAAAAGTGCATACAGTGGAGGTTGGATGTGGCTAGGTGCTCAAAAGTTCATTTTATATGCATGCAGATCATGCGTGCAGAATATTATCAGGTGTAGTGCTCCGTTCGACAAAAAAACAGTTAATCAAAGTCCATAAAACGTGTAATCACTTCAGTGCTAAAAATGGGTGACAATGGTGGTCAGTCTTCATGCAACAGCGTGCACATTGGTGGGCAGTGGCCCCTTACCTGAGGGTAATGGGGTAATCACGTTTAGCCACTTTGAGGCATGGCAGCCTTTGTAGAGACCATGGGTATAACCAGCTGTGAGGGATGGTAGAAATATGGTCCTATCCTGGTCACTTCTCTTGTGGGGGCGTCCGGTCCTTTCAAGTAGTGTCCCGGGGTCACCCAGATAGATAGAAAAAGGAAGCCCACAATAGTGTAGTATTGTATAGAAGCGTACCACTTTTATTACAGTATAAAATGATGTACTCACATCAAAACGTTTAAAACCGTGTGGAGATCCGACGAGCAGCGAGCTCGTAATACAATAGCTGTCATAGAGTGCCTGTCCCGTCCCTACGCATGACGGCACGGTCACGTGACTTCTTCAGGGGATCCCCTGAAGAAGTCACGTGACCGTGCCGTCACGCGTAGGGACGGGACAGGCACTCTATGACAGCTATTGTATTACGAGCTCGCTGCTCGTCGGATCTCCACCCGGTTTTAAACGTTTTGATGTGAGTACATAATTTTATACCCTCAGGTAAGGGGCCACTGCCCACCAATGTGCACGCTGTTGCATGAAGACTGACCACCATTGTCACCCATTTTTAGCACTGAAAAGATTACACGTTTTATGGACTTTGATTAACTGTTTTTTTGTCGAACGGAGCACTACACCTGATAATATTCTGCACGCATGACCTGCATGCATATAAATGAACTTTTGAGCACCTAGCCACATCCAACCTCCACTGTATGCACTTTTAGCACTTTGGTTATACATGCACTTGAGAATGTGTTGATTTATATCAGATTAAGCCAGCTGGCAACTGGCGATGGTTTGAGCCAGCTGCTATATTTATCTATTTATATATTTATGTTTTGCAACCATGATGTTCAAGCACTGATCACCTTGCACGCTTTATTTATTAGCATTTTATCGTGTATTTGTATTACGATAATTTGGTCATACACACCACCAGCACACAATTACACAACTGTCACATTAGGTTATTTTTCCACTGCTCTGTTACAGTTGCAAAGATTAAATTTAGGTGTACTGAGAGATATTCACCATTACAGAGCCAATATACGCCTATCTCATTAGGATTAGCGCAGCACCACATTCTATTCAATTTCTCTTTAACCGGGGACAGGCTGTACCCCATTCGGTGTAGGCTGCTTTTCCTTGTTTCATTGAGACTGGGTTCCCCTCCTCCTTTCTCCTTCACCCCGTTTACGATAGCGCAGGAATACCCCATAATCATTTCAGACCAAGTTGTAGGCCCCCTGAAGATCTAGTATGGTGAAGATGACTGCAGCTCCGAGTCTCTGGAATAGTTCGGGCACCAGAGGGAGAGGGTAGCTATTTTTAACAGTGATTTTGTTAAGTTCAGGGTAATCAATACAAGGCCGTAGGGTGTGATTTTTTTTCCACAAAGAAGATGCCTGCTCCAGCGGGAGATGTAAAGGGGCGGATAAACCCCTTTTTCAGGTTGTCATCAATATATTCCTTTAGTGTACCCAGCTCCAGTTCTGTTAAAGGGAAAATTCTTCCAAAAGGCACTTCAGTCCCCGGAAGGAGTTTAATTGGAGAGTGATAGTTTCTGTGGGGAGGAAGAGTCTCAGGCCCCCTTTTTACTGAAAACGTCCAAGAAGTCATGGTATGCTACTGGGACTGATTGGCGTACTTCAGAGTCCAGACACAACAAGGAAGAAGAGTCACTGGCAATTTCTTGATGGCAGTGTTGATGACAACAAGATGAAGGGAATGCGACTTCAATGGTGGCCCAATTGATGTGAGGGTTGTGGACCTGTAGCCAGGGCATACCAAAAATAACTGGGAACAGCGGTGAAGTGATGATATCCAATCGTAGCAGTTTTTGGTGGTGATTGGCAATGATGGTGAGTAGAGGGGTGTTTTCCTTCGTAACAGGACCCGACTTGATGGCAAACCCATCAGCTAAATGTACAAAGAGTCCCTGAGCATTGGGTAATAAAGGAGTCGGATGTTTAGCTGCGAAAGCTGAGTCCATGAAGCAGCTATAAGATCCAGAGTCAAAGATAGCAGACACCTGGATGTTCATTCCGGGAAGCTGCAACAGAACAGGTAGAGCAAAGTGAGCTGAAGTGTTGGTCACAGCAGGCGTGCGGTCAGAAGAAATTGAAAGGCGATTACGGAGTTTTGCCGGACAGGATCTCACATAGTGCCCAGGTTCTCCACAGTACAGATAAAGATTGTTCAGACAATGACGTTGGCGTTCTTCACTCGTGAGTGAGGGACGTAGCACGCCCAGCTGCATAGGCTCGGATGTATCCAAAGCAAGTGCTGGCTGTACCAGTGGGGCCGGACTGGAGTAGCTAGGGACTCTTGGTAACATCCAGGTGGGACGAGGCTGTCCAGTGGCCCTTTCTGATCTGCATTCTCGCAGGCGTCGGCCAATCTGTATAGCCAGATTAATGACTGCATCCAGAGTTTGGGGCACTCCAACTCGGCCTAACTTGTCTTTTAGGGGGTCTGAAAGTCCCATACGAAACTGGTAGCGGAGGGCAGCATCATTCCAGTTGGTATCAGCATGCCAACATCTGAATTCTGCAACTTAGTCCTCTGCTACTCTGCGACCTTGATGTAAGGTAAGTAATGCAGCTTCTGCAGTCACAGACAGCTGGGGATCTTCGTATAGCTGAGCCATGGCATCAAAGAAAGTAGTCAGGTTGGTCAGTTCTGCTGCTTTTTTTTAAGAAGGCGGTGTGCCCAAGACTGAGGCTCATTCTGTAGTAGTGAGACCACAAAGCCCACCTTGGTGACCTCTAAGGAGAAGGTGTGTGGCTGCAGAGCAAAGTAAAGTTCACAGGCATTGCGAAATGTACTGAATTTGCTGCATTCTCCTGAAAATCTTTCGGGTGCAGGCACACAAGGCTCAGGGGGTAGCATCACTACTGCATGTGGAAACAGTGCACTGGCTGTGGCAGCCCCCTGGGTTGCAGCAGGAGATGAAAGTGCTTGAACACGTTCCTCCAAACGGGTTTAGACCTCTTGCAGACTTTTGACAGCCTGTGTCAGGCCTGCCAGATGTAGACAAAGTTCATCCATGGGAGAAGTTCCTTGTTCGGGCTCAGACATGGCTGTCTGATACTGTCACATACCTAGTAGATGAGCCCGATATGCAGAGGAAGGACTCTCTTATGCCTCCAACTCACGGCCCCTGGTAGAGTAGACAGGAGGCACGGGAGTGCAGAGTAGCACGAGTGCTTGGCAGGATCAACATTGGAGAGGTAGGTCTGGAGTTCCGAATGTCACTGTGGATGGGAATCAGCAGACTGGAGACAGCAGACTTGGCTGGAGGTGGGAGCAGGCTCATGTCAGAGTGTCACCCAAAGGAAGCAGAGGCAGGTAGGCAGGGAAGAAGTTCCAGAGACTGGAACACAGAAGGGTCAGGCAACCCGGGTCAAACACAGATGGTACTGGAACAGATGCAGCAGGCAGGAATGTAGTCACTTAGACTAGCCGGGTCGGTAACAGGCAGGCACAGATGAACCAGAGGATAAGGTAGATGCAGAGTCGTGGAAAGGCCGGGGTCAGGTGCAGGCGGACAGTAGAGGTAGTCAAAAGGCAAGCCGGGTAGTCATAGGAACAGGTCAGATAAGCAGGTACCTTCTCAGGGAACGCTGTAGATCAGACAGCAGGATTTGAGTGTGACAGCTCAGTTTAAATAGCCCACCTGGCGCCGGGAGATCGCACCAGTTCATATAGAACTACTGGTCCCAGCAAGCCTTTCCTGACAGACTGTCTGAATCGCATTGCCAGATGTAGCGGCAACTGTGGAAATTGTGGACAAGTTAGCCTGGCTGTGTGTCCAAGGGAGATTAGCGACAGGCAAAGGTGGGGGTAATCCAGGAGGCTTGACTTCTGAGGACTTAGAGGAAGTTTCCAAACAGGGCTCAAGGCTGCGAGACAGCGGGTAGGTTTGGCTTCTAGGAGGAGAAGATTCAGGCTGTGGCAATTGGCAGGAGAGGTGGCTTGTGATGTCACTTCTACTCCAACGCAGGTGGTCAGGCACTATAGCTGGCTACTGTGTGCTTCACCTATAGCAGCCCCCTTTCCCTTAAGGCAAGCAGGCCTACCAGTACTTGGTTATCCCCAGGACTTATACACAATGCTATAGTGCCTGGCCACCACATCAGGGCAGATGCGAACTGAGCAAAGCAAAGAAATACTTGCAGTTAGCAGACAGATAGTGTGGTTCTATGACAGTCCAGGTAAAAAGGCAGGCTGAGTTCAAGGAATAGTCCAATTGTCAGGAAAGGTTCCCTGCGCTGGTAATATCTATCATTTGGTGTGCAGTACTGAGGTCCACCAGCAGGTGTCTCCTGGCAGTTTGGAACTGTCAGGAGAGCCTTTCCCTGCTGGTATTATATGATGTTTGGGCCGCAGTACTGGCGTCCATCAGCGGGTGGTTCCTGGCAGTGTGGGGCCGACATTACCTCTTGCAATGAGGCATCTCCTGAGTCTGATTGAGATGTGTATAAATACTCGGCAAGTGCACACACACCTTGCCCTGGTATTGTCCTTGTGCTCTGACCTGCAGCCTGTTTATCTGTTATCCTGATCCTGATTCCTGTTTCCTGTATCCTGAGCCTGTTTGTATCTGTTCCTGTATCCCTGGATGCTTGGCCTGCAGCCTGATTCCTTCCATCTTGTTCCCTGTCTGTTTACTCCTGGCCCCCCATCTGCTGATCTCCTGTTTATGACCCTGGCCTGGCTTGACTACGATTCTGGTACTCCCTTTTGCTATATATGCTGGTTGGTTTATTATCACTGTTTGGTTGTTCAGTTTGTTCACTCTGTATTGGTGGTGTGTTCACATTTATATACATTTACTTTAATAAACTTACTTACTTTCACCTATTTATGTCTGGTTCACTCTGTCACAGTCACACAGTTCTGGTCACATCTGGTTTATGACAGAATACCAGCGCCAACCCTGACCAGAAGTGGCTGCACAGGGGAACCATTTTGATTCAGTTTGGTTGCAAACATGATTGAAGTTATTTATTTTTCTCTGCTGGCATCTGAAAGTGGTGATTATTGCCGCCAGGCTTTGAAAGGATGGTCTAGTGACCAGTTGTTTGCAACTATCCATTTGGCTCACTCCCTCAGGGTTATATATTGTTTGGTGAGGTGCAGCCTTTGATCAAGATCTGTACTGAGCTGGCCCTGCCCTGTATTCCAGGGGGGCCATGATGATTTCACTCCTCCTTTTAATGTGAATCAGGTTGTATCCCTAGTGTGGCTTTTTGAAGATGATCCCGCCTATTTTTGTGAGCACTACTCAGCCTGTTCCTCACAGGTGATTACTTAGTGCATTGTGTCTGCTCAGTCTTTTGTTAGACAGGGAGATTTAACACTACAGTTTGTACAACCTACATTCGGCATGGTCTGACATGGTGCAATCAGCCCCAGCCAAACAAACCACCTCTGCCATCAGACACCAGCTTACCCAAATGTATGTTTCCCCATCATCTGTCAACCTCAGTTGCAGCCCAGTATACGCTGCTCCCAACCAAATACTCATATCCGGTCTTTGCTCCCTGTACCTATCCTGCATTCAACCCACCTGCCTCTTCTCAGCTGCCTACAAACCCACAAGATCTTCCCCCAACTACTGTTACCTCTTCTCTGCCATATCCCAATCCTCCTTTCCAGTCTGCTGCACCCTTTCCAGTCTGCTGCTACAGTCCTGCAGTCACCTACAGAGCTCCAGTGGCTAAGCCAAAGAAAAAAACAAAAGTTTTTCCCAAACAAAATGATCCTGCCATTAACCCAACCTGCCTCCACACCCACCAATCTGTCCCAGCTTGAAGTTCCGGTGCCAGTATCCCAGCCCGAGGTGCCAGTGTTCCAGCCCGAGGTGCCAGTGTTCCAGCCTGAGGTGCCAGTGTTCCAGCCTGAAGAGCCAGAGCCAGAGTTCCGGTCTGAAGAGCCAGAGCCAGCGTTCCAGTCTGAAGAGCCAGAGCCAGCGTTCCAGTCCGAAGAACCAGAGCCAGCATTTCAGCCTGAAGTCCCGGTCTGAGGTTGCAATGCCCGTTTCCCGGTCTGAGGGTGCGTTGCCCGCTTCCTGGCCTGTGGAGCCTGCTGCCCAGCCTGATGTTGTGGTGGAGATTTGGGCTCTGAAGGTGATGGACCTTATTATTAATGTTACTTGCAGTGACTTTTCAGTGACTATAGTTTGAGAACCCTAGTTTGGAATCAACAGAGACATCTTGCCCTGCTGTGGAATGTTATCTGGAGTGGCTATCTGACCATTTGATAGTACAGTGTCACTTTAAAGGAGTGTCACTTCAAAGGAGGTGGGAGGTGTGAAGGGAACAGGAATAACCTGGTCAGGATATGGTAGCTGGTAAGAGAGCCCCCCACCCCCATTGACTCAATGTAGCAGTTTTGGCATATGGAAGGAAGGGGGGGTTTACAAGTGTATATATTGCAGCACAGATCACTGCCCATTCTCTTGTGCTGACGGTCTAGATGAAGGATGGTTACGTAAGACTTCTCCATACAATGTATCTCTATGTCTCTTTTCTTTCCTGTAACCTTTTCTATCATAGGATTTGGCCTTAATACCTTATTAATCTCTTGATGGCATGGGTATGACCAATATAGCAATATTTATTATCATTGGTAACATTGTTGTTTTTAAGGTTGTATCATTTATGTTATAGTTGCTAATCTCATATTACCACAAGTTTCTTTTCTGTACAATAGTAAGTTTAAATAAATTAGATTGTTACCCTTTTCGAACAGATATCATTCGTTCTTAATTTCATGGGTTGATTCATATATAGATAAAAGGTTTTAATCACTTATGTATCATTAAATAAGTGAGGTATGTATAAAGGTAGCCATGTCAGATGGTGCCCCCTGTGTGAGGAAGTTTAATGTTGGGGGTGAACGCGATTTCTTGTATGGAAGACAGAGCTGGTTTTGTGTTTACCTGTCTCCCATCTGAATACCCAGACTAAAAAAAAAACTTATCAGAACTTTCCTGTTTACCTTTTGTCTATGTTAATTCTTTGATGAGACTGATTTTGAATAAGGCATATGAGAAATAGAAATGGAAACTGTATATTGTGTATGATTATAGATGTGGGATTAGTTGCAACCTGCAATGTGTGGGTTTTGTAAGCAACTGCATGTTTGTGGCCATGCACGGGGGAGGGGCAGCCAGGCTCGCTGTCCCATGGTTGTTACATTAGGATATGTATGTGGAAAGGGCTACTCCCTGTGCACAATAGGAAGAGGGAGGGTTTCTTTTTGTTTTTGAGATGAAAAGACCATGCAAGCATTCACTGTGGGAGGGATGGTCTCAGGATCCCAGGAACGCCATTTGTATTTCTGAGATGTTTTTTTTCTGTGAAAGCTGATGCCAGAAGAAGGATTGAACTTTCTTTGAGAAAAGTGGGTATGTTTGAGCTGTGTTATATTGTGGCGTTGTTGTTTCATTGTAAAGCATGTGTTACTAAGTGTGCACTCTCAATTGTGCGGCGAGATTACATACTATTCAGTGGAACTGTTCCTAAACTGTGTTTCTATGGTTAAGTGTGCATTTACAAATGTGTAGTCAGTCTTTGTGGAGAAAGATTCTAATGAAATCTGATTTAGCAGGATCAACAATTGCATTTCATGTGTTGGTGTTTTAGTGTGCCCTTTGTCTCATTGGCCATTTTGTGGTCACCGTGAGACACTGGCTCAATGTTGAGAGCCTGTATTTGAGGCCTGCCAGGGTCCCTAGTGATATGCAGAATGAAATGTTTGTAAGTGTTCATTTAGTATCTCAAATGTGTAATTTTGTAGGGAGAAATTTTAGTTTTGGCTGGAAAATGTGCCATTTTGTTGTGGCCTGGCCTTCCTCTGCCATTTCCTTTTGTTGTTACCATGTGACTGTGCTGTGGTTTTCATCGGCCGTCTTGCTGTAGTCTACCATGTGGTCGTGGCCTGGCTTTCGTTTGTGCTGTTTGGCCTGTGGGTCATCCTATAGGGGAAGGTGCAGCCACCATTCCTTTGGGTGTGAAACCATGTGATATGAGCCACCATTTTGTTTCTAGGCATTATTTCTGTTTTAAGTGAATGTAAGCTTTTGTAGGTGTTCTATGTTTGTACTTTTTGTCAACTCTTCAGTAGAAGAGTGGCGATTTTTGTATTGGATTTCTGTTTTGGTGGGAAAATGCACCATTTTGTTGTGGCCTGGCTTTTGTTGTAGTCACCATGAGGCCATGGTCGGCGGCCATTTTGAGAAGTGCAGTTTAAGGATTTTGTGCTTTTTAGCCTGTAAATCATCCCAGAGGGGAAGCTGCTCCAATTCCTTTGTATGGGTGTAGCCATCCAGTCTACTTTGCATCTAATTTAATAGCTTCAACTGAGTTTTTGTACTTTTAGCGGTGCATGTTTTTAAAATATTTTTGGAGTTCTTCAGAGGGCAATTCATTGTTTTGAGACTTGTATTGTATATCCTGCAAGAGTTTAGGAAGGGGCCAATTTATTCTTAGATATCTCTATGCAGTTATGGTTAGGGAGCAGGATGTTTGGTCAACTCTGGGAGTGGCAGACAGAAGAGATGTACTGTGTGGACTATTAGAGGAGAGATATGCTGTGTGTACTGTGGGGGGTGAGTCTGGCGGATATCATCAGACTCAGAGAACAAACTTTTTTATTTAAACAAAAAAAACAATTTGGAGATAATAGGGAACTTCTTGGTCAAGGGAATTGTCAGACAGTGTATGTGGTTTTCGTTCAGAAATTACATTGATTTTAAAAACAGAATGTTAAAAACAAGTTAAAATTTCAAACATTTTTTTTCATTCAGCGAAGGTACAAAGATTTTTTGTCTGAATATTCCTGTCTGAAAATTGATCTGTGTGGCCAGCATGAGGCTCGGTGCACGCCTATGCAGTTTGTTTTTTTATCTATTTCTGCAGTGCTTTTTGCTGTGCGTTGTCGATTTTCTTGCACGTGATTTTGCTGCAATTTGCGTTTTTGTTTTTTCTGGCCAGGTTGTTGTAGATCAGATTGGAGGACACAGGTTGCTGCAGGGGTGCATTGTATGTTTTTCTGCAGCTTCTCCCTTGGAGTGTATTGAACAGAAGAGGCGCTGTTTTGCATTAAGGAGGGAGTCCCCGACCCTTTCCAAATATGCTGGGGGCGGGGCATGGATGTGAACGTGTCTCATGGGAGGCCATGTGAATGAACTGTAGTGTGTTTCTGCAAAAGGCACCAGAAAAGCACATAGATGTGAACCAGGTCTAAGACGTTTATTAACATAATGGGGTTGAGAAGGTTAGGGTTGGCCCTTTGTGGTGCAGGGGGGAGAAGATAGTCACTACTGTAAAGGGTTCATTTTTTACTGTAGAACGGTGAAAGTTATGCTTACGTTTGCGATTGTTTGCTCTTTTTGTACTATAGAGGGCTCATTTTGTTTTTGTTTTTTAACCTCCATTGTGTTACCGGCCGATTGATTGATTGTGAAGGTAGTAGTCGAATGATTTTGTGGTCGATTGGTTGTAGATTAGTCGATTAGTTGTTTCAGCCCTAGTATGGATCTGTCTCTTTGTAAACGACTAACTGTGGATGGTGAGATTTGTAATTAGACCTGTATACACTGGCTATATTGTAAACTGATACCAATCATATTGAAATTAGGTGTGCATCAGTTAACTGCCTCCTGTACTACAAGCACCCATAGGGTCCTGATTATCCAAGTTTATGTTAATCATTATGGAGATAACAGAAGTAATAGCCCTTCGTTAAGCATTTCCTTTAGAATACCTCTGAAAAGTCCACGGGGGAGATTGAACTATTATAGTTTGGAAAATCTCCAGGCTATTTTTTTTTTTTTGAAGGACTATAGTCAGAACAGGGAACATTAGGAGTAGTACGCTAGCAGCCCGCTCAGGCCGTGTAAAATAATCGGAATGCGGGGGCCGGTTATCGTGATAAAGGCGCAAACCATAACCGGAAAAAAATTGTTCTGACAAGTAGTGAAAAAAAAAAAATCGGCAAGGGTGACAGGGGCGGTACCTGTCAACCCAATTCTTGGTCAGAGAGTAGCTACCTCTGAAGTAAAGGCAACCTGTAAAAAGGTTGGGGAATCAGTTCAAGGTCCGGAGTCCGTAAAGGATGGGTAATCTAATCGCTTCAAAGAGGGGGTCTGAATGGGGTAAACCCTATCAAATGACCCCAAGGGAAGAGATGATAGATAGATATGGACCTTGGGTTGTGAAATATTTGCAAGATTGGGATCGTTGGACTGGGAAGAAGTATTTTAAAAGAGGTACTTTTAAGCCAAAAGCTTGGGAAAATCTGTATCTTGCTCACCAAAGAAAGATGGCACGGCCATATGAAAAAAATACATTATTTATATGGATGCTGGAGTCAGCAAATAAAACAGAGGAAGTGAATGTTATTACTATGGGATTTAAGGAGAAATCATTCCAAACTCCTGAGAATGCGTCCATACAGCTGAGAAGGGGCTAATGAAATGGGATGGATCTCTGAAAGAATTTTAACCTTACCAAACAGATGTTATGGGTTTAAGAAGAAGTACAGGGTATTATAGAAAACATGCTGATGATTGATGTCTAGAGGTCATCGTTAACCTAGCCAATTGTGTGTGTGTGTGGAGTATGTAATATATGTCGTGTTGTGTGACGTTTGTTCTCAGCTGCTGACAGCCCACCCAAATGACCCCCCTTCTTTCTCACCAGGTCTGTGAAAAGGTGCAGCGAACTGTATTGACATGCAAATGACCTGAGCCAAGATAATTATCTGTACTAGTGAATTGAAAGATACATGTACTAAAATGACTTTGTTTTTCAGGAAAACAGTACTGGAGAGGTTCTTTGTGGTGAGGTATTATGATCTGTTGACAAATGGTACTGCTAAAAGGTTTTTTACGGATTGCTAATTTATTTCAACCATGGTGAATAAATTTTTTTTTTTTTTGAATTATTGGTATACCATAAAACAAAAAATCCACGTGGTATTAATGTGTATTAAGTAATACATATTAATGATAAGTTGAGCTCAACAATTTTTTGGTATCTTAAAAAAAAAAAGTGCACTGTTTATGTAATGTAATGTAATGTATATTTGTGTTTCATATGCTAATGTCTTGTTACAGGTATATAACCATTGGATTATTTTGTTTCTAGGAGGAAAATGGAATATTTATTACTAAATTTTATTGATGTTTTATTTCTCAGATTCGATAATTGGGTTTCCTGGCTTTAAAGGGCACATCGGTCGGCTCGTGTACCCACTACTGTTCAGTGATCCCGGCGCCTCAGTGCTGCAAGGGATATTTCTTTGCCCTTTGGCCAGTTGTGTTTGGTAGCAGAAGTTCCTCGAGTTGGATACACATTATGCAATTTTTGTTTTCCAATTTCCTTCAGATTTACCTTCAGATGTGTATGAGGGCCTGCCTGATGGCATACAAGTTGATAGTGTATAGTTTTGGGAGTGCCTGGCGAAGAGTTATGCAGGAAGATTGTGTATATTGCACTCTGTGTTCTGGATGGAGAGGTCATTGCTGGGAAGGAAGCACCTGGGTATTATTTGGGACATAGACGAGTTTGTTTCTGTGTCCTAAGGAATACCAATGTAACGTTAACCAGGGAACTAGAGGGTTCCTTGAACCTAACCATAGATAGAGGTGCATTGTATACCCTGGGCATGGTCTCTGAAATCCAGGCACAGGGATGGAGTTGTGTGGGTACGCTGTATTCTCCTCAGTGGATACCCATAGTTGTCCTTCCTGTCCTAGACTCCTTGCGTACCTTAACTAGTGGTCTGTGTCCTGCATGACAGGAAGACCAGTGCCCCATAAGGTGTGCAGCCTCTATAAAGAAACTTGTGTACCTGGTGGCAGGTGGTTTTCAATCCGGGTATTCTGACTATTTCCCATCCTTAGGAAAGAGAGGCTTAATGGAGACTGTCTTTGGAGCTGGAGGTGGGGCACTGGGTACCTTAAAACACTATGGAGCTGGAGATATTCAGGATCACATTGGGGGGGTCTTGTGCTACATATCAGGGAAGGGGTTAGGAAAGCCAACTTGCTCTGTCCAGCATCACTTTGCAAGGACAAACAGGGGGGGGGGTAGTATCCAGGTTGCCTATGAGTCGTAATAGATTGGTGGATGACTCAGTTCCAGGATCATCAAAAATCTTACTTGCACTGTTCTCATCCCTAATGGCAGGGATGGAACATTGTGCAGATATCACGGTCAATCTGGGTACTATTCTATCAGACTCTACTGGATTACAATAACCAGCAAAGTGCAGCGCTAATATAATGTATGAAAGTAAAAATAAATTTCACCAAATGACATGTGAGACAATCAGTGGAAAAACATAATTCAAATACAAACAATAATAAGCAACAAAAATCACAAATGTATGTGAGGAATTATTGAAAAAAGTCCAAAGATTCTTGATAAATCCACCAGAAATTTAGAAAACACCCATCCAAGAAAGGTTGTGATAAAAGGTGCCTATATATGATCCACCAAGGCGTGTGTGAATAAAGTCTGCTTACCAGACGGCGATGACTGCTATTACGGCAGTCTCGCCCAGCATAGGGATTATGGTCTCCCAAAACCAAAGGATGTAATGCAGGCTGATCTCAGTCTCCAGCTGGTCAATCTGCTTCTCTGTTCTGCTCTGTAAATCAACCCCAAAGAAAAAGAAAAACAACGACAACAAGAAAATGCAAGTAAACAGAGCAATACCAACCCACAACTAAATTTCTGGTGGATTTATCAAGAATCTTTGGACTTTTTTCAATAATTCCTCACATACATTTGTGATTTTTGTTGCTTATTATTGTTTGTATTTGAATTATGTTTTTCCACTGATTGTCTCACATGTCATTTGGTGAAATTTATTTTTACTTTCATACATTATATTAGCGCTGCACTTTGCTGGTTATTACATTTTTGTGAGTCAGATACAGGACTTTTTAGGGTGCTGGCAGCTTATTCTATTTATTTATTTTGTTAATCCAAGCGCAGCTTTTACCTGGTTTTTGGGTATCTTTTGTTATATTCTACTGGATTACACCCTGGAGTCCATCTTGTTCCGATGGTTTGAGTCTGGACAGCCTCAGATGACTGGTACTGATGAGTGCTAAAGGAAGGTAAGGGTTGTGCTATGGGAAAAGGCAATAATGCTGGCACAGGGGGGGGTCATGTCTAATGGATGCCGGGGTAGTGTCCCAACTGGTCCTAAACAAAGTTAAAACTACTTGAGACTGGAGACGAGGGTACTGGTGCTAGTATCACATGTCTAATGATGCACTGTTTTCAGCATCAGGTTAAATGGTACTCAGCAGGGTACACTACCTCGGGGAGTCTATAGTACACCTCCTCTGGCCCGTGGCATAGATATAGCAGGAACACCGGGTTGTACTCCGATCACCCCTGAAGAAAGGTTTTATAGCAAACCTGACATCCCCTTACACCTACAGAAACTTCCTCTGGGATTTGGGGCTGAGTTAAAAGCTTGGCTGATGGATTTCGGATAACAGGATGAAATATTAAATGTACTAGGAGATGCTGAAAAACAAGCCACCATACGACTCACCCATGATCAAAATAGACTGATCCAAGTATCCCACGCTTTAGACACAGATGCCAAGATTTCCTGGTGGGAAAGTTTATTTGGGTATAGTCCGAACGCTACAGCTTTCCTAAACATTTTGCTCCACCCGGTTGTTGTCCTAACCTGTGCAGCCTTATTGCTTTTCCTGATGCAGGTAATAATGTGCGTTACTATCAGGAGAATGAATGCCAAAGCTATGAGAATGTGTACCTCAACAAGGTATCTTCTCTCAAGGAACAGAAAGGCCACTAACTCAGAAACAAATCCCTGAGGAAGCCATATCCAATCCAGACCAGTACAAAGAAGTTGCGCATTTAAGAGAGGACCCTAGAACTATATTTTTCTTGTTCCAGGGATAAGCCTCTTCAATTTTTAGTAATAAAGTGCAGTCAGGTTTACCTAAATTCCAAAAGTTTCAATCATTTTTTTTATTATTTTTTTTTTTTTTCTCTCCCTTTTGTTGTTAATATCTGTGTACCTGACCTGCAAAAATACTGTTAATGGGAGAGGAGTTTTTTTTTTTTTGAAAAACATTTGTTTTGTTCTTTTGTTTTTATTTTTTTTATTATGTTTTTTTAACCAATGTATTCATTTTTTTTAAATACAGATTCAAGGCTCTTTAACAGTCTTGGTTGGAGCAGCGTTCAATCTGTAGTTTTTCCCGTTTTTTGTCCTTTTTTTCATTATTATTCCCACTATTTTTCCTGTTCATTTTCATTACTCACCTCTCTTCTATTCCTTTTTCTTCTTTAATATTATGCTCTCTAAGTTTTTCCTTTGGTTTCTATCATTTATCTTCTCAAGATAATGTAACTAAGACATCAGTCATATCATTTTTCTTTAAAAAAAGACTTTGCCTGCCCGCAAGTACCATATTTTAACTAAAGTATCCCTGGACATCCAGTTTTATGTCTTAATGTAATTCCACCTCCCCTAGTCTACCTACTGCCTTAACCTGAGCCCCGTGAGCAGGTGTGGTGAACCCAGGGACCTGGCAATAACAGACAGTATTGACTATCCCTACCATCAAGGGCCATGGATGATACTGGCTGTTGCTCAGACTCTGTACCCTGTGGGGAACCCACTCTACTCGTCCACATTACACCCTTTAGGAGTATTTAGTCTTAATGGCCAACACTCTGCTCCTGTCCAGCATTTCTCCGATATCTGTACACTAACGTTCTCCTCTCTCTGTTTGTATTCATGCACGACTGTCTGGAGGCCCACCCGACCCCACCTGAAGAAGCAGCGACCACCAAGTTATTTCTTGAGATAAATGTGTCACGAATAAGACTTTCCTGGACTTTCCTTCACCATGCTGAAAAGTGCTGTCTCGCGGTCCAATCCAATCGATGCAACCATTACATGGTCTTACAAAGATACAGGACTAGATATGCCAGGATCCCGCCATCAATGTTGGAGTTCCGTTCCTCCAAGGCAGAGGGGCGATGAAACATTGCAGTACAGACACTCATGGTTTGGATGTGAAGTCTCAAAGGCACCAGGATTTCTTTACTGTCTTAAGCATACCTTGAGGAGTTCCGGCGTGTTCAAGAAAGGAAGAGGAGGCCGCAGTGGTGGTGGGGAAGGGTCGGGGCTTCTGGGCTGTTGTGGGTGGGTACAGAATCATTGAAGGAGGACATAAGTTCAAGAATGAACTTCAGGGGGGACTGTGGTGGAGATTTGGGCTCTGAAGGTGATGGACCTTATTATTAATGTTACTTGCAGTGACTTTTCAGTGACTATAGTTTGAGAACCCTAGTTTGGAATCAACAGAGACATCTTGCCCTGCTGTGGAATGTTATCTGGAGTGGCTATCTGACCATTTGATAGTACAGTGTCACTTCAAAGGAGTGTCACTTCAAAGGAGGTGGGAGGTGTGAAGGGAACAGGAATAACCTGGTCAGGATATGGTAGCTGGTAAGAGAGCCCCCCACCCCCATTGACTCAATGTAGAAGTTTTGGCATATGGAAGGAAGGGGGGGTTTACAAGTGTATATATTGCAGCACAGATCACTGCCCATTCTCTTGTGCTGACGGTCTAGATGAAGGATGGTTACGTAAGACTTCTCCATACAATGTATTTCTATGTCTCTTTTCTTTCCTGTAACCTTTTCTATCATAGGATTTGGCCTTAATACCTTATTAATCTCTTGATAGCATGGGTATGACCAATATAGCAATATTTATTATCATTGGTAAGATTGTTGTTTTTAAGGTTGTATCATTTATGTTATAGTTGCTAATCTCATATTACCACAAGTTTCTTTTCTGTACAATAGTAAGTTTAAATAAATTAGATTGTTACCCTTTTCGAACAGATATCATTCGTTCTTAATTTCATGGGTTGATTCATATATAGATAAAAGGTTTTAATCACTTATGTATCATTAAATAAGTGAGGTATGTATAAAGGTAGCCATGTCAATGTGTCCCTATCTGCTGCCCAGCCTGATGAGCCTCTGTCTGCTGCCCAGCCTGATGAGCCTCTGTTTGCTGCCCAGCCTTATGTGCCACTGTCTGCTGCCCAGCTTGAAGTGTCCATGCCCGCTGCCCAGCTTGAAGTGCCCATACCCACTGCCCAGCTTGAAGTGCCCATGCCTGCTGCCCAGCTTGAAGTGCCCATGCCTGCTGCCCAGCTTGAAGTGCCCATGCCTGCTGCCCAGCCTGATGTACTCATGCCTGCTGCCCAGCTTGATGTGCCTGTACCTGCTGCCCAGCTTGATGTGCCTGTGCCTGCTGCCCCACTTGATGTGCCTGCTGCCCAGCTTGAAGTGCCCGAGCCTGCTGCCCAGCTTGAAGTGCCTGCTGCCCAGCTTGATGTGCCCGTGCTTGCTGCCCAGCCTGATGTACCCATGCCTGCTGCCCAGCTTGATGTGCCTGTACCTGCTGCCCAGCTTGATGTGCCTGTTGCCCCGCTTGATGTTCCTGTGCCTGCTGCCCCGCTTGATGTGCCTGCTGCCCAGCTTGAAGTGCCCATGCCTGCTGCCCAGCTTGAAGTGCCTGCTGCCCAGCTTGATGTGCCTGCTGCCCAGCTTGATTTGCCCATGCCTGCTGCCCAGCCTGATGTACCCGTGCCTGCTGCCCAGCTTGATGTGCCTGTGCCTGCTGCCCCGCTTGATGTGCCTGTGCCTGCTGCCCCGCTTGATGTGCCTGTGCCTGCTGCTTCGCTTGATGTGCCCGTGCCGGCTGCCCAGCTTGATGTGCCCATGCCTGTTGCCCAGTTTGTTGAGCCTGTTGCCCAGTTCGTTGTGCCTGTTGCCCAGTTCGATGTGCCTGCCGCCCAGCTCGATGTGCCTGCTACTCAGCTTGAGGTTCCTGTGCCTGCTACCCAGCTTGACGTACTTATTGCCCAACCTGATGTGACTTTGCCCGCTGCCCGGCTTGACGCCACGGACTTTCCCCAACAACGGGTAGTTGGAGCGTCCAGAGGTTGCTCCTTCGAGTGGGGGTACTGTCAGGAAAGGTTCCCTCTGCTGGTAATAGCTATCATTTGCGTGCTGTACTGAGGTCCACCAGCAGGTGTCTCCTGGCAGTTTGGAACTGTCAGGAGAGCCTTTCCCTGCTGGTATTATGTGATCTTTGGGCCGCAGAACTGGTGTCCACCAGTGGGTGGTTCCTGGCAGTGTGGG
This sequence comes from Aquarana catesbeiana, assembly GCF_042186555.1. NCBI lineage: Eukaryota > Metazoa > Chordata > Amphibia > Anura > Ranidae > Aquarana > Aquarana catesbeiana. The sequence goes on along the minus strand of NC_133324.1, from coordinate 537,237,622 downwards.
GCTGACATTACCTCTTGCAATCAGGCATCACCTGAGTCTGATTGAGATGTGTATAAATACCCGGCGAGTGCATACACACCTTGCCCTGGTATTGTCCTAGTACCCTGACCTGCAGCCTGTTTATCTGTTATCCTGATCCTATACCCTGATTCCTGTTTCCTGTATCCTGAACCTGTTTGTATCTGTTCCTGTATCCCTGGATCCTTGCCCTGCAGCCTGATCATTGCCATGCCCTGCCTCTATCTTGTTCCCTGTCTGTTTACTCCTGGCCCCCATCTGCTGATCTCCTGTTTATGATCCTGGTCTGGCTTGACTACGCTTCTGGTACTCCCTTTTGCTATATATACTGGTTGGTTTATTATCACTGTTTGGTTGTTCAGTTTGTTCACTCTGTTTGTATTGGTGGTGTGTTCACATTTATATGCATTTACTTTAATAAACTTACTTACTTTCACCTATTTATGTCTGGTTCACTCTGTCGCAGTCACACAGTTCTGGTCATATCTGGTTTATGACACCAAAACCTGGTCCAAAGTCATACACAGGGAAATCCAAACTAGCAAAGCAGGGCAGACAGACAGGGAGTTTGATCAGGAACAACACAGGTATCACTCACTATCACAAGCAAGGCACTGAGCGTTTGGCTTGCTTATAACAGGTGGCTGACCACATCAATCACCTTGTAGGAGGACACAGACAGGGAGAATACAATAGCGAAAACCTGGAAGCTGGAATAAGGAGCAGCAGCGATTAAGTGATCCTAACAGCATGTGGCCCAGCTATCGCTTCTGTCTTGCAGCACTGGGGTCATTGGTTTGAATCCCAAAAATGCCACTATCAGGTTAGAGGTTTGTATGTTCTTCCTCTGTTGTGGTATTATAGCTTCTTTTTCACAAGGTATTATATTTCTGACGGGTTTCACATAATGGAAACGTTATAAATAAAGTGAGTGTGGATTTTATACCAAATCTATAACGTTTTTTTTTGGTCAGGATGGATAAGTATGGTGTGATTCTGCATCCATATTTAAATGTTGGATGCTGATGACGAATGTGCTTGTCAACAATTTGTGTGAAGCAGCCCTCACAAAGTTGACATTTTCTGCTTTGTACTCTCCACATGCCCAACAACTTACAACTTGAATTGTTTTGTTTTTGGTATCACTGATGAGTGATGTCCAAGGCCAGAGACTTGGACATTTGATCTTTTCCATTATACACTGCACAGATACATATGCTTATATAGCTGAGTGTGTGTTCCTGATCATCAGGTGTGAGTACTTGAGGCATAAATGAGGAGACAGAATTAACCACTTCAATACAGGGCACTTTCACCCCCTTCCTACCCAGTCCAATTTTTAGCTTTCAGCACTGTCGCATTTTGAATGACAATTGCACGGTCATGTAAGACTGTACCCAAACTAAATTTTTATAATTTTTTTTCCCACAATTAGATCTTTCTTTTGATGGTACTTGATTACCACTGGTGTTTTTATTTTTTGCACTACAAATAAAAAAAGACTGAAAATTTTGAAATTTTTTTCTTTGTTTCTGTTACAAAACTTTTTAAATAAGTACGTTTTCTCCTTCACCGATGAGCACTAATGAGGCTGCACTGACTGGCACTGATGAGGCAATATTGATTGGCACTGATGATGTGGCACTGATGATGAGGCACTTACAGTATCTCACAAAAGTGAGTACACCCCTCATATTTTTGCAAATATTTTATTATATCTTTTCATGTGACAACACTGAAGAGATGACACTTTGCTACAATGTAAAGTAGTGAGTGTACAGCTTGTATAACAGTGTAAATTTGCTGTCCCCTCATAATAACTAAACATTAATGTCTAAACCGCTGGCAACAAAAGTGAATACCCCCTAAGTGAAAATGTCCAAATTGGGCCCAATTAGCCATTTTCCCTCCCCGGTGTCATGTGACTCGTTAGTGTTACAAGGCCTCAGGTGTGAATGGGGAGCAGGTGTATTAAATTTGGTGTTATCGCTCTCACTCTCTCATACTGGTCACTGGAAGTTCAACATGGCATCTCATGGCAAAGAACTATCCGAGGATCCGAAAAGAAGAATTGTTGCTCTACATAAAGATGGCCTAGGCTATAAGAAGATTGCCAAGACCCTGAAACTGAGCTGCAGCACGGTGGCCAAGACCATACAGAGACAGGTTCTACTCAGAACAGACCTCGCCATGGTCAACCAAAGAAGTTGACTGCATGTGCTCAGCGTCATATCCAGAAGTTGTCTTTGGGAAATAGGTCTGTAAATTGGTCTGCATGGCTGTCATCCCAGAAGGAAGCCTCTTCTAAAGATGATGCACAAGAAAGCCTGCAAACAGTTTGCTGAAGACAAGCAGACTAAGGACATGGATTACTGGAACCATGACCTGTGGTCTGATGAGACCAGGATAAACTTATTTGGTTCAGATGGTGTCAAGCGTGTGTGGCAGCAACCAGGTGAGGAGTACAAAGACAAGTGTTGCTTGCCTACAGTCAAGCATGGTGGTGGGAGTGTCATGGTCTGGGGCTGCATGAGTGTTGCCGGCACTGGGGAGCTACAGTTCATTGAGGGAACCATGAATGCCAACATGTAGTGTGAAATACTGAAGCAGAGCATGATCCCCTCCCTTTGGAGACTGGGCCGCAGGGCAGTATTCCAACATGATAACAACCCCAAACATACCTCCAAGATAACCACTGCCTTGCTAAAGAAGCTAAGGGTAAAGGTGATGGACTGGCCAAGCATGTCTCCAGACCTAAACCCTATTGAGCATCTGTGGGGCATCCTCAAATGGAGGGTGGAGGAGCACAAGGTCTCTAACATCCACCAGCTCCTTGATGTCATCATGGAGGAGTGGAAGAGGACTCCAGTGGCAACCTGTGAAGCTCTGGTGCCCAGAGGGTTAAGACAGTGCTGGAAAATAATGGTGGCCACACAAAATATTGACACTTTTGGGCACAATTTGGACATTTTCACTTAGGGGTGTACTGATTTTTGTTGCCAGCGGTTTAGACATTAATGGCTGTGTGTTGAGTTATTTTGAGGGGACAGCAAATTTACACTGTTATACAAGCTGTACACTCACTACTTTACATTGTAGCAAAGTGTTATTTCTTCAGTGTTGTCACATGAAAATATATAATAAAATATTGACAAAAATGTGAGGGGTGTACTTTTGTGAGATACTGTATATGCAGCACTGATGGGCACTTATAGACGGCAGCACTGATCAGGAGGTACTGGCAGGCATCCCTAATGGGCACTGATTGGCACCGATAGACATCCCTGGTGGGCTCTAGTGGGCATACCTGGTGGTCTGCAGTGGGCATCTCTGGTGGTCTCCAGTGGGCATCCCTGGTGGTCTCCAGTGGGCATCCTCAATGGGTCTGCACTGATCATCAATGCGCTGATTATAAGCGCAGACCATCCCTGTCAGGAGAGCTGTCGATCGGCTCTCCTCTACTCGCGCCTGTCAGCATGACTAGAGGAAAAGCCAATAAACTGCACTTCTTGGTTAGCATGTGATGAGCTGTGATTGGACAGAGCTCATTACATGGTAAAGAGCCTACGTCATAGGCTCTTTATCTAGATTGGAGATGTGGTGTGTCAAACTGACACACCACACCACCGATCACCATGCTGCCCCCCCTGCGGGTGCATGATCGTGGCTTACCCTGCTGGACTTCAAATGACATCCAGTCAGGATAATACAACCACTTTCGGGCCGTCATTTTGCTATATGGCGGGTGGGAAGTGGTTAATTAAACTGGTGGGCGTGTCCTTTACTGGGTGGGTGTAGGTGTGCTATCAATCCAACCTATGTTATATAAAGGCCTGCACTAGGGTGGTTTGCTTTTCCTGAAAAGAGGCTAGATTATTTGTGGGCAGGGTGCTTTAGTGTGCATAATGACCCACACCGGCTGTGGTTTGATGAATGTTTTGTCTGTTTGCTGTAATTGTTTTGCATTTTGGCCCTCAAAAGTGGATTTTTGTTTGTCTTTGTCCAGTGTGATCATGCGTTTCTTGTTTGTGAGCATCAGCTGACCCTTCTCTTTTGATTGTTACTTACAAATCCCACGTGTTAGACAACTCCTAATGTTGATCTAGTTTCCTAAATTGTTTTTATAAAAATGAAGCTTCCTGCTAACCCTAACCAAAATGTATGTGTATGTGAATTTGGAGGGGTTAGTTATTGCGCTGCCTTTTATTTTGTCAAATTATATATCTTGTCTGTTTTGTTTGTTTAATCCCCTGCTTAAACTTTTGATGGGGGTGGGGTGGAGAGAGTTGTTATACCCTAAAATGTTTGACATGGTTAGTGCTCACCTTATTTTTATCCCTGCTGTACACTATGAAATGTGTGTCCAATTTAAGTGTTTCATTTAGATTGTAAGCTCTTTAGAGCAGGGCCCTTCTAACCATATTGTAAAGTGCTGTGAAAAATGTTGCAACATTAAATGCCAGTCAACTTTTTGCGCAAAGAAACAATGTACCAAATCTTGATCCTATTGTCCAATAAAATGTAGAATTGGTTTTGAATTTTTTTTTTTTTATGTTGAGGATTAATAAAATACAGTATTTTATAAGTGGAATGTATTGTTAACACACCTTCCAATCTCTATTATTAAATTCATCTTGCATACAGTAGATCTGTTCATTTGGAGAGTGCAGGAAATGAGAGATCAGATAACAGCCTATATGGATAGAGCTGTAGTATTGAAAACAGGAGAAGGGGCGTGGCTTGACCTCGTAGAGAATGGCTGCTTAACTTCAGAGCTCTGCTGACAGGGATAGAAATCTGAATTCCAAGGACGGTCAACGGCCTCCCAAACACCCGAAAAGCGATGGGTACATCCTCCAGAACTTCGTCGACCTCCCAGTCCCGTTCTCCCCGTGAAATACCGGCAAGATCCAGTCAGAACATTCAGGAGATGTTCCGGGCACAGATGGGAACTTCGGTGCCGGCTCCCACCTCACGGAGCCAGCATCAGCATCCTCCTAACCCTAATGCTGCTGCCTCTCCATCACATGCTGATCTCAATGACGGGGGAATTCTCCTCACTCCTCATCAGCATCCGAGCCTGAGCGATCTCAGATCCGTAGCTGAGGACATTAAGGACACCCTGACAGCAGCAATCTCGGATTTAAAAATTGAAATCCAAGCTATTACAGGCAGAGTTCAGGCGGTGGAACAAACGACTGCCCTCCATTCATCCAAGATCCGTCACCAGAATCTGACGATTGACACACATACACGGCAATTAAGAGATGTCAATCGCCACTTGGAAGATTTAGACAATCGCGGCAGACGCCATAACCTCAGGCTGAGAGGTTTGCCTGAAACCGTAGATGCGGATCACCTTCAAAGAGAAGTTATTCATATCTTTAATAACATACTCGGCAGACCCAGAGATGTTCCTATTGCGATGGAAAGAATCCACCGTGCCCTGAGACCGAAGGGAAAGGACTCTGACCCGCCTAGGGATGTGGTATGCTGCATTATTGACTACCGTCTGAAGGAAGACATCCTGAGGGCTGCACGTTCCCTGACCCCTTTACTACATAACGGCACAGAACTTCGCCTATTCCAGGATTTATCAAATATAACCTTGCAGCGCAGAAGGGAACTGCAACCCCTTCTGTCAGTACTCCGGGCCAAGGGTATAATTTACCGCTGGAAGTTCCCTTTTGGTTTGGCGGCAACAGTACAAGGTCGCTCAGCTCTCCTCAGAGTCCCTGAGGATCTACATTCCTTCTGTGACACGCTCGGAATCCCTCTCATGGAGGTACCAGATTGGTACGCGGAATTTCGTACCCCTACAGCATCTAAAGCACCTTCCAGGAGTGAAGCAATGGAGACCCAACACACAAGCTACCGAAGACACCGTTCGCCATCGGAACCAAGAATTCTTCAACCCGACCCGCAGTCTCCTTCCATCTACAGCCCGACGAAACCTCCACGCTCCAGAAGAGCTAGAAGAGATCGGTGAACACAGATGGCATCTGCAACATAGACTGAAAGATTTCCTCTGACTGTCCATGTGCCGTTTTTAGAGTACTGAAAGTTCATCCCCCGGCTGGTAATATGTTCCTAAAGTATTTCAATATGTTAAGTTTAGTTTAGGTAGATCATAGTTCTCACACACAGGCATATCTATATCCCCCTTAACGCTGACTACCAAAGCAGCGCTTTGCCTACATGGTTTGTTCTGTCACACCTTATTCTCCAATACAGCCCTACACTAGCAGTTCCACCCTTCATTAGAGCTCTATTATAATTAAATTCTTATGTGACTGTATTTTCCAATCTAATGAGGTATAGGGTCATCAGAGATCTCCAATCTACTTTATCTCTCCCTCCTCTAGCTGATCGGTACACTGACAGTTTAACAGGGTTTCATCCTGCTCCGATTACACGGATTGATAATTCTGACTGCAAATATGCCCTTCTCTTACAAACAACAGGCTGCTAGTAATACTCATTGACACCCCTATTTTAATCCTGTATTAACTCTCTGTTTCTCTTAGATAGCAACTACATTATTAGGCAACTTTTAGAACTACCACACAATCTTATTGCCATGACAACCAGCTGTTCATCGCTCTATTGGTTGCTGTCTTTCGGCGCGAATTCATGAGAGGAGCCAAGGTCTGAGGTAACAAGTTCTCCCCCAACATGACTCATGCAGTCGCTCATTGGTTCTCATAAGGTTAGAGACCTGACTTGTTACCGTGGTGACACACTGCAGACCTTTCTCCCCTGCCTCCACACACGCTCCTCCCATAGGAGGATGCCTGTGTCATCCCAGCCCGAGATGGTTGTGACACATGATTCATCTCCTTAGTAGTCCTAACATCACCTTATCTGTCATGAATTACGCAAAGACTAGGGCACTCACTACCCTATATGATTATATAGAACTTATGCTTACGAGTGCCTTTCCCTAACTGGACAGCTGTCTACATGTCAAAATGGAACTGAAAAGCTTCTCAGACAAAGGCACTCTAAGAGAGTTTCACAGACACTGATCTTTCTCATATAATCATCCCCTCCTATCCACTGAGATATGCTCCTAATTAGCATAACGATCTACATAGATACTTCGTTTTATTAATTATTTTGACAAGCTTCTTCATAGCCTTCAGGGGTAGTTAATTATTAATTAGTTCAGGCACGGTTTATCTATCTTAAGAGATAATACTTTCTACCTATGTTGAATACTCTGCTCTGCAAACTGTTCAAGTTTTTTGGCTGACTGTTTAACTGAATTATTACATAGACTTTTGCGCTATGAATATCTGCGCCTCACCAGATGCTTATTTTATGTGCTACTCATGGGGATTTTTATTTCTTTTATTTTTTTTTTTTTTATTTTTTATTTTTCTGTTTTTTTCATTCTTTCCTCTCACTTCACGATCACAAGGGGAACGATCTCACATTTTATTAACTTAATGTTTCATCTGACCATACACCTAATTTTTTATCTGCTTTTCGCAAATCTGACCCATGCTGTTTCTCCAAATCCACTGAGAAAGTTAATAGGCGGCATTCACAGCAATCTCAATGCAACCATTTCACACATGGACCGTCTTCAGTCCATGCCTTCTTCCTACATCTATCCCATATGTCAGCGGCTCTTGTCCCTTACTGACAGGTTTTACTTTTCTCTACGTTATCGTTTGGTCACCTTCCCGAACAGTGGTTTCAACTGATTACCTGATTTCTTCCCTCAACCCTTCTTTAAACCACCACTGACCCATTCCGGTACCATATATCACGAGTGTATACTCGTACATAGCCTAGCGAGCAGGCATCGCTAGTCCCCGGATTACTTTCCACTACCTATAACCCCTAACAACACTACACAGTGGTCTTTACAGTTTCCTCTCCCCCGCATACCCAATATCCCTCACATAACTCCCTATTCCTGAACAATCTACTCTCATCCTGAATAGAATCTCATCACTCTCCTAGAACACGCCTTCCACACATAAGAGCATAAGGCACAAGTCCAACTACTGTTCTTTTTCTGCCACACATACACCTGCAACGCGGACTATATTCAGTAAACACCACTCCAGTCTAACTCACAACACCTCCCAAATTACAGAATGACACCGGTCTCACACAATTCTACATCAATATCTCACCACAACGTCACTACTAAACTAGTCTCGCTCAACGCACGGGGACTAAATGTCCCTGAGAAACGTACACAAGTTCTCCTTTCTATGCATAAACTCAAGGCAGACATTATATACATCCAAGAAACGCATTTCAAAACGGACTCTATCCCCAAATTCTCCAACTTACGTTATCCAACAACTTTTCATGCTACCAACAAACAATCAAAAACAAAAGGAGTCTCTATCCTTATCTCAAAACAGTGTCCACTCATAATCAAAGACACTCTAGCGGATGAAGATGGAAGATTTCTATTTGTCAAAGGTTCACTTTTCGGTAAACCTTTAACCTTAGCAAACATATACGCCCCCAACATTAAACAAGTCCCGTTCTTCCGACACACACTGCAATTGCTCGCATCGTTTCAAGAGGGTATACTATTAACTGGAGGAGATTTTAATGTTCCCTTAAACCCAATACAAGATACATCTTCAGGTGCATCCAAATTACCCTTCTCCGCGTTACGAGCAATTAAACAATGTTTTCAAGAATTGACATTACATGACGCATGGTGTACTTTAAACCCCTCAACTAAAGATTACACTTTTTTCTCCAACCCACATGGCAGTTACTCCAGACTTGACTATTTCTTTATTTCACAAAGCGATCTCACCATGCTCAAGCACACCTCCATCGAACCAATGTACATATCAGATCACCACTCGATAACCATGTCCTTGGAATTTCCATCCAAACAGACTCGCTCACAAATATGGCGTCTTGATCCCTCATTGCTGACAGACATTTCAATAGTGTCAACTATACACGACAATCTAAAACTTTATTTCCAGGATAACGACTCCTTTGATATATCCCCAATGATAAAATGGGAAGCCCACAAATGCACCATACGGGGAAAACTAATAGCTATCGCTTCCAAGAGAAGACGAGAAAGACAAGCGCATATTTCTATCCTTTTCAAACGCATACAGGATTTAGAAAAAATACATAAGAAAACTCGAGCTCTCTCCACGCTTGAGGAACTTACTCAGGTGAGGACAGAATTGAAAGAAGTGTTACATAAACAAATAAAACGCAAATACATATTATCACAAAAAATATTCTACGAACATGGCAACAAATCCGGTAAACTTCTAGCCAGAGCCCTCCGTGCAAAAAGATCATCTACAACACTTCATTCCATTAATGACCCTTCGGGTTCTAAAGTAACATCTAATACACTGATAGCAGACCAATTTGTGAATTATTTATCGCAGCTCTATAATATCAATCCACATAAACCCATGATAAACAATGATCGTAGAACACACTTGATTAAAGATTTTCTAGCCCAACATGGTCCCAAACCCATTTCTGATGCAGAAGCATCGCATCTAGAACGTCCCATCTCTAAGGATGAACTAGAGACTGTGCTCAAACAACTCAAAACAGGCAAAAGCCCAGGTCCAGATGGCCTAACAGCAGGATACTATAAGGAATTCATTGCTACGCTTTATCCTCACTTCTTAAATGCTTTCAACTCCCTTTCATCTGAGAACACCCCTCCCAGAGATCTTCTCACAGCCCACATAGTGGTTATTCCAAAACCTGATAAAGATCCAAATTTAGTTCACAACTACAGACCAATATCTCTACTAAATGTTGACCTGAAAATATATGCAAAAATTTTGGCTAATAGACTTTTACCCCTTCTCCCTGGCCTCATCTCCTTGGACCAAGTTGGTTTTGTCCCAGGTAGAGAGGCAAGGGACAACACCCTAAAGGCAATCAGTATTCACAATTGGCTGACTTCAAAGAAACAACCGGGATTCCTTCTTTCCCTTGATGCGGAGAAGGCATTCGACAGGGTGGCCTGGGACTACCTAAAAGAGGTCCTAACACACATTGGCATACGAGATCGCATGCTACAATTTATTCTTGCTCTATACTCCACCCCAACTGCCAAAGTCCGGATAAATGGACACCTGTCGAATGCCTTCTCCATATCTAACGGTACAAGACAAGGATGCCCACTCTCTCCGCTTATTTTTGTCTTGGCACTGGAACCATGTCTAACCCATCTAAAAAACAATCCAAATGTTAAAGGAATAACCATCGCAAAATCTACCTATAAATTAGCGGCATTTGCGGATGACATCCTACTATTCCTGAAAGAGCCACACATTACGCTACCCAATCTCCTCAAAGATCTTACTCTCTTTGAAAATCTCACATATCTTAAAATTAACTTCGCTAAATCAGAGGCCTTAAATATCACTCTACCACCAGATATAGTGAAACAATGTCAAACTAATTTCCCTTTCAAATGGAAACCGAGCGCCATTAAATACCTTGGGGTATACATTCCAACCTCGCTATCGGACTTATACAGCAAAAATTATACTCCCATTATCCAAAATATTCAAAAAGACCTCAACACTTGGTCAACGGGTTTGTTCTCATGGTTTGGCAGAGTTTCCATTATAAAAATGACTATAATGCCAAAATTTCTATACCTGCTCCAAACAATCCCAGTGTCACTACCACTATCTTTTTTCAATGCATACCGCAAATCCTGTATGAAATTCATCTGGAACGATAAGCGACCTAGAATGAGTTTCAACAGAATGACCATACCCAAAATGAAAGGTGAGTTAGGCCTACCGGATCTTCGAAAATACTATTGGGCATGTCAACTCTCTCGAATAGTGGACTGGAATGTTCACCCTAAAACTAAAGCATGGATCGCAATTGAACAAGCCTTCTCACAAATCCCGCTCCATAATCTACCCTGGATTCACCCTCGCCACATCTCTCCACATTGCAAACAACATCCCCTTATCGGTACAACACTGAATTCCTTTAAAAAGACATGTAAACATTTGCACATTTCCTCCTCTCCAGGCCCTCTCACGCCAATCAAACATAACCCAGACTTTCCACCAGGCATTGATGATTCTTTCCTTCATCAAATAGGATCCCAGACAAGGAGGACAGCGGGAGATTTCTTCGCTAAGGGGAATATTAAACCACTGTCCTCATTGAACTCCCAAGAAACGAATCACCAGATCCCTTTCTGGTCTTATATGCAACTCAGACATTTTCTTCTTGATCCCCAAACTAGGGCTGCATACTCAAGAAACCAATCACACTTTGAATCCCTTTGCTCTGCCACTGAACCACAAAGACACCTGATATCCACCATATACTTGAACCTCTTTCTCGAACATACTCCTAAAACAAATATAGCTAGTGAAAAATGGGAAAAAGATCTTTCCATCCACCTCTCTGATAAGGAATGGGAAAAGATATACTCTAACATACACAAAGGCTCCATTAATGTAACAACTCAAGAAAACGGATACAAGCTTTTCTCCAGATGGTACAAAACGCCTCTCAAGTTGCACACCATTAATCCAGAGATCCCATCTAATTGTTGGAGATGTAATGACAAAAACGGATCACTCCTTCACATATGGTGGGACTGCCCTGCGATTTCTGCCTTCTGGACTAAAGTTTTTCACCTCTCCTCCAAAATCACTGCACTTCAGCTAGATTTCTCTCCAGCACAAGCCCTCCTACACCACTCCTCCCTACCGATGAAATCTTACCACAAATCCCTAGCACTACATCTAATCAATGCTGCCAAACTCTGTATCCCAGTTCTCTGGAGATCACCCAACCCACCCACAATCTCAGACTGGTTCAAAAGAATAAACAAAATAGCTGAAATGGAGGAACTTGTACATCAAGCACAGGATTCCTATACTAAATACAGGAACACTTGGGCCTGTTGGCTACATTTCCGCACAACATCTGAATATACCCAATTAATCTGTCAGGAATCCTCCTCCAGCACACCATAAGACACATCACACATCCCAACTGTCTATAGTCCTCCCTATAGCCGTGCATGAAACAAAATTCAGGAAGCAACTATATCATTACGCTTACAGAATTCACTTCAAAAGCTCTATTATGCTTTTCTTCCTGGGACTTGGTCCTTCTGTATAGATATTTCCCGTTAGACCCATGGCTGAGCCAGGGACGGGAAATAACTTTCCACTACCTTCCTTTTGTACTTCTCACTATATTTTGACCACCATTTAATAGAAACTTTGATATGTTAGGTATCTATTGTTGTATGCTATGATTATATCTCTATCTACAGACATTACCCGACTTCTGGACACCATGCACCAGGATCAATTTCACACTCTCACACAGACATAGTAATTTACGATTATTCCAAACACAATCCAACAAAAATCTCAGACTCATATACTAAAGCTATCATAGGCGATCTATTATAATATGGTTTTTACTCCTCTCTCCCTTTTTAATCTTTTTCGCCCTCAAAAATCAACATGTTTAAAAAATGTTTTACCTGCTTTAATATATGTTCTTTATATTTTCTGCCCACACTACTCTGTAATCCCATATATACACACCCCAGATGTAATGTGTTTTTCAACAACTCCACAGTCGTAGATTTGAATACTTGTTAAAATACAACGTTGTACTCTCTAGACTGTTCACTCTGTATAACACTGTTATCATTTTATCTCAAACCTTGCTTTTGTATACTTCTTTTCTGTATGGATTTAACTTAATAAAGCTTTATTTGGAAAAAAAAAAAGAAAACAGGAGAAGTATGTGCTGGGTTCTGCAAAGCTCAGCATACACTATACAATCTGATTGTACTTTTTTACTCCTTTAGATCTTCCATCAATTATGTAGTGCAATGGCCTGTCTGATTGGATACAGAGTGATCGGATAGCTGGTGTATCCTCCCATTATATAGTTTTGGTAAATCTAAAGGAACTTGTACAATCAGATTGTATAGTGTATGGCCACCTAAAATGAACTAGTTGCTAACTACTTCTAATCCTTGTTTGCCTTGCAACAACATTTTCAAAATACAAATCCACTTCAGTAATATTTAGGAAGTTAGGGGTAGCTCTTAGTTGTGTCCAGGGAACTTTACGTAGCTTTGTGGAGTGGAGTTGTGCTGCCCGGTGTGACAACACGAATTTGATCCAAAAAAAAAAAATCTGGGGGGGGGGGGGGTGTCCCCCAATCCAAACCAGGCTCTTAGGTCTCTATTATATGATAAATAATTGTTAATGTCTAAATAGAATTTTATTAGAATGTTGACTTCTAGTTATATATGTTTATGCTTTCATCATAGTACTACTATATACACTAGATACAAAACTGATCAACACAGTGGCTTAGTGGTTAGCGCTCTGATCTAGCAACAGTCAGATAATGTGTTCAAATCCCACCTATGCTACCTACCATGTCCCTAAAGTCTCAATGGTGAATATATATGTGCATAGGCAAAAGCATATTTGCAATCAGCATGATACAATTTATCTCTCGCTGATGGCACCTATGCGTTCGCCAAAACATATATGAATTTGCCAGTTGGTAGCATGGGAGGGATTTTAACTCATGACCTAAGTCTTACTAGCTAAGGATTAAGCCACTGTGTTGAGTACACCCATACCTAGAATCTAAAGAAGTACCATGAATACATAATGAACATCTATAAATAAAACTCAACATTTTCGTAAAATACAAATTAGACATAAAAAAAGTTTGACATATAAAGAATAGAGATATAACTCTTACATCAATGATAATAATAATTCTAAATATCAAAATAAGCAAATCAAGACACATCTACAAATTGTTGATGATTTAGCAATGATCGTGCATTTGTATTTTAGGAGAATAAAGATTCTCTTGAGCTATGTTCATTCGTTAACTTATTGTACTACTGTATATTCTAAAGCTAATTGTGCTCATCTCAATGGCTAAGTGAGTAGTACACTTATCTAAAAAGACTCAGACCATGGGTTCAAATCCCAAGCATGATATCACCAGCTTAAAATTTAAACAGCATTGTATGCTGAAAATAGGCGAATACCTAATTGCCACTGCCATATCAGCATGGTTGTTTCCATAATTTGCATGCAATGGTATGTTATTTAGCAAACATATTATTGTGTGGAAATAAAATAATCAAACTCTAGGGAACATACAGGACATTAGCATGGTTGGGATTTGAACTCTTGACCTAAAGTGGAGTTCCACCCACTTTTACAACTCTTCAGCATCCCTCATTAAACTGTGCACTGTAAACAAATTGGATATTTTTTAATTTTTTTTCTCAGCACCTACTGTATATCTGCTGTATTCATTTTTCACTTCCTCCTCCTGGCCGCGGCCCATCGCATCATTTCCTGTTTGCAATGCCTTCTGGGAAGGGGTGGCAACTTCCTCTGAAACTGCCGTTGCTATGGAAACCTGACCTGAAACCTATTACACTGCTTGTGCTGCACTGAGCATGTGCGAGATCTGCAAGGATGAGATCCAGGAAGAAATACAGTCTGGCTTCAGATGCCCAGACTTAAGATGGCCACGGTCTGCTGTAAGTTTATAAAATAACAAACTACTGCTATAAACTAACAAAACAGACCTTAGTTTACAGACTAACTTTACTAGAATACATTAAGCTTGTGTATTATAGGGGAATTTTTATTTAAAAAGTATAATTTCGGCCGGAACACCACTTAAGTTCTTTTTGTTTATGAGATTAGACCACTAGGCCAATGTGCTGAGCACGATTAGATTTGCATAATCGTTTAGTATGATTAAAGAATGAACATAGATAATAGGAACTCTATAGTCTCCTAAAAAAGAAATGTAACATGAAAAAAAATTAACATATAACAGATATGTAACTGTAAATGATAAATTCATCACGGTATGATAAATACCTCAAGGAATAGCAGACATTACTCTGTAATAATCATTCAGAACAGCATTCATTAGCAAAAGAAGAAAACAAACTATGCACAATAATTGTAATATAAACAAATAGCCGCACACAAGGTAGAGCACACCCCATATAAGAATGGTTTATCGGCATACATGTACACACATGATCATAGCTAAATACTGCAGTGCAGTTCCATATAGGAAACTCGTTGGCAATTGCCAGTTATAGAACCGTGACTATGCCGAATTGGAATTTACTAATGCTCACTTACTCACTTTTCCGTTCATGTGTTCACCTAATTGAGGTCTTGATTGGCTTAATTGGGAGTAACTAGATGTAGAGTGACTACTTTTTCTCCTTATTCTTAGTGAATTAGGCCCACTGTGTTTATGACATATTAGTAACATTTTTTGTTTCCAAAGAGTTTTGATGAATTGTTAGGTTTACTCAGCAGCAAGCTGCAGCGACAGAACACTTCAGGGTCTGTATTCTACTAGTTGAAAGGCTAATAATCACATTGAGGTAAATGTTTAATTTTTGTGCTGCACCTTTAACACCCAAAACTGTAAGCAAATGAATAGGACACAGGTAAGTTTGTAATGGCAAAAATAACTTCATTGTGTATTTTTTTTTCCCCAAAAACTTATAACTTCTATAAAATATTGTGAAGATGTTTTTTTTTCAAAATATTCAGTTGAGTTTTTTTTTTTAACAGTAAATATGTTCACATTTTGCCACCTCATAAACTATGGTATGTGAATTTCTCCTGGGATGGGGGCAGGAGGCGGAGCCTAGCGGAGCAATCATGCATTGTTAGAGCTCCACACCGCTGAGGAGAGAAGAGAAGGACAAAGCGGAGCCTGCAGGCTCAAAAGGTATCCATTTGAACCTTTTTGCCCCAGGGAACAAACTGTGAAAGTTTGGGCAGGAAATATGGTACTGGGAGGAAACCGTGGCAGAAATAAAAATCACCTCACAAAGAGCTCACAGGCACTCACTGCAGCTGAAGCAGCTCCAGTCACCTCACAAGATACAGCATCAGGGCGCTCTCACAGACAGAAAATGTCACAGCAAGACTCTCCATTTGAGTCAGATACAGAACAAATCCTCTCACAAACTTCTCCACAAGCCTCCTCAGTATCCCCAGTAATATTATTACAATTTGAAAAGATGCTTCATAAGGCTTTAAAACAAACCTCAGACCAAATAACAAAAAGCCTAACCAAAGAAATAAGAGAGCTGGGAAACCGCACCGCAGCCTTAGAAATAAAAATGGATGAAATTGAAATTACAACCCAAGAAAATATAACAGAATTGGAACAATTAAAAAAAGAGAATTTAATACTTCAAACTAAGCTCGAAGATTACGAAAATAGAGCCAGACGTTCAAACTTGCGCATAAGGGGAATACCTGAAACTGTGACAGACCTGCAATCTACTATTACTGCTCTATTACAAGAACTAAAGCCAGATATCCCTATTGAACGTTTAGAACTGGACAGAGTACACAGAGCCCTCACAGCCAAAAAGAAAGATGGACCCCCACGTGATATAATCACAAAATTTCATTATTACAGAACGAAAGAACAAATACTAATTGCTGTAAGAGAAAAAAAGGAACTTCATTTTCAAGGACACAATTATCAAATTTTTGCTGACCTATCCCAACTTACTGGCCACAACGCCACAACATTATGTATCAATGGGGCTTCCCCTTTTCAGTCAGATTTAACTACCAAGGTACAATTTACAGAAGCAGATCAGCAGATGAACTACAACAAACCCTTTTAAAATTAAATCTGACAGAACCCACAAGCAGCAACACTCCCATACGCAGAAGAATGGCATCATCTTCACCTTCAGGCAGCACCCAGAAAATTTCAGAACAAAGTGGGAATCATCATTCTCACAAAAGAGGCCGTTATGCCACATCATCCATGGACCAAGAAGATTCAATGGACTGACATCCTAATTCCTGATATCTTTTCATTTATTATACTAAGAGATGGTTCTCTATAAAAAACCTATATTTATAACTGATTGTAACTGCATTCTGATAGTCACACACTGTGTGGGATCATGTTACATTCCAGTTATATTTCTTATTACTTCTGATTCATATAGCCTTAGAATATATAAGTGAAATAAGGAAATTCTTGTTCAGTTATATATTATCAGGTAATAACAATAGATTTATTACTTTTTAGGACAAATATGTTCAATAATCCAGAAGTAATGGAAGCTTTTTCTTTCTTTTCTTAGAACAAATATATTATTACCTAACTAGTTCCTAGAATTATGTTTTTGTTTATTCTAATCTGAAGCAATACAACCTCAATTTTATGAGTTAACATATCTAAACAGTTACATATGAATAAAATATGTAATTGTTTACTCTAAAAGGGTTAAAATCCCAAAATAATTAAAACTATCTTCATCAATACCAAAGTTATTAACAGTACCTTTCTAACTGAATTATTTAGCCTAGGGCAAGACTAACCATATACAACCACCCTGGAATAAATAATTTCAACAAAAACTATATTCTGCACTCCAATTAATGAAACATCATTTTGATGTCTTTTGACATAGCACTTCTCTCCTGTAAGCGGAAGATCCGTGTACCCCCATTAGCCCTCCTCATTCTCCCAGCCATATTATGTGGGAGTGTGACGAAGGCACTTATTCCCCTGAGAGAGATATTTATTCTCTTTCACGGGTAAATTGTGATTACTTGCAAAAAATAATTTATACAATGTATCATCTAATCTCATATGTTTTTTGTTTACTCTTTACTCCAGAATTCACTGGTTTCTTTTCTATCTATTCATCTCTTCAGTCCACACAGGTTGATCTGCGCAGTCAGCTCTGCATAACAAAAAGTAAGTCAAAACTATTTGATCTATTGCCATGGCACCACTGAATATACTTCCCCTGAATGTTCAGGGAATAAATGTCCGTCAAAAAAGGACCAAAGCCTTCCGTACTTTCCATAACAAGAAGGCTCACATAGTATGCCTCCAAGAAACACACTTCACCAAAGATTCTACTCCAAAATATATTTCTCCTTTTTATCAACAAATTTACACGGCTTCTGCCTGTACCAAGCAAAGGGGAACTCTAATTGCATTTCACCGATCCACACCATTCACCTTATCATCAGAAATTAAAGACCCAGAAGGTAGATACCTGATACTCATGGGTTATATAATGGATACAGCAATCACGGTGATTTCCTACTACGCTCCTAACAAACAACCTACACCATTCCTCTCACATATATTACAAGTGATTAATACACACAAAATAGGAACAGTGATAATGTGTGGGGATTCGAACCAGGTCCTCCTCCCATTTCTAGATAAATCACCTTTTCCACCATCCAAAATAACCTCTAGATTACCTTTTTCTCAACTTCTTTCCAAATACAATCTGGTAGATTCATGGAGAGAGAGTAACCCAATGAAAAAGAAATTCACTTATTTCTCGCACCCTCATCAAACCTTCACCAGAATAGATCATATTTTTCTAACAATAGGAATGATACCAGAAATTATTGCATCAGATATAATTCCGACTCCGTGGTCTGACCATAATGCAGTATACACTACTATAGCCTCAGCCATACCAAAAGCGCATGACCCAACGTGGTACTTACCGGACATAATGCTCAAACACCCACTACATCAGATGGCCATTGAACAAGCTTTAAAGGAATACATATCAATTAATAATACAACAGACATCTCCCCAATAACACTGTGGGAAGCTCATAAGCCTGTCTTGCGTGGTACAATACAAAGACAAATGGCACTATTTAAACGGGAACGCAAAAATCTAGCAAAAAAACTAGAACTCAATTTTAATGCAGCCTACATATCATTTCAAGATAATCCATCTCAGAGTACAAAATCTCATCTGGAAAAATCTAGATTGGAATACGATCTATTTCTCACTGAGTCAGTTGATAAATCCCTCAAACGCTGCAAACACAATTTCTACATGAATACAGACAAACCAGGTACATATTTGGCTCGGGCATTAAATTCAACGAACAAATCTTTCAAACCAATACGTTTGAAATTATCAAAAAATGTTTACACTTGTAATCCAGTTAAAATAGTCCATAAATTTCACTCACATCTCGCAACTTTATACAAGACAAACAATGAATGTAATCCTACAGAGGCTGAATCCTTCTTCTCAAAAATAACCTTACCTGAGTTATCTCAGAATCAAAAAAGCAGTTTGGATGAGCCTATAACTATAGATGAAGTTGCTAACGCCATAAAAGACCTAAAACTTAACAAAAGACCAGGCCCAGACGGATACTCGGCTTTATACTATAAAACATTCTCAGAAATACTCTCTCCCATTCTCACTGAAACTTTTAACAAACTTCTAGATGGAAATTCTTTTCGGCAAGAAACACTAATGGCAATTGTTTGTATGATCCCAAAACCCCTTTCTGATGATACTTCCTGTGTGAATTATCGGCCTATCTCTCTGTTAAACCTCGATATTAAATTATTAGCAAAAATAATAGCAAAACGCCTCAATAGCATTATAGGAAAATTAATACATAGAGATCAAGTAGGCTTCATGCCAAATAGACAGGCAGACGATAATATACGCAGGGCAGTGTTATTGGCACATATTGCTAAAAAACGGAAAATCCCTTTATGTTTTCTATCTCTCGATATTAAGAGGGCATTTGACACAGTATCCTGGCAATATATGCAATATTCATTACAAAAATGGGGTTTTGGACCCCACTTTTTAACATGGATCAAAGCATTATATAATAAACCCAAAGCCTATATAAAATATGCTGGATACAAATCTGAAGCCTTTAATATCGAAAGAGGTACCTGACAGGGTTGCCCATTATCTCCCTTATTATTTGCCCTTATACTCGAACCCATGGCCCAATACATCAGAACAAACCAAACTATAACTGGCATTGAAGTAGGAGGTATTACACACAAATTATGTATATTTGCAGACGATATATTACTTTTCCTATCATCACCACAGGTCTCTGGTCCTAACTTAATACCAGCTCTTGATGGGTTTGCAGCCCTATCCGGCCTTATGATTAATCCTAAGAAATGCCTAGTGCTTAATATTTCACTCACAAACATGGAATTGATCCCGGCTAGGGCTGCACTCCCATTCACATGGGCAGAAAAAATCAATCCCATATCTTGGAATTCATTTAACAGCATCTCATTCTGACTTATTCTCAACCAATTATCCTCCTGTATAAAGACAGATCACAAATCTAATAAAACAATGGTCGCAACTTCCTTTATCCTGGATAGGGAAGATTAATGAAATCAAAATGACTATTCTACCCAAATTGCTTTATCTATTCAGAGTCCTCCCTATTCCAATTCCTTCCTATTTTTTGAGAATAGTACAAAAAAGAGCAACTTTGTTTATATGGGGCTCTTCTAAACCACGTATACCTATACACACACTACATCTTCCCAAAAATAAAGGAGGCCTGGGATACCCTAATTTTACTAACTACTACAGAGCAGCACATTTGGCCAGTCTGTCCAAATACCATGCAAAACAGGAAATCCCATTATGGGTATTTATAGAGGCTTCAGAAAATGACCCTCTATTAATAACAAATTTATTATGGCTTGATCCTAAAGACCGCTTTAAAATTCATAATCCCATAACTAAACACTTCTTATCTCTCTGGGATAAACTAAAAACCAAATATCAGTTACAATCTCCACACAATCCTCTCCTTTCTTTTATCAGAAATCCGGCCTTTTATCCGGCATGGATCTACCCAAATTCTTTTAAAGCTTGGACAACATCAGGCATTCAGACACTAAATGACTTCATAGCATCTAAATCATTCCTTTCATTCCCATCGCTTAGAGAAAAATATGATCTACCAAACTCTGAGATATTTAGATATCTCCAAATCAAAAATTTCTATACACCATTCCTAAAGGGGGATACACCATTATCCCAATTATCCATTTTTGAATCAATCTGTACAAAAGATCCATTTGCTAAAGGTACAATTTCATCACTTCATAATCAATTATATGGAGTAGCAAATCTTAATAGACCCTCTTACGTTCAGAGGTGGGAGGAGGACCTGGGACGAACTTTAGAAGACACGGACTGGTCTAACATATGGCTCACATCTAAGTCATCTTCACCCAACATCTTAGCACTGGAGACAAATTATAAAGTCCTAACTCACTGGTATCTTGTACCCGCTAGAGTGACAAAATATTCACCTAATACCTCAGCTCTTTGTTTTCGAGGATGCCCAGATATAGGCACATATTTACACATATGGTGGACGTGCCCAGTAATCCAAACCTTCTGGAATGAAGTCTTCGTGATTGCATCTAAAATATTAAAAAAAATAATACAACCAGATCCATATTTAACTTTACTTAATCTAAAACCGGAATGGTTAACACTCTCTCAATTCAAACTTATGATCCAACTAATAACGGCTGCAAAACAAACAGTGGCCAAGGCATGGAAATCTCCTACATTGGTACTAGCAGAAACAATTCACAGAATGAATAATACAATGTCCCATGCTAAGATGGTAGCCATCGATCAAAATCAAATTCCAAAATTTGAAAAACTTTGGCATCCTTGGATAAAACAACAGTTCCTGTCAAACTTCAATGACTCTGTCCTGTTGCCATGGTAACAGATTAAATGATTTACAGAGACACCCATTCTAAGGCTTCAAAGAGAACTAAAAAGAATAATAAACTGACGAGCGGGACAACCTTGTGGACCATACCTCTACCTTTCAACCCTTTTTCTTCTTTCTCTTTCCTTTTCTCCACCTTACGATTAAAGCTCATTATCAGAATTTATTTGACCTATATACACTCTACTTGTAAACAATATGTATAGTAGGTATAAATCATTTAAATACCTACAAAAGTAACTAAGGAAATGATATATATCTTTAATTTAGGTTTACGTGAACCCAATGTTTAATATTTGAAATTTCATGATATTTACCTATATAAACCCTACTGTAAAACAATGAGCTTACTTTATAGATCCTTGTAAACTTACTTTATGTATCTTTATAACATTGTATACTCAATAAACTTCTTTTGACAAGGAATTTCTCCTGGGATGATTCTAGTTAATTTGAGGACATAGAATGTCCACTACCTTCAAAGTGCTCTCGCTGAGTTCTATGTGGAGCATGTGGAAAAGTGTATGGTGGCCCCCTATTTGCCACATGTGGTGCGACAAAACTTGATACTGGTGGGCTGACTGTAGATGCAATGGGAGATGGAAGTGGGCCCAGCTGTTGAAGCGGAGCTCTGTAGGGTAGGGGTTGCCAGCACTGTAAGCGAGCTGCATAGGTGGCTGGTAATATGTTGGAGGGTTATGATAGGGAGCGTAAGTGCCCATCGGTGTTGTCAGCTGTGGGGTAATTTTGACTGGCTGGGCACTGCTTTAGGCACTGGGGATTAGGGATGAGCTTTGTGTTTAAAGCTACAAAGTTAGTGTAGTGCGACCTCTACACAGTGTTCAGCTAAAGCTACAAGTTAGTGTAGTGCGTCCTCCTCACAGTGTTTAGCTAAAACTACAAGTTAGTGAAGTGTGTCCTCCTCACAGTGTTCAGCTAAAACTACAAGTTAGTGTAGTGCGACCTCTGCACAGTGTTCAGCCAAAGTTACAAGTTAGTGTAGTGCGTCCTCCTCACAGTGTTCAGCTAAAACTACAAGTTAGTGTAGTGCGACCTCTGCACAGTGTTGAGCTAAAGCTACAAGTTAGTGTAGTGCGTCCTCCTCACAGTGTTCAGCTAAACCTACAAGTTATTTTTTTGTGAGCTCTGCACAGTGTTCAGCTAAAGCTACCTGTAGAAGGTTGGTGGTGTTTTCCTGATCCTATCACTACCTCAGGCAGCTAAATAAGCTACAAGTTATTTTTTGGCGAGCTCTGCACAGTGTTCACCTAAAGCTACCTGTAGAAGGTTGGTGGTGTTTTTCTGATCCTATCACTACCGCAGGCAGCTAAATAAGCTACAAGTTAGTGTAGTGCGAGCTCTGCACAGTGTTCACCTAAAGCTACCTGTAGACGGTTGGTGGTGTTTTCCTGATCCTATCACTACCGCAGGCAGCTAAATAAGCTACAAGTTAGTTTTTTGCAAGCTCTGCACAGTGTTCAGCTAAAGCTACCTGTAGAAGGTTGGTGGTGTTCTCATACTACAGGCAGGCAGTTGATTTTGCTAGCTGCAGTATCAGTATATATATATATATATATATATATATATATATATGTATATATATCCCAGCTTAGTGCAGCTACAGGCAATTAGTATGTCTGGAAGGCCAACAAGGAGAGGCAGACAGTCACAAGCCAATAAAAGAGGGCAAGCAGGCTCTGTGTCTAGAGGCAACAGTGCTGGTCGTGGAGACGGTGCATCCTCATCAGCACGTGGCCATGGGACATGCTTGGCCTTTTTTTCGGCAGCTGGCCGTGTTGAGCAGCAACATGCGGAAGACTTGGTCGAGTGGATGACCGCCCTCATCCTCCTCATCCTCTCTCACCCATGCTCAGGGTACTTTGTCTGGCAAAGCAGCGGCCTCTTCCCTCGGCTCAATGTCATCAGTGACTCCTTCCCTAGCCCCACCATATCCTCCTGAGGAGTCCCTCGAACTGTTTGACCACAGTGTTGGGTACATGCTCCAGGAGGATGCCCAGCGTTTGGAAGGCTCTGATGATGATACTGAGCTAGATGAAGGCAGTAACGTGAGCACGGACAGAGGGGGTGCCCAAGAAGGACAGCAATCTGGCAGTCATGCTCCCCCTGCTGCAGCATACTGCCAGGTTTGCTCCAGTGATGAGGAGGGAGGGGATGATGAGGTCACTGACTCAACGTGGGTGCCTGATAGGAGAGAGGAGGAGGAGGAGGAGGCACATCACCAACGAGGCAGGATGCCCTCCAGGGGCCAGCCTAAGGGCAGCACACTGACTGCATCACACCCCAAAGCTCCGCATGTGCAGGGTGCTGCAGTCTCTGTGCGTTATTCCAAAAGTTCTTTGGTGTGGGCCTTTTTTGAGACGAGTGCATCAGATCGCACCGCTGCTATTTGCAACATATGTCTCAAGCGTATCTCGCGTGGCCAAAACATCTCCTGCTTGGGCACCACATGCTTGACCAGACATATGTTGACCTGCCATGCAGTTCGTTGGCAAGTGTATCTAAAAGACCCACACCAAAGAACAAAGAGGACCTCTCCTTGCAATCCGACGTCAGATTGTACCAGGCAAATTTCCCTGCCCCAGCTGCTGCACTGCCGAAAGAAGTTCGTTCCCAGCCATCCACATGCCCAGCGGTTGAATGCTAGCTTGGCAAAATTGCTAGCACTTCAACTGCTACCTTTTCAATTGGTAGACTCTGCCCCCTTCCGTGAGTTTGTGGAATGTGCGGTTCCTCAGTGGCAGGTACCCAAACGCCACTTTTTCTCACGGAAGGCGATTCCGGCTCTCTACCGGCTTGTGGAAGGCAATGTCCATGCCTCGCTGGACAGGGCAGTTAGCGGTAAGGTGCATATTACCGCTGACTCATGGTTCAGCAGGCATGGACAGGGACGTTACCTAAGTTTCACCGCGCATTGGGTGACTCTGCTGGCAGCTTGGAAGGATGCAGGACAAGGTGCAGTAGTGTTGGAGGTTGTTCAGCCACCACGCCTCCAAAATGCCACTACTAATGATTGTGACACACCTCTCTCCTCCACCCCCTCCTTTTCTTCTTCCTCCATGGCCTCTTCCTGTGCTTTGGCCTCGGAACCAGCGGTGCTCCGTAGGCGTTCAATGGGCTACGCAAGTACGCAGGCCAAAAGATGCCATGCGGTGCTTGAGCTGGTGTGCTTGGGGGACAGGAGCCACACTGGGGCAGAGGTTCTGTCAGCTCTGCAGGGTCAGGTTCAGAGGTGGTTGACGCCACGCCAACTTAAGGCAGGAATGGTGGTTTGCGACAATGGCACCAACCTCCTTTCTGCCCTCCGACAGGGACAAATGACCCATGTGCCCTGTTTGGCTCATGTCCTTAACTTGGTGGTGCAGCGGTTCTTGGGTAGGTACCCGGGCTTACAGGATGTCCTGAGGCAGGCCAGGAAAGTCTGTGTGCATTTCCGCCGGTCATATAATGCCAGTGCTGGGGGGCGTGGTTTCGGTATGCAGCGGTGAAGACGTGTCTCCCTTGAGCTCCGAAGCTGGCACTATTATCTACCGGCTTAACCCAAGCTTCCCTCCCGCTCCAAGCCTGCACATTATGCGGAAGAGATCAGGCAAGTCCCTGCCTAAAAAAGGAACCCCCTCGGGATCCATAAAACGCTACCTGGCCGTTGATCCGGAGGACACCCTCGACATGGATGAACTAGGCCGCTCTCCTCGCGGCTCGTGCCCCGCCTCCCGTCATAGACCTGAGACCAGGAGACACTCCCCAGCTACTTCGGCCTGTTCAGAGGGAGAAGAAGGCGCCTCTAAGTACCCTGAGGTTGCGGCGCTTGTGAGTGATCTCCCCACTAAAACGGAGCTGGCTTCCTTGTTCTCGGGGCTGGAGCGCTCAATTAAAAAGGAACTCACGGCGGTGCGGTCGGATCTTGCGCACGTGCTAGAGCGGGTGGAGGAGTCCGAGCTGCGGCTGGATCGTCACGCGGCCGCCATTAGGGCCTTGCAGAACACTACCCGCACCCTCTCTATCGCACACAGAATGGCCCTCTAAAAGATCGAGGACCAAGAGAACCGAAACAGGCGGAACAACATCAGGATAAGAGGGTTGCCGGAGGCCACGAGAGATGATGATCTCCTCCCTTCCCTGCGGGGTATATTTAATGGCCTGCTAGGTCAGGCGGTGGACTTTCCTTTGAAGATAGATCGGGCTCACAGGGCCCTGCGCCCCCGTAATATGTCATCAGATGTCCCGCGTGACGTCATATGCAGGCTGCATTACTTTGAGGAAAAAGAGATAATAATGAAGAAGGCCCGTGAAAGGCCCATGAAAAGTCGCCACTGGACTTTGATGGGGCCTCTCTCTTATTCTTCCCAGACTTAGCCAGGGAAACGCTGGATCGGCGCAGGGCTCTGCATCCCCTAACTGAAAAGCTCTGCGCAGCATCGATTAATTATCGCTGGGGGTTCCCTGCATCACTCATTGCACACAAGGAGGGCAAGACAGTGACACTTCGCTTCCCAGAGGACCTGGAAAAGTTCTGTTCGGATCTCAACATACCCACACCAGAGCTTCCAGGATGGCAAGATTTTATCCCTCCCCCCACTACCTCTTCAGATCCACGGTGGCAGAAAGTGGATCACAAGCGTAGATCGGGCTCTTCCGGATCATCCCCTCCCCAAGTGGGGGTGACTTCTACTCTGATGTAATATGGCCCTGACCTGCAACATCGTGTCCTCTGTGGTAGCCGCAAGTATCAAGATATCAGTTATATTATAATGGATCTCATCTGTTTCTAGTTTTATTGATCCGTTAATTTTTTCTAAAAAACTTTTCTTTTTTTTCTAATTTTTTTGCATTTTTGATGTTACGGAGTCTTCTAGATTCCACTTTTGGGTTTTATATACTATGTTTTGTTTGTGCTGGCTCCGGAGCTCCGAGACAGACATGTGCGCCATATTGAGCGCTCTCTGTTTGTCGTACCGGGCGGCGGACCCATCCCCCCAGGGGTGTTGGAGGGTCCCGTGCGCTCGTGAGTCCGCCCCCAAGGGGGTTGGAGGTCCGAGAGTACGGGGCTCGCGATTTACCCCTTTCACGCACTGCAGTGTTCTGCGTGCTGGTTACCACCTGCAAATAGATTGGGTGGTGATTGTGATGATACGGTTTGATAATTTACCTCCTTTTTTTTTGTCTTTTATCTCTTTCTCTTTTTCCATCCGCCTCTTCTCTTGGTTTTTCCTGGCCCCATCCCATTTCATCCCTAACCTTCTTCTTGGTTGTCTGCCTCAGATCCGAAGGGTTCGTAGACTGTATGGAGCGGTTTCCCCCTGACGGTGTCAATGGCTAAGCTCAACTTACTTTCACTTAACGTCCGAGGACTACACGCTCCAGGTAAACGACACAACTTATTTAGAGAATTGGATCGCCTGCGGGCCGACATTGTCTGCTTGCAGGAGACCCACTTGACACACACAACATCGGTAAAACTTTTCTCTCCAATGTACTTGCTTGCATTGCTGCGTTATATGCTCCCAATCGTGACCAAACTAGCTTCTTGACTGCCACCCTTACTAAATTGACGGATTTCGCTCAGGGCTGTGTGCTACTGTCTGGGGACTTTAACGCCCCCTTGGAACCCCCTATAGACACGTCCCTAGGCACATCTTGTATCACGCACAGGCGCTTAACACTCATACGTAAACGTCTTCACGATGCTCAGCTAATAGACGTCTGGAGAATCCTCAATCCTAAGGCGAGAGATTATACCCATTTCTCACACTTACATCACTCCTATTCGCGCATCGATTATTTTTTTATTGATCACCATTATCTTCCCCTTATCACGGACTCAAAGATAGAAACCTCAACATTATCGGACCACGCACCAATTATTCTTAAGATAAAAATCCCATCCATCCCAATTAAAAATGTAAACTGGAAACTGAATGATCACTTACTCACGGAAGACATTGACACCTCCGCTATTAGCAATGAGCTGGCACAGTACTTTCCGGGACAATGCCTGTTCAGAGATTTCCCCGGGCGTACTTTGGAAGGCCCATAAGGTCTTCATCCGTGGGAAATTTATTGAATTAGGGGCTAGGAAAAAAAAAGAGAGAGCGACCCAGCAAGCAGAGATTCTCCGGGATATAGACGCTCTTGAGCGACAGCATAAAGCAGGCCTCACAAAGTCGGTGCTTGAGGCTCTGACCAAAAAGAGAGAAGATTTGAAGAATCTCTTTCACATCGAACAAAAACAACAATTCCGCATCATAGCTCAACGTACATACGAATGGGGCAACAAACCCGGTAGATTGCTGGCTCGCTCTCTGCAACAAAAAAAAGCTGCAACCTTTATTGCTAAAGTTAAGTCCAAAACAGATGAGTTAGTACACCATACTCCTGCAATAGCGGCAGAGTTTCGATCGTTTTATCAGCACTTATACCACGTGCACCATAATATACCCGACCAAGTAACCCACACGCAGGCCATACAAGATTACCTTGCTCAGGCCAAACTGCCAAGATTAGCAGACGACATGCTAGCAACCCTAGATGGCGCATTCACCACGGAAGAGTTACATAGGGCACTTAAGGCCATGGCCACGGGTAAGGCTCCGGGACCGGATGGGCTTACGGTCTTATATTACCGCTCTTTCGCAGACATTTTGCTTCCGCGGCTAGCTAACTATGCTAACTCAATCCCATCTGGGGATCCCATTAGACCAGAAACTCTACACGCACATATTACTATTATCCCCAAAGCAGGGAAGGACCCTAGTTGTTGCGGTAGTTATCATCCCATCTCCCTCTTGAATTTAGACGCTAAATTATATGCAAAGCTAATAGCCAACAGACTTCTTCCCTTAGTTCCAAAATGGGTTTCAAACGAACTAACGGGCTTCATCCCCGGAAGAGAGGCACGTGACAACTCTCTACGTACCCTTTCCCTGATTGCGCATGTACGCGGGACCTCCCAGCCCACCCTGTTATTGTCAACGGACGCTGAAAAGGCGTTTGACCGGGTGGACTGGGAGTTCCTAATGGCGACCCTGGCCCATCTGGGGATAGGCCCTTCTTTCCTTAGCCAAATAGCGGCCCTTTATAATTATCTCACAGCCCAGCTCAATTAATGGTACTCTAAGTGATTCATTCGTACTGCATAACGGTACCCGCCAGGGTTGCCCTCTTTCGCCAATTTTATTCGCCCTCTCGCTAGAACCCTTCTTATCGACAATAAGACATAACCCGAACATACATGGCATTACAGTGGGCTCTTTTGAACATAAATATGCCGCATATGCGGACGATATTTTGTTTTATATTCAGCAGCCCAGAATTACTCTACCTAATTTAATGCAAGCCTTCTCGACCTTTAACCAAATCTCAAATTTCAAAATTAATATGTCAAAATCTGAAATTTTGAATATCTCAGTTCCCAAAGAAACCGCGAGCCGCTTGCAGGAATCTCTCCCCTTCAGTTGGCAAAAAAAAGCCATGAAATACCTAGGTATATTCCTTACGCCCTCATTGTCTTCTTTATTCCAAGCCAATTTTATGCCTTTACTAAACTCAGTCAAATCCGATCTTCAAAGATGGTCACAATTGGCACATTCATGGCTGGGGAGGATAGGCGTGGTAAAAATGAACATACTGCCCAGATTGCTTTTTTTGTTCCAAATGATACCTTTTCAAATGCCAGCGGGGTATTTTACACGTATAACAACTATGATTTGTAGATATGTCTGGAACAGACGTTGCCCCAGGTTGGCCAGATCACTTCTTACCAGGTCAAAAGCAGAGGGAGGTCTGGCTCTTCCGGACATTAAACAATATTTTTTGGCAGTCATTTTATCCAGAATCTCAGATTGGAAATATCACAAAGACTCGAAGCTCTGGGTGTCACTAGAGGTGGCACTGGGGGGTTCTGACCTTTATCCCTTAATCTGGATTTCGAAGAAAGTCAGGCACTTATCTGGGGATGCGTCTCCTCTCACATACTACACCCTAAGGATTTGGGACTTACTTTGCAAAAAACATGCCTG
This sequence comes from Aquarana catesbeiana, assembly GCF_042186555.1. Taxonomy (NCBI): domain Eukaryota; kingdom Metazoa; phylum Chordata; class Amphibia; order Anura; family Ranidae; genus Aquarana; species Aquarana catesbeiana. The sequence continues at coordinate 537,207,945 of NC_133324.1, read as the reverse complement.
GCAATACAACTCTCCTCTCATGCCAATAACTGGTCATATGTATTTTCCTCCCGGGAACATTGACCCCAAACTACACTCCTGGAACCTTGGGAACTCAGTTTTACTACACCAAGTCATTAAGGACTCTGACATTGTACCTCTTTCCAAGCTCATAACCGCACCGAACCCATCGCTCATGGATCAATGGAGATATTTACAACTGTCAGACTTTATCAAAACTCTCCCAAAACCATTGCGCAATACGACCAACTTAACGGTGATAGAAGCAGCATTTGTAGATGTCCATCCAGTGGAGAAACCTATTTCTTATTTTTATAAATCACTAAGATCATTAGCTACTGCAGGATACCCTAGCTTCCTCCGCAATTGGGAGAAAGACCTCCATAAGACCCTAACAGAAACCCAAAGGTCATCCATTCTTTAATTCTCTCATTCATCTTCTATGTCCTCAAAAGCAGCTGAAGTCAACTATAAACTCTTGACCAGGTGGCACTACACACCCGCTGTACTCCATAAGCTCTTCCCTCGGGACTCTCCTCTCTGTTGGAGGGGTTGTGGGGAGAGAGCGACACATGCCCATATTTGGTGGTTTTGCCCACTTATCAGACCCTTTTGGCTCACCATCCTCCACTGGATAAAGGAAATCCAGGGTTCAGAGATTCCTAATGATCCCTGGCAAGTATTATTGCATTGTACAGACGAACCAGCGGGATCATACAAAAAATCCATCACACCACATTTATTAAATGCTGCTAAGGCCCTCATACCTAGGTTCTGGAAAACTCCTAAGATACCTTCCCTATGCCAATGGATAGGTGAAGTAGACCACACGTATTATATGGAAGACTTAACCTTCTCCCTCAGAAACAAATCAGATTTAGGAAAAAAAATATGGTCCCCTTGGTTCGCCTTCAAGTATACCGCGGCATACGTGGAAATTATGACTTTGAACACATAACGTGCTTATATTTTAAATTGCAAAACTCTGGCTGAGGCAGACACCCTACTTTTCCCACCTACCCCTCCTCCCATTCCCCCTCTCTATCTCCTTTTACTTTGTCTCTGTGCTTCTTCTGTTTCTTTCTTTTCTCTTTTTCTCCCACACATTTCTCACCTCTTTTTCTTTTTCTTTTAATGTTTACGTGTTGCAATAAATAAAAAAGGTGTCAGGGCCAGGTCCCGCTTCAAATGATGTACTTTATGCTCCCTGATCATCCATGCCTTGCACAGTTATCATTGTATTCTGATCCAGTGTGTTCTGGAACTTACAACATTTCTTGTATGTATTGTTTGCTCAAGCATGTGATGAGCATTTCTTTGTATTGGACTTCCTGTCATCAATAAAAATATATTAAAAAAAAAATATATATATATATATAATGCCAGTGCTCGGCTGGCGGACCTCCAAAAGGAGTTTAACCTGCCCAAGAACTGCCTAATCTGTGACATGCCCACCAGGTGGAACTCAATGTTGGCCATGCTGCAGCGGGTGCACACGCAGCAGAGGGCCATCAATGAGTACCTGTGCGACTATGGCACCAGGATAGGGTCAGGGGAGCTTGTTTTTTTTCCCCACGCCAGTGGGCCATGATCAGGGATGCATGCACTGTCCTGTCACCATTTGAGGAGGCCACGAGGATGGTGAGCAGTGACAGTGCATGCATCAGTGACACTGTCCACCTTGTCCACCTGTTGGAGCACACGCTGCGTGGAATAATGGACAGGGCACTTGAGGCAGAACAGAGGCAGGAAGAGGAGGACTTCCTTAGCTCTCAAGGCCCCCTTTATCCAGACAGTGTTCCTGCGTGCCCGCCGATCACACAGGAAGCGGACAAGGAGGAGGAGGAGGATTGTGTCAGTATGGAGGTGGAGCCTGGCACTCAGCATCAGCAGCAGTCTTTAAGGGATCAGTCCCAAGAAACACATGGACTTGTACGTGGCTGGGAGGAGGTGGCTGCGGACCATGTCGTCCTTAGTGACCCAGAGGACTCCGGACTGAATGCCTCAGCAAACCTACGCTGCATGGCCTCCCTGAACCTGCAAAGCCTGCGTAAGGATCCTCGTATTCGTGGTATCAAGGAGAAGGACCAATGCTGGCTGGCAACCCTCCTTGATCCACGTTACAAGGGTAAGGTTTCAGACCTTATCTTGCTGACTCAGCTGACTCTGTCCATTCACATAGCTGACTCTGTCCATTCACATAACTGAAACATTGTAATCTCCTGTGATTACGATGTGTCAGTTTATGAATGGAGAGAAGCCGCTGTCTTCTCTCCATTCATTCTCAGTGCAGCTGACGCTGCAGAGAAAGGGACTGGGGAATCTCTATCTTCGGTCTCTTTCTCTGTCTCAAGGGGGAGATATCAGAGGTCTGTTAAGACCCCTGATATCTCACCAAAGCCCCCCAAAAGGGCTGATTAAAAAAAAAATAAAAAATAAAGAATAAAAAAATATTATTGTAAAAAATAAAAATTGTAAAAAACAACAAAAAAAAACACACACACATACAACGTTCACCCCCCCCCCCCAAAAAATAGCAAAAAAAAACTGTCACGTGACATTAAAAAAAAGTATCGGTAATCGGTATCGGCGAGTACTTGAAAAAAAGTATCGGTACTTGTACTCGGTCCTAAAAAAGTGGTATCGGGACTGTCACGGGCAAGGCCAGAGCGGAGGCTGTTGGAGAGGACTGTGTGCAAGCCTATTGCCCACCGATTATGGGCCCTAGCATTTGGGGCAATGGTGCTCTCTGTGAGCTGTATGCCTGGGGACCCTGGGGTTGGTGTTACTTTGGATTCAGCTCCATGTCCCCCCAAAACACACAGACTCTGGAACCCGTTGTATGCCATATTAGAATGATAAGACTGAATTATACTGTTGGGACACATCCTGTGAGGAGATGCTAATGTCATCATCTCCACTCACCTGTCTGATGTCAGCTATAATGGGTTTAATGTAAATAAGTTTAGTCTAAGTTCTAAAGGTATTCAACTCATTGTTGTTTGTTCTAATTAATCCTGTGTTGATGTTTATGGTAATGTGTGTTAATTGAATGAGCTGATCACATTGTCCTCTATACAATGTAGGAGACGGGACGACTCCTATTGGAGCTCATGTTAATTAGGTTAGTTAGGTTATGTTTGTATTGTTAATTGTAATTAGCTCCAGCTATTGTGTTTATATTCCTGTGTGAAGCTCGGTGACCACAAGTCTGGGCGAAAGGTCATGTCTCAGCCACCTAGGCTGTATAAAGGATGAGATAATTAGCTCATGTTAATTAGGTTAGCTTTGAGTCAGCCTGGTGTATAAATGTGTGGGATATCTGAAATAAAAAACAGTTCTGATGTACTCCAAGACTGGTGTTGTCTAGTTCTTGGGGTTCCTATAGCCAGATCCATTGGACTCGTGTTCCAGAACTTAGGAAGCGGTATATGACGGAAGCACTCAAGCGGAGTGTGGGGCGTTCCGTGACATTGGTGGCAAGCAGCGGGAAAGCTTCCTGAAGTCTGGGACATCCAAACTTCCATCTGGATCCAAGGTCCAGATAGCAGAAGAGGAGAGGTACAGATACCAGCCGCCATGGATGAGGAATTCAGAAGGAGGTTGCGAGAGATGCAGATACAGCACAGAGGACCAGTATCGGAGCAGGTCCTGCTGGGATGGTGTGATTCTATTCGCTGCAAACTCTGGAAGGAAGCGCTAGCCCGGGAGCAGCGACACCAGGGAAAAGTTCTCCCCTCCATCGAGGAAAGGTACTGGTCGCAGTACGGACTGCGGGTGCGGTTTTTGGGAGAAAAACCACACAAGAAGCAGACAGCTGAATTAAGCAGGCTGGTCTGGGCAGAGATGAAGCTGGATGAGAGCTACAGAGCCCTCCGGTGGCATGTATCCCAAGCATGTCCCTGGATAGCGGATGACAGCCCAACGGAAGGCTTAAGCTACGGCGGCTTGGGACTGTTGTTTGTGAACCTGACAGGGGACTCTAACTTTGGGAGTGATTTGGAGCGGCGGGTGGACGAAATCATGGATTTCAGAGAAGGGCTACTGAACATTTCGGAAGTGCACTGGGCACAGGAAGATTTGGAGTTTCTGGCCGTTCAGGAATGGGAGCTAGATTCGCCTACAGACGGCTGCTAGACATTGCTCAGTGCCAGGGCTGGGCTCCCTTTGCCTGGGACTATCAGGAAATACCAGCTGACAACCCTGAAATCCTGGCTGAAGAGTCGGCAATGTGGCAGAGCGATAGTGTGCTTTGCCAACCTGCCCCCACAGCTATGGAGGCGGAGGTCTTATGGCGGATGCAGCAAGTGCTGACTGACCTTGATGATCCTGTTTCTGCATGGGATGATCTTGGATGGAGGAATGTGCCTGTCCAGCAGCATGCCAGAGAATCTGCAGTGGAAAATCTGGAGATTGCCATCCCCAAAACTGAAGTGCTGACAACAGGGCAGAGCTCTGCTAACCTCTGCCCAGCACTCACAACATCTTCTGGGTTCCATGGACAGGAGATGGTGAACCTCCATCCCCAGACACCAGTTGCAGAGACAGGGGATTTGATAGACTTTTCTGCTGAGGAAGAACCATCGGGTGAGCCCCCAGCAGAAGAGTTGGGATTAGGGCCAAACTTCATTGCGCTCTGCTCAGCACTGATGGCATCTTCTGAGTTCCACGGACAGGAGATGGTGAACCTCTATCCACAGACACCAGTTATAGAGGTAGAGGATTTAATAGACTTTTCTGCTGAGGAAGAACAACCTGATGAGCCTCCAGCAGAAGAGCTGCTATCAGGGCCAAAGTTCACTGTGTTCTGCCCAGCACCAACAGTGGCTTCAGCCTTCCTGAGAGAAGAGGTAGTCAGCCTTTCTCCCACAACACTGACAGGGACATGTGATTTTCTGCCAGCAGCATCTATGGAGTTAAAACAAACTTTTCCAGCTGAAGATCTGGTAACTGAACAGAGGGTACAAGACCTCTGTCCCACACTTTTACCAATTCCAGAGACTGGGGATTTAATAGACGTTTCTGTAGAGGAGGAACCACCTGGCAAACCCCCAGCAGAAGTGCTGGCAACCGGACAGAGGGTCCAAGACCTCTGCCCCACACCTGCAGCAATTGTGGAGGTCCAAGGAGAGAATGCAGTCATCACCTCACAACCGCAGCTTGATCTGGTGTCGGTTGATGGGGCTTCAGTCCCCACCTGTATACCCCAGGGATGCTGGGCAGTCGGCCCAGATCCCCAACAGCAGGATGGAGTGAGCCCAGTCCCCCTGTCTTCTCTCCAGCGGCAGAAAGGATTCCAGGGAGAAGAGCCAGTCCGGGCCTCTCCCCAGCGGCAGATATGTTCTCTGAGAGAGGCAGAGGATGGCTGGGTGAGTAATGCACTGTTTGGGATGATTTGTTTGGGGTACTGTGTGGGTACAGGCAGTAGAGGACTGGAGCTGTGGACTAACTTCGGAGTCAACCCGTCTGGGGTCTCCTCCTGTGTTAGTCTCCTGCCGAAAGGGGAGAAATGTCACGGGCAAGGCCAGAGCGGAGGCTGTTGGAGAGGACTGTGTGCAAGCCTATTGCCCACCGATTATGGGCCCTAGCATTTGGGGCAATGGTGCTCTCTGTGAGCTGTATGCCTGGGGACCCTGGGGTTGGTGTTACTTTGGATTCAGCTCCATGTCCCCCCAAAACACACAGACTCTGGAACCCGTTGTATGCCATATTAGAATGATAAGACTGAATTATACTGTTGGGACACATCCTGTGAGGAGATGCTAATGTCATCATCTCCACTCACCTGTCTGATGTCAGCTATAATGGGTTTAATGTAAATAAGTTTAGTCTAGGTTCTAAAGGTATTCAACTCATTGTTGTTTGTTCTAATTAATCCTGTGTTGATGTTTATGGTAATGTGTGTTAATTGAATGAGCTGATCACATTGTCCTCTATACAATGTAGGAGACGGGACGACTCCTATTGGAGCTCATGTTAATTAGGTTAATTAGGTTATGTTTGTATTGTTAATTGTAATTAGCTCCAGCTATTGTGTTTATATTCCTGTGTGAAGCTCGGTGACCACAAGTCTGGGCGAAAGGTCATGTCTCAGCCACCTAGGCTGTATAAAGGATGAGATAATTAGCTCATGTTAATTAGGTTAGCTTTGAGTCAGCCTGGTGTATAAATGTGTGGGATATCTGAAATAAAAAACAGTTCTGATGTACTCCAAGACTGGTGTTGTCTAGTTCTTGGGGTTCCTATAGCCAGATCCATTGGACTCGTGTTCCAGAACTTAGGAAGCGGTATATGACGGAAGCACTCAAGCGGAGTGTGGGGCGTTCCGTGACAGGGACAACCCTAGTAATTACAATTCTTGATCTAATATTTCACAGCAGGGCCCATTTCTGCGCCCACCAAGAGCGAGTGAGGACTTACAGTGTTGTGGCACCAGCACCACCACCACCACCAAAGGCCCAATTTTTCTGCCCCTGTTCAACAGGGGCATGTAATTACAATTCTTGATCTAATATTTCATAGCAGGGCCCGTTTCTGTGCCCACCAAGAGCGAGTGAGGACTTACAGTGTTGTGGCACCAGCACCACTACCACCACCAAAGGCCCAATTTTTCTGCCCCTGTTCAACAGGGGCATGTAATTACAATTCTTGATCTAATATTTCACAGCAGGGCCCTGTGAGGGCTTACAGTGTTGTGGCCACAACAACACCTAAGGCCCGAATTTCTGCTGAGTATATAGGGCAGGCCCCTACTTTCAAACATCCAACTTACAAACGACTCCTACTTGCAAACGGAAGGAGACAACAGGAAGTGAGATGAAATCTACCCCTAGGAAGGGAAATTCTCTCCTGTAAGAGTTAATATGGGAAAAACATTTCTCCTTTCCACTGATGCTTTATCACCAATCCTTGTTTCACAAAAAAAAACAGATTTTCAAAAAACATTTGTCATTGGGACAAAAAGTGAGGTGAAATCTTCTGAAGAGGAGCACAGACAGCAAAACAAATGTCACAGGGGTGATAACCCTTCCCTATGTTTTCCAAAAAGCTTAAAAAAAGTTTTTTTGGCTGGAGCTAAACACGTTAAAAATGTACCCCTACAAAATTACAAACAGATTCTACTGAAAGAGGAGTTCCACCCAGGGGGTCCATTAAAAAAAAATAAAATAAAAGTCAGCAGCTACAAATACTGCAGCTGCTGACTTTTAATTGGACACTTACCTGTCCCTGGGTCCAGCGATGCGGGGGATCGAAGCCCCGCTCGTCGGCGCCTGCATTTCATCTGTGGGCGCCGGGCTGTGGCTTCACAGCCTGGCACCCACTGCGCATGCGCGAGTGGCGCCGCGCGCCGTGATTGGCCGCTCAATCACCTGGGACCTGTAATGGGTCCCAGATGATTGACAGGAAGAAGGGAGCAGAGCTGAGCCCTTCCTGTGCCGAGGGGGAAGTGATGTCACCAGCCCAGGCAAAGGAAGAGGCAGACTATGAGGGACCACCTAGCAACAGGCATTTAGAGGTAAGTAAAAAAAAAAAAATATCCAAATTTTTTTTTTTTTTTTTTTTTTAGAATTTTTCAGGTATTTTTGTTTTTTTGGGTGGAACCCCGCTTTAACAACAAACCTACAGTCCCAGTCTTGTTTGCACCGCCTGTGTACTGCTGTTCAGAGTATATAGGGCCTGGTGGCCCCACACCTTTCCTTTTTTTAATTTGGGTGCGGGGTTCCCCTTAATATCCATACAAGACCCAAAGGACCTGGTAATGGACTGGGGGTACCCGTGCCGTTTGTCTCACTGATTTTCATCCATATTACTAGGACCCGACATTACATTAAAGCCGCAAGCAGTTTTCAATGACTTTTTTTCCTTTAAAAAAGACATTTTGTGCAGGGACTGTTCTAAGCACAGGAAACACGTGCCACTTTACAGGCATACTATAGACAACCCACAGGTACGATATTTAAAGGAATATTTCACTTTTTTTTACTTTAAGCATCATTAAAATCACTGCTCCCGAAAAAACGGCCGTTTTTACAACTTTTTTTTGCATTGATACATGTCCCCTGGAGCAGGACCCGGGTCCCCAAACCCTTTTTAGGACAATACCATGCAAATTAGCCTTTAAAATGAACACTTTTGATTTTGAACCTTCGATTCTTATAGACGTCAATGGGGTTCTAACGTTCGTGCAAATTTTCGGTCCGTTCACAGGTTCTGGTGCGAATTGAACCGGGGGTTGTTCGGCTCATCCCTACTGGGGATTGCATCACTGCAATCTTCATCTCCAATTTTTTATCATCAATATATGCAACAAGTGCATTTGCAAACTGCTGCCAGATTGACATATGGCCTTTAAACATAACGGTCAGCTTATTTAATAAAGCAGAGTTTGTCACTCTGTTTTTCAGATGACCGTTTTGGGCTACCTCGCCTCTTAGATGTGGGCAATTGGGCAATGGTACAGCAGACCCCCTCTCCTCCGCCAGGGGTGTTCTGCATCAGGTTAGTTTTCCCAGCAGCTGTCTGTGCTGCAAATCCCAAACAAAACAAAGTTAGTTTGATTTATTTTAATAATTAAAAAGATATACAGATTAAAGATATTCTTTGATCCTAACTTGCCTTCTCATCTCCAGAATGGGTTTAACAAATGCAAGGTCCTTTGCATATGAGAAGGGTGTGAAGGACTTTGCAGCTGAACCACTTCTCACACTACATTCTTTTTTTAAATGACTGTTGTAACCACTCTGCCATCTAGTTTGCAAAGGTTTTACTGAAAAACATAAAAGAAATATGTTTTTTTTTAGGTTCAGATACCATGCAACTGGACATTCTATTTCAAGCCTGGATTTTGAGTTTTTGGTTGGGAAATGTGCTATATTGTCCAGGTATAGTGGCGGCCGGTGCTCAATATTTTGGGGGGAGAGGCAAACTAACACCAAGGCAGCAATCGACCTCCACTCCCTCGTGCGGGAGACGGAGAGGAAGGCGGCGATCGGAGGCCTTACCTTAGGAGGTAGGGGGAAGGAAGAGCCGGGGCATTGCTTCTCCTCCTGGCCAAACAGGAAGTGTGTCCTGAGACCTGATGGGCGAGGGAGTTCTAAGACAACCTCGCCCATCGGGTCTCAGGACCCGCTTCCTGATTGGCCGGGAGGAGAATCAGGAAGACAATAGCGAATATTAATTCGCTATTATCACACAACTTGGTGGGCGCAGTGCTCTGCGCCCCAAGCCCACCCTTTTTTGAAGCCAATTAGAGCCTCAGGCTCTAATCACATGCTTAAAAAAAAAAACCCATTGAAATCCATGCGTTTGGCACCCTGCATGTAGATTAGGGGCTGGGCGCATGGATTAGGGGGGCGGAGCCCCTGTGCCTCTTATGGTTGGGCCGCGGAACCAACAGCGGAAGAATGGTCCAAGATAGCTGATGTCTTCTGGCAGCACTCTAATTTTCCCAACTGCGTGGGCGCAATAGATGGGAAACATATACACATACTTAGGCCAGTAGCAGCAATTTTTACAGCTGCAAAAATAGTTATTCTTTTGTGCTATTTTCTATGGCGATGCCAATTATCGTTTTACTTTTATTGATATAGGCTCCTATGGCAGCAGTTTAGACTAGTATATTTGCACACTCATCTTTTGGACAGCTGCTGTAGAAAAATAGACTGGCCCTACCCAACAACAGTCTGCTCCCAGGGACAAGTAGTCATGCTATGCCATATGTCTTTGTTGGGAACAAAGTATTTGTGCTAGGTGAACACCTTCTAAGGCCCTTTTCCAGCTGCTTATTGAACACAGAAAGAAGGGTGTTTAACCACTTTCCGTCCACGCTATAGCCGAATGACGGTAATACCGCGGACCTACTTTGCCGGGAGGCCCTCATATGATGTCCTCCCGTGCTCAAGCGGCCTGTGTGCCCCTTGCAGGGCCCGTGTGGCGTGCTCTGTGATCAGCGAGTCAATGAGACTCGATCCCGACCCTTTACCATGTGATTAGCTGTCAGCCAATGACAGCTGATCATGTGATGTAAACAGAGCCGGTAATCGGCTATTTTTTCTCCTCACGCCTAGAAAAAAATGATAAAAATGTAATTTGAGTACAGTGATGCATGACCGCGCAATTGTCATTCAAAGTGCGACAGCGCTGAAAACTGAAAATTGGTCTGGGCAGGAGGGGGGTTTAAGTGCCCAGTAAGAAAGTGGTTAAATATCACCTCACTAGAGCCAGGAGAGTGGTAGAACATGTTTTCTGAATCCTTGCAAACAAATGGCATTTGTTGCACACTCCAATCCATCTTAACATGCAAACTGGCAGCCTTCCAGCTGTTGCAGAACTACAAGTCCCATCATGCCTGTGGGAGTCATGCATGTAACTGTCAGCCTTGCAATGCCTCCCAAAACTTGTAGTTCCACAACAGCTGGAGGGCCACCAGTTTGACACCTGTGCTATACAGGATGTGAAAGCAACATGTGCTCTACAGGCAAATAGTAAGAAAGTTCTGGCGCACAGAGGGTATATCCCCAACTGTTAAAAGAAAGTCTCTGAACAGGTCAAGTAACATAGCAAGCAACAAGGCTTAGTTCATACATAATAATAGTCCATGTAAAAATGATATTATAAAAAATCAATGGAGGCAGCTATCCTCAAAGTGTTTCCAGCTCTGTAGAAAAACAAATAAGAAAAGGGGAGGGGGAGGGGGGTGCCACCTAAGTGCAGTATTAAGGCCCCTTTTACATGGACGTATAGAATTGTGCTTTTAGCTGCGGATTTTCTAGTTTTCTACCGCAGCTAAAAGCACACAATGCTTTCCTATGGCCCCATTCACACACTGCGTTTAGCTGCGATTTAGTTACATGTGGTTCGGTGCGGATAGAAAAAATAGAATTGACTACGTCCAGGAACGATTTAGCACAGCTATCTGCACATAACCGCAGGTAATCGCAGTCTTTTGTGTCAACTGCGGATAGCAGCGTGAGAAAAAGAAAGAACAACAGGAAGCACATCATAAGCAGCAGGTATACCTGGGAAATGACACAGGAAGTTCAGAGGGATAGAGGAAAGAGAAGAAGGCAGAATGGCGGCATGAGATATCTCCCATGAGGCCAATATAGCCCTGGTGCATGCCCGACCGGAGTTATGGGACTCAGAATGCCCAGGATATGGCGACCGAGTGTTGAAGAGATCAAAGTGGGAGGAAGTATACAGATATGTCACACCGAACTGGGACGATATGTCTGCAACTGAACAGGATAACCGAGGTGAGTGCAACGTTTGTTGTGTCTATGTAGCAGGGTACACATGCATCATAGCTGTTTCCCATTCAAACCAAACTTTAACCACAAGCTGAAGATTTACCCCCTAAAGATGACCAGGCCATTTTGTGGCGATACAGCACTGCGTCACTGACAATTGTACAATGCTACAAACAAAAATTGTTGTTCTTTTATTTTTTCTAAACAAATACAGTGTCTTTGGGAAAGGTTTATGGCATTTATATTTTTTTGTCTGTACTAGTATGGTGATTTGTGAAAAAAAATTTGTGGGAGGGACAGCGACATTTTGGCAGACAGATTGCACACTTTTGACCCTTTTTTTGGGACCAGTGACAGTAGCAGTCAGAGTTAAAAATAGCCACTGATTACTGTATTCATGTCACTGGCAGTGAAAGGGGTCAATACTAATGGAAAATCAAATGGTTGGTGTCTCCCCTAGAAGTGTTTCTTAGGTGGGGGGTGAGAGCAGATCTCTCTCAACTTTTGTTCCTAACATGCGTTATGTTTGATATATAACAAATTTATACAATGAAATATATATTGCAGGAAAGGAGGTTTATACACGATGGAGGTCCCTACGTGACCGGTACAAGAAGGAACTAAACGAAGAGAGGTCTGCAGATAGAAGCGGAGCACCCTCAACTCGTCGTAGGCCTAACCCCCATGCAGAGGCTTTGTCATTTTTGAGGCGCACCACCGACATGCGCTCGTAAGTGTATATATATATATATATATATATATATATATATATATATATATATATTTTAACTTTATTTTACTTTGTGGATGGTATAGCCACACTGTCCCATTGATTTCAATGGGCTGGAGAGGTGAAGGAGCGGTATACACACCGCTCCTTCACCACTCCAAAGATGCTGCTAGCAGGATTTTTGTTCACGTCCAGTGTGAAAGGTGTCTAAACCCCTTTTTTTTAATGTTCCCCCAGCTCCAGATAGAGGTCTATTCTGTAGTGTACACATGACAGTATTCTACCATGGTATTTTTTTTAAAACTTGTAACTTGTTGTTATTCTTACCTAGAACTGTCTCAAGTGTTCCTGCAAGAGCAAGAGCAAGGCGTGCAAGTTTGTCACCAGAAAATGATGACGTTGACCCAAGTCAAGAAACCAATTCAGAGACAGTTTCATCCCAAGATTATCAACCGGTCACTCAAGAACCTGCGGTGTGTATTTTCAAAACGTCACAACCTCCATCCACAATAAACTTATTACTTACAATGGCAGCTGGTGTTGGTACACAACGGCTTCTTTTTTCTGGGGAAAAGTACCATATCAGTACTTCTGGCTTTGGAGGTCTTGCTGCTAATACAGTGGTATCAGTTTTTGGGGCAAAAACAAGTGCCTGTGTCTGATCTGTTCAAAACAGGTGCTGCAAGCTCTGACATGACTGCAATATTTGGGCAAGCATCAGGTTTATCAGTATGCTGTCCACCAAGTGTGACCTCAACATCAGAAGCATAATCTATATATTCTATCTATTTGCAGGCAAATCTTAATAGGAGAGTCCGGTCTACTTCCACCACTCGTCGAACATGCCGTACTCAGCAAGAGCCACCTTTTGAGGAATATTTTGATCGTATAATTAAAGAAATGAGAAACAAATCACAAAACCCTGCCACAAAAGATGATGACTTCCTCAACATCTTAGACCCTGATGTGATCTTTTTGAGAATGTTACTGTGTGTAGTCAGGGAGATTCATCCTGATAAGCGTACTGAAGTCAGGGGTGAAATACATGCCTATCTTACGTTTATAGTTTCTGCTTGCAAAGAGCAACACCCATATCCAAGATTTCAGCCATGGGGTCTGGGTTTTAATACACCTAGTGGCTCTTTAAATAAACCAATGCCAAGTCATCAGTACCATGAGACCACACCAGCCATGAACCCATACGCAGGACCGCCACCAACGTATACACATTTCCCATCTTATCCTGGTTTTCAAAGAATGCACGTGCAGCCACACCCAGTCAGTTCACCCCCATTTTCCTGGATCACCTATAGATGTTGGCAGTGAGCCAAGCCATTTTTCCCTGCGGTCCCCTTACCCAGTGTATGAAAACTTGTAATTTTATTATTTTAATGACTGTTTTATTTTTCAGTTTTTGTTAATGCAATGTTATTTATACCTTTACACCAGGGGTCATCAAACTATGGCCCTCCAGTTGTTCTGCAACTACAATTCCCATCATGCCTAGTTATGTCTGTGAATCTCAGAGTATTACAATGCCTCGTAGGATGTGTAGTTCCGCAATAGCTGGAGGGCCATAGTTTGAAGATCCCTGCTTTACACAAACTAATGTTTACAACCCCTTTAAGTTAAGGAGACCAAGGTTAGGTTTCTGACACTTTATAGGAGGGGCCATCTCTCAGGAGAATGTTGGACACGCTCTGAAGCACTTAATTATACCTTTGTTTACACGAACTAATGTTTACAACCCCTTACTCTATATTTGTGGTTGCTTGAGGGTTCATATAAGGGATTTTTGGGATGTTATCTGTTCTACTGAGTCACTCTATATTTTATGGGGTGTTATCTGTTGTACCAAGTCATGTTTTACTTGAAGATAAAAAAAAAATCTCAACATTCCAAAGGAATAAAAAAAAAATTTAAAAAAAAATATTCTACAGATGTAAGCATCAATGTTTTTGTAAGGTTTTTCTATTTTTTATACCCTTTGTTAATTTACATAGCAAAGATAAAAATAAATCCAATTTAATTGGACAAAGTTGTCAGCTACTTTATTTAAAAAAAAAATTAAACAGTGATAACAAGAAAATACTAAACATAATCATACTGCCACGGTAGCTGTCCATCGTCAGTAAGGAAATAATCACCGAAATGTTCACGGACTTGTAGCACATGATTGCTTGGGCGAGTGGTAGTAACACGCCCTCTATGTTCTTCACAAACAGGTAACAGGGATTCATTGGGCGCAATCTCCTTTCCCCTTAGAAAGTTATGGAGAACACAGCATGCCAAAACCACATTGACCGCGTGATCCACTTCAAGGTGCATTGCAGTCGCCATTTGGCGGTACAAATACCGCACTCAACCATCCTCCGTGCACGGCTCAGATGGTAATTAAAAATGCGCTTCTTGGCAGTAAGACCATGCCTCGTGTAGGGCCTGAGGAGCTGGGTGGATAGGGCAAATGCCTCATCTCCTAGCACTACTAGGGGCAGATCCGGTCCAGCAGTACCAGGTAGAGGCCTTGACTGTGGTACATTAAACTCTCCATACTGCAAACGCTGGCCCATCATGGAGTTCCTAAAAATTCTCCAGAACTGCCGTAAGCTCCAAAGTCCACCGCTATGAAGCGCATGTTTGTGTCACTCAGTCCCAGCAGGACAATGGAGAAGTACTTTTTGTAATTAAAAAAGCGGGAACCTGAGTTTGGTGGCTTGATGAGCCTGATATGTTTTCCGTCTAATGCCCCGATACAATTTGGGAAGTTAGACTTCTCCCAAAATTCCTCAGCTATCTCTTCCCACAGACTGGCTGTTGGTTCCGGCATTTCTGTGGTCTTAAGCTCCTCCCAAATGACAATACAGGTGTCATGTACTACAGTCGACACAGTTGAAATTTCCATTAGGAACTGATGTTGAAGGGAGGTAAAACTCGCTCCAGTGGCAAGGTATCTGCAATACAAAATTGAGAAGAATTTAGAAAATAGAAAAAAGTATAAAATATACATAGATGTATATATACACACACACTATTGTCAATAATATAAACCTGCATGTGCATGAATGTAAGCATATGTTCAAGATATGGAAAACCAACCTTAAATAAGTAATAGCTGTCCTTCCTCACTAATGCATTGTCTCATGTTGGTCCTGTGTCTGGTGAGGCGTCCTTGAACAAGTCCCAACAATTCATCAAAACTCGCCACTGACATCCTCGTGTAGTTATAGAACTTGTCTCCGTGAGTTCCCAGTTCACCAAACATGAGGGCAAAGTAGCTGATAGAAAGACGCTGTGAGGTTAAAGGGTGCACCCAGTAACGACTGGGACATCTCCTCTGTTTGATCTCTCTTCTCCTCTTCATTCTCATGAGCAGCAATATGAGCATTGCCATCAAACTACGCATACATGCATTCATCTTGAACGATCTCAGCACAATACAAAGAACACTCCTCTCACTGTAAAACTTCAACACACACTCAGCCAGTCAACAAAGAGACAGGAAATAGATGGTTTGAACTGCAGAGGACCGAAATACATCAAGGGTAGATTCAAGGGACCAAACAAAAACATTGACTACCGCAGCTAAACGCAAACCGCATGTAAATGCACATAAACGCAGGTAATCGCACTGTACACATGCAGCTGATCGCAGTGCCTGGAGTCTTGAATTTCACAGAACATACAATATGCTTGTCATTGTTATGTAATAGAGTTTCTCTGTTAGCTTACCTGTCTCTATGTGTTCATCTCTTAAGACCAGCTGCCTCTCACCTGACTGGTTTTATAACCTCTCCTCTAAGCATGGCCCCACCCCATTCCCTATCAGGGAACCCTATATTAACCTGTGCACTGCAAGCCAGCAGTGCTGATCAACCATTGTGTGTTAGCCTCCGTGTGTACTTGCTGTGTTTCCTACGTCTGATTCCTGTTACTGACTTTGGCCTGTTCTCGACTCCCTGTCTGCTTGTTACCCTGACCTTTGGCATGTTATGTTTATCCTTGTCTGCTAGTCGCCCTGACCCTTGGCTTACCCCTTACTTCCCTGTCATTCCAGCCTGCTGCTTCCTTCCTCTTACCTGTAGTCTATGGTGAGCGTGAGCTGTGAGACCCTGGGGTCCACAACCTGGAGCCAGACTGCAGCACAGTCCATCCTCACCATTAGAGGCTCTGGTGAACACCCGCTGGCTCTTAGACTCAGCGCCCTGGGGAATCTATGCTCTAGCTCCCACTGGGATCCATGTTAGTTATCCTGTAGACCTGCTTCCTGAACCTTCCAGGGTTCAATCCGCAGCAGTCAGTCCTAGGGTCCACTACCTTAGCGGTGCACTTCTGACTCCTACAGAGTGCATCTGTCACCTGGTCCCAGGTGACCTGACAATGCTTTTAACTGCGGCAGAACAGCCGTCCGTGTGAAAGGCGCCTTAAAAGTCAGATTTATATTGTTACAAAAATAAAAACACTGACAAAAGTAAGTAGTAAACATGCTCATCGTTGAACAATGGATCCGCTGCTTACTTTCGTGCAGGCAAAGCCGGATGGTTGGGAGATGGTGAGCAGAGGCACGGACGCCCTGTGACGCCAGGAAGGAGGTTCTCCTGAGGGTTGGGCTTTCCTGCCCTGCCCTGCCCCCATTTGGTTGTCAGTGGGGTGGCCGCCTTTGTCTCTAAGCTTTCTTTCTGTGTTTTTAATTTTTTAATGTGACATAACAAGATACCTGCTTGTACATGGTCAGTAAATACTCGCTTTACCTAATGATTGGTTGTCTATATATTTACATTTAAGTATTACATGTATTTACGTGTTTTTTTACTCCTTGGTTTTTCTTTGCTCTACAAATTGTAGATATCATAGATAATTCCACCACTTGCCCCTCATGAAGAGGACAAACGCATGACCTTGAAATGCGTTGGGTACCACTTTGTTCACTATAACAAGAGTGGTTTCAAACAGTGGTTGTGATTTCATTTATACTATGCCACACATCATTTATGTATTGTCTAAATGTATTTTGCTTGACATAGTCAATGCTGTGTCCTATTTTATTTTTTGTATGATTAAAATTCAATTTTGATATATTCATCTTGTGTATGTCTAATTGGAGTCTTTGCCCTTTAAAGTCCCACCAGAGGGTCTCTGATTTTTTTCTGCAGCATTACACACGCTCCTGATTCACACTGCTCACCTGGATCCTCCCAACCTGTGTTGCAGGCCTTCCCTGCTGCCTCTCCAGTCTCTGTGCAGGCACCTGCCTCGAATATTACTTCCACTTCTCCAGTGATCTGGGGGCGATCCAGTTCAATGCAGAGGGTTTCTCAACCAGGTTGGGATATACTTTGAAATGCTGCCCCAGGTGTTCCCCACAGACAGAAGCAAAGTAGGGTTCATTATGTCTTTGCTTTCTGGCCTGGGCAAACCCTCTATAGGAGATGCAATAAACCAAAACCATTGTCCTGAGTTACCCTGAGTTTGTGGCTTTCTTTAAAAGGGTATTTGACGTTCCGCATGCTCCGCTTCTGCTGCCTCATGTCCACCAAACAGAATATGAGAACTGTTGCCAATTACGCCATTGAATTCTGTACTCTGGCAGCAGAGGTCGCTTGAAAGAATGAGGCCCTCATAGCTGTTTTTTTATGGTCTCTCGGATAACATCAAAGATGAAATAGCAGCCCGAAACACACCTACAGATCTAGAGAAGTTGATCACATTTGCCATTCTCATTGACTCCAGACTCCGAGAGAGACCTTCCTATAAGGAGCACTCGCGGAAGCCTCCTGTATGTTTGGCTCCGAGCTTTGCAGTCCCTTGCTTCCCTCACCTCTCATACTCCTGGTACCGAATCCGCCAGTGAAGTAGAACCCATGCAATTGGACATCACACGTCTCTCTGTGGATGAGAGGGCCTTTAGGAGGAGGGAGAGATTGTGCTTTTATTGTGGCCAGGCAGGTCACTTTTTGAAGTCTTGTCCCACCCTCCCTGGAAACACTTGCACCTGAGGTCCTGTAGGGGGACAGACCTTAGGTGGCGTTGTTATGTCCCCAGTTTTCCTGAAGGATAAGCCTCTAGTTCCGGTTACCCTTTCTTGGTCTGAGTCGTCTATCGATACACAGGCTCTAATCGAATCGACAGGGTCTGCAGGTCTGTTCATAGATGGTGCTTTTGTCTCTAAGCATGTTAGAAACCATGAATCAGATGGAGACAGAAGTACAGTAAATCACACTTGTTTAATAATAAATGTAAATAGAACAAACGTAGTCAAAACATAGCCAAAGTTCGATAACTGGAACGGATAGTCAGACAAGCCAGAAAGTCAAGAAGCCAAGAACAGCATAGTGGAACAGCAAGCACGATCTGGAGCCAGAAGGAATGTCAGCCAAGCAAGTCTTTAACAGGAATGCAGGAGATGGACAGCTTAAGTAGGCAGGACTGATGAGCAGGATATCATCAACAGGTGAGTCACTGTGGAGAGATAGGAGCTGGCAATTAGCCAACAGCTGAGCAGCCAGCTCAAAGAAAGAAGGGCTGAGCCCAGCCCTGACAAAGCACTTGATTCCGTTGCAGCTTCATGCCACTCCACTTGCCATTGAGGCTATTGATAAGAGACCTCTACAGCCTGTCGACGTGACTCATGAGACTGCTCCATTGACTTGGATTATGGATTTATTTGACTGCCTCAAGGAACCAACGGTTTTCATGAAGCTCGATCTGAGAGGGGCATACTATCTTGTGAGGATCAAGAAGAGGACGAATGGAAAACTGCATTTAATACCAGGACAGGACATTACGAATATCTTGCAATGCCGTTTGGTCTTTGCAACACAGTTATTCTCATGGTGGTTGACCGGTTCTCGAAAATGTCACATTGTATTCCCCTAAAGAATTTACCCACAGAACTGGCATCCATTTTTGCTCGGGAGATCTTTAAATTACATGGGCTACCCAAGGTTATCATCTGGGACAGGGGTTGCCAGTTTGTCTCCAGGTTTTGGCAAGCTTTTTGTGCACAGTTAGGAATTCAGCTTTCAGTCTCCTCTGCGTTTCACCCACAGTCCAATGGGGCCGCAGAACGAGCCAACCAAGCCTTGGAGCAGTTTCTACATTGCAATATTTCTGACCACCATAACAACTGGTCAGACCTCTTACCTTAGGGAAGAGTTTGCTCACAATAGTGCCGTCAATACCACTTCCCGATTGTCTCCGTTTTGGGCGAATTATGGTTTCCAACCATCCATGTTGCCCAACTCATTTGTTCCTTAAAGAATTCCTGTGTTAGGATCTCCGCGATCTTCATTCCACTTGGGTGCAGGTTCAAGAATCCTTGCGACAGGCCAGTGATAGGTACAGACTCCATGCTGACCTCAGACGCCTACCTGCACCTTCCTACTAGGTTGGGGAGAGAGTCTGGCTGTCATCTTGTAACCTCCAACTCTGTGTTCCCTCACTGAAACTGGCTGCACGGTTTATTGGGCCTTTCCGTATTCTCTGTAGGATCAACCCAGTGGCTTACGCATTAGACCTTCCTTCTAACATGCATATTTCAAATGTTTTCCATGTCTCCTTATTAAAAACTTTGGTGTGCAAGCGCTTCACCACCTCAGTACCACGTCCTCACCTGGGGCAGGTTGGGAACCATGAGGAGTATGAGATACAATTGATCATTGACTCCCATAGGTTCCGTGGGCGCATACAGTACCTGGTTCATTGGAAAGGGTACGGTCCGGAGGAACGCTCTTAAGTCTTATCCTCAGACGTACATGCTCCTGCCCTCCTCCGTGCTTTCCATAGACATTTTCCCCTCAAACCTGGTGGCCCTCCGAGGAGAAGAGGTCACTGAGGAGGGGGAACTGTCAGGGCTGGGCTTTCAGCTCTCCCTTCTCAGTGCCCAGGTTGCTCAGCTGTCGGTTAATTGCCAGCATTCATCGTTCCACAGTGGCTCACCTGGTGATCATTTCCTGCTCGTCAGTCCAGCTTACAGCCAACCCCTTCTGGCTATTTAAACTGCCTGGTTCATTCCTTCTGTGCCTTCGCCTTGGTCAAACATATCTGGAGACTCTCTTCTGTGTTCTTGTTTATAACTTGCCTGGCTGACGTCCCTTCTGGTTCCTGATCCTGTCTGCTGCCTCCGACTACGCTGATCTCTGGCTTCCTGATTTACTGGCTTGTTTTGACTACCCGCTTTGGCTACTGAACCCTGGCTATGTTTTGACTATGTTTACCATTTGTACCATTTTATTAAAAGGTGTGATATTACAGAATTGTCTGTCTCCGTCTGATTCATGGTTTCTGATAGTAATGCAGGCTACGCACTCAGAGCCTCCAGCTCCTTCTACTGGCCTACTGCTGCATAACCAGATGCAGCCTAAATAGGAAGGCACACACTGTCCGCGGCTGTGGGACTATAACAGCCAGCAGACCACATAAAAAGCAATTATCATAAAAATAAAATAAGAATGTGTCTAAAACACTTTTTTTTTTAAAATGAAATAACAAATCATCATCTGAGCAAAGAAGGGAGGGAGAATCAGAAAAGAAGCAAAAAAACAAATTATAATAATATAAATTCCATAAAGATAGAAATATCTCAATGTTGGAAGTTTAACCAACATAACTGGCACCTCATCACCAACAGAGGAGGGAGGGAAGGGGGAGATAAGAGAGCAAAGAAGAAGGAGAACGGGGGGAGAAAAACAAGGAAAGAAGAGGAAGAGGAGGGAGGGGGATGAGAAAAGACAGTGGGTGAAAGGTGGGGGGGAGAAGGATGGGGGGATAAATTGTATGTCATCTTTTCAAATATTAAGGTACCACTATATGTACTGAATAATAGGTGAATTCATGTACAAAAATAAATACATATTTATACCTGTCAGGGCTGGGCTCAGCCCTTCCTTCTCTGAGCTGGCAGCTCCTTTCTCTCCACAGTGACTAAGCTGTTGATGATCTGCTCGTCAATCCTGGCTACTTAAAGCCGTCCAGCTCACTTGATCTCTGCCTTCGCCTTTGGTCACATCTCAGAAACTTTCTCCTGCGTTCCTGTTCAAGTCTTGCTCGGCTGATGTCCCTTCTGGCTCCTGATCCTGCTTGCTGTACTACTACGTTGATCTCTGGCTCTCTGACATTGGCATTGGCTGACTACCCGATCTGGTTACTGAACTCTGGCTATGTATTGACTACGCTTACTCTGTTTACTTTTTTATTATTTTTAAACAAGTGTGATTAACTGTACTTCTGTCCGGTCTGATTCATGGTTTCTGACAATAAAATATTGTGTACTACCATTGCTTACTATACATGCAAACCACCCCGGAAAACTTAGACCAATCCATATCCAAAGTTTTAGATGACCATAAGGGTCCATTGTAAAAATAAGAAAATATACATATATAAATTTCAATTGAAGTTATGTACTGGTCATAATTAATACATATCTATGTATGTGTTGGGCTGGCAGATTATAGTAGTGTGTGCGCCTCGATCTCTTCGTTCAGTCCCCCTGGTTTTAAGGTGTTGAGGGAATAAATCCAATATGTTTCCTGCTGGCATAAGCATTTAAAATGTTGAGCCGCAGGTAGAGTCACAGGGATGGCCTCAATAACCCAGACGTTTAGGCCAACTGTTCTTGTACTAATACATGCCTACTAATGTTATAAGGAGGGTGCTTTTAACATTGGTATGACAAGTATTTTACTGGGTGGCACTCTACTTTTGATTGTTCTTAGCTTTGCAATAGGACACTTTGGGCTTCTGAGTAAGGGAGGTATGCAGGAAGGGGTCCTCAAGTAATAAAGACCAGTGTTTGGATAGAATATTCTCCATTTTTTATATATAGACCATGGAATTGTGTGGTGAAGTGCATTGGTTGTGTGGTACTGAGTTCTACATCGTTTTGGGAAGGTTTAATGGTATAATGTTAAAATGCCTCTTGAACCAGAGGAGGCGGGTACCCTTTATCCAGAATTTCTTTGGTGAGGAGTTCAGAATGTACACGATAGTCTTCATCCCCAGTACAATTGTTGTGAATCCTACAGAATTGGCTCCTAGGGATACTACTTATCCATCTGGGATGATGGCAATTTTGAAAGTGGGTAAAGGATTTGCCACCCATAGATTTATATCTGTTGGCCATTATGGCATATTTCAAAATCCAAGTGATGTGCTGTAATTTCCAGTAGCCCATCGTTAGATTGGCATAACTGGGGGCAAAACTGGCCCCCATGGCTGTGCCGTTGGACTGTAAATAATATATGCCCTCAAACTCAAAATAATTAAGGCAGAATTGTGTAGCCTCCAAGGTGATCTGGGCCTGCCTTGGGGTTAACTAGGGGATCCTCTGCCAAAAATGCTGCACTGCCCGGAGACCCACCTCATGAGGTAACTCCCGAGGGGGAGGAATAGTAGTCTATATTACTTGAGAACTGCTTCCTGCATACATCCCAGTAAAATCAAAAATACTTGCCATACCAATGTTTAAAGCACTCCCCTTATTCCATTAGTAGGCATGTATCAGTGCCAAGAAAAAACTGTGCCTTAGATGTCAATTCATTTAGCATGACCAAAAAACTTTTACTGCCAAAGGAAAGACTTACACCTTCAAAGAATTCTACAACTGTTCCAGTGAGTATGTAGTGTATTGCTTGACATGCCCATGTAGGTTACTTTATGTGGGCAGGACAATATGCACCCTACGAAAGCGTTTTGGTGAACATAGAAGCCTCATCGTAGGAGGTAGTGATAGACATAGTGTTCAGAGACATTTTTATAGAACAACGTCAGAAATCTACAGTTGGCCTAAAAGTCTGAGTTATTGAGGCCATCCCTGGGATTCTACCTGTGTGTCAGGAAATGCTCTGTAGAAGGAATCCTGCTGCTGGTGCACGTTTGCGAGTGCCGGTGCGTGCGCGAGTCTTGGCGCCAGATGAACTATTTAAACAGGGCTTATATATAGAGCCAGCGCTGTCTGATCTGCAGCTTTCCCGTGACCCCTGCTACCTGTAACCTGCTCAGAGATCTGTTCCAGTGTTTGACCCGGCTTGCCTTTGACTCTTCTTGCCTTCTGCCTGCACCTGAGCTCAGCTTGTCCATGACGTTGATCCTGCCTGCTCCTCTTGTTACCATGCTGACCGCCTGTTGCCGACCTGGCCTGTACTCAGACCTGTCTTGGCCTCTGCACCTATCCTGGCTTCTCAAACACGTGTGTTTGCCTGTGCCTGTCCGTGCTCCACATCCCTCAGGGCTGACCCA
Organism: Aquarana catesbeiana; assembly: GCF_042186555.1. NCBI lineage: Eukaryota > Metazoa > Chordata > Amphibia > Anura > Ranidae > Aquarana > Aquarana catesbeiana. Next base: position 537,184,731 of record NC_133324.1, on the reverse strand, counting down.
CTGAGCACTGCCGCTAGCATCCAGATGTGTGGTATCCTGATATCCACTGATCCAGCTCCACAACTGCCTGCTGTTCTGACTAGTCTTCATCCCTGTGGCATCAGAAATTCCAGAGCAACTTCTCTGACAACAAACCTATCAGGCACTCATACCATTCTGCACTCTCAGGTCCCTTGTCTGCTCTATCAGGGACTGCAAGTCAGATATGTAAGGGAGGCCTTCCTCTGCATTACCGGGCTCATCCACAAGGTACGTGAGAACGTGACAGAATCAGTCAGCCATGTCTGAGCCCGAGCAAGGAACCTTCCCTATGGAAGAACTTTATTGACACCTGGCAGGTCTGACTCAAGCTGTTAAAAGTTTGCAAGAAGGGTACACCCGGCTGGAAGAACAGGTCCAAGCCCTGTCATCTCCTGCCAGCCCTCAAGGGACAACTGCTGCCAGTACATCCTCCTCACCTGACGTAGTTATTCTACCACCAGAACCAAGGGTACCCACACCAGAAAGGTTCGCTGGAGAATGCAAGTACAGAGCGTTCCACAATGCTTGTGAACTCTTCTTTGCCTTACAGCCCCGTACCTTCTCCCTGGAAGCAACCAAGGTGGGGTTTGTAATTTCCCTTCTCCAGGGTGAGCCTCAAGCCTGGGCACACCGTCTCCTGGAACAAAAGGCTGCATCTCTAACAAACCTTACCACCTTCTTTGACGCCATGTCACAACTGTACGAGGACCCCCAGCAAACCGCCACCACTGAAACAGCACTACATTCTCTCCAGCAAGGCGGCCAAGCGGCTGAAAACTATGTAGCCGAATTCAGGTGTTGGAGTTCCGACTCAAATTGGAATAATGCTGCCCTCAGTTACCAATTCCGTATGGGCCTATCAGATTCCCTAAAGGATGAGTTAGCACGGGTAGGAGTACCTAAAACTCTGGACACTCTTGTCAATCTTTCAATACAGATCGATCAACATCTGAGAGAGCGTCGATCCAAGAGATCTTCGGGACAATATCGTCCAACATGGATGCTACCCAAGCTTCCCAGTTTCCCCGGTCAGGTTCCTCCAACTCTGGCAGTTTCTGTTCCTGATACATCTGAGCCTGACCTGTCTTGGCCTGTGCACCTATCCTGGTTTCTCAAACCTGTGTGTGTCTGTGCTCCACATCCCTCTGAGCGCTGCCTCTAGCATCCATGTGTGTGGTATCCTGATATCCACTGATCCAGCTTTACAACTGCCTGCTGTTCAGACTGGTCTTCATCAATGTGGCATCAGGAATTACAGAGCAGCTTCTCTGACAACAAACCTGCCAGCCACTCATACCATTCTGCACTCTCAGGTCCTCTGTCTGCTCTATCAGGGCCCGTGAGTCAGATACGTAAGGGAGGCCTTCCTCTGCATTACCGGGCTCATCCACAAGGTACGTGAGAACGTGACATTGTGACTGAATATTTTAAACACTTATGCCAGCAGGAAACATATTTCATTTATTACCTCAACGCCCTAACACCAGGGGGATTGATGTGTTATTGAAAGTGTCCTATTGCAAAGCTAAGAACAATCAAAAGTAGAGTGCCACCCAGTAAAATACTTGTCATACCAACGTTAAAAGCACCCTCCTTATACCATTAGTAGGCATGTATTAGTACAAGAACAGTTGGCCTAAACGTCTGGGTTATTGAGGCCATCCCTGTGACTCTACCTGCGGCTCAACATTTTAAATGCTTATGCCAGCAGGAAACATATTGGATTTATTCCCTCAACACCTTAAAACCAGGGGGACTGAACGAAGAGATCGAGGTGCACACACTACTATAATCTGCCAGCCCAACACATACATAGATATGTATTAATTATGACCTGTATATAACTTCAATTGAAATTTATATATGTATATTTTCTTATTTTTACAATGGACCCTTACGGTTATCTAAAACTTTGGATATGGATTGGTCTAAGTTTTCCGGGGGTGGTTTGCATGTATAGTAAGCAATGGTAGTACACAATATTTTATTGTCAGAAACCATGAATCAGACCGGACAGAAGTACAGTTAATCACACTTGTTTAATAACAATAAAAAAGTAAACAGAGTAAGCGTAGTCAATACATAGCCAGAGTTCAGTAACCAGATCGGGTAGTCAGCCAATGCCAATGTCAGAGAGCCAGAGATCAACGTAGTAGTACAGCAAGTAGGATCAGGAGCCAGAAGGGACGTCAGCCGAGCAAGACTTGAACAGGAACGCAGGAGGAAGTTTCTGAGATGTGACCAAAGGCGAAGGTAGAGATTAAGTGAGCTGGACGGCTTTAAGTAGCCAGGATTGACGAACGAGCTCATCCACAAGGTACGTGAGAATGTGACATTGTGACTGAATATTTTAAACACTTATGCCAGCAGGAAACATATTTAATTTATTACCTCAACACCTTAACCCCAGGGGGATTGAACGAAGAGATTGAGGTGCACACACTACTATAATCTGGCAGCCTAACACATACATAGATATGTATTGATTATGACCAGTATTCAACTCCAACTGAAATTGATATTTGTATATTTTCTTATTTTTACAGTGGACCCTTACGGTAATTTAAAACTTTGGATACAGATTGATCTTATTCTTCTGGGGGTGGTTTATATGTATAGTAAGTAATTATAGTACACAATATGGTATAAATATATATTTATTTTTGTACATCAGTTCACCTATTATTCACAACATATTGTGGCACCTTGATATTTGAGAATATGCAATACAAAAAAGGACCAAAGCCTTCCGTACTTTCCATAACAAGAAGGCTCACATAGTATGCCTCCAAGAAACACACTTCACCAAAGATTCTACTCCAAAATATATTTCTCCTTTTTATCAACAAATTTACACGGCTTCTGCCTGTACCAAGCAAAGGGGAACTCTAATGGCATTTCACCGATCCACACCATTCACCTTATCATCAGAAATTAAAGACCCAGAAGGTAGATACCTGATACTCATGGGTTATATAATGGATACAGCAATCACGGTGATTTCCTACTACGCTCCTAACAAACAACCTACACCATTCCTCTCACATATATTACAAGTGATTAATACACACAAAATAGGAACAGTGATAATGTGTGGGGATTCTAACCAGGTCCTCCTCCCATTTCTAGATAAATCACCTTTTACACCATCCAAAATAACCTCTAGATTACCTTTTTCTCAACTTCTTTCCAAATACAATCTGGTAGATTCGTGGAGAGAAAGTAACCCAATGAAAAAGAAATTCACTTATTTCTCGCACCCTCATCAAACCTTCACCAGAATAGATCATATTTTTCTAACAATAAAAATGATACCAGAAATTATTGCATCAGATATAATTCCGATTCCGTGGTCTGACCATAATGCAGTATACACTACTATAGCCTCAGCCATACCAAAAGCGCATGACCCAACGTGGTACTTACCGGACATAATGCTCAAACACCCACTACATCAGATGGCCATTGAACAAGCTTTAAAGGAATACATATCAATTAATAATACAACAGACATCTCCCCAATAACACTGTGGGAAGCTCATAAGCCTGTCTTGCGTGGTACAATACAAAGACAAATGGCACTATTTAAACGGGAACGCAAAAATCTAGCAAAAAAACTAGAACTCACTTTTAATGCAGCCTACATATCATTTCAAGATAATCCATCTCAGAGTACAAAATCTCATCTGGAAAAATCTAGATTGGAATACGATCTATTTCTCACTGAGTCAGTTGATAAATCCCTCAAACGCTCCAAACACAATTTCTACATGAATACAAACAAACCAGGTACATATTTGGCTTGGGCATTAAATTCAACTAACAAATCTTTCAAACCAATACGTTTGAAATTATCAAAAAATATTTACACTTGTAATCCAGTTAAAATAGTCCATAAATTTCACTCACATCTCGCAACTTTATACAAGACAAACAATTAATTTAATCCTACAGAGGCTGAATCCTTTCTCTCAAAAATAACCTTACCTGAGTTATCTCAGAATCAAAAAAGCAGTTTGGATGAGCCTATAACTATAGATGAAGTTGCTAACGCCATAAAAGACCTAAAACTTAACAAAAGACCAGGCCCAGAGGGATACTCGGCTTTATACTATAAAACATTCTCAGAAATACTCTCTCCCATTCTCACTGAAACTTTTAACAAACTTCTAGATGGACATTCTTTTCGGCAAGAAACACTAATGGCAATTGTTTGTATGATCCCAAAACCCCTTTCTGATGATACTTCCTGTGTGAATTATCGGCCTATCTCTCTGTTAAACCTCGATATTAAATTATTAGCAAAAATAATAGCAAAACGCCTCAATAGCATTATAGGAAAATTAATACATAGAGATCAAGTAGGCTTCATGCCAAATAGACAGGCAGGCGATAATATACGCAGGGCAATGTTATTGGCACATATTGCTAAAAAACGGAAAATCCCTTTATGTTTTCTATCTCTCGATATTAAGAGGGCATTTGACACAGTATCCTGGCAATATATGCAATATTCATTACAAAAATGGGGTTTTGGACCCCACTTTTTAACATGGATCAAAGCATTATATAATAAACCCAAAGCCTATATAAAATATGCTGGATACAAATCTGAAGCCTTTAATATCGAAAGAGGTACCCGACAGGGTTGCCCATTATCTCCCTTATTATTTGCCCTTATACTCGAACCCATGGCCCAATACATCAGAACAAACCAAACTATAACTGGCATTGAAGTAGGAGGTATTACACACAAATTATGTATATTTGCAGACGATATATTACTTTTTCTATCATCACCACAGGTCTCTGGTCCTAACTTAATACCAGCTCTTGAAGGATTTGCAGCCCTATCCGGCCTTATGATTAATCCTAAGAAATGCCTAGTGCTTAATATTTCACTTACAAACATGGAATTGATCCCGGCTAGGGCTGCACTCCCATTCACATGGGCAGAAAAATCAATCCCATATCTTGGAATTCATTTAACAGCATCTCATTCTGACTTATTCTCAACCAATTATCCTCCTGTATTAAGACAGATCACAAATCTAATAAAACAATGGTCGCAACTTCCTTTATCCTGGATAGGGAAGATTAATGCAATCAAAATGACTATTCTACCCAAATTGCTTTATCTATTCAGAGTCCTCCCTATTTCAATTCCTTCCTATTTTTTGAGAATAGTACAAAAAAGAGCAACTTTGTTTATATGGGGCTCTTCTAAACCACGTATACCTATACACACACTACATCTTCCCAAAAATAAAGGAGGCCTGGGATACCCTAATTTTACTAACTACTACAGAGCAGCACATTTGGCCAGTCTGTCCAAATACCATGCAAAACAGGAAATCCCATTATGGGTATTTATAGAGGCTTCAGAAAATGACCCTCTATTAATATCAAATTTATTATGGCTTGATCCTAAAGACCGCTTTAAAATTCATAATCCCATAACTAAACACTTCTTATCTCTCTGGGATAAACTAAAAACCAAATATCAGTTACAATCTCCACACAATCCTCTCCTTTCTTTTATCAGAAATCCGGCCTTTTATCCGGCATGGATCTACCCAAATTCTTTTAAAGCTTGGACAACATCAGGCATTCAGACACTAAATGACTTCATAGCATCTAAATCATTCCTTTCATTCCCATCGCTTAGAGAAAAATATGATCTACCAAACTCTGAGATATTTAGATATCTCCAAATCAAAAATTTCTATACACCATTCCTAAAGGGGGATACACCATTATCCCAATTATCCATTTTTGAATCAATCTGTACAAAAGATCCATTTGCTAAAGGTACAATTTCATCACTTCATAATCAATTATATGGAGTAGCAAATCTTAATAGACCCTCTTACGTTCAGAGGTGGGAGGAGGACCTGGGACGAACTTTAGAAGACACGGACTGGTCTAACATATGGCTCACATCTAAGTCATCTTCACCCAACATCTTAGCACTGGAGACAAATTATAAAGTCCTAACTCGCTGGTACCTTGTACCCGCTAGAGTGGCAAAATATTCACCTAATACCTCAGCTCTTTGTTTTCGAGGATGCCCAGAAATAGGCACATATTTACACATATGGTGGACGTGCCCAGTAATCCAAACCTTCTGGAAGGAAGTCTTCGTGATTGCATCTAAAATATTTAAAAAAATAATACAACCAGATCCATATTTAACTTTACTTAATCTAAAACCGGAATGGTTAACACTCTCTCAATTCAAACTTATGATCCAACTAATAACGGCTGCAAAACAAACAGTGGCCAAGGCATGGAAATCTCTTACATTGGTACTAGCAGAAGCAATTCACAGAATGAATAATACAATATCCCATGCTAAGATGGTAGCCATCGATCAAAATCAAATTCCAAAATTTGAAAAACTTTGGCATCCTTGGATAAAACAACAGTTCCTGTCAAACTTCAATGACTCTGTCCTGTTGCCATGGTAACAGATTAAATGACTTACAGAGACACCCATTCTAAGGCTTCAAAGAGAACTAAAAAGAATAATAAACTGACGAGCGGGACAACCTTGTGGACCATACCTCTACCTTTCAACCCTTTTTCTTCTTTCTCTTTCCTTTTCTCCACCTTACGATTAAAGCTCATTATCAGAATTTATTTGACCTATATACACTCTACTTGTAAACAATATGTATAGTAGGTATAAATCATTTAAATACCTACAAAAGTAACTAAGGAAATGATATATATCTTTAATTTAGGTTTACATGAACCCAATGTTTAATATTTGAAATTTCATGATATTTACCTATATAAACCCTACTGTAAAACAATGAGCTTACTTTATAGATCCTTGTAAACTTACTTTATGTGTCTTTATAACATTGTATACTCAATAAACTTCTTTTGACAAGGAGAATATGCAATACAATGCCTCCCCTTACCCCCCTTTTCCCCACCTTGTTTTTCTCCCCCCCCCCTTCCTCTCTTTCTTTTCCCCCCTTCCCACCCTTCTCTGTTGGTGATGAGGTGTCAGTTATGTTGGTTAAACTTCCACCATTGAGATATTTCTATTTTTATGGAATTTATAATATTATATTTCCTTTTTTGTTTCTTTTCTGATTCTCCCTCCTTCCTTGCTCAAACGGTGATTTGTCTGTCTGTTATGTTTTTTTTTTTTAAAGTGTATTAGATACATGTTCTGATTTTATTTTTATGATAATTGCTTTTTATGTGGTCCGCTGGCTGTTATAGTCGCCGCGAACAGTGTGTGCTCTCCTCTTTAAGCTGGATCTGGTTATGCAGCAGTAGGCCAGTGGAAGGAGCTGGAGGCTCCGAGCACATAGCCTGCATTACGATTCGATTCAGTTCCGGCTCTCACTTCCCCCAGTGACGTCACTTCAGCCTGTGCGTTCCACGCTGGTTAGTATGGACTTCCTCGAGTCACAGGGTGTTCGTGCCTCTTCTCACCATCTACCAGCAATCCGGACCTCCTGGTGGAGCCTCCATGATAAAGGCAAGCAGCGGATCCATTATACAATGATGAGCACGTTTACTACCTACTTTTTTTGAGTATAATATAGAAAAAAGGAGCGCTACCTTACCATTAAATTGTGAATAAAACCAAATTGGGTTAATAACCAATCAACAAATAACCAAAAAAAATTAACAATAATCAACAGGTGACTATGAACATCAAATGACGAATGAAGGCACACAGGGGTCTGCGGGTGGGGGGCTTATCGGAATCTGGAAGCCCCCTTTAACAAGGGCACCCCCAGATCCTGGCCCTCCACCCTATGTGAATGGGTATCGGGTACATTGTACCCCTACCCATTCACTAAAAAGGCAGTGAAAAGTAAAAAAAACAGAAGCCAGTTTGTCACAATTCCTTTATTAGTAAAATAGCTCTTATGGCTCTCCCGATGCCGTCTCTCCCAATGTCGTCTACACTGGTGCCATTGCCTTCTTCTGCCACCGTTTTCTCCCTGTGCTGTCATCTCCCGGTGTTGTCGTCTTCTTCCCTCTTCTCTTTGCGTCATCTCCGCCATCTTCTTCTTCTTCTTCGCCATCACCGGTTACCCGCTAAAAAACAAAAAAAAAAGCTGGTCTTGTTGCGAAGCTGTGTCTCTCCGTTGTTATGTTCCCCACTGTCCAGCGCCTCTTATATAGGCATGGGGCGTGGCCATCCAATGACGTCACCCGGAGAGCCTGCCCCTTGTGACGTCACATGTCAGAAGAAGAAGAAGAATGTGCGGCACAATGGTGTAGTGGATAGCACTTTAACCTAGCAGTAAAAAAGGGTCCCTGATTCGAATCCCAACCATGACACTACTTGCCTGGAGTTTGCATGTTCTCCCTGTGCCTGTGTGGGTTTCCTCCGGGTACTCCGGTTTCCTTCCACACTCCAAAGACATGCTGGTGGGTTAATTGGTTCCTGTCTAAATTGTCCCTAGTATGTGTGTGTGTGTGAATGTGAGTTAGGGACCTTAGAGTGTAAGCTCCTTGAGGGTAGGGACTGATGTGAATGTACAATGTATATGGAAAGTGCTGCATAAATTGACAGCGCTATATAAGTACCTGAAACAATAATAATAATAAGAAGAAGATGGCGACGATGACACAAGGAGAAGGAGGAGGAAGAAGACGACGACACGGGGAGAAAACGGCGGCGGAAGAAGGCGAGGGCACCGGGAGAGACGACATCGGGACAGACAGCGGCTCAGAGCTATTTTACTAATAAAAGAATTGTCAAAAACTGGCTCTTGTTTTTTTTTACTTTTCACTGCTTTTTTGGTGAATGTGTAGGTATGTTTTTTTTTATATTTTGGCTTGGGGGTCCTCTCCGAATCCATACCAGACCCGTTTTTTTGTGAATTTTTTTGCCGACATTTTTTTTTTAAAATTCAGTTACAGTGGGAACCCCGCTGACAGCTGATGACTCGTCGGCTGTTAGCCCCCTCCCTAGCAACCAGCTTTATACAGTGTGTTTTATAGTGCGTTTAAAGTGAAAAAAAAAAAACGTAAAACACAAACTGCATGAAAACTGCATAAAAAACGCTGGTTTAAAAACGCAAACTGCACTGAAAAACGTGCCTAAAACGCATCAAACACAGCCGCATAGGTGTGAACCTAGACTAAAAGCATTTCATAACATTTCTTAGGACAGTTTTTAAGGTTAAAAATATCATTAAATTTACTGCCTACCACAATATGTTGCCCTTTGCACCTGCTCAGGTAAGCTAAAATCCAGTCTTGGGTCTCATTCATACACCCTACATGACCATCCATCTAGTGGGTTGGATAAGATTGCAGTCATGTGTAAACCGACTGGTGGTCCGTTTACATCCAACTGCCCATAGAGGAGAGCGGGCTGTGTGTGTGTCCACTCTGCATAAGTGGAGTGGACATGGAGCAGCCATCTGCCTGCTCAGCTCAGAGGACAGATTCTGCACTTAGCAGGACACCTGGCGGAGTCTGCCTCATGTGGAAGGGGCCATAGGGTTTGCAAGACCTGAACAAACCCCCCAGGAAAAAAACTATCTATGGCCCTGTCACCCACCTTGTGTGTGTGCAGCGAGTGCTCAGAGGAGAATTAGGATGCCGGGAGGAGGGGAGACCGGAGATGACAGGGGTGGTGGGCTTGGGACTGGGCAGCATTGTCTATGGGAGCTGTATAGTGTGTGCTGGGGGCAGACTGAATGTGTATTAGGACACACCTGAAGTATGGATATGGGACGGGCACTTCAAGTTACTGCTCTATCATCTATTAGCTATATGGGCATTAAGAGTCATGTACAACTTAGGGGCTCCCACCACACTATTTGCTTACAACAGTGATGAAAAAAATTGTGCAAGGTCCAGATCATGTTAAGAGTTTCTGCAGGGCTAAGGACTCTCTACTTACCCCCACATGCAGAAAAGGTGAGTATAAGCACAGTGAGAGAGTCATGGCTGCACAGTCTCTGACCATCTCCTGTATCCTGGCCGCACAGTCTCTGACCATCTCCTGTATCATGTCCGCACAGTTTCTGACCATCTCCTGTATCACGTCTGCAGTCTCTGACCATCTCCTGTATCATGGCCGCACAGTCTCTGACCATCTTACATAGTTACATAGTTACATAGTAGGTGAGGTTGAAAAAAGACACAAGTCTATCAAGTCCAACCTATGTGTTTGATTATGTGTCAGTATTACATTATATATATCCCTGTATGTTGTGGTCATTCAGGTGATTATCTAATAGTTTCTTGAAGCTATCAATGCTCCCCGCTGAGACCACCGCCTGTGGAAGGGAATTCCACATCCTTGCCGCTCCTACAGTAAAGAACCCTCTACGTAGTTTAAGGTTAAGCTCTTTTCTTCTAATTGTAATGAGTGGCCACGAGTCTTATTAAACTCTCTTCTGCGAAAAAGTTTTATCCCTATTGTGGGGTCACCAGTACAGTATTTGTAAATTGAAATCATATCCCCTCTCAAGCGTCTCTTCTCCAGAGAGAATAAGTTCAGTGCTTGCAACCTTTCCTCATAACTATCCTATCCTGCCCGCACAGTCTCTGTCAATCTCTTGTATAGTGTGTGCACAGTCTCTGACCATCTCCTGTATCTTGTCTGCAGTCTCTGGGGGGGAACCTACAGTGGAGCAAAAGCGGAAGCACTGCCAGGACAGGTGTCACGGGAGGAGTCGGATGTGTGTGGACTGTGGAGAGGATAATATAGGATGAAACCAGAGTTGCCAAGCTGGAGAGCAGAAAGGACTGTCTGACTGAGCCCTGCACAGTGCACCTGAGAGGAGGTCAGTGATAGTGTAGCAAGGCCAGTCTGAGAGGGGATCGCTGATGTAAGGGGGAGTAAGGTAAGGTAAGGTAAGGTAAGGCAGCACTGATATAAAGGTCTCCCTTATATCAGTAACCATTATCACACATTGTGGTGTTTTTTTTTTTTGTTAGTATAGCATGCAGGTAAATTATTTTTTTGCTACATCTGTTCTATATTTATTTGCTTAATGCATGTGAATTCTTGGAGGTGTCCCTGTAAACTGTCAAAGCAGTACGTAAAATATATATATATATACACACATACACACATTTTTTTTTTTTTTTTTTTTTGAGGTGAGGGGAATCTTGGGTGAGTTCCTACACTTTTTTCCCAGGACTTGACCCCTGGCTAGATCTCATTCATGTGCCCCATGCAGCATAGGGAGGGATCTTGGAATCACCTTCTCAGTCTTATCCAATCATGCTGTGCCTGTGCTACAACCCCTCCCATTTCCCCTGCTGCCTTGTTTTCATTTCATGCAGCCCAGAGGAACAAGAAGAAGCCAAACCCCTCAGCTTTCTAACTCTCATGTGACTCTTTTTTTAACCACTTGCCGACCGTCGCACGCCGATGTACGTCCTAAGTTTGGCGGCGGATATCATTGTTATGGCAGCAGCTTGCTTTCAGATAAAAGTGGTCTCTGCGGCGGATTCGCCGCGAGATCACTTTTATCAGTGGCGGGAGAGGGGCCCCCCTCCCGCCGTGTTCTGGTGCCCTCCGCCGCTTACCGGAGCCGTCGGTAGCGGCGGAGGCGATCGTGTCTGTCCCCTTGTTGTGCCTGGAGACAAGTGAGGGGAAGATGGCGCCCACTCGTCTTCATGACACTGCAGGGCAGAAGCGACGTCAAAACATCACTTCCGCCCATACGTCTTAAAGGCACATTTTTTTCAATGTCATTTTTTTAAATTACTTTTTTTTTTTTATTGCATTTTAGGGTAAATATGAGATCTGAGGTCTTTTTGACCCCAGATCTCATATTTAAGAGGTCCTGTCATGCTTTTTTCTATTATTCTATTCTATTATTAGGGATGTTTACATTCCTTGTAATAGGAATAAAAGTGACACATTTTTTTTTTAAACAGTGTAAAAATAAATAAAATCATGTAAAATAAATAAGAAAAAAAAAATTTTTTTTATAACCCCCCGTCCCGACGAGCTTGCGCGCAGAAGCAAACTTGAGTAGCGCCCGCATATGAAAATGGTGGTCAAACCACACATGTGAGGTATCGCCGCAATCGTTAGAGTGAGAGCAATAATTCTAGCCCTAAACCTCCTCTGTAACGCAAAACATGCAACCTGTACAATTTTTTAAACGTCGCCTATGGAGATTTTTGAAGGTAAAAGTTTGACGCCATTCCACGAGCGGGCGCAATTTTGAAGCGTGACATGTTGGGTGTCAATTTACTTGGCGTAACATTATCTTTCACAATATAAAAAAAATTGGGCTTACTTTACTGGTGTCTTTTTTTTTTATTCAAAGAAGTTCATTTTTTCCAAAAAAAGCGCGCTTGTAAGACCGCTGCGCAATTACGGTGTGAAAAAAAGTATTGCAATAACCGCCATTTTATTCTCTCGGGTGTTAGAAAAAAAAACAATATAAAATGTTTGGGGGTTCTAAGTAATTTTCTAGCAAAAAAACCTGTTTTAAACATGTAAACACCTAAATTCCAAAACGAGGCTAGTCCTTAAGTGGTTAATGTATACTTCATGGAGGGGAGAAGCAATTTGTGCAGCAGCCTGGACAGTGATAGGGTTGTGGTTTAGTGCAGGCAACAGTGTTCTCCAGAGAGGGACAGGACAAGAGGAAAACATGCTCTTACAAGTTAATTATGTTGTAATTACCAGGCTGTTAGATCTTCAGCATCAGAGGGACAGAACACACAGACCTCATACATTGATTTATATCAGCAAAAATCATGTTTATTACAGAGACTTCTGTGATAGGGAGAAAAGAATCCATCAGATCTGTGTGTTCTGTCCCTTTCCTGTTTCTGCTAGCTCCATCTTTAACCCTTATGGCTCATTCACACTAGTTTTGCCCACTGAAGAGCAATCAACATTTAGATTGCTCTTTAGAGAGCATTAGATAGGTGGTGAGAAGGTGTTGTATCTCCTTGAACCCCACACTAGTGCACCACAACTGTGTGCATTGGAGAGCATCCCTTTTTACTTGAATGGGTTGTGTTCAGTGGGTGGTAGCACCTGCCAAAAGACACAGGTTCCTGCCATGACAAAAAACATCAAGACCACAGCATGTGTACACCTCCAGCTGTTGCCTGTGTTTCATCAGATTTGGTGACCCGTCAGAATGTGTAATGGAAGTTACGTTTTGACGCTGCCATCATGCTACTCCTCCATAGTAAGGATACACTGAGAAGGGGGAAAGCTGACGTCTTGTTACACCCACCGGAGTTTTGCAGTTTACACTTATTTTTAACAGTAAACTGAGTTTATATAGTGAAATACAGTACTTAGAACTCCGTATGAATGTTTAGATGTTGAATTTTAAAAGCAGCGAACTTCTGTGAAATCAGCAGGCTTGCCGCTGCTTTTGAAATTCAACATCTAACCAGTCAGGCGGAGTTCTAAGTACTGTATTTCACTATATAGCCTCAAGATGGTGGCAACAGAACGTCACTTCCATTACATTATTCTGATGGGTCGCCTAATCTAACGAAACACCTGCAGCAGTTGGGGTTATAAATTTGTGGCTCCACTTTAGGGTTTTACAGCCCCCTAACCACTAGTGTGATCGAGCCCTAACATTGCTGGTGTGGTGTCACAATAAATCTCAATATAAGTAAAGTGAACTTTCCCTCTCCTCATGTTACCGTAAAGGTTTTTTTTCTAATCTGAGAAATATAAACACCAATCAATGTAAGGGCTCATTTGCAATAAGAGGGAAAAAAGCATTAATTTGAACCATGGTTTTATTGCCACCTGAACCACTGGTCATTATCCCTGCAGAGCCTGGACCAGCTCTGTGACATCAGCCGACAGCGGGCTTTAGCGGAGGGGCAGAGCTGAAGCAGTGACTCCCAGAGTGGCGTGCACTTTGTGGATTGTCTGTGGTGTAAGCCAATTACTGGTTGGAAGGCTCTCATAATTTAGAGTTAGGGCTACAGAAAACACAGGGGTGTCTTGATGGGACTCTGCAGACTGCAGCTTACACATGTATTTGCAAATGAGTGCAAACAAAACCCCTGTTTTTAATGCATACTGTTAGACAGGATAGTTTGATTGGTTGCAGGCTAGTTGGTAAATTTAGTGAAATAATAAAAGAGGTGAGTGAGGAGTTATGCCGCGTACACACGAGCGGACTTTTCGACCGGTCTGGTCTGACGGACCGAGTCCGGCGGACAATTCGACCATGTGTGGGCTTCATCGGACCTGCAGCGGACTTTTTCGGTCGAAAATCTGATGTACTTTAGATTTGGAACATGTTTCAAATCTTTACATCGGAACTCAGCCGTACCCAGTTCCTATCGAAAAGTCTGCTCGTCTGTATGCTAGTCCAACGGGCGAAAACCGATGCTAGGGCAGCTATTGGCTACTGGCTATCAACTTCCTTATTTTAGTCCGGTCATACGTCATCACGTACAAATCTGTCGGACTTTGGTGTGATCGTGTGTAGGCAAGTACGTTTGTTCGTAAAGTCCATCGGAATTCAACCGAAAGTCCGTCGGATAGACCGTCGGACCAGTCCGGTCGAAAAGTCTGCTCATGTGTACGCGGCATTAGAGTATATTTTCAGTTACCACATTTTCATACAAAAAGCCGTTTATACTTACAATGGAATGTTTTTACTTATGTTTTTTTTGGGCAATAGTGTATTGTTCATATACTGTTTTTGTGCGTGTTTGCAAAATTAAAGTGGGCTGTTCTGGATGAAGCTCAGGGCCAAATTTTTGTCCCAGTACAGCCCTGGATGTGTCTAGAAAGTATTTTGCTCCAATGTACCAAAACAGTGCTCCACCCAAAGTGAGATATTCAATTGCACTCACCAGAAACATTCGGCCACAGTGTGACCATCAGGCATGTGTATATATATTTGGATGAAATACAATCAATCGATATGCCAGACTTAATCCACTCGGACTCATATCTCCTTTCTCAGTTACAGGATATGTTTGCAATGATAAAAAAAGCATCAGATCATATGCAGCCCTAGACCTATGATGCCCAATCTGCCCACTCTGTAGCAAGCAGCATGCGTTCCACCCGGCTTAGTAGCTGAACCCAGAGGCTTGAGACACACACGTGAAGGAGCCTCTGGGTTCAGCTACTAATCCGGGTGGAACACAAGCAGTTCGCTACAGAGCAGAAGCTGCTTGTCACAGAGCGGGCGGATTAGGCACCATCGGTCTAGGGCTGCATATGATCTGATGCTTTTTTATCACTGCAAACATATCCTGTAACTGAGAAAGGAGATAAAGTCGGTGGGATTAGGTCTGGCATATCGATTGATTGGAGTATTTCATCCAAATATATACATGCTTGATGGTCACACTGTGGCCGAATGTTTCTGGTGAGTGCAATTGAATATCTCACTTTGGGTGGAGCACTGTGTTTTGGAACATTGGAGCACAATACTTTTTAGACACATCGGTGTTGGAGTTTAAATGGATTGAACAGTTTTTACCTTCTATATACTTTTATATTTTTATTTCTATAATCTACTGTATGGACATTTTCTTCACTTTTTATTATGGACACAATTTTTCACTCAACATTTGTTTTATTATACGTCATTTGATGTTCATAGTCACCTGTTTTTTTTTTTTGGTTATTTGTTGATTGTTTTTTTTGTAAGAAGGACTCCACTGGGGAAACCTGATGTAAGGAGGGACTCCGCTGCCTGGGGGCACCTGATGTAAGAAGGCACTCCACTGCCTGGGGGCACCTGATGTAAGGAGACACTCCACTGCCTGGGCACACCTGATGTAAGAGGGACTCCACTGGGGACACTGATGTAAGAAGGAACTCCATTGCCTGGGGGCACCTGATGTAAGGAGGGACTCCACTGCCTGGGGCACTGGATGTAAGGAGGGACGCCACTGCCTGGAGACACCTGATGTAAGAGAGACTCCACTGGGGACACCTGATGTAAGAGGGACTCCACTGGGGACACTGATGTAAGAAGGGACTCCACTGCCTGGGGGCACCTGATGTAAGGAGGGACTCCACTGCCTGGGGGCACCTGATGTAAGGAGGGACTCCACCGCCTGGGGGTACCTGAAGTAAGGAGGGACACCACTGCCTGGGGGCACCTGATGTAAGGAGGCACTGCACTGCCTGGGGGCACCTGATGTAAGGAGGGACTCCGCTGGGGACACCTAATGTAAGGAGGATCTGCAATGCCTGGGGGCACCTGCTGTAAAAGGCACTCTGCTGCCTGGGGACACTGATGTAAGGAGGCACCCCACTGCCTGGGGACACCTGATGTAAGGAGGGACTCCACTGCCTGGGGACACCTGATGAAAGGAGGGACTCCACTGCCTGGGGGCACCTGATGTAAGGAGGGACTCCACTGCCTGGGGGCACCTCATGTAAGGAGGAACTCCACTGCCTGGGGACACCTGATGTAAGAGGGACTCCATTGAGGACACTGATGTAAAGAGGAACTCCACTGCCTGGGGACAGCTGTTGTAAGGAGGGACTCCACTGCCAGGGGACACCTGATGTAAGAGAGACTCCACTGGGGACATGTGATGTAAGGAGGGACTCCACTGCCTTGGGCACCTGATGTAAGGAGGGACTCCACTGCCAGGGGACACCTGATATAAGGAGGGACTCTGCTGGGGGCACCTGATGTAAGGAGGGCCTCTGCTGGGGGAACCTGATGTAAGGAGGGACTCCACTGCCTGGGGCACCTGATGTAAGGAGGGACTCCACTGCCTGGGGCACCTGATGTAAGGAGGGACTCCACTGCCTGGGGACACCTGATGTAAGAGAGACTCCACTGGGGACACCTGATGTAAGTAGGGACTCCGCTGCCTGGGAACACTGATGTAAGGAGGCACTCCACTGCCTGGGGACACCTGATGTAAGGAGGGACTCCACTGCCTAGGGACACCTGATGTAAGAGGGACTCCAATGGGGGCACTTGATGTAAGGAGGGACTCCGCTGCCTGGGGATACCTGATGTAAGAGGCACTCTGCTGCCTGGGGACACCTGATGAAAGAGGGACTCCACTGGGGACACTGATGTAAGGAGGGACTCCACTGGGGACACTGATGTAAGGAGGGACTCCACTGCCTGGGGGCACCTGATGTAAGGAGGGACTCTGATGGGGACACTGATGTAAGGAAGAACTCCACTGCCTGGGGACACCTGATGTAAGATGGACTCCGCTGGGGACACTGATGTAAAGAGGGACTCCACTGCCTGGGGACACTGATGTAAGGAGGGAATCCACTGCCTGGGGACACTGATGTAAGGAAGAACTCCACTGCCTGGGGACACCTGATGTAAGAGGGACTCCACTGGGGACACTGATGTAAGGAGGGACTCCACTGCCTGGGGGTACCTGATGTAAGGAGGGACTCCACTGCCTGGGAACACTGATGTAAAGAGGGACTCCACTGCCTGGGGACACTGATGTAAGGAGGGAATCCACTGCCTGGGCACACCTGTTGTAAGAGGGACTCCACTGGGGACACGTGATGTAAGGAGGGACTCCGCTGCCTGGGGACACCTGATGTAAGAGGCACTCTGCTGCCTGGGGACACCTGATGTAAGAGGGACTCTGCTGCCTGGGGACACCTGATATAAAGAGGGACTCCACTGCCTGGGGACACCTGATGTAAGGAGGGACTCCACTGCCTGGGGACACCTGATGTAAGAGGGACTCCACTGGGGACACTGATGTAAGAGGTACTCCTCTGGTGACACTGATGTAAGGAGAGACTCCACTGTCTGGGGAACCTGATGTAAGGAGGGACTCTGCTGCCTGGGGACACCTGATATAAAGAGGGACTCCACTGCCTGGGGACACCTGATGTAAGGAGGGACTCCACTGCCTGGGGACACCTGATGTAAGAGGGACTCCACTGGGGACACTGATGTAAGAGGTACTCCTCTGGTGACACTGATGTAAGGAGAGACTCCACTGTCTGGGGAACCTGATGTAAGGAGGGACTCCACTGCCTGGGGGCACCTGATGTAAGGAGGGACTCCACTGCCTGGGGGCACCTGATGTAAGAAGGGACTCCACTGCCTGGGGGCATCTAAAGTGAGGAGGGACTCCACTGCCTGGGGGCACCTGATATAAGGAGGCACTCTACTGCCTGGGGCATCTGATGTAAGGAGGGACTCCACTGCCAGGGAACACCTGATGTAGGAGAGACTCCACTGGGGACACCTGATGTAAGGAGGGATTCCACTGCCATGGGCACCTGATGTAAGGAGGGACTCCACTGCCAGGGGACACCTGATGTAAGAGAGACTCCACTGGGGACACCTGATGTAAGAAGGGACTCTGCTGGGGACACTGATGTAAGAAGGCACTCCACTGCCTGGGGACACCTGATGTAAGAAGGAACTCCACTGCCTAGGGACACCTGATGTAAGAGGGACTCCACTGGGGACACTTGATGTAAGGAGGGACTCCGCTGCCTGGGGACACCTGATGTAAGAGGCACTCTGCTGCCTGGGGACACCTGATGTAAGAGGGACTCTGCTGCCTGGGGACACCTGATATAAGGAGGGACTCCACTGCCTGGGGGCACC
Organism: Aquarana catesbeiana; assembly: GCF_042186555.1. Taxonomy (NCBI): domain Eukaryota; kingdom Metazoa; phylum Chordata; class Amphibia; order Anura; family Ranidae; genus Aquarana; species Aquarana catesbeiana. The sequence continues at coordinate 537,166,174 of NC_133324.1, read as the reverse complement.
TGATGTAAGGAGAGACTCTGCTGGGGACACTGATGTAAGGAGGAACTCCACTGCCTGGGGACACCTGATGTAAGAGGGACTCCACTGGGACACTGATGTAAGGAGGGACTCCACTGCCTGGGGACACCTGATGTAAGGAGGGACTCCGCTGCCTGGGGACACCTGATATAAGGAGGACTCTTTTGGGGCCACCTGATGCAAGGAGGGCCTCTGCTGGGGGCACCTGATGTAAGGAGGGACACCACTGCCTGGGGGCACCTGATGTGAGGAGGGACTCCACTGCCTGGGGGCACCTGATGTAATGAGGGACTCCACTGCCTGGGGCACCTGATGTAAGGAGGGACGCCACTGCCTGGGGGCACCTGATGTAAGGAGGGACACCACTGCCTGGGGGCACCTGATGTAAGGAGGGACTCCACTGCCTGGGGACACCTGATGTAAGGAGGGACTCCACTGCCTGGGGACACCTGATGAAAGGAGGGACTCCACTGCCTGGGGGCACCTGATGTAAGGAGGGACTCCACTGCCTGGGGGCACCTCATGTAAGGAGGAACTCCACTGCCTGGGGACACCTGATGTAAGAGGGACTCCATTGAGGACACTGATGTAAAGAGGAACTCCACTGCCTGGGGACAGCTGTTGTAAGGAGGGACTCCACTGCCAGGGGACACCTGATGTAAGAGAGACTCCACTGGGGACATGTGATGTAAGGAGGGACTCCACTGCCTTGGGCACCTGATGTAAGGAGGGACTCCACTGCCAGGGGACACCTGATATAAGGAGGGACTCTGCTGGGGGCACCTGATGTAAGGAGGGCCTCTGCTGGGGGAACCTGATGTAAGGAGGGACTCCACTGCCTGGGGCACCTGATGTAAGGAGGGATGCCACTGCCTGGGGGAACCTGATGTGAGGAGGGACTCCACTGCCCGGGGGCACCTGATGTAAGGAGGGACTCCACTGCCTGGGGCACCTGATGTAAGGAGGGACTCCACTGCCTGGGGACACCTGATGTAAGAGAGACTCCACTGGGGACACCTGATGTAAGTAGGGACTCCGCTGCCTGGGAACACTGATGTAAGGAGGCACTCCACTGCCTGGGGACACCTGATGTAAGGAGGGACTCCACTGCCTAGGGACACCTGATGTAAGAGGGACTCCAATGGGGGCACTTGATGTAAGGAGGGACTCCGCTGCCTGGGGATACCTGATGTAAGAGGCACTCTGCTGCCTGGGGACACCTGATGAAAGAGGGACTCCACTGGGGACACTGATGTAAGGAGGGACTCCACTGGGGACACTGATGTAAGGAGGGACTCCACTGCCTGGGGGCACCTGATGTAAGGAGGGACTCTGATGGGGACACTGATGTAAGGAAGAACTCCACTGCCTGGGGACACCTGATGTAAGATGGACTCCGCTGGGGACACTGATGTAAGAAGGGACTCCACTGCCTGGGGGCATCTAAAGTGAGGAGGGACTCCACTGCCTGGGGGCACCTGATATAAGGAGGCACTCTACTGCCTGGGGGCACCTGATGTAAGGAGGGACTCCGTTGGGGACACTGATGTAAGGAGGGATGCCACTGCCTGGGGGCACCTGATGTAAGGAGGGACTCCACTGCCTTGGGCATCTGATGTAAGGAGGGACTCCACTGCCAGGGAACACCTGATGTAGGAGAGACTCCACTGGGGACACCTGATGTAAGGAGGGATTCCACTGCCATGGGCACCTGATGTAAGGAGGGACTCCACTGCCAGGGGACACCTGATGTAAGAGAGACTCCACTGGGGACACCTGATGTAAGAAGGGACTCTGCTGGGGACACTGATGTAAGAAGGCACTCCACTGCCTGGGGACACCTGATGTAAGGAGGAACTCCACTGCCTAGGGACACCTGATGTAAGAGGGACGCCACTGGGGACACTTGATGTAAGGAGGGACTCCGTTGCCTGGGGACACCTGATGTAAGAGGCACTCTGCTGCCTGGGGACACCTGATGTAAGAGGGACTCTGCTGCCTGGGGACACCTGATATAAGGAGGGACTCCACTGCCTGGGGGCACCTGATGTAAGGAGAGACTCTGCTGGGGACACTGATGTAAGGAGGAACTCCACTGCCTGGGGACACCTGATGTAAGAGGGACTCCACTGGGACACTGATGTAAGGAGGGACTCCACTGCCTGGGGACACCTGATGTAAGGAGGGACTCCGCTGCCTGGGGACACCTGATATAAGGAGGACTCTTTTGGGGCCACCTGATGCAAGGAGGGCCTCTGCTGGGGGCACCTGATGTAAGGAGGGACACCACTGCCTGGGGGCACCTGATGTGAGGAGGGACTCCACTGCCTGGGGGCACCTGATGTAATGAGGGACTCCACTGCCTGGGGCACCTGATGTAAGGAGGGACGCCACTGCCTGGGGGCACCTGATGTAAGGAGGGACACCACTGCCTGGGGGCACCTGATGTAAGGAGGGACTCCACTGCCTGGGGACACCTGATGTAAGGAGGGACTCCACTGCCTGGGGACACCTGATGTAAGGAGGGACTCCACTGCCTGGGGGCACCTGATGTAAGGAGAGACTCTGCTGGGGACACTGATGTAAGGAGGGACGCCACTGCCTGGGGACACCTGATGTAAGGAGGGACTCCACTGCCTGGGGACACCTGATGTAAGGAGGGATTCCACTGCCTGGGGGCACCTGATGTAAGGAGAGACTCTGCTGGGGACACTGATGTAAGGAGGAACTCCACTGCCTGGGGGCACCTGATGTAAGGAGGGACACCACTGCCTGGGGGAACCTGATGTAAGGAGGGACTCCACTGCCTGGGGACACCTGATGTAAGGAGGGACTCCGCTGCCTGGGGACACCTGATATAAGGAGGGACTCCACTGCCTGGGGGCACCTGATGTAAGGAGAGACTCTGCTGGGGACACTGATGTAAGGAGGAACTCCACTGCCTGGGGACACCTGATGTAAGAGGGACTCCACTGGGACACTGATGTAAGGAGGGACTCCACTGCCTGGGGACACCTGATGTAAGGAGGGACTCTGCTGCCTGGGGACACCTGATATAAGGAGGACTCTTTTGGGGCCACCTGATGCAAGGAGGGCTTCTGCTGGGGGCACCTGATGTAAGGAGGGACGCCACTGCCTGGGGGCACCTGATGTGAGGAGGGACTCCACTGCCTGGGGGCACCTGATGTAATGAGGGACTCCACTGCCTGGGGCACCTGATGTAAGGAGGGACGCCACTGCCTGGGGGCACCTGATGTAAGGAGGGACACCACTGCCTGGGGGCACCTGATGTAAGGAGGGACTCCACTGCCTGGGGACACCTGATGTAAGGAGGGACTCCACTGCCTGGGGACACCTGATGTAAGGAGGGACTCCACTGCCTGGGGGCACCTGATGTAAGGAGGGACTCCACTGCCTGGGGGCACCTGATGTAAGGAGGGACTCTGCTGGGGACACTGGTGTAAGGAAGAACTCCACTGCCTGGGGACACCTGATGTAAGATGGACTCCGCTGGGGACACTGATGTAAAGAGGGACTCTACTGCTTGGGGACACTGATGTAAGGAAGAACTCCTCTGCCTGGGGACACTGATGAAAGGAGGGACTCCACTGCTTGGGAGCACCTGATGTATGGAGGGACTCCACTGCCTGGGGACGCTGATGTAAGAGGAACTCCACTGGGGACACCTGATGTAAGAGGGAGTCTGCATGCCTGGGGACACCTGATATAAGGAGGGACTCCACTGCCTGGGGGCACCTGATATAAGGAGGGACTCTGCTGAGGACACTGATTTAAGGAGGGACTCCACTGCCTGGGGACACCTGATATAAGGAGGGACTCTGCTGGGGGCACCTGATGTAAGGAGGGCCTCTGCGGGGGGGGGCACCTGATGTAAGGAGGGACTCCACTGCCTGGGGCACCTGATGAAAGGAGGGACGCTACTGCCTGGGGGAACCTGATGTAAGAGGGACTCCACTGGGGACACCTGATGTAAGGAGGGACTCTGCTGCCTGGGGACACCTGATGTAAGAGGCACTCTGCTGCCTGGGGACACCTGATGTAAGAGGGAGTCTGCTGCCTGGGGACACCTGATATAAGGAGGGACTCCACTGCCTGGGGGCACCTGATGTAAGGAGGGACTCTGCTGGGGACACTGATTTAAGGAGGGACTCCGCTGCTTGGGGACACCTGATATAAGGAGGGACTCTGCTGGGAGCACCTGATGTAAGGAGGGCCTCTGCGGGGGGCACCTGATGTAAGGAGGGACTCCACTGCCTGGGGCACCTGATGAAAGGAGGGACGCTACTGCCTGGGGGCACCTGATGTAAGGAGGGACACCACTGCCTGGGGGCACCTGATGTAAGGAGGGACTCCACTGCCTGGGGCACCTGATGTAAGGAGGGACTCCACTGCCTGGGGCACCTGATGTAAGGAGGGACTCCACTGCCTGGGGACACCTGATGTAAGAGAGACTCCACTGGGGACACCTGATGTAAGGAGGGACTCCGCTGCCTGGGGACACTGATGTAAGGAGGCACTCCACTGTCTGGGGGCACCTGATGTAAAGAGGGACTCCACTGCCTGGGGACACCTGATGTAAGGAGGGACTCCACTGCCTGGGGACACCTGATGTAAGAGAGACTCCACTGGGGACACCTGATGTAAGGAGGGACTCCGCTGCCTGGGGACACTGATGTAAGGAGGCACTCCACTGCCTGGGGACACCTGATGTAAGGAGGGACTCCACTGCCTAGGGACACCTGATGTAAGAGGGACTCCACTGGGGACACTTGATATAAGGAGGGACTCCACTGCCTGAGGACACCTGATGTAAGAGGGACTCCACTGGGGACACTGATGTAAGGAGGGACTCCACTGGGGACACTGATGTAAGGAGGGACTCCACTGCCTGGGGGCACCTGATGTAAGGAGGGACTCCACTGACTGGGGGCACCTGATGTAAGGAGGGACTCCACTTCCTGGGGACACCTGATGTAAGGAGGGACTCTGCTGGGGACACTGATGTAAGGAAGATCTCCACTGCCTGGGGACACCTGATGTAAGATGGACTCCGCTGGGGACACTAATGTAAAGAGGGACTCCACTGCCTGGGCACACTGATGTAAGGAGGGACTCCACTGCCTGGGGACACTGATGTAAGGAAGAACTCCACTGCCTGGGGACACCTGATGTAAGAGGGACTCCACTGGGGACACTGATGTAAGGAGGGACTCCACTGCCTGGGGGCACCTGATGTAAGGAGGGACTCCACTGCCTGGGGACACTGATGTAAGGAGGGATTCCACTGCCTGGGGACACCTGATGTAAGAGGGACTCCACTGGGGACACCTGATGTAAGGAGGGACTCCGCTGCCTGGGGACACCTGATGTAAGAGGCACTCTGCTGCCTGGGGACACCTGATGTAAGAGGGACTCCACTGCCTGGGAACACCTGATATAAGGAGGGACTCCACTGCCTGGGGACACCTGATGTAAGGAGGGACTCCACTGCCTGGGGACACCTGATGTAAGAGTGACTCCACTGGGGACACTGATGTAAGAGGGACTCCACTGGTGACACTGATGTAAGGAGAGACTCCACTGTCTGGGGGCACCTGATGTAAGGAGGGACTCCACTGCCTGGGGCACCTGATGTAAGGAGGGACTCCACTGCCTGGGGGCACCTGATGTAAGGAGGGACTCCACTGCCTGGGGGCACCTGATGTAAGGAGAGACACCGCTGCCTGGGGACACCTGATGTAAGAGGCACTCTGCTGCCTGGGGACACCTGATGTAAGAGGGACTCCACTGCCTGGGAACACCTGATATAAGGAGGGACTCCACTGCCTGGGGACACCTGATGTAAGGAGGGACTCCACTGCCTGGGGACACATGATGTAAGAGGGACTCCACTGGGGACACTGATGTAAGAGGGACTCCACTGGTGACACTGATGTAAGGAGAGACTCCACTGTCTGGGGGCACCTGATGTAAGGAGGGACTCCACTGCCTGGGGGCACCTGATGTAAGGAGGGACTCCACTGCCTGGGGGCACCTGACATAAGGAGGGACTCCACTGCCTGGGGGCATCTGATGTAAGGAGGGACTCCACTGCCTGGGGACACCTGATGTAAGGAGGCACTCTACTGCCTGGGGGCACCTGATGTAAGGAGGGACTCCGTTGGGGACACTGATGTATGGAGGGACTCCACTGCCTGGGGACACCTGATGTAAGGAGGGACTGCGCTGCCTGGGGACACCTGATGTAAGAGGGACTCCGCTGCTTGGGGACACCTGATATAAGGAGGGACTCCACTGCCTGGGCACACCTGATGTAAAAGGGACTCTACTGGGGACACTGATGTAAGGAGGGACTCCACTGCCTGGGGGCACCTGATGTAAGGAGGGACTCCACTGCCTGGGGGCACCTGCTGTAAGAGGCACTTTACTGCCTGGGGACACTTGATGTAAGAGGACCCCGCTGCCTGGGCACACCTGATGTAAGGAGGGACTCCACTGGGGTCACTGATGTAAGGAGGGACTCCGCTGGGGACACTGATGTAAGGAAGGGCTCCACTGCCTGGGGGCACCTGATGTAAGGTAGGACTCCACTGCCTGGGGGCACCTGATGTAAGGAGGGACTTCACAGCCTGGGGGCACCTGCTGTAAGAGGCACTTTACTGCCTGGGGACACCTGATGTAAGAGGGACCCCGCTGCCTGGGCACACCTGATGTAAGAGGGACTCCACTGGGGACACTGATGTAAGGAGGGGCTCCAGTGGGGATACTGATGTAAGGAGGGACTCCACTGCCTGGGGACACCTGATGTAAGATGGACTTCACTGGGGACACTGATGTAAGGAGGGACTTTCACTGCCTGGGGGCACCTGATGTAAGGTAGGACTCCACTGCCTGGGGGCACCTGATGTAAGGAGGGACTCTGCTGGGGACACTGATGTAAGGAGGAACTCCACTGCCAAGGGACTCCTGATGTAAGGAGGGACTCCGCTGCCTGGGGACACCTGATATAAGGAGGGACTCTGCTGGGGGCATCTAATGTAAGGAGGGTCTCTGCTGGGGGCACCTGATGTAAGGAGGGCCTCTGCTGGGAATGCCTGATGTAAGGAGGTCCTCTGCTGGGAATGCCTGTTGTAACACCTGCTGGGGACACCTGATGGCATCTGGTGGCAAGCAGGTAGCCCCTGTGTGACTGTGCCTCACACACAGTCAGTCTTACATCAGGTGTCCCCAGGCAGCAGTCACACAGGGGCTACGTTCCTATACACAGATCATGCTTCTACAGAGCATAGGGAGTCTGGGACCAGTGGCTGGCACGCGCTAACCATGCAGCCTTATTTAAGGCTCTGGTCTGTCTCCGGCTTACTGCCCTTATAAAGCACACATTGCTTACAGCTGAAATGCAATCATTATAATACACCTATCATCATACCAATGTGGGATTAGATTTCTTCAAACCAACTATTTGGTTGAACAGCGTCCTGTGCCTCTCCTGACATTTTGACTTATATTTTGACTTGTTTCAAGCTCCTGATATGGAATCGTTTCAGTTGAGCTTATACATGTGGCCATTCTCCATCTTGTACCCCTGACGAAGGTGTAAAAAATCTGAAACGTGTCGGGTATTAGGGCACTTCACCCATTGGAGAGTACCAGGGTCATTTTTGTATTTTGTTTGCTTTTTGTGTTTTGCTTTGTTCTATGCACTACTAGAGGTTATACATCTTTTTATATGTATATATACTCACTTGTCTTATTGTTCCACATTTGTGCAATAAAGTTTGTTTACATTTATCCAGTGTTTGGTGGTCTATCAAAGTCCCATTTAGGGGGTATTTTCTTCTTTGTAATATATATTAAAGGCAACCAAACATAACAATATATAATAAAAAAGTATGATCTATTGAAACACGAGTAAAAAATTCCCAAATGGGACAATTAAAAACAATTTTGTATACAAAACATGGAAACAAGAAGTGTATATATATATATATATATATATATATATATATATATATATATATATATATATATACATACACACACATTATATATATATATATATATATATATATATATATATATATATACATATATACATATATATATACACACTCACAAACATTGATAAGTACTGTATGTCAAATCTCCTGCAGAGCTCCAGTACTTCCACCAAGGAAGGTGCATAGGAGGATTTTCAACAAGAACGTTTTAAATCATTCTATAGTGGGATTCTTTGATGTATTTTTCTCCCCTATATGTAGGGCTGCACTTTGAAAACAAGAGGGAGCAGTTGTTCCAAAACGACACTGCAAGCTGAGGGCATGAAAAAAAAAAAAAAAAAAAAATAAATATGTAGGAAGGCCAGTATGGTGGCCTGAATTTATGGGAGGAGCCCGGGGGGTACTTAAGCAGCCCGCTCACCTGCGGTGCTTGTCGGTTTCCTGTGCGCGATATACGTCACTAGGCCGACTATTCGATATACCAGCGTCCGCAAGTTCTTGCCTCGCAAGTTCCCGTATTTTCGATATTCCGTACTCAAAACCTTCGAAGTCCGCGTTTTTCGTTCGTATTTTGTACCACGCGTCTGGCTTGGCTGTCGCAGGTAAGGTCCCGTCGGACTTTTCGTTTTCATATCATGTCACTAAACCGTGATTTCAAATTTTCGTTTCACTCGCATTTCACAAACTGCAATGTATATCGCTTGTACGTTCGATATGTTACCATTTCGACAGCACCGCGACACAGACGTCGCTTCATTTCTAGCATGTCGGTATTCAAAACGAAAAAAAAAAAAAAAAAATATATATATGCGTCGGTAGACAGCCATAGCGAGTCGCAATTTGCAATTTATCAAGTCAGTTCGATACCAACCATTTCTCATTTCTGAAACATTTCTAAACTCATTTCTGACATTTCAAATCATTTCAAACATTTCTCATTTCGGTCACCTACCGCGCTCCGATTCGAATCCAGTCGCACCAAAAGATGCACCGATTCGTTCCGGTGTGCCCCAGTTATTACGGCCTCATTTCTATACATGCTCCAGAGTTACGTTATTGTCTGACATTAGTACCTCTGTCATGCTTATCATTTCATTTCCACGTATCACGTCCCGACACGAATCCAGTCGCATGCAAAATGCACCGATTCGTCTCGGCGTGCCCCAGGATTGGCCTCATTTCTATACATGCTCCAGAGTTACGTTTTCAGTCATTCATACCTCTGTCATGGTTCATTTCATTTCCACCTATCACGTTCCGACATGAATCCAGTCGCATGGCAATGCACCGATTCGTCTCGGCGTGCCCCAGGATTGGCCTCATTTCTATACATGCTCCAGAGTTACGTTTTCAGTCATTCATACCTCTGTCATGGTTCATTTCATTTCCACCTATCACGTTCCGACATGAATCCAGTCGCATGGCAATGCACCGATTCGTCTCGGCGTGCCCCAGGATTGGCCTCATTTCTATACATGCTCCAGAGTTACGTTTTCAGTCATTCATACCTCTGTCATGGTTATCATTTCATTTCCACCTATCACGTTCCGACATGAATCCAGTCGCATGGCAATGCACCGATTCGTCTCGGCGTGCCCCAGGATTGGCCTCATTTCTATACATGCTCCAGAGTTACGTTTTCAGTCATTCATACCTCTGTCATGGTTATCATTTCATTTCCACCTATCACGTTCCGACATGAATCCAGTCGCATGGCAATGCACCGATTCGTCTCGGCGTGCCCCAGGACTGGCCTCATTTCTATACATGCTCCAGAGTTACGTTTATCAGTAATTCGTACCTTCTGTCATGGTTATCATTTCATTTCCACGTATCACGTTCACACATGAATCCAGTCGCATGGAAATGCACCGATTCATTATGGCGTACCCCAGGGCTCGGCCTCATTTCTGATACATGCTTCAAAGTCCGGATCATAGCTAATCGCAGACATCGGGGGATGGATCCATGTCTCTGCCATGCAGCTTACTACCATTTCACTCCCACAACGCATCACCGTCTCGGAACCAGTCGCATCTGACATGCACCGATTCTTTACGGAATGCCTCGCTGGTTCCAAACAGCATTTCATACCTATACCAGAGCTCGGTTGGTTGCCAGTCGCAAACACGGCACAACCAATTCAAGCCTCGGTCTAATAATCATTTCTCTCATTTCATTTCATACGGTGCTCCGATTCGAATCCAGATGCATCAAACAGGCACCAGATCGTCCCGCGTGCACCAATGTTTTCACTTGCCTCATTTCAATACATGCTCCAGAGCCCGGTTCTCGGTCGAATCGATGACGACGACCAGGCCGGACCTCTGTCATGGAGTCCATTCATAATCAACGCAAACATTTCGAATCATTTCATTGTCATACAAATCGTTGCTTCAAAAAATCAGTTAGCAATCCCTTCACGAATTGTCACCTTTTCGTTTTTCTCAGGTCAGTCAAAGTTCAGTAGGTCCACCCTGCACCAGGTTGGACGATATCCCCCCAGGTAAAAAAAAAAAAAAAAAAAAAAAAGGGGGAATGGGAGAATAAGTCGGGTAAGTATGACTCAGCGGATCAAAGAAAAAAACTTGAAATTCATCTCACCCCTAATAGGTTACAGTCAACCAGGAAATAAAAGCTCAAGAGAATCCTCACCAGAGCAACGATGTCTCAGACCGGCAGCGAAGACCTCACGGCCCCTCTGTCACCTTCTCCAGTCTCAGAAAGCGGCAGCGTGCAATCCCTTAGGGGATGGACTATCCCCAAACTGACGGCAGAGCTCAGACGCAGAGGTGTCCCCTTCCCCGCCACAGCAAGGAAAGGCGAGCTTTTCAAACTCCTCTTTCCCCCACCAGCAGCAGGACCCAGTACCCAACAGGCATCCCTTCAGTCGATATCATCGGCCATTTCACAGTTACACACGATGGTGTCATCTCTATCCACCTCAGTGGCAGACGTCCAAACCAGGGTTGCACTTCTGGAGGCCCGACCGGCCACGGCTGTCCCCGACCCAACGGCAACTCAAAGCTTGACACCTCTTCCTGCAGGTACCTCAGGCTCGAGCCATATTGTCTACCCCTCCCACCTGGTCCCAACCAGTATCAGGAAGGACATCTTGGACGGCAAGGACGTCAACCTGGCCTCTCTCCTCATTTCCGTGCATGATTTGGCAGAAAATAAAGCCTACTCCTGGGGTGACATATCAGTGGTCCTTAAAGCCAAAGACCCCAGATTGAACCGCAAGCTAACAGTCTCAGAGTTTACCCTGGCCTTTGGCATGTTCAGAGATGTCCTGTGCTCAGCCACCCCTAGCAGGCGGGAAGAGCTGGACTTGTATCTCCATACTGTGGTAGACTTGGGCCACAAGTACGGAGGTTTTGCCTTTTACGACTACCATCGTTCCTTTTCAGCCAAGGCCGCGGCCAGACTCATACAGTTCCAGATCACGACAGATTGGAGTCTCATGGATACAGAGCTCTTCTGCCGCCACTTTGCCGGCTTACGCTCACCTCTGTGTGCGATTTGCCAGTCTTCCACCCACACTGCCACCTGGTGCGCCAATACGGCAACCAGACGGCCTTTCGAGTTTCCCTCTACCTCAGGTTCAGTACAGGGTCAGCCGATCCCTGAACCAACGCCTCAGGTGGACAAACTCGGACGCCCAGTCCGAACCGTGGGAGGGGCAGCCATCTGTAATAACTTTAATCAGGGGTCCTGCAACTTCAGTCAGTGCCGTCTACTTCACCTCTGCACCTTATGTCATAGAGCACACCCTAGGATTTTGTGCGAAGTCAAGCAACACAAGAAGGCGTGACTAAGCCGGATCAACCTCTTATGGTTAGGATGGTATCTCACTTCACATCCCACCCCTTCCCTGGCCACCTTCCTTATCCAAGGCTTCACAGCAGGCTTTCACACCGGCCTCATTTCACTACCCCACACTACCCACGAATGTGCCAATCTTCGTTCGGCAGCCATTGACGAACAAGCCATAGATCAGCTCTTACAGGCAGAGGTGGATCGAGGTTACGTGATAGGCCCTTTCAGTTGCCCCCCTTTCAACACATGGAGAGTCAGCCCTATTGGGCTTGTCAAGGGCAAGTTTTCAAATAAATTGCGTTTGGTGTACGACTTGTCTGCGCCTCATTCTTCCCACATACCCAGCCTCAATTCCCTGATCCCCTCCGAGGAGTTTTCCCTAAAATATTCTTCCGTGGACGTGGCAATACAAGCGATCATCAAAGCAGGCACAGGCGCCTGGCTCTCCAAAGCCGACATCTCGGATGCCTTCAAGCTCCTGCCCATCCACCCATCCCTTTGGTGCTGGCATGGCATCAAGTGGAAGGAAGCATATTATTTTGCTACAAAGCTCACCTTCGGTTCGAAGAGTAGCCCGTGGCTCTTCGACACGTTCGCCCAGTCCCTCGGTTGGATACTATTACACAAGGGTCAATGCCATGAAGTCATCCATTATCTAGATGACTTCCTACTGATAGAACCACCCAGCAAGCCCCCAGGAGATCTCGACAAACTTAGGGTAATTTTTGGAAACCTCAATGTTCCTATTGCCGAGCACAAAGTCGATGGCCCAGCAAATAGCATCACTTTTCTCGGGGTCAGCTTGGATACCTGCGCAATGCAAGCCAGTCTCCCCCTCGACAAACTAACACGCATTAGGGCAGTCCTTCACGAGTTTACACACACCAAGGACTGTACCAAAAAACAGTTGCAGTCCCTCCTGGGTATGCTCAACTTCGCTATGCGAATTATTCCACAAGGCCGCACATTTGTATCACGCCTACTCAGATTTCTGTCGGAAACTCAAGACCCTGATCAGATTCTGAATTTAGACTCCGCAGCCATAGCGGACCTATCCATGTGGGAGGAATTCTTGTCCGCCTGGAATGGCATATCTCTATTCATACCTATAGTTTCGGTCCGTTCACCCCAGGTGGTAACGGACGCCGCAGCCTCCACAGGTTTCGCGGCAATTTTTGGCCATCATTGGTTTTCAGGACCCTGGCCTCAACAGATACTATTGATACCCGGCTTTTCCCAAACATCTGCCCTCTTTGAGCTTTACCCCATAGTGGCAGCCGCACAACTCTGGGGCCACCACTGGACAGGACAAACTGTAGTCTTTAGCACCGACAACCAGGCCACGGCAGACATCATCAACAAAGGCAGGTCCAAGTCCCTAGCAGTCATGTCCTTCCTGCGCAGGTTGGTACAACTGTCTTTACAACATCAGTTCAATATACACTGTGCATTTATTCCCGGCAGATACAACTCAGCAGCTGACGCATTGTCACGTTTCAATTATTCCTCCTTTTTCAAACAGGTTCCCGATGCCGATCCAATGTCGGCCCCTATCCCTGTCTGGTCACAACTGACCCTGGACTAGATCAACATTTACACGGAGCTACACAACTCATAAATCATTCCCTCTCCTACAACACACTTAAAGCCTACCAGACAGCTTGGAAGGCCTTTAACAAATTCCTCACGTCCTGCCGTAAAGGACCAACAGATATCAAGCAGGTACTGGCCTTCACTGCACACTGCCACACGCAGTTGGCCTTATCCTACAATACCATCCGGCTATACCTAGCCGGCATTCAACATTTTATGGCGCTTGAAGACCCCACGAAATCTTCACTATTCTCATCTCACGCTATACGAGCCGTTTTAAGGGGAATCCAGAAACAACAACCAGTCATCAGCACTAAGCGCTTGCCCATTACGGGACCCATCTTTAGGGACATGTCAACTATTCTGGCTACCTCGCCATTCGGTCTGCTCCGCAGCACGGTCTTACAAGCAGCGATATATCTAGCGTACTATGGGTTCATGCGCCCTGGCGAATTCACCTCTAACAAACCCACAGACCGAGTACTATGCAGACGACACTTACTTAGATACCAAGACCACTTCATCCTGCACCTCGAGGTCTCTAAAACCCAGCAAACGGGCTCAGGAGCGAACATTCACCTCTTCAAAACCGACAACAGCTGGTGTCCAGTCGCCGTACTCAACCGGCTCCTGTCACTCCTGCCTGAACAACCAGACAGCAGTCCCCTTCTACCGTTCCCAGTTAAACCCTTAAACGCCTCTCAGTTTGTGGAACACATAAGAATACTTCTCCGCAATCTTCATCTTAACCCTAGTCAGTATTCCGGACACTCGTTTCGCATCGGAGCAGCCTCCGCGGCATCCCGCCACGGGGTTCCGGACCACATCATCAAAAGACTGGGCAGGTGGAAGTCAGCCTGCTTCGCCCGGTATATCCCCAACCCACAAACAGAGATGGCACAGGCATTCTCCAAATTGGCTCAATAAATAATTGAAAATCAATAAAATCATAACCCTACCTGAATGTTTTTGCCCCCTTATTTTGGCATACCGGCCATTAGACCAAGGCACACTTTCAGGTCCATTTCATAAGCTAAGTCCACACTTTCAGGTCCATTTCCGATGCTAAGTCCTATCTTTACTATAAGTGGTATCCATGTACATACCGGACATAGGGCTCCAACCATAAGTAGGAAGGCCAGTATGGTGGCCTGAATTTATGGGAGGAGCCCGGGGGGTACTTAAGCAGCCCGCTCACCTGCGGTGCTTGTCGGTTTCCTGTGCGCGATACCCACCCTCCCATCCCCATTTCACAGCATTTCTCAAACTATTCATTTCATTCATTTCTCTTACAGAATAATCATTTCTTAAACCAGGGTATGCCCCCTTATTTTGGCATACCGGCCATTAGACCAAGGCACACTTTCAGGTCCATTTCATAAGCTAAGTCCACACTTTCAGGTCCATTTCCGATGCTAAGTCCTATCTTTACTATAAGTGGTATCCATGTACATACCGGACATAGGGCTCCAACCATAAATATATATATATATATATATATATATATATATATATATATAATAGGGAAAAAATAAAATAAAATATAGTATAATGGGAAAATCGTAATAAAAAAGATGATAAAATGAAAATAAAAGCTGCCAAGCTTCACAACCATACCTTGTGCAGTGAAAAAAGGGGGGATCATGCCTTTCAGAGCAGTGTCTATCCTTCTACGATGCTCCCTGATGGGAGAGCTCCTCACTGTGTGTGTTCAACAGCCCACATATGTATAGAGAGGGAGAAAGGGGCGGGGATAAGCATAACCAGGTGCTGTGTGCACCTGTGCCTCATCTCCTTATCTTATAGAGATGGCTCATTGGCCATCTGCAAACCAAGGCGTTCTCCTTTCGCTGTGCATGCACAGACCTGCCTGCGCTTGCATGCGCAGACATGCCTGCGCTGCATAGTGACGTAATTTCCCACATCCCCCATACCCGGAAGTGATGTCATCCCTGGGCTACTACACCCGGAAGTGTACATCACCAACACAGGCAGAAGAGATAGGGAATCCAAAAGGCGCCACCACTGGTGTCGCCACCGACACAGATAAGGCTCCTATAAGTGTCAAAGATGCCCACTGAACACACAAGAGGACCGGAGGTAATCCTCCATTCGCAAGTATGCTAGTAAGGGCCCACCCTACAAGAGGGTTAACCCCCACACAAGTGGGGCTTAGTGTGCTGGGTTGACACCACCCTGCGCCTCCTAGTGGGGAACTCCAGTACTAAACAGGAAAAAGAACTAACAAAGCCAGTGAGGTTCAGACAAAAAGCTATATACATTACACTAATACATAATCCAACTAGACTTAGATTTGTATTATCCCCCACTCATGCGTGAGAGGTATTTGCACTACTCAATCCTGTCAAAAAAGAAGCCACACCCATCAAGGGTTGACTAAATGACAGGCAGAGTAGGCAACATAGAGAAAAAATAGGAAAAAAGGCATTAACCTCATAATTTCTCCAACCGAGACCACTCTACCCCATCTAAAATATCAGGGGGAGAGATCTCGCTGGAGAAAAGCATGTATTGGAACCATCATTAATAAAACAGGAGAGTTGCATCAGCAAGGAAACACCCCCTACCCACTGGGCCACAGTCATTCTTGCAGGAAACAGAGTTTCCACTACCCACATTACTCTAGTCAGTTTTGCCTGAGCTGAAGCCCTCCAAGAAAGGTCTAAAGCTCTCTTTTTCGTTCATGCCTGGAGGGATGGTTGCTTTTAAGTAATTAATCCAGCGCATTTCAAGCTGCAGTAGATTTTTATTTCAGTCTCCTCTTTGTGGTATGTGTACTCTGTCTAATGCCACAAATTGCATCCGTAGCATTTTGTAGTTGTGTGTCCATGCAATGTGTCATCCTACAGGTAGGTATAAGTTTCCCACCTGCATACTCTGTACATGTTTGGACTTTCTTTCCCACCAATGTTGCTTAGTTTTTCCTACATAAAAGGATCCGCATTCACACTGAATTAAATAAACGACCCCCCTTGTGTTGCAATTTACAAAATGCTTGGGCCTAAATAGTTCTCCATTGGGAAGTTTAAATTCCTTCTGTTTCCTAATATAAGGACAATAAGAGCAAATGCCACAAGGAAATGTACCCAAGTCACGGCATGGATCATCCCTTTTGGCCCCTCTGTATTCACTTTGGATCAAGCAATCCTTGATTGATGTCGCCCTTCTGTATGTTATTGAGGGATTTGGGGTAATGAACTTCCTGATACAGGTATCATCAGTCAATATTGACCAATTTTTTGTCACTATTCTACGAATATCCTCATGTTCATCCAAGAACTTGAGAATGAGTCTTGTTGTGTTATCTGTAGTTGTTTTTGTATATTTTTTTTAATATCAAATCCTGTCTTGTTTGTTTATTTGCTCTATTAAAGGCTTTCCTCAATGTAAATTTCGTATAGCCTCTTTCCTGTAATCTATCAGTTAACTTGTCTGCCTCTATCTTGAAGTCTGTTTGACTTGAACAGTTCCTTTTTATATGAAGATACTGACTGTAGGGTATTGATTTCTTAAGAGAACTTGGATGAAAGCTGTTGGAGTGCAGGATTGTATTACCTGCAGCATCTTTCCTATAGAGTTTAGTTGTTAATTTACATTTGTCTTTTTTGTTTACAGTAACATCTAAAAAATTGACTTCTTGTAGATCAAAATTCCTAGTGAAAAATAGGTTAAAATAGTTTTGTTCATTAACTCCAAACATTGCATAAGTTGGGGGAGTGGTCCCTCCCAAACAAGGAAAATATTGTCGATGTATCTATGCCAGATCATTATCTGGCTAGTGTACATTGCAAAATCCTCGTTTGACAGAAACTCCCACTCCCCCAGATACAAGTTGGCATATGAGGGGGCACAACTGGTCCACATAGTCACCCCTTGTACCTGGAGGTAGTGGGTGCCTTGGAATTGAAAAACATTACGGTACAAAATGTATTTCAACATTGCCATAATGAATTCATTAAACTTCCATTCTGTTGAATTATGTTGAAATAGAACATGTTCAATCACTTCCAGGCCTTTTTTGTGGGAAATATTGTTGTATAGTGATTCTACATCAATCGTAACTAAATATGCATTCTCTGGAATAACTAAATTGTCAACTATTTGCAAAAAATTTAACGTGTCCTTTACATATGAGGCCAAACTAACAACGTGGGGTCTTAGGTGCTTATCAATTAGTTGACTGGCACTTTTGGAGATTGAACCATTCCCACAGATGATGGGTCTCCCTGGTGGATTCATGGCATTTTTATGGATTTTGGGAAGTAAATCTAGTGTCGGAACTCTCGGATGTTTCGTTCTAATGCATTCCCATATTTCTCTGGAAATGGCTCCACTCTTTACTGCTCCATCACAAAGGCTATAGAACTCCTGTTTGAATCTCTCAAGCATTGTGATGGAGATTGGACGATAACAGTCTTTATTCTGGAGTATTTTGTTGCACATTGTTTCATTTCACTTCAGAAAGTGTTGTCCATCACGACCAGATTACCTCCTTTATCGGAAGGTTAAATTGTGATCGTAGTGTTTTGTTTTAATTTCTGAAGGGCTTCAAATTCCATTTTGGAAAAATTAGGCTCCTTCCTATGGCATTTGAGGGATTTGATTTCTTCCGTAGTCTGTCTTAAGAATAGAGCTAAGGTAGGGTTCTTACTTATCGGAGGAAATACTTGAGATTTTTTCTGTATTATTATTTTCCCTTTTTTTTTATATGTTGCCTACTCTGCCTGTCATTTAGTCAACCCTTGATGGGTGTGGCTTTTTTTTACAGGATTGAGTAGTGCAAATACTTCTCATGCATGAGTGGGGGATAATACAATTCAGAAGTCTAGTTGGATTATGTATTAGTGTAATGTATAATTTTTTTGTTTGAACCTCACTGGCTTTGTTGTCCTTTTTCCTGTATAGTACCTGAGTTCCCCACTGGGAGGCACAGGGTGGTGTTAACCCAGCACACTAAGCCCCACTTATGTGGGGTTAACCCTCTTGTAGGATGGGCCCTTACTGGCATACTTGCGGATGGAGGATTTCCTCCGGTCCTCTCGTGTGTTCATTGGGTGTCTTTGACACTTATCAGGAGCCTTATCTGTGTCTGTGGCAACTCCAGAGGTGGCACCTTTTGGATTTCCTATCTCTCCTGCCTGTGTTGGTGATGTACACTTCTGGGTGTAGTAGCCTGGGGATGACATCACTTCCAGGTGTAGGGGACATCGGAAATGACGTCACTATGCAGCACAGTCATGTCTGCGCATGCGCAGAGAAAGAAAAATGCCTGGGATCGCAGATGGCCAATGAGCTTGGCCTTCATACTCTATATGGGATTAGGAGATGAGGCACAGGTGAACACAGCACCTGGGTATGCTTATCCCTGCCCCTTTTTCTGCCCCTTTCTCTCTCTCTCTCTCTCTCTCTCTCTCTATATATATATATATATATATACTGTTGAACACACACAGTGGGGAGCTCTCCCATCAGGGAGCATCATAGAAGGATAGACGCTGGTCTGAAAGGCATGATCCCTTTTTTTTCACTGCACAAGGTATGGTTTTGAAGCTTGGCAGCTTTTATTTTAATGTTATCATCTTTTTTTATTACTTTTTTTTCCTATTATATACTATTACACTTTATATTTTTTATTTTTTTCATGCCCTCAGCTTGCAGTGTTGTTTTGGAACAATTGCTCCCTCTTGTGTTCAAAGTGCAAAGTTCAAAGAATTCCCATATAGAATGATTTAAAGAGTTCTTGTTGAAAATCCTCCTATGCGCCTTCCTTGGTGGAAGTACTGGAGCTCTGCAGGAGATTTGACATACGGTACTTATCAATGTTTGTGAATATATATATATATATATATATATATATATATATATATATATATATATATATAATGTGTGTGTATGTATGTATATATATCTATATATATATATAGATATATATACACACATACATACATATACACTCACAAACATTTTGTATGCAAAATTGTTTTTAATTGTCCCATGTGGGAATTTTTTATTCGTGTTTGAATAAATCATACTTTTTTATTATATATTGTTATGTTTGGTTGCCTTTAAGAAAGTCCCAATTCAGAGATTGCTTATGTACAACAAAACAGGGACGATGGTAACCCTGATTCAGCCCTAGATGAAATAAATAGCGTTCAAAATTATCCTCTAATTTGTTGCCTTGTATATTTTCTAAATTTTTAATCAGAAAAAAGAGTTTATTAGGAATTTGCAAAACTGTACAAGTTCAAATCACATTCCAGGTAAATATGTCACATCAATGTTCAAATCACATCGCAAAATTGGTACAACATTGCGTACTAAAACTTAAAGTATGTGGAAGTACAAATCTACACGCGAGGGCGCAGCAACCATTCATATATTAATTTGTGCAACGTGAAATTGGTGACTGAGCGTGCGAAGCGGAGGAGCAGATCACGATAATAAATACGAGCATATCTAAAATACAACCGGTGCTATGGTAAATGCGATTTTCTCATTGATGATAGCGCACGCCCATTAAAATTAGTTAATTTAATGTAATTGGGTGTGTCTTATTAGGCAATTACTAGGTGTTCTCAGTTAATTAACCCCTTTTGCTGCTAATCTCATTCCTATTATTTCTACTATATATTTGAAATGTGTTTTCTCTTTTTTTTAACCAAATCTTTCAATACATTACAAAGAAGAGAGTAGTGTTTCTAAACCCAATAAATTAATGTTCTGAGATCTTTAATGGTGACCATACACTGTGAAAACAGTTATATCTTACATAAATTAGATTAGAGCCTGTTTGATTTCTTACCATTTGAATGAATTGTTCAAGTGCGTCTTCCTATTACCTATTTTGCCTAAATGTCCAGTTGTACAGAGATTGGCCAATCAGATTGCATAGTACGTGGCCATCTTAAGTCTAACATTTTGAATGTAGATGTGCCATGACCCACTTGTATGTTCCAAACGATATTTTTTTGGCATTATACAAAGCACACGAGACCACACATTTTTTCCAGATACATAGATAGCCTTCAAGACATGCTAGACCATTATTTTTCAAGCCTGTAATTTTTTCTCTTACATGACAGATTAGGGACAGTGCTGAAACCATTTTTATGCTTCCAGAATTGTGAGTGTGACATCTACACAACTTCCCTCTGCTGGTGGACACAAGCACCTACATATACAAACATATAATGGAGCATAAATAAATCACATCAACAATTAAAATTTTTAGTGTTAAGTATCTGGGACAATTGTGTCCTGTCACTAGCTATTAAATCAGATAGCAGGGTCAGTGGACATGCCAGATGTCCACAGCAGAACATGCCAAATAGTATAGTTTCTACAAAATAGGGGCTCACATGTAGGATTGACACACCCTTTAGGGCATGGCTGCTGTAGTGATTGAGATCTGGCAAAGAAGAGTCCCACACGTGGCTCACCTCTCCTGTTCCAGAGAAATGTCTGCCTTACCCCAGGTCTCTGAGAGGGACATGGGCAGTTAAGCTGGCCCTACATATTTTTAGTGTTGAAGGCAATTTCCAGGCATTTAGAAAAGCATATGAGGTCCATGAAACACTTTCAAATTGTCTGCAATCTGGCAGGCCCTTGTGCTACATGTTAGAAGGTAAATGTCTAGGAAATTAAATTGGCACCTTGGCTAATGTACGGCCAACCTAGACACTAGTCCAGTAGTGCATACCACCTTGGTCTCTCGAACTGTCACTAGCTGTGAATATCCCTACTAGATATTGTTTTTTTTTTTGTATTATTTTTCAAATTTTATCATACAAAAAAAAAAGAACTACATTTCCTCCATAATACAGGATAGAATTATCCATTAACATATTATTCACAATACCAAAGTCTCCTTTTCCCCCTTGCCCACCTCAACTAACCCCTACCCTCCCTCCTCCCCTTCTACACCCCCCCTCCCCCCCAGGACTACTCACTCCTCTCATCTCCCAGTCCTTTTTACCTCAGTATACTCCTTCGTTAGCTTAAACAATTTCCACTTTCCCCATCTTTTGGTAAATCCCTGTCTCCCTTCCTCTTGACAGTATCTAAGACCTTCCATACTGTATATCTCTTCTATTTTGTCAAACCATTCTCTTATTTTTGGGCTATCAACTTCCTTTCATTTTTCACGGCGTTCGTCAGATGTATAATCATTGAATTTCTATATTATTTTATTGGGATATCCACCCCATGAAATAGGCATGTCCAAGGTTCCTCAGGCAGATCCATGCCAGTAATCTCCTTAATATACCATAATATTTCCTTCCAGTATGTTCTAATCTTAGGGCAGCTCCACCAAATATGGGCCATGGTTCCCGTTTGTTTACATCCTCTCCAACACTTTATGTTTGCCCCTTTTGGTATTTCCCTACTATGTCCGGGATTCTATACCACCTAGTTATGCACTTATAGTTCATTTCTGCCTCTCTGATACTTACTGATGATCCATGTACCGGTCTCATAATTTTCCCTACTTCTTGGTTCTTTCCTCTCTTCCCTATTTCCCTCTCCCAATTTTTTATATATGTGGGGACTTCCAGCTCCTTTCCCTCCATAAAGAATTTGTAGATCCTCGAGTTACCCCCACGTGCTTTTTCCGTGGAACATTCTCGCTCAAATTCTGTCAAAACTTCTCTCCCTCTCACCGGGTGTGGTAGTGCTGCTACAAAATATATCTTTTTTCATTTTTAATTCTTGCAGTGAATATATTTTCCCCCTATGTGTTATGTCTCGTAGTTGTACATTATCTTTTTTGATCTAGTTCCCACCTATCAAACTTTCCCTGGTGCAAAATAATTATTTTCTTTTAGTGCTATTAATGGGGAATTATATTCCCATTTATTTTGTTTGTGTAACCAATCCCATACCCTAATTACATTCCTTGTCAGTGTATGTGTGTTTCCTCCTAGTGACCTATATTGTGGTGGTGTCCAAATATTTCTCCCTAACTGCATATCTGCCATTGTGTGTTCTATTTTTACCCATCTTTTCTCACGCTTCAATTTACCTCATTCCACCATACGTGTTAATAGAACCGCCTCATAGTATTTTTTAAAGTCTGGTACGCTTAATCCTCCTTGGCTTTTTTCTTTCTGTAAAATTGCTAGGGCTATTCTGAGTTTCTTATTTTGCCAAATTAGTGTTGTTATCAGAGTTTTTATAACTCTGAAATATGCTGGGGGAATATATATGGGGAGCATCTGGAACTTATAAAGGATTTTAGGTAAGATTATCATCTTTATAGCATTGATCCGGCCAATCCACCACAGAGGTTGTGCTGCTATTCTCTTTATTTATCCCCTTCCCGACGACCGTACGCAGATATGCGTACTCGGCTTTCCGGGGTTATACCGGGATAATGCCCGCAGCTGCAGGCATCATCCCGGTACCGTTGTTTACAGCGGGTGATCGGCTACCCGTGTATAACAACCGATGCGGCTAAAAGCCGCTCGGTTGTTATACCGGAGGAGCGGGAGGGGACATCCCCCCCCCCTCCCGCCGCCTCCCGCCGCTGTTACCGGGCCTCCCGTGCGATCGGGAGGCCCGGTGTCCAATCTGGTACCTTCGGCGGCTGGGGGCGGGCTGGAACGAAGCTGTGAGCGGCTTTGTTTCAGCCTTCTTGTTGTAAACGCGGAAGCGACCTCATGACGTCACTTCCTGTTTACTCGGCTGCCAATGGCGCCGAATTTAAAAAAGTACACAGTATTCAGAATCGCCGTTTTAAGCGATGTGAATACTTTGAAGTGTAAAGGAGGGATGGCCCTCCTAAAGTGCCCCTGTCCCCGCGAGCTCACGCAGCGAAGAAAACGCATACGGAAGTCACGCCCGCATATGTAAACGGTGTTCAAACCACACATGTGAGGTATCGCCGCGATCGTCAGAGCGAGAGCAATAATTCTAGCCCTAGACCTCCTCTGTAACTCAAACCTGGTAACCGTAAAAAAATTTTAAAGCGTCGCCTATGGAAATTCATAGGTACCGTAGTTTGTCGCCATTCCACGAGTGCGTGCAATTATAAAGGGTGACATGTTTGATATCTATTTATTCGGCGTAACATCATCTTTCACATTATATAAAAAAATTGGGGTAACTTTACTGTTTGGATTTTTTTAAATTCATGAAAGTGTCCCTTTATCAAAAATTTGCGTTTAAAACACAGCTGCACAAATACCATATGATAAAAAATATTGCAACAATCGCCATTTTATTCTCTAGATTATCTGCTAAAAAAATATATATAATGTTTGGGAACTCTAAGTAATTTTCTAGCAAAAAATACGGATTTTAACTTGTAAACACCAAATTTCAAAAATAGGCTTAGTCATGAAAGGGTTAAATTTTGAGTTCCTCCAATAATGGGATGTAATTTTCTTGGTAGATTTTCCCCAATGATGTTGTTAGTTTTATCCCTAAAAATACTTTATTTCTGTCTTTCTCCATGGCCTACTAGATATTGTTGATGTTAGGGTCCTACTACCAGGCATACCCTTTCACATACTTTGACATACATGCATGGCTAGATTCAATACAATTATTCTGACTTTGAATTTTTAAATGTCTTTATTGTATTTTTAAATAAAGGTGTGGGTTTTAATTTGACTGTGGTCATCTGAACTAGTTTGAACAAAAAGCACATTTAATGATTGTCCTTGGCCCACAACAGAGGTCAGCTTTAGGATCTTCTTAATGCTAAGGCCCACGCTGGCCTAAATTTTTAGAAATCGGATTTAGCATTTAACGGATTTATCTAGGATCTAATTGTATATGTGTCCATTCAAGAAGGAGAATGCTCACCCAAATGCCCAGCTCTTCGCCAACACACAGCACCTCCACCTTTGGAAAGCATGGGGCCGCTGATGTCCATTCTAGGTTTTATTTGAAGATAAAAGCAATTTTGCACCTCTGCACAGCAACATAGAGGAAAGGGATGGGGAAAGAGCTGTGCTGCTTCCAAAACCACCTCTGGCATGCCAGGGTGTTTATGCAGGTCCAAAATGCCAGTTCTTGCCTTGTGCCACAACGTATCCACTTTACTCAAATGAAGGTGAGTGAAAGGACATGAAGATAGCTTCCTCCCAACAGAATATGTATGTGTGTGTGTGTGTGTGTGTGTATGTATATCAAATATATGTCAAAGAAAAATTTCTAAAACATTAGCAGCGCTAGTGCATAAATAGCAAGCATTTAAAAATAACAATAAATTTGCTTAAGAGACCAAAGAGCGAAATGGTGATCCACTCAGTGAAAGTCCATTAAGAGAAAACAGGTGAGTGTAACATAAACCATTGTGGAGGAAAGCATTAACCACAATCCCAATATGGTACGATCTCCTTCACCACACCACTTGTGTCTCAGCCCTGTAGGTATTCCAATTACCAGATCATGCTGGTTTACATGCTTATCGATCAAATAATCACTGTTCACTGGACACTTTCCATCTGTGTTTTGCTCATCACAAGCAATAAACAAAAGAATTCCACATAGCTTAATCCAGTACAACACTTATTTATTAGTTTAAAATTCACTCACGATAAAACACTCACAGGGTTTGCATAATATAAGGGCATGTAACAACAATACTGTATTAGTTGCGCATTCCCATCTAACCTCTCACCGCTCCCGCGGTGTTCCCGGGAAGGAAAGACAAGGAGAAGCTGACACTGTAGACTGCTGCGTAGCGACACACTGACGCGTTTCTGTCATCACTTTCGTCAGAGGGCATGGCTCCCTAGAATCTTTTATTACTGATCTTAATAACAATACAAATAATATTAAACTTGAATGCAAATGCAGTCGTGAAGCAATAAACTATCTGGACGTTATGGTGATGCTAAATAACCAAGTGACCACTAATGTTTTTTCAAACCCAGTGATCGCAATATTTATTTATCAATACATAGTGGACACCATCCCACATGGCTTAAAAACATTCCTAAGGGGCAGTTTACAAGAGTACGGCAGAACTGTACACAAGATAAGGATTATTTGGATCAAGTGCAAGTCCTGAAAAACCGCTTTGTAGAGAAAGGGTATAAAGAAGACGTTTTGGACAAAACGATAGATGAAATATATAACATACCACAAAATAATTGTTTGACAGACCAAAAAGAAACTAATACTAAACATGAATGGGGTTTTATTAGTGGGTACCATGCTCAATACAGAGAAGTGGAAACAATTTTCAAAAAATACTGGCCACTATTAACCACTGATAAAATTTTAATTAAAGCAATTCCGGAGGACCCAATTTTTATTTACAGAAAGGGACAATCATTTGGCGATAAGATTGTGAAAAAAATCTTGGATCCCCTGATCATACTACCTATGTTTTAGGATAACCCTGGTTTCTTTGCTTGTGGCAGATGCATATCCTGCAGACAGGCTCATACCAGACTAATGCCGCGTACACACGGTCGGACTTTCTATCCTACTTGGTCCGGCACACTTTCCGACGGACTTTGTCCGCCAGGTGCGCCGGACTTTAAAACGGACGGACTTGCCCACACACACCCGGACTTTCCGGCGGGCTAAGTCCGCCCGTCTTTCCGACG
Organism: Aquarana catesbeiana; assembly: GCF_042186555.1. Lineage (NCBI taxonomy): Eukaryota > Metazoa > Chordata > Amphibia > Anura > Ranidae > Aquarana > Aquarana catesbeiana. The sequence goes on along the minus strand of NC_133324.1, from coordinate 537,140,133 downwards.
GACTTTCGCCGGAGTTCCGGCGGACTTTCAGAATGAACGGACTTGCCCACACACGGACAAGTCCGTTCATTTTGAACGTGACTCAGGTGCGACGGGACTAGAAAAGGATGTCAATCTTGCCGCTTTTATCGGCGAGATTGACACCTTGCGAGCCCCGTCGCGGGGCATACCAGGCCCTTAGGTCTGGTATGGATTATAAAGGGAACCCCCTACGCCGAAAAAACGGCGTGGGGTCCCCCCTAAAATCCATACCAGACCCCGATCCGAGCACGCAGCCTGGCCGGTCAGGAAAGGGGGTGGGGACGAGCGAGCGCCCCCCCCCCTCCTGAACCGTACCAGGCCGCATGCCCTCAACATGGGGGGTGGGTGCTTTGGGGGAGGGGGGGCGCCCTGCGGGGCCCCCCCACCCCAAAGCACCTTGTCCCCATGTTGATGAGGACAAGGGCCTCTTCCCGACAACCCTGGCCGTTGGTTGTCGGGGTCTGCGGGCGGGGGCTTATCGGAATCTGGGAGCCCCCTTTAATAAGGGGGCCCCCAGATCCCGGCCCCCCACCCTATGTGAATGAGTATGGGGTACATGGTACCCCTACCCATTCACCTAGGGAAAAAGTGTAAGTAATAAAACACACTACACAGGTTTTTAAAATATTTTATTAAACAGCTCGGGGGGGGGGGGATCTTCCTCCGGCTTCGGGGGTCTTCTTCCGGCTTCGGGGGTCCCTCCGCTTCATCTTCTCCCGGTGTCCGGTTGGTTCTTCTCCGCTCTCTTCTCCCGGTGTTCCTGTTCTTCGGCCGGCTCCTCTGCTGTCTTCAAGTAGCTCTCTTGCCAGCAGAGGTCCGGACTTCTGGGCTTCTGGGCTTCTGGGCTTCTCTTCCCCAGATGTTGACACGACGCTCTCTCCTGCTGGACTGCTCTCCGAGGGCTGCGTTGTGACTTATATAGGTGGAGACCCCGCCCCCTTTTGATGTCACAGTCCCTGGGCATGCTGGGACTGTGACGTTTTAGGGGGCGTGGTCAACATCACCCAGTGACCACGCCCCCTAAAACGTCACAGTCCCAGCATGCCCAGGGACTGTGACATCAAAAGGGGGCGGGGTCTCCACCTATATAAGTCACAACGCAGCCCTCGGAGAGCAGTCCAGCAGGAGAGAGCGTCATGTCAACATCTGGGGAAGAGAAGCCCAGAAGCCCAGAAGCCCAGAAGTCCGGACCTCTGCTGGCAAGAGAGCTACTTGAAGACAGCAGAGGAGCCGGCCGAAGAACAGGAACACCGGGAGAAGAGAGCGGAGAAGAACCAACCGGACGCCGGGAGAAGATGAAGCGGAGGGACCCCCGAAGCCGGAAGAAGACCCCCGAAGCCGGAGGAAGATCCCCCCCCCCCCGGAGCTGTTTAATAAAATATTTTAAAAACCTGTGTAGTGTGTTTTATTACTTACACTTTTTCCCTAGGTGAATGGGTAGGGGTACCATGTACCCCATACTCATTCACATAGGGTGGGGGGCCGGGATCTGGGGGCCCCCTTATTAAAGGGGGCTCCCAGATTCCGATAAGCCCCCGCCCGCAGACCCCGACAACCAACGGCCAGGGTTGTCGGGAAGAGGCCCTTGTCCTCATCAACATGGGGACAAGGTGCTTTGGGGTGGGGGGGCCCCGCAGGGCGCCCCCCCTCCCCCAAAGCACCCACCCCCCATGTTGAGGGCATGCGGCCTGGTACGGTTCAGGAGGGGGGGGGCGCTCGCTCGTCCCCACCCCCTTTCCTGACCGGCCAGGCTGCGTGCTCGGATCGGGGTCTGGTATGGATTTTAGGGGGGACCCCACGCCGTTTTTCGGCGTAGGGGGTTCCCTTTATAATCCATACCAGACCTAAGGGCCTGGCATGCACCGCGCTCACCGCAATAGGAAAATTTGTTTTTCCTATTGCAGAGAGCGCGAGATGCAATACCCTGCCCTCGCGTCGTATCTGGTCCGTCGGACCAGCCTACACACGAGCGGGCTTTCCGTCGGACCAGCACACACACGAGCGGACTTTCCGCCCGAAACTGAGTCCTACGGAAAGATTTAAAACTTGTTTCAAATCTAGGTCCGGCGGGCTTTTGGGAAGAAGTCCGCCGGAAAAGTCCGCCGCCGCCCACACACGGGTGGATTGTCCGGCACACTCTGGTCCGCCGGACCAAGTATGCCGGAAAGTCCGACCGTGTGTACGCGGCATAAGAGGCATAAGAGAATTTCAATCCACAGCTAACTCAAAAGTGTTCAAAATCAAGAATTTTATTTCATGCATGACCACATATGTGGTGTATGCACTTCAGTGCCCGTGCAATTTGATGTATATCGGACACACCAAAAGAACTCTAGGTAAACGGGTGTCTGAACACATCAATAACATCAAAATAAGGTACAAAGACCATAGTGTGTCAATGCACTTTAAAATTAAACATAAAGGAGACCCTTCAGGATTGAAGTTCTGGACCCAGATTGGCGAGGATGCAATAAAGTCAGGGAATTGTCCAAGTATGAGACTAAATGGATATTGGACATTAAGTCCGAAGGGTATGAATGTGGAGTTAGATTTGAATTGTTTTATCAGTGATTTTTAACCGATTTTAAACCATTTTTAAAATAAATTTTAGTATTAATTTCAATACATTTTATAATCACAGAATGACATTATTTTAATGTTTGATTAGTACTATACAGTTTTTAGATGATTGTAATTATTTGTTTGGACATCTTGTCAGTCGCATGGTCAATTGATACCGGATTAGCGACTGCAATACTTTAAGTCACACGGTAGTCACTATCAGTATTACACATTGAAGGTTAAGCTATACATGTGACTTATCTAGTTTCTGTTGCAGCAAATGTCAGATTTCTAGGTCACACTTTTATAGCAACCGTATTACTTCTGATTAGTAAAAAACGAGCACAGTATATACTGTACACTAAACCATTTCCCGCACCATAATTAATTTTGTGCTTATTAGGTGATGGAGAGGCGGATTTAGCCCAACATCACTAGGGTGATATCTTGAGTCTGCTGATTACAGTGCTTTTTAAGTATAAGTATCATACACAGGGCGATCAAAATCGAGCGATCATAATCTAGTTGCGGTTGATTTAAGTTGACTCAATTTGTTTGTGAAGTGTGTTAATATATTTTTGATTCTATAAATAGAAATATGTATAGTGGTTATACAATAAAATTAGTTCATTTTACATCCGTAGTGTTATTATGCAAAAAGTATACACTACCACATATACAGTATATAAATCCACTGCAGACTTTGATTGACGGGTGAAGTGTGCCTTCAATTGGTTTGCGGTACACGTGACCATTGGAGGAGTGATCCTCTGACGTTGAGTATGTATTTAAAGTTCAGAACTGCGCTGCGTAGCCACGCCCTCTGATGAAAGTGATGACATAAACGCATCTGTGTTTCGCTACGCAGCAGTCTACAGTGTCTGCTTCTCCTTGTCTTTCCTTGCCAGGAACACCGCGGGAGCGGTGAGAGGTTAGATGTCAATGCGCGATTAATACAGTATTGTTGTTACATGCCCTTATATTATGCAAACCTTGTGAATGTTTTATCGTGAGTAAATTTTAAACTAATAAATTAGTGTCGTACTGGATTACGTTATGTGGAATTCTTTTGTTTATTGCTTGTGATGAGCAAAACACAGATGGAAAGCGTCCAGTGAACAGTGATTATTTGATCAATAAGCGTTTAAACCAGCATGATCTGGTAAGTGGAATACCTACAGGGCTGTGACACAAGTGGTGTGGTGAAGGAAATCGTACCATATTGGGATTGTGGTTAATGCTTTCCTCCACGATGGTTTATGTTACACTCACCTGTTTTCTCTTAATGGACTCTCACTGAGTGGATCACCATTTCGCTCTTTGTTTAAGTGGACTCTTAACCTCCCAGGCGGTATGACTATTTCTTATTTTTGATGCTGAAAGCGGTACCATTATTTTGCATGGAAATTTGGCGTTTTATATTGTAGGCCTGTAATTCTTAGGAATAACTCACTTAACCACTTGACGACCGCCTCACGCCGATGTACGTCGGCAAGGTGGCACGGACAGGCAAAATCACGTACATGTACGTGATTTGCCTTCCGCAGGTGGGGGGTCCGATCGGACCCCCCCCCGGTGCCCGAGGTGGTCGTCTTTTGTTCCCCGGCGATCGGAGGTGAGGGGGAGGCCATCCGTTCGTGGCCCCCCCCTCGCGATCGCCGCCGGCTAATGGGAACATTCCTTTGCTGCTGTATGCTAAACAGCAGCAAAGGAAATTATGCCATCTCTCCTCGGCTCGGTAGTTTCCGTTCCAGCGCCGAGGAGAGAAGACATCACTGTGAATGAAAACACACTACACACACAGTAGAACATGCCAGGCACACAAAACACCCCGATCCCCCCCCGATCGCCCCCCCGATCACCCCCCAATCACCCCCCCCCCGTCACAAACTGACACCAAGCAGGTTTTTTTTTTTTTCTGATTACTGTATTGGTGTCAGTTTGTGACAGTTACAGTGTTAGGACAGTTACTGTTAGCCCCCTTTAGGTCTAGGGTACCCCCCTAACACCCCCTAATAAAGTTTTAACCCCTTGATCACCCCCCGTCACCAGTGTCGCTAAGCGATCATTTTTCTGATCGCTGTATTAGTGTCGCTGGTGACGCTAGTTAGGGACGTAAATATTTAGGTTCGCCGTCAGCGTTTTATAGTGACAGGGACCCCCATATACTACCGAATAAATGTTTTAACCCCTTGATTGCCCCCTAGTTAACCCTTTCACCACTGATCACCGTATAAGTGTTACGGTTGACGCTGGTTAGTTCGTTTATTTTTTATAGTGTCAGGGCACCCGCCGTTTATTACCGAATAAAGGTTTAGCCCCCTGATCGCCCGGCGGTGATATGCGTCGCCCCAGGCAGCATCAGATTAGCGCCAGTACCGCTAACACCCACGCACGCAGCATACGCCTCCCTTAGTGGTATAGTATCTGATCGGATCAATATCTGATCCGATCAGATCTATACTAGCGTCCCCAGCAGTTTAGGGTTCCCAAAAACACAGTGTTAGCGGGATCAGCCCAGATACCTGCTAGCACCTGCGTTTTGCCCCTCCGCCCAGCCCACCCAAGTGCAGTATCGATCGATCACTGTCACTTACAAAACACTAAACGCATAACTGCAGCGTTCGCAGAGTCAGGCCTGATCCCTGCGATCGCTAACAGTTTTTTTGGTAGCATTTTGGTGAACTGGCAAGCAAGCACCAGCCCCAGGCAGCGTCAGGTTAGCGCCAGTAGCGCTAACACCCACGCACGCACCGTACACCTCCCTTAGTGGTATAGTATCTGATCGGATCAATATCTGATCCGATCAGATCTATACTAGCGTCCCCAGCAGTTTAGGGTTCCCAAAAACGCAGTGTTAGCGGGATCAGCCCAGATACCTGCTAGCACCTGCGTTTTGCCCCTCCGCCCGGCCCAGCCCAGCCCACCCAAGTGCAGTATCGATCGATCACTGACACTTACAAAACACTAAATGTATAACTGCAGCCTTCGCAGAGTCAGGCCTGATCCCTGCGATCGCTAACAGTTTTTTTGGTAGTATTTTGGTGGACTGGCAAGCACCAGCCCCAAGCAGCGTCAGGTTAGCGCCAGTACCGCTAACACCCACGCACGCAGCATATGCCTCCCTTAGTGGTATAGTATCTGAACGGATCAATATCTGATCCGATCAGATCTATACTGGCGTCCCCAGCAGTTTAGGGTTCCCAAAAACGCAGTGTTAGCGGGATCAGCCCAGATACCTGCTAGCACCTGTGTTTTGCCCCTCCGCCCGGCCCGGCCCAGCCCACCCAAGTGCAGTATCGATCGATCACTGACACTTACAAAACACTTAACGCATAACTGCAGCGTTCGCAGAGTCAGGCCTGATCCCTGCAATCGCTAACAGTTTTTTTGGTAGCTTTTTATCGAACTGGCAAGCCCCAGCGGCCTAGTACACCCCGGTCGTAGTCAAACCAGCACTGCAGTAACACTTGGTGACGTGGCGAGTCCCATAAGTGCAGTTCAAGCTGGTGAGGTGGCAAGCACAAGTAGTGTCCCGCTGCCACCAAAAAGACAACCACAGGCCCGTCGTGCCCATAATGCCCTTCCTGCTGCATTCACCAATCCTAATTGGGAACCCACCACTTCTGCAGCGCCCGTACTTCCCCCATTCACATCCCCAACCAAATGCAGTCGGCTGCATGAGAGGCATTTTCTTTATGTCCTCCCGAGTACCCCTACCCAACAAACCCCCCAAAAAAGATGTTGTGTCTGCAGCAAGCGCGGATATAGGCGTGACACCCGCTATTATTGTCCCTCCTGTCCTGACAATCCTGGTCTTTGCATTGGTGAATGTTTTGAACGCTACCATTCACTAGTTGAGTATTAGCGTAGGGTAGAGCATTGCACAGACTAGGCACACTTTCACAGGGTCTCCCAAGATGCCATCGCATTTTGAGAGACCCGAACCTGGAACCGGTTACCGTTATAAAAGTTAGTTACAAAAAAAGTGTAATAAAAAAATAAATAAATATATAAAATAAAAAAAAAATAGTTGTCGTTTCATTGTTCTCTCTCTCTCTATTCTCTCTATTGTTCTGCTCTTTTTTACTGTATTCTATTCTGCAATGTTTTATTGTTATTATGTTTTATCATGTTTGCTTTTCAGTTATGAAATTTTTTATACTTTACCGTTTACTGTGCTTTATTGTTAACCATTTTTTTGTCTTCAGGTACGCCATTCACGACTTTGAGTGGTTATACCAGAATAATGCCTGCAGGTTTAGGTATCATCTTGGTATCATTCTTTTCAGCCAGTGGTCGGCTTTCATGTAAAAGCAATCCTAGCGACTAATTAGCCTCTAGACTGCTTTTACAAGCCGTGGGAGGGAATGCCCCCCCCCCACCATCTTCCGTGTTTTTCTCTGGCTCTCCTGTCTCAACAGGGAACCTGAGAATGCAGCCGGTGATTCAGCCAGCTGACCATAGAGCTGATCAGAGACCAGAGTGGCTCCAAACATCTCTATGGCCTAAGAAACCGGAAGCTACGAGCATTTTATGACTTAGATTTCGCCGGATGTAAATAGCGCCATTGGGAAATTGGGGAAGCATTTTATCACACCGATCTTGGTGTCGTCAGATGCTTTGAGGGCAGAGGAGAGATCTAGGGTCTAATAGACCCCAATTTTTTCAAAAAAGAGTACCTGTCACTACCTATTGCTATCATAGGGGATATTTACATTCCCCGAGATAACAATAAAAATGATTAAAAAAAAAAAAATGAAAGGAACAGTTTAAAAATAAGATAAAAAAGCAAAAAAATAATAAAGAAAAAAAAAAAGCACCCCTGTCGCCCCCTGCTCTCGCGCTAAGGCGAACGCAAGCGGCGGTCTGTCGTCAAACGTAAACAGCAATTGCACCATGCATGTGAGGTATCACTGCAAAGGTCAGATCGAGGGCAGTAATTTTTGCAGTAGACCTCCTCTGTAAATCTAAAGTGGTAACCTGTAAAGGCTTTTAAAGGCTTTTAAAAATGTATTTATTTTGTTGCCACTGCACGTTTGTGCGCAATTTTAAAGCATTTCATGTTTGGTATCCATGTACTCGGCCTAAGATCATCTTTTTTATTTCATCAAACATTTGGGCAATATAGTGTGTTTTAGTGCATTCAAATTTAAAAAAGTGTGTTTTTTCCCCAAAAAATGCGTTTGAAAAATCGCTGCACAAATACTGTGTGAAAAAAAAAAATGAAACACCCACCATTTTAATCTGTAGGGCATTTGCTTTAAAAAAATATATAATCTTTGGGGGTTCAAAGTAATTTTTTTGCAAAAAAAAAAAACTTTTTCATGTAAACAATAAGTGTCAGAAAGGGCTTTGTCTTCAAGTGGTTAGAAGAGTGGGTGATGTGTGACATAAGCTTCTAAATGTTGTGCATAAAATGCCAGGACAGTTCAAAACCCCCCCAAATGACCCCATTTTGGAAAGTAGACACCCCAAGCTATTTGCTGAGAGGCATGTCGAGTCCATGGAATATTTTATATTGCGACACAAGTTGCGGGAAAGAGACAAATTTTTTTTTTTTTTTTTTGCACAAAGTTGTCACTAAATGATATATTGCTCAAACATGCCATGGGAATATGTGAAATTACACTCCAAAATACATTCTGCTGCTTCTCCTGAGTACGGGGATACCACATGTGTGAGACTTTTTGGGAGCCTAGCCGCGTACGGGACCCCGAAAACCAAGCACCGCCTTCAGGCTTTCTAAGGGCATGAATTTTTGATTTCACTCTTCACTGCCTATCACAGTTTCGGAGGCCATGGAAAGCCCAGGTGGCACAAAACCCCCCCAAATGACCCCATTTTGGAAAGTAGACACCCAAAGCTATTTGCTGAGAGGTATAGTGAGTATTTTGCAGACCTCACTTTTTGTCACAAAGTTTTGAAAATTGAAAAAAGAAAAAAAAAATGTTTTTTCTTGTCTTTCTTCATTTTCAAAAACAAATGAGAGCTGCAAAATACTCACCATGCCTCTCAGCAAATAGCTTGGGGTGTCTACTTTCCAAAATGGGGTCATTTGGGGGGGTTTTGTGCCACCTGGGCATTCCATGGCCTCCGAAACTGTGATAGGCAGTGAAGAGTGAAATCAAAAATTTTCACCCTTAGAAATCCTGAAGGCGGTGATGGGATTTCGGGGCCCCGTACGCGGCTAGGCTCCCAAAAAGTCCCACACATGTGGTATCCCCGTACTCAGGAGAAGCAGCTAAATGTATTTTGGGGTGCAATTCCACATATGCCCTTGGCCTGTGTGAGCAATATATCATTTAGTGACAACTTTGTGCAAAAAAAAAAAAAAGTGTCACTTTCCCGCAACTTGTGTCAAAATATAAAATATTCCATGGACTCAATATGCCTCTCAGCAAATAGCTTGGGGTGTCTACTTTCCAAAATGGGGTCATTTGGGGGGGTTTTGTGCCACCTGGGCATTCCATGGCCTCCGAAACTGTGATAGGCAGTGAAGAGTGAAATCAAAAATTTACACCCTTAGAAATCCTGAAGGCGGTGCTTGGTTTTCGGGGCCCCGTACGCGGCTAGGCTCCCAAAAAGTCCCACACATGTGGTATCCCCATACTCAGGAGAAGCAGCTGAATGTATTTTGGGGTGCAATTCCACATAGGCCCATGGCCTGTGTGAGCAATATATTATTTAGTGACAACTTTTTGTAAATATTTTTTTTTTTTTTTCATTATTCAATTACTTGGGACAAAAAAAATAAATATTCAATGGGTTCAACATGCCTCTCAGCAATTTCCTTGGGGTGTCTACTTTCCAAAATGGGGTCATTTGGGGGGTTTTGTACTGCCCTGCCATTTTAGCACCTCAAGAAATGACATAGGCAGTCATAAACTAAAAGCTGTGTAAATTACAGAAAATGGACCCTAGTTTGTAGACGCTATAACTTTTGCGCAAACCAATAAATATACGCTTATTGACATTTTTTTTACCAAAGACATGTGGCCGAATACATTTTGGCCTAAATGTATGACTAAAATTTAGTTTATTGGATTTTTTTTATAACAAAAATTAGAAAATATCATTTTTTTTCAAAATTTTCAGTCTTTTTCCATTTATAGCGCAAAAAATAAAAACTGCAGAGGTGATCAAATACCATCAAAAGAAAGCTCTATTTGTGGGAAGAAAAGGACGCAAATTTCGTTTGGGTACAGCATTGCATGACCGCGCAATTAGCAGTTAAAGCGACGCAGTGCCAAATTGGAAAAAGACCTCTGGTCCTTAGGCAGCATAATGGTCCGGGGCTCAAGTGGTTAAATCTGTCTAGTAGACATCTCGGGTATGATAAATTTTGAAACACGAAATCATAAATTATAATATAATAAATAACTATAAATAATTATACCAAATAATAATATGATAATAATAAAAAATTATTTAATAATGTAATCAAATCAAAAACACTGAAATTTGCTCAGTTGCAGAATTGTCGCTGTCATTACTTTTCAGTGTTTGATGACGGATCTCCCCACAAATCACTATCGCTCAATTCTGCGAGTGATTCTAATTTATTATCGCTGTTTTCTAGCTGGTCTAAAACCACTTTTGATGTAAATGGATGGTTTTGGTTGCTATGGAAAATCTCAAGTTTTCAGGCAGAAAGAACTTTTTATAATATAAAACTACATGCAGGGCACTGGAGAAACCACTAGGGACAAAAGGGATGTGAAATAGTTTCATACAGTAATGTAATCTGTAAGATTACAGTATACTGTATGTACAGTGTGTGTTTCACTTTTTGAATTTGGCGCCGTTCTCCATCCCCGTGCGTTGCAATGCTCGCAGGGAACGGAGCTCAGCTCCGTGATGAATCGAGCGGAGGACGAGCCGCTCACACTGCGGGGAGACATCGCAGGATCCTGGGGACAAGGTAAGTAAGCTCTTCCTGGATCCTGCAATGCGATTCCGTGTCTGGCTCGGGGTTACCGCTTTTGGTTCTGAAATTCCACCCCGAGCCAGACTCGGGAATACCGCCAGGGAGGTTAAGCAAATGTATTGTTATTTTTAAATGCTTGCTATTTATGCACTAGCACTGCTAACGTTTTAGAAATTTTTCTTTGACATATATTCAATGTATTTTGTTTTTAGTATAGTAGCTGCTCTTTATTGTTTTATTAATATCCTGCCTGTGTGCGCTGAGGGAGGGATACTGAACATAGTTTTATTATTCCTCAATTTTTGATATTGGTGTGTATGTATATATTATATATATATATATAATACACAGTGCCTTGAAAAAGTATTCATACCCCTTTAAATTTTCCACATTTTGTCATGTTACGACCAAAAAGCTTAAATGTATTTTATTGGGATTTTATGCGATAGACCAACACAGTGTCACATAATTGTGAAGTGGAAGGAAAATTATGAATGGTTTTCAATTTTTTTTACAAATAAATATGTGAAAATTGTGGCATGCATTTTTTATTCAGCCCCCTTTACGCTGATACTCCTAACTAAAATCTAATGGAACCAATTGTCTTCAGAAGTCACCTAATTAGTAAATAGAGTCCACCTGTGTGTAATTTAATCTCAGCATTAATACAGCTGTTCTGTGAAGCCCTCAGAGGTTTGTTAGAGAAGGCCAGGCAACACACCAGACAGGTCAGGGATAAAGATGTGGAGAAGTTTAAAGCAGGGTTAGGTTATAAAAAAAATATCCCAAGCTTTGAACATCTCACGGAGCACAGTTCAATCCATCATCCGAAAATGTAAAGTATATGGCACAACTGCAAACCTACCAAGACATGGCCGTCCACCTAAACTGACAGGCCAGGCAAGAAGAGCATTATTCAGAGAAGCAGCCAAGAGGCCCATGGTAACTCTTGAGAAGCTGCAGAGACCCACAGCTCAAAACCCACAGAGACCCACAGCTCAGGTGGGAGAATCTGTCAACAGGACAACTATTAATTGCGCACTCCACAAATTTGGCCTTTATGGAAGAGTGGCAAGAAGAAAGCCAGTGTTGAAAGAAAGCCATGTCCCCTTTGCAGTTTGCGAGAAGCCATGTGGAGGATACAGAAAACATGTGGAAGAAGGTGATCTGGTCAGATGAGTCCAAAATTTTACTTTTTGGCCTAAAAGCAAAACGCTATGTGTGGTGGAAAACTAACACTGCACATCACCCTGAACACACCATCTCCACCATGAAACATGGTGGTGGCAGCGCTATAAAAATCCTGAATAATAATAATAATAATGTTGTGGGGATGCTTTTCTTCAGCTGAGACAGGGAAGCTGGTTAGAATTGATGGGAAGATGGATGGAGCCAAATACAGGGCAATCTTAGAAGAAAACCTGTTATGCCCTGTACACACGGTCGGATTTTCCGACAGAAAATGTGCAATCAGAGCTTGTTGTCAGAAATTCCGACCGTGTGTGGGCTCCATTGAACTGCTCGGTCTGGTAAAATTAGCGTTCGTAATGGATATAGCACTTTCGTCACGCTGCCATCTTTTAAATTGTTTAATGCAGCGCACTCTCTTCTTCTTTATAATGCTAGAAGAATTAAGTTGTTTTGTTGCTCATATTCTCACAGACTTCTCACAAACTTCTTTCTTTATTATTTATCGTGATTTTATGAATCTAATATTTTTATTTGTCACATCTCCCGAAAAGAATTACATTTTTGGATGTTTTTAGATTTTGTTTTTTTTGTTTTTATTTTTTGAAATCCAGATCTCCTGTTATTTTTTGTAATCTCAAGGAGGTTGCTTGGTGTTGGCGTCTCTTGTTAATTTCACATTGTATTTTTGAAATGTACCTGCCTCCTCACAAACCAACTGTCCTTTTTGAAGGAAAACACACATAGGCGAGTATAGTAAAAAAAAAAAAAAAATGTATTAAGGGGTCCTAACCAAAGAAAGAGGGAGGCAACGCTGGAGAAACACCAGAAATTGGCGAAGCCTTTGGCCCCCAGGGCACACATCAATTATTTTACTGCAAAATTGGTGGCCTGAGGAGTCCATATATAAGGGGGTAAAATCTGGTCCAGAAGTCCAAGAGATCATGAACAGCAGCAGATGACATACATGTCCCCAGGCTGTGGTCATACAAGAGCCTGCATCTTTTGTCAGACCAGACTGAACCTAGGCCATCACTTTCTTGTCTTCCTTCCACGCTGTGTCTGTAGTGGTGAAGGTGTGGCAGGAGGAGGAGGATGACGCAACTCACACAGGTGGGTATCGGGTGTGATTTCGCCCCTCACCCCCTTAGTTAATGTTTTATAAAGGATTTCCTCACACATGAGGCGTTGGCCCTCCTGCATGTCCTGCAGTTTGGTGGCAGCCATGCAGGCAAAGGCCTCTTCACGAGTGGGGGTGGCTCTGAGGGACGCAGAAGCCTCCTGAATGAGCCTGAGTGCTGAATCCTCCACGTTACTCCCCTTCCTGGGTCTTTTGTTTGGAAGGCGGAGGGGAGGAACCTGTGATTCTGTGAGGCTCCTACTGGGCCCAGCCTCCTCCTGGCTGGCACTTACCCCGCTTCCTCCTGGCTGCCACATTCCACAGCCTCCTCCTGTGTGCCACATTCCACAGCCTCCTCTTGGCTGAGGTCTTCCTGTGTATGAAAAAGGGACATAGTTTTAGTTATTTCTTCATCAATCACACACAATTTTCAACTCATGACTGTTGCAAATTGAATGTTAACAAATAGAAAAGATTATCATTCTGAGCCCAGCATTTTTCATTCTTGTCCCAATTATTTTTGCCCACTACTGTCTATTGATATGTAAAACACTTTATTAAATCAGTAATTTGTGATCAATAATTACATCTAGTAAACATCATTTATTTATTTACCAGAAATCTGTAGAAGAAGGCTATACCTGACTCAAGCTGGGCTCCTCCACTTCTACCTGGCTGGAAGTCCCAGGTTGGACATTGGAAGCCTCAGCTGGGGTGGAAGATAGGGTGGAAGGAAGAGTGGAAGGAAGGGTTGAGAGGGATTCCCTGACTTCAGTCTGGTCTGACAGAAAACAAAGTCTCTCATAGTACCACAGCCTGGGGACATAAACATCATCTGCTGCAGCTCCGGATCTCCTGGAATCCTGGACCTTCTTGCGCTCCCTAGGATATGTGCTCCTCAGGCCACCAATTTTGGCTTTTAAATAGGGGATGGTTGCTGTGGGGACCACCGGCTTCACCAACTCCAGCAGTTTCTCCAGCGCTGCCTGCCTCTTTTGTTTATGATTATAATGCGGGTGTTTGACCTGCCACAGACAGGGCAGCTCCCTGTATTTATCTATGAACAAGGGGAGGAAGTTGTGGTCATTGAAGCCATCCATTTTATCTGCAATACACAAGACAAACCCTAATGTCAGGCTAAAGTCTCCTAATCTTGTCCCAATATAGGCCTCAATCTATAAGCAGTATAGGCCCAAGTTTAAATGTTACCTTCGTTATCACGATCGGCGCTTCTGATACTCCTTCCTCCGCTCACAGATCATACGTACGACGAACGCGTGTTACGCTTTATATACACAGCGCATGCGTGAAACTCCGCCCTCCCCTGACGTTCTTTCTAGTCTATTCCCCGCCCCTTTTCGTTTGGCACAGTGGGGAAGAGCACATGGCGGAGACACAACAGGTGCATGATAATAGCAGCAACGAGGAGGAGGAGGAAAGGCCAGAGCCAGAAATGTCACGATCCCGGAGGAAAAGATTTAAGGCCTTAAATATGGCCTTTGTAGAGATGGTGGAGATGGTCGACATATTGAAGAGGGCCGACTATGACGGGAAGTATGGACCTTACCCCAACCCAAATGTCAGAAAGGCCAAGATCATGGCGAAAATTGTGAAGCGTCTGCACAGGAATTTTGGGGTACGACGATCCAAGGATCAACTGAAGAAGCGGTGGTCGGACCTCAAATTAAGGGAGCATGATCAGTATAGAAGGATCAGGAGAGTGCTGCAAAAAAGTAAGTAGTTGTCCGGTGTTCCTATTCTTTATTTTTATTACATTTGTGCTGCTCCATGCACTTTTCTTTACTGTTGTACAGTTTAAAATGGCAACTTTCATGTTCATGGACACATTATTCGTTCATAGGAAACATTGTTCATTCGGCCAATAAAACACCATGTTTTGTCCAGATGCAGTTCTATACATTTTCTCTGGCCTACTTCTCTTAAAATAATTTTGTTGTCTAGATGGGTTAGTAACTAGAATGAAATGCAAACTAGATTCTGTGTAAGGAGAGGACACTCAGCCGCTGTTTACACATCTGGACGCTGGAGCACTAGTGTAGGACACCAGAACACCCTTTTTATTAGGGGGTCCACACAGGTGCTCCAGTGGATAATATAGGGGTGACTCCATCTGTGAAGCTTGTACAAAACAGGTAAGTATTCAAACTTGACAAAGGAAAAAAATCTTTCTTCATCTTGCAACTCTGCCAAAAGAGACAATTGTACCTCACTTCCAAGCAATGTTTCATATTCCTATTTCTGCCATCAAATATCTGTGTGTTAAGTATACCTATTTTTTTTAACATAGGGGAGCAAAGACTCGGAGGACACCACTCATCAGAGGAGACAACGGACCCCCCACCTCATAAAGAAGGGAAAATCCCCCAAACCCAACCAGAGGAGGAGGAGGGAGACGTTGTGGAAATTGTCACCACAACAGGTGAGTGTCTGCGACCACAGGCTCAGGTAAGAGATGGATGCCTGCATATTTATAATACATGGTGTGTTTTTTTTTTATATTTTAGGTGATCGTGATGTTGTGGAGGAGGAATGTCACTTCACCAGTGAAAGTGCCCAGATCCTCATCGGGGAGATAATGGGGTGTAATAGGGATTTGGAAAACATCAAGCAAAACATCAATGATGTTTAAAACAAAATGAAGAACATCATTGATGTTTTAGGGAGAATTTAAAACACCCAAAAATCCCTAAATTATTTCTGCTTTATTATTGTTATTTTTCTGACAATTTTTTGACATATTATAGAAAAGCCAAATTTTGAAGATGCACACAGTGTGTCAACATGTGTTAACTGCCATCACGGGAGATCAATGTGCGCGTTTTGTGGGTGCAACCCCTTCCTCAATAATAAAGTAGCTGAGATGAAGGGGTTGCATCCACAAAACACATCCATTGATCCCCCATGATGGCAGCTAGCACATGTTGACATTAGGCAATATGTGTGCATCTTCAAAATTTGGCTTTTCCAGGGATGACTTCACCCCATCTGCTGAACGCAATATCAAACACAGTTTATAAATACTCATGTCTGATATTGCCTTCGCTTTCTATAAAAGTTGAACTTTGTAATTTCCAGAGTTGTGTATTTTTTTATGGTTTTAAACATGCCTGTTTTACCTTAAAAGGCAATTTCTACTTATTAATGTGACCTAAAAAATTGTTATACAACAAAAATGTTGGTTTGTTCAAAAAACCTTTTAGAAATGCACATGTGATTGTGCTTTGATGAAAAAGATTGAGAATCAACAATGTGTGGCTTCTTCTTTCAATGCTTAAAAGCATTTTTTGTAGTAAAGTTGGTGTTTTCAGTGACAATGGAGGTTATTTACTAAAGGCAAATCCACTTTGCACTACAAGTGCAGTTTCAGTGCAGTCTCGAGTGCACTTGTAGTGCAAAGTGTATTTTCCTTTAGTAAATAACACCCAACAGTGCTTTCTAATTTTACACAATCATGCCATTTTCAGGACTCCCCAAATTTTGGTCATGGTCAGCTTAAAGAAAGCCAAGCAGTAAATCAAAGCAAATATTTGTTCAGTTTAAAATATATTTTTATTTAAAAAATGTCTCAGACAATGTCTGGCATATCGATGGCCCCCCTACCCACAAAGTATTCCATGTATCTTATACGGACCTCGAGGGCACTCTGGGGGGACAAGCCAGGACGGCCAGCTTCAAGCGCCGTCAGGGTTGGTTCATTAATATTAATTCTGGCCTCAGGCCCCACTGAGCCAGCTTAGTTCCAAGAATTTCTCCTTAAAAAGTTGTGGAGAACACAGCAAGCCAGGATGATGTGATTGAGTTTATATTCCACCATGTGTATCGGTGTAAGAAATAGGCGGAACCGGCTGGCCATTATTCCAAACGTGTTCTCCACCACACTTCTGGCTCTGGCCAGCCGGTAATTAAAAACCCTCTGGTCCGGGGTGAAGGTCCTCATAGGGAATGGCCGCATAAGATGGTCCCCCAGCGCGAACGCTTCATCTGCAACGAAGATGAATGGGAGTCCTTCCGCATTGTCTTCTGGAGGTGGCAAGCCCAAGCTGCCATCCTGGAACGCCTGTGGAACTCTGTGTGGGAGATGACTCCAGCATCTGACATCCGGCCATTCTTCTCCACGTCCACATACAGGAACTCGTAAGTAGCTGACACCACCGCCAACATCACAATACTATTGAACCCCTTGTAGTTGTAATAGTATGACCCCGAGTTGGGGGGTGGGACGATGTGGACGTGTTTCCCGTCAATTGCCCCTACGCAGTTAGGAAAGTTCCACCGCTGGGCAAAATGGGAGGCCACAGTCTGCCATTCCTGTGGGTTGGAAGGAAACTGTGGAGTCAAACAAGAAAAAAAAAAAATCATTTTGCACATAAACATTGAAAGCAGATTAGACACAAACATTCTTGGCCAACATCAGTATAACATTTATTTTAGGGAGTATTTAAAGACAAAGGGTATAAGGTCCACCTATCAGATCCCTCCCCCCTCTCATGGGCCATTCTAAAAATTTTAGGGTGGGGGAGAGGTTTTGGCCAGGTAACCCTCTCCACTTCATTGAGAGATGAATGCCTAAATAATGTGTATTACTTTGGCCAGCCCCTCCTTACTTACACTATTGGCAGCCCACTGGACAGGTAAGAAGTGTCATAATACAAAGATATAAATACACACTGTACACATTTTAGCACATTTTTTACATTCTGCTATTACCTATCAAGATAATAATAGGATACAAAAACTTTAAACAGTACCATTTGAAAGTATTCAGGCAGGCCCTTGCACTACATGCTTTGGTGAATTCATCCATAAATATGACCACAAAAGAGGTGGGTATAGTGTGTATGGGTTTGGCAAAGTCAGCAGATAGAGGATTTGTATCAGCTGAGTTAGCAGTAGGGGGGAGGGAGGGTTCCAAATGATTTTGGGACCCCCCAAAAAAACCTCTGGCACTTTGCCTGAATTTAAAGCACAAATCACATTTTTAAACATTTTAGTAGGTATTTAGGGTAAAGCACTACTATGGAGCTGACAAAATACATTGTTAAGTGACTAGACAAGGTGGATATAGGCCCAGGAGAGCATGCTGGGTAGGTAAGTAAAGGCAAATATGTATGAAAGACAATTTTTTTTTTTTTAAATCCAGCATGCATGAGGACAAAGGGGGCATTCACAGCATATTACAATCATGGTAATTAGGGAATGAGGAAAGAAATACAATATATTAACAAACATTAAATACAATAAAATGTGATGTTAAACGATAAAAATCTTTTCTTAATATAGTCCTTCTGGAGGACCTGGATGATGGCAGAACAGGTCCCTGGGATAATGATCCCCAGAGCCTGGGGGGAGATGCCTGTCGAGAACTTGAGGTCCTGCAGGCTTCTCATCGTTGCCAAGTACCGCAGGGTGGTGACTAGCCTCTGCTCCGGAGTGATGGCTTGCCTCATGCAGGTATCCTGCCTGCTGATATAAGGGGTCAGCAAAGCCAACAAACGGTGAAATACGGGGTCCGTCATCCTGAGAAAGTTCCTGAAATCATCAGGATTATTTTCACGGATCTCACGGAGCAAAGGCATGTGACAGAATTGGTCACGCTGGAGCAACCAATTCTTGGTCCATGAACTCCTCCTCGCCCTGTTCATGGACTGGGCTTGTGTCAAAGTAAGAACCCCAACACCAAGCCCCCACACAGCATGAACTCTACGATGAGTATGTACACGCAACATGGCTAGAAAACGGTCAGCTGGTCAGAACGAAGTAACAGAATGCACTGAAGAACAGCAAGGCCTGTGAAGAGCGACCTGAAAATCAGTAACGAATGGACAAGAACACAATGACAAATCAATGGGAACTCGCTGCACGCACTAAAGACCAGATACAAACCCACAAGCACAAACTGAACAGCAGAAATATGATCTGAAAACCACGAGTCTGAAAAAGCGCGAATCGTCCCTCACCAAACTTTCTTGGCGTTTGGAAATTCCGACAACTTTGTGTGACCGTGTGTATGCAAGACAAGTTTGAGCCAACATCCGTCAGAAAAAATCCATGCATTTTGTTGTCGGAATGTCCGATCAATGTCCAACTGTGTGTACAGGGCATTAGAGTCTGAAAAAGACTTGAGACTGGGTCAGAGGTTCACCTTCCAGCAGGACAATGACCCTAAACATACAGCCAAACAAATGTTGAAAAAACACACACACACACACACTCTTGTGCTCATAAGTTTGCATACCCTGGCAGAATTTGTGTTTTCTTGGCCATTTTTCAGAGAATATGAATGATAACACAAAAGCTTTTCTTTCACTCAAGGTTATTGTTTGGCTGAAGCCATTTATTATCAATCAACTGTGTTTACTTTTTTTAAAATCATAATAAAAACAGAAACTATCCAAATGACCCTGATCAAAAGTTTACATACCCCAGTTCTTAATACCGTTTAACATCGATGACAGCTTGAAGCCTTTTGTGGTATTTGTGGATGAGGCTCTTTATCTTCTCAGATGGTAAAGCTGCCCATTTCTCTTGGCAAAAATCATCAAGTTCCTGTAAATTCTTGGGGTGTCTTGCATGAATTGCATGTTTGAGATCTCCCCAGAGTGGCTCAATGATATTGAGGCCAGGAGACTGAGATGGCCACTCCAAAACCTTCAATTTTTTCTACTGTAGCCAATGACAGGTCGACTTGGACTTGTGTTTTGGATCTTTGTCATGTTGGAATGTCCAAGTAGGTTCCATGCGCAGCTTCCTGGCTGATGAATGTAAATGTTCCTCCAGTATTTTTTGATAACATACTGCATTCATCTTGCCATCAATTTTGACCAAATTTCCTGTGCCTTTGTAGCTCACACATCCCCAAATCATCAGCGATCCACCTCGGTGTTTCACAGTAGGAATGGTGTACCTTTCATCATGGCCAGTCAGAGTGCTGACCTCAACCCAATTGAGATGCTGTGGCATGACTTCAAGAAAGCGATTCACACCAGACATCCCAAGAATATTGCTGAATTGAAACAGTTATGTAAAGAGGAATGGTCAAGAATTACTCCTGACTGTTGTGCACATTTGATCTGCAACTACAGGAAACGTTTGGAAGTTTCGAAGTTATTGCTGCCAAAGGAAGTTCAACCAGTTTTTAAATCCAAGGGTTCACATACTTTTTCCACCTGCACTGTGAATGTTTACATTAAAAACATGGTAACATTTCATTCTTTGTGTGTTATTAGTTTAAGCAGACTGTGATTGTCTATTGTTGTGACTTAGACGAAGATCAGATCACATTTTATGACCAATTTGTGCAGAAATCCATATCATTCCAAAAGGGCTCACATACTTTTTATTGCAACTGTATGTGGGACTGCTGGACTATATAAGCTGACCCTTCACCAAGGCTCAGGGCTTCAGAATTTCCCCTGCAAGCCTTATCCCTGCCTGAGCCTGATTCGTTCCTTGATCTGTTCCCGTCTTTTGTCCTGGACTCTGTATCCTGACCCTGAGACCTGTCCCCTGTTGCCTGCTCCCTGTTCCCATTACGGTCTGTTTCCCTGTACCTGGCTTCTGTTCCCCTTTTTCGCTTATCCCTGTTGTTTGCCTATGTGTTTTTCCTTCATTTGTATAAAGTGTTTATCTAGGTCTTATTTGGGGTTTATTACTTGTTTATGGTTTGCTGTTTGGTTTGCACGTGTGTCTTTATCTTAATAAATATACCTTTTTCACTTATGCCACGTACACGCGGTCGGACTTTTCGGCTACAAAAGTCCGACGGACGCCGCCGGACCAAATCCGGCGGACAATCCAACCGTGTGTGGTCTGCATCGGACTTCCGACGGACCGTTTTGGTCGGAAATCCGACGTACTTTAGATTTGAAGCCTGCTTCAAATCTTTACGTCGTAACTCCGCCAGACTCAGTTCCTGATGGAAAGCCCGTTCGTCTGTATGCTGGTCCGACGGACCAGATACGACGGAAGGGCAGGGTACTGCATCTCGTGCTCACTGCAATAGGATAAACAACATTTCCTATTGTGGCGAGCGCGGGGCATCCCAGGCCCTTAGGTCTGGTATGGATTTTAAGGGGAACCCCCTACGCCAAAAAAACGGCATGGGGTCCCCCCCAGAATCCATACCAGACCCCGATCCGAGCACGCAGCCCGGCAGGTCAGGAAAGGGGGTGGGGACGAGCGAGCGCCCCCCCCTCCTGAACCGTACCAGGCTGCATGCCCCCAACATATATGGTGGGTGCTTTGGGGGAGGAAGGGCGCCCCCCACCACAAAGCACCTTGCCCCCATGTTGATGAGGACAAGGGCCTCTTCCCGACAACCCTGGCCGTTGGTTGTCGGGGTCTGCGGGCGGGGGGCTTACCGGAATTCGGGAGCCCCCTTTAATAAGAGGGCCCCCAGGTACCGGCCCCCCACCCTATGTGAATGAGTATGGGGTACATGGTACCCCTACCCATTCACCTAGGGAAAAAGTGTCAATAATAAAACACACTACACAGGTTTTTAAAGTAATTTATTAGACAGCTCTGGGGGGGATCTTCTTCCGGCTTCGGGGGTCTTCTTCCGAGTTCGGGGGTCCCTCCGGTTCCTCTTCTCCCGGTGTTCCAGTTCTTCTGCCGGCTCCTCCGCTATCTTCATGCCGCTCTTTTGCCAGCGGAGGCCGGACTTCTGGGCTTCTTCTCTTCTTCCGATGTTGACACGATGGTCTCTCCAGCTGGAATGCTCTCTGAGCGCTGCGATGTAACTTATATTAGGCGGAGATCCCACCCCCTTATGCCGTCACAGTCCCTGGGCATGCTGGGACTGTGATGTTTTAGGGGGCGTGGTCAACATCACCCGGTGACCATGCCCCCCTAAAACGTCACAGTTCCAGCATGCCCAGGGACTGTGGCGGCATAAGAGGGCGGGGTCTCAGCCTATATAAGTCACATCGGAGCGCTCAGAGAGCATTCCAGCTGGAGAGACCGTCGTGTCAACATCAGAAGAAGAGAAGAAGAGGAGAAGAAGCCCAGAAGCCCAGAAGTCCAGGAGAAGAGGAACCGGAGGAACCCCCGAAGTCGGAAGAAGACCCCCGAAGACGGAAGAAGACCCCCCCGGAGCTGTCTAATAAATTACTTTACAAACCTGTGTAGTGTGTTTTATTATTGATACTTTTTCCCTAGGTAAATGGGTAGGGGTACCATGTACCCCATACTCATTCACATAGGGTGGGGGGCCAGGACCTGGGGGCCCTCTTATTAAAGGGGGCTCCTGGATTCCGATAAGCCCCCCGCCCGCAGACCCCGACAACCAATGGCCAGGGTTGTCAGGAAGAGGCCCTTGTCCTCATCAACATGGGGACAAGGTGGTTTGTGGTGGGGGGGCCCCGCAGGGTGCCCCCCCTCCCCCAAAGCATCCACCCCCCATGTTGAGGGCATGCAGCCTGCGTGCTCGGATTGGGGTCTGGTATGGATTCTGGGGGGGACCCCACACCATTTTTTCAGCGTAGGGGGTTCCCCTTAAAATCCATACCAGACCTAAGGGCCTGGGATGCCCACGACAGGACTCGCAAGGTGTCAATCTTGCCGATAAAAGCGGCGAGATTGACATCCTTTTCTAGTCCCGTCGTACCCGAGTCATGTTCAAAATGAACGGACTTGTCCGTGTGAGGGAAAGTCCTTTCATTCTGAAAGTCCGGCGGAAGTCCATCGGGAAGACCGGATTCCGGAAAGTCCGGTCGTGTGTAGGCAAGTCCGTCCGTTCAGAAAGTCCAGCGGTAGTCCGCCGGAAGTCTGGTGGCAAGTACGTCGGACCTAGCTTCCCAGAAAGTCCGACCGTGTGTACGCGGCATTACTCTTTTGTTCCTGATTCCTTAAGTGCAGCCCATCGATCTGATCACCCCGTGCTGATGAAGATTGGATCACATTTTATGACCAATTTGTGCAGAAATCCATATCATTCCAAAAGGGTTCACATACTTTTTATTGCTGTAGGTGTGGCTTGATTGTCAGTTAACATCTCGGCTGGGAGACACCCACTGGTGGCCATCAGAACTACACCCCTTGGTGCTAAACGCAACAGTGCCACCAGCAGGTAAACCAAACAATGGCACGTTCCTGCCAGTTCCCCCCCCCCCCCCTTTAAGGAGTGGTCTTCCATTCTGCCCTTGACAGTCTGTGTGGGTACACAAAAGCCCTGAAAAATTTCCCCACCAAGTCTGTAGACTTCTTCGCACTTTTCAGGCCAGAGTCTTTCAACTCACTGGGAGGCGTGCCACCCAAGTCTGAAAATGGGAAATGCGCCTCACCACCAGGGTATGAAACCATCCAAGGCAGACCACACGGGGGCATCACAGTCAGGCTAAGCCTCAAACAGGGGAGAAACAGCGGCAAGCTGGGCATCCAGCCAAGAAGCATCATCGACAAGCTGGGCAACAGGAACCACTTTAGCAGGCATGGGCACCGGCTCAGCAGGCTGGGTAACGGGCACCGGTTCATCAGGCTGGGCACCAGGCTCCAGTTCATCAGGCTGGGCAGCAGGCAGAGGCACATCAAGCTGGGCAGAGGCACATCAAGCTGGGCAGCAGTCAGAGGCGCATCGAGCTGGGCAGCAGGCAGAGGCGCATCAGGCTGGGCAGTGGCACATCAGGGTGGGCAGAGGTATATCAAGCTGGGCAGCGGGCAAAGGCACATCAGGCTGGGCAGCAGGCAGAGGCACATTGAGCTGGGCAGCAGGCAGAGGCACATCAGGCTGGGCAGCGGCACATCAAGCTGGGCAGCAGCACATCAAGCTGAGCAGCGGGCAAAGGCGCATCAGGCTGGGCAGCGGGCAGAGGTGCATCGAGTTGGGCAGCGGGCAGAGGCGCATCGAGCTGAGCAGCGGGCAAAGGCACATCAGGCTGGGCAGCGGGCAGAAGCGCATCAGGCTGGGCAGTGGCACATCAGGCTGGGCAGTGGGCAGCGGCGAATCAAGCTGGGCAGTGGCACATCAGACTGGGCAGCGGCGCATCAGGCTGGGCAGAGGCGCATCAAGCTGGGCAGCGGCACATCAGGCTGGGCAGCGGCACATCAGGCTGGCAGTGGGCAGAGGCGCATCAAGCTGGGCAGCAGGCAGAGGCACATCAACCTGGGCAGCGGGCAGAGGCACATCAAGCCGGGCAGCGGGAATGGAACCACCAGGCAGGGCATCAGGAACGGGACCACCAGACAGGGCATCAGGAACGGGACCACCAGACAGGGCATCGGGAACAGGACCACCAGGAACTGGATCGTCAGGCTGGATATCAGGAACTGGATCATCAAGCAGATCATCGAGCATCGGATCATCAGGCTGGACATCGGGCACCGGAACAGGCAGAGGCACTGGAACAACAGGCTGGACAGCGGACACTGGGCACCAGAACAACAGGCTGGACAGTGGGCAGAGGAACCAGAATATCAGGCTGGACAGCAGATACCAGAACATCAGACTGGAAAGTGGGCACCAGATCAGGCTGGACAGCAGGCAGGCGCACCAGAACATCAGGATGGACAGCGGCACTGGAACATCAGACTGGAAAGCGGGCTCCAGGAACATCAAACTGGAAAGCAGGCACCAGATGAGGCTGGACAGCAGACAGAGGCATAGAACACCAGGCTGGAAAATGGGCACCAGACCATTAGACTGGAAAGCGGGCACCGGAACATCAGGCAGGAAAGCGGGCACTGGAACATTAGATTGGAAAGTGGGCACCAGAACAGCAGGCTGGAAAGCGGCCACCGGAACCTCAGACTGGAAAGCGGGCACCAGATCATCAGGCCAGACAGCAGGCACCAGATCATCAGGCCGGACAGTGGGCACTGTTCATCAGACTGGGCAGCTGACCCCGGAACATCAGACTGGACAGGGGGCACCGGAACATCAGACTGGAGAGCAGGCACTGGAAAATCAGACTGGAAGGCGGGCACTGGAACATCAGACTGGAAGGCGGGCACTGGAACATCAGACTGGAAAGCAGGTACCGGAACATCAGACTGGAAAGCGGGCACCAGATCATCAGGCTGGAAAGCGGGCACTGGGACAGCAGGCTGGACAGCAGGCACTGGAACAGCAGGCTGGAAATCCGGCACTGAAACAGTAGGCTGGAGCAGATCAGCTGGTGTGGAGGCAGGATTGGATAATGGCAGGATTGTATGGGTTGGGAAAAACTTCTGTTTCTTTTTGGGTTTAGCCACTGAAGACTTGTATGTGGATACAGGGCTGTAGGTAGTGGGTGCAGCTGATGGAAGTGAAGAGCAGAAGAATGGTAAAACAGGGAGCAGAGGAGAGATTTAGTGGAACTGTTGCAGGCGGCAGAGAAGTAGAAGGGTTAAAGGCACGGTAGGTGCAGCTGGTGGAAACAGGGTACTGGTATTTAATTGGTAGCAGGGTATATTGGGCAGCAACTTTAGGTGAAAGAGGAAGACATCCCAGCAGGCTGGTATCTAGCCACAGAAATGGGTGGTTGGGAGCTGACAGAGGCTGAGCACAACAAACTTGGCCAGGCCTGTAATAATGATTGCGCATAATCAGATTTGCACACCGCTCGTCTGACCAAAGACTGCACTGAATCAATACATTCCACAAGCACCTGTTGAGGACAAGGTGAGTATGGCTCAAAGAAAAAGGCTGAGTCATCCTCCAATAGCCAAACCAAAGACTCCACCTGAGCTGCACTAAAAGGGGGCGTATAATCATCACCTCCACTAGAGGCATAAGACAGGGCCAACTCTGCACAAATCTGAATGAGTGGTTGAACATCCTCAAACAGAAAACTGCCCTGATCAAAGAAAACGTGAGCCAGACGGATACATTCTAACAACTGCTCTCTAGTGTGCTCTCTCAACGTCTCAATACAAAAATCTCTGTCATCTGTTGCCAAGAGTGAAAAATACAAAATATCTTCCAGATGCATGTTGCAGTAATTGAGCAAGTGCTCAGACTTAATTCCCTGGTGCAGCTGATCTGATTGTGTGACTTCAGAATTCTGTCAGGGATGCCATACACAGGCATCCAGCACTGGGTGATCAGATCGATGGGCTGCACTTAAAGCGGAGTTCCACCCAAAAATGGAACTGCCGCTTTAAGTGCAGGTGACCTCCTGAAATGCCACATTTGGAGCGGATACCCTCTTTTTAGAGGTATCCAACTGCCACTTCCTCCCGGGGCTCTGTGGCACCGGAAGGAAGATCACCTCACCCCCTTCCTCCCTGAAATCTTCTGGGACATGTCACAGGTTCCAGAAGATTGCCCGGCCAGTCACAGTGTGCAGCTCGGCTTGTGCATGTGTGGTGCGTGCCTGGCTGTGAAGCCACAGCCGGGCACCCACAGTAAGAATACCGGCACCGTGGAGGGGAGGGGGAGAGGAGCGGGGCTTCGTATGCCCATATCGCTGGACCATGAGACAGGTGAGTGTTCGATTATTAAAAGTCAGCAGCTACACTTTTTGTAGCTGCTGACTTTTCATTATTTTTTTTTTTTCGGCGGAACTCCGCTTTAAGCAATCAGGAACAAAAGAGTGAAAAAGGTATATTTATTAACAAAAAGACACACGTTCAAACCAAACAACAGCAAACCATAAACAAGTAATGAATACAAAGAACACAGCAAACCCCAAATAACACCTAACTAAGCACTTTATACAAATGGAAAAACACATAGGCAAATAGGGATAATTGAAAAGGGGAACAGAAGCCAGGTACGGGGAAACAGACCGTAATGGGGGCAAGGGACAGGTCTCAGGGTCAGGATACAGAGTCCAGGAGAAAAGACAGGAACTGATTAAGGAACCGATAGGGATAAGGCTTGCAGGGGGAATTGTGAAGCCCTGAGCCTTGGTGAAGGGCGGGTTTATATAGTCCAGCAGTCCCACATCAGGTGTGGCTTGATTGTCAGTTAACATCTTGGCTGGGAGACACCTGCTGGTGGCAATCAGAACTACATCCCTTGGTGCTAAACGCAATAGTGCTACCAGCAGGTGAACCAAGCAATGACACGGTTCCTGACACATTTGCGTAGTAATGGCTTTCTTCTAGGGACTCGACCATGCAGCCCATCTTTCTTCAAGTGTCTCCTTATTGTGCATCTTGAAACAGCCACACCACATGTTTTCAGAGAGTCCTGTGTTTCACCTGAAGTTATTTGTGGGTTTTTCTTTGCATCCCGAACAATTTTCCTGTAAGTTGTGGCTAAAAGTTTAGTTGGTCTACCTGACCGTGGTTTGGTTTCATTAGAACCCCTTATTTCCCACATCTTGATTAGAGTTTGAACACTGTTGATTGGCATTCTCAAATCCTTGGATATCTTTTTATATTCCTTTGCCTGTGTACAGTTCAACTACCTTTTCCCACAGATCCTTTGACAATTCTTTTGCTTTCCCCATGACTCAAAATTCAGAAACGTCAGTGCTGCACTGGATGAAAGATGCAAGGGTCTGTCAGGAGTCCAGAAACACATTGACCTTTTATACACACACACACACACTGATTACAAGCAAACAGATCACAGGTGAGGATGGTTACCTTTTAATAGCCATTCAAACCCTTTTGTGTCAACTTTTGTGCATGTTATCAGGCCAAAATCACCAGGGTATGTAAACTTTTGATCAGGGTCATTTGGGTAGTTTGTTTTCATCTGGCCAAGAAATCATAAATTCTGCCAGAGTATATAAACTTATAAACACAAGTGTGTGTATGTATATATATATATATATATACCGTATTTATCGGCGTATAACACGCACTTTTTTCCCCTTAAAATCAGGGGAAAATCGCGGGTGCGTGTTATACGCCGATCCCCTGCGATCCTGACCTGTCAGAATTAAAAAATCGCTGACCGCGATTTGAAAATGGCGCCGCCGGCGCCGAAATACACAGTGCCGGTCCTCGGCTCTTCTCGGCGGCTTTCGGTTTCACTCGAGCGCCGCCCGAACCTAGCCGAGTATACTCGGCTAGTTTCGGATAGCTCCGCTCACCGTCCGAGTGGAACCGAAAGTAAACGAGAGCCGCCGAGAACCGGCTCTGTGTATTTCGGCGCCGGCGGCGCCATTTTCAAATCGCGGTCGGCGATTTTGAAGCTCACAGGCTTCAGCAAGGCTGGACTGGGGCAAGGCTGGACTGGGGCAAGGCTGGACTGGACACTGGGGAAGGCTGCACTGACATGGCTGCACTGGACACTGGGGAAGGCTGCACTGACATGGCTGCACTGACATGGCTGCACTGACATGGCTGCACTAGCAAGGCTGCACTGACATGGCTGCACTGACATGACTGCACTAGCAAGGCTGCACTGACATGGCTGCACTGGCAAGGCTGCACTGGCAAGGCTGCACTGACATGGCTGCACTGACAAGGCTGCACTGACAAGGCTGCACTGGGCAAGGCTGGACTGGGGCAAGGCTGCACTGAGAAGGCTGCAATGATGGGCATTTAAATGTAAGTTTTTTTCCCTTCAACTTCCCTCCTAAAAGTTTTTTTTCCTTAAAATTCCCTCCTAAATTGAGGTGCGTGTTATACGCCGGTGCGTGTTATACGCCGATAAATACGGTATTTATATATATATATATATATATATATATATATATATATATATATATATATATATATATATATATATAAATAAAACAAGCTAAAGGGAGAGTTGGACATGTAGATATGCTCAAGCAGGAAGCAATATACATTCCCCCGGAAGTGAATCTGAACACAGGAAGTAGGTGTGTGGTTTTACCCCATATCATTTCTACATCTATACATACATGACCCACACAAACACCACCCCATTTAAAAAAAAAAAATCGCAAAGAACCTAATTTGCAAATGAGGATCATATCTTCCTCAGAGAACAGTGAGCAGGGCATGATGGTGGGAAGGAATTAGCAGCAGTACAACCAACTTCCTGGAGGGGCAGGATGTATTTCCTGTGTGCTGGCCGTCGCTTCCAGTAAACAGATATGCGCCATGGCCACCTATATATGCGCATCTACCATTCTCGCATATATTGGCAGGACTAGAAGTTTCTTGGCGAATAATAGGAAAGCAGATGCAGATTTCCTGGACTGGAATCCCAAATGTTTCTATTGAAAGGCAACTGCTGTTTTCTATTAAACAAGGCCGAAATAGGCCATTGACATTCATCATAGCTGAACTCCGGAAAGTGTGTCTTTGCAAAGTCTAACTAAAGGAAATACTTTATTAATTTTGCTTGGGGTTAGAGTGCAGAGGGATTTGAAGGCTTGTCAGTTTTTGGGGCTATCTGCGCCATGAGCTGCTGAAAGTAGTTTCTGACCTCACCTCCAAAC
Source organism: Aquarana catesbeiana (assembly GCF_042186555.1). Lineage (NCBI taxonomy): Eukaryota > Metazoa > Chordata > Amphibia > Anura > Ranidae > Aquarana > Aquarana catesbeiana. The sequence continues at coordinate 537,111,002 of NC_133324.1, read as the reverse complement.
TACACTTCTGTGAATGACGGCAGAGGTTCGAGTCCAAGAATGTAGTGATATGGCATAAAATGCAAGGTGTGAATGATGGTTCCTAACTACCTGTTCATAAATTCTGTTCTTGGTAAAATCGGTCCTACCTCCTGCTTTCCTTTCATTCGGCACACATTTATATCTTGGAAGCTTGATTTCCAGATGAATTTCTGTGTAAGAAAATCAAAGTTTACTAATGTAGTAAAGATCAGAAAAAACATACATTTAGAGCCCTTTTACACTGGGGTGGTGGGGGCAGTAGCAGTAAAGCGCTGCTAGTTTTAGCATGGCTTTAGCGCTGTGATAGCAGCGCTTTGACGCTGCTATTCGGGCGGGAGCGGGTGTTTTTAACCCCCTAGAAGGGGTTAAGAAGGGTTAAAGGCGCCGTGTAGTGCCGCTGCCGAAGCGCTTTTGGAGGCGCTTCAGCAGCGCTGCCCATGCATTCCAATGAGCAGGGGCGGTATAGGAGCAGTGTATGCACTGCTTGCAAACCGCCCCAAAGATGCTACTTGCAGGACTTTTTCTAATGTCCTGCAAGCGAACTACCTCAGTGTGAAATCACTCAGGCTTTCACACTGGGACTGCAGATGAGGCATTTTTGAGGCACTATCTCTAGCGCTAAAGCGCCTAAAAAATGCCCCAGTGTAAAAGGGGTCTTAAAGAGAATTAGGAAAATAAGGAAAAGAGGAAATAGAGATTACCACAGACCTATATACCCCTTACAGACTCGCACAATTTTTACATTTCAGCAAATGGTCTATTAAAATATGATTTGTGACACTGAAACCAGACCACAAACATTTTTTGGGGAAATATTACTAAGAAAAAGGAAACAATGTGGTACTGCAGGAAAGGCAACAATGTAGCTAGCCCCTTGGTATTAAAACATACAAAAATACAACACTGTCTCTCAGTCTGCATTATACACTCACACAAACCAATTCAGTATCAACAAAAAAGTTTTCACAATGAGCAAAGCACATTACTACTACATGAAAAAACATATCCAAGAAGTCTTGTGCACCTCTCCATAGATATCTCACACTTGATCCTAAGTCCAAAGAGCAAAGTAATGTTATAATGGTTTAGCAAACCATTCTCTGCTCTATTCATTGCATCCCAGAAAATAGTGTTGCTTCCCTTGACACACAGGAAAGGAAATTTGCTAAGCTTAAGAGCACCTGTCACATGGAAAACTCATGGCATTCTTGTATCTAATGGCAGGAATACACGATAAGAAAATTTCCATTCTGCGAATGATCGGCTGATTTTCTACTTGTTGATGCCCAGCAAGTATTACCTGATATCGCTATTGTGAGCGAAAAAGACCAATTGAAAAAAATGGAAAAATTGTGTAGTATCATTTGCGAACTAACAATATTTTATTTGCTGGTGTGAAGGTCATCCATAATACATCTCTTGAACATTATCACGCATGAGCAGAACTAGTAGATGACCCCATTTGTACATGAGACGTCAACGCTACGTATGAAATCGATTGCTCTTTTAAAGATTTTTTTTGATTGGTTAATGTTGGCAATGATTTCGACCAACGAACGTTGTTTCGTTGGTCGGCGGTTGAGCGATTGGTCAATTTTCCAACCCTGTATTCATGCTATTAGGCTCGATTCACATCTATGCATGTTGCTTTTGAGCGTTTCTGCAGTGCTTTTTGCTGTGCTTTCTGCATTTTTGTAACCGTGTTTTTACCACGATTTTGTGTTTTTGCGTGTTTTTTGGGGGGCTTTTTTACATTTGCTGTATATAACTGGCTGCTAAGGAGTGGGTTGGGAAGCTGTCCGCCACGTCCTTAACAACCGATGAGTCATTAGCTGTCAGCGGTCTTCCCTGCTGACAGCTGAATGTACAAAAAAAAAAATTGCCGGCTAAAAAAAATTCACAAAAAAACGGCGGTATGGATTTGGAGGGGACACCCCCATGCCAAAATTTTAAAAAAATTGGCGTGGGGGCCCCCCAAAATCCATACCAGACCCTTATCCGAGCATGCAGCCCGGTAGGTCAGGAAAGGGCTCTGCGCCCCCCACCCAAAAGCAACTTGCCCCCCATGTTGATGGGGACAAGGGCCTCTTCCTGACAACCCTGTGCAGTGGTTGTCGGGGACAGCAGGCGGGGGGGCTTATCATAATCTGGAAGCCCCCTTTAACAAGGGGACCCTCAGATCCCTCCCCCTATGTGAATGGGTATCGAGTACATCATACCCCTACCCATTCACCAAAAAAGCAGTGAAATGTAAAAAAAAAAAACAAGAGCCGGTATTTGACAAGTCTTTTTATTAAAAAAATAGCTCCGAGCTGTCTTCTCCCCAAACAGTCTTCTCCCAGAGCTGTCCTCCCGAGCCGTCTTCTCCCCAGGCCATCTTCTCCCAGAGCTGTCTTCTCCCGCGCCGCTGTCTTCTTCCTCGCCACCAGTTACCCGCTAAAAACAAAAAAGTTGTCTCTTGTCCTGAGGCTGTCTTCCTCTGTTGTGACGTCCGCTGCTGTCTGACATCTTTTATATAGCCATGGGGTAAGGCCATCCGATGACGTCACCCTTAGAGCCAGCCCTTGTGACGTCACAAGAGGGTGGGCTCTCCAGGTGATGGCATTGGATGACCATGCCCTATGGCTATATAAGAGATGTCAGACAGCAGGGGATGTCACAACGTGTCAAATTGCATTAAAATCGCAGTAAAAACACAGTACTTGCACTTTGGATGTGGGTCCATTGAAGTCTATTACATGCAAAACAATCCATTTTATGGGAAAAAAGTCCCCGACCCTTTCCAAAAATGCAGAAGCACAAAAATGCATTGATGTGAACATGTTCCATAGGAACCCATGTTAAAAAAAATTCTCTGCATTTCTGCAGAATGAAAAAACATCAAAAAACGCATTCGTGTAAATGGAGCCTAATGCCGCGTACACACAATCGGACTTCTCGTTGGAAAAAGATATGACGGCTTTTCCAACGGGATTCTGCTCAAGTTTGCCTTGCATACACATGGTCACGCAAAAGTTCGCTGAACTTACGACCATCAAGAACGCGGTGACGTACAACACTACGAGGAGCCGAGAAAATTAAGTTCAATGCTTCTGAGCATGCGTCTAATTGTTTCCGAGCAAGCGTAGAAATTTTGCGCGTCAGAATTGCCACAGACGATCGCATTTTCGTATAGGAACTTTTCCCAACCGAAAAATTAAGAGCATGCTCTCAATCTTTTGCTGGCTGGAATTCGGCCAGGAAAAGTCCGATGGAGCATACACACGGTTGACTTTTCCGACGAAAAACTCTCATCGGTCTTTTGCGGGCCGAAATTCCGAGCGTGTGTACGCAGCAAAAGGCCCGGTTCACACTGGTGCAGCATGGGATCCAACTTGTGAGAGCACAATACGCATGACATGTCAAATGACACAAGTTGCTCCGACTTTAGAAAAGGTTCCTGCACTACTTTGGTTCGACTTTGATACGACTTCAATGCCATAAAGTGTAAAAAGTCACATTTAGGGTCAGTTCACACTGGTCCGACATGCGCTCCGACTTCCAGAGCACAATATGATAAAATCGTATGACATGTCAAAATCAATGGTTCCCTATGAGAGTGGTCTTAACTGGTCCAACTTGTGTCTTGTACAGATGTGCCAGCAGGTGGCCAGACCTCATTTCTCCCTCTGCTATAAGCTCATTGTCACTTCAATGACCATAAACTTATAGCAGAATTGTTCAGCAGACGGAACAATTCTATACCTCTGATCAGTGGATTACAATCCGCTGATCAGAGTTATTAACCTCAAATGTGACAGTCCCCACCCATGCCACCACATGGGTGGGGACGCATGCGATCCGACTTCCGCAAAACCTGATCCCCTGCAGCTACCATGATAAGCCGGCATCCCTCCTATTCCCCTCCCGCCATCTTCAGGAGCTGCATGGGGCTTAGGGGGATTCAGATGTGTGTCCCCCACCAGTAAGATCGCCCACCGTACCAGCCCCCGCACCCGTGATCCATCCCTGCTCTGAGCCGCATCCCTCCTTCCCCTCCCGCCGCCTGCAGCTTCTGCTTGCACTAAGCTCCAGCGAGCTGTCAGGCTGGGGAGCAAGGGGGGGAGCGATGTGGGTGGGGGTGAAGTTGGGGCTTGGGGGGCTGGGTAAACATGTGTTTACCAGCCCCGTCCCTGTAGTACAGTGGAAATAGGCAGCGATTTGCTCCTACAGTAGGTGACCGTAATATTGTGTCAATCTTGCCACTGTTATCAGCGAGATTTGACATTTGACATCTGAGCCGAGCTGGCTCGCTCATCAGGAAAGGAAAACTGTGTTTTTTCCTTTCCCGATAAGGATTGCTGACAGGTGTCTGGTATGAATCATGAGGGGGAACGCCGCACCAAATTTTAAATAAAAAACCGTCATGAGTTCCCCTCCAGGGGCATACCAGGCCCTTAGGTCTGGTATGGATTTTAAGGGGAACTGACTACGCCGAAAAAACGGCATGGGGTCCCCCCAAAATCCATACTGGACCCTTATCCGCGCACACAGCCCGGCCGGTCAGGAAAGGGGGTGGGGACGAGCGAGCACCCCCTCCCTCCTGAACTGTACCAGGCCGCATGCCCTCAACATGAGGGGTGGGTGCTTTGGGGCAGGGGGGCGCCCTGCAGCCCCCACCCCAAAGCACCTTGTCCTCATGTTGCTGAGGACAAGGGCCTCTTCCCGACAACCCTGGCCGTTGGTTGTCGGGGTCTGCGGGCAGAGGGCTTATCGGAATCCGGGAGCCCCCTTTAATAAGGGGGCCCCCAGATCCCGGCCCCCCACCCTATGTGAATGAGTATGGGGTACATCGTACCCCTACCCATTCACCTGGGGGAAAAAGTGTCAATAAAAAAACACACTAGACAGGTTTTTAAAGTAATTTATTAGGCAGTTCCGGGGGTCTTCTTCTGACTTTGGGGGTCTTCTTCCGACTTCTCCGCTGTCTCCGGCCTCTTCTCCCAGTGTCTGGTTCTTCTCCCGCTCTCCGGCCTCTTCTCCTGGTGTCCGGTTCTTCTGCCGGGCTCCTCCACTATCGTCTGCTCTTTTGCTAGTGGTGGCCCAGTCTTCTCCTTCGTCTTGTTCCCTCTTCCCTTCTTCCGATGACGTCACAGTCCCATCATGCCCCTGGACTGTGACGTCATAAGGGGGCGGGGTCACCAGGTGACATCACCCAGTGACCACACCCCATGCCTATATAAGTCGTTGCGCACCTCGCACACAGCATTACAGCGGGAGAGAGCGTCGTGTCAATATCGGAAGAAGAGAAGAGGGAACAAGATGACGGAGAAGACCGGGCCACCACTAGCAAAAGAGCGGCAGAAGATAGCGGAGGAGCCCGGCAGAAGAACTGGACCCTCTTCTCTTCTTCCAATGTTGACACGACGCTCTCTCCCGCTGTAATGCTGTGTGCGAGGTGCGCAACGACTTATATAGGCATGGGGCGTGGTCACTGGGTGATGTCACCCGGTGACCCCGCCCCTTATGACGTCACAGTCCCGGGGCATGATGGGACTGTGACGTCATCGGAAGAAGAGAAGAGGGAACAAGACGACGGAGAAGACTGGGCCACCACTAGCAAAAGAGCAGACGATAGCGGAGGAGCCCGGCAGAAGAACCGGACACCAGGAGAAGAGGCCGGAGAGCGGGAGAAGAACCAGACACTGGGAGAAGAGGCCGGAGAGAGCAGAGAAGTTGGAAGAAGACCCCCAAAGTCGGAAGAAGACCCCCAGAACTGCCTAATAAATTACTTTAAAACCTGTCTAGTGTGTTTTTTTATTGACACTTTTTCCCCCAGGTGAATGGGTAGGGGTACGATGTACCCCATACTCATTCACATAGGGTGGGGGGGCCGGGATCTTATTAAAGGGGGCTGCCGGATTCCGATAAGCCCTCCGCCGCAGACCCCGACAACCAATGGCCAAGGTTGTCGGGAAGAGGCCCTTGTCCTCATCAACATGGGAACAAGGTGCTTTGGGGTGGGGGCCATAGGGTGCACCCCTGCCCCAAAGCGCCCACCCACCATGTTGAGGGCATGCAGCCTGGTACGGTTCAGGAGGGGGGCGCTCGCTCGTCCTCACCCCCTTTCCTGACCGGCCAGGCTGCGTACTCGGATAAGAGTCTGGTATGGATTTTGGGGGAACCCCCCACGCCGTTTTTTCGGCGCAGGGGGTTCCCCTTAAAATCCATACCAGACCTAAGGGCCTGGCATGCCCCTGGAGGGGAACCCATGCCGGTTTTTTATTTAAAATTTGGCGCGCCTTTTCCCCTCATGGTTCATACCAGACACCTGTCAGCAATGCTTGTTGCTCATCGGGAAAGGAAAAAAACGCAGTTTTCCTTTCCCGATGAGTGAGCCAGCGCGAGATGCACAGTACCCTGTCGCCGAGAATCACATTCTCGCGGTCAGGTACTGTATGTCCACTGAACAGCTGATACATAGTAAACCACGAGTGTTACAGACTGTCATTTTATGAATGAATTAGAAATCTATATACAGATTCTTTATTCATTTAAGTAACGTGCTGCAGAGAAAGGGACTATCTTCAGTCCTTTTCTCTGTCTCAAAAAAGAGATATGGGGGTCTGTTTAGACCTCTGATATCCCACCAGAGACCCCCCCCCCCAAAAAAAATTGTAAAAATAACTACAACAAATTTAAAAAAGTAAAAAAATAAAATTTAAAAAACATAGTAAGACTCAGTGGCGGCTGGTTCTAAACTTTTTTTGGGGGGTGGCAAACAAAACCCCCCCAGATCCGCCCACACTCAGCCTCTCCACAGTGATGGACCCTCCACGGCTTCCTCAGCTTCTCCTCCCGGCCAACCGATCCATCCTGATTGTCCAGGAGGAGAAGCCAGAAGACAATAGCAAATGTTAATTCGGTATTGTCAAAAGTGAGTGGGTTCGGGGTGCAATGCTCTACGCCCCAAGCCCAACCTTTTTCAAGCCAATTAGAGCCTCAGGCTCTAATCATGTGGCTTGGGAATAGTTAGTCTGGTTGAAAAAAGACACAAGTCCATCTAGTTCAACCAATAGTTAATTCATGTCAATTGGGATGCAGTGGCAGCACAGTCACAGATGCTGCTCCCAATCTGACATCCGTGTGGGTGCACAATCTCGAACACAGACAGTGTGATCTCAGGGACATGCACCCAGACCCACATGAATGCAGAGCTGCTGATAGAAATCACAGGGCCACGTACAGCCTACCTGATAGCCCCCCAAAACAGAAAATATCAAAGCGATATTTTGCTAAAAAATACACTAAAATCATTAGAAGACACAAACTTAACATAACTTACAAAAATTCAGCTAAATCTAAAATAAAAAACTGTACTGAGGCAATAAATAAAGCTCTGTGTATGAATGAGGTACTGGGGCTCATTTACATGGGCAATGTAGCCTGTACAGTGTGAATCAGTGGATTGATGGTGGCTGGAGCCATCTGGAGTTGTATACAGGCATCCTATGTTACATTCTGGTGACACAGTGGCTGTACGAACACATCTGCAGGTCCTAATTTGAAAGTTGTGTGGGTGCAGGTGTAGGGCCCCTAACATGGATAGTGAGCATTTTAGGACCCTCACCCACACCTACACTCCTGTCAAATTAAAACTTAAAGCTGTATCCCCACAGAGTAACAGGCAGCTTCAGTCGCATGAACAAACCACTCATTCACACGGCCAGAGTACCTGTGTGAATGAACCTTCTTTATTTTTTTTATTCATACGATTTTTTTTTATTACTTTTAGCCCGGGTTCACACCATAATGCGCTGCGGACCGCACAGGAGCGCTGTGCGTCCCTGTTCATTGTTTCAGGGACGAATCAGGGCCGATTCTATCGGTGCGCACCGCAGCCGCCCCGGAGATATGTGAACCGGCTCCATAGGGAGCCGGTCACATTCTCCTGCTATGCGAATTAGATGTGCGGAAACGCACATCTAATTCGCATAGGTGTGAACCCGGGCTTAAACTATTTTTTGACAACCCTGTTGGGTAGATGAATGAACAGGGAGTGCTCTGTACACAGGTCCCCTGCTCATTCACAAACTGAAGAATAGTAAACACTGTGCTTGAGTTATGCATGAACACAGCAAGTGATTGGTACTGATCACTCACTATGTTCATTGAGGAAAGGAAGGGGTTGGTAAATATGACATATTTACCACCCCCACCACCACCCACTCTCCATCCTGAAATAATCCCTCTGTGTGCCCACAGCAGCTGACGGGGGAGAGAGAAGAGGAGAAGCCGGCATATGTGGGGGGAGGGGGTGTCACAGAGGGATTGGAGCTGCAGGAATAGGGGGGTGTTGGTTTGGATTCTGGACAGGGAGGTTGATCAGTGCGGGGGGGGCAATTACTGGAACTGCAGCAGCTGAAAGCTGGAGGAAGAGAAAGGAGAAGCTGGTTGCGCTACAGGGGGAGCATGGGGGATTGTTTATTGATCCTAATTCATATGACTGATGTGAATGTACAATGTATATGTAAAGCGCTGCGTAAATTGACGGCGCTATATAAGTACCTGAAATAAATAAATAAATAAATATTCATAGAAAAAAACTAAATTATGAATCTTATAACGATGCTAGATCTAAGCTATAGGCTAGTGATAAAAAATGGGGCACATTAACCAAATCAATCAGTAAAGGGTTAAATAGAAGTGGTTGAGTAGTGATACATTGATTTGCAGAGGGAACTGAGTCTGTAACAGGTGATGACAGTGTAGAGAGGGAGAAGAAGCAATGTTGCATTGGATAGGGGAATGAGAAATTTGTAACAGTGAACAGATGGGGAACCTGACTAGGGGAGAGGATTGGGATGCCCAGCTACATGAAGAACACTGAGCAGCACTGGTAGAAAATAAAAGACATCTATAGGAACTAAATTATTATTAATATACAGGGATGTAGCTGTTTGGGGGTGACTGTGCCAGGGGGGAGCGGAGCAGATAAGAATATAAACGCTGATAAGTTGGAGCAACAGGATCGACTGTGAGACAGGATAGATGAGATGAGCCGAGGAGTCACGGAGTAAAAGACTGAGAGTGCAGGGAGACTAACCTGGGCATAATCAATGGGACTAAGTAGGGAGAAAGATTGGCGCATGATTGCAGGGATTAGGGCCAATATATAAGAGGGAGAGTGAGCAGTGAAAGTGTCACGAGGGCCACGTACCTGTTGTGAGACCGAAGTAGTGGGGAGGCCTCCCTTACACCTCGGGTACTTAAAGCCTCTGGAGATGGAGACAGAGACTTGTGGGGACACCGAGTGGCAGGGGTGCCAAGGGTGCGGAGCACCGTGCAAGCCTTAGTCCAGTTGGGCAACGAAGTATAAAAGGGTTAATCAGAAGAAGAATGGTCGAGTTCCAAGCTGGGGTCGCTTCCAATCTGGCAGCTGAGTACAAAAGGGGCAAAGAAGTAGAATGGTTAAGCTACAAATCCGAGGTCAAAGGCAAGCAGCAATCAAGAGTAGTCAAACAGGTTTCCAGGTCACAACATGTTCAGACAGATCACACACTAGCACAGGAACAAGGGGGGACTGAAGATAATACAGTAATCCAGTAATAATCTAGTAATTTGGCAGTGTCTGTCTGGGCTGGGCTTATGTAGGGAAGTTTGAGGTCACTTCCTGTGCGCCTCCTGGGTTTTTTGCCGCCTTTTTTCTATTGGGTTGAGGTCACTTCCTGCGTGCGTCCTGGGCATTTTCCTGCCCTTTTCCATCAAGTCTTCTGCGCAGGTGCGGGTTGGCGCCCTGAAGCGTCTTCGGCTCATGTTCAGTTGGCACGGATTTCCTCTTGTGGCAACGCACCATTGGTGCATGCATAGTAAGCTGTGGACTCTTACAGAGCCCCACCCGAAGGGGCGGGCTCCGGATGCCCGTCCTGGATAAAGCTCGCAGAAAGAACTGCCGGAGAAGATGTGGAGCATGGATATGCAACTCGGATTCCCAGGAATTCTCTTCTGGGCCGTAACCCCTCCACTTCACCAGAAATTGCCATCTGCGGCCCCTTCTACGGCAGTCCAGGATGTCCTCCACCTCGTACTCCTCAATCCCTTTAATCATAGGAGGGAGGCAGAGGACGGGCCCCACATTCCCCAAAGGGGTTCGGGGGCCACGGGCTTCAAGAGGGAGGCATGGAAGACAGGGTGGATTCGGTAAGTTGAGGGCAGTTTGAGTTTGTGGACCACAGGGTTGAATCGGGACAGGACAGGGAAGGTCCCAATGAACTTAGGGCCCAATTTCTTGGAGGGACAGGCCTGGTAGACAGCCAAACCTTGTCTCCCGGTTGAAGATCCAGGTCCCCCCACCGCCTTCGATCATAGATAGTCTTGTAATCCAGCTGTACCATGGCCATGGTATCCTTTAGGAGCTCTAAGAATGAAGGTACTGTTCAAGAGTTTGGTTTGGGCGTCCCGTTTGTCCATTGGTCTGAAGGTGGTAGGCCGAAGAGTAGTGGTTCTCGATGTCTAGAGCAAGGCAGAGCTCCTTCCAGAATTTAGAGGTGAATTGGACCCCACGATCCGATACAATATTGCTGGGGATCCCATGGAGGCATATGATCTCCTTGATAAAAGCTTGAGCTGTTTCTGGGGCGGAGGGAGTGCCAGTCATAGGAATAAAATGAGCCATTTTTGTAAGGCGTTCCACAACAACAAATATGGATGTAAACCCAGAGGGTGGTTGCTCCACTATGTAATCCATGCTGATCTGTTCCCAGGGTCTGAAGGGAACAGGCAGGGGGCGAAGGAGACCCCATGATTTACTCTTTTCCGTTTTGCTGTGATTGCATACCGGGCAGGAATTGACGTAAGTGTGGCAGTCTGCCTTGAGCATAGGCCACCAAAAGGTTCGCAAAAGCAGATCGGTGGTTTTGGTCACCCCAAAATACTGTGCTAACTTGTTGTTATGGCAGAGTTTGAGCACAGGAACTCTCAGTTGAAGGGGCACAAACACAGCATGGTCATGGAAGAAAAGTCTGTCCTTTTCTTGCAGATGTTCTCCTGAGGACAATTGGTCTAGAGAGGAGGCCAGTTTAATTCTGGACAAGATGTCATCCGTAAGTAGGAAGAAATTATAGGCAGGGAGTATCATGTCCGTTGTTGGCGAGTTATCTGATGTGGGATACATGAGGGATAGAGCATCAGGTTTACAATTCTTGGATCCTGGACGGTACGTGATATGCATTTGAAATCGGGTGAAGAAGAGAGCCCATCTGGCTTGTTTAGGTCTGAGACGTTTAGCTGTACGGAGGTATTCCAAATTCCTATAATCAGTGTAGACAAGTATAGGGTGCGAGGCTCCTTCCAATAGATATTGCCATTCTTCCAGGACCAGTTTAATAGCAAGGAGTTCCCAGTCCCCTACATCATAGTTCCTTTCGGCTGGGGACAACTTCCTGGAAAAGAAGGCAACAGGATGCAAGATGGCTGTGGTTTTGTGGCGCTGAGAAAGGACTGCCCCAACCGCAATCTCTGAAGCATCGACCTCCAAAACGTAAGGCAGGGCTAGGTCGTGATGACGAAGGCTTGGGGAAGAGGTGAATTGTTTCTTGAGTTTCTCGTAAGCATTTTGTGCTGAGGGGGACCACAGAAAACTGCTGTTTTGCTTGGTGAGTTGAAATTATTGACAAGAAGCCTTTGATGAATCTTCTATAAAAATTGGCGAATCCCACGAACCTCTGGACGCTCTTACGGGCTGAGGGTACTGGCCATTCAAGAACTGCAGTTACCTTCTGGGGGTCCATGGAGATGCCAGAAGTCGAAATAACGAGGCCAAGGAATTGTATGGTATCTTTCTCAAACTCACATTTTTCAAGCTTGGCATAGAGTTTATGGGCTCAGAGGCGAAAAAGGACTTTTCGCATGTGGATATGATGTGCCTTGAGGGAAGGTGAATAAACAAGGACGTCATCTAAGTACACTATCATTAAGAGGTCAAGAAAATCCCAAAAGTTGACGTTCACCAATTGTTGGAAAGTTGCTGGAGAGTTACATAGCCCAAATGGCATGACCAAATACTGAAAATGGCCAAACCTAGTATGAAAGGCTGTTTTCCTCTCTTATCCGTATTAAATTGTAGGCCCCCCGTAGGTCCAATTTTGAGAAGACCTTAGTGGTGCGGAACCTCTGAATGAGCTTAGGGACTAGAGGAAACAGGTATCGATTATTGATTGTGATACTGTTTAATTCTCTGTAGTCGATACATGGTCTTAAAGAATGGTCCTTGTTTTCCACAAAGAAAAGTTATCATTTTAGTTGTTATCTGTGGAAAGGGGTTGGACCATCAAACAGGCTCATTGTGGGAAACAGTGGTGTAAGCAATAGGGTGAGCCGAAAGACACAACTTCAGTGAACCAATCAATCTGTGGCTGGTGCTGTCGAAGCCACAGTAACCCCAAAATAACCAGAAAAATGGGGGAAGAAATCACGTCCAGACGAAGATATTCCTGATGGTCTGCTTCGGTGGTGGCCAATATGAGGGTGGTCTCATGGGTTAAGGGACCCAAGGTTGGTGTGGAGCCATCTGCTAGATGAATGGTAAATAGCTGGGGCTTCTTGCATACTGGGATTCCATACTTTTTGGAGAAGTGGATGTCAATAAAGCAGCTGCAAGCCCCAGAGTCAATAATGACTGCTACTCGGATTATCCTTCCCGGTATCTGCAAAGAGAGGCAGAGAGTGAGATGTGAGGATTTAATAATGAAATAGATGGGGGTTTGATCCACTTACTCGGCCTAATGGGACATCCCTGAAGAAAAGGACCTGCTCCACCACAATACAGACATAAATTGTTCAGGGGACAGCATTGTCACTCTTCGGGTGCATGAACTAAGCCGAGTTGCATTGGTTCTGCGTCATGAATTGGGGTTGATGCGTGGGTCTCAGGGGTTCTCAGGTGTGGAGCCATGGGTACTCGTAGGAGCACCCGTGTGGGACGGGCCATAACGGATCGTTCTCTACGATGTTCTCTGAGTCTGCGATCAAGCTGGATAGCCAACTGAATTGTAGGTTCCAAAGTATCAGGGAGCCCCACTCTTGCTAATTCGTCTTTGAGGGGCTCGGACAGGCCTAAGCCATACAGATGGCGCAAGGCAGCGTCGTTCCATGCAGTGTCTGCAGCTCACTTGCAGAATTCTATTACGTAGTCCTCAACATGGCGTTTCCCCTGTTGTAGAAAGGTCAACACTGTTTCAGCCGTGGTGCTTTGTTGTGGGTCATCATAGAGGATTGCCATGGCATTGAAGAAAGAAAACAGTGAGTGCAGTATAGGACTCTCCCTTTCCAATAGCTCATGAGCCCATGCTTGAGGTTCTTCTGTAAGTAAGGCTACTACGAACTTGACCTGTGTATCCTCTGAAGAGAAGGTCCTAGGCTGTAAGGCAAAGTATAGCCAACAGGCATTTCTGAAAGCCCGGAACATGTGGCGAACCCTGAAAAGCGTTCGGGCAAAGGAACCCGTGGTTCAGGAGCTGGAGTAGAGATGGGCTGCTCCATAGCCATAGCAGGGCTCAGAACTGAGGGATTGGCCATTGCAATCAGCCAACCTTCCAGTTGAAAGTACCCCTCTTGTATGGACGTCAGGGCCTGAAACACAGAGGCCACTTGTTGGCACAGGGCCTGGAAGACATGGCTGGATTATACTGGCACGTGGCCACGTACCTGATGTGAGACCGAAGTAGTGGGGAGGCCTCCCTTGCACCTCGGGTACTTAAAGCCTCTGGAGATGGAGACAGAGACTTGGTGGGGACACCGAGTGGCAGGGGTGCCAAAGGTGCGGAGCACCATGCAAGCCTTAGGCTGGGATCCGAGCCGAGGTCAAGTCCAGTTGGGCAATGAAGCATAAAAGGGTTAATCAGAAGAAGAATGGTCGAGATCCAAGCCGGGGTCGGTTCCAATCTGGCAGCTGGATACAAAAGAGGCAAAGAAGTAGAATGGTTAAGGTACAAATGTGAGGTCAAAGGCAAGCAGCAATTAAGAGTAGTCAAACAGGTTTCCAGGTCACAACAGGTTCAGACAGATCACACACTAGCACAGGAACCAGGGGGGCTGAAGACAATCCAGCAATTTGGCAGTGTCTGGGCTGGGCTTATATAGGGAAGTTTGAGGTCACTTCCTGTGCGCCTCCTGGGCATTTTCCCACATTTTTCCATCAGGTTGATGTCACATCCTGTGCGCCTCCTGGGCATTTTCCTGCCCTTTTCCATCAAGTCTTCTGCGCAGGTTCTGGTTGGCGCCCTGAGGCATCTGGCGCATGCTCAGTTGGCACGGATTTCCTCTTGCGGAAACACGCCATTGGTGCATACATAGTAAGCTGTGGACTCTTACAGAAAGATTCTGGAAGAGAGGGGATGAATAAGAAAAACATTACAGAGGTAATTAGAATGTAATGTGGGAGCAGAGCTAACATCAGAGCACTGCACTGACAGGATCCTGTGGAACGGTCTGTAGTTTATGGGCTGCAAATGTAGCTGAAAGGCAGAATGATGGGGGAAGAGAGACGCTTGTTAGCTGCCTAGGCCCCCCCTGAACAACTAATGGGGCCCGGGCCCAATACAGGAGGACCAGTGGCACCCCCTTATCAGTGGCCCTGCATCAGGATGAGAGTGGTTTTAGAGTAGGCCACATCTGGTGACATCCCCTAAAGAGACAAGCACATATGACCTATTGCCCATAGGTCAAACCAGGAGGTGAACTGCTATTGCTGGCAGTGTGCGTGGCACATCGTGTGTTCACTTCACGAAAGAATTGGACTTTTGGACATGTGGACTTTTATACTATATAACAGGGGTAGGCAACCTTTTGAGCATAGCGTGCCAAAAAGTTTTCAAAGAAATTGAGAGTGCCAGCTACATAAAAATGAATGTCAATTTTACACACTCAATCACGAAAATATTTTTTCTAAGTAAATGCTGTAAACTACTTGAAAAATAAGAAATGAACAAACACAGAAATAGATCCAAATTCAGATAGCATTGCCAAGGCTACCCTCACAAACTTCTTCACCTTCACACCTCGGATCAGCCCAAATCCTGTACCTTCAGCTTTCATGTGAGTCCCAATTATACCTTCACACCTCAGAGCAGCTCCATTTTCTGAACCTTCACACTTCAGATCATCCCCAATTTCTTCACCGTCACACCTCAGATCAGCCCCAATTTCTGCACCTTCACACCTCAGATCAGCCCCAATTTCTGCACCTCCACACCTCAGATAAGGCCCAAGTTCTGCACCTTCACACCTCAGGCAAGGCCCAATTTCTGCACCTTCATACCTCAGACCAGGCCCAACTTCTGCACCTTCACACCTCAGACCGGGCCCAACTTCTGCTCCTTCACACCTCAGGCCAGGCATTTTTATAAAGTAAATGCTGTAAACAACTTGAATAATAAGAAATAGCAGATAGCATTGCCAAGGCTACTCTCACAAATTTCTTCACCTTCACACCTCGGATCAGCCCAAATCCTGTACCTTCAGCTTTCATCTGAGTCCCAATTTCTGCACCATCACACCTCAGATCAGCGCCAGTTTGTGCACCTTCACACCTTAGAGCAGCCCCAATGTCTGCACCTTCACACCTCAGATAAGGCCCAATGTCTGCACCTTCACACCTCAGACCAGGTCCAATTTCTGTACTTTCATACCTCAGACCAGGCCCAATTTCTGCACCTTCACACCTCAGATAAAACCCAACTTCTGCTCCTTCAAATCTCAAATGAGGCCAGATGCCTGCATCTTCACATTTCAAAACAAGCCTGATTTCTGCACCTTCAGGACTCCTGTGAGCCCCCGTTCATGCACCTGCATATCAGCCCCAAAACATTTACCTTCAAACCTTAGATTAGCCCCAGTTTCTTCACCTTCACACCTTAGATCTGCCCCACATTCCTTCACCTTCACACTTCAGATCAGAGCCAATTTCTGCACATTCCTTGTTCCATAAAAGAGAAATCAAATACAGGTATATAGCAACATAACAAAAACATGTAAGCAAGTATGCTTGAAAGCAGTTCACTAAAACTACAGAATGTCTTTATAATGCTAGATTCAAAAAAGATATGGAACAATGGAGGAATAAATGTGGCATACAGTATACCAATAACAGGCAATAGCTATTATGTTTACTACAATTTCTGGACATTCACACCTCAGGTCATCCCAAATTCCAGACTTTCAGATCTCATATGAGTCCCAATGCATGCACCCTCACACCTCAGCTCATATGCAATTTCTGCACCTTCAGATCTCTTTTGAGCCCCAGAACATGTTCCTTCACACCTTAGTTAAGCCCAATGCATGCACCTTCACGCCCCAGATTAGGCTCAATTTCTGCACCTTCAGATCGCAAATGAGCCCCAATGCATGCAACTTCACACCTTAGATAAGGCCCAATTTCTGCAACTTCGCACCTTAGAAAAGGCACAATTTCTGCAACTTCACACTTCAGATCAACCCCAATTTCTGCACCTTCACACCTCAGATCAACCCCAATTTCTGCACCTTCACACCTCAGAGCAGTCCCAATTTCTGCACCTTCACATCTCAGACCAGGCCCAACTTCTGCACCTTCATATCTCAGACCAGGCCCAACTTCTGCACCTTCAGATCTCAAATGAGGCCGATGCCTGGACCTTCACACCTCAGATCAGCCCCAGTTCCTTCACCTTCAAACCTCAGATCAGCCCCTTATTCCTTCACCTTCATGCTTCAGATCAGGGCCAATTTCTGCACACTTATTGTTCAATTTTTTATTGAATAAAAGAGAAATCAAAATAAAGGTATATAGTAACATGAGAAAAACATGTAAGCCAAAACTACCGAATGTCATATCTCAGATCATCCCCAATTTCTGCACCTTCACACCTCAGATTAGCCCCAATTTCTGCACCTTCAAACCCCAGACCAGGCCCAATTTCTGCACCTTCACACCTCAGACCAGGCCCAATTTCTGCACCTTCACACCTCAGACCAGGCCCAATTTCTGCAACTTCACACCTCAGACCAGGCCCAATTTCTGTACCTTCACACCGCAGAGCAGCCCCAATTTTTGCACGTTCAGATCTCAAATGAGACCCAATGCCTGCATCTTCACATTTCAAAACAGGCCTAATTTCTGCACCTTCAGAACTCCTATGAGCCACAGTTCATGCACCTTCACACCTCAGATCAGCCCCGATTCCTTTACCTTGACACTTCAGATCAGGGCCAATTTCTGCACATTCCTTGTTTCATTTTTTATCGAATAAAAGATAATTTAAAAAAAGGTATATAGTAACATAACAAAAACATGTACAAGTATGCTTGAAAGCAGTTCGCTAAAACTACAGAATGTCTTAGAACGCTAGATTCAAAAAAGGTATGGAATGATGAAGGAATTAATTTGGAATACAGTATACCAATAATAGGCGATAGCTGTTATGTTTGCATATTTGCAGTAGGTATATAGAAGAAAAGGAAAATAGCAGCAAATTCGGGATAGTGCTACAATTTCTGCACTTTCAAACCTCAGATTAGACCCAATTTCTGCACCTTTAGATATCAAATGAGCCATAATGAATACACCTTCACACCTCAGATCAGACCCAAATTATGCACCTTCAGATCTCATATAAGCCCCAGTTTCTTCACCTTCACCCTTCAGATAAGGCCCAACTTCTGCACCTTCACACCTTAGATCACACCCCATTTCTGCACCTTCAAAACTTAGATCAGGCTCAAATTTTGCACCTTCAGATCTCAGATCAGGCCCAACTTCTGCACCTTCAAACCTCAGACCAGGCCCAACTTCTGCACCTTCACACCTCAGGCCAGGCCCAACTTCTGCACCTTCACACCTCAGGCCAGGCTCAACTTCTGCACCTTCACACCTTAGACTAGGCCCAATTTCTACACCTTCAGACCTCAAATAAGGCAAAATGACTGCATCTTCACACTACAAATCAAGACTGATTCCTTTACCTTCACACCTCAGATCAGCCCCAGTTCTTTCACCTTCACACCACAGATCAGCCCCATTATCCCTTCACCATCACACCTCAGTTTAGGGCCAATTCCTGCACATTCCTTGTTTAATTTTTTTTATTGAATGAAAGAGAAATCAAATAAAGGTACATAATAACATAACAAAAACATGTAAGCAAGTATGCCTGAAAGCAGTTCTCCAAAATTACAGAATGCCTTAGAACACTAGATTAAAAAAAGGTATGGAACACAGATGGAATAAATTTGGAATACACGAATAACAGGCGATAGCTGTTATATTTGCATTTGTGTACTAGGTATTAGTACACCCCTCAGGTTCGGCTCGCACCAGAACACCGTAAACCCTATTAAAGTCTATGGGACACGAACATGAAAAATCAAAAGGCTTAGATGCAAGTTATTGTCATAAAAAGTGTATGGGACAAGGGTACTGCCTAGGGGACAATGTATCAATGCAAAAAAAGGGAAAATTGTATACTCACCTTTCCGTCATTTTCCTTTCCTGTCGTATCTTCATGGCAGCGTACACTTTGGGTTGTGACTCCGCCCCCACAACCTGATAGGACCACATAGCTATAAATTGTAGAGATGGCCCCCGCCCCAGTATTCTCCATATATATCACCTTAGAAGGGTGGGAGATTGTATGCTGCCATGAAGAGACGACAGGAAAGGAAAATTACAGAAACGTGAGTATACAATTTTCCATTTTCCTGTCGGATCATGGCAGCATACACTTTGGGGAGTAACTCACAAAGACTGGGTGGGAATTCAAAATAAGTTTATTAACAAAGAATAGAAGAATTGGCCTGGATAACAGATCTTCCAAAATCCACTGTGGATAAGCAAGCGGAATCCACCTTGTAATGGGACATAAAGGTGTTCCTGGAAGACCAGGTGGCTGCTCTGCAAATTGTCTCCGCCGAGACTCTACAATATGCTGCCCAGGAGGTTGCCACTGCCCTGGTGAAGTGTGCCCTTAAGCCCTCAGGTATTTGCTGACTACTCAATGAATAGGCCTTTTTGATGGTCTTCACTAGCCATGACGCAATGGTGCATGAGGATGCTGCTTGACCTCTCCTGAATCCATGCGGAATGATTAGGAGACTTTCCGTCTTCCTGATGGATCTGGTAGCCGAAAGATACTCCAGGACATTACCCTTGACATCTAGTGGGTGAGGATCGCCCTGTTCCGTACTGAGTGCTGGAAGGTTAATCTCCTGGTTGAAGTGAAAGGATGAGGATACCTTGGGGATGAATTGGTCCGAAGGTCTTAAGACTAATCTGTCTGGAAAGACAATCAGATATGGATCACTGACCATTAAAGCTTGCATCTCTGACACCCTCTTCGCCGATGTTATGGCTATAAGGAATGAGACCTTCAGCGCCAGATCCCATAAGGATATGTTCTCATTAGGAAAGAAGGGCTCCCTAGATAGGGCTTCCAGTACGACTGAGAGGTCCCAGACTGGGAAGGAAGGTTTCCTAGGAGGTCTCAGTTTTAGACAGGCCCGGGATCTTGTGCCCATCTGACTCCTGTCAAGGCGGACAAGGCCGAGACCTAAACCTTCAGGGTACTTGACCTAAGGCCTTTCTCCAGGCCTAGTTGCAGGAACTCCAGGACCTGTGACACCGACGGTGCGGACGAGTCCCAACCTTGCTGTTGAGTTAAAGCGATAAACTTCTCCCAGACTCGCCTATACGTGTTATTCGTGGTAGGCCTCCTGGCCTGGAGTAGGGTATCCACCACCTTCTGGGAACAGCCTTGCTCTAGGTACCTAGCCCTTTCAGTCTCCAGGCCATCAAATGTAACTTCTCCGGGTTCAGGTGAAAAAGATGACCCTGGGAGAACAGGTCCGACGACAACGGGAGAGGCAGGGGATCTGCCGTGTTCAGCTGCATCAGGGTAGTAAACCATGGCCTCCTAGGCCAGAAGGGAATCACTGCCACCACCAGCGCCGTTGACCTCTTGAGTCTCAGGAGAAACCTCGCTATGAGTGGAGTTGGAGGGAAGATGTACCCTAGATGGAAATTCCAGGGGTGTAGGAGACAATCCGTCCCCTCCGCCGAAGGGAATGGTATCCTGCATAGGAACCTCTGGCATTTCGCATTCTCTGGGGTTGCCGCCAAGTCTATCTCTGGTGAACCCCAAGTCAGGGATATGAGGGCGTAGGCCTGTGGGCTCAGAGACCACTCGTGGTTGGAGGTGAAATTCCTGCTCAGCGAGTCGGCCAACACGTTCTGGACTCCCGGTACATAAACTGCCCTTAAACTTCACAGGTTCAGCTGTGCCCATTCTAGGACAGGACGGACCTCCTGCATCATGGACCTGCTTCTGGTGCCCCCCTGCCTGTTGATATAGGCAACCGCAACTTTGTTTTCCATCCTCAGAAGGACATGCTTCCCCCTCAAGAGGGAGCTGAAGGACAGGAGGGCCTGAAATGCTGCTCTCATCTCCAACACACTTGACACTGAATCCTGTGTTCTGAATGGCCAGCGGCCTTGAGCCACGTAGTCCTGATAGTGGGCTCCCCACCCCTGCAGACTGGCATCTGAGGTCACCGTCTCCTGGTGAGGAGTGATTATGTGTTTGCACCTTCTCAAGTTGCGAGGCCGTGTCCACCACAGCAATGATTGCTTCACTTCCTGAGAGATGTAGATCGACTGGGACATTGAGATACCGTTCCACTGGCGCAGAAAGGAAATTTGGAAAGGCCTCGAGCTCCATTGCGCCCACTGGACCATCGGAATGGTGGATGCTAAGGAGCCCAGGATGCTGAGGCATGCTCTGGCCGGTAGCCTCTTGGCCTTCTTCACCTTCTGAATTAGGGGAGGAATCTTTTCCCTTGGAAGCTCTACCATGTTCTCCCTCGTGTCTAGCTCGGCCCCCAAAAAGACCATTCTCTGAGTGGGATGGATACTGCTCTTTTTCCAGTTTATCAGCCACCCTAGGGACTGTAAGGTGGAGACCAGGACTTCCCGATGCTGGATGAGCGACTGCTTGTTGTCCGAGAGGAGCAGGATGTCGTCCAGGTAATGGTGGACTCTCAATCCTCTCTCTCTCAGGTGGGCTATCACGGGCAATAGGACCTTCATGAATATCCTGGGTGCGGTGGAGATCTCGAACGGGAGACTTCAAAATTGGAAGTGCCAGTTGTTTATAGTGAAACGGAGGAATCTCTGGAACTCTGCGTGGATGGGGATATGTAGGTATGCATCCTGAAGATCGATCGAAAGCATCCAATCTCCCCGATTTATCGCTTGTAGGATTGATTGTAGGCTTTCCATCCTGAACGTTTCTACCCGGATTGACCGGTTGAGGTTTTTTAGGTCCAGGACAGGACGAAAATCCCCTGACTTCTTTTTTACTAGGAAGAGTGGGGAATAGAAACCCTGCCCTCTTTGAGATGGTGAGACCTCCATTATTGCTTGCTTCCGTAGCAGATCCTGGATATACTGTACAAGGGACAGCCTTTTCTCTCTGGAAGGAGGAAGCTTGGTTGCGCAGAAGTGACCCCTTGAGGGGGCGGTTTTTGAACGACCACCTGTGTCCGACCCGGATGGTGGATACTGTCCGTGGGTCTTTTATCAATTCCGCCCAAACCAACTTGAATCTTGTGAGCCTGGCACCCACTATCGCTGGTTGGGCGGGCGTACCTTCAAAAAGGTTTCTGTTCATTGGAGGCAGGGCTTTTGGCTTTTTGGAATTTTAGGAAGGACGTCTGAGGGTTCTTCCAAGTTCTCCTGTACTCCTTCGCAGGCCTATAGGATTTTGCATCCCTGTATCTGTCCGGGAGATTGCGCTTAAAGGGAGGCGCTGTTTGTTGCTTCGGTCTCCTGTCTGAAGGGATAAGACCTGACTTCCCACCTGTCACTTTGGAAATTGCTGTATCCAGCTTTGCACCAAAGAGGTTTACCCCGTCATATGGAATCCGACACCAGTTGGATTTTGAGGCAGGGTCGGCCGACCAGGGCTTAAGCCATAGCGCCCTCCTGGCCATTACAGTGGCTAACATGGATCTTGAAGCGGACCTGATGGTATCTACGGAGGCTTCCGCCACAAAGTCCCCTGCAAGGCTGAGTTCCTGTAGGGCTTTAATGATCTGATCTTGATCTGCGTCTTCGGCAGTCAAGCCAGAGGGAGGGAGTACAGGGATTATGGCGGTGCCAAGAGAAACACAGGATACTCGATTTTAAAGTTAAAATTAATTTTTATTATTTAACAAAAATCGTTAAAACTGGACATCAAAATCACAAAAACATGGTGTGCTTAATTACTAAAATCATTTCTGTAGCAAGCTTCACGTAACTTGGCCTGAAAAGCGTAGCGGCCAGTTCAGTGGATAGGTATTTTAGATGCCCGACATGTTTCGCCAGTGATGGCTTCCTCAGGGACAGATATTTGATACCTAAAGCGCTACAGTGCACTCTATAGAGAGAAATATAACAATCAATACACATTCTAAGACAGATTAAACATTAGATACAAAGAAGATATATATGTACACATGTTTGCGAGCGGTCAGGGTAGACCAATCCCCCACCATCCAAAATAAGCCCCAAGAGCCTCCCCATACCAACAGATGACAGTGAACCCCCAACCAAGCCATCTAAGGATGGATAATATGTACCTGCAAATCACCAGGGATAGGTGCCACACGCCTCCAGAGCAGGGCCTCAAACAAAGATCACAATGGGTAGCTGCAGGGAGCAATGGGAAAGGCCTGGCGGAGTTTATATCTAAAAAGTACAATTATTTGTAGGTAAATTCATTATGATGGATTCTGGAAAGGTCTTATGACCCCCCCATCGATTGAAGAAAATGAAACAAAATGTAGAACTAACTTAGTCTCTAGATTTGTACTTACAGAAAATACTGTTTATAATGAGTGACAGGACCCCGATAGGCCGCCAGTGTTGAAGGCAGTTCAACAACGGTGGGGCAAGTATCTCTACAAAATTTTCGATCCAAAATTTTTCCGATCCAAATTAATTAACAGGGTTTGTGTGGCATATGATATTATCTAAAAAGTAGTGCAGTTGCAAGTTGCAGACTGACTGTGTTAACAGATGACACAGACCGGAAGTAAGCAGAGTTAGTTTGACACTCACCAATAAGTAAATATGGAATGAAATAGTAGGCTGAGAAGGGACCTACAACCGGTTGGAGCGCCAGATTAGGCAAGCTAAAGGACAAGAGACACTGTCAGCATGGAGTAAATAGGTCATTGGGAAAGATAAAATAGCTACTTCAGGCACAGGCGGTAAATGAAGATACCTACCGGACCGGATGGCAGTGAATGCAACGGTGTCCTGTGAATCCCTGGCGTGTGTAGTGGCTCAGGATGCCGGCGTTCTTATGCCCCCCACACACGAGTGACGTCTGACGTCACCGCACGTGTGAGCGGACGAGAAGAAGTCACTGCACATGCGCCGCTCGCAATTCCGTCCGGGCCTACAAGGTCCAGAGAGCATTGCGGTGGTGTCTATGGTGACGTGTAAACACATCACAGACAACCCGCAGTATCCAAACGCCGCAACTAGCAGCGCGATACTTGGGAGATGGAGCCGATCTCCAGTGTGCTGTGGCTGGGGTGGGCAGAGGAAAAACCAATGCCCTTGGGTGTCCATACAGCTAAGGTGTATCTAATATGAGAGGCTGGAAGCACCGAGCACGGTGTGCACCCATCACTGTGAAGTACAGGGGCCTGCGGGCAATTAAGGCCCAACGGGTGGTAAGAGGACATGGAGGGGGGGAGGGAGGGAGCGGGGAAAGCACTAGGCATCTGAAGGTGCAGAGGTGCCATCGGGGCACGAAGAAGGCGGAAGTGGATAGGAACAGGCCAGGGATACAGATGAGGCCCCAAAGAGGCGCCTGCACACATGGCATGAACGAGAACTTGGACAGAGCACAGGAAGAAAAAGTAGAAGGGGGCATGGTCCCTGGGATGTGCCCACACAAGTCACCCCGACAGCTCGCAAAAAACGACATCAAATGATGGCACAGAATATTCATCAGCTACAGACAGACTGGTTATGACAATGACATACATTCAGTAAAGTAGTATATATATCATAATAAGTAAAGAGATATAGCCCAAATATGTCTATGTCATATGCACTCGTATAGGTAGTAAATTGAGAAATTAAGTGGAAACAAAAAAAAGGCTGTATCTTAATCCAACATGGCAATCTCACAAGTGGGAAAGAACACGGGGGAGGAGTGTGAGAGAACACAAACAAAATATGGAATGAAAATAATAG
Source organism: Aquarana catesbeiana (assembly GCF_042186555.1). Lineage (NCBI taxonomy): Eukaryota > Metazoa > Chordata > Amphibia > Anura > Ranidae > Aquarana > Aquarana catesbeiana. The sequence goes on along the minus strand of NC_133324.1, from coordinate 537,086,716 downwards.
GAATATCTACAAAAAGTAAAACAGAGCAGAAGGGAAATATGAAGGATTGATGAGGTAAGTTGTATCGGCCCCAAAAGAGGGCCTACCTATAAAAATGGTTTGAAACTAATACATTCATTGAGCCCAGGGTATATAGTAGCCTCCAAAGTATGATAGAAGTGGAGGTCTTACCTTTAAATAGAGGTTTGATATGATCACGGATCCTTACACAAAATTGGCGTTTAGTTTTACCGACATAGTAACTGCCACATATACATGTGGCAAGGTACACTACACCGATAGTTTGACACGTGACCTTATGTTTAATTTTGTGTTTGGCCATTTGGAAGCGGTTTCTCGCGTGCATCATAAACAAACTCACATATATCACAGTGGCCACATGGAAATGTGCCAAACACTGTCAAAAGAAACTCTGGTTTGGGTGCGTGGTGACTCGCTGTAATTTTGTCCCGTAAAGACGGGGAGCGACGGTAAGTAATTTGAGGCTGAGACTGGATACATTTTTTAATAGTGTTGTCTGCTGTGAGGAGGGGCCAGAACTTATATAGGACATCCCTTATCTCATTGTGATGTTGGGAAAATTGGGTTATAACCCGAACGGGCTGAAAACCGTCCTTTTTGGTGGAAAATATCAATTTTTTCCGATCCAATTTTTTCACTTTGTTAAAGGCCTGTTTCAGCAAATTATGGCTATACCCTCTTCTTTTTAGTCTATCATAAAGTTCATGTGAGGCCGCAAAGAAGTCTTTTTCATCTGTGCAATTCCGTTTAATGCGTAAGTATTGGCTGTAGGGGATACTGTTTAGCAATGGTTTGGGATGAGCGCTGTTAGCGTATAAAATGGTGTTCCCTGACGTTTCTTTACGATACAGGGATGAGGAGAGATTCCCCTCAGAGTCCAGTCGTATTTCCAGGTCAAGGAAAGTGATCCTTCTCTGGCTACACTCCATTGTGAACTTAAGATTATATGAGTTAACCGCCAGAGTATCCATGAATCTCGAGAGGTGTTCTCGAGTGCCAGACCAAAAAAAGATGATATCATCTATATACCTGTGCCCCGAAATCACGTGGCACAGGAAATCAGCCAGATCGCAGTTAGAGAACAGGTCCTTTTCCCACCCCCCCAGGTACAAGTTGGCGTAGGATGGCGCACATTTGGTGCCCATAGCCACGCCTTGTACCTGGAGGAAGTGGGAAGTGCCAAATAAAAAGTGATTACGTGTTAAGATTAAGCTCAGGAGATCAACAACAAATTGACTATATGCCTCAAGACTGGGGCCTCTGTCCTGTAACAATTTGGAGATGACTTTGATGCCGGTACTGTGAGGTATGGTGTTATACAGACTTTCTACATCCGATGCCACCATCCAAGTGTCATTTGGAAGCTGCAAGTCCTCCAAAATACGGAGGACATGTACCGTGTCCTGTACATAGGAGGGAAGAGCCTGTACATGTGGACTCAAGTACTTGTCCACCAGGGCACTTGCATTTTCTGTCAGACTTAAACACCCTGATATGATAGGACGCCCAGGGGGGTTTTTTAGGGACTTATGGAGTTTAGGCAGAGCATAGAACGTAGGTACTCTTGGATCTTTGACATTTAGACATTTCCAGGTGTTGATGTCTATGATTCCTCTCTGATAAGCAGAAAAAATAAGTTCATAGTATTCGCGGGCATAGTTTTCAATAAGTGTACGTGAAATAGGTCTATACCAATCATGATTGTCAAGGATGTTGCGGCACATGGTTTCATATGCCGCAACATCCATGACGACCACATTACCGCCCTTGTCGGCGGGTTTTATTACCAAACCTGGGTGATTTTGAAGGGATTTAAGAGCCTTGCGGCGTTTGGATACTGCGGGTTGTCTGTGATGTGTTTACACGTCACCATAGACACCACCGCAATGCTCTCTGGACCTTGTAGGCCCGGACGGAATTGCGAGCGGCGCATGTGCAGTGGCTTCTTCTCGTCTGCTCACACGTGCGGTGACGTCAGACGCCGCTCGTGTGTGGGGGGCATAAGAACACCGGCATCCCGAGCCACTACACACGCCAGGGATTCACAGGACACCGTTGCATTCACTGCCATCCGGTCCGGTAGATATCTTCATTTACCGCCTGTGCCTGAAGTAGCTGTTTTATCTTTCCCAATGACCTATTTACTCCATGCTGACAGTGTCTCTTGTCCTTTAGCTTGCCTAATCTGGCGCTCCAACCGGTTGTAGGTCCCTTCTCAGCCTACTATTTCATTCCATATTTACTTATTGGGGAGTGTCAAACTAACTCTGCTTACTTCCGGTCTGTGTCATCTGTTAACACAGTCAGTCTGCAACTAGCAACTGCACTGCTTTTTAGATAATATCATATGCCACACAAACCCTCTCTTCTCTATTAATTTTGTAGAGATACTTGCCCCACCGTTGTTGAACTGCCTTCAACACTGGCGGCCTATCGGGGTCCTGTCACTCATTATAAACAGTATTTTCTGTAAGTACAAATCTAGAGACTATGTTAGTCCTACATTTTGTTTCGTTTTCTTCAATTGATGGGGGGTCATAAGACCTTTCCAGAATCCATCATAATGAATTTACCTACAAATAATTGTACTTTTTAGATATAAACTCCGCCAGGCCTTTCCCATTGCTCCCTGCAGCTACCCATTGTGATCTTTGTTTGAGGCCCTGCTCTGGAGGCGTGTGGCACCTATCCCTGGTGATTTGCAGGTACATATTATCCATCCTTAGATGGCTTGGTTGGGGGTTCACTGTCATCTGTTGGTATGGGGAGGCTCTTGGGGCTTATTTTGGATGGTGGGGGATTGGTCTACCCTGACGGCTCGCAAACATGTGTACATATATATCTTCTATGTATCTAATGTATCATCTGTCTTAGAATGTGTATTGATTGTTATATTTCTCTCTATAGAGTGCACTGTAGCACTTTAGGTATCAAATATCTGTCCCTGAGGAAGCCATCACTGGCGAAACATGTCGAGCATCTAAAATACCTATCCACTGAACTGGCCGCTACGCTTTTCAGGCCAAGTTACGTGAAGCTTGCTACAGAAATGATTTTAGTAATTAAGCACACCATGTTTTTGTGATTTTGATGTCCAGTTATAACGATTTTTGTTAAATAATAAAAATTAATTTTAACTTTAAAATCGAGTATCCTGTGTTTCTCTTGGCACCGCCATAATCCCTGTACTCCCTCCCTCTGGCTTGACTTTCAAATTATTAGGATGAGGTGCCGTATCACACTGAGGGCCGACCCAGCCACATAGTAAGTCTTCGGCAACGAGTTTTGCGGTGTTTGATGACCAACCCGAAATAGCTCTTCCGACGGCGGCCAGTGCCGCTGCTGGTCTGCAGGCACCCCCTGCGAAAATGTAGGCCCTCTTAAGGTCCGTATCCACCTTCCTGTCCAGTACATCCCTGAACGTCACTGCGTCCTCAATGGGGAGCGTCACGTGCCTGGCTAGGCGCATCAAAGAGGCGTCTACCACTGGAGGGGAAACCAAGGGAGATACCTTGGGCTCTTTCAGAGGGTACAACTTAGTAAGTCTGCTGGAAAGACTAATTTTCTTCTCCGGATTCTGCCATTCCTCTTTAATAAGCTCATCCAGCTCCTCTATAAATGGAAAGGCTTCAGGCACTTTCTTGAGATTCGGGAAATACTTTCTCTGTTTCTGCTGTACCTCCTTAGGTTCCTCCCAGTTAATTGCTTCCTTGACCGACTTCGCAAAGGGTCCTATGAGCGAGAAATCAAACCCAGCTGATGCCTCCAGCTCTTCATCGTTTGACGGGAATTCTTGTTCCCTTGATGTGCTGGGATGAGATGGTGAGGCGCTTTGGGCTGTAGCCTCCACATCTGGAGTTGAGACACGCAGAGCAGGGACTCCGGTAGGTTCTACAGTGACCAGCTCTCTCTCCCTGGTGGCTTCATCCATACATCTGCGGCAAGCCAATCTGTCTGGTAGGGCTGTGGCCCTGCATACCCAGCAAGCATTCCGCGCTGGACGGGAAGGATGTGCAGGAGACTGACATCTACGAGCAGGGGATCTTCTGTAATGGGAATGTCTATGCCTAGAGTAGGAACGGCTCCTCCTACGGCTTCCCCTGTGGGCGGAGCGACTTCTGCCGCGTGAGCGACTTCTGCCGCGTGAGCGGCTTTGCCTATGACTGGAGCGGCTTCTCCTGCGTGAGGTCTCTCTTCGCCTTGATTTTGACGACCTTGATGACCTGGTAGGGCTGACCAATTAGGCAGCATTAGTACGATCCTGCTCTCTTTTTCAATCTTCACTACTTACCATGGACATTCCCCCCCCCTTACCTATTGGGCTGATGGTGATCTGCTGGGGCAGCGGTCTCCATGGAAAGGAAAACTGTGATACACCTGGAGAGATACAGGCAGGTATAAACATGCAAGCAGACAATCAAGGGTACCAGTAGAAAGGGAGAAACACTTACCCCGAGGGGGGAGCGCCAGAAGTGAAGCAGAGCTGATAATACAGTCAGATATCTTCAGGTAACTGGAGGCATCAGAAAATGACAGTCTGAGCCTTTTTAAAAGAACCGCCATGGCCGCCGGGGTCACGCAGTAGCGCTGAGCCAAGCACGGCGCCATCTTGGAACCTGGCAAAGATGCCAGGACGCCCTGAGAGCGCGCACTGCGCATGCGCGGAAGCGCCGAGGTGCCCGTTCGTACCAGGGGAAGACACAGAGGAACCACAACGCCCAGAAAGCCACACCACAAGATGGAAAAGGCAAATGGGGACCGCTGCACACAACTAAGCCTATTTAAGGCTTATACTGGAGCCGCACATACCCCTGAGATCACCAGAGTGGGTCTAGCTCGTTTAGAGGCTGTACAGGCAAGGACTTCCACCCAGGAGAGGCTAGAACCTGGCTGGGGCGAATTCGGTAAGGGGGTGCTTCTGACATCTTCGGTCCTTTTCAGGTGAGGAAAAATAAGAGAATACTGGGGCGGGGGCCATCTCTACAATTTTTAGCTATGTGGTCCTATCAGGTTGTGGGGGCGGAGTCACAACCCAAAGTGTATGCTGCCATGATGCGACAGGAAAAAGTTTTTAAAATGTTTTTTCAGGAGCAGTGATTTTAATAATGCTTAAAGTGAAACAATAAAAATGAAATATTCCTTTAAATATCATGCCTGGGGGGTCCCCTTAGTCTGCCTGCCAAGTGGCGCATCCACAGCATTAATGACATTTCAAAAAAGGAAAAAATTAATTTAAAATTGCTCGCAGCTATAATATAGATAAATATTCAAGTAAAAAACAGAGTAGGGTCCCCCCCCCCCCCAGTCCATACCAGGCCATTCGGGTCTGGTATGGATTTTAAGCGGAACTTTACGCCAAAATTTTTTAAAAAATTGGCGTGGCAAAATCCATACCAGACCCTTATCCAAGCATACAGCCTGGAGGTCAGGATAGGGGGGACGAGAGAGCGCCCCCCCCCCCCCCCTACTGAACCATACCAGGCCACATGCCCTCAACATGACCTTGTTAAAAGCCACTAACAAGGGGGCCCCCTAGATCTCGCCCCCCCCCCATGTGAATGGGTATCAGTACATTGTACCCCTACCCAGTTACCAAAAAAAGTGTCAAAGTAAAAACCACAATAGACAGTCCCGCGATTTCCATTCATCTTCAATCACACCACCCCAATGGACCCAAAAAATAGAACAAAAGCTCCGCATCCATGGGAGGCCTCCCGGTGACTGCTGTCTTTTCGCTTTGACAGCTCTCATATAGGCAAGGGCGGGGCCAACCGCTGTCATAACTGGATGACCCCGTGCTCCATCTGAGACCCGAAGGGCCTGGTATGGATTTTGGGGGGGAACCCACGCCATTTTTTTCTTAATTCTGTCATAGGGTTCCCCTTAACCACTTCAATACACTGTATTAAATACTCTGCACTGCACTATATACCCTGCACTGTATTATATATACTACACTGACTGCACTATATATTCTCCACTGTATTATATATACTACACTATATACTCTGCAATGTAGTATATATACTACACTGATGGCACTATATACTCTCCACTGTATTATATACAGTATCTCACAAAAGTGAGTACACCCCTCACATTTTTGTAAATATTTTATTATATCTTTTCATCTAACAACACTGAAGAACTGACACTTTGCTACAATGTAAAGTAGTGAGTGTACAGCTTTTATAACAGTGTAAAATTGCTGTCCTATCAAAATAACTCAACACACAGCTATTAATGTCTAAACCGCTGGCAACAAAAGTGAGTACACCTCTAAGTGAAAATGTCCAAACTGGGCCCAGTTAGCCATTTTTCCTCCCCGGTGTCATGTGACTCATTAGTGTTACAAGGTCTCAGGTAGGAATGGGGAGCAGATGTGTTAAATTTCATGTTATCGCTCTCACTCTCTCATACTGGTCACTGGAAGTTTAACATGGCACCTCATGGCAAAGAACTCTGAGGATCTGAAAAAAAAATTGTTGCTCTACATAAAGATGGCCTAGGCTATAAGAAGATTGCCAAGATCCTAAAACTGAGCTGCAGCACGGTGGCCAAGACCATACAGCGGTTTAACAGGACAGGTTCCACTCAGAACAGGCCTTGCCATGGTCGACCAAAGAAGTTGAGTGCATGTGGTCAGCGTCATATCCAGAGGTTGTCTTTTGGGAATAGACGTATGAGTGCTGCCAGCATTGCTGCAGAGGTTGAAGGGGTGGGGAGTCAGCCTGGCAGTGCTTAGACCATACGCCGCACACTGCATCAAATTGGTCTGCATGGTTGTCGTCCCAGAAGGAAGCCTCTTCTAAAGATGATGCACAAGAAAGCCCGCAAACAGTTTGCTGAAGACAACTGTATATTGACACTACATGCTGACTTTTCATAAGGAAACTAAGGGGAAAAGTAATACTGGGTGTATGCTATAGGCCCCCTAACCAGAGGGAGGAGGCAGAGGCGGACCTCCTATCACAGCTTGGAATGGTGACAAGGATGGGAGATGTCATTATAATGGAGGATTTTAATTATCCAGATATAGACTGGGTGGAAGGAACCGCACATTCATCTAAGGCTCGCCATTTCCTAAATGTCTTGGGAAAATTTCATGGGACAGATGGTAAATGCACCAACAAGAAACAATGCGTTACTAGACCTACTGCTTACTAACAATACAGACCTGATCACGGAGGTGGAAATACTTGGGAAACAGCGACCACAAGTCAATTCGTTTAAGTATAAATCACAGAAACAGGAAACACAAAGGTAATACAAAACACTGAATTTCAAAAGAGCCAACTTCCCTAAACTGCGCTCTTTGCTAGACGATTTTATATTTGAATTTTGCTAAGACAAAGTTAGTGTAATATAACGGTCACAGCCAAATAATCAGACCAGTGGTGATGTGCAATATCTACTTTACTTAACAGTAAACCTCAACATAAATTGCACCGGAAATCATGCGAAACTGGGTATACAGTACAGAACATTAATATGAACCGTAAAGAAAGTGGATATAACAATTATACTGCCATTCAACTAATGTCCACAAGGTGGCAGCAGCGTGTTCTGAGTCCAATCTACAGCTAGAATAGAGAGCTAAAGAATCTCACGTATCCAAAATAGTAATCGTTCGACCAACAGAACTGTGAGCTGAGCGGACCTCCTGCTGACACAAACTTCCCGCTGGCACTGCTTTCTACTTGCTTTGGTCAGGGGGTTCTGGTGGCTGGAGGGGCCAACTCACTTCATGGACAGCTTCCACCAATGGAATGTAACAGAGTCCTCTCCAGTGACTGGGGCTTGGCAAGATACTGCGTACTCTTGTGCTCACTGCTGGTGGCCCGCACACCAGACTTAACAGGGGAGGACCAAGCACCTGGGAATAGCTCACTTGCCCAGTCACTGCTGTCCCATCAGGCAGGATCTCTCTGAGCAAAGGAAGCTGGGTGGAGCTGACTTTTATATCCCCCGGGCGTGTCCAGGAGCTCAGAGGATTGTGGGGAGTTGAGTTAAAGGGACCTGCACCAGAATCTGGACAAAGGGGCATCCCATTACACTCCACCCCGCTTGAACTTGCGATTCCAGGCAAGTTTACCGACCAGACAAAGTCCTCCTGTGCAAAGCGTTCAGGTGGTTTCCCAAAGTTGTGCCTCTGAGAGCATCTATAGGGTTGAGGTTCAGGCTCCTCTTCAGGAGCAGGCAAAGGTACATCTTCACTTTCAGGCATCTCAGTGGACAGTGGGTCAGAGGGCTCCACAGCAGTAGTAGGAATCCGAGCTGGGCAATCATTGGGCTGCATGGCATTGTCTGTATCTGTAATCTCTCCTGGGAGATTTGGAGGCAGCAGTAAGGGGACAGGGAGTAGCCACCACTGATTCTCTGCTGGGGCTGCTACGGGTGGCTCAGAAACCTGTTCCTCCGGCTCTCTAGATAAGCTCTCAGGCACCCCTACGTAATTTCTAATAGGTTTGAGGAGCCGGCAGTGTAGCCGCCTCGGCCTGCCTTGTGTATTTTCCTTCTGGATGTCATAGACTGGCACCCCTGGAATTGGTTGCTGTAGCACAACTCCAGGCACTTCCTCCCATGGAGTTTGTAGCTTGCCCTGCTGATGTGCACCTTTGCGCCTGATCAAGACCCTGTCTCCCGGTTTCAGGTCATAGACCTCCGTTCCTGACTCTTCTTGTTCCACCCAAGTTCGCTCCTTTACAAACTGTTGGACTTCTGACAGGTGTCACCTCCACTCTCGAATCCAGGTTGCTGGAGTATACTCCAGTTCTTCAGTGCGGACAAAACCCCATAGATCTGTGGTTACCCCAAGAGTATGACCAAACATCACGTGGTAAGGAGAACGAGCTATCGCTGAGTGCACAGTATGATTATACTTCCAAAACACTTCGGCCAAGTAACGGGTCCATCTGGTATCTGTATCAGGGTACGATTAAACCTCTCGCAGGCTCTGTTACCCTGTGGGTGGTATGGGGTCGTATGCGTCTTCTTGAAACCTAAGGAGCGACACCACTCCTGGAAGAACTCACTTTCAAAGCAGGGCCCTTGATCTGAATGTATCTTCTGAGGGCAACCATAAGGGAGACAGAAGTGCTTCCACACTGCTTGAGCTGCAGTCTTTGCAGTCTGGTCACGAGTTGGTACAGCTACGGCAAACTTGGTAAAGTGGTCCACCATGACAAGGACATGGCGATGTCTATCTTCCGACATGTCGAGGATGAGGAAGTCAACTGTCAATACTTCCAATGGGGCAGACGTGTTCCAAGTCATGGGAGGCACCTGGACCTCAGCACCCTTGGTCACGGAGCATACCGCACATTGCCGACATATCTGATCAATCAACTGGAACAGCTCCACACACATGGCTTGCCTTTTGAACCTGGCAAATGTCATGTGGACACTCCAATGTCCTCCTTCCACATGGATCCTTTCTGCCACTGGTCGAGCTCTGGCCCGCAACAGTACGACCTGCCAGGTTACCAAAGAGTCATGGGGGAACATTATTCTGCGATACAATATGCCATTTCTCAAGAGGAGGCGTGACCATTCGTTCAGCGTTTTTTGTGTTTCTGGTAACAGTTGTGATCTTTCACTTCTACTGGGCCAGCGCCGTAACTGCATTGCCTCTATGACCGGGGCAAGCACAGGGTCATCCTTCTGTGTTTCTGCCCAGTTATAATCTTCCAATACCTGGATGAGGTCCACCCGTGGTCTACTCTTAGATCTAGCCCCCATTAAGGGTGGGATTTCTTCGTCTTCAGCCTCTGTGGTTGTGCTGAAGGATACCGTTATAGGGCATCCGCCACGTGGTTCCCCTTTCCCGGTGGTAATGCAGGGAAAAGTCAAACTTTGCCAGATGTGCTGCCCATCTTTGTTCCAGAGCGCCAAGTTTGGATGTCAGGAGATGTACTAAGGGGTTAGACTTCGAACTTAGACCCTGTAAAATACTCTGGGAACTGTTCTGTGACGGCCCACACCAGCGCTAACAGTTCCAACTTGAATTAGGTGTAGTTTGCAGGGTTTCTCTCGTTTGGATGAAGGCTGCGGCTAGCATAAGCAATAACCCATTCCTTACCATCTTGCATTTGTGAGAGCATGGCCCCCAGGCCCTGGTTAATGGCATCAGTTTGTAACCGAAAGGGAAGGGAGAAATCAGCAAAGGCCAATACAGGGGCTGACACCAACCGTTACTTTAAGAAGTCAAATGCCTTCTGCTGTTCCAGTCCCCATTCTACCCTCTTGTGACCTCCTTTCTGGTCTACTCCATGTAGTAACTTCTGGATTGGAGCAGCATGATGGGCGTAGTGCTTGATGAAGCGTCGATAGTGCCCCGCTAACCCTAGGAAGGCTCTAACCTCAGTCACGGTTGATGGTGCCTTCCATTCTTGTATTACCTTGATTTTCTCTGGGTTGGGGAGCACTCCCTGTTTTGAAATGACATGTCCCAAATATTCAATCTCACTTTTGAACAGGTGGATTTTTTTGGCTTAAGCTTCAGCCCATACTGATGTAGCCGGGCTAGAACAGCATCGAGGTGGGCGAGGTGTTCCTCGAAGGTGGCAGAGAACACCACTATATCATCAAGATAAATCAAGATGCTATCCAAGTTCATATCCCAAAGACAATGCTCCATTGTCCTCTGGAAGGTGCATTGTTCAGCTCGAAAGGCATTCTCTTGAACTGCCATAGTCCTATAGGGGTGATGAAAGCAGTTTTTGGTCGATCTGCTTTGGCCACCGGGATCTGCCAATACCCACTGGCGAGATCAAGCGTGGAAAAGAACATGGCTTTCCCTAGAGCAGTTAGGGGCTCTTCAATCCGCGGCAGGGGATAGGCGTCGCCTGTAGTGACAGCATTCAACCATCTATAATCTACACAGAAGCGGAGGGTGCCATCCTTTTTCTGCACTAATACAATGGGAGCTGCCCATGGGCTCTTGCTGTCTTCAATTACGCCTTCATCTGTTGCATCATCTGTTCCAACATCTGCTTGACTTCCTGATAAAGGTGAGGGGGTATATTTCTGTAGCGATCCTTGATGGGTGGATTTCCTCCTGTTGAGATCTTATGTTCAATTCCATTGCTACAGCCAAGGTCAAAATCCCCCTGGGAAAACACCTCTGACCACTTATCCACCAGTTGCCTTACTGCTTCTATCTGAGTGGGTGTGAGTTCCTCAGTGGACAGCTGTAGAAGTGGAATTATCTGTTCTCCTACCCATGCTGGGTCTGCTCCTGCTGAACATTTGGCTACATTCACTTTAGCTACATAATGTCGTCCGTGAAATTTCTGGAGCTCTATGTGGTCCACTTTGGGAGAAATCACACCTGAAATCAGGGCCAGTTCCTTCACTGGTGTCCCTGGGGGCAAGTGAAGTGGAATCATCTTGCTGTTCCGCATCCTAACTAGCACGGTGCCTTGACGAACTAGTTATGAGAGTTCTAGCAACAAACGAGGCCATATCTGAGGGTAAGGGTTTCACTAGCACTGAGACGTCCTGCAGTCTGTGGCATGATCCAACATTCATGGGAAGTACAAGTTCTTCGCAGGGAGGTATATATTGTAGATCAGCGTCTGACTGTAAATTTGTGCCACATCCAAAATTATTTATAAACAACAACAAAAGGGGTCCCCTATTGGTGGACTTTTTAGGCACATGTAAAACTATAGAAAAGTATACTTGGTACAAATATAATTTATTAAATTGACACAATAAAATATAACAAAACGATAACATCTATTGTTAGGAATGTAGGTCAATCAATGTTACAGTAATGCGTGTACACTGTTTGAGGCAGTACTCTTGCAGCTGACGCGTTTCGGAGTCAATTAAACTCCTTCCTCAGGGGTGATGTACATTTGAGAGAATTCTATATTAGAGAGAATATATTGAGAAAATGATAATCAGCATGTGAATATCCATCAATAAAACATTTCATAATATATTTTTCATGTCTGATACACTTACATTAAACACTGTGTTGGCTGACTTGATATTCCATAAAGTTTGTTGATTAAAAACAGCGACAGTGACAAAGTCTGTCTGCCCAGTATGCTCCTGATTCCGACAAAAACAGACATCTATGTATTAAGGGTGGTGTATGTCTGTATATAGGTGGAAATGGGATTTACTCCACAAAAGTATATACATGTTGTTCTCTTCAAAAAGAAAAGAAAGCCCAAGAAATATGGGCGTAAAATAATTATTTGAGGCTCCACTGAGGCCGAGAGGCAACTCCTGCAAAAGATGTGATAATCTGAGTGTATAGTAAGGGATCCTATTTATTATTTATTTAATATAATAAGGAAACTAATTCACAGGATTAAACTCATACCCGGAGGTGGCTCAACAGTTGATGTTCATAGATGCATATTTGATAGCTAGAGAGAAGGTAAGTAAAATAAGGTGTTCAATTAGTTACCTATTTACATTTCAAATATTATTTTCAATTATTGTGTCCTTACACTAGAAGGTTATGAAAAAGGGGTAGTGTAAATATTGTAATACTATATAGCCAAATGGGACTGATTTGCTTGAAGGAACTATAATTATCGTATATGGGGTATGTATAATCAAACTTAATCTAGAGTATAGTGGTTTTCGTGTAGTTAATTCTATATAGGGTTAATCTATCAGGTTAACTGGGAGTAGCCAGGGAAATCCCAGTTAAAACCCAGTTATAAATATAGTTAACAAATTTAAACTAAAAAACAAAAAGCCATTAAATAGTAGCTATTCGTTTATGTGGTGTAGAGGTACAGATTCAGGTACTAGTTTCTCCAGGCAGTGAATGAGTAGAGAGGTGAAGGAATTATTATAATTCTGTAGCCTCTGAATAAAACTGATGAGCTTTAGTTGAGAGTTAATTATAATATATAGGGTGTTGAAAAACGTCTATATATAGTCAGTCTAATGTTAACTTAATCAAGCAAAAGAAGTCCCAGGCACAGCTACAGTATATAAGTAGTGAAAGTAAAGTTGGTCAACTTAAGTTAGTATCATAGTTTTTAAAGAAAGGTTATTGACTTACATGGCACAGAAGTAGGTCAGATCATGTAGCTGTTCAGGCCGGTATCATCCTGCAGCGTGTGGAGGATGTCCGGCATAGAAATCAGCTGCTTTATAAAGCCTCTCTCCCCCAATCAGCTGTTGATGTCTTAATGCAACAGCTGATATAGTGGGAGAGAGAGGAGGCAGGTGTGAGCCATGTATGGCCCCCTGGGAGGAGTGAGCGCCGCCCTGTCCACGGCGCGCATGCGTGAGCCTATGCGTCGGGATGTTGGCACGCCCACTCCACCCACCGACACAGAATGCTTCCCTGGTGGACTGCGCATGTCCACCAGGGTCGCAAGATGGAGGCCAGTCTGGAATGGATGTAGACTGTAGCCTCACATAGCGCCACCACGGGTTGTGTAACCCGGGCGGCTTTTTGTGCCGGACGAGCGTCAAGTTATAGGTGATAGTGTGATGTTATAAAAACATCCACTTAAAAGTAAAGGATGAAAATACAAATATAGTGATAGTTCTGTGATTTTCTGGGAGCAAGAGAATACTGGTGACAGGCAAGGTCTCACAGGTATAGATAACATTTTGGGATCTAGGTTTACATATTAAAGAATGTATAGGTTTACATATCAAAAAAATGTATATAGGTAAAAGATCCAAATCATAATACATACAGGAAGAGAGAATTAATGGCAGGATCAACGGAAGTCTCTTGCACTGGAGAACAGTGAAGACAACATTTCTTATTAGATATATATCAGAGAATGTAGGTAGGCAGAGAATCCAGGTCATTGGATTAATTGTTGTAATATATACAGAAAGAGGAGGTTAATGGCAGGATCAACAGGAATTTTTTGGAGAAAAATATTAGCAACATTTCTTATTAAATATATATATCGGAGAATGCAAATAGGCAAAAAAGTCCAGATCATAAGATTAATTGATGTAATATATACAAAAAGAGGAAGTTAATGGCAGGATCAACAAAAAAGTTTTTCATTGGAGAGCAGTAATGACAGCACCTCTTGTTAGATAGGGAGATTCCTTAGGGGCATTTATCAATTTGGCACAGAACCACACGTGGTTTTTGAATGCTAGGGTTAAAAAAGCACAATGATGATGCAGATAGATGTACATCGTATCAAGTGATATATATTCCCTAGTGCCGAAAATGCGGTGTCACATCCATATATACATAATAATCTGTGCTCCTGTATCTATATGCATTCCAAAAAATATATACATTAAACAAACATGACATGTCATACATGTGGTTACCGTGCCATATACAGATACAATGATAGGATAATATGGTGATAATATAGTGATGCACTTAAATAGTAATATATAGCAGAAATTCATGATTGTCCTATTTGTTCCAGCCTTAAAAACTAAGGACGGATAGATGTAAATAAATCACTCTCACCTGAATCTCAAAAAGAGGGGGAAATCAATGTGGGAGACAGGACAGATTTTGATTTTGATATAATTGTTCTCTACCCCTGAGGAGAAACCTTCAAGGAATGGCTCCACCTTTGTTTTGCCAATATAGAAGCATGTGCATTTGCATAAAAGCATGTATATCACCCCATGAGTTCTACAGTTGGCAAAATGTTTAGGGTAAAACGTCTGGCCGTTAGGGAGGGTGGGATTTTTTTGTGTGAGCATGTATTGACAATAGTTACATGCTCCACATTTGAAAGTCCCTTTGTATTTGCAGTGAGATTTGTTTGATTTCCCCTTGTATTCACTGGTGGTGATTCTATCCTTTAAGGATGTAGCCCGTTTAAAGGTAAAACGGGGCTTAGGAGGGACAAATGGTCCCAGTGCTGGGTCGCATTGCAACATATGCCAGTATTTTTCTATAATATTCTTGACTTGTTTTTGTTGATTGCTGTATTTTGTAATGATTCTGATGGTATTAACATCGTTTTGGTTTTTGGATTTCTCTGAATAAAGTAATTCCGTCCTTGATCTTAGAGAGGCTTTTTTAAAAGATCGTTTTAATGAAGTGTGTGAGTAGCCTCGTTATAGCAATCTCTCACGTAGTTTGTTCGCTTCAATTTTAAAGATATTGTCGTCCGAACAACTGAATTAAACATAATCAACCTATCTTCGTACAAATTGTCCCAAGATGAAATAGCTATCCTCAAAAAAGGCCTAAATTTCCGTCCAAAGTAAGACAGAGACAAGTTCGAAATATACAAAGATCTTCAACTCTTTATCCGAAAATTGATTTAAAAAAAACTTTACCACAAACAAGGAGGGTCGACGGACAGCTATCAAGCACATTATGCAAAATGCTAAAAACGTAGATCCAAGCTATGGAGAGTTCATCATTTCACTGCTGGTGTTCATTTTGACCCATAACGTATTCACGTTTTACAGCTCCCACTATCTCCAGGTGCAGGGGGTTGCGGTGGGGACACCCCATCGTATGCCAACCTGTACCTGGGGGGAGTGGGAAGCCATGTTCCTTGGTGATGAGACTTTCGATGTACATAGACCACATTCTTGGGTGGTACCGGTACATCGATGATATATTCATCATCTGGGACAGACCAGTAGACTTACTCCAGCAATGCCTTATGAGGATAAATCGCAACGATTTCAACTTAAACTTCACTATGTCTTTTGACAAACAACGCGTCACTTTTTTGGATGTAGAAGCTTATAGAGGAGAGGGGGGAGCTATTTTGAGCAAGCTATATAGGAAACCCACCGCAAGCAATGCAATTCTACATGCTACCAGCTTCCACCCTAAACCCCTCATGGATTCTATCCCTTATAGCCAGTATCTTAGAATAAGAAGAAATTGTTCAGGAGACAATATCTTTAAAATTGAAGCGAACAAACTACGTGAGAGATTGCTACAACAAGGCTACTCACACACTTCATTAAAACGATCTTTTAAAAAAGCCTCTCTAAGATCAAGGACGGAACAGGGGCAGATCCAGAGTCTAGTCTCGGGAGGGGCACTGCCAGAAAATATATTTTTTTGGGGTACATCTATCGGGGAAATGGCTGGTGTTGGCGCTTCAATCATCACGGCACCATGGTTGTTATGGTGTCAGGATGATTGAAGCGCATTATTACTATTATTACATTGTTATAAAAAATTAAATAGTTTAACTCACCATAATGCAGAATCAGTGGGAGCCCCGAGTGTGTCACTTGCCACGTCACCTGTCACCAGATGCATATTGTCACTTGCCACGTCGCCTGCCACATGTTGCGGATTGTCACTTGCCACGTCACCTGTCACCAGATGCAGATTGTCACTTGCCACGTCGCCTGCCACATGTTGCGTATTGTCACTTGCCACGTCACCTGTCACCAGATGCAGATTGTCACTTGCCACGTCGCCTGCCACATGTTGCGGATTGTCACTTGCCACGTCGCCTGTCACCAGATGCAGATTGTCTCTTGCCACGTCGCCTGCCACATGTTGCGGATTGTCACTTGCCACGTCGCCTGTCACCAGATGCAGATTGTCACTTGCCACGTCGCCTGCCACATGTTGCGGATTGTCACTTGCCACGTCGCCTGTCACCAGATGCAGATTGTCGCTTGCCACGTCGCCTGCCACATGTTGCGGATTGTCACTTGCCACGTCGCCTGTCACCAGATGCAGATTGTCAATTGCCACGTCGCCTGCCACATGTTGCGGATTGTCACTTGCCACGTCGCCTGTCACCAGATGCAGATTGTCACTTGCCACGTCACCTGCCACGTTGCGGATTGTCACTTGCATGTCACTTGCCACGTCGCCTGCCACATGTTGCGGATTGTCACTTGCCATGTCACTTGCCACGTCGCCTGCCACATGTTGCGGATTGTCACTTGCCACGTCACCTGTCACCAGATGCAGATTGTCACTTGCCACGTTGCCTGCCACATGTTGCATATTGTCACTTGCCACGTCACCTGTCACCAGATGCAGATTGTCACTTGCCACGTCGCCTGCCACATGTTGCGGATTGTCACTTGCCACATCGCCTGTCACCAGATGCAGATTGTCTCTTGCCACGTCGCTTGCCACATGTTGCGGATTGTCACTTGCCACGTCGCCTGTCACCAGATGCAGATTATCACTTGCCACATCGCCTACCACATGTTGCGAATTGTCACTTGCCACGTCGCCTGTCACCAGATGCAGATTGTCACTTGCCATGTCGCCTGCCACATGTTGCGGATTGTCACTTGCCACGTCGCCTGTCACCAGATGCAGATTGTCACTTGCCACGTCGTCTGCCACGTTGCGGATTGTCACTTGCATGTCACTTGCCACGTCGCCTGCCACATGTTGCAGATTGTCACTTGCCATGTCACCTGTCACCAGATGCAGATTGTCACTTGCCACCTGCTAAGGTGGTCTCTTGTGTCCCAGAGACAGGCAGCAGAGAGATGATGTAATCTCTCTGCTGCCGCAGCTGCCTGCATGGTGGGGGGGAACTGCAGGGATGCAGGGCGGGCGGTGAGAGATGATGTCATCTCTCTGCTCCCCTGCCCGCCTGCTCCCTGATTGGCCAGCAGCCACTCACAAACACATGTCAATGGTGGCTCTGTCACCTATGGAGCCGCCCGGCGGCTCTGTGACTCACAGAGCCGCCCAGCGGCTCTCTCTCTCACGGAGCCGCCCAGCAGCTCTTTTACTCATGGAGCCGCCCAGTGGCTCTTTTACTCACGGAGCCGCCCAGCGGCTCTCTCTCTCACGGAGCCGCCCGGCGGCTCTTTTACTCACAGAGCCGCCCAGCGGCTCTCTCTCTCACGGAGCCGCCCGGTGGCTCTTTTACTCACAGAGCCGCCCGGCGGCTCTCTCACAGTGACAGTGACACTCACCTGCATTTCTCGGAGGGGGCAATTGCCCCATTGCCCCCCCTGGATCCGCCCCTGGGACGGAATTACCTTATTCAGAGAAATCCAAAAACCAAAACGATGTTAATACCATCAGAATCATTACAAAATACAGCAATCAACAAAAACAAGTCAAGAATATTATAGAAAAATACTGGCATATGTTGCAATGCGACCCAGCACTGGGACCATTTGTCCCTCCTAAGCCCCGTTTTAACTTTAAACGGGCTACATCCTTAAAGGATAGAATCACCACCAGTGAATACAAGGGGGAAGCAAACAAATCTCACTGCAAATACAAAGGGACTTTCAATTGGGGAGCATGTAACTATTGTCAATACATGCTCACACAAAAAAATCCCACCCTCCCTAACGGCCAGATGTTTTACCCTAAACATTTTGCCAACTGTAGAACTCATGGGGTGATATACATGCTTTTATGTGAACGCATATGCTTCTATATTGGCAAAACAAAGGTGGAATTTTGGAGAAGGGTGTATAGGCACATAACATCTATGAAAACCTACGACCCTGATCTCCCCCTTGGGAGACACACCACACTGGTACACAATGGAAAGTTTCCAATAATAAGATTCCTCATTCTGGACCGCGTGCATCCGAGTCCCAGAGGGGGAGACTGGAACAAAATCACGATGGATATATAGATTAAAGGCCACTCAACCTCCGGGCTTGAATGAAACAATATGGTTCAAGCCATTCCTTGAGGGTTTCTCCTCAGGGGTAGAGAACAATTATATCAAAATCTGTCCTTTCTCCCACATTGATCTCCCCTTGTTTTTGAGATTCGGATGCGAGCGATTTATTTACATCTATCCGTCCTTAGTTTTTAAGGCTGGAACAAATAGGACAATGATGAATTTCTACTATATATTACTATTTTAGTGCATCACTATATTATCACCATATTATCCTATCATTGTATCTGTATATGGCACGGTAACCACATGTATGACATGTCATGTTTAATGTATATATTTTTTGGAATGCATATAGATACAGGAGCACAGATTATTATGTATATATGGATGTGACACCGCATTTTCGGCACTAGGGAATATATATCACTTGATACGACGTACATCTATCTGCATCATCATTGTGCTTTTTTAAACCTAACATTCAAAAACCATGTGTGGTTCTGTGCCAAATTGATAAATGCCCCTAAGGAATCTCCCTATCTAACAAGAGGTGCTGTCATTACTGCTCTCCAATGAAAGAAACTTTTTTTGTTGATCCTGCCATTAACTTCCTCTTTTTGTTTATATTACATCAATTAATCTTATGATCTGGACTTTTTTGCCTATTTGCATTCTCCGATATATATATTTAATAAGAAATGTTGCTAATATTGTTCTCCAAAAAATTCCTGTTGATCCTGCCATTAACCTCCTCTTTCTGTATATATTACAACAATTAATCCAATGACCTGGATTCTCTGCCTACCTACATTCTCTGATATATATCTAATAAGAAATGTTGTCTTCACTGTTCTCCAGTGCAAGAGACTTCCGTTGATCCTGCCATTAATTCTCTCTTCCTGTATGTATTATGATTTGGATCTTTTACCTATATACATTTTTTTGATATGTAAACCTATACATTCTTTAATATGTAAACCTAGATCCCAAAATGTTATCTATACCTGTGAGACCTTGCCTGTCACCAGTATTCTCTTGCTCCCAGAAAATCACAGAACTATCACTATATTTGTATTTTCATCCTTTACTTTTAAGTGGATGTTTTTATAACATCACACTATCACCTATAACTTGACGCTCGTCCGGCACAAAAAGCCACCCGGGTTACACAACGTAAACGCGGCGCTATGTGAGGCTACAGTCTACATCCATTCCAGACTGGCCTCCATCTTGCGACCCTGGTGGACATGCGCAGTCCACCAGGGAAGCATTCTGTGTCGGTGGGTGGAGTGGGAGTGCCAACGTCCCGACGCATAGGCTCACGCATGCGCGCCGCAGACGGGGCAGCGCTCACTCCTCCCAGGGGGCCATACATGGCTCACACCTGCCTCCTCTCTCTCCCACTATATCAGCTGTTGCATTAAGACATCAACAGCTGATTGGGGGAGAGAGGCTTTATAAAGCAGCTGATTTCTATGCCGGACATCCTCCACACGCTGCAGGATGATACCGGCCTGAACAGCTACATGATCTGACCTACTTCTGTGCCATGTAAGTCAATAACCTTTCTTTAAAAACTATGATACTAACTTAAGCTGACCAACTTTACTTTCACTACTTATATACTGTAGCTGTGCCTGGGACTTCTTTTACTTGATTAAGTTAACCACTTGCCGACCGCCTCACGCAGATATACTGTGGCAGAATGGCACGGACAGGCAAAATCACGTACCTGGTACGTGATTGCCTTCCCGCGGGCGGGGGGTCCGATCAGACCCCCCCGGTGCCCGAGGTGGTCGGCTTTGGTCTGGCAGCGATCAGAGATGAGGGGGAGGCCATCCATTCGTGGCCCCCCTCGCGATCGCTCCCAGCCAATGACAGTCTTTCCCTGCCTCTGTGTAGTACACAGAGGCAGGGGATGTGATGTCATCTCTTCTTGGCTCGGCATTTTCCGTTCCGACGCCTAGGAGAGAAGACATCTGAGTGAGTTGCACAACACAACACACACAGTAGAACATGCCAGGCACACTTTACACCCCCCTTTACCCCCCGATCCCCCCCTAATCACCCTTCCCCCCACCCCTGTCACACTGACACCAAGCAGTTTTTTTTTTTTTTCTGATTATTGCATGGTGTCAGTTTGTGACAGTTAGTGTGGTAGGGCAGTTAGTATTAGCCCCCTTTAGGTATAGGGTGCCCCCCTAACCCCCCCTAATAAAGTTTTAACCCCTTGATCACCCCCCGTCACCAGTGTCGCTAAGCAATCATTTTTCTGATTGCTGTATTAGTGTCGCTGGTGACGCTAGTTAGGGAGCTAAATATTTAGGTTCGCCGTCAGCGTTTTATAGCGACAGGGACCCCCATATACTACCTAATAAATGTTTTAACCCCTTGATTGCCCCCTAGTTAACCCTTTCACCACTGATCACGTATAACCGTTACGGGTGACGCTGGTTAGTTCGTTTATTTTTTATAGCGTCAGGGCACCTTCCGTTTATTACCTAATAAAGGTTTAGCTCCCTGATCGCCCGGCGGTGATATGCGTCGCCCCAGGCAGCGTCAGATTAGCGCCAGTACCGCTAACACCCACGCACACAGCATACGTCTCCCTTAGTGGTATAGTATCTGAACGGATCAATATCTGATCCGATCAGATCTATACTAGCGTCCCCAGCAGTTTAGGGTTCCCAAAAACGCAGTGTTAGCGGGATCAGCCCAGATACCTGCTAGCACCTGCATTTTGCCCCTCTGCCCGGCCCAGCCCAGCCCACCCAAGTGCAGTATCGATCGATCACTGACACTTACAAAACACTAAATGCATAACTGCAGCATTCGCAGAGTCAGGCCTGATCCCTGCGATCGCTAACAGTTTTTTTGGTAGCGTTTTGGTGAACTGGCAAGCACCAGCCCCAGGCAGCGTCAGGTTAGCGCCAGTACCGCTAACACCCACGCACGCACCGTACACCTCCCTTAGTGGTATAGTATCTGAACGGATTAATATCTGATCTGATCAGATCTATACTAGCGTCCCCAACAGTTTACGGTTCCCAAAAATGCAGTGTTAGGGGGATCAGCCCAGATACCTGCTAGCACCTGCGTTTTGCCCCTCCCCCCGGCCCAGCCCAGCCCACCCAAGTGCAGTATTGATCGATCACTGACACTTACAAAACACTAAACGCATAACTGCAGCGTTCGCAGAGTCAGGCCTGATCCCTGCGATCGCTAACAGTTTTTTTGGTAGCGTTTTGGTGAACTGGCAAGCACCAGCCCCAGGTAGCGTCAGGTTAGCGCCAGTACCGCTAACACCCACGCACGCACCGTACACCTCCCTTAGTGGTATAGTATCTGAACGGATCAATATCTGATCCGATCAGATCTATACTAGCGTCCCCAGCAGTTTAGGGTTCCCAAAAATGCAGTGTTAGCGGGATCAGCCCAGATACCTGCTAGCACCTGCAATTTGCCCCTCCACCCGGCCCAGCCCACCCAAGTGCAGTATCGATCGATCACTGTCACTTACAAAACACTAAACACATAACTGCAGCGTTCGCAGAGTCAGGCCTGATCCCTGCGATCGTTAACAGTTTTTTTGGTAGCGTTTTGGTGAACTGGCAAGCGCCAGCGGCCTAGTACACCCCGGTCGTAGTCAAACCAGCACTGCAGTAACATTTGGTGATGTGGCGAGTCCCATAAGTGCAGTTCAAGCTGGTGAGGTGGCAAGCACAAGTAGTGTCCCGCTGCTACCAAGAAGAAGACAAACAGGCCCGTCGTGCCCATAGTGCCCTTCCTGCTGCATTCGCCAATCCTAATTGGGAACCCACCACTTCTGCAGCACCCGTACTTCCCCCATTCACATCCCCAATGTCGGCTGCATGAGAGGCATTTTCTTTATGTCCTCCCGAGTACCCCTACCCAACGAACCCCCCCAAAAAAGATGTCGTGTCTGCAGCAAGCGCGGATATAGGCGTGACACCCGCTATTATTTTCCCTCCTGTCCTGACAATCCTGGTCTTTGCATTGGTGAATGTTTTGAACGCTACCATACACTAGTTGAGTATTAGCATAGGGTACAGCATTGCACAGACTAGGCACACTTTCACAGGGTCTCCCAAGATGCCATCGCATTTTGAGAGACCCGAACCTGGAACCGGTTACAGTTATAAAAGTTACAGTTACAAAAAAAAGTGTAAAAAAAAAAAAAACACAAAAAAAATATAAAATAAAAAAAAATAGTTGTCGTTTCATTGTTCTCTCTCTCTCTATTCTCTCTCTATTGTTCTGCTCTTTTTTACTGTATTCTATTCTGCAATGTTTTATTGTTATTATGTTTTATCATGTTTGCTTTTAAGTTATGCAATTTTTTATACTTTACCGTTTACTGTGCTTTATTGTTAACCATTTTTTTGTCTTCAGGTACGCCATTCACGACTTTGAGTGGTTATACCAGAATAATGCCTGCAGGTTTAGGTATCATCTTGGTATCATTCTTTTCAGCCAGCGGTCAGCTTTCATGTAAAAGCAATCCTAGCGGCTAATTAGCCTCTAGACTGCTTTTACAAGCCGTGGGAGGGAATGCCCCCCCCCCCCCACCATCTTCCGTGTTTTTCTCTGGCTCTCCTGTCTCAACAGGGAACCTGAGAATGCAGCCGGTGATTCAGCCAGCTGACCATAGAGCTGATCAGAGACTAGAGTGGCTCCAAACATCTCTATGGCCTAAGAAACCAGAAGCTACGAGCATTTTATGACTTAGATTTCGCCGGATGTAAACAGCGCCATTGGGAAATTGGGAAAGCATTTTATCACACCGATCTTGGTGTGGTCAGATGCTTTGAAGGCAGAGGAGAGATCTAGGGTCTAATAGACCCCAATTTTTTCAAAACAGAGTACCTGTCACTACCTATTGCTATCATAGGGGATATTTACATTCCCTGAGATAACAATAAAAATGATTTTAAAAAAATGAAAATGAAAGGAACAGTTTAAAAATAAGATAAAAAATCAAAAAAATAATAAAGAAAAAAAAAAAAAAAAAAGCACCCCTGTCCCCCCCCTGCTCTCACGCTAAGGCGAACGCAAATGTCGGTCTGGCGTCAAATGTAAACAGCAATTGCACCATGCATGTGAGGGATCACCGCGAAGGTCAGATCGAGGGCAGTAATTTTAGCAGTAGACCTCCTCTGTAAATCTAAAGTGGTAACCTGTAAAGGCTTTTGAAGGCTTTTAAAAATGTATTTATTTTGCTGCCACTGCACGTTTGTACGCAATTTTAAAGCATGTCATGTTTGGTATCCATGTACTCGGCCTAAGATCATCTTTTTATTTCATCAAACATTTGGGCAATATAGTGTGTTTTAGTGCAATAAAATTTTAAAAAGTGTGTTTTTCCCCAAAAAATGCGTTTGAAAAATGGCTGCGCAAATACTGTGTGAAAAAAAAATGAAACACCCACCATTTTTATCTGTAGGGCCTTTGCTTTAAAAAAATATATAATGTTCGGGGGTTCAAAGTAATTTTCTTGAAAAAAAAAATAATTTTTCATGTAAACAAAAAGTGTCAGAAAGGGCTTTGTCTTCAAGTGGTTAGGAGAGTGGGTGGTGTGTGACATAAGCTTCTAAATGTTGTGCATAAAATGCCAGGACAGTTCAAACCCCACCCCCAAATGATCCCATTTTGGAAAGTAGACACCCCAAGCTATTTGCTGAGAGGCATGTCGAGTCCATGGAATATGCACAAAGTTGTCACTAAATGATATATTGCTCAAACATGCCATGGGAATATGTGAAATTACACCCCAAAATACATTCTGCTGCTTCTCCTGAGTACGGGGATACCACATGTGTGAGACTTTTTGGGAGCCTAGCCTCGTACAGGACCCCGAAAACCAAGCACCGCCTTCAGGCTTTCTAAGGGCGTAAATTTTTGATTTCACTCTTCACTGCCTATCACAGTTTCGGAGGCCATGGAATGCCCAGGTGGCACAAAACCCCCCAAATGACCCCATTTTGGAAAGTAGACACCCCAAGATATTTGCTGAGAGGTATAGTGAGTATTTTGCAGACCTCACTTTTTGTCACAAAGTTTTAAAAATTGAAAAAAGAAAAAAAAATTTTTTTCTTGTCTTTCTTCATTTTCAAAAACAAAATGAGAGCTGCAAAATACTCACCATGCCTCTCAGCAAATAGCTTGGGGTGTCTACTTTCCAAAATGGGGTCATTTGGGGGGGGGGGTTTGTGCCACCTGGGCATTCCATGGCCTCCGAAACTGTGATAGGCAGTGAAGAGTGAAATAAAAAATTTACACCCTTAGAAATCTTGAAGGCGGTGCTTGGTTTTCGGGGCCCTGTACGCGGCTAGGCTCCCAAAAAGTCCCACACATGTGGTATCCCCATACTCAGGAGAAGCAGCTAAATGTATTTTGGGGTGCGATTCCACATATGCCCATGGCCTGTGTGAGCAATATATCATTTAGTGATAACTTTGTGCAAAAAAAAAAAAAGATTGTCACTTTCCCGCAACTTGTGTCAAAATATAAAATATTCCATGGACTCAACATGCCTCAAAGCAAATAGCTTGGGGTGTCTACTTTCCAAAATGGGGTCATTTGGGGGGGGGGGGGTTATGCCATCTGGGCATTTTATGGCCTGCAAAACTGTGATAGGTAGTGAGGAGTAAAATCAAAAATTTACGCCCTTAGAAATCCTGAAGGCAGTGATTGGTTTTCGGGGCCCCGTACGCAGCTAGGCTCCCAAAAAGTCCCACACATGTGGTATCCCCGTACTCAGGAGAGGTAGCTGAATATATTTTGGGGTGCAATTCCACATATGCCCATGGCCTGTGTGAGCAATATATCATTTAGTGACAACTTTTTGTAATTTTTTTTTTTTTTTGTCATTATTCAATCACTTGGGACAAAAAAAAATAATATTCAATGGGCTCAACATGCCTCTCAGCAATTTCCTTGGGGTGTCTACTTTCCAAAATAGGGTCATTTGTGGGGGTTTTGTACTGCCCTGCCATTTTAGCACCTCATAAATTGACATAGGCAGTCATACATTAAAGGCTGTGTAAATTCCAGAAAATGTACCCTAGTTTGTAGGCGCTATAACTTTTGCGCAAACCAATAAATATACACTTATTTACATTTTTTTTACCAAAGACATGTGGCCGAATACATTTTGGCCTAAATGTATGACTAAAATTGAGTTTATTGGATTTTTTTTATAACAAAAAGTAGAAAACATCATTTTTTTTCAAAATTTTTGGTCTTTTTCCGTTTGTAGCACAAAAAATAAAAACGGCAGAGGTGATCAAATACCATCAAAAGAAAGCTCTATTTGTGGGAAGAAAAGGACGCAAATTTTGTTTGGGTACAGCATTGCATGACCGCGCAATTAGCAGTTAAAGCGATGCAGTGCCAAATTGTAAAAAGTGCTCTGGTCAGGAAGGGGGTAAATCCTTCCGGGGCTGAAGTGGTTAACATTAGACTGACTATATATAGACGTTTTTCAACACCCTATATATTATAATTAACTCTCAACTAAAGCTCATCAGTTTTATTCAGAGGCTACAGAATTATAATAATTCCTTCACCTCTCTACTCATTCACTGCCTGGAGAAACTAGTACCTGAATCTGTACCTCTACACCACATAAAGGAATAGCTACTATTTAATGGCTTTTTGTTTTTTAGTTTAAATTTGTTAACTAGATTTATAACTGGGTTTTACCTGGGATTTCCCTGGCTACTCCCAGTTAACCTGATAACCCTTTATAGAATTAACTACACGAAAACCACTACTCTAGATTAAGTTTCATTATACATACCCCATATACGATAATTATAGTTCCATCAAGCAAATCAGTCCCATCTGGCTATACATTATTACAATATTTACACTACCCCTTTTTCATAACCTTCTAGTGTAAGGACACAATAATTGAAAATAATATTTGAAATGTAAATAGGTAACTAATTGAACACCTTATTTTACTTACCTTCTCTCTAACTATCAAATATACATCTATGAACATCAACTGTTGAGCCACCTCCGGGTATGAGTTTAATCCTGTGAATTAGTTTCCTTATTGCATTAAATAAATAATAAATAGGATCCCTTACTATACACTCACATTATCACATCTTTTGCAGGAGTGGCCTCTCGGCCTCAGTGGAGCCTCAAGTAATTATTTTACGCCCATATTTCTTGGGCTTTCTTTTCTTTTTGAAGAGAACAACATGTATATACTTTTTGTGGAGTAAACCCCATTTCCACCTATATACAGACCTACACCACCCTTAATACATAGATGTCTGTTTGTGTCGGAATCAGGAGCATACTGGGCAGACAGACTTTGTCACTGTCGCTGTTTTTAATCAACAAACTTTATGGAATGTCAAGTCAGCCAACACAGTGTTTAATGTAAGTGTATCAGACATGAAAAACGGAAAATTGTATACTCACCTTTCCGTAATTTTCCTTTCCTGTCGCATCTTCATGGCAGCATACACGTTGGGGTTGTGACTCCGCCTCCACAACCTGATAGGACCACATAGCTATAAATTAGAGAGTAGACACCTGCCCCAGTATTCTCTGTAAATATATACACATGTCACCTTAGAGGGTGGTTGATTGTATGCTGCCATGAAGATGCGACAGGAAAGGAAAATTACGGAAAGGTGAGTATACAATTTTCCGTTTTCCTGTCGCATCATGGCAGCATACACGTTGGGGAGTAACTCGCCAAACTGGGTGGGAATGCAAAATCAAAATTTATTGGCAAGAAACAGAAGAATTGGCCTGTATAACGGCCCTCCCAAATTCAACTGCTGCTAAACGTGCAGCGTCTATTCTATAATGAGAAATGAAGGTATTCCTCGAAGACCAAGTGGCCGCTCTACAAATGGTTTCCGCTGAGACTTTACAGTAAGCTGCCCATGAAGTAGCCATTGCCCTGGTGGAATGCGCTCTTAGATCTCCCGGAATCTGCAAGGTGCTTAAGGAGTAGGCCTTCTTGATAGTTTTCACGAGCCATGAGGCGATGGTACGGGCAGAAGCTGCCTGGCCCTTCCTGAACCCATGTGGGATGACTAAAAGGTTCTCGCACTTCCTGAATGGCTTGGTTACCGAAAGGTAATGGAGAATGTTGCCCTTGACATCCAAGGGATGAGGGACGCCCTGATCCGTGATCAAAGCCGGGAGGTCAATCTCCTGGTTAAAGTGGAACGCAGAGGAGACCTTTGGGATAAACCTGTCTGAAGGCTTCAGGGTTAGTCTGTCTGGGTAAACCATCAGATACGGTTCTTTGATCAGCAAGGCTTGCATTTCTGAGACCCTCTTCGCTGATGTGATGGCAATTAGGAAAGATACCTTTAGAGTCAGGTCCCAGAGGGAGGTATTCTCAAGGGGGAAGAATGGTTCTCCGGATAAAACCTCTAGGACAGTTGATAGGTCCCATGTTGGAAATGAAGGTTTCCTGGGTGGTCTTAGCTTCAGGCAGGCTTTTTGAAATTGCACCACCAGAGGGTTAAGTGCCCATCTGACCCCTGTCAAGGCAGAGATGGCAGAGACTTGGACTTTCAGGGTGTTAGACCTAAGGCCTTTGTCTAGACCTGACTGAAGGAACTCAAGCACTTGTACTGCTGATGGGGAAGACGGGTCCCAACCTTGTTCCTGAGCAAAGGAAGAGAATCTTTCCCAGATTCTCTCATAGGTGCTATTCGTGGAGGATTTCCTGGCTTGAAGCAGGGTATCGACTACCTTCTGAGAACATCCTTGCTCTAGGAACCTAGACCTTTCAGTCTCCAGGCCGCTAGGTGCAATCTCTCTGGATTCGGATGTAGTAGCTGGCCCTGGGTTAGTAGATCCGTTGTTACCGGGAGTGGAAGTGGATCCGCTGTGCTCAGTTGCAGGAGGGTGGTGAACCAAGGCCTCCGTGGCCAAAAGGGAATCACGGCTAGTACTAGAGCTGTTGAGTGTTTGAGCCTCAGAAGGAACTTGGCTATCAGTGGGGTTGGTGGAAAAATGTAGCCTAGGTGAAAGTTCCAGGCGTGCTGGAGACAATCCGTACCCTCCGCTGTGGGGAAGGGATTCCTCGACAGAAACCTCTGACACTTCTTGTTCTCTGGTGTTGCTGCGAGGTCTATGTCTGGATGACCCCATGTCTGGCATATGAGGGCAAAGGCCTGTGGGCTTAGACACCACTCGTTGTTGGAAACGAATGTTCTGCTGAGGGAGTCCGCCAGTAAGTTCTGAACCCCCGGAATATAGGTCGCCTTCAGGTCCCACAGGTTCAGTTGAGCCCATTGCATCACCGGACCGACTTCCCGCATCATGGAGATGCTCTTGGTACCCCCCTGCCTGTTGATATAGGCTACCGCCACTCGGTTGTCCATTTGAATGAGGACTTGTTTCCCTCTCAGGAGTGAACTGAATGCCAAGAGGGCTCGGAAGGCTGCCTTCATCTCTAGGATGTTCGATACTACATCCTTGGTTTTGAAGGGCCAGCGGCCCTGAGCTGCATAGTGTAGGTAGTGTGCCCCCCATCCTTCCAGACTGGCGTCTGAAGTTACTACCTCCTGGTGGAGGGTGACTATCTGCTTGCACCTGCTGAGGTTGTCGGGGTGGGTCCACCACCGTAAAGATAGCCTGGCTTCCTCTGGGATGCGAATCAATTGGGACATGGACCATCCGTCCCACTGGCGCAGGAAGGAGGCTTGTAGGGGTCTGGTATTCCATTGCGCCCATCTGACCATTGGAATGGTTGCTGATAGGGAACCTAGGAGGTTGAGTTATGCTCTGGCCGGCAGACATGACGCTGGGATAGCCTCTTTCACTTTCTGAATGAGTAGGGACGATTTCTCCCTTGGTAACTCCACTGTGTTCGCTCGGGTGTCCAGTTCGGCTCCCAGGAAGACCATCCTTTGGGTAGGTTGGGTGTTGCTTTTCTGCCAATTGATTATCCATCCTAAACTCATTAGGGTGGAAACCAGGATCTCGCGATGTTGGACGAGTGATTCCTGGCTGCTTGAGAGGAGGAGGATGTCGTCCAGGTAATGGTGGACCCTTAGACCTTTCTCCCTCAAAAAAGCTATTGCTGGTAGTAGCACCTTCGTGAATGTTCTGGGGGCTGTTGAGATGCCAAAGGGAAGGCTTCGAAACTGGAAGTGCCCCTGACCCACCGAGAATCGTAGGAATTTCTGGAATGCCCCGTGGATCGGAATATGCAGGTAGGCGTCCTGGAGATCTATGGAGAGCATCCAGTCCCCCAGATTTATGGCCTGCAGGATAGACTGCAAGCTCTCCATCCTGAATGACTCCACTCTGATGGACCTGTTGAGGTTCTTTAGGTCTAGAACCGGACGAAGGTCTCCTGACTTCTTCTTGACGAGAAATAATGGAGAGTAGAATCCTCTGCCTCGTTGTGCCAGTGGAACCTCTACTACTGCTCGTTTTTGGAGAAGATCTTGGATGTAGTTCAGTAACGACAACCTTTTTTCTCGAGATGGGGGAATACGGGTTGGGTAGAACTGATCCCCTGGGGGCCGGTTTTTGAAGGACCACCTGTGGCCGAAGGTAATAGTGGCCAGGGTCCAGGTATCCCTTATGGTTTCCGCCCAGACCAGCTTGAAACTGGAGAGTCTTGCTCCCACTATCGCTGGTCGGACGGGCGCACCTTCAAAAGGGCTTCTGGTCACTGGAAGCAGGCGCCTTAGGCTTCTGAAACTTCATGAAGGAGGTTTGAGGGTTCTTCCAGCTCCTTCTATACTCCTTGCCTGGTCTGTATGCTCTCGCATCCCTATACCTCTCTGGGAGGTTCCGCTTAAAGGGAGGAGGTCTCTGTTGCTTGGGTCTCCTGTCTGAGGGGATGAGCCCGGACTTTCCGCCGGTTACTTTGGAGATGGCTGTGTCTAGTTTTGTTCCGAAGAGGTGCTCACCATCAAACGGAATACGACACCAGTTGGATTTGGAAGCTGGATCCGCCGTCCAGGGCTTTAGCCATAATGCTCTTCTGGCTGTTACTGAAGCCAGCATAGATTTAGATGCAGACCTGATAGTGTCGACTGAAGCTTCAGCCACAAAGTCGCCCGCCAGGCTTAACTCTTGCAACGCCTTTACTATTGATTCTTGGTCTGCCCCCTCTGATACAAGCTTTTCCGTGCTTGTGGACCAGCTCGAGATGGCTCTTCCTACTGCAGCAAGTGCTATTGCAGGTCTGCAGGCGCCTCCAGCCGACAGGTAAGCCCGCTTGAGATCCGTGTCGATCTTTCTGTCGAGGACATCTCTAAACGTTACCGCGTCTTCTAACGGGAGGGTAACATGCCTGGCTAGGCGCATCAGGGATGCATCCACTACCGGAGGGGACACCAGAGGGTTCACCTTAGGCTCCTTGAGTGGGTATAACTTCAGTAGTCTGTTATTCAGACTAGACTTCTTTTCTGGTCTCTGCCATTCTTCTTTGATCAGGTCCTCAAGTTCTTCAATGAACGGGAAGGATTCCGGATCCTTTTTAAGCTGAGGAAAATACTTCCTCTGCTTCGGTTGGGCTTGCTGGGGCTCCTCCCAACCTATCGCCTCCTTAACCGATTTTATAAACGGTTCTACCAGACTGAAGTCGAATCCGGCCGATACCTCCAGACCCTCATTATCCGACAGGGAGTCTTGCTCCTTCGATGTGCTAGCCCGGGCTGGGGAGGCAGTGGTAGAGAAATCCACCTCGGATACCGAGGCCTGGGGGGCTACGGCCCCTGCTGAATCTCCGACCTCCGAGATTCTCTCTCTTGCGGCCTCTTCCCGGCATGTCTGACAGACCAGTTTTCCTGGAAGAGCCGCTGCGCCGCAAACCCAGCATGCGTTCCCGGCAGGACGGGAGTGGCGTGCGGGGGAACGATGCCTGCGTGAAGGCGATCTTCTGTGGCGGGATCGGCCGTGTCTAGAGCGCGACCGGGAGCGGCTTCTTCTGCGGCTTCCTCTCGAGCGGCTTCTTCTGTGATAGGAACGGCTCCTTCTATGTCTGGAGCGACTTCTCCTGCGTGAGGACTCTCTTTGTCTTGAGGCAGACGTTCTTGAAGACCTGGTAGGGCTGACCAATTTAGGCAGCGTTAGTAGTGCTCTCTTTTTCGATCTTCAATACTTACATTTGTCTTCCCCCCCCTTACCTAATAGGCTGACGGTGATCTGCTGGGGCAGCGGTCTCCATGGAGAGAAAGCGGACTGGAAACCTGCAGTGAGAAACAATAAACAGCGCTATGCAGAGGAGGCTTCAGAGGGAGCAGGAATCCTGACTTAAAGGCAGTATAAAGGAAGGCCACTTACCTTTGTAGAGCGCTTTGGAGTCCAAACAGACAATCTGTCATGCATAGACAATCAGCAGCAGCAAATACAGCTACTGCTGGGCTTTTAAATCCGCCGCCATCAGCGTCGGACGCTCGCGCATGCGCAGCAGCGCCGCGAGACACCCGGCGCCATCTTGGAAGCTGGAAAGCAGCCCAGCGGTGCCCAAACGACGTACCGCGCATGCGCGAGGACGCCGAGAACGCTCGGCGCTCCGGAGAGCAAATCAGGAGAACCACAGAGCCCAGCAGACGGGCAGAGGCACTGGTAGGAGAGGGGGAAAGAGGGGGGGAGACCGCTGCACACAACTAAGCCTGTTTAAGGCTTATTTCATGAGGCCACAATGAAGTTTTCCTGGCCATTCCTCCAGCAAGCCTGTTTAAGGCTTTTGTGGGCTGCTGCACTTGAAGCCTGTTTAAGGCTTATACTTGTGGTCAGACAGCTGAATGAGATGAGAGTATGCCCCTGAGATCACCAGAGTGGGGCTCCTTCCATTTAGCTCGTTTAGAGGCTGTACAAGAAGGACTTCCATCCAGGAGAGGCTAGAACCTGGCTGGGGCGAAGCGGTAAGGGGGTGCTGATCCGTGTGTCCTGACAGGTGAGGAAAAATAAGAGAATACTGGGGCAGGTGTCTACTCTCTAATTTATAGCTATGTGGTCCTATCAGGTTGTGGAGGCGGAGTCACAACCCCAACGTGTATGCTGCCATGATGCGACAGGAAAATATATTATGAAATGTTTTATTGATGCATATTCACATGCTGATTATCATTTTCTCAATATATTCTCTCTAATATAGAATTTTCTCAATGTACATCAACCCTGAGGAAGGAGTTTAATTGACTCCGAAACGCGTTGGCTGCAAGAGTACTGCCTCAAACACTGTACACGCATTACTGTAACATTGATTGACCTACATTCCTAACAATAGATGCTATAGTTTTGTTATATTTTATTGTGTCAATTTAATAAATTATATTTGTACCAAGTATACTTTTCTATGGTTTTTACATGTGCCTAAAAAGTCCACCAATAGGGGACCCCTTTTGTTGTTTGCAGGGAGGTATTACGATCTCTGTCCCAAAAGGAACCCTCACAACACCAGCCTTTTCATTAATGTTTGTGTCAGAGTCCTTTAGTGCTGCCAAGGTAAGGAGCAGCTTTCTAACTTCTTTAGGTGGTCCCAGGTGTGTAGGACACCATTTCAACAGCTCAGGGCGCAGCCCCTGGATGATATTCATGCCAAATATCACCTGCGGTCGACCTTTTCCGGATGCTCGTGTAACCACAACACCTTTTTGGCCAAGGTCCCGTCCCCACAGTTCTACTTTCATCCAGGTAATCCCGACCACTTCTAAAGGAAGTTCATTGGCAGCTGTCAGTGAGATCCAGGGGGTATCCTGACTCATTTTCTTCTTTGGGAAGTATCTCTGGAACAAGGGTTCTGGTAGAATGATGAATTGGGACCCAGTATCGAAGAGACATTCGACCTCTTGGCCATTGAAGTACCCGTGTACCACAGGGCAAACAACCACCACGCCCTTCGTTTTGCTGGGCCGCCCCACTGCTTGACTCCTAGCGGCGGGACGCTCTGAGTTTAATGACTCCCTCAGTATTCGATCAGGACAGTCCCTTAAGCGATGTCCCTTTTGTCGACAGCCCCAACATGGAAAGGGTGACCTCTCCCGTCTTGGTCGTCTGCGGGACGGTGATCGGTTTCTCCATGAAGGGGTGTGCTCCCTTGGCCCCCTTGGATTGTCTCGCTCACGTCTCAGCGTGGCAAGTTCTGTCTGGAGCTGGGCCATTCCTTCTGTCAGCTTGTGGATGGCCACCTCCCACGGAGCTGTGTGTCCAGTTTGTGGTGGTTTACATGGTTTATCACCTGTGCTGGCCATGAGGACGTCATGGACTGGACTGGCATGTCTGGGTTCTGAATATAGGATAGCTGCTTCCAGAATTTTGTGGAATTTTAAGTTTGGGTTACTTCTGTCCTGCTCTTGTAACTTTTCCCTGACTTTGTCAGACAGAAGCCCATCCACAAACTGATCCTTCAGCCACCATCTGTATCACTCCAGCCAGCACGTCCTGCTCATCTCCTGTTCTTGAGGCGGATCTCGGCTGCTATATCCTGCAGTCCTGGTCCTCTGCTGGAAGATGTAGGATCAACTTCCTTGCTTCCTCTTCAAGGGCACTAATGGCTAGGTCTGCCTGCTGTGCAGGTGGGACCCCATACGACCGGATCAAGACCCGCAACCTCCTAATCCAATCATCTAAGTCTTTATCTGGTCCTGTGTACTTAGGCAGCTGTTGTGGTAGCAATCCTGCCAGGAATAGAGAAGCTATGGCAGACTGTTTAACTCCCTCAGTGCCGCTGCTGACTGGCTCTGCCATTGTGCTGTTCTCCTCATCGCTGTCTGACATGGCTGTATCCTGTTTGTGACGCCAAGTGTAATGTAACGGTCAAAGCCAAATAATCAGACCAGTGGTGATGTGCAATATCTACTTTACTTAACAGTAAACCTCAACATAAATTGCACCGGAAATCGTGCGAAACTGGGTATACAGTACAGAACATTAATATGAACCGTAAAGAAAGTGGATATAACAATTATACTGCCATTCAACTAATGTCCACAAGGTGGCAGCAGTGTGTTCTGAGTCCAATCTACAGCTAGAATAGAGAGCTAAAGAATCTCATGTGTCCAAAATAGTAATCGTTCGACCAACAGAACTGTGAGCTGAGCGGACCTCCTGCTGACACAAACTTCCCGCTGGCACTGCTTTCTACTTGCTTCGGTCAGGGTGTTCTGGTGGCTGGAGATAGGGCCAACTCACTTCATGGACAGCTTCCACCAATGGACTGTAACAGAGTCTTCTCCAGTGACTGGGGTTTGGTAAGATACTGCGTGCTCTTGTGCTCACTGCTGGTGGCCCGCACACCAGACTTAACAGGGGAGGACCCAGCACCTGGGAACAGGTCACTTGCCCAGTCACTGCTGTCCCATCAGGCAGGATCTCTCTGAGCACAGGAATAAACAGGCCCATAGAAAAAATGTAACGTTGCTTTGGTTCATTAGGGATATACAGCTTGCAGTTTTTTTTTTTCAAAGCTTAATTTGACAAGCTGAAGCTGGTTGGCTACTATGCACAGCTGCATCAGATTTTGCACTCTCTGACTTTAGTAAATCAACCCCTATGTGTTAAAGACAAATATTTCCATTTATTTAGTTTGACCTGTTTGGAGTTTAGCTTAAAACTGCCCACACAAACACAATTGTTACCTGCTATGAGCCATTTTAATGCAATTGCGTAAGAAACTCCTAGCATATGGAAGCAGTGCTTTCAACAAAATGTTTTCCATAAGCTGGTGTGACATGTCAATTGGTTATTGCTTTTATATCATGATATGCAGTAGATATACATACTGAATGTATAGAGATCTTCCAATTTTTTAAAGATATAGATAGAAAAGGTTGTGTTTGACCAGATCTGTATATGATTATTATATATAATGGAGGAACATTGAATAATTGCAACAATAACAACACATGTTAAAGGAAGCGGCCAATTCTAAACCTTAGACAGCTGAATAATGGCAAATAACATCTATTATAGATTTAAGAATTGCGCAACAAAAAGACTTGTCAATTGTCAATTGTATATCACAAACAGTATTTATCTAAAGTATCCCCTACTCACCTTTTGGTATTTCATTTCCAAACTTTTGGAGTCCAGCAGAATTTGATAGAAGGAATTCCTGCAAATAGAAAAAAAAAATGGGAATTTTGATGTACCTGTAAATTCCATATTGTAGAGTACAACACTGGACATAAGAATTAATTCTTAGCCCATGGGTTATATGCCACTGCCTTCAAGTGTTTGAATACTGGCAAAAACTTTGCAGGAAAATGCCTTCCCCAATGTACCCATATAACCCTGCCTCACTCTGGCTCAAGCCGACACTCATCAAAAACGTTTTGCAAAAGAGATTGCACAGGGAGTTCAAAAGCTAAGGTGTTAGGAAAAGGATATACAAGACCTAACCAAGACCTGCATGGTACCAAGGGCTAGATTTTTGTATATGCCAAACAGGAGACAGTTCAGAATGAGGAATGGGAACAATTTCTAGAATGGAGTTCTCTAGCTGAAAACTAACTCACCTGAAAGATTGCAGAGGGAGCAATTAGCATACCCCTCAGCAGAGGGGCACCCAACCAATAAGGAAATGTTGGGAGATATCTTTGCAAGAGTCTGCTGTGCAGTTATGAAACTAAAAATGTTTGGCGAGAAAGGCAGGCAAGTGCCAGGGAACCTATAGATATCATGTGAAGAGAACAGGAGCAATTCAACCTTTTTATCATTTTTAAGCCAGAAAGTTGATTCAACCATCACTAAAGGCCAGGTCTTTGAGGAGACGAGAGCAGAATACCTTCTCAGCTAGTAAAACAGGCAACTGGATAATCCCCAACCCTAAAACAAGAAGTATACAAGTAAAGGCGCAGAGAACTGGAAATGACAATAAGAACAACAAAAACAGGGGGGTGGGGAGAGAACTGAAGTCTTCCCTGTCTTACAATAAATTAAATAAATAGTGTCCACATGTATACATCCATAGAGAAAAAATGTATCACATTATCACATGTGGGGCATGATCTCACAGTCATATACAGATAAAGGGATTCAAGGATCCAAGGGATGGTAAGTCCACAAACAGGGCTGCCTTCATCAAGAAACGAAACCACATTCCAAATCCTAAGGAGAAACAGAAGAGAGAGGCGCCTCTGGGTGTAGACTAAAAACAGATTTTATTCATAAAAAGGTAGTGATGGTCAAACTCACATGTTAGAAGTCATCAGAAAGGCAGAAAAATGTATAAAAATGTGATCAGAAAGGCATACCTGCTCACATTTTTATGCCTTTCTGATGACTTCTAACATGTGAGTTTGACCATCACTATCTTTTTATGAATAAAATCTGTTTTTAG
The DNA here is from genome assembly GCF_042186555.1 of Aquarana catesbeiana. Lineage (NCBI taxonomy): Eukaryota > Metazoa > Chordata > Amphibia > Anura > Ranidae > Aquarana > Aquarana catesbeiana. Next base: position 537,049,855 of record NC_133324.1, on the reverse strand, counting down.
TCTACACCCAGAGGCGCCTCTCTCTTCTGTTTCTCCCTAAAACAAGAAGGAAGGGATGTGACGGGAGTCACTTTGGGTGAGGGGCTTGTGGAACCCAGTTTACCTTAGAGAGCTCTGGAAACCCATTTTCATTTTCCAGCTCCCCTGGGTCCTCGTATGTGTACATTACCCTGTGTCTATTAGGGGCACAGGGTGACCGAGAACCCCAGTCGGGTCTATCCTAACCAGACTCCCAGTACAACCACACCATACTCAGCATTTTGTTTTACCCCTGTTATGCTGGGTTCTATATGTGTGGTTTGTGTTGAAAGTTGAAGGGGCTCTTTTACTTGGGACAGTAATATTTATGAACAATCTCCCTCAAGAAATATATGAAGATAATGGAAAATTGTTATCAAATGCTTACCGTAATTTTCCTTTCCTGGACCATCCTTATGTCAGCACACAACAGGTTAACACCTCCTCCGAAGCCCCAAATGACTACCTGTTCCAAGCTGAATAAGACAGCCCCTCCCCCAACTAAGATGTTCGATAACCTAGCCTGCGACAGGCCACTAGGGAGGGAGTCCTGTGCTGACGTGAGGATGGGCCAGGAAAGGAAAATTACGGTAAGTATTTGATAACAATTTTCCATTTTCCTGGCCCACCTCGCATCAGCACACAACGGGATATACCAAAGCTAATATAGGGCGGGAGAGAACAAATGAAAAGAGACACTGACAATCAAAGAAAAGCTGCTAAATCCAGAAAGAATTGATCTCTCTTGTCCCAAACTTGCTGGTCACATATTTAGTTTGGATGGTTGAATGAAGGCCGCACCAGACCTTCAAGCTAGCCCTTACCTATATATATTGACGTCTTCAAAGGGGCGCCCCTTTGAAGACGTCAACTAATGACGAAACATGTAGGGCGTGGCTACGTCGTAAGCCGTCACGATTGCCCCATGTTATGCACGGGTTATTGCGAGTTTTATATGCCGGCTTGTTTTTAATTGTTTTTCATACCTTACGGAGCGTGCACTCTCCGGTTTGGCTTGTACTATTTTTATTAATAAATTTCGAAACTTTTTTACACTATTGGAGCCCCGCTCTCTTTCTTTGCCATATTGGGAGCAAGAGAGCTCCCCCCCCCCCCCCAGGCGTTTCACTTGGATTAGCCCGGACCGAAGACAGCATCTCTGACAGCTGCTGGGGAGATCTTCTCAACATACGGTCCCTGTAGAGGGCAAAATCTGCATGCTGGATAGACCCTGCCAGCGAGGGGGTCCAACACGGAGGGTAAGAGTCCACCTTTACTACTATCACTGATTGGAGTCATCGCCAGCGGTGTTGTACTACCTTGCACATCCTTCTCTTTTGTCGACCTACTCATAGAGATATTGGTGGTGGCAAAGCTGCATTGTGGATGGAAGTGCTTTTATTGATGAACTTTTCATGTCTGAATTCATGGATTAGGATCTGTAATTTTCACGTTTTCACATTTTTTGTACTTCATATGTATCTTTTACGAGTTTTATTTTGCCATTTTATCACATGATTTGCACGTATACACTCATGTTATTTATTGAGTTATTCATTTGTTCTCAGTAGATTGTGGTTTTCACTATTACCTATATGCATTTATATTTGTGCATTTTCATATTGTTAGCGCACTTTTTATTTTTTTTTTATTTTTTTGGTATACACTGATATTGGTGTGTTTTTAGTGCAGCTTTTATTTTGGTTCTATCTGCTCTGCAGCGCGGTTTTTCTTTTCCATTTGACATTTATGGGTCTGATGATCCATCCTTTTTCCATGTGATTGAGCATGCACATCGCACCCCTCCACGTCCCCCACCCTCTGGAGCACCCCCCCGTTCCATTATTGCATGGCTCCTCAACTTCCAAGACAAGGTTGCTATCTTACGTCTTTCCAGGGAGAAAGGCCCCTTAAAATACAATGGCTATACCATTTCAGTGTACCCTGATTTCTCTGTGGATGTCCAGAGGCAACGCATCTCCTTCGCGGCAGTGAAGGCCCGACTACGCACAGAGGGTCTCTCCTACGCCATGCTTTTCCCCGCCAAGCTGCGTGTCATTCATGATGGTAAGGCGCACTTCTACACTAACCCCAAAGAGGCTATGGCGTGGCTCAATGACCGATATGGAGTTCCACCAAGGCACAGAGCTGTCTAATGCCTGAGGCTCTAACCCCTAAAATTCCCATCTACGTTTACCCTGAGCTGGACACGAAGTCACCTTTTCCCCTACACACGGGAGTTCTTCTACTTTGCCCCTGCAGATTGATCTGGCTTTCCATGAAGATATCCCACTCTTCCCTACAGCAGACCTGAGAACTAATATTCTGTCACACTCAACCCTTATAGACCCCCGTATCAGTTGGTGGCGAGGCCACAGGACAGTCCTCCCCCAGTGGAGGGGGGGTTTTCAGGGTTTTTTAGTTCAGGGATCCAAGGCTCGCTATGTTGGGGTTGGCCAAGCGGGGAGGGAAGCAAAGGTTTTTTTTTCTCTTTTTTGGGACACTCTAATTTTTGATTTTTTTGCATTTTTTGTGGTCACTGCCCAGGGCAGTTTATTGGCTCTTTCTGGTTTATCCAATAATAGTTTGTGCCTTTGTAGAGGCAAGAGTATACAGTATGTTGTAAAGGTGATTGGGTATGCTCAAGATGGCACGGCCTATCGGGTATTAAATGTGAATGCATTTACATTGCTATGTGACTATGGTATGATGTATATTTTTGAATGGCGAAGTCCTTAAAGATAGTGTCATGGAACACTAGAGGTATGAATGCATCTCAAAAAGGGGTCCCTAGTCTTTTCAATTTAAAAAAAATGCCGTCCCCATATTATCTGCCTCCAAGAGACTCACCTCACTGGCACTAAAGTGAGAACCCTTAGGCGTCCCTGGCTGGCTCAATCTTATCACTCTACCCACACAAACTACTCCAGGGGGGTATCCATTTTACTAGCTAAATCTCTTCCCGCTGAAACTTTACAAGTTAACACAGACCCAGATGGGAGATTTATTATACTTGCCTTACAAATTTCCTCTGTGACATTTACTCTCGTGAACGTTTATATTCCTCCCCCATTTTCGGTGGAAGTACTGTCCAAATTGTCACTTCAGCTGTAGACCCCCTGGACCAATACTTTATGTGGGGGACTTTAATGCCCTATTAGACCCAGCCATGGACCGCTTGGGGGTGGTGGCAGATCCTTACCCTCTCTTTTGGACTGGATGCAGATTTACGACCTTACAGAGATATGGCAATGGAAGCATCCAGACGTGAGCCAGTATTCTTGCCACTCAGATTCTTTCCACAGCATGTCTCGGATTGACATGGCATTTTCCATGGCGGATACTCTTCCCATTGTCACTGCAGCTTCTTACCTACCCAGAGGAGTCTCGGACTATGCTCCTCTCTCTGTGGATCTCGCCCCTCTCCCGGGTTCAGGCCCTGCCATTTGGCGTCTGAACTTTTACTGGCTGGAGGACGAGGTAGTGCAGGGGGAGTGTAGGAAGACTATTACATGATACTGGAGGGACAACTTGGGAACAGTAGACCCCTCCACAGAATGGGAAGCCTTTAAGTCCACACTGAGGGGCACCTTTATGTCCATCACTGGAGTCATACGGAAAAATAATAGGCAACTTACAGGGGAACTAGAAACTGCCACGGTACAAGCAGAATCTGCCTATGCCTCTAACCTGGCCCCTGACACAAGGGACAAGTGGCTACAGAGACGCAGGGAGCATGAACTCCGTCTGCTAGACCTTACGCAAAAACGACGCATGGTACACACCACTCAAAAATCATTTGAGCACGGTAACAAGGCTGGACGTCTCTTGGCATACCTGACCAGACCCGATTGCCCCCCCCATATCCATCAAGCATATCCTTACCATACAGGGCCAAATCAGTGACACTCCTAGGGCTATAATGGAAACCTTTCTAAATTTCTACAAAGACCTCTATACCTCCAGAGCTGACTACACCGAACCCCAACTAAATGACTACCTAGATGACATATCCCTCCCCTCCCTTACGACTGTGCAGAGAGATGATTTAGACACACCTATCTCAGTTAAAGAGATTGCAGTAGCCATTTCACAAATGCCTGCTCACAAAACCCCCAGTCTGGATGGCTATCCAACCGAATGGTACACACAGTTTAAAGACTTACTACGCCCATTTCTTTTACATACATACAACAAAGCTTTGGATATCACGGTCCTCCCTCCAATTATGTGAGAAGCCTTGATTATACTTTTACTAAAGCCCCGCAAGGACCCACTTAAATGCGAATCATACCGCCCAATATCCCTCATAAATGTGGATGTTAAGATCCTGGCCAAAGTGTTGGCAAATCGTTTAAATGCTGTAGTTACGACTTTTGTCCATAGCGATCAGCGGGGCTTTATACCTGGAGGGTCCACCAGAATGAACATCCGCAGACTGTTCCAAAATCTGCAGTACCCGCATGACTGTCCTCCCGCACGAGCCATAGTATCCCTAGATACATGCAAAGCATTCCACAGTGTGGAATGGCCGTACCTCTTTCGGGTGCTACAGATGTACAACTTTGGCCCCCGTATTGTGGCATGGATAAAACTCCTATAGGCTTCCCAGAGGGCCCGTATCCAGGTTAACTCCTCTGTCACCGAGTCCCTCTCAATCACTAGGGGCACAAAACAGGGGTGTCCATTGTCCCCCCTCCTCTTTGCCCTGGCCATGGAGCTGCTAGCGGTACTCATCCGCTCATCTCCATCATTAAAGGAGCTCTCCATTGCCACCACTGAGGAACGAATCTCGCTCTATGCGGATGACACCTTGGAGTACCTGGCAGACACCAACGTGTCACTCCAATCACTTTTATCTGAGATCAATACATTCGGACACTACTCTGGCTTCAGGGTGAATTGGGACAAATCCAGTCTTATTCCCTTGGACTCAGACGCAATTTCTCCGATCCACCCGGACTCTAATCTGCAGGTGGTGTCCTCTTTTAGGTATCTAGGAGTTCTGGTGCAGACGCCTCTATCCACCTACATTACCAATAACCTAGACCCGCTACTAACTCGCTTAAAGGAGCAAACTAAACAGTGGATGGACCTGCCCCTAGATCTTATGGGGAGGACAAATACCCTTAAAATGATATATTTACCAAAATTGCTATACACCCTGGCTAACTCCCCATGCATAATACCTAAATCTATTTTCAAACGTATAGACATGATCTGTACAACATTCCTCTAGAATGGCAGATCCCCCAGGGTGGCACTTGAGACACTAAGGTTGCCAACACACTTGGCAGGCTTGGCATTTCCAAATTTCTTTCTATACTATTTAGCATCTCAATTGGTGCATATCCATGATTGGCTACACCCAGTAGCGGCAAATGCTTGTACCACCACTGAGGGAGCTATTGCGTCTTCCATGGAAACCCTTCACAATATTTTTTATAGGGGCAAAGTCCCACCCCACCTTGGCACCTCTATGCTGGCTACATCCCTGACGTTGTTCTGATACATCACTACCAAAATAACATGACATACCTGGTCAGTATCCCCAAATTACCCTCTATGGTTCAACCCCACCTTACAGGAACTGTACTCCTTACCTGACCCTAAACGTTGGTACTCCAAAAGGGTTAAATATCTGTCACCTATACACTGCACAAGGCTTTAAATCTTTCTATCAGATCAGACTTGACTTTGACTTGCCACGCGCCTACCTGTTCTACTACTATCAGCTCAGACACGCTATTAGAACACAGTTTGGCTCCCTAGATGACCCTACCAACCTACCTCCACTAGAGAACCTGCTGAGACAGCCTGACCCAACTAAACTTATATCTACCTATTACGCTGCCCTAATGACTGATTTTAGCCCCAAATTTAGTAAGGCCCAGGAAAAATGGATCTCCATGGACATTTCCTTTGCAGAGTTTAGTGACACGTACAAAACATCAGTTATTTCATCAAGGGACCGCATTATACAGGTAAAAATTTTCCATCAATCTCACCTCACTCCAACTAGGTTGAAAAAGATGGGTTTGTTGCCCACGGCTGAATGCTTCCGTGGCTGTTTCCAGGATGCCGTCTTTCTACAGTGCTTCTGGGCATGCCCAATGGTTCAGGTCTTCTGGGCAGAGGTGGGCTCTTTCATCTCCTCGGCTCTAGGCCTCCCTAAAATCGTCCACCCTAGGAATTGCCTGCTAGGCATTTTTGGTGACTGATATCAGCACATGCCAAGAGACTACTTTGCATTCTTTATTTTTATGTTAGAAAGGCTATATTGTTGTCATGGAAAGGAACACAGACTTCTTTGAAAACTTTATGGTTGAAATTAATCAATGATGCTATACCACTGTACAAACTTACTTTTGAACTTCGGAAACAAAGTAAAACCTTCCACAGAATCTGGGACAGGTTGATGGCCAGCCCCCTGACCCTCCCCTCACAGTTAATATACGTTGCAGGTTGCCTATAGGTCATGCCACAATACACAATACTCTATATATGGAATTCTACTGTTGCTGAACAATTGATAATCTGATCGAATACTGCACCCACGTGACTGATACTTAACCAATGTATTATCATTTTCTCTCAACTGCATGAGCTTAGTATTTGTATTTGATGCTGTATACCAATGACTGCCCAAGTTTTGTTTTGTAATTGCTTATTGTTTTTTTGTTGGTATGTTGGTTTGTCTTAAAAATATCTAAAAAAAAAAAAGAAAAAGAAAAAAAAGACACCAAGGGCCCTTGCAGGAAAGTGTTGCAATCTTCAATATCCTTCTGTCTGAAGTAGTTGCTGTCAGAACTAGTTTTAACGTGAGGTACGTCAATGAAAACAAAACCTTTTGGAGCAAAGGGTGCTCTCAGATCCAAGCCTAAGTTCCACAGAGGGAACAAGGATTTCCCTCAAGGTCATATATAGATTGTCATCTGGAAAAAGCATCTGGTCACTGGCCTTTGCACCTATCTGCAGACTGTGAAAAGATAAAGTAGAGATCTGTAACTTAAATGGAGTTGTATGCCAGACCAACCTCTAGCACTGACTGTAAAATGTCAAGGATATTGGCTAGAGCAGGGAACACAGGAGAGAAAGCTTTCATATCCTCGCCTATGTAGTGTTCAGGGATGATCTTCTAGTCACCAAGGTCTGAACAACCTCAGATGAGAATCCTTGCACCTCCTAGTATAGCCTCTTCCATAGCCAGGCTATTAAAAGTAGTCTCATTGGATTGGGGTGCTGTTACTGATCTTGCCATAAAAAAAAATTTCATTCGACCAGAGACAAAGATCAAACAGACAATTCCCTGGCACTGTGAATGAAGAATGATGAAGTCTTTGCATGGGTATCCTGTTGCAAATATTAGAAGCTGCATGTTCAGTGAAGTCTCCCTGAGAACTACTGCTGGAATGCCCCATAGGGCCAATATTGGTATGAAGGCCAACCTTAACTGACTGTAAGTGGTTCTCTGCCCCACGAAAAGTTTCTTTACAAGATGCAACAAGAAAAGACCTTTGGTGTCCCCTTGTCAGGCAATGTAGGCTACTACTATCTCGTCAACCTTACTCAGGCCTCCTTGAAGATCCTGAAAGGCTTGCAATCCTAGAAAAAGGCTTCTTTCCATTCAAGATACTTGGGGAGTCTGCACTTCACTGCATTCCAATGGCCTTGCACTTGTTTCTTCAGATTGTGGACTCCCCAGCCCCAGAGACTGGCATCAGAATTATCCTATCTCCTGGGCTGAAAGGCATGCCTCCAAAAGAAGTACAGTGGTGATGTCCAAAATTCCAGTTCTTGTTGAATTTGTATAGGCACAAAGATGTTCTGATACATAGACAGCCCAGCTCATAGGCTAAGGAAGGCAACTTGAAACGCCCTCATGTGCCACCTGGCCCAAGGTACCACCACTGCCAACAAGATCTTCAAAAACATTCCTAGGGCTGTGCCAATTCTGTAAAAGGCAGACACCTGAACTGGAAGTGACATCTGGCCACCGCAAATCTCATACGCCTCTGGTGCTCGGCATTGATCGGTACATGGAAGTAGGAGTCGGCTGGTCGATTTACTAACTGGTCCTCCTGCTGAACTGTCCCTGTGATTGTCTGCATGGACTCCATCTTCAACATTTTGGTGTGTATGAACACATTTGATTCCTTCAAACTGAAACACGCCAGAAGGCTCCTGCCTTAGGTCCTAGAAAAACTGGGGAGAAAGGCCCCCAGATGATTCTATGTTTCCGGCATCACTGGCATGATGGCCTTGTAGCAGTATAAAAATCTTGCAAACATTTTCTCTTCTGAGATCTGGTGAACATAAATTAAATGAATTCAGTGGTCAACTTTAGAATTCTCCCTTGTACTCCCACCTGTCTTCTGGACCCACTGGTCTTTGATGATTGTCGTCCAAACCCTCCAGAAGGAGGCTACAATCATCAACTTCACTCAGGCCCCCTGGCCCCAACTGGATCAGACTGGTTGGTTGCACCTTCAAAAACACTTTCCAGTCATCTTAGCAGCTTGCTCTGGACTTAATTTTATGTCAAAAGTAACTTTGTGACACCTCCACTGTGATCTGTTAAATCTGCAGCCTGTCCTATAAGATTTGGCCTCCTGCACCTTCTGAAGTTCAGTAGGCTTGAGTGAAGGATGGCGGGTTCCTCTTACTAGTCTGTGGCCACAGTCCAGACTTTTCCTTTGGCTAAACAATAACCTCCCATTATAGGAAATGTCGAAGGCTTGTGTAGAAGTTCCGCCTGCCCTCCAGTGGCGTAATCACAATGCTCTCATAGCAGTGACTGAGCGCGCCACTGCTTGTACTAGGTCTATCAAAAGCATCAACCAAAAGTCAGTTGCTAGGTTCCACTCTTTCCAGAAACTGTGCCAAATCTTGTAGTTTCCAGTGTTGAATGTAATGCCATTTCTGAAGTTTATATAGCGAAGTTCACTCTATTGTTGATTGTCAGGCAAAATTTGTCACTGTATAGATTCTGTGCAAGCCTGATGGCCAGATCACCACAATTTCTGTGTTCCAGATGTGTTCCTGCATGAGTTTTTTTTTTATGCATTCTCAATGGGTTTTGCCACTTTCCAGATGTGTTCCATACAGAAACAATGCAACATTCTATTTTTGTTGACTGCACTAGAATGTGCATGAGTACTGGTGTGAACTAAGTAATTGTAATCAAAGTTAGACACTGTTCATGCGTTCTTGATGCAGAATAAATACGCACTGGACTGCATCTGGTGTGAACAAGTCCACTTTCTCATCCATAGGATCTCTGAAGGCAACCGAGTTATAAAAAGGCAAAAGACACTTACTGTCCCAGACACTAGAAGGCAGCATCCACCCCTGGAAGTGCAGTGCATAAACATACATCAGCCATCCCATTTGGATAAAGCTTAGAGAACCTGTTACTGTAAATTGGTCTTCTGATGAGATCTCTGTCATCCTTCATCAATGAGCGATTTACGCTCTGCCATTATGGGAAAAGACCAACCTTCATCAACAAGCGATTTATGCTCTATCATTATGGGTGTTGCTTGTGGCGTGGATATTTGCAGCATACTTTCTGCTATAGCCACCATAATATGGTTTAGAATTTTGCACAACCACATCCTTGTGAGGCAACCTGTGCAATTTAATTTCTCTGCCACTGCTGGCTGCATGCAGGCCCAAAATGCACCCTGAGCTTAGCAAGGCATTTGCTATCATGCTGGCATAAATGCATGTGCCAATTTCCTGGATTCTGTCCCTTCACAGGGTAAGTGGAAACAACTCCTTTAGTGTATTGATCACATGCTTAATGAATGTGACAACCTGTTAGGTGTCGTCGTCCTGGTCAGGATAAGATGATTGTTGGCTGGTCTTATGTTTTTTGGAGCATTGCATTCAGGGTTTCTGCTCCTAAAATACTGCAAAACACCTTAATTTGCATAATTTCCATGAGCAATCTTTTAAAAACCATGTCCCACGTTGCCCCCTCCTACCTTTGCTAATCTTCTGTGCCACTAACGGGCGTGGCAAGCTCATATTTGCACAAAATATATGGAAAAAGGCATATTACCTCTTACCAAAAAACATGGTACACTGTCTCTTTAAGAGCCATCTGCCTTCCTCCACTCACTTCAGAAGCAGCAGCAGGTGAGCTCAGACAGCATTTCCAAAGGCAGACAGCAGACAGTTAGAGTCTGAGACAAAAACCAGTCAGACTAGCAAACCCACAGAAGTACGCAGCATAGCAGGGGAGCCAGGACAGCACATCCAGAGGCAGACAGGAGACTCAGTCAATATCTGAGGTAAGTCCTTTACCTGGCAGGACTGCAGAGAGAGAAAGGGAGAGAAGCCTTCTCAACTGCAGACCTCCAAGACCATTTACACAATTGCATGGCATCTGGTGGTTCCCATCCTGTGTTGCCCATTTCCCTGCATCCTGTGACCTGATTCACAGCTGCTCTCAGACTGTCTTTGAAGCCAGGGGAGCAGTGCGGTGTGCTGCATATAAAAAGACAGGGAAAAATCCCAAAGGGAGAGGCAATGATGACATTGCAGAGCCCTTATATTACCACACCTGTACAATGTCAATGCTGTTTAAGCGTCATTTTGCCCACAGCCCTGGCACAAAAAGGGCATTCAGGGTCTTCCAACTCCATGAGAGGCTGAACATGGAGGGTTAGGTTCATCAGGGGGGATGCAGCAAACAAATTACTTACCAATTGCAATCAACAGTTGGCCTGGAGCAGACCAAAAAAGAAGAACATTTTAGTTGGGGGAGGGGCTGTCTTTTATTCAGCTTGGAACAGGTGGTCATGTGGGGCTCCGGAGGAGGTATTAACCCACTGTGTGCTGACGTGAGGTGGGCCAGGAAAAATAATTCCACCTTTCAGACTGCTAGAATATTGTAGATGTGTCTCATAGACCATTGCTAGATAGTTTGAGGTGGGGTGGGGGTTGTTATGTGTTTATTGTTAAGTGGCTATATCCCATTGTTTTATTGTTTTGTCTGCCTTAGGAGCAAACTATTATAGGATGTATATGCTTATATGGATTAGCTTAAGGGTTAATTAAAACACTGTCAGCTATTAGTTGGTAGAGGGGAGGGGGGATTTCTAAGATCCAAGATATCATGCTGGTACCAGGCAAGGTATGTCTATGAGGCTCTACAACAACTGAATCCGTTATGCTCTTTGCTACATTTTCCAATAACTTCTGGATGACACCCCGATCCACCTATATCAAGTATGTGGCTGCTGTATTCTTACTGCTCCTACACAACATACTGTAACCGATGCAGGCAACTCTTCCTACTTATGGTCGCATGGGTCTGGGGTGCCAATTTGCATCGCTATTACCCCTGCTACAATCTCTGGCACGTATCCCAATGCCACCGTTTTACATGCCTCCCCCTGGGCTCCCTGTTTGACCAGGCTGCACTCTTCACACTACCTGAGAACGACAGAGGTACCTGTGATTTCACCATTATTGTGAGCAATTATTGCTGTCCTCCACGACCCTCGGCCATTGTTTTATTAATCATCCATCCCTAGCAGAGCCGACAAAGCCTGTACACCTTTATGGAGGTCTTGGTGCCTTAATGTTTGAACTATATGCTTCTAATGGGAGGCTATAGACGGTACTACAGCGAACTGTGGAACTAACTGTCTGGTCGATGCTAGGTGAGACACAGGAAGCAGTTGCCGTGGCCAACACTGCACACTGTGGCCTGTATGCTATGCTGTGGGGTGGGCAATGTCGGCCATACATTTATTTGTATTAGACCTCAGACCAGAAGATGGAAATCCTAACACTGATTTTGTCTACAAAATATGCTGAATTTCTGTTCATGATTAGGTGGGCTGAAATCAGGGAGGGGGGAGAGTACTAGACACTGAGGGATTGCCCCTCGTGCCCCTGCCCTTACCTCCGCTGACAGCTGTCTGTCTGTTTGACGAGAGAGGGCGGGCTGGGACTCTGATGAGACTTGTCCTGATGGAGCTTCGGCAGGGACTACCTGGGGGTGCTTTGAGGCAAGGTGAGTGGTGCTACCATTCCACTACTAGTGGGAGAAATAGGACGCACAGGTAGTAAGCTAGATTGTGCTGGAGACCTACCTTATAGGTGAGGTCTACTACCTGGTGACCTCTGTGGCACCTGACCCTTAATATTGCTGATGAGGATCTTTGGGATTTTATCTTGACATGGCTGACCTCCCTACATTATTAGCTACTCCCCTTTAGACGCAACGGTGCCCTCCGGGAGAGACTGCGCCCTCTCTACCCCGATAATGGGTTTGAGGATTGCCCTAGGCTGATTTGGGTAAAACCCCCAAATGACAGATGTGCTGAAGGGGTATTATTCTTTTATTGTTTAGACAATGTTTATATTTCATATTGCATACTGTTGCTGTTATTGATGTTTGATGCCGGGCTGGGTGGGATAGGTAGGGTCCACTCCTGTTTGGCTTCTGTCTACCCACTCCCCCACTTAGGTTGGTGCACTTCCCCAACACTGACGTTGGCTGGCGGTGCATCGTTGGCAATATTTTGCCATTGTAGATTCACGGGCCATGTATGAGTGCACGCGACCCCCCCCCGAACCTACTTGCTGAATTAGCACTTGAATATTTTTATTTTTGTTTTTTCCTATTTCTGATTTCTCACTTCTCCGCTTTCTGTATGTTTTTCGGATACTGTAACTTTATATTTTTTCTCCCCCCCCCCACACCCCCCCTCCCTTGTCAATTCCCTCTCCCTATTCTGAGATGGATACTGTTAAGATAATTTCGCTTAATGTCAAAGTGATAAATGTTCCCGAAAAGAGACGTATGCTATTGAATGATCTGAAACACTCACATCCAGGAAATCCACTTCAGAGACGATAAACTTCCTATGTTGAAAAATAGGTTTTACCCACTTACCATTCTACTAATAAACTAACTAAATCTAAAGGTGTATCCATACTATTGTCCAACCGACTTCCCTGGACCTGCCATGACACCCTAGTGGACTCTGAAGGCCACTTCATGTTCATCAAATGGTTGCTGGGAGAGGCTAAAATGAAATTTGCTACTATCTATGCCCCTAATGACCATCTGGACCTTTTTCTCAGCCGCAACCTAGACTTACCCTTGGAATTTTCCACAGGTCAGTTGATATTAGGGGGAGACTTCAATGTTCCGCTACTTCCCAATGTAGATACATCCTCAGGCTCGTCCTCGTTACTCCTGGCATTCGCCACTGCTCTTTGCTCTCTCACGGGAACCCTTTATTTGTACGATGCGACTAAACCCTGTCATCACGGGAGTTTAGGTAGGGAATATGCATCATAAAATTTCAGCTTATACTGACGACATGCTCTTTTCCCTCACTAACTCGTCGGCATCACTTCCCAACCTTATTTGTGAATTCGATATTTATGGCAAACTAGCTAACTTACAGGTCAATTTTGGTAAATCGAAAGCTATGGAGGTGGGAGTTTCCCCTGCGCTACTCCGGACCTTGCAGCTGAACTTTAAGTGCAAGTGGATGGAGACAGCTCTAAAATATCTGGGAACATATATTCCGTCTAACTTATCTCAGGTCTTTGAACTCAACTTCCCCCCCTCCTGACCAGAACCCGTGTTTTGTTGGAGACTTTGAATAGTGGACTGCATTCATGGTTTGGTCGATGCAATCTTCTAAAGATGTGCAAAAATGTGAAAATTGTTCTTCTAAATGCTTGCTGTTTTTGGGATGTACCATTCTGCAGTGTATCTTACAATTTAATTATAAATTATTTTATATTTTAATTATTTTTATATTCTTTATTCTTTAGATGTCACGTGATCAAGAGGTTTTTTCTATTTTGTCATGGAATGTATAGTCTCATGGAAAAGATATCTCTTTATGGCCCAGCTAAGTTATTGATAATGGGAAACTTTAATGCTATACTTGATCCTGTCTTGGACAAACCAACCCCCCCCCCCCCAAATATTTTTCCTGAGAACTTATTAAATGGGCCAAGATGGAAGATCTGGTAGAAGCTTGGTGGTGGAAACATCCATCAACTAGAGCATACTCATGTTTTTCAACTTCATATAAGACCACCTCCAGCATAGATCTAGCATTTGTTAATTTTGCGATATTAGCGGATTTTGTAGATGTTAAATACTTGCCGAGTGGGTTATTTGACCATGCTCCGCTTATGCTCACACTTCTCATACATAATTTTCTTGATGCAGCACAATGGAGATTGGGAACTTACTGGATTTCACATCCAGATGTGACTAATAAAATTCAGAATCTTTTAATAGAGTATTAGGAAATTAATGCAGGGTCATCTACTTTGTCAATAACATGGGATGCCTTTAAGGCTTATACAAGGGGACAGTATATATCCGTTATTAGAGCGGTTAATAAGGCTCGGCAAATAAGGAGTGATGCTTTGAAACATATAGTAGAGGAAAAAACATGCCAATATGCTGCGGATCCTTCGGAGTCATATTTTAATGCTTTACTCCATGATAAACGGATATTTCATTTACATATGGCGGAGGCCACAAGGTTGGATTTATACCAAAATAAACAGAAGCTTTTTGAGCAGGGAGATCGTAATGGTAGTTTTTTGGTCATGATACCTAAACATGAACAACCTAGTGTTTCAGAAATACGCAGCGCTTCTAGAGATATGGTCTGTACACAGCCCAAAATTTTGGAGACTTTTCGTCAATTCTATCAGACACTTTATACAGTACATCTCAGTTGTGCTCTGATTTCCAGCCAACAGAATTGGCAGCTTGGCTGGACTCAGTTGCACTGGCTTGGTTAACAGATAATGAGAGGGAGATGCTAGTACATTCGATAACACCGGAGGAGGTCCTTTCGGTCATCGGATCCTTCCCATTGGGGAAGTCACCGGGACCGGATGGCCTCCCTATTGAATTTTATAAGGCTCATGGAGAGCTTTTAGCTCCTATACTGCCTTCTCTCTAATTGCTTGAGGGAAGTAGTCGTACCGGAATCAATGAGTCATGCTCATATAGTTTTAATTCATAAGCACCCAAAGGATCCATCTTTTTGTGCTTCATATAGGCCCATCGCTCTTTTGAATGTAGATTTTAAGATTTGGACAAAGCGTATCTCCAGTCGACTACAACCTTTGCTATCTAATATTATTGATTCAGATCAGACGGGGTTCATGGCTGGTAGGACCACGGATGTGAATTTGAGGAGATTACACACCAATATTCATGCCTCACATATTAATATGGGTTCTAGGGTCATTGCCTCCCTGGACATAGAGAAGGTTTTTGATACTTTGGAGTGGGAGTGGCCCTTTTTGTGGGAAGTACTCCGCAGAGTGAGCTTTCCAATAGTGTTTATAAAATGGTTGCAGGTTTTATATAGAAATCCAACTGCTGCAGTGAAGATGGGGGGAGGACTGTCAATTGCTTTTTCATTGTTTAGGGGAACTCGGTAAGGCTGCCCACCCTCTTTGCTATTGCTATGGAGCCTGTGGCGGAGGCATTATGCACCTCCCCTAATATTAAGGGATTGCGGATTGGTTGTCTGGAGAAGAGGGTAGCCTTGTACGCCGATGACCTTCTATTGTTCTTAAATGTTGCTGGACCCTCTCTCCAAGGGGCCTTGAAGATATCGGACTCTTTTTCAATAGTCACAGGGTTGAAGGCCCCTAGTATGGCTTCTAATGATATTCCATTGCAGTGGGTGGAGAAATTGAAATACTTAGGAGTTGTAATTTCCCATCAAGCTTCTGAATTTATTTATTTAAATTTGACTCCAATTTTGGGAGATATT
This sequence comes from Aquarana catesbeiana, assembly GCF_042186555.1. Taxonomy (NCBI): domain Eukaryota; kingdom Metazoa; phylum Chordata; class Amphibia; order Anura; family Ranidae; genus Aquarana; species Aquarana catesbeiana. The sequence goes on along the minus strand of NC_133324.1, from coordinate 537,034,043 downwards.
GGGACAAAATTGAAGGGATGGAAGTCCTTACTATTTTTTTTATTGGGACGTATTAACCTTTTAAAAATGAAAATTATACCAAAATGTATGTACTTATTTAGACATTCTCTCCAGTGGCTTCCTATGTCCCTTTTTACAAAATTAAACCAATTTTTTTCATCTTTTTTACGGGGATCGAAGAACCCCAGGTATAAATTAACCACCCTGATGCGCCCCAGGGAGGACTAGCTTTTCTGGATTTATATAAATATTTTTTAGCCACTCAGTTGGTTACGGCCACATGGTGGCTGAACCTTGATATATATAATTCCTCTACCCATCTGGAGGTGGCAGTAGTGGGCTTTATAGATGCTCCTAAGGCCCTTTTGTTTAGGGGCCGTAAGGCACCATATCAGTTGACTCCTTCAATGCTCTATTCACTATTCGAGCCTGGGAGGCCGGTCTTAGATGTGAGCATTATCCCAAGGGTGCGTTTTCTCCAAGTGCCCCCTTATGGCTTAATCCTACTCTTCCTCAATTTTTTAAAGCACCAGAACCTATTGCATGGACTAATTATAATATAAGATTACTTTCCCAAGTGATTACTGATTGGAAACTATCTACTTTTTCTACACTTACTTCGAATTGTAATGTTTCAAGTTCTCATTTATTCAGATATTTTCAGCTTCTCCATACTTTTCATGCACAGTTTCCACAGGATAGTTTAACGATTAGACAATCTACTTTAGAGTTAGTGCTTAGGTCTGAGTGCCTGGATAAGTCTATTTCAAGATTGTATTCTCATCTTATATTAATCTCTATTATGCCATCAGAGGCTCTAAGAGGTAGGTGGGTGCAAGATATAGCAGATTTAGATACGGAGGACTGGAGGGGCGTGTGGGGTTCTCCTCTGCGATATCTTTGAGAGATCGCATGATCCAATATAAATTGATACATAGAGCATATATCGCGCCACACAGACTTAAAAAGATATATCCTCTGTGTTCCTCAGAGTGTTGGTGATGTGGAGCAATTCAGGGGGATTTTACACATATCTTTTGGACTTGCCCATATATAGCTATTTTTTGGGTGGAAGTGGTGGAGTTATTGAACCCTATCACTTCTGTTCCTCTGCCAGTTTCAATGTCTGTCTGTCTATTGGGTTTGGTAAATATAAAAGAAAAATATGCTGTGCTAGAGTGTGCTAAATGTGCTATTTGATATTATAGCATGCCGAAACTGCTGTGCGTATATAGATGCATGTGACCATAAATATATATAAGTAATATACCCCCACAGGGTAAGTAAATTATTGAGTGATCAGTGCTCCTAAATGAGTAATCAAATATTAAATATATATATATAAACACATCAAAGTGCAAAATGTGCTAATAAGTATGAGTAATCAAATATGACATATAATATAAATATATAAACACATCAAAGTGCAAATGTGCTAATAAGTATATCTAATTACAATAATGTTCAAGTACATAAATACATAGATACAGATAAATTCCAAAAAAAGTGTTTAGTGCCAAATAAATTCAAAAAAGTGCTTAGTTCACACAGTTCATGTGAAAAACAGTCCTTAATGGAAACAGATCATATAGTAAACTGTGAAGTCCTGCAAATAAATATTGAGAGTGCTTATGCGTGATGTCTACTGGTGATGTAACTAACGACTTCCCACCGATCGTGTGAGGAGAGAGCAGGGATCAGTAAGTGAGATTGTCTGTTAGTGTGTTATCTTACCATACCACAGTGCACAACACGACCCCCCCCAATAAAGAGGACCTGTCACACAGCCCAGCCCATCTGTCAATCAGCCCATCTGTCCAATCGGCCCATCTGATCAATCAGCCCAGCCAATCAGCCCATCTGTCAATCAGCCGATCAATCAGCCCATCTGTCAATCATCTTTTACAGGCCCACCGCTATCAGTACCGCCATTGGTACCGCCACACAGGCTACCAGTACCGCCATCGGTACCACCGCCAGTCCTGCCATCAGGCCCACCATCGGTACTGCCATCAGGCCCACCGCCATCAGTACCGCCATTGGTACCATCACACAGGCTACCAGTACCGCCATCGGTACCACTGCTAGTTCCGCCATCAGGCCCGCCATCGGTACCGCCATCAGGCCCACCATCTATACCACCACACAGGCCCGCCACACAGGCCCACCACACAGGCCTGTTACCGTTACCGCCACCACCACACGTACCACTACCTGTACTGCCATCGGTACCACCACCACCCGTACCGCCATCGGTACCGCCACAGAGGCCCGCCACTAATACCACATCGGTACCATCACTACCACCAGCAGTACCATTACATAGGCCCGCCAAAAAGCACTACCATAATGTCGCAAAGGGTTTACACACCTGAGGAGGCATATGCCCTTCTTTTTTTTTTTGGGAAAATAGTCTTTATTGAAATTAGGCATAAATTTATACAGCACATTTGAGATCTATGCATAGATACATACAATATTGTCACATGTGGTACGATTACATACATTAGCGCCTTACAAGGCTGGCATTGCATAGCAAAGATATATCTATTGTTAATAGCTCTGTAAAGTTCTAACAGACTGAGTTGGAACGTTTATTATATAGTTGTGCGTTTTGGTTATTAGGTGTTGATATTCTTGTTTTCACGCATTACTATACACATGTCTCCCCGTCTCCCAACCATCCGTCCCATATCCTTGAGTATTTGTGACTGTTTCCCCTGTGTTTGTAGATCAACTGCTTGTATGGGAGGGAATTATTAACATCCCTCTTCCAGCTTGTTATGGTGGGGGTTACATTCTGCATCCAAGTCTTAGCAATCACTTTCCTGGCCAAAAACAGGACTTCAGATATAAATGTGGCTTGGTATTTATCAATATCCACGTCTGGAAGAAGACCGAGTATGCACAGTTTTGGATCCAGCACCACAGGGGAACCCATTTGGTCGTGTAAGAACTTAATCACTTGACTCCAGTATGTTTGAATAATAGTGCATTTCCAGATTAAGTGAAAGAAGCTACCTCTCTCTGCCTGGCAGTGAGGACATACTACGGGCCGTGTAGGTTGAAATTTCCTTATTATGTTAGGTGTGAGGTATGCTTGGTGGATGATGTATATCTGTGTTAGCCTGTCAGACAGTTTTGGAGATGTTACTTTAACATTTTCTAGAATTTCCTCCCAGTCTGATTCACCAATGGCTCCTATATCCCTTTCCCATTTTGTTTTGGCTTTTTGCATCACTTCTCTAATTCTGGGTAATCTTATAGAGTAGTAAAGGTTGGATATCAATTTTTGCGAATCGGCTCCCATAATTATATCCAGGATTTGGGGATATTCCAAGATGCTACTTTCGTTTCTGAATTGAGAACGTAAGGCATGTCGGAGTTGTAGGTATTTAAAGAATAATTGTTGCGGAATAGAGTATTCTTCCTTAAGAGTTTGAAACGCTTTGGGCCTAGCGCTTACCATTACTTGGTGCAGGTATATAATTCCATATCTGGCCCACATAATAGGGTCTGGGATTTTTTTGAGTTCCACAAGCTGGTCGTTAGCCCATAAAGGAGTGTGCGTGTGGATATTCCCTATTTTAAGTTTTTTCTGGGCCAGTCCCCATATTCGTTGGTGATGTTTAAGTAACCCGTCATTAAATTGTGGACCTTTCCTATGAACCTGACCCCCTCGTAGTATAGTTTGAAGAGGGGTAGATAAGGGACTGTCTTGGCTACTCGCTACTAGTGTACTGTATCTTTGTCTTTCATTGTTATGGTAGTGGTGCATATGTGACAGTTGTGCCGCTATGTAGTATTCCTGCAGATCTGGCAGTGATGTTCCCCCCATATCTGTAGGGTTTTTAAGGATATTCCAAGCTACCTTATGTCTTTGATGTCCCCAGACAAAGGTGTTCAAAATAGATTCCATTTTTTTGAAAATCCCTATGGGGATATATAGTGGGGCATGCCATACCATGTAGAGGATCTTAGGTAGGATGATCATTTTTATAATATTTATCCTCCCCATTACTCCCAGAGGTAGTTTGGACCATGCTTGCGTTTTGGTTTTTATCATGTTAAACAATGGCTCTATGTTATTGGCTGTATATTCGCTTAAGTCTCTTGTAACCAGTACCCCTAGATATTTGATAGTGTTTACTCTGACTAATGGTAGTTCTGGGTGTATATTGTTTGGGGGAAATTGGTCTATAGGGAGTATGCATATGCCCTTCTTATCATGTCGGATGATGAGAGCAGCGGGGAGCTCCCATCATCCGATTCTAGTTCGGAATACGAGCCAGTGGAGGATAGTGCATCGGAGTCCGAGTCCTCAGAGGAAACCGTCCCTCCCAAAAGAATGAGATCAGGACCGAGATCAGGACCAAGATCAGGACCAAGATCAGGAGATCTGCCCACCAGCAGCAGCGCCAAACCCCAGGAAGAGGAGCCCAGTACAAGTACTGGAATCACACGCCCAACCCGAAGAACTCAGCCCAAGTCCTACCTTCCCGATGCCCCTTATGGTTGCCTGCCAACTCAGGATCCGCTATCATCCCCCCTTTCACTGCACAGCCAGGTGTGCAGGCCGACACTACAAATTTCTCTCAATTTGATTATTTTTGTTTATTTTTCCCACAAGATTTGCTGCAGAATATTGTGGATCAAACTAACCTGTATGCATCCCAATTTATTGCTGCCAACCCCATCCACCACATGCCCATATATTCTGCTGTCATGTCCAGGACAAGATACGAGATGATTACATGTTTTCTCCACTTCAATGACAATTCACAGTGCCCTCCCCGAGATCATCCCAACCATGACAAATCGTACAAGATACGCCCCCTAATCAATTGCTTTTCCCAGCGATTTAGAGATGTTTTTATCCCAGACCAAAAAATTTGTGTGGACGAGTCCCTCATACATTTCACTGGCCGACTGCACTTCAAGCAGTATATACCAAGCAAGAGAGCCAGGTATGGGCTGAAATTAAATAAATTATGCAATCGAGCCACTGGATATGTCTTCACATTCCGGATCTACGATCGCAAAGACTCCCAGCTCCAGCCCCATGATTGCACCATATATATTGGAACCAGTGGTAAAATTGTCTGGGAGCTGGCATACCCCCTGTTCGACAAAGGATACCATTTATATGTCGACAACTATTATACCAGCCTGCCCCTTTTTCGTCACCTTTATAGTAAAAAAACCCCAGCCTGCGGTACTTTAAAAAAAAAAAACGGAAAGGATTCCCACAAAATTTGTTGAGAAAAAAAATTGCAAAACGGAGAATCGGCATTCATGAGGAACGAGGAGGTGTTGGCCATGAAGTGGAGGGACAAGAAAGATGTCCACATCCTCTCTACCATCCACAATGACACCGTGGTACAGATCCAAAGAAGAGGCGGCCCCATTGTAAAGCCTGAATGTGTCCACGATTATAATATGTACATGGGGGGGGGGATTTAAACGATCAGATGCTACAGCCCTATTTATCAACCAAAAAGTCCCGTTATTGGTACAAGAAAGTTGCGTTTCACCTGTTTCACATGGCCCTTTTTAATTTGTTTGTCTGCTACCAAAAAGCAACTCAAAACCAACAAATCACCTACCTCAAGTATATTGAAGATATCGTCACTGCCCTCATTTACCAACAAGGTCCCGCCCCAGTAAGCATTCGTTCTGATAGCGTGAGTCAACTTCACAAGCAACACTTTCCCTATCACATTCCCCCCACAGAATCTGGAAGAAGACGCCAAAAGAAATGCTGTGTATGCAGCAGAGGAGGAGTAAGAAGAGATACCAGCTATTATTGTGCCCAATGTCCCTCCAAACCTGGCCTGTGCATCGGAGATTGCTTCAAAAATTAATTATCATAATCCATCCAATATTAGTTCCCCTTATTATTAACAGACTGCCATTTCACCATTTGCCTGCTACCATGGTAATTAACTGACCCTGGCCTGTTTACCGACGATGTCTTTGCTTGCCGATTTAAACCACGTTTCTGACTTCCACGTGCACCGACCTTGGCCTGTTAATCGACCATGTTTTTTCCTGCCACTTGAACTGATCTTTTGGCCATCTACTTCAGTACACAGGGGTCTCACATATGTGAGGGGTAGGGATGAGCCGAACACCCCCCTGTTCGGTTCGCACCAGAACATGCGAACAGAAAAAAAGTTCGTTCGAACACGCGAACACCGTTAAAGTCTATGGGACACGAACATGAATAATCAAAAGTGCTCATTTTAAAGGCTTATATGCAAGTTATTGTCATAAAAAGTGTTTGGGGACCTGGGTCCTGCCCCAGGGGACATGGATCAATGCAAAAAAAAGTTTTAAAAACGGCCATTTTTCCAGGAGCAGTGATTTTAATAATGCTTAAAGTCAAACAATAAAAGTGTAATATCCTTTTAAATTTCGTAGCTGGGAGGTGTCTATAGTATGCCTGTAAAGGGGCGCATGTTTCCCGTGTTTAGAACAGTCTGACAGCAAAATGACCAAAATTAAAAAAAAAAAAATGACGTGGGGGTCCCCCTAAATTCCATACCAGGCCCTTCAGGTCTGGTATGGATATTAAGGGGAACCCCGGCCAAAATTTTTTAAAAAATGACGTGGGGGTCCCCCTAAATTCCATACCAGACCCTTCAGGTCTGGTATGGATTTTAAGGGGAACCCCGCGCCAAAAAAAAAAAAACGGCGTGAGGTCAGGGGCGTAACTAGAAATAGCAGGGCCCCATAGCAAAATGTTGTATGGGGCCCCTGCAAACAGCCCCCCCCCCCCCCACAGCTGCCCTAGTGTCAATGCAGCATGACCTGTGCCCCATACAGCGTGACCTGTGCCCAATGCAGAGTGACCTGTGCCCAATACAGCCTGGTCTGCCTGTGCCCCATACAGCCCCACCTATGCAGAAGAAGAGGCAAGCCACCCGGATCAGCAGAGAGAGGGATTGCCCGCTGTAATAGCTTTCATTTGAATTTCCTGTCTTCCCGGGGCTCATCGTCACATAGCCCCACCTCTTGGCCCTACGCCTTTGATGACGTCACATGTCCCGCATTGGATCGGCATTCTGTCTATCAAAGGCACCGGGCCAAAAGGTGGAGCTATGTGACGTGAGCCCCGGGAACACTGGAAGTTCTAATGAAAGCTCTTACATCGGGCAATTCAGCTCTCTGCTGATACGGACAGCTCGCCTCTTCCTCTCCTCTCTCTTCCCCTGGCTGGGAGACTGTGCCGGCGGTGATCTTATTCTCACTGGGCCCCACTCGGCTCCGGGCCCCATAGCGCCCGCATGGGTCGCTATGGTGGTAGTTACGCCCCTGCGTGGGGTCCTCCCAAAAATCCATACCAGACCCATATCCGAGCACGCAACCTGGCAGGCCGCAGGAAAAGGGGGGGGGACGAGAGTGCGCCCCCCTCCTGAACCGTACCAGGCCACATGCCCTCAACATTGGGAGGGTGCTTTGGGGTAGCCCCCCAAAACACCTTGTCCCCATGTTGATGAGGACAAGGGCCTCATCCCCACAACCCTGGCCGGTGGTTGTGGGGGTCTGCGGGCGGGGGGCTTATCGGAATCTGGAAACCCCCTTTAACAAGGGGACCCCCAGATCCTGGCCCTCCCCCCTGTGTGAAATGGTAAGGGGGTACTTACCCCTACCATTTCACTAAAAAACTGTCAAAAATGTTAAAAATGTCAAGAGACAGTTTTTGACAATTCCTTTATTTAAATGCTTCTTCTTTCTTCTATCTTCCTTCATCTTCTTCTTCTGGTTCTTCTGGCTCTTCTGGCTCTTCCTCCGGCGTTCTCGTCCAGCATCTCCTCCACGGCGTCTTCTATCTTCTCCTCGGGCCGCCCCGCCCCCCATTATTTAAGAACCGTCAGACGAGGAGACGCCGTCACACAGCGGGAGCCTCCCTCCATGCCAGCATGGGTGCGGAGCGGCCCGGAGAAGAAAATGAAGAAGAGAAGAAGAGAAGAAGAGAAGAACAGAAGAAGAGAAGAAGATGATGAAGAAGATGAATAGAAGAGCGGGAGCCTCCCCCCATGCCATGGGTGCGGAGCGGCCCGAGGAGAAGAAGATAGAAGACGCCGTGGAGGAGATGCTGGACGAGAACGCCGGAGGAAGAACCAGAAGAAGAAGAAGATGAAGGAAGATAGAAGAAAGAAGAAAGAAGAAGCATTTAAATAAAGGAATTGTCAAAAACTGTCTCTTGTCATTTTTAACATTTTTGACAGTTTTTTAGTGAAATTGTAGGGGTAAGTACCCCCTTACCATTTCACACAGGGGGGGGTGGGATCTGGGGTTTCCCTTGTTAAAGGGGGCTTCCAGATTCCAATAAGCCCCCCGCCCGCAGACCCCCACAACCACCGGCCAGGGTTGTGGGGATGAGGCCCTTGTCCTCATCAACATGGGGACAAGGTGTTTTGGGGGGCTACCCCAAAGCACCCTCCCAATGTTGAGGGCATGTGGCCTGGTACGGTTCAGGAAGGGGGGGCCGCACTCTCGTCCCCCCCTTTTTTCCTGCGGCCTGCCAGGTTGCGTGCTCGGATAAGGGTCTGGTATGGATTTTTGGAGGGACCCCACGTCGTTTTTTTTTGGTTTTTTTGGCGCGGGTTTCCCCTTAAAATCCATACCAGACCTGAAGGGCCTGGTATGGAATTTAGGGGGACCCCCACGTCATTTTTTTTTTTTAATTTTGGTTCGGGGTTCCCCTGTGGGGAATTCCCATGCCGTTTTTATCAATGAACTTCTATGTGTATTGTCGGACCGGCAATGCAATAGCCGCGAGTAGTTTTAAATGGGTTTTTTCCTTCAAAATGTCATTTTGCTGTCAGACTATTCTAAACACGGGAAACATGCGCCCCTTTACAGGCATACTATAGACACCCCCCAGCTACGAAATTTAAAGGGATATTACACTTTTATTGTTTGACTTTAAGCATGATTAAAATCACTGCTCCTGAAAAAACGGCCGTTTTTAAAACTTTTTTTTTTCATTGATCCATGTCCCCTGGGGCAGGACCCAGGTCCCCAAACACTTTTTATGACAATAACTTGCATATAAGCCTTTAAAATTAGCACTTTTGATTTCTCCCATAGACTTTTAAAGGGTGTTCCGCGGCATTCAAATTTGCCACGAACACCCCAAATTGTTCGCTGTTCGGCGAACTTGCGAACAGCCAATGTTCAAGTCGAACACGAGTTCGACTCAAACTCGAAGCTCATCCCTAGTGAGGGGCTTCAGAATAGCGTTCTGAGTAGAGAAAATCAGTTTTTCGTTTTCTGTGCTCCCAGAACAGGCTGTGCTGACCATATTGCTGCCTGTAATGACCCATGACATTATGAACCATGTTTCTTCCTGCTGCTTGGACCAATACTTTGGCTGTGTTGACCATATATCTGCTTGCTGCCTCTACTGACTTTGGACAGTATTTTTGCCAGGACACCTCTGCCTGCTACCTGGACCTGTGCTTTGGCTGTGCTTTGGCTGTGCTCTGGCTGTGCTCTGGCTGTGCTGACAGTATCTATGCCTGTACGAACTATGGACAGTATTCCTGCCTGCTGCCTGGATGATTGCTTTTGCTGTCGCTGACCTCATTCCTGCCTGCTGCCTGGACCGATGCTCTCCTCTGTGGACCACTGCACTTCTAAAACCACAGGTAATCTTTTGTTATTTGGTATGTACCTGCTATGTGTTAGAAATACGAAAGGCCTTCAAAAATGTGATTGGTAGTCAGAAAATGATATGTGTAATTAATGCTGCTAGAATGCCTGGAGGTGCTACTTGGATGTTGGGCCTCTGTATGTGGCCAGGCTGTGTAAAAGTCTCCAACACGTGGTATCACCATACTCAGGAGGAGTAGCAGAATGTATTTTGTGGTGTCATTTTTGCTATGTAATGCTATGTGTCAGAAATATCTTGTAAAGGGACAACTTTGTGTAAAAAAAATGCATTTTCATTTTTTTTCCACATTTTCCAAAAACTTCTGGAAAAAAATTACCCATTCAAAAGACTCATCATGCCTCATATATTATACATTGGGGTGTTTTCTTTACAAAATGGGGTCATTTTGTGGACAATTCCATTGTCCTGGTTAGGGATGACCCGAACACCCCCCCCCCGGTTCGGTTCGCACCAGAACCTGCGAACAGACCGAAAATTTGCACGAACGTTAGAACCCCATTGACGTTTATGGGACTCGAACGTTTGAAATCAAAAGTGCTCATTTTAAAGGCTGATTTGCATGGTATTGTCCTAAAAAGGGTTTGGGGACCCGGGTCCTGCCCCAGTGGACATGTATCAATGCAAAAAAAGTTTTAAAAACGGCCGTTTTTTCAGGAGCAGTGATTTTAATGATGCTTAAAGTAAAAAAAAAAAAAAAAAAGTGAAATATTCCTTTAAATATCGTACCCGGGGGGTGTCTATAGTATGCCTGTAAAGTGGCACGTGTTTCCCATGCTTAGAACAATCCCTGCACAAAATGACATTTTTAAAGGAATAAAAGTCATTTAAAACTGCTTGCGGCTTTAATGTAATGTCGAGTCCCGGCAATATGGATGAAAATCAGTGAGACAAACGGCATGGGTACCCCCCAGTCCATTACCAGGCCCTTTGGGTCTTGTATGGATATTAAGGGGAACCCCTCACCCAAATTAAAAAAGGAAAGGTGTGGGGCCCCCAGGCCCTGTATACTCTGAACAGCAGTATACAGGCGGTGCAAACAAGACAGGGACTGTAGGTTTGTTGTTAAGTAGAATCTGTTTGTAATTTTGAACTGGTACATTTTTAATGTGTTTAGCTCCAGCCAAAAAATCTATTTTAAGCTTTTTGGAAAACATAGGGAAGGGTTATCACCCCTGTGACATTTGTTTTGCTGTCTGTGCTCCTCTTCAGAAGATTTTATCTCACTTTTTATCCCAATGACAAATGTTTTTTTGAAAATTTTGGGTTCTGAGTGAAACAAGGATTGGTGATAAAGCATCAGTGTAAAGGAGAAAAGTGTTCCCATATTAACTCTTACAGGAGAGAATTTCCCTTCCTAGGGGTAGATTTCATCTCACTTCCTGTTGTCTCCTTCCGTTTGCAAGTAGGAGTCGTTTGTAAGTTGGATGTTTGAAAGTAGGGGCCTGCCCTATATACTCAGCAGAAATTTGAGGTGTTGTTGTGGCCACAACACTGTAAGCCCTCACAGGGCCCCGCTGTGGAATATTAGATCAAGAATTGTAATTACATGCCCCTGTTGAACAGGGGCAGAAAAATTGGGCCTTTGGTGGTGGTGGTGCTGGTGCCACAACACTGTAAGTCCTCACAGTTACTCTTGGTGGGCGCAGAAACGGGCCCTGCTGTGAAATATTAGATCAAGAATTCTAATTACATGTCCCTGTTGAACAGGGGCTGAAAAATTGGGCCTTAGGCACTGGTGCTGATGCCACAACACTGCAACCCCTCACAGATACTCTAGTTGGAGCGCAGGAACTAGCCCTGCTGCAAAGAATTGCATCAAAAATTGTAATTACACGCCCCTGTTAAACAGGGGCTGAAAAATTGAGCCTTAGGCACTGGTGGCGGTGCCCAGAACCAAAAATGTTCTTACAAGCTATCAGCATGATCATTGAGGAGGAAGAGGATAATTACGCAGTATAACAGGATAGTCACTCAGCATCAGCATAGGCAGTCTTCGAAGGGATCTGACATTTCAAAAAAAATTATTCAGTTACATCAGCATCAGGTGCTTGGTAGCTAGTGGTGATCCAAGACTGATTCATTTTTATAAAGGTCAGTCGATCGACCGAGTCGGTGGACAGACGCACCCTGTGATCGGTTACAAAGCCTCCAGCAGCACTGAATGTGCGTTCCGAAAGAACGCTGGATGCAGGACAGGCCAGTAGCTCAATTGCATACTGTACAAGCTCTGGCCAGAGATTCATCCTCAAGACCCAGTAACCCAGAGGATTTTCGGTGGGAAAGGTGTCCAAGTCAGATCTTGCCCCTAGGTATTCCTGCACCATGTAAAACAGACGCTGGCGATGGTTGCTGGAACCGATCATACCTTGGGGCTGTGGACTAAAAAATTGTCTGAACGCATTGGTCAGACGGCCACCTTCTCCACCGCCTCTTCTTTGACTGACCGAAGCCTCAGCAACACGTTGTCCAGAAACAGGAGTTTGTGACCTCCCAGTCTCTGGGAACGCGTTGCACAGACCTTTCTGCAAGGCCTCCCAAAGATGTTTCATCCTCTGCTCCCTCTGCGATGGCAAGATAAGGTCCGCAACCTTACCCTTGTAATGTGGATCAAGGAGGGTTGCCAGCCAGTATTGTTCCTTCTCCTTGATACCACGAATACGATGATCTTTCCGCAGGCTTTGCAGGATCAGGGAGGCCATGCAGCGTAGGTTTGCTGAGGCATTCGGTCCCGAGTCCTCTGGGTCACTAAGGACGACATGATCTGCAGCCACCTCCTCCCAGCCACGTACAAGTCCATGTGATTCTTGGGACTGTAAATGATCCCTTAAAGACTGCTGCTGATGCTGAGTGCCAGGCTCCACCTCCATACTGACACAATCCTCCTCCTCTTCCTGTGGGATCGGCGGGCACGCAGGAACACTGTCTGGATAAAGGGGGCCTTGAGAGCTATGGAAGTCCTCCTCTTCCTGCCTCTGTTCTGCCTCAAGTGCCCTGTCCATTATTCCACGCAGCGTGTGTTTCAACAGGTGGACAAGGGGGACAGTGTCACTAATGCATGCACTGTCACTGCTCACCATCCTCGTGGCCTCCTCAAATGGTGACAGGACAGTGCATGCATCCCTGATCATGGCCCACTGGCATGGGGAAAAAAAACCTGTCATGGTTATGCAATAGAGTTTTGTTTCTCAGCTTACCTGTCTCCATGTGTTCATCTCTAAAGACCAGCTGTCTCTCACCTGACTGCTTTTATTAACTCTCCTCTAGCATGGCTCCACCCCAGCTCATATCAGAGAACTCTATATTAACCTCTGCACTGCAGGCCAGCCCTGGTGATCAACCTTTGTGTGTTTTGGCTTCCAGTTCCTGCCTGCCGTGTGCTCTACGTTTGTTTCTGTTACCGACCTTGGCGTGTTCTCTACTATTCCTGTCTGCTCATGACCCTGACCTTTGGCGTGTCCCCGACTATCCCTGTTTGCCGGTGACCCTAAACCTTGGCGTGTTCTCTGTTGTCCTTGTCTGCTTGTGGCCCTGACCTTGGCTTATTCCTTTACTATCCCTATCCTCCTGTTGCCTTCTGTGGGTGTGAGCTGGGGGTCGCAACCTGGAGCCAGTTGCAGCCCAGTCCATCCTCACCACTAGAGGCTCTGGTAAACACCTGCTGGCTCTTACACTCCGTGCCCCAGGGAATCCTATGCTCTAACCCTGGTGGGATCCGTGTTGGTGTTCCAGCGCCCCTGCCTTCCTTACACCCGGACTCCCATCCCCAGCAGTCAGCCGTAGGGTCCACTGCCTTGCGGTGCACTACTGATCCCAACGGTGCACATCTGTCACCTAGCCTCAAGGTGACCTGACAGTTTGATCAGCCATGGACCCGGCTGACGTGCCGCTTCCTGCAGCCGATCCATTGCAGGGCATAGTTCGCAGACTCGAGACCCAGAAATCTAATCAGACTCAGGTGATGCGATTCCTTAACCACTTGCCGACTGCCTCACGCAGATATACTGTGGCAGAATGGCACGGGCAGGCAAAATCACGTACCTGGTATGTGATTGCCTTCCCGCGGGCGGGGGGTCCGATTGGACCCCCCCCAGTGCCAGAGGTGGTCGGTTTTCGTTCGCGGGCGATGAGAGGTGAGGGGGAGGCCATCCATTGTTGGCCACCCCCTCCCGATCGCTCCCGGCGAATGAAAATCCTTCCTCTCCCTCTGTAATGTAAACAGAGGGAGAGGAAGTGATCTTTGGTCTGTGGTCTGTGGTCTTTTCGATCCGGCGCCGAGGAGAGAAGACATCAAGTAAGTGCACCAACACTACACGTTCAGTAGAAAACACTAGGCACACTTTTCACCCCCCTTCACCCCCCGATCACCCCCCGATCACCCCCCTGTCACACTGACACCAATAGCAGTTTTTTTTTTTTTTGCATTGGTGTCAGTTTGTGACAGTTATAAGTGTTAGGGCAGTTAGGTTAGCCCCCTTTAGGTCTGAGGTACCCCCCTTTAGGTCCAGGGTACCCCCTAACCCCCCCCCAATAAAAGTTAACCCCTTGATCAACCCCCGTCGCCAGTGTCGCTAAGCGATCATTTTTCTGATCGCTGTATTAGTGACACAGGTGACGCTAGTTAGGGAGGTAAGTATATAGGTTCGCTGTCAGTGTTTTATAGCGACAGGGACCCCCATATACTACCTACTAAAGGTTTTAAACCCCTGATTGCCCCCTAGTTAACCCTTTCACCAGTGATCACCGTATAAGTGTTACGGGTGATGCTGGTTAGTTAGTTTGTTTTTTATAGTTTATTATAGTTTATTATAGTTTTAGGGCACCCGCAGTTTATTACCTTATAAAGGTTTAACCCTCTAATTGCCAGGCGGTGATATAAGTTACATTTTTAGGATCAGATAAGGTCTGCATCGCCCCAGGCAGCGTTAGGTTAGCGCCAGTACCGCTAAAACCCATGCACGCAGCATACACCTCCCTTAGTGCTATAGTATCTGAACGGATCGATATCTGATCCGATCAGATCTATACTCCCCAGCAGTTTAGGGTTCCCAAAAATGCAGTGTTAGTGGGATCAGCCCAGATACCTGCTAGCACCTGCGTTTTGCTCCTCGGCCCAGCCCAGCCCAGCCCACCCAAGTGCAGTATCGATCGATAACTGTCACTTACAAAACACTAAACACACGTAACTGTAGCGTTCACAGAGTCAGGCCTGATCCCTGTGATCGCTAACAGTTTTTTGGTAGTGTTTTGAATCAGTCGCTAACAGTCAGGAGCTTTTTTGTCTGTGAGTCTCACTAGTGTACCCCTAAATTTAGAGCCCAAAATGGCAAATCGAAGGTACACTAGTGAAGAGGCCTACACGTTTCTGAGCATGACAGATAGTGAAGAAGAAGTCACTCATCTGTCAGATTCAGGCTCAGAATACGATCCTGTAGAGGACAGCGGCTCCATGACAGATAGCTCTGACGACGGAGTGGTGGTCCCTGCTAAGGTCAGGCGTACCAGACCCCGAATTTCTTCTGTCCTTGAAGTGCAAGAACCGCAGGGCTCTCGTATGGAGCAGAGAAGTACTAGTGCCGCTATTCCTTCTGGTGAACTGGCAAGCACCAGCGGCCTAGTACACCCTGGTCGTACATCCAGCACTGCAGTAACACTTGGTGACGTGGCGAGTCCCATAAGTGCAGTTCAAGCTGGCGAGGTGGCAAGCACAAGTAGTGTCCCGCTGCCACCAAGAAGATGAACACAGGCCCGTCGTGCCCATAGTGCCCTTCCTGCTGCATTCGCCAATCCGAATTGGGTACCCACCACTTCTGCAGCACCCGTACTTCCCCCATTCACTGGCCAACCCGGAATTCAGGTGGAAACAGTTGATTTTACGCCACTGGATTTTTATTCGCTGTTTTTCACCGAAGATCTCGTTAGATCTATTGTGGACCAAAGCAATTTGTACGCTGGTCAACACATCGCCACTATTCCCCAGTCCTCCCTTGCCAGAGATTGGAAACCAATTACGGTTTCCGAATTTAAGCTCTTTCTGGGCCTTTCCCTCAACATGGGCATAAGTAAAAAGAGTGAGTTGCGGTCATATTGGTCCACTGACACAATTTACCATATGCCCATGTTCTCTGCCTCCATGGCCAGGGCACGATACGAGCAGATTTTGCGGTTCATGCACTTCAAAGACAATGAACTCTGTCGTCCTCGTGGAGACCCTGGATACGATCGGCTCTACAAAATTCGGCCCCTCGTAAACCACTTCAACCAACGTTTTGCAGACTTGTTTACCCCCCATCAAGTTGTCTGCGTTGATGAGTCCCTGATTAAATTTTCTGCCCGCTTGTCATTCAAACAGTACCTTCCCAGCAAGCGTGCCAGATACGGGGTCAAGATGTATAAGCTCTGTGACAGAGCCACAGGCTATACATGTAGTTTTATGGTTTATGAGGGCAAAGATAGTCACGTAGAGCCGACAAACTACCCTGACTACATAGGAAGTGCTGGCAAGATAGTGTGGGACTTGGTATCACCCTTATTCGGAAAGGGGTACCACTTGTACGTGGACAATTATTACACGAGTGTGCCGCTTTTTAGCCACCTTTTTGATCATCAGATTGGAGCATGTGGCACCGTGCGACCTAATCGCTGGGGCTTTCCCCAGCGGCTTGTAGATTCCCGTCTTAGGCTGGGGGAGAGAACCTGCTTGAACTTGCTCGCTATGTAGTGGAGGGACAATAAGAATGTTTTCGCTCTTAGCTCCCTTCATGCAGACACGACGGTCCAAATTCCTACGGCGACTGGTGTTGTGGAGAACCCCTCTGTGTCCACGAATATAACCTTAATATGGGAGGAATGGACCTCAACGACCAGTTGTTGGCGCCGAACCTAGTTGCCCGTAAGGCCAGACGCTGGTACAAAAAAGTGTCTGTTTATTTATTTCAATTGGCTTTGCTGAATGCTTATGTGCTATACAGAGCTTCAGGACGGACTGGATCGTTCCTTAAATTCCAGGAAGAGATCGTCAGAGCCCTTCTGTTTCCAGACGGTGCTCCACCTCACCATCCCCAACCAAATGCAGTAAGCCGGCTGCATGAGAGGCATTTTCAATATGTCCTCCTGGGTACCCCTACCCAACGAGCCCCCCAAAAAAGATGTCGTGTCTGCAGCAAGCGCGGATTTAGGCGTGACACCCGGTATTATTGTCCCTTCTGTCCTGACAATCCTGGTCTTTGCATTGGTGAATGTTTTGAACGCTACCATACACTAGTTGAGTATTAGCGTAGGGTACAGCACTGCAAAGACTAGGACACACTTTCACAGGGTCTCCCAAGATGCCATCGCATTTTGAGAGACCCAAACCTGGTACCAGTTAAAAAAGTTAGTTACAAAAAAAGTGTAAAAAAAAAAAGTAAAAAAAAAAGAAAAAACACAAAAAAATATATGAAATAAAAAAAAACAAAAATAGTTGTCGTTTTATTGTTCTCTCTCTATTCTCTCTCTATTGTTCTGCATTCTATACTGCAATGTTTTATTGTTATGATTTTATCATGTTTGCTTTATAGGTATGCAGTTTTTTTATACTTTGTTTTTTTATTGTTAACCACTTTTTTGTTTTCAGGTACGCCATTCAGCTGCAGAGCGGATTTATTTATCTTGACAGCAACAGCGTTTGCTCCCACGATACATAAAGCCGTGACTCCAGCGATGTCGGAGGTGATTTCACCACCACAGTTACATACTTCAGCATATATGCCGAAGCGTGGGGGCAGCAGTGGGTGGAGGAGCGATTTGCTCCTGCCTTTTGCGGGAGGATGCCCCCATGCTTCGGCATATATATATTTTAGGTAGGCACAGGTTACGTTAAATGTTTTATTTTTTACTATTTTTTTTTTGTATTTGCTTTGCAGGTATGGTAAGTATTACTGTTATACTGTAATGTTACTTTGTTTTTTTGTTAACCATCATTTGCTTAGCAGGTACGCCATTCAGTTGCAGCGCGGATTTATTTATCTTGACAGCAACAGCGTTTGCTCCCACGATACATAAAGCCGTGACTCCAGCGCTGTCGGAGGTGATTTCACCACCACAGTTACGTACTTCAGCATATATGCCGAAGCGTGGGGGCAGCAGAGGGCGGAGGAGCGATTTGCTCCTAACTTTTGCGGGAGGATGCCCCCATGCTTCGGCATATATATACGGTGCATGTATGCCCATCATTAGAAGTGGGTGGATGAAGGGAGGTATTCTAATGGTGGGCATACCCACCGATCAATATCTTTTTTCGTTCAGCCCACAGGCTGCATGAAAAAAAAGTTTACAATATATGCCCAACAAGGACCAGCAACGTACTGGTTTGTTGCTGGAATTTGAGTGGTTATACCAGAATGATGCCTGCAGGTTTAGGTATCATCTTGGTATCATTCTTTTCAGCCAGCGGTCGGCTTTCATGTAAAAGCAATCCTAGTGGCTATTTAGCCTCTAGACTGCTTTTACAAGCAGTGGGAGGGAATGTCCCCCCCCACCGTCTTCCATGTTTTTCTCTGGCTCTCCTGTCCCAACAGGGAACCTGAGAATGCAGGCGGTGATTCAGCCAGCTGACCATAGAGCTGATCAGATACCAGAATGGCTCCAAACATCTCTATGGCCTAAGAAACCGGAAGCTACGAGCATTTCATGACTTAGATTTCGCCGGATGTAAACAGCGCCATTGGGAAATTGGGAAAGCATTTTATCACACCGATCTTGGTGTGGTCAGATGCTTTGAGGGCAGAGGAGAGATCTAGGGTCTAATAGACCCCAATTTTTTCAAAAAAGAGTATCTGTCACTACCTATTGCTGTCATAGGGGATATTTACATTCCCTGAGATAACAATAAAAATGATTTAAAAAAAATAAAAATGAAAGGAACAGTTTAAAAATAAGATAAAAAAATAAATAAAAAAAAAAAAAAAAAAAAAAAAAAAGCACCCCTGTCCCCCCCTGCTCTCGCGCAAAGGCGAACGCAAGCGTCGGTCTGGCGTCAAATGTAAACAGCAATTGCACCATGCATGTGAGGTATCACCGTGAAGGTCAGATCAAGGGCAGTAATTTTAGCAGTAGACCTCCTCTGTAAATCTAAAGTGGTAACCTGTAAAGGCTTTTAAAGGCTTTTAAAAATGTATTTAGTTTGTCGCCACTGCATGTTTGTGCGCAATTTTAAAGCATGTCATGTTTGGTATCCATGTACTCGGCCTAAGATCATCTTTTTTATTTCATCAAACATTTGGGCAATATAGTGTGTTTTAGTGCATGAAAATTTTAAAAAGTGTGTTTTTTCCCAAAAAAAAGCGTTTGAAAAATCGCTGCGCAAATACTGTGTGAAAAAAAAAATTAAACACCCACCATTTTAATCTGTAGGGCATTTGCTTTAAAAAAATATATAATGTTTGGGGGTTCAAAGTAATTTTATTGCAAAAAAAAATAATTTTTTCATGTAAACAAAAAGTGTCAGAAAGGGCTTTGTCTTCAAGTGGTTAGAAGAGTGGGTGATGTGTGACATAAGCTTCTAAATGTTGTGCATAAAATGCCAGGACAGTTCAAACCCCCCCCAAATGACCCCCTTTTGGAAAGTACACCCAAGCTATTTGCTGAGAGGCATGTCGAGTCCATGGAATATTTTATATTGTGACACAAGTTGCGGGAAAAAAACAATTTTTTTTTTTTTTGCACAAAGTTGTCACTAAATGATATATTGCTCAAACATGCCATGGGAATATGTGAAATTACACCCCAAAATAAATTCTGTTGCTTCTCCTGAGTACGGGGATACCACATGTGTGAGACTTTTTGGGAGCCTAGCCGCGTACGGGACCCCGAAAACCAAGCACCGCCTTCAGGCTTTCTAAGGGCGTAAATTTTTGATTTCACTCTTCACTGCCTATCACAGTTTCGGAGGCCATGGAATGCCCAGATGGCACAACCCCCCCCCCCCCCCCACAAATGACCCCATTTTGGAAAATAGACACCCAAAGCTATTTGCTGAGAGGTATAGTGAGTATTTTGCAGACCTCACTTTTTGTCACAAACTTTTTCAAAAACAAATGAGAGCTGCAAAATACTCACCATGCCTCTCAGCAAATAGCTTGGGGTGTCTACTTTCCAAAATGGGGTCATTTGGGGGGGTTTTGTGATATCTTGGCATTTTATGGCCTTCGAAACTGTGATAGGTAGTGAGGAGTGAAATCAAAAATTTACGCCCTTAGAAATCCTGAAGGCAGTGCTTGGTTTTCGTGGCCCCGTACGCGGCTAGGCTCCCAAAAAGTCCCACACATGTGGTATCCCCGTACTCAGGAGAACAAGCAGAATGTATTTTGGGGTGCAATTCCACATATGCCCATGGCCTGTGTGAGCAATATATCATTTAGTAACACCTTTGTGCAAAAAAAAATTAGTCACTTTCCTGCAACTTGTGTCAAAAAATAAAATATTCCATGGACTCAACATGTCTCTCAGCAAATAGCTTGGGGTGTCTACTTTCCAAAATGGGGTCATTTTGGGGGGTTTTGTGCCATCTTGGCATTTTATGGCCTTCAAAACTGTGATAGGTAGTGACGAGTGAAATAAAAAATTTACGCCCTTAGAAAGCCTGAAGGCGGTGCTTGGTTTTCAGGGCCCCGTACGCGGCTAGGCTCCCAAAAAGTCCTACACATGTGGTATCCCCGTACTCAGGAGAAGCAGCAGAATGTATTTTGGGGTGTCATTCCACATATGCCCATGGCATGTTTGAGCAATATATCATTTAGTGACAACTTTGTGCAAAAAAAAAAAAATTTGTCACTTTCCCGCAACTTGTGTCAAAATATAAAATATTCCATGGACTCAACATGCCTCTCAGCAAATAGCTTAGGGTGTCTACTTTCCAAAATGGGGTCATTTAGGGGGGTTTTGTGCCATCTTGGCATTTTATGGCCTTCAAAGCTGTGATAGGTAGTGAGGAGTGAAATAAAAAATGTATGCCCTTAGAAATCCTGAAGGCGGTGCTTGGTTTTCGGGGCCCCGTACGCGGCTAGGCTCCCTAAAAGTCCCACACATGTGGTATCCCCATACTCAGGAGAAGCAGCTAAATGTATTTTGGGGTGCAATTCCACATATGCCCATGGCCTGTGTGAGCAATATATCATTTAGTGACAACTTTTTGTAAATTTTTTTTGTCATTATTCAATCACTTGGGACAAAAAAAAATAAATATTCAATGGGCTCAACATGCCTCTCAGCAATTTCCTTGGGGTGTCTACTTTCCAAAATGGGGTCATTTGGGGGGGTTTTGTACTGCCCTGCCGTTTT
Organism: Aquarana catesbeiana; assembly: GCF_042186555.1. Classification (NCBI taxonomy): domain Eukaryota; kingdom Metazoa; phylum Chordata; class Amphibia; order Anura; family Ranidae; genus Aquarana; species Aquarana catesbeiana. The sequence continues at coordinate 537,013,042 of NC_133324.1, read as the reverse complement.
AGTACCTCAAGAAATGACATAGGCAGTCATAAACTAAAAGCTGTGTAAATTCCAGAAAATGTACCCTAGTTTGTAGACGCCATAACTTTTGCGCAAACCAATAAATATACGCTTATTGACATTTTTTTTACCAAAGACATGTGGCCGAATACATTTTGGCCTAAATGTATGACTAAAATTGAGTTTATTGGATTTTTTTTATAACAAAAAGTAGAAAATATCATTTTTTTTCAAAATTTTCGGTCTTTTTCCATTTATAGCGCAAAAAATAAAAACCACAGAGGTGATCAAATAACATCAAAAGAAAGCTCTATTTGTGGGAAGAAAAGGACGCAAATTTCGTTTGGGTACAGCATTGCATGACTGCGCAATTAGCAGTTAAAGCGACACAGTGCCAAATTGTAAAAAGTGCTCTGGTCAGGAAGGGGGTAAATCCTTCCGGGGCTGAAGTGGTTAAGGATCTGGCGTCCCGCTTCGAGCAGCTCCAGGCCTCCTTGGGAAACCCGAACCTGCAGCCTCAAGTACAATCAGCAGCTGCACCTATCGCACCAGTCGCAGCCACACATTCATATTTACTGCCAGCTCTGTCCCATTTCTCTGGGGACTCCAAGGCCTGCAGGGGCTTCCTCAGCCAATGTACCATTCATTTTGACCTCCAGCCTCAAAACTTTCTGTCTGATCGGGCTAAGGTAGCCTATATCATTACCCTCCTCTCTGGTGAAGCTTTAGCTTGGGCTGCCCCCCTGTGGGAGAAGAATGACCCGGTGGTTTCCAGCCTGTCCGACTTCTTGAAGCTTTTTCGTAATATCTTCGAGGAGCCAGCTTGGGTTTCTTCAGCGGCTAGTGCCTTTTTACACCTTCGCCAAGAATCTTGTTCAGTGGGACAATATGTGCTTCAGTTCCGTATCCTCACAGCTGAATTGAGCTGGAACAATGAGGCCCTGGTCGCAACCTTTTTTACATGGCCTTTCTGACCGAGTGAAGGACGAATTGGCAGGAAGAGCCATCCCCGCCGGTCTGGACGATGTAATTTCCTTGTGCAATCAGATTGACATTCGTTTCCCTGAGAGGTCCCTAGAAAAAAGACGCCAGCACCCCCTAAGTCCTAGTCAGCCAGAACTCTTCCCCGTCACTCTGTGGAGCATCCTCTGCCTGCTGAGGAACCTATGCAGCTGGGCCGGACCAGACTAACCCCCGAAGAACGTGCTAGACGCCGAACTCTGGGCTTGTGTCTTTATTGTGGGGGCAAGGGTCATTTTCGTGACTCCTGCTCGCTTTGTCCGGGAAACGCTCTGGTCTAATACATTTGGAGGTTGGAGTATTGGACCCAGAAACATCACCTTCTCGTCGTCTTCTTCCGGTGTTCCTCCATGTAGGCCCTTCTCCCCAATCGGTCCTAGCATATCTGGACTCCGGGGCTGCCGGCAATTTTATGGACTGGAGAACTGCTTCTTCTATGAAGCTTACCCTTTCTCCCCTCGCTACACCACTGGTAGTCTCGGCAATTGATGGCACTGTGCTCCCAGGGGGCCCTATACGTTTCTAGACGCTACCTATTAGGATGTCGGTAGGGATACTCCACCAGGAGTGGATTTCCTTCCTCATTCTACCCAAGGCCTCTACCCCCATTGTATTGGGCCTTCCTTGGCTACAGCTCCACTCTCCACATGTGGACTGGGTCTCTGGGCAGATCCTGGCTTGGGGTCCTTCGTGTTTCTCGTCCTGTCTTCTCAAGGTGGTCCCCATGGAGAGACTTCCCATTGCTACCACATCCGTATCTTCTGATCTTCCCGCGGCATACAGTGATTACCGGGATGTGTTCTGTAAGAAGTCTGCTGAGGTGCTTCCTCCCCACAGATCTTTTGACTGTGCCATTGACCTTGTCCCTGGAGCAACTCTGCCCAGGGGTCGTACCTACCCTCTTTCCATTCCAGAGACCCAGGCCATGTCTGAGTATGTCGCCGAGAATCTGGAGAGAGGTTTCATCGGAAATTCTCGTCGCCTGCAGGAGCAGGGTTCTTTTTTGTTGCTAAAAAGGATGTACCCTCAGACCCTGCATCAACTATCGAGGGTTAAACGCAGTGACCATCAAATACCCCTTACCTCTAATATCTGAGCTATTCGACAGGTTGAATGGGGCTTCCATTTTCACCAAGTTGGATCTCAGAGGTGCATACAATCTCATTAGAATACGGGAAGAGGACGAATGGAAGACTGCGTTTAACACTAGGGACGGGCATTACGAATACCTGGTTATGCCTTTTGGTTTGTGTAATGCACCAGCTGTGTTCCAGAACTTTGTCAACGAAATCTTCAGGGATCTACTGTACCAGTTTGTTGTCATCTATCTGGATGACATTCTCATCTTTTCCGAAAATCTGCTTGCTCACAGAAACCATGTCCGCACCGTACTTCAGCGCCTTAGAGAGTATAATCTCTATGCCAAGCTGGAGAAATGTTCCTTTGAATGTCCTGAGGTCCTGTTTCTGGGATGTTTTGTTTCTAGTTTGGGTCTTCGCATGGATCCTGGAAAGGTCTCGGCCATTACCAACTGGTCCCTTCCTGCTAGCCTCAAGGCCACACAGCGCTTATTTGGCTTCACAAATTATTATAGGCAGTTCATAAGGAATTACTCTTCCATTGCCGCGCCTATTATCGCTTTAACCAAGAAGGGTGCGAATGCCAAAGACTGGCCTCTCGAGGCTGTCTCTGCGTTTCACGATCTGAAACAGGCCTTTGTTTCTGGACCTCTCTTGAGGAGACCAAATCCTGGGGACCCATTTTTTATTGAAGTAGACGCTTCTTCGATGGGGGTGGGAGCTGTGCTTCTTCAGTTCTTTGAGAAGAGACGTCAACCATGTGCATTCTTCTCCAAAAAAATTTCTCAGGCAGAGAGAAATTATGCCATTGGTGATCGGGAACTTCTCGCAATTAAATTGGCGTTGGAAGAGTGGCGTCATTTCTTGGAGGGTTCCCCTCACTCCATTATGATCTTTACTGATCACAAGAATCTACAGTACCTACAGAATGCTAAACGTCTGAACCCCAGACAGACCAGGTGGAGTCTCTTCTTTTCTCGTTTTAAATTCACGATTACGTACAAACCTGGTTCCTGCAACAGTCGGGCTGATGCGCTCTCTAGATCTTTTGACACTTTGGACGAGGAGTCCACCCCTGATCCTGAGCCGATCATTCTGACCTCATGCATTGTTGCCCATTCTACTACCCTGGAATCAAAAATTCCTCCTGGCAAGACCTTTGTTCCCACGGAGCTAAGAGCTAAGATCCTTCATTGGGGACATGATTCCAAGGTGGCAGGTCATGCTGGGTTCCTCCGATCCTTCCTGCTCATCAGTCGTCTCTACTGGTGGCCTAACCTCCGCTCGGATGTTAAAGATTGCGTTAAGGCTTGTCATGTCTGTGCTCAGTCTAAATCTTCCACACAAGCCCCTGCTGGTCTTCTCATTCCCTTGCCCATTCCGAAGGAGCTCTGGTCTCACATTGCCATGGATTTTATCACCGATCTTCCACTGTCGGAGAATAATACAGCCATTTGGGTGGTAATCGATCAGTTCTCTAAGATGGCTCATTTTGTTCCTCTTCCTGGTCTCCCTTCTGCCTCTGCCTTGGTTCCCATTTTTGTACGAGAGATTTTCTGCCTTCATGGTGTTCCTTCCCATGTCGTTTCAGACAGGGGTGTTCAGTTTACGTCCTGTTTTTGGAGATCCTTTTGCAAATCCCTCAACATTACCTTGGATTTTACCTCTTCTTACCATCCCCAATCCAATGGCCAAGACTGAGAGGGTTAATCAGGAGTTGGAGGTCTTTCTCCGTACCTTGGTCTCGGCTCATCACGATGATTGGGCATCACTATTCACGTGGGCAGAGTTCTCCCACAATAATCATGTCAACGTCAGTTCTCAGAAAACACCCTTTATCACTGTTTATGGAAGACATCCTCAACTCCCTCTTCCTATGACCTGTTCTTCCGACATTCCAGCCTTGGCTAATGTTCAGGAATCATTCAATTCCATGTGGGCTGACGTTCATGATTCCCTCCAGAAAGCTGCCAACAAATTCAAGAGTTTTGCTGACCGTCGCAGGCGTAAGCCGCCTTCTCTTCAGCCAGGAGACAAAGTCTGGCTCTCCACCAGGAACATCAAACTCCGGGTTCCTTCTCTAAAATTTGCCCCAAGATTCATTGGTCTGTACACCATAACTCCTAAACTGAATCCGGTTTGTTTCAAGCTCCAGATTCCCAAAAGCCTCAAAATCTCTAACTCCTTCCATGTTGCCCTTCTGAAGCCTTTAGTCCTCAATAAGTTCTCTCGTCCTCTCTCTACCGCAGTGCCGGTCTCTGAGGATAATCAGGAGTAGGAGGTTAGCCAAATTTTGGATTCCCGACTCTGTGGAGGCATTCTCCAGTACCTCGTGCATTGGAAAGGGTTTGGTCCTGAGGAGAGGCCGTGGATCAAGGCTTCTGAGGTCTTTGCACCTCATCTGTTGAGGAAGTTTCATTTAAAGTTCCCCTCTAAAGCTGGTCCCAGGCGGGGAAGGGGTAGGCCTCGTAAGAGGGGGGTACTGTCATGGTTATGCAATAGAGTTTTGTTTCTCAGCATACCTGTGTCCATGTGTTCATCTCTAAAGACCAGCTGTCTCTCACCTGACTGCTTTTATTAACTCTCCTCTAGCATGGCTCCACCCCAGCTCCTATCAGAGAACTCTATATTAACCTCTGCACTGCAGGTGTCAGACTTACACGTACCTGACTGACGAACCCGATATAGCAGAGGATGGCCTCCCGTACATATCTGGTTCCCGGCCCCTGATAGAGCACACAGAAGGCATGGGAGTACAGAATGGTACGAGAGCCTGGCGGGTAGTTTGCAGGGATGAGGCTAAGGATCCTGATGCAAGCTGGCAGGTGATAATAGATAGGCTGGAGATCAGCTAACAGGTGCAGAGCAGACAGATCCGGTCACTAGCAAAGTCGGCAGCAGGCGGTCAGCAAGGTACAAAGGGAGCAGGCAGATTCAAAGTCCAGGTCACAGGCAGGTTTTGGCAACAGGCGATCGGAACGGTACAAGGGGTCAGGCAGGTTCAAAGTCGGAGGCAGGCCGGGGTCAGATGCAGGCGAATAGCAGAGAGAGAGTTCAGTAAACAAGCCGGGTCACAGGGAGATCAGATCAATACACAGGCAAACAGGAAGCTCGGGAACAGGAAGCTGATGATCGGACAGCACCGAGCACAGCATCCCAGCAGCCTAAATAGAGCAACCGGTGCCAAACGCCGCGATCGCGCTCGGGCGCGCGCCCGGGCGCGCCAGCGTGAGCCAGCTCTAAGCGGCGCACTCCAGAGTGCCCAGTAAGTGTCCTGCACCGAGATCCTCTCTGACAGTGCCCCCTCCTTAAGGGCAGCCTCCAGATGCCCAGCCGGGCCAGCCTATCCGCATGGGCGTTCCGAAAATCCCCTAAGAGCTCTTCAGCCTGCAAGTTGACCTCCGGCTCCCAAGAATTATCTTCTGGTCCATACCCCCTCCACTTGATTAAATATTGGATTTCGTTGTGTCTCTTCCTGCAATCCAAAATTGCCTCCACCTCAAACTCTTCCTCGTTGTTGATAATTACAGGTTCGGGCGGGCCAGTATTGCGACCCAAAAAGGAATTGGGGGTAACGGGTTTAAGTAGGGACACATGAAAAACCGGATGGATCTTCAGCGAGTTAGGTAAGTCCAGCACATAGGTCACATCATTGATTTTTCTCTTGACTTAAAAGGGACCCATGAACCTGGGACCTAACTTCCTCGAGGGACAAGCCATCCTTAGGTTACTGGTAGACAGCCAGACCTTATTGCCAGGTTCCAACAACAATTGTCCTAGCTTTTTCCTGTCATACATCTTCTTATTGTATTCCTGGGTTCTAGCCATGGTTTCCTGCAATAATTTGTTGTTACTGATGAAGAAGTTCATAGTTTCGGAGACTGCAGGAATCGCACATTCAGGTAAGGAGCTAGTTAAAAAGGATGGGTGAAAACCATAGTTTGCAAAAAATGGTGTTTGCTTGATGGCCGAATGCACAGAGTTGTTGTAGGCAAACTCGGCAATAGGCAGAAGAGAGACCCAGTTATTTTGTGAGAAAGCAGAAAAACATCGAAGGTCCTGTTCTAGGGTCTGATTAGTTCTCTCCGTCTGCCCATTCGTCTGGGGATGGTAGGCCGACGAGAATGCCAATTCTATCTCAAGAGACCTGCAGAGGGCTTTCCAAAACCTGGAAGTAAACTGAACCCCCCGATCAGATACTATACTTGAGGGAACTCCGTGTAGGCGTACAATTTCCTTAATGAATATTTTTGCAGTTTCCAAAGCTGACGAGGTACCCTTCATGGGTAGGAAGTGGGCCATTTTGGACAGTCTGTCTACAATGACAAAGATGGTGGAGTAGCCTTCTGCCAGCGGGAGCTCAACGATGAAGTCCATCGCAATCATTTTCCATGGCCTTTCCGGCATGGGTAAGGGTCTTAATAGATCCCAGGCCTTCGCTCGGCTGGTCTTGCTCTGAGCACAGGTGATACAAGACTCCACAAAACTCTTGCAGTCGCTTACCAGCTGGGGCCACCAAAAGGTACGTTGTACCAGCTCTGTTGTCTTCAACACACCGAAATGTCCAGCCAATTTGTGGTTGTGGCAGAGTTCCAGTACAGCAATCCTCAGATCCTCTGGGACCATGATTTTGTCCTTGTATCGGAACAGGCCGTCTTGCAAGCTTACGTCAATTTCCACAGAAGGGGACCAATTCCTTGAGGCCTGTTTAATCCGGGAGATCTCCCTGAAGAAGTAAGAAGTTTCCAGCAGGGAGAATGGTGTCTGGAGGCAAAGATTGCCTGGAGTCATGGAACATACGAGATAATGCATCTGGTTTAGTGTTCTTGGTACCTGGTCTATACGTAATGTGGAATTGAAATCTAGAGAAGAACAGAGCCCACCTTGCCTGCCGTGGTCTTAATCTCTTGGCCGACCTCAAGTACTCTAGATTCTTATGATCCGTGTAAACCAAAATGGGGTGAGCAGCCCTTTCCAATAAGTAGCGCCACTCTTCAAGTGCGGCTTTAATGGCCAGCAACTCCCGATCTCCTACATCATAATTCTTTTCTGCATCAGAGAGTTTTCATGAGAAGAAAGCCACGGGATGAAGGAGAGCTTTGGCACCTTGCCGCTGGGAAAGTACTGCCCCTACTGCGACCTCCGATGCGTCCACTTCAAGGACAAACGGTAAGGCAGGGTCTGGGTGCTTTAGGATAGAAGCGGACGTAAAAAGTTCTTCGAGCCTTTCAAAGGCTGATTGCGCCTGAGGGGACCGACAGAATTGATTTCCCTGTTTCGTCAGTTCTGTGATGGGGGCGATTATAGCAGAAAAGCCCCTTATAAATTTCCGATAAAAATTGGCGAAGCCGACAAAGCATTGGACCCCTTTACTATCAGAGGGAGTGGGCCAGTCCAGAATAGCGGCAACCTTTTGAGGGTCCATCTTCACACCATCAGTAGAGATGATTAAGCCGAGGAACTGAATGCTCTGGAGCTCGAATTTGCATTTCTCCAACTTGGCATAAAGTCCATGCTGCCTGAGCCAGGTTAACACATTCCTGACATGCCTGCGATGTTCAGTAACTGAGGGGGAAAAGATCAGAATGTCGTCCAGGTATACTATAACGTATAGATCCAGAAGGTCACGAAAAATGTAATTGACAAAATGTTGAAAAGTCGCTGGTGCGTTGCACAGGCCAAAGGGCACGAGGTATTCAAAATGTCCGAACCTGGTATGGAAGGTCGTTTTCCACTCGTCTCCCTCTCTGATGCGAATTAAGTTGTAGGCCCCACGGAGATCGAGTTTAGTAAAGATTTTGGCTGAACCCAATCTTTGAAACAGCTCTGACACGAGAGGTAAGGGATAGCGATTTTTGATGGTTACTTTATTGAGTTCCCTATAATCGATGCAGGGCCATAGCGAGTGGTCCTTTTTCTCAACAAAAAAGATGCCGGTTCCGGCTGGTGATGTAGAAGGGCGGATAAAGCCTCTCTCAAGATTTTCATCGATATACACCTTGAGGGTAGCCAGCTCCTGCTCTGTTAAAGGGAAAATTCTCCCAAAGGGTACTTCAGATCCCGGAAACAGTTCTATGGGACAATCGTAAGATCTATGGGGCGGAAGGGTCTCTGCCCCTTTCTTACTAAAGACATCAGAGAAATCTTGGTAAGAGGCAGGAATCGCCTGCTGCGATTCCGTGGCGGTGTTCAGACACAAGAGTTGACTGGGTTCCGCTGGAGTTCTGTACAAACAGTGCCGTTGGCAGTAACTGGAAAGGGGACTTGATTTCTCCAGAAACCCAATCAATGCTGGGGTTATGAGCCTGCAACCAAGGCATTCCTAGAATAATAGGGAAGAGTGGTGAAGAAATGGCATCCAGCCGGAGAAATTCCCGATGACAGGTGTTCATGATGGCCAGCAGTTGGATGGTTTCCTGGGTAACCGGACCAGAGCTAAGGGTGGACCCATCAGCGAGGTGGACAGCAAGTCCCTGCGACTTTGGTTGGAGAGGGATGCGATGATGGGCCGCAAAGGTGAGATCAATGAAGCAACTGCAAGCTCCTGAGTCAATGATGACCGAAGTAGGCAGATCCTGTCCTGGAAGCTGGAGGGTAATGGAGAGAGCCAGATGGTTAGCAAGGTTAGGCAAGGCAGGTGCAAACTTAGAAGTAGCTGAAAGAGACTTACGTGTCTTATTTGGACAAGATCTCACATAGTGACCTGATTCTCCGCAATACATGCATAAATTATTGACTCGTCGGCGCTGTCGTTCTTCAGAAGTGAGGGATGGGCGGAGAATTCCCAGTTGCATCGGTTCGGAAGTATCAAGGGCTGAGGCAGCTGGTGCATGAAGACTTTGGCCTACAGAGCTGGTAGCACTTGGGACCTTGGGGAGGACCCAAGTGGGATGGAACTGGTTGACAGACCTTTCGGAACGACGCTCTCTCAAGCGCCGATCAATCTGCACCGACAGGTTAATAAGGTCTTCCAGAGTTTGGGGTACTCCAACCCGTGCTAGTTCGTTCTTCAGTGCATCGGATAACCCCAAACAGAATTGGTAACGGAGGGCCGCGTCATTCCATTCCGTGTCTGAACTCCAACGCCTAAATTCCAGAACATAGTCTTCTGTGGGCCTGCGCCCTTGTTGTAAGGCGTGTAAAGCGGATTCGGCAGTGGCTTTTAACTGAGGGTCCTCGTATAATTGAGACATGGGGGTAAAGAAGGTATCCAGGTTATCCAAACAGATTGATTTTTGCTCCAAGAGGCGGTGGGCCCAGGCCTGTGGTTCTCCAGATAGCAGGGAGATGACAAAACCCACCTTGGTTGCTTCCAAAGAAAAGATGTGTGGTTGCAAGGCGAAGTACAGTTCGCAAGCGTTGCGAAAGGCTCGATACTTATTGCGCTCACCGGTAAACCTTTCGGGTGTAGAGACCCTGGGTTCAGGGGGTAATATAACTACTGAGGGTGCAGGTGAGAGTGCAGCAGCGGAAGCAGTTTGCGGGTTAGCAGATGAGGACAACACCTGAACTCGTTCCTCCAGTCTGGTATAACCCTCTTGAAGGCTCTTCACCGCCTGTGTGAGACCCGCCAAGTGTCTGCATAGTTCCTCCATGGGAGAGGTCCCCTGCTCGGGCTCGGACATGGCTGTCCGATACTGTCAGACTCACACGTACCTGACTGATGAACCCGATATAGCAGAGGATGGCCTCCCATACGTATCTGGTTCCCGGCCCCTGATAGAGCACACAGAAGGCACGGGAGCACAGAATGGTATGAGAGCCTGGCGGGTAGTTTGCAGGGATGAGGCTCAGGATCCTGATGCAAGCTGGCAGGTGATAATAGGTAGGCTGGAGATCAGCTAACAGGTGCAGAGCAGACAGATCCGGTCACTAGCAAAGTCGGCAGCAGGCGGTCAGCAAGGTACAAAGGGAGCAGGCAGATTCAAAGTCCAGGTCACAGGCAGGTTTTGGCAACAGCGATCGGCACGGTACAAGGGGTCAGGCAGGTTCAAAGTCGGAGGCAGGCCGGGGTCAGATGCAGGCGGATAGCAGAGAGAGAGTTCAGTAAACAAGCCGGGTCACAGGGAGATCAGATCAATACACAGGCAAACAGGAAGCTCGGGAACAGGAAGCTGATGTTCGGACAGCACCGAGCACAGCATCCCAGCAGCCTAAATAGAGCAACCGGCGCCAAACGCCGCAAGCACGCGCGCACCCGCGCATGCCAGCGCGCAGCGGCGCACTCCAGAGTGCACAGTAAGTGTCCTGCACCGAGATCCTCTCTGACAGCAGGCCAGCCCTGCTGATCAACCTTTGTGTGTTTTGGCTTCCTGTTCCTGCCTGCCGTGTGCTCTACGTTTGTTTCTGTTACCGACCTTGGCGTGTTCTCTACTATTCCTGTCTGCTCGTGACCCTGACCTTTGGCGTGTCCCCGAATATCCCTGTTTGCCTGTGACCCTGAACCTTGGCATGTTCTCTGTTGTCCTTGTCTGCTTGTGGCCCTGACCTTGGCTTATTCCTTTACTATCCCTATCCTCCTGCTGCCTACTGTGGGTGTGAGCTGGGGGACCCTGGGGATCGCGAGCTGGAGACAGTTGCAGCCCAGTCCATCCTCACCACTCGAGGCTCTGGTGAACACCTGCTGGCTCTTTAGACTCCGCGCCCCAGGGAATCCTATGCTCTAACCCCGGTGGGATCCGTGTTGGTGTTCCAGCGCCCCTGCCTTCCTTACACCCGGACTCCCATCCGCAGCAGTCAGCCGTAGAGTCCACTACCTTGCGATGCACTCCTGATCCCAACAGTGCGCATCTGTCACCTAACCTCAAGGTGACCTGACAAAACCAAGCTCCCCTAACACTGTCCTGGTGCCATAGTCGCACGGGTACTCATTGATGGCCCTCTGCTGCGTGTGCAGCCACTGCAGCATGGCCAACGTTGAGTTCCACCTGGTGGGCATGTCACAGATTAGGCGGTTCTTGGGCAGGTTAAATTCCTTTTGGAGGTCTGCCAGCCGAGCACTGGCATTATATGACCGGCGGAAATGCACACAGACTTTCCCGGCCTGCCTCAGGACATCCTGTAAGCCCGGGTACCTGCTCAAGAACTGCTGCACCACCAAGTTAAGGACGTGAGCCAAACAGGGCATATGGGTCAGTTGTCCCTGTCGGAGGGCGGAGAGGAGGTTGGTGCCATTGTTGCAAACCACCATTCCTGGCTTAAGTTGGCATGGCATCAACCACCTCTGAACCTGCCCCTGCAGAGCTGACAGAATGTCTGCCCCAGTGTGGCTCCTGTCCCCCAAGCACACCAGCTCAAGCACCGCATGGCATCTTTTGGCCTGCGTACTTGCGTAGCCCCTTGAACGCCTACGGAGCACCGCTGTTTCCGAGGACAAAGCACAGGAAGAGGCCATGGAGGAAGAAGAAGAGGAGGGGGTGGAGGAGAGAGGTGTGTCAGAATCACCAGTTGTGGCATTTTGGAGGCGTGGTGGCGGAACAACCTCCAACACTACTGCACCTTGTCCTGCATCCTTCCCAGCTGTAAGCAGAGTCAACCAATGCGCCCCAAAACGTAGGTAACGTTCCTGTCCATGCCTGCTGGACCATGAGTCAGCGGTAATATGCACCTTACCGCTGACCGCCCTGTCCAGCGAGGCCAAGACATTGCCTTCCACATGCCGGTAGAGAGCCGGAATCGCCTTCCGAAAAAGTGGCGTTTGGGAACCTGCCACTGAGGAACCGCACATTCCACAAACTCACGGAAGGGGGCAGGGTCTACCAACTGAAAAGGTAGCAGTTGAAGTGCTAGCAATTTTGCCAAGCTAGCATTCAACCACTGGGCATGTGGATGGCTGGGAGCGAACTTCTTTCTGCGGTGCAGCAGCTGGGACAGGGAAATTTGCCTGGAACAATCTGACGTCGTGTACCGATAGCAGATTGCCCGCAAGTACTTGGCTGTGACACACCTAATTCTACACCTTTATTCCTCTCAGTGCAGGTCTCAGAGAGGACTGAAGGTATAGTGGGGTTGGAGATCCCAGCTGATGAGGAGCAAGGAGAGGTCCTCCTTGTTCTTTGGTGGGGGTCTTTTAGGTACGCTTGCCAACTAACTGCATGGCAGGTCAACATATGTCTGGTCAAGCATGTGGTGCCCAAGAGGGAGATGTTTTGGCCACGCGAGATACGCTTGAGACATATGTTGCAAATAGCAGCGGTGCGATCTGATGCACTCGTCTCAAAAAAGGCCCACACCAAAGAACTTTTGGAATAACACGCAGAGACAGCAGCGTCCTGCACATGCGGAGTGCTGTGGTGTGATTCAGTCAGTGTGCTGCCCTTAGGCTGGCCCCTGGAGGGCATCCTGCCTCGTTGGTGATGTGCCTCCTCCTCCTTCTCCTCTCTCTTATCAGGCACCCACGTTGAGTCAGTGACCTCATCATCCCCTCCCTCCTCATCACTGGAGCAAACCTGGCAGTATGCTGCAGCAGAGGGAACATGACTGCCAGATTGCTGTCCTTCTTGGGCACCCCCTCTGTCTGGGCTCACATTACTGCCTTCATCTAGCTCTGTACCATCATCAGAGCCTTCAAAACGCTGGGCATCCTCCTGGAGCATGTACCCAACACTGTGGTCAAACAGTTCGAGGGACTCCTCAGGAGGACATGGTGGGGCTAGGGAAGGAGTCACTGATGCCATTGAGCCGAGGGAAGAGGCCGCGTTGGCAGCTGCTTTGCCAGACAAGGTACCCTGAGCCTGGGTGAGAGAGGATGAGGAGGATGAGGACGGCTTGGTCATCCACTCAACCAAGTCTTCTGCATGTTGTGGCTCAACACGGCCAGCTGCCGAAAAAAAGGCCAAGCGTGTCCCACGGCCACGTGCTGATGAGGATGCACCGTATCCACGACCAGCACTGTTGCCTCTAGACACCGAGCCTGCTTGCCCTCTTTTATTGGCTTGTGACTGTCTGCCTCTCCTTGTTGGCCTTCCAGACATACTATTGACCTGCAGTGAGCTGCACAAAACTGGGATGTATATATATATATATATATATATATATATATATATATACCGATTATACTGCAGTTAGCAGAATCAACTGCTTGCCTGTAGTATTATTAGTATGATAACACCTGCACTTGTCTTCAGGTAGCTATACTGTAGGTGCAACTGTGCAGGGTACACAGTACAGTAACTGGAAATACGTCAAGAGCCTACACAAGCACCTGGCTGCAGGTAGCTATACTGTAGGTGAGACTGTGCGGGGTAAACAGTACAGTAACTGGAAATACTTCAAAGAGCCTACACAAGCACTTGGCTGCAGGTAGCTATACTGTAGGTGAGACTGTGCGGGGTACACAGTACAGTAACTGGAAATACTTCAAAGAGTCTACACAAGCACCTGGCTGCAGGTAGCTATACTGTAGGTGAGACTGTGCAGGGTACACAGTACAGTAACTGGAAATACTTCAAAGAGCCTACACAAGCACCTGGCTGCAGGTAGCTATACTGTAGGTGAGACTGTGCGGGGTACACAGTACAGTAACTGGAAATACTTCAAAGAGCCTACACAAGCACCTGGCTGCAGGTAGCTATACTGTAGGTAAGAGTGTACGGGGTACACAGTACAGTAAATGGAAATACTTTAAAGAGCCTACACAAGCACCTGGCTGCAGGTAGCTATACTGTAATTCAGTCTGTGCGGGGTACACAGTACAGTAACTGGAAATACGTCAAGAGCCTACACAAGCACCTGGCTGCAGATAGCTATACTGTAGGTGAGACTGTGCGGGGTACACAGTACAGTAACTGGAAATACTTCAAAGAGCCTACACAAGCACCTGGCTGCAGGTAGCTATACTGTAGGTCAGACTGTGCAGGGTACACAGTACAGTAACTGGAAATACTTCAAAGAGCCTACACAAGCACCTGGCTGCAGGTAGCTATACTGTAGGTGAGACTGTGCGGGGCACACAGTACAGTGACTGGAAATACTTCAAAGAGCCTACACAAGCACCTGGCTGCAGGTAGCTATACTGTAGGTGAGACTGTGCGGGGCACACAGTACAGTAACTGGAAATACGTCAAGAGCCTACACAAGCACCTGGCTGTAGGTAGCTATACTGTAGGTGAGATTGTGCGCGGTACACAGTACAGTAACTGGGAATACGTCAAGAGCCTACACAAGCACCTGGCTGCAGGTAGCTATACTGTAAGTGAGACTGTGCGGGGTACACAGTACAGTAACTGGAAATACTTCAAAGAGCCTACACAAGCACCTGGCTGCAGGTAGCTATACTGTAGGTCAGACTGTGCGGGGTACACAGTACAGTAACTGGAAATACTTCAAAGAGTCTACACAAGCACCTCACTGCAGGTAGCTATACTGTAGGTGAGACTGTACAGGGTATACAGTACAGTAACTGGAAATACGTCAAAGAGCCTACACAAGCACCTGGCTGCAGGTAGCTATACTGTAGGTCAGACTGTGCGGGGTACACAGTACAGTAACTGGAAATACGTCAAGAGCCTACACAAGCACCTGGCTGCAGGTAGCTATACTGTAGGTGAGACTGTGCGGGGTACACAGTACAGTAAGTGGAAATACTTCAAAGTGCCTACACAAGCACCTGGCTGCAGGTAGCTATACTGTAGGTGAGACTGTGCGGGGTACACAGTACAGTAAATGGAAATACTTCAAAGAGCCTACACAAGCACCTGGCTGCAGGTAGCTATACTGTAGGTCAGACTGTGCGGGGTACACAGTACAGTAACTGGAAATACGTCAAGAGCCTACACAAGCACCTGGCTGCAGGTAGCTATACTGTAGGTGAGACTGTGCGGGGTACACAGTACAGTAACTGGAAATACTTCAAAGTGCCTACACAAGCACCTGGCTGCAGGTAGCTATACTGTAGGTGAGACTGTGCAGGGTACACAGTACAGTAACTGGAAATACTTCAAAGAGCCTACACAAGCACCTGGCTGCAGGTAGCTATAATGTAGGTGAGACTGTGCGGGGTACACAGTACAGTAAATGGAAATACTTCAAAGAGCCTACACAAGCACTTGGCTGTAGGTAGCTATACTGTAGGTGAAACTGTGCGGGGTACACAGTACAGTAACTGGAAATACTTCAAAGAGCCTACACAAGCACGTGGCTGCAGGTAGCTATACTGTAGGTGAGATTGTGCGGGGTACACAGTACAGTAACTGGAAATACTTCAAAGAGCCTACACAAGCACGTGGCTGCAGGTAGCTATAATGTAGGTGAGACTGTGCGGTGTACACAGTACAGTAACTGGAAATACTTCAAAGAGCCTACACAAGCACCTGGCTGCAGGTAGCTATACTGTAGGTCAGACTGTGCAGGGTACACAGTACAGTAACTGGTAATACTGTAAAAACACCTGCCTGCCTGTCAGTATATTAGGAAGAGAAGAACAGGATCTATCTAAACTGAATACAGTGTATATATGTATATATATATATATATATATATATATATATATATATATATGTATATATACAACACCTGGGATGCATATATATACACAATACACTGTAACTGCAGCTAACTGACTCGATCTGCCTACTCTAACTTCCTAATTGTAAATTCCTAACTTGCCTAATCTAACTTAAATCAAATGACACTGTCTCTCTCTCTTTCTATCTCTGTCTCAACGCCAGAACACACTACACAGGGCCGACATGCAGGCGGCCTTATATAGTGTGGGGCGTGTACTAAACCCCCTGAGCCATAATTGGCCAAAGCCTCCTTGGCTTTGGGCAATTATGGCTCTCTGTACACACAGCGCTGTGATTGGCCAAGCATGTGGGTCATAGTGCATGCTTGGCCAATCATAAGCCAGCAATGCACTGCGATGCCGCAGTGAATTACGGGTCGTGACGCGCCACTCGAATTTGGCACGAACGGACCATATCGTTAGTAATTCGGCGAATGACCGAACACACGATGTTCGAGTCAAACATGGGTTCGACTCGAACACGAAGCTCATCCCTACCCTTCAGAGAGATGGGCCCCTTTTCCCCTCACAGTGAAAGGCCACTTTTGCTCCTCAAAGAGAGAGACCACTTTTGCCCCTCACAGAGAGAGGCCACTTTTGCCCCTCACAGAGTCCCCTCACAGTTCCAGCAGTGTAGTGGATGGTGTTAGTCAGTAGAGCAGTGGACAGTGTCAGTCAGTAGGGCAGTGGACAGTGTCAGTAGAGCAGTGGACGGTGTCAGTCAGTAGGGCAGTGAATGGTGTCAGTCAGTAGAGTAGTGGATGGTGTCAGTCAGTAGGGCAGTGGACGGTGTCAGTAGAGCAGTGGACGGTGTCAGTAGAGCAGTGGATGGAGTCTGTCAGTATAGAAGTGTACAGTTTCAGTCAGTAGAGCAGTGGACGGTGTCAGTTAGTAGGGCAGTGGATGGTGTCAGTAGGGCAGTGGACAGCATCAGCAGAATAATGGACGGTGTCAGCAGAGCAATGGACAGTGTCAGTAGAGCAGTGGACAGTATCAGTAGGGCAGTGGACGGTATCAGTAGGGCAGTGTACAGTGTCAGTAGGGTAGTGGACAGTGTCAGACAGTAGGGCAGTGGATAGGGTCAGTAGTTTTTTATTTTTGTTTTACCAATTTTTTTTTTACAATTTTATTTTTTTATTACTTGTTATTCTTTTGCAGACCAGTTGGGGAGCCTCTGGTAGAATATAGGGGGTCTAAACAAACTTCTGAGGTCTCACTTTTGAGACAGAGAAAGTTATTGAAGACACAATCCTCAATCTGCATCTCTGCAGCTTCAGGTACGCAGATTGAATGATCAGGAAGAGCTCTGTGCTGTCTTCCCATTCACAAATGAATGAACACAGTGAATGATCAGTACCGATCACTCACTGTGTTCATTCACAAAAGGAAGGGGCTGGTAAACAACATATTTACCGGACCCTTCCCTTGCTCTCCGTCGTGCAGCAGCTGTCGGGAATGGAGGAGAGTCACAGCAATGCCTATGAAAGGGGGAGGGGGGCAAGGGATTACAGGGGAAGCTGGCAGCAGAAGTAAGAGGAACCTGGAGAGGAGGGGTGGTGGGGATGGCACTTAGTTGAACCAATGAGCTGTATTTTCCTCCTGCGGCAGCTGAATGCCAGCAGGAGGGAGCTGCAGTAGGAAAATACAGCCCACTAAATACTGCCCCCACCACCCCTCCTCCAGGTTCCAATGGATTGCCAAGCCCCAGATTACGCACACCCCATGCACATGCCTTCATACTGTGCAGAGGAGCTTTTCTCTGATCTGAAATATACTGTCTAACTGTTGAGACAGGTGGCAAGCAGTGGGGAGGGATGCCGCTATGATTTCAGTGATCGGAGTACCAGGGACCTGGGGCAACCACGAGGGGCTACTGCATGTATCTATTATTGTTATTAGGTTACCATTGGAGATATCATCATACTGTGTATGAAGACATGAAAAATATCTATTTGGATTTAATATTATAGTTTGGTATAAACTATATTAACAAACCCAAATAAATATCCACATGTTCTTATTACCAATAAAATAAATATAAAAGTACATTCACAGTGCAAATGATTACTTTAGTAACTTTCCATTTCTTCATACACATTATAATGACAGTATTACATCCCTAATTCTATTCACTTGGAGTGAGAGAGGTGAGGGGAGGACACAAAAGCGAGGAGGGGGCGGGGCCAGTTCACAGAGGGGCAGGGACAGGGCTGGACTGGCCTACCAATTGCCCGGTAGGCCGCCTGCCCTGGGGCCGCTTTGATCTGTGGCTGCAGCGATCCCCTCCCACCTCCTCCTATTGTTTGTCACACACAGTGGGAATGCTGTGTATCATGGAGCTGGGTCTGTGTTTGTTGTCGGCAGCACTGTAACAAGGTCCCACCCCTAGACTGTCTCGTGTGATAGACAGAAAACAGATTCAATCTACTATCACATGAGACGGTCTAGGGGGCGGGATCATGTTACAGCGCCGCCGAAAACACACACAGACCCAGCTCTGTGACACAAAGCACTACGGCTGTGTGTGTGATCCCGAGCAGTCAATGGTGAGGCTGCATTCATGGGCAGTGAGGCTGCATTGTTGGGCATAGTGAGGCTGTAATGATGGGCACCATAAAGCTGCATTAATGGGCACAGTGAGGCTGCATTCATGGGCAGTGATGCTGCATTGTTGGGCACAGTGAGGCTGCA
Organism: Aquarana catesbeiana; assembly: GCF_042186555.1. Taxonomy (NCBI): domain Eukaryota; kingdom Metazoa; phylum Chordata; class Amphibia; order Anura; family Ranidae; genus Aquarana; species Aquarana catesbeiana. The sequence goes on along the minus strand of NC_133324.1, from coordinate 536,994,748 downwards.
ATGATGGGCACTGTACAGCTGTGATGATGGGCACAGTGAGGCTGCAATGATGGACACAGTGAGGCTGCAATGATGGGCACAGTATAGCTGCAATGATGGGCACAGTGAGGCTGCATTGATGGGCACAGTTAGGCTGCAATGATGGCACAGTGAGGCTGCAATGATGGGCACAGTTAGGCAGCAATGATAGGCACTGTAAAGCTGCATTTGATGGGCACAGTGAGGTCGCATTGATGGGCACTGTAAAGCTGCATTTGATGGGCAGTGAGGCTGCGATGATGAGTACAGTGTGACTGCGATGATGGGCACAGTGTGGCTGCGATGATGGGCACAGTGAAAGTGCACTGATGGGCACAGTAAGGCTGCATTCATGGGCACAGTGAGGCTGCATTTAAGGGCACTGTGAAGCTGCATTTGGGCACAGTGAGGCTGCAATGATGGGCAAAGTGAGGCTGCGATGATGGGCACAGTGAGGCTGCATTGATGGGCACAGTGAGAGCGCACTGATGGGCACCATAAAGCTGCATTTGGGCACAGTGAAGCTGCAATGATGGGCACAGTGATGCTGCACTGATGGGCACAGTGAGGCTACATTCATGGGCACCGTAAAGTTGCATTTGATGGGCACAGTGAGACTGCATTGATGGGCACAGTGAGGCTGTATTGTTGGGCACAGTGAGGCTGCATTTGATCAGCACTGGCGAGGCTGCATTTGATCAGCACTGGTGAGGCTGCATTTGATAGGAACTGATGAGGGTGCATTTGATGGGCACTGGTGAGGCTGCATTGATCTCTTGTACCATGTCCGCAGTCTCTGATCATCTCTTGTACCATGTCCACGGTCTCTGACTATCTCTTGTATCATGTCCGCAGTTTCTGACCATCTCTTGTCTTATATCATGTCTGCAGTCTCTGGGGGGGGGGGGGTCAAGAGTGGGAGTGCTGCCAGGATCGGGGTCATGGGAGAAGTCAGATGTGTGTGGACTGTGGAGAGGAGACTATAGGATAAAACCAGAGCCACCAAGCTGGGGCTGACTGACTAAGCCCTGCACGGTGCACCTGAGAGGAGGTCAGTGACAGCACCGCCAGGCCAGTCTGAGGGGGGCACTAATGTAAGGGGGGAGTGAATACAATAATGTAAGGGGGCACTGATATAAAGGTTTCCCCCTTATATCAGTAACCCCACCCCCTTACCTTAGTGTATTCTTTCTGCGGAAGGTGGTCTCTGGTCACCAGAGTCCCCCCTACGTTCCCAGATTCCCTGGAGTCCCCCTTGATGATTGACCACTTTTACCACTTTTAACTGGAATTTGCTTTTATGTATATATAAAGCCCTACGTGCTACATGGTTTTCTCTTTCATGAACAAGAAAATAATGAAGTTATGATGTTGGGCTGGTATAATAATGCTATTGGGCTGGTATGACATTTTTTCCAGGGCTGGTTTTTATTCCCAGTCTGGCCCTGGGCAGGGATATGGAGGACATGGGTCTGAGAGGCAGCAGGATGAGACGTTCTGTGCGAGAGAACGGCCCCACAGCAGATGACCCGCCTCCTCCACTCCCTCCGGCTCTGCCCCACCTGGCATCTGTGTGCAGGGAAGGGGAGTGGTCTATCCTGTCATATATCGGTTCCTCATATGACTCCGCCACCCACATCGACACAGTGATATAAAAGTTAATATCAGAGGGAGGCCGCACGGGCCCCCCTGAAGCAGGGGCCGGGTCGCAATTGCGACCCCTGATGTTACTCCCATGTGAATGTGTATTGTGTGTTTTGTAAAATTGGGAAAGAAAAAGAAAACTTTAATAAAGATGATCTGATTTAAAAAAAAAAAGAATATTAGAGATATAAATGACCATAATGCTCAAGAAGCAAAGGTCTCATTTATTTGCAAAGAAAGTAGAAATGCTAACATAAAACACTAAAAGAATACTACAGAGCATATAAAACAAAAAGAGCAGGGGTAATACAATACCGTAAGTCCTTCCTTTTAGGCTCCAAGCAAAAGAAGAAGCCTCATTATGTGCCCTCACTTTTTAAAATGCACTCAGACACAACCCACACACACACCCTCTGCCCGCCCGTGTAGTCCTCTACCCAATGAGACACAGTAAGAACATCTCCCAGAAAGAATGTTGCGGTCTCCACCAGGTGTTTTCTATAGAGTTCACTCTGGTAGTTGGCTGGAAGTCATTTCTTGTAAGGCAATAATGCCACCCGGAATGACTTCTTCATTCATATTGCCAGGGCATCAAAGTCCCCTTTGGATGGAATGCATTTTAAGAAATCCCAGAGGTCTACCACCAAAGTATTAGGCAGGTCAGTCAGTTTGGATCTCCCTAAGATAAATGTTTGGGACAACAATCTAGCCACTTTAGGAACTTGGATCCGGTAGGCACCATCTTGGATAAAGCTGGGCTTGGAGTGTATGAGGGTTGGGAAGCAAAGAAACATTGTCCAGTTTGGAGGTATCAATCCTCTGGTCCTGTAGCTGCCTCTGTTTAGGAATAGTTTTCAGGTACCTTTTGACAGTTTTTTCATGTCCTGTGAGTATAAAATGCAGTCGTCGAACAGGTGTTTACAGTGCGTGCTGCTTACTCATGGGTCCAGACATGCCCCTCATTTAGTTTATACTCCCACAAGCAATCAGAAAAATTTCTACCCAGGCACCATCTTACCTGTCTCCGATGTAAAGTGTTCTGTTCACCCTTAACATTTTTTGGACATTCAATGGCTCTTGTTCTTTTGCAGGAATTCTGTTGTGACCATTCCCTATGAATACAGGATATGTCCCAAGATCTGAGATAAACAACAGTCAGAAAGAATAGAAGGAAAGAAAAATTACATTGAGTAGAAACCATTAAAGCTAGCTAAATTACCAATATCTATATATTGATTGGTCTGTTATACACACATATGAGCTAGTTGTTTATGTATATTCTCTCAAAACTTGGGAAAATCAGAATATGTTGGTTGCAGTGGGTGGAAGAGAGAGAGAGAGAAAGAGAGACAGGGAGAAATAGACTGCATAGCGAGCCTTTTAAGTACAAGCTATTATAATGCAGCCCAGTTTGCCTGATGTCATCTATATTTATTGCTGGAAAAGCAATTAAGCTTTTTGTTCCTAGTTTGAAACCTGAACTGCTGTGTGTACTTTCACTACCTATACGAAAGCACTAATTTGAGGCTTTCTACCACTAGAGTAAGCCAAGAGAGACTGTCATCATTGCATGTGGTCATCCAAGATGAATGATGATCACTAACCACTACTATTCAGAGCTCAGCAACAGACACTTTAGAGACAGTAGAAAGACCAGGAGGGACATCTTACATCCATTTACTGCCAGTGTACAGAACCTTTGTAAAAATAAATGTCTGCACTAGAAGTTCATGAAGTACATTCTGAACATAAATGTGCAAAACATTATGGTCATTTACTACAGCGCGAATATGCGATTGCGGGAATAAATGCTCTCAAAATAACTCTCGAAATTGCGCTAATTAGCACCCAAATGGAATTCACTATAGCGCTAGGGAAAAAATACTCCCAAAATTGAATTTACTATAGCAACAGGACAACAGATACCGCTCAAACCCTTACTCTTGCTAGAACCTGAAGAATTGCGCATGGAAATAATGTTTAGAGCATGATATGATCGCCTAAATGGTACTTAAATATGTGGTATATTGTTTAAATATAATCTGCTTTTAAACTGCTTTATAGTGGAAGTAAACCCTCCTATTGTTTTCAGCCAAGGAAGCTGCCATCTTGGCCTCTGTTTAATCTAATCTACAACTGCCATGATGCTGCACATGTGATCAGTTATGCCACCAGCCATTGGGTGGTTTGACAGTTTGGTTGAGAGCACAACACATGGGAGTGTTACATTTCCGGCATGTGCTGGAAAGGTAACTGTTTTATGGATGGGTTTACTTCCGCTTTAAAAAGTAATATATACACTGAAATATCTATAAAAGTCTGAGAAGAGATAAATTCCCCCTCTCTTTACAACTATGTGCCAGCATAACTGAGCATGCTCAGACATGCAAACTACTCTCATTTTAACTCCCATGCCTTTTTTACAGAGTGTTATAGTAAATACCAAAATTAGCGCTGGGCTAAAAAGCGTTTTTGAGAGTGAAAATGAGAGTTATGTAGCCCAATGCAAGTTTCAGCCATTAATTATAATGGTATAATTGTAACTTCCCTAAATAATACTTTTAATGTTGAGATATCTTATCTATATCTTTCTCTCAAATAAATTGTCCTTGCAACAATGTTGCTTCTTCTTGGTCTATTTTTTTTCTTTTTTTTAATGTAATCTTTATTTATGACAAAATAAAAAGAATACAAACAATAATAGCTTAGTCAAACATATTTGAGAAGCAAGGATCAATTAAACAGACTGACGTGAGCATCGCCATGCCAGATACACCTTATTAATGCAAAACAAACATTTCAGGACAGGATACATGGCTGGCTCACAATTTACCAATGTTGGCAAAAGTATGTTCAGGTGGATGCACATTTGTTCCCGGCTTGGTTGGCCTGTCCGGACTCACAGGTCCAGCAGAAACCCTGTCCTGCAGGCCCTCAGCGGAGAAGGGGGGCACCAAAGAACCTCCATCTGACCCTCTCCGACCAAAAGTCCTGCCCAGGGGCAAGCGGGAACAGGGCACAAAAATGATAACGGTCCGTCTAAGTCCAAAGGATAGATCTAATCAGCTGAACTGCGCTGCCCAAGGCATCCTCTAAGGGACAGCTCAGCAAGCTCTAACAATGCGACATCCAAGCTGGGCGAGATATGCCCTAGGTCAGAGGTATGCTCTAGCCATGGAGCCCAGATATTATTGAAACGTTCCCTAGTACCTTTGCAAGTTGCCACCCATTCTTCCACTTCCCTAATCTCCTGCACCTTCCGAATCCATTCCTCATGACCAGGAACATGAGCACGCTTCCAGTAAACTGGGAGCAGGCATTTAGCAGCATTCAGATGGTGCGTGTCACGAGGGCCACGTAGCTGATGTGAGACTGAAATAGTGGGGAGGCCTCCCTTGCACCTCGGGTCCTTGAAGCCTCTGGAGATGGAGACAGAGACTTAGTGGACACCGAGTGAAGGGATATTTTAGCTTGCTGTTCACCATTTTAGCTATACACCCCTGTTAAAATGTGTATCCATTTTAGAATAATATGTATATGTGATGTTTATGAGAAGTTAAGTTTCAATTTCTTGTAAATGGTCTGATCTCCCCGAAATGATGTACAAAGTCCTTTCCTGTTAGCCTTTTCCTGTTGTTAGTTTCTATATGAGTTATTAATATTCTATTTTTGCTTGTTTTAAACATCCTTTATGTCTGTATCTTTACTATATATTAATGTAAGGGTTGGACTTTGTTGTGATGTCATTTTGCTTATATGAGGTGAAACACGGAAATAAAATCCTCAGACCATTCTGAGAACTGCATGTATTGACTGCGTGTCATAATTTCTTATCAGAGTGGTCTCCAGGCCTGATGGGTTTGAAGGAACACTCTAGGCAGGATATCATACGAGGGTTCATTTGGTCCTAAAACATCCCTACACCCTTTCAGCTCTGGTGTCAGAAAATGGGGTGGTCATCATCCAAGTTTCTAAGTCCGGTAAGTCTGATTTAATTATTATAATTTCTCTTGCGGTGACCTCTAGTTAAAAGACCGTTTCCCTATATGGGATTAACAGAAGGTGTAGTGTTAAAAACATTTATGTAAATGTATGAACCTCGGTAGAAGTCTGTTCGGGTGACGGGAGTATAAGGAACTCTGAGATAGTTCCAAGGGTTCTGAGAAGCCCAAAGAAGTAATAAAGTACAGTACTGTAAGAAGTTTGATAAAGATATCTGATAAAGTGTGCCAGAAAAACCCAACCTCTTTGCTTACCCTTTCTATCGCTTAGAAGATAAAATAAGATATAAAATAAGATAATCTGTGCATGTTTTGTGTGGATTTTGTCGGACGCTGCGAGGTGACGTGGCGTCCACCACTGTATTATTATGGGTCAGCTTTCAGGGAAGAAGATTCCCCCTCCAGATGTAGGAGAGACATGTAAATGTTTTATAGCCAGAATATGTGGAACTGATTATGTGTATATTAACCCTTGGGTAGATAATCTGGTGGGATGGACTGAAACCATGAGGAGTAGAAACCCGCTTCCCCGACAGGGTGAAAATGATACATTTCACATGGATATGATTAAGGACCTTTGCTTGGGAGATAGGGAAGCCTTCCCATATTACACGGGAGATCCCCAATGGGATAAGGAATATATGAGGAAAGGCGGGGAAAATTGGTTATTGTATGCCCCCTACTGGTATGAGAGAGCGGATAAGAAAATAAGAAAGAAACTATTAGATAAGCACCTGAATGACCACAACATACAGGGATATGTAATACTGACACATAATCACACATAGGTTGTGTCTTTTTTCAACCTCACCTACTATGTAACTATGTAACAATGTAAATCCAAATCCAAGGGACAAGGAAGCCCAGGGTTACATGCTTGTGAGAAGAGTGTATAGAGCCCATTGTGGAGGATTTCTTGAAGAAAGGTATTTTAAAAGAAATCATCTCTCCTTACAACACTCCTATCAACCCTGTTAAAAAGCTGGATGGCAGTTAAAGGTTTGTGCAGGACCTTAGGGCCATAAACAACTTAGTGGTACCAATTGCTCCAATAGTGCCTGATGTGCCATCTTTGCTCACCTCCATACCCTCCGATGCTGAGTATTTTTCTGTAATTAACCTCTCAAGCGCATTTTTTTCTATTCCTGTGAATGAGGAGACACAGCCACTCTTTGCATTCCGCTTTAAAAATCGGACGCTGACCTGGTGTAGATTGCCCCAGGGTTATTTAGACTCACCTGTTGTCTACTCTATTGTCCTCCAAACCACTCTTAGAGCTTGGACACCTGAACATGGTTCAGTCTTGCTGCAGTAAGCAGATGATCTGCTACTCTGCAGCTTGACAAGGGAGGCCGCCCTGGAGCATGGGGGGAATCTTTTGAAATGTCTTTTTGAAAGTGGTCATAAAGTGTCAAAGAAAAGGTTGCAATGGTGTCAGAAAACAGTTGACTATCTAGGGTTTGTTCTTACAAAAGGAGAAAGAAGAGTCAGTCACAAAAGAGCTGCGGCTCTGATGAGTCTGCCCCGCCCACTCAACAGGAAGGACATGCTCACCTTCCTAGGTATGATTAGTTACTGCTGCCAATGGATACCTGACTGCTCTTACTATGACAATCTCCTGAGACAGGCCACAGGTTCAAATATGCCTAACTGTGTTAAATGGACAGATGAAATGTGTAATGCTTTTGTTTATTTAAAATATGCTATGGTAACAGCCCCAGGACTCGGTCTTCCCAATTATAATGTGATGTTTTATTTGTATGCCAGGGAAAATTGTACAACGATGGCAGGTGTCCTGGCTCAGGAGCATGGAGGCAAGCTCCGCCCTGTTAACTGTGAAAAACTCAAGCGCTGTAATGAAATATATGATAAAATAAAAAGGTGATTAAAAATTAAAGGATAAGCTGCAATCAATCAAAAGTGTTCAGACACCCTAATGTTAAGTAAAAATATATAAATTATTGATGCGCTCTAATTAAATTATCAATCAGTGCACAGCTCGCCTCAAATAAATAAATTAGATGAGTTCAATGAATAAACATCAAAGCATAGAAATGCATAAAAATGCATAAAAAATGCATAAAAATTGCATGTGATATACACACTAAAAACAACAATTTATGTGTACAAGTGTGCTTGAATTATATGAATCCAATGGATACAGCCATCAAAGCATAAATGCATAAATTTGCATAAAGTTGCATGTGATAAAACACACTAAACCAGAAAAAATATGTGTATAGGTGTACGTGTGCAACTGTCAGCACTCATAAGCTAGTAATTTGATGAACAATGCATGTTGAAGAATTAAGAAAAAATTAAGAAAAAAAATTAAGTACAATATTCCTCTGACACAAAAAATAATATTAACCCAGCAGTCAATTAATCGTTTTCCATTTGTGATGTAGGGGTTAATTTGTGTGGTGATTAGCAAACTGATTATTAACTTTCATTCATCGGTGCCTCCAAAGTTTCTTTTCCCAGATTTATGAATAAATAGTGGATTGCGCTTTGTTTCACTTTGTATCAGTCTCAGCGCACAGATGAATCATGCAAAATAAAACAAATAGTATCATTGCGCAATGAACAAAACAAAAACAGAGAAGAATAGCCACAGTGATACACTCACATAGAAGCAGTATGTGTTAGGCATAAAGGATACAATCAGCCGCTACGAGCAAGACTCCTCAAAAGCCGCTGCTGCCGTACTGGTGACTCGTAACAGCAGTGATTGTCACTAGCTCCTCCCACGCATTATGTCACAGACCATGTGACTTTCTCAAGGTATCCTCAAGGTATTCTCAAGCAGTCAGGTATCCTAAGACGCCATAGTCTCCATATTTATGTCTAATGGCATCCTGGTTACCATAGTGACAGCAGTTTTTTCATCGGATCATCATACTGCTTTCTTTTAAGCTAAACAAATGTGAAATTACATATACAACAGTCTCCACATGATTTTAATAACATAAAATGATTAAAATTATTTGATTAAAACCTAAATCAAATTTGAAAAACAGGGTATAAATAAAACAATGCTATATTTTCATACGAACGTCCCCCGGGGGTAGTAGTTACACAATACCAGGGCGCTCATCAATTGTGACTAAATGTGCCTTAGCAAATCCAGTCACAAGAATAGACATATAAAACATTAAAAATACAATGATATTAAAAATGAGTTAAGAACAAAAAAATCCAAATTATAAGAACCTCAATAAAATATGATTCCATAAATGGGCCAAGATCCAAATAAATTAGGATCCATTTAAAGCTTATGAATATGTAGTTACTACAAAAATCCTAAACTAAAAAACTACAAAATGGTAGGCCTACTAAAAATTGAGAGATGTATCAAAAATGTGACAGTTAAAATTAGAAGATGTATATACAAACTGGACAGGTGGAATCATAGAACCACCCCAAAAACGAACTAATAATCTGATATAAAACAATTAATATTAAAATCAATGTTTAAACCCCTCGGCGAGAGAGTACCCATCTCGAATATCCATATGGATTTGTTTTTACTTAGTTCTCTTATTTTGTTCGAGCCCTTCCAGTGCGATTTATATCTCTCGATGGCCCAAAATTTTAAACATGTGGGGTCTCTATTATGGTGTGTTGCGAAATGTCTAGAGACACTATGTTTAGGGAAAGCATTCTTGATATTTTGTATATGCTCCCTAATACGCTTCCACATGGGCCTTTTTGTTCTATCTATGTATTGTAGTGAACATGAACATTGCAGAATATAAACTACACCTTCGGTTCTGCAAGAGATAAAATCTTTGATTTCATATTCTTTATTCGTGCTAGTTGATCTAAAATTAGTGCATTTTTGTCCATTAAAATTAGTGTTTTGACAAGCATAGCATATTTTACGCGGATAAAAGCCCTTTCCCTGAAAGAATGACAATTCTGTTACCCTTTTAGGGGGTTCCGGTACATTTTTTGCCACTAAGTCTCTGAATGTTGGCACTCGCCTGTATGTACAACGGGGTCGATCAGGTAGGACACTATGGAGAGTTTTGTCAGCTTTTAACAGGGGCCAATATTTTTTAATAATGTTCTCCACCTGTTTATGATATAGTTCATTATCAAGGGAATATCGTGATTTAATTTACAGTCCTTATTCCTATCTTGGATCAACAAATTTCTCGGTATCTGATAAACTTCTTGAATTTTTTCATCAATAAATTGTTTGTTATACCTTTTGTTCTCAAATTTTTTGCCTATCCAATGTGCCTGTGCAAGATATTCTTTATTATCAGAACAATTTCTCCTCAGATGTATCATCTGTCCTTTCGGGATGTTTATGAGCCATGACTCATGATGACAGCTGTCAGTTGGTATGTAACTGTTTCTTTAAACAGGCTTAAAGAAAGTTTTGGTGCTAATGAGCCCATTATCTATCTGAATTTCTAAATCCAGAGAATGAACAACCCTATCACTAATTTCATATGTGAGCTTGATATTCTTCTGGTTCTCATTCAATTGATCAAACATCTGAATTAAACTTGTCTCATCTCCTTTCCAGATAACAATGCAGTCATCTATAAATCTTTTATAAAGTATCAGATTTTCTGGAACATCGGAGTATATAGCTTCTTCCTCCCATCTAGCCATAAAGATGTTAGCAACACTTGGGGCATATTTTGCACCCATCCCAATGCCACTAAGTTGTCTGTAATATTCTGCATTGTACCAGAAGTAATTATGCTGTAACGCAAAGGCTAGACTTCTCTGGATGAATCTTCTTTGTTTAGAGATGAGATTACTGAATTTTTCCATGGCCCATTTGGATGCCTGAATCGCATCATTATGATCTATCACTGTATATAACGAAGCCACATCTGTTGTTGCAATTAAGTATTTTTCGTCTGGCTTTAAGACAATATTAGCCAGAATTTGGATCAGCTGTTTAGTATCCCTAAGGTAGGCACTAGTATTAGGTACCAGAGGTTGCAAAAACTTGTCAACATATTCACCCAATCTAGCATTTATTGATTGGATGCCATTTATTATAGGTCTACCTGGTGGTTGCTCTAAGTTTTTATGTATTTTTGGCACCGTGTAGATAATGAGTACTCTGCAGGTATCGGGTATTAAATACTTTAATTCATTTTTTGTTAGGATATTTTTAGCACTGCCTTTCAATACTAAATCCAGTTCACGTTTGTATTCATTTGTGGGATTTCCTTTGAGTTTGATGTATGTATTGGTGTCACATAAATGACCTAGTAGTTCTTTGTTATAATAGTCCTTGGACAACACGACAATTGCCCCTCCATTATCCGCCAGCCTAACTACAATTTCCTTGTTTTTTTCCAATTATTTTATTCATGTTTGAATATTCTGAGGTTCATATATTCGTTTCAGTTTCAACTGATCCAATTCCTGCGTTTTCATTATTCTGAGCAGGAGGATTGAACAACGATTTATTTCTCAAGTTACTATGCATAATTCTCCCTGGGGTTTCTATTCTTGTGGTTTGAGTAGATGGGGGGTTATTTAGCACCTATTTCTTGATATTAAGTTTCCTAGTGTACTTTTGAATGGCAACATACATCTCAAATTTCTTGAGGTTTCTTGTGGGGGCATACTAAAGTCCTTTATCTAGTGTGGTTAATTCAGCTTTTGTTAATTCTATTCCACTTATATTGTATATGCCCTCACCTACTGTTCTCTTTTTCTTTTGGATTTTGAATCCACCTCGGCATCCCCTTTTTTGTCTGGACTTCTTTCTTTTATCTTTCTTTTACCGGCATTCTATATCTTGGTTCTCTCCCTGGGGTGACAATCCTGACTTCTCTGTCGAGAGATAAAGTAGTTGACCCTGTTTTATCTTGTTTTAAATTTACCTGCCAATTGAAAACCTGTTCCAATTGGTAATCATTAGTATCTCTCAATTCATCATTAAGGGTCTACAAAGATGAGGAACAGTCGCGCTCTTTTTTAGAATACCGCAGGAACTAAAATATACCTCCCAGGCAAGACAAAATGATAATGAACTATAGTGTCCAACATAAACAGGTGGAGAACATTATTAAAAAATATTAGCCCCTGTTAAAAGCTGACAAAACTCTCCATAGTGTCCTACCTGATCGACCCCGTTTTACATACAGGCGAGTGCCAACATTAAGAGACTTAGTGGCAAAAAATGTCCCGGAACCCCCTAAAAGGGTAACAGAAATGTCATTCCTTCAGGGAAAGGGCTTTTATCCGTGTAAAGGATGCTATGCTTGTCAAAACACTAATTTTAATGGACAAAAATGCACCAAATTTAGATCAACTAGCACGAATAAAGAATATGAAATCAAGGATTTTATCTCTTGCAGAACCGAAGGTGTAGTGTATATTCTGCAATGTTCATGTTCACTACAATACATAGGTAGAACAAAAAGGCCCATGTGGAAGCGTATTAGGGAGCATATACAAAATATCAAGAATGCTTTCCCTAAACATAGTGTCTCTAGACATTTCGCAACACACCATAATAGAGACCCCACATGTTTAAAATTTTGGGCCATCGAGAGATATAAACCGCACTGGAAGGGCTCGAACAAAATAAGAGAACTAAGTAAAAACGAATCCAGATGGATATTCGAGATGGGTACTCTCTCGCCGAGGGGTTTAAACATTGATTTTGATATTAATTGTTTTATATCAGATTATTAGTTCGTTTTTGGGGTGGTTCTATGATTCCACCTGTCCAGTTTGTATATACATCTTCTAATTTTAACTGTCACATTTTTGATACATCTCTCAATTTTTAGTAGGCCTACCATTTTGTAGTTTTTTAGTTTGGGATTTTTGTAGTAACTACATATTCATAAGCTTTAAATGGATCCTAATTTATTTGGATCTTGGCCCATTTATGGAATCATATTTTATTGAGGTTCTTATAATTTGGATTTTTTTGTTCTTAACTCATTTTTAATATCATTGTATTTTTTATGTTTTATATGTCTATTCTTGTGACTGGATTTGCTAAGGCACATTTAGTCACAATTGATGAGCGCCCTGGTATTGTATAGCAGGGATGTGAAATGTTAGTAACTACCACCAGAGGGAGTTTGTATGAAAATATAGCATTGTTCTATTTATACCCTCTTTTTCAAATTTGATTTAGGTTTTAATAAAATAATTGTAATCATTTTATGTTAATTCAATTATGTGGAGACTGTTGTATATGTAATTTCACATTTGTTTAGCTTAAAAGGAAGCAGTATGATGATCCGATGAAAAAATCACTGTCACTATGGTAACCAGGATGCCATTAGACATAAATATGGAGACTATGGCGTCTTAGGGATATCCTTGAGAAAGTCACGTGGTCTGTGACATAACGCGTGGGAGGAGCTAGTGACAAGCACTGCTGTTACGAGTCACCAGTACAGCAGCAGCGGCTTTTGAGGAGTCTCGCTTGTAGCGGCTGATTGCATCCTTTATGCCTAACACATACTGGTTCTATGTGAGTGTATCACTGTGTCTATTCTTCTTTCTTCTATTTTTGTTTTGTTCATTGCGCAATTATACTATTTGTTTTATTTTGCATGATTCATCTGTGTCTGAGACTGATACAAAGTGAAACAAAGCGCAATCCACTATTTATTCATAAATCTGGTAAAAGAAACTTTGGAGGCACCGATGAATGAAAGTTAATAATCAGTTTGCTAATCACCACACAAATTAACCCCTACATCACAAATGGAAAACGATTAATTGACTGCTGGGTTAATATTATTATTTGTGTCAGAGGAATATTGTACTTAATTTTTTTCTTAATTCTTCAACATGCATTGTTCATCAAATTACTAGCTTATGAGTGCTGATAGTTGCACACGTACACCTATACACATATTTTTTCTATTTTAGTGTGTTTTATCACATGCAATTTTATGCAATTTTATGCATTTATGCTTTTACGGCTGTATCCATTGAATTCATATAATTCACGTACACTTGTACGCATACATTTTTGTTTTAGTGTGTATATCACAAGCAATTTTATGCATTTTTTAAGCTCCGCCCTGTTGCTTTTTTCTCAAATGTGGTACCAGTACCAGTTCAGGGCATGCCCGCATGTCTCAGAGCTTTAGCATCTTGTGCTATGGTGGTAGAGATGGCTGCAACTTTCACTTTGGGCCATGATACTACCTTGTATACTACTCATAATGTGTCCACATTGCTGAGGAATATACACATGCAACACATGTCCGCCCAAAGGTTGAGCGGCTATGAGGTGATACTGTTGTCAAATCCAAAATTGCATATTAAATATGCATCCCCTAATGCAGGCCCAGCTCCAATTTTAAATGCCCTGCTAGGATTAAAAGGAGAGCAGGATGAGGTGGTGCCACAGCATGACTGCACCAACCTCCTCCACCAAGACACATCTCCCAGACCTGACTTGTCCCCTACTGCTTTGCCAAATGTGCAAAATGTGTATGTGGATGGATCTTGTTCTAGGCCAAATGATCACACATATCATGCAGGATATGCGGTTGTGCAACTTCCAGATGTCATACTTGAGGCCAAACCTATCCCATATCAATCAGCACAAGCTGCAGAATTGATTGCACTCACCAGGGCATGCCAAATATTTGAAGGTCGAGATGTGAATACTTACATTGACTCCAAATATGGGTATGGCGTGGTATATGACTTCAGTGTCATATGGAGTAGGTGGGGTTTCATTGCAGCTGATGGAAAAAGCATCTCCCATTCCTCTCTAGTAGTGTTATTGTTAAAAGCCATTCAGTTGCCTAGAACTCTTGCCATAATATATTGCAGAGCAGATACAGGCAACAAACAGAGGTAGCTAGAGGAAATGCCCTAGCTGACTCAGCAGCCAGACAAGCAGCTATCTCTCAACCAGCTGAAATCCAAATGCCAATGTTAGAGCCTGAACTACCTTGTTTTGACCATGTACTGTATGACCTACAAGATTATGCCTCAGAAGCCGACATGAGAGATTGGGAAAAAGTAGGTTCACAAATAGATCCAAAAACAGGACTTTTGTGCAAAGAGGGGAAGGTATGTACACCAATGGCAAGTGTATCACTTTTTATTGCCCAGTATCATGGAATAGGTCACAGAGGCTGGAAGGCAACTTGTGAATTAATAGGCAAGGATTTTTACATTTCAGATCTCCCCTGGTTGACAAGGGATTATGTGTCCAGGTGTATTACTTGCATTAGGAACAACCCAAACATTCCAAACAAAGCGAAACACGGACATTTGGTATATCCCAGTACACCTTTCACCCACCTCCAAATTGATTTCACACACATGCCCAAGCTAGGCAAAAGACAGGAATATCTTTTGGTAATTGTGGACATGTTCTCAAGATGGGTTGAACTCTTTGTAACTACAAAGGAAGACGCACAAACAGTAGTGAAAATTCTCACACAGGAAATTATTCCTCGATGGGGATGCCCACTTCAAATAAACTCAGACAGAGGTCCTGCATTCAACTCAAAAGTATGTCAGGACTTGGTACACTCGCTACAAATAGAATGGAAGTTTCACATTCCATATCATCCCCAAAGTTCAGGGATAGTGGAGAGGGTAAATAGGACCGTGAAAGATAAAATAAGGAAAGCCACAGGCGGAACTTTTGTCCATTGGAAGAAGGTTCTCCCAGCGGTCTTGGCCGAGATAAGAAGTACTCCTTCCAAAACTACAGGCTACTCTCCTTTTGAAGTGCTGATGGGTCGTCCCTTTCCCACTTCCTGGGCCAGAGCACCTCTTATGATAGAGCAGGGGGATTTGGATTTGGTACAGTCAGAGTATGTGAGGAAACTAATCAAAACTTTGGATACAGTTGAGAGAAATGTTGCACCTCTCCTTTTTCTTCACAGGAACCTACCCATCCTTTTAAAGTAGGAGACACGGTGGTGGTCCAGCAGTTGAATAGAAGCAACAAGCGGGAATATCCTTTTGGACCTCCTACTATGGTGATTGCAGTGACCAGAACGGCTATCCTGGTGGAAAATTGCCAATCCTGGATCCATGCCAGCCGAGTGAAAAAGGTTGCCCAAAGCCCCAAGAGCAGGAAGGAGATCCTAAACACAGGAGGCCCTCAAGCAGAAGTCCAAGCAGATGAAGGAGGAGTTCCTGGAAAAGCAGGTCCGGCCACAGACTTCTGGCAAGGCATTTTGCCTCCTGTTCCTGATCACCTTGATAGTGTTCCCGCCCACTTGGATCATCACTAACTGTATCTACCACCCTGAAGATTTGGGTGCCATTAAAAGTATTTGTGGGAACACACATACATAGGAGAACGTTATAGTGATACAAGTTAGAAATAAGAGAGACATTGAAGATAATTTTGCTGATAAAATGCTTTTGCTAAAATTTAAATATGCTTATGCTCAGAAATCAGGATTTCAGAAATGTTGGATCTGTAGTAAACTGCACCCTAGCACCATTAGGATACCCCTAATGGCTATACCTTTAAATATTAAATATTAAATAAATCCCCTTTTGAATGTCAGCAGAAGAATTAATGACACCATTTCCTTTCACATCATCAATAGAAGCCATAATCCTACCTGGTGTTTTAATTTAGGGAATTCTACTAGAAATGCTTATACCTGTAGTCTATCGGTTTTAAACATCTCTGACTGCTATGCCCCTAGTGGTGAGTCCTGTTCCTTATATCAGGCTCATCCAAATAAGACTGTTGTAAAAACATATTTAAATAAAACTCTTGGCTCTAAAAATGATAGTAGTAAACCTGTACAGCAGTTGTTTCAGGTTCTGGCAATAGTTACAGCACTAGATCTAGAGACTGCTGTGAATATGCCTTTCCCGTTTGGTAACCACACTTATGTTTGTTGTGGAAAGACTTGTTATCCCTGGATTCCACAAGAGGCCCAAGGCTGGTGTTACCTGGCCTCACTGGTGCCCATAATGGGAGTGGTAGGCGATAGTGATGGGAGTCATTTACTTGAAGCTAGCATACACCCAAGGTATCCATTAAAACATTGTAATAAGAGAGAGTTATTCCTTAAAAAGGATATGGCCTGGGCATGGTTCCCTTCCTGGACAGGATGGGGAATAGATTTGATGAAAAGGTTAAATAATTACTCAGGAATTATTGATGAGATGATGGAAAAGAACTCTGATGACATTTCTAAACTTAATATTGAAACTAGGGCTATTAGAAAACAGCTAGAATTGCATGACTTAGCCATTGAAAGCATGAGTTCAGCCCTTACAGGATTATGTGAAATGACTGAGGATTATGAATGTTGTACTTGGGTACACAATACTAGTATAGAGGTACCAGATTATTATGATGTGATAGCTCAGCATAGGAAAGAGGTGGCCAAGCTGCAACAAGAGGCTCGCAATATAGCCCAGACCTGGAGTCCTTTTGGAAATGTTGATTTTGGATTTGGAGGGATATTCTCTTGGATAAGGGATACTGCCATAATTTTAATCATGATTGTGCTTTTTTCCTTTTTCTTTATCTTGTGTATAAGCTTATTATGTGCTTTATTAATAGAGCCACTCACATTTCAGATCCCTCATCTCCCAATAAAACTTATCTCAGTATGTATCATCAGAAGCAGGTTGATACACCATGATACCACCATGATAAGGAAGTGAGATCATACATTAATGATCTAAGAGGGGATTGAAGGGATATTTTAGCTTGCTGTCCACCATTTCAGCTATACACCCCTGTTAAAATGTGTATCCATTTTAGAATAATATGTATATGTGACGTTTATGAGAAGTTAAGTTTCAATTTCTTGTAAATGGTCTGATCTCCCCAAAATGATGTACAAATTCCTTTCCTGTTAGCCTTTTCCTGTTGTTAGTTTCTATATGAGTTATTAATATTCTATTTTTGCTTGTTTTAAAACATCCTGTATGTCTGTATCTTTACTATATATTAATGTAAGGGTTGGACTTTTGTTGTGATGTCATTTTGCTTATATGAGGTGAAACACGGAAATAAAATCCTCAGACCATTCTGAGAACTGCATGTATTGACTGCGTGTCATAACTTCTTATCAGAGTGGTCTCCAGGCCTGATGGGTTTGAAGGAACACTCTAGGCAGGATGTCATACGAGGGTTCATTTGCTCCTAAAACATCCCTACACCCTTTCACAGAGTAGCATGGGTGCCAGGGGTGCAGAGCACCGTGCAAGCCTCAGTCTGAGATCTGAGCCGAGGTCAAGTCCAGTTTGGCAACGAAGTATAAAAGGGTTAATCAGAAGAAGAATGGTCGAGATCCAAGCCAGGGTCGGTTCCAATCTGGCAGCTGAGTACAAAAGGGGCAAAGAAGTAGAATGGTCAAGGTACAAATCTGAGGTCAATGGCAAGCAGCAATCAAGAGTAGTCAAATAGGTTTCCAGGTTACATCAAGTTCAGACAGATCACACACTAGCACAGGAACAAGGGGGGGCTGAAGATAATCCAGCAATTTGGCAGTGTCTGGGCTGGGCTTATATAAGGAAGTTTGAGTTTCCTGTGCACCTCCTGGGCATTTTCCCGCCTTCTTCCATCAGGTTGAGGTCACTTCCTGTGCGCCTCCTGGGCATTTTCCCGCCTTTTTCCATCAGGTTGAGGTCACTTCCTGTGCACCTCCTGGGTATTTTCCCACCTTTTTCCATCTGGTTGAAGTCACTTCCTGCGCGCCTACTGGTCATTTTCCTGCCTTTTTCCATCAGGTCTTCTGGGCAGGTGCGGGTTGGCGCACTGAGGTGTCTTTGGCGCATGCACAGTTGGCACGGATTTCCTCTTGCGGCAACGTGTCATTGGTGCATGCGTAGTAAGCCCTGGACTCTTACAGAGCCCCCCGAAGGGGCAGCCTCCGGACGCCCGTCCTGGATGAAGCTCGCTGAAAGAACTGCCGGAGAAGATCTGGAGCATGGATATGCGACTCGGGTTCCCAGGAACTCTCTTCAGGGCTGTAACCCCTCCACCGTACCAGAAATTGGCATCCCTGGCCCCTTCTACGGCAGTCCATGATGGCCTCCACCTCTTACTCCTCAATCCCTTTAATCATAGAGGGAGGTGGAGGACAGGCCCCACATTCCCCAAAGGGGTTGGGGGCCACTGGCTTCAGGAGGGTGGCATGGAAGACAGGGTGGATCCGGTAAGTTGAGGGCAGTTTGAGTTTGTAGACAACAGGGTTGAATCGGGACAGGACAGGGAAGGGCCCAATGAACTTAGGGCCCAATTTCATGGAGGGACAGGCCAACTTCAAATGCTTGGTAGACAGCCAAACCTTGTCTCCCGGTTGAAGATCCAGGTCCCCCCGCCACCTTCGATCATAGATGGTCTTGTAATCCAGCTGTGCCTTGGCCATGGTATCCTTTAGGAGCTCTAAGTTGTTGTGTAGAAACTCCACTCTGTTCCAGACAGCCGGGACCGAAGCAGAAGCTGGTAGGACAGGGGAAAAAGAAGGGTGGTACCCCAGGTTGGCATAGAACGGTGATTGCTTAGTGGTAGAATGTATTGTGGTATGCAAATTCTGCGCATGGAAGTAGGGATGCCCAATTGTCTTGGACAAAGGTGGAGAAACAACAAAGGTACTGTTCAAGAGTTTGGTTTGTGAGTTTGTCCATTGGTCTGAGGGTGGTAGGCCGAAGAGTAGTGGTTCTCGATGTCTAAAGCAAGACAGAGCTCCTTCCAGAATTTAGAGGTAAATTGGACCCTACAATCTGATACAATATTGCTGGGGACCCTATGGAGGCGTATGATCAACTTCATAAAAGCCTGAGCTGTTTCTGGGGCGGAAAGAGTGCCAATCTTAGGAATCAAATGAGCCATTTTTGTAAGGCAGTCCACAACAACAAATATGGATGTAAACCCATCAGAGGGTGGTAGCTCCACTATGTAATCCATGCTGATCTGTTCCCAGGGTCTGGAGGGAACAGGCAGGGGCATAGGAGACCCCATGATTTATTCTTTTCCATTTTGCTGTAATTGAATCTCTGAAGCATCGACCTCCAAAATGTAAGGCAGGGCTGGGTCGTGATGACGAAGGCCCGGGGCCGAGGTGAATTGCTTCTTGAGATAGTCAAAAGCCATTTGTGCTGAGGGGTACCACAAAAAACGGCTGTTTTGCTTGGTGAGTTGTGTGATAGGTGAAATTATTGACGAGAAGCCTTTAATGAATCTTCTATAAAAATTGGCGAATCCCACAAACCACTGGATGCTCTTACGGTCTGAGGGTACTGGCCATTCAAGAACTGCAGTTACCTTCTGGGGGTCTATGGATATGCCAGAAGTCGAAATAATGAGGCCAAGGAATTATGTGGTATCTTTCTCAAACTCACATTTTTCAAGCTTAGAGTTTATGGGCTCGGAGGTAAAAAAGGACTTTTCGCATGTGGATGTGATGTGCCCTGACGGAAGGTGAAAAAACAAGAAAATCCTGGTCAAGAAAATCCCGAAAGATGTCGTTCATTAAGTGTTGGAAAGTTGCTGGGGCGTTACACAGCCCAAATAGCATGACCAGATACTCAAAATGGCCAAACCTAGTACGAAAGGCCGTTTTCCATTCATCTCCCTCTCTTATCCGTTTTAAATTGTGGGCCCCCCGTAAGTCCAAGTTTGAGAAGACCTTGGCGGTGCGGAACCTCTGAACAAGCTCAGGGACTAGAGGCAACGGGTATTGATTCTTGATTGTGATACTGTTCAATTCCCTGTAGTCGATACATGGTCTTAAAGAATGGTCCTTGTTTTCCACAAAGAAGAGTCCAGAGCCAGCAGGAGAGGTAGAGGGCCGGATGAACACTTTCCTAAGATTGTCATCAATGTATTTTCGGAGGACTTCTAATTCAGGCTCAGAGAGTGGGAAGATCCTCCCAAATGGTATTGCAGAACCAGGAAGAAGCTCAATGGGGCAATCATATGGCCGGTGAGGCGGTAGAGATTCAGCCCCCTTCTTGTCGAAGACGTCCAGGAAGTCTCTGTAAACCTGGGGGAGAAGAGTGTTGTCATCTGTGGAAAGGGGTTGAACCATCAAACAGGCTCGTTGTGGGAAACAGTGGTGTAAGCAATAGGGTGAGCCGAAAGACACAACTTCAGTGGACCAATCAATCTGTGGCTGGTGCTGTCGAAGCCACGGTAACCCCAAAATAACCGGAAAAACGGGGGAAGAAATCACGTCCAGTCGAAGATATGGCGGCCAATATGAGAGTGGTCTCATGGGTTAAGGGACCCGAGGTTGGTGTGGAGCCATCTGCTAGATGAACGGTAAATGGCTGGGGCTTCTTGCATAGTGGGATTCTATACTTTTTGGAGAAGTGGATGTCAATAAAGCAGCTGCAAGCCCAAGTCAATAGTGGCTTCTACTCGGATTATCCTTCAAAGAGAGGCAGAGGTTGAGATGCAAGGATTTAACAATGTACGGCGAAACAGATGAGGGTTCGATCCACTTACTCGGCCTAATGGGACAACCCTGAAGAAAGTGACCCGCTCCACCACAATACAGGTATAGATTGTTCAGGCGATGGCATTGTCGCTCTTCGGGTGTGAGGGGTGCATAAACTAAACCTAATTGCATCGGTTCTGCGTCATGAATTGGGGTTGATGCGTGGGTCTCAGGTGTTCTCAGGTGTGGAGCCATGGGTACTCGTGGGAGCATCCGTGTGGGACGGGCCATACCGGATCATTCCCTACAATGTTCTCTGAGTCTGCGATCAAGCTGGATAGCCAACTGAATTGTAGGTTCCAATGTATCAGGGAGCCCCACTCTTGCTAATTCGTCTTTGAGGGGCTCGGACAGGCCCAAGCGAAACTGATGGCGCAAGACAGCGTCGATCCATGCAGTGTCTGCAGCCCACTTGCTGAATTTCGTTACGTAGTCCTCAATAGGGCATTTCCCCTCATTTCCCCTGTTGTAGAGAGGTCAACACTGTTTCAGCCATGGTGGTTTGTTGTGGGTCATCATAGAGAATTGCCATGGCATCGAAGAAAAAAGAGTGAGTGCAGTATAGGACTCTCCCTTTCCAATAGCTGATGAGCCCATGCCTGAGGTTCTTCTGTAAGTAAGGCTACTACAAACCCGACGTTTGTATCCTCTGAAGAGAAGGTCCTAGGCTGTAAGGTAAAGTATAGCTGACAGGCATTCCTGAAAGCCCAGAACTCGAACCCCTGAAAAGCGTTCCGGAGCTGGAGTAGAGATGGGCTGCTCCATAGCCATAACAGGTGGTTCCGCAGGGCTCAGAACTGAGGTGTTGGCCATTGCAGTCAGCCAGCCTTCCTGTTGAAAGAACCACTTTTGTATGGATATCAGGGCCTGAGACACAGAGGCCACTTGTTGGCACAGGGCCTCGAAGGTGGAAGCACTACCCTCAGTCTCAGACATGGCTGGATTATTCTGTCATGAGGGCCACGTACCTGATGTGAGACCGAAGTAGTGGGGAGGCCTCCCTTGCACCTGGGGTCCTTGAAGCCTCTGGAGATGGATACAGAGAGTAAGGCTACTACAAACCCGATGTTTGTATCCTCTGAAGAGAAGGTCCTAGACTGTAAGGTAAAGTATAGCTGACAGGCGTTCCTGAAAGCCCAGAACTCGAACCCCTGAAAAGCGTTCCGGCATAGGAACCTGTGGTTCAGGAGCTGGAGTAGAGATGGGCTGCTCCATAGCCATAACAGGTGGTTGCGCAGGGCTCAGAACTGAGGTGTTGGCCATTGCAGTCAGCCAACCTTCCTGTTGAAAGAACCACTTTTGTATGGACATCAGGGCCTGAGACACAGAGGCCACTTGTTGGCACAGGGCCTCGAAGGCAGAAGCACTCCCCTCAGTCTCAGACATGGCTGGATTATTCTGTCATGAGAGCCACGTACCTGATGTTAGACCAGTGTTTCTCAACCTTTTTCCAGTCGGGGCACCCTTAAAAAGTATTTTCAGTCTTGAGGCACCCCAGTCCAAGGCTTAGTTCACGTTAATGTGTGTCGCGGAACATGCGCAAAATCGCACTCGTTCCTGACACACAGACAAATGCTCTGCTCTTTAGGGGTACCATTAAATCTTAATGGTACCTTACACATTGGAAAATGTGGGGTGCTTTTGGTGCAGTGCAATTTAAAAAAAAAAAAAGGTCGGGATTTCCTTCCCTGAATTTTTGTGGTTAGGGAAGCCCATTGAAATGAATGGGCTACATTACACGCAGCACGCAGCAACCAAGGGCTTGTTCACATGTCGGGTTGGAGGGGTGGTAAAAGCACACGGTTAAGCTGTTTTTACCACCCCCAAATTCTTCCCCTTTAGCTGCAGAGACAACAGCTGGGGGTGTACACATGCTGTGGCTGCAGCTGGAGGTATACCCAGGGTGAATGGGGCTGAACTGCAACTACCCTGCAACTGTGTACATTGCACGGTTGCGGTGTAGTGATGCTGCATTAAAACAGGTGGTGAGGAGGCAACATAATGCCTCTTTACCGCCTGTCAAATGCCTCTGAAAAACGATCTGCGCATAGGTTGCTTTTCAGAGGAGAAGCAGTCCTTGCTGCTATCACAAACAAGACCTACAAAAGCAGTTCTGATGGTACAGGAATGGGGGGGGTGTCAGGATTAAAAGTAACATACGCACACACACATTTACAGACACATACACGTGCACACACGCATACAGACACATACATACAGACACTTGTACATACGCACATGCAGACACTTGCACACACACATGCAGACACGTGCACACACACATACAGACACGTGCACACACATACAGACACATGCACACACACATACAGACACACATACAGACACATGCACACACACACATGTACAAACACACATACAGACACACACACATACAGACAGACACATGCACACACACATACAGACACATGTACAAACACACATACAGACAGATACTCACATGCACACACACACATACAGACACATGCGCACACACACACATGAAAAAACACACACACACACACATACAGACAGACACTCACATGCTCACGCACATACAGACACATGCACACACATACCAGACACATGCACACACACATACAGACACATACACACACATACAGACACATGCACACATACACACACACATACAGACACATGCACACATACACATACAGACACATGCACACACACATACACACACATACAGACACATGCACACATAGACATACAGACACATGCACACATACACACACACATACAGACACATGCACACACACATACACATGCACACACACGTACAAACACACATACAGACACATGTACACACATGCACACACACACACACACATGTATAAAGCCCTTTTAAAACGAATCTAGCTTCTATCACAGTACCTTTCCAGTTTCCTCATTCAGCCAGGTACTGCACTGTAGGGGGAAGCAGAGAGCATAGCACACTCCCCTGCACTTTACTTTCACTTTGCTGAGGTTGACGGAGCTTCTCATAGTGCCGATGTACAGTTCGGCAGGGGATCGGGAGATCGGGCTCATCTGACAGCCCTTCTCTCCCCTGATCCCGCGGCACACCTGAGAACCTCTGACGGCACACCAGTGTGCCGCGGCACACTGGTTGAGAAAGGCTGTGTTAGACCGAAGTAGTGGGGAGGCCTCCCTTGCACCTGGGGTCCTTGAAGCCTCTGGAGATGGAGACAGAGACTTGGCGGACACTGAGTGGCACGGGTGCCAAGAGTGCGGGGCACCGTGCAAGCCTTAGTCTGAGATCCGTGCCAAGGTCAAGTCCAGTTTGGCAACAAAGTATAAAATGGTTAATCAGAAGAAGAATGGTCGAGATCCAAGCCGGGGTTGGTTAGAAATCTGGCAGCTGAGTACAAAAGGGGCAAAGAAGTAGAATGGTCAAGGTACAAATCCGAGGTCAATGGCAAGCAGCAATCAAGAATAGTCAAATAGGTTACCAGGTTACAACAAGTTCAGACAGATCACACACTAGTACAGGAACAAGGGGGGACTGAAGATAATCCAGCAATTTGGCAGTGTCTGGGCTGCGCTTATATAGGGAAGTTCTCCTGGGCATTTTCCCGCCTTTTTCCATCAGGTTGAAATCACTTCCTGTGCACCTCCTGGGCATTTTCCTGCTTTTTTACATCAGGTCTTCTGCGCAGGTGCAGGTTGGCGCACTGAGGCGGCTTTGGCGCATGCTCAGTTGGCACGGATTTCCTCTTGCGGCAACGTGCCATTGGTGCATGTGTAGCAAGCCCTGGACTCTAATGCCTCGTACACACGGTCGGAGTTTCCGACAACAAATGTTTGATGGGAGTTCATTGTCGGAAACTCTGACCGTGTGTAGGCTCCATCGGACATTTTCCGTCTGAATTTCCGACAAACAAAATTTGAGATCTGGATCTCAAATTTTCCGACAACAAAATCCGTTGTCGGAAATTCTGATCGTGTGTACACAATTCCGACGCACAAAATTACATGCATTCTCAGAATCAAGCAGAAGAGCCGCAATGGCTATTGAACGCCATTTTTCTCGGCTTGTCGTACGTGTTGTACGCCACCGCGTTTTGACGTTTGGAATTTCTGACATTTGTGTGACCGTGTGTATGCAAGACAAGTTTGAGCCAACATCCGACAGAAAAAAAACATGGATTTTGTTGTCGGAATGTGCGATCGTGTGTATGCGGGCATTACAGTGCGGTAAGGCCCTTTTCTTATATTGGCTAACTGGTATTGGAGGAATATGGAAGATGAAGTGCAACAGCGAGAAGGGAATATCAAGGCTCAATTTTTCCTTTATCTGAGCTTTAATGTTTTCCCAGAAGAGTCTGACCACCTGCCACTCCCACCACAGGTGCATCAATGTACCAAGGTAGCCACAGCCCCTCCAGCAACGGTCAGATATGGAGGGATAGAACCGCGATAAAGCAGCTGGCACCCGGTACCAGCGCGTCAATATCTTGTAGTTCATTTCTTTGGTTCTAGACTCAATGGAGCTAGAGTGCGTAAGCCGATACAAGGGAGCCAGCTGCGTCTCGGAAAACTCCATCTCCTGATTCATTTCCCATTCCCTGATATAAACAGGCTTAGTGTTAGATGAGGCTGAACCCAGCAGTAGGTATAACTCGGAGATCATATGGGGAATAGGTTCATCAGCCACAAGGAGAAGCTCAAATGATGTAAGCATAGGAATGGTTCTAATAGAGCCGCATTGTGTAGCGAAAAAATTACTGAGTTGTTTATGTCGCCAGAAGTCCATAGGAAAGCTACCGTGGCAGGCCTCAAGAGTAGGAAGTCTACCGTTCTCCAGGAATTTACCTCAGCTAACATTAGTATCGTCTGCCCATTTACCAAAGAAGGCTTTCTGCTCCCTGGGGGGGACCAGCCAAAGCCTCCAAGCGGGGTCAGCAGGGACACAGGGGGGCCAATGAGTATAGACTGTTGAGCTTGGGACGTTAGGGGTAAGGTAGTGTCTGACAACCCTGTGTGCTCCTTAGGCAACCATGGGGCATAAGCCATGTTCCTACCCATCAAACACTTTTCCAGGGACACCCAGAGCCTAGCTCAGGTATGGAAACGCCAGTTTAATATCCGCTGGAGAACGATAGCCCTATAATATCTCCTGATATCAGGTATACCGAAGCCTTCATCCTTTTCTGAATGCCTCAGTACTAGGCATACGGGGTCTCTTTGCATTCCACACAAATTTAGATAGCATACTTGTAATTGTTGAGAAAAAGGTGCTGGGCAAGGGCACTGGCACCATCTGCAGATAGAAGAGCACTTGTTGGAGGATATTCATCTTGATGTTCACCCGCCCTAGCCAGGTAATGGCAGTTTTAGACCAATTTGCAAGATCCCTCCTAACCGCTGCCAGTAAAGTGGGATAGTTGCTATTATAGAAAGTCTCAAAGTGGTCAGTGAGTTGAATACCTAAATATTTTATTGAGGACTTGGCCCACGTAAAGGGGAATGCTGCTTGTAAACCAGCCCTCAAATTTTCCACTCGCCTACTTGCATCCTATGAGTGGAAAAGGCGAGGTTGAATGGGAGCCGTTCTCCCAGCAATCGCCCCGGGGAAGGGAGCGTGGAGGAGGAGGATTGCCGACCGGATCACAGAGCAGGGATAGCCCGCTGTAAAAGCTTACATTAGAACTGCCGTCCACTTGTCCATCAGACACATCCCCGCCTCCTGACCCGACACCTGTGATAGACAGAACGCTGGTCCAATGTTGGGATGTGTTCTGTCTGTCACAGGCATCGGGTCAGAAGGCGGGGCTTGTGTGACAGTGAGTGAATGGCAATTCTACTGTAAGCTATTACAGCGGGCTATCCCCGCTCTGTGATCCGGCCAGTTCGCCTCTTCATCCACTCTCTCTTCCCCTGTGAAGATCCGTCAGCCCTCTCTCTTCCTCTGCACAGGTCATGCTGAAATGATGGACACAGGTGAGGCTGTGATGGTGGGCACAGGTCACCCTGCATTGGTGGGCACAGGTCACGCTGCAATGATGGGCACAGGTGAGGCTGCAATGGTGGGCACAGGTCACGTGGCAATGGTGGGCACAGGACACACTGTAATGGTGGGCACAGGTGAGGCTGCAATGATGGGCACAGGTCACGCTGGAATGGTGGGCACAGGTGAGGCTGCAATGGTGGGCACAGGTGAGGCTGCAATGGTGGGTACAGGTCACGCTGCAATGGTGAGCACAGGTCACGCTGCAATGGTGGGCACAGGTCACGCTGCAATGGGGGGCACAGGTCACGCTGCAATGGTGGGCACAGGTCACCCTGCATTGGTGGGCACAGGTCACGCTGCAATGATGGGCACAGGTGAGGCTGCAATGGTGGGCACAGGTGAGGCTGAAATGGTGGGCACAGGTCACGTGGCAATGGAGGGCACAGGACATGCTGCAATGGTGGGCACAGGTGAGGCTGCAATGATGGGCACATGTCACGCTGCAATGGTGGGCACAGGTGAGGCTGCAATGGTGGGAACAGGTGAGGCTGCAATGGTGGGCACAGGTCACGCTGCAATGATGGGCACAGATGAGGCTGCATTGGTGGGTACAGGTCACGCTGCAATGATGGGCACAGGTGAGGCTGCATTGGTGGGCACAGATTACGCTGCAATGATGGGCACAGGTGAGGCTGCATTGATGGGCACTGATGAGGCTGCACTGGTAGGCAGTGATAAAGTTGTTAATAGTTATTTTTGTAACTTAATTCTGCATAAAACATTTAAGTGTCATTTCATGAGATCATTTATAAGGGCGTGTTTAGGGGTGGAATTAAATGCGGTGCAGGATAGGGATTGGGTAAGGCAACTGTTGGTGAGTAATTCTTAAGGCCTGGCTAGTAGCTCAGGACTTTAAATTTTGAGCCCTCTTGTAGACTACTCACTAGTGGTGGGGAAAGCACAACCGGCAAGATCTCTGATTTAGAGTAGTTAATTTTAAAATTAGAGAGTGCCCCAAACTGTTTAAGTTCCTTCATAAGCTTTGGCAAAAGAGACCAGGGGTATCTATATTGTTTTTAACCAGCAGGGGAAGTGATGTCATCTCTCCTCGTGGAACTCTTTTCCGTTCCAGAGAGAGGAGAGAAGACATCCCAGAGTAAGTGCACCAACACTACACCAGTTCACGTAGGTACACTTGTCTCCCCTCGATCGCCCCCCCAGTTAACCCCTTCACTCCCGTCACTGTGTCACCCAGTGCAGTGTTCATATTTTTTTTTTTGATGACTGTACTGGTGTCATTAGTGACAAAAATCAGTGTTATGCCGCGTACACACGAGCGGAATTTCCGTCAGAAAAATTTTGGATGGTTTTTCCGACGGAATTCCGCTCAAACTTGGCTTGCATACACACGGTCACACAAAAGTTCACTGAACTTTCGACCATCAAGAACGCGGTAACGTACAACACTACGACAAGCCGAGAAAATGAAGTTCAATACTTCTGAGCATGCATCAAATTGTTTCCGAGCATGCGTAGGAATTTTGCGCGTCGGAATTGGTACAGACGATCGGAATTTCCGATCTGAACTTTTTCTGACCAAAAAATTGAGAACATGCTCTCAATCTTTTGCTGGCTGGAATTCTGCCAGTAAAAGTCAGATGAAGCATACATACGGTCGCATTTTCCGACCAAAAGCTCTCATCGGTCTTTTGCTGGCCGAATTTCCGATCGTGTGTACGGGGCATTAGGTTACTTAGTGGTAGACCCAGATAGGTCTAGGGACCCCCCTAATAAAGGTTTAACCCCTTGATCGCCCCCTATCACCAGTGATCACTGTATTAGTGTCACGGGTGATGCTGGTTAGCTAGTTTTTTTTTATAGTGTCAGGGCACCCACCGTATATTACCTAAATAAAGGTTTAACCCCCTGATCACCCGGTGGGTGATATTAGTTAGGTTTTAGTGTCAGATAGGGTCTGCGTCACCCCACGCACACACCATACACCTCCCTTAGTAGTACAGTGTCTGAACGGATTGATATCTGATCTGATCAGATCTATACTAGGGTCCCCAGCAGTTTAGGGTTCCCAAAAACGCAGTGTTAGCGGGATTAGCCCAGATACCTGCTAGCACCTGCGTTTAGCCCCTCCGCTCAGCCCAGCCCACCCAAATGCAGTATCAATCAAACACTGTCACTTACAAAAACACTAAACACATAACTGCAGCGTTCACAGAGTCAGGCCTGATCCCTGCGAACGCTAACAGTTTATTTTGTAGCATTTGAAGCAGTCGCTGACAGTCAGGAGCTCTTTTTCCTGTTAGTCTCACTACTGTACCAGTAAATTTAGAGACCAAAATGTCAAATCGAAGATACAGCAGTGAAGAGGCCTACACGTTTCTGAGCATGACAGATAGTGAAGAGGAAGTCACCCATCTGTCAGATTCAGGCTCAGAATACGAACCAGTAGACAGCAGCGGCACCCTGACAGATAGCTCTGATGACGGAGTAGTGGTCCCTGCCAAGGTCAGGCGTACCAGACCCCATTCATCTGCTGTCATTGAGGTGCAAGACAGCCAGTACTAGTGCCGCTCATCCTTCTGGTGTACTAGCAAGCACCAGCGGCCTAGTACATCCTGTTCGTACATCCAGCACTGCAGTAACACTTGGTGACGTGGCGAGTCCCATAAGTGCAGTTCAAGCTGGTGAGGTGGCTAGCATGAGTAGTGTCCCGCAGCCACCAAGAAGAAGACAAACACAGGCCCGTCAAGCCCATAGTGCCCTTCCTGCTATATTTGCCAATCCTAATTGGGAGCCCACCATTTCTGCAGCACCCGTACTTCCCCCATTCACTGGCCAACCCAGAATTCAGGTGGAAACAATTGATTTTACGTCACTTGATTTTTATTCGCTGTTTTTCACGGAAGATCTCTATAGATCTATTGTGGACCAAAGCAATTTGTATGCTGTTCAATTCATCACCGCTAATCCCCAGTTGACCCTTGCCAGAGACTGGAGACCTATTACGGTCTCCGAATTGAAGACCTTCCTGGGCCTATCCCTCCTCATGGGCATAACTAAAAGGAGTGAGTTGCGTTCATCTTGGTCCACTGACTCAATTCACCATATGCCCGTGTTCTCTGCCTTCATGACCAGGACACGATACAAGCAGATCTTGCGGTTCAAGCACTTCATTGATAATGGACGCTGTCGTCCTCGGGGTGACCCTGGATTTAATCGGCTCTACAAAATTCAGCTCCTCGTAAACCACTTCAACCAACAGTTTGCAGCCTTGTTTATTCCCGATCAAGTTGTCTGAGTTGATGAGTCCCTGATTAAGTTTTCTGGCCACTTGTCTATCAAACAGTATCTTCCCAGCAAGCGTGCCAGATATGGGGTCAAGATGTATAAGTTCTTTGACAGAGCAACAGGCTATACATATAGTTTTATGGTTTACGAGGGAAAAGATAGTCACGTACAGCCGGAGAACTTTCCAGACTACATAGGGAGTGCTGGTAAGATTGTGTGGGACTTGGTGTGACTCTTATTCAAAAAGGGGTACCACTTGTACGTGGACAATTATTACACGAGTGTGCCACTTTTTAGTCACCTTTTTGATTATGGAATTGGTGCATGTGGCACTGTGCGATCTAATTGCTGGGGCTTTCCCCAACGGCTTGTAGAATCCCGACTTAGATGGGGGGAGAGAGCCTTCTCGAAGTGTAATAATTTGTTAGCAGTGAAGTGGAGGGATTCAAGAAATGTTTTCGTTCTGTCCTCCCTTCACGCAGATACGACAGTCCAAATTCCTATGGCGACTGGTGTTGTGCATAAACCCCTCTGTGTCCACAAATACAACCTTAATATGGGAGGGGTGGACCTCAACGACCAGTGGTTAGTGCCGTACCTAATCGCCCGTAAGGCCAGAAGCTGGTACAAAAAAGTGTCTGTATACTTATTTCAATTGGCTCTGCTGAACGGTTTTGTGCTATACAAAGCTTGAGGACGAACTGGATCCTTCTTAAAATTCCAGGAAGAGATTGTCACAGCCCTTCTGTTTCCAGACGGTGCTATGGCCCACCTTCCCAACGCAAATGCAGTGAGCTGGCTGCATGAGAGGCCCTTTCTGTATTTGCTCCCTGGTACCCCTACCCAAAGAACACCCCAAAGAAGATGTTGTGTCTGCAGAAAATGCAGATTTAGGCGTGACACCCGCTTTTATTGTCCCTCCTGTCCTGAACAACCTGGTCTCTGCATCGGTGACTGTTTCAAACACTACAACACACTAGTGGAGTATTAGCATAGGGTACAGCACTACACAGTCCTAGGGCACACTAACAAACGGTCTTGAAAGATGAAATGGCGGAGGGGCAGGAGGCGGAGCCTAGCAGAGCAGACATGCATTGTTAGAGCTCCACACCGCTGAGGAGAGAAGAGAAGGACAAAGCGGAGCCTGCAGGCTCAAAGGGTATCCATTTGAACATTTTTGCCCCAGGGAACAAACTGTGAAAGTTTGGGCAGGAAATATGGTACTGGGAGGAAACCGTGGCAGAAATAAAAATCACCTCACAAAG
Organism: Aquarana catesbeiana; assembly: GCF_042186555.1. NCBI lineage: Eukaryota > Metazoa > Chordata > Amphibia > Anura > Ranidae > Aquarana > Aquarana catesbeiana. The sequence goes on along the minus strand of NC_133324.1, from coordinate 536,963,133 downwards.
AGCTCACAGGCACTCACTGCAGCTGAAGCAGCTCCAGTGACCTCACAAGATACAGCATCAGGGCGCTCTCACAGACAAAAAATGTCACAGCAAGACTCTCCATTTGAGTCAGATACAGAACAAATGCTCTCACAAACTTCTCCACAAGCCTCCTCAGTATCCCCAGTAATATTATTACAATTTGAAAAGATGCTTCATAAGGCTTTAAAACAAACCTCAGACCAAATAACAAAAAGCCTAACCAAAGAAATAAGAGAGCAGGGAAACCGCACCGCAGCCTTAGAAATAAAAATGGATGAAATTGAAATTACAACCCAAGAAAATATAACAGAATTGGAACAATTAAAAAAAGAGAATTTAATACTTCAAACTAAGCTCGAAGATTACGAAAATAGAGCCAGACGTTCAAACTTGCGCATAAGGGGAATACCTGAAACTGTGACAGACCTGCAATCTACTATTACTGCTCTATTACAAGAACTAAAGCCAGATATCCCTATTGAACGTTTAGAACTGGACAGAGTACACAGAGCCCTCACAGCCAAAAAGAAAGATGGACCCCCACGTGATATAATCACAAAATTTCATTATTACAGAACGAAAGGACAAATACTAATTGCTGCAAGAGAAAAAAAAGAACTTAATTTTCAAGGACACAATTATCAAATTTTTGCTGACCTATCCCAACTTACTATTACTAAAAGACGATCCATGAAACCCCAACTAATGGAACTGCAACGCCACAACATTACGTATCAATGGGGCTTCCCCTTTTCAGTCAGATTTAACTACCAAGGTACAATTTACAGAAGCAGATCAGCAGATGAACTACAACAAACCCTTTTAAAGTTAAATCTGACAGAACCCACAAGCAGCAACACTCCCACATGCAGAAGAATGGCGTCATCTTCACCTTCAGGCAGCACCCAGAAAATTTCAGAACAAAATGGGAATCATCATTCTCACAAAAGAGGCCGTTATGCCACATCATCCATGGACCAAGAAGATTCAATGGACTGACATCCTAATTCCTGATATCTCTTCATTTATTATACTAAGAGATGGTTCTCTATAAAAAACCTATATTTATAACTGAATGTAACTGCATTCTGATAGTCACAAACTGTATGGGATCATGTTACATTCCAGTTATATTTCTTATTACTTCTGATTCATATAGCCTTAGAATATATAAGTGAAATAAGGAAATTCTTGTTCAGTTATATATTATCAGGTAATAACAATAGATTTATTACTTTTTAGGACAAATATGTTCAATAATCCAGAAGTAATGGAAGCTTTTTCTTTCTTTTCTTAAAACAAATATATTATTACCTAACTAGTTCCTAGAATTATGTTTTTGTTTATTCTAATCTGAAGCAATACAACCTCAATTTTATGAGTTAACATATCTAAACAGTTACATATGAATAAAATATGTAATTGTTTACTCTAAAAGGGTTAAAATCCCAAAATAATTCAAACTATCTTCATCAATACCAAAGTTATTAACAGTACCTTTCTAACTGAATTATTTAGCCTAGGGCAAGACTAACCATATACAACCACCCTGGAATAAATAATTTCAACAAAAACTATATTCTGCACTCCAATTAATGAAACATCATTTTGATGTCTTTTGACATAGCACTTCTCTCCTGTAAGCGGAAGATCCGTGTACCCCCATTAGCCCTCCTCATTCTCCCAACCATATTATGTGGGAGTGTGACGAAGGCACTTATTCCCCTGAGAGAGATATTTATTCTCTTTCACGGGTAAATTGTGATTACTTGCAAAAAATAATTTATACAATGTATCATCTAATCTCATATGTTTTTTTGTTTTTTGTTTACTCTTTACTCCAGAATTCACTGGTTTCTTTTCTATCTATTCATCTCTTCAGTCCACACAGGTTGATCTGCGCAGTCAGCTCTGCATAACAAAAAGTAAGTCAAAACTATTTGATCTATTGCCATGGCACCACTGAATATACTTTCCCTGAATGTTCAGGGAATAAATGTCCCTCAAAAAAGGACCAAAGCCTTCCGTACTTTCCATAACAAGAAGGCTCACATAGTATGCCTCCAAGAAACACACTTCACCAAAGATTCTACTCCAAAATATATATCTCTTTTTTATCAACAAATTTACACGGCTTCTGCCTGTACCAAGCAAAGGGGAACTCTAATTGCATTTCACCGATCCACACCATTCACCTTATCATCAGAAATTAAAGACCCAGAAGGTAGATACCTGATACTCATGGGTTATATAATGGATACAGCAATCACGGTGATTTCCTACTACGCTCCTAACAAACAACCTACACCATTCCTCTCACATATATTACAAGTGATTAATACACACAAAATAGGAACAGTGATAATGTGTGGGGATTCGAACCAGGTCCTCCTCCCATTTCTAGATAAATCACCTTTTACACCATCCAAAATAACCTCTAGATTACCTTTTTCTCAACTTCTTTCCAAATACAATCTAGTAGATTCATGGAGAGAAAGTAACCCAATGAAAAAGAAATTCACTTATTTCTCGCACCCTCATCAAACCTTCACCAGAATAGATCATATTTTTCTAACAATAGGAATGATACCAGAAATTATTGCATCAGATATAATTCCGATTCCGTGGTCTGACCATAATGCAGTATACACTACTATAGCCTCAGCCATACCAAAAGCGCATGACCCAACGTGGTACTTACCGGACATAATGCTCAAACACCCACTACATCAGATGGCCATTGAACAAGCTTTAAAGGAATACATATCAATTAATAATACAACAGACATCTCCCCAATAACACTGTGGGAAGCTCATAAGCCTGTCTTGCGTGGTACAATACAAAGACAAATGGCACTATTTAAACGGGAACGCAAAAATCTAGCAAAAAAACTAGAACTCAATTTTAATGCAGCCTACATATCATTTCAAGATAATCCATCTCAGAGTACAAAATCTCATCTGGAAAAATCTAGATTGGAATACGATCTATTTCTCACTGAGTCAGTTGATAAATCCCTCAAACGCTCCAAACACAATTTCTACATGAATACAAACAAACCAGGTACATATTTGGCTCGGGCATTAAATTCAACTAACAAATCTTTCAAACCAATACGTTTGAAATTATCAAAAAATGTTTACACTTGTAATCCAGTTAAAATAGTCCATAAATTTCACTCACATCTCGCAACTTTATACAAGACAAACAATGAATTTAATCCTACAGAAGCTGAATCCTTCTTCTCAAAAATAACCTTACCTGAGTTATCTCAGAATCAAAAAAGCAGTTTGGATGAGCCTATAACTATAGATGAAGTTGCTAACGCCATAAAAGACCTAAAACTTAACAAAAGACCAGGCCCAGACGGCTACTCGGCTTTATACTATAAAACATTCTCAGAAATACTCTCTCCCATTCTCACTGAAACTTTTAACAAACTTCTAGATGGACATTCTTTTCGGCAAGAAACACTAATGGCAATTGTTTGTATGATCCCAAAACCCCTTTCTGATGATACTTCCTGTGTGAATTATCGGCCTATCTCTCTGTTAAACCTCGATATTAAATTATTAGCAAAAATAATAGCAAAACGCCTCAATAGCATTATAGGAAAATTAATACATAGAGATCAAGTAGGCTTCATGCCAAATAGACAGGCAGGCGATAATATACGCAGGGCAGTGTTATTGGCACATATTGTTAAAAAACGGAAAATCCTTTTATGTTTTCTATCTCTCGATATTAAGAGGGCATTTGACACAGTATCCTGGCAATATATGCAATATTCATTACAAAAATGGGGTTTTGGACCCCACTTTTTAACATGGATCAAAGCATTATATAATAAACCCAAAGCCTATATAAAATATGCTGGATACAAATCTGAAGCCTTTAATATCGAAAGAGGTACCCGACAGGGTTGCCCATTATCTCCCTTATTATTTGCCCTTATACTCGAACCCATGGCCCAATACATCAGAACAAACCAAACTATAACTGGCATTGAAGTAGGAGGTATTACACACAATTATGTATATTTGCAGACGATATATTACTTTTTCTATCATCACCACAGGTCTCTGGTCCTAACTTAATACCAGCTCTTGATGGATTTGCAGCCCTATCTGGCCTTATGATTAATCCTAAGAAATGCCTAGTGCTTAATATTTCACTCACAAACATGGAATTGATCCCGGCTAGGGCTGCACTCCCATTCACATGGGCAGAAAAATCAATCCCATATCTTGGAATTCATTTAACAGCATCTCATTCTGACTTATTCTCAACCAATTATCCTCCTGTATTAAGACAGATCACAAATCTAATAAAACAATGGTCGCAACTTCCTTTATCCTGGATAGGGAAGATTAATGCAATCAAAATGACTATTCTACCCAAATTGCTTTATCTATTCAGAGTCCTCCCTATTCCAATTCCTTCCTATTTTTTGAGAATAGTACAAAAAAGAGCAACTTCGTTTATATGGGGCTCTTCTAAACCACGTATACCTATACACACACTACATCTTCCCAAAAATAAAGGAGGCCTGGGATACCCTAATTTTACTAACTACTACAGAGCAGCACATTTGGCCAGTCTGTCCAAATACCATGCAAAACAGGAAATCCCATTATGGGTATTTATAGAGGCTTCAGAAAATGACCCTCTATTAATATCAAATTTATTATGGCTTGATCCTTAAGACCGCTTTAAAATTCATAATCCCATAACTAAACACTTCTTATCTCTCTGGGATAAACTAAAAACCAAATATCAGTTACAATCTCCACACAATCCTCTCCTTTCTTTTATCAGAAATCCGGCCTTTTATCCGGCATGGATCTACCCAAATTCTTTTAAAGCTTGGACAACATCAGGCATTCAGACACTAAATGACTTCATAGCATCTAAATCATTCCTTTCATTCCCATCGCTTAGAGAAAAATATGATCTACCAAACTCTGAGATATTTAGATATCTCCAAATCAAAAATTTCTATACACCATTCCTAAAGGGGGATACACCATTATCCCAATTATCCATTTTTGAATCAATCTGTACAAAAGATCCATTTGCTAAAGGTACAATTTCATCACTTTATAATCAATTATATGGAGTAGCAAATCTTAATAGACCCTCTTACGTTCAGAGGTGGGAGGAGGACCTGGGACGAACTTTAGAAGACACGGACTGGTCTAATATATGGCTCACATCTAAGTCATCTTCACCCAACATCTTGGCACTAGAGACAAATTATAAAGTCCTAACTCGCTGGTACCTTGTACCCGCTAGAGTGGCAAAATATTCACCTAATACCTCAACTCTTTGTTTTCGAGGATGCCCAGAAATAGGCACATATTTACACATATGGTGGACGTGCCCAGTAATCCAAACCTTCTGGAAGGAAGTCTTCGTGATTGCATCTAAAATATTTAAAAAAATAATACAACCAGATCCATATTTAACCTTACTTAATCTAAAACCGGAATGGTTAACACTCTCTCAATTCAAACTTATGATCCAACTAATAATGGCTGCAAAACAAACAGTGGCCAAGGCATGGAAATCTCCTACATTGGTACTAGCAGAAACAATTCACAGAATGAATAATACAATGTCCCATGCTAAGATGGTAGCCATCGATCAAAATCAAATTCCAAAATTTGAAAAACTTTGGCATCCTTGGATAAAACAACAGTTCCTGTCAAATTTCAATGACTCTGTCCTGTTGCCATGGTAACAGATTAAATGACTTACAGAGACACCCATTCTAAGGCTTCAAAGAGAACTAAAAAGAATAATAAACTGACGAGCGGGACAACCTTGTGGACCATACCTCTACCTTTCAACCCTTTTTCTTCTTTCTCTTTCCTTTTCTCCACCTTACGATTAAAGCTCATTATCAGAACTTATTTGACCTATATACACTCTACTTGTAAACAATATGTATAGTAGGTATAAATCATTTAAATACCTACAAAAGTAACTAAGGAAATGATATATATCTTTAATTTAGGTTTACGTTACCCCAATGTTAAATATATAGATATTTACCTATATAAACCCTACTGTAAAACAATGAGCTTACTTTATAGATCCTTGTAAACTTACTTTATGTATATTTATGTATCTTTATAACATTGTATACTCAATAAACTTCTTTTGACAAGGAAAGATGAAATGGCCATCACAATTTGAGAGACCCTAATCTGGAACGTTCAGTTTACAGTTTTTATAAAAATGAAAAAAAAAAATAAAACCACACAAAAAATATAAAATAAAAAAGCCAAAAATAGTTGTGGTTTTATTTTTCTTCTCTCTCTCTATTGTTCTCTCTCTTATGTTCGCTCTCTACTGTCCGCTCTATTGTTCGCTCACTATTGTTCTATATCTATTGTTCTCTCTCTGTTTTATTTTTACTATGTTTTATTGTATTTGCTTTGCTGGTATGGTATGTCTTACTGTTATACTGTAAAGTTACTTTGTTTTATTGTTAACCATCATTTGCTTAGCAGGTAAGTAATTTAGCTGCAGCACGGGTTTATTTAATCTGACAGCAACAGCGTTTGCTCCCACGATACGTAAAGTCGTGACTCCAGAGCTGCCAGAGGTAATTTCACCACCACAGTTAAAAAAAAGAGCATATATGCCGAAACATTAGGGCAGGGGTGGAGGAGCGATTTGCTCCTAATATTAGGGGCGGATTTCCCCCATGCTTCAGCATATATTATTTAGGCACAGATTGCATTAAAAAATGTTTTATTTTTACTATGTTTTATTGAATTTGCTTTGCAGGTACAGTATGTCTTACTGTTATACTGTAATGTTACTTTGTTTTATTGTTAACCATTATTTGCTTAGCAGGTACGCCATTCAGCTGCAGCACTGATTTATTTATTTTGACAGCAACAACGTTTGCTCCCACGATACATAAATCAGCGACTCCAGCGCTGTAGGAGGTGATTTTACCAACACAGTTAAAACATGGTACATGTATGCCCATCATTAGAAGTGGGTAGATGAAGGGCGGTATTCTAATGGTGGGCATACCCACCGATCAATCTCTTTTTTTCATTCAGCCCACAAGCTGCATGACAAAAAGAACATTACAATGTATGCCCAACTAGGACCAGCGACGTACTGGTATGTTGCTGGACTTTAAATGGTTATACCAGAATGATGCCTGCAGGTTTAGGTATCATCTTGGTATCATTCTTTTCAGCCAGCAGTCGGCTTTCATGTAAAAGCAATCCTAGCGGCTAACTAGCCTCTAGACTGCTTTTACAAGCAGTGGGAGGAAACGTCTCCCCACCGTCTTCCATGTTTTTTTCGGTCTCTCCTGTCCCAACAGGGAACCCAAGAATGCAGCCGGTGGTTCCTCCAGCTGACCATAGAGCTGATCAGAGACCAGAATGGCTCCAATCATCTCTATGGCCTAAGAAAACGGAAGCTACAAGCATTTCATGACTTAGGTTTCACCGGATATAAACAGCGCCATTGGGAAATTGGGAAAGCATTTTATCACACCGATCTTGGTGTGGTCAGATGCTTTGAGGGCAGAGGAGAGATCTAGGGTCTAATAGACCCCAATTTTTTCAAAAAAGAGTACCTGTCACTAACTATTGCTATCATAGGGGATATTTACATTCCCTGCGATAACAATAAAAATGATTTTAAAAAATAAATGAAAGGAACAGTTTAAAAATAAAATAAAAAAGCAAAATAAATTTTAAAAAAAAGCACCCCTGTCCCCCCATGCTTACGCGCAAAGGCGAACGCAAGCGTCGGTCTGGTGTCATATGTAAACAGCAATTGCACTATGCATGTGGGGTATTACCGCGAAGGTCAGATCGAGGGCAGTAATTTTAGCAGTAGACCTCCTCTGTAAATCTAAAGTGGTAACCTGTAAAGGCTTTTCAAGGCTTTTAACAATGTATGTAATTTGTCGCCGCTGCACAATTTTAAAGCATGTCATGTTTGGTATTCATGTACTTGGCATAAGATCATCTTGTTTATTTCATTAAACATTTGGGCAATATAGTGTGTTTTAGTGCATTAAAATTTAAAAAGTTTGTTATTTCCAAAAAAATAGGATTTTTTACTTACCGTAAAATCCATTTCTCTGAGTTCATTGACAGACACAACCTTCTTTATTCCTAACGATGGGTGCTGTGTCTGTCAATGAACTCAGAGAAACGGATTTTACGGTAAGTAAAAAATCATATTTTCTCAGTCGTTCATTGACAGACACAGCCTTCTTTATTCCTAACAATAGGGACGTCCCAAAGTAGTGCCAACATAAGGGGTGGGAAAACGAAAAATCCCAAGGCTATACAAGAGCCAACCAGGTAACAGGAGCTTCACCCAGGACAAGCTGGAACCCCACCTGAATGATACCCCTTCAAGAGGGAATAGACCCTCTAAACAGTGACCTGCAAAAAAAAACCTGTGGCCAAAAGAGGCATCCGCAGATGCCAAACCACCCACTTCATAGAACTTGTGAAAATGTACGCCGACAACCAGTGGCCGCCTTGCCAACTTGCACAACGGCCACCTGATGACAGAAGGCCCAAGAAGCACTAATTGCCTGAGAAGAATGTGCCATAACTGGGAAAGGAGGAAACCGATCCCTGACAGGATAGCCCAGAGACATCATCTGTCCGATCCATCCAGACCAACAGACTCAGTGGCTGGCAAATACAAAAACACATCCAGGCCAGATAAAGCCAATTCCTTGGGATGTGTTGAGGAGGGACACAAGAAGCAAACCCAATGTCCTTAATCAAATGGAAATCCAAGGACGAAACTATGTAAAAAAGGGCGAAGCACCACCTTAACCTGGGTAAGGTGAAAGACAAGATAACGCTACCATTTGCGACACCCTGCGAGTAGAGGTGATAGCCACCAAGAGGCCACCTTCTGAGACAGAGTAAGCAGTGAAATCTCCCGAATATTTTGAGAGAAAGATAGAGAGGCCTTTGTAGAACCGAAAACACCAAGTTCAGATCCCACGGCGGTGGAAGAAACCACCCGGTGGAAACAGACGTCTAATCGCTTGAACAAAAAGGCACGCACCAGGGAGTGTGAGACCAGGAGACGCTGAAGAAGACCGCCCAGGCTGACACAAGGCCTATTCCTGCTCATCCCTCCGTAAATGGAGGTCGGAAACAGAGCCACCTAAAAGGAATGACGACAAATCTGATGAAACATGGCCCAGAGAAAGTCCCACCCCGTGGCCCAACCCTTGCCAACTGAGGTATCCGTCTGACGGTGTTCCACTCCTGGAATGCGTACGTCAGAAAAGAGCCAGAACTAGACATTCTGACCACCGGAGGAGGATACTGGCAACAGCCAGGGTCACCAACAGCCTTTTTGGCCCACCCTGGTGAGGGACATAAGCCACCGCTGTTGCCTTGTCCGACTGGATCCGTACTGGGAGCCCCCAAAGTCGAGCCATCCATGATCCAGACCTAGTCTGATCAATTGAAGTTCCGGGATATTACACGGTAGCCCGGATTCCCCCAATGTCCAATGACCCCGAGCCGAGCTCCGTCCCAGGACATCTCCCCATCCGAACAGACTGGTATTGGTGGTCACCCTGTTCAATACAAGGGGAGAAGGATCTTCCCTACTGAAGAACCGGAGAACGAAGTCACCAGACTAGGGAACCTCTGGTTTCCTGACGAATCCGATTGTTCAGAGACCTTGGGCATTTGTCCCATTATGGTTTGTAGCAAGAGAGTTAAAAATAAGCCGCCCTTGGTTCTCTCTCACTCCACTGCACCAAAGACCAGTGACAAAACTAAATGATTGTTGTGTAAATGAATACAAGTTGTGTACATACACAGTGTACAGTGAAAAGCTGCCACTTAAATAAATGTGTAAATTGTTCTGAATCCCAAAACTATACCTCTCACATGTGTACAGATAGAGATAGTGGCGCTAATATATATTTGTAAAGATATGAGTCAAAACAGCATGATACCGTTGACACTCTGATTCTATACAAAAAACAGTAATAAAGATAGAAATATAACACCCCGTGAAAAGTGTCAGTATAAAAATAAAAACATTACAAAAATCATAAGCTGTGAAAAGTCCATGGAAAAAGTTCACATGAAAAAAATCCAGCACAACAGTAGTTTTTCAATCTTCCTATGTGATAGATCTTCTACTCTTCCACCACACCACTGTGATAGTGACACGACTCCCTCTGAAGAGCGCACTCACCAGAATGTATAGCCTCCCACTCTCGTGTTTGGCAAAACAGCAATTAACCCCTTCCCGCCGACCGAACGCACATATGCGTCCTCGGCTTTCCGGGGTTATACCGGGATGATGCCCGCAGCTGCAGGCATCATCCCGGTACCGTTGTTTTCAGCGGGCGATCGGCTACCCGAATATAACAACCGATGTGGCTAAAAGCCGCTCGGCTGTTATACCGGAGGAGCGGGAGGGGACATCCCCCCCCTCCCGCCGCCTCCCGCCGCTGTTACCGGGCCTCCCGTGCGATCGGGAGGCCCGGTGTCCATTCGGGAATCTCCGGCGGCTGGGGGCGGGCTGGAACGAAGCTGTGAGCGGCTTCGTTCCAGCCTTCTAATTGTAAACGCGGAAGCGACGTCATGACGTCACTTCCCGTTTACTCGGATGCCAATGGCGCCGAATTTAAAAAAGTACACAGTATTCAGAATCGCCGTTTTCGGCGATCTGAATACTTTGAAGTGTAAAGGAGGGATGGGGGGTCTTTTAGACCCCCCATCCCTCCATAAAGAGTACCTGTCACCACATATTACTGTCACAAGGGATGTTTACATTGCTTGTGACAGCAATAAAAGTAAAAAAAAAAAAAAAAATTTTTAAACACAATTTATAAAAGTACAAAAATAAATAAAATAAATAAATAAAAAAAAAAAAATTTTTAAAGCGCCCCCGTCCCCGCGAGCTCGCGCAGCGAAGAAAACGCATACGGAAGTCGCGCCCGCATATGTAAACGGTGTTCAAACCACACATGTGAGGTATCGCCGCGATCGTCAGAGCGAGAGCAATAATTCTAGCCCTAGACCTCCTCTGTAGCTCAAACCTGGTAACCGTAAAAAATTTTTAAAGCGTCGCCTATGGAAATTCATAGGTACCGTAGTTCGTCGCCATTCCACGAGTGCGTGCAATTATAAAGGGTGACATGTTTGGTATCTATTTACTCAGCGTAACATCATCTTTCACATTATACAAAAAAATTGGGGTAACTTTACTGTTTGGATTTTTTAAAATTCATGAAAGTGTCACTTTTCCAAAAATTTGCGTTTAAAACACCGCTGCACAAATACCGTGTGATAAAAAATATTGCAACAATCGCCATTTTATTCTTTAGACTCTCTTCTAAAAAAATATATATTATGTTTGGGGGTTCTAAGTAATTTTCTAGCAAAAAATACGGATTTTAACTTGTAAACACCAAATTTCAAAAATAGGCTTAGTCATGAAAGGGTTAAACCACACCTGGGTTGCATGTGATGAGCTGTGACTGCAATCAAGCATCTTTCATATGTGAAAGACAAATGAATAAATCACTCCAAGCACTCTTCAATAGTTGCACTCACTTTTAAACTGAAACAAATAAGCCTTTGAACAAATCCACAGCAAACAACAGGATCGATGATCCAACGGTGCACCACGGTCACAGCGGACCTGAAGTGTGAACTGGTGTGTCTCTCACCCAACCTTCTAAGGCCCAGCAGTCCGAACGCCGTAGTCCTCTCCAGACAGCAGTGTCTAATGTCAGTGCGATGGAATGCCGTGTAACCATGCCCCATGGTAACCCAGATCCCGCCCCCCCCATGTGAATGGGTAGGGGTACATTGTACCCCTACCCATTCACCAAAAAAGTGTCAAAAAATACAAACCACAAGAGACAATTTTTGGCAAATCCTTTATTAAAAAAATAAAAATAAAAAAAGGTGTCCTGCAATGTACATCTATCGTCAATCACGGCGCCCGATGGACCACAAAAGTAGCAAGAAAAAAAACTGCTCTGCTTCGATGGGAGGGCTCCTGCCGACTGCTGTTTCTTCATTTGACAGGTGTTATATTGGCAAGGGCTGGCCACCCAGTGGACATAACCAGGTGACCCTGCCCCTTCTGACGTCACATGACGTCAGAGGGGGCAGGGCCTCCCAGTGACATACCCCGGTGGCCCCGTCCTTACCTGTAAAAGAACTGTCAAAGCCCATACAGCAGGAGCCCTCCCATCGAGGTGGAGCGTTTTGTTTTTTCGGGTCCGTCGGGCGCCGTGATTGACGATGGATGTACATCGCGGGATACTTTTTTAAATTTTTATTTTATTTTTATTTTTTTATTAAAGGATTTGTCAAAAACTGTCTCTTGTGGTTTGTATTTTTTGACACTTTTTTGGTGAATGGGTAGGGGTACAATGTACCCGATACCCATTCACATAGGGGAATGGGATCTGGGGGCCCCCTTGTTGATTCTGATAAGCCCCCGTCTGCAGAACCCAACTACCATTGGCCAGGGTTGTCGGGAAGAGGCCCTTGTCCCCAAAGCACCCTCCCTATGTTGAGGGCATATGGCCTGGTATGGTTCAGGAGGGGGGGTGCTCGCTTGTCTCCCCCCCATCCTGACCTCCAGGCTGCATGCTTGGATAAGGGTCTGGTATGGATTTTGGGGGGACCCCACACAATAATTTTTTTTGGCGTGGCGTTCCCCTTAAAATCTATGCCAGACCCAAAGGGCCTGGTATGGATTTTGGGGGGGACCGTACGCCAATATTTATTTTAATTTTGGCATTGAGTCCTGGTATGGACTGGGGGGGACCCCATGCTGTTTTTTCGTTTCAAAGTTTTTATTTAAATTTTCACATTAGGTATAAAAACAATAGCAAGATATTTAAATGTTATAACATTTGCACAGTACAGGATGCTTGTTTCTCAATTAAAAGACAATGGGTATTTTTATTGGTACATAGATGGTACTCACCGAGCTCCTTATTAACCACTTGACCACTGGGCACTTAAACCCCCTTCCTAACCAGACCAATTTTCAGCTTTCGGTGCTCTCACATTTTGAATGACAATTACTCAGTCATACAACACTGTACCTATATGAAATGTTTGTCCTTTTTTTCACACAAATAGAGCTTTCTTTTGGTGGTATTGCTGGGTTTTTTTATTTTTTGCGCTATAAAAGAAAAAAGACTGAAAATTCAGTAAAAAAAAAAAATGCATTTTTCTTTGTTTCTGTTATAAATTTTGCAAATTAGTAATTTTTCTTCATATATTTTGGCCAAAATTTATACCGCTACATATCTTTGGTAAAAATAACCCAAATTGGTGTATATTATTTGGTCTTTGTGAAAGTTATAGAGTCCACAAGCTATGGGGCCAATCTCTGAAAATTGATTACACCTGAAGTACTGACGGCCTATCTCATTTCTTGAGACCCTAAAAACCCAGGACAGTACAAATTCCCCCAAATGGCCCTTTTTTGGAAAGTAGACATTCCAAGGTATTTAGTAAGAGGAATGGTGAGTTTTTTGAAGTTGTAATTTTTCCCACAATTCTTTGCAAAATCAAGATTTTTTTATTATATTTTTTTCACAAAATTGTTATATTAGCAGGATATTTCTCACACACACAGCATATGCATAGCACAGATTACACCCCAAAACATATTCTACTATTCCTCCTGAGTATGGCAATACCACATGTGTGAGACTTTTACACACCGTGGCCACATACAGAGGCCCAACATGCAGGGAGCACCATCAGGCATTCTTGGAGCATAAATTGCACATATAATTTCTTGACTACCTCTTACACTTTTGAAGGCCCTGGAGAACCAGGACAATGGAAATGCCCCAAAAATGACCCCATTTTGGAAAGAAAACAACCCAGTGTATAATCTATGAGGCAGATCGAGTCTTTTGAACATGTCATTTTTTTCTACAAGTTTTTGGAAAATATGTAAAGAAAATGAAACTGCATTTTTTTTTTACACAACGTTGTCCATTTACACATGGTTTCTAACACGTAGCATGCACATACCAAAAATTACACCCCAAAATAGATTCTCCTACTCCTCCTGAGTACGGCGATACCACATGTGTGAGACTTTTCCACAGCGTGGCCACATACAGAGGACCAACATGCAGGGAGCACTGTCAGGTGTTCTAAGGGCACAAGTTTCAAATCAAATTTGACTACCTATTACACTTTTGTGAGGCACTGTAGTGGCATGGATGTGGCATGGATGATAACTGACGTGGCATGGATGAGCATGAATGGGGATGGATGAGCCGTGGATGGGGATGGCTGAGCATGAATGAGTATGGCTGAGTATGCCTGGGTATTGCTGAGTACAAATGGGTACGGCTGAGTATGGCTGGGTATAGATGGGATGGCTGGGTACAGCTGAGTATGGCTGAGGATGGTTGGGTATGGCTCAGTATGGCTGGGTATGACTGAGTATGGATGGGTATGGCTAATTATGGATGGGATGGCTGAGCATGGATGGATGGATTAGTATTGCTGAGGATGGATGGATAGCTGAGCACGGATGGATGAGTTTGCTGAGTATGGATGGGTGAGCATGGATGGATGGATGAGTATGGATGGGTGAGCATGGATGGTTGGATGAATATGCTGAGTATGGATGGATGGATGAGTATGCTGAGTATGGATGGATGGATGAATATGCTGAGTATGGATGGATGAGTAAGCTGAGTATGGATGGGTGCGTGAGTATGGATGGGTATGCTGAGCATGGATGGCTGGCTGGAATTGCCACATATCAGCACTGTGGGCACTACACATCCAGCCCACAGTGCTGCTGCCACTAATCTCTCCCTCTCTCCCCTTGCACTGTACCGATCTGTACAGAGAGGGGAGAAAGGAACCGGACGTGATGCCAGTTTGTTTACAAATGATCGCTCCATCATTTGACGGATCGATCACGTGGTAAACGGCCCGCTATCAGTGGCTGTTTACCGTGATGCGCCGGGTCCTCTGGTCACAGATGTTCTCGGGTGCGCGAAAGAGCAGGATTCTTGGAGGACGTCATAGTACGCCCTCCCAGAGTTATCCGACCGCACTGCAGCCGTCATTTGGCTATAGCGCGGTCAGCAAGCGGTTAAGTAAGCAAATGAAAAGTGGGGGGAAGAAAGGAAAGAAAAGGGGGAAGACTCCAAGCTCTGGTCTGCGACGCCTGAGGGCCCCTCAGACCGGAGCCGTACAGGGGTTCCCAGTCAGATAGCTGATCCACGGACCCCAGACTTTTTCAAAAACCTTTATTTTGACATTCAAGACTGTCGAGAGCATTTAGTTTATCATGAGCCAGGAGAGTTTGCGCTTAAGTTGGTCAAATGGGATGGCAGCTGACTTCCAATTTCTGGCTATAGTGATTCTGGCAGAAATAAATATGAAAGTGAGAAGCCTTCGCTGGTGTTTCGGGGCTTCATCAACTTTAAACCCCAAAAGGACATGCTTAGGAGAATTAATGAGGTTGATTTGGGTAAAAAAAAATCGTCGCACCATGGGGCATTGCCACCATATATGGTATGTCGTTCCATCCTGCCCACAGCCTCTAAAGCACTTTGGAGAAGCTCCCAGAACATATGTGGCCAGTCTGGTCAGCACCATGTACCATCTTAAAAGGACCTTATAGTTTGCCTCTATAATAGAGGTGTTAATAAGTGATTTGGAAGCTGCTTGGGCGATCGATTGCCACTCCTCTAGTTCAAAGTTTTCTTGGAGTTCTTGCTCCCATTTGACCATGTAATCTTGTTTGACTGAAGTATGCATTAAGATAGTAATTCTGAAATGACCTTTTAGTTTTATCATATTTGTGACACAGATATTTAATGGGCGACATAGTCATCAGATTGCTATTGCGAGATAAAGTGCATAGATAGTGTTTCAATTGAATATACCGATATTGCCCGCAATCTGGCATCTGATATTTATCTATAAGGGTCTGTTTAGTTAACATGTCCTTGTGATCACAAATGTCTGCAATGTGTAGGAGACCTTTATTGGTCCACCAATTGAAGTTATGAAGAGTGGGGCCTGAGGTGAAATCTTTGTTTTGCAACAAAAGGGCCAATGGGCTATGTTGGGACTTGAACAAATGAGATTTAGATAATCTATCCCAAATGCTAAATGATAGGGAGAGAGAGGGGCATAAAATCATAAGTCGGTCCCGAGCCGGTATTCACATGGCATTGGATATTAATTTGGATGGACATGAGTGTGATTCTATATGCATCCACAAGGAGTGTGGCTGAGATGAGTGGAACCTGATAAGCTGGGACAGTTGAGCGGCATAGAAATATTTGAGCAGGTCGGGGACTCCCAGACCACCCTTCATTTTTGGGGTATATAATGTGCATCTATTCACCCTAGGCCTCTTGTCACCCCAGTGAATCTGAAAGAGCTTTTTTTGAAAAGTTAATAAATCAGTTCTAACCAGAGCAATTGGCGAAGAAGTGCGAAAAAGGTACAAAATCCGGGGGGAGAATATTCATTTTTATAGAGTGTAGTCTGCCGAATCACGATGGGGGATGGATCTGCCAGTTAAGCAAGTCTGCCATTAAGCGTTTGTAGAGTGCAGGGTAATTTTGGGAATACAGGGTGTGTATGGAGGGAGTTAAACATAAACCTAGATAGGGGAGAGCTACAGGTTCCTAAACAAACTTACTTGAAAGTTGGAGGGCTTTCATTATCGGATCCAGTAGGGAGATATTTAGTACTCGGGATTTTTCTTGATTGAGAGGCCGAGTACCGTGAGAAGGGCTGTAATATGCCATAGAGATTGAGAAGGATGGTGATGGGCATGGAGACCATCATTAGGATATCCTCTGCAAAAAGTGCGCATTTATGTTCTCTGTCCCACATTCTATCCCCTTTATGTCTGGGAACTCGCGGATTTTGATAGCTAACGGTTCTATAGCCAGTACAAACAATAAAGGTGACAGTGGGCAGCCCTGGTGAGTCCCCCTTTGAATTAGAAAGGAGTTGGACAAGTAGCATTTAATCATCAAAGATGATGTAGGGGAACTGTAAAGGAGGTGGGGGGTGGACAAGAACTTTGGACCAAATCTGTACTTATATAAGACATAGAAGAGGTAGTCCCATGATAGGGAGTCAAAGGCCTTCCGAATATCTAGGGATAGCAGCATGCCACATCTAGGCCCCTTCCTATCCCAATCTGAGTGGACAGCTAAAATTATGTCTATTATTCTCCTGGTCTGGTCAGATGCCTGGCGGCCAGGAATGAATCCTGCTTGATCGGGATGTATATATAACGTGCAAGAAAAGAATTCAGTTTACAGGCCAATATTTTTGACGTTATTTTTAGATCCACGATTTTCAAGGATATTGGGCGGTAATTAGAGCAATCTCCATGGTCCCTACCCGGTTTCGGTATGACATGTATATACGCCATATTTTCATGAGCTGGGATGCAATTACCCCTACAGATGTCATTGAAATAGGCGTTTAAGTGAGGTATGAGAATCTCTTGATATTTCTGATAATATTGACCTGAAAAGCCATCTGGGCCTGGGGCCTTAGATGGATGTAGGGATTTTATGGCCATTTTTATTTCTGGTTCTGAAAATTCTCTTTCCATAAGCTCGGTGTAGGCTTGCTGAAGCTGCGGCAGAGGGATATGTTGAAAGAATTCTTCCACTCTTTCTTTTGAGAATTGGGCCTGTTGGCGATATAGTGTAAAGAAAAAGTCTTGAAATTCTCACACTATCAATTGTGGGTTCTGGGTCAGTTGTCCATTACGCAATTTCAGTCTGGGTAATGCCGGAGAGTTTTTCCGGTGTACTAATTTCCTGTCTCCCCACACCATTTTTTACTATTTTTTTTTCCTAATAGCCAATGTGAAATCAACATGAGCATGGTTGTTTCCATAATATTAATGGCTCATTTGCATAAAATTAAAAACCTCAAACACTAGTAAATGTATTTTCTATGCATGATTGTGCTCAGCCCAATAGGCTAGTGGTCAGTGCTTCTGCCCTGAAGGACTCATGGGTTTAAATCCCACAGAGGGTATCACCTACTAAAAGATTGCATTGGACTCAGCAGCATATGCTGAAAACAGGCGAAAGCCAATTAGCCAATGCACTTTAGTTTGATTCTATTATATTACTCTTCAATTGCATGCAATGGTATGTAAGTATTCAATAATATCATGGTGTGGAATTCCAAATATCACACACTAGTAACTGGGCAGATTACATTTTTTGTTTGTTTATTTTAATTTGCTTGTGCACTGGAAAAAAAAAGCTGGTGGGTGGTAGGTTGGCTGGGATCTGAACTCATAACTTGAGTGCTTTGGAGACATCTGAGCAGACCACCAAGCCACTGTGCTAAGTACGCTGGGACCTGCATAATAGTGTAGTATGATTAAAGAATGAACATAAATAATTACTGCTTTATAGTCACCTAAATAAAAAAAATAACACGAAAAAAATAACATACAACAGATGCGTAACTGTAAATGTTCAATAGATGTAACTTTACAGAAAAGCAGACATTACTCTGCAATACTCATTCATAACTGCATTCGTTAGCAAAAAAAAGAAAACAAACTAGGAATAGGGATGAGCTTCGAGTTCGAGTCGAACTCATGTTCGATTCGACATCGGCTGTTCGCCAGTTCGCCGAACAGCAAACAATGTGGGGTGTTCGCGGCAAATTCGAATGCCGCGGAACACCCTTTAAAAGTCTATAGGAGAAATCAAAAGTGCTAATTTTAAAGGCTTATATGCATGGTATTGTCATAAAAAGTGTTTGGGGACCCGGGTCCTGCCCCAGGGACATGTATCAATGCAAAAAAAAGTTTTAAAAATGGTAGTTTTTTTGGGAGCAGTGATTTTAATAATGCTTAAAGTCAAACAATAAAAGTATAATATCCCTTTATATTTCGTACCTGGGGGGTGTCTATAGTATGCCTGTAAAGGGGCGCATGCTTCCCGTGTTTAGAACAGTCTGACAGCAAAATGACATTTCAAAGGAAAAAAGTCATTTAAAACTACTACACTACACATAAAAGTTCATTGATAAAAACAGCATGGGAATTCCCCACAGGGGAACCCCGAACCAAAATTAAAAAAAAAAATGACGTGGGGGTCCCCCAAAATTCCATACCAGGCCCTTCAGGTCTGGTATGGATATTAAGGGGAACCCCGCGCCAAAATTTAAAAAAAAATGGCGTGGGGTAACCCCAAAAATCCATACCAGACCCTTATCCAAGCACGCAACCTGGCAGGCCGCAGGAAAAGAGGGGGGGACAAGAGAGCGCCCCCCCTCCTGAACCGTACCAGGCCACATGCCCTCAACATTGGGAGGGTGCTTTGGGGGTAGCCCTTGTCCCGGCCCTCCCCCCTGTGTGAAATGGTAAGGGGGTACAAAAGTACCCCTACCATTTCACAAAAAAAAGTCAAAAATGTTAAAAATGACAAGAGACAGTTTTTGACAATTCCTTTATTTAAATGCTTCTTCTTTCTTCTATTTTCTATCTTCTTTCTTCTATCTTCCTTCGGTTTCTTCCTCCATCTTCTTCTTCTTCTGGTTCTTGTTCTTCTGGTTCTTCTTGTTCTTCTGGTTCTTCATCCGGTCTTCTCGTCCGGCTTCTTCCTCAGCGGCGCCGTCTTCACTTTATCTTCTTTCCTCAGGCCGCTCCGCATCCACGATTGGATGGGAGGCTCCCGCTGTGTGACGCTTCTCCTCTTCTGACAGTTCTTAAATAACAGAGGGCGTGTGACCCCGCCCCCTCTGACGCAGCGCGGGTGTCCCCGCCCCCAATGTCATCACGGGAAATGCCACAGTGAAGTCCCCGTGTGTCAGAGGGAGGCGGGGATACCCGCCCTGCGTCAGGGGGGGCGGGGTCACCGCCCTCCGTTATTTAAGAACTGTCAAAAAAGGAGAAGAGTCACACAGCGGGAGCCTGACATCCAATCGTGTATGCGGAGCGGCCTGAGGAAAGAAGATGAAGTGAAGACAGCGCCGCTGAGGAAGATGCCGGACGAGAAGACTGGATGAAGAACCAGAAGAACCAGAAGAACCAGAAGAACAAGAACCAGAAGAAGAAGAAGATGGAGGAAGAAACCGAAGGAAGATAGAAGAAAGAAGATAGAAAATAGAAGAAAGAAGAAGCATTTAAATAAAGGAATTGTCAAAAACTGTCTCTTGTCATTTTTAACATTTTTGACATTTTTTTTGTGAAATGGTAGGGGTACTTTCACACAGGGGGGAGGGCTGAGATCTGGGGGTCCCCTTGTTAAAGGGGGCTTCCAGATTCCAATAAGCCCCCTTCCCGCAGACCCCCACAACCACCGGGCCAGGGTTGTGGGGATGAGGCCCTTGTCCTCATCAACATGGGGACAAGGTGCTTTGGGGGGCTACCCACAAAGCACCCTCCCAATGTTGAGGGCATGTGGCCTGGTACGGTTCAGGAGAGGGGGCGCTCTCTCGTCGCCCCCTCTTTTCCTGCAGCCTGCCAGGATGCGTGCTCGGATAAGGGTCTGGTATGGATTTTTGGGGGTACCCCACGCCATTTTTTAAAAAAAATTTGGCGCGGGTTCCCCTTAAAATCCATACCAGACCTGAAGGGTCTGGTATAGATTTTGAGGGGGTCCCCACGCCAATTTTTTTTAAAATTTTGGCCTGGGTTCCCCTTAATATCCATACCAGACCTGAAGGGCCTTGTATGGAATTTAGGGGGACCCCCCACGTCATTTTTTTTTTTAATTTTGGTTCGGGGTTCCCCTGTGGGGAATTCCCATGCCGTTTTTATCAATGAACTTTTATGTGTATTGTCAGGCCGGCAATTCAGTATAGCCGCAAGTAGTTTTAAATGACTTTTTTCCTTTGAAATGTCATTTTGCTGTCAGACTGTTCTAAACACGGGAAACATGCACCCTTTTACAGGCATACTATAGACACCCCCCAGGTACAAAATTTAAAGGAATATTACACTTTTATTGTTTGACTTTAAGCATTATTAAAATCACTGTTTCCGAAAAAACTGACGTTTTTAAAACTTTTTTTTGCATTGATACATGTCCCCTGGGGCAGGACCCGGGTCCCCAAACACTTTTTAGGACAATACCATGCAAATTAGCCTTTAAAATTAGCACTTTTGACTTCAAACGTTCGAGTCCCATGGACTTCAATGGGGTTCTAACGTTCGTGCAAAGTTTTGGTCTGTTCGCAAGTTCTGGTGCGAACCGAACTGGGGGGGGGTGTTCGGCTCATCCTTAACTAGGAATATTAATTGCAATATACATCAATAGATGCACACAAGGTAGAGCACATCTCACATAAAAATGTTTTCTTCACATACATCATGGTTGCAGTGCAGTGCTATATAATAACTTGGTAGCAATTGGCACTTGCAGATCCGCGGAATCGCAGATTAGCGCAGATTCTGAATTTACTAAGGCATGTTCGCCACTAATAGCATGATTTTTCATTTACATGTTCACCTCGTTGAACTCTTAATTGCCTGAAATGGGCGCTATTACATGTAGAGCGCCCAGTACTTCCTGGGAATCTTAGTAAATGACCCTATATGTCAAAAAATTTGATTTTTTTATACTTACCATAAAATAACTTTCTCTGAAGTTCATTGACGAACACAGCACCATAATCTTGACCTTAGGGTTATATCGCCACCTTTAGGAGAGGACTAGGCAGAACATAGAAAAAAAATAAGCACAGTACCGCCCAGGGGGCGGTCCTACTGGCAATAACCCCTCACTCTGCTCCCAGCAGCTCAGTTCATCAAAAAGCAGTACAAACATAAATAGGAGGGGTTGGTGCTGCGTCCGTCAATGAACTTCAGAGAAAGCGTCAGAAACCATGAACCAGACCAAGACAGAAGTACAGTAAAATCACACTTGTTTATTAATAAAAATAAAAAGGTAAATAGAGTAAACGTAGTCAAAGCATAGCCATAGTCCAGTAACCGGATCGGGTAGTCAACCAAGCCAGAGTTCAGGAACCGGATCTGGTAATCAGCCAAGCCAGAATTCAGGAACCAGATCGGGGTAATTAGCCAAGCCAGAGTTCAGTAACCAGATCGGGTAATCAGCCAGGCCAGAAGTCAGGGATCCAAGTAGAGGAACAGCAAGCAGGATAAGGAGCCAGAAGGGATGTCAGCAAAGCCAGTCTTTAAACAGGAACACAGGAGATGGTTTCTTGTGATTTGACCAAGGCGAAGGCAGGAATGAAGTGAGCTGGACGTCTTTAAGTAGGCAGGACTGACGAGAAGATCCACAACAGCTGGTTAACTGTGGAGAGAGAAGAGAGCTGGCAATTAGCCGACCGCTGAGTGGCCAGCTCAGAGAAGGAAGGGCTGAGCCAGTCCTGACAGAAAGGGATTTTACAGTAAGTATAAAATATCCCATTTTCTCTTTCGTTCATTGATGGACACAGCACCATAATCTTGACCTTAGGGACGTCCCCAAGCAGTGCAAAAATTGAGGGGTGGGACAGAAAAAATAAACTCCACCCACAACAAAAAGAACTCCCCATCAGAGGAGCCGCAACCTCAGACGACCGCCTGCAAAACCTTGCGGCCGAAGCATGCATCCAAAGATGCGCCCACATAGAAAGTGTGTAGTGACGACAAGGTAGCCGCCTTACACAACTGGGAAACGGACGCTTGATACCGGAAGGCCCAGTAAGCACCAATTGCCCTGGTAGAATGCGCCGTGACGGGAAAGGGAGGCGCCCGCCCCCTTATGGCATAAGCCTGAACAACCATCTGTCTGATCCACCAAGAAATGGTGGCTGACGAGACTGCCAGGCCCTTCTTCGAACCAACCACTGAGACAAACAGAGAGTCCGACCTTCTGAAAGGAGCGGATGCCACCCACCTCCTCACACAGAGAGATGTAGGCCTTCCAGGTGTGATTATAAATCTTCCGGGAAGAAGACTTTCGTGCCCTTAGCATTGTGGAAATTACAGCCCTCGGTCCCTCAGCACCTGGCTTTCGACAGCTACCAAGGAACATCTGCCACCATTCGCACTATGTCGGCATACCAAGGACGTCGAGGCCAGTCTTGGGCAATCAGAATCACTGGTATCCCCTCGGCCTCCACTCTGCACAGCAGACAAGGGAGGAGCCCAGTCTGAGAGGGGGAAAGGCATAAATTAGCCGATAATGCCCCCATAGGGCCACCAACGCATCTGTAGCGTCCGCCCAGGGATCCCTTGACCTGGCCACAAACCTCTGCACCTTCTGATTGAGCCGAGAGGCCAGGAGATCCACATCCGGCATGCCCCACTATAGGCAAATGAGCCAAAATACTTCCGGATGCAGTGACCATTCCCCCTGGCCCAGCAACTGACGACTGAGGTAGTCCACCTGCCAGTTTTCTACGAATGTACACGGCTGACAAAGCCAGCACGCGCTGCTCTGCCCACTGCAGGATGTGGGAGACCTCCAGCACTGCTGCTAAGCTCCTTATCCCTCCCTGATGATTGACATACACCACCGATGTGGCGTTGTCCGTTTGGATCCTGATTGGATGACCCTGCAGCCTCCGCGACCATGTGGAGAGGTACCGCCTGATCGCCTGCAGCTACAGCACATTGATCAATAGGCGGGATCCCTCCTGGGTCCAGCGACCCTGGGCTGACTGGATGCCCAGCTGGTCAGACTGGCGTCCATCGTGATCACCGTCCAAAGAAGGGGAAGGAACAATTTCCCGGACCAAAGGGCCGGGGACCTCAGCCACCAGGGAAGCGAATCCCTGGCTAGATGGCTCACCCGGATTTGACAATCCAGGGATGTCGGAGATTTGTCCCATTTGGACAGGATCTCTTTCTGCAGTACCCAAGTGTGGAATTGAGCATACGGTACCGCCTCGAAGGTGGCTACTATGAGGCCCAGAACTTGCATGCAAAAATGCAGCGACGACCACCTACGGGACATCAGTAACCGCACCGCGGAGTGGAAAGTCTGCAGCTTGCTTGAAGGAAGAAAGACTCTCGCCTTTGAGGAGTCCAGAATCAGCCCCAAGTATTCCAGGTGCTGGGTCGGCAGCAACACCGACTTCTGGAGATCCAACACCCAGCCAAACTCCTGAAGGGTTTGAATGGTGATCGCCACATCCTCCCTTAGTTCTGAGGCAGAAGCTGCTCTCAGGAGGAGATCGTCCAGGTAACCCACAATCGCGATCCCTCGTTGTCTCAGCAATGCCAGGATCGGAGCCAGCACCTTGGTGAGGACCCTTGCAGCCGACGCTAAGCCAAAGGGAAGAGCTACAAATTGGTAGTGCGCGTTCCCGACCGCAAATCGCAGGAACCTCTGGTGTCTGACACATATGGGGACATGCAAGTATGCGTCCCTGATGCCCAGGGACGCCAGGAAATCCCCCTGATTAAGTGCAGCGACCATGGAACGAACCGATTCCATCCTGAACCTCTGAACCTTCAAAACAATTGAGGGCCTTGAGATGCCGGACCGGAGGAACCCCTTCCTTCTTCGGGATTACAAACAGATTGGAGTAGAATCCCTGGAACATTTTCGACGTCGGTACAGGCACTACCACCCCACGCAGTAGCAAGTCCTGTACTGCGCCCAACAGGGCCTCCTGATGAGACAGAAGGAGATGAAGATTGGAGGGAAAAAACCCATCTGGTGGACAAAAAAGAAACTCTATCTTGTAGCCTGACGAAACCAGCTCGCAGACCCACTGGTTGAAAAAAAGAGAAGTCCACCGGTCTGCAAACTCCCAAAGGCGACCCCCCACCCGAAAGCTGAGCGGGGGTGAACCTTCATGCGGTAGCTGATTTGTTCGCAGGCTTATTAGACTTGCGATACCAGGGACGCTTTTGTCCCTCAGCGGGCACCCTGTTGGACTGGGAATGCTTACCCGCAGAAATGGGCGGACGAAAAAAACGCTTCTGAGCGGAAAAAGAGGGCCCCTGCCTACAGCGTGGCTCCTTACCCTTTCTGGACTGTTGGAGTAAAGTACTCTTTCCCCCAGTAACATCTTTAACCACTTCAGCCCCGGAAGGATTTACCCCTTCCTGACCAGAGCACTTTTTACAATTTGGCACTGCGTCGCTTTAACTGCTAATTGCGCGGTCATGCAATGCTGTACCCAAACGAAATTTGCGTCCTTTTCTTCCCACAAATAGAGCTTTCTTTTGATGGTATTTGATCACCTCTGCCGTTTTTATTTTTTGCGCTATACACGGAAAAAGACCGAAAATTTTGAAAAAAATTGATATTTTCTACTTTTTGTTCTAAAAAAAATCTAATAAACTCAATTTTAGTCATACATTTAGGCCAAAATGTATTCGGCCACATGTCTTTGGTAAAAAAAATGTCAATAAGTGTATATTTATTGGTTTGCGCAAAAGTTATAGCGCCTACAAACTAGGGTACATTTTCTGGAATTTACACAGCCTTTAATTTATGACTGCCTATGTCGTTTCTTGAGGTGCTAAAATGGCAGGGCAGTACAAACCCACCCCAAATGACCCCATTTTGGAAAGTAGACACCCCAAGGAAATTGCTGAGAGGCATGTTGAGCCCATTGAATATTAATTTTTTTTGTCCCAAGTGATTGAATAATGACAAAAAAAAAAAAAAAATTACAAAAAGTTGTCACTAAATGATATATTGCTCACACAGGCCATGGGCATATGTGGAATTGCACCCCAAAATACATTTAGCTGCTTCTCCTGAGTACGGGGATACCACATGTGTGGGACTTTTTGGGAGCCTAGCCGCGTACGGGGCCCCGAAAACCAATCACTGCCTTCAGGATTTCTAAGGGCGTACATTTTTGATTTTACTCCTCACTACCTATCACAGTTTTGAATGCCATAAAATGCCCAGATGGCATAATCCCCCCCCAAATGACCCCATTTTGGAAAGTAGACACCCCAAGCTATTTGCTTTGAGGCATGTTGAGTCCATGGAATGTTTTATATTTTGACACAAGTTGCGGGAAAGTGACAAATTTTTTTTTTTTTTTTTGCACAAAGTTGTCACTTAATGATATATTGCTCACACAGGCCATGGGCATATGTGGAATTGCACCCCAAAATACATTTAGCTGCTTCTCCTGAGTATGGGGATACCACATGTGTGGGACTTTTTAGGAGCCTAGCCGCGTACGGGGCCCCGAAAACCAATCACCGCCTTCAGGATTTCTAAGGGCGTGAATTTTTGATTTCACTCTTCACTGCCTATCACAGTTTCGGAGGCCATGGAATGCCCAGGTGGCACAAACCCCCCCCCCAAATGACCCCATTTTGGAAAGTAGACACCCCAAGCTATTTGCTGAGAGGCATGGTGAGTATTTTGCAGCTCTCATTTGTTTTTGAAAATAAAGAAAGACAAGAAAAAAATGTTTTTTTTTTCTTTTTTCAATTTTCAAAACTTTGTGACAAAAAGTGAGGTCTGCAAAATACTCACTATACCTCTCAGCAAATAGCTTTGGGTGTCTACTTTCCAAAATGGGGTCATTTGGGGGTTTTTTTTGCCACCTGGGCATTCCATGGCCTCCGAAACTGTGATAGGCAGTGAAGAGTGAAATCAAAAATTTACGCCCTTAGAAAGCCTGAAGGCGGTGCTTGGTTTTCGGGGTCCCGTGCGCGGCTAGGCTCCTAAAAAGTCCCACACATGTGGTATCCCCGTACTCAGGAGAAGCAACAGAATGTATTTTGAGGTGTAATTTTACATATTCCCATGGCATGTTTGAGCAATATATCATTTAGTGACAACTTTGTGCAAAAAAAAAAAAAAATGGTCTCTTTCCCGCAACTTGTGTCACAATATAAAATATTCCATGGACTCGACATGCCTCTCAGCAAATAGCTTGGGGTGTCTACTTTCCAAAATGGGGTCATTTGGGGGGGTTTGAACTGTCCTTTGCATTTTATGCACAACATTTAGAAGCTTATGTCACACATCACCCACTCTTCTAACCACTTGAAGACAAAGCCCTTTCTGACACTTTTTGATTACATGAAAAAATTATTTTTTTTTGCAAGAAAATTACTTTGAACCCCCACACATTATATATTTTTTTAAAGCAAATGCCCTACAGATTAAAATGGTGGGTGTTTCATTTTTTTTTTTCACACAGTATTTGCGCAGCGATTTTTCAAACGCATTTTTTGGGGAAAAAACACACTTTTTAAAATTTTAATGCACTATATTGCCCAAATGTTTGATGAAATAAAAAAGATGATCTTAGGCCGAGTACATGGATACCAAACATGACATGCTTTAAAATTGCGCACAAACGTGCAGTGGCGACAAACTAAATACATTTTTAAAAGCCTTTAAAAGCCTTTACAGGTTACCACTTTAGATTTACAGAGGAGGACTACTGCTAAAATTACTGCCCTCGATCTGACCTTCGCGGTGATACCTCACATGCATGGTGCAATTGCTGTTTACATTTGACGCCAGACCGACGCTTGCGTTCGCCTTAGCGCGAGAGCAGGGGGGACAGGGGTGCTTTTTTTTTTTTTTTTTCTTTTTTTGCTTTTTTATCTTATTTTTAAACTGTTCCTTTCATTTTTTTTTTTAAATCATTTTTATTGTTATCTCAGGGAATGTAAATATCCCCTATCATAGCAATAGGTGGTGACAGGTACTCTTTTTTGAAAAAATTGGGGTCTATTAGACCCTAGATTTCTCCTCTGCCCTCAAAGCATCTGACCACACCAAGATCGGTGTGATAAAATGCTTTCCCAATTTCCCAATGGCGCTGTTTACTTCCAGCAAAATCTAAGTCATAAAATGCTCGTAGATTCCGGTTTCTTAGGCCATAGAGATGTTTGGAGCCACTCTGGTCTCTGATCAGCTCTATGGTCAGCTGGCTGAATCACCGGCTGCATTCTCAGGTTCCCTGTTGAGACAGGAGAGCCAGAGAAAAACACGGAAGACGGTGGGGGGGGGGCATTCCCTCCCACTGCTTGTAAAAGCAGTCTAGAGGCTAATTAGCCGCTAGGATTGCTTTTACATGAAAGCCGACCGCTGGCTGAAAAGAATGATACCAAGATGATACCTAAACCTGCAGGCATCATTCTGGTATACCCACTCAAAGTCGTGAATGGCGTACCTGAAGATAAAAAAATGGTTAACAGTAAACGGTAAAGTATAAAAAATTGCAGACCTGAAAAACAAACATGATAAAACATATTAACAATAAAACATTGCAGAATAGAATACAGTAAAAAAGAGCAGAACAATAGAGAGAGAATAGAGAGAGAGAGAGAGAACAATAAAACGACAACTATTTTTTATTATTTTATATTTTTGTATGTTTTTTTTTTTTTGTTTTTTTTTTTTTACACTTTTTTTTGTAACTAACTTTTATAACTGTAACCGGTTCCAGGTTCGGGTCTCTCAAAATGTGATGGCATCTTGGGAGACCCTGTGAAAGTGTGCCTAGCCTGTGCAGTGCTGTACCCTACGCTAATACTCAACTAGTGTATGGTAGCATTCAAAACATTCACCAATGCAAAGACCAGGATTGTCAGGACAGGAGGGACAATAATAGCGGGTGTCACACCTATATCCGCGCTTGCTGCAGACACGACATCTTTTTTGGGGGGGTTCGTTGGGTAGGGGTACTCGGGAGGACATAAAGAAAATGAATCTCATGCAGCCGACTGCATTTGGTTGGGGATGTGAATGGGGGAAGTACGGGCGCTGCAGAAGTGGTGGGTTCCCAATTAGGATTGGCGAATGCAGCAGGAAGGGCACTATGGGCACGACGGGCCTGTGTTTGTCTTTTTGGTGGCAGCGGGACACTACTTGTGCTTGCCACCTCACCAGCTTGAACTGCACTTATGGGACTCGCCACGTCACCAAGTGTTACTGCAGTGCTGGTTTGACTACGACCGGGGTGTACTAGGCCGCTGGTGCTTGCCAGTTCACCAAAACGTTACCAAAAAAACTGTTAGCGATCGCAGGGATCAGGCCTGACTCTGCGAACGCTGCAGTTATGTGTTTAGTGTTTTGTAAGTGACAGTGATCGATCGATACTGCACTTGGGTGGGCTGGGCTGGGCTGGGCGGAGGGGCAAAACGCAGGTGCTAGCAGGTATCTGGGCTGATCCCACTAACACTGCGTTTTTGGGAACCCTAAACTGCTGGGGACGCTAGCATAGATCTGATCGGATCAGGTATTGATCTGATCAGATACTATACCACTAAGGGAGGTGTACGGCGCGTGTGTGGGTGTTAGCGGTACTGGCGCTAACCTGACGCTGCCTGGGGCTGGTGCTTGCCAGTTCACCAAAACGCTACCAAAAAAACTGTTAGCGATCGCAGGGATCAGGCCTGACTCTGCGAATGCTGCAGTTATGCGTTTAGTGTTTTGTAAGTGACAGTGATCGATCGATACTGCACTTGGGTGGGCTGGGCTGGGCGGAGGGGCAAAACGCAGGTGCTAGCAGGTATCTGGGCTGATCCTGCTAACACTGCGTTTTTGGGAACCCTAAACTGCTGGGGACGCTAGTATAGATCTGATCGGATCAGGTATTGATCTGATCAGATACTATACCACTAAGGGAGGTGTACGGTGCGTGCGTGGGTGTTAGCGCGACTGGCGCTAACCTGACGCTGCCTGGGGCTGGTGCTTGCCAGTTCACCAAAACGCTACCAAAAAAACTGTTAGCGATCGCAGGGATCAGGCCTGACTCTGCGAACGCTGCAGTTATGTGTTTAGTGTTTTGTAAGTGACAGTGATCGATCGATACTGCACTTGGGTGGGCTGGGCTGGGCGGAGGGGCAAAACGCAGGTGCTAGCAGGTATCTGGGCTGATACCTCTAACACTGCGTTTTTGGGAACCCTAAACTGCTGGGGACGCTAGTATAGATCTGATCGGATCAGATATTGATCCGTTCAGATACTATACCACTAAGGGAGGCGTATGCTGCGTGCGTGGGTGTTAGCGGTACTGGCGCTAATCTGACGCTGCCTGGGGCGACGCATATCACCGCCGGGTGATCAGGGGGCTAAATCTTTATTCGGTAATAAACGGCGGGTGCCCTGACACTATAAAAAATAAACCAACTAACCAGGGTCACCCGTAACGGTTATACGGTGATCAGTAGTGAAAGGGTTAACTAGGGGGCAATCAAGGGGTTAAAACATTTATTAGATAGTATATGGGGGTCCCTGATGCTATAAAATGCTGACGTCGAACCTAAATATTTACGTTCCTAACTAGCGTCACCAGCGACACTAATACAGCGATCAGAAAAATGATCGCTTAGTGACACTGGTGACAGGGGGTGATCAAGGGGTTAAAACTTTATTAGGGGGGGTTAGGGGGGTACCCTAGACCTAAAGGGGGGTAACACTCACTGTCCTACCACAGTAACTGTCACTAACTGACACCATGCAGTAATCAGAAAAAAAAATAAAAATACTGCTTGGTGTCAGTGTTACAGGGAGGGGGGAGGGGTGATTGGGGAGGGATCGGGGGGCGATCAGGGGGGGGATCGGGGGTGTTTTGTGTGCCTGGCATGTTCTACTGTTTGTGTGTGTGTGTTGGTGCACTTACATGTCTTCTCTCCTCGGCGCTAGAACGGAAACTGCCGAGCCGAGGAGAGATGACATCACATCCTCTGCCTGTGTGTACTATACACAGGCAGGGGATGTTCCTCATTGGCTGGGAGCGATCGCGAGGGGGGGGCCACGATCGGATGGCCTCCCCCTCGCCTCTCAACGCTCCTAGCCAAATGCCGACCGCCGCTGGCACCGGGGGGGGGGTCCGATCGGACCCCCCGCCCGCGGGAAGGCAATCACGTATGGGTACGTGATTTTGCCTGCCCGTGCCATTCTGCTCACGTATATATGCGTGAGGCGGTCGGCAAGTGGTTAATAATGTCATCCAGAGAGGCGCCAAACAGCCTGCACTTGGAAGGACAATTCCGCCAGCGCTTTCTTATATGTCTGGTCCGCAGACCGATATTTGAGCCAAATCAGCCGACGCAACACTACTGCTGATACCAGAAAGCAAAGGGGCCATATCCAGAGCCGCATCACAAATATACTTAAGGCCGTGCACCAACTGGTCTGCCAGTTCCACACAGACAAGGGAAACCTGCTCCTTCCCCAACTCGCTGTGCAACAACTTAGCCCATTCAGTAAGTGTTTGTGACACCAAAGCCGTGGCTAACACCGGCCGAAGCGCCGACCCCACCACTGTAAACATAGACCTTTTTTCATTTTTTTCAGGAAACTCTCCTCAAAGGGTTAACGCACCGCCAATCGCCTCGGGACTGAAAAGGCATGCTGCGGGCGTTCCCACTCTCTGTAAATAAATTTATCAAAATAAGTCAAGTAGGGAAACACCTTAGCGGTGTGGACCAGCTTGTGGGACCCAAAAGGGACCGACACATCTGCAGATGCCCCAGCCGTATCCTCTATCTTTAAGGTATCCCGCACCGCCGTGATAAGTGCCCCCACTATCGCTTTTTCCTGCGCTGAAACAGACGAGTAAGATTCCTCCTCACTGTCCGAAGGGTCATGGTCCGTAACCTCTGAAGCGTCAGAACAGGGGCCGCCTGCCACCGCGGGAATCAGAGCTTTCCCCCGGAAGATGGGGGGGGAGGGGGCATTTTTTACCCACCTTGTGCCTGCACGCTGCTTCCACCCTGGAAACAAACAGGGGTGTCTAGGGAAGGAAGCGCCAGCATCTGACGCCATGTCTGACCCACTCTGACCCGTCACCACTCGGGACCTAATGTAAGAGACAAAAAATGCCTACCCTCCTAGCTGCCAAAGACTGAGGGGCCCCCCGCAGGACTCACCACCCTGACCAAGGCGTTGTGCTGTGCCATCCTCCCCTCTGCAGGCGTCCAAACCACAAGGCGTTCTGTGTCAGCTTTGCTCTGTTCCTGGCTTAAACAGCCGCCCAGTGCTAGAGAACCAACAGCAAACGTCCCCCATGGCTACAAGAAAATAGCCGCCGGCCACCTCATACAAAAGTGCATGAAACCACCGGCAAAATGGCTGCCGCAGCTACAGGAAATTGGCCACGGCTACAGGAAAATGGCAGTGCCCATTCCCCCTGGATGGCGGTCAAACAAGGGGAGAAAAAAACGGCAGCACCCCCCTATCAGGAACCCAGAGAACACCCAGAGAACCCCGGGGTCAGGTAAGTGTCAAACACCCCCTACGCCCAGCCACGCAGCGCCCCTCAGAAGGAGAGGAGGGAAAGAGGCAGGGAGAGAGGAAAGGGAGAGCAAGAACCCCCCTTAATCGACCCCCCCAGGGAGTGCCCAGCTGCTTCAGCCTGCCTAGACAAGCGGAGCCATACTTACTGCTGGATGCACTCCATGGACAGATCCATCTCCCGCATAGTACAGAGTGGCTGTCGGCCATGGCAACACTGTGACTTGGACAGCAGTAGCCCGGTCATATGTGTACCCCTGAGCATAAAGCTCGCCGGCCGCCATGGATCTCGCCGCGCGGAGCTAAGGTCTGCGCGCGCTCGATGGCCAGGCTGGGGAGACTACCAGGATCTATATTTATCCAGCCTGTCACCCAGCTCGGCTGTTGATTGCAAATCACAGGAAAAAAAGCAAAAAAGCAAAAATTTTCAAAGAACCACTGGTCCCCACAGGGAGCCAAGTCCTTCTCCTAGACTAGGCAGAAAAAATCTGAGCTGCTAGGAGCAGAGTGAGGGGTTATTGCCAGTAGGACAGCCCCCTGGGCGGTACTGTGCTTATTTTATTTTTCTATGTTCTGCCTAGTCCTCTCCTAAAGGTGGCAATATAACCCTAAGGTCAAGATTATGGTGCTGCGTCTGTCAATGAACGAAAGAGAAAATTCAGTTATTTGCGGCAGCTTGCAAAATAGTCAACATACAAGTCCCTTAATGATTTTATACAAATTGCAGTGCAGAACGTGATGGTTTACACTTTAACTGGAGAGCAAGAAATTTAGCTTCTAGTGCTGCAATTTGTGCAATACAGTGTACAGGTTCAACTGTAAAAGCCAGACTGTGCGAGTCATTTTTTTTTGTGTCCTTATCTGGTGATAGGAAAGTTTCCTGTGATCTGGTTCTCACTGTTGGTCTATGCCCAGCATGGTTACCATTAAGGATATTAGATCCACTGGCCTTTAACCAGTTACCGACCACACTATAGTCAAATGATGGCTACAATGCGGCTCGCGCACGCGGGAGTATCCATGACCGCCAGGTCCAGAGGACTAGGCGCATCACGGATCACAGTAAATGGCCACTGACATCGGCCGTTTACCACGTGATCGCTCCGTCAAATGAAATGACAGAGCGATCACTTGCAAACAAACTGGCGTCAAGTCTGGTTTCTCTCTCCCCTCTCTGTACCGATCGGTACAGTGTGAGCAGAGAGGGAGAGATCGGGTGCAGCAGCGCTGTGGGCTGGATCTGTAGTCCCCACAGCGCTGATCTGTGCCCAATGCAGCCTCATCCAGCCAGCCATCCATGCTCAGCCATCCCTCTGTCATACTCATCCAGCCATCCATACTCAGCAATGCTCATCCATCCATCCATGCTCAGCCAACCATACTCAGCAATACTCATCCATCCATCCATGCTCAGCCAACCATACTCAGCAATACTCATCCATCCATCCATGCTCAGTCACCCATACTCAGCAATACTCATCCATCCACCCCCAGCCGTACTCAGCCGTACCCGGCCGTACTCAGCCATACTCAGCAGTACCCGGCCGCACTCAGCCGTACCCAGCCGTACCCAGCTGTACTCAGCCGTACCCATCTGTACTCGGCCATCCCATCCGTACTCAGCCATACTCAACCATATTCAACCATACCCAGCCATACTCATTCATGCTCAGTCATCCCATCCATACTCAGCCATCCACATTTATGGCTCAACCATGCTCAGCCATCCCAGTCCACGGCTCATTCATCCCCATTCATGCTCATCCATGTCACATCAGTTCTCATCCATGCCACTACAGTGCCTCACAAAAGTGTAATAAGTAGTCAAATTAGATTTGAAATGTATGCCCCTAAAACACTTGATGGTGCACCCTGCATGTTGGGCCTCTGTATGTGGCCAGGCTGTAGAAAAGACTCCCACATGTGGTATCGCTGTACTCAGGAGGAGTAGGAGAATCTATTTTGGGGTGTATTTTTGGTATGTACATGCTATGTGTGAAATATTGTATAAATGGACAACTTTGTGCAAAAAAAAAAAATGCGTTTTCATTTTCTTTCCACATTTTCCAAAAACTTGTAGAAAAAAATGACATGTTCAAAAGACTCATTATGCCTCATAGATTATACATGGGGGTGTTTTCTTTCCAAAATTGGGTCATTTTTGGGGGATTTCTATTGTCCTGGTGCTCCAGGGCCTTCAAAAGTGTAAGAGGTAGTCAAGAAATTATGTGTAATTTATGCTCCTAGAACGCCTGAAGGTGCTCCCTCAATGTTGGGCCTCTGTATGTGGCCACGCTGTGTAAAAGTCTCACACATGTGGTATCGCCATACTCAGGAGTAGCAGAATGTGTTTTGGGGGTGTAATTTATGGTATGCATATGCTGTGTGTGAGAAATAACCTGCTAATATGACAATTTTGTGAAAAAAAATTAAAAAATAAAAAAAATCTTGATTTTGCAAAGAATTGTGGGAAAAAATTACAACTTCAAAAAACTCACATACCTCTTATTAAATACCTAGGACTGTCTACTTTCAAAAAAGGGGTCATTTGGGGAGTATTTGTACTTTCCTGACTTGTTAGGGTCTCAAGAAATTAGATAGGCCGTCAGTACTTCAGGTGTGATCAATTTTCAGAGATTGGCACCATAGCTTGTGGACTCTATAACAAAGACCAAATAATATACACCAATTTGGGTTATTTTTACCAAAGATATGTAGCGGTATAAATTTTGTCCAAAATGTATGAAGAAAAATGACTAATTTGCAAAATTTTATAACAGAAACAAAGAAAAGTTCATTTTTTTTAAAGAATGTTCAGTCTTTTTTCTTTTACAGCGCAAAAAATAAAAAAAAAACAGCGGTGATTAAATACCACCAAAAGAAAGCTCTATTTGTGTGAAAAAAAAGGACAAAAATTTCATATAGGTACAGTGTTGCATGACTAAGTAATTTTCATTCAAAATGTGAAAGCACTGAAAGCTTAAAATTGGTCTGTTAGGAAAGGGGTTTAAGTGCCCAGTGTGTTAAACTCCTAGATACACTATATTGTCAAAAGTTTTGGGACACCTGCCTTTACACGTGTACTTGTATCCTAGCCTTTGCAGGTATAACAGCTTCAACTGTTCTGGGAAGGCTATCCAGAAGGTTTAAATTTAAAATGCCTCGACACACTATGTTTCTCATACCCCATTTTAATATTATTATTAAAATTAGTGAAGGCCACAATGACATTCAAGCAAATAGGTGATGTGTGGTACCACAAATGACAAAAAAATGTCATAAACTCTTTAAGAAACATAGAATTATAGAAGAGTGGTGGCGGAAAAAAAAACATGGGCTATCGAGTATGCCTCAATTTTATTTTTTTAATATATATGGGGGTTTTTTCCTTAACTTTTTTCGTCTGAGTATAGGATATACACTATATTGCCATAAGTATTGGGACACCATTCCTTTACACGCACATGAACTTTAATGGCATCCCAGTCTTAGTCCATAGCGTTCAATATTGAGTTGACCCACCCTTTGCAGCTATAACAGCTTCAATTCTTCTGGGAAGGCTGTCTACAAGGTTTTGAAGCATGTCTATGGGAATGTTTGACCATTCTTCCAGAAGCACGTTTATGAGGTCAGGCACTGATGTTGGATGAGAAGGCCTGGCTCGCAGTCACATAGTTACATAGTTAGTAAGGTTGAATAAAGACACCAGACCATCCTGAGTGAGTGTGGGTGCGCATCCACAATCATCCCTATTTTTATTTAAGGCATCCATACGGCACCGCCAATTCATGCAGCACTTCCGCACATACATCGTACACCCACATCGGTCCCCACCCCCAAGGAGCCCACAATCCAAGGTCCCCAACCCACACCCATATACCAGGGCCAATCTTGAACAAAAGCCAATTAACCTATCAGCATGTCTTTGGAGTGTGGGAGGAAACCGGAGTACCCGGAGGAAACCCATGCAGACACAGTGGGAACATGCAAACTCCAGGCAGGTAGTGTCATGGTTGGGATTCGAACCAGCGACCCTTTTTACTGCTAGGCAAGAGTGCTAACCACTACACCATTGTGCTGCCCTGCAAAGTGTCTCAACTCTAATTCATCCCAAAGGTGTTCTATTGGGTTGAGGTCAGGACTCTGTGCAGAATGATAAGGCTACCCTATAAAAGGCTGCAGGTGCTGGAACTAGAAACTGGAAAGAGACATTTTTAAACTTTGCATATACATGTATTAATTTTTGTTCTCTTTACCAATGCATTGGGTACCATACTAACTGCCAAGTACTCCCATTCCTTAAACTCTAATAAGACTTGTGTTGGCAGATGCAGTTAGCTTGCCTGCCACTGGATAGCTCTGTTAAGTGGTAATTGGGTGTTATCTCACCTTTTATAGATAGCCCTTGTCTGGAGTTACTGCCCATATAAATGGCATTGTGGGATAGGCCTGCTTAGACAATGGGGCATAGGAGACAAACACCCCAGAGTTGCTATGATGTTGTCTCCTGCAGTATTGACTGGAAGGGCTCTTTGCAGGGCAGAAGTCCCAGGCAGGGTGGTACAGACCATAGGAGGCCAGCACAGAATCCTCTTATGTGAGTAGTGGTGAAAGTCTGGGAATGAGTACACCATCTGGGAGTGTGCTTGGCTGAGCAGAGCTAAAGGAAACTAAGTAAACTAAAGGAAGCACTATCATCCCACTAAACCCTAAACTGTGGGTACTGTGATTTGGTAATTGAAGCTAAATGCTGTGGACTTAGTATACATAGGGAAGTATTCCCAACTCTGTGGTGCTCCCAAGGATAGGAATGGAGGTGTGGAGGAAGAGGGCCTTAATATGTGCTTGCGTTCTGCACAGAAATGCCAACTCCTATGTTTGGTGTGCCAATCTAAAGCATTCTGTTTGTGTGTCAACTGTGATGTCAGATGTCATGGAAATCTTTGTGAAGCTACAGTAAAGTGCAGAAAATGCATTTACGTGTAGACATTCCCTGGTTCTCAAATATTGAGGTTTTAGGCTAGAGATGTTGAGAGCATGCCTATGGCCAAGAGTATAACACAATATGGCAGAGAGTTTCATCAACAAGAGGTGGGTGGTTGTTCTAACCAAGAGGATGCAGGCCAGGGACTTACACAATTTGGTGCCACAACTGTCAAATTGTGGTTCCTATTGTCTATCTGTAGGCCAGGCCCTTGCAGCCAGAACGGGATGTACAGGGACACAGGGGTCTCCTCTATATCCTTATATAAGGATATAGAGGAAACCCCTCAAGTTTTGAAAAAAAAGGCTTGATGATCTGATCCATAGAGCCATTTCATATAACGGGGGGACCCATGGCGCAAACAGCATCTTTAATTAAGTATTCTTGTCATATTTTCTTTATCTTTATCTGTCAGTACTTTTAATAAATGTTATACTTTTAGGTATTTGTGTAATCTCTCTTTGCACATATCGAACACAACCCCAAAAACGTGACAAAACACATGGTACCAGAAGTGCGGTGTTTGATTTGTGTAAACTAGAGACACAAATATGATGCAGAATTGTGCTAGATTGTTTGAGCTGTGTTCTTGTATTATAATTTATAACACGTTCAGCATAGAAAATGTATCAAATACTTAGCTGGTTTAATTCAGATGCCTGTAGTTGATCAGGCGAAGCGAGCCTATTCTTGTTTTAGTGCCCATGACTGGACACCATTGCTTGCGATTTTGTTTTAGTTTACTAAATTGGGTGATAGACTGGTGATGTACAAGGTAATGGTTGTATTGTCAGGAAGCCTTAATTTGTAATAGTATTAGCATTGGTCTTTGGACTGTAGAAGTTTCAGAGCAATGAGCTATTTTAGATTTGAAAACAATGAGCTTGACTCTCAGATTGTTACTGCAGTAATGTAAGATATGTGTGTATGTCCGAATTGTTCGTAGCTAGCTAATGCTAAAGGACATGGTACTTGTATGAAGACATGATGAATGCATGTTTTGTCTGCAGTAAATGTAACAATGTTACCTGAATTAAGATAGAATGGTAAGGGTAAGTACTGATCACTTGTAAAATAAGTCTTGCTACTTATGTTTGAGGATCTATGTGAGTTTAACATTGGAAGAGTTAAGTAATCAAATATAGGTGAAAGTTCTGTAGAGTTGTACGTGAGAAAAGTGAGAAATAGAAGGGTTATACTGTAAGTACTGAAACTGAGAAAATTAAATATGAGAAACGTGAGCCTTTGTATGTTTACTGGAAAAAATCATTTGCAGCAGAGATGGTTGACCCCTCCCTTCCTTTTCCTTCGTTTTTTGGGTAAAAAGAGAGAAAGTCTGTAGCTATAGAGACTGCTTGTGTCTAACTTTGTGAGACAGACGGACAGTTTGCAGTCATTCCACCCTTTTAACCCCTCAAAAGGAAACCTGTCTTTAAAAAAGGACAGTTCTGAACATCTAAGGCTGCTTTCACACTGAGGCACTTTACAGTAGCTATCACGCTAAAAATAGCACCTGTAAAGAGCCTCTCCTCTCATTCCAGTGTGAAAGCCCGAGTGCTTTCACACTGGATCGGTGCGCTGGCAGGATGCCAAAAAAAGTCCTGCAAGCCGCATCTTTGCAGTGCTGTAGGAGCAGTGTATACACCGCTCCTAAAGCGCCCCTGCCCATTGAAATCAATGGGCAACGCCACCGAACCGCCAGCAAAGAGCCTCGGCAGCGGCGCTTTGCCGGCGGTATGTAACCCTTTTTCGGCCACTAGCGGGGGTTAAAAGTGCCCTGCTAGTGGCCACAAACTTCTGCAAAAACTACGGTAAAGCGCCACTAAAAATAGCGGCGCTTTACCGCCGACGCCCCCAATGCCCCAGTGTGAAAGTAGCCTTAGATATTAGTAAGGGCGTGGCCAAGTCAGGCATGTAACCGGATAAGCTTCACGGAGCTCCCTGCTAGTACCCCTTTCACCGATCCTGACTACGGCCGTCAATCTGGATGACACAGCAGTGGGAAGAAAGAAGGGGCAGCCCTGGAGACTCAAACATGGTGCAGCCGCAGCCATACTCCCAGGAACACCACAACACACAGTCAAACAGAAGGAAACAGGCAGCAGAGCGGGTAAGACCAACCACAAGGATGCCCCTATAGACATGTTGTAATGTGCTCAAAAGCTTTCTGAGGCACAGGGGCAAGGCTCTTCCATGGACATGGAGGAAGACACTGACCCCCAGCAGGATATGGACTGTGCACATGGGGCTGAACCTGACCATATATCTCTCCCAGATAGTGACTAGCAGGCAGGCACAGAGGAGCTTACCAGTGAAGGTAGAGGGTTGGGACCCCACCGAGTTTGTCGAGAAGTGGCTGTTGAAAATCTTTGGAAAGGAGGCTTTTACATTGTTTGTGGTGGAAAGGGCACAGCGCACTCCTACGAGGGCCCTTCCAGGCAATGCACCCAGACCATTTTTGCTGCACATTCTACACTATCCAGACAGGGAGAAAATTCTATGACTGGTGAGGGAGAAATCTACTATACACTATGTTAGGATATTACTTTAACCTATAACTAGTCCCGACTATCACCTTATTATCGTCTAATTACATTACCTTATTGCTGGTGTTCTGACGAGAAGTGTCCTTCTATCGGATAGTGTCCACCCCGTACTGCGCAGGCACATCGCTTGCGCAGTACGGAGGACAAGGAGACGCCAAAAGTGTCCGAAGTTGATCAGCTGACCATCGGCTGTACACGGCGCTTGGGCATTTAATAGTGAAGGCTTTGTAACAGGGCCCCTCGTGGGCTTGCTTTGCTTGCCACGCTTCGGGCACGGCCTCACTGCGTTCGGCAACTTTTTATTCTAACTCTATGTCCACTTGGATAGTGGGGCATGAACCTGGACATGGGGCACAATAAGTGCGCAGGCGCCGTGTACAGCCGACGATCAGCTGTTGAACTTCGGAGACTTTCGGCGTCTCGTTTGTCCTCCGTACTGCACCTGCGCAGTACACTATGTGCATGGGGGACAGTATCCGATGGGGGACAGTATTCGACAAGACACCGGCATCACTCCATTAGCCTCATCTGCACAGGAAACAGTGTATACAAAAGTGACTCAACACAGATTAATTCTACACACTGTTCATTTGTTTTTAGCTTGTATAGGATCTTAAATACACAGGATGAGATGCACATTATTATTATTTTCCACCAATAAGGGGTACATGTTCAAATGACATGTTTCCTTTACTTATTCAATTAACCAATTATATCTTTTTATATCTGTAGCTAAGCAAACTATTATGTCACTTAGAATGAATAAAAAAAAAAACTATGATTTCCTGTCAGTCCAGACACATTGTCTGGTTACATATGCAAGTTCCTCATATCGAGTTTCAATTTCAACACAAGCTTACTTGTTAAGCAATAATATATTTAGAGTGTTACTATACCCAGTAATATGAAAATAGTCTGCCCCCCCCCAGTGCCCACAGCTTATAAATATTCTTTTTACATTAAAATACTGCCACTATATACCTTTTTGGCTGATCTGTATACCACGGTCAGTGATAAACTGCACAATTTCTCTTCAGGATTTGTTGGCCTTTACACTAGATAAACCAGCTGCTCCCTTTTTTGTCTTGGGGGACTTTAATCATATTTTAAATTCTGCTCTGGATAGACACCCCCCCTCATAACCCAGGCTCTCAATTCCAAGGTAATTCTTTACACTGCTTTTTGAAAGGAAATGAATTGGGTGGATGTATGGTGAATAAAACACCCCACAATTATCCAATTCTGCTACTCTAATGCCGCGTACACACGCTCGGAATTTCCGACAACAAATGTTCAATGTGAGCTTGTTGTCGGAAAATCCGACAGTGTGTATGCTCCATCGGACATTTGCTGTCGGAATTTCTGACAACAAATGTTTGAGAGCTGGTTCTCAAATTTTCCGACAACAAAACTTGTTGTCGGAAATTCCGAGAGTGTGTATACAATTCCGATGCACAAAATTCCACGCATGCTCGGAATCAAGCTGAAGAGCCACACTGGCTATTGAACTTAATTTTTCTTGGCTTGTCATATGTCACTGCGTTCTTGACGTTCGGAATTTCCGACAACATTTGTGTGACTGTGTGTATGCAAGACAAGTTTGAGCCAACATCCGTCGGAAAAAAAATCCACGATTTTGTTGTTGGAATGTTCGATCATGTGTACATGGCATTAGACTAATGGGTCCCGTTTAGACCTCTGGGGCCGGCGCTGTGTTCAGTAATATTGTGAGATTTTTATATGAATTTTTGTGTTCCCCATATCGTATGTGATGCACTTTGTCCCCATCAATCATTATATATTCACGCCCACTGACTCCGCCCCTTGTCCCACTATTTAAGACTGCTCCCTTATCCCATTCTTTATGCTTGAAAAAGGAGCACGGCTGCCACACCACTCGCAGCACAAAAGTGTTTACTATTTATTCAGAGGCGCCCCTCTCCATGTTTTTCTCAGCTCTTTCAGAAAATGTATGGTTTGGGGGGGTCTCTTACAAATTCTGAAAGCTGTAAGTGAAAAAGGAAAACCTCCAGATTTTTAAAGAAATTTTGGCGTACGTCTGATTTTCACTATTTTTAAAATTTACAAATATTTGGTATTTATTAACTCAATATAGGTTAAGCTTTTATATTTAGTAGGAATTTAGCAGGAATTTTGTAAAGTTTGCTGTGTTTATATCTGCTAATAATGATTTTAGTGTATTTTTAGCAAAAATATTTTCTTTGGTAAACATTTGCGCAAATATCATGGGGCTTTAAAAATCAGTAGCACCTTCTTTTTATTCTAATGATCCTATGCTTTCAGAAAATATATGGTTTAGGGGGTCATTAACAAACTGAAAGCTGTAAGGGAACAATGAAAAACTTGGTGGTTATTTACATTTTTTGCATACTTTCAGTTTTCACCATTTTGCAAAAAGGCGTAATTTAAAAATGACAAATATTTGTTGTTTATTAACTCAATACAGGTTAAGTGTTTATATTTAGTAGGAATTTTGTAAAATGTACTGTGTTTTTATCTGCTACTAATTTTAGTGTATTTTTAACGAAAATATTGTTTTGATAAACATTTGCGCAAATATCATTGTGCCCTAAAAATCAGTAGCACCTTATTTGTATTCTACTGGTCATGTGCTTTCAGAAAATATTTGGTTTGGGGAGTCTTTAACAAACTCTGAAAGCTGTAAGGAAAAAATAAAAAAGCAATGGAAAAATTGCAAAAATGGCCTGGCCACCTGAGTGTAAAAATGGAGCACAGGGCCTGGCAGCAAAAGGGTTAAGTGCTATTTACGTAGCGTTTTCATATCTGCAGTCAATGCATTTGAAACAGAATCCAAAAACCATGAAAAGCTTTTAACCCAACATGTCCAGTATTGTGAGAAAGTATATATAGCACAATCCACTGATGAGTCTAGATTGGTTAGAAGCACAGGATGCCTTGACACGACAGATTTATTCTAAAGCTGAAAAAGGGGATTTTTCTCCAAGGTAACCTTTTATGAGGAGGGGGAACAGACTGGTCGCTTGCTAAATAGTAAATGTCTGTGGCCGGCATGTTATCAGGAACCATGAATCAGACCGAGACAGAAGTAAAGTTAAATCACACTTGTTTAATAATAATAAAAATAAGGTAAACAGAGTAAGCGTAGTCAAAACAAGCGAGAGTTCAGTAACCGGATCGGGTAGTCAGTCAAGCAAATGTCAGAGAGCCAGAGATAAACGTAGTAGTACAGCAAGAAGGATCAGGAGCAGAAGGAACATCAGCCAAGCAAGTCTTCAACAGGAACGCAGGAGAAAGTCTGTGATGTTGACAAAGGCAAAGGCAGAGACATCAAGTGAGCTGGACAGCTTTAAGTATGCAGGACTGACGAGCAGAATCAACAACAGCTGAGTAACTGTGGAGAGAAATGGGAGCTGGCAATTAGCTGGCCAGCTCAGAGAAGGAAGGGCTGAGCCCAGCCCTGAGACATGTGGATCAAAGCAGACGTGCTTTACTGGAGCTCCGATCCTGATAACCCTCTACCAGCAGTTTCCAGCCCTCGTTCTCCGCTCTTCTGACCACCCGCTGGACCCTGGTCACCCCAGGATCTTAATCATCAGCTTTGCTCCGCTTGGTTGGGTCCACCTAAGACCAGCTCCACACAGTCTGACTCCAGCTCTCTCCACGTTTCTCAGCAGGCGGCCATTTTGACCATGCACTTGCCTGCCACCATCATGTCTGCCAGTACACAGACCACAGAGGAGACAGTGGACGCGGCTTAACCCTCTGGAGCAGACATCCTGGCGGCAATAGCTGAATGGAAGGAGTCCCTCACAGCCAAGATTGATTATGTGGCAATAGACATCAGTCTCATTCGCCAGGACCTTGACAAATTTTGCGCCCGAGTCTCGGAGGTGGAGGACCAGGTCTACACCATTGAAGACGTGGTTCCGTCGAACTCCAGGGACCTCCGAGCCCTACAGCTTCATGTACAGGCATTACATGAAAGGGCCATAGACACTGAAAACGGACTTTGATGGAACAACATCCTGGGCCTCCCGGAAAGGGCAGAA
Source organism: Aquarana catesbeiana (assembly GCF_042186555.1). Classification (NCBI taxonomy): domain Eukaryota; kingdom Metazoa; phylum Chordata; class Amphibia; order Anura; family Ranidae; genus Aquarana; species Aquarana catesbeiana. The sequence goes on along the minus strand of NC_133324.1, from coordinate 536,919,332 downwards.
GGCACTAGGCCCACGGAATTTACTGAACGCCTCCTGACTGATCTGTTCTGCCTAACCAACCTGCCACCAACGTTCGTGGTGGAGCACGCCCACAGGGTCCCACCGATCCCACCCAAACCTGGGGCCCCACCGTGACCTTTTCTTTACTGTTTCCTCAATTACCAAGACCAGGATCGTATCCTAGCTGCAGCCCGGGTCAAACCTGACATACAGTATGAGAACACCAAGCTGCTATTTTTCCCTGATTTTTCCCAGGAAATACAGCAAAGGCGTAAATCCTTTACAGAAGTGCGCAAGAGGCTTAGAGAAAAGGGCATCCATTTCAGCCTCCTCTACCCAAGCAGACTGTGGATTACAAATGGCAACCGTACACGCTTCTATAACCCTGAAGCTGCATCAGCCTGGCTGGATATTCGCTGAGACCCACTCTGCATTTAAACTAATTTGCTGAACTTCCTTCAGGCTCCAGGATACCAGCTAAGTACAGTACTGTATCTGCTTCTTCTGTATGCCCCACTTGTTTTGGAGAACACAACGTCCTTCTTTATTCTGTGCCTCACCTTTCATGTTAATGGAAATGACTTTTCCAGGTTGTGCTGGAACTTTCCTCCTATTTCTGCTCACCATTATCTCGACCTACCCTCCTGTTATTGTAGCTCCAGTGTCTCCCTCATGGAACTTTCTTGCTCCTACCGTACAATTTCCCTACCGAGTAATTTTCCCCCTTGCTCTGGATTCCACTACTGCTGGGTGGCAGCCCCCTCCCCGATACCAGATCCTTGATTTCCACCTGTTTCACTTACCAGAGGACTTCCTCAGTTTTAAGGGCATAGCACTGAACTATTACCTGTTATTGTTCTAGCTTTGGGCATAGGCCTGTTCTGGTAGCTCTCGAGTTTTAGGGATGCCACCAGGCAAGGGCAGGGATGACACTCAGTTGTCACGATGGGTACAGTTTATAGTTTATGCATATGTTTTTTTGTTTATTTTGTTTGTTTCTGGTTGTGATTTTACATGGTACCGGCTCTCTGGGTTTTTGGTGCTCCTGAGATGTACTTTCAGGCCAACCGCACTTTCCTTTACCTCCATCTATCTTAACACGCTTGATGGCTGCACGTGATATCCCTAGCTTCAATACACTGTCCTGGAATGTTTGAGGGCTCAATTCCAAATTTAACCTCTTCCAGCCGAGCGTACGCAGATGTGCATACTCGGCTTTCCGGGGTTATACCGGGATGATGCCCGCAGCTGCAGGCATCATCCCAGTACCATGTTGTAGAGCGGGCGATTGGCTATCCATGTATAACAACCGATGTGGCTAAAAGCCGCATACATCTCTAACTTGACGCGTTTCGCAAGCTCTCCTCGCATCATCAGGGGCTGATGTGTATATTTGATGTCTGTAACAACAAGTAAAAAAGTATATTGGAGTATAGGTTATGATTGGACAAAAGCATGAAGCCAGAACTAGTGATCCCATACTCACTTGTCAGGAGATTGGTTCCAAGGGCTGATCCCAAGCAAGGGTAAGCGGAAAACATCTCCCCCGGGAGCTGAAGGGGCGAAGACCAAAGCGTAGAAGACCGAGGTCAGACGTACGGTAGGCATGGCAAACAGATGGAAGAAAGGAGGGGAGGATTGGACCCAAATGTCACCCATGATTGTTGCAGGGCGTACCCACTATAATATATAATTATATGCTATAATTATAGTGAGTACGCCCTGAAACAACCATGGGTGACATTTGGGTCCAATCCTCCCCTGCTTTTTTCCATCTGTTTGCCATTCATGCCCTACGTCTGACCTCGGTCCTCTACGATTTGGTCTTCACCCTTCAGCTCCCGGGGGAGATGTTTTCCGCTTACCCTTGCTTGGGATCAGCCCCTGGAGCCAATCTCCTGACAAGTGAGTATGGGATCACTAGTTCTGGCTTCATGCTTTTGTCCAATCATAACCTATACTCCAATATACTTTTTTACTTGTTGTTACAGACATCAGATATACATATCAGCCCCTGATGATGCGAGGAGAGCTCGCGAAATGCGTAAAGTTAGAGATGTATCATGTATATCTGTACTCAGAATACTTTGATGTTATGTCACTACGGCTATGTTTTTAGGACCATCATGTCATGCTGCTGTTCTTATGAATTTGTCACTTATGTTTATGACCTGTATTGGATGATAATGATTCTAATAAACTTTGTTATTTTTTCACACTATCACATTTTATTTACCTGTGATCATCATGGACACTTCATTCAAAGTCCCATGGGCTAATTTTTTTTTTGTGCAATATAGGGATGGAGGTGTTTCATGTCAGGGAGCAGCTTTCAGACTTTCTTTTTTCCTCTTGGCTACTGGCTATGAACTTCCTTATTCTAGTCCGGTCGTACGTCATCGTGTTCGAATCAGTCGGACTTTGGTGTGATCGTGTGTAGGCAAGTCCGTTGCATCGGAACTCCATCGGAACACTGTTGAAAGTCCATCAAAAAGTCCTTCGGAGTTCAGTCTGTCGAAAGTCCGCTCGTGTGTACACGGCATTACGCTGATTTGGCAGACACCATCCCGCATCGCCTTGCAGAGTATTGGGACCTCAAGGCAGGGCCCTCCTCTCCAGAAACCTCCTGGGATGCCTTCAAGGCATTTACCAGGGGACAGTACATTTCATCTATTGCTGGGATCCGTAGAGAATAAGCTGCTACCACGACTGCCCTGCAGGATGCTGTGAAGACCCAGACAGAAACTTATGCTGCCAATCCCTCTGACACCCACTTTGACTCCCTCAATGCGGTGAAGCGTGAGCTTCATCTCCACTTTGCTTAGTTTACCAGATTAGACCTATACCGGAATAAACAGAGCTTTTTCGAACAGGGAGACCACAACGGTCGCCTTCTGGCGATGTTGGTACAACATGACCACCCCCTGAAAGTAACACCTAGCATTGTGACCCCTTCAGGGGAGTCGGTCTCTTCTTTGCCAGCTATACTAGATACTTTCAGAAATTATTATTGCTCCCTCTATACCTCCGTGCTGCCTTTGGATTTTAAGCCCTAGGACCTTGCGGCCTGGCTAGACCCACTATCACTCGGCTGGCTTTCAGATGCGGACAGAGAGGCCTTAGTGAAATCGATAACCCCAGAGGAGGTTTTGGTGTCAATTGGGTCCTTTCCTGCTGGGAAATCCCCGAGCCCTGATGGCCTCCCCATGGAATTTTACAAGACACATGGGGCTCTACTTGCCCCCATACTGGCCCAGCTATACTCCCAGTGTTTGGCTGATGGTGCCCTCCCGGCCTCCATGAGCTATGCCCATTTTGTATTGATATACAAAGCTTCAAAAGACCCTACTTCATGTACCTCATACAGGCCAATTGCTCTTCTCAACACAGATTTCAAAATCCTTACTAAACTGCTAACCACGAGATTGCAGCCCTTATTACCAACCATCATTGAGACTGACCAAACTGGCTTTATGGTTCACCGAGTAACGAACGTTAACTTAAGAAGACTGTTTACCAACATACATGCCCCACATCTCAATGAGGGTTCTATGGTGGTGGCCTCCCTGGACATCGAAAAGGCTTGGAGTGGCCCTTTCTTTGGGAGGTACTGCGTAGAATAGGGTTCCCCTTGATATTCATTAAATGGTTGCAAATACTGTATAAAAATCCCACGTCAGCTATTAAGATGGGGGGACCCTCAGGAGAGTTGCTCTCTTTCTCCAGCTTTATTTACAATCATGATAGAGCCAGTAGCAGAGGCCATTCACATTTCTCTACATATCAAAGGGCTGCATGTTGGATGGCTGGAGGAGAGGGTGGCCCTGTATGCAGACGACCTGCAGACGACTACTTTTACTTAATGATGCTGAATCATCTCTCAGAGGGGCCCTACAGGTCCTTCACTCATTTTCATTTTTATCTGCCACAGGCCTTAAAGTTGACTGGGCCAAATCCCTACTGTTCCCTATAGACCCTGCAGGCACCGCACCTCTGCTCCCCCAGATGTTCCCTTACAATGGGTTGAGAATTTTAGGTATCTTGGGGTAAGGGTCTCCAGACAGGCTTCAGACTATATAATTTTTAAAAAATATATCCCCAGTGATTCAAGTAGTTTGGCTAAAGCTGAAGGCATGGGAGTCACTACCCCTATCACTTCTAGGATGCATAAATCTGATAAAAACAAAAATCCTACCTAAATTTACGTACTTATTTCCCCATTCCTCGTAATGGATCCCCAAATCCTTTTTTATCCGCCTAAATTGTCTCCTCTCTTCTGTTATATGGGGGCCTCAGTCCCCTAGATACAGATGGTCCACGCTATTGCGCCCGGCCTCCCAGGGAGGCCTGGTGTGTCCTGATTTTTATAAATATTTATTAGCCACCCAGTTAGTCATCGCTGGCTGGTGGCTCAGTGGAGACACAACCAATCCCGCTACTTTAGTTGAGGCGGCAGTGGTGAATTCCCTAGAAGTGCTAAATCTCCTACTATTCCGAGGCCCTAGGACCCCTTATCAACTGACACCATCCTTGCACACTACACTGTGTGCGTGGGGAGTTAGACTTAAGATTGAGCAATACCCTAAACAAGCAATCTCTCCTAATGCCCCCCTATGGTTGAACCCCACTTTGAACCACATTTACAAATTACTGGAACCCCATGCCTGGACCTAATTTTAACATCAAAACAATTACCCAGGTGATCACCAACCAATCGCTGACCCCTCTTTCCAAATGGGGGGGATTCCTGGAGACTTCACCCATATTTTTTGGACCTGCCCGGCTATTGGTGGGTACAGGGGAGAGGTAATGACGCTCATTAACCAGATCGCCACCATACCGTTACAACCTTCTATGTCAATATGTATTCTGGGCTTACTAGAACAATTAATTCCTACAGTTGCGGGACGTACTTTATCCTGTTCCCATCCACGCTACAGCCGAAAAAATGGCTACAGCGTGGACCTACATAGCCGGGAGGCAGTCAATAGACGTCCTCCCCTCTGCACGCTCCCAGCGCGCCCCCTTGCAATGAGACCTGGGTGATCACAGATGGGATCTTGGCCCCTTACCACGTGATCAGCTGTCAGCCAATGACAGCTGATCACGTGATGTAAACAGAAGATCGGCAATCTTTTTTTTCCTCCTCACGCTAACAGCGTGAGGAGAAAAAAAAGCCAATCACCAGCTTCTGTGTAAGAGACATCGGTCCCAAAGAGGAAGAGGCACAGCCGCCTCATCTGTGCCCATCGGTGCCGCCTGCCAGTGCCCACACAGTGCATACCAGTTCCCACCAGTGTATATCAGTGCCACCAATCAGTGGCAACTATCAATGCCCACCAGTGGTGCCAATCAATGCCTCATCAGTGCCACCTAACAGTGCTGCCCATCAGTGCCACCTATTAGTGCCCTTCAGTGCCACGTATCAATGCCCTTCAGTGCCACCCATCAGTGCCACCTCTCAGTGCCCACCAGTGACGCCTCATCAGTGCCCACCAGTGACGCCTCATCAGTGCCCACCAGTGACGCCTATCAGTGCAGCCTCATCAGCGTACATCAATGAAGGAGAAAAATTACCTGTTTGCAAAATTTTATAACAAAATATAAAACTGTTTTGTATTTTTTTTTTTCAAAATTTTTGATCTTTTTTCATTAAAAAAAAAAAAAAAAAATAGAGGTGATCAAATACCACCAAACAAAAGCTCTATTTGTGGGGAAAAAATGATAAAAATTTCATTTGGGTACAGTGTAGCATAACAGCGCAAATGTCATTCAAAGTGTGACAGGACTAAAAGCTGAAAATTGGTCTGGGCAGGAGGGGGTTTAAGTGCCCAGTAAGCAAGTGGGATTGCATCTCTTCTATGCACGCAAGGCCATAGCTCTCTATTGGTGTAAACCTACCTCCTTCCTATCCCGCTTTGGAAGCAACTGGTTAACAACAGCTTACCCCTTTACAAAGACACATGTGCTAATAGAGGCTGTCCTAAAAAATATGACAAGGTCTGGTCCAAGTGGCTAGCTGAGCCATCAACAGCCTCTAAAATACCCTCAAGCTAAATCTGTTTTTACCATGCTCCTCACCCTGTGCAAGTCATATGCTACCAACAAATGTGTTATCTTACTCAAATATATACATTTAAGGCCTGTATTTAATTTTCACCTCAAAACCCAGGTTGTTACAAATACTGCGATGACCCATTCACAATCTTTAAACATGTATGTATAACTTTTGCTATACCATGCGTGCTTTGTAAGGGCCACTCCCTTTCCCACTCACAACCACTGTATGTTGTTTCACATTTTGTGTTTTAAAACCAATAAACAGATTTGACCAAAAAAAAAAAATAGTAAATGTCCGCCAAGTGACCCCGGTGATTTACGCCCTAAAACTCCCTAGTGGGGGACTGTCCAATTCCCCAGAGACTGTTGTGGTACAGTTAGTGAGATTTTATACTGCCCTTTATGCCTCTAAGGCCTCATATACACCAGAAGCCCTATCAGACTATTTGCAGTCGGTTACTCTACCTACCCTTTCTGATACTCACAGAAGGTTTGGAGGCTCCGCTCATACTGAAAGAGTTACAGGAGGTGACCAAATCTTTTCCCACCTCCAAGACTCCTGGAGATGAAGGGCTACCTATAGAGTTATTTAAAAATGATGCAGATGTTCTTTTACCTAGATTGTTGAAGGTATTTAATGCTGCTCGTGAAGGTGGACACCAACCTCTATCCATGTCCAGAGCCAGTATTATTCTGCTCCTGAAACCTGACAAGCCAGCTATGGAACCTAATTCATATACAGTGTAGGCCTATTTTTCAGTTACAATCTGTTATAAAAATGATAGCTAAAGTATTGCCCAGGAGGTTAGAGTGGACCTTTAGTCATTTTTTCAATTTTCCATCTATTAAATCTTCTGCCCTTGTTGTTTTAACTTTGGATGTTAAAACGTTTTTTCTCTGCCAGTAAATACTAGGGTTGTCCCGATACTGATACTAGTATCGGTATCGGGACTGATACTGAGCATTTGAGTGAGTACTTATACTCGCCCAAATGCCCCCGATGCCAGATCCGATACCTAGGAGAGGAATAAAGAGACTCGGCACAATGGGAAGTCAGCGGGGGGAACACCGGAAGTGACGCTCCGTGTTGACGTCAGCGCTTGGACATCCCAACATCTTATTACACCCAGCCCATATAGTTTGGGCTGGGTGTAACAAGATGGCCGCTGCTGCTTTTAATGCGGCAAGTGCAAGGAGTACAAAGATGGGCTTTGCAGCAGCCTTTCCTCATGGCATGACAGTGTCACTACACCTGCCCATCAATGCCCAATGCCCATAAGTGCTGCTTGTCAGTGCCAGCCACCTGTCAATGCCATCTGTCAGTGCCAGCCACCTGTCAGTGCCATCTATCAGTGCCAGCCACCTGTCAGTGCCATCTATCAGTGCCAGCGTCACCTGTCAATGCCATCTATCAGTGCCAGCCATCTATCAGTGCCATCTATCAGTGCTATCGTCACCTGTCAAAAAAAAAGATTATCCCTCATGTGGGGTTTTTTAGCAGCCAACGAGGTTAGGAGAAAATGTATACTAAAATAATAACGTAGTAAATAGTTTTTATTTTCACAAAGTATCAAAAAAAGTATTACTCTGTACAAAAGTAATGAACAATAAAAACAGCGCCAATAAAGTGACAGTATGCAATAAAAAAATGCACGATGACAAATGCACCATAGAAACAATAATACATGAGTCTTGTATGTAAGATACTGGCACGTTTCCACCCCAACGGGTCTTCTTCAGAGGATGTAAATAGACTGTAGAAATATTGAAATATATTAAAATTAAAAAATTAAAAAAGGAGAAAAAACATTAAACATTGTTTGTTATGTCTATATTTACCAGTCGCATTATATTAAGCCGTGGTAACCTCCATAGGAAAAAACTCCCCTATACTTGATCCCAGCGTCTCCCCAGGATTAGCCCAGTCAGCAAAAGGGGGGCGCTTATGCGTGCCTTACGAGGAGTCACACACCAATAAGTCCCCAATATTCAGGGAGGGCAATGGAGGAAGAGGATATGAGCAGCACCTGTGGTAAAGTATCGTATGTAATGAGTGGATGTATCGGAAAAGATGAATAAAGAATTTCTATATATATCTATTTATCTTCATAATAGTATTTCCTGGTGCCTCCATGGCAGCATACTAGTGATAGAGCTCCGCCTCGACTCCTCCCTCAGGACCAGTGAATAGCATAAATTAAAGGCATAGTCCCTCCGCCAACATTCTCCTTTTTTTCCTCATACCTCTTGTGCTGGTGAAGAGTAGCAGTATGTCCATACCTCTGCAGTCGGCAGCGTCCGCCGGGTTTAGCCTTTCCCGTGCGCAGTCCCTGTTCTTGGGCCGCTCACAGCGCTGATAAGACTGGGAACCCCTCTGTGGATCTGTTGGGGTCTTCTTGCAGAGTTTCCTCACTGGAACGCAGTCTGCCACCATATCCTATGATGATGGCGAAGGAGTCGCAAAAGGATCAGCTCCATTCTGCCAGGCTTGTGATTTTTTCATTTTTTGTTTCCTTTTAAAAAAAAAAAAAAAAGAAGCATATGTCTTTCCCCTCCCCTCTTCCCTTTCTGTTTCCTTCCCTTTTTCCTTTGAAAGAATATATATGTTTATATATAGGTAATTAAATGTGTTTTACTTACTACCTGCCATATCTTCCATGCTGTTGCCCTTTAAAGTTTGCAGTTTTTTTTTGGTTCTATTGCTGCAGTGCCTTGTTTGTCTGCTGTTTTTCATCTTCCCTGCTGGTGGAGACAGCGCGGAAGAAGAGAGAGAGACTGGGGGTTCATGGGATTACCCCACCCACCCTTAAGGTATTTAAGGTCAGCTTTGGGGCTAGCAGTCAGAGTTTCCTCAGCTGCGCCCTGCTAGCTTTCTCTGAAACTGCTCTGTGGTAAGTATTAAAAAAAAAAAAAAAACAGGTAATGTGTTTCGAAAAAAAAAAAAAAAAACCCTTTTCTTTTCTTTTTTTCTTGCTATATTTCCGCAGCTGATCCTTTTGCCATTGCCAATGAGCCATTCGTCTCGCAACAAAGATCCTCACACTTCCATTAGGTATGGGACCACCTATACGTGAGTATAAAAAAAAAAAAAAAAGTGCGCTCGCTGGCCTGACATGATTTTTTTTTTAAATCATAGCCCTGCCCACTCCAAGAGGACCGAAAAATCCTCAAGGCACCACGATGACGACAGCCCAAGTCGCAGATCTCGTTCTTCACGCCACCGGTCCCGCTCGTCAAGACGTGAGTCCCATTCTTCTCGACATAGATCAAGATCCAGAAGACGGGATCGGTCCCCCTCTCCTAGATCCTATAAGAAGAAGAAGTGCTGGACCTGTGGGGCTAGTCCGCTGCCGAACAAAGTAGTCTGCAAGGACTGTTTCGCGGACTATGCGTCTGGCCGCGAGTTAGAAAACCAACAGGTGGTGGACCTGCTCAAAAGAACTATGAAGGACTCTTTCTCTGAGCTTGCGGCCTTGGTTCCTGCCCAGCCAGTCCCGCAGACGTCCCAAGCTCAGGATGTTGAACTTAACCTTCCCGGTCCTTCCGCAGCCAGTACGCCTCTACTTCCGTCAGGCCGACCGGCCAGAGATTCCCCACCTGAAGACCTCTCGGGGGATTCGTCAGATGAGTCAGATCCTTCTGGCTTCAGCCATTCGTTGGTAAAACCATTTATCCAGGCAGTTAGAGCTGCAATAGCTTGGGAGGATACTGAAGAACCTCCCCAGGAAGCAAAAAGCTACTTCCCATTCCTTAAAAGGAAACAGGTTTTCTTCCCTTTGATGGGAGAAATTAGTCAAGTCATTCAAAACGAATGGTCAAGAACTGATAAAAAGCTGTCATTGGGCCGTTTCAATAAATTGTATCCCCTACCGGAGTCGGGAACACAGTCACTGAACTCCATGCCGGTGGTAGACGCATCAGTGGTGCGACTTGCAAAGAATATTACCCTGCCTATGGAAGATTCCGCTTCTTTCAAGGATCCTCTTGACAGAAGAATCGATCTGGACCTCAAGAGGAGCTATTTAGCTGCAGGGGCGGCATGTAAGCCAGCGATCGCCCTCACCTCCATATCTAATGCCATTAGAGCTTGGACGGATAACATTGAAACAGCTCTACGCCAGGATGTTCCCAAGGAAGACATAATTAAAGCCTTGGAAGAAATTAGATTGTCAGCAGACTTCGTTGGAGTAGCAGCTATAGACACGATTAGGTGTTCAGCAAGATCTATGCTGCACTCAGTAATGGCGAAAAGGGACTTGTGGTTAAAACCCTGGATGGCGGATTTGGCTTCCAAGCAAAATTGGTGCAAAATCCCGTTCGACGGGAAGGCATTATTTGGAGACAAGATGGATAAAGCCATATCTAGGTTGTCAGGAGGAAAGTCAGGTATGCTTCCCCAAGACAGAAGGATGCGAAGATCCAGAGGGGGTTCTTCCAGGTTCCGCCAGTCAAACCCTAGAGATTTCAGACAATCAAGGCAGTTCAGAGACGGCAAAAGACCCTGGAGGGGCACTCAGGCATCCTTCTTGGGCAGAAAGTCGAAGGCCCCTCCGACTCCACATGAGCAGAAGCAATCCTTTTGACGCCAGATTAGCCCAGACACTCCCGGTGGGAGCCAGACTAAAATTCTTTCTTCCAGTCTGGGCCAGCAAATGCCAGGATCCCTGGGTTCTCTCAACAATCCAATGGGGACACTTTTGGAGTTTCTCTCATCCTCCACCTCAAAATTCGTTCACAAGAACGGAAATTCCATCCTCTCCGCTGAAGGCTCAAGCCCTAAGGCACTTCGTATCATCACTCCAACTTCAGGGAGCAGCTGTGCCGGTTCCTTTGGCGGAGCGCTTCGCAGGCTTCTATTCCACTCTATTTCTGCTCCCAAAGAGAACGGGTGGATGGAGACCTGTGATAGATCTAAAAAGGCTCAACAGGCACATACACCCAGAAAGCTTCAAGATGGAGTCTCTACAAACAATTATTCAGGCAGTGCAGCCATCAGATTGGATGATCTCAGTCGACCTGCAGGATGCGTACTTACACGTGCCAATTCTACCTACCTTTCAGAAGTATCTCAGATTTGCAGTAGGACGAATCCACCTGCAGTTTCAAGCCCTGCCCTTCGGCCTGTGCACCTCCCCCAGGGTATTCACCAAGATTCTAATATCCGCTCTGGTTCCCCTGCGGGAGAGGGGTTTGAGGATATACCACTATTTGGACGACATCCTCCTCCTAGCAAGCAGTCCGGGTCAGTTGGTGTATCACCGAGACATTCTTCTCCAGTCCCTGAGAGAACTAGGATGGTTAATAAACTCAGAGAAGAGCCAGCTCGCGCCTACACAGCGGATGATCTATCTAGGCGCGATGTTCAACACCCGGGAGGGGACAGTGTCATTACCATCCCTGAAGATGAGGATTATTATCCAGAAGATGGTCAAAACCATTGCGAGCCGGTACCTAATGGCATCGCAATGCCTGAGCCTCATTGGCACAATGTCTGCCTGTATACCGATGACTCCTTGGGCCCATTGGCATTTGAGGTATTTTCAGACGGGTTTCTTGGCGCAGTGGAAGAAACAGCGACTCTCTCAGACAATTCTGTTGACGGGAGCAATGCGCAGGAGCCTTCATTGGTGGACTCTGCCAGAAAACCTCTCCAAACCTCGTCATCTGGGTTCCCTCTCCTGGATCACAGTTACGTCCGACGCAAGCAGACAAGGCTGGGGAGCCCATTGCGGGGAAACCAGGATACAGGGGAGATGGTCCTGTTCCACCCAGGGAGTAGTATCCAACATCCTGGAGATGAGAGCAGCATTCTTGGCACTAACTTCATTGACATCTCAGATCAGAGGCCAGAGAGTACTCTTACGCCTGGACAACAGGGCAGCTGTCGCGTACCTACAGAAGCAGGGGGGCACTCGCAGCACATCACTCCTCAGGGAAGTGGAGCTGATTATGCTCTGGGCAGAGAAGAACATCCTAGACCTCAGGGCGATGTATCTCCCAGGAAGGTTGAACACGGAAGCAGGCACGCTGTCGAGGAACTTCTTGGACAACAACGAGTGGGCTCTTCTTTCCCAGGTTTTCTGTCAGATTGCCAACCTCTGGGATCCTCTTCAGGTAGACCTATTTGCCACTCCGGAGAATGCCAAACTGACCAGATTCTTCTCTCGCCTGCCGGATACGCAAGCCGAGGAAGTAAATGCCCTGTCATGCCCCTGGAGGTTCACCACCGCATATGCCTTTCCCCCCGGCCATTAATATTCAAGTTCCTCCTGAGACTTCTCAGAGAGACAGTCCAGGTATTGGCAGTACTCCCATATTGGCCGAAGAGACCCTGGTTTCCTCTAGCTATGCACCTCAGTGTGAGCCCTCCAGTCAGGATCCCTCCTTTCCCTCAACTTCTGTCGCAGGGCAGTTTAGTTCATCCAAATCCTCAGAAGCTCAATCTTCGAATCTGGAGGTTGAGAGGCGAAGGTTCGAGGCCCTAGGATGTTCCCCAGGGGTCATAACAACCCTCCTAGGAGCTAGGAAGCCAGCAACCAATGCTATATATTCCAAAATATGGGACAAGTTCTTGTCATTTGCTACCTCAAATGAGTTTGATCCAATCTGTCCTTCTACATCAGATGTTCTCGGTTTCCTCCAGACAGGACTTGATCTGGGTCTTGGCCTAAGTTCCCTCAAAGTGCAAGTAGCAGCGATTTCTGCCGCAACAAATAAAAGATGGGCAGAAGAGCCCTTAGTAGTCACTTTCCTCAGAGGAGTGTTAAAGATTCGTCCACCTGGCAGACGGTCTTTTCCCAAGTGGGATTTGTCCCTGGTCCTTGAAGTCCTCTCTGACCATCCATTTGCCCCAGTGGAACAACTGGCAATATGGAACCTAACACTAAAGACGGTTTTCCTGCTAGCCATTACATCTGGTAGAAGGATCTCAGAACTCCACTCTTTAGGAATAGGTGATGACCACATCTCTTTCTTCCACGACAGAGTGGAACTTCGTCCCCTTCGGGGGTTCACACCTAAGGTCACTACTCCAAGCCACCTTTTGGAGCCCTGGGCACTACCAATATTTGCTGAAGCAGATTCAGGATCATGTCACGAACTGGACATATCCAGAGTGCTCAGAGCCTACCTAGAGGCCACTAGATCCTTCAGGAACTCGGAAAGACTCTTGATTGTTCCATTTGGTAAATACAGGGGCAAAGAAGCTTCCATCAGAACTCTGGCATCTTGGGTGGTAAAGCTAATCCAGAAGGCTTACAAGATGAAGAATATGGAGCCTCCATCCCGAGTGAATGCTCATTCTACAAGGGCAGTCTCAACCTCCTGGGCAGCAAGGGCTAACGTTTCATTAGAGACGGTGTGCAGGGCCGCCACCTGGTCTTCTCGCAATACTTTCCTCAGACACTACCGTATTGATCCAGGAGCTCATACAACAGTAGAGTTCGGGAGGAGGGCAGTTCAGGCTGCAATGTCCCATTCTAATTAAACATTTATTGTTAAGCATTATCCCACCCGTGTCAGCTAGTTATTTATCACTAGTATGCTGCCATGGAGGCACCAGGAAAACGGAAAATTGTATCATACTTACCGTAATTTTCCTTTCCTGGTGCCTATCCATGGCAGCATACGCTCCCACCCTCGGTATTCTATTTTACGGAGAATGTTGGGGGAGGGACTATGCCTTTAATTTATGCTATTCACTGGTCCTGAGGGAGGAGTCGAGGCGGAGCTCTATCACTAGTATGCTGCCATGGATAGGCACCAGGAAAGGAAAATTACGGTAAGTATGATACAATTTTCCGTTTTATGCATATACACTATATAAGTTAATGTGAGGCTATAAAATTGTTGTTATTGGATCTGGATGGTCTATATGTTAGAACCGATAGAAAGAAGGAAAAAAGGAAGCAAGAAAACCCAGAGAAAAGAATAGATGTGAGGACAGGAGGGAAGGAAGGGAGGGAAGGGGAGGGAGGATGAGGGGAGGGGGGAAGGGAAGGCGGAAAAGGACTGGGGGTGTGAAAGTGAGGGAAAAAGCAAAAAGAGGAAAATAGAAAAAAAGAAAGAGAAAAGACATAGACCAATTCCAGTTCCCAATTGTATAACAAGGCTGACAAAAAGGGGTGAAGGTGAGTGTGAAGTGCATGAAAAGGATTGAGAAGTGGAGAGCCGAGCTGTGACCAAACACCACAAATAATTATTGAAACCATGTGCAAAGTCATCTTCTAGCTCGCGGATACAGCCGATCATGCCTCAAGAAGGTATACAACCAAACCATAAGACAATCTCGAGCTAATCTGTTGTCCAAATCCAAATCTTCCAAGAGCCCCGATTCCAACTCCACTCGCATTGTAATGCGTTACTCAAGCCAACATTTGGCCATCAAAAACATCCTACAGTGACATTGGAGTATCCCAACGGATGACCCCAAACTTAGTCATTTTGTTCCTAACCAACCAGCCATCACCTATAAGCGAGCTACTTCAATAAAGGACAGACTTGTCCAAAGTGAGTACAAAAACGAAAATAAAAGATCAAAACATTGCTCCATAGTTGGTTCTTTTCCATGTGGACAGTGTTCTTCTTGTCCACTAATTAGAAAAGATAAGACCTTTCATCTTCCTAATGGAGAGATATTTAGGCCCCAACACTTCCTGAATTGCTGGACCCGGGGCGTGGTATATTACATGGAGTGTGAGTGCAGCGCCTATTATATAGGAAAAACCAAGCAGGAATTTTGGAAACGCATATCCAAACACATGTACAGCATGCAAATAGGTAACCCATATCTTCCGGTGGGAAGACATGTTGTCTCTGTACACAACTATAGAGTACCCAAAGTAACATTCACAGCTCTTTATAGGATGCATATCCCAAATAGAGGAGCCGACTGGAATAAGGTTTTACTACAAAAAGAACAGAAATGGATATTTCAACTCCAGGCCACCTCATTTCCTGGCCTCAATGGATCCATTTCGTTTGCCCCCTTCTTACGAGGATTTTCCTCAGGTAAAACACAATGATTATGGCATCCTATTCTTGAACATCTTCAGGGCTGGGAACTACTATTACAGGATAGACTTTCATGTGTCCCCACTTATTTTCAATGTAATTTATTCTATTACATTTCATCATTGTGTACGACCAGTGACAAACATGTTGGTTGGGAAGTGCTTTGAAAACCTTCTGCCCCTCACCCCCTATTTTAAATCTTGGTTCCTGCGATGGTTTTAAGTGTTTCCCCAATTGGATAAGTGAAGCGTCATCTATGTATGCGATTCCACTTTATCCGCTATACCATCAAGATGAATTTACCTGTAACATCCTTGGTATCAATTATCTATAATTTCCATCTACATATGGATCCTGCTTTGCACTTTAATAGCTCACAGTTCACAGAGATCTTTGTATCATGTATATCCATTTTTGTCTATTATGATTGTAACGATTTCTGTCGCCATTGACAATGTATATAACATGCATTAATCACCATGCGCCATGTAATATTGGTGGTTGACCCCCTTTTTTCCCCTTCTACTTTCTCCTTTACATAGACTACCCACCTATCCCTGATTTGCTCAGCGATGGAGGTGATCTGCCATTGCGTGTCTTCCTGGCAGGGTGGGGAGGCGCAAGGGCCCTGTGCCTCCCCAATGCACTCACTAGGTGGCAGTACCAGTGCAATCTTTCCCTGCCAGCGGCATTCCGGATCATTCCCGGACGCCATGACCATGCCCGCGCATGGGCATATAAATACTATTATGAAGATAAATAGATATATATATATAGAAATTCTTTATTCATCTTTTCCGATACATCCACTCATTACATTCGATACTTTACCACAGGTGCTGTTCATATCCTCTTCCTCCATTGCCCTCCCTGAATATTGGGGACTTATTGGTGTGTGACTCCTCGTAAGGCACAAATAAGCGACCCCCTTTTGCTGACTGGGCTAATCCTGGGGAGTCGTTGGGATCAAGTGTAGGGGAGTTTTTTCCTATGGAGGCTACCATGGCTTAATATAATGCGACTGGTAAATATAGACATAACAAACACTGTTTAATGTTTTTTCTCCTTTTTTAATTTTTTAATTTTAATATATGTCAATATTTCTACAGTCTATTTACATCCTCTGAAGAAGACCTGTTGGGGTCGAAACGCGTCAGCATCTTACATACAAGATTCATGTATTATTGTTTCTATGGTGCATTTGTCATCGTGCATTTTCTATTGCATACTGTCACGTTATTGGCGCTGTTTTTATTGTTCATTACTTTTGTACTACAGCTCATGTTTTGACTGTTCATGTCCAAAGTAATACATTTTTTTTGATACTTTGTGAAAATAAAAACTATTTACTACATTATTATTTTAGTATACATTTTTTCCTAACCCCATTGGCTGCTAAAAAACCCCACATGGGGGATAATCCTCTTTTTTGACAATTTTATCGGGGTGCGTAGCTATTTTTTGTCTTTGCCCGTACGAGTGTTCTCCTCTTTTCAGTCGTCACCTGTCAATGGCATCTATCAGTGCCAGCCACCTGTCAGTGCCACCTATCAGTGCCAGCCATCAGGGCCATCTGTCAGTGCCCGCCATCAGTGCCATCTATCAGTGCTGCATATCAGTGCCACCTAATCCTATCAGTGTTCATCAGTGCTGCATATCAGTGCCACCTAATCTGTATTGTGCTTTGAAAACTGTCACATAACATTAAAAAAAGTATCGGTAATCAGTATCGGCGAGTACTTGAAAAAAGTTTCGGTACTTGTACTCGGTTTTAAAAAAGTGTTATCGGGACAACCCTAGTAAATACCTTATACAGCCCACTTCCAGTTTCTTGTCTGGTAAAAAGCCTAGGCTTAAAACATTATGCACAGCTCCCTCTCTCACACTCGTGAGAGTTTGCTAGGAAGGGAGGGAGGGGGGAATGAGTCATATGAGGCCCAATGAGAGCTGCAGAGCTGGAGGTGTGCCTCTGTGTGTCTGTGTAAATCCAGGAAGTGAACAGGCAGCAGCTTCAGCTGCCCACAGTTAAAATGGTTACAGCCAGACTCAGTGGAAAGACATTTCTGCAGCATATTTGGCAAGTAAAGAATCACAGTATATATAAAATAATATGCAAAGTGGTTGCATGGAAGCTTCAGAATGGCAAAGATGTTTTTATTACAAATTATGTGAGCAGACTGCAGTTCCTCTTTAAAGTGATTGTAAAGGTGGGGCGTGGCCTGGACAGCGATGTGAGCAGACGTGTGTGACTGAAGCTCCGCTCGCAGCAGATCCTTCTACTCACATCCTTTGCCTCAGAAACACTGCAATCGATCACTAAACCCCTTGGGATCTGGCACACTAACCCGGGTACACTATGTCCCCGCCGAAACGGAATACCACTGCCTCTTCATCGCTGGAGCGGTATCGGAGGACGGAGCGGGACTCTGAGGGACAAGATGGCGCCGCGCCAGCAACACACGCGGCCTCCCCTGCAGATCAAGAGCCGGACGGCACTGCTAAGGTACTGGAAGCAATATCCCTATGCCAATCCACTCTGACATCCAAGATAGAGGAGGTAAAAGTGGACATTTCACTTATAAGGCATGACATGACCAAACTCAGGGAACGGATCACTGAAGCTGAGACTAGGCTTGGGCGGGCAGAGGACACACTATACCCCATGCAGCATTCACAAGAAGACCTGCAGCGTCAGCTGCAACAACTAGCACAAAAGCAAGACGACTTGGAGAACCGGACACGTAGGTCCAACCTCCGGTTTATTGGACTACCGGAGGGCTCTGAGGGTACAGACCCAGCCACCTTTGTTGAGCAACTTTTGATTGCTACATATGGTAGAGAGGCCTTCTCGGCAACATTTGTAGTAGAGCGTGCTCACCGCATGCCGGCTCGACGCCCGCCTGAAGGGGCGCCCCCACGAACTTTCATTGCAAAATTATTAAACTTCAGGGACCGAGACGCAGTCCTGCGTCTGGCCAGACTGAAAGGAAACATTCCATTTCAATCCGGATTCATCTCAGCGTTTTCGGACTTCTCGGCGGAGGTCCAGCGACAAAGAGCGCGATTCACTGAAGTCAAACGCCGTCTGAGAGCACACCACATTAAGTATGCAATGCTGTTCCCAGCCCGCCTTCGTATTGTCGGTGAAGATCGGGTACACTTTTTTGAGGATCCAAATCTGGCCTCAGCGTGGCTGGACCAACAAGACGCACAAAAGAACCGACCTGCCTAAACCATGCTTCGACCGGCAACAATACGTGAGTGTCACTTTACAACTCCCCTTATGCACCACCCTTCATGACTGCCATAACATACGCCCTTAGATGTGCCTACAGTGATTCCAAGTTATATGCCACTGGAGAGATACTGATAGCTACAAGGCATGATCCTGAACTTGGTTGCAAACGATCCTACTTTTTACTTGGCAATCTCTCGAGGGTACCAAAGTGCCTTCAAGGTTGTGCGAACTGTAAGTGACCCACCCCACGTAGTCCATAAATCCTCCTAAAACTGCCTTCATGTCATCCATTTCTGATTTGAACAGGCGCTCCTCCTGTGTCATTTGTCCAGTTTTCTTATTTTTTATTTTTTCTGAACCCCTACCATGTTACCAACTGCTCCAAACCGGAACACAGGGAAATGTCATCAGTCTATAATCACAATATATATGCGGTATTTGCTATAGACTCTGCCCATCCCTATCTGCTAGAAGCTGCAGTGGAGTACGGATTCAAATTTGGGAGATTTTCTCGTTCTAACTGTTAACCCTTACTGCGGTTGCTCTATCGCTGGACTGTTACCCAGTATTTGTTCGCCCCCCCTTGGGAGACTGCCGTTCCGCCATTGGCGCTGCCCAATAGGCTACCGCCATTGTCGGCATGTTTAATGTGCAGCATAGCACAAGTTTTGGGATATATGCCCCAGTCAAGTTTGGGCGGCTGAGGGCAGGGAGGGTGGGAGGGGAAAATGTTACGGTTAATGTTAAGGTAAAGAACATGTATAATAATTTGCAATGCATTGAAATGAACGTATGTACATGCTATTTTGGGAAAGGAAGAAGCGGAGGTACATTTGCATTAGTGTGGAGGGGGTCGGCATGGGTCCCAGGTAGATACCTTATTCACACTCTCTCTATAAAATTTGCTATGCCACAAGTATGGTTAACTTAAAATTCCTCACTTGGAATGTCCGAGGGATCAGAGACAAACTAAAACGCACGGCAATTTTTACCTGCCTCAAAACATACCGTGCAGATATAACGGTGTTAGTTGAGACACACGTTACAGGACAACTCCAGCTAGCGCTGAAGCGGCCCTGGATAGGATGGGCGTTCCATGCCACCCACTCTCCATACTCTCGGGGGGTCTCGGTTCTCATTGCTAAAACTACCCCCTTTGCAATTATCTCGGTGCGTACAGACCCCCAAGGTAGCTTTATCTTCATACACTGCACACTATGTGGCTCGCAATACTTGATTATGGCATTCTACATACCCCCGCCATACAAATCCAATCTAATTACAGAAGGCTTACTTTATATGACACAGCACCCCAACATACCAGCAATCTGGTTGGGAGATTTCAACATGGTTTTGAACCCCCAGATGGATAGAATACAATCAAGCCAGAATGCCCACCTCCCTGACACCACTAGACTAGGTCGCACGCTAAAAGAATTTTCATTGACTGACGCATGGAGATACAAACATCCTCATGATCAGACATATTCATGTTTCTCGGCAACCCACTCCTCCATGTCCCGAATAGACCTTATTCTAATCTCTGACACACTAATTCCCCGACTAACAGGCTCAGGTTACAACACTAGATCCCTGTCTGACCATGCCCCATGTTGGGCAACCCTCCAACTGGCCCAAAACGCAGGACCCCACACCTGGCGTCTACACCCCTTCTGGCTCTCCATGTTGAAAGACCAAGAAGACATACACAAAGAATGGCAATTCTATTTTAATGTCAACAAGGACACTGCCTCAGTGGGACATGTTTGGGAAGCCTATATATTACACGTTCGCACAGTCCCCCACTCAGGACAGAGCAACAGCAATCAGACTACACACCCGTCTCTTAGACCACTTGCAATATGAAAATGCTAAAAAGAAACTCTTCTTTCTAAAACAACGCATATTTGAGCAAGGGGAGCGAGCCGGTAAATTGCTAGCATACTTGGCTCACCAAGACATTAACCCCCCAGTGGTAGTAACCCTACTAGGCCCTCATAATGACATACTCTCTGATCCCCCTGCAGTTGCAGAAGTATTTCGGAAATACTATTCAGATTTATATTCCTCCAAAGTGGGAGTCACTACCCAGGAGACTAGTACGTTTCTCCGGGATGTCCCCTTTCCAAAACTATCTGAGACCCAACTGCAAGACCTAGAGGCCCCTCTCATAGTGGATGAGATTGCCCTAGCTATAGCTTCGTTAGCACCATCCAAGGCACCAGGTGGGGATGGCATACCATTAGACTTTTACGCAGCATACTCGGAGATACTAGCTCCTGAGCTCCTGAAATTATATAATCACATCTTTGAAACAGAATCCCTTCCTAAAACTCTTCGCCAGGCAGTAATTATAGTAATCCCCAAACCAGGCAAAAACCCCCAACTACCAGAATCATACCGCCCAATCTCGCTCCTCCAAGCCGACATTAAAATACTAGCCAAAATACTAGCTATGCGCCTCAATACTAGTATTCTCTCCCTCATTCATCCTGATCAGACGGGATTCATGCCTGGTAAAAACACAGCAATGAATCTCAGACGCCTCCACATGAACATCCAAGCAGACCATGAGAACACGGGTGATAGAGCGATAGTAGCACTTGACGCCGCAAAGGCGTTCGATTCGGTAGAATGGGGATATCTTTGGGAATTCCTCAGGGGCTACGGATTCGGACCTAATTTTATAAAATGGGTACAATTACTATATTACTCACCAACGGCTAGTGTGGTAGTGAACGGATGGACATCTGATCCCTTCCCCCTGGGCAGGGGAACTCGCCAGGGATGCCCACTGTCCCCTTTATTGTATGCCCTGGCGGTGGAACCCCTCGCCATTTCCCTTAGGCAGAACCCACACATTCATGGGCTACGGGTGGGACCTGTGACAGAGACGTTAAGTTTGTATGCAGATGACATGCTTCTCTATCTAGAGGATACTGGCCCATCGCTACAGGCAGTCCTATCGACCATCGAGGAATTTGGTAAACACTCAGGTCTCAGTATGAATTGGTCCAAATCCCAGATCCTCCCCCTCGACATGACATCTCCAACACACAGTGCAGCTTCCCTCCCCCTGCAGAGAGTTGCCTCTATCAAATACTTAGGTATAGAGATTACTAGGCACCCACTGGACTTTATCGCTAACAATATAGAACCGCTTTTCTCTTACTTAAAATCCCGTACACAAACATGGGCAAGACTCCCACTGGGAATAATGGGTAGAGTCAACTTGTTTAAGATGATACTATTGCCAAAGTTTCTTTATGTGCTCTGGAACTCCCCAATACTCATTCCCCTTAAAATCTTTAAAACAATTGATATAATTATTAATTCTTTTATTTGGGGCCCCCATAGACACAAATTGGCCTGGAACACGCTCAAGAACCCAACCTCCTCCGGAGGTGCAGCCTTACCAGATTTGTACACATACTATATAGCAGCTCAGCTCTCACACTTTTACTACATTCACAAGACTGATGGAGAAAGATACCAATTCTTAGTATGTAAACAAGCTAATAGTAATTTCTACTCCCCATTACAAGTCCTATTTAGAGGTGGGAACAGAAGGCATAAGAGAGAAGACCGAAACTTGCTACTGTCCCAACATAGAAGCGTATGGGTAAGGGCGACCAAACTTATTGGAGCCGACTTCTTTCACTCGCACACACCCCTATGGCGCAACCCTCAACTGAATGAGCTGACATCCCTATCTGGGGCTACCAGCTGGGCCGCTAAGGGGATAGTATTCCTATTCCAGGTCATTACTATATTTGGTGTGAGACATTTCCAAACACTATGTGAGGAATTTGACCTCTCCCCCCACATGCAATTTAGATACATGCAGCTAAAACACGCGCTCCAGGCTCAGTTTGCGAGTGGTCTCCCCAACCCACAAACACTGTCTTTGCTAGATATAATAACAGGAACAAACCCAGACAAACTTATTTCCACCCTATACACTGTGCTGCGAAACAAGTCGGTAGCAAGGATTATTGACACAGCAAGGATTAGATGGGAAGAGGACATAGGGCCAATAGACATCCCGGACTGGGAGGATATACTCGAGAATGTAAAAAAAAACGTCACCTAAGATTTCACGCCTGACTCAACTGTACATAATACACAAATCCTATCTCACGCCTTCTAGAATTGCCAAATTCTCCCCACATCAAAACCCGCACTGCCCGAGATGCTCTAGTAACCCGTGTTCGTTCTTCCACCTACTATGGCTATGCCCGGTGATACAAAGTTACTGGACACAGATTATAAAATTCCTGCATGATCACATGGGATCACCGGTCCAACTTGACCCCAAAGTATGTCTCCTCGGCCTACTTCCAGAAGCCACCACAGATAGATCCCTAATCATATTTCTCAGCGAATCATTATTTTGCGCCAGAAAATTAGTTGCTAAACATTGGTTGAGTACAGACCCTCCTACCATACAGTCTTGGCTTAGAGAAGTGAATGCGTCATTACCATACAAAAAGGTTATGTACAAACACAGGGGATGTCCAAACAAGTACCATAAAATATGGGATAAATGGTTAAACAATGCCAATACATGTGTGAGCTAATTTACGATGTTAATCTATATACCTGATATATGGGACATGGTAATTGTCCAACACAATGCCGTAATGTGATATACTGTAGCCTTTATCAAATGTCATAACTCCTATCTTTAATGGTGATGACTTGTGGAAAATGCCAATTGCGGTTACTTAAAGTCTTACAGGTATACATGCACTGCCACACTCCTCAGGTTACATTGTACTCACCTGCATTCAATGTACAATATCCTTTCCTACGTCTGTATGCCATGTAACTTTCAATGTATGTTAACCTTTATTGTTCACAATAAACATGTTCTTTTTAAAAAAAAAAAAAAGTGATTGTAAAGGTATATTATTATTTTTTAAAAATGACAAACATATCATAATTACCTCCACTGTGCAGCTTGTTTTGCACAGAGTGGCCCCGAACCTGTTCTTCTGGGGTCCCCGCATCTGATAACCCCCTCAGAGAAGCGCTTCCCCGAGGGGGTTACCTTGCGGGCACGCTCCCGAGTCCAGCATTCGGCGGCTACAGAGGCCTCTTAAAATACAACAAGTTATACCCCACATATAGATTAATCCATAAGATTTGGTCCAATGCGAAATTACAGCAGGTGTCAAGATTTAATTTTTATAGCCCAATATGGAACAATAATACCTATCCAGAGCTAGTAAAGTTGCAGGGCACAGCCATGTGGCGAGCATTTGGTATTACACATCTTCGCCATATCTTTAGTAATGACAGGTTGCTTTCCTTCGCCCAGCTGCAATCCCGTTATGGTCTACCGAATACTATGTTTTTTCTAGATTTCCAATTGCAACATGCCATTAAGGCGCAACCCTCTTTGGAGCTACCTACAGTATATTATCCCCGACTTCTCTTTTAAAAATTATGCAACAGTCTACTTCTACCAAAGGATTCTTCTCCAGATGTTATGCAATGCTGTTAGTGAAATACCTGGATAAATTCCCCAATGCGGCTATGGAAAAGTGGGAGACAGATGTAGGTACCATAACGGGATCATTGGTCTGAGGCCTTGGAATCCATTTGTAGTTGTTCATTAAATGTCACCCAAAGGTTGTCTCCATTGTACCTTCTTTCTAAGGGTTCATCGCACCCCACCTTAAATTGTTCAATCTTGGGCTCCGTTCAGATCCCTTGTGTGCAAGGTGTAGCAGGGATAACGGTGATCTCATACATCTTATGTGGGGATTCCCAAAATTACATAGGTATTGGACCAGTATAGTGCACACCATTATCAGTACCTTTCAATTAGATTTAGTCCTTGACCCCAAGTCGTGTTTACTGGGCATTCTGGATGAAGTTATCTCAGAGGTCTATGTCAGAGAGGCAGTATCCCTATTCCAAGCACGTAAGCTGATTTTACAACACTGGACCTGCAGTCCCCCCAACATCAGAAATATGGCTAACCAATATGGGAGTAACATTAAAGGAGTTGTAAAGTGTAATGGAAATTTGTAAGTTCTGTATATAATTGTATTCTATTTTGTATGTATTGCACATTGCCCTCACTGTGCACACAGCACTAATAATGTTTTCAGTAAATGTTTACATTCTTTTGAGTCCTGATTAGAATTAGCCTGCCTATGTAACGCCCCTTGTTACCATAAATGTACAATTGTAATATTAATGTGATACCTACGTAATCATGTGCATAAAAACCTTCAATTGCGTCATAATAAAGCAGAACAGTAATTTGGAAAGAGCGTATCTTTTGTGTCTGTTCCCTACTGCAGTAGTTATTATTAATTTGGAACCACTAATCAATATGAGGATAGGAGTTGCCTATCATCAATTTAACCGAGTCAGCATGGCGAGCTTTGCCTTAGGAGGGGATTCCAGGTGACCCTGAGTATCCGAAACGAGGAGCTTGAGACGATCCGGGAATTTCTGATAATCAGCCGGCTGAGGTAAGCCTTTTGCTTACATTTGAGTTATCAGACTTCCTTGATCGGTAAGGCATTTTTGGGACAAAGGGTACCTATTTTACTCCCCTTAATCAAACTGTATTGATTGGTGGTTATATGTTATGTTGTCCCTGTCTATTGTCCATTGGAGTGTTATAGATAAGAAAGGGAAGAATAGTGCTGTTCACAGGTATATGTAGTAAATCTGCTAGATAAATAGTTTAGAGGCAAGAGGGTATAGGCACAAGTAGAGAAGAGAGAAGACTGGCCAGTCATTATGGGCATTGAATTAAGTAAGGGAATAAAGGGTAAGAGACCCTCAAAAATGCCCAGCGCAAGAGGAGCGCTATATATGAACCAAAGGTGTGGTTCTGCCTATACTGAGCCCCTAGATTAATGGTTAGAGTGGACATGGATCCACAATGGATAACTGGGTTACCAAAGTCCACATGGACTAAGAATCATGCAGAGTAAACAGCTAGAGAAACAGCTATCTATGTGAGCAGGATGGATCAAGGGTGACAATTAACACTAAACAGAAAGGGACATTTTCATGTTAAGTTGTGCGATGAATTTGGGGTCAGGCACTACAACTATTAGAGTCAGAAACAGAGAAATGAGAGTTAAAACAGAATACTTTATATGTTGTCAGAGAGAGAAGAAGGGATGAGCACTCTGGCTGCCCGTCTGATCATAGAAGCTAGATATAAAAGATATCTGAACAAAATAAGGAAAGCAGAATTTAGGCAGGAAAATATTAATGAGAGTTAAAAGAAAGTGAGAGAATGATATGCATGTGTTGTGTACAAATGGGATAAAGTAAACGATTTTAGAGAGATATTGGTGTATGTGTGTGCGAATGCTGGGACCTTTAGTTCTATTGCTTGTGTGTGTCATATACGCAGATGTGACCCCCTCCTTTGTGCTCTCCTGAAAGAATGTCCCTGAGAGGTCAGTGATAAGCTGGAAGGACACCATGCCAATTCCAGTTTTTTAGACAAAACATGTGCCGGGTTAACGAATCTAATGGTAAACAATGTGATCACGATTATTTTGAATCTGTTTTCCAAACATGGTAAAATGAAGGTTACATTTAACCGTGTATTACACAAATTGATTATCCTTTGATAGTGGAAACAGTGCATTTAAAAAAGGAAAATTAAGTAATAATGAGTATTAATTTCTAATACGAGTTTAACAATTTTATTAATAATATAGATATATTGAAACTGGTTTAGACAACCTTTGGTTGGAAACGAAATTCAGGTTAATGGGGAAATTTGTAATGAATGAGATTAGTTTAGATTAAGATAACAATTTTGTAATTTTACATTTATACAATAAGCCCTTTTTGAGAGGAAAAAAAAGATTAAGATGAGGTTGTTATTTTGAATAAAGCTGCCATAATATTTAACAAAGCCAAGATGGATGGAATACATAAGAAGTTTTTCTACAAAAATGAAATTTTAAGGTTTTTGATAACTTGATGTGCGGTCCATGATGTAAGAGTAATAATAAATAAAATTTAAATATAACAGACCCATCACATCAAGTCCACACACCCTGTTAGGATAGATGCCACCTGCAGCCAGTTGTTTTATAGTTTTTGATGCTTTCTGATCCATCATACAGATTGTTGATCCTTTTGTTTTATTTATTTTTATTTTTGAAATCCAAAGCAGAATGTGTGGATTGTGAAATGATGTGCCCCTTTTTCTTGTAAGTGCAGTGGTATAAGCAGAAGAATAGTTTGGATTTATGGGCATCTCTGCATGACCGCAGGGTATTGTTATCATTTATTATAATATTGCCAGGAAGAAGTTGTCTTTTGAAACATGAAACTGGAGTTCTTACACAAATAGCATGATAGAAAACAAGCCATTGTAATATATTTATGCAAGCTGGACCCAGTAATAAATGTTCACCCCGATATATCAGAGCTGTAGCTTTTATGCAAAGGTGCTATTAGACAAAGTTAGATATTGTTTTGGTCAATGGTCCAACATTCTGCGCAGCAAATATACAGATAACTAAATGTTTGTGTAATGAAAGGTTTAAAATATGAGTTTGTTTATGTACAAATCTAACAATGAAAAATGTGTACATTTGAATCCAGCCACCTTATTGCCTCTATTGGAGGAGGCTGGAGACAAAGGAAGACACGTGTGTTAAATCGATGTAGGAATCAGCTGCTGTGAGCCCAGTGCAGGACACACTCCCTGAAGACCCAGATATTACATTTTTTGTAGATTTGAGTATGCAGTTTATCACCCAGAAGGATGCTCTGTATTCAAAGTCATTGGATCCTTTTTCCCCAGCTCAAGAAGCAGAGCTCCATGTTTTAGCAAAGCCTGTGAGCTATAAAAAGAGTGTATATTTATATAGATAGTCGAGATATAGAGAGCTTTTGGTTCCATTTTAAAGGGCCAGAAGTTTGTTTTTACTTCGGCAGGTAAACCAACCAAGCATGCCAAGTTAATTTGATCGGCTGTTTTCAGCCTTCCAGGTTCTTGCTGAGGTAGCCATATTAACTTTCACACATAGAAGCAGACCAGGTGACTAAGGATGATGCATTTACAGCCCCGGACACTTGATGGGTCTGTGCAACTCACAGCTTGACACATGAACCGTGTCATCAGTCACAAGAAGTTATGGCTGCCTTAGTAAATGAGCGTGGGATAGAGCCAGGGTTCTCCACAGTTGTTTTTATAACATACCACTTCTTGTTTTACCTGTTACCAAAGGTGTTACCAAAAGCTGAACATCCCCTCCAGAGATTACAAAAAGATATATCCAGATGCCCAAGTTAGGATCTTACAAGTATGCATTTTGTCTGTATGAACATGTTTTTTGGATGTCCAGTGGCAAATGCTACTGCAAAGGCCACAGTAAAAAGTGTTATCAGAAGTAGTTTGTAAATATAGAGTGCAGAAAGTACAGAGAGTAACAGAGGAAATCATTTTTATAGGAGAGTCCTTACTAGAAGTTTTGAGGTTTTATTTTTACACCCCCTACTGTCTACAATGTAGCGGACAAAGTAGAGTAAGAAACTAGAAAACTTTTGCCTGAATGTTTTCTT
Organism: Aquarana catesbeiana; assembly: GCF_042186555.1. Taxonomy (NCBI): domain Eukaryota; kingdom Metazoa; phylum Chordata; class Amphibia; order Anura; family Ranidae; genus Aquarana; species Aquarana catesbeiana. The sequence goes on along the minus strand of NC_133324.1, from coordinate 536,891,455 downwards.
ATATTTTATGAAGCCCCTATGGGATTTGGTTTGGGAGTGTGTTACTCACTTGCTTATATTTTGTCTCAGCAGCTGAAGTCTTCCATTTGGATCTCACAGAGAATGTTGCTGATCTTTTAAAGTTTTTTGACAAACTCATTTATGTGTTTTCTCCCCAATTCCAGATCCTAAAAGTTTGGAAGGATCTAAAACTAAAGCCAGGTGACTTGTGGATTGTTAAGAGACATTTATATATAAGGAAACGTTTGGAGACTTAATACAGCATCTATTTCATGTACAGTTTTTGCAAAACTTGAAGGAAAAGTCACCTGGATCCACACCAGACACTGCAAAAATGACTAAATTAAAGAAATCTCTGTGTTTGATTTGTTTCCCTCTTGTGATCACAGTCTAGGGTACTTTTTGATTCAATTACTTTAATTGTAAGGGATATATATATTTGAAAAGTAGTTAGCCATGTTGAAGTCATATTTTGTCTTTTGTACATTTTCCATTTTATGTAGAATTGTCTGTGTTTACATATGCTGATAAGTCAGCATGCCCACAATTCAGCTAGAAGGCCATTCTGGCCACAGGAGTGTACAGCCAGTACTCTGTAAATATGTCTTATCAATCATTTGTTTTTCACAATGAAAAGTCATTTGGTAATGAAAAAGTTGCTCAGCTATTATTTTCTCCACAATGGAGTTTCTTTGCCTCTTTGGCCAGGACTACCTCCACCTAAGTGTGTGGTGGTTCCAGGTTAAAGGTTATAGCAGGTATGGTTAGTGATCAAAATATTGATCAAAAGAGGGGAGACTGTAATGGAAATTTGTAAGTTCTGTATATAATTGTATTCTATTTTGTATGTATTGCACATTGCCCTCACTGTGCACACAGCACTAATAATGTTTTCAGTAAATGTTTACATTCTTTTGAGTCCTGATTAGAATTAGCCTGCCTATGACACGCCCCTTGTTATCATAAATGTACAATTGTAATATTAATGTGATACCTACGTAATCATGTGCATAAAAACCTTCAATTGCGTCATAATAAAGCAGAACAGTAATTTGGAAAGATGCTGAGCGTATCTTTTGTGTCTGTTCCCTACTGCAGTAGTTATTATTAATTTGGAACCACTAATCAATATGAGGATAGGAGTTGCCTATCATCAATTTAACTGAGTCAAAAGGCAGAAGGTTTTGTATCTTAATGCATTCTATGCATTAAGATAAAAAATCTTCTGTGTGTAGCAGCATCCCCAGCACCCCCCAATTACCTACCTGAGCTCCTTCTCTCTCCAGCAATGTCCACAATCCCCTCAGCCATCCAGTACACTCCTCCTGATTGGCTGAGACAGAGCAACGGCGCTATTGGCTACTGTGGCTGTCAATCAAGGTCAGTCAGTCAATCAGGGGAGAGAGGGGTGGAGCTAGGTCGGGGCTCCCTGTCTGAATGGATACACGGAGCTCTGACTCGGCTTGGGTGACAACCTGTAGCAAGCTGCTGGCTGAAAGGCACGCAAAGGAGGGAGGGGCCAGGAGCAGCAAAGGGGGACCAGAGAAGAGGAGGATCTGGGCTGCTCTGTGCAAAAAGAGGAGGTAAGTATAACATGTTTGTAATTTAAAAGAAAAAAAAAGTGAGCCTTTACAATCACTTTAACCAGTTGCCAATAGGCCCATAGCCAAATGACGGCTGCAGGGCAGTTGGAAAACTCTGGGATCACGTCATATGACGTGATTCCAGAAAACTGCTCTCGCGCGCCCCCTGGGGCGCGCACACGGGAACATCCATGATCAGGGGAGAGAGGGGTGGAGCTAGGTCGAGGCTCCCTGTCTGAATGGATACACGGAGCTCTGACTCGGCTTGGGTGACAACCTGTAGCAAGCTGCTGGCTGAGGGGCACGCAAAGGAGGGAGGGGCCAGGAGCAGCAAAGGGGGACCAGAGAAGAGGAGGATCTGGGCTGCTCTGTGCAAAAAGAGGAGGTAAGTATAACATGTTTGTAATTTAAAAGAAAAAAAAAGTGAGCCTTTACAATCACTTTAACCAGTTGCCAATAGGCCCATAGCCAAATGACGGCTGCAGGGCAGTTGGAAAACTCTGGGATCACGTCATATGACGTGATTCCAGAAAACTGCTCTCGCGCGCCCCCTGGGGCGCGCACACGGGAACATCCATGACTGCCGGGTCCTCACAGATCACGGTAAACGGCCGCTGATCGCGGCCGTTTACCATGTGATCGCGCCGTCAAATGACGGCGCGATCACATGTAAACAAACCGGCGTCATGTCATGACGCCGGTTCCTCCCTCCCCTCTCTGTACCGATTGGTACAGAGGGGGAGAGATCGGATGGGAGCTGCACTGTGGGCTGGATGTGTAGTGCCCACAGTGCTGCTCAGTGACATGTGCAGTCACATCCATCCATCCCTCCATGCTCAGCCATCCCCCCCATGCTCTGCAATTCCCTGTGCAATACTCTGCAATTCCCTGTGCAATACTCTGCAATACCCCGCAATACTCTACAATGACCAGCAATACTCTGCAATGCCCCGCAATACTCTGCAATGCCCCGCAATGCCCCGCAATGCCCTGCAATACTCTACAATGACCCGCAATACTCTGCAATACCCTGCAATACTCTGCAATGCCCCGCAATACTCTGCAATGCTCCGTAATAGTCTGCAATACTCTGCAATGTCCCGCAATACTCTGCAATGCCCCGCAATACTCTGCAATGCCCTGCAACACTCTGCAATACTCTGCAATTCCCTGCAATACTCTGCAATGCCCTGCAATACCCCGCAATACTCTGCAATACCCCGCAATACCCCACAATACCCCGCAATACCCCACAATACCCCGCAATACTCTGCAATACCCCGCAATATCCCACAATACCCCGCAATACTCTGCAATACCCTGCAATACTCTGCAATACCCCGCCATACCCAGCCATACTCTGCAATAGTTGGTGATACCCAGCCATGCTCAGCCATGCTCGGTTATAGTCAGCCATACTCTGCCATACTCGGCTGTACTCGGCCTCTGTATGTGGCCAGGCTGTGGAAGTCTCATACATGTGGTATCGCCGTACTCCGAAGGAGTAGGAGAATCTATTTATCTGTAATTTTTGGTATGTATATGCTATGTGTTAGAAACATTGTATAAATGGATAACTTTGTGTTAAAAAATGTGTTTTAACCACTTCCCGCCCGCCGGCCGTCATACGACGTCCTTGACTTTGTGTGGGGATATCTGAATGATGGGTGCAGCTACAGGCATCATTCATCGGCGATTCCCTACACCATGAGAATGATCATAGCGGCTGTTCCACTGCTTGATCCTTCTTACGGGAGGCGAGAGGGGATGACCCCCCCCTCTCGCCGCCCTCAGGTGCTTCTACCGACTCACCGCTACGATCGAAGCCAGGATAATTTTTTTTTTATTATTTCAGGTTTCCCAGCCTAGAGGTGAGATGTGGGGTCTTATTGACCCCATATCTCACTGTAAAGAGGACCTGTCATGCCATATTCCTATTACAGGGGATGTTTACATTCCTTGTAATAGAAATAAAAGTGATCAAAAATTTATTTTTTGGAAAAAAGCCTCAAACTAAAATAAATAAAGTAAAATGAACAATAAAAAAAAAAAAATGTTTTTTCCCCGTGTCCCCGTGTGCTCGCATGCAGAAGCGAACGCACACGTAAGTTGCTCCCACATATGAAAATGGCGTTCAAACCACACATGTGAGGTATCGCTGCGATCAGTAGAGCAAGAGAAATAATTTTGGCCCTAGACCTCCTCTGTAACTCACAACATGTAACCAGTAAAAATTTTAAAGCGTCTCCTATGGGAATTTTTAAGTAGCGAAGTTTGGCGCCATTCCACGAGCGTGTGCAATTTTGAAGGGTGACATGTTAGGTATCTATTTACTTGGCATAACTTCATCTTTCACATTATGCAAAAACATTGGGCTAACTTTCCTGTCTTGTTTTTTTTTTTAAGCACAAAACAGTTTTTTTAAAAAAAAAACGTGTTCGAAAAATTGCTGCGCAAATAACGTGCGAGATAAAAAGTTGCAATGACCGCCATTGTATTCTCTAGGGTCTTTGCTAAAAAAAGTATATATATATATATATATAATGTTTTGGGGTTCTATGTAATTTTCTAGCAAATAAATTATGATTTTTACATGTAGGAGAGAAATGTCAGAATTGGCCTGGGTGCTCCTAGAATGCCTGATGGTGCTCCCTGCATGTTGGGCCTCTGTATGTGGCCATGCTGTGTAAAAGACTCACACATGTGGTATCACCGTATTCGGGAGTAATAGCAGAATGTGTTTTGGGGTGTAATTTGTGGTATGCATATGCTGTGTGTGAGAAATAACCTGCTAATATGACAATTTTGTGAAGAAAAAAAAAAGAAAAAAAATCTTGATTTTGCAAAGAATTGTGGGAAAAAATTACAACTTCAAAAAACTCATCATGCATCTTTCTAAATACCTTGGAATGTCTTCTTTCCAAAAAGGGGTCATTTGGGGGTATTTGTACTTTTCTGGCATGTTAGGGTCTCAAGAAATGAGATAGGCAGTCAGTAATTCAGGTGTGATCAATTTTCAGAGATTGGCACCATAGCTTATGGACTCTATAACTTTCACAAAGACCAAATAATATACACCGATTTGGGTTATTTTTACCAACGATATGTAGTGGTATAAATTTTGGCCAAAATATATGAAGAAAAAATTACTACTTTGCAAAATTTTATAACAGAAACGAAGAAAAATGTATTTTTTTACAGAATTTTCTGTCTTTTTTCTTTTATAGCGCAAAAAATAAAGAACCCAGCTGTGATTAAATACCACCAAAAGAAAGCTCTATTTGTGTGATGACTGAGTAATTGTCATTCAAAATTGGTCTGGTTATTAAGGGGGTTTAAGTGCCCAGTGGTCAAGTGGTTAAGGTATGAGCATCTAATTTAACACATTAGGGGCAGTCAGACACGGTTCAATAAAATTTGGGGTTGCTGGCTAACTACTCCAGGTCTAGCTCCACTAGACTTAGTTCTGGATAGACTTTTGGAATATATGTTGCCTTTATGTACAGTTGGAGGCATTATTGTATGATATTTGTGAGCCAGGGGGTGGAGTGATAGGGAAATTGCATATTTCATATTCCTTAATAATGTTGGCCTCACAAATATCTAATAAAGCCTCTAATATCCTGGTTATTCTGGTTACTTTGAATCTGACATCTGATAGGAATGTGTGATTGCAAACTGACCATTTCCTACACACAAAACCTACAGTATATACCCTAGCTAGAATGTGTAGGTTTCGTCTCCAGAACTGCCATGAGGCATGTGTCTGGTCCTGATCCATGGAGCCATGCCATATAATGGGGGACCCATGGTGGAAACAGCATCTTTAGCTAATTATTCTTGTCATATTTTCTTTATGTTTATCTGTAGCTGCCATTACATTTTAATAAATGTTATACTTTTAAGTATTTGTGTGTAGGTTTTAAATCACGGGAAACAACTAAAGCATGGAGAAATTTTGTACAGAAATCAATTTTACCATGGCCCCCCAAAAAAGAAAAAAAATTCTGAATGTAGTCCGAAAAGAAGGGTGCGTCAAACACTACAGATGCACATTTGATCATAGAAACTAGAAACACAATGAGATTATTGGATGAATGATCATCTTATATCGAAAATGAAGAGTTTACCAAAATTATGAAGATTCTCGTACGACAGAGTAAAAATTTGATGTAATGTGTTGTAGTGTATTTGTAATGTATTTTCAAACTACAACTGTACTGATTAAACAAAAATTGTACGATCTGGTATCGTAGGAGAAAACTTTTCATGATTGTCCAATCGGATAAACTGTCATGATCGGCCCTCAAAAGCTCTATACTAACGATCAGATTATCGTACAATCGATTCAAAAGCGGTATTTTTCGACCGATTTTCTGATCGTGTGTACAGGCCTTAAGAGAAGTATAACAAAAGGACGAGGAAGAAACTTAGAGAAAAAAGCTGACTGTACAGATTATATAGCAGGTTGAGCACATTATAAGAAATATAAAACATGGGATGTTAGGAATTTCAGTAAAGAAAGCAAGGAAGAGGAAATAGGGGAGTTAAAACTAGAGACTAGTTCACACACCGAAACCAGTGATCAGTGTGATTTCATGTGCGACTTGCTGACATCTGTGTGACTTTATTTAAACAGAAGTAAATGAAAGTCTCACATGAAATTGCACAGAAATAGTGCAGGAACCTTTTTAAAGTCGTGGCGATTTCAATGGTTCCAAATAGGGTGCGACTTGTCATGCAGCTTTGAACAGTCACAGTCGAATGACAAGTCACACCAGTGTGAACCAGGGCTCAAGCAGGGAAATCTTGTTAAAAAAGTTAAAAGAAAATTAACAAGAAGGTGAGAGATAATTATTATTATTATTATTCAGGATTTATATAGCGCCAACAGTTTATGCAGCGCTTTACACTATAAAAGGGAGACAATACAGTTATAATACAATAAAATACAAGAGGATTAAGAGGGCCCTGCTCAAAAGAGCTTAAAATCTAATAGGGTGGGGCAGGTGGTACAAAAAGTTGGTGGAAGTGGTAGGAGATTAGTTGGAGACGTGATAGGCTTTCCTGAAGAGATGAGTTTTCAGGGATCGCCTGAAGGTAGCAAGAGTAGGGGGTAGCCGGATAGATGGAGGTAGCGAGTTCCAGAGGATGGGAGAGGCTCTGGAGAAATCCTGGAGATGAGCATGGGAGGAGGAGATGAGAGAGCTTGAAAGCAGGAGGTCTTGAGAGGAGCTATATGGAGAGTGATGGATGAAGGGCGCGTGATCAGTTGCTCACATCAAAAAGTATAAAATTTATTCAAATGAAAAAGCCAATAAAGGCAAATAAAAGCGATTAAATAATGCCAATACTACGTATCAATACAAACAGGTAACAAAATATAAAAAACATCGAAATTTAAAGATAAAAATGGGTTAAAAGTATCATGAGCCCATATTGAGGCAGGTGTTTAGAGTTGTCTGACGTTTTTCGAGGATAACCTCTTCATCAGAGCCTTTGAGAACCAGGGCGCAGTCTCTATGGGCCAGTAGGCCAAAATCTGTACATCAACATAATAGCTGGTTGGAAAAGATGGCCTGAAATGGGGAATATGGTTTTCTGTGTACCATACCAGTCCACGTATAAGCGTTCTATGTGGTAGTAGAAGGTGTGTGTGTTCTCCTTTAAATTTGTAGAGAAGGGATTGTAGGATGGTGTGGACCTGTCTCTGGCTGGATGAAAGGGAGATTATTCAGCCTGTCTGCGTCCTCCTGGGAAAGTGCTGTCCTGTATTAGAGAGGGTGGAGGGGGGTGAAGATCTCTTGAGAGGTTACTGCAGCTAAGTGTGTCTGCAGCTGTCTCTCTGCCTCAGATAAAAGAGTGATAGCAGCTCTTGAGGTCTTGAGAGGAGCGGAGAGGTCGATTTGGATGATATTTGGAGACAAGATTAGTGATGTAGCTCGGGGCAGAGTTGTGAATGGCCTTGTATGTTGTGGTTAGTATTTTGAATTTAATTCGCTGGGTGATTGGGAGCCAGTGTAGGGATTGGAGTAGAGGGTTGGCAAACACTGAGCAGTTGGTAAGGTGGATAAGTCTGGCAGCAGCATTCATGATAGACTGAAGAGGGGATAGCCTATGGAGAGGTAAGCCAATGAGAAGGGAGTTGCAATAGTCAAGGCGAGAGATAACAAGGGAGTGAATGAGGAGCTTGGTGGTTTCATTTGTTAAAAAGGGGCGAATTTTAGAGATGTTACGGAGGTGAATTCTACAAACTTTTGACAACGATTGGATTTGAGGCTAAAATGACAAGTCAGAGTCTAGGATTACACCTAGTACCCTGGCGTGAGGGGAGGGACTGATGGTTGCATTGTTGATTTTGATGGAAAAGTCATGGAGGGGTGTACGGGCGGGGAGGAATATTAACAGCTCAGTTTTAGAGAGATTTAGTTTAAGGAAGTGGTGCGACAACCATGCTGATATGTCAGTTAGTAATGCGAGAGGAGACTGAAGGAGTGAGGTGAGGAGTAGACAGATAGATTTGGGTGTCATCAGCGTATAAGTAGTATTGGAAGCCGTGGGCAGTTATTAAGTGACCGAGGGAGGAGGTGTAGATAGAGAAGAGAAGGGGTCCAAGAACCGAGCCTTGGGGGACCCCCACAGAAAGGGGCAATGGAGAGGAGGAGACAGAGTTGTAGGTGACACTGAAGGAGCGCTGTGATAAATAGGCAGAGAACCAGGATAGAGCAGAATCTCGGAGACCAAGGGAATGTAGCTTATTGAGAAGGAGCGGGTGATCAACAGTATCAAAGGCCGCAGAGAGGTCAAGTAGTAGGAGTATGGAGTACTGGCTGTTGGTTTTAGCAGTTAGTAAATCGTTAGTGAGTTTTAGTAAGGCAGTTTCCGTGGAGTGCTGCGAGCGAAAGCCAGACTGTAAGGGGTCAAGAAGGTTATTTTCATTGAGGTAGGAGCTAAGACGGTTGTAGACTAAGCGTTTTAGAAGTTTAGAGGTGAATGGGAGCAATGAGATGGGTCTTAAGTTGTTCAGGTCGGTAGGGTCCAGTGAGGGCTTTTTAAGAATGGGAGTGATCTGTGCATGTTTTAGAGGAGAGGGGAAGATGCCACTAGAGAGGGAGAGGTTGAAGATGTGGGTGAGGGAGCATAGGATAGAAGAAGAGGGTGACTGTAGTAGTTGTGAGGGAACAGGATCCAAAGGACAATTGGTTAGGTGGGCATCAGAGAAAATTTTTGTAACCTCTTCCATAGTAGTCAATTCAAAAGAGGAGAGTGTTGAATGTGCTGCTAGGCAAGGTATGTTGGGTGGGGAAGACGTACGCACAGTGGAGATGTCCTCACGAATTGCATCGATCTTGTCTTTGAAGTGATGGGCAATCTCTTGGGCAGTGAGTTAGTGGGTAGAGGGGGTGGTGGAGGAAGCAGAGAGTTAAAGGTTGAGAAGAGCCGACGGGGACTGGATGACAAGGAATTAATAAGAGAGACAAAGTAGGCTTGTTTGGCAGCATGGAGGCATGAATTGTATTTTAGAAGGGCAGATTTATATAGAGTGAAGTCTTGTAGGCATTTGGTTTTACGCCACAGTCGTTCAAGAGCACGGCAATGTCTCTTGAGATTTCTAGTGTTGTCAGTTTGCCAGGGTTGTAACAGTCGGGGCCTGATTCTGCGTGTGGTTAGAGGAGCAAGTGCATCTAGTGATGATGAGAGTGAACTGTTGTAGACAGAGGTGGCCAGGTCAGGACAGGACAGGGGTGTATAAATGGGACTCCGCTGACTCCTTCCTGTCTCTACCATTGTACTATCATAATATTACACTGTCATAAGGGCTTTCCCTTTGGTTGCATAACCCACCGTTCCGTTTGCAAGTTAGAACTGTTCTAGGTTCCCTATGCAACTATGTACATAAACGGGACCTGGTCCTGACCGACTTAGTCTTTCGTGGTTTTACTTCAGCTAGGATCATTTAAACCTCAAAGACTAAATAGTCCTGTTTGACTTTCTTTGGATTTGATTCACTATCAACCTGCTGATACATATGTTTGTATATGTTTAATTACAAAATAAAACCATTTTGAAGTAAAATGACAACTTTGTGTAAAAAAAAAAAAATGACATGTTCAAAGACTCATTATGCCTCCTAGATTATGTGTTGGGGTATTTTCTTTATAAAATTGGGTAACTTTTTGGGTGTTTCCATTGTCTTGGTGCTCCAGGGCCTTCAAAAGTGTGATAGGTAGTCAAGAAATTAAATGTGTAATTTATGTCCCTAGAACACCTGACGGTGCTCCCTGCATGTTGGGCCTCTGTATGTAGCCAGGCTGTGAAAAAGTCTCACACATGTGATATTGCCTTACGCAGGACTGGAGTAGCAGAATGTGTTTTGGGGTGTAGTTGCAAGTATGCATATGCCATGTGAGAGAAATAATAGGATTTTTTACTTATCGTAAAATTAGTTTCTCTGAGTTCATTGACAGACACAGCTTTCTTTATTCAGAACGTTAGGGTTATATCATCTCCGCAGGAGTAGGACTAGGCAGAACAAAAAAACAACCCCTGGCTACGCCCATGGGCTGTCCTCCATCAGTGTATAACTCCCTCCCTGCTCTAGGTATTCAGTTTAGTAGCAAGCAGTAATAGAAGTATCAAAAAAACTCCATAGAGGGGTGGGTGCTGTGTCTGTCAATGAACTCAGAGAAACGGATTTTACGGTAAGTAAAAAATCCTATTTTCTCATTCGTTCACTGACAGACACAGCTTTCTTTATTCAGAACGGTAGGGACGTCCCAAAGCAGTGCTGAACATGAGGGGTGGGACAGCGAAAAATCCCAAGGCTAACACAAAAGCCAACCAGGTAACAGGAGCTTCATACAGGACAAGCTGGAACCCAACCTGAATGATACCCCTTCAAGAGGGATTAGACCCTCTTATCAGCAGCCTGCAAAAAGCTTGTGGCCCAAAAAAGGCACCCGCAGATGCCAACCCATCCACTTCGTAGAACTTGTGAAAAATGCGCCACGAACGCCTGAAGACAGAAGGCCCAAGACGCACTAGGCACCCGAGAAAAATGCGCCGTAACAGGGAAAGCAGGAACCCAATTCCTGACAGAAAAGCCCAGATGATGAGTCATCATCTGTCTGATCCATCCAAAAGAAGGTCGCAGAAGAAGCAAACAGCCCCTTTCTTGGCCTGTCTGTGAGTACAGAGAGCCTGACCTCCAAAAGACTCAGTGGCTGGCAAATACAACCGAATCTCCCAAACTACATCCCCACATTCCGGGCAGATAAGGCTGATTCCTTGGGATGTGTTCCCAGGGACACAAGAAAGGAAACACAATGTCCTTGTTCAAATGGAAACCCAGGAATGGAAATATAGAAAAGGGCGAAGCATCGCCTAAACCTGAGTAGGGTGAACGAGAAGATAACGCCACCCTTTTCGACACCCTGTGAGCAGAGGTGAAAGCTACTAAGAGGCCACCTTCCGAGACAGAGAAGGCAGTGGAATCTCCCGATATTTTGAGAGAGGGAGAGAGAGAGAGCGGCTCCTGGAGAACCGAAAATACCAAGTTCAGATCCCACAGCGGTAGAAAAAAATGCACTGGTGGAAACAGACGTCTAACACCTTCTGCCCACCGGGGAATACTGGCAACAGCCAGGGCCGCCACAGCCTATTTGACCCACCCTGGCGAAGGGCATAAGCCATCGTGGTTGCCTTGTCCAACTAGAACCATACCGGGAGCCCCCGAAGTCGATCCTCCCATGATCCAGACTTATCCTGATCGCTCAAAGTTCCAGGATATTACCTAGGAGTTTGGATTCCACCAGCGTACAATGACCCTGAGCAGAGCTCAGTCCCAGGACATCCTACCTGGACCGACTGGCATTGGTGGTCACCCTGTTTAATACAAGGGGAGAAAGGATTTATGCTGCCGAAGAACCGGAGAGCGAGCCACCAGACCAGGGAACCCAGGTTTCCTAACTCAGCCGAATCCGATTGTCTCGAGACCCCGGGCATTTGTCTCATGCCAGGATCTCCCCGAAGGGAGCTTGTATGGAACTGCGCAAATGGAATCATTTCAAAAAGGTAGAAACTCTCAGACCCAACACCCACATGCAGGTCCACAGAGGGCCTACCTGCCGGACAGAAAAATAAAAAACGAAGCATGCTACTTCTGGAGTTTGTCCAAGAGAAGAGAACACGCTGGCCAGAGCTGAAGCTCGAGCTTAGATAATCCGACGTTCTGGAAGGGCCCAAGCAGACTTCAGATAGTATAGATGCCTACTGAAATCAGTCAAGGTCTGTATAGAAACTATATTGCCCCTCAGGGTAGCCGAGGAGTGGCAGAATAAGATCATCCAGGCAGCCTGGACCGCAAACCCCCACAGATGCAACAGAGGGGGGAGGGGAGGGCAGAGGTGCCATATACTAGGCTATATGCCTAATCGCTACACCAAAAACACAGGGGAAGGGAGCCACCAACTGGAACCCCCTCGCTCGAGGTCCACATATGGGATGTCGACCGAGGCCCCTCACAGGGGGCACAGACTAAGGCCCCTTTACAGGGGGCACAAAACAGAGCCCCTCACAGGGGGCACACACCGGGGCTCCTCACAGGGGGCGCAGACTGGGGGCCCCTCACAGGGGGCAAACACCGGGGCCCCTCAAAGGGGGCACAAACCGGGGGCCCCTCACAGGGGGCAAAAACCAGGGCCCCTCACAGGGGCGTAAACTGGGGCCTCTCACAGGGGCGCAAACCAGGGCCCCTCACAGGGGGCGCAAACCAGGGCCCCTCACAGGGGGCAAATACCAGGGGCCCTCACAGGGGGCAAATACCTGGGGCCATCACAGGGGGCAAATACCTGGGAGCCCTCACAGGAGGCAAATACCGGGGCCCCGCACAGGGGCACAGACCGGAGCCCCTCACAGCGGCTCCCATCCAGGAGGCCACAGAAGCCGCAGCCCAATAGGTACAAAAACGCGGGCCAGTAGGCCTCAAAAGGCGCGGGCTAAATTTTGGCCGCGAGCGTGTGGCATACGGGGGGACTGGACCGCCCGACCGGACAGCTGGTCAGTAGGCCGCAAGCCGCGGCCTAAATTTTTGGCCCGCTGGCCGCGAGTGTGGTAGACCACAAAGCCGCGGCCTAAATTTTCGGCCACCGGCCGTGAGAGCGGCCCCCCAGCTGGTAGGCCACAAAGCCGCGGCCTAAATTACAGCAGCCACTCACCTCCCAGGCCCAACCCTAGATGCCCCCCCAGTAACAACCCGAAGGTGGAAAAGGGGAACCATGTCCCAAAGCTCCTAGGCCGGGAGCCTGGGCCTCACCCGGGATGGGGGAAGGGAGGGGGTGGAGGAGAACCCCGGAGGGACCGACCACCCCAGGGAGTATACGCACCCCACACCACTCCGGGGAAGGAGAGGAGGGGACCCCCTACTTACCTCTCCAGCGAAAATCGCGGGTAACGCTCCCAGACAGATCCTCCTTGCCACCGAAGTGAGGGGGCTGTCGGCCATGAGGAACATGCTCATGGGCCAGACTGGGGTGACCACTGGATCAAGCGTCCAGCCCGTCGCCCAGCCCGGCAGTTGATTTGTAGATCTCACCGGAAAAAATCCAGGAAAAAGAAAATAACAAACAACAAAAAAATTCCCAGGACTAGAGATCCCAGCAGGGAACTAGGTCCTTACTCCTGACTAGGCAGAAAAAAACTGAATACCTAGAGCAGGGAGGGGGTTATATACTGACGGAGAATAGCCCATGGGCATAGCCAGGGGTTGTTTTTTTGTTCTGCCTAGTCCTACTGATGCGGAGATGATATAACCCTACCGTTCTGAATAAATAAAGTTGTGTCTGTCAATGAACGAATGAGAAAACCTGTTAATATGACAATTTTTTGAAAAAAAATCTTTATTTTGCAAAAAATTGTGGGAAAAATTACAACTTCAAAAAACTCACCATGCCTCTTACTAAATATCTTGGAATGTCTACTTCCCAAAAAGGGGTCATTTGGGGGTGTTTGTACTGTCCTGGCTTGTTAGTATCTCAAGAAATGAGATAGGCAGTCAGTGCATCAGGTGTGACCAATTTTCAGTGATTGTCACCATAGCTTGTAGACTATATCTTTCACAAAGACCAAATAATATACACTGATTTTGGTTAGTTTTACCAAAGATATGCAGCAGTATAAATTTTGGCCATAATTTATAAAGAAAAAATTACCAATTTGCTAAATTTTATAACAGAAGAACAGACAAAGAAAAGTGTATTTTTCTACAAAATGTTCAGCCTTTTTTCATTTATAGCGCATAAAATAAAAAACCCAGTGGTGATTAAATACCACCCAAAAGAAAACTCTATTTGTGTGAAAAAAAAGGACAAAAATGTCATGGGTACAGTGTTGCATGACTGAGTCATTGTCATTCAACATGTGAGAGCACCTAAAGCTAAAAATTGGCCTGGTTAGGAAGGGGGTATAAGTGCCCAGTGGGCAAGTGGTTAAAGTGGTTGTAAACCCTCTCCTATACTAAGTGAAGTGAATAGCCTCAGATGATACAGAGATGAAACAAATCTTCCTACACAAGTTATATCGTCTGTCTTTCCCTTTCTACATTCTTTGGAAAGTGCAGATTGTGTTAGAAATCTTGTTTCCTCATTCAGCAGTGGGTGTGAAGTCTGGACTTAGACTGTGTGAGAGCTGATTGAAGGAAAGGCACACACACACACTCCACATAGGCAGAAGAATGAAGGAACATGCAGAGCTGTACTCTGAATAGACCAGTTCTCTGCTAATCTACCTCCAAGCTCCCTCCCCGACACAAATTTTCAGCTGCTGTTATCGCGTGTATCGGGGAGCTTGTCAGAGGTGACTCTGCTAATAACAGAGGAAGAGAGCAGCAGAAAGAAACGGCACTTAGAGCTTTGGAGAGAGATAAGTAAATACTACAGATATATGTGCCTAGGTCAAGATCCATGAATGGTGTTTACAACCACTTTAAGCTCCCTGAGACTGAATAGTTTCCCCATGCTAGAATCACCATTAAGATAATTGTAAATTGCTATCATATCTCCTTTAAAGCATCTCTTCTCCAGGGAGAATAAGTTTAAAGTGGTTCTAAAGGCAGAAGGTGTTTTTATCTTAATGCATTCTATGCATTAAGATAAAAAACCTTCTGTGTGCAGGACCCCCTTAGCTCCCCTAATACTTACCTGAGCCCCTTCTCGATCCAGCGATGTTGCACGAGAGCCTTGGCTGTTTGGGGACTCTCCCTCCTTGGCTGATATGGTGCCCAGAAATTGATGATATACTCAAGATGCGGCCAGGCCTGAGTTTTGTAATGTGATAGAATTATTGCTTTGAATAGCCACTTGCCGACTGCCCGCCGTTGATTGACGGCAGCAGAATGGCACTCCTGCGTGAATTGCCATAGCTGTACAGCGAGTATTTTGAGTATAGGGGACACGTGCACGTGCCCGGCGGCCGCGATTGCTCCTGACAGAGCGAGAACACACAAATCCACGTTACTGTCAGGGGTGAGGCGACTGATCTGTTGTTCCTAGTATATAGGAACAACGATAGGTCTCCTCTCCAAGTCAGTCCCATCCCCCCACAGTTAGAATACACACTGAGGGAACACATTTAACCCCTTGATCGCCCCCTAGTGTTAACCTCTTCCCTGCCAGTGACATTTATACAGTAATTGGTGCATTTTTATAAATGTCAGTGCTGTATACATGTCAATGGTCCCAAAAATGTGTCAAAAGTGTTTGATCTGTCCGCCGCAATATCACAGTCCACGATAAAAATCGCAGATCGCTGCCATTACTAGTAGAAAAAAATAATAAAAATGGCAAAAATCTTTCCCCTATTTTGTAGACGCTATAACTTTTGCGCAAACCAATCAATATACACTTTTTTTACCAAAAATATGTAGAAGAATATATATCGGCCTAAACTGATGAAGAATTTTATTTTTTTATTTTTTTTATTTATATTTATTATAGCAAAAAGTAACAAATATTGTGTTTTTTTTTTCAAAATTGTCCCTCTTCTTTTGTTTATAGCGCAAAAAGTAAAAACCGCAGAGGTGATCAAATACCACCAAAAGAAAGCTCTGTGGGAAAAAAAAGGACATTCATTTTGTTTGGGTACAACGTCTCACGACCGTGCAATTGTCAGTTAAACCGACCGTATCGCAAAAAATGGCTTGGTCAGGAAGGGGTCAATCCTTCTTGGGCTGAACTGGAAAGAGACTAGAGATGTAAAATGTCCATAATTTTTTAAGCCATGGGAAAAAATAAAAGTACAGCTTTTATTAGTAAATTAACTAGGTAAGGTAAGTATAGTAGCAAGTCCTAGTTGCAATCTCAGAATACCCAATAAGCGGATAATATGCGACTGGTCTAAACTACATGGCATGTTCACCAATGCCAGGAACCTGGCGGACAAGATGGGCGAACTAGAGATACTGTTGTACAAGGAGAATTTGGATTTTGTGGGAATTTCAGAGACCTGGTTCAACAGCTGTCATAATTGGCTGGTAACCATTCAAGGGTATACAGTGGAGACGGAAAGTATTCAGACCCCCTTACATTTTTCACTCTTTTTTATATTGCAGCCATTTGCTAAAATCATTTAAGTTCATTTTTCTTCCTCATTAATGTACACACAGCACCCCATATTGACAGAAAAACGCAGAATTGTTGACATTTTTGCAGATTTATTAAAAAAGAAAAACTGAAATATCACATGGTCCTAAGTATTCAGACCCTTTGCTGTGACAGAGAAAATGATTCACCGCTCAGGAGGATCTGATACCAGGTGTATATTAGTAAAGCCTTCAGAGGTAGAGGGTCCCAGGTGCTAGCCAAATGCAAATTGGTGCAGGATTTAGAACAGAAAATCTGGATGCCGCACACCAGATAAAGCTGAAAAATCTTCTTTATTGTAAAGTTTGGATCATCAAAAGTACAGGACAATCAGGCAGATAGTACAGACACAGCTGACGCGTTTCACACTCTAATTTGAGTGCTTACTCATAGCTTTGCTGTGACACTCATATATTTAACTCAGGTGCTGTCCATTTCTTCTGATCATCCTTGAGATGGTTCTACACCTTCATTTGAGTCCAGCTGTGTTTGATTATACTGATTGGACTTGATTAGGAAAGCCGCACACCTGTCTATATAAGACCTTACAGCTCACAGTAACAAGGAAAGGGGCGCCTCTGAATATATATCACAAACAAATTTTATTAAAAACAGCAATATCCACTCACATGAGGGTAGAAGAAGTTGCATTCAGGTCAGTTGGCTGAGCAGTGGAACTACAAGTCGCAGCGGTGCATGTCAGAGCAAATGAGAATCATGAGGTCAAAGGAACTGCCTGAAGAGCTCAGAGACAGAATTGTGGCAAGGCACAGATCTGGCCAAGGTTACAAAAACATTTCTGCTAGACTTAAGGTTCCTAAGAGCACAGTGGCCTCCATAATCCTTAAATGGAAGACGTTTGGGACGACCAGAATCCTTCCTAGAGCTGACCGTCTGGCCAAACTGAGCTATCGGAGGAGAAGAGCCTTAGTGAGAGAGGTAAAGAAGAACCCAAAGATCACTGTGGCTGAGCTCCAGAGATGAAGTCGGGAGATGGGAGAAAGTTGTAGAAAGTCAACCATCACTGCAGCCCTCCACCAGTCGGGGCTTTATGGCAGAGTGGCCTGACGGAAGCCTCTCCTCAGTGCAAGACACATTTTGCTAAAAAAACACCTGAATGACTCCAAGATGGTGAGAAATAAGATTCTCTGGTCTGATGAGACCAAGATAGAACTTTTTGGCCTTAATTCTAAATGGTATGTGTGGAGAAAACCAGGCACTGCTCATCACCTGTCCAATACAGTCCCAACAGTGAAGCATGGTGGTGGCAGCATCATGCTGTGAGGGTGTTTTTCAGCTGCAGGGATGGGATGACTGGTTACAATCGAGTGAAAGATGAATGCGGCCAAGTACAGGGATATCCTGGAAGAAAACCTTCTCCAGAGTGCTCAGGATCTCAGACTGGGCCGAAGGTTTACCTTCCAACAAGACAACGACCCTAAGCACACAGCTAAAATAACGAAGGAGTGGCTTCACAACAACTCTGTGACTGTTCTTGAATGGCCCAGCCAGAGCCCTGACTTAAACCCAATTGAGCATCTCTGGAGAGATCTAAAAATGGCTGTCCACCAACGTTTACCATCCAACCTGACAGAACTGGAGAGGATCTGCAAGGAGGAATGGCAGAGGATCCCCAAATCCAGGTGCGAAAAACTTGTTGCATCTTTCCCAAAAAGACTCATGGCTGTATTAGATCAAAAGGGTGAGCAAAGAGTCTGAATACTTAGGACGATGTGATATTTCAGTTTTTCTTTTTTAATAAATCTGCAAAAATGTCAATAATTCTGTGTTTTTCTGTCAACATAGGATGCTGTGTGTACATTAATGAGGGAAAAAAATTAACTTAAATGATTTTAGCAAATGGCTGCAATATAACAAAGAGTGAAAAATTTAAGGGGGGGCTGAATACTTTCCATCCCCACTGTACCCTTTATCGCAAGGATAGAGAGGGTAAAAAAGGGGGAGGGGTATGCCTATATATCAAGAATGATGTACAAGTGAATGTGAGAGATGACAGGGAGCTAGCGAGGAGGTGGAATCCTTATGGGTAGAGCTCCAAAGGGATGAAGCTAAGGGGAAAATAATACTGGGAGTATGCTATAGGCCCCCTAACCTGAGGGAGGAAGGGGAGACAGATCTCCTATCACAATTTGGATTAGCAGCAAGAATGGGAAGGGTTATCATAATAGGGGATTTTAATTATCCAGACATAGACTGGGCGGAGGGAACCACGCATCCATCTAAGGCTCGCCAGTTCCTAAATGTCTTGGTAGACACACCAACTAGAAATAAAGTGTTACTGGATCTACTGATTACCAACAATACAGACCTGATCACGGGTGTGGAAATACGGGGCAATTTAGGTAACAGCGATCACAGGTCAATAGGCTTCAGTATAAATCACACAAATAGGAAACATAAGGTGAATACAAAGACACTGAATTTCAAAAGAGCCAACTTCCCTAAACTACAAACCTTGCTAGAAGACATAAATTGGGATAAAATCTTAGGAACAAAGAACACCTAGGAGAGATGGGTTTGCTTTAAGAGCATATTAAATATGGGCATTAGCCAATGTATCTCATTGGGTAATACATTTAAAAGAGCGAACAAAAGTCCTGGATGGATTAACTCCAATGTAAAAATGCATATAAAACCAAAGGAGAAGGCCTTCAAGAAATACAGGGTTGAGGGATCATTATCAGCATTCAGACTTTATAAAGAATGCAACAAGAAATGTAAGGGTGCAATAAGGATGGCTAAGATAGAACATGACACATAGCGGAGGAGAGCAAAAAAAATCCCAAGAAATTCTTTAAGTATATAAACAGTATAAAAGGGGGAGAACAGACCATATTGGCCCCATAAAGAATGAGGAAGGACATCTGGTTACAAAGGATGGGGAGATGCCAAAGGTATTGAATTTATTCTTCCCCTCAGTCTTCACTAGGGAATCGAGGGGCTTCAGGAACCAAAACTGCAGTGTTTATCCTCATGGCACATCGCAGGAAGCACCTCCATGGTTAAGAGGACAGAATTAAAATTAGACTTGGGAAATTTAACATTAATAAATCACCGGGACCAGATGGCTTGCACCCGAGGGTACTTAGGGAACTCAGTCAGGTAATTGCCAGACCATTGTTCCTAATTTTTACTGACAGTCTACTGACTGCAATGTGGTACCAGCTGATTGGAGAAAAGCCAATGTAGCACCAATATTTAATAAGGGTCCAAAATACATCCCTGGAAATTACAGACTAGTTAGCCTAACATCAATAATATGTAAACTCTTGGAGGGGATAAGGCACTATATACAAGATTTTAGTAATGAGAACGGTATCATTAGCAGTAATCAGCATGGATTCATGAAGAATCATTCTTGCCAAACCAATCTATTAACCTTCTATGAGGTGGTGAGTTGCCATCTAGATAAAGGAAGGCCCATAGACATGGTGTATCTGGATTTTGCAAAAGCATTTGACACAGTTCCCCATAAACGTTTACTGTAGAAAATAAGGTCTGTTGGCATGGACCATAGGGTAAGTACATGGATTGAAAACTGGCTACAAGTGCAAGTTCAGAGGGTGGTGATAAATGGGGAGTACTCGGAATGGTCAGGGGTGGGTAGTGGGGTCCCCCAGGGTTCTGTGCTGGGACCAATTCTGTTTAATTTGCTCATAAACGACCTGGAGGATAAGGTAAACAGTTCAATCTCTGTATTTGCGGATGATACTAAGCTAAGCAGGGCAATAACTTCTCCGCAGGATGTGGAAACCTTACAAAAAGATCTGAACAAATTAATGGGGTGGGCAACTACATGGCAAATGAGGTTCAATGTAGAAAAATGTAATATAATGCATTTGGGTGGCAAAAATATGAATGCAATCTATAAACTGGGGGAGAACCTCTGGGGGAATCTAAGATGGAAAAGGACCTGGGGTCCTAGTAGGTGGTAGGCTCAGTAATGGCATGCAATGCCAAGCTGCTGCTAACAAAGCAAACAGAATATTGGCATGCATTAACCGCTTGCCGACCGCCACACGTACACTTACGTCGACACAATGGCACGGACAGGCAAATGGGCATACAGGTATGTCCTTTTAAATTTGCCGCCATGCCATCGCGTGCGCGCATGTCCGCGGAGATACCTGTGATCGCCTCACGGAGAGGAAGAACGGGGAAATGCTGATGTAAACAAGCATTTCCCCATTCTGCCTAGTGATAGGACACTGATCACAGCTCCCTGTAGTCGAGAGCGGTGATCAGTGTCGTGTCACACATAGCCCCCCCCCCACAGTTAGAATCACTCCCTAGGACACACTTAACCCCTACAGCGCCACCTAGTGTTAACCCCTTAACTGCCAGTCACATTTACACAGTAATCAATGCATTTTTAATCTCACTGATCGCTGTATAAATGTGAATGGTCCCAAAATAGCGCCAAAAGTGTCCGATGTGTCCGCCATAATGTCGCAGTCACGATAAAAATCGCTGATCGCCACCATTACTAGTAAAAAAAAAAAATTATTAATAAAAATGACATAAAACTATCCCCTATTTTGTAGACACTATAACTTTTGCGCAAACCAATCAATAAACGCTTATTGCGATTTTTTTTTTATCAAAAATATGTAGAAGAATACGTATCAGCCTAAACTGAGGAAAAACATTATTTTTTATATATTTTTTGGGGATATTTATTATAGCAAAAAGTAAAAAATAATGCGTTTTTTCAAAATTGTCACTATTTTTTGTTGATCCAGGAGTATATATTGCTCTTGCAAGAGCTTAATCAATTTTTGTCCTGATTTTTAGGTGTAATTTTATCTAAAACGAAGGTATTGTGTATTTTTGCGAGGCAGTGGTCTGCAACTCTTCCGTACTTGAAGATGCTGCTGGTGAAGAAAAACTTTGTGATGATCCAGAGCAGCAGAAAGTGTTTCTGAAATGAGGAATCATTTAAATGTTTAAAAAGATAAACTAATTTGTAACACAAATTTACCTTCGTAACTGTCAACTAAGGCCTGAGAGGACAGAAATTATCATCTACTGTTTCCCAACAATCACCCAACAGTAGGAGGTACAAGATGGCGCCCACAAGCATACAAAACTAGAACCTTTGCCCTGTAGTGCCCCTAGTGGCAGAAATTCATATTTCTCTTGTTTGAGAACCGCATTCAGAAGTACAGGATTTGTTTGTCTTCAGCTGAGAGAACTTGCAGTAATTTGAGACTTACATGAAGTCTCAGAAATCTTTTATTAAAATATCCCTAAACCCACATCATAAAAACTATCAATAAATGCTGTATTACGTGCTGTTCACTCAATCACTATGAGGTTTGTTTTCTGTATTCTGTATTAAAAATAGTTTATTGATATTATTTATTTATTTTTACTCTGTATTCCAAAGGCTTTTTTTTTGTTTATATTTTGAACATGTGACCAGCAGCAGAGGACTAGAAGCTCCTCCTACTTATGTTTCCCTGCAGACAGGCTGAGAAAGAGCTGGGACATGTGAAAGCTGTATATCGATTAGGAAGAAGGAGTAAAACCTCAGATTGCGAGTAACGCGGTATACGAAAAGTTTGGAAATACGAGCTGTTCTTTTAAAAAATTCCTGACTCTATTTGCGAGTGTTGTCTTGATTCAAGCCTCTGGGGTGTGCAGTACCACATGTGGCCAGAGGTGCGGGGGTGCCGGTGATGCTCGGAAACACTTGGTTCCCAAGTATCACTTTAAATCTCATTTGCCATGTAGCTGCCCCTTCCCTTTATTATAGTGACCTCTTTCTGTAAAGTTTCTATATCCTGATCTGGAGTTATTGCCCTGCTTAGCTTTGTATCATCAGCAAACACTGAGATTATTGTAAAGGAAAATCCCATGTGCTACCACATCCTAACATCCAAAATCAACAAAATGAGGATGCAAGCTCGGAGGGAGGAGCCTAGTAATGGCGCCGAGCAGGAGTTTGCACCCCTGTACCTGACCTACGCTAGACAGACAATCCCCTGATTTGGATTAATCAACGAGCCGGCCGCAATCCACAATCTTTCCATACGGAGGATGCTGGACGGGAGAAGCCGTGCTGCTGCTTAGTGAGTAAAAAGCTGAAGCCAACTTGAAACTTTCTCCCCCCCCTCTCCCCCGTCTGGAGACTCAGACTTAGGACATAAAGTGCCGTGCCGAGAAGAGGGGTGAGGGAGGAGGAAGAGTCGGCTCGTCAGCGAGATCCCTCACTCCCTCCCCTTCCCGGCCGGGACAGGCTGTTGGCAGGACAGGAGCCGAGTTCCCGGTGACGAGAGTGCATGGGCTGAAGCGAGGAGGTTCCCTGGAATCCGGAGGCTGGCCGGGCGAGCGATCGCAGAGGGAAAAAGCCTGAACCGGACGCTGATGCACTGAACGCTGGCAGTTCCCAGAGGAGAGCAGATACTATTGCAGCAGATCGAAGGACTGGCCAAACTCCCCCCTCTCAGATAAGTAAAAGACAAGTGCAAAGAGATACGGGAGAGGGAGAGGGAGGGAAGCAAAGAAAGGGGAGAGAAGGGAGGGAAGGAGAAAGGAGAAAAGAAAAAGAGGAAAAGAAAGGGTACGGTACCTCGCTCAAACAATTGTACTGTTATACTGTTATACTGTCATGCATATGCCATAAAAATAGGAGATGTGATCGTTGGATTGGGTCGCTGGCTTGGACAGGCAGGGACAAGATACACTGCCACCTATTGCCATCAACTGTTACTAATTGTTCTTTCACTGTTCTTTCACTGCCTAACATGTACTACATGGATATATTAAAACACAGATTATAGATCATTAATAAAGGTAAAACACAGACTGTTTACAGGCGGAAAGGAAGGGAAAGGGGAGAAAAAAAAAAGCAAAAAAGGAAAAAGGGAAGGGAAAGAAGGGGAGGCGAGAAGGAAAGAATAAAGAAGAGAAAACCATAGATGCTGCATGGAGTCTTTCGAATAGATCACGGACTAACCTAGTTTACCAAATTATTTGTGGCAGGCTCAATGGGATACCACTGACATATCTGACACTGCCGGGATTTGAGCAACAGGCCACAAGGATACTGCAGCCCACCCCCCCCAACCCCCATCCCCCATCCCCCATCCCCCCCGTCTTTTTTTTTTTTTTTGAGATGAGGGGTAAGGCTGGAAGGGGAGGTGGAGTAACGGTTAAATCTCCTCGCTCAAGTTTAAGCCCTACACAAGGCCCGATGAATAGGTACGTGACTCAGGGAGGAGACGGTGAAGGGGCAACCTCAGCATTAGATAAACAACAAAATACAAAAGGGCGACAATCAGAAAAAAAGGAAAAAAAGGGTCACACCAAGACACTGATGGATAGCAGTACCATATCAGAAACAAGAGTGGATCAGGAACTCAAATTAGACCCACCCACTAGAGTCAAGCAACAGAATACGGTCCAATTGCCAACAAAAACAGATATGGAAAGAATGTTTGCGGCCTTAGAAAACTCATTAAAAACAGAAATGGCAGTTATACACAAAGACATGGGTCATATGCTCGCAGGAGTAGAAGAGGTGAAAAAAAAATAGACCTCCACGTAAAAATGATTAAAGAACTGAAAGGAGAAATTAAAACCCTGAAATTAGAACATCAGGAGCAGGCTTACAGAGCAGAAGAGCAGGAGAACAGGGATCGGAGGAAGAATCTAAGAATCTGAGGACTCCCGGAACCCTCTCAGACGGAAAATTTGAAGGAAGTAATCGGTCTTCAACCCAATCATCTTAAAGGAAAAAACCAATGAGATTAAGATCGAAAGAGTGCACAGAACAAGGAGACCGCAGGGAATGTCGAGCGATATCCCAAGAGACATAATAGTCCGGTTCGAAAGCTGGGAGGTAAAAAATCAAATCTGGAGAAACTTGAAGGGGAAATCGCCAATCACCTTCGAAGGAAAGGAAATCCAAATCTTTCAAGATCTTTCGCAGGAAACCCTGAGAAGAAGAAGGACATTAAAACCCCTATTAAAAATACTGCAGGAGTAAGAAATCCAATACAACTGGGGCTTTCCATTATGCCTGATGGTAAAAAGAAACGAAAGAACTGTCAAACTGAAATTCACTGATGAAATCCCTGATTTTTGCAAAGCTCTGGAAATCCCACTACCAGAAAACCTTGAAGATATAATCAGAAGACCAGATAGTCTGAAAGCAGAAGAAACACAATGGCAGTCGCGTGTAGAAAATAGTCTAGCGGGGGGAGGGGATGAAGAAAGGGGATGAAGCTGGCAAGTAAGCAAATCAAACAGAAAGATAATAATGGAAATACAAGAGAAAGAAAAGGATAAAGTACAAATATTGAAGTCAGGGAAAGGGGGAAGAGGTTTTTGCTAGGGGGTGAGGGGGGGGAACCCAGACGCGAGGCACGTCCTGAAGCTGCTATCCCAACAGTAAGGGAGAAGCAGTTTAGAAGCACCAAGTAGACCTCCACCTCAATTATAGGAGTAGGGAGAGAGAACATCTAAAGAAGGACGAAAAAAGAAATGAGAGAAGGAAAAAAAGGAAACAAGGGTACTGCTCATGACCAAAAGGTCAAAAGTTCTAGGGTCTGGGGTTGGGGTGGAGTGGGGAGAATGGGAAGAGGGGGTGGGAGGGGGGTGGGTAGGAGGGCAGGGGAGGAATAAGGTTTGTTTCACAGGGAAGACACTCAGGCTCCTGTGTCTATCTCATAAGAGAAAGGAAGATAGAAGAAAAGAAAGAGAAGAAGGGAAAGGAAAGAAAAAAGAAAATAAAGACGAAAGTATAGCTTTCCCGCGTGTCGCCCCTTACGGGTCCCCCCCACCCGGAGGTCTTAATACCGCCCGGGGGGGTGGGGGCATCCAGGGGGGGACACGCGGGAAATAGAGTGAAATGGAGATAACAAATAATATCAACTTCCTGACCTATAATGTTCAAGGTTTGAATTCACCTAAAAAGAGACAGATAATATTACAAGAATTAGAAAGAAGTACGGCCGGAATAATTTTTTTACAGGAGACACATATCACTCAGGACTCAAATGTCAAATTATATTCTAAAAATATCCCAACGTGGTATTATGGAGACTCATCAATCAGAAAGGCAAAAGGAGTCGCAATAGGATTTAGGATTAACATCTGTTTTGTAATAGAGAAGAGAAAAGCTGACCCAGAAGGACGCTTTCTCTTCCTCATAGGGACAATACTGGGTACGAAATATACGCTAGCCAATGTCTATTGCTCCAACAAAAACCCCAAAAATTACCTAAAGGAAGTGTTGAAAGATCTGACAGAGTTTAAACAGGGTAAACTGATACTGGCTGGAGACTTCAACTTCCCCATGGACCACAAACTAGACAGTACGTCAGATGTGCAGGAGAGAGAAACATCACAACTAAGGAAGATCAAAAAGAAACTTTTCTAATATCAATTGGTGGACGCATGGCGGGTGCAACATCCGAGTACAAAAGATTATACATATTACTCTACAGTCCATGGAACTTACTCCAGATTGGATTACATCATGGTGGAGCACAGAAGCTTAGAGGAGGTAATAGAAACAACAATAGGAGTCACAACAATATCAGACCACTCCCCAGTAAAAAGAAGAAAGAAGCCCAGTGGATCCTCAGTACTACTCCTGTCGATTGATGCAGAAAAAGCATTTGACAGGGTAGACTGGGGATTTATGATGGATACATTGCAGCATCTAGGATTGGGTCCTAAAATCATGAAGTGGATCAAAAATTTATACAATGGGCCTACGGCAACGGTTAAGGTCAACGGGAGACTCTCACCAATTTTTGAGATGTTCAATGGAACGCGCCAAGGCTGCCCACTCTCTCCACTCCTATATGTCCTGTCATTGGAACCCTTTCTGGTGACCCTGCGAAACAATCGGGGGATAGGGGGGGCGAGAGTGGGGGATAAAGAATATAAAATTGCGGCGTACGCAGATGATATCTTAATGTACGTAACGAACCCTATGATGACTCTGGTGAATATAATTAAAGAAGTAAAAGATTATGGAGAACTCTCTAATTTCAAAATTAACCCTATAAAAACAGAAATACTAAGCATTGGATTGGGAAAAAACTAAGTTCTTGCTCTTCAAAGAGAATTTCCATTTACGTGGGTAAAAGGTAAGCTATCGTACCTGGGAATCAAAATAACATCAATGTATGAGAAAATATACCCGGCAAATTACATCCCATTAATAAATGAGATAAAGGCAGAAATAAAAAAGATACGTTTATAATCAACATCCTGGATGGGTAGAATAAATATGTACAAAATGGTGATATTACCGAAAATAATGTATAACTTCCAGATGTTACCTATTGCGATCCCTCAGAGTTTTTTTAACATAATAAAAAAAATGCAGATAAAGTATATATGGCAAAACAAAAAGCCGAGAGTAAATCATACACTAATGACCAGGAAGAGCAACTCCAGATATAATAAGGTACTACAAGGCGGTAATATTAGCACGTATGGTAGAGTGGACAAAAGAAAATAGGGAAAAAAAGTGGGGTGAGATAGAAAACACTTTAAGTAGAACTACACTGCACAAAAATATTTGGACACCAAGTAAGTTTAGAACACTGGATTCAGAATCACACGAATTGACTAAAAATGTATTTAAAGTATGGGATGCACTTCACCGGAAGGAAAATTGGGTATACAATTCACCCTTGATCTCGCTCACAGGAACTAAATTTTTTATACCCGGAAAAGAAATATTTTTCAAAGTTGAAACAAAAAACCCACAAGTTAAAGATATCACTATAAAGGGGAAGATGAAAACAGCACTAGAATTAGAGGTCTCGAATGGGTGGAAGCTGAGAGAATGGGAACATCACTTTGTAAATTCGTTGCCGCAACCAATTAGAGACGGAGGAGAGCTAACCCACTGGAAAAACTGTGCGCTACACAAATCCCACTGAAAAATGGAATTTCAAAAATTTACGGAATACTGACAGACCTAGAAGGATTAGGAAGACCCTCCCACATAGGAAGATGGGAAAAAGAACTGGATATTAAATTTGAAGAACAGCAGGTCGAGAGGATGATTGGGCGGGATACGACCATGCCTGGGACATGAACACCATCGAGATGAATTATAAATTCCTGGCGAGGTGGTATCTAACCCCAGTGAGAATCCAGAAATACCAACCGGATAGGTCGCCATGCTGCTGGAGAAATTGTTGAGGGAGAGCTACGATGACACATATTTGGTGGAAATGTCCAAAAATAAAGAAATACTGGCTGGAAATAGTCGATCTTATAAACGAGATAACAGAAGAGATGATAGACTATTATAGGGCGTACACACGGTCGGACTTTGTTCGGACATTCCGACAACAAAATCCTAGGATTTTTTCCGACGGATGTTGGCTCAAACTTGTTTTGTCTACACACGGTCGCACAAAGTTGTCGGAAAATCCGATCGTTCTAAACGCGGTGACGTAAAACACGTACGTCGGGACTATAAACGGGGCAGTGGCCAATAGCTTTCATCTCTTTATTTATTCTGAGCATGCGTGGCACTTTGTCCGTCGGATTTGTGTACACACAATCGGAATTTCCGACAACGGATTTTGTTGTCGGAAAATTTTATCTCCTGCTCTCCAACTTTGTGTGTCGGAAAATCCGATGGAAAATGTCCGATGGAGCCCACACACGGTTGG
The DNA here is from genome assembly GCF_042186555.1 of Aquarana catesbeiana. Classification (NCBI taxonomy): domain Eukaryota; kingdom Metazoa; phylum Chordata; class Amphibia; order Anura; family Ranidae; genus Aquarana; species Aquarana catesbeiana. The sequence goes on along the minus strand of NC_133324.1, from coordinate 536,863,561 downwards.
AATTTCCGACAACACACTCCGATCGGACATTTTCCATCGGAAAATCCGACCGTGTGTACGGGGCATAACATGTTGACATGCTTATTCCACATCTCTAAAACCCCAAGGAAACAATACACAAAATCAATAATCCCAAAACTTTTGCTGCAAAGGGACTGATCCCAAAAAAATGGCTAAGCAGCGAAAAACCTGATATAAGAGAATGGTTTAAACAAGTGGATTATTATAGCAAATGGAATTCCCTAGGAGCAGGGACAAAGACCAAAACGAAAAATTCAATAATATCTGGGGCGTGTGGAAAAAATTTAAAACCTCGGACAAATATTGGGGGAAGATGTTAGAAGGCACAGGGCCCTGAGGTAGGACGACGGGGGATAGATTGAAACAAACCAGAGGGGGGAAGGAGGGCAAAAAGTTAGATTGGGGAAAGGGGGTCTTCTTGTAGTTTTTAAAATTAAAATAAATATTTTTTTCTAAATAAATGTTTAAAAAAATGGAAAACCCCACAATGATGTGAAAATGGGAAGGTATAAAAATTGAACTGCGAAGTTGAAATAATCCTCCCTAATGAATTCACTGAAGTGGAAAAAAACAAAAAAAACAAAATCAACAAAATGAAATCGCACATTAAAAAAATACAAAAAAAACCTCTGAGCTGCAGCAAACACACACTGGGGGTCATTTATTATAGCGCCAATATACGATCCTGCAGTCCATGAAAATAGAGCCCAATTAAAGCCAATTAGGACTTCAACTCTCAGAAACTGGGCAGACATGCAAATGGGAATCGATTTATTGCCTGTCAGATCGGCATATGCGGGAATAGTTGAAGTCAATGGGGCTCAAACCTGCAAAATCCAAAGTCCTCACTGAATGCTTATATGCAAGATATTTGCCATAAAAAGTGTATGGGGACCCGGGTACTGCCCTAGGGGACATGTATCAATTGAGAATTTTTTTTTTAAAAAAACAACTTTTTTTTAGGTGCAGCGATTTTAACAATGCTTAAAGTGAAACAATAAAAATGAAAAATTCCTTTAAATATTATGCCTGGGGGGGTCCCCTTAGTCTGCCTGTAAAGTGGCACATCTGGCCAACTTGTATAACAATGCCACAGTAAAATGAAATTTTTAAAGGAAAACATCCCGAAAAAAACCCAGATCCTGGGCCCCCCTTCCATGTGAATGGGTAGGGGTACATTGTACAACTACCCATTCACAAAAAAAAACAGTGTAATGTGACAAAAGACAATAGCTGTTTTTTGAGAATTCCTTTATTAAAAAGGGCTTCTTCTCCTAGTCTTCTCCTTCTTCCTCCGGGCTTCTCCTTCTTCTTCCAGCTTCTTCTTCATGGCTTCGTCCTCTGTTCTTCTTCCTCCGCCACCGCTCCTGCTGAAGATTTAAAAAACAAACCTCCTCGGATGCTGCGATGACGTCATTCCGAAACCCCGCCCCTTGTGACTTCACTGCCCGGGGCATGATGGGTCTGTGATGTCACAAGGGGGCGGGATCTCTGGATGGCATCATCCGGCGGCCACACCCCAAAGTTATAAATGACATGCTCGCTATGACAGATCGGCTGGCTGCAGGGTCGGAGGAGGGTCGTTTTTTTTTCATGTTCAGCGAGTCGGTGGAGGAAGAAGATGACCGGAAGAAGAAGCCGGAAGTAGACCGAAGGAAGAAGAACAGAAGAAGAGGTGGGGAAGGAGAAGCCAGAGGAAGAAGGAGAAGACCAGGAAAGAAGACATTTTTAATAAAGGAATTGTCAAATTGTCTTTTGTCTTATTACACTACTTTTTTGGTGAATGGGTAGGGGTATGATGTACCCCATACTCATTTACATGAGGGGGACGAGATCTGGGGGGCCCCTTGTTAAAGGGGGCTTCCAGATTCCAAAAAGCCCCCTGCCTGCAGACCCCGACAACCAGGGTTGTCGGGAAGAGGATCTTGTCCCCATCATGGGGACAAGGTGCTTTGGGGGGGACCCCAAAGCACCCTCCCCATGTTGAGGGCCTGTGGCCTAGTATAGTTCAGGAGTGGGGAGCTTGCTCGTTTCCCCCCTCTTTTCCTGACCTCCAGGCTGCATGCTCTGATAAGGGTCTGGTATGGATTTGGGGGTGGGGGCACGTCAAATTTTGTTGAATTTTGGTGTAGGGTTAAAGTCCATACCAGACTGGTATGTACTGGGGGAGGGGAACCACTGCCATTTTCTTCCTTGACTTTTGAATAGCCGGAATTTTTGGAATTCCACACCATAACATTATTGAATAATTACATACCATTGCATGCATCTGAATAGTTAAAATTATGGAATAAACCAAACTGAAGTGCATCGGCTAATTATGCTGCTGAGTACATAGCACATTTTCAGGAGGTGATAACATCGGTGGGATTCAAACCCATGACTTGAACCTTTTGAAGGTTGCAGGGCATACCACTACGCTACAGAGCTGAGCACAATCATATATAGGAAATACAATTACTAATCTTTGATTTTTTTCATTCTATACAGTAATGTTTTGCATTTGAGGCATTAATATTATGGTACCAACCATGCGCATGTGGCATTGGCTATTAGGCATTCGCCTATTGTCAGCATACGATGCTGATTAAGATGTAAGCTTTGCGTTTTTTATTTTCACAGTATATAGCTGGTTGCTAAGCAAGGGGCCGGAAAGCTGACCGCCGCATCCTTAACAACCGATGAGTCCTCAGCGGTCAGCAGGGTAAATGCAAAAAAACGAAAACTTGCCCCCCACAAAATGCGAAAAAAAACGGCATAGGGTCCCCCCCCACGTCCATACTAGGCCCTTCAGATCTAGTATGGATTTGAAATACCAGACCCTTTTCTGAGCATGCAGCCTGGAGGTCAGGATAGGGGGGGTGAGGTGAGCGAGCCCCCCCTTGAGCCGTACCAGGTAACATGCCATCAACATGGGGAGGGTGCTTTGGCGTCCCCCCCAAAGCACATTGTCCCCATGTTGATGGGGACAAGGTCCTCTTCCCAACAACCCTGGCCAGTGGTTGTCAGAATCTATAAGCAACCTTTACACAAGGGGGCACCCAGATCCTGGCTCCCCCTATGTGAATGGGTATTGGGTACATCGTACCCCTACCCATTCACAAAAAAAGCAGTGAAATATATAAGAACCAATAGCCAGATTTTGACAAGTCCTTTATTGTAAAATAGCTTCCGAGCCATCTTCTCCTGCCACTATCTTCTCCTGCCGCTGTCTTCTCCATCCACCATCCTCTCCTCGAGATGTCTCTCCTGCCGCCGCTGCCTTTTCCTGCTGTTGTGTTCTTCACCCGGAGAGCCCCCTCCATGGCTATGTAAGAGACGCCACACAGCGGTGGGACAACAGAGCGAAGGAAGACAGCCACAGAAGAAGAGCGGCTCTTTTTTTTTTATTAGCGGATAACTGGCATGAAGAACACAGTAGTGGGAGAAGACGGCGGCAACATGAGAGACGGCGGCAGGAGAGATGGCTCGGGGAGAAGACAGCGGCAGGAGAAAACAGTGGCAGGAGAAGATAGCGGTGGGAGAGATGGCTCGGGGAAGAAGATGGCTTGGAGCTATTTTACAATAAAGGACTTGTCAAAAACCGGCTATTTTTTTTTTACATTTCATCTGATACCTATTCACATAGGGGGGGGCAGGATCCGGGGGCCCCCTCAGATTCTGATAATCCCCCCGCCCACAGACCCCAACAACCACCGGCCAGGGTTGTTGGGAAGAGGCCCTTGTCCCCATCAACATGGGGACAAGGTGCTTTGGGGGGGACCCCAAAGCACCCTCCCCATGTTGAGGGCATGTGGCCTGGTATGGTTCAGGAGGGGGGGACCACTCTCTCATCCCCCCCTTTCCTGGCTTGCCAGGCTGATTGCTCGGATAAGGGTCTGGTATGGATTTTGGGGGGGACCACATGCCAATTAATTTTTTTATTTGGCATGGAGTTCCCCTTAACCACTTCCATACCAGGCCTATTCTGGCACTCCTCTCCTACGTGTAAAAATCATAATTTTTTTGCTAGAAAATTACTCTGAACCCCCCAAACATCATATATGTTTTTTTAGCAGACAACCTAGGGAATAAAATAACAGTTGTTGCAACTTTTCATGTCACACGGTATTTGCGCAACAATTTTTTAAACGCTTTTTTTGGGAAAAAAACTGTTTCATGAATTAAAAAATAACAAAGCAGTAAAGTTAGCCCAATTTTTTTGTATAATGTGAAATATGATGTTATGCCGAGTAAATAGATACCCAACATGTCATGCTTTAAAACTGCACACACTTGTGGAATGGCGCCAAACTTTGGTACTTAAAAATCTCCATAGGCGACGCTTTACATTTTTTATAGGTCACATGTTTAATGTCACAGAGGAGGTCTAGTGCTAGAATTGTTGCTCTCACTCTAACGCACGGGCTGATACCTCACATGTGTGGTTTAAACAGTGTTTACATATGTGGGCGGGACTTATGTGTGCATTCGCTTCTGTGCGCAAGCACACGGGGACGGGGGCGCTTTAAATTATTTTTTTAGCTCTGCTTATTTTACAGTAATTTTTTATTTTTACACTTTCTCTTTCTTTTTTTTATTCCTATTACAAGGGATGTAAACATCCCTTGTAATAGGAATGGTGTGTGACAGGTCTATATAAGACCTATAAGACCCCACATCTCTTCTCCAGGCTGAAAAGCATCAGATCAAAAAAAAAAGACAGCTTTGTTGACACCCACGGCCCGGACATGATGTCATAAAAATCGCGCCCGGGCTTTCCGACGGTCATAGAGATGACTGGTAACCATCTGGTCACCAGAAATCTCTATTCTCTTCATCCAGCAGATTCTTTCTCCGGGTCCCTGATGGCACGGGAGAGCCCGGAGTAGCACCAAAGGGGCAGAATGTCCCCTCCCACTGCCTGTAAGAACAATCAAGCAGCTGAACTGCCGCTATGATTGTTCATACGGTGCACAGCTGCAGGCATCAATCAGATATCCTCACTGAAAGTCAAGGACGTCATATGACGTCCTTGGGCTGGAAGTGGTTAAAATCCATACCAGACCCAAAGGGCCTGGCATTGATTTTGGGGGGGACCCCATGGCAATTTAATTTTAAATTTGGCATGGAGTTCCCCTTAAAACCCATACCAGACCCAAAGAGCCTGGTATGGATCTTAGGGGGAACCCCACACCAATTTTTTTTAAACAACAGTTTTTGGGGTATTTTTTTGCTTAATTTGGTGTTTAGAGAGAATTCACATTTTATTGACATATTTCATGGCTTACCTTAACCCAAAATAATTAGTAGAGCCCTGAATTTCATCTTTGGAGCAGGGTCCCCCCCCATTACACATTCTACTCAAGGACTTGAATAACCAAATACTTTTGTATGCAACTAGATTTAATACAGATTTGAAGGGGTATGAATTGTTTGCACTTATAAAATATGTATTTTGAGTCTGCAAAAGTCAAACAAAGCAAATCAATCACATTTTTATTTCAACATTAGTATAAACATTTGTTACAGTAATGTAATTGGGCCAAACAAAACAAAAGGCATGGAAATGATTCTCCAGCATTTGACAATAGTTAGAAGGGCCCTGCTCAAAAGAGCTTACAATTTATACCCCATGTACATGGGACGCTGCTAAACACATGTTCAGAGGCAGTTGGATGCTTTTTTCAACTGCCCCTAAACTCATTCAATGTTATCCTATGTGACCATGTACACAGTCTTGTTTATTGCCATTTTTTGCAGTTGCGTTTAACAGTGTTTCTTTGGAAGCAAAAAAATGGGCTCAGACGCAGAAGATTTCCATGTTTCAGACGTCAAACGTGGCTAAACGTGGTACTGGCGTTTAGCCACGTTTTCGTTTATAAGCGTTTTTAAAGGTGCCTATTTTTTTTACATTAAAAATCTCAAAAATGATGGCAAATTATGAAAAACCATTAAAACAATAAATTTAAAAAAATTTAATTGCTTGCAATGATTCATAGACCATTTATATACCCCAATGAGCCATTGATCCAATCCAATACACCACTAGCATTGCTGTTATCAGAAGTATAATTGTAATTTGACTCATATGTTGTTAGATTTGAACAAACAACTTGTGGCAGGTGACGTTGCAAGTGGACAATCCACAACTTGTGGCAGGTGACGTAGCAAGTGGACAATCCACAGCTTGTGGCAGGTGATGTGGCAAGTGGACAATCCACAATTGTGGCAGGTGACGTGGCAAGTGGACAATCCACAACTTGTTGCAGGTGATGTGGCAAGTGGACAATCCACAACTTGTGGCAGGTGACGTGGCAAGTGGACTGTGACAGACTCACCCGGGACAGAGGCTTTTGGAGGGGACTTAATGTGAGCCTCTTGCCAACAGATTATGGGCCCTGGATTTTAAGGGAACAATACTCTGCAAGGTGAATTAGAAATCCTGTCTGATCTGTACTAATCAGACTCAATCGTGTATATATGTATGACAAAAGGGAGGGTCCTAGTATTGAAGTACCTAATATACAAGGTTTATAGTCTTTTGATATTTCCAATTCGTGTATATATGTATATATTGTATGTTGTCTCATTCTGTTGTGGACCCTTTGCTGTGGTCATTTGGGATGTGTGTCCCTGTAGAGGGAGGGGGGATTCCTCCAGCAGCCCCCTGCTGATAAGACTGATTCATACTGTTGGGATACATACTGTGAGGAGATGCTGGTGTCATCAACTCCAACTACCTGTCTTGTTGTCTGCTATAATGTGTTTAATGTAAATGAGTCTAGTCTGGCTTACCACAGGTTCTAAGGGTATTCCACACATTGTTGTTTGTTCTAATTAACCCTGTGTTGATGTTTATGGTAATGTGCATTGAATAGTCACCTAGTCTGGGTAAATGATTTAGTAAACTAGCTTATGTTAATTAGGTTACAGTTGTATTGTTAGAGGAGGTTCCAACGGCATATAAAGTCTTGTAATTTTGATTCTAAATAAAATAGTCAATGTTAGCAGTGAAACAAGTGTCGACTTGTTTTGTGCTTATGAGCGGTTGGAATATCTGATATCTGAGTCCAGACTGGGAGGAAGTAGTATACTGACAGAAGCACTCAAGCGGAGTGTGGGATGTTCCGTGACATTGGTGGCAAGCAGCGGGATGCTTCCTGCAGTCTGGGAAATCTAAACCTCCACCTGGATCCAAGATCAGGATAGCAGACTTCAGTCACCCCAGCGGAGATATGGACCTGGCATCAGAGTTCCCGGGGCTGCTGCGGATCATCCTTTCAACATACACCAGGACTGTCTGAGGATGAATACCTGGAGCTTAGGCAGCAAATTCGGGTGGAGCTCTGGATTGGAGCCCTCCAGCTCGCTGGTATAAAACAGGGCAAGTGCTTTCCAACCCAAGAGCAACGGGCCAGTGACCAACGGGCATTGCGGATGGCATTCCTGGGAGAGCGGCCCCAGGAGCAATGGGTGACTGAGTTGGACAGGCTGGTCCCGGAGGAGATAGAGCTGGACAATCATTATCAGGCTTTGCAATGGCACGCAGAGCAGGGATATTTAGGGGAGACAAAAGAATGCTCTCCGGAGGGATATGACTTTGGTGGCCCTGGATTGCTGTGGGAGAGCCTTACAGATCATTTTGTGTTTGGCGATGAAGGGGAACCTACCCTTGAGGACCTGCGAGATTATAGAGAGGCTATGCTCGGTCTTGCAGGGGTTTCAGAGCTTAAACCTGATCTGGAACATTTGCTAAGGAAGGAACAGCATCTGGAAAGGGCATACAGGAAACTGCTAGAACACCTTCAGCAGCATGCCAGAGAATCGGCAGTGGAAAATCTGGAGATTGCTGTCCCCAAACCTGAAGTGCTGACAACAGGGCAGAGCTCTGCTAACCTCTGCCCAGCACTGATAGCATATTCTGGGTTCCATGGACAGGAGATGGTGAACCTCTATCCCCAGGCACCAGTTGCACAGACAGGGGATTTGATAGACTTTTCTGCTGAGGAAGAACAACCTGATGAGCCTCCAGCAGAAGAGCTGCTATCTGGGCCAAAGTTCACTGTGCTCTGCCCAGCACCAACAGTGGCTTCGGCCTTCTTAAGAGAAGAGGTAGTCGGCCTTTCTCCCACAACACTGGCATGTGATTTTCTGCCAGCAGCATCTATGGAGTTACAACAAACTTCTCCAGCTGAAGATCTGGTAACGGAACAGAGGGTCTAAGACCTCTGTTCCACACTTTTAGCAATTCCAGAGACTGGGGATTTAATAGACATTTCTGTAGAGGAGGAACCACCTAGCAAACCCCCAGCAGACGTACTGGCAACCGGACAGAGGGTCCAAGACCTCTGCCCCACACCTGTGGCAGTTTCGGAGGCTCAGGGTGAGAAGGTGGCAATCGCTTCCCAGCAGCAGATACAGGGGGAGAAAGGAGAGGAGGTGTTCTTCGTCCCTCCCCAACAGTTGGTCAGGGTGGAGGAAGCTGTCTTTCCTCCCCAGCAAAGATCCATGCACCTGGGAGACAGTACCACAGACATGTCGTCCCAGCAGCCAGATGAGGGAATGGAACAGGAAGCAGCCAGCTCAGCTCCCCAATGGCAGCTACACAGTTTGGGAGTGGAGGAATCTAGTCTCCTGCCCCAGCGGTTAGCCGGAGCAGAGAGTGTGAAGTCCCCAGCAGAAGTGCTGGCAACAGGGCAGAGTGCTACCAACCTCTGCCCAGCACCGGCAACAACTATGGAGATCCAGGGAGCCGGGGCAGTCGGCGCCTCTCTCCGGCGACAAGCTGATGTAGTGAAGCTGCTACTCCCAGCTGAATCGCTGGCAACAGGGCAGAGCGCTGCTTGCCTCTGCCTAGCACCTACAGTTTCTTCTCAGCTTCAGGGAACTGGGACCGTGGGCCCCTCTGCCCAGCAACAGGCCAAGCCATGGAATGGTAAACACCACCCAGCTGAAGCGCTGGCAGCCGGACAGAGAGTCAATGACCTCTGCCCCACACCTACTGAGGTCAACTATTCCTTGCAGCCAAGAAAGGAGATCATGCGGACAGACTTTGTGAGTGCACTCTGCCTGACTAACGCATGTCCAGACCAGGTGGAGGTCTGGGACCTTGTTAGTCAACTTTTGATGGGGGAGAAATGTGACAGACTCACCCGGGACAGAGGCTTTTGGAGGGGACTGAATGTGAGCCTCTTGCCAACAGATTATGGGCCCTGGATTTTAAGGGAACAATACTCTGCAAGGTGAATTAGAAATCCAGTCTGATCTGTACTAATCAGACTCAATCGTGTATATATGTATATATTGTATGTTGTCTCATTCTGTTGTGGACTCTTTGCTGTGCTCATTTGGGATGTGTGTCCCTGTAGAGGGAGGGGGGATTCCTCCAGCAGCCCCCTGCTGATAAGACTGATTCATACTGTTGGGACACATACTGTGAGGAGATGCTGGTGTCATCAACTCCAACTACCTGTCTTGTTGTCTGCTATAATGTGTTTAATGTAAATGAGTCTAGTCTGGCTTACCACAGGTTCTAAGGGTATTCCACACATTGTTGTTTGTTCTAATTAACCCTGTGTTGATGTTTATTGTAATGTGTATTGCATAGTCACCTAGCTGGGTAAATGATTTAGTAAACTAGCTCAAGTAATTAGGTTACAGTTGTATTGTTAGAGAAGGTTCCAACGGCATATAAAGTCTTGTAATTTTGATTCTAAATAAAATAGTCCATGTTAGCAGTGAAACAAGTGTCGCCTTGTTTTGTGCTTATGAGTGGTTGGAATATCTGATATCTGAGTCCAGACTGGGAGGAAGTGGTATACTGACGGAAGCACTCAAGCGGAGTGTGGGACGTTCCGTGACATGGACAATCCACAACTTGTGGCAGGTGACATGGCAAGTGGACAATCCGCAACTTGTGGCAGGTGACGTGGCAAGTGGACAATCCACAACTCATGGCAGGTGACATGGCAAGTGGACAATCCACAAGTGGGCAGGTGACGTGGCAAGTGGACAATCCACAACTTGTGGCAGGTGACGTGGCAAGTGGACAATCCACAACTTGTGGCAGGTGACCGGGCAAGTGGACTGTGACAGACTCACCCGGGACAGAGGCTTTTGGAGGGAACTGAATGTGAGCCTCTTGCCAACAGATTATGGGCCCTGGATTTTAAGGGAACAATACTCTGCAAGGTGAAATAGAAATCCAGTCTCATCTGTACTAATCAGACTCAATCGTGTATATATGTACCTGGAGCCAGACTGCAGCGCAGTCCATCCTCACCACTAGAGGCTCTGGTGAACACCTGCTGGCTCTTAGACTCCACGCCCTGGGGAATCTATGCTCTAGCTCCCAGTGGGATCTGTGTCAGTGATCCAGTAGACCTGCTTCCTGTACCTCCCAGGGTTCAATCCGCAGCAGTCAGTCCTAGGGTCCACTACCTAGCGGTGCACTTCTGACTCCTACAGAGTACATCTGTCACCTAGTCTCAAGGTGACCTGACATAAAGTGTTTGAAATTGGCTAAACCAAACTTAACCAAACATATGTGTGTATCACAAATGATTACAAATTACCATAAATTAGTTGATATGTGACCATATAACATAATAATTAATACAATGTGTACGGATTGTTCATGCGTTTTGGGACGTACTTGGTTTACAGCCAGAGAGGATTCCTAATACCACGCCCTGGTTATCGGTTGATAACACAAAGCATGTTTGACTCTTTTGAGTTCAAACTATTTGGTAAGCTTACATCTGTCTTGGTGGTGGTTTTGCTGCACTGGTGTTCCCAGCCCCCTTTTTTTTCAAATATTGGACTGGATGTTTAGGTGGTGATTTAGAACTTTCCTCTTATTCAATCAACACTGCGGATTGTTCATTTTCTCACGGACATAATTTTATTTGCATTTTTTTCTTTTTTCACAATCACCTTTTCAGTAATATTTTAATTTTCAGTTATTTATATGCGTGGAATTTTGTGATTTATTTATTTATGCACATTGTATTAATTATTACATTATATGGTCACATATCAACTCATTTATGGTCATTTGTAATCATTTGTGATACACACATAGGTTAAGTTTGGTTTAGCCAATTTCAAGCAAAAAAAGACAAAATACAAAAGGCAGAACACAAACTACATTGACACACACACAGTAGAATGAATTAGCAGGAACATTAATTTTTATCATTTAAAGTTTATTGAAACAAAAGAAAATAACATAGAAATGCACTGTACAATGCAAATTTCGCAGGTGCAACTGCGTACTTATCGCCATTACATATTAAACCGGTAGTGTAAAACTAGTACAAAGGTCTCAGTTGCTATCAGACTCTGAGAATCTTAAGTTATTCCCACTGAGGTATCTTTGTGTCTATAAGAGTTATAGGATTTCTATATAACCTGTGTCATCCATTGTGTCAGAAACGTCTTGCCATTAGTTTAGAACGCTTAATATTGGTATTGTGTATAAGTAATGTTTCTGTCTCTATCTGAAGCCGTTTTTCTTATGCATAAGGGAGAAGTACATGTAAAATAGATATAGTACAGTGAGGGAGAGAAGTTAAAGGTCGACAAGAAGGGAACAAGGAATAAAGAGAGTAGGTAAGGAAAGCGGGATGTGGGAGCAGGAGAAGATAAGGAAGATATAGGGTAAGGAGACAAATAAAGTACAGAGGAAGGAAGGAAGGCACCCACCCAGGACTCCACCACTTTCCCCACATATAATTCAAGTAGGGAAATCCGCGGAGTATTTAAAAATCAGCCACGGTTGCCACGTTTTGTGGAAGCGTTCAATGTGACCTTTGTCTTGGGCCAGTGTGTCTTCCATTTCATGGATTTCACTAACTTTCGACATCCAGTCCTTAACAGAGGGGGTAGAAGTAGACAACCAATGTAGAGGGATTTGGGATTTAGCTGCATTGAGGAGATGGATCGTCAATGAGCGTTTGAAAGAGGCATTGGACAAGTGTAAGAGACAACATGCTGGAGTCAACTCTACTTTAGTCTCTGTGATTTTTTTGATTAAAATCTTTACTTCATTCCAGTAGGGTTTAATTTTGGAACAGTACCACCATATGTGAGATAATGTGCCCTTCTCTGAGAAGCATCTCCAGCATGTGTCCGATTTTTGTATGTCCCATTTGTGCAATTTGTCAGGTGTATTATACCAATGGGTCAATAGTTTGTAATTTGTCTTTTGCAGTTTTGAGCTTATAGAACATTTATGCGCTAGTATAGCAGCGTACCTCCATTGCTTGTCTGTAATCTCCACTTCAAGTTCCTCCGACCATCTCCTCCTGTGTCCACTCATTTTATCCGCTCCCGAACGACTCAACCATGCATAAGTAACTGAGGTAGCCCTGTCAAATGGATTTCCCTCCCGACATACTGACTCCAAGGCCGTCAGGGGTCTGTGTAATTTTTGAGGGTCCTTAATGTCACCTAAGTAACTTCTTATTTGGAAGTATGTCCATTGCCTCATTTGAGGTAGATTTGTTTCTGTCTTAAAGGACAACCAGTCTCTAAATTTGTTCTCAGTATAGCAGTCTCCTGCTAGTAGGGGATCACCCGCCGGAGTCGTTTTAAGTGTCAGGTTATGTAATCCTGGGATGAAGTCAGGGTTGTCTGTCAAGGGCGTTAGCGGACTAGGTACTGTGGTCAACTCTCTATGTTTGGCTAACAAGTTAATGATCTTCAACGTTGTGCCAGTGATCGGATGTGTCCGGATGGTATGGGGTAGTCTTTTGAAGGAGGACCAAGGTAAGTATTTAAGCGGAAGTGTGGCCAACGCTGTCTCCAGTGTAACCCAGTCTTTTACCGAATCGTGGCAGTGCCAATCTATGATTCTGGTAATGTGTGAGGCCTGATAATAACGGTGAAAGTTCGGAAAGTGAATTCCTCTTAGGTCTTTGGGTTTGACCAGGGTGGCTAGTTTGATTCTGGGTTTTTTATGTTGCCAGAGAAATCTCGTGACCAATGAATTAAGTTCTTTGAAAAATTTCTGAGGAATCTCAATCGGTAATGAGCGGGTTAGATACAGGAATTTGGGCAGTAAAACCATTTTTACTATGGCCGCTCTACCGAACCAAGAAAAGAACTTCTCATTCCATTTTGTAAGGTCTTCCGAACAGTTTTTAAGAAAGGTCACGAAATTTCTCTCAAAGGCAGATTTTATGGATGGTGTAAGCCAGATCCCCAGGTATTTCAATTTGGTCTTATCCCACTTAAACGTCGAGTTAGCCTGCGTCAAAGTGAGTAGTCTATCTGGTAGAGAGAGGTTTAGTGCCTCTGACTTTGTGTAATTAATTTTCAAGTTGGATACATATCCATAGTGTGCGAATTCTTGTAACAGGTTAGGAAGCGTTGTGACCGGGTTCGTTAAGAAAAACAATAAGTCGTCCGCGTAAGCGGCAACTTTGTACTCTCTGTCTGTAATCTGATAACCCTGTACTGCAGCACTATTTTGTACTGTCCTGATAAAGGGTTCCAACGAAAGAATAAACAGTAGGGGTGACAGGGGGAAGCCCTGTCTAGTCCCATTTTTAATATGTACTTTTTCTGAGAGAATGCCATTTATTTTTAGTTCTGCTGTCGGGTCTTGGTAAAGAGCAGAAATCCAATTCAGCATGTTTGGGCCTAGACCCACCCTCCCACAGACCGCCATCATGAAGTCCCATGCTACGCGATCGAAGGCCTTCTCCGCATCTGTCGAGAGGAGAAAGCCTTCGATCTTCCGCTGTCCAACTGCATGTGTTAGCAAAAGTGCCTTGGTTACATTATCTCTGGCCTCTCTGTTTGGCATAAAGCCCACCTGTTCTAAACCAATTAGTCTAGTAAGTAACGGTCCCATCCTCAGCGCTAATATCTTTGCGAACAGTTTGACATCAAGGTTCAGCAAAGAGATGGGGCGGTAGCTAGCACACTCCTCGGGATCCTTGCCATCTTTCGGTATAACCGTGATATGTGCTGAAAGAAAACCCGGGGTAACACTTCTTGGTTTGGATAAGGAGTTCAGGGCATCTCTCAAAGGTTCAGTTAGAACGTCTATAAAAAACTTATAATAGGTGGCTGAATACCTGTCAGGTCCCGGGCTCTTACCTGTTTTGAGTAATTTGATGGCCTGTTTAATTTCCGCTGATGTGATTGGGGCTTCTAGTAGATCTGTATCTACATTAGACAAAGCTGGGAGTCCACTTTTTGATATATAATCTTATATGATTTGCGCTCTGTCCCCTGTCATTTGTGAAAGTTTATGTTGTGGTGGCAAATTATAAAGCTTCGTGTAGAAAGCGTGGAACTGTTTTACTATCGCCTCTGAAGCTACTTCTAACTGCCCCTCCTTAGTTCTGATTCCAGCTATCTTATTAATCAAATTTTGTTCTCTCAGAGCCCTTGCCAAGAATCTACCGGCTTTGTCACCTGACTCATAATAGAGCCGCCTTTTAAAGAAAAGCATCCATTTGGCCTTAGCATTAAATAGATGCTGTAATTCTTTCCTAGCCTCAAGGAGGCTCTTGGCTGAGGCCTCCGAGAGAGATTGTTTATGCAGTACTTCCAGTGACTCAATTTGAGTGAATAATTTCTTTACCTGAGCATCCCTTTCCTTTTTACGTCTGGATCCCAATTCTATCAAAACTCACCGTATGGTGCATTTATGCGCTTCCCACAGTATTAGGGGATCCACCCCAGGGATGTTATTGTGTTTGAAGAATTCAGTGAGGTTACTCGTAAGGACTGGTAGGAGTGTCTGGTCCGTCAGCAAAGACGGGTTTAGTCTCCATGTCGGTTGTTGTCTAGTTGTGTTCTGTAGGTCCAAAGTTAATGAAATAGGTGCATGGTCCGATATTGTTTGGGAACCTATTCTCGCAGCAGAGATTTTCGACAGGTCTCTTTGAGAGACAAATATGCAATCCAAACGAGCATATCTGTTGTGTGGTACCGAAAAATGTGTATAGTCTCTACCTTCAGGGTTGAGGAAGCGCCAGGAGTCCACCAGCTGCAATTGTTGTAGAAGTGATTTGATTTTTTTAAAAATGTTATAGGTGATGCAGGTCCTACCGTTGGACGTGTCCAACAGCGGGTTTAGGGGGACGTTAAAATCTCCCCCTAATATAAGGCAGCCACTGGCAAACTCCTGTAGCCCCCCCACAATGTGTTGGCAGAAAGTGGTGTGAGACTTATTTGGGAAGTACACGTTGGCCAAGGTTATTGGTATATCATTGTATAAGCCCTTCAGGAACACAAATCGTCCTTCCGGATCACACAATTGTTCAGTCAGTTTAAATGGTGTGTCTTTGCCCACCAATATCGTGACCCCTTTCGACTTAGAGTCAGTTGTTGTGGCATGGAAAGCCCTCGGGAACTGCGGGGTCGTTAATTTGGGAATGTTGTTTGTCTTAAAATGGGTTTCTTGTAGAAACACAAACTGAGGCTTACCTTTTTTAAGTTCTCTCAAAAGGGTGGAGCGTCGTTCGGGGATGTTTAAGCCTCTGATATTATGTGAAATCACAAGGGGTCGGTTCCCCAATGATGAGTATGCCATAGTGGTGGCAGAAGAGGAGACGGTCGGAGTTCAGTGCTGTAAAGACAAAACTGTTATTTAAGATTGGAGACTGGTATTCCGATCAGAGGTTAAACCTCTCTAGTTATCTAAGTGGGTGTCCCCCTGCTATTAAACAAATAGGTATCTTAGTGAGAGGTAAAGTCGACAGGAAAGATAAAGGAAAGAATGAGAGAGTGATTTATCGGGAGGTTATTACAGTGGTGGGTCACTCTCCAAAAACAACTACAACGCCCCCAGAGGAGAGGAGCCCCCAGACGTAATATATATGTCTTCCCCTTCTCCCGGAGGAGTCAGGAATGTTTGTGGGGTCGGTGGGAGGCGACCACGACTAGATGTAACCTAAGCTCCAACTAGTTGGAGAACTGTGATAACTAAATTAGAACAGTCTCTTGGGGGCGTGGCCAAGATGGCGCTGTAGGTGGCTGTGTTTTAGAGAGCTCCGCAGATCCGCATAGAAATCCGGATCCATCGGCCCCAAAATCACGCCAATTTTACTCCTGCTGCCAGGCAGGGGATAGGGGATCCTGTCTCTGCTAACATCTGGGGGAAATTGCGACTCCCGGCACGAGATTGAAGGCCCGGCCTGCCGCGGGCGACTAGGCCGAAGCCGCGGCCTTTCCTGACGGCCGCGCGGCGAACCGGGACCTCCTGCCCGATCGGCCTAAGCATCGGGCCTAGCTAACTGCCTCGGATCACAGGTGAGGACGGGAGAGGGAACCCCGGACTGTATCCGGGCCGAATCCTGGGCCTGAACTCCTTTTACTCCCTCTGCGACTTGCTAGGCCGCGACCGCGGTCTTTCCTGCAGCCCCGGGGCCGCCGGATAGAAGGGGGTAGTGCTGTGTCTTGCTGGCCTAGTGGAGGGGGCTCTGTGACCACTCGGAGACACTGCCAAGCTGCAGGACCAGACCCTGGAGTGCATATATCCCCCCTTACCCCGGTGGTGAAGTGTGGTGGATGAGCTGGCTCTCCCTATGGGCCTGTGCAGACCTGAAGTCAGTGGCTCCTGTGCCATTTGCATGCAGAAGAGGAGGGAAGAATATTAAGGGGACACAGACTGTATCCTACCTGCCGCTTGAATACCCCTGACTTCGCAGACAGGCTCCCTATACCAATTGCTGAATACTGCCCGGACCTGGGCCCCCGCTACCTGAATGAGGCGCCGGAATTCCAGCGCAAGATACAGTAAAGGGGGTAAGAAGTTGACCTTCCCGCCCCAGCCGGACTCCCCCCAGACGCCCACCGGTCCCCCTTCGGAGGTCCCTAGAGTACGCGACACCCACAGGGCCCCACAGACAGACATTATGGAGTCGGATGACTCTCGCCCCCCCTGGTTGGCGGACGTCATGGCAGCCATTGCCACTTGCCAATCAACACTAACAACAAAGATCGAAGCAGTTCAGTTGGACATGGGTCTAATCCGTCAAGATATAGACAAAATCAGATCACGAGTCACTGAGACGGAGCAAAGACTGAGTACCACTGAAGACACCATTGTGGAACATGAGAGGTCACTCCGTACTCTCCAAACTAAAGTAAAGGCCCTCGAATACAGAGCCGAGGACGCAGAGAACAGGAATCGGCGAAATAACCTTCGTATTGTTGGTCTACCGGAGGGGGTGGAGGGGAGTAACCCTACCTCCTTTATAGAGGGTTTGCTTCGTGACCTTCTACCTGAGGCCCGTTGGTCACCTTACTACACGGTGGAGAGGGCACACCGCATCCCGCCTAAGCCGGGCCCTCCTGGATCCCCCCCTCGCACCTTCATCCTACGCCTACTTAATTTTAGAGACAGAGACAAAGTTCTCCGTGCCTCTAGAAACGTTGGGGATCTCAGATTCCAGAACTCGAAGTTGATGGTCTTCCCCGACTATACGGTAGAGACCCAGAAGCTTAGAAAATCTTTTGAATAAGTCAAGGCGGCTCTACGTTCACGCAACATTCGTTACAGTGTACTTTTCCCTGCTCGCCTGAGAGTCGTTTCTTTACCTCTCCAAGGGAGGCCTCCACCTGGCTGGACTCGCTACCACGGATCCGCTGACGGTTTACCTGGCATGCTAGGTGAAATCCTTCTCCATGACTTTTTTCATTGGTCCCTCTCCACGGCTTGAATCTGGGTCTGAGTTATCACACGAACTACTACATGGATGATTTTGTTATGTTACACAGGTTATGCCCGGTTCAATCCATGGAGTGTGCGGATCTGTGGGGGGAGCACTGGTTATCCTTATCAGGGAAACGTTGAGTTAATGCCCCTGCCAAAGAACTTGGCCAGGAGACTGTTGGAAAAGAAGTTCCACTCCATCTGTTTGACTCCAAGAGGAGCGTTGGAGTCTTTGTTCTGTATCTTCTACTATAAGATGGATCGTAACTACCGTGAGGTCGCATTACCGGATACTTCCTTATGTCTGACTTTCCACGTCCTCACAGCCTGCTGCATTACAAGCGGAGATCTCACTTGTGTAGGGCCGCCTGAACTGCTGTTTTCCCCCCCGTGTGAAGTCTCGGGGGGTGGGCTTGCCTCTTCCACGGACCCCCCGTTGCAGCCGGCGAGCTGAATAAGTTTGGGATTGATACCCGCCTCAGTTTTGGGGGTTGGGTGAAGAAAGTTCCCCTAACGGGGCTTGTTTCATTTACTTTGGTTACTGATATCCTTTATCTGTTTTTAGTTGGGTTTATTTGTTTTTGTTTGATGTTTATACCAAAAAAACTTAACTCATCAGCATTGCATTGTTTCCAGATGTGTCCGTCTTGGGTCCCGGGGTCCAGTCCGAGAGCCGTGATCTACATTGATCCTAATATTATTAAAATTTTTGACAGATATGTCCTCCCTTAATATTATCTCCTGGAATACCAGGGGACTAAACTCCCCGGTCAAGTGCTCCCTGGTGTTCCAATTTATTAAATCTTATAACCCGCATATATGTATACTCCAAGAAACACACTTAACAGGACGAAGGGTTATGGCTCTTAAAAAACCTTGGGTGGGCCACCACTATCATTCCACGCACTCCTCTTTCTCTAGGGGTGTTACTATTTTGGTATTGAAGTCACTCCCCTTTCGGCTCTTGGATTTGGCCCTTGACCCCGATGGTCCGTATGTCATTATGCATGCCAAAATATATTCTTTAACGTGGACCATTGTGGGCTTGTATTTGCCTCCCCCGGCTTCCTTGGTGATGCTTAACCAGATCACTAGCAAGATAGCCGATTTTGCATCTGACAATACTGTTATACTCGGTGACTTTAATCTGGTCCCTGACCCGGATTTTGACAGGCTAACTCCTGCGGGACATCATTGTTCTGGGTTGGCTGAGTGGGCAGATACCTATGGCTTGACGGATGTCTGGAGGTGGCGTCACCCCCAGACCAGGGCATACACATGCCACTCGGCCTCTCACAGAACTTTTTCCCGTATAGACTTGGTCTTTGCAGGGAGCCAGGTACTCCCACGGGTCACAGACATACAAATTCTCCCTAGAGGTATTTCCGATCACGCACCCTTGCTGTTGTCTTTGGATCTCTCCCTGGGCCCAGTGACAAGGGTATGGAGGCTCTCCAGATTTTGGATCTCAGACACTGCAGTAGATTCCCAATTTAGGACGGAACTCCTAGACTTTTGGGCAGTAAATGTGGGCTCGGCAGACCCCACAGTAGTGTGGGACGCCTTTAAGGCCACAACACGGGGGCGGTACCAGACCATCATTGCCAGAGTCCGACAAGAGCGTAGGGCAGATTTGATTAAGGCTGAGCGGGATGCGGGCAGTGCGGAGACTCTTTTTGTTCGTACTCGAGACCCTGTGCACTATTCGCATCTACAACTCATGACGAAGGAGGTGGTGCGTCTTCGCACCTCTCTCACCCAGAAGAAAACGCTGGCTCAGTCTCAGCGGATTTTTGAGCAGGGGGAGAGGTCAGGCCGTCTGCTGGCCTGGCTCTCCAGGGAACAGGCTGGTGGGATGAATATCTCATGTATTACACCGGAAGGGATAAATGGCTGTTTTGCGGAATTCTATGAATCCCTCTACAGCTCCAGGGCAGACTATAGAAGAGAAGATCTAGGAGCATACTTAGATGATATTGACATCCCAACCCTTACAGCTACGTACCGCGACAAGCTCGACGCCCCAATTACGTCTCTGAAAATACTCCGGGCACTTAAATCAATGCAGTCAGGGAAAACACCGGGTCCTGATGGCATCCCAGTGGAGTTTTACAAACAGTACGCAACAGAACTAGTTGATAAATTACAGGACCTCTTCTCTGCGTCGGCGCGTCTTGAAAAACTCCCGGACACAATGAGTGAAGCAATTATAGTGGTGATCCCTAAGCCGGGGAAAGACCCCACGTTATGCTCCTCGTATCGCCCCACATCCCTTCTAAACGTCGATGCAAAGGTGCTGGCGAAAGTGTTGGCCAACAGGCTTAATTTGGTCATTACTGCCCTCATCCACAGGGACCAAACGGGCTTCATGTCCGGAAGGGGAACTGACATTAATATCAGACGCCTTTATACCCACATAGATAGAGCGGATGAGGCGACTAAAGGAGTGGTGGCCTCACTCAACGCGGAGAAGGCTTTTGACTCCGTCGAGTGGGGTTACCTATGGGAGGTGCTCTCGCGATTTGGGTTCGGCACGGGTTTTACCAACTGGCTCCGCATGTTATATCATGGCCCCTCAGCTAGAATACGTACCAACGGATGCTTATCGGGGAAGTTCGGACTCTTTCGTGGCACGCGACAGGGGTGTCCTCTCTCCCCGGGTCTATTTGCTCTGGCGATGGAGCCCCTGGCTATATTGCTGAGGGAAGATCCGGGTGTGAAGGGTCTCCAGGTAGGTCCAATTGAGGAGAAATTATCATTATACGCGGACGATGCTCTGCTCTATTTAGCGGATGCGTCGTCCTCTTTACAGACTGCACTGGACCTGATTAACCGATTCGGTGAGTACTCGGGGATACGCATCAACTGGGACAAGTCAGTTCTTTTCCCGCTCCACCCCTCGACCCCTAGGGTACCACACCCACAGCTCAAATGGGTAGATGACTTCAAATATTTGGGGATCCAGGTTAGCGGCAAGGTCCAAGACTACATGGATAACAATTTACGACCACTCATGACACAGCTCACGGCTAGATGTGCTGCTTGGCGTTCCCTTCCACTGACACCTGTTGGCAGAGTTAATCTGCTAAAAATGATCTTTCTTCCCAAGTATCTCTACTTCTTCCGTAATACACCTATACACATACCTGGGACTTTCTTTCGAAGGTTGGAGAGTCTGCTGATACATTTTGTCTGGGCCGGGAGGCCACCTAGGGTGGCTAAGCAGATTTTATATCTCCCGCTCTCGGGGGGGATTGGCCCTACCGAACTTTCAAATCTACTATTGGGCAGCTGTTCTGGTCACGATTCGGTGGTGGTTCTCCCAGCCCATACAGAATCCGGCGGTCACTCTGGAGGCAGCTATTTTGGGTTCCTATGCGGCCCTGAGCAATCTCCCGTTCCGTGGACTTAGAGCCAGCCTGACCATGACAACACTGATGCGAACTACCGTGAAGGTATGGCAGGAGGCTAGGAAAATATATGGGAAGCCCAATTTCATCTCACCCCATATGCCCCTATGGGGTAACCCTATGCTCCCCCACTTTTACAGCATACCGGATCCCTCGCTTTGGGCAAAAAAGGGAATTCTCACATTAAAACATATAGTCAAAGAGGGTAGACTTATGTCTTTCCAAGCCCTGAGGCAATCTTTCGCTATTCCGCTCTCCTTCCAATTTAGGTACTGGCAGCTGAAACACGCCTTTGAAGCTCAGTTCCCTGCCCCCCTCATTCTGGAACCAGACTCCATTGAACGGCTCTTGACTTCCAGCGTGATGGGGAAGCCCCTCTCAACATTATATCTTTACCTTACAGTGGAGTATGATACCAAATTGACCAAAACCTGGGAAAGGTGGAGGGTCGATATTCCCTCTTTGAACGAGGAGGAATGGAAGGAGTGTTTAATCTCCTACATTCCCTCCATGATAGCTGCAAAAGATAGGTTCATACAATTTAAGTTCCTACACAGAGCGTATTTCACCCCACAGAGACTGGCGCGCATTTACCATCAAAGAGATCCCAACTGTCAGAGATGTAGGCAGGAGGAGGGTACTTTCTGGCACATGGTCTGGTCCTGTCCCAAACTTCACCCCTTCTGGTCAGCAGTGGCCTCCACAATGAGCAGGGTTATAGGCTCACACTTGCCGGTTGATCCGCAGGTACTACTGCTTAGTCATTTGGAGGAAGTGGAGGGAGATAGATATAGTAAATTGTGTCTAACCTTTGCATTATACTATGCCAGGTGTGAAATCTTATTGCGATGGAAACTAGTGGAGCCTCCTACTCTGGCCTCGTGGAGAAGGTCGGTGAATATGGCACTTCCTCTTTATAGACTGACATATGAAAGTAGACAATGCCCAGGAAAGTTTGATAAAATCTGGTCCTCTTGGGTTGATGCCTCCGGGGATTCTGAACCCCCATCCCCATAACCAAGAAGTGAAACATTTTAGAGGACATCCTACATCTCATGTTCATTTTTTGATGCTCGCCCCCCCCCTCATCCCCTTCCTTTCCCCTGGTCCCCTCCCCCCCCCTCTTCCCCCGTCCCCCCCCCCGCCATTCCTACTAGGTTTGACTGCATATTGGTTGCCTACTTTATTCCACCTGAAGAGGTTATTACGCTTTAATGCCATAAGAAGTATTGCTGGGTGTAATTTCTGACGTTTGCATAACTGACATGTCTGCTAAATAGTGGCTTTTGATTGAAGGCAGATCCTATTATCACTTTTCTCATCGCATTGACTGTACTAATTTATTGTATTGTAATGCTGATTTGTTCAATAAAATCTTCTGTTAAAAAAAAAATTAGAACAGTCTCAACGGAGCACACACGGTGGTTCAACAAATAAAAGTGATGTTAGTATATTGTTTACACCCGACCAGGGTGTGTCATGTATACAGGTATAACTATAACAGATGTGATATTCAACTGTTATCTTAGGTGGTAAACATTAATTGTCACCCATAGGAGTACTCCCGTACTAAGTGCACAGCCATTCCAGAGCTGGGCAGTCTGGATCGGTTCAAGACAGCAAAAACAAAAACAAACCCCCCCCCCAATCCCTCCCCTCCCACAACCCCCCCCGCCCCCTCTTCTGTACAGTTGTGCAAACTTTTGTGCTTCCCAAATGAAGTCTCGAAAAGCCATGCGGAGGTCGCTAGTGTAACAGTGAGCCACGTCCAGGGCATATCTGCGTTCACATCTAGAGTCACTGCCTCCCCATCAATCAAACAAGGAGTGTGACTCGAGTTTGGCAATTCTTCTCCATGTCTTGTGAGAATACCAGACTTCTGTACATAGTAGCTGTGCAATTGGCTGTAGATTATTGTCAGAACCGCCACCTAGGTTGATGATTGCAGGAGTGTTCATCCCTCTTGGGGCAGGCAACCTATGGGTGAAGGCACGTGTGGTGAGAGTACCTGTGTGTCTAAAATTATATTGCAAACATCTATTTGGATAAAAGGCAATGCCTCAGTGGTAAACAGCATCTATTCACATTCCTGGGCTCTGGAGGGACCAGCCATTCTTCTCGGAGTATCCGCGTGAGAATTGTTGCCCCTGTTCTGTTTGTGTCTCTTCGGTTGTCTTTTGTCTGGAGAAGAGAGTGGAGATGAGGGAGGACTCCTGATCAGTGGTGGTTGCAAAAATTCTTCATACCATTCTGGTAATTCCAATGGGTCCAAAACCAATGACTCGCAGACCTCCGGGAGGTCATCCGGCGTGCAAAGTATAGATTGATGGCCATTGTATGTGACTGTGAGAGCGAAAGGAAATCTCCAAGCATATCTCAAGTCTTTTGCTCTCAGCTTCTCCAGTAGAGGTCGCAGTGCACATCTATTCTTCAGAGTGATCTGTGATAGATCCTGAAATAGCATAATCGTGGCGCCATTAAAGATAATTTGGTCATTTCGTCTCGCTTTACGCATGATCTCCTCTTTGGTGGCAAAGCTCTGTAAGCAGCAGATTATGTCACAAGGGGGTGCGGTATCAGATCCTCTAGGCCTGAGAGCTCTATGGGCTCTCACAAATTCAATTCCTGTGTCTTCCTGTCGTTCAAGCAGGCTGTTAAAGACTCTCCGGAGTGCTGGGGTGATCTGATCATGATCCACCGATTCCGGTATCCCCCTGACCCTAATGTTGCATCTCCTCCCCCTATTGCCAAGGTCTTCAATGTGTCTGTTCATATTAATAAAGTGCTGCATGTGGTTTGATGTCACTATCTCCAGCTTGTGGATTGCCTTGTCTCTCTGTCTGTCTGCACTTTCGGCCGCCGCCATCTTTTCATTTATCACAATCATGCTCGTTTTCAGGTCTGTTATGGCAGCTGAAAACGTGGCTTTAATGTCAGCCGCAAACACTAACATGTCTGCGAATGTGAGCGGGTGGTCCGGTCCGGACTTACCCCTGTCTGTGTCTTCAGTCGCTGACATGGAGTCCTCGCTCTCCCTTTCCTCATGAGGCGTCGGCGCCATCTTGCTTCTCGTGGTCCCGCTACGAGCTGCTGAGTTGTGCCTGAAGATTTCAGCTATGTTAGCGTTGTCTGAAGCCGAATTTCAGCGAGTCCTGGATCGGGGGGTCCAGTGGAGCTTTCTGCCCGGCATTTGTATGCTGTAGGTCAGGTGTTAGGCTTAGAACCTCCGTGTGTGCCTCAGAGCCCTCTCAGTAAGCCGCCATCTCCGCCGCGCGCCAAGACACGCCCCGGAACATTAATTTTGAGCTCAAACATTACATAGCAGTTGTAAGTCTAACATGTGAGATTTAGAAGCAGTCATCAAACAGCCTTAGTGGGGTGTGCAGGGTTAGGAATTATGCAAAACCCACATCTATTTGTAACCCAATATTCACACTGCAAAGAAAAATTCAGGCCTGTTCTTAGGCCAAACATCCGCCACAAATGCTGGCCTTTAAATAACCTAATGCCTGCGTACACATGAGTGGAATGTCCATAAGAAAAAGTCAGATGGGAGCTTTTCATCATATATTCCGACCGTGTGTATGCCCCATCGGACTTTTTCCATCGAAAATTCAGACGGACTTAGATAGAGAACATGTTCTATATTTTTCCGACGGAACTAATTACTATCGGAAAAAATTGCTCGTCTGTATGCCGTTCCGACGCACCAAAAAGGATGCATGCTCTGAAGCAAGTACGAGACGGAAGCGCTCGGTCTGGTAAAGCTAGCGTTCGTAATAGAGATAGCACATTCCTCACGCTGCAAATTCTGTGATCTTTTAATGCAGCACATTCTTTTGTGCTTTATAATGCTAGAATAATGAAGTTGTTTTGCTGCTGATATTCACACAGAGTTCTCACAAACGTATTTCTTTATTATTTCTCGTGATCTCATGAATAATCTTTTATTTTTTTAAAGCCAGATTTCCATAATAATGTTTTGAATTATTTTTTATAGTCATCTTTTTTTTATTATTTTTTATTTCATCAAGATCTCCTTTTTTTTGGATTATTCAAAAATTATTTTCTAGTGATCTCCATAATTTTTTTTTGTGTCAAGTTACCACAATAACATTATTTTTCTTGTATTTTTTATTAAACTCAAGGAGGTTGGTATCCCTTGTTAATTTGACATTGTATTTTTAAAATGTACATGTCTACTCACAAACAAACTGTCCTATTTTTAGAAAAACACATAGGCAAGTATTTTCAGAAAATAAAATCTCCATTTATTCTGGTTAACAAAATAAAGAGGAAGGCAACGCTGGAGAAACTTTTGGAGTTTGTGAAGCCTTTTGGCTCCCAGGGCAGACATCAAGTCTGTGGAAAATAAAATTGTTAGCTTGAGGAGTCCATATAATTTGGAGCCCAATCTGGTCCAGGACTCCCAGAGATCAGGACCAGCAGCAGATGACATATATGTCCCCAGGCTGTGGTACTACACCGGTGAAGTAGATAGTCAAAAGGCAAATATCATACAAGCTAAAAGCCGCTGAACACTAAAGGCAAATATATAAATCCTTTTAAGCTTAACAATAACAGACAGTGCAGCGCTGAAAAGATAATCTAACAACTAAAAATAATGATAAATGTCCATATAAAATGATGTAAGGCAAAACATGGATGTAATATGAAAGTCAAAAACATCAACGGTGGTAAAGGGTGCTTCATGCAAATTCTGAAATGCTCCTTAATCCGTGCTAACACCACTTGCTAGCCAAACTGCTCACCTTACAAAATAGACCCCTGAGCTAACAGGAAGGTCACACAGGCATTCGCAACCAATGTTGGTTAAGGTTAAGATCTTGGATGGAAAGCCGGGCACATCTTTCGCTCAATCGCTTTAAATGTATTTCATCCGTAGTCACATGAATTGTAAAACAATAATGTAGTGCTCTCTGTATGGCTAAAAACTTAATCCTTTATTCTAAAAGACAGGTACTCACATAAGAAGCACTATACCTAGTGCTGGGATAATAGGTGTATGCACATCAAATGGTAACAGCTAATGATAAGGTGGCTGCAGTGACGTCTGGGGATACCCACGCATGCGTATCGTCCAACAGGACTTACCGCTGAGGAAGTCCTGTTGGACAATACCATATTTTATATGGACATTTATCATTATTTTTAGTTGTTAGATTATCTTTTTCAGCGCTGTACTGTCTGTTATTGTGATACTACACCAGCCTGTGTCTTCTGTCAGACCAGACTGAACCCAGGCCATCACTCTCTTCTCTTCACTGCAGCCGCCCCTCCACGCTTCCCTGCACCCTTCCCTGCAGCCTTCCCTGCAGCCTGGTGGTGGACTTGTGGTAGGAGGAGGAGGATGGGCAAGCTCATATACGTGGCTGTTCTCAGTCAGCTGGCCCCTCAACCACTTTTGAAGGGCCGTCACCAAAAATTCCCTCACAGAGGAAGCATTGGCCCTCCTCCAATTTCATCAATCTAGTGGCTAGATAGCAGCCATAGGCCTCTTCAGCATCGGGGGGGCTTCTGAGGACATCACTTGCTTCCATAATGAGTCCCAGTGCTGCCTCCTCCGTGATCATCCCCTTCCTGGGCCTTTTTGTTGTAAGGCGAAGGGGAGGCACCTGGGATTGGGTGAGGCTCCTACTGGGCCCAGCCACCTCCTGGCTGAAACTGGGCCCACCCACCTCCTGGCTGAAACTGGGCCCGCCCACCTCCTGGCTGACACTGGGCCCGGCCACCTCCTGGCTGACACTGGGCACGGCCACCTCCTGGCTGACACTTTCCAGACCCTCCTCCTGGCTGAGCTCATCCTGTGTATAAAAAAGGGCCATAGTTTTAGTTTTTGCTTCATCAATCACACACAATTTTTAGCTCATGACTTGCAAATTGAATGCTAATAAATAGAGAAGACTATCATTCTGACCCCAGCATTTTTCATTCTTGTCCCAAACATTTTTGGCCACTACTGTCTATTGATATGTAAATCTTTGTTTTAAATCATTAATTTGTTATCAATTATAACATCTAGTTAACATCATTAATATTAGGACAGTAAATATGTCTAAAAATATTATACCTGGCTCCAGCTGGGCGCATCCACTTCTTCCAGGATGGAAAGCCCAGGTTGTTCCTCGCCAGCCTCTGCTGGGGTTCAGGGAAGGGTGGAGGGAAGGCTGCAGGGAAGGGTAAAAAGTGATTCCCTGGCTTCAGTCTGGCCGTCCAGAAATCACAGTTTGTTGGAAGTACCACAGCCTGGGTACAGGCTGTGGTACATGCCATTCCTGATCTGAGTGATTTCTGGATCTTATTATGCTCCTTCCTCAAGATGTTCCTCAAGATCCCAATTTTCTTTTCCAAGAACAGGATGGTTGCATCGGGGACCCGAGTCTTCACAAATTCCAGAAGTTTCTCCAGCGTTGACCTCCTAGCTTGTTTATTATAATATAAGCTGTGTTTCACCTCCCACAAATTCCTCATCTCCCTGTATTTGTCTATGAAACTGGCCATCAATTCTGGGTCCTTAAAGTGATTCATATTTCCTGTAAGACAATACACAAGACAAAAAAAAAAATATTATACCTGGCTCCAGCTGGGCGCATCTACTTCTTCCAGGATGGAAAGCCCAGGTTGTTCCTCGCCAGCCTCTGCTGGGGTTCAGGGAAGGGTGGAGGGAAGGCTGCAGGGAAGGGTAAAAAGTGATTCCCTGGCTTCAGTCTGGCCGTCCAGAAATCACAGTTTGTTGGAAGTACCACAGCCTGGGTACAGGCTGTGGTACATGCCACTCCTGATCTGAGTGATTTCTGGATCTTATTATGCTCCTTCCTCAAGATGTTCCTCAAGATCCCAATTTTCTTTTCCAAGAACAGGATGGTTGCATCGGGGACCCGAGTCTTCACAAATTCCAGAAGTTTCTCCAGCGTTGACCTCCTAGCTTGTTTAATTATAATATAAGCTGTGTTTCACCTCCCACAAATTCCTCATCTCCCTGTATTTGTCTATGAAACTGGCCATCAATTCTGGGTCCTTAAAGTGATTCATATTTCCTGTAAGACAATACACAAGACAAAAACACTAACGTCAGCCCAAACTCTCATAATCTTATCCCAATATAGGCCTCAATCTTGAAGCAGTATAGGCCACTAATGGGCCAAGTTCAAATTTTACCTTCGTTTAGGATGCTCGCCACTTCCGTTCCTCCTTCCTCTGCACACAGATCGTACATACGACACATGCGTGTTAGCTTGATATACACTGCGCATGCGTGAAACTCCGCACGTGTCGCCCCCCTGATGTTCTTTCTAGAATATTCCCCACCCCTTCCCCTTTGACGTACAGTAGGAGCGACATGGCGGAGGCAGAGCAGGTGTGTGATAATAGCAGTAACAAGGAGGAGGAAAGCCCGGAGCCAGAAACGCCCTGATCCCGGAGGAGAAGATTTAAGGCCTCAAATATGGCCTTTGTAGAGATGGTAGAGATGGTGGACATCTTGAGGAGGACAGATTATGATGGGAAGCATGGACCGTACCTAAACCCAAATGTGAGAAAGGCCAAGATCATGACTAAAGTTGTGAAGAGTCTGCACAGGAATTTTGGGGTATGACGATCCGAGGAGCAATTGAGGAAACGCTGGTCAGACCTGAAACTGAGGGAGCAGGATCAGTATAGAAGGATCAAGAAAGTGCTTCTAAAAAGTAAGTAGTTGTCTTGTTTTCCGATTATTATTATTACTTGCATGCTGCTCCATGTGCTTTTCTTTACTGTTGTACAGTTTAAAATGGGCACTTTCATGTTCGTGGGCACATTAATCGTCGTAGGAAACATCGTTCGCTCATTAAATACGATGTTTTGGGCAGATACAGGTTAAATACATTTGGACAAGCCTATTTTTTAAAATAAGTCTTGTACATTGCTGTCTAGATGTGTTTGTAACTAAAATGAAATGCAAGCATGATTGCGTGTAATGTAAGGAGAGGACACTCAGCAGCTGTTTACACATCTTGACTCAGGAGCACTAGTGTGGAACAAAAGAACAAACTTTTTAAGGTGTCCCACACAGGTGCTCCAGTGGATATTTGGGGTGTCTCCATGTGTGAAAATTGTCACAAAAAGTTAAGTATTCCAGCTTTGGTAAGGTAAAAAATCATGTCTTCAGCTTGGAACTCTGCCCAAAACAGACAATTGTACCCCACGTCCCAGCAATGTTTCATATTCCTATTTCTGGACTCAATTATCTGTGTGCTAAGTATACCTTTTGTTTCATTCTCATAGGTGAGAAAAGACTTGGAGGACACCAGGAACCCCCCACCTGAGAAAGAAGGAGAACTCAGAACAACACACCCCAAGGATCTGGAGGAAGGAGAGGTGGAGGAAGTCGGTGAGTTTGTCACCACAACAGGTGAGTGTCTGACACCCCAGCTTCAGGTAATATATGTATGCCTGCATATTTCTTAATACATGTTTTTACTCAAATTTTTAGGTGATGTGCTGGTTGTTGAAGAGCAAGCTGAACATTTCACAAGTGACAGTGCACAAAGGCTAATCAACGACATCATGGTGTGGAATTGTGAAATTGACATCATAAGGAAGAAACTCAATGTTATGGAACAACAAATAAAGAACACGATTGATGTGTTGGGGAGAATCTGATTTTCTTCCAAATGCCACCATTTTAACATTTGTTGGACTTTACAAAAACTTTTTTTTGACATTTTAAAAGCCAAATTTTGAAGATGCACACGGTGTGTCAACATGTGCTATCTGCCATCAGGGAATATCAATGTACGCGTTTTGTGGGTGCAATCCCTTCCTCGTAACTCTAGTAGGTGAGAGGAAGGGGTTTCACCCCCAAAACACGTCCATTGATCCCCCCGTGATGGGAGATAGCACATGTTGACATTAGGCATGGGATCAGGAGGGAAATACCCATTTTGACTCCCAAATTGTGTGCATCTTCAAAATTTGGCTTTTACAGGGGTGATATCACTCCATCTGATGAAGGCAATATCAAGACATTTTTGACACTATAATATCTGATATTGCCATTAGTTTTTCTACATTGAACTTTGTAAGTTCCAGAGTTGTGTATGTTATGTTTAGAAACAAGCTTGTTTATAGCAAAAGAAAAAACAATTGTAAAAAACTTGAGAAAAAAAAATTATTTTACATCAAAATTTTATAACGCACATGTGAATGTGCACAGAGTAAAAAGTTTGATAATCAACAATGTGTGGCTTCTTCTTTCAATGCTCAATACCAGTTTTTGAAGTCATTTTGTGTTTACAGTGACAATGGGGCTTATTTACTAATAAATAAATACTTGGCACTACAAGTGCACTAGGAGAACCTAGGAGACAGCCAAAAACAAACACAAGCAATAAAGAAAATTCAAGATTTTATCAGATTTTTTTTTTTTTATTAAAAAAATATTTACACATTGTCTGGCATAGCAATGGCCCCCCCACCCATTAAATAATTTACATACCGTATTTATCTGCGTATAACACGCTCCGGCGTATAACACGCACCCCAATTTAGGAGGGAATTTTAAGGAAAAAAAACTTTTAGGAGGGAAGTTGAAGGGAAAAAAACTTACATTTAAATGCCCATCATTGCAGCCTTCTCAGTGCAGCCTTGCCCCAGTGCAGCCATGTCAGTGCAGCCTTGTCAGTGCAGCCTTGTCAGTGCAGCCATGTCAGTGCAGCCATGTCAGTGCAGCCTTGTCAGTGCAGCCTTCCCCAGTGTCCATTGCAGCCTTATCCCAGTGCAGCCTTGCCCCAGTGCAGCCTTGCAGCTCGCTGAGCTTCAAATCGCCGACCGCGATTTGAAAATGGCGCCGCCGGCGCCGAAATACACAGAGCCGGTCCTCGGCTCTTCTCGGCGGCTCTCGTTCACTTTCGGCTCCACTCGTAGTCCCGCCCGGGATGGGCGTGACTGTGAGCGGAGCTATCCGAACCTAGCCGAGTACACTCGGCTAGGTTCAGGCGGCGCTCGAGTGAAGCCGAAAGTGGCCGAGAAGAGCCGAGGGCCGGCACTGTGTAGTTCGGCACCGGCGGCGCCATTTTCAAATCGCGGTCGGCGATTTTTTAGATCTGTCATCTAGGATCGCAGGGGATCGGCGTATAACACGCACCCACAATTTTCCCCTGATTTCAAGGGGAAAAAAGTGCGTGATATACGCCGATAAATACGGTATTTCTGCCAAACTTCATGGGCGCTTTGGGGTGCCAGGATGGGCAGTATCCAGGCCCGTCAGGGGATTCTCAGTCCGGCCTCAGGCCCAACTGAGGCAATATCATTTTGGGCATTTTTCCTTAAAAAATTGTGCAATATGCAGCAGGATAAGATCATATGGTTGATTTTGTAGTCCGCCGTGTGAACGGGAGTACTTCAACGTTGTCCGCATCAGGTGGCAATGCCAGGCCACCAGTCTGGAGACACTGGTAAAACTCCTTCTGGGCGAAGACTCTTCCATCCAACATCCAGCAATTCCTCCCCACGTCCACATAGAGGAACTCCTATTGTGCCGACACCACCGCCATTAACAC
The DNA here is from genome assembly GCF_042186555.1 of Aquarana catesbeiana. Classification (NCBI taxonomy): domain Eukaryota; kingdom Metazoa; phylum Chordata; class Amphibia; order Anura; family Ranidae; genus Aquarana; species Aquarana catesbeiana. The sequence continues at coordinate 536,831,912 of NC_133324.1, read as the reverse complement.
TATACTATTAAACCCCTTATAGTTATAATAGTAAGACCCCGAATGGGGTGGTGGCACGATGTGGATGTGCTTCCCATCTATAGCCCCTCCACAGTTGGGAAAGTCCCAACGGTCGGCAAAATGGGATGCCACAGTCTGCCATTCCTGTGGCGTTGAAGGAAACTGTGGAGTCAAAACAGAAAAAAAAATATTAGTACTTTTGCACATAACACTGCCAGCAGATTAGACACAAACATTCTTGGCCAACATCAGTATAACATTTATTTTAAGGAGTATTTAAAGAGAAAAATATAAGGTCCACTTATGAGATTCCTCACCCCCTCTGATGGCCCATTGTAAAAATTTTAGGGGTGGTGGGAGGGTTCAAGCTGAGTTTGGGACACAAAAAAAAGCCTATGGCACTCTGCCTAAATTTAAGGACAACAATAACATTTGTACACATTTTAGGGGGTGCTTAGGTTAAAGCACTACAATTGTTAAGTGACTAGGCTAGGTGTATATGGGCCCAAGATAGCATGCTGGGGAGGTTAGTGAAGGCAAATATGCACGTAGGCCAAAAAAGGAGCATTAAAAGATTACAGCATGCATGAGGACAAAGGGGACATTCACAGCATATTACAATCATGGTAATTAGGGAATGATGAAAGAAATACAATACATTAGCAGACATTAAATACATAGAATGTAAAGTTAAAGGAGAAAACTTACCTCAAAATAGTCCTTCTGCAGGACCTGAATAATAGCAGAACAGGTCTCTGGGATAATGATTCCCAGAGCCTGGGGGGAGATGTCTGTCGAGAACTTGAGGTCCTGCAGACTTCTCCCAGTCGCCAAGTACTGCAACGTGGAAACTAGCCTCTGCTCCGGAGTGATGGCTTGCCTCATGCAGGTATCCTGCCTGCTAATATAAGGGGTCAGCAAAGCCAACAGACGGTGAAAAACTGAGTCCGCCATCCTGAGAAAGTTCCTGAAATCATCAGGATTATTCTCCTGGATCTCACGAAGCAAAGGCATATGAGAGAATTGGTCACGCTGGAGCAACCAATTCTTGGTCCATGAACTCATCCTCACCCTAGTCATGGACTGGGCTTGGGTCTAAGTATGAACCCCAACACCAAGCCCCCACACAGCATGAACTCTACGACGAGTATGTACCTGCAACATGGCTTCAAAAGGGTCGGCTGATTAGAACGAACTAACACAACGCACTGAAGAACAGCAAGGCCTGTGAAGAGCGATCTGAAAATCAGAAACGAGCGGACAAGAACACACTGAAAAACAGATGCAAACTGACTACACGCACTGAAAAGCTAATACAAACCCACAAGCACAAACTGAAGAGCAGTAATGGACTGAAAAGCACGAAAGCTGAAAAGCGCGAATCGTATCTCACCAAACTTCTACTAACACGAGATAAACACGAGATTAGCAGAAGGAGCCCAAAGGGTGGCACACTGGCTATTGAACTTCCTTTTTCTAGTCCCATCGTACGTGTCGTACGTCACCGCGTTCTTGACGGTCGGACTTTGGTGTGACCGTGTGTATGCAAGACAGCTTGTGCGGAATTCCGTCGGAGAAAACTTCAGAGTTTATTCCGACGGCAAAACCACTCGTGTGTACGTGGCATAACAATCTTGCTCACCTCTACCGACCCAGTAAAGGACACACCCACCAGTGTAATTGATTCTGCCTCTAAGACCCCTTTCACACCGGGGCGCTTTGCAGGCGCTACAGTGCTAAAAATAGCGCCTGCAAAGCGCTCTGAAAGAGCCACTGTTGTCTCTCCAATGTGAAAGCATCGAGGGCTTAACACTGGAGCAGTGCGCTGGCAGGACGCTAGAAAAAAGTCCTGCTAGCAGCATCTTTGGAGCGGTGAAGGAGCAGTGTATACACTGCTCCTACACCGCTCCTGCCCTTTGAAATCAATGGGGCAGCAAGGTTTTAACCCTTTCTCGGCCGCTAGCAAGGGGTAAAAATAGCGGCGCTTTACCACCGATGCACCCACCGCCCCGTGTGAAGGGGCCTTAAGGTAAGACTCAAGTGGTCACACCTGTTCATTAGGAATACACACTCTTTACAAATGGAAAAAATGCCTCAGCACTGATATCTGGGTAGGGTAAAAGGGGAAATGACAACTTGGTGAGGGGTGCTTCACACAAATTGGTGACAAAGTGCATTCGTCATTCATCATAAGCATACAACATTAAAATATGTGTAGCATCACACCAGATGTATACATCCACCTCTGGGCCAAAACACCCCAGTTCTAGATTTGGTGCAAACCCACACTTGCTTGATTTATAATGTGATTTCTTGGGGTTCCATTATGTGAAACCCATCAAAAATGTTAGCACTGGTGAAAAAGAAAGTTTAACCACTTGCCGAACAGCCGCTGCAGTTGTACTGTGGCAGAATGGCATGGGCAGGCGAATCGCTATCATGTTACGTCGGGCACGTGCCCCCCCGGCGGCCGCGATGATCAAATTCGAACCAGAACCGATCAATCTCCGGGGCCAGGCCAATAAAATCTGACCCGGACCTGGTGACCGGTTCTGGTGAATGAGATAATTCCCCTGTCATGTAACTGTAAACTAGGGATGAGCCGAACACCCCCCGGTTCGGTTCGCACCAGAACCTGCGAATGGACCAAAACTTCGCATGAACGTTAGAACCCCATTGAAGTCTATGGGACTCGAACGTTCAAAATCAAAAGTGCTAATTTTAAAGGCTAATTTGCATGGTATTGTCCTAAAAAGGGTTTGGGGACCCCAGGGGACATGTATCAATGCAAAAAAAAGTTTTCAAAACGGCAGCAGTGATTTTAATGATGCTTAAAGTGAAAAAAGAAGTGAAATATTCCTTTAAATATCATACCTTTGGGTGCCTATAGTATGCCTGTAAAGTGGCGTGTGTTTGCCGTGCTTAGAACAGTCCCTGTACAAAATGACATTTTTAAAGGAATGAAAGTCATTTAAAACTGCTTACGGCTTTAATGTAATGTCCCGGTAATATGGATGAAAATCAGTGAGACAAACGGCATGGGTACCCCCCCAGTTCATTACCAGGCCCTTTGGGTCTTGTATGGATATTAAGGGGAACCCCGCACCCAAATTTAAAAAAGGAAAGGCCCTCTGAACAGCAGTATACAGCGGTGAAAAAAAGACAGGGACTATAGGTTTGTTGTTAAGTAGAATCTGTTTGTAGTTTTGAACTGGTACATTTATAAAGTGTTTAGCTCCAGCCAAAAAAAATCTATTTTAAGCTTTTTGGAAAACATAGGGAAGGGTTATCACCCCTGTGACATTTGTTTTGCTGTCTGTGCTCCTCTTTAGAAGATTTCACCTCACTTTCTGTCCCAATGACAAATGTTTTTTGAAAATTTGGGGTTTTTAGTGAAACAAGGATTGGTGATAAAGCATAAGTGGAAAGGAGCAACATTTTTCCCATATTAACTCTTACAGGAGAGAATTTCCCTTCCTAGGGGTAGATTTCATCTCGCTTCCTGTTGTCTTCTTCCGTTTGCAAGTAGGAGTTGTTTGTAAGTTGGATGTTTGAAAGTAGGGGCCTGCCCTATATACTCTGCAGAAATTGGGGCCTTAGGTGTTGCCACAACACTGTAAGCCCTCACAGGGCCCTGCTGTGAAATATTAGATCAAGAATTGTAATTACATGCCCCTGTTGAACAGGGTCAGAAAAATTGGGCCTTTGGTGATGGTGGTGGTGGTGCTGATGCCACAACACTGTAATGCCCCGTACACACGGTCGGACTTTGTTTGGACATTCCGACAACAAAATCCTAGGATTTTTTCCGATGGATGTTGGCTCAAACTTGTCTTGCATACACACGGTCACACAAAGTTGTCAGAAAATCCGATCGTTTTAAGCGCGGTGACGTAAAACATGTACGTCGGGACTATAAACGGGGCAGTGGCCAATAGCTTTCATCTCTTTATTTATTCTGAGCATGCGTGGCACTTTGTCCGTCGGATTTGTGTACACACGATTGGAATTTCCGACAACGGATTTTGTTGTCGGAAAAATTTATCTCCTGCTCTCCAACTTTGTGTGTCGGAAAATCCGATGGAAAATGTCCGATGGAGCCCACACACGGTCGGAATTTCCGACAACACGCTCCGATCGGACATTTTCCATCGGAAAATCCGACCGTGTGTACGGGGCATAAGTCCTCACAGTTACTCTTGGTGGGCGCTGGAATGGGCCCTGCTGTGAAATATTAGATCAAGAATTGTAATTACATGCCCCTGTTGAACACGGTCAGAAAAATTGGGCCTTTGGTGATGGTGGTGGTGGTGCTGATGCCACAACACTGTAAGTCCTCACAGTTACTCTTGGTGGATGCTGGAATGGGCCCTGCTGTGAAATATTAGATCAAGAATTGTAATTACATGCCCCTGTTGAACAGGGTCAGGAAAATTGGGCCTTTGGTGATGGTGGTGCTGATGCCACAACACTGTAAGTCCTCACAGTTACTCTTGGTGGGCGCTGGAATGGGCCCTGCTGTGAAATAACAACTTGGTGAGGGGTGCTTCACACAAATTGGTGACAAAGTGCATTTGTCATTCATCATAAGCATACAACATTAAAATATGTGTAGCATCACACCAGACGTATACATCCACCTCTGGGCCAAAACACCCCAGTTCTAGATTTGGTGCAAACCCACACTTGCTTGATTTATAATGTGATTTCTTGGGGTTCCATTATGTGAAACCCATCAAAAATGTTAGCACTGGTGAAAAAGAAAGTTTAACCACTTGCCGAACAGCCGCTGCAGTTGTACTGTGGCAGAATGGCATGGGCAGGCGAATCGCTATCATGTTACGTCGGGCACGTGCCCCCCCGGCGGCTGCGATGATCAAATTCGAACCAGAACCGATCAATCTCCGGGGCCAGGCCAATAAAATCTGACCCGGACCTGGTGACCGGTTCTGGTGAATGAGATAATTCCCCTGTCATGTAACTGTAAACTAGGGATGAGCCGAACACCCCCCGGTTCGGTTCGCACCAGAACCTGCGAATGGACCAAAACTTCGCATGAACGTTAGAACCCCATTGAAGTCTATGGGACTCGAACGTTCAAAATCAAAAGTGCTAATTTTAAAGGCTAATTTGCATGGTATTGTCCTAAAAAGGGTTTGGGGACCCCAGTGACATGTATCAATGCAAAAAAAAGTTTTCAAAACGGCAGCAGTGATTTTAATGATGCTTAAAGTGAAAAAAAAAGTGAAATATTCCTTTAAATATCATACCTTTGGGTGCCTATAGTATGCCTGTAAAGTGGTGTGTGTTTGCCTTGCTTAGAACAGTCCCTGTACAAAATGACATTTTTAAAGGAATGAAAGTCATTTAAAACTGCTTACGGCTTTAATGTAATGTCCCGGTAATATGGATGAAAATCAGTGAGACAAACGGCATGGGTACCCCCCCAGTTCATTACCAGGCCCTTTGGGTCTTGTATGGATATTAATGGGAACCCCGCACCCAAATTTAAAAAAGGAAAGGCCCTCTGAACAGCAGTATACAGGCGGTGAAAAAAAGACAGGGACTATAGGTTTGTTGTTAAGTAGAATCTGTTTGTAGTTTTGAACTGGTACATTTATAAAGTGTTTAGCTCCAGCCAAAAAAATCTATTTTAAGCTTTTTGGAAAACATAGGGAAGGGTTATCACCCCTGTGACATTTGTTTTGCTGTCTGTGCTCCTCTTCAGAAGATTTCACCTCACTTTCTGTCCCAATGACAAATGTTTTTTGAAAATTTGGGGTTTTTAGTGAAACAAGGATTGGTGATAAAGCATCAGTGGAAAGGAGCAACATTTTTCCCATATTAACTCTTACAGGAGAGAATTTCCCTTCCTAGGGGTAGATTTCATCTCGCTTCCTGTTGTCTTCTTCCGTTTGCAAGTAGGAGTTGTTTGTAAGTTGGATGTTTGAAAGTAGGGGCCTGCCCTATATACTCTGCAGAAATTGGGGCCTTAGGTGTTGCCACAACACTGTAAGCCCTCACAGGGCCCTGCTGTGAAATATTAGATCAAGAATTGTAATTACATGCCCCTGTTGAACAGGGTCAGAAAAATTGGGCCTTTGGTGATGGTGCTGATGCCACAACACTGTAATGCCCCGTACACACGGTCGGACTTTGTTCGGACATTCCGACAACAAAATCCTAGGATTTTTTCCGATGGATGTTGGCTCAAACTTGTCTTGCATACACACGGTCACACAAAGTTGTCAGAAAATCCGATCGTTTTAAATGCGGTGATCTAAAACATGTACATCGGGACTATAAACGGGGCAGTGGCCAATAGCTTTCATCTCTTTATTTATTCTGAGCATGCGTGGCACTTTGTCCGTCGGATTTGTGTACACACGATCGGAATTTCCGACAACGGATTTTGTTGTCGGAAAATTTTATCTCCTGCTCTCCAACTTTGTGTGTCGGAAAATCCGATGGAAAATGTCCGATGGAGCCCACACACGGTCGGAATTTCCGACAACACGCTCCGATCGGACATTTTCCATCGGAAAATCCAACCGTGTGTACGGGGCATAAGTCCTCACAGTTACTCTTGGTGGGCGCTGGAATGGGCCCTGCTGTGAAATATTAGATCAAGAATTGTAATTACATGCCCCTGTTGAACACAGTCAGAAAAATTGGGCCTTTGGTGATGGTGGTGGTGGTGCTGATGCCACAACACTGTAAGTCCTCACAGTTACTCTTGGTGGATGCTGGAATGGGCCCTGCTGTGAAATATTAGATCAAGAATTGTAATTACATGCCCCTGTTGAACAGGGTCAGGAAAATTGGGCCTTTGGTGATGGTGGTGCTGATGCCACAACACTGTAAGTCCTCACAGTTACTCTTGGTGGGCGCTGGAATGGGCCCTGCTGTGAAATATTAGATCGAGAATTGCAATTAAATGCCCCTGTTGAACGGGGTCAGAAAAATTGGGCCTTTGGTGATGGTGGTGGTGGTGCTGGTCCCACAACACTGTAAGTCCTCACAGTTACTCTTGGTGGGTGCTGGAATGGGCCCTGCTGTGAAATATTAGATCAAGAATTGTAATTACATGCACCTGTTGAACAGGGGCAGAAAAATTGGGCCTTTGGTGGTGGTGGTGGTGGTGCTGGTGCCACAACACTGTAAGTCCTCACAATTACTCTTGGTGGGCGCAGAAACTGGCCCTGCTGTGAAATATTAGATCAAAAATTGTAATTACATGTCCCTGTTGAACAGGGGCAGAAAAATTGGGCCTTAGGCACTGGTGCCACAACACTGCAACCCCTCACAAATACTCTAGTTGGAGCGCAGGAACAAGCCCAGCTGCAAAGTATTGCATCAAAAATTGTAATTACACACCCCTGTTAAACAGGGGCTGAAAATTTGGGCCTTAGGCACTGGTACCACAACACTGCAACCACTCACAGATACTCTAGTTGGAGCGCAGGAATGAGCCCTGCTGCAAAGTATTGCATCAAAAATTGTAATTACACGCCCCTGTTGAACACGGTCAGAAAAATTGGGCCTTTGGTGATGGTGGTGGTGGTGCTGATGCCACAACACTGTAAGTCCTCACAGTTACTCTTGGTGGATGCTGGAATGGGCCCTGCTGTGAAATATTAGATCAAGAATTGTAATTACATGCCCCTGTTGAACAGGGTCAGGAAAATTGGGCCTTTGGTGATGGTGGTGCTGATGCCACAACACTGTAAGTCCTCACAGTTACTCTTGGTGGGCGCTGGAATGGGCCCTGCTGTGAAATATTAGATCGAGAATTGCAATTAAATGCCCCTGTTGAACAGGGTCAGAAAAATTGGGCCTTTGGTGATGGTGGTGGTGGTGCTGGTCCCACAACACTGTAAGTCCTCACAGTTACTCTTGGTGGGTGCTGGAATGGGCCCTGCTGTGAAATATTAGATCAAGAATTGTAATTACATGCACCTGTTGAACAGGGGCAGAAAAATTGGGCCTTTGGTGGTGGTGGTGCTGGTGCCACAACACTGTAAGTCCTCACAGTTACTCTTGGTGGATGCTGGAATGGGCCCTGCTGTGAAATATTAGATCAAGAATTGTAATTACATGCCCCTGTTGAACAGGGTCAGGAAAATTGGGCCTTTGGTGATGGTGGTGCTGATGCCACAACACTGTAAGTCCTCACAGTTACTCTTGGTGGGCGCTGGAATGGGCCCTGCTGTGAAATATTAGATCGAGAATTGCAATTAAATGCCCCTGTTGAACAGGGTCAGAAAAATTGGGCCTTTGGTGGTGGTGGTGCTGGTGCCACAACACTGTAAGTCCTCACAGTTACTCTTGGTGGGCGCAGAAACTGGCCCTGCTGTGAAATATTAGATCAAGAATTGTAATTACATGCCCCTGTTGAACACGGTCAGAAAAATTGGGCCTTTGGTGATGGTGGTGGTGGTGCTGATGCCACAACACTGTAAGTCCTCACAGTTACTCTTGGTGGATGCTGGAATGGGCCCTGCTGTGAAATATTAGATCAAGAATTGTAATTACATGCCCCTGTTGAACAGGGTCAGGAAAATTGGGCCTTTGGTGATGGTGGTGCTGATGCCACAACACTGTAAGTCCTCACAGTTACTCTTGGTGGGCGCTGGAATGGGCTCTGCTGTGAAATATTAGATCGAGAATTGCAATTAAATGCCCCTGTTGAACAGGGTCAGAAAAATTGGGCCTTTGGTGATGGTGGTGGTGGTGCTGGTCCCACAACACTGTAAGTCCTCACAGTTACTCTTGGTGGGTGCTGGAATGGGCCCTGCTGTGAAATATTAGATCAAGAATTGTAATTACATGCACCTGTTGAACAGGGGCAGAAAAATTGGGCCTTTGGTGGTGGTGGTGCTGGTGCCACAACACTGTAAGTCCTCACAGTTACTCTTGGTGGATGCTGGAATGGGCCCTGCTGTGAAATATTAGATCAAGAATTGTAATTACATGCCCCTGTTGAACAGGGTCAGGAAAATTGGGCCTTTGGTGATGGTGGTGCTGATGCCACAACACTGTAAGTCCTCACAGTTACTCTTGGTGGGCGCTGGAATGGGCCCTGCTGTGAAATATTAGATCGAGAATTGCAATTAAATGCCCCTGTTGAACAGGGTCAGAAAAATTGGGCCTTTGGTGATGGTGGTGGTGGTGCTGGTCCCACAACACTGTAAGTCCTCACAATTACTCTTGGTGGGTGCTGGAATGGGCCCTGCTGTGAAATATTAGATCAAGAATTGTAATTACATGCACCTGTTGAACAGGGGCAGAAAAATTGGGCCTTTGGTGGTGGTGGTGCTGGTGCCACAACACTGTAAGTCCTCACAGTTACTCTTGGTGGGCGCAGAAACTGGCCCTGCTGTGAAATATTAGATCAAGAATTGTAATTACATGCCCCTGTTGAACAGGGTCAGAAAAATTGGGCCTTTGGTGATGGTGGTGGTGATGCTGATGCCACAACACTGTAAGTCCTCACAGTTACTCTTGGTGGATGCTGGAATGGGCCCTGCTGTGAAATATTAGATCAAGAATTGTAATTACATGCCCCTGTTGAACAGGGTCAGGAAAATTGGGCCTTTGGTGATGGTGGTGCTGATGCCACAACACTGTAAGTCCTCACAGTTACTCTTGGTGGGCGCTGGAATGGGCCCTGCTGTGAAATATTAGATCGAGAATTGCAATTAAATGCCCCTGTTGAACAGGGTCAGAAAAATTGGGCCTTTCGTGATGGTGGTGCTGGTCCCACAACACTGTAAGTCCTCACAGTTACTCTTGGTGGGTGCTGGAATGGGCCCTGCTGTGAAATATTAGATCAAGAATTGTAATTACATGCACCTGTTGAACAGGGGCAGAAAAATTGGGCCTTTGGTGGTGGTGGTGCTGGTGCCACAACACTGTAAGTCCTCACAGTTACTCTTGGTGGGCGCAGAAACTGGCCCTGCTGTGAAATATTAGATCAAAAATTGTAATTACATGTCCCTGTTGAACAGGGGCAGAAAAATTGGGCCTTAGGCACTGGTGCCACAACACTGCAACCCCTCACAAATACTCTAGTTGGAGCGCAGGAACAAGCCCTGCTGCAAAGTATTGCATCAAAAATTGTAATTACACACCCCTGTTAAACAGGGGCTGAAAATTTGGGCCTTAGGCACTGGTGCTGGTACCACAACACTGCAACCACTCACAGATACTCTAGTTGGAGCACAGGAATGAGCCCTGCTGCAAAGTATTGCATCAAAAATTGTAATTACACGCCCCTGTTAAACGGGCAGAAAAATTGGGCCTTAGCCACTGGTGCTGGCCCAAAACCAAAAATATTCTTACAAGCTATCAGCATGATCATTGAGGAGGAAGAGGATAGTCAATCAGCATAACAGGATAATCACTCAGCATCAGCATAGGGAGTCTTGAAGGAATCTGACATTTCAAAAAAAATTATTCGGTTACATCAGCATCAGGTACTTGGTATCTGGTGGTGATCCAAGACTGATTCATTTTTATGAAGGTCAGTCGATCGACTGAGTCGGTGGACAGGCGCACCCTGTGATCGGTTACAAAGCCTCCAGCAGCACTGAATGTGCATTCCGAAAGAACGCTGGATGCAGGACAGGCCAGTAGCTCAACTGCATACTGTGCAAGCTCTGGCCAGTGATCCATCCTCAAGACCCAGTAACCCAGAGGATTTTCATTGGGAAAGGTGTCCAAGTCAGATCTTGCCCCTAGGTATTCCTGCACCATGTAAAACAGACGCTGGCGATGGTTGCTGGAACCGATCATACCTTGGGGCTGCGGACTAAAAAATTCTCTCAATGCATCAGTCAGACGGCCACCTTCTCCACCGCTTCTTCTTTGACTGACCGAAGCCTCAGCAACACGTTGTCCAGGAACAGGAGTTTGTAACTTCAGTCTCTGGGAACGCGTTTCACAGACCTTTCTGCAAGGCCTCCTGAAGATGTTTCATCCTCTGCTCCCTCTGCGACGGCAAGATAAGGTCCGCAACCTTACCCTTGTAACGTGGATCAAGGAGGGTTGCCAGCCAGTAATGATCCCTCTCCTTCATACCACGAATACGAGGATCCTTCCGCAGGCTTTGCAAGATCAGGGAGGCCATGCAGCGTAGGTTTGCTGAGGCATTCGGTCCGGAGTCCTCTGGGTCACCAAGGATGACATGATCCGCAGCCACCTCCTCCCAGCCACGTAGAAGTCCATGGGTTTCTTGGGACTGTAAATGATCCCTTAAAGACTGCTGCTGATGATGAGTGCCAGGCTCCACCTCCATGCTGACACAATCCTCCTCCTCTTCCTGTGTGATCAGCGGGCACGCAGGAACACTGTCTGGATAAAGGGGGCCTTGAGACCTAAGGAAGTCCTCCTCTTCCTGCATCTGTTCTGCCTCAAGTGCCCTGTCCATTATTCCATGCAGCGTGTGCTCCAATAGGTGGACCAGGGGGACAGTGTCACTGATGCATGCACTGTCACTGCTCACCATCCTCGTGGCTTCCTCAAATGGTGACAGGACAGTGCATGCATCCCTGATCATGGCCCACTGGCGTGGGGAAAAAACCAAGCTCCCCTGACCCTGTCCTGGTGCCATAGTCACACAGGTACTCATTGATGGCCCTCTGCTGCGTGTGCAGCTGCTGTAGCATGGCCAACTTTGAGTTCCACCTTGTGGGCATGTCACAGATTAGGCGGTTCATGGGCAGGTTAAATTCCTTTTGGAGGTCAGCCAGCCGAGCACTGGCATTACACGACTGGCGGAAATGCACACAGACTTTCCTGGCCTGCCTCAGGACATCCTGTAAGCCCGGGTACCTGCCCAAGAACCGCTGCACCACCAAGTTAAGGGTGTGAGCCAAACAAGGCACATGGGTCAGTTGTCCATGTCGGAGGGCAGAGAGGAAGTTTGGTGCCATTGTCGCAAACCACCATTCCTGGCTTAAGCTGGTGTGGCATCAACCACCTGTGAACCTGCCCCTGCAGAGCTGGCAGAATCTCTGCCCCAGTGTGGCTCCTGTCCCCCAAGCACACCAGCTCAAGCACCGCATGGCATCTTTTGGCCAGCGTACTTGTGTAGCCCCTTGAATGCCTACGGAGCACCGCTGGTTCCGAAGACAAAGCACAGGAAGAGGCCATGGAGGAAGAAGAAGAGGAGGGGGTGGAGGAGAGAGGTGTGTCAGAATCACCAGTAGTAGCATTTTGGAGGCGTGGTGGTGGAATAACCTCCAACACTACTGCACCTTGTCCTGCATCCTTCCCAGCTGCCAGCAGAGTCACCCAATGCACCGTGAAACTTAGGTAACGTCCCTGTCCATGCCTTCTGGACCATGAGTCAGCAGTAATATGCCCCTTACAGCTGACCGCCCTGTCCAGCGAGGCCAAGACATTGCCTTCCACATGCCGGTAGAGAGCCGGAATCGCCTTCCGTGAGAAAAAGTGGCGTTTGGGAACCTGCCACTGAGGAACCACACATTCCACAAACTCACAGAAGGGGGCAGAGTCTACCAACTGAAAAGGTAGCAGTTGAAGTGCTAGCAATTTTACCAAGCTAGCATTCAACCGCTGGGCATGTGGATAGCTGGGAGCGAACTTCTTTCTGCGGTGCAGCAGCTGGGGCAGGGAAATTTGCCTGGTACAATCTGACGTCGTACCAATAGCAGATTGCCCACAAGTACTTGGCTGTGACACACCTAATTCTACACCTTCATTCCTCTCAGTGCAGGTCTCAGAGAGGACTGAAGGTATAGTGGGGTTGGAGATCCCAGCTGATGAGGAGCAAGGAGAGGTCCTCTTTGTTCTTTGGTGTGGGTCTTTTAGGTACGCTTGCCAACGAACTCTATGGCAGGTCAACATATGTCTGGTCAAGCATGTGGTGCCCAAGCGGGAGATGTTTTGGCCATGCGAGATACGCTTGAAGCATATGTTTCAAATAGCAGCGGTGCGATCTGATGCACTTGTCTCAAAAAAGGCCCACACCTAAGAACTTTTGGAATAATGTGCAGAGAAAGCAGCGCCCTGCACATGCGGAGCTCTGCGGTGTGATGCAGTCAGTTTGCTGCCCTTAAGCTGGCCCCTGGAGGGCATCCTGCCTCGTTGGTGATGTGCCTCCTCCTCCCTCCTATCAGGCACCCACGTGGAGTCAGTGACCTCATCATCCCCTCCCTCCTCATCACTGGAGCAAACCTGGCAGTATGCTGCAGCAGGGGGAACATGACTGCCAGATTGCTGTCCTTCTTGGGCACCCCCTCTGTCTGGGCTCATGTTACTGCCTTCCTCTAACTGAGTACCATTATCTGAGCCTTCAAAACGCTAGGCATCCTCCTGGAACATGTACCCAAAACTGTGGTCAAACAGTTCGGGGGACTCCTCAGGAGGACATGGTGGGGCTACAGAAGGAGTGACCGATGCCATTGAGCCAAAGGAAGAGGCCACGTTGGCAGCTGCTTTGCCAGACAAAGTACCCTTAGCCTGGTGAGAGAGGATGAGGAGGATGAGGACGGCTTGGTCATCCACTTGACCAAGTCTTTCGCATGTTGTGGCTCAACACGGCCAGCTGCCAAAAAAAGGCCAAGTGTGTCCCACGGCCACATGCTGATGAGGATGCACCATGTCCACGACCAGCACTGTTGCCTCTAGACACAGAGCCTGCTTGCCCTCTTTTATTGGCTTGTGACTGTCTGCCTCTCCTTGTTGGCCTTCCAGACATACTAATGGCCTGCAGTGAGATGTAGCTGCACAAAAACTGGGGTGTATATATATACCGATTATACTGCAGCTAGCAGAATCAACTGCCTGCCTGTAGTATTATTAGTATGAGAACACCTGCACTTGTCTTCAGGTAGCTATACTGTAGGTGCAACTGTGCAGGGTACACAGTACACTAACTGGAAATACTTCAAGAGCCTGCCTGTGCTATTAATAGGATTAGAAGAAGCACACAAGCACTTGGCTTCAGGTAGCTATACTGAAGGTGCAACTGTGCAGGGTACACAGTACACTAACTGGAAATACTTCAAGAGCCTGCCTGTGCTATTAATAGGATCAGAAGAAGCACACAATCACCTGGCTTCAGGTAGCTATACTGTAGGTGCAACTGTGCAGGGTTACACAGTACACTAACTGTAAATACTTCAAGAGCCTGCCTGCCTGTCAGTATATTAGGAAGAGAATAACAGGAACGGATCTAGCTAAATTGATTACAGTATATATATATATATATATATATATATATATATATATATATATATATATATAAACACCTGGGATGTGTGTATATGCCTTATATAGTGTGGAGCATGTACTAAACCCCCTGAGCCATAATTGGCCAAAGCCTCCCGAACGAACACACGATGTACGAGTCAAACATGCGTTCGACTCGAACACGAAGCTTGTCCCTACTGTAAACACTGACAGGGGAAGTGATGTCATCTCTCCTTGTGTCGGTCTTTTCCATTCCAGACCGATAGGAGAGAGCATCTAAAAGTGAGATGCACAACACTACACTGACACCAGGTCACGTAGGACCACAATTCACCCCCCGATCACCCCCCCCAGTTAACCCCTTCACCGCCTGTCACTGTGTCACCTAGTACAGCAATCATATTTTTTTCGTTCGCTGTACTGGTGTCATTAGTGACACGAATCAGTGTTAGGGTAATTAGTCTTAGGCCCAGATAGGTCTAGGGACCCCCCTAACCCCCCCAATAAAGGTTTAACCCCTTGATTACCCCCTGTCACCTGTGATCACAGTATAAGTGTCACGGGTGACGCAGTTTAGCTAGTTTATTTTTTATAGAGCCGGGGAACCCGCCGTATTTTACCCAATAAAGGTTTAACCCCCTGATCACCCGGCAGGTGATCAAAATTAGGTTTTAGCATCAGATAGGGTCTGCGTCACCCCAGGCAGCGTCAGATTAGTGCCAGTACCGCTAACACCCACGCACGCATCATACGCCTCCCTTAGTAGTATAGTGTCTGAACAGATCAATATCTGATCTGATCAGAACTATATTAGCGTCCCCAGCAGTTTAGGGTTCCCAAAAACGCAGTGTTAGCGGGATCAGCCCAGATACCTGCTAACACCTGCATTTAGCCCCTCCGCCAAGCCCAGCTCAGCCCACCCAAGTGCAGTATCAATCGATCCAGACGGTGCTTTGGCCCAACTTCCCAGTGCAAATGCAGTAAGCCGGCTGCATGAGAGGCATTTTCCGCATGTCCTCTCTGGTACCCCTACCCAAAGAAACCCCCAAAGAAGTTGTCGTGTCTGTAGAAAGTGCGGATATAGGCGTGACACCCATTATTATTGTTCCTCCTGTCCTGACCAACCTGGTCTTTGCATTGGTGACTGTTTCGAACACTACCACACACTAGTTGAGTATTAGCGTAGGGTACAGCACCACACAGTCATAAGCACACGTACACAGGGTCTCGGGGTCTCGAAAGATGTGATGGCCATCAAATTTTGAGAGACCCTAATCTGCAACGTTCGGTTTGAAGTTTTTTTTACAGTTTTTATAAAAGTGAAAAAAGTGAAAAAAATAAATAAAAACAAAACACACACAAAAAAATAAAAAATAGCCAAAAATAGTTGTGGTTGTATTTTTCTTCTCTCTCTCTATTGTTCTCTCCCTTATGTTCGCTCTCTACTGCCCGCTCTACTGTTCGCTTACTATTGTTCTATATCTATCAGAGAACTCTCTGTTTTATTTTTACTATGTTTTATTGTATTTGCTTTGCAGGTATGGTAAGTTATACTGTAATGTTTGTTTTATTGTTAACTATCATTTGCTTAGCAGGTACGCCATTCAGCTGCAGCACGGGTTTATTTATCTTGACAGCAACAGCGTTTGCTCCCACAATACGTAAAGCCGTGACTTCAGCGCTGTCGGAGGTGATTTTACCACCACTGTTAAAAAAAAAAAAGAGCATATATGCCAAAGCATAGGGGCAGGGGTGGAGGAGCTATTTCCTCCTAACATTAGGGGCGGATTGCCCCATGCTTCGGCATATATTTTTTTTAGGCACAGATTGCAATGTTTTATCTTTACTATGTTTTATTGTATTTGCTTTGCAGGTATGGTAAGTCTTATGCCCCGTACACACGGTCGGATTTTCCAACGGAAAATGTGTGATAGGACCTTGTTGTCGGAAATTCCGACCGTGTGTGGGCTCCATCACACATTTTCCATCGGATTTTCCGTGTGTACACAAATCTGACGGACAAAGTGCCACGCATGCTCAGAATAAATAAAGAGATGAAAGCTATTGGCCACTGCCCCGTTTATAGTCCCGACGTACGTGTTTTACGTCACCGCGTTCAGAACGATCAGATTTTTCAACAACTTTGTGTGACTGTGTGTATGCAAGATAAGTTTGAGCCAACATCCGTCGGAAAAAATCCTAGGATTTTGTTGTCGGAATGTCCGAACAAAGTCCGACCGTGTGTACGGGGCATTACTGTTATACTGTAATGTTACTTTGTTTTATTGTTAACCATCATTTGCTTAGCAGGTACACCATTCAGCTGCAGCACGGGTTTATCTTGACAGCAACAGCGTTTGCTCCCACAATACGTAAAGCCATGACTCCAGCACTGTCGGAGGTGATTTCACCACCACAGTTAAAAAAAAAATGGTGCATGTATGCCCATCATTAGAAGTGGGTGGATGAAGGGCGGTATTCTAATGGTGGGCATACCCACTGATCAATCTCTTTTTGTTTCGTTCAGCCCACAGGCTGCATGAAAAAAAGAACATTACAATGTATGCCCAACAAGGACCAGCAACGTACTGGTATGTTGCTGGACTTTGAGTGGTTATACCAGAATGATGCCTGCAGGTTTAATTATCATCTTGGTATCATTCTTTTCAGCCAGCGGTCGGCTTTCATATAAAAGCAATCCTAGCGGCTAATTAGCCTCTAGACTGCTTTTATAAGCAGTGGGAGGGAACGTTCCTCCCCTCCCACCGTCTTCCATGGTTTTCCCGGGCTCTCCTGTCCCAACAGGGAACCCGAGAATGCATCCGGTGGTTCACCCAGCTAACCATAGAGCTGATCAGAGACCAGAATGGCTCCAATCATCTCTATGGCCTAAGAAACTGGAAGCTACGAGCATTTCGTGACTTCGGTTTCGCCGGATATAAACAGCGCCATTGGGAAATTGGCAAAGCATTTTATCCCACCGATCTTGGTGTGGTCAGATGCTTTGAGGGCAGAGGAGAGAACTAGGGTCTAATAGACCCCAATTTTTTCAAAAAAGAGTACCTGTCACTACCTATTGCTATCATATTACAGAGATATTTACATTCCCTGAGATAACAATAAAAATGATAAACAAAAAAACATGAGAAAGAATAGTTTAAAAATATAATAAAAAAGCAAAATTAAAAAAAAAAAAAAAAAAGCACCCCTGTCCCCCGTGCTCATGCACAAAGGCGAACGCAAGCGTCGGTTTGGTGTCATATGTAAACAGCAATTGAACTATGCATGTGAGGTATCACCGCGAAGGTCAGATCGAGAGCAGTAATTTTAGCAGTTTTGATGTAAACAAAAAGTGTCAGAAATGGCTTTGTCTTCAAGTGGTTAGAAGAGTGGGTGATGTGTGACATAAGCTTCTAAGGCCTCATGTACACTGAGGCTGTTAAATAGACGTTCAGAGGCAGTTGGACGTTTTTTTCAACTGCCCCTGAACTCATTCAATGTTATCTTATGTGACCATGTACACAGTTTCATTTACAGTCCTTTTTAGGCAGTTGCGTTTAACAGCCTTTCTTTAAAGGCAAAAAAATGAGTTCAGACACCAACGTTTTTCACGTTTCAGACGCCAAATGCGGCTAAACGCGGTACCAGCATTTACCTGCGTTTTCGTTTATAAGCTTTTTTAAAGGTGCCCTATTTTTTTTTACATAAAAAAAATCTCAAAAATGATGGCAAATCATGAAAAACCATTAAAATTTTTTTTTTTAAAATTATAATTGCTTGCAATGATTCATAGACAATTTATATACCCTAGTGAGCCAATGACCCAATACAACATGGGAGGGGCTGGGGAAGACCCGGCTGTCATGGTGCACGTTGGCACCAATGACAAAGTCAGAGGCAGATGGAGTGTCCTAAAGAACGATTTTAGGGACTTAGGAGCTAAATTGAGGAAAAGGACCTCCAAGGTAGTGTTCTCAGGAATACTACCGGTACATCGAGCCACACCAGAGAGGCAGAGGGAGATTAGGGAAGTAAACAAGTGGCTGAAGAGCTGGTGTAGTAAGGAGGGGTTTGGGTTCCTGGAGGACTGGGCCGACTTCTCAGTCGGTAACCGGTACTATAGAAGGGAAGGACTGCACCTAAATGAGGAGGGTGCAGATCTGCTGGGAATGAAGATGGCCAAAAAGTTAGAGGGGTTTTTAAACTAGGCGATGGGGGGGAGGGTCCAGAGACAGTGATAGCCAGCGCGGAAGATATTCCAGAGGGTAGTATTGGGGGCATTAGTGGTAGGTTAACCAAAGCACAAAAACACAAGGTGAGTATAGTAGCAAGTCCAAGTTGCAATCTTGAAACACCCAATACGAGGACAATATGCGACCGGTCTAAACTATGTGGCATGTTCACCAATGCCAGGAGCCTGGCGGACAAGATGGGTGAACTAGAGATACTGTTGTACAAGGAGGATTTGGATTTTGTGGGAATTTCAGAGACCTGGTTCAACAGCTCTCATGATTGGCTGGCAAACATTCAAGGGTATACCCTATACCGCAAGGACAGAGAGGGTAAAAAAGGGGGAGGGGTATGCCTATATATCAAGAATAATGTACAAGTGAATGTGAGAGATGACATCACTGAGGGGGCTAGGGAGGAGGTGGAATCTTTATGGGTAGAGCTCCAAAGGGATGAAGCTAAGGGGAAAATAATACTGGGAGTATGCTATAGGCCCCCTAACCTGAGGGAGGAAGTGGAGACGGATCTCCTATCACAAATTGGATTAGCAGCAAGGATGGGAAGTGTTATCATAATGGGGGATTTTAATTATCCAGACATAGACTGGGCGGAGGGAACCGCGCATTCATTTAAGGCTCGCCAGTTCCTTAGTGTCTTGCAGGACAATTTTATGGGTCAGATGGTAGACGCACCAACTAGAAATAAAACATTACTAGATCTACTGATTACCAACAATACAGACCTGATAACAGATGTGGAAATACGGGGCAATTTAGGTAACAGCGATCACAGGTCAATTAGTTTCAGTATAAATCACACAAATAGGAGACATGAAGGGAACACAAAGACACTGAATTTCAAAAGAGCCAACTTCCCTAAACTACAAACCTTGCTAAAAGGCATAAATTGGGATAAAATATTAGGAACAAAGAATACGGAGGAGAGATGGGTTTGCTTTAAGAGCATATTAAATAAGGGCATTAGCCAATGTATCCCATTGGGTAATAAATTTAAAAGAGCGAACAAACATCCTGGATGGCTTAACTCCAATGTAAAAATGCATATAAAAGCAAAGGAGAAGGCCTTCAAAAAATACAAGGTTGAGGGATCATCCACAGCATTCAGAATTTATAAAGAAAGCAATAAGAAATGTAAGGGTGCAATTAGGATGGCTAAGATAGAACATGAAAGACACATAGCGGAGGAGAGCAAAAAAAATCCCAAGAAATTCTTTAAGTATGTAAACAGTAAAAAAGGGAGGACAGACCATATTGGCCCCATAAAGAATGAGGAAGGACATCTGGTTACAAAGGATGGGGAGATGGCAAAGGTATTGAATTTATTCTTCTCCTCAGTCTTCACGAGTGAATCGGGGGGCTTCAGTAACCAAAACTGCAGTGTTTATCCTCATGACACAACACAGGAAGCACCTACATGGTTAACAGAGGACAGAATTAAAATTAGACTTGAGAAACTTAACATTAATAAATCACCGGGACCAGATGGCTTGCATCCGAGGGTACTTAGGGAACTCAGTCAGGTGATTGCCAGACCGTTGTTCCTAATTTTTACAGACAGTCTATTGACTGGAATGGTACCAGCTGATTGGAGAAAAGCCAATGTAGCACCAATATTTAAAAAGGGCCCAAAAAACATCCCTGGGAATTACAGACCAGTTAGCCTAACATCAATAGTATGTAAACTCTTGGAGGGGATGATAAGGGACTATATACAAGATTTTAGTAATAAGAATGATATCATTAGCAGTAATCAGCATGGATTCATGAAGAATCGTTCTTGCCAAACCAATCTATTAACCTTCTATGAGGAGGTGAGTTGCCATCTAGATAAAGGAAGGCCCGTAGACGTGGTGTATCTGGATTTTGCAAAAGCATTTGACACAGTTCCCCATAAACGTTTACTGTACAAAATAAGGTGTGTTGGCATGGACCATAGGGTGAGTACATGGATTGAAAACTGGCTACAAGGGCGTGTTCAGAGGGTGGTGATAAATGGGGAGTACTCAGAATGGTCAGGGGTGGGTAGTGGGGTTCCCCAGGGTTCTGTGCTGGGACCAATCCTATTTAATTTGTTCATAAACGACCTGGAGGATGGGATAAACAGTTCAATCTCTGTATTTGCAGACGATACTAAGCTAAGCAGGGCAATAACTTCTCCGCAGGATGTGGAAATCTTGCAAAAAGACCTGAACAAATTAATGGGGTGGGCGACTACATGGCAAATGAGGTTCAATGTAGAAAAATGTAAAATAATGCATTTGGGTGGCAAAAATAGGAATGCAATCTATACACTGGGGGGAGAACCTCTGGGGGAATCTAGGATGGAAAAGGACCTGGGGGTCCTAGTGGATGATAGGCTCAGCAATGGCATGCAATGCCAAGCTGCTGCTAATAAAGCAAACAGAATATTGGCATGCATTAAAAGGGGGATCAACTGCAGAGATAAAACGATAATTCTCCTGCTCTACAAGACTCTGGTCCGCCCGCACCTGGAGTATGCTGTCCAGTTCTGGGCACCAGTCCTCAGGAGGGACGTACTGGAAATGGAGCGAGTACAAAGAAGGGCAACAAAGCTAATAAAGGGTCTGGAGGATCTTAGTTATGAGGAAAGGTTGCGAGCACTGAACTTATTCTCTCTGGAGAAGAGACGCTTGAGAGGGGATATGATTTCAATTTACAAATACTGTACTGGTGACCCCAGAATAGGGATAAAACTTTTTCGCAGAAGAGAGTTTAATAAGACTCGTGGCCACTCATTACAATTAGAAGAAAAGAGGTTTAACCTTAAACTACGTAGAGGGTTCTTTACTGTAAGAGCGGCAAGGATGTGGAATTCCCTTCCACAGGCGGTGGTCTCAGCGGGGAGCATTGATAGCTTCAAGAAACTATTAGATAATCACCTGAATGACCGCAATATACAGGGATATGTAATGTAATACTGACACATAATCACACACATAGGTTGGACTTGATGGACTTGTGTCTTTTTTCAACCTCACCTACTATGTAACACTAGTATTGCTGTTATCCGAAGTATAATAGGAATTTGACCCATATGTTGTTAGATTTTGAACAAGCAACTTGTGGCAGGTGACTTGGCAAGTGGACAGTCCGCAACTTGTGGCAGGTGACGTGGCAAGTGACAATCCGCAATCTGTGGCAAATGACAATCCGCAACTTGTGGCAGGTGATGTGGCAAGTGGACAATACACAACTTGTGGCAGGTGACGTGGCAAATGACAATCCGCAACTTGTGGCAGGTGACATGGCAATTGACAATCCGCAACTTGTGGCAGGTGACCTGGCAAGTGGACAATCTGCAACTTGTGGCAGGTGACGTGGCAAGTGAGATGCTAAATACAAGTACACTGCTGCTCTCTCAGCTGCTGCTACTGACTCTGGTCTCACAAAATGGCTGAAATACTTAAAAATACTGTTTTTTGAGCTTGGGGAGGGTCTTATGATGTTATCTTTACTAAATGCTTCTAGACGCAAACGTGGTAAAACGCAGCTAAACGCGGCATGCAAACACAGCTAAATGGGCGTTTTAAACGCCAGTTTTAAGGTGTCAAGAAAAAAACATTCAGAGGACTTTGCCTCAGCGTCATGTGTACATGAAGCCTAAATGTCGTGCATAAAATGCCAGGACAGTTCAAACCCCCTCCAAATGACCCCTTTTTGGAAAGTAGACACCCCAAGCTATTTTCTGATAGGCATGTTGAGTCCATGGAATATTTTATATTTTGTCACAAGTTTCGGGAAAATTACACTTTTTTTTTTTTTTGCACAAAGTTGTCACTAAATGATCTATTGCTCAAACATGCCATGTGCATATGTGAAATTACACCACAAAATACATTCTGCTACTTCTCCTGAGTATGGAGATACCACATGTGTGAGACTTATTTGGAGCCTAGCCGTGTACAGGACCCCAAAAACCAATCACCGTCTTCAGGCTTTCTAAGGGCATAAAATGGTGATTTCACTTCCTCACTACCTATCACAGTTTCGGAGGCCCTGACATGTCACGATAGCACAACCCCCCCCCCCCAAATGACCCCATTTTGGAAAGAAGACACTTCAAGCTTTTCACTGAGAGGCATTTTGTGTCTATAGAATATTTTATATTTTGCCACAAGTTTCGGGAAAATTACACTTTTTTTTTTTTTTTTTTTTGCACAAAGTTGTCACTAAATGATCTATTGCTCAAACATGCCATGTGTATATGTGAAATTACACCACAAAATACATTCTGCTGCTTCTCCTGAGTACGGAGATACCACATTTGTGAGACTTTTTTGGAGCCTAGCCGTGTACAGGACCCCAAAAACCAATCACCGCCTTCAGGCTTTCTAAGGGCGTAAAATGGTGATTTCACTTCCTCACTACCTATCACAGTTTCGGGGGCCCTGAAATGTCAAGATAGCACAACCCCCCCCCCCCAAATGACACCATTTTGGAAAGAAGACACTTCAAGCTTTTTACTGAGAGGCATGTTGTGTCTATGGAATATTTTATATTTTGCCACAAATTTCGGGAATATTACAATTTTTTTTCACAAAGTTGTCACTAAATGATATATTGTTCAAACATGGCATGGTTATATGTGGAATTACACATCAAAATACATTCTGCTGCTTCTCCTGTGTACAGGGATACCTCATGTGTGAGACTTTTTGGGAGCCTAGCCACGTACAGGACCCCAAAAACCAAGAACCGCTTTCAGGCTTTCTAACCACTTCAGCCCCAGAAGATTTTACCCCCTTCCTGACCAGAGCACCTTTTGCGATTCAGCACTGCGTCGCTTTAACTGACAATTGCGCGGTCGTGCGAAGTTGTACCCAAACAAAATTGACGTCCTTTTTTTCCCATAAATAGCTTTCTTTTGGTGGTATTTGATTGCCTCTGTGGTTTTTATTTTTTGCGCTATAAACAAAAAAAGACCGACAATTTTGAAAAAAACGCAGTATTTGTTACTTCTTGCTATAATATCCCCCAAAAATATATAAAAAAACTTTTTTTTCCTCACTTTAGGCCGATATGTATTCTTCTACGTATTTTTGGTAAAAAAAATCGCAATAAGCGTATATTGATTGGTTTGCGCAAAATTTATAGTGTCTACAAAATTGGGGATATGGCATTTTTATTTTTGTTTTTTTTTTATTAGTAATGGCGGCAATTTTAATCGTGACTGCAACATTATGGCGGACACATCGGACATTTTTGACACATTTTTGGGACCATTCTCATTTATACAGCAATCGGTGCTAAAAAAAATGCATTGATTCCTATGTAAATGACACTGGCAGTGAAGGGGTTAACCACTAGGGGGCAGTGAAGGGATTAAGTGTGTCCTATTGAGTGATTCTAACTGTGAGGGGGCTGCGCTTGAACACACAGGACAGTGATCGCTGCTCTCGATCACAGAGAGCAGTAGATCACTGTCCTGTCACTAGGCAGAACGGGGAATGCTTTGTTTACATAAGCATCTCCCTGTTCTTCCTCTCCATGACCCCGCGACACTGCTTCTTAAAGGGGACGTACCTGTACGCCCTTTTGCTTGCCAGTGCCATTCTGCTGATGTACATCAGCGCCTGCTGGTCGGCAAGCGGTTAAAGGCGTAAAATTGTGATTTTACTCCTCACTACCTATCACAGTTACGGAGGCCCTGAAATGTCCAGATATTTTGGAAAGTAGACAACCCAAGGTATTTGCTAAGAGGCATGGTGAGTATTTTGCAGATCTCATTTATTTTTTAAAATTAAGAAAGAAAAGAATAATGTATTTTTTTTTCTTATTTCAATTTTCAAAACTTTGTGACAAAAAGTGAGATCTGCAAAATACTCAACATGCCTTTCAGCACATAGCTTGGGGTGTCTACTTTCCAAAATTGGGTCATTTGGGGGGGGTGTGCTATCTTGTCATTTCATGGCCTCCGAAACTGTGATAGGTAGTGAGGAAGGGAAATCATCATTTTACGCCCTTAGAAAGCCCGAAGGCGGTGATTGGTTTTCAGGGTCCTGTACACGGCTAGGCTCCCAAAAAGTCTCACACATGTGGTACCCTGTACTCAGGAGAAGCAGCAGAATGTATTTTGGGGTGTAATTTCACATATGCACATGGCATGTTTGAGCAATAGATCATTTAGTGACAACTTTGTGCAAAAAAAAATAAAATTTTAATTTTCCCGCAACTTGTGGCAAAATATAAAATATTCCATGGACTCTACATGCCTCTCATCAAATAGCTTGAGGTGTCTACTTTCCAAAATGGGGTCATTTGGGGGGGGGGTTGTGCTATCTTGGCATTTTATGGCCTTCAAAACTGTGATAGGTAGTGAGGAGTGAAATCAAAAATTTACACCCTTAGAAATCGTGAAGGTGGTGATTGGTTTTCGGGGTCCTGTACGTGGCTAGGCTCCCAAAAGGTCTCACACATGTGGTATCCCCATACTCAGGAGAAGCAGCAGAATGTATTTTGGGGTGTAATTCCACATATAACCATGCCATGTGTGAGCAATATATCATTTAGTGACAACTTTGTGTATTTTTTTTTTGTTATTTTTTAATCACTTGTGACAAAAATAAAATATTCTATGGGCTCAACATGCCTCTCAGCAATTTACTTGGGGTGTCTACTTTCCAAAATGGGGTAATTTGGGGGGGGGGGGGTTGTACTGCCCTGCCATTTTAGCACCTCAAGAAATGAGATAGGCAGTCATAAACTAAAAGCTGCGTGAATTCCAGAAAATGTACCCTAGTTTGTAGACGCTATAACTTTTGCGCAAACCAATAAATATACACTTATTGACATTTTGTTACCAAAGACATGTGGCTGAATACATTTTGGCCTAAATGTATGACTAAAATTGAGTTTGTTAAATTTTTTTATAACAAAAAGTAGAAAATATCATTTTTTTTCAAAATTTTCGGTATTTTTCCATTTAAATCGCAAAAAATAAAAATTGCAGAGGCAATTCAATACCATTAAAAGAAAGCTCTATTTGTGGGAAAAATAGGACGCAAATTTCGTTCGGGTACAACATTGCATGAACAGTTAAAGCAGCGCAGTGCCAAATTGTAAAAAGTCCTCCGGTCATTGAGCTGCCAAATCCTCCAGGGCTAAAGTGGTTAAGCCTAAATAAATATTTGATACAGAGAGCACTAGACTGGCTGTATTTTATCCCCATCTCTATATGTCTATCGGCTTACTTGGATGCTGACACTGAGCTATAGGAGATTTACGAGGATGGAGGATGCTATCTTCCCATCACTGATACCCTTAAAGAGAACCACTGCATGTTATGACCTAACTGGTAAACCAGGGGTCATGACATTAAGGTGAGTGGCTAGTGGAGCACGAGTGGTGGTTGACACTGAATATTGCAAAAATCTTCACTTGGTGGTTGACCATCTATTATTAGTGGGACTGCTTCAGCAGTCCCACTATTGTTATTTGTTTTTATTTATTTTTAGTGGAAATGCTTCAGCAGGCCCACTATTGTTATTCATTTTTATTAGTGGGATTGCTTCAGCAGTCCCACTATTGTTGTTTGTTTTTTAATTTATTAATTTTAATTTTATTCCGTACGTTTTTTGGCTCTGTGTAACTTCTGCTTACTTTCAGCTATTAACTGGGGGCAGTTTTGATGGTGGCAATATGATGGGGCAGTTTTGATGGGGCAATATGATGGCGCAGTTTTTATGGTGGCAATATGATGTGGCAGTTTTGATGGTGGCAATATGATGGGCCAGTTTTGATGGGGGCAATATGATGGGACAGTTTTGATGGGGCAATATGATGGGGGTAGTTTTGATGGTGACAATATGATGGGCAGTTTTGATGGTGGCAATATGATGAGGCAAATTTGATGGGGCTGTTTTAATGGGGGCAGTTTTGATTGTGGCAATATGATGGGGCAGTTTTAATGGGGCAATTTTGATGGGGGCAATTCTGATGGGGCAGTTTTGATGGGGCAATATCATGGGGGCAGTTTTGATGGGGGTCGTTTTGATGGTGGCAATAGGATGGGACAGTTTTGATAGGGCAGTTTTGAGGGTGGCAATGTTGATGGGGCAGTTTTGATGGGGGCAGTTTTGATGGGGGCAATATGATAGGGCAGTTTTGATGGGGGCAGTTTTGATGGGGCAATATGATGGGGCAGTTTTGATGGGGCAGTTATGACTGTGGCAATTTTGCTGGGGCAGTTTTGATGGTGGCAATATGATAGGGCAGTTTGATGGGGGCAGTTTTGATGGGGGCAATATGATGGGACAGTTTTGATGGGGCAGTATTGATGGTGCAGTTATGACTTTGGCAATTTGATGGGGGCAGTTTGATAGGGGAAATTTTGATGGGGCAGTTTTGATGGGAGCCGTATTGATGGGGCAATATGATGGGGCAGTTTTGATGGTGGCAATATGATGGGGTAGTTTTGATGGGGGAAGATTTGATGAGCAATTCTGATGGGGGCAGTTTTGATGGCAATGTGATGGGGCAGTTTTGATGGAGCAATTTTGATGGGGCAGTTTTGATGGGGTCAGTTTTGATGGGGGCAATATGATGGGGCAGTTTTGATGATGGCGATATGATGGGGCAGTTTTGATGGTGGCAATATGAGGGGGCAGTTTTGACGGGGCCGTTTTGATTGTGGCAATATGATGAGACAGTATTGATGGGGCAATATGATGGGGTAGTTTTGATGGGGGCAGTTTGATGGGGGCCGTTTTGATGAGGGCAATATGATGGGGCAGTTTTGATGGGGCAGTTTTGACGGTGGCAATATGATGGGGCAATTTAGATGGGGCAATTTTGATGGGGCAGTTTTGATGGGGGCCATTTTGATGGGGCAATATGATTGGGGACATTTTGATGGTGGCAATATGATGGGGACGTTTTGATGGTGGCAGTTTTGATGGGGTCATTCTTGATGGGGCAGTTTTGATGGTGTCAATATCATGGGGCGGTTTTGATGAGGGAAATATGATGGGGCAGTTTTGATGGGAGCAGTTTGATGGTGGCAATATGATGGGGCAGTTTTGATGGTGGCAATATTATGGGGCAGTTTTGATGGTGGCAATATGATGGGGCAAATTTGATGAGGGGTTTTGATGGGGCGGTTTTGATGGGGGCAGTTTTGATGGTAGCAATATGATGGGGCAGTTTTGATGGGGCAGTTTTGACGGTGGCAATATGATGGGGCAATTTAGATGGGGCAATTTTGATGGGGAAGTTTTGATGGTGGCAATATGATGGGCCAGTTTTGATGGGGGCAATATGATGTGACAGTTTTGATGGGGCAATATGATGGGGGTAGTTTTGATGGTGACAATATGATGGGCAGTTTTGATGGTGGCAATATGATGAGGCAAATTTGATGTGGCCGTTTTGATGGGGCAATATGATGGGGGCTGTTTTGATGGGGGCAGTTTTGATTGAGGCAATATGATGGGGCAGTTTTAATGGGGCAAATTTGATGGGGGCAATTCTGATGGGGCAGTTTTGATGGGGCAATATCATGGGGGCAGTTTTGATGGGGGTCGTTTTGATGGTGGCAATAGGATGGGACAGTTTTGATAGGGCAGTTTTGAGGGTGACAATGTTGATGGGGCAGTTTTTATGGGGCAGTTTTGATGGGGGCAATATGATAGGGCAGTTTTGATGGGGGCAGTTTTGATGGGGCAATATGATGGGGCAGTTTTGATGGAGCAGTTATGACTGTGGCAATTTTGCTGGGGCAGTTTTGATGGTGGCAATATGATAGGGCAGTTTGATGGGGGCAGTTTTGATGGGGGCAATATGATGGGGCAGTTTTGATGGGGCAGTTATAACTTTGGCAATTTGATGGGGGCAGTTTGATAGGGGAAATTTTGATGGGGCAGTTTTGATGGGAGCCGTATTATGGGGCAATATGATGGGGCAGTTTTGATGGTGGCAATATGATGGGGTAGTTTTGATGGGGGAAGATTTGATGAGCAATTCTGATGGGGGCAGTTTTGATGGCAATGTGATGGGGCAGTTTTGATGGAGCAATTTTGATGGGACAGTTTTGATGGGGTCAATTTTGATGGGGGCAATATGATGGGGCAGCTTTGATGATGGCGATATGATGGGGCAGTTTTGATGGTGGCAATATGATGGGGCAGTTTTGACGGGGCCGTTTTGATTGTGGCAATATGATGAGACAGTATTGATGGGGCAATATGATGGGGTAGTTTTGATGGGGGCAGTTTGATGGGGGCCGTTTTGATGAGTGCAATATGATGGGGCAGTTTTGATGGGGCAGTTTTGACGGTGGCAATATGATGGGGCAATTTAGATGGGGCAATTTAGATGGGGCAGTTTTGATGGGGGCCATTTTGATGGGGCAATATAATTGGGGACGTTTTGATGGTGGCAATATGATGGGGGACATTTTGATGGTGGCAGTTTTGATGGGGTCATTCTTGATGGGGCAGTTTTGATGGGGTCAATATCATGGGGCGGTTTTGATGAGGGAAATATGATGGGGCAGTTTTGATGAGAGCAGTTTGATGGTGGCAATATGATGGGGCAGTTTTGATGGTGGCAATATTATGGGGCAGTTTTGATGGTGGCAATATGATGGGGCAAATTTGATGAGGGGTTTTGATGGGGCGGTTTTGATGGTGGCAATATGATGGGGCAGTTTTGATGGGGCAGTTTTGACGGTGGCAATATGATGGGGCAATTTAGATGGGGCAATTTTGATGGGGCAATTTTGATGGGGGCCATTTTGATGGGGCAGTATGATTGGGGACGTTTTGATGGTGGCAATATGATGGGGGACGTTTTGATGGTGGCAGTTTTGATGGGGTCATTCTTGATGGGGCAGTTTTGATGGTGTCAATATCATGGGGCGGTTTTGATGGGGGAAATATGATGGGGCAGTTTTGATGGGAGCAGTTTGATGGTGGCAATATGATGGGGCAGTTTTGATGGTGGCAATATTATCGGGCAGTTTTGATGGTGGCAATATGATGGGGCAAATTTGATGAGGGGTTTTGATGGGGCAGTTTTGATGGTGGCAATATGATGGGGCAGTTTTGATGGGGGCAGTTTTGATAGGGGCCGTTTTGATGGTGGCAATATGATGGGCAGTTTTCATGGGGCAGTTTTCATGGGGGCAATTTTGATGGAGCAGTTTTGATGGTGGCAATATGATGGGGCAGTTTTGATAGGGGCAGTTTTGATGGTGCCCGTTTTGATGGTGGCAATATGATGGGGCAGTTTTGATGGGAGCAGTTTGATAGGGGCAGATTTGATGGTGGCAATATGATGGGGTAGTTTTGATGTGGCAGTTTTGATGGGGCAATATGATGGGGCAGTTTTGATGGGGGCCTTTTGATGGTGGCAATATGATGGGGCAGTTTTGATGACGGCCTTTTGATGGTGGCAATATGATGGGCAGTTTTGATGGTGGCAAAATGATGGGGCTGTTTTGATGGGGCAATATGACGGGGCAGTTTTGATGGTGGCAATATGATGGGGCAGTTTTGATGGGGGCAATATGATGGGGCAGTTTGATGGGGGCAGTTTTGATGGCGGCAATATGATGGGGCAGTTTTGATGGTGGCAATATGATGGGGCAATTTTGATGGGAGCAGTTTGATGGGGGCAATTTTGGTGGGGGCAATTTTTATGGGGCAGTTTTGATGGGGGGTATTTTGATGATGGCAATATGATGGGGCAGTTTTGATGATGGCAATTTTGATGGGGCAGTTTTGATGGTGGCAATATGATGGGGCAGTTTTGATGGGGCAGTTATGACTGTGGCAATATGATGGGGCAATTTTGATGGGGCAGTTTGATGGGGCAATTTTGATGGGGACAGTTTTGATGAGGGCAGTTTTGACGGGGCAATATGATGGGGGCAGTTTTACGGTGGCAATTTTGATGGGGGCCGTTTTGATGGGGCAATATGATGGGGAAGTTTTAATGTATAAAATTCTTCACATTTCCCAGCAAAACGCACAGCCAACTTCTTTTTTAAATCGCTGACATGCCCACATTTTTAAGTTTATCAACATAAATTTTATAGCAATACGTTCACAAAAGCCGCGTGTCTCTAACGCTGAAGTCGCTGTTTCCATAGCATGTACTGTTGTGGATTTATTAAGACTTGTTTGAAGGGTTCTCTCCCACACCGAATGAGGTTTTTGTGAAAAAGCTATTTGTTTAGTGGTCATTTCAGGAAATTTTAGCTATTAAATAAAGTGTACTGTGTTGCTTTTGTTGCCATGGTTACCAAAGCTTATGTTATACACAGGGGGGAGGTGGCTGGAGCATCTCAGCTCTGATTACAGAGCCCGGGGGGAGGGGACAGACACACCATGTACTGATTTATAATAGAGCAATATGATGGGGCAGTTTTGATGGGGCAATTCCGATGGGGCAGTTTTGATGGTGGTAATACAATGGGGCAGTTTTGATGGGGCAATTCTGATGGGGCAGTTTTGATGGTGGCAATATGATGGGGCAGTTTTTATGGTGGCAATATGATGGGGCAGTTTTGATGGGGCAATTCTGATGGGGCAGTTTTGATGGTGGCAATATGATGGGGCAGTTTTGATGGGGCAATTCTGATGGGGCAGTTTTGATGGTGGTAAAATGATGGGGCAGTTTTGATGGGGACAATTTTGATGGGGCAGTTTTGATGGCAGTATGATGGGAGCAGTTTTGATGGGGGCTGTTTTAGCAATTCAGCTATTCAGCATTCCCACGCATTTTCCCCAGAAAATGCATTTTCTAGTTTTTTTCTAGCAATACGTTCACAAAAACCGCGTGTCTCTAACGCTGAAGTCGCTGTTTCCATAGCATGTACTGTTGTGGATTTATTAAGACTTGTTTGAAGGGTTCTCTCCCACACCGAATGAGGTTTTTGTGAAAAAGCTATTTGTTTAGTGGTCATTTCAGGAAATTTTAGCCATTAAACAGAGTGTACTGTGCTGGTTTTGTTGCCATGGTTACCAAAGCTTCTGTTATACACAGGGGGGGAGGTGGCTGGAGCATCTCAGCTCTGATTACAGAGCCCGGGGGAGGGGGCAGACACACCATGTACTGATTTATAATAGAGGAATATGATGGGGCAGTTTTGATGGGGCAATTCTGATGGGGCAGTTTTGATGGTGGCAATATGATGGGGCAGTTTTGATGGGGGCAGTTTTGATGGGGCAGTTTTGATGGTGCCAATATGATGGGGCAGTTTTGATGGAGCAATTCTGATGGGGCAGTTTTGATGGTGGCAATATGATGGGGCAGTTTTGATGAGGACAATTTTGATGGGGCAATTCTGATGGGACAGTTTTGATGGCAATATGATGGGGGCCTTTTTAGCAATTCAGCTAATCAGCATTCCCACGCATTTTCTCCAGGAAATGCATTTTCTAGTTTATTTTTAATTTTAATTATATGCCGTACATTTTTTGGCTTTGCGTAACTTCTGCATACTTTCAGCTATTAAAACCATTCAACTTTTAAAATGTTAAGCACTTTCAGCTGATGATGGAACTTTTTAAACTTTTTTCTACTATTATACTTTTTAAAATATTAAGCTTTTTACAACTTTTTTTAACATTGAAGTCAATGAGAGCATACTTCAAATCCTTAAAATCTTCTTCTGCTCCCAAAAGTTTCAGCTCCTTCATACTTTCACCTACAGACATCAAACAAACTTTAAAATGTTCACAAAATATTCAGCTATCTGGCTATATCTTTTCAGTTTGATATCTTTTACAGTTTTTGTGAAAAAGCTGTTTGTTTAGTGGTCATTTCAGGAAATTTTAGCCATTAAACAGAGTGTACTGTGCTGGTTTTGTTGCCATGGTTACCAAAGCTTCTGTTATACACAGGGGGGGAGGTGGCTGGAGCATCTCAGCTCTGATTACAGAGCCCTTGGGAGGGGACAGACACACCATGTACTGATTTATAACAGAGGAATATGATGGGGCGGTTTTGATGGGGCAATTCTAATGGGGCAGTTTTGCTGGTGGCAATATGATGGGGCAGTTTTGATGGGGCAATTCTGATGGGGCAGTTTTGATGAGGCAATTCTGATGGGGCAGTTTTGATGGTGGTAATATGATGGGGCAGTTTTGATGGGGCAATTCTGATGGGGCAGCATTGATGGTGGCAATATGATGGGGCAGTTTTGATGGGGACAATTTTGATGGGGCAGTTTTGATGGTGGCAATATGATGGGGCAGTTTTGATGGGGGCAATTTTGATGGAGCAGTTTTGATGGTGGCAATATGATGGGGCAGTTTTGATAGGGGCAGTTTTGATGGGGCAGTTTTGATGGTGGCAATATGATGGGGCAGTTTTGATGGGGCAGTTTTGATGGTGGCAATATGATGGGGCAGTTTTGATGGGGACAATTTTCATGGGGCAATTCTGATGGGGCAGTTTTGATGGCAATATGATGGGGGCCATTTTAGCAATTCAGCTATTCAGCATTCCCATGCATTTTCCCCAGGAAATACATTTTCTATTTTATTTTCAATTTTAATTTTATTCCATCCGTTTTTTTTTGGCTCTGCGTAACTTCTGCATACTTTCAGCTATTAAAACCATTCAACTTTTAAAATGTTCAGCTCTTTCAGCTGATGATGGAACTTTATTAACTTTTTTCTACTATTTATACTTTTTAAAATATTAAGCTTTTTAACACTTTTTTTAACAATGAAGTCAATGAGAGCATGCTTTAAAACCTTAAAATCTTCTTCTGCTCCCAAAAGTTTCAGCTCCTTCATACTTTCACCTACAGATGTCAAACAAACTTTAAAATGTTCACAAAATATTCAGCTATCTGGCTATATCTTTTCTGTTTGATATCTTTTACAGTTTTTGTGAAAAAGCTGTTTGTTTAGTGGTCATTTCAGGAAATGTTATTGATTAAACAGTGTGTACTGGGCTGCTTTTGTTGCCATGGTTACCAAAGCTTCTGTTATACACAGGGGGAGAGGTGGCTGGAGCATCTTAGCTCTGATTACAGAGCCCAGGGGAGGGGACAGACACACCATGTACTGATTTATAATAAAGAAACATGATGGGGCAGTTTTGATGGGGCAGTTTTGATGGTGGCAATATGATGGGGCAGTTTTGATGGGGCAATTCTGATGGGGCAGTTTTGATGGTGGCAATATGATGGGGCAGTTTTGATAGGGCAATTCTGATGGGGCAGTTTTGATGGTGGCAATAGGATGGGGCAGTTTTGATGGGGACAATTTTAATGGAGCAGTTTTGATGGGGCAGTTTTGATGGTGGCAATATGATGGGGCAGGTTTGATGGGGCAATTCTGATGGGGCAGTTTTGATTGTGGCAATATGATGGGGCAGTTTTGATGGGGCAATTCTGATGGGGCAGTTTTGATGGTGGCAATATGATGGGGCAGTTTTGATGGGGCAATTCTGATGGGGCAGGTTTGATGGGGACAATTTTGATGGGGCAATTCTGATGGGGCAATTTTGATGGCAATATGATGGGGGCAGTTTTGATGGTGGCAATATGATGGGGCAGTTCTGATGGTGGCAATATGATGGGGCAGTTTTGATGGGGCAATTCTGATGGGGCAGTTTTCATGGTGGCATTATGATGGGGCAGTTTTGATGGGTCAATGCTGATGGGGCAGTTTTGATGGTGGCATTATGATGGGGCAGTTTTGATGGGGCAATTCTGATGGGGCAGTTTTGATGGTGGCAATATGATGGGGCAGTTTTGATGGGGACAATTTTGATGGGGCAATTTTGATGGGGCAGTTTTGATGGCAGTACGATGGGGGCAGTTTTGATGGGGGCCGCTTTAGCAATTCAGCTATTCAGTAGGGATGAGCTTCGAGTTCGAATCGAAGTCATGTTCGACTCAAACATCGCCTGTTCGCCAGTTCGCCGAACAGCGAACAATTTGGGGTGTTCGTGGCAAATTCGAATGCTGCGGAACACCCTTTAAAAGTAAGGAGAAATCAAAAGTGCTAATTTTAAAGGCTTATATGCATGGTATTGTCATAGAAAGTGTTTGGGGACCTGGGTCCTGCCCCAGGGGACAAAGATCAATGCAAAAAAAGTTTTAAAAACGGCCGTTTTTTCGGAAGCAGTGATTTTAATAATGCTTAAAGTGAAACAATAAAAGTGTAATATCTCATTAAATTTCGTACCTGGGGGATGTATATAATATGCCTGTTAAGGGGCGCATGTTTCCCGTGTTTAGAACAGTCTGACAGCAAAATGACATTTCAAAGGAAAAAAAGTCAGTTAAAACTACTCGCGGCTATTAATGAATTGCCGGTCCGACAATACACATAAAAGTTCATTGATAAAAACGGCATGGGAATTCCCCACAGGGGAACTCCGAACCAAAATTTAAAAAAAAATGACGTGGGGGTTCCCCTAAATTCCATACTATTAAGGGGAACCCCGGCCAAAATTTAAAAATAAAATGGCATGGGGTCCCCCCTAAAATCTATACCAGACCCTTCAGGTCTGGAATGGATTTTAAGGGGAACCCCGCGACAAAATTTTAAAAGAAAACAGCGTGGGGTCCCCCCAAAAATCCATACCAGACCTTTATCCGAGCACGCAACCTGTCAGGCAGCAGGAAAAAAGGAATGGACGAGAGAGCGCCCCCCCTGAACCGTACCAGGCCACATGCCCTCAACATTGGGAGGGTGCTTTGGGGTAGCCCCCCAAAACACCTTGTCTCCATGTTGATGGGGACAAGGGCCTCATCCCCACAAGCCTTTCCCGGTGGTTGTGGGGGTATACAGGCGGGGGGCTTATCGGAATCTTGAAGCCCCCTTTAACAAGGGGACCCCCAGATCCCGGCCCTCACTATGTGTGAAATGGTAAGGGGGTACAAAAGTACCCCTACCATTTCACAAAAAAACTGTCAAAAATGTTAAAAATGACAAGAGACAGTTTTTGACAATTCCTTTATTTAAATGCTTCTTCTTTCTTCTATCTTCTATCATCCTTCGGTTTCTTCCTCCGTCTTCATCTGGTTCTTCTGGTTCTTCTGGTTCTTCCTCCGGTGTTCTCGTCCGGCATCTCCTCCGCGGCATCTTCTTATCTTCTTCTCCTCGGGCCGCTCCGCATCCATGATGGCATGGAGGGAGGCTCCCGCTGTGTGACGCTTCTTTCTTCATCTTTTTCTTCATCTTTTCCTCTTCATCTTCTTCTCTTCATCTTCTTGTCTTCATCTTATTTTTGGGCCGCTCCGCATCCATGATGGCATGGAGGGAGGCTCCCGCTGTATGACGCTTCTCCTCTTCTGACGGTTCTTATATTTAAGAATGGGGGCGGGGCCACCC
Source organism: Aquarana catesbeiana (assembly GCF_042186555.1). NCBI lineage: Eukaryota > Metazoa > Chordata > Amphibia > Anura > Ranidae > Aquarana > Aquarana catesbeiana. The sequence goes on along the minus strand of NC_133324.1, from coordinate 536,796,121 downwards.
AGTGACCCCGCCCCCTTTGACGCACGAGGACTTGACGGGGACTTCCCTGTGGCATTCCCCGTGATGTCAGAAGGGGGCGGGGTTACGTAACGGGTGACCCTGCCCCCTCTTATGTCACGGGGAATGCCACAGGGAAGTCCCCGTTAAGTCCCCGTGCGTCCGAGGGGGGCGGGGTCACCGGGTGTCCCGGCCCCTCGTTACTTAAGAACCGTCAGAAGAGGAGAAGCGTCACACAGCGGGAGCCTCCCTCCATGCCATCATGGATGCGGAGCGGCCGAGGAGAAGAAGATAAAAAGACACCGCGGAGGAGATGCCGGACGAGAACACCGGAGGAAGAACCAGAAGAACCAGAAGAAGAAGATGGAGGAAGAAACCGAAGGAAGATAGAAGAAAGAAGATAGAAGAAAGAAGAAGCATTTAAATAAAGGAATTGTCAAAAACTGTCTCTTGTCATTTTTAACATTTTTGACAGATTTTTGTGAAAGGGTAGGGGTACTTTTGTACCCCCTTACCATTTCACACAGGGGGGAGGGCCAGGATCTGGGGGTCCCCTTGTTAAAGGGGGCTTCCAGATTCTGATAAGCTCCCCGCCCGCAGACCCCCACAACCACCGGGCAAGGGTTGTGGGGATGAGGCCCTTGTCCCCATCAACATGGGGACAAGGTATTTTGGGGGGCTACCCCAAAGCACCCTCCCAATGTTGAGGGCATGTGGCCTGGTACAGTTCAGGAGAGGGGGGCGCTCTCTCATCCCCCCTCTTTTTCTGCTGCCTGCCAGGTTGCGTGCTCGGATAAGGGTCTGGTATGGATTTTTGGGGGACCCTACGCTGTTTTTTTTTAAATTTTGGCATGGGGTTCCCCTTAAAATCCATTCCAGACCTGAAGGGTCTGGTATAGATTTTAAGGGGGGACCCCACGCCATTTTTAAAAAAATTTTGGCCGGGGTTCCCCTTAATATCCATACCAGACCTGAAGGGCCTGGTATGGAATTTAGGGGGACCCCCCCACGTCATTTTTTTTTAAATTTTGGTTCGGGGTTCCCCTGTGGGGAATTCCCATGCCGTTTTTATGAATGAACTTTTATGTGTATTGTCGGACCGGCAATTCATTAATAGCCGCGAGTAGTTTTAAATGACTTTTTTTCCTTTGAAATGTCATTTTGCTGTCAGACTGTTCTAAACACGGGAAACATGCGCCCCTTTACATGCATACTATAGACACCCCCCTGTTACGAAATTTAAAGGGATATTACACTTTTATTGTTTCACTTTAAGCATTATTAAAATCACTGCTCCCGAAAAAACGTCCGTTCTTAAAACTTTTTTTTGCATTGATCCTTGTCCCCTGGGGCAGGACCCAGGTCCCCAAACACGTTTTATGACAATAACTTGCATATAAGCCTTTAAAATTACCACTTTTGATTATTTATGTTCGTGTCCCATAGACGTTAACGGTGTTCGCTTGTTCGAACAAATTTTTTGCCTGTTCGCAAGTTCTGGTGCGAACCGAACAGGGGGGTGTTCGGCTCATCCCTACTATTCAGCATTCCCACGCATTTTCCCCAGGAAATGCATTTTCTAGTTAGTGGGAATGCTTTAGCAGTCCCACTATTTTTATTCGATTTTATTTATCTTTATTTATTATTCCGTACGTTTTTTGGCTCTGCGTAACTTCTGCATACTTTCAGCTATTAAAACCATTCAACTATTAAAATGTTCAGCTCTTTCAGCTGATGATGGGACTTTTTCAACTTTTTTTCTACTATTTATACTCTTTAAAATATCAAGCTTTTCAACACTTTTTTAAACATTGAAGTCAATGAGAACACGTTTCAGATCCTTAAAATCTTCTTCCGCTCCCAAAAGTTTCAACTCCTTCATACTTTCACCTAGAGACGCCAAACAAATTTTAAAATGTTCACAAAATATTCAGCTATCTGGCTATATCTTTCAGTTTGATATCTTTTACAGTTTTTGTGAAAAAGCTGTTTGTTTAGTGGTCATTTCAGGAAATGTTAGCTATTAAACAGAGTGTACTGGGCTGCTTTTGTTGAAATGGTTACCAAAGCTTCTGTTATACACAGTGATGGGCAATGGGGGAGGCAGCTGGAGCATCTCAGCTGTGATTACAGAGCCCGAGGGAAGGGATAGACACACCATGTACTGATTTATAATAGAGGAATATGATGGGGCAATTCTGATGGGGCAGTTTTGATGGTGGCAATATGATGGGGCAGTTTTGATGGGAAAAATTTTGATGGAGCAGTTTTGATGGGCACAATTCTGATGGAACAGTTTTGATGGTGGCAAAATGATGGGGCAGTTTTGATGGGGGCAGTTTTGATGGTGGCAATATGATGGGGCAGTTTTGATGGGGCAATTCTGATAGGGCAGTTTTGATAGCAATATGATGGGGGCAGTTTTGATGGTGGCAATATGATGGGGCAGTTTTTAGGGGGCAGTTTTGATGGTGGCAATATAATGGGGCAGTTTTGATGGGGCAATTCTGATGGGGCAGTTTTGATTGTGGCAATCTGATGGGGCAGTTTTGATGGGAACAATTTTGATTGAGCAATTCTGATGGGGCAGTTTTGATGGCAGTATGATGGGGGCAGTTTTGATGGGGGCCATTTTAGCAATTTAGCTATTCAGCATTCCCACGCATTTTCCCCAGAAAATGCATTTTCTGGTTAGTTATTGTTATTCGATTTTATTTATTTTTATTATTATTAGTGGGACTGCTTTAGCAGTCCCACTATTGTTATTCGATTTTATTTATTTTTATTATTATTAGTGAGACTGCTTTAGCAGTTCCACTATTGTTATTCGATCCCATTTATTTTTATTCCGTACGGTTTTTTGGCTCTGCGTAACTTCTGCATACTTTCAGCTATTAAAACCATTCAACTATTAAAATGTTCGTCTCTTTCAGCTGATGATGGGACTTTTTCAACTTTTTTTCTACTATTTATACTTTTTAAAATATTAAGCTTTTTAACTTTTTTTTTAACACTGAAGTCAATGGGAGCATGCTTCAAATCCTTAAAATCTTCTTCCGCTCCCAAAAGTTTCAGCTCCTTCATACTTTCACCTACAGACTCCAAACAAACTTTAAAATGTTCACAAAATATTCAGCTATCTGGCTATATCTTTTCAGTTTGATATCTTTTACAGTTTTTGTGAAAAAGCTGTTTGTTTAGTGGTCATTTCAGGAAATTTTAGCTATTAAACAGAGTGTACTGTGTTGGTTTTGTTGCCATGGTTACCAAAGCTTCTGTTATACACAGGGGGGAGGTGGCTGGAGCACCTCAGCTCTGATTACAGAGCCGGGGGAGGGGACAGACACACCATGTACTGATTTATAATAGAGGAATATGATGGAGCAGTTTTGATGGGGGCAATATGATGGGGCAGTTTTGATGGTGGCAATATGATGGGCCAGTTTTGATGGGGACAATTTTGATGGGGCAGTTTTGATGGGGCAATTCTGATGGGGCAGTTTTGATGGCAATATGAGGGGGCAGTTTTGATGGGAGCCGTTTTAGCAATTTGGCTACTCAGGATTCCCACGCATTTTCCCCAGGAAATGCATTTTCTAGTTTATTTTTATTATTCCGTACTTTATTTGGCTTTATTTGCGTAACTTTTGCATACTTTCAGCTATTAAAACCATTCAACTTTTAAAATGTTCAGCTCTTTCAGCTGATGATGGGACTTTTTCAACTTTTTTTCTACTATTTATACTTTTTAAAATATTAAGCTTTTTAACACTTTTTTTAACATTGAAGTCAATGAGAGCATACTTCAGATCCTTAAAATCTTCTTCCATTCCCAATAGTTTCAGCTCCTTCATACTTTCACCTACAGATGCCAAACAAACTTTAAAATGTTCACATAATATTCAGCTATCTGGCTATATCTTTTTAGTTTGATATCTTTTACAGTTTTTGTGAAAAAGCTGTTTGTTTAGTGGTCATTTCAGGAAATTTTATCCAATAAACAGAGTGTACTGTGCTGCTTTTGTTGCCATGGTTACCAAAGCTTCTGTTATACACAGTGATGGGCGGTGGGGGAGGTGGCTGGAGCATCTCAGCTCTGATTACAGAGCCCGGGGGAGGGGACAGACACACCATGTACTGATTTTTAATAGAGGAATATGATGGGGCAGTTTTGATGGGGCAATTCTGATGGAGCAATATGATGGGGCAGTTTTGATGGTGGCAATATGATGGGGCAGTTTTGATGAGGACAATTTTAATGGGGCAGTTTTGATGGTGGCAATATGATGGGGCAGTTTTGATGGGGCAATTCTGATGGGGCAGTTTTGATGGTGGCAATATGATGGGGCAATTTTGAAGGGGACAATTTCGATGGAGCAGTTTTGATGGTGGCAATATGATGGGGGCAGTTTTGATGGGGCAGTTTTTATGGTGGCAAAATGATGGGGCAATTCTGATGGGGCAGTTTTGATGGTGGCAATATGATTGGGGCAGTTTTGATGGGGTAATTCTGATGGGGCAGTTTTGATGGTGGCAATATGATGTGGCAGTTTTGATGGGGCAATTCTGATGGGGCAGTTTTGATGGGGCAATTCTGATGGGGCAGTTTTGATGGGGGCCATTTTAGCAATTCAGCTATTCAGCATTCCCACGCATTTTCCCCAGGAAATGCATTTTCTAGTTAACTTTAATTTTATTCCGTACGTTTTTTGGCTCTGCATAACATCTGCATACTTTCAGCTATTAAAACCATTCAACTTTTAAAATGTTCAACTCTTTCAGCTGATGATGGGACCTTTTCAACTTTTTTCTACTATTTATACTTTTTAAAATATTAAGCTTTTTAGCACTTTTTTAACATTGAAGTCAATGAGAGCATGCTTTAAAATGTTCACAAAATATTCAGCTATCTGGCTATATCTTTTCAGTTTGATATCTTTTACAGTTTTTATGAAAAAGCTGTTTGTTTAGTGGTCATTTCAGGAAATGTTATCGATTAAACAGTGTACTGGGCTGCTTTTGTTGCCATGGTTACCAAAGCTTCTGTTATACACTGTGATGGGCGGTGGGGAAGGCGGCTGGAGCATCTCAGCTCTGATTACAGAGCCCGGGGGAGGGGACAGACACACCATGTACTCATTTATAATAGAGGAATATGATGGGGCAGTTTTGATGGGGCAGTTTTGATGGTGGCAATATGATGGGGCAATTTTGATGGGGCAATTCTGATGGGGGCAGTTTTGATAGTGGCAATATGATGGGGCAGTTTTGATTGGGCAATTCTGATGGGGCAGTTTTGATGGTGGCAATATGATGGGGCAGTAACAATTCCTAAAAACAAATATGTCTTTTAACACAAAAATCATAAACAACCTGTAAACGATGTACCGAAGTGCGCCTCACGTGTGTGATATGTTGTCACCGGTATAGACCCGAATTTCCCCCCTCCCACAGGGTGCCTTCAGAAGCTGGAGCCGCCAGTGATAGGGTCTCTTTTATGTATGCGGTGGTAGCATAGTGGTAGCATACATAAAAAAGGCGCAGCTTCTGAAGACGCTCTGTGGGAAGGATGAAATGCATAAGTGGGGTCTATACCTGTGACAAAATTTAACACATGTGAGGGGTTGTTTATGCTATGCTTTGTGTGATGAAAGACCTTTTACAAGTGAGTGCAATTTGTTTTTTAAAATAGTTTTAAATAAAGTGGATTTACACTATGGGAGCATTCCCTTGTGTGTGCTTATACATATGAGAGACACAGGGGCTTCCCCACAACCTAAACCAACAAAGGAAGGAAACTGGGAGGAGAAGAAAGTGCATTAAATGAGAGAATCTGGATATATCAGCATATAAGGTGCATCTGACTCGCATGCTTATGCATGGGGTCTATGCCTTCTTGTGAGTGTGGGCACAAGAAGGGAGCACAGAATTGTGTCTGCACAGCACATAATAGATTTTTTGGCACGAGAGACTGCACAGGTGTTACCACAGTGTGAATTAAGTGTGTTACCACTTGTGAAACAAGTGTGAATTATTATTTGATATCAATCAGGTTTTTTTAGCATTGGAAGCACTATGAGAACTGCCTAATAATACTGTGGACTATATACAGTATTTTGTTTTCATTTGGGTATAGTGTTGTGTGACCGCACAGCTGTCATTCAAAGTGCGACAGTGCTCAAAGCTGAAAACTGGCCTGGCTCGGAAGGCGGTAAAAGTGCCCGGTATTGAAGTGGTTAAAGGGGTAGCGCCGTGAGTAGTGTTTTCAGTAAAAACAAATGATGTAGACCAATGATACAGAGAATTTCTCCAGGAAATATATTAACTACTAGCACATAAAAGATCAGTGTTAGATATTTGTTTATTTTTTATTTTCACCTGTACAGTTTATTTTAAGCTGTTTTGGGAGTCAAATCAATTAGAACTAATATGTCACAAATATTAGTGCTATCAGGATACCATCTGGCCACCTACTGGATATGTACAACTCAATTGCGTTGTGAGTATTATGATCCGTCTAGTTGGTGGGACAGCATTATATACAGTAAATAGTTAGGAAATGCTATATCGCTCCAATCTTCTGAAGAAGTTACCATAGCAAGGAAGCATGAAGGGTCGGAGTGACCGCTTAGGGCGGGAGTCTCCTAGCAATCTGGAGGCAGCAGCCGGGGTTCCATTCGTAGTAGCCAGAGGACTGTCTGTTTACACTAGTAAGACGCTTAGGACTGATAGCAGCTTGGATGTTACATGCTGCATGACTCAGACTATTGTTTGTGAGTAGATTTTGTGTTTATTTAACCACTTCAGCCCCGGAAGGATTCACCCCCTTCCTGACCAGAGCACTTTTTGTGACTCGGCACTGCGCCGCTTTAACTGACAATTGCGCGGTCGTACAACGTTGCACCCAATCAAAATTGACGTCCTTTTTTCCCACAAATAGAGCTTTCTTTTGGTGGTATTTGATCACCTCTGTGTTTTTTATTTTTTGCGCTATAAACAAAAAAATAGCAACACTTTTGAAAAAACGCATTATTGTTTTACTTTTTGCTATAATAAACATGCCCAAAAAATATATAAAAAACGTTTTTTTCCGCAGTTTAGGCCAATACGTATTCTTCTACATATTTTTGGTAAAAAAAATCGCAATAAGCGTTTATTGATTGGTTTGCACAAAAGTTATAGCGTCTACAAAATAGGGGATAGTTTTATGGCATTTTTATTGATAATTTTTTTTTTTTACGAGTAATGGCGGCGATGAGCGATTTTTATTGTGACTGCGACATTATAGCGGACACATCGGACACTTTTGGGACCATCATTTTGGGACATCGGACACTTTTGGGATTTTGGGACCATTCACATTTATACAGCGATCGATGCAATTAAAAATGCATTGGTTACTGTGTAAATGTGACTGGCAGTGAAGAGGTTAACCACTAGGTGGCACTGTAGGGGTTAAGTGTGTCCTAGGGAGTGATTCTAACTGTGGTCATGAAGCTCCCGGCGGGCGCGCGCACGCCGCGTGTAAGCTGCCTCCTATAGGGCAATGTACAGGTACGTTAATCTGCCTGTACGTGCCCTTCTGCCACAGTATATCTGCGTGAGGCGGTCGGGAAGCGGTTAATAAATGTATGTTCATGATCTACTACACCATATGAGTGTTTTTCTCTTTGATAGTTGTGTTTTTCCAGAAAACTACATGGTGATGATACAGAAAAAGAAGAGTTCTGGGTGAGAGTTTGCAGAGCCTGTTTTCCTTCCTTGAATAAAGTGATGGATAGTAATTCGGTGAATGCGCTTGTGCTCATGGGTGGAGGGATAACATGATTGGATTGATGTAGTGGATGGGCACTGAGTTATCACAGACGCATGATGTTTGTTTTGTATTGACACTAATATACATAGATACATTTTTTGAAAGAGCTGAAATATATTTATTTATATTGTAACATTAGTAAACGAGTAGTTTTGGAGTTCAGAATATTGGCAGCTCAGTGCTGGGCTCTATGTGGTGTTAGTCACCTTGTTTATACAAAGTATTTAGGAGGATATATTAAGTACAGCAGCAGAGCATTCAATTTGATATTTGATATTTTCATCAGTTTTTTTGTACATATTTTTATTGTTTGGCACATAGATTTGATTTGTTCATTAGTAAGTTTGAACACTTTTCTCATTCATTTTTTTCACAATATTAGGTTACACACTCGTGAAGTGGGGAAGTTCAATAATTTCCCTAAAGTTCCCCGAAGCTTTCTCTACTCTCATGAACCCACTTGCTGGTAAATTCTCACTCAATCAGTGAATCCAGTCAATAAGCTGCAGTGCTGATCAATGTACCATATTTATCGGCATATAACATGCACTTTTTTCCCCTTAAAATCAGGGGAAAATCGCGGGTGCATGTTATACGCCGATCCCCGCTATCTGTGATCTATCGGAGCGATCGGAGCGATCGCCGCCGACATTCACATAGCGTGTAGTTTTATATATGGCGCCACGGAGTTTGGAGGGACTCGGCGGAGCTGAACGAGCGCCGCCGAGATACACAGTCCCTCCGAACTCCGTTTTTTTCCTCCAACCTCCTGTTTGAAGAAAGAAACTAACACATCTATGTCCAGCTTTAAATTGAAAAGAATGCACTCACATTTTAGTGACAAGGTACGCTTCCTGAGGATGTAAATCACGAAACGTACATCGAGGCGGTACCTGGTCACGTTAGTTCTGTCTTTGCCTACGTCGCTTCCTGTGTGGCTGGTTGTTGTCGAGACCCGGTGGAACGCACGCCATCCACGGAGGTGGACGCGAAGGTGACTCCAACCATCGCTCTCTATGAGTAGTCAGCAGCCCCGGTGCCGGGATAGGCACTTTTAAATGTAAGGAGCCATTTGGCCACTTTTATTACTTGTTTTTTATTCAATAAACGGTATTATACTATGGAAGTTTTCTGCTCTCTCTATATATCCTGCCTGTACCCATGAGGAGGAAGGTTCCCACCACCACCAGTCCTACATATGTGAGCAGGCACAATCCTGCACAAGCACTATTTGACTATCTTTTCTAGGAAAGAGGTCAAATAGATCTGGTAAGCAGATCACTTATCCATTCACATTGGGCGTTGAATTGCTAGATGTATGGTGGAGGACTATCTGTCGGAAGACATCACTATATTTGGAATATTTGTTTCTTTCTGCTGTTTTGTGGATTTCTATTAATGGTTTTTCACTGATTCACTTAATGGATGGACTTTATCAATTTGGACACTTATGTCCAGCTGGACTATTTTGATATCTGCACTTATCTGTGGTTTATGACTATTTTAGTTTAGAATTTTTCACCACACTGATTGATCTAGTCACCTACTAGCCAACCATTCTAGCACCCCCTATTCCTATTTTTTTCACAAGGGGTGCAGCAGTTTTTTGTTTCTATTTTTAATAATGTTAGTTTTTGTATAGGTTGGCACAGAGTTTCATGTATAAATGCACTCACATTGCCACATCCGTTGGTTAAGGGGAACAAAAAATGAGAGGGATACTTAATAAGTATCCCTAGGTCGGACTTTAAAGGCATACGAAACAAATAGCAAGGTGTAAAAAAATAACAATGTTTATTATGAAAATACAATACATGAATATAGCATTCAAAAGTTAAAAATCATGTATACGATACAGAGTATACAGTGAGCCCTTGTGTATCGATGCGTTTCACCGTTAGGCTTCTTCAGGATACAATCTGTCTAGAATAGAACGTACTCGTTTTAAAAAGAAATTCAGATAACAATAACATACATAATACAATTAAAAAACGCTTGTCTGTACGAGAGAAGGTGGTCGAGGCACAAATGGACGTCAAGACACATAGAAGAAACAAAAAAAAAATGACCTTGCAGAAGAGTGAACCTCGTATGTAATTGTGCAGATAATGTGGATGTAGTAAACTCCCAAAAAGGGGGGTACACCTTTGTGGTTCACGTGCAGATGACTGAGGGCAGCCAAATCTGGCAATAAATAATGAATCATATAATCAAAAAACTGTCCTAATATTCCCAGGGAATGCAGAAGTAAGTAACAAGTATTGATAATATCCCAAATAAACAACATACAAAAATGGAAAAAGAAAAAGAAATACCTGCTGATATAAGTAGATCAGGAGTAATAACCAAATGGTTCGAAAGACAGGGGCGAAGCACTGCCAAATAAAATAATATAATCCAGGACCAATAGCCACCTCTAAGGGTGCCGGAACAACAAAGCCTGCCTTACCGGCTAAGTCGTACGAACTGCCTGTACATAGACAGATAGTTTGGTCCCCATATAGTGATCTACAATAAAGATAACAAAACGGGCATACAATAAATGTTCAGTGGTCAAATATACCAACTAGAAATCAATATATATAAAATTAGAAAAGGTAAAACAAAAGGGAAAAAAGGTACTTACGTTAAACATAAACAGATGCTGGATGGCCCCTGGGAGACAGCCCTCTGCTAGTCACAAAAGTTTGTATGTAAGTGGGGTATTTACATATATCTCTACCCTGATGCATTGGCGCCAAACAACAACGATGCTAGGAGACACAGTCAGAGAAAGCCATGGATGAAGTCATTTAGCGGCGTGAACAGAAAAAAACGGCGCCAAAAGAAGAAAACCATATGCCATCGCGGTCGTGACGTTGCCCACACACGTCCATGCAGGGAGGGCCGGCCAAATCCAACACAAGTCACCTACAGTGGCCGCACCCCCTCCGCAAAGCAGAAGACGCCAACAATAGGAAGGAAGGGGAGAGACAACCACCCACAATCCAATGCGGACAGGTGTCAGCAGGGCAAAGAGACGGAACACAACATCACCAAGCCAGAGATCATATAGGCACAAATGCATAAACAAGGGTAATAACAAAAAATGAAAAATGCAATAAAAAAAATTCAAAGCAATATCCATGGTAGAAGGTATCTATTGTCTCAAGACAAAAACCCCGAACAGGCAACGATAATTAAAATAAAATGAATGCTCATATGATACAGTCAAAAAGAACAACAATCAGAAATTACACTAAATGTTACAGAGATATATAATTCATCAATACTAAATAACATTTATTGAGTTATAATCAAAGAATAATGATATACATTACTCATGTTCATGAAATGTCTTATTAACCCTATATGGGATTTATACCAAACAATAACACTGTAAAGAAAGCAAACAAGTTAATACAAAGGAAGAGAAAAAAAAAAGGCCGTCAAAATATGGAGGGTCCAAAACAAGTAGTATTTATAAAAAAGGCTTGAAGCTTAGCATATCATTCAGACCTGGGTAGGTAGTAGCCCTCAAGTTGTATACTCACTGAGTCTCCCTTTGAAGGACCCTTTGGTCAAAATTACCCCCTCGGGGGTCCTGATAGACACGATCGAGGGTGGCAAATTTGAAAACCTGAGGATCATATTTATGCCTAAAGACCACATTGCAGCCAGTGGTAGTAGTCAAAAGTCCATTGGTAGCATAATAGACGTGCTCCTTCATCCTCCTCCAAAATGGCCTTATCGTTTGCAAAACGCGTAGGGTTGTTATGCTCAGGAGCCACAATTTTATTGCACTTTTTATTTATTACAATACCAGTTTTTATTATAACACCCCTGCTGTTTGGGCGTTAATATTTATTTTTAAATAAATTCTTGTCCCTATATTCGGATTTACACTATGTGGAGGCATTCTCTTTTTTCCATTCTATAACCATGGAGAGGACTAAAGATGATGACCGGTGTTTAAAACCACGCCGATCGTTGGTACGAATGAGAGTTCTATTCAGATCTATTACACCCTGGTGGTGAGTAAGAGCTTGTGAATTTTGATCCGTGAATATCGACCTTCGACCTTCTGAGGATAAGTTTGTCCATCATATCACTCAAGACCTCATTTTGCATCATCTTTAATCTGGTCCTTTCCGGTACAAGCTCGTTTGACTCACCGCCAACGGCCTGTGAGTCCACCAGTTCTGGTAAGAGTACCACATTTGTTTTTTATTTACTCCTGGATGTTGATCGAATCACTTGTGGCCCCAGTTTGATCACAGTGTATATTGAAATATACGAATACAGCATATACACCTATCAGTCTGCCTTCACCTGCATGAACTTTTATTTTTATCATACCAGTATGGACTTTCAATCATCCCGAACCTAGGATGATTCATTTTTTACTCCATTTAATGCTAGTGTTATTCAGATACTATGGTGTGTCATATTATCATTGACAACCCAGTACATTGACCCCACTGTTTGTTTTAATTACATATCACCATACTACTTGGCTTGTGTTCATAGGATTATTGAATATTGTTGCATTACATTTATTCATTATTGTGTGCCTCAGTTGTCACCTATTATATGTAACATTTAGTCTTTCAAACTACTATTTTAGTTCTTGTGGCTTCACGCGACAATTAGGCTGCTTATACTTTTAGTTTGTTTTTTTCAGATTTATTATTTGAATCACCTTGTTCACATTCGCCATTTACACATATAAGACATGTGTCACTCCATATTACTCTAAAGTTGGATTTAGATCCACATATCTTATTATATTGTTGGTCATTATACCTTTTTTTGCACTATATATTATTTATTTATATAGTTGTTTACACTAATGGTCTCCGTAATTGGTTGACCTTTGGGTGTCTTTTTATAACACTTATACACTTGATTGATAGAGTTTTTCTCTCATTGCATTAGCGGTACATTTTGCTCCCAGATTTGCATTCTGGTCAAGCATATGTGTAGCATACATATCACCAGTGCTGCAATATCATTACACATTAAACCCACAATTATTCTGCTTGTTGTGTTGGCTGCTTATATTCAAAGTTGGTGCAGTATTTTCACTTTATCTTCACTTTATTGTTTGGTATAAATCCCATATAGGGTTAATAAGACGTTTCATGAACATGAGTAATGTATTTCATTATTCTTTGATTATAACTCAATAAATGTTATTTAATATTGATGAATTATATATCTCTGAAACATTTAGTGTAATTTCTGATTGTTGTGCTTTTTGACTGTACCATATGAGCGTTCATTTCATTTTAATTATCGTTGCCTGTTCGGGGTTTTTGTCTTGACACAATGGATACCTTCTATCATGGATATTACTTTAATTTTTTTTATTGCATTTTTCATTTTTTGTGCCTTTGTTTTTTGTTTTTTTTAAAGTAATTATTGCACTTGTTTATGCACTTGTGCCTATATGATCTCTGGCTTGGTGATGTTGTGTTCCGTCTCTTTGCCCTGCTGACACTTGCCCGCATTGGATTGTGGGTGGTTGTCTCTCCCCTTCCTTCCTGCTGTTGGCGTCTTCTGCTTTGCGGAGGGGGTGTGGCCGCTGTGGGTGACTTGTGTTGGATTTGGCCAGCCCTCCCTGTGTCGATGTGTGCGGGCGACGACACATGTTTTTTTTCTTTTGGCGCCTTTTTTTCTGTTCACGCCCCTAAATGACTTCATCCAAGGCTTTCTCTGACTGTGTCTCCTAGCATCGTTGTTGTTTGGCGCCAATGCATCAGGGTAGAGATATATATAAATACACACTTACATACAAACTTTTGTGACTAGAAGAGGGCTGTCTTCCAGGGGCATCAAGCATCTGTTTATGTTTAAAGTAAGTACCTTTTTTCCCTTTTGTTCTACCTTTTCTAATTTTGCATATATTGATTTCTAGTTGGTATATTCGACCACTGAACATTTACTGTGCGCCCATTTTGTTATCTTTATTGTAGATCAATATATGGGGACCAAACTATATGTCTAGGTACAGGCAGTTCGTACGACTTAGCCGGTAAGGCAGGCTTTGTTGTTCCGGCACCTTTAAAGGTGGCTATTGGTCCTGGATTATATTATTTTATTTGGCAGTGCTTCGCCCCTGTCTTTCAAACCATTTGGTTATTACTCCTGATCTACTTATATCAGCATGTATTTCTTTTTCTTTTTCCATTTTTTTATGTTGTTTATTTGGGATATTATCAATACTTGTTACTTACTTCTGCATTCCCCGGGAATATTAGGACAGTTTTTTGATTATATGATTCATTATTTATTGCCAGATTTGGCTGCCCTCAGTCATCTGCACGTGAACCACAAAGGTGTACCCCCCTTTTTGGGAGTTTACTACATCCACATTATCTGCACAATTACATAAGAGGTTCACTCTTCTGCAAGGTATTTTTTTTTTGTTTCTTCTGTGTGTTTTGACGTCCATTTGTCTATCTTCTCTCGTACAGACAAGCGTTTTTTAATTGTATTATGTATGTTATTGTTATCTGAATTTCTTTTTAAAATGAGTATGTTCTATTCTAGACAGTGAAATTCGTTCTCTCCTTTGCTATCTCTGAATACCTTGATTTAATCCTGAAGCAGCCTAACGACGAAACGCAACAATGCACAAGGGCTCACTGTATACTCTATATCGTATACATGATTTTTAACTTTTGAATGCTCTATTGATGTATTTTCATAATAAACATTGTTATTCTTTTACATGTTGCTATTTGTTTCGTATGCCTTTAAAGTCCGACCTAGGGATACTTATTAAGTATCCCTCTCTTTTTTATTTTTTATGTCCAGCTTTAGTCTGCTTCTCCATTTTCTCTTTTGATTCACATGTATTGTTATATACTGCTAATGACAATGCACTCTCACTGGTGTCACATTCAACCAGCAATGCAGGGTGGTAAAAAGAATGACTCTTTTTAATCTTTGTCTCTCTCTTTCCTCCACTCTTCTCTTTAGGTAAATGGTTGCTCCACCCACTGCTTAGGCCACATGGGGTTTTCCTAAGGCATTCCACTGCAAGTTATGTGATAGCTGTTTACTGTCGCCCCTTAGTGTGACAAGTTCCAGAGTGTCCATAATTTCTGTTTTCTACTATATTGTACAAATCTTAGCTTGAATCCCATTCGGGCCTTTCTATCCCTTCTAATAGGGCTATATGTGTATCCAGTATTGTATTGTGCCCTTCAAATTACTCTTGATAGAGCAATAATCTGCTTTACTAGTTTAGCTATATTTTTCTGGTTTTCCAGCTGTATTGTATTGAAAAAAACATAAAGAATAGAAAAAAACAAAGGAAGGAAACTCACATTCAGCCCCGACTCTGATGATCGGCTTTGCTTCCTCCGGAAAAACAGACATCCCAAGACCTCCCATTATCACAAGGAAAAACCACACGAGCCCAGAGTGTAGGTGCATGGTACACAGGCCAATTAAATTCTACAATACACAAGAAAGAATAAAAATATTTACATATACTATACAATCTTAGGTCTTACAAAAGAGGGTTGGATTTGTCCTTTACACTGAAATGATGGGAAGATATATTTTTAAAAGGGGTTTAAATGGCTTTTGCCAATGAAAAAGCAACATAAAATAGCCCCGAAAGCAATAATTAAGTCTATCGCCACCCCTGAAGGAGCTGCTGGTTACATTTTGGGGTCTCTGTTCTGCTCCTCGACTCCGAGAACAACCTCAGCCCCTGGTACACCAGGTTGAATAAAATTACAACACAAGTGAGAAATACCTTTCACCTGGCTGTGGAAAATGGCAATAAATGCACACACACCTGTTTAGTGGTAAATACGCTTAATCTGTTGATTGACTATTATAGCATAACAGTTAAACCGAATTGAACACACTCAGCAGGCAGGTTAGCAATAAACAATACATATAAACTTTAAATGCAACAAGGGTACTTATAAATCCACACTAGGTTTTGAATGCACTCAAACAAATAGACAGAGGTATAGTACCCCTTTAAACTGGCCAGCAGATAGCGCTTAAAGGTAGTTACAACTAGGGGCAGTTATTAGTCCTAAGTTTCGTTGGAGCTCGTTGGCGCACATTGCGCCCTTCAGTAAGGCCTGCAGGCAGTAGAGCTATGGGGTCACTGGTTAAGTAGCTCCTAGTGACTTTATTCCCTAGCAGTGGTAGCAAGTATTGTCCACAAGGCCCGCTCACCAGCCCCGCTAACACTGATTTTGTTGCCCCTCCGATCAGGCGCCAACTCGCTTAGGTTGCTTAGGGTGACTCTGGCAGGCAGCATGGCAAAGACAGCATCCCGGGAGTGGTCCCGTCTCTCCACAATCTGGTCCCAGAACTGCTTCCCCACCCTGTAATAGCTTCCAATGGCTTTCTCAGGCTGACAATCTTGGGCACAGTTGTTCTCTCCTCACTGTCTCTGCACTGTCATGTCAGAGCCTTTTATTTTCCTGGGCTCCTAGACTCTCTCTCTCTCTTCCTATGAAATCACTTTAGTCTCCCCAGCTCTTCCTGAAACTCCCCCTTTTCCCAGTGTCCTCTCTGTCTGAGTTTTTTGGAAGGACAAGTTAGCATCTCCCTATCTCCATCTTGTGGCCAAAAGGAGAAATTGCATGACAATAGTCTTTCATTGGTCCATGACAACATGCCTGCTACACGCTTCCCCCACCAAAGAACCTTTGGTCCCCAAAGGAAGGACAGAGTTCATAAACATATAATGTCCACAACCTGTTACATGCTTTTAAGATACAACGGGAGGCAAAAAAAGGTTAGTACCAATTGCTTGTAAGAAAACAAGCAATTGGCATGTGCTAAACTTGTAGTGGGAAGGGTCAGCGTGTTGTGAGTTCTTTGAGAGGTATAGATAGCTTCCTCAGAACTTTCACCTAGAGCAGGGGTAGGCAACCCCCGGCCTTGGTGCCGCAAGTGGAACATGAAGCCTCATTTGCTGGCACCCGACTCCCTCCCCAACAGCAGAGCAGTGCAGGAAAGTGTCAGTGAGACACTAATGCATTCCAATCTCACTATTCCCCATGCCGCACCTGCACTGAGGGGGAGGCACTGTGCCCCCACACATTGTAAAAGATGGGAAAATTGATTGATTATCTAACTTTGTTGTAGCTGCGATCGTTAGCTCTTGTGATGGGAAAGAGATTGGGTGCAGTTCTGCTAGGGGGCGATCCCTGTGTCTGGGAGAAGGAGGACTGTGATTGGCCACTTCCAAAGCCAATCACAGTCCCGCTAGCCCCACCTACCTTCTAGAGGAAGATGACTCACTTTGTTGCCACTGTTAATCTCAGAAAGAAGGAATTTCACTGTGATTGAGTTG
The DNA here is from genome assembly GCF_042186555.1 of Aquarana catesbeiana. Taxonomy (NCBI): domain Eukaryota; kingdom Metazoa; phylum Chordata; class Amphibia; order Anura; family Ranidae; genus Aquarana; species Aquarana catesbeiana. Next base: position 536,778,989 of record NC_133324.1, on the reverse strand, counting down.
TTCCTCTGGCCTGATGTTCTGCCCCCTGACACAAAGCTTGTGTCCCTTCTGGTGCTAGTTGAGTCCACTCTTCAGAGCAAGCCCCTGCGTCATAGGGTCTCCTCGACAGGGCATCAGCATCCCGGTTCCCGACTCCTGGACGGAACTTTAAACTGAAACAGAATCCTGATAGAGTGGCCAACCACCTGTGCCCAGTTGCATCCAGCTTGGCGGTGGTAAGAATATATGTGAGCGGGCTTTTATCGGTCTTGACTACAAAGTCTGCACCATGCAAGTAGTCTTTCAACTGCCTACTTCAGAGCCAAGAATTCCAACTTGTGAGTAGGGTAGTTTTTATCAGCAGGTGCAAGACTTCAGCTCACATAAGCAACAGGCCGCAGGTGTGCATCGCGCTCCTGATACAGTGCCCTGCCTAGCCCGTCTCAACTGGCATCAACATGCTGTTCATACGGCTTGGTTGGATCAGCATAAGCCAGAACAGGAGTATTCGTTAGACAAAACTTCAACTGCCGAAAGGCTTGCTCACACTGGTTGGTCCACTGGTCTTGGATTGACTCCTGAGGCTCCCTGGACCCTCCGGGTTATCTAACCGGCTTTTTCAGATTAGGATTCTCGTCAACATCCTCATTCTTCAATAATTCATTAAGGGGCCGAGTTACTTTAGCAAATCATTACACGAACCTTCTATAGTATGAGCAAAATCCCAGGAACAACCTAAGCTCAGTGACATTGGTAGGCCTTGGCCAAGAGGTGACAGCTTCCAACTTCTGGGGGTCAGTAGCTATTCCTTCAGCGGAGACAACATGGCTGAAGTAATTAACTGAAGGCTGGCAAAACTGACATTTCTCCAAGGACAGCTTCAAACCCTCATCATGGAGTCTGTTCAGGACTTTCTCCAGACATTCTTCATGTTCTTTGAGGGTTTTACCAAAGATGATGATATTGTCCTGTTATACCAGCACTTATATCAGGTTCATGTCTCCTACTGTCTTCTCCATCAGTCTCTGAAATGTTGCCGGAGCGCCAGACAGACCCTGAGGCATTGTCATGGTTATGCAATAGAGGTTGTTTGTCAGCATACCTGTTTCCATGTGTTCATCTCCTAAGACCAGCTGTCTCTCACCTGACTGCTTTTATTAACTCTCCTCTAGCATGCCTCCACCCCAGCTCCTATCAGAGAACTCTATATTAACCTCTGCACTGCAGGTCAGCCCTGCTGATCAACATTTGTGTGTTTGGCTTCCTGTTCCTGCCTGCCGTGTGCTCTACATTTATTTCTGTTACCGACCTTGGCGTGTTCTATACTATTCCTGTCTGCTCGTGACCCTGACCTTTTGGCGTGTCCCCGACTATCCCTGTTTGCCTATGACCCTGAACCTTGGCGTATACTCTGTTGTCCTTGTCTGCTTGTGGCCCTGACCTTGGCTTGTTCCTTACCTGATCCTTCTGTTGCCTACTGTGGGTGTGAGCTGGGGGACCCTGGGGGTCGCGAGCTGGAGCCAGTTGCAGCCCAGTCCATCCTCACCATCAGAGGCTCTGGTGAAAACCTGCTGGCTCTTAGACTCCACACCCCAGGGAATCCTACGCTCTAACCCCGGTGGGATCCGTGTTGGTGTTCCAGCGACCCTGCCTTCCTTATACCCGGACTCCCATCTGCAGCAGTCAGCCGTAGGGTCCACTGCCTTGCGGTGCACTCCTGATCCCAACGTTGTGCATCTGCCACCTAGTCTCAAGGTGACCTGACAGTTTGATCAGCCATGGACCCGGCTGATGTGTCGCTTCCTGCAGCCGATCCATTGCAGGGCATATTTCGCAGACTCGAGGCCCAGGAATCTAATCAGACTCAGGTGATGCGATTCCTTAAGGATCTGGCTTCCCTCTTCTAGCAGCTCCAGGCCTCCTTGGCAAACCCGAACCTGCAGCCTCAAGTACAATCAGCAGCTGCACCTATCGCACCAGTCGCAGCCACACATTCATATTCACTGCCACCCCGTCCCGTTTTTCTGGGGACTCCAAGGCCTGCAGGGGTTTCCTCAGCCAATGCACCATTCATTTTGAGCTCCAGCCTCAAAACTTTCTGTCTGATCGGGCTAAGGTAGCCTATATCATTTCCCTCCTCTCTGGTGAAGCTTTAGCTTGGGCTGCCCCCCTGTGGGAGAAGAATGACCCGGTGATTTCCAGCCTGCCCGACTTCTTGAACTGTTTCGTAATATCTTCGAGGAGCCAGCTCGGGTTTCTTCAGCGGCCAGTGCCCTTTTACGCCTTCGCCAAGAATCTTGTTCAGTGGGACAATATGCGCTTTAGTTCCGTATTTTCACAGCTGAATTGAGCTGGAACAATGAGGCCCTGGTCGCAACCTTTTTACATGGCCTCTCTGACCGAGTGAAGGACGAATTAGCAGGAAGAGCCATTCCCGCCGGTCTGGACAATGTAATCTCCTTGTGTAATCAGATTAACATTCGTTTCCAGGAGAGGCCCCTAGAAAAAATACGCCAGCACCCTCTAGGTCCTAGTCAGCCAGAACTCTTCCCCCGTCGCTCTGTGGGGCGTCCTCTGCCTGCTGAGGAACCTATGCAGCTGGGCCAGATTAGACTAACCCCCGAAGAATGTGCTAGACGCAGAACTTTAGGCTTGTGTCTTTATTGTGGGGGCAAGGGTCATTTTCGTAACTCCTGCTCACTACGTCCGGGAAATGCTCAGGGTCTAATACGTTTGGAAGGTGGAGTATTGGACCCAGAAACATCACCTTCTCGTCTTCTTCTTCCGGTGTTCCTCCATGTAGGCTCTTCTCCCCAATCGGTCCTAACATATCTGGACTCCGGGGCTGCCGGCAATTTTATGGACTGGAGAACTGCTTCCTCTATGAAGCTTACCCTTTCTCCCCTCGCTACACCGCTGGTAGTTTCGGCAATTGATGGCACTGTGCTCCCAGGGGGTCCTATACGTTTCCAGACGCTACCTATTAGCATGTCGGTAGGGATACTCAACCAGGAGTGGATTTCCTTCCTCATTCTACCCAAGGCCTCTACCCCCATTGTATTGGGCCTTCCTTGGCTACAGCTCCACTCTCCACATGTGGACTGGGTCTCTGGGCAGATCCTGGCTTGGGGTCCTTCGTGTTTCTCGTCCTGTCTTCTCAAGGTGGTCCCCAAGGAGAGACTTTCCATTGCTACCACATCCGTATCTTCTGATCTTCCCGCGGCATACAGCGATTACCGGGATGTGTTCTGTAAGAAGTCTGCTGAGGTGCTTCCTCCCCACAGATCTTTCGACTGTGCCATTGACCTTGTCCCTGGAGCAACTCTGCCCAGGGGTCGTACCTACCCTCTGTCCATTCCAGAGACCCAGGCCATGTCTGAGTATGTCGCCGAGAATCTGGAGAGAGGTTTCATCGGAAATCCTCGTCGCCTGCAGGAGCAGGATTCTTTTTTGTTGCTAAAAAGGATGGTACCCTCAGACCCTGCATTGACAATCGAGGGTTAAACGCAGTGACCATCAAAAACCGATACCCCTTACCTCTAATATCTGAGCTATTCGACAGGTTGAAGGGGGCTTCCATTTTCACCAAGTTGGATCTCAGAGGTGCATACAATCTCACTAGAATACGGGAAGGTGACGAATGGAAGACTGCGTTTAACACTAGGGACGGGCATTACGAATACCTGGTTATGCCTTTTGGTTTGTGTAATGCTCCAGCTGTGTTCCAGAACTTTGTCAATGAAATCTTTAGGGATCTACTGTACCAGTTTGTTGTCATATATCTGGATGACATTCTCATCTTTTCCGAAGATCTGCTTGCTCACAGAAACCATGTCCGCACCGTTCTTCAGTGCCTTAGAGAGAATAATCTCTATGCCAAACTGGAGAAATGTTCCTTTGAATGTCCTGAGGTCCTGTTTCTGGGATGTTTTGTTTCTAGCTTGGGTCTTCGCATGGATCCCGGAAAGGTCTCGGCCATTACCAACTGGCCCCTTCCTGCTAGCCTCAAGGCCACACAGCGCTTTCTTGGCTTCACAAATTATTATAGGCAGTTCATAAGGAATTACTCTTCCATTGCTGCGCCTATTATCGCTTTAACCAAGAAGGGTGCGAATGCCAAAGACTGGCCTCCCGAGGCTGTCTCTGCGTTTCACGATCTGAAACAGGCCTTTGTTACTGGACCTCTCTTGAGGAGACCAAATCCTGGGGATCCATTTTTTATTGAAGTAGACGCTTCTTCGATGGGGGTGGGAGCTGTGCTTCTTCAGTTCTTTGAGAAGAGACGTCAACCATGTGCGTTCTTCTCCAAAAAAAATTTCTCAGGCAGAGAGAAATTATGCCATTGGTGATCGGGAACTTCTCGCAATTAAATTGGTGTTGGAAGAGTGGCGTCATCTCTTGGAGGTTTCCCCTCACTCCATTACGATCTTTACTGATCACAAGAATCTACAATACCTACAGAATGTTAAACGTCTGAACCCCAGACAGGCCAGGTGGAGTCTCTTCTTTTCCCGTTTTAAATTCACGATTACGTACAAACCTGGTTCCTGCAACGGTCGGGCTGATGCGCTCTCTAGGTCATTTGACACTTTGGACGAGGAGTCCACCCCTGATCCTGAGCCGATCATTCCAACCTCATGCATTGTTGCCCATTCCACCACCCTGGAATCAAAAATTCCTCCTGGCAAGACCTTTGTTCCCACAGAGCTAAGAGCTAAGATCCTTCGTTGGGGACATGATTCCAAGGTGGCAGGTCATGCTGGGTTCCTCCGGTCCTTCCTGCTCATCAGTCGTCTCTACTGGTGGCCTAACCTCCGCTCGGATGTTAAAGAGTACGTTAAGGCTTGTCATGTTTGTGCTCAGTCTAAATCTTCCACACTAGCCCCTGCTGGTCTTCTCATGCCCTTGCCCATTCCTAAGGAGCCCTGGTCTCACATCGCCATGGATTTTATCACCGATCTTCCACTGTAATAATACAGCCATTTGGGTGGTAATCGATCGGTTCTCCAATATGGCTCATTTTGTTCCTCTTCCTGGTCTCCCTTCTGCCTCTGCCTTGGTTCCCATTTTCGTACGAGAGATTTTCCGCCTTCATGGTGTTCCTTCCCATGTCGTTTCGGACAGGGGTGTTCAGTTTACGTCCCGTTTTTGGAGAGCCTTTTGCAAATCCCTCAACATTACTTTGGATTTTACCTCTTCTTACCATCCCCAATCAAATGGCCAGACTGAGAGGGTTAATCAGGAGTTGCAGGTCTTTCTCCGTACCTTGGTCTCGGCTCATCACGATGATTGGGCATCACTACTTCCGTGGGCAGAGTTTTCCCACAACAATCATGTCAACGTCAGTTCTCAGAAAACACCCTTTATCACTGTTTATGGAAGACATCCTCAACTCCCTCTTCCTATGACCTGTTCTTCCGACATTCCAGCCTTGGCTACTGTTCAGGAATCATTCAATTTCATGTGGGCTGACGCTCATGATTCCCTCCAGAAAGCTGCCAACAAATTCAAGAGTTTTACTGACCGTCGCAGGCGTAAGCCACCTTCTCTTCAGCCAGGAGACAAAGTCAGGCTCTCCACCAGGAACATCAAACTCCAGGTTCCTTCTGTCAAATTTGCCCCAAGATTCATTGGTCCGTACACCTTAACTTCTAACCTGAATCCGGTTTGTTTCAAGCTCCAGATTCCCAAAAGCCTCAAAATCTCTAACTCCTTCCATGTTGCCCTTCTGAAGCCTTTAGTCCTCAATAAGTTCTCTCGTCCTCTCTCTACCGCAGCGCCGGTCTCTGAGGATAATCAGGAGTACGAGGTTAGCCAAATTTTGGATTCCCGACTCTGTAGAGGCATTCTCCAGTACCTCGTGCATTGGAAGGGGTTTGGCCCTGAGGAGAGGTCATGGATCAAGGCTTCTGAGGTCTTTGCACCTCGTCTGTTGAGGAAGTTTCATTTGAAGTTCCCCTCTGAACCTGGTCCCAGGCGGGGAAGGGGGAGGCCTCGTAAGAGGGGGGGTACTGTCATGGTTATGCAATAGAGGTTGTTTGTCAGCATACCTGTTTCCATGTGTTCATCTCCTAAGACCAGCTGTCTCTCACCTGACTGCTTTTATTAACTCTCCTCTAGCATGGCTCCACCCCAGCTCCTATCAGAGAACTCTATATTAACCTCTGCACTGCAGTTCAGCCCTGCTAATCAACCTTTGTGTGTTTAATGATACTAAGAAATATTAGGGAAAACGGCGCTACCGGAAAACCTGTTTGGCTCAGCCTATACAGGGGAACGTTATGCAAACGTTATTTTTTGATTATCACTCAGATCTTCAAGTTAGTGTACAGAAGAGATTCAGTGTTATACCTCCTGATATAAAATACTAGGAACTGTAAGAATTGCAGTTCAATGGCTGGGGTGTATGCGTATGGGTCAGTTTATACTTGTATGCCTCCTACATGAGTGGTGGTATATCAGAAGAAACCCATTATGCATCCCATATAGTCCTAAGGAGTCTGTATGCTTTCTCCAAAGCCACAAAATACATTACCACTGTTTGCACATTAGAAGCATAATATGTATAGCAAAAAAAAACATATAGAAACCCAATAAATTAATTCCTGTAAGGGAAAAAGGATTACATGCACAGTGGGTGTATCTAGGGATCTCAATATTCATACAGTTCATAAATGGTGGTAATAATAGGAGTATGTAGCAAAGTCCCATGCTGTTCATGCGACAATCAGACACATATTTTTAGGAGTGACTTTCGTGTATACAGGGTTGAACGGTGACTTCTGTGATCCCCCCTTAAATTGCTCACTCACCAGATGTCGGAACCCCTACAGGGGTATCAGGCCTGTACTGTTACACAAGGGCTTTGCTGCTGGTTGCTGCTATGTTCCAAGTATTTCCAATTTGCATGCTGCAATTACTCCTTATATGTCAGAGAATAAAGAAAAAGGGCTTCCATATTGTGATACAGTCCCAAAAAAATATTTTTATTTAAAATAATTTAAAATCCAAAGCCATAAAATAAGAAATGTAAAAATAAAGTTCAAAAAATTACTTGAAAGAACGCACAAGTCCAAAAAATGAGCTATCCTTCACCCACCCAATGACCACTGGGGGGGTTTGACGCTCCAGTGTTTGGATGTTGTGCTCAGTCACTGTCCTCAAAGTGGGTACAGACTTGGGGGAAGCAGCGATCAGCTGGAGATGTGCTACGTTCCTCCCACTAGTCTGCAGGAAGTGACACAGCAAGCGTGGGTCCGTCGTGCGCGCTTCGTCTCCTGACGTCTTCAGCAGCGGTACCACGCATGTGCAGACTAACATATTTATGCAAGGGGAACGCTCAGTGTGTCCCTCCCCTCTAGAGGATCGCAGCTAATCATCGCTGGACAATTCAGATAGGGAGGAGGGAAGGGCGGGTCAGAGAATTACCCATCACCCCTTGGGATGTGTATTATTCCCATTATGTATATCCAGCAAAACGGCCACCTATTAAGGCATTCATAGGAGCGGTCTGGTGTTTTCATGCCCAGCTAAAGGGGAACCATGTGAAGAATGAGAAACAGACAGCCCCCAGTGGCCATAAGTGGTATAGCATAGATGCAGTATTTGTTATCATTAATAATCTGACAGTAGCTACCTTAGCATAGCAACCAATCTTAACATATCTGGTTACAAACATTACAAATCGAGATACTAATGGCACTCCTGAGTTACAGAGTCACATAGAATGGCCTAATTATATAGAGGTTGAAAGTGCCCTCAGTGTATAGCAAGTGCATCATATTAAAACATAATACCTACTGTGCTCAAATTTTACAGGCTAAGGAAAGGAAACCTGTTTACATACATATGTTGTGACATAGTGCTTAGGATATTGTACATTACCATAAAGAATACTTATTTATAAGTCTGCTATTGTATGGTCATAATTCTGTCACTATGTATAATATAAGATTTAAAAAAAAAAAAAAAAAGAAAAAATTGAAGAGGGGACATGGTAAATAAATATCAATGTATGTGTACCCCTGTGTAAATGAGGATGGTGAACACATAAAAGTGTTTAGTGGAATAGTAGTGGTGAAGTTGTCCTAACATAATATGGACATAATGGACAGTAATAAAGGTGAAATAATCCTAATATAGATATGTAGACCTAAAATACAATTGATATATCCACAGGGACATAATGTGTATATTAAACCCTATGTTGTACCATAGGTCACTTGGTATAATACTTGGTGCATGTATGGTCATAGTGTACAAAAAGGAATGTGCCTGTGAACAAAAATAAATAAAGGTGGCATATTAATGCCTTAAGTAGCCTGTGCATGCGCACAAATAAGTTTCGCATTGGAAACGTAGGGTATTGAGTGTATCGCAGATATATGAGAGTAGGTGACCCCTACCATTGATATGTTATAGTCATTCAAATTGTTATAAGGGGATGAGGCCTAAGTGTCCCAAATCCCAAGGTAGGAGAATACCTAAGCTGTATTATGGATTGGCGATAAAGCAGTTAAGGTCTATATCTAGGTTGAGGCCCCTAGGGGCCAGGGACCCCAACCTATATATCCAAGCTGTCTCGTTTTGCGAGACGAGAGTAGTCATGTTGCCCCCCCTCCAGTGTTCTTTAATGGAGTCGATACCATAAAAAACAAGGCCTGATGGATCCCTATTGTGTACTTGGTCGAAGTGGCGTGACAAGTTGTGCTTAGGGAAGCCCTTCTTGATATTCTTAATATGTTCCCTTATCCTAACATATAGGGGCCTTGTGGTTCTACCCACATACTGGAGGTGGCAAGGGCATTCTATAACATATGTTACATGGGTGCTATGGCAAGTAATCAAATTTTTTATCTTATATTCTTTCTGGTCAACTTTAGATCTAAACGTTTCTTTTTTGCGGGGCTGCTTTTTGCTAACCCTGCAGGGCAAACATTTTTGACATTTATAGAACCCTCTGAGATTAGGAAAGATCTGTATCTGTTTGGGGGGGTTGATGACATTGTGGACCAAGTGATCACGAAGGGTGGGGGCCCTCCTATAGATGAAATTTGGTTTGTTGGGAAGTATTTTGGTTAGTATTCTGTCTTCCTTAAGAATGGGCCAGTATTTTCTAAAGATGTGTTCTAAATTTTTGTATTGGCTATTGTATCCCGTTATAAATGCTAAATCCATCGCCTTGTTCTTATTCCGATTTTTTCTGAATAGGTTGCCTCTGTCCATACCAGCTACTTCCATTTTTGTCTGCATCAGCCTTTCCATACTGTAGCCTTTTTCATGGAACTGTTCAATCAGCCTATCTGCTTGTGTTTGAAAGTCTTCCATGGTGTCACAGTTTCTGCGTATTCTTAACAGTTGGCCTTTCGGAATATTTTGTTTCCATTGTGGGTGATGGCAGCTGATGGTAGGTATATAACCATTTTTGTCTGTAGCCTTGAAGTAGGTTTTGGTGTATAGCCTATCTTCATTTTTGAAGATTTCCAAGTCTAGGTATTCAATTTTTTCATGGTTCCATTTTCCTGTAAAGGTGAGCCCGTATTTGTTGATGTTCAAGTTTTTGAAAAATTCTTCCAGCTCTTCACCCGTACCATCCCAAACAAAGATAAGATCGTCAATGTATCTTCGGTAGAACTTAAGTTGGGGGATGTTTCGTTCATACAGGTATTCCTCCTCCCACATATTCATAAGCAAATTTGCAACGCTGGGTGCATACCGTGCCCCCATTGCAACACCTTTTTGTTGAACATAATAGCTCTGATTGTGCCAGAAGTAATTGCAGCTCATAGCCATTTCCAAGCCTTCCAGTATGTAATCAATTTGTGCTTGCCTCATCTGGGTATGCTCATGTAGGGCTTTCTCTACCGCAAGCAATCCGTCATGTTGTACGATACTGGTGTAGAGAGAGTTTACATCAACTGTGGCTAATAGGCAATTCTGAACTCCATTCAGTTCTCGTAGATCTTGTAGGAGTTGTGAGCTGTCCCGTAAATAGGATTTCCCTTTACATACCAACGGTTTTAGAAATATATCTAGATATTCATCTAACCTTGAAAAAATAGAATTTATCCCACTGACAATGGGCCTTCCCGGAGGTTTGTGCAACCTTTTGTGAATTTTTGGGGTATAGTACATTACGGGAGTCTTCGTAGAGTTGGATACAAGATATTCCGCCTCTAGGGTATTTAGTATTCCGCTGTTTTTCCCTTTTTGCACATAGGCCTTTAATCTTTTTAGATACATCTTCTTGGGGTTCCCTTTTAATTTTTTATATGTATTTTCAACCCTTAGTAAGTTTTCCATTTCTTCTTCGTAGTCATCCTTGTTAAGGATGACCAATCCTCCCCCTTTGTCCGCTGGACGGATAACTACTTGTTTGTTTCTGCTTAATGTATTGATGGTTTTCCAGATGCTTTTAGCTTTATGATTGTTTCTTTTATCTAGCTTCTTGAGGTCCTCTTCTACCATTTTTTTAAAGGCTGTCATACATTGGTTGCCCGGAGTGTTTGGGTTGAAGACCGATTTGTTTTTGAGTGAGGTATGGACATATATCGACTCTTCCTTTAGTCGCTTGTTTTCATTTACCGCAAAGTGTTTTTTGAGGTTGAGCTTCCGCATGAATTTTTGCAAATCAATGTAAGCTTCAAATTTATTCAAGGATTTTTCTGGTGCATACTTCAATCCTAAGTCAAGGACCTTCATCTCTTCATCCGTGAATTGGACAGAGCTTAGATTATAGATTCCCTTGCCAAAAATTCCCTTCTTCTTTTTCTTTCTCCCCCCTCTAGTTCCTCTAGTCTGCTATCTCCTCCTTGGGGTCTTGGAACTGTTCCAATATTCCTTCCTTGCTGGTTGTTCCAGTTCCTCCCGGGGGGTCCGTATGTTCTCCTCACTGGGTATTCTCCGCAATGATAATCTTCTCTTGGATGTTCGTATCCATCCCTGTTCCCATTTCTTCCTCTCCAAGTTGGATTTCTGTAGGGAACACGAGCTTTCCACCTTCCCGGCGGCTTGTCTTGTGGACCTCGCCTGGGAAAAACCCTTTGCTCTGCATAATAACTTCTGTCCATATTTTCTTCAAAATCCCCATATCCTCTCCCATTAGGGGGATAATTGTGTTCTGTTAGTGTTGAATATCTATTATACGTGGATACATTGTATCTGGGTGTGAGTGGTGTTCCATGTTCATTGCTCGGTTGGTGATAAGTTCTTCTTTTCTCCGGCCTATTAGGAGGTCTATTCAGTGTTCTATGCGTTCCGTGGTTCGTAGGCCTAAAGTTGGTTCTAATCCTGGGTTGTGGGGTGTTAAAGACTGGTTCATCCAGGGACGTATCCAAGGAGATATCCCCTTCATACATAATGTTATCCATTGGTATGTCTTCCACCTCCAGGTGTGTGGTTTGCCATTTGTAAACCTTCATAGTATTGTAGTCTGCCAAATCTCGTTTATTTTTGTTTAATTTTTTTGTCTGTATGCTAGTGTCATATTTTTTAAGGATGTCTTGGAGCTCTTTTTCTTTGTCTTTATATTCCTTCTGATTTACAAAGGGTAATAATTGGTTTTTAATTTCAGCTAGGTGTGTTTCCACCCCTTTAAGTTTAAATTGTCTTCTTTTAATAATCTTATGTAATAATTCGTTTTCGCATGCATTACAGAGGGTATACCATTCCTCCATAAGAGCTGGATCCTCAATGCCATCATTTGGGTTGATATCCCACCTGAGTCTCCTGGGCGTCATTTTGGCATTAATGTATGTTTCTAAGGTGGCTATATCCCACCATACTCTTAATTGTTTTTCCATGGTATGTCTTAATTGCTTCATTAGACCTTGCATATCATGGGTGTTGGTTACTACCTCTTGATTAAATAGACCTGCCAGGTCAATGTTACGATTGCCCATATATCCAAAAATATCCATAGCTGCAGTTTTGAAAACTCACACTAACCGTGTGGTCAAAAATATAAGTAATAGTAAAAAACCGCACTTAGGATAGATATATGTGTAAAGCTTTACAGGTTGCTGCCTCCCTTACACAGGGACACTCGCTAGGGGTGTCCTGCAAAATAATGATACTAAGAAATATTAGGGAAAACGGCGCTACCGGAAAACCTGTTTGGCTCAGCCTATACAGGGGAACGTTATGCAAACGTTATTTTTTGATTATCACCCAGATCTTCAAGTTAGTGTACAGAAGAGATTCAGTGTTATACCTCCTGATATAAAATACTAGGAACTGTAAGAATTGCAGTTCAATGGCTGGGGTGTATGCGTATGGGTCAGTTTATACTTGTATGCCTCCTACATGAGTGGTGGTATATCAGAAGAAACCCATTATGCATCCCATATAGTCCTAAGGAGTCCGTATGCTTTCTCCAAAGCCACAAAATACATTACCACTGTTTGCACATTAGAAGCATAATATGTATAGCAAAAAAAAAACATATAGAAACCCAATAAATTAATTCCTGTAAGGGAAAAAGGATTACATGCACAGTGGGTGTATCTAGGGATCTCAATATTCATACAGTTCATAAATGGTGGTAATAATAGGAGTATGTAGCAAAGTCCCATGCAGTTCATGCGACAATCAGACACATATTTTTCGGAGTGACTTTCGTGTATACAGGGTTGAACGGTGACTTCTGTGATCCCCCCTTAAATTGCTCACTCACCAGATGTCGGAACCCCTACAGGGGTATCAGGCCTGTACTGTTACACAAGGGCTTTGCTGCTGGTTGCTGCTATGTTCCAAGTATTTCCAATTTGCATGCTGCAATTACTCCTTATATGTCAGAGAATAAAGAAAAAGGGCTTCCATAGTGTGATACAGTCCCAAAAAAATATTTTTATTTAAAATAATTTAAAATCCAAAGCCATAAAATAAGAAATGTAAAAATAAAGTTCAAAAAATTACTTGAAAGAACGCACAAGTCCAAAAAATGAGCTATCCTTCACCCACCCAATGACCACTGGGGGGGGGGTTGACGCTCCAGTGTTTGGATGTTGTGCTCAGTCACTGTCCTCAAAGTGGGTACAGACTTGGGGGAAGCAGCGATCAGCTGGAGATGTGCTACGTTCCTCCCACTAGTCTGCAGGAAGTGACACAGCAAGCATGGGTCCGTCGTGCGCGCTTCGTCTCCTGACGTCTTCAGCGGCGGTACCACGCATGTGCAGACTAACATATTTATGCAAGGGGAACGCTCAGTGTGTCCCTCCCCTCTAGAGGATCGCAGCTAATCATCGCTGGACAATTCAGATAGGGAGGAGGGAAGGGCGGGTCAGAGAATTACCCATCACCCCTTGGGATGTGTATTATTCCCATTATGTATATCCAGCAAAACGGCCACCTATTAAGGCATTCATAGGAGCGGTCTGGTGTTTTCATGCCCAGCTAAAGGGGAACCATGTGAAGAATGAGAAATAGACAGCCCCCAGTGGCCATAAGTGGTATAGCATAGATGCAGTATTTGTTATCATTAATAATCTGACAGTAGCTACCTTAGCATAGCAACCAATCTTAACATATCTGGTTACAAACATTACAAATCGAGATACTAATGGCACTCCTGAGTTACAGAGTCACATAGAATGGCCTAATTATATAGAGGTTGAAAGTGCCCTCAGTGTATAGCAAGTGCATCATATTAAAACATAACACCTACTGTGCTCAAATTTTACAGGATAAGGAAAGGAAACCTGTTTACATACATATGTTGTGACATAGTGCTTAGGATATTGTACATTACCATAAAGAATACTTATTTATAAGTCTGCTATTGTATGGTCATAATTCTGTCACTATGTATAATATAAGATTTAAAAAAAAAAAAAAAAAAAAGAAAAATTGAAGGGTTCCGACATCTGGTGAGTGAGCAATTTAAGGGGGGATCACAGAAGTCACCGTTCAACCCTGTATACACGAAAGTCACTCCGAAAAATATGTGTCTGATTGTCGCATGAACTGCATGGGACTTTGCTACATACTCCTATTATTACCACCATTTATGAACTGTATGAATATTGAGATCCCTAGATACACCCACTGTGCATGTAATCCTTTTTCCCTTACAGGAATTAATTTATTGGGTTTCTATATGGTTTTTTTTTGCTATACATATTATGCTTCTAATGTGCAAACAGTGGTAATGTATTTTGTGGCTTTGGAGAAAGCATACGGACTCCTTAGGACTATATGGGATGCATAATGGGTTTCTTCTGATATACCACCACTCATGTAGGAGGCATACAAGTATAAACTGACCCATACGCATACACCCCAGCCATTGAACTGCAATTCTTACAGTTCCTAGTATTTTATATCAGGAGGTATAACACTGAATCTCTTCTGTACACTAACTTGAAGATCTGGGTGATAATCAAAAAATAACGTTTGCATAACGTTCCCCTGTATAGGCTGAGCCAAACAGGTTTTCCGGTAGCGCCGTTTTCCCTAATATTTCTTAGTATCATTATTTTGCAGGACACCCCTAGCGAGTGTCCCTGTGTAAGGGAGGCAGCAACCTGTAAAGCTTTACACATATATCTATCCTAAGCGCGTTTTTTTACTATTACTTAAACCTTTGTGTGTTTGGCTTCCTGTTCCTGCTTGCCGTGTGCTCCACATTTATTTTTGTTACCGACCTTGGCGTGTTCTATACTATTCCTGTCTGCTCGTGACCCTGACCTTTTGGCGTGTCCCCGACTATCCCTGTTTGCCTGTGACCCTGAACCTTGGCGTGTACTCTGTTGTCCTTGTCTGCTTGTGGCCCTGACCTTGGCTTATTCCTTACTATCCTTATCCTTCTGTTGCCTACTGTGGGTGTGAGCTGGGGAACCCTGGGGGTCGCGACCTGGAGCCAGTTGCAGCCCAGTCCATCCTCATCATCAGAGGCTTTGGTGAAAACCTGCTGGCTCTTAGACTCCGCGCCCCAGGGAATCCTACACTCTAACCCCGGTGGGATCCGTGTTGGTGTTCCAGCGACCCTGCCTTCCTTATACCCAGACTCCCATCCGCAGCAGTCAGCCGTAGGGTCCACTGCCTTTGGGTGCACTCCTGATCCCAACGGTGTGCATCTGTCACCTAGCCTCAAGGTGACCTGACAGGCATCCTGTCGAACTCAAAGAACCCTATTGGGGTGATGACCGCTGTCTTCTCCCTATCTTCAGGGTGCATGGGAACTTGATTGTATCCACTCTTCAGATCCAGCACGCTGAACCACTTCACCCCCGACAGGCTCTGCAGCGCATCTTCTATCCTCGGAGTGGTGTACTGATCAGGGATGGCCCTCCTGTTGAGCGTCCGATAATCAATGCACAGCCTCAGGGACCTGTTCTTCTTCCTCCGCACCACCACTATGGGGGAGGTATAACTGTTGTGTAGGGATGAGCTGAACACCCCCCGGTTCGGTTCGCACCAGAACCTGCGAACGGACCGAAAGTTTGCGCAAACTTTAGAACCTCATTAAAGTCTATGGGACTCGAACGTTCTAAATCAAAAATGCTAATTTTAAAGGCTAATATGCAAGTTATTGTCCTAAAAAGGGTTTGGGGACCCGGGGGACATGTATCAATGCAAAAAAAGTTTTAAAAACGGCCGTTTTTTCGGGAGCAGTGATTTTAATGATGCTTAAAGTGAAAAAACAGTGAAATATTCCTATAAATATCCTACCTGGGGGGTGTCTATAGTATGCCTGTAAAGTGGCACGTGTTTCCCATGCTTAGAACAGTCCCTGCACAAAATGACATTTGTAAAGGAATAAAAGTCATGTAAAACTGCTTGCGGCTTTAATGTAATGTCGGGTCCCGGCAATACGGATACAAATCAGTGAGGCAAACGGCATGGGTACCCCCCCAGTCCATTACCAGGCCCTTTGGGTCTTGTATGGATATGAAGGGGAACCCCGCACCCAAATTAAAAAAAGGAAAGGCGTGGGGCCCCCAGGCCCTATATACTCTGAACAGCAGTGTACATGTAGTGCAAACAAGACAGGGACTGTAGGTTTGTTGTTAAGTAGAATCTGTTTGTAATTTTGAACTGGTACATTTTTAAAGTGTAGCTCCAGCCAAAAAATCTATTTTTAAGCTTTTTGGAAAACATGGGGAAGGGTTATCACCCCTGTAACATTTGTTTTGCTGTCTGTGCATCTCTTCAGAAGATTTCACCTCACTTTCTGTCCCAATGACAAATGTTTTTTGAAAATTTGGGGTTTTTAATGAAACAAGGATTGGTGATAAAGCATCAGTGAAGAGGAGACACGTTTTTCCCATATTAACTCTTACAGAAGAGAATTTCCCTTCCTAAGGGTAGATTTCATCGCACTTCCTGTTGTCTCCTTCCGTTTGCAAGTAGGAGTCATTTGTAAGTTGGATGTTTGAAAGCAGGGGCCTGCCCTATTTACTCTTGGTGGGCGCAGGAACGGGCCCTGCTGTGAAATATTAGATCAAGAATTGTAATTACATGCACCTGTTGAACAGGGGTAGAAAATTGGGCCTTTGGTGGTGGTGGTGGGGTGGTGGTGTTACCACAACACTGTAAGCCCTCACAGTTACTCTTGGTGGGCGCAGGAATGGGCCCTGCTGTGAAATATTGGATCATCAATTGTAATTACAGGGGCAGAAAAATTGGGCCTTAGCCACTGCTGCCACAAAACTGCAACCCCTCACAGATGCTATAGTTGGAGCACAGAGAAGGAGCCCTGCTGCAAAGTATTGCATCAAAAATTGTAATTACACGCCCCTGTTAAACAGGGGCAGAAAAATTGGGCCTTGGCCACTGGTGGCGGTGCCCAGAACCAAAAATGTTCTTACAAGCTATCAGCATGAAAATTGAGGAGGAAGAGGATTGTCACTCAGCATAACAAAATAGTCACTCAGCATCAGCATAGGCAGTCTTGAAGGGATCTCACATTAAAAAAAAAATCAATCGGTTACATCAGCATCAGATGCTTGGTAGCTGGTGATCCAAGACTGATTCATTTTTATGAAGGTCAGCCGATCGACCGATTTGGTGGACAGGCGCACCCTGTGATCGGTTACAAAGCCTCCAGCAGCATTGAATGTGCGTTCCGAAAGAACGCTGGATGCAGGACAAGCCAGTAGCTCAATTGCATACTGTGCAGGTTCTGGCCAGTGATCCATCCTCAAGACCCAGTAACCCAGAGGATTTTCGGTGGGAAAGGTGTCCAAGTCTGATCTTGCTCCAGGTAATCCTGCACCATGTGAATCAGACGCTAGTGATGGTTGCTGGAACCGATCAGACCTTGGGGCTGTGGACTAGAAAATTGTCTTAACGCATCGATCAGACGGCCACCTTCTCCACCGCTCCTTCTGTGACTGACCGAAGCCTCAGCAGCATGTCCAGGAGGACCAGAAAATTGTAACCTCCCAGGCTCTGGAAACGCATTGCACAAACCTTTCTGCAAGGCCTCCCGAAGATGTTTCATCCTCTGCTCCCTCTGCGACGCCAAGATAAGGTCCGCAACCTTACCCTTGTAACATGGATCAAGGAGGGTTGCCAGCCAATAATCATCCCTCCCCTTGATACCACAAATACGAGGATCCTTCCGCAGGCTTTTCAGGATCAGGGAGGCCATGCAGCGTAGGTTTGCTGAGGCATTCGGTCTAGAGTCCTCTGGGTCACTAAGGACGACATAATCCGCAGCCACCTCCTCCCAGCCACGTACAAGTCCATGGGTTTCTTCAGACTGTAAATGATCCCTTGAAGACTGCTGCTCATGCTGAGTGCCAGGCTCCACCTCCATGCTGACACAATTATCCTCCTCCTCTTCCTGTGTGATCAGCGGGCACGCAGGAACACTGTCTGGATAAAGGGGGCCTTGAGAGCTAAGTAAGTCCTCCTCTTCCTCCCTCTGTTCTGCCTCAAGTGCCCTGTCCATTATTCCACGCAGCGTGTGCTCCAACAGGTGGACAAGAGGGACAGTGTCACTGATGCATGCACTGTCACTGCTCACCATCCTCGTGGCCTCCTCAAATGGTGACAGGACAGTGCATGCATCCCTGATCATAGCCCACTGGCGTGGGGGAAAAAACAAGCTCCCCTGACCCTGTCCTGGTGCCATAGTTGCATAGGTACTCATTGATGGCCCTCTGCTGCGTTTGCAGCCACTGCAGCCTGGCCAACGTTGAGTTCCACCTGGAGGGCATGTCACAGATTAGGCGGTTCTTGGGCAGGTTAAATTCCTTTTGGAGGTCAGCCAGCTGAGCACTGGCATTATATGACCTGCGGAAATGCACACAGACTTTCCTGGCCTGCCTCAGGACATCCTGTAAGCCCGGATACCTGCCCAAAAACCGCTGCAACACCAAGTTAACGACGTGAGCCAAACAGGGCACATGGGTCAGTTGTCCCTGTTGGAGGGCGGAGAGGAGGTTGGTGCCCTTGTCGCAAACCACCATTCCTGGCTTAAGTTGGTGTGGTGTCAACCACCTCTGAACCTGCCCCTGCAGAGCTGACAGAATCTCTGCCCCAGTGTGGCTCCTGTCCCCCAAGCACACCAGCTCAAGCACTGCATGGCATCTTTTTGCCTGTGTGCTTGCGTAGCCCCTTGAACGCCTACGGAGCACCGCTGGTTCAGAGGACAAATCAGCACAGGAAGAGGAGGGGGTGGAGGAGAGAGGTGTGGCAGAATCACCACTAGTAGAATTTTGGAGGCGTGGTGGCGGAACAACCTCCAACACTACTGCACCCTGTCCTGCATCCTTCCCAGCTGCCAGAAGAGTCACACAGTGCGCGGGAAAAGATAGGTAACATCCCTGTCCATGCCTGCTGGACCATGAGTCAGCGGTAATATGCACCTTACTGCTGACTGCCCTGTCCAGCGAGGCCAAGACATTGCCTTCCACATGCCGGAATAGAGCTGGAATCGCTTTCCATGAGGAAAAGTGGTGTTTGGGAACCTGCCACTGAGGAACCGCACATTCCACAAACTCACGGAAGGGGGAAGAGTCTACCAACTGAAAAGGCAGCAGTTGAAATGCTAGCAATTTAGCCAAGCCAGCATTCAACCGCTGGGCATGTGGATGGCTGGGAGCGAACTTCTTTCAGCGGTGCAGCAGCTGGGGCAGGGAAATTTGCCTACAATCTGACGTTAGTGTACCGATAGCAGGTTGCCCGCAAGTACTTGGCTGTGACACACCTAATTCTACACCTTCATTCCTCTCAGTGCAGGTTTCAGAGGACTGAAGGTATAGTGGGGTTGGAGATCCCAGCTGATGAGGAGCAAGGAGAGGTTCGCTTTGTTCTTTGGTGTGGGTCTTTTAGGTATGCTTGCCAATGAACTGCATGGCAGGTCGATATATGTCTGGTCAAGCATGTGGTGCCCAAGCGGATGATGTTTTGGCCATGCAAGATACGCTTGAGACATATGTTGCAAATAGCAGCGGTGGGATCTGATGCATTAGTCTCAAAAAAGGCCCACACCAAAGAACTTTTGGAATAACGTGCAGAGACAGCAGCGCCCTGCACATGCGGAGCTCTGCGGTGTGATGCAGTTGGTGTGCTGCCCTTAAGCCCTTAAGCTGGCCCCTGGAGGTCATCCTGCCTCATTGGAGATGTGCCTCCTCCTCCTCCTCTCTCCTATCAGGCACCCACGTGGAGTCAATCATCCCCTCCCTCATCACTGGAGCAAACCTGGCAGTATGCTGCAGCTGGGGGAACATGACTGCCAGATTGCTGTCCTTCTTGGGCACCCCCTCTCTCTGGGCTCACGTTACTGCCTTCCTCTAGCTGGGTACCATCATCGGAGCCTTCAAAATGCTGGGTATCCTCCTGAAGCATATACCCAACACTGTGGTCAAACAGTTCGGGGGACCCCTCAGGAGGACATGGTGGGGCTAGGGAAGGAGTGACTAATGCCATTGAGCCGAGGGAAGAGGCAGCTGCTTTGCCAGACAAAGTAGCCTGAGCCTGGGTGAGAGAGGATGAGGAGGATGAGGATGGCTTGGTCACCCACTCTACCAAGTCTTCCGCATGTTACGGCTCAACACGGCCAGCTGCCGAAAAAAAGGACAAGCGTGTCCCACGGCCACATGCTGATGAGGATGCACCGTCTCCACGACCAGCACTGTTGCCTCTAGACACAGAGCCTGCTTGCCCTCTTTTATTGGTTTGTGACTGTCTGCCTCTCCTTGTTGGCCTTCCAGACATACTAATGGCCTGCAGTGAGATGTAGCTGCACAAAGCTGGGATGTATATATATACTGATACTGCAGCTAGCAGAATCAACTGCCTGCCTGTAGTATTATTAGTATGAGAACACCAGCAATTGTCTTCAGGTAGCTTTAGGTGCACACTGTGCAGAGGACACAGTACACTAGCTGTAAATACTGCAGCTGCCTGCCTGTGGTACTAATAGGATCAGAACAACAGCAATTGTCTTCAGGTAGCTTTAGGTACACACTGTGCAGAGGACACAGTACACTAACTGTAAATACTGCAGGTGCCTGCCTGTGGTATTAATGGGATCAGAACAACAGCACTTGTCTTCAGGTAGCTTTAGGTGCACACTGTGCAGAGGACACAATACACTAACTGTAAACACTGCAGCTGCCTACCTGTGGTACTAATAGGATCAGAAGAACACCACCAATTTTCTTCAGGTAGCTTTAGGTGCACACTGTGCAGAAGACACAGTACACTAACTGTAAATACTGCAGCTGCCTGCCTGTGGTACTAATAGGATCAGAAGAACACCACCAATTGTCTTCAGGTAGCTTTAGGTGCACACTGTGCAGAGGACACAGTATACTAACTGTAAATACTGTAGCTGCCTGCCTGTGGTACTAATAGGATCAGAAGAACACCACCAATTTTCTTCAGGTAGCTTTAGGTGCACACTGTGCAGAGGACACAGTACACTAACTTTAAATACTGCAGCTGCCTGCCTGTGGTATTAATAGGATCAGAACAACAGCAATTGTCTTCAGGTAGCTTTAGGTGCACACTGTGCAGAGGACACAGTACACTAACTGTAAATACTGCAGCTGCCTGCCTGTGGTACTAATAGGATCAGAAGAATACCACCAATTTTCTTCAGGTAGCTTTAGGTGCACACTGTGCAGAGGACACAGTACACTAACTGTAAATACTGTAGCTGCCTGCCTGTGGCACTAATAGGATCAGAAGAACACCAGCAATTTTCTTCAGGTAGCTTTAGGTGCACACTGCAAAGGACACAGTACACTAATTACTGTAAAAACACCTGCCTGCCTGTCAGTAGGAAGAGAATAACAGGAACGGATCTAGCTAAACTGAATACAGTATATATATATATACAACACCTAGGATGCATATATATACACAATACACTGTAAGTGCAGCTAACTGACTCGCCTGCCTACTCTATCTAACTTAAATCAAATGACACTGTCTCTCTGTCTATCTCTCTCCGCTGCAACACACTACACAAGGCCGCCATGCAGGCGGCCTTATATAGTGTGGGGCGTGTACTAAACCCCCTGAGCCATAATTGGCCAAAGCCACGCTGGCTTTGGCCAATTACAGCTCTCTGTACAGACGGCGCTGTGATTGGCCAAGCATGCTGGTCATAGTGCATGCTTGGCCAATCATCAGCCAGCAATGCACTGCGATGCCGCAGTGAATTATGGGCCGTGACGCGCCACTCGAATTTGGTGTGAACGGCCCATAACGTTCGCAATTTGACGAACGGTCGAACAGGCGATGTTCGAGTCGAACATGGGTTCGACTCGAACTCGAAGCTCATCCCTAGTGTTGTGGAAATTTTATGAAGATTGTCACAATGTCTCCCAGTGTTAGTTCTTCCACAACCCGCTCTAAAGAGCTGACTGGGGCAGACTGATGCTGGTTGAGATCTGACAGGTAGTGGAATGTTTCCTGTTGTTGGAGAGAGGTGTTTGCAGAGTGAGGATATGTCTGCCGGTGAAAGGCCCCTGTGTGATGCACAGACGTTCGTCTGGGGGGATGTGTCCGCTCTGCAAACACATTATCGGTTTTGCGGGTGTGCGCTCGTGTCGCAGCTGTATGCCTGATCAACAAATTTGGGGTGCCATGAGCATACACCTGCAGATAATCTCTCATCAGCAGGAACGGTAGTCATTGTTTTGTATTGGTTGTTGTATAAATTCATTTTTCCTGTGTTGACATTCACATCCTGTGTTGTTACATCCTTATTTGGTCATATGCTGTGAGGTCACATCCTGTGTTGTCATATCCTTATTTGGTCATATCCTGTGTTGTCACATCGTGTGTTGTCATATCCTTATTTGGTCATATCCTGTGAGGTCACATCCTGTGTAGGAGGCAATTGGCTGTTGGAGGCAGACCTTCCAGTTTGTGGCTTCCTGTTTGTGTGTGAATAAAAGAAACAGTGAACTGCTCAGTGGGAGTGATGCTGAGATGAGGACGTAAGAATGTGGTAATGTCTGTTTACTGGGGAAAGGGGGAGACATGGGTTATTTAAAGGTGCATTATACCATTATGGTGAAAGGGCGCTTATTAGCGCAAGAGTATAGTGGGTTTATCCACGACAGGCATAAGGGCTCCTAGACTCCCTAATTATGTCTTGCGTAAATCTTCTAGGTCCCTCAAAGGGATCAGTCGGACTCTTTCCCTGAATGGTTTTTCTTCCTGAAGGCGAATCCGGTGTTGAGCACTTTTTGCACATCCCACATCAAACTCATTTTTTGAAAATATATCCTGACATAGCAGGTCGCTCAGCTGTCAGTTAATTGCCAGCTCTAATCTTTCCTTTCCGTAACTTCTCGTCTCTGGTCAAGCCCCTGACTGATATTACCAGAAAGGACGGTAACCCACAGAGTTGGTCTCCAGAATCCATTAAGGCTTTTGAGAGTCTCAAGGCTGCCTTTGTTTTGGCTCCTGTGTTGGCACATCCTGATCCTACGTTACCCTTTATCCTTGAGGTTTATGCTTCTGAGACGGGAGTTGGCGCCCTTCTGTCTCAATGTCCTACTTCTGATAGCGCTATGCATCCTTGTGGCTACTTTTCCAAGAAATTGTCACCTGCAGAATGCAATTACGAGATTGGGGACAGAGAGTTGTTAGCGATCACTTTAGCCCTTAAAGAATGGAGGCATCTCCTCGAAGGTACCACTGTGTCGGTTCCCATTCTGACTGACCATCTCACATTCTTGTGTGAGGTTAAACGCCTCTCTCCCAGAAGGGTGCGATGGGCTCTTTTCTTGTCAAGTTTCAATTACAAATTGAATTACACATTTCACACAATTACACATTTGAAAAGTCTCATTCTTACCCGGTACTAAGAATGTAAGGGCTGATGCTTTGTTGTGACAGTTTTCCTCCACTTCCAATATGGCATTGATTCCTGTTCCTGTGATTTCTCCTGATCGTATTCTGGCTACGGTTTGCACTAGTCTCATTTATCCTTTGGGTGACAAAATTCTTACCGCTCAGATCCATGCTCCTCCTGAGAAACCTTGTGACCGCTGCTTTGTCCCCGAGAGTCTCCATACTGCCGTGCTCCAGACTTACCATTCTCCCAAGGTTGCTGGCCACCCAGGGAGGAATCAACTCTTTTGGGCCATTTCCCAACAATCTATTTTGATTGATTGGATTAGTATCGGTCCTATATTCATATATTTGATTTCATGTGATGCACTATTGTATTGATATACATATACATGGATATTCATGGTTTTCTATACCACTATTGTCTATACAGATCACGTGAATCTGGGGCAAGATATTCATGTATATTTTGTGTATATCATATACACATTGATATATGTTTTCATAGTTCTTTTTTTTTTCAATATCTTTTATTGAATTTTCTTTATATCATATAAAAATTAATAACATACTTTTAATCATAAAAATTCATTTTCATCTAAGGCTAGTTACCAGAATCTCTGGACCCAACCCCCCCCCCCGTTCTGGATCTAGATCCTAGATAACTATCACCCACTATATACCTACCCTTTACCCTCTCTCCTGGTCAAGCTCCAATTTATTTCTGCAAACCTCATTGTATATGCTTAAATTTATGCCATTCCTTCCATTTTTCCTCAAATCCTGCCCATCCTTCTTCCCCACTAAATCTCAGATATTCTATGTTATAAATAACATCTACTCTATTATACCAGCTCCTCATTGTAGGGCTCTCTGGATACTGCCAATGCCTCGGGATTAGGCTTTTAGCTGCGTTCAACAGTGAGGGAACCAGGGTTCTCATATATTGATTGACTTGAGTTTTCGTCAAGTGGAATAAACACTCCCATGTATCTTCTTGGACCACCACTTTTGTACTATCTTTTGTTATCTGTATTATTTCTCTACAATATTGTCTAATTTTTGGACAAGTCCACCAAATATGAGACATGGTTCCCAGTCCTCCACACCCCCTCCAGCAACACTGCGGGGTCTCCCTTTGGTACTTATGGACCCCATCTGGGGTTATATACCACCGTGCTAAGCTTTTAAATTTCATTTCTATCATATTACTGTCCTGTGATGTTACAAATACTAAACTCAAAATTTTCCTCATCTCCGTCTCATTCACCTGTTTCCCCAATTCCGTCTTCCATTTACCGATGTATGGCGGTTTCCCATCCCACCTTTTCCATCAAAGTTTTATATATTATCGATATCCCCATCCTTTTTGCCGTGGCCATACAGAGTTTCTCCATCGGGAGCAAATTATCTGCTGACCGCACTGGTTGAGGAAGGGATTCAAAGAAATGTTTCAGATGGAAATACTGCCATTCATCTATTACCATCAAGTCATTTTTTTGTTTTAACTCTTGAAATGTGCAAAACCTACCCTTCACCATTATATCCTTTAATTGTGCATTCTGCTTTTTAATCCAGTTTCCAAACAAACTGCTTTTCCCCAGTGGAAAATACTCAGTGTCCTTAAGTGAAATACATGGGGAATTATATCTCCATTTTTCTTTTTTGTGTATAATATCCCAAATTTCTAGTGCTTTCAGTGTCATCTTATGTGTTTTCTCTCCTATATTCCTTAAATGTGCAGGAACCCAAATTATTTTTCTCAAAGCTATCTTACTAATTGTATTTTCCAATTCCATCCATATTTTATCTGTGTTATTTTTTGCCCAGTCTATAACCCGGGAAAGGAGAACTGCTTTATGGTAGTTCTTTAAATCTGGTACCCCCAGACCCCCCTGTCTTCTGTCTCTAGTTAATACTTGTAGGCTTATTCGTGGCTTTTTCCCTCTCCAGATGAACCTGAGGAGTATCGTGTTCAATGTTTTAAAATACACTTGTGGTAGGGGGATCGGCAGCATCTGATATTGGTACATAATCTTCGGTAGGAGGCTCATTTTAAATATGTTAATTCTCCCCAACCATGACACATGTCTTGATGCTATTTTACTCAAGTCACATTTAATTTAATTCAGCAAAGACAGGAAGTTTAATTGATAAAGAGTGTCCAGGGACGTAGTGATCTTAACCCCTAAATATTTTAATTATTTTTCTCTCCAGATAAATGGAAACTCCTCTTGATAGATATATACCTCCTGTGATTGATATTTAAGATCTCGGATTTAACCGGAGTTATTTTAAAATTCGATATTTTTTAATCTTTTCATCAAATTGGGAAGAGTTAATCTGGGTAGGGTTACAAAGAACAAAATATCATCGGCATATGCGGCCAACTTATGTTCCTCTTCTCCTGACATAATCTCCCTAATGTTTACACCCTGTCGTATTTTCGCCAACAGCGGTTCAAGTGACAGTACAAACAGTAGGGGGGACAGGGGGCACCCCTGTCTAGTACCATTGTACATTTCAAAGGGTCCTGAGACAGAGCCATTTACTTTCACCCTTACTTATAAAGCGCTTTGATCCACTGCATGTATCTGGTCCCCATCCCCATCTCCACCAGGGTATCTTGCATGAACCCCCAGTCTACCCTGTCAAATGCTTTTTCAGCGTCTATTGACAGGAGTAGACCAGGGGGTCCCAGACTCTATTATTTTATGTACCACCAGAAGTGTTATAATTCCGTTGTCCCAGCATTCTTTTCCAGGGACAAACCCTGCCTGGTCAGTGTGTACTAACTCGTTCATTATCGGTTTCAGCCTACCTGCCATTACCTTCGCAAACAACTTGTGTCGACATTCGCGAACACTGTCGACATTCAACAGTGAGATAGGCCTATAACTAGAACAGAGTGAGGCATCTTTTCCCTATTTTGTTATTATAGTTATAACCGCCTCAAATGCCTCCTTCCTTATTGCCCACTTTGCTTCTATCCCATTTATATATAAACACAGTTTAGGAACCAAAATATCCTTAAACTGTCTATAATACAGCGTCGTCAGACCATCCGGGCCTGGGCTCTTACCTAAGGGAGTCTCTTTTAATATTTTCATAACCTCTTCCTCTGTTACATGTTCTTCCAGCCCTCTCATTAGATCTTCTGAGATTTAGTTAAGTCTAAGTCCTCTAGAAAATCCCTCATTTTAACCTTCCTTTTTTTTTTTTGCTCAGGTGTTTTGTACTTATTATTGGAATATAATTTTGCATAGTATTCCTGGAATGTTCTTGCTATGTCTGATGTGTTGTGAACCATTGTTCCTGTACTATCTTGTATTTTTTCTATGTAATTTAATGCTATTTTCTTTTTTAACATTCGGGCCAGGGACTTCCCAATTTTATTTCCCCAGAGATACCTTTCCTTTTTATTCTTATTATAGGCTGACCGTGTATCCTGCTAGACTAAATCTTTCAGTTCCTCCTTTTTACAAATAAGTGTCGCTATAATCTCTGCATTTCCTGTTTTTTTATGTTGCATTTCTAGTTCAGAGATGTCTTTTATCAAAGTATTCCTTCTCTTTATTTCAGCCTTTTTTCGGTCTACTCCTAATTGAATCAGTATACCTCTGACATAGGCCTTATGAGCTTCCCACAATGTAGCTTCTGTTATTTCTTCTGTGTCATTAATTTTAAAGTATCACTCCTGCCTGATCCTCTCTTTCACCTCTTTACCCTGTAGTAACTCTTCATTTAATCTCCAGGCAGGTAGTCTATTTACATTCTCCTCGATCTTAATTCCCATCATTACAGAGGCATGATCAGAAAATGTAGCAATTTCAATATTCGTATTGATAACTGTCTCGAGCAATCTGTGATCAACCAATAAAAAAATCTATTCTTGAGTATGTCCTGTGTACAGAGGAGTGGAATGTGTAATCTCGACATTTCGCATTTTGCGTTCGCCACACGTCTATCAACTGATTCTGTTGTAGTCTTTTTTAAAACTTTCCTCTGTACATTCCCAGTCCTCTGTACACTTGACGTACTGTTGAACCCTGGTATCATACAAAAATTAAAATCTCCGCCCAAGATAGTACATCCTTTCTTAAAGTCCATAAATTTTTTTATAACATTTATTGTGTATTTTATCGGATTATTATTTGGGCAATAGATATTTGCCAGGGAGTACTCCACCTTATTGATTCTACCCTTCAAGAATAGAAATCACCCTTCTGAGTCCGTAATTCCCTCATGCAAGGTGAACCTTACCTCTCTGGCAAATCCTATAGCTATTCCTTTAGCTCTTTTTGTTGCGGAATCCCTATAGTACCAGGCTGGATAATCTCTTGATATTATTTTCAGGTTAGAATCCTGTGATATATGTGTCTCCTGTAATAGAACTACATCTGCTTTATAGAGTTTGATCTCTCTTATTATATTGTTTCTTTTTATAGGAGTATTTAAACCATGTACATTGTATGTCATGGAGTTAAGAGTGGTCATCTCTGCGCGCCGTGATTCCGGACATCTCTACCCATCTCCCTCCATCGCATCTCTCCCTTCCATCTCCAGGAGCACCGCGAGCAGAGTCCTCCACTCCTCTTCTCCTTATCTTGATCCTTTCCAGAGCAGTACCACTGAAAACCCCACCTCTTGTCCCACCTCCCTTCTACCCTCTATCCCCCTCCTTCTCCCCATCTCCCCTCTCCCCCCTCTTCCTCCCCATCTCCGTTTGAGGGGTAATTGGCCTCCCCATGACCCATGGATCCAAGGCCCTCCATCTCCTCCTGGCCCTTCGGTTCCCCCCAAAGGTTGAACTCTGCTTGTGGTCCCCTGTCAGACCTACTACCCCCCTAAATAGGGGTGACCCTTACCCGTCCCTCCTCCCCGAACATTTTACTCCATCTCTTATCTCTCACTCTCCCCCCCAGTCCGTTCCCCAGCCCCCCAGTTCTTTGTTTCTCAGTTTTTCTACTTCGGTGCGGCCAGTTTCTTTTTTGTAATCTGCCGCCATCTCTGTTCCTCCATAGGCGGGGTATTGTTTTGTGCTTCCCACCAGCCTGGGATTTCGACTAGTGGTATGTCCAGCCTGTTACAAAAGATGGCTGTATCTTCTGGATATCTAAGAGTTGCTGATCGGCCTACTTTTCTCCCGGTTAGGCAGGCTGGGAAGCCCCAGGATACTGTATATTATTTAACTTCAGATGCTCCCTGGCCAGAAGAAGTATTCTTCTTCTGGCCAGGGTCTTGGCTGCTAGATCTGGAAATATCTGCAGAGTGGACTCTTCATATTTGATTGGCTGTTTATTTTTAAGCTCACCCAGATCTGCTCTTTATCCTGAAAATAATGAAATCTTGCTATTGTGTCTCTCTGTATTTCTGCTGCCAGTGCAGCTGGCTTTCTTACCCGGTGGACCCTTTCAAACTTTATTTTGTCAGTCTCTGTTAGGCCTAACATGTGCCCAAATATTTATCCATTTTTGCTTGAAAATCTTCCCCCTGTATATCTGGAACTCCCCTTATTCTAAGGTTTTTCCATGTCTTCCAGCCGGTACAGTGTGTATCTATGGTCTTTCTGTAATCCTGCCATTTGGTCTTTTAACTCATTTATTGCCACTGCTTGCAAGTCCAATTGCTCTTCTGTTCCCTCTACCCTTCTTAGCATGTGGTTTAGGTCATCATGGAGAGTGGCCATTTCTTCTTTAATGGACGATTCCAATTTGGCAAACGTCTCTGCCATTTCTCCTTTAGGTTGGCAGTTTTTTTGTCTAGGTTCAATTACCAAATTTTCCTCTGTGTCGGCACTTATGCTTGTTGATATGTCTGTTGTGTCTGAGTCCTTGGGTTGTTTTCTCTTACCATTTTTTGTGCTCCCTCTGGAAGCTTACTCTTGGCCCCTGTCTGTTTCCCCAGGCTCTCTGTCCCACCATTCTGTGTAATGTTTTTTTTTTTATGGAGCCTGGGCTCTCACTCACTTTGGGGGGGTTCGCACTTTCCCCCTCATCCTGTTTTCTCTAATTAAATACAGGTCTGGTGTAGCAATTCTCAGAGGTATCAATTGTTCCCCTTTTCTCGTCAGTAATGCCGGACATAAAGAGGCCCAATGGCGTCGGGGGTGGGTGGCTAGTTTGATTAGTGTGTGACCCTGTCTACAATCCAGGGTTCCCCACTGGTTAATGCAGGTTGTTCTCAAAGTCAGTTCAGTGGTTCATCAGTGTATCATAAAAACTTGAAAGTGCACTTGGAAGTGCGGTCGCTGTAAATCTGAGGGGAAGATCTGAAATGAGGGGAAGCTCTGTTGATTTTATCATCCAATCACGTACAAGCAAAAATGCTGTTTTTTATTTTCCTTGCATGTCCCCCTCAGATCTACATGCAGTGCACTTGTAGTGCAAAGTGGATTTTCCTTTAGTAGATAACCCCCTCTGTGTTTTCCTGTTTTTTCCTGTTGTCCTCTCTTGCACACCAGGTTTCCATTTTAGCTTGATTATATATAGGAGGAGCTATGGGGAGTGTTTGCTTCCCCAATTGGTTCAACATCATTATATATATTTATAGTCAGACTACAGACATCAGCTATGACTAAGCATCTACCATGATGTGAAACGCATTAGCTATTCTTCTGTACCTACCTCAGCCATGATGTGACAGCTTTGCCGCAATAAAGATGTATATTCGGAGTGCGGCCGCTCAGCTATCTTCCTTGATTGTCTACACATTTGCAGAGTCTGCACCTGAAGGTTTGAGTGGGGTGGGTGTTTGTTTGGGATACCATGCCTGGAGTGGCATCAATCCTTACAATGGAGAAAGGCATTGGACCCACCTGTCCATGGATTTCATTGCAGAGTTACCCAACTCTCAGGGCAACACAGTTATCCTTATGGTGGTTGACCGGTTCTCGAAATTGTCTCATTGTATTCCACTTAAGAAGTTGCCCACATCTAAGGGACTGGCTTCCATTTTTGCTTGGTAGATCTTTCACTTACATGGGCTACCCAAGGTGATTGTCACAGACAGGGGTAGTCAATTTGTGTCCCGGTTCTGGCGGGCCTTTTGTGCAGTTGGGAATTCAGCTTTCTTTCTCTTCTGCGTATCACCCGCAGTCTAATGGGGCCGCAAAATGAGCCAACCAGTCCTTGGAGCAGTTTCTACATTGCTATATTTCTGACCATCATAACAACTGGTCAGACCTCTTACCTTGGGCAGAGTTTGCTCACAATAGTGCCATGAATTTTGCTTCCCGATTGTCCCCATTTATGGCGAACTATGATTTCCAACCATCCATGTTGCCTGACTCATTTGTTCCTCAGAGCATTCCTGCATCAGAGGAGCAATTCCGTGGTCTTCGTTCCACTTGGGTACAAGTCCAGGAGTCCTTGCGACATGCCAATGATAGGTACAGACTCCATGCTGACCGCAGACGCCTGCCTGCGCCTTCCTACCACCTTGGGAACAGGGTCTGGCTGTCATCTTGCAAGCTCCGACTCCATGTTCCCTCACTGAAGTTGGCAACTCGGTTTATTGGGCCTTTCTGTATTCTCCGCAGGATTAACCCAGTGGTTTATGCTTTAGACCTTCCTTCGAATATACGTATCTCAAATGTATTCCATACCTCCCTATTAAAACCTTTGGTCTGCAACCGCTTCACCACCTCTGTGCCATATCCACACCCAGTACAGGTTGAGAGCCATAAGGAGTATGAAGTACAGTCCATTGTTGACTCCCGTAGGTTTCGTGGGCCCACATAGTACCTGGTTCATTGGAAAGGGTACGGTCCGGAGGAATGCTCTTGGGTCTCATTCTCGGACATACATGCCCCTGTCCTCCTCCGTGGTTTCCGTAGATGTTTTCCCCCCAAACCTGGAGGTCCACTGAGGGGGAGGGGTCATTGAGGAGGGGGTACTGTCAGGGCTTGGCTCAGCCCTTCCTTCTCAGAGCAGGCCGCTCAGCAGTTGGTTATTTGCCAGATCTAATCTTTTCACAGTGATTCACCTGGTGATGATATCCTGCTCGTCAGTCCTGCTGGTTACTTAAGCTGTTCAGTCCAGATCCTCTTTGCCTTCGCCTTGGTCAACATATCAAGAGACTCTCTCCTGTGTGCCTTTTAAAACTTGCTTGGCTGACATCCCTTCGGGTTCCTGATCCTGGTTTCTGTTCTACTATGCTGATTCTCCAGCTTCCTGACGTCCTGGCTTGTCTGACTATCCGTTCTGGTTACCGAACGCTGGCCATGTTTTGACGTTTGCTCTGTTTACCTTTTACCTTTATTATTATTATTATTATTATTATTAAACAGTGTGATTTTACTGTACTTCTGTCTCAGTCTGATTCATGATTCCTGACACCATCTCAGGAACTGGGCTTTGACTCTTTCTTTCCACTCAGGTGTGAGTGGGGTGTTTTGTGGGAAAAACTGTTCTATGGAGATTCTGTCCTTCTATTCCTTCCCCAAATCATATGGTGAGACTGGGGTGGCTGGATTCACTTGTCCTAACAGCATTCGGGCCCGCAGTTTCAACGGCGAAGCCATAACATTCCGGACGCTGGCAGGGATCTTCCAGAGACTCCGTTGCAGAGCCCTAGTTGATATCACTTCTGGGATTACCTCCACTCCCGTCTTCTCCCTGGCAGTCAACTTCTAGGACAACAAAGGGGCCCAGTTGTTCCCAATTTAGCTTGACTGAAGCTTGTAGATACGCCACCTCTACAGGTTGTAGTACTTTCTCGCATCGGTCTAAACGCCATATTTTTCCCACTCCTTCAGCTGGGGATTTCTGTTCTTGGACTAGGCGCTAGTATGCTTGTCTCAGCATGGGGTGTATACCCCTGGTTGAAGTATCAAGTTCCGAGACAAGAGGCGTAAGCAGTCTTCTAACAAGGTTGGTATTGGTTCCTATGATCAGGGAACTATTGTTGGCTCCTGGGGGCGAGGACATACCACAGCTAGTGTGTCGAACTCCTCTGTTTTTCCAGCCACAGAGGGTCAAAGGGTAACTTGACTGGTAGGTAGCCATCGTAGGGGAAATTCTGGGTCCCAATTGTCCATATTTCTAATTCCTCTAACTTCTGCAGGGGCAAGTGTTTGAGATATTTGTTGTAGAAGTCTCAATACAGAAGGGTCACTTGTGCCTCGGTGTCCAGAAGGGCCTTCGTTCCACTTGAATGGGTATGACAGGAAACCGTCCCACTAGCTCGACAGGGAATTTGTGAGGAGTAGTGTGGTTAGTCTATATTCGTGCCCCCTTCTTGATGGGCTTTGGGTTTTGTTTGCCTCTCAGTTGAGCTCCAGAGGGCTGGTATGCACCGACTCTCCGTGAATGGGCGCTTGAGGTTGATGGAAGCGGATTGTCTGGTCACTCAGAAACAGCCATGAGGGCCCTCTGCAACAATTTAGGCTTCCGTTGTGACTTCCTTGCGTCTTTGGCATTTGAGTTAACTGCTGTAGGTGGGCACCTAAGTATAAACAGAAAAGTCAGTGGTACTACCCATACAGCAAAAAATTGTAAAATGCAATCAGCGCAAAAATAAACGACGCCCCTTTTAGAAAATGCAAGCTGAAGACTTAAGATTTTTCACAAAAAAAAGGGAAATATAAATAGTAGGAAGTGCAGTGCAATAAACAATATAATCCCAAAACAACATATACTAATATCATAAAGTCCAGTAAAAGTCCTTATTAAAGCTGTAGGACTACAAGTCTCAGAAGATTCAAAGAAAGGCTCCACCGGTGAAAATCAGACAGCAGTAAGTAAATAGTGACAGTCCCTCCACCTCTGGTAGTATATCTACGCTCACCTCAATGCATGGACTCCTGAACTAACAAGCAGTCAATGCAGGCAGATCCCACACAACAAGGTAGGCAGCTGGTATGATTCAACAGAAACAAATTCTACAGAGTGCTCACATCAATGAGGGTATCCGAATATGTATAGGAGAAAAGGGAAGGATCTAAGTGCTCACTGTACAGTAATTTGCAGTTTAAATGTATTAAAAACCCAAACATGGGCTACTCACATGTTACAAATGAAAGACAGGCTCTTCGTACAGAACTGAACTGTGAACGTGAACTGTGTACACATATGGTATGGATGGTGGGCATAGATATACTACCAGAGGTGGAGGGACTGTCACTATTTGCTTACTGCTGTTTGATTTTCACCGGTGGAGCCTTTCTTTGAATCTTCTGAGACTTGTAGTCCTACAGCTTTAATAAGGACTTTTACTGGACTTTATGATATTAGTATATATTGTTTCGGGATTATATTGTTTTTTTGTGCTGCACTTTGTACTATTTTTATTTCTACTACCCATACACCACATAGATAGCAGAGCTCCCAGGTGCTCGATCCACAGTCGCTGGCTGAGTAGAGTAATGTAGAAAAAATGATCCGCACTCCGGTTGTTGCTCTTAAAATTTCTTCATTTTATTGAATAGCCACAGTGAACAAACGCTGATTAAATCAGTTGACGCGTTTCAGCCTATAAGGCCTTAGTCATAAACCTATTTGGCTCCTTCATCAGGGCCCCCTGAGGTTTCCTGCCGATTCCTCGGAACCGGCTGACATACTCTAGCGGACTTGTGCAGTTGCGCCAGTAATGACCCACTCCTCCGCAGTTAAGACAGACCTCTTAGATAGGCTTCTCTGCAGGAACGACTGTAGCGTTCGATGTCTGCTTGGGATTGCAGACATTCTCGTTAGCTGAAGGGGTGATCCTGGCTGCTATCATCTCCATCATTTGTGATACCTGGGTTTTCAAGAGCTCTATCTCTGGGTAATCACTAGTTGCACTAATCACTCTGACTTCAGCGACAGGTTTTGGTTTCAGGTTTCTCTTTTTTTTACTCTCCAACATAGCTTCTTCTCGCACTGTTCGGATTAATTCAGGGTACTTCAAAATTCCACCATCTCTTTGAGTTTTCAATTGGATCATAATAGGATGTAAGGGCTGAGCCCCCCTTAAAACCTGTTGTGCCCAGACCCTGTCAACTGACCTGGGATCTATACCTTTCTTTAGCAGTATCTGGTCATTATCTTGTCAAGACGTCTCGTATATTCAGATAGTTTCTCTCCCTCATCTTAATAGGTATGCTCAAACTGGTACATGAGGTCAGGGGCCATTTCTGTTCTCCCAAACACATCTTGCAAGATATCTAAGTAGTCGTGAGCAGTACAGTCCAGTTTGCTAAGTTTCAGGTTGTGAAATGCTTCTGAGGCTGGCCCCCTCAAACTCTTTGTGATTCTCTGCTTTTTCTGGGCCTCAGGGATGTCCCACTCATCTAAGACTTGCATGACTTGCTTGCAGCCATTCCTCAAAACTCTTTCACTGACAGGAACTGGCTGTTTTCCAAAAAAGGTTTCCAGCTTTTGGTATTCGGACCCAGTGTATATTGGACTACTCTTCTGACATTTTGCCACAAACTCTTCCAAGGCGGCAATGACTTCCGGCTCTATCATGGCTACAGGCGCCGGTAAGGTAGCTTCTTCCGATGAGGCTGCTTGGCTTGAACTTTCTGGGCTCACATTGACAGGATCCATCTTGATGGTTTCAAAGGTGTTGTCTTGGTGGTTTGCTAGCAGAACAGGATATCCTGGATGAGTTTCCCTACGTCTAGCGCCACCCTCGAAGGAGCCACTGGTTACATTTTGGTTTCTTTGTTCTACGCCTGAACTTCAAGAACAACCTTAGCCCCCTGGTACACCTGGTTGAAAAAAATTACTGCAAGCACAATTTTCAACACAAGTGAGAAATATCTTTCGCCTGGGTGTGGGATATGGCAATAAATACACACACACACACCTGTTTAGTGGTAAATACGCTTAAGCTATTTATTGACTATTACAGCGTAAGTAGCAGTTAAACTGTATTGAACACACTCAGCAGGCAGGTTAGCAATAAACAATGCATATTAACTGTTACAAGGGAACTTATAAATCCACACTAGGTTTTGAGTGCACTCAAATGAATAGTCAGATGTATAGTACCCCTTTAAACTGGCCAGCAGATAGAGCTTCAATGTAGTTACAACTAGGGGCAGTCCTTAGTCCTAAGTTTCGTTGGAGTCGTTGGCGCACATTGCGGCCATCAGTAAGGCCTGAAGACAGTATTAGCGCTATGGTGTCACTGGTTAACTAGCTCCTAGTGAATTTATTCCCTAGCAGTGGTAGCAAGTATTGTCACAAGGCCCGCTCACCAGTCCTGGTAACACTGACTTAGTTGCCCCTCCAATCAGGCGTCAACTCGCTTAGGTTGCTTAGGGTGACTCTGGCAGGCAGCACAGCAAAGACAGCATCCCGGGAGTGGCTCCGTCTCTCCACGATCCGGTCCCAGAACTTCTTCCCCACATTGTAGTAGCTTCCAATGTCACCTTGTCCTCTCTCCACACTGGCCCTAATAACTTGCTGCAGACTTAGGAGATTCCCCAAATGGCTGTGGATTTCTTCCAACTCAGGCTCTCTTTCTCAATGTCTCTGCACTGTCATGTCAGAGCCTTTTCTTTTCCTGGGCTCCTAGACTTTCTCTCTTCCTCTGATATCACCTCAGCCTCTCCAGCTCTTCCTGAAACTCCCCTTTTTCCCGGTGTCCTCTCTGTCTGTCTGAGTTTTCTGGAAGGACAAGTCAGCATCTCCCTATCTCCATCTTGTGGCCAAAAGGAGAAATTGCATGACAATAGTCTTTCATTGGTCCATGACAACATGCCTGCTACATATGCAGTTCAGTTTTGGGCACCAGTTCTCAAAAAGGATATTGGGAAACTGGAGAAAGTGCAGAGAAGGGCAACCAAACTGATAAGAGGCATGGAGGAGCTCAGCTATGAGGAAAGATTAGAGGAACTGAACTGAATTAGAGGAGAATAAGGGGGGATATGATCAACATGTTCAAATATATAAGGGGTCCATATAGTGAACTTGGTGCTGTGTTATTCTCTTTACAGTCAACCCAGACGTCTCTTTACGTCTAGAGGAAAAGAGATTTCATCTCCAAATACGCAAAGGTTTCTTCACAGTAAGAGCTGTGAAAATGTGGAATAGACTGGTTCTGGCCAGCTCAGTAGATTGCTTTAAGAAAGGCCTTGATACTTTTTTAAATGTACATAATATAACTGGGTACTAACATTTATAGGTAAAGTTAATCCAGGGAAAATCCGATTTCCTCTTGGGGGATCAGGAAGGAATTTTTTCCCCTGCTGTAGCATATTGGAGCATGCTTTGCTGGGGTTTTTTGCCTTCCTCTGGATCAACTGAGGGTATGAAATTGGTTATATTGGATTGTACGATATTTTTTATTCTATTTATTTATTGTTTTTAAGGTTGAACTGGATGGACTTGTGTCTTTTTTCAACCTGACTAACTATGTAACTATGTAACATAAGGAACCATACACACCTGGCATAAGTAAAGAAAAAATACCTAGAAAATTGTCCAGATAACATTAGAAATGTGTTCCTTTCATTACCAGAAAGAAATCTTTAAACATTTGTTAATTGAGATTACACTAACTCCCAGTTCACTTACCAGCCAGCCTGCAACAAACTGAACTGACCTTATCTAACAGCTCACGTTCAAATAGTTTGCACATATTTGCAAATACAGTTGTGTTCAAAATAATAGCAGTCCAACATAACTAACCAGATCAATCATTGTTTTTGGTATAAATTATATTTCTACATGGCAAATAATTTACTAGTATGTGTAGAAGCGTAACAGAAAACCAACAGTCATGACATGCATGCTGCTGATTCTGTGTATTTGAATCATTCATTGAAAGGGGTGTGTTCAAACTAATAGCAGTGTGGATTTCAATTAGTGAGATCATTCAGTCTGTGAAAAAACAGATGGCCCTAATTTAAGGATGAAGGCAGCAAATGTTGTACATGCTGGGCATAGTGCATTTCTCTCTGAAAATCGGAGTAAAATGGGCCATGCCAGACATTGTTCAGAAGAACAGCGTACTTTGATTAAAAAGTTGATTGGAGGGGAAAACATATAAAGAAGTGAAGAAACTGATAGGCTGCTCAGCTAAAATGATCTCAAATGCTTTAAAATTGCAACCAAAATGTGGAAGATGTGGAAGAAAATGGAAAACTACCATTCGAATAGATTGAAGAATAGCGAAAATGGCAAAGACTCAGCCAATGATCAGCACCAGGGTGATCAAAGAAGTTCTAAAGTTACCTGTGAATACTGTAACAATTAGAAGACGCCTATGTAAAGCCAAGCTATCGGCAAGAAGCCCCCGCAAAGTCCCATTGTTTAAAAAATGACGTGCTGAAGAGGTCACAATTTGCCAAACAAAACATTGACTGGCCTAAAGAGAAATGCCGCAACATTTTGTGGACTGATGAAAGCAAGATTGTTCTTTTTGGGTCTAGGGGCCGCAGACAGTTTCTCAGATGACCCCCAAACACTGAATTCAAGCATCATGGTATTGGGATGTTTCTCATACTATGGTGTTGGGCCTATTTATCACATACCAGGGATCATGGATCAGTTTGAATACATCAAAATACTTGAAGAGGGGGGCGTGGCCTGATGAGGAATGGAGTAGGACGCATGAGAGAAGAGCTCTGTCCATTAATCCTTTTAACCCGTTAATCCTATCTCCCCAAGACATCCTGATAGATCCCAGTCAGTGAGGACAAGATCGGGCATGAACCCCAGCATGTCTCCGCCAAAGTCCCAGAGCGCCGTCCTCGCTAAACTAGATCAATACCGCTGACTAGAAAAGGACAGTGGTGGAGAAGATGGCGGCACCACGTGTGCCGAAGAGAGCACTACAGGAAGAGATACAGAAAAGCTCCTGGAGGCAATTACCTTCTGCTGCACCTCATTAACGGCTCAAATCGAGGAGGTTAAAGTTGACATCTCCCTCATCTGGCAAGATTCTCAGAAACTTAGAGAGAGAGTCACGTCGGCTGAAACCCGAATTGGAGATGTGTAGGACGCCATCCCTCCGCTTCAAACAGGTGCCGATCGCATGCAATTACAAATTTCCCAGCTTATACAAAAACAAGATGATATGGAAAATAGACTTAGGAGATGTAATCTCCTATTCATCGGCTTGCCTGAGGGAGCGGAGGGAAAAGATCCAACTACTTTTCTGGAACGGCTCCTCATTACCACCTATGGCCATGAATCCTTCTCCCCGACATTTGCGGTGGAGAGAGCTCAGCGTATGCCGGCTAGGGCTCCTCCGCAGGGGGCTCCCCCCATACGTTCATTACCAAGTTCTTGAACTTTAGGGACTGAGGTGGGCCAGGGAGAAGGGCAACATCGAGCTTGGGAACTCCAGAGTCGCAATCTTTCTGGACTTCTCCGCTGATGTACAGCGTCGCCGCCAAAGCTTTGCAGAAGCAAAGAGAAAGCTCAGGATCAAGCACCTCAAATATTCCATGCTTTTCCCGGCCTGCTTCAGAGTGGAGAGAGATGGCCGGGTATTTTTCTTTGAAGATTCGGAGGAAGTTCTAGCCTGGCTAGAACGCCCTGACTCCTCCAGAAGAGAAGCTGAATAACTGTGCAATACCCTGTGACGGCTAGATAGCACTCCCCACGACTCACATGCCTTCTTACTGTGGCACTCGTCCTTCAGGAGCTCGAGGACTTGGTATGTTCATATATATATATATATATATATATATATATATATATATATATATATATATATTTATTTTTTTTTTTTCTATTCTCCCTCTCCTTGCTAAAATTCTTCTACCTTGTTCCTGACCCCTGGAGAGACCCTGTCATTCCTTGGATATCTCCCCTCTTGTATACTCCTCCCTGGTGATCTGGAGCCCACGTTGATACCTACCAGCTCTCTACAGCTACTGAGTTCCTTACGCACTGAACTGTTGGGGACATGAACATGAAACACGCTCTGTCCTACACCTTACCTGTTTCGCGCAGCGAATTCCCCCCCCAGCAGCCAGGAAAAGCATTGTCTCTGCCGGACCCAGGAGTAACTTTACCCGCATTTATTCCACGCCACATCTGCGGTTTGCAGTGCAACGGTGGTTGACC
The DNA here is from genome assembly GCF_042186555.1 of Aquarana catesbeiana. Taxonomy (NCBI): domain Eukaryota; kingdom Metazoa; phylum Chordata; class Amphibia; order Anura; family Ranidae; genus Aquarana; species Aquarana catesbeiana. The sequence continues at coordinate 536,739,735 of NC_133324.1, read as the reverse complement.
ATATGCTTTTGGCCCATGAACCTTCCGGGTCCCTGGGGTATACCTACTAATGCAGCTTTATTACCCAAGGACATGCTATGACTCCTTTCTGGTTGCTATCTCATGTTTTGTTTTGGGTTACACCCGCATCAGTTGGGGGAGATGCAGGGTAGGGTGGGGGGAGGGTTTGGTTAATGTTTTTATGTTAACAGGCAATACTAATGGTTTTATGGTGAATTTACTAATACTGAGACATGACAATACTACCATATATATGCAATATGTTTCATTACATCCACAACTAGATTATGGCAGATATGGTGTATCAGATAGTTTGTACTGGAGATGGATGGGGAGGATTAACCCTGATGTATCATTTATATTTCCCCCGGTTGGATGGCCACGCTAAAACTACTTACCTGGAATGTCTGTGGTCTAGGCGATAGGGTGAAATCTGTGGTGTTTGCATTTCTAAAAAAACAGAGAGCAGATGTAGTGGTGCTGGTCGAGACGCATGTAGATGGCCGGCTCCAGATGGCTAGGATCCCGTGGATAGGATGGGAGTATCATTCGACCCATTCGTCCCAGGCTCGCGGAGTCTCGATTCTGATTGCCAAATCAGTGCATTTTGAACTCTGTGATGTACATTATGATTCGCAGGGCCATTATAAATTCCTTTCCATAAAGATATATGGGGAGCCTTTTCTGATATTGGCATTTTATGTGCCCCCCCATTTAGCTCTGCTATTATTTCTGAAGGGTTGATGTTCATGACTCGATATCCCTCAACACAGGCGGTCTGGTTGGGGGATTTTAATGCTACCTTGAACCCCGCCTTGACAGACCCCAACGAGTGCTGCCATGCAGTCCAGTCCTGTCACATTCCAGGTTCTCCAGACTTATCTCTACTTTTAACCTTATTGATACTTGGCGCCACAAATTTCCCCTTACCAGAGCCTACTCATGTTTCTCGACCTCCCACAATACTATGTCCCGTATCGATCTTATACTTATAACAGCTGCCCTTGCTCCAAGACTGATAACAGCAGAATTCTACCCCAGACTACTGTCTGATCACAGCCCCTACTGGGTTACCCTCTCCATTCCAATAGACAAACCTCCACCCCTATGGCGGCTGAATCCTTTTTGGCTTTCCCTATTATCGGAAGATGACGAGCTCATACACTCTTGGACTAACTTTTTTACAGAAAATGCAGGTTCTGCCTCCCCTGACATGGTATGGGAATCCTTTAAATTACATGCCCGCATGATCTTGACCTCCCGAATCAATAGGTTCAAAGCTGACTCTATTGCTGTCCTAGATGGACCACTAAGTGACCTATCAACCTCTGAGCAGCTATATGTAGCTGACCCGTCCTCTGCGAGAGCTGACCACCTTCGGTTGCAGAACAGAGTGATAGATCAGCTCCAATACGAGGCAGCGAGGCGCAAATTATTCTTTGCCAAGCAGAAGCTATTTGAACATGGAGAAAAAGCAGGCAAACTATTAGCCTGTCTAGTTCATAGTAAAGACAAACCCCCGACTGTTATTTCGCTTACAGGACCTGACGGAGGTAAGATCACGGACCCACAGGCGGTTACCAACCGGTTTAGAGACTTCTTCTCACAACTGTACACCTCCCACTCTTTATCTGACCTCAGTCGGGGGGGCGTGTCTGGACGAGCAGCTGAGAGGACGTGTGGAAGTTGAGCTCCGTTTAGAGCACAGAAATCCACAGCCATCCTAGCTCATCTCAAGCTTTTATCGATTTATTTTAACTCCAACAGCGACTGGCCTCCTAAGGCTGCTACCCCCACGAGATATTTATTGCACTACGGCCTGTGGTGGTTGGCCTGCAGTCGGACCTGAGCCCTGAGCCCTGTGCTTCTGCCGCCATCTTGGGGCCTGTTGTGTGGCCGAGGCCTGCCGCTCTCCTCTCCCGCGGACCGGAGCATAGGAGAGGCTTTCTCCCCTGGTCGGATCGTCATCGGGGGACACGGAGGGTGTATGTGACGGCTCAGTGCTGCCTGGGGACCCCTTCTTCTGCCGCCGGCCTCCCTCATCCAGACGCCATCTTGCGGCCTGCCGGTCCGGCCTACACAATACAGGGACACAGTGAGTAGCACACCATCTGCCTATTCCTTCCCCTGCCGGCTCCATTAAGTGCACCTACAGGCTACCATACCTTCGGGGCCCCGAATTTTGTGCCTTGTAGAGGCGTTCTAGGCCTATAAACAGCGGTGCTCACCCGGCCGGATACGGCCGTCAGGAAAGTCCGCGGCTTCGGCCTGCTCCTGGAGGTCGGCGGCCATCTTGGTGCTCCAAATACTCCCCTTTTCAATTTGTTCCACCATCTCCCTCACCAAAGCTCTTTTAAAGTCTGCACTCACCAGCAGGATCCCCCCTATAGTGTTGGGACATATACCATTTGCTGTGACCTCGATTTTGAGGCCCTGCAGAGCCTTTTGAGGCCTACATATTCCTGGAAGCAGGCGGCCATCTTTGTGCTCCCAATACTCCCTAACTCATTCTCAGCTGAAACATCACCCGCACAGCTTCTGTTTCTATAAATATTAACTCTCCCTGCTCCACTCTGCTGCTGTGGAAGTGAAGTTGCTGCTATCTGCAAACTATCTAAATGGGAATCCCTTTAAATGATAACAATATTGTGATGTATGCATGATGTCGCTCGGATGTGAGTAAGAAGTGCCCTCTGCAGCTATCGGCCATATAGCTCCAGCTATGCCCGCCAAAACACCTAAACTTCGGTCTGCCCCAGTTAAACGTCCAGGCAAGAGAACGCTGTCCATTCCAGTTTCTACAGGTTCTATTCAGCAATACTTGGCAAACGCACGTGGTGACCAGGCCCGAACCTCGAGAACAAGTGCATCTCCATCATCCCACGCTGCCTCGGTGAGGGAGAGCTCCCCGGCCTCCTCCTATTGCTCGGACCTCATGGACGATCCCGGTTCCCTCGCAGGTTCTGAGATGACTACACTCATGAGCTGTCTTAAAAAAGAACTTGCAGGTATGTTTCACAGTTTGGAGAAATCCATTAAAAAAGAAATAACTGCTGTTAGATCTGATATGTCACATATCCTGGCCAGAGTGGAGGAAACAGAGCAACGACAGGACACACAAGCCTTAGCCATTAAGAATTGCAGGACACTGTTACCCAGCTGGCATCTGCTCATCGGGCCTCTTTGTATAAGCTCGAAGACCTTGAGAACCGTAACCGTAGAAATAATATACGTGTCAGAGGCCTACCGGAGGCGACTGGAGACAGTGATCTTGAACCTTCTATAAGAGGCATTTTTAATACCATCCTGGGCAACCCTGTCACTGAACCGCTGCGCTTCGATCGTGTGCACCGTGCCCTAAGACCTCGTAATGTTAACTCTGACCAGCCCAGAGATGTTATTTGTCGCTTGCATTATTTTGAAGATAAAAATGCAATAATGATGAAGATGCGGGGCTTGCCTAACATTGACTTTGACGGGGCAGTCATAACCATATACCCAGACCTCTCCAAGGATACTTTGGACCGTCGTAGAGCCCTAAAACCGCTCCTCGATCACCTACGTTCTGATGGGATCACATACAGATGGGGCTTCCCTGCCTGCCTGATTGCCACCAAAAATGGCCGCTCCCATACACTAAGATTTCCTGAGGAACTTCCTACTTTCTTGCAGGATCTTCATCTTTCACCCTTGGAGCTCCCGGGCTGGCAGGATCCAATCCCCAAATTCTCATGCCCAATGGTTCCTCCTTGGAAAAAAACCCCCTCAAAGAGAAGCCGTACTTCCCTCCCAGGCTCTGCACAGAAACATGGTTGAAATATACACTCTCTCATCCATACTAATGTGATTACTGTGAACAATCTTTTTCCTACAGGGTTTTTTCTTTCTACAGAGTCAGGTTATGGCCGCAGTTTTCTACCTTTGTCTGACTATACATGGCCATTGCTGACTCACATTTAAGCGGACCAACGTTCAAATTTTTTTTTCTTTTTTTTCCCTTTTTCTTTTGTTATTTGGTTCATGTTCTAGTTTGGTCTACAGCTTATACCTTGTAGGATACATACAGTTAATAACGATCCTGGTTCTACAAATATAATTTTCATATTTCTAACTGGGACTAATTATATACTTATAGTTATAAGTTAATTGTTTTTTTTTTGTTTTTTACAGGCCGTGTGCTGTCGGGGCGCACTTCCCTCACTACCCCTTCCTTATAACGTAACCCCGTCCCCATCTCCTTCTGGGGTTGGCGAGTGTGAATGGCCTTACAGTTGTCCTATTCTAGCCCTGTTTAGGGTTTAGGATGGCCTCTCGCTCTCTCTTTCCCCAATGGGACCACTGCAGACTTCTGCGTGTTATTCATCTGTTTCCCACAAGTTCTTTAATTTATATATGTACTCTATGTATATGTTCATTTCTCTACTTCTCTCTTTATCTCTTTCTCCAAAAAATTTTTTTTTCTCTTTCCCCCCCACTCCCCCCTTTTTGCTGGCATGCATGGCAGGATAGGCTGAAGGGTCACATTTTGTTTCAACAATAGCTACGTTAAAGATTATATCCTACAATGTCAGGGGTCTTAATGTCGCTGCTAAGCGACACCAAATATTTTGTGAACTAAAACAAGCCACGTGTTCCATTGCCTTCCTTCAGGAAACGCATTTAACTCACACAACCCCTGTTAAATTAACATCACCCAATTTTCCGCAGTGGTACTATAGCTTATCGGACACCAATAAAGCTAAAGGAGTAGCCATTGGATTTTGTAGAAACGTATCCTTTAGGCTATCGGATATGCTAGCGGATGATCATGGTCGTTTTCTTTTCCTTAGGGGATTCATAGGTAACACTCAATGCACTCTTGCAAACATATATTGTCCTAACCATAATCAGCCTGCTTTTTTCTCACAAATCCTAACTAAACTGTCACACTTCGCTAAAGGACTTACTATCCTAGCGGGAGACATAAACATGCTATTAGACCCAACTATTGATACGTCCCAAGGCCGTTCTAATATCTCTTTCAAACGACTGAAATTTGTTAAAAAAAGGCTTATGGACCTTCAATTAATAGATGTCTGGCGTCTCCTCCATCCCAAGGAGAAAGGTTTTTCACATTTTTCCACAACACACCAATCCTACTCCAGAATAGACAATATATTCTTAGATCATTTCCACCTCCCCCATTTACAATCTACTCATATAGGCACCACATCTGTTTCAGACCATGCACCTGTATCAATGACGTTGACCATGTCTTCCTTACCAAGGCATACTGCCAACTGGAAACTTAATGACTCCCTCCTATCTGATGAAGCTGAGGTTTCCATATTAGCCTCTCACTTATCGCAATACTTCAAGGAAAATAAACCCTCTGACACCTCTCCCTCCATTGTTTGGGAAGCTCATAAGGCCACTATTAGAGGCTGACTTATAGAGCTTGGTGCAAGGAAAAAAAGGGAATATGGTCAACAAATTAATCAGGTTTTACAGCAGATTGCGGTTCTCGACAAACAACATAAACTCTCTCTGCATATTGAACACCTCCAATCCCTCACACTTAAACGAGAAGAATTAAAATCCCTCCTTAACTTGGATACCAAGAGAAAATTCCAACGCCTGTCACAGAAATTTTATGAATGGGGGAACCAACCAAGTAAATTATTAGCTAGATCACTAAAGACTAAACAGTCGCAATCATTTATTCCCAAAATTAAACTTTCAACAGGCGAGCTGGCTCATGCAACTCCAGACATAGCTAAAGCCTTTAGAGAGTACTACGCTGACCTTTATAACGTTAAAAATGACCTAGCCTCTCTACCTCAAAAAGAGAGAAGAAACCGCATGCTTTCTTACTTGAAAGAAGCCAATCTTCCTAAATTGCCCATATCTGCCCTTAAAGAATTGGAGGAGGACTTCTCGGTTGAGGAATTTCAGGCAGCATTGAAGTCCTCCCCATCAGGTAAAGCGCCTTGACCTGACGGGTTCACTATTTTATATTACAAAACATTCAGTGACATTTTGCTTCCACGCCTCTCTGCGTATGCAAATTCTATTTCACACTCTTCAGGTCTACGCCCAGAATCACTTTCAACTCATATCACTGTCATTCCTAAACCTGATAAGGACCCCACCCTATGTAACAGTTTCAGGCCAATATCATTAATAAACGTTGACATTAAATTATTTGCCAAAGTAATGGCAAATCGTCTACTCCCCCTATTACCCAGTTGGATCTCGGCAGACCAGTCAGGTTTCATACCCAATAGAGAAGCAAAAGATAATTCCCTCCGTGCAATTTCCCTAATCCAATATGTTCAGAGATGCGCCCAGCCCACCCTACTCCTTTCCACAGATGCAGAAAAAGCTTTTGATAGGGTGGACTGGGAATATCTTAAAATGACCTTACGACACTTTGGTCTGGGCCCTAAAATGTTTCTTCGTATCTCCTCCCTTTACTCTAATCCCTCAGCACAAATTAGAATTAATGGAACGTTAAGTGACCCCTTTGTTTTACATAATGGTACTAGACAGGGCTGCCCTCTCTCCCCTCTCCTTTTTGTTATTACTTTAGAACCCTTCTTAGCTACAATTAGGAATAATGTTAATATCAAAGGTATACAAATAGGCAACAGATCCCATAAATACGCAGCCTATGCAGACGACGTACTATTTTTCATCCAACAGCCACGTACTTCGATTCCCAACTTGATGTCTGCATTTTCTACATTTCACTCAATTTCTAACTTCAAAATAAACTTATCCAAATCCGAAATTTTAAACATTAATATCCCTCAGTCCGAGGCTCTTTCTCTCAAACCCCTTTTCCCCTTCAAATGGGAACCAGAATGCATGAAATACCTAGGTATTTATCTCACTCCTAGTCTCCAATCTCTTTTCCGATACAATTATATCCCTTTGCTAAATAAGCTTAGAGACAACCTACGAAAATGGTCTAGCCTATCACACACATGGTTTGGGAAAGTAAATATCATTAAAATGAATATATTACCTCGCATTCTCTTTATCTTTCAAATGCTCCCGTTAGGTGTACCAGTGGGTTTTTTTACTATTTTACAAACCCTGATTTCCCGATTTATTTGGAAGAACAGCCACTCCAGAATATCCAGAGGGCTACTATTCCGTTCCAAATGCTCAGGAGGCCTGGCACTTCCTAATTTTAAAGCATACTATCAAGCCGTTGTTCTGGCCAGACTAGCTGATTGGAAATATGCTCGTAATTCGAAATTATGGGTACAAATTGAATATTTTTTAAGTGGCATAGATCTCTCAATAGCTCCTTGGATACCCCGTTTTTACAGGAACCTTGCTCGAACTACCTCAGCTCTTACCATATCCTCTTTAGATATATGGGACACCCATACACAAAAAATTTTCATGGAATTATGATTCCCCCCTATTACCTCTCCTCAACCATAAATATTTTCTACCAGGTCTACTTGACCCAGGCTTTAAATCATGGAGGTCGGAAGAACCTCTCTTACTACATCATATTCTCAATGGCAATGCACTTAAACCATTACATATGATTCTTGCCCCTAAACCTGCCACGTTCCTAGATAAATGGAGATACCACCAACTACAGCACTTCTTAAACTCCCTTTCTAATCCGCTTAGGGGTCTAAGTGATTTAAATGATATAGAAGTAATATTTCACCCAAAAGATCCACCTTTACACAGCATTTCTCTATTTTACAAAGCTCTTATTGCTCTCCAAAATCCCGACTATCCACCTTTCCTAGCTAAATGGGAAACTGATCTGGAGTCCTCCCTTACTGACAACCAAAAGGATAAGATCTTGCAATTAGCTCATACTTCATCCCTAGCCTCAAAAATGTCAGAGGTCAACTATAAATTGCTCACTAGGTGGCATTATACCCCAGCCAAATTACACCAAATGTTCCCCGCCAGTTCCCCATTGTGCTGGAGGAACTGTGGGAACAAAGCTACTCATGCGCACATATGGTGGTTTTGCCCACTTATTCGATCATATTGGGATGTCATTCGCGATCTGATTGTCCAGATCTCTGATGTCAATATACCCAACGACCCATGGATTATCCTTTTCCATGCTACAAAAACTCCCATGAGTTCGTATAAACGTTCAATCATTCCTCATCTTCTGAACACTGCCAAGGCCTTAATTCCCACTGTATGGGGCAAACCAACAACCCCCTCTATAAAAGTTTGGCTACAAATGGTGGATAACGTACATCTTATGGAGAGTATTACCCACAATATTAGAGGCACCTCCAAGAAACATTCTCTAATATGGGATCCTTGGATAAAATTCCAATCCACCTCCGCCTATAAGGGCCTTATAACACAAACCCCTTAATCTGTCAGTTAAACTTAGCCATTCAATATATAATTCCTGATAACTCACCTCTTTTTTTCGGTGTATTGACATGCATGTCAGCAACCCCCCCCCCTCCCCTCCTTGTACCGCCTTTTCTTTTACCCTTTCTTTTCTCTTCTATCTCAACTACTCTTCTTTCTATCGTCTCTTTTCCCCTACGCACTCTCTGTCGCTCTCTCTTATTTTTTATTTTTCTTAAACCAAAGCAATATTTTTTCTCAAAATATGTTTGGTCTAAAGTGCTCACTCAGTAAGAATCCTTTTCCTCATTAGGTAACATAATGACTCTTTGTATTACTCCAGGGATATTACTGTACTACTAGCCTATTTATAATAGTTGTAACATGTGAGTACTGAAACCTATGTTATTATGAAACTGAACGTGTTCTCTATTTTGAGATATATGTATATCCTTTTATATTTTTCTTCAATAAAAATTTATTAAACAAAAAAAAAAAAACTGTACACCTCCCAGGAGATTAGATCAGCCGACCAACTCGCATACTTACACGTGGGAATTAACTTTCCGAAATTGACAGACACCCAAGTTACTGCTCTAGAAGCACCCCTCACATCTGACGAAGTGGCTATGGCAATTGCTAGTTTTCACAGGTCTAAGGCTCCAGGGTCTGACGGACTGCCCATAGAATTTTATGCACAATAAGGCATTTGACTCTGTAGAGTGGCGGTATCTCTGGGGCTGTCTTAGGGGGTTTGGCTTCGGCCCAAACTTCATCAAATGGATTCAGCTATTATACCAGGCCCCAAAGGGTAGGGTTGTCGCCAATGGTTGGACCTCCCAGTCCTTCGACCTGACCAGAGGCACTAGACAGGGGTGCCCTTTGTCTCCCCTGCTATATTACCGAACCCCTAGCAATTTCTATTAGGGACAATCCTATGATTCATGGTCTCCGCCTGGGTTCACTAGTGGAGAAAATTAGCCTCTACGCGGATGATACATTACATCTCCCTACAAACAGCATTACAAACTATTGAATACTTCGGATCTTTCTCTCGTCTTAAAATCAGTTGGGACAAATCCCAAATATTGCCCATAGATAGCTTTCCTTCCCCTAAGCTGCAAGAACACCTGCCTTTGCAGCGGGTTAGCTCTATTAAATATCTGGGAGTGTCTGTTTCCAGGTCACCAGCCGATTACATCCCCTTAAACATAGAGCCTCTTTTTACTCTAATTAAATCCAAGATCCAGGTGTGGGCACGGCTGCCGTTAGGAGTATGGGGACGCATCAACGCCATAAAAATGATTTTGTTACCCAAAATACTATACATGCTCTGGCACACGCCTATATACATACCCCTAAAATACTTTAAATTAATCAAGGCCTTGCTTAAGAGGTTTGTTGGGGCAACAATAGGCACAAATTGGCTTGGAAAGTACTCAAAAACCCCACTGACTTAGGTGGAACAGCACTCCCAGATTTTAATTTATACTATCTTGCGTCCCAATTGTCCCAATTATATCATATTGACTATATGTCATAAACTGACAGACTCCGGTTTATTATGCTCCTTTGCCCACAATGGGCCCAACATACCATGGATCCCCTAACGGCAATAGCAGTGGGTAGGGGCGGCAATGAATCTGAGGGTAACCGTAAGTCACTTCTGTATCACTTTAGATGTATATGGGACATCACCACTAAGTTAATCAAGATTCCCACACTTAATGATTATACCCCTCTCTGGCATAATAAATCTTTACCTGAATTTCGACAGATCCCAGACACAGAGGTGTGGAGCAAGAAAGGGGTATACTATTTACATCACATAATGTCTGAAGAGACTCTTAAAACCTTTGAGGATCTCCAAAATCAATATATGCTCCCTAGATCCATGCATTATAGATTTCTCCAACTATGTCATGCAGCACATTCCCAATTTTTCCCATCCCCCCCACAGCCTACATCTAATGTCCTGGTGGCGGTGATCAAGGGTTCAGACCCACGCCGATTAATCTCTGATTTTTATATTATGCTCCTTACTCCATCGACTACTGTCTTAGCGTACAACCTCAAACCGAGATGGGAGAGGGATGTGGGACCGATGGAAGACGAAGAGTGGAACGAGGTGCTTGATGCCTGCAAGATGGTTTCCCCCAGACTATCTGATAGGTTATCGCAAATATATATCTTACATCGTGCGTACCTTACCCCTCTTAGGGTCGCTCGTTTTAGGCCTGAAACCACTACAGTTTGCTCAATGTGTACACAGGAGACGGGCACATTTTTCCATATACTCTGGCAGTGTCCCATACTTCAGGGCCTATGGAAACAGATTGTAGACTTCCTCCATGACGATATGGGCTCTCCCCTGTCCCTAGATCCTAAACAATGCCTACTAGGCATTTTTCCTGACTCGGAACTTGACAAATATACCAAACTGTTCCTTCAAGAAACGCTCTTCTCAGCTAGGAAGGTTATAGCCCGACAGTGGATGAGGTCTACCCCCCCAAGCTTCTCTGAGTGGAAAGCAGACGTGAATACTACCCTACCGTACAAAAAATGTATGTACCTTAATAGAGGCTGTCCTGTCCTGATAAGTATAATAGAACATGGGACAAGTGGCTTGAGTCCTCTACCACTTGCACGGATCGACCCTAAGGATTACAGTTCATGGTATGCCTGGTGCTTGCTCTTGATTAGAGGTTTGCGAATGTTCCCAACCCGGTGCCCTCCCCCCGCTCAGTAATACCTGTATGAAGTATTCAGAATGTATCTGCATAAATCCCATATGTATTAATGTATATATCTATTGTCTCTGCTGGATTACTTTGCTATTATTATTGCCATACATTTTGCATGTTATGTTTCACTTGTACAGTGTTCAATAAAAAAAACGTTTAATATAAAAAAAAATACTTGAAGAGGTCACGTTGCCTTATGCCGAAGAGGAAATGTCCTTGAAATGGGTGCTTCAACAAGACAACGACCCTAACACACCAGTAAGCGAGCAGCATCTTGGTTCCAGACCAACAAGATTAATGTTATGGAGTGACCAGCCCAATCCCCAGAACTTGGATTCAGTAGAAAATGTGTGGGTGACATAAAAAATGCTGTTTCTGAGGTAAAGCCAAGAAATGCAGATGAAATGTGGAATGTAGTGCAATCATCCTGGGCTGGAATACCTGTTCACAGGTGCCAGAATTTGGTCGACTCCATGGAACACAGATGTAAAGCAGTTCTCAGAAACAGTGGTTATACAACTAAATATTAGTTCAGTGATTTACAGGAAAGCTAAATCTTCAAGCATTTTTCAGTAAATGTTTGTAATTTGTAAAGAAGAATGCAGGCACTGCTATTTTTTTGGAAAAGCCTAATATTTCTTTTTCTTCACTTTCTGTAAAGTAATAACATATTTGAAACATTTTCTTGTGTTTTGATTTGGAATAGACTGTGCAGTGTTCCCAATGCATTTGTGTGTATGGAAATAAAAGCTATTATAAGGATTTTGAGCTTTAGCCCCCTTTCACACTTATACGACTTGTCCCACGATTTTGGACTGCAAAATCGCATGACAAGTTATTCTCCATGATTTTGAATAACTACCATTCATATTGGCACAACTTTAAGTCGTGCTGACTTCAAAGTAGTTCCTGCACTACTTTTTTTCTGAAGTCGGATCAAAGTCGGATTCCGTATTAACTGATCCGAATTTGGCAAGTGACTTCTGCATAAAGGAGAACTCCACGCCAATTTTTTTTTTTAAGAAAAAAACGGCATGAGTGCCCCCTTCATGAGCATACCGGGTCCTTCAGTCTGGTATGGATTTTAAGGGGAAACCCACACCGAAAATGCGGCATGGGGTTCCCCCCAAAATCCATACCAGACCCTTAACCGAGCACCAGCCTGGCCGGTCAGGAAAGGGGGTGGGGACAAGCGAGCGCCCCCCCTCCCGAGCCGTACCAGGCTGCATGCCCTCAACATGGGGGGTGGGTGCTTTGCCCCCATGTTGATGAGGACACGGGCCCCTTCCCGACAACCCTGGCCGTTGGTTGTCGGGGTATGCGGGTGGGGGGCTTATCGGAATCTGGGAGCCCCCTTTAATAAGGGGGTCCCCAGATCCCAGCCCCCCACCCTATGTGAATGAGTATGGGGTACATCGTACCCCTACCCATTCACCTGGGGGAAAAAAGTGTCAATAAAAAAAACACACTAGACAGGTTTTTAAAGTAATTTATTAGGCAGCTTCGGGGGTCTTATCCGACTTCGGGGGTCTCTTCCGACTTCTCCGCTCTCTTCTACCGCTCTCAGGTGTCTTCTCCCACCCCCTTATGACATCAAAGTCCCATCATGCCCCGGGTTGTGACATCATAAAGAAGGCGGGGTCACCGGGTGACATCACCCGGTGACCATGCCCCATGTGGGTACCATCCGGTGTCTTCTCCCGCTCTCCAATTCTTCTCCCACTCTCCAGGGCCTTCTGCTGGGCTCCTCCGCTATCTTCTTCCAGCTCTTTTACTAGCGTGGGCCTGGTCATCTCCATCATCTTCCTCCCTCTTCTCTTCTTCCGATGTTGACATGATGCTCTCTCCCGCTGTAATGCCGTGTGTGCTGTGCGCAACAATTTATATAGGCATGGGGCGTGATCACCGGGTGATGTCACCCGGTGACCCCTCCCCTTTATGATGTCACAACCCAGGGCATGATGGGACTTTGAGAAGAGGGCGGGAGAAGAGAGCGGAGAAGTCGGAAGAGACCCCCAAAGTCGAAAGAAGACCCCCAGAGCTGCCTAATAAATTACTTTAAAAACCTGTCTGGTGTGTTTTTTTATTGACATTTTTTTCCCCCCAGGTGAATACTCAGTCACATAGGGTGGGGGCCGGGATCTGGGGGCCCCCTTATTAAAGGGGGCCCCCAGATTCTGATAAGCCCCCCGCCCGCAGACCCTGACAACCAACGGCCAGGGTTGTCGGGAAGGGGCCCTTGTCCTCATCAACATGGGGACAAGGTGCTTTGGGGTGGGGGGACGCAGGGCCCCATGCCCCAAAGCACCCACCCCCCATGTTGAGGGCATGCGGCCTGGCACGGCTCAGGAGGGGGGGGGCGCTCGCTTGTCCCCACCCTCTTTCCTGACCGGCCAGGCTGGTGTTTGGATAAGGGTCTGGTATGGATTTTGGGGAGAACCCTACGCCGTTTTTTCGGCGTGGAGGTTCCCCTTAAAATCCATACCAGACCGAAGGGCCCGGTATGCTCATGAAGGGGGAACCCATGCCGTTTAAAAAAAAAAAAATTGGCGCAAAGTTCGCCCTAATTATTTGGTAATCAAAGTCGCATCCCTGCTCATTGAAGTCCTACTTCAAATCGTGGGGCAAAGTCAGATCCACAGTCATATGACTGTCTTGTCAAAATCACGGCCGTGAAATCGCGGCAAAATTGCGCAACTTTGGAATAGCACAAGTCACTTTTTTAAACACACTGCTATTATTATCAACACAATGGTACACTGTATATATTTGTAAATTGATCAGTCCTGATATACTGATTGCCTATCCCATTTCTTGAGACCCTAAAATGCCAGGACAGTATGAATACCCTCCAAATGATTCCTGTGATAGACTTACCCGGGACAGGGGTTTCTGGAGAGGACTAGGAGCAAGCCACTTACCCATCTACTATGGGCCCTGGCATTTAAAGGAACACAACTCTTTGGGAGGTGTATGCCTGGGGGATCTGTGGTAGTCTGTTGCCTACCAGTCTGAGGTAGGTGAGATCACTGTTATGTGTTTATTGTGCTAATTAACTCACCTATTGTTCTGTATGGCTAATCGTTTATTCAACTTAATGTTTCTAGTATATATTGGTTGTTGTTTAGCTATGGTAATTCCTGTGTGAAGATTGTAGTGATAGGGTAATATGATCAGGAGGGGGATGTCCTCCTGTGGGGTATATATTCTGTGTAAGTTTGTTCAATAAACGTTGTTGCAGTTTCATATATATTTTTTTCTTTTTTTATTGATGAAAGTAATAAAGTGATGTTCAATAACTCAGAAGACAGAGATAATTGGCATTTGACATCAATATTAGAGGACGGGTGTACCAGGGGTATATCAACATACATAGTACTAACCCCATATGTGCCCCAAGTGAGAGCATGAAAAGATGGAGGGAGAGGGGCAGGAGGCGGAGCCTAGCAGAGCAGACATGCATTGTTAGAGCTCCACACCGCTGAGGAGAGAAGAGAAGGACAAAGCGGAGCCTGCAGGCTCAAAAGGTATCCATTTGAACCTTTTTGTCCCAGGGAACAAACTGTGAAAGTTTGGGCAGGAAATATGGTACTGGGAGGAAACCGTGGCAGAAATAAAAATCACCTCACAAAGAGCTCACAGGCACTCACTGCAGCTGAAGCAGCTCCAGTCACCTCACAAGATACAGCATCAGGGCGCTCTCACAGACAGAAAATGTCACAGCAAGACTCTCCATTTGAGTCAGATACAGAACAAATCCTCTCACAAACTTCTCCACAAGCCTCCTCAGTATCCCCAGTAATATTATTACAATTTGAAAAAATGCTTCATAAGGCTTTAAAACAAACCTCAGACCAAATAACAAAAAGCCTAACCAAAGAAATAAGAGAGCTGGGAAACCGCACCGCACCCTTAGAAATAAAAATGGATGAAATTGAAATTACAACCCAAGAAAATATAACAGAATTGGAACAATTAAAAAAAGAGAATTTAATACTTCAAACTAGAGAGTTTACGAAAATAGAGCCAGACGTTCAAACTTGAGCATAAGGGGAATACCTGAAACTGTGACAGACCTGCAATCTACTATTACTGCTCTATTACAAGAACTAAAGCCAGATATCCCTATTGAACGTTTAGAACTGGACAGAGTACACAGAGCCCTCACAGCCAAAAAGAAAGATGGACCCCCACGTGATATAATCATAAAATTTCATTATTACAGAACGAAAGAACAAATACTAATTGCTGCAAGAGAAAAAAAGGAACTTAATTTTCAAGGACACAATTATCAAATTTTTGCTGACCTATCCCAACTTACTATTACTAAAAGACGATCCATGAAACCCCAACTAATGGAACTGCAACGCCACAACATTATGTATCAATGGGGCTTCCCCTTTTCAGTCAGATTTAACTACCAAGGTACAATTTACAGAAGCAGATCAGCAGATGAACCACAACAAACCCTTTTAAAATTAAATCTGACAGAACCCACAAGCAGCAACACTCCCACACGCAGAAGAATGGCGTCATCTTCACCTTCAGGCAGCACCCAGAAAATTTCAGAACAAAATGGGAATCATCATTCTCACAAAAGAGGCCGTTATGCCACATCATCCATGGACCAAGAAGATTCAATGGACTGACATCCTAATTCCTGATATCTCTTCATTTATTATACTAAGAGATGGTTCTCTAAAAAAAAAACTATATTTATAACTGAATATAACTGCATTCTGATAGTCACACACTGTGTGGGATCATGTTACATTCCAGTTATATTTCTTATTACTTCTGATTCATATAGCCTTAGAATATATAAGTGAAATAAGGAAATTCTTGTTCAGTTATATATTATCAGGTAATAACAATAGATTTATTACTTTTTAGGACAAATATGTTCAATAATCCAGAAGTAATGGAAGCTTTTTCTTTCTTTTCTTAAAACAAATATATTATTACCTAACTAGTTCCTAGAATTATGTTTTTGTTTATTCTAATCTGAAGCAATACAACCTCAATTTTATGAGTTAACATATGTAAACAGTTACATATGAATAAAATATGTAATTGTTTACTCTAAAAGGGTTAAAATCCCAAAATAATTCAAACTATCTTCATCAATACCAAAGTTATTAACAGTACCTTTCTAACTGAATTATTTAGCCTAGGGCAAGACTAACCATATACAACCACCCTGGAATAAATAATTTCAACAAAAACTATATTCTGCACTCCAATTAATGAAACCTCATTTTGATGTCTTTTGACATAGCACTTCTCTCCTGTAAGCGGAAGATCCGTGTACCCTCATTAGCCCTCCTCATTCACCCAACCATATTATGTGGGAGTGTGACGAAAGCACTTATTCCCCTGAGAGAGATATTTATTCTCTTTCACGGGTAAATTGTGATTACTTAATGTATCATCTAATCTCATATGTTTTTTGTTTACTCTTTACTCCAGAATTCACTGGTTTCTTTTCTATCTATTCATCTCTTCAGTCCACACAGGTTGATCTGCGCAGTCAGCTCTGCATAACAAAAAGTAAGTCAAAACTATTTGATCTATTGCCATGGCACCACTGAATATACTTTCCCTGAATGTTCAGGGAATAAATGTCCCTCAAAAAAGGACCAAAGCCTTCCGTACTTTCCATAACAAGAAGGCTCACATAGTATGCCTCCAAGAAACACACTTCACCAAAGATTCTACTCCAAAATATATTTCTCCTTTTTATCAACAAATTTACACGGCTTCTGCCTGTACCAAGCAAAGGGGAACTCTAATTGCATTTCACCGATCCACACCATTCACCTTATCATCAGAAATTAATGACCCAGAAGGTAGATACCTGATACTCATGGGTTATATAATGGATACAGCAATCACGGTGATTTCCTACTATGCTCCTAACAAACAACCTACACCATTCCTCTCACATATATTACAAGTGATTAATACACACAAAATAGGAACAGTGATAATGTGTGGGGATTCGAACCAGGTCCTCCTCCCATTTCTAGATAAATCACCTTTTACACCATCCAAAATAACCTCTAGATTACCTTTTTCTCAACTTCTTTCCAAATACAATCTGGTAGATTCATGGAGAGAAAGTAACCCAATGAAAAAGAAATTCACTTATTTCTCGCACCCTCATCAAACCTTCACCAGAATAGATCATATTTTTCTAACAATAGGAATGATACCAGAAATTATTGCATCAGATATAATTCCGATTCCATGGTCTGACCATAATGCAGTATACACTACTATAGCCTCAGCCATACCAAAAGCGCATGACCCAACGTGGTACTTACCGGACATAATGCTCAAACACCCACTACATCAGATGGCCATTGAACAAGCTTTAAAGGAATACATATCAATTAATAATACAACAGACATATCCCCAATAACACTGTGGGAAGCTCATAAGCCTGTCTTGCGTGGTACAATACAAAGACAAATTGCACTATTTAAACGGGAACGCAAAAATCTAGCAAAAAAACTAGAACTCAATTTTAATGCAGCCTACATATCATTTCAAGATAATCCATCTCAGAGTACAAAATCTCATCTGGAAAAATCTAGATTGGAATACGATCTATTTCTCACTGAGTCAGTTGATAAATCCCTCAAACGCTCCAAACACAATTTCTACATGAATACAAACAAACCAGGTACATATTTGGCTCGGGCATTAAATTCAACTAACAAATCTTTCAAACCAATACGTTTGAAATTATCAAAAAATGTTTACACTTGTAATCCAGTTAAAATAGTCCATAAATTTCACTCACATCTCGCAACTTTATACAAGACAAACAATGAATTTAATCCTACAGAAGCTGAATCCTTCTTCTCAAAAATAACCTTACCTGAGTTATCTCAGAATCAAAAAAGCAGTTTGGATGAGCCTATAACTATAGATGAAGTTGCTAACGCCATAAAAGACCTAAAACTTAACAAAAGACCAGGCCCAGACGGCTACTCGGCTTTATACTATAAAACATTCTCAGAAATACTCTCTCCCATTCTCACTGAAACTTTTAACAAACTTCTAGATGGACATTCTTTTCGGCAAGAAACACTAATGGCAATTGTTTGTATGATCCCAAAACCCCTTTCTGATGATACTTCCTGTGTGAATTATCGGCCTATCTCTCTGTTAAACCTCGATATTAAATTATTAGCAAAAATAATAGCAAAATGCCTCAATAGCATTATAGGAAAATTAATACATAGAGATCAAGTAGGCTTCATGCCAAATAGACAGGCAGGCGATAATATACGCAGGGCAGTGTTATTGGCACATATTGCTAAAAAACGGAAAATCCCTTTATGTTTTCTATCTCTCGATATTAAGAGGGCATTTGACACAGTATCCTGGCAATATATACAATATTCATTACAAAAATGGGGTTTTGGACCCCACTTTTTAACATGGATCAAAGCATTATATAATAAACCCAAAGCCTATATAAAATATGCTGGATACAAATCTGAAGCCTTTAATATCGAAAGAGGTACCCGACAGGGTTGCCCATTATCTCCCTTATTATTTGCCCTTATACTCGAACCCATGGCCCAATACATCAGAACAAACCAAACTATAACTGGCATTGAAGTAGGAGGTATTACACACAAATTATGTATATTTGCAGACGATATATTACTTTTTCTATCATCACCACAGGTCTCTGGTCCTAACTTAATACCAGCTCTTGATGGATTTGCAGCCCTATCCGGCCTTATGATTAATCCTAAGAAATGCCTAGTGCTTAATATTTCACTCACAAACATGGAATTGATCCCGGCTAGGGCTGCACTCCCATTCACATGGGCAGAAAAATCAATCCCATATCTTGGAATTCATTTAACAGCATCTCATTCTGACTTATTCTCAACCAATTATCCTCCTGTATTAAGACAGATCACAAATCTAATAAAACAATGGTCGCAACTTCCTTTATCCTGGATAGGGAAGATTAATGCAATCAAAATGACTATTCTACCCAAATTGCTTTATCTATTCAGAGTCCTCCCTATTCCAATTCCTTCCTATTTTTTGAGAATAGTACAAAAAAGAGCAACTTCGTTTATATGGGGCTCTTCTAAACCACGTATACCTATACACACACTACATCTTCCCAAAAATAAAGGAGGCCTGGGATACCCTAATTTTACTAACTACTACAGAGCAGCACATTTGGCCAGTCTGTCCAAATACCATGCAAAACAGGAAATCCCATTATGGGTATTTATAGAGGCTTCAGAAAATGACCCTCTATTAATATCAAATTTATTATGGCTTGATCCTAAAGACCGCTTTAAAATTCATAATCCCATAACTAAACACTTCTTATCTCTCTGGGATAAACTAAAAACCAAATATCAGTTACAATCTCCACACAATCCTCTCCTTTCTTTTATCAGAAATCCGGCCTTTTATCCGGCATGGATCTACCCAAATTCTTTTAAAGCTTGGACAACAATCAGACATTCAGACACTAAATGACTTCATAGCATCTAAATCATTCCTTTCATTCCCATCGCTTAGAGAAAAATATGATCTACCAAACTCTGAGATATTTAGATATCTCCAAATCAAAAATTTCTATACACCATTCCTAAAGGGGGATACACCATTATCCCAATTATCCATTTTTGAATCAATCTGTACAAAAGATCCATTTGCTAAAGGTACAATTTCATCACTTTATAATCAATTATATGGAGTAGCAAATCTTAATAGACCCTCTTACGTTCAGAGGTGGGAGGAGGACCTGGGACGAACTTTAGAAGACACGGACTGGTCTAACATATGGCTCACATCTAAGTCATCTTCACCCAACATCTT
Organism: Aquarana catesbeiana; assembly: GCF_042186555.1. Lineage (NCBI taxonomy): Eukaryota > Metazoa > Chordata > Amphibia > Anura > Ranidae > Aquarana > Aquarana catesbeiana. Next base: position 536,719,785 of record NC_133324.1, on the reverse strand, counting down.
AGCACTGGAGACAAATTATAAAGTCCTAACTCGCTGGTACCTTGTACCCGCTAGAGTGGCAAAATATTCACCTAATACCTCAACTCTTTGTTTTCGAGGATGCCCAGAAATAGGCACATATTTACACATATGGTGGACGTGCCCAGTAATCCAAACCTTCTGGAAGGAAGTCTTCGTGATTGCATCTAAAATATTTAAAAAAATAATACAACCAGATCCATATTTAACCTTACTTAATCTAAAACCGGAATGGTTAACACTCTCTCAATTCAAACTTATGATCCAACTAATAACGGCTGCAAAACAAACAGTGGCCAAGGCATGGAAATCTCCTACATTGGTACTAGCAGAAACAATTCACAGAATGAATAATACAATGTCCCATGCTAAGATGGTAGCCATCGATCAAAATCAAATTCCAAAATTTGAAAAACTTTGGCATCCTTGGATAAAACAACAGTTCCTGTCAAACTTCAATGACTCTGTCCTGTTGCCATGGTAACAGATTAAATGACTTACAGAGACACCCATTCTAAGGCTTCAAAGAGAACTAAAAAGAATAATAAACTGACGAGCGGGACAACCTTGTGGACCATACCTCTACCTTTCAACCCTTTTTCTTCTTTCTCTTTCCTTTTCTCCACCTTATGATTAAAGCTCATTATCAGAATTTATTTGACCTATATACACTCTACTTGTAAACAATATGTATAGTAGGTATAAATCATTTAAATACCTACAAAAGTAACTAAGGAAATTATATATATCTTTAATTTAGGTTTACGTGAACCCAATGTTTAATATTTGAAATTTCATGATATTTACCTATATAAACCCTACTGTAAAACAATGAGCTTACTTTATAGATCCTTGTAAACTTACTTTATGTATCTTTATAACATTGTATACTCAATAAACTTCTTTTGACAAGGAAAAGATGGAGGGATAGGTGGGGTGGGGGAAAGAGACAGGTGATGAACAGGCTGCTCATTAGTATGATGTGAGATAGTATAGTAAGCTTATTAGCAGTCAAACCCATGGCTCAGTTCGGCTCAGTTCATTCCAGGAGATGAACAAGCATAAAGGGTTGCTCAGAGGGGGAGGGTTCTGCAATGAAAGTTAGTATTTGAGAGTTTAGTCAAGGACAAGGCAAAGCTCTGTGATCTGTTAGCCAAAGTTGCCAGTGGCAGTAGAATTTATCAAGTGTCAGCTGTGCCTTTGCAAACAGGAATTCCATTATGAGGTGGTCGTTTAGAATACCAATGGTGTTACAGAGAGTAGGTGCACAGGCCTGTTTCCATAGCCGGGCAATAGATAAGCGGGCAGCAATGAGTATGTGTGTAATGATGGGGTGAAACTTTGAGGGCCAATTCCTAGTCCGAAGAGAGACATTTGTGGGGTTAACTCAACAGGTAGGTTAGTAACATCTTGAATAAGGGTGGTGATGTCCGTCCAGAATGTACTCATAGATGGGCACTCCCACCATATATGAAAAATATGTCCATCCATGTCACAGTTTCTCCAGCATTTGCTAGAATGAGATGGAAACATTCAATTTAGGCTCACAGGAGTGTAATACCATCTATAAAGTATTTTCATTGAGGTTTCCCAGTGGGAAATGTTTTTAGAGAACATGGTGGATGATTGAAGTGCTTGGTACTAGATAGGTGGTGAGATCTGAATTTGTAGCTTGGATTCCCAGTAGGCTATAGTTGGGGTACATTCCTCCAGATTTGGTTTTGTTAGTATGCCATAGATGTGGGATATGCCACGAATTTTGTTGTTGGTTGAGGTAAAGAATTGTAGGATGTCCTTAGTCTCAGTGTTGTGCGAGGTTGAGACGGAGGTAAGGATGTGATGGAGCCTTAAGTACACATAGAAATCCTTATTGGAGATGGCAAAGCGGTCCTTAATGTGGTGGAAAGATAGGATTTGGTTATGCTGGAACAGGTCACCAATCTTTCGAAGGCCCCGTGAGGACCATATCTGAAGGTGGAGATCCGGGGTCATACAAGCTTTTTGTTGGCTAGGCTTGTATGGTCAGCTATAATATCTGGTATCTATATCCAGACTGGAGGAAGCGGTATACCGACGGAAGCACCAAAGCTGGGTGCTGGGATGGTTCCGTCACAATTCCTTTTTGGAAAGTAGACAGTCCAAGGTATTTAGTAAGATGCATGGTGAACTTTTTAAGTTGTAATTTTTTGTCACAGTTTTTTGGAAAATTAAGAAATTAAATTAATTTTTTTCCACAAAGCTGTAATTTTAACCTCTTCAGCCCCGGACCATTTGGCTGTCCAAAGACCTGAGCACTTTTTGCGATTCGGCACTGCGTAGCTTTAACTGACAATTGCACAGTCGTGCGACGTGGCTCCCAAACAAAATTGACGTCCTTTTTTCCCCACAAATAGAGCTTTCTTTTGGTGGTATTTGATCACCTCTATGGTTTTAATTTTTTGCGCTATAAACAAAAAAAGAGCAACAATTTTGAAAAAAAAGCAATATTTTTTACTTTTTGCTATAATAAATATCTCCAAAAAATATATATAAATTTTTTTTTTCCTCAGTTTAGGCCGATACGTATTCTTCTACATATATTTGGTGAAAAAAAAAATCGCAATAAGCGTTTATTGATTGGTTTGTGCAAAAGTTATAGCGTCTACAAAATAGGGGATAGTTTTATGGTATTTTTATTAATATTTTTTTTTATTAGCAATGGCAGCAATCTGCGATTTTTATCGTGACTGCGACATTATGGCGGACACATCGGACACTTTTGGCGCTATTTTGGGACCATTCACATTTATACAGTGATCATGGCGATTAAAAATGCACTGATTACTGTGTAAATGTGACTGGCAGTGAAGGGGTTAACCACTAGGGGGCGCTGCAGGGGTTAAGTGTGTCCTAGGGAGTGATTCTAACTGTGGGGGGATGGGCTACATGTGACATGACACTGATCACCGCTCCCGATCACAGGGAGCTGTAATCAGTATCAGTGTCACTAGGCAGAAAGGGGAAATGCTTGTTTACATCAGCATTTCCCCGTTCTTCCTCTCCGTGAGACATAAAGTCTGCGGTCACTATCACGGAGCTCGCGGCGCGCGTGCGCCCACAATGCCGCGTCTTAAAGGGCAACGTATATATACATTGATCTGCCCAGCCATGCCATTCTGCCGACGTATATCAGTGTGAGCCGATCGGCAAGTGGTTAACATGCTATTTCTCACAAACAGCATAGGTCTACTTGCAATTACATTCCAAAACATATTCTGTTATGCCTCCCGAGTATGGCAATACTACATGTGAGGCTTTTTTACAGGCTTCAGGAGTTTCAGGGGTATAAATTACGCTTAAATTACGTATCTAGTTTCCTGACTACTTACCACATTTCTTTTTACACAAAATTGTAAATTAATAAGATATTTCTTTTTTTTTTTTTTTTTTTTTACAATTTTTATTTAGTGGTATGCGACATACAATGAAAAGATAACTTCACAGAATAGGTGGTTCAAACAATGTAGCAAATAAATGATCAACATCTAATTGCATCTTACTAAAGGTACGCACTCTCATGGTAATACTGAGGGAATAGAGCTGTAGGTGTGCAGGGTACTCAGATACCTAGGGAGTGTAAGACTAGGCATCTGCGTAGACGGGTTGTATAATCACTCGCATTTCAATAGGGGTAAACCCCGTTATCCTTAAAGAATACATTTATATAGTTTTTGTCCGACTGAGGGTAGACACCTAAAATTACGCACCTCATCCCAAGAAATCGTTTATTCAAAAAAGGAAAAGGTTTAGGAAGGGACTATAATGGTGCTTTACAGATAATAGTGGAAAACAGACAGATATATATAAAAGGATACAAAATGTTTTTTTATAGACAAATGCTAAAACCAATAACAGGACACGGTAAGTCAGTGGGTTTTATAGAATATTTCCATTATGGTGGTTAAGCATAGAGGTTTTTCAGTTGAACAAAGATTGAATAGTCGTATGTTAACCCGACATGTTTCACCTTATGGCTTCATCAGGGGATAAACGCATCAGCCATGGATTAACGAACAAACTATACAAAAACAAAAAAAATTACATGAGAAAATGCATCACAGATAGATTCATCAAAATTAAAGACATAAGAAAGACACAAAGGCACATTGGCCAAAATTCACCAAAGGACAGAAACTCACCACCTCAAAGCCCCCCCCCCCCAAGCAACAGAGAAGTCAACCACGATATAGAGATCACCATGAACGGAGGGCACTATGCGACAAGGCTAACAAGAAAAAGTAGGATAAATCCTAAATAGATCTAATGGTTTTTTGATATCAGAAAACAAAAAGAATGCAACCCACAAAAAGTTGCCTAAAAAATTATTGTTATATTTATTTATTTTTATTTTTATTTTTTCCCAGTTACAGCTTTTAGCATTGTGTTCTTACTGGACCTATGGTCAGAGGCGGCTCTAGGTTTTGTGAGGCCTTAGGCAAAACTTAGACATGAGGCCCCACTCACGCCCTTAATGGAAAAAAAAATTTAAGCAATACAAATTAACTGTATAAACTGCATATATTAAGAACCTTAAAGTGCTGGTGTCATTTTCCTCTATCTCAATGCTGGCGTCAGCTTACTTTCTCAGCACTGGCACCTGTGTGCTCTCAGTTCTGGTGTTGGGGCACTCTATCTCAGTACAGTGTGTCTTGGAGCTGGTGTCAGTGTCCTCTACCTCACGCTGGTGTCATGGTGCTCTATCTCTGTGTCCTCTATCTCAGTGCTGGTGTCATGGCACTCTCTTAGTGCACTCTGTCTTGATGCTGGAGTCAGTGACCTCTATCTCAACGTTGGTGTCAGTGCTGGCATGCTCTCAGTGCTGGTGTCAGTGTTCTCTATCTTAGTGCTGGTGTCATGGCACTCTTTCTCAGTGCACAGAGATGGGGTTCCTGTTCCCAGGTGAGATGAGGTCCCTGTCCCCAAGTAAGAACGGGTCCCTGTCCACAAGGGAGATGATGGGGGCCCTGTCCCCAAGTAAGAAGGGGTCCCTGTCCACAGGGGAGATGGGGTTTCCCATTCCCAGGGAAGATGGTGGGGGCCTTGCCTCCAGAGAAGAAGGGGTCCCTGTCCCCAGGGGAGATGAAGGGGTCCCTGTCCCCAGGGGAGATGATGGGGGCCTTGTTTCCAAGTGAGAAGGGGGTCACTGTCCCCACATGAGAAGGTGTCCCTTCCCCAGGAAAGATGAGGTCCCCATCCCCAGGGAAGATTGTGGGGGCCCTGCCCCCAGGGGAGATGACGGGGGCCCTGTCCCCAAGGGAGATGACGGGGGCCCTGTCCCCAAGGGAGATGACGGGGGCCCTGTCCCAAAGGGAGATGAGGCCCCCATCCTCAGGGGAGAGGATGGGGGCTCTGTCCCCAGGGGAGATGATGGGGGCCCTGTCCCCAGGAGAGATGATGGGGGCCCTGTCCCAGAGTGAGAAGGGGGTCCCTGCCCCAAGTGAGAAGGGTCCCCTGTACTGAAGTGAGAAGGGGTCCCTGTCCTCAAGTGAGAAGGTGGTCCCATCCCCAGGAAAGATGATGGGGCCCTGTCCCCAAGTGAGAAGGGGTCCCTGACTGCAGGGGAGATGGGGTTCCCATCCCCAGGGAATATGGTGGGAGCCCTACTTCCAGAGAAGAAGGGGTCCCTTCTCCAGGGGAGATGATGGGGCCCTGTCCCCAGGGGAGATGAAGGGGTCCCTGTTGCCAGAGGAGATGATGGGGGCCCTGTCCCCAGGGGAGATGAAGGGATCCCGGTTGCCAGAGGAGATGATGGGGGCCCTGTCCCCAGGGGAGATGAAGGGATCCCGGTTGCCAGGGGAGATGATAGGGTCTCTGTCCCCAGGGGAGAAGGGGTCCTTGTCCCCAAGTGAGAAGGGGTCCCTGTCCCCAGGGGAGATGGGGTTCCCATCCACAGGGAAGATGGTAGGGGCCCTGTCCCCAGAGAAGAAGGGGTCCCTGTTGGCATTGCCAAGGGAGATGATAGGGGCCCTGTCCCCAGGGGAGATGATGGGGCCTTGTCTCCAAGTGAGAAGGGGATCACTGCCCCCACATGAGAAGGTGTCCCTTCCCCAGGAAAGATGAGGTCCCCATCTCCAGGGAAGATTGTGGGGGCCCTGTCCCCAGGGAAGATGGGGTCCCTGTAGCCAGGAGAGATGATGGGGGCACTGTCCTCAAGGGGGATGGGGGCCCTGTCCCCAGGTGAGATGATGGGGGCCCTGTCCCCAGGGGAGATGATGGGGCCCCTGCCCCCAGGGGAGATGATGGGGCCCCTGCCCCCAGGGGAGATGGTGGGGGCCCTGTCCCCAAGGGAGATGAGGGGGGCCCTGTCCCCAAGGGAGATGACGGGGGCCCTGTCCCCAAGGGAAATGATGCCCCCATCCCCAGGAGAGATGATGGGGCCCTGTCCCCAGGGGAGATGATGGGGCCCTGTCCCAGAGTGAGAAGGGGTCCCTGTCCCCGAGTGAGAAGGGGCCCCTGTCCTCAAGTGAGAAGGGGTCCCTGTCCTCTAGTGAGAAGGGAAATGATGCCCCCATCCCCAGGAGAGATGATGGGGCCCTGTCCCCAGGAAAGATGGTGGGGGCCCTGTCCCCAAGTGAGAAGGGGTCCCTGACCGCAGGGGAGATGGGGTTCCCATCCCCAGGGAAGATGGCGGGGCCCTGTCCCTAGAGAAGAAGGGGTCCCAGTTGCCAGGGGAGATGATGGGGGCCTTGTCCCCAAGTGAGAAGGGGTCCCTGTCCACAGGGGAGATGAGGTTCCCCATTCCTAGGGAAGATGGTGGGGGCCCTGCCTCCAGAGAAGAAGGGGTCCCTGTCCGCAGGGGAGATGATGGGGCCCTGTCCCCAAGTAAGAAGTGGTCCCTGTTGCCAGGGGGGGATGAAGGATTCCCTGTTGCAAGAGGAGATGATGGGGGCCCTGTCTTCAAGTGAGAAGGGGTCCCTGTCCCCAGGGGAAATGGGGTTCCCATCCACAGGGAAGATGGTAGGGGTCCTGTCTTCAAGTGGGAAGGGGTCCCTGTCCCCAGGGGAGATGGGGTTCCCATCCACAGGGAAGATGGTAGGGGCCCTGCCCCAAAGAAGGGGTCCCTGTTGGAGTTGCCAGGTGAGATGATAGGGGCCCTGTGCCCAGAGGAGATGATGAGGACCTTGTCTCCAAGTGAGAAAGGGGTCCCTGTCCCCATATGAGAAGGTGTTCCTTCCCCAGGAAAGATGAGGTCCCCATCCCCTGAGAAGATGGTAGGGGCCCTGTCCCCAGGGAAGAAGGGGTCCCTGTAGCCAGGAGAGATGATGGGGGCACTGTCCTCAAAGGAGATGGGGGCCCTGTCCCCAGGTGAGATGACGGGGGCCCTGTTCCCAAGTGAGATGACGGGGGCCCTGTCCCCAAGGGAGATGACGGGGGCCCTGTCCCCAAGGGAGATGATGGGGGCCCTGTCCCCAGGGGAGATAATGGGGACCCTGTCCCCAAGTGAGAAGTGGGTCCCTGTCCCCAGGGGAGATGATGGGGGCCCTGTCCCAGAGTGAGAAGGGAGTCCCTGTCCCCAAGTGAGAAGGGGGTCCCTGTCCTCAAGTGAGAAGGGGGTCCCTGTCCTCAAGTGAAAAGGGGTTCCCGTCCCCAGGAAAGATGGTGGGGGCCCTGTCCCCAAGTGAGAAGGGGTCCCTGATCGCAGGGGAGATGGGGTTCCTGTCCCCAGAGAAGATGGTGGGGGCCCTGTCCCCAGAGAATAAGGGGTTCCAGTTGCCAGGGGAGATGATGGGGCCCTGCCCCCAGGGAGAATGATTGGGGCCCTATCCCCAAGTGAGAAGAGGGTCCCTGTCCCCAGGGGAAATGATGGGGGCCCTGTCCCCAAGTGAGAAGGGGCCCCTGTCCCCAAGTGAGAAGGGGGGTCCCTGTCCTCAAGTGAGAAGGGGGTCCTGTCCCCAGGAAAGATGGTGGGGGCCCTGTCTTCAACTGAGAGGGGGTCGCTGACCGCAGGGGAGATGGGGTCCCCGTCCCCAGGGAAGATGGTGGGGGCTCTGTCCCCAGAGAAAAAGGGGTCCCAGTTGCCAGGGGAGATGATGGGGGCCTTGTCCCCAAGTGAGAAGGGGTCCCTCTCCCCAGGGGAAATGATGGGGCCTTGTCCCAGAGTGAGAAGGAGATCCCTGTCCCCAAGTGAGAAGGGGGCCCCTGTCCTCAAGTGAGAAGGGGTCCCTGTCCTCAAGTGAGAAGGGGGTCCCTGTCCTCAAGTGAGAAGGGGTCCCTGACTGCATTGGAGATGAGGTGGGGGCCCTGTCCCTAGAGAATAAGGGGTTCCAGTTGCCAGGAGAGATGATGGGGCCCTGCCAACAGGGGAGATGATGGGGGCCTTGTCCCCAGGGGAGATGATGGGGGCCCTGTCCTCAAGGAAGATGGGGTCCCTGTCCCCAGGTGAGATGATGGGGGGCCCCTATCCCCAGGGGAGATCATGGGGGCCCCTGTCCCCAGGGGAGATGATAGGGGCCCTGCCCCCAGGGGAGATGGAGATGGGGCCCTGTCCTCAAGGGGTATGGGGTCCCTGTCCCCAGGTGAGATGATGGGGGGCCCCTATCCCCAGGGGAGATGATGGGGGCCCCTGTCCCCAGGGGAGATGATGGGGTCCCCATCCCCAGGGAAGATGGTGGGGGTCCTGTCCCCAGGGGAGATGATGATGGGGGCCCTGTCCTCAAGGAAGATGGGGTCCCTGTCTCCAGGTGAGATGATGGGGCCCCTATCCCCAGGGGAGATGATGGGGGGCCCCTGTCCCCAGGGGAGATGATGGGGCCCTGTCCCCAATGGGGAGATGGTGGGGGCCCTGTCCCCAGAAGAAATGAAGATGGGGCCCTGTCCTCAAGGGATATAGGGTCCCTGTCCCCAGGGGAGATGATGATGGGCCCTGTCCCCAGGGGAGATGATGGGGGGCCCTGTCCCCAGGGGAGATGATGGGGTTCCCAACCCCAGAGAAGATGGTGGGGGTCCTGTCCACAGGGGAGATGATGATGGGGCCCTGTCCTCAAAGAAGATGGGGTCCCTGTCCCCTATCCCCAGGGGAGATGATGGGGCCCCTGTCCCCAGGGGAGATGATGGGGGCCCTGTCCCCAATGGGGAGATGGTGGGGGCCCTGTCCCCAGGAGAAATGAAGATGGGGCCCTGTCCTCAAGGGATATGGGGTCCCTGTCCCCAGGGGAGATGATTAGGGGCCCTGTCCCCAGGGGAGATGATGGGAGGCCCTGTCCCCAGGGGAGACGATGATGGGGGCCCCTGTCCCCAGGGGAGATGATGGGGGCCCTGTCCCCAATGGGGAGATGGTGGGGGCCCTGTCCCCAGGGGAGATGATGATGGGGGCCCTGTCCTCAAGGAAGATGGGGTCCCTGTCTCCAGGTGAGATGATGGGGCCCCTATCCCCAGGGGAGATGATGGGGGGCCCCTGTCCCCAGGGGAGATGATGGGGCCCTGTCCCCAATGGGGAGATGGTGGGGGCCCTGTCCCCAGGAGAAATGAAGATGGGGCCCTGTCCTCAAGGGATATAGGGTCCCTGTCCCCAGGGGAGATGATGAGGGGCCCTGTCCCCAGGGGAGATGATGGGGGGCCCTGTCCCCAGGGGAGATGATGGGGTTCCCAACCCCAGAGAAGATGGTGGGGGTCCTGTCCACAGGGGAGATGATGATGGGGCCCTGTCCTCAAAGAAGATGGGGTCCCTGTCCCCTATCCCCAGGGGAGATGATGGGGCCCCTGTCCCCAGGGGAGATGATGGGGGCCCTGTCCCCAATGGGGAGATGGTGGGGGCCCTGTCCCCAGGAGAAATGAAGATGGGGCCCTGTCCTCGAGGGATATGGGGTCCCTGTCCCCATGGGAGATGATGAGGGGCCCTGTCCCCAGGGGAGATGATGGGAGGCCCTGTCCCCAGGGGAGACGATGATGGGGGCCCCTGTCCCCAGGGGAGATGATGGGGGCCCTGTCCCCAATGGGGAGATGGTGGGGGCCCTGTCCCCAGGGGAGATGATGGGGGGCCCTGTCCCCAGGGGAGATGGTGGGGTTCCCATCCCCAGGGAAGTTGGTGGGGGTCCTGTCCCCAGGGGAGATGATGATGGGGGCCCTGTCCTCAAGGAAGATGGGGTCCCTGTCCCCAGGTGAGATGATGGGGGCCCCTATCCCCAGGGGAGATGATGGGGGGCCCCTGTCCCTAGGGGAGATGATGGGGGCCCTGTCCCCAATGGGGAGATGGTGGGGGCCCTGTCCCCAGGAGAAATGAAGATGGAGCCCTGTCCTCAAGGGATATGGGGTCCCTGTCCCCAGGGGAGATAATGAGGGGCCCTGTCCCCAGGGGAGATGATGGGGGGCCCTGTCCCCAGGGGAGATGATGGGGGGCGATGTCCCCAGGGGAGATGATGGGAGGCCCTGTCCCCAGGGGAGATGATGGGGAGCCCTGTTCCAAGGGGAGATGATGGGGGCCCTGTGCCCACGGGAGATGATGGGGGCCCTGTCCCCAGGGGAGATGATGGGGTTCCCATCCTCAGGGAAGATGGTGGGGGTCCTGTCCCCAGGGGAGATAATGATGGGGGCCCTGTCCTCAAGGAAGTTGGGTTTCCTGTCCCCAGGTGAGATGATGGGGGCCCCTATCCCCAGGGGAGATAATGGGGGGCCCTGTCCGCAATGGGGAGATGGTGGGGGCCCTGTCCCCAGGGGGGGAGGGGTGGGGTATGGGATGGTGTGAGGGGATATGGGGTCAGCTCACTTACCATATCCAAGCAGCAGGGTACTCATCCATGGTTGCCTGCCTGGGCTCCCTCCAGCAGGAGCACAGACAGGGCGATCAGCATATCTCCAAGGCGAGAGAGATCTGTGTATGAAGGGGGGAGGAGGTGGGGACCTGCAGTGTCCTCCGGCTCTCATAGGGCTGCTGCACATGTGTATATAAACTTCCTTAGCGCAGGGGAAGTGAGCAGAGCATCTCCGGAGCACTGCAGAAAGGAATGGATGCAGCCAACTTGGAGGGGCGGGACTCTGGCTGGAGAGGACACGGAGCTGGGCGGCGCTGCATTAAGCAGGAGAGAGGAACCCGGAGGAGCTGGCCAAGGACAGGGCATGCAAAACATAGCAGCCAGTGCGTTAGAGCAGGGAGCTCTGCTACAGAGTCGGCTCTTCAATTAGGCAAATTAGGAGCCCCTGGGTTGCGAGGCCTTAGGCGGCAGCCTAATTTGCCTAATTAGAGAGCCGCCTCTGCCATCGTTTCTCTATACACAGGTGCCCTCCCCCTTCATCTTTAAGCTCTGAGTTTTCTTGCTTTTAGTGAGTATTTCCTTTAGGAACTCTAATTATATCATTGAGGCCTAAAGGGTAGACCTTTTTGCTGGTTGCATTCTTTTTGCAATTTTTTGTCTGTGTTTTCTGATATCAACCAACCATTAGATCTACTTAGGTTTTATCCTATTTTTTCTTGTTAGCCTGGCCGTTGTGTGTGCTCACTATGGCTGCATAGTGCCCTCCATTCGTGGTGATCTCTACATCGTGGTTGACCCCTCTCTTCCCCTCTTGCTTGGGGGGGCTTTGAGGTGGTGAGTTTCTGTCCTTTGGTGAATTTTGGCCAATGTGCTTTTGTGTCTTTCTTTTGTCTTTGTAATTTTGATGAGTCTATCTGTGATGCATTTTCTCATGTAATACTATTTTTGTTTTTGTATAGTTTGTTCGTTAATTCATGGTTGATACGTTTATCCCCTGATGAAGTCATAAGGTGAACCATGTCGGGTTAACATATGACTATTCAACCTTCATTCAACTGAAAAACCTCTATGCTTAACTGCCACAATGGAGATATTCTATAAAACCGTGGGGGAAGAGTAATGTGGGGTATCCCACTGGGGTAGAAACATACCAGTTTTTTAATTACATAGGAGAAAGTAAATAGAGAGGGAGGGCAAATAAAGGAAGAGAGAAAGAGAGTGAAAGGGAGAGAGGCAAAAAAAAGAGGGGGGAAGGAAGGGGGGTTATGGAGAAGGGAGGGGGCGAGGTCCCATCTAGAGGGTGAGGGGCGCCCGCAGCTCATCAAGCAGTCTGAAGGCTAGGTTTTACAGTTAAAGCTTCTGACAACCAATAAGCCCAGACTATGTATAGCGGACGTATTCCTCAGAGAAGCGAAAAAGGTTCCAATAAAACCACCTGGTCTTATGTTCCTCAGATTTATCCCGAATCGTGGCAGTCAAATCTTCCATCCGTTCAATATCATTAACCCTTGCAAATCATTGGGCCAGTGTGGGGGCAGATTGCTGCTTCCATTGGCTCGGTATGCAAGCTCTAGCAGCATTGAGAAGGTGTTTAAGAAGAGATTTGTGGTAGCGTTTCTTGACATGGGAGTGAGGTTTAGTAGTACCACAGCAGGGTCATTAGTTAAGGAAATGTCTGTGAATTTCTAAAAGAGTCGAAGGACTGGTTGTCAGAAAGTTTGCTGTTTGGGGCATTCCAAAAAATGTGGGGAATAATGCCCTGGTGTTGCTCACAGCGCCAGCAACGTTCAGATTAATTGGGAAATATTTTAGCCAAAATAGACAGAGTGCGGTACCAGCATGTGGTTAATTTGTAGGAAATTTCCTGGTATTTACTACAGAGAGATGACTTTTGCGCAAAGAAAAGTATGCCTTCTTTTTGGGGAACAGTAAATGTGATTTGTAAGTCTCTTTCCCACTTAGTCAAGAAAGGAGGGTCTGTGGTAGCTTGTATGTCCAGCAGAGTTTTGTAAGACCTGTAGAGGGATCCACGGATTGAGTGGATCCCAGACAGAGTTCTTCAAATGAGTGGAGTTGCCGAGGAAGAGCGCATGTTTGGGCAGGGAGCTGAGGAAGTGGGAAAGCTACCCAGCTCTCCAAATGTCCAATGTGATAGGTATCTGTCCTGACACTAAGGTCTCAGTTGGAATCCAGCCTGCGGGCCGTAGAAAATGTGAGGCACGTAAAAGCCCTTTCAGGGCTTGCCCTGGGGCCGAGTCCAATAAGCCCGGGGAGAATCTTGGATGTCCTACAACTGGGGTCATGGGAGATGGGAAACTAATGAAGGAAGATAGACGAAAGAATCTTTCCATCTCAGAGAGTGTAGGGCCAATCAGTAGGTGGGTAGTTAAGTGGGAGGTCATTTGCTTACCTGCCCATGGCAGACCGCCAACAGGGCCTGGGCCACCTCCTGCTCTAGCGTAACCCAGAGCTATAAATCCCCATGATGGCGCCAGTCAACAACTCGTGTCATGTGCGTCGCCGTGTAGTATAGAGCAGGATCTGGGAAAACAATGCCTCCCCTCAGTTTTGAAAACTAAAAAACAAACGGATACAGCGCTGATAAACGTGACTAAAATAAAAGACTGCGTGCTGACAATAAATACAAATAATAATAGTAATAAATGCAGTATACAAGTCATATATAGTAAACTACATATCTTATGCAGTCTAGAAATATATATGTGCAACTGTGAAACACAATTTGTGAAATGATGATGGGTGATAAGTGCAATACAAAGCAACTGCTAATTATCAAAGATGACATATATGCGTGACGCAAGTTGCATAAAAATAAATATGAAAACCGTTAGTGCTACCCAATTATAATTATAAATAAATGCTTGACACAATAATGATATTAAATGCTTCCAGATAAACTACTGGACTAACGGGGTTGAGATAATATCTGCCAGCTAGGTTGAGATATTACTGCTCGCAACTAGTCCCAAAGTAAATGACAATAGCTGGATAGGTCACAGAACTCTTGGACAAACAGCCTTGCGATGACACCGCAACTCTTCAGCCTATACTGTCAGTCCATCTCAATAGTGGTTTAACAAAAGGTACTTCTGGCGTAAATAAGTAAGTGAAACGGCTGATGTTCAGATCAGAAGAGGCATGGACTTGCAGTTAACCACCCAAAAACAGAGAGAAAAAACATATAGTGAAGTATAGTCACACAATCCTCGGTTGCAATCAGGCATGTCAGATAGCTTCCGTGATCGCCGCTGGCAGCGTGCGTTCCACGGAGCCAGAAAGGAAACGTCACTTGGTTAAGCAAAAGCTGGATGTTACATCGACGCGTTTCGCCCCTCCCCCAGGGCGTCATCAAAGGACTCCTCCTTTACTAGCAACGCCTGGCTCTGAGGAAGGGGGTGCACCCCCAGAAACACGTTAGCTGTACCCTGTGTTCTGTGCATGTCCATGCATTGTTTTTATGGCCTTTTGTCAGTTACATTTTGTGAGTACCCACATTTTTTATAAAAAAAAAAAAAAAATTATAAAATTATCTTTGGTAATGCACTAGGTGTGCGCACCTTCCATTTCTGTTTTTTTTTTATTTTTAGTAGCAACGCCCTACCAATACATGGATGTTTGCCGCACCAGAGGAACTTGATAAACACTGGACGTACAGCATGAAAGAAAGCCTGGGGTAGTTTAACAGGTAGGGCTTGTAGCAAATACAGGAGTCTTGGCATTGCATTCATCTTCAGTACATTGCAGCAACCAAACCAAGGCAGAGCAAGGGATTCCCATTTCTTGAGGTCTGCAGTGAGCGTTGATAGGAAGGATCTAAAATTCAGGGGGAAGATGTCCTTTAGGTTTGCGGAGATTCTGGTTCCTAAATATTGGATAGAGCGGGTGGCCTATTTAAATGGGAAGAAGGGGCGTATACCTGACAGGATTCGGTCCGTTAAAGAGATGTTCAGCGCTTCTGAGCTTCTGATTTTTGGAGGTTAACTTTAAAGTTGAAGCGAGTGCCATATCGCTTCAATTCTTGTAGCAATGAAGGCAGAGAAGTTATAGGTTTGGTGATAAAAAATAGAAGATCGTCTGCATACGTTGCTACTTTGTGTTGATAGTGGTTGGATTGAACACTGCTAATATTTGGGTTATCTTTTTATTAGCGAAGAAGTGGCTCTAGGGAAAGAACGAACAGTAGAGGGGAAAGTGGACACCCCTGCCTGGTGCCGTTGGAAATCGCAAACATGTCAGAATCCAGCCCATTCACCCGAACCGTGGTTGTGGGGTTAGTGAATAAATCTGAGATCCAGTCCAGGATTGACTTCAGCATTCCGACTGAATGGAGCGTCTCCTGGAGAAACACCCAGTCAACCCTGTCGAATGCCTTTTCGGCATCAGTGGATAAGAGTAGGAGTGGAATGCGGGATCTCCTCGCCTTCTCTATGACGTTCAATGTCCTGATATTGTTGTCTCTCGCTTCTTGTGTCTGTATAAAGCCCACATGATCAGGCACAACCAAGCATTGTAGTAGACCATTTAGCCAGGAGGCTAAGATTTTTGTGTTTGATGTCACAGTTTAGAAGAGAAATGGGTCTGTAACTAGAACACAGCAGCGGGTCCTTTCCTGACTTTGGGATTACAGAGATAGTTGCTCATAGCATGTCTGGAGGAACATTATGCCCCTCCAGGATGGCATTAAAGGCTATAATAAACTGGGGAGCTTGTTGGGTCTGAAATGCTTTGTAGTAAAGAAGTATAAAGCCGTCGGGCCCGGGAGCCTTCCCCAGTTGTGTATCCACTATGGCTGCTGTAAATTCCTCTATTTTGAGAGGCTGGGATTTTTGCTCCTGGTCGTCATTTGTAAGAGAAGGAAGGTTGGCCTCCTATAAGTATTCCTGTATATTTGAGGGAAGGGGCTGTTGGGCTAACGGCGTGTGCCGAGTTTAAATTATAAAGCTTTGAATAAAAATCCCGAAAGGCATCTGCCAAATCTGGCAAGGCATGGATCTTGGACTTTGACGAAGTCAGAAGAGCGGGAATGTATGATTGGGTGCGTTTTTCTCTCAATGTGTTGGCCAGAAAAGGGCCACATTTATCGCCATACTCATAGAAGAAGCGACGAGCCTTGAGTAGGACATGTTTGGCCTTGTATAAGGAGTGCTCCCTGATCGCTTCTCTAATCTGGAGCAGCTCTGCTCTGCTTCTATTGTGAGGTCAGGTCGACCTTGATGTTGCTTCTCCGGAGCGTGGAGTTTTGTCAAAAGGCCTGTCAACGTTTTGGTCTCATGGCATTGTTTGGCCACATGGCCATGCTTTATGAGGACCCCCCTAATGTAGCATTGATGTGCTGACCACACAGAGAGATGGTTAGATACGGAGCGAGTATTGTTGTCAAAATAGGAACAAAGTTCTCTAATGATCTCTGCTGATGTTTCAGGGTCTCTAAGAAGTGTTTTGTTGAGGCGCCAAGTTGATGTCTTGGGGGACGAGCGTGGGAGAGTAAGTTCCAGGAGAACTGGAACGTGATCAGAAAGTGTTATCTGGCCAATCTCTGCTTTGGGTCTGTCTGTCAGTGATGATCTGTCTGTCCCTCCCAGTCTGTGTCCATTCATGTCTTCCAGTCTGTAGATGTCGGGATCTGTCCGGTCACATCGGAGTCTACCACAGAAATACATCAGAAAACATCTGCAAGAAAGTGGAACATCCCAGATCTTTGGAGGAGGTTGGTGGAGCAACCGTGGTGGGCTTAAAGATAAGCGCATTACCGCCCGTGGGGGTGAGGGGATCTGGTGAGTGGGGATTCTGGAGGGGGAGCACGAAGTCACAAGTGGAATTCCTGAAAACACTCACAGTCACTGTCTCTATGTTAATCACTATGAATGAAGATTTAACTTACCGGATGGACTATTAGTTATGCACAGGTGTACTAAGATCTTTTGGAAAACACTTGTATTCACCAGTTGTGCCAATAACCCTGAGTGGGGACTTTACATATCATATGGACTATTATTAGGCATATGTGCATTTACATTTTTTTACTATTTGTTTACTGTTTTCTTAAATAAGGTTTATTTCCCTTAAATAAGGTTTTTTATAAGTGTGTATAATTTAACTTTTGTGTGTATGTACTCACTAAAGCTCTCACAAATATATAATCACTTAGGATTGGTAATTTGGAGCTCTATTAACCCAGTGTTTACCTAGAGATTTATACATGGGTTAAACTCACTAGTGAAAAACGTTAACTGAGTGGAGATGAGCCAAGTTTATGATCACCTCGCTCAAGTGAATAATAGCCATAAATACCAGTCACATATCTAAAGCTCACTGAGCACTATATTTATAAACAATTATATCACATTTAAGTTTAGCATACACCATCAACTGGTACCCTTACCCAAACTAGGAAGCGCCACCACCCCCTTTTTGTTATTACCTTGTGTTTATAGACCCCTCAGGGGAGCTATATTAGGGGAGGCAGCATAGCTAGACAGACCCCTAAGCGCAGTCATTTACCTTTCTCATTTACGGAGCCAGTATTGTTGTCAAAATAGGAACAAAGTTCTCTAATGATCTCTGCTGATGTTTCAGGGTCTCTAAGAAGTGTTTTGTTGAGGCGCCAAGTTGATGTCTTGGGGGACGAGCGTGGGAGAGTAAGTTCCAGGAGAATTGGAACGTGATCAGAAAGTGTTATCTGGCCAATCTCTGCTTTGGAAGCCAAGGTAATTGTGGAGTGTTTTAGTAGGAAAACGTCTATCCTAGAGTAGGATCTGTGGGTGGGAGAGTAGAAGGAGTAATCCCGTTCCTGAGGGTGGAAAATTCTCCAGATATCGACCAGTTGGTGAGCATGCAGCAGGTCTTTCAGGTTTCGTCATGCACTTTGGGGTAGGGAGGATGAGTGTACAGAGGAATCCATTGAGGGATCTAAGGTTAGGTTAAAGTCCCCCCCAAGACAAGAGCACCTTCACAGAAAGACTCCAGTGTGGTTAAAAATGCTTCCAGGACCTGGGGTTGATTTGTATTAGGAAGGTAGAAGTTCAC
Source organism: Aquarana catesbeiana (assembly GCF_042186555.1). Lineage (NCBI taxonomy): Eukaryota > Metazoa > Chordata > Amphibia > Anura > Ranidae > Aquarana > Aquarana catesbeiana. The sequence goes on along the minus strand of NC_133324.1, from coordinate 536,701,993 downwards.
AAGGGTAAATGTGTGAGAATTGATTTTGACCTTTATTAGCAGGAACCTGCCCTCCTGATCTCAGTGTTCATCTAGAAACTGCCAGTGTAGAGATTTGGATAGGAGAATACTTGTCCCCTTAGATTTAGAAGATGTAGATGGACTATGGAAGGAAATGTTTGTTAGTAAGTCTAGGGACCCTGTCTGCCCGAAAATGAGTCTCTTTGAGGAAAATTATGTGTGCCCTATGTCTCCAGAGTTCGGCCAGACAGCTGGTATGCTTCTCAGGGGAGTTCAATCATGATAGGAATTTAAGAGCCATAGCGTCAGAATGCCTACTGATGCCTACTCCCTAGGTGGGGAGTTAAAGCAGAGGGGAGGAGAGAAGAAAGGGTGGTAGTGGAAGATATGGGGGAAGTTGAAAAGGTGAGAAAAGATGGAGTAAAGAGAAATAGAGGAAGTATAATAAAAAGGTATGAGATCCATCAAGAAGGGGATCTCCGCAGAGGAGAACTAGAGTATTCCTATTGTGGGAAATGGTAGGGTGCAATCAAACGCAGAGCCCTAGCCTTTGGGACCCCTGCAGCAACGGCGGTAAATTTCTGGTACACCAGCACCAACATGTAAGGTAATACAGTCGTATTGAGTCAACTGTTTGAAAACCAGACAAAAACATGAAAAAAGAAAATTATCTACTGAAAAGCCGACAAAAACAGCCATCTAAGGTGCTAAACTCCCCGCTATTTGTGGCAGGGACCGTAACTTTTGTGGCTCATCGATGACCCCCTCCACGTTAGTGACTAGGCCCAGTTGAGGAGAAACTCGGTCATCTCTCAGGCCTGTGTCGGGGGTCCGAGTAGTTAATGACCCTCTGAGGAGGCTAGGGAGACGCCTAAAGGTAGAAGTATCATTAAAAGTAACAGGCATAACAAAGTAAGGTGAGGTAGTATGAAATCTAGGATCCAACATTTGCCTCACCTGACCTCTCAAAGCTCAACAGGCCCTAAAAAATAAAAAAGGTTTATTGTAAGTATAACAATCAAACAAATACTTCCCCCGCCAGTAGTGTATGATAGATCCATGACCTCCATCTGCATTTGTTTAGTGTGCCCCTCCATATCACTCCAACCTGGAAAAGAGAAAGACACACCCCCCCTTCCATCCCCGACCCAGTAATGGGTGCAATGTCTATGCAAGAAGGCCTGTAGTATCACCGTTTGGGGTATACAAGGAAGTTGAAGTCGGTAGTCCAGGTCACTCTAAGTTGCATAGGTGAGCAGGTGGACCCCCGGCAAAACCGCAGAAGAGGTTATTAAGCTTTCCTTGGTAAAGACAGGGCAAAGTAATGCAGGTAGAGAGGAGTGTTCACACACTGCATAGGAGTCAGTTACCATTGTTGTCAGTCTGGATGTAGAATCAAGGGACAAGTTCTTGAGGAGCTTGAAATGGGCCTCTTTGAGAGCGGCAGTTGTTCCAGTTTCTTTGAGGTCTGCCATCAGTAGGCCGACGCTGTGGGTTCAATGGCATGGTTACCAGGAGCCAGTTGGGAACAGTGATTGGGTTAATCTCAGCGAACGTGAACAGATGCGGGAGCTCTGAGGGGTGATGTAGTGGGAAGGTGCCAGTACCCTTGCGAATAATAAAATGGAACGTGTGTCCACATTTGTAAGTGAGACTTTTGTCTCCAATGCCATCTAGAAGTGGTTTAAATGTCCTCTGCATCATCAGGGTTCTCCTGGAAATATCTGGGAATAGGTGAATAGCCGCATCATCAAATTCCAAGACCCCCACCTGCCAGGCCCGCCGCAGAATTTCCACCTTAAGGTTTAAGGAGTGTAGGCAACAGAGCACATCTCTGGGTCTGTCAGACATGTTAGAATGTTGGTCGAGTGTTCTGTGAACCCGGTCTTTAGTTATGACCATGTCATGCGCACGATCTAGGTAACGGTTAAAGATAGAGGTTGCCATCATACGGAGCTCCGACTGTGGGATGGATTCAGGGACTCCCACTAGGCGTATGTTCTGTCTGCGACTGCGGTTCTCCAGGTCATCTAGGAGCAGCTGCAGCTGTATAAATTGGTCATTAAGTTCAGTGTGAGAAGATTGCACGATTTGTATAGACTGGGCCATTGCTCCCTGTTCCTGTTCCACTGCTGCAATACGGGAGTCCAGTGCTGAGACTTCCTGCTTAAGAGACTGTATCTCTCCCCTCATGGCTGACTCCATTCTGGCAGCTAGTGATTCAAAATCATCTCTGGTGGGGAGCTGTTGTAATAGTGTCCATAGTTTATGTGCAGGGTCAGCGCTAAATGCAAGCTCCATATGCTGAGATAGTGCAGTGGGGTTACTCACTGTGTCCTGTAGCCGTGGTTTATTTCCATGCCCATCTACAGTCTGTGCTGGGTTGAGACCACTCTCAGTGTGGGAGGATGAGGCATATGGAGAGGCATGTCTTGGGCTAAATAGATCCTCATCCATGTCGGTCGAGAATGCCAGAGATCTTGGGAGGCAAGGAGATAGGTCGCTGATAGGAGAGTAGGGCGGCATGGTGAAGTCCTCTCCTGGCTGCTGTGAGGTTTCAGGTGCAGCCACATCTCCCCGAGTATCCTCTGCCACGTGGCTGGCTGGCGCCATCTTGAAGACCGCCGGAGTGGAAGTAGACAGTTTGTGCTGCTTTAGGTAACAATCCATGCCGCGGATGGTGTGCAGGGATCGGCGGTCCGGTCTGCTGGTTGTCTGGGGTGCTGGTGGATACCAGCAATGTGTGGTAAGTTAACGTGTGTATGCTGCAAGGGAGCCGCTGGCCAGGAGCTCTCAGAACAAACGTCCTCACACCGCCATGCCGAGACCATGCCCCCAATAAGATATTTCTTACAAACAGCATGTACATACTTGGAAATACACCCCAAAACACATTCTGCTACTTCTCCCAAGTGTGGTGATGCCACATATGTGAGACTTTTTACCAACCTAGGCACACAGAGGGGCCAAAAATCCAAGGAGTACCTTCAGGATTTTTAGGGGCATAAATTGCATATCTAATTTCCTGACTACCCATCACATTTTGTAGAGGCCCTGGAGCACAAGGACAAAAGAAACACCCACAAAAAGGACCAGCAATTTGCTGGACAGGAAGCACTTAAGGTGTTTTAGGGGCATAAATTATGCATCTAATTTCCTATCTATCACATTTTTGGAGGCCCGGAGAACCAGGACAGTAGAAACAATTGGAGACACTAGCTCTGTTGACACTGATACTGATATGGCAGACACCTGCTGTGGGGGGCTCTGATGGGGGACACCTGCTGTGGGGGGCTCTGATGGGGACACCTGCTGTTGGGGGGCTCTGATGGGGACACCTGCTGTTGGGGGGCTCTGATGGGGACACCTGCTGTGGGGGGGCTCTGATGGGGGACACCTGCTGTGGGGGGCTCTGATGGGCGACTCCTGTTTTGGGAGGACTCTGATGGGGACACCTGCTGTGGGGGGACTCTGATGGGGACACCTGCTGTGGGGGGACTCTGATGGGGACACCTGCTGTGGGGGGACTCTGATGGGGACACCTGCTGTGGGGGGACTCTGATTGAGACACCTGCTGTGGGGGACACCTGCTGTTGCGGGCTCTGATGGGGAACACCTGCTGTAGGGGGCTCTGATGGGGGACACCTGCTGTGGGGGGACTCTGATGGGGGACACCTGCTGTGGGGGGCTCTGATGGGGGACACCTGCTGTGGTGGGATCTGATGGGGGACACCTGCTGTGGGGGGCTTTGATAGGGGACACCTGCTGTGGGGGGCTCTGGTGGGGGACTCTGATGGGGGACACCTGCTGTGGGGGGACTTTGATGGGGACACCTGCTGTGGGGGGACTCTGATGGAGACACCCTGCTGTGGGGGACACCTGCTGTGGGCGGCTCTAAAGGGGAGACCTGCTGTTGGGGGCTCTGATGGGGGACACCTGCTGTTGAGGGCTCTGATGGGGGACACCTGCTGTGGGGGGACACTGATGGCAACTCTGATGTAAGGGGACAGAGGCTGTATTTGGGGGGGACAGAGGCTGTATTTGGGGGGGACAGAGGCTGTATTTGGCGGGGGCAGAGGCTGCATTTTGGGGGGGCAGAGGCTGCATTTTGGAGGTGGACAGAGGCTGCATTTTGGGGGGATGACTCCTGTTTTGGGGGGACTCTGATGGGGACACCTGCTGTGGGGGGACTCTGATGGGGACACCTGCTGTGGGGGGACTCTGATGGGGACACCTGCTGTGGGGGGACTCTGATTGAGACACCTGCTGTGGGGGACACCTGCTGTTGCGGGCTCTGATGGGGAACACCTGCTGTGGGGGGACTCTGATGGGGGACACCTGCTGTGGGGGGCTCTGATGGGGGACACCTGCTGTGGGGGGATCTGATGGGGGACACCTGCTGTGGGGGGCTTTGATAGGGGACACCTGCTGTGGGGGGCTCTGGTGGGGGACTCTGATGGGGGACACCTGCTGTGGGGGGACTTTGATGGGGACACCTGCTGTGGGGGGACTCTGATGGAGACACCCTGCTGTGGGGGACACCTGCTGTGGGCGGCTCTAAAGGGGACACCTGCTGTTGGGGGCTCTGATGGGGGACACCTGCTGTTGGGGGCTCTGATGGGGGACACTGATGGCAACTCTGATGTAAGGGGACAGAGGCTGTATTTGGGGGGGACAGAGGCTGTATTTGCGGGGGGACAGAGGCTGTATTTGGGGGGGCAGAGGCTGCATTTTGGGGGGGCAGAGGCTGCATTTTGGGGGGGACAGAGGCTGCATTTTGGGGGGGATGACAGAGGCTGTATTTGGGGGGGACAGAGGCTGCATTGGGGGGGCAGAGGCTGCATTTTTGGGGGGCAGAGGCTGCATTTGGGGGGGGACAGAGGCTGCATTTGGGGGGGACAGAGGCTGCATTTGGGGGGACAGAGGCTGCATTTGGGGGGGCAGAGGCTGCATTTGGGGGGGACAGAGGCTTCATTTGGGGGGGACACAGGCATGCTGCATTTGGGGGGGACAGAGGCTGCATTTGGGGGGACAGAGGCTGCATTTGGGGGAACAGAGGCCGCATTTAATGGGACACAGGCATGCTGCATGTAATGGGACACAGGCAGGCTGCATTTGGGGGGGCAGAGGCTGCATTTGGGGGGGACAGAGGCTGAATTTGGGGAGACAGAGGCTGCATTTGGGGGGACAGAGGCTGCATTTGGGGGGACAGAGGCTGCATTTTATGTGACAGAGGCTGCATTTGATGTGACACAGGCTGCATGTAAGGACGGACTGCTGGGGACACCTGATGGCATCTGGTGGCAGGCGACGTGGCTAGTGACACACTCGGGGCTCCCACTGATTCTGCATTATGGTGAGTTGAATGATTTCATTTTATATTACAATGTAATAATAGTAATAATGTGCTTCAATCATCCTGACACCATAACAACCATGGTGCCGGGATGATTAAAGCGCTAACACCAGGTGTTTGGAGTATCTTTATCTGCTGATTGTTAAACTTTGTAGAATACACATTTCTATTGTTGTGTAGGATCTAGGCCTGCTGTCCCTCTCCCTCCATCCCTCGTTCATCTCAGACGCTAACCACACCACCTTAGAGCCACGTCCACTATTTTGCTGAAACCACGCCCATTTTCACCAAGTGGGAGGGGTCAAAAAGGAAGGGCGGGGTCTGGCACCCCCCCATCCTAAAACTTCACCAACCGCCACTGAGGTATGGGCTGTTAACCTAATTGAACATTTCAAAGGGTACATTGTTTAAAGGACCATAGAAGAAGTATTTATTGATGGTAATTAGACTTGAGGGGGTAACAATGGGATCAAGGAGTGTTTTGGGTTGGCCTAGCGGAGGCTCCCTCCTGGGGGGCTAATATATCAGGGGGACTTGTTGATATTAATATGCAAGAATACAGATTAGGAATGTAGGTATTCCAAGGGCTCAAAAGGGTGTTCAGGTGGTATCTGTTAATCTAATCTAATTACACATATTTAAGGGGACTTGTTGATGTTGATATGCGGGAGTGCAAATTTGGGGCGGTTTATGACTGCAGCTGTTCACGGCTGGGGGTTGTTGTCTGTCTGAAAGACTAAAGTATATCAAAGGCCTGAATGGAGACGGCCAATCAAATTGCTCAGCCATTCAATGTCTAGTGAATATAACATGACGTTCAGTCTATAGTTTTGGTATAGTCTTGTCTGTGTATGACTATGAAGGCGCAAATCTAGAGAAAATGGGACTCTGAATTATATACTCTGTCGGATTTTTTTGTCATCTGTGGACTTTGGACTTTGTTCTGTGTTGGAAGTCAATAAAGTGCATCTCTCTAGAAGAATTGGGTTGCTGCGGAAGAGTACTTACTAATTAATTATCATACTACTATACTACTATACTACTATACATATTATTATATCACTACATTGGTGCCGTGACCCGGAGCTAATCTATCTACAGTATTGTTCCAGTAGTGCTCTGTTTGTTTTCTGTGGGCCTGTACCTTTCGTATATTAATTTTTGAAAAGAATTGTGTTTCCTCCTCTATCATTTTCCATAGGGATGCATATCTTATCTCACTGCCATCTGTTCCTTTAAAGCCCATCACATTCCACCATGAAAGATAGACAACTGCACCCTTGCATACCTGGTCTGAGTCAGAAGCAATGTTAACAATTTCACCATCATTTCTTAACTCAATGAGAACTTGCAGAAGTGCTGCTATCTCCACATACTGTGCAGAACGAGCTCTACATGAATATGAAAATTGTCTCTGTACCTCGCCATCTTTTACACAAACACCAGCAAACCCTGAGATTCTACTTCCATCTTTATAATAAGAGGAACCATCAATGTACCAGCACTCACTTTCAAGGTCAAAAGGTTTGGATACGGCAGTAAAACTGTACTGCAAACTTTTCTTCCAGAGATTGTCTTTCAGGTCCCAGGAGTAATGCAAATACCAGAGGACTACATCAACATGAAGACATCCCCCCTGGACAAATACAAGCCTTCTCTATTAGCATGTGTGTTGATAACAGAGTCAATCACTCTACTACTTTGCATCATCAGAGTGGAAACGGGTCAAGTTAAAGAAATGAAGTGCTTACCAGTGGGGAAATCTGATCGAAGTAAAAGAAGTGTAGTGGATCATACTACAGAACTTACTGTTTTAGGGAAATCAGAAGGCATCCAGATACAGGGGGATACTGTAAAGGGCATAGTCGGGGGGTGGATAGTCGTTAGATGTGAGATCATGATGCCAAAATCTGATTACTTTGTGGAATCTGCTGTTTGGACTTACCCAGAAGGAAGCGATCGTCACAGGAGTACAGATATAATATTAGTGGAGACAAAGAATTGACCACGAATGCAAATGACTTTAGAAAGGAATTTTACAATATTTAAGGAGGGTATTATATCCTGTAGCCCTCATGATGTGGAGGATGGAGTCTATACAAAAATCCTACATATAATGGTCACAAATTCTAGAGACTGTCCTACAATTTTACAGTGGCCAGAACATGGACTTTTCCTCGAGCGGACTCAAAATTTAGTATATAGCGATGTTTCATATTTATCATTACCATTATTGTTGAATTTTATATCATTTAACATTCCAGAGAGTTGCCCAAAATTAATGGGATTGAGGTTTAAAACGGTTTTTCAAACACATATAAACTTATTTTGGGATGCTACACAAGGGCTTAATTTTAACCCCTTCCCGCCGACCGAACGCACATATGCGTCCTCGGCTTTCCGGGGTTATACCGGGATGATGCCCGCAGCTGCAGGCATCATCCCGGTACCGTTGTTTTCAGCGGGCGATCGGCTACCCGAATATAACAACCGATGCGGCTAAAAGCCGCTCGGCTGTTATACCGGAGGAGCGGGAGGGGACATCCCCCCCCTCCCGCCGCCTCCCGCCGCTGTTACCGGGCCTCCCGTGCTATCGGGAGGCCCGGTGTCCATTCGGGAATCTCCGGCGGCTGGGGGCGGGCTGGAACGAAGCTGTGAGCGGCTTCGTTCCAGCCTTCTAATTGTAAACGCGGAAGTGACGTCATGACACATATTACTGTCACAAGGGATGTTTACATTGCTTGTGACAGCAATAAAAGTAAAAAAAAAAAAAAAATTTTTAAACACAATTTATAAAAGTACAAAAATAAATAAAATAAATAAATAAAAAAAAAAAAAAATTTTTAAAGCGCCCCCGTCCCCGTGAGCTCGCGCAGCGAAGAAAACGCATACGGAAGTCGCGCCCGCATATGTAAACGGTGTTCAAACCACACATGTGAGGTATCGCCGCGATCGTCAGAGCGAGAGCAATAATTCTAGCCCTAGACCTCCTCTGTAACTCAAACCTGGTAACCGTAAAAAATTTTTAAAGCGTCGCCTATGGAAATTCATAGGTACCGTAGTTCGTCGCCATTCCACGAGTGCGTGCAATTATAAAGGGTGACATGTTTGGTATCTATTTACTATTTTAACATCATCTTTCACATTACACAAAAAAATTGGGGTAACTTTACTGTTTGGATTTTTTAAAATTCATGAAAGTGTCACTTTTCCAAAAATTTGCGTTTAAAACACCGCTGCACAAATACCGTGTGATAAAAAATATTGCAACAATCGCCATTTTATTCTTTAGACTCTCTTCTAAAAAAATATATATAATGTTTGGGGGTTCTAAGTAATTTTCTAGCAAAAAATACGGATTTTAACTTGTAAACACCAAATTTCAAAAATAGGCTTAGTCATGAAAGGGTTAAGAGAGTTTCAAAGAGGGATCTGGGTACTGATATCATATCAGGCCTCAGTTTGGGTAGTTCGATTTGGAATAGGGTTGATATAGAGAGTCTAAATATAAGAGAACAGAATTTTGTGGGTGGATTACAGCAGATACTGCTTAAAGGGGGAAGAGTGGATTTAAACACTCTAGCTGAAATGACAATAGATATTCAGAACATTCACACCATTGCTGCAGATTTGCAGAACATTCAAATGTCGGTGAGTGCACTGAATAAAACCCTTCAAACCAATAATGTATCCAAGTCTATAGTCTGTGGTATTATAGGAAACTTGCTGAGTGAACACCTGAGCCTAGGGCTTCAAGAAATCAAACAAGGAGAATGGCCAAGGATAATGAACTCAACTTTATTATTCAATCTTATCAAAGACAGTGGTGTTACTTGTAGGAACTTTGCCCTTGCTAATGTAAGGAGCCTGGATACTCTTTGTAATAGAGATCACATTGGAAAGCAGGAAATACCTCTGACTGTCGACATCCCTACATGGTCAACAACACCCTTACCCGTATACAAAATGATCGTTCTTGGTGAGGTGGAGGTGAGAAACAACTGCTACCAGAAAGCAAACTCGCCGTCAAGGACAACCAAGTGTGGAAAACCATGGATCCCAACTGCTGTACCAGACGTGCCCAGGCCTGGCTTTGTTCGTGTTCTTTTGAGCGATTGGAGTACATAGAGGGCTGTGCTGCTGCACACTCTGGAAACTACCTGGTTTAATTGCAAAAATTTGAACCGGCCTGGAAGAGAATAATTCATGGAGAAGGCTCAAGGGTCTGTGCATCCCTCATTCACTTGGCAGAAACAAGTTCAGTGCCGGGCCCCTATCACAGGATGGTGTGTGAATCTCACAGATGGACTGCTAACAATTGGAGAGGAAGACATTCGAGCCAATATCCAGATGAATCAAGTATCTATGGACATTGAGCAAACTGATCTTGGCAATTGGGACTCTATGATTTCTCCTTTATTTAAGAAAATACCACCACTTACGGTTGAATTGGATACAGTGGCGTAGCGTGGGGGGTGCAGGGGGTGCCGTGGCCCCGGGCGTGACATTTAGGGGGGCGCCAGTATGTGTCACTACTGGCTGCCTCGTCCTAATTTCAAGTTTCTGTGTCCCCCGCGCTCCAGCCGCCATGTTAAGTGTCTAGCGCCCTGTGACTGGGTGTATGGGGGTCATGTGAGGCTTAGGTCTGGCCTGTCCTCGATTGCTCCTGAAGTCCCGCCTCCGCACATGACCCCCATACGCCCAATCACAGTGCGATGGACACTGAACATGGCAGCAGCCAGAGCGCGGGGGAGAGAAGCAAAAATGTGAGCCGCCGCTGTCTTCTCCTGCTCCTCCGGACCGATGCAGGCCAGGACTAGAAGGTGAGTGAGACTCCCTCATGAGAGTCATGTTACTGGCCCCGGGGGGGCGAGAGAGAGACACTGTAGGCAGGACAGTATAGTGTAGGCTGTGTAGTATAGTGGACTGTGTAGTGTAGTATAGTGGACAGTATAGTGGACAGTGCAGTGTAGTGTAGTGGTCAGTGTAGTGTAGTATAGTGGTCAGTATAGTGGACAGTGTAGTGTAGTATAATGGTGTAGTTTAATATGGAGGTCAGTATAGTGGTCAGTGTAGTATAGTATAGTGGTTAGTATAGTGTAGTTTAGTATGAAAGTCAGTGTAGTGTAGTGGACAGTATAGTGGTTAGTGTAGTATAGTATAGTGGTTAGTATATTTGTCAGTGTAGTGTAGTATAGTATAGTGGTTAGTATAGTGGTCAGTATAGTGTAGTTTAGTATGGAGGTCAGTGTAGTGTAGTATAGTGGTTAGTATGGTGGTCAGTGTAGTGTAGTGGTCAATGTAGTGTAGTATGGTGGACAGTGTAGTATAGTGGTCAGTGTAGTGTGTAATGGTCAGTAAAGGAATCAGGTTGGTCAGTGTTGAAATCAAGTAGGTTAGCATAGTGGTCAGTATAGGAATCAGGTAGGTCAGGGCTATTGTATTGGAAGGGACTCGGGGAGTGCTAAAAGTCCGCATGATAGGGGGCACAAATTACTTGCCTTGCCCCGGGTGCTGACAACCCACGCTACACCACTGATTGGATACATTATTTAAGAGGGATAGTAGGAAAATTATAGAATTACAAGAACTGGTAAAGGAAAACCTCATTAGTCCTAATAAAATTGCTAAAGAGTTTCAGGAGCCTTGGTGGAGCATACCCAATAACACTTTTACTCACCCGCTATTGAGAACTCTGTCCATGATTTTTGTGTTTATTCAATTTATATTAATATGTTTTTTGTTTGGTTTATATTGTTGTGGTAGAAGACAACTAAGAACAATCCAGAGGAAGAAGGAAAGCATAGAGATGGCTTCAATCTTAAGAGCCAGGGATGTCTGAGCAGTTTGGTTGTGAATCGATTCTGATTCAAACCGATCCAAGTGGGGGTATATGTTGTAATATGTTCACCGATTTATGTGGGACATTATATTATTATATGTATGTACACATACAGTCAATATTAACCAGGCCAGAATTCAGTTGACAATGGTCGATTTGTCCAAGCCAACTCAATTTTAATATAACAGCCGAAGACCCTTTGATGTGCTAATCTTATGCAAGTCTACCCAGGGGGTGTGAGGTATGGGCTGTTAACCTAATTGAACATTTCAAAGGGTACATTGTTTAAAGGACCATAGAAGAAGTATTTATTGATGGTAATTAGACTTGAGGGGGTAACAATGGGATCAAGGAGTGTTTTGAGTTGGCCTAGCGGAGGCTCCCTCCTGGGGGGCTAATATATCAGGGGGACTTGTTGATATTAATATGCAAGAATACAGATTAGGAATGTAGGTATTCCAAGGGCTCAAAGGGGTGTTCAGGTGGTATCTGTTAATCTAATCTAATTACACTTGTTGATGTTGATATGCGGGAGTGCAAATTGGGGCGGTTTATGACTGCAGCTGTTCACGGCTGGGGGTTGTCTGTCTGAAAGACTAAAGTATATCAAAGGCCTGAATGGAGACGGCCAATCAAATTGCTCAGCAATTCAATGTCTAGTGAATATAACATGACGTTCAGTCTATAGTTTTGGTATAGTCTTGTCTGTGTATGACTATGAAGGCGTAAATCTAGAGAAAATGGGACTCTGAATTATATACTCTGTCGGATTTTTTTGTCATCTGTGGACTTTGGACTTTGTTCTGTGTTGGAAGTCAATAAAGTGCATCTCTCTGGAAGAATTGGGTTGCTGCGGAAGAGTACTTACTAATTAATTATCATACTACTATACACATTATTATATCACTACAGTGATCAGGGACACTGGGGTAGGCTGGCACTGCAGTCTGAGTTTACACGCAGTGTGACCAGCTGCTGTACACTCACCAGGTTGCAGCATCGGTTCTCTGCTTTCACAGCCGATCTGTGTGAAAGCAGAGAGAACCGATGCTTACTTTCGGTTTCCATTGGGTACTGTGATTAGACACAGGGTACAAGAGCACGTGATCACCCAGAAACAGAGGTAATGTGATTTGCTGTTTATAGGCTGTGGGCAGACGGGAAGCGCTTAAGGAGGGGAGGGCTCCCTCCCAGCATCCCTACCCTTAATCTATCCAGTATTATATATGTGCTCCAACTCAGGAGACTCTAAAAATTATACAGTTAGGACTGCAGTACACTGGGGTGCCATGACGTGGCTGCTGCAGCTTACACATGTATTTGCAAATGTGTGCAAATGAAACCCCTTGGTTTTAACATGAACTGACAAGCTCAATTCAGTTTTTGCAGGCTGGCAAGTGAGCTGGGAATTTTTGTTCATTGCTTTTTGAAATGCATCACCCTTGCATGTGCTCCTTGCTGCGAAGGCCAGTTACAGGTTGGGGTGGTTGGCATTTGTACTGATAGTTCAGGAGGGGGACGCACACTCGTCCACCCTTTTCCTGGTCTGCCAGGCAGATTCTGGTGGGATCCCATCAATTTTTCCACTTGAAGTCCTTCATGCCACACATAGAGACTTTGTGTGGACACCCCACATTTTCTTTTTTTTTTTGGCATGGGGGCTCTTAAATTAGGATTGGGGGACCCCCATGCCATTTTATTTTTTTATTTTTCACTGACAGCTCCCTTGTTTACATTCTACTGTTAGCTGTATATCCACCGGTTGACAGCACAGATGAGTCATTAATTTTTTAGGATGCCGATGTGTGCTGGCAATGACTCCTCCATGCTTGCTGCTAGCAGGGATGAGTCATGGTTGTTCATTGGTGGACGGATAGAAAAGTGGATGTAACAGATGTAAAAACGGACATTATAGATTTACGTTTGTTTATGTCCATATAGATCCACTGAAACAGAATAGGATGGAGACTTGTTCCATTTAAATTAGTTAAAAAACACACCTACAAAGAAACAGGTGAAAACATGTGCTCATCTATTTCCTTTTGGCCCATAAAGAAGCACTGATATCCATTTTTCATCCAAAAACACATGAATTGAAAAACGAACAGATGATTTTCTAAGAAAACCCTACAAGCACATATATTGGTGATTCCTAAAGAGGGGAAGATCCGTTGATCTCAAAGTATTCACAAAGATTTTAGCATCTCGACTACAGCAACATCTACCACACCTGATCCACTTAGACCAAATAGGCTTTGTACCATTCCGTGAGGCCAGAGACGATACAGCCAAAGTTCTCAATTTGCTTCACGTGGCCAACACAACACACTCCATGTATCTTTTTAGGCACAGATGCTGAAAAGGCCTTCGACAGGGTAGATTGGCAATTTATGGTCTCAGTTTTACGACACACGGGGTTCGGACACACCATGCTTACGTGGATTTCTACAATCTACACTAACCCTACTGCTCAGGTCAAGGCCAATTGGTATTCTCTCCTAACCCTTCCAAATCACTAATGGGACAAGGCAGGGATGTGCCTTATCACCCCTTCTCTTTGCCCTGTCACTGGAGCCTTTCTTATGCACCATACGTTTACACCCAGATATCACAGGAATTGAAGTTGGGGGATCTCAACAGAAAGTATTAGCATATGCAGATGACATGCTACTCTTGATCACAAACCCCTTATGCCCTGTACACACGATCGGACATTGATTGGACATTCCGACAACAAAATCCATCTGATTTTTTCCGACGGATGTTGGCTCAAACTTGTCTTGCATACACACGGTCACACAAAGTTGTCGGAATTTCCGAACGTCAACAACGCGTCATGTACAACACGTACGACGGGACTATAAAAGGGTAGTTCAATACCAAGCACGCCACCCTTTGGGCTCCTTTTGCTAATCTCATGTTAGTAAAAGTTTGGTGAGAGACGATTCACGCTTTTTCAGACTTGTGGTTTTCAGTTAGTTTTTCTGCTGTTCAATTTGTGCTTGTGGGTTTGTATCTGGTCTTCAGTGCGTGTAGTGAGTTCCCATAGGTTTACTATTGTGTTCTTGTCCGCTCGTTGCTGATTTTCAGGTCGCTCTTCATAGGCCTTGCTGTTCTTCAGTGTGTTCTGTTACTTCGTTCTGACCAGCCGACCGTTTTGAAGCCATGTTGCGTGTACGTACTCATCGTAGAGTTTATGCTGTGCAGGGGCTTGGTGTTGAGGTTCTTACTTTTACACAAGTCCAGTTCATGAACAGGGTGGGGAGGATTTCATGGACCAAGAATTGGTTGCTCCAGCGTGACCAATTCTGTCACATGCCTTTGCTCCGTGAGATCTGTGAGAATAATCCTGATGATTTCAGGAACTTTCTCAGGATGACGGACCCCGTTTTTCACCATTTGTTGGCTTTGCTGACCCCTTATATCAGCAGGCAGGATACCTGCATGAGGCAAGCCATCACTCCGGAGCAGAGGCTAGTCGCCACGTTGCGGTACTTGGCGACGGGGAGAAGTCTACAGGACCTCAAGTTCTCGACAGGCATCTCCCCCCCAGGCTCTGGGGATCATTATTCCAGAGACCTGTTCTGCCATCATACAGGTCCTGCAGAAGGACTATATTAGGTAAGATTTTTATCCCTTAACATCACATTTTATTGTATTTAATAATTGATAATATATTGTATTTCTTTCCTCATTCTCTAATTACCATGATTGTAATATGCTGTGAATGTCCCCTTTGTCCTCATGCATGCTGGAATGTTTTAACGTTTTTTTTTGTCCTTCATACATATTTGCCTTCACTTACCTCCCCAGCATGCTCTCCTGGGCCTATATCCACCTCGTTAGTCACTTAACAATGTATTTTTTCAGCTCCAAATTAGTGCTTTACCTTAAACACCCCCTAAAATGTGTACAAATGTTATTTGTGTCCTTAGATTCAGGCAGAGTGCCAGAGGCTTTTTTTTTGGGTCCCAAACTCATTTGGAACCCTCCCTCCCCCGAACCACTAAGTCAACCCATAACAATCCTCTATCTGCTGACTTTGCCAAACCCATACACACTATACCTACCTCTTTTGTGGTCAGATTTCTGTATAAATTACCCAAAGCATGTAGTGCAAGGGCCTGCCTGAATACTTTCAAATGGATAGGTAATTGCAGAATGTTAAAATCGTGCTCCAATTTGGACAGTGTGTATTTATATTTTTGTATTATGACACTTCTTACCTATAGTGTAAGTAAGGAGGGGGTGGCCAAAGTAATATACATTATTTAGGCATTCATCTCTCAATGAAGTGGAGAGGGTTACCTGTCCAAAACATCTCCCCCCCTAAAAATTTAACAATGGGCCATCAGAGGGGGTGAGGAATCTGATAGGTGGACCTTAATACTTTTGTCTTTAAATACTCCCTAAAATAAATGTTATACTGATGTTGGGCAAGAATGTTTGTGTCTAATCTGCTTTCAATGTTTATGTGCAAAATGACTAATTTTTTTATTCTTGTTGGACTCCACAGTTTCGTTCCAACCAACAGGAATGACAGACTGTGGCATCCCACTTTGCCCAGCGGTGGGACTTTCCTAACTGCTGAGGGGCAATTGATGGGAAACACATCCACATAGTCCCACCCCCCAACTCGGGGTCATACTATTAAACTACAAGGGGTTCAATAGTATTGTGATGTTAGCGGTGGTTTCGGCTACTTACGAGTTCCTGTATATGGACATGGGGAAGAATATCCGGATGTCAGATGGTGGAGTCATTGCCCAGACCGAGTTCTACAGGCGGCTTCAGAATGGCAGCTTGGGCTTGCCACCTCCAGAAGACAATGCGGAAGGACTCCCATTCGTCTTCGTTGCGGATAAAGCGTTTGCGCTGGGGGACCATCGTATGCGGCCATTCCCTATGAGGACCCTCACCATGACCGAAATTTGGGGAGTCCTGAAAATGGCGTGATTGTGTAAAATTATAAAGCACTGTTGGGTGTTATTTACTAAAGGAAAATACACTTTGCACTACAAGTGCACTTGAGACTGCACTGAAACTGCACTTGTAGTGCAAAGTGGATTTGCCTTTAGTAAATAACCCACATTGTCACTGAAACCAACAACTTTACTACAAAAAATGTTTTTGAGCATTGAAAGAAGAAGCCACACATTGTTGATTATCAATCTTTTTAATCAAAGCACAATCACGTGTGCGTTTATAAAAGGGTTTTTGAACAAACCAACATGTTTGTTGTATAAAATTTTTTAAGATCACATTAAGTAGAAATTGCCTTTTAAGGTAAAACAGGCATGTTTAAACCCATAAAACAATACACAACTCTGGAACTTACAAAATTCAAGTTTTATAAAGTGAAGGCAATATCAGACATGAGTATGTACAAACTGTGTTTGATATTGCATTCAGCAGATGGGGTGATGTCACCCCTGTAAAAGCCAAATTTAGAAGATGCACACAAATTGCCTAATGTCAACATGTGCTAGCTGCCATCATGGGGGATCAATGGACGTGTTTTGTGGGTGCAACCCCTTCCTCTCAGTTGCTTTATTATTGAGGAAGGGGTTGCACCCACAAAACGCGTACATTGATCTCCCGTGATGGCAGATAGCACATGTTGACACACTGTGCACATCTTCTAAATTTGGCTTTTAACATAAGTAAAAAAATTTTGGCACAAAAAAAGAAGAAATATAGGGATTTCTGGGTGTTTTAGATTCTCCCTAAAACATCAATGATGTTCTTCATTTTGTTGTGAACATCATTGATGTTTTGCTTTATGTTTTCTAAATCTCTATTACACCCCATTATCTCCCCGATGAGGATCTGGGCACTTTCACTGGTGAAATGACATTCCTCTTCCACAACATCCTGATCACCTACAAAAAAATACACCATGTATTATAAATATGCAGGCATACATCTTTTACCTGAGGCTGTGGTCACAGACACTCATCTGTTGTGGTGACAATTTCTACAATGTCTCCCTCCTTCTCCTCTGGTTGGGTTTGGGGGATTTCCCCTTCTTCCTGAGGTGAGGGGTCCCTGGTCTCCTCTGATGAGTGGTGTCCTCCGAGTCTTTTCTCCCCTATGTGAACAAAAATAGGTGTACTTAGCACACAGATATTTGATGGCAGAAATAGGAATATGAAACATTGCTTGGAAGTGGGCTACAATTGTCTGTTTTGGCAGAGTTCCAAGCTGTGCTCCAGCATTCAGATGTGTAAACAGCTGCTGAGTGTCCTTTCCTTACACAGAATCTAGTTAGCATTTCATTCTAGTTACAAACCCATCTAGACAACAAACTTTTCTTAATAGAAGTAGGCCCGAAAAACCGTATTGAACTGCATCTGGCCAAAACATTGTATTTTAGTGGCCGAACGAACAATGTTTCCTACGAACGATTAATGTGCCCATGCACATGAAACTTGCCATTTTAAAATGTACAACAGAAAAGAAAAGCACATGGAGCAGCACAAACGTCATAAAAAGAAAGAATAGGAACACAGGACAACTACTTACTTTTTTGCAGCACTCTCCTGATCCTTCTATATTGATTGTGCTCCCTTAATTTGAGGTCTGACCACCGTTTCCTGAGTTGATCCTTGGATCGTCGTACCCCAAAATTCCTGTGCAGACTCTTCACAACTTTAGCCATGATTTTGGCCTTTCTCACATTTGGGTTTGGGTAAGGTCCATACTTCCCATCATAGTCGGCCCTCTTCAATATGTCCACCATCTCTACAAAGACCATATTTGAGGCCTTAAATCTCCTCCGGGATCGTGATGTTTCTGGCTTCGGGCTTTCCTCCTCCTCCTCGTTGCTGCTATTGTGCTCTCCCCCACTGTGCCGAAAGAGAAGGGGCAGGGAATAGACTAGAAAGAACGCCAGGGGCAGGCGGAGTTTCACGCATGCGCAGTGTATATAAAGCATAGCACGCATGCGTCGTACGTACAATCTGTGAGCGGAGGAAGGAGTCTTGGAAGCGCCGATCGTAATAACGAAGGTAAAAGTTTAACTTGGGCCTATACTGCTTATAGATTAAGGCCTATGTTGGGACAAGATTAGGAGAGTTTAGCCTGACATTAGGGTTTGTCTTGTGTTGTGTCTTGCAGAGAAAATGGATGGTTTCAATGATCACAACTTCCTCCCCCTGTCCATAGACAAGTACAGGGAGCTGCCCTGTCTGTGGCAGGTGAAACACCCGCATTATAATCATAAACAAAAGAGGCAGGCAGTGCTGGAGAAACTGCTGGAGTTGGTGAAGCCAGTGGTCCCCACGGCAACCATCCCCTATTTAAAAGCCAAAATTGGTGGCCTGAGGAGCACATATCTTAGGGAGCGCAAGAAGGTCCAGGATTCCCAGAGATCCGGAGCAGCAGATGACGTTTATGTCCCCAGGCTGTGCTACTATGAGAGACTGCCATTTCTGTCAGACCAGACTGAAGTCAGGAAATCCCTCTCAACCCTTCCTTCCACTCTTCCTTCCACCCTATCTTCCACCTCAGCTGAGGCTTCCGATGTCCAACCAGCCAGGAAGAAGTGGAGGAGCCCAGCTGCAGCCAGGTATAGCATTGTTCTACAGATTTCTTGGCAAAACATAAATGATGTTTACTATATGTTATTATTGATCACTAATTGCTGATTTAATAAAGGCGTTTACATATCAATAGACAGTAGTGGGCAAAAATAATTGGGACAAGAATGAAAAATGCTGGGCTCAGAATGATAGTCTTTTCTATTTATTAATATTCAATTTGCAACAGTCATGAGATGAAAATTGTGTATGAGTGATGAAGAAAAAACTAAAACTATGTCCCTTTTTCATACACAGGAAGACCTCAGCCAGGAGGAGGCTGTGGAATGTGACAGCCAGGAGGAGGCAGGGGTTAGTGGCAGCCAGGAGGTGGCCGGGGTAAGTGGCAGCCAGGAGGTGGCAGGGCCCAGCAGGAGCCTCACACAATCACAGGTTCCTCCTCTCCGCCTTCCAAACAAAAGACCCAGGAAGGGGAGTGAGGTGGAGGAGTCAGTGCTCAGGCTGATTCAGGAGGCTTCTGCGTCCCTCAGAGCCACCCCCACTCGTGAAGAGGCCTTTGCCTCCATGGCTGCCACAAAACTGCAGGACATGCAGGAGGGGCAACGCCTCATGTGTGAGGAAGTCATTTATAAAACATTAAATAAGGGGTTGAGGGGTGAAATCACACCCAATATCCACCTGTGTGAGTTGCATCATCCTCCTCCTCCTGCCACAACTCCAAGACCACAGACACAGCCTGGAAGGAAGAGTGGAAGGAAGACAAGAAAATGATGGCCTGGGTTCAGTCTGTCTGACAAAAGATGCAGGCTCTTGTATGACCACAGCCTAGGACATAGATGTCATCTGCTGCTGTTCATGATCTCTTGGACTTCTGGACCAGATTGTACTCCCTTAGATAAGGACTCCTCAGGCCACCAATTTTGCCTGAAAATAGTTGATGTGTGCCCTGGGGGCCAAAGGCTTCGCCAATTTCTGCTGTTTCTCCAGCGTTGCCTCCCTCTTTATTTGGTTAGGACCCCTTAATAAAAGTATTTTTGTGAACTAATACTTGCCTATGTGTGTTTTCCGTTGAAAAGGGCAGTTTGTTTGTAAGGAGGCAGGTACGTTTCAAAAATACAATGTGAAATTAACAAGGGACACCAACACCAACCAACCTCCTTGAGATTAAAAAAGACAAGATAATAATGGTATTGTGGTAACTTGACACACAAAACACACCCAAAACTATTCTGGAGATTACCAAAAAACAAAAAAAAACAGGAGATCTGTATTTTAAAAAATACAACAAATAATACCAAAAAATAAATTTAAAAAAATAAAGAAATTTTCAGTAGATGTGACAAATCAAAATATTATATTCATGAAATCACAAGAAATAATAAAGAAATAAGTTTGTGAGAAGTCTGTGTGAATATGAGCAGCAAAATAACTTCATTCTTCTAGCATTATAAAGAAGAAGAGAGTGCGCTGCATTAAACAATTTAAAACATTGCAGCGTGACAAAAGTGCTATATCCATTACGAATGCTAATTTTACCAGACCCAGCAGTTCTGTCTCGGAATTTATTCTGAGCATGCGTGGCACTTTGTGCGCTGGAATTGACCACACACGGTCGGAATTTACGCAAACGGATTTTGTTGTCGGAAAATTTTATAGCCTGCTCTCAAACTTTGTGTGTTGGAAATTCCAATGGAAAAAGTCCGATGGAGCCCACACACGGTCGGAATTTCCGACAACTAGCTCCGATCGCACATTTTCCATCAGAAAGTCCGACCGTGTGTATAGGGCATTAATCTCACTGCCCAACCTCCTCCATTAATTTGAGAATTATGATAAACTAGCTAACTTGAAAATCAACTTTTCCAAATCCGAAGCAATGGGGTGGGCATATCACAATCTCTTCTCTCCCATCTTAAGACGAGTTTCAAACTAAAATGAACAATCTCTGCACTGAAATACCTGGGAACCTTCATCCCCCCAAATTTTCACTAATATTTGATCTTAACTTTCCACCACTTCTGAAAAGAATCAGAGCCCTTCTGGACACGTGGCACACCGGACTACACTCATGGTATGGCCGCTATAATATATTAAAAATGAGCATCCTTCCTAAATTTCTGTATTTATTACAAGCATTACCAATATTCATCCCCTCTAGCTTTCAAACAGACACAGTCAGTATTTACTGCATCCATATGGTCCCACAAACGACCTTGTTTAAATAGAAGACAACTCTCCCTGCCCAAGCAAAATGGGTGGCTGGCAGTACCGGACATACGTACATATTACCAGGCTGTGCACCTAGGCAGACTTGTTGACTGGTGCAGACATCAGGACATTAAGCTCTGGCCCCCAGAGTGACGTTCCACTTAGCAGGGCACCCTGGTGCTATCAATCACTACCAAGGAACATGAAACCCCCACACAGGTCCCACAACGTGCATCTGTTCGCTTATTTTCTCCCAATTCTCTCTGTCTTCCCTCACCTCACCACTGCTTCCAATACTAGGGAACTCACTCTTTAAACCTGGCTATCAGGATGCAAATTTGCAAAACTTGCTTAAATCGGGTCGCTACCAAGCCTCTCACTTCATGATTTTGGGAACCTAGCCATCGGTACTTATCCTTACAAACCCTTCTGGTTCATTTAAATTAGACTTCTCCAACTTTGTCATTTTCTCCAGACCCTATCGTCCCCTGGCGATTTCTGTCAACCTCTTACCACTCTAGAAGAACACTGTTCAGATAGTGGCAATCTACCACATGTTCTCTCCACAGCCTATCGAATGTCGATCACCCCATCGGAAAACCACCAACCACCTAGCCTAAACAGATGGGAACAAGATATAAATCGTACGTTCACTGCGACCCAAAAGCAAAATATTATTCACTTTACGTATAAATCTTCTATCTGTACGAAAATACTGAAGATGAATTTTAAAATCCTGACACAGTGGTACCATAACCCATTTCGGTTACATAAATTCTTTCCAGCCACCTCAGACCGCTGCTGGAGATGCCAGGAGGAGCGAGGAACACTATTACATTTCTTTTGGTCCTGTCCCAAACTCGAGAGGTTTTAGACTGATGTATGGCTAATTGTACAAAAATTTTTTGAACGTCCAATTCCTAATGATCCAGGCTTTTTTCTCCTTCATGCTTCCTCCATCCTAGTAAAAATCTACAAGAAATCCGTTATCTGCCACCTCCTTGACACTGCCAAAACGTGTATTCCTCTCCGCTGGAAAACCCACAGCCACCATCCATTGGTCTTTGGCTTCAGTAGGTAGGGGAAATAAACAAAATGGAGGACCTTATCCTCTCGGCACAACACCAACATGAAAGATACACCAAAACCTGGACCTTGTTTGAATATGTTTGTCTTCTCTGAGGGTCAGGAACCATGATACCATGTACTGAAACTTTCTCAGCTTTTTAATGTGAGATGTCTAAAATCGGACGGTACTGATTACATATCCCGCATGACATCCTCACACTCTGAGACTCCACGCTCTGTATAGCCCCCCCTTTCCCTCCATTTGCTCCCCCTAACCCACCCACCCACCCTTTCCCCCCCTTTTTTCTCTCATTCTCTCATTGACTTTCCCTTTCTTCTATCTTTTGCTTTACCCTTATGTTTTCATCTTATTTCCTTTCTTTTTATTCTGGAAAAAGGAAAATTTTCCTGAGACAGTTCCAGAAGAGTGCCATGATCAGGTTTAAATTTGGTTCCTCTTTGCACTTGGGAAGATATCATGATATGGTACTCAACATACAATCGCCTTGAATACATTGTACAGAATTCATTCTAGATCTATATGTTGCTATTGTTTGTTATATGTAGTTCTTACTAGACATGTGCACACTGAAATATTTCGTTTCGGAATTTTGTTTTCGTCCAAAAAATAAATTTATTTAGTTACTCCCGAAATTCGTTTTTATTTAATTTGTTTCGTTAAAAAAATACATTTGTCTGAAAATCCGAAATAGTTAAGGTCGAATTTGTCATTGGAGGCTTATGGTGTCTGTCGAATGTTCTAAGAAGATTCAACCGAGCAGCTAAACTGTACGACGCCGCAATCATACATTTCCGGTCGAATGTTCGGCCTACAAGCTATAGTAGAATTCTAATGTTGTATGACACTAGTAATAATTATATTTATTAATTATTATTACTAGTCAACCAACATTAGAATTCTTCTATAACCTATGGGCGGAGCATTTGACCATAAATGTCCGCTCGCTGTGACTGCTTCGTCGAATCTTCATGTCAAATCTTTTTTCTCTATGTCGAATAATCTTGGACTAATAGAGTTAGGTTAGGCACATTCAACCTTTTTTGTTATTGTCTCTATAATGTTGAATCTTTTCTCTCTATGTCGAATCTTTTCTCTCTATGTAGAATAATCTTGGACTAATAGAGCTAAGGTTAGGCACAATCGACCACAGGTTCCATGGACACAGATCGCTATTGTCAGCATCATGTCGAATCTCCTATCTATATCGAACTGTTGTCACAACGAAAACGAAAATAAAGCATTTGTTTATGTCGGATCTTTCGGTTTTCGGATTCTGTATGTTCGTTATCGTTTGTTAAATATACCCGAAAATGCATTCGGACAAAAATGAATGCAGATGTCTAGTTCTTACATGATGCTATGTATATCCTGTACCTGTATCATTCTGATGTTATGGAACATGTCTCTTGAATAAATAAAAGAATCGGAAAAAACAAACAAAAAAAAACTGACAGATGAAACGTCCATCTGAAAAGAGCTTAACACAGGATCCAGCATTTACAAGAAAAGGCTGCATAGCCTGCTGTTATTATTCAAGCTCATCTTTGAAATAACTTAATGAATTGATTACACTTTAAAGTAACCCCGCCATACAGCTAAAATGCACAAAGCAAGCGGGTACCTGTAAACAAAAGAGTGTATACTTACCTTTTTCCCCTGACCCTGCCCATTAATTCTGAGAAATGGTGTCATGCAGGAACACTGAGACTTCAAAGCGTGTCACTCTCCTGGTTCTTCCACAGTTGTCCATGGTTCCGCCTGCTGACCTCCATGCCTTTAAAAAAGGACAGGTATTTTCAAAGAAGGCATGGTGAGTCAAAATTTTTTTTTTTTATCACACATTTTTGGAAAACTAGGAAAAAAATATTTTTTCACATTAGTTGTTATGTTCCCAGACACACACACATGCCACGGGCATACTTAGAATTACAGTGATTGATACTCCTCCCAAGTACAGGGGTATAAAATGTGTGGGGCTTATTTGCAGCCTAGCCACATAGAGGGGCCCAAAATCCAAGGGACAACTTCAGCTTTCAAAAGGGCAAAAATTATAAATCTGATTTCCTGACTGACAATTTCATTTTTGGAGGCCCTGAAATGCCAGGACAGTAGAAACACCTGCAAAATAAACCCCTTTTTTGGAAAACTGACATCCCAAGACATTTGCTAAGAGGCCATCTTTGTTATATTAACCAAAAATCAAAAAAGAAAATATCCTACCAGGTCTAACCATCCTTAACGAATAATCTACTGTGGAGTGGGGGGCCGTCCACAAAACTTTTATGACAAAAAATACAGAACAACCAAAACCCATATTGTCAAATGGGATTAGGTAGGCTGCTAAGGGAGGAGATATATTTCCATGTGGATGTTATGCTGTCAGGATACTCTCTCACTGTAATGGATAGTAGTGTAAATCACTGAGTGCATACAATAATGTTCCACTGTGGCAAAGAAAGTGGTCTAGAGGAGGAGTGTGAGCAAACGAACATGTACAGTACTCCACTCGATGATATTTGTACAAGACCCCACTCAAACTCCCTCACGCTTGTCACTTGGAAAAGAACCTCAAATACAGAAACGTTCTTTCAAAATGCCGGATAATAATCTGTAGGCATCATAGGAATCCAATGTTATAGCATATAGGTATCCAATCCCTGTGGTCCAGAGGAGGAGATATGGCCAATACTGGTATTCCACACCATATTAAATCAAAGAGTAAATGCCATATAGTCCACTTGGGGCCTTCATCATCCTCCCTCACACAGGTATTATGTTTTCAAAAGACATTCACAGAGCTAAGGGTCCTAAAGGAATTGTAGCAGACAAGGGCCCAAAGACAACCACTCTGGCAGATTTTCCTATACATCCATAAAGTAGCCAAAGTGCAATGAGTATATCCATAATAATACACTAATCAAGTCACTGAGTGCATACAATAATGTTCCACTGTGGCAAACAAAGTGGTCTAGAGGAGGAGTTTGGGCTAACGAACATGTACAGTACTCCACTCGATGATATTTGTGCAAGACCCCACTCAAACTCCCTCACACTTGTCACTTGGAAAAGAGCTTCAAATACAGAAAGGTTCATCCAAAATGCAGGATAATAATCTGTAGGAATCCAATGTTATAGCATATAGGTAGCCAGTCTCTTTGGTTCAGAGGAGGAGATATGGCCAATATCAGTATTCTACACCATATCAAATGGTAAATGCCATATAGTGCACTTGGGGCCTTCATCATTCTACCTCATATAGGTGTTATGTTTTCAAAAGGCATTCACAGAGCTAAGGGTCTTAGAATTGTAGCAGACAAGGGTCCAAAGACAGCCCCTCTGGCAGATTCTCCTATACATTCATAAAGTAGCCAAAGTGCACTGAGTAAATTTATAATGGATTCCGCGCGTGAGACAGTGTGGGTTGCAGCCCCCCTTTATTGGGTTCCCAGAAGGAACTTACAGGAGTAGGTATAAAAAAATGGGGTGATTGACGCTACCCTCTAAGTGATTATTAAGAAGTGGTGTGAAGTGTTAGACTACACTCCTACACCAAATTACAAGTGAACATACTACCACGTAGAAGTGTAAAAAATGAATAGTGAAAAATATATTAATCCATAGCTATGGATTAAAAGATATATAAAAAACATATAGTGTATATGCAAAAATCTAGAAGGTGAATATGTGTTAGAATATATCTGAATAGGGCTAACTCAAATTAATAATTAGTGGGATGCGTACCCACGCCAACTTGTAACCCGACCAGATTTTACAAGGTTATAATTCGTCATAAGTATATGATATGATAGTGTATACACAATATTAAAGTGCAATAATATCCAACCCTTTCCATACAAAAGCTAACTATGTAAGCATACTGTTATTAATAGAGTGCAGTTAGATCCGCACTTAAACAAAAATATGATAAATGTCCAATATGATAACCCAAGGTCCCATTCAAAAATAAATTTGCACATAAATAAAAAGAAAAAAAGAAAAAATGTAAGTAGTCCCAAAAAATCCAAGTGACTTCAGTGCACAGCAAATAGTGTGACTGTAGTGCTCCCCCAGTGGGTCCCCACTCACCAGACGTAATTACCCCTGCAGGGGTAGTAGGCATAGAGTGAGTGACTATGAATGGATCTCCTCCTAGGTGGCTGTGCTAGCCGTGTGTTCCTCCATCGGGCTTGTCCCCTTCTTTAATCAGACTCTGAAGTGTGCTTTATTCAGGGCTTCCCAGGTCCTTCCACAGCAACAAGCGGCATAATCCTTCATTGCTTCTGGGCTCTCACTCTCTCTCTGCTCCACCCCTCTTCCCTCTTCTCTCTTCTTTCTTACGCCAGATCGTGCACTGAGTATATCCATAATAATAATACACTTATTAATTTCCCATTTTGGTGGTCTGGAGTTCAGGGTTCATGACGAGTGTAATGCCTGACCGGTTTTGCGGGCTCCAACCGGCTGCATCAGAGGCAACATTGAATGATATTAGACCATGTGGTGATATATGTTTGAAAATGGCCACCAAGAACATTTCCACACATGCGCAGTGCGTAATAATGTCACAACACATCCACGCCATTATGCACATGACGTCATACGACAATGGCATTCTCCCATACAGGCTTGTGAGCTGCAGGAAAGGTTCTGTAAGAGAGGCTCTAAGAGTAAATGATATTGTAAGTGTGAATAACACCTGTACTGCGTAAATGTTCCTAAATATATAAATAGCACTTACACTGCGCCACAGACTAAACACTTAGTGCCGGTTCACACTTGTGCGATGCGATTTTGATGCAAATTTTTTCTTTGCGTGTTTGATTATTACCAGCGCGATTATATTGCGAATTCAATGCGAATTGTATGCGCTTTCAATGTAAATTAGGCACAGATGCGATTTGTGCTCAGGCCAATCGAAAAGGCAAGAAAAAATGGGTGTTAACTTCCTGTGCTCTTCCTTGTTTTCCTTTGTGGGAGAGTATTGTCGTTGAGGAGTGTGGTTTGTCTGTGAGTAGTCAGTGAGGATTTTGATTTTTAATCATTATGTTCAATCAAATGCCGTTGATCATAGCAGCAGTTGTTACTGCTATTGCTGCAGTCCTGATGCACAAAGCCAGGAGGAAGAGGAGAAGGAGGATGAGGAAGAGACTGATGAGTACAAGAAGATATTGGGTCCATCCAATTATTCAAAATAGGGAAGAGAGAGGCCAGTTCAGGATCCTCTACAATGATCTCAGGCAGCATGAGGAGAAGTTCTTCAACTATTCCCGGATGTCAGTAAATAGGTTAGTACCTGTACCCTTCTTCCTTCTCCTCCTCCCTCCTTCTTACTATCTATCACTGACATGCATCCTACTGACCACCAATCCCACTGACCACCAACCCCACTGTCCACCAACGCCACTGACCACCAATCCCACTGACCACCAACCCCACTGACCACCAACCCCACTGTCCACCAACGCCACTGTCCACCAATGCCACTGACCACCAATCCCACTGACCACCAACCCCACTGTCCACCAACGCCACTGTCCACCAATGCCACTGACCACCAACCCCACTGTCCACCAATCCCACTGACCACCAATCCAACTTTTGATCGCTTTTCTCCTTTTACTAGAACTCTTTCCTATTACCATTTTATTTGATTTTGTGTATGGGCTTTAGCTTGTCGCTTACATTGAATTTGTGGTTTTATTCCTTAGTTTCGATGAATTGCTTCGGCTGCTTGGTACACGTTTGGAGTATCAGAACACCACCTTTCGGAATAGTGTAGAGCCAGCGGAAAGGTTGCTTGTTACATTAAGGTAAATTTTATAGATATACTTTGTGTGTGAAATTTTATGCTATTCACCATAGTAAGCTATAGTAAGGAATGCTAAGAATGCAGACAGATATGACAACAAAATTGTTTTCCAAAAAAAGTATTTATTTTTTTATTTTAAAAAATGTAATACGTAATTTTTTTGGATTACATACTTGGCATGAAATATTTTGGAAACAATCCAGCTCCCTCTGACTCTCTGACCTCCTCTGACTCTCTAGCCCTCTAACTTCCCCTGACTCTCTAACTCAATCTGACTCCCTTACTTTCCCTGACTCTCTAACTCTCTCTGACTCTCTTACCTCCTCTGACTCTATAACTTCCATTGACTCTCTTACTTCCTCTGACTCTCTTACTTCCTCTGACTCTCTTACTTCCCCTGACTCTCTAACCTCCTCTGACTCTCTAACCTCCTCTGACTCTCTAACTCCCTCTGACTCTTTTACTTCCTCTGACTCTCTTACTTCCTGACTCTCTTACTTCCCCTGACTATCTAACCTATTCTGACTCTCTAACCTCCTCTGACTCTCTAACTCCCTCTGACTCTCTTACTTCCTCTGACTTTCTTACTTCCTCTGACTCTCTTAATTCCTCTGACTGTCTTGCTTCCTCTGACTGTCTAGCTTGAACATAACTGAACTTTAATATTAAGTTACAAAACTTTAGTAACTCAAACTCTATCTCTCCAACTCATCCTCCCTGTCATCTCCAACTCTCTCATCCTCCCTCCCTCCCTCGCATCTTCATCTCCACTTTCCCCCTAATCTTTTTTCTCTACATCTCTATTTCCCCGAGCCATTCAAAATATGATAGCATTTTGGAATACACTATTCAAAATTATAAAAAATAATTTAACAAAAACATAACGCTAACAAAAAAAGTATCAATTTTCAACATGAAATTGGTAGCGGCATTAGTAGGTAGTCATCTACAAATTCAAGAAACTTGGTGAACTATGTTCATCAGGCTTGGTGTGCCGTTGTAGTGTTGCTGTTGAAGAGCTTGGTGGTGTTAGCTGCAAGTTGTGTTGAGGGATATTTCCTCAATAACACAGGTGGGGATATCTCGTTATCTGGTGGTACACTTGGGGACCCATATTGTCGATAGGGTGTAGGCATGTTTGAGGCTACTTCAAGCGATCGATTGTGATATGGATAATGACTTGGAATTGTCGGTTTCTGCTGTTCCATTGGTCTTGTTACAAATGGAAATTGATTTGCAACGGACGGTATTTGCTCGTAGAGCTGTACTGGTCTGTTTTGTGTCGGGACATGGTAAGATGTTGAGTCAAGTGGTCTCATATCCATTTGTCTGCCGATATCCGTGGTTCTACTTGGGGGTGAAATTACTGAGGCAACAGGTGAAGGAATAGGATATGGGATTCGTGATCTGCAGGTCTCATAAATGCTAGAGGGTTCTGCAAAACTAGAGGGATAAGGGTTTGGTGCAGTGTTTGAGGCAGAAGAAATGGGATTAAATATTTGAGGACTAGGAATGTCGTGCATTGGCACAGAAACATGGCGTGGCACAGTGAATGAATGGATGCAATGTTGCACTGCCATCCTCATATTAAAGTAATGGTCTGGCAAGACCTCTTTGAGAAGTGGCACCAGACTAATGGCAAACATAGTGTGAGGGCATCGCTGGGCATCGATTTGTTCAGTGATACCTGACACTATTTTTAGTAATTTATTGGTCTGGTCCTGGTCTTCAACCTGTTTTGCTGCCCTGCTGCTTTTCTTCCTGCGGGAAGCAGATGCTTGCCTTTGCCTTATGCTGGACGGTGTCAAAACATCCGTATCCTCATTATCCCGCTCCTGAGCAGAGGACTCGTGTACCTCGATCAGCTCACCCTGGAGCTCCATAGATGAATCCTCCTGATTTGTACAAGCAAATGATACTCCTTCATCATCGTCAACACTAGGAGCATGCGCCTCCTCCTCCCCCTCCTCCTCCTCCTCCTCCTCCCAACTTGCTTCCGTGCTGCAATACAAAAAATTAAAATTGGAACTCTGTTATGAAATAAAAAGTATAGCTGATAGGGGGAGAAGTAAAAGTTAGGGTTAGGACTGGTTAATTGGATATAGATGGTAGAGTGACCGATTCATGTATCATAACTTACTTCCTCAATTCTAGTACAGGCTTCAAAAAATCCATGTATCTGGCGAAGGCATAGGGGCGCTTTGGGGGGGCACCAGACCCACTCCTTGCTTCACGCTGCAGTCTCTGGTGTCTCTGAAGTGTGTCCTTGAGGCTCCTCCACCTAGTGCATATGAGTCCTTCTGTAATAAAAAAAAAACATAACTAATTTATTTTATATTTTTTTCAGGTACCTAGCAACTGGAAATTCATTTGCCAGCTTACACTACGAGTTCAAATTGGGAAAATCTACGGTGAGCACAATTGTGCGTGACACCTGTATCACCATCTGGGAGGTCCTAAGAGATGTGGTCATGAGAAAACCAAACAAAGAGGAATGGAACACCAAAGCTGAGTTGTTTTGGGAGCGCTGCAACTTCCCTAACTGTGTTGGTGCCATAGACGGCAAGCACATCAGAATTGTGAGGCCAGTCGGTAGTGGGACAAAATTTTTTAATTATAAAAAATATTTTTCTTTCGTTCTTCTGGCAGTGGCTGATGCAAACTACTCGTTCACCTACATCAACATCGGTTCTTATGGGAGCAGTTCTGACTCCAGCATTTTTTCCCACTCTAGTTTTGGAAGAATGATTCGGGAGAACGCACTAGACCTCCCAAACAAACGACCACTCCCTGGAACATCAGAACCCTCTCTCCCTTTAATATTTGTCAGTGATGAGGCTTTCGCTCTTTCAGAAAAAATGCTCAGGCCATATACTAACCGGTCACTGTCTGTGGAGAAAAGGGTCTTTAATTATCGGCTAACAAGAGCACGCAGAGTTGTGGAGTGTACTTTTGGAATCCTGGCAAACAAATGGCGTTTTCTTCACACGACAATAAGTGCCATAATTGCCGTAAAAGCTGCCTGTGCATTCCACAATTTTGTCCGCGAAAGAGATAAATACATTTTCGAGGACTCTTTAATGGATGAGATGGAAGGCGCAGATTGGACACATACAAGGGGCAATCACGGAGGGGGGCCAGCATACGTCATAAATTTACTGACTTCTTTATGAGTCCTGCCGGTCAGGTATCATGGCAGCTTGATGCCATTCAATAAAGACCAATAACTTTTTCCCTGTCAATGCTGCATCATCTACTATCTGTACTTTTTTCTATAAATGTAATAAAGTTTTATTGTTCGACAGTGTTTCCATCTATTTTTTGCACTTTCTGTGTCAACATACAGAGCATGCAATATCATTCCACAACATTGGTGGTCAGTGGCATTGGTGGTCAGTGGCGTTGGTGGACAGTGGGGCTGGTGGACAGTGGCGTTGGTGGACAGTGGGGTTGGTGGTCAGTGGGATTGGTGGACAGTGGGGTTGGTGGTCAGTGGCGTTGGTGGACAGTGGGGTTGGTGGACAGTGGGATTGGTGGACAGTGGGATTGGTGATCAGTGGGATTGGTGGACAGTGGCGTTGGTGGACAGTGGGGTTGGTGGACAGTGGGATTGGTGGACAGTGGGATTGGTGGACAGTGGGATTGGTGGTCAGTGGAATTGGTGGACAGTGGGGTTGGTGGTCAGTGGGATTGGTGGTCAGTGGGATTGGTGGTCAGTGGCGTTGGTGGTCAGTGGGGTTGGTGGACAGTGGGATTGGTGGTTAGTGGGATTGGTGGTCAGTGGGATTGGTGGACAGTGGGGTTGGTGGTCAGTGGCGTTGGTGGTCAGTGGCGTTGGTGGTCAGTGGCGTTGGTGGTCAGTGGTATTGGTGGTAAGTGGTATTGGTGGTAAGTGGTATTGGTGGTCAGTGGCATTGGTGGTCAGTGGGGTTGGTGGACAGTGGGATTGGTGGTCAGTGAGATTGGTGGTCAGTGGGATGCATTCCCTTACATTGGTGGTCAGTGGGATGAATAAATAGAAATATACTTACGTTTATATTTGCGAACCTGAGGTGTGAAGTCATCCCAGTCTGCATACAGACTTTTACAAATTTCATCCCAGCCTCTGCTCTTCCGGGCATTTTTTTTTTATTCTTCAATCCGGCTGTCCCATATATAAAGCCTGTCACGGACAAGTCTGATGAGCTCCTCATTATCAATGGTGTTCCGAAGCCTGGGGGCCATCTTGACTGCTTACAGATGGACATGAGACAGGAAACAGGAAGTGAGGGGGCAGAACTGAGTTGACCTGAACTGTTGAAAGGAGGAGCTGGAGGTGAAGAATTCGCACATATCTGAACCAACAATGCACTTCCAGAACGATTTACATTGATGGCTATGGAGACTAAATTCGCAACGCAACACTGTATACTCGCACAAGACCCTTTTTTTATCGCATCGCATTCGGAGAGGAATCACAACGCATATATGTGAACGACCGTAATTGAAAACAATTACTTTTTGGATGACATGTGAATCTAGTTTTTGTTTAACGCAACACATTCGTTATAAACTCGCACAAGTGTGAACCGGCATTTAAATGTGAAAATGTGTAAAAATATAATGTTTACAAGAAAAACCCTTACTATGTGTAAATATTAACCACCTGAGGATTCCTGCCCATTTGAGTCTATATCCCTGTTCACACTTGGTGGAGTTCATGATATGATCGGGGTTTATAACTTTAGGCTTACAAGCTCATGGGGGATCATGCCCCCCCCCACTCCACCCAGTTCCCCTATACAACATATCCCATTAATCAATTTATCTGCTGTCCTAATTTTAAACAATGGAATTGCATTTCTCCTGGTATAAGACATCTAAGAGCAATATACCTCACTGGCTAGATTGGATTAACTGATCTGTTGACAGCTAATACTCTGCTGTATTTCCATTTATGTTATAGATAACGACTGTTGAGATTATACCGCTGTTTTAACATGTCATGTTCAAAACAAATAAACTTTATGTTAAAAAGAAATATTAACCACCTCCCTACCGGCCACTGTATATACAGTATGGGGGTCATTTACTATAGCACCGCAGCACTAATTTGCGCAAATTTGCATGAATTAACGCTAACTAGCGCAAGTTTGCGCGAAATAGCGATAGTAGCCCTAATTAGTGCTAAAACGGTATTCACTATAGCGCTGGTGAGAAAATACTCCCAAAATCGAATGTAATATAGTTCCCTGAAACAAAATAGCACCCAAATCTTTATGCCCTGTACACACGACTGGTTTTCCCGTCGGAATAAACTCTGAAGGTTTTACCGACAGAGTTCCGTCGGAATTCCGCTGAAACTGTCTTGCGTACACACGATCACACCAAAGTCCGACCGTCAAGAATGTGGTGACGTACAACACGTATGACGGGACTAGAAAAAGGAAGTTCAATAGCCAGTAGCCAATAGCTTCCGTCTCGTACTTGCTTCAGAGCATGCGTCGTTTTTGGTACGTCGGAACAGCATACAGACGAGCGGTTTTCCCAATAGGAATTGGTTCCGTTGGAAATATTTAGAACATGTTCTCTTTCTAAGTCCGTCAGAATTTTCAACGTAAAAAGTCCGATGAGGCATACACACGATTGGAATATACCATGAAAAGCTCCCGTCTGACTTTTTCTGTCGGACATTCCTCTCATGTGTACGGGGCATAACTCTGCTAAAATCTGGAGAATTGCACTGGAAATAATGTTTAGAGCATGATATAATTGCCTAAATGGTACTGAAATATGCGGTATATTATTTAAAGATAATCTGCTTTTAAACTGTGTAAAAAAGTGATTTCTACACTGAAATACCTTTAAAAGTCTGAGAAAAGATAAATTCCCTGTTTCTGTACAACTAGGTGCCAACACAACTTGGTATGCTCAGACCTGCAAATAGCTCTTATTTTAGCTCCAGTGTCTTTTTTACCAGGCGCTATAGTAAATACCAAAATTATCACTTGGTTAAAACGCGTTTTTGAGAATAAAAATCAGCGCTATTATAGTCCAATGCAAGTTTCAGCCATTGATTCTAATGGTACAATAAATAAATACTTTTAATGTTGAAATGAAATGTATCTTTCTCTGAAATAAATGTTCCTTGCAACATTGTTGCTGCTTCTGTTTTGTTTTTTCTCATCTATTTTGTTTTTAAGAATGCTAGAATATGGAATGTTTTGGTAAAATATATTTTTCTCTGTCACTTTCATCTGTAATGCCGCATACACACAATCGGAAATGCCGCCAGCAAAACTCAGATGAGAGCTTTTTGTTGGAAAATGCGACCGTGTGTATGCTCCATCGGTCTTTTGCTGGCGGAATTCCAGCCAGCAAAAGATTGGGAGCATGTTCTCTATTTTTCGGTCGAGAAAAGTTCCTATCCGAAAGTGCATTCGTCTGTATGCAATTCGGACACGCAAAAAATCACGCATGCTCAGAAACAATTTGATGCATGCTCAGTAGCATTGAACTTTATTTTCTCGGCTGGTTGTAGTGTTGTACGTCACGGCGTTCTTGACGGTCGAAAGTTCCGAGACCTTTTGTGTAACCATGCGTATGCAAGGCAAGCTTGAGCAGAATTCCGTCGGAAAAGCCATCCAAGTTTTTTCTGATGGAAATTCCGATCGTGTGTATGTGGCATTACTCTCCATCTCACAACAATCTTTACCCAAACTCACACAGGTGTCTTTACAAAGCACAAACAATACCATTGCTGATGCAAATTTAAAGTGAGTCACAATTTTTTGTGCTTTTTATTAGTTGGACTGCTTCAGCAGTCCCACTATTGTTATTCATTTTTTATTTATTAGTGGGACTGCTTCAGCTTTTTGTTGGAAAATGCGACCGTGTGTATGCTCCATCGGTCTTTTGCTGGCGGAATTCCAGCCAGCAAAAGATTGGGAGCATGTTCTCTATTTTTCGGTCGAGAAAAGTTCCTATCCGAAAGTGCATTCGTCTGTATGCAATTCGGACACGCAAAAAATCACGCATGCTCAGAAACAATTTGATGCATGCTCAGTAGCATTGAACTTTATTTTCTCGGCTGGTTGTAGTGTTGTACGTCACGGCGTTCTTGACGGTCGAAAGTTCCGAGACCTTTTGTGTAACCATGCGTATGCAAGGCAAGCTTGAGCAGAATTCCGTCGGAAAAGCCATCCAAGTTTTTTCTGATGGAAATTCCGATCGTGTGTATGTGGCATTACTCTCCATCTCACAACAATCTTTACCCAAACTCACACAGGTGTCTTTACAAAGCACAAACAATACCATTGCTGATGCAAATTTAAAGTGAGTCACAATTTTTTGTGCTTTTTATTAGTTGGACTGCTTCAGCAGTCCCACTATTGTTATTCATTTTTTATTTATTAGTGGGACTGCTTCAGCAGTCCCACTATTGTTATTCTTTTTTTATTTAATCATTTAAATTTTATTCTGTACGTTTTTTGGCCCTGCGTAACTTCTGCATACTTTCAGCTATTAAAACCATTCAACTATTTAAATGTTCAGCTCTTTCAGCTAATGATGGGACTTTTTCAACTTTTTTTCTACTATTTATACTTTTTAAAATAATAAGCTTTTTAACATGCTTCAAATCCTTAAAATCTTCTTCCGCTCCCAAAAGTTTCAGCTCCTTCATACTTTCACCTACAGATGCCAAACAAACTTTAAAATGTTCACAAAATATTCAGCTATCTGGCTATATCTTTTCAGTTTGATATCTTTTACAGTTTTTGTGAAAAAGCTGTTTGTTTAGTGGTCATTTCAGGAAATTGTATCGATTAAACAGAGTGTACTGGGTTGCTTTTGTTGCCATGGATACCAAAGCTTCTGTTATACACAGTGGTGGGCGGTGGGGGAGGCGGCTGGAGCATCTCAGCTCTGATTACTGAGCCCGGGGGAGGGGACAGACACACCATGTACTGATTTATAATAGAGGAATATGATGGGGCAGTTTTGATGGGGCATTTCTGATGGGACAGTTTTGATGGTAGCAATATGATGGGGCAGTTTTGATGGTGGTAATATGATGGGCCAGTTTTGATGGGGACAATTTTGATGGGGCAGTTTTGATGGTGGCAATATGATGGGGCAGTTTTGATGGGGCAGTTTTGATGGGGCAATTCTGATGGGGCAGTTTTGATGGTGGCAATATGATGGGGGCAGTTTTGATGGGGGCCGTTTTAGCAATTCAGCTATTCAGCATTCCCACGCATTTTCCCCAGGAAATGCATTTTCTAGTTAGTGGGAGTGCTTTAGCACTCCCACTATTGTTCGTTTTTTTATTTATTTTTAATTTCAATTTTATTATTCCGTACGTTTTTTGGCTCTGCGTAACTTCTGCATACTTTCAGCAATTAAAACCATTCAACTATTAAAATGTTCGTCTCTTTCAACTGATGATGGGACTTTTTCAACTTTTTTTCTACTATTTATACTTTTTAAAATATTAAGCTTTTTAACACTTTTTTTTTAACGTTGAAGTCAATGGGAGCATGCTTCAGATCCTTAAAATCTTCTTACGCTCCCAAAAGTTTCAGCTCCTTCATACTTTCACCTACAGACACCAAACAAACTTTAAAATGTTCACAAAATATTCAGCTATCTGGCTATATCTTTTCAGTTTGATATCTTTTACAGTTTTTGTGAAAAAGCTGTTTGTATAGTGGTCATTTCCATATATATATATATATATATATATATATAGTCTGCAGACTATATATAATAGAAACGGCTTTCTACAGACACTCATAATTTTTTATATATATATACAAATGAGAACGGCTTTTAATAGACTTTTTCCTACCTTATATGAGTATATTTATATATTTTTACATTGTTTTATTTACAATAT
Source organism: Aquarana catesbeiana (assembly GCF_042186555.1). Lineage (NCBI taxonomy): Eukaryota > Metazoa > Chordata > Amphibia > Anura > Ranidae > Aquarana > Aquarana catesbeiana. Next base: position 536,665,269 of record NC_133324.1, on the reverse strand, counting down.
TTATTATTTCATATTTTTATGTATATAGATCCAATAACACAGGCAGGTTGTTTGTTACTCAGCTTGTGGATATTGGATCACTGTGTTTTTGAATTGAAAAAGACCAAAAATTTTGAAAAAAAATATTTTCTACTTTTTGTTATAAAAAAAAATTATTGGATAATAAACTCAATTTTAGTCATACATTTAGGCCAAAATGTATTCGGCCACATGTCTTTGGTAAAAAAAATGTCAATAAGCATATATTTATTGGTTTGCGCAAAAGTTATAGTGTCTACAAACTAGGGTACATTTTCTGGAATTTACACACCTTTTAGTTTATGACTGCCTATGTCATTTCTTGAGGTGCTAAAATGGCAGGGCAGTACAAACCCCCCCAAATGACCCCATTTTGGAAAGTAGACACCCCAAGGAAATTGCTAAGAGGCATGTTGAGCCCATTGAGTATACATTTTTTTGTCCCAAGTGATTGAATAATGACAAAAAAAAATTACAAAAAGTTGTCACTAAATGATATATTGCTCACACAGGCCATAGGCATATGTGAAATTGCACCCCAAAATACATTCAGCTGCTTCTCCTGAGTACGAGGATACCACATGTGTGGGACTTTTTGGGAGCCTAGCCGCGTACGGGACCCCGAAAACTAATCACCGCCTTCAGGATTTCTAAGGGCGTAAATTTTTGATTTCACTCCTCACTACCTTTCACAGTTTTGAAGGCCATAAAATGCACAGATGGCACAAACCCCCCCCCAAATGACCCCATTTTGGAAAGTAGACACCCCAAGCTATTTTCTGAGAGGCATGTTGAGTCCATGGAATATTTTATATTTTGACACAAGTTGCGGGAAAGTGACAATTTTTTTTTTCTTCTTTTTACACAAAGTTGTCACTAAATGATATATTGCTCACACAGGCCATGGGCATATGTGGAATTGCACCCCAAAATACATTTAGCTGCTTCTCCTGAGTATGGGGATACCACATATGTGGGACTTTTTGGGAGCCTAGCCGCGTACGGGGCCCCGAAAACCAATCACCGCCTTCAGGATTTCTAAGGGTGTAAATTTTTTATTTCACTCTTCACTGCCTATCACAGTTTCGGAGGCCATGGAATGCCCAGGTGGCACAAACCCCCCCCCCCCAAATGACCCCATTTTGGAAAGTAGACACCCCAAGCTATTTGCTGAGAGGCATGGTGAGTATTTTGCAGCTCTCATTTGTTTTTGAAAATGAAGAAAGACAAGAAAAAAAAATTTTTTTTCTTTTTTCAATTTTCAAAACTTTGTGACAAAAAGTGAGGTCTGCAAAATACTCACTATACCTCTCAGCAAATAGCTTGGGGTGTCTACTTTCCAAAATAGGGTAATTTGGGGGGGGGGTTGAAATAAAAAATTTACACCCTTAGAAAGCCTGAAGGCGGTGCTTGGTTTTCGGGGTCCCGTACGCGGCTAGGCTCCCAAAAAGTCTCACATATGTGGTATCCCCGTACTCAGGAGAAGCAACAGAATGTATTTTGGGGTGTAATTTCACATATTCCCATGGCATGTTTGAGCAATATATCATTTAGTGACAACTTTGTGCAAAAAAAAAAAATTTGTCTTTTTCCCGCAACTTGTGTCACAACATAAAATATTCCATAGACTCGACATGCCTCTCAGCAAATAGTTTGGGGTGTCTACTTTCCAAAATGGGGTAATTTGGGGGGCGGGGGTTGAAATGTCCTGGCATTTTATGCACAACATTTAGAAGCTTATGTCACACATCACCCACTCTTCTAACCACTTGAAGACAAAGCCCTTTCTGACACTTTTTGTTTACATGAAAATTTTTTTTTTTTTGCAAGAAAATTACTTTGAACCCCCAAACATTATATATGTTTTTAAAGCAAATGCCCTACAGATTAAAATGGTGGGTGTTTCATTTTTTTTTTTCACACAGTATTTGCGCAGCGATTTTTAAATTTTTGGGGGAAAAAACACACTTTTTTACATTTTAATGCACTAAAACACACTATATTGCCCAAATGTTTGATGAAATAAAAAAGATGATCTTAGGCCGAGTACATGGATACCAAACATGACATGCTTTAAAATTGCGCACAAACGTGCAGTGGCAACAAAATTAATACATTTTTAAAAAGCTTTTACAGGCTACCACTTTAGATTTACAGAGGAGGTCTACTGCTAAAATTACTGCCCTCGATCTGACCTTCGCGGTGATACCTCACATGCATGGTGCAATTGCTGTTTACATTTGACGCCAGACCGATGCTTGCTCGCGAGAGCAGGGGGGGACAGCGCTATTTACATCTGGCGAAATCTAAGTCATGAAATGCTCGTAGCTTCCGGTTTCTTAGGCCATAGAGATGTTTGGAGCCACTCTGGTCTCTGATCAGCTCTATGGTCAGCTGGCTGAATCACCGGCTGCATTCTCAGGTTCCCTGTTGAGACAGGGAGAGCCAGAGAAAAACACGGAAAACGGTGGGGGGGGCATTCCCTCCCACTGCTTGTAAAAGCAGTCTAGAGGCTAATTAGCCACTAGGATTGCTTTTAAATGAAAGCCGACCGCTGGCTGAAAAGAATGATACCAAGATGATACCAAGTCGTGAATTGCGTACCTGAAGACAAAAAAATGGTTAACAATAAAACACAGTAAACAGTAAAGAAAAAATTGCATACCTGAAAAGCAAACATGATAAAACATAATAACAATAAAACATTGCAGAATAGAATATAGTAAAAAAGAGCAGAACAATAGAGAGAGAATATAGAGAGAGAGAACAATAAAACGACAACTATTTTTTTTTTATTTTATATATTTTTTTGTGTTTTTTTTTTTTTTTTAATTTTTTTGTAACTGTAACTTTTATAACTGTAACTGGTTCCAGGTTCGGGTCTCTCAAAATGCGATGGCATCTTGGGAGACCCTGTGAAAGTGTGTCCTAGTCTGTGCAGTGCTGTACGCTAATACTCAACTAGTGTATGGTAGCGTTCAAAACATTCACCAATGCAAAGACCAGGATTGTCAGGACAGGAGGGACAATAATAGCGGGTGTCACGCCTATATCCGCGCTTGCTGCAGACACAAAATCTTTTTTGGGGGGGTTCGTTGGGTAGGGGTACTCGGGAGGACATAAAGAAAATGCCTCTCATGCAGCCGACTGCATTTGGTTGGAGATGTGAATGGGGGAAGTACGGGTGCTGCAGAAGCGGTGGGTTCCCAATTAGGATTGGCGAATGCAGCAGGAAGGGCACTATGGGCACGACAGGCCTGTTTGTCTTCTTCTTGGTGGCAGCGGGACACTACTTGTGCTTGCCACCTCACCAGCTTGAACTGCACTTATGGGACTCGCCACATCACCAAGTGTTCCTGCAGTGCTGGTTTGACTACGACCGGGGTGTACTAGGCCGCTGGTGCTTGCCAGTTCACCAAAACGCTACCAAAAAAACTGTTAGCGATCGCAGGGATCAGGTCTGACTCTGCGAACGCTGCAGTTATGCGTTTAGTGTTTTGTAAGTGACAGTGGTCGATCGATACTGCACTTGGGTGGGCTGGGCTGGGCCGGGCGGAGGGGCAAAACGCAGGTGCTAGCAGGTATCTGGGCTGATCCCACTAACACTGCATTTTTGGGAACCCTAAACTGCTGGGGACGCTAGTATAGATCTGATCGGATCAGATATTGATTCGTTCAGATACTATACCACTAAGGGAGGTGTACGGTGCGTGCGTGGGTGTTAGCGGTACTGACGCTAACCTGACGCTGCTTGGGGCTGGTGCTTGCCAGTTCACCAAAATGCTACCAAAAAAACTGTTAGCGATCGCAGGGATTAGGCCTGATTCTGCGAACGCTGCAGTTATGCGTTTAGTGTTTTGTAAGTGACAGTAATCGATCGATACTGCACTTGGGTGGGCTGGGCTGGGCCGGGCGGAGGGGCAAAACGCAGGTGCTAGCAGGTATCTGGGCTGATCCCACTAACACTGCGTTTTTGGGAACCCTAAACTGCTGGGGACGCTAGTATAGATCTGATCGGATCAGATATTGATCCGTTCAGATACTATACCACTAAGGGAGGTGTACGGTGCGTGCGTGGGTGTTAGCGGTACTGATGCTAACCTGACGCTGCTTGGGGCTGGTGCTTGCCAGTTCACCAAAATGCTACCAAAAAAACTGTTAGCGATCGCAGGGATCAGGCCTGATTCTGCGAACGCTGCAGTTATGCGTTTAGTGTTTTGTAAGTGACAGTAATCGATCGATACTGCACTTGGGTGGGCTGGGCTGGGCCGGGCGGAGGGGCAAAACGCAGGTGCTAGCAGGTATCTGGGCTGATCTCGCTAACACTGTGTTTGATCCGTTCAGATATTGGTCCGTTCAGATACTATACCACTAAGGGAGGTGTATGGTGCGTGCGTGGGTGTTAGCGGTACTGGCGCTAACCTGACGCTGCCTGGGGCGACGCATATCACCGCCGGGCGATCAGGGGGCTAAACCTTTATTCGGTAATAAACGGCGGGTGCCCTGACACTATAAAAAATAAACTAACTAACCAGCGTCACCCGTAACAGTTATACGGTGATCACTGGTGAAAGGGTTAACTAGGGGGCAATCAAGGGGTTAAAACCTTTATTAGGTAGTATATGGGGGTCCCTGATGCTATAAAACGCTGACGGCGAACCTAAATATTTACCTCCCTAACTAGCGTCACCAGTGACACTAATACAGCGATCAGAAAAACGATCGCTTAGTGACACTGGCGACGGGGGGTGATCAAGGGGTTAAAACTTTATTAGGGGGGGTTAGGGGGGTATCCTAGACCTAAAGGGGGCTAACACTAGCTGCCCTACCACACTAACTGTCACAAACTGACACCAATGCAGTAATCAGAAAAAAAAAGCCGAGCCGAGAAGAGATGACATAATTTCCTCTGCTGCTGTTTACCATACAGCAGCAGAGGAATGATCTCATTGGCCGGGAGCGATCGCGAGGGGGGGGCCATGAATGGATGGCCTCCCCCTCACCTCCGATCGCCGGGGGAGATATGCCGACTGCCTCGGGCACCGGGGGGTCCGATCGGAGCCCCCGCCCGCGGGAGGCAGATCACGTACAGGTACGTGATTCTGCCTGCCCGTGCCATTCTGCCGACGTATATCGTCGTGAGGCAGTTGGCAAGTGGTTAATCTTGCAGATAAAAATGTGATGTGTTGCCCGTTATACACTAAAAGTAAAGCTGTGTCCACTCTAAGGTTTAGACAAATTTTAGATTGTAAGCTCCTATGAGCAGGACCCTTAAAATCAAATTGCTAACTGTTTTGCTAAATGTAGCACCATATATCCTGTAGATTTTTTTTTTTGAAGCTAGTAAATGTACATAATTTTGTTTCTGCTGGCAAAATAAAAGTACATTATTGAGCTTGTTTGTTGTGGTGTTTTTTCTTCTTTTTTTTCTTTTCTTTCTTTTAATTAGTTTTGGGGGTGGTGGTTTTGGGGAAGTGCAATATCTTTTTATATCTTATACTTTCTATATGTATTTGTGCACCCAAAAAACTCTTTGCCCTGGTTCACAGTGATGCTACTTTGAAATCAGGCTACTTCACTTGAAGTAGCCCGATTTCAAAGTAGCAAGGTCAACGTGATTTCAGGTGCTACTTGATAGACATCTGTGTGGCTTCACACAGATTTCTATTGAAGTCACACCTGAAATCAACAAAAGTAGTGCAAGAACTACTTTTGCAAATTGGTGCGGCGCCGAAAAATCAGTGTTGCATCGACTGGAACAGTGCCATTGCCGCCAATAGGCTATGGCTTGTCATGCGATTTGATCTCTCAAATCGCATGACAAATCGCTCCAATGTAATCCTAGTGATAAAGGTGGAATCTCTATATAAAACAGCTGTGGAGTATTGCAGGTAATGAATTCAGCTGGTGGATAGGCAGTGTTTGAATGTGTCAGCTCTGGTTCACAATGGTGCGATTTGACATGTCAAATTGGTGGCAATTGCACCATTCTAATTTGTGCGATTTGTATTGATATCAGTGCAGAAACTTGCACAGATGTCTCTGATATTGCCCCTGCAGTCGGGATGGACATACGGGAATAAAACTTTGTGAGTTCAGCTGAACGATTTCCTCCTGCTGTAATTGTGAATCGGGGCTCAAACTGGGCCTTTGTCTTTGTAATTAACCTGCTGCTATCCCAGGGACACCATTTCTTATCAAACTCCCTTTTGTTTACCTTCAAATATCATATGTAGAAATACAGATTTGCATAGCTGCAAAAAAACAAAAATAAAAAATACAAATCGTGGTTGCGATCAAATATTCACAGCTGCAATCAAAAGAGCGTGGTTTCACCTTCTGACCCGGAAATGAGTCATTGTATGCGCCTGGAAGTTCCTGTGCTGGTCAGGATCTCCATCTAGGTGGACATGGCGAGGTCTCTCTTTAGCAAAGAGGAGGTGCTGCTGATTGGCCAGGTAAGTGTAGGATATGTACTTGTGTTTATTCAATGTGGGGGTGGATGTGGTAGTTAGATTTGGTGTAGGTGGGGTTTGTTGATTTGTTTGGCATCATCACCCATTTGCTTACGTCCCATGTTCACACATCACTTCCTGCATTTGTTCTGCTGATGTAAATCAGTAAGGACTATGCAAGTATAAATGAGAGCTCCTTTTATTAAAATATATATGACTTGCTTCACAGTTGGGTGAATTTTCCAGCAAATTTGGACCTCTGAATTGCATAAGTTGTATCCCATGATTCCCAATTATAACCATTCATATATGTGCTACTTTAACTTGCACCAATTTTAAAGTAGTCCATGTACTACTTTGGTGTGACTTGAGGTACATCAGGCACAATATTACACAGGCATTCCCAGAAGTTGGGGCCAAGTTGCAGCGGCAAAGTGGCAGCAAAATAGACTTTCAGGTCGCAGCAGTGTGAATGAGATTCAAGGATAACACCTTTGAATTTGGCACTATTCTCACTTGTGCTTCCTGAAAGTGTGGCAAATTCGTCCCTACACTACCTTGGTTTGACTTTGATGCGATTTGAGGTCCATACTCCACAAGATTACAAAGACATTCTTCAAGTCAATGCAAAGCTGTGCAATTTTAAGGTCGCACAAGTGCAAATTGGGCCTTATTCAAAGGTGTTATCAATTAATCTCATTAGGTTACTTTCATACTTGGGTGACTTTTCATGCAGCTTTGGACCTCAGAGTCACATGACAAGTTGTCCCCCATGATTTCCATTTATATTTATTAGAGCTGCACGATTAATCGCCAAGAATCGTTATCATGATTTTTTCCCCTTTTGCGATCTTGAAAAAAGCGTTTCACAATTCTTGCTATGCAAAGAATTCTCTCTGCTGTTCTGTAGCCACAGCCATCAAAAGAAAGAAAGAGAAAAACCGGGCAGTCTGCCAAGAATCAGAACATTCTTTAGCAGTGAACTTAACTAGAAACATTGTAACAATTTGTCAATGAAATAGACTTCATGTGTAAGTGAGGAAAGTTTAACCACTTAAACACTAAACCTTTTTCTGACATTTGTTGGTTTCAAGTTAAAATCAATTTTTTTTGCTAGAAAATTACTTAGAACCCCCAAACATTATATATATATATATATATATATATATTTTTTTAGTAGAGACCCTAGAGAATAAAATGGTGGTTGTTGCAATATTTTATGTCATACTGTATTTGCGCAGCGGTCTTTCAAATGCAATTTTTTTTTATAAAATTACTTTAATGAATTAAAAAAAAGAAACTAACCAGTAAAGTTAGCCCAATTTTTTGGGGATAATGTGAAAGATTTTACGTCGCGAGAATCGTGATCTTTTTATTCCAAGCAAAAAAAATTGTTATTCTCATTTTGGCCAGAAACGTGCAGCTCTAATATTTATGCAACTTCACCCATGTTCACATAGCTCTGAATTGACATGTCAAATTGCAGGCCAAATCGGTGCCTACGGCAATAGAACTGTCCGAATTGGTGCGATGCCACAACGATTCCCAAAAGTAGTTCCTGCACTACTTTGTGCGACTTCAGGGGGCGATTTCTTACCTCCCAACTTTTTGAGATGGGTATAAGGGACACCTATTAGCAAAAGTATGTAGGCATAGGACACACCTCCTAAAACACCTTCTTATAAGAGAATTATTCAAAAAAAATATATTAGTTAAACCTCTAAGTGCTTATTTTTACCAATAATTTGGAAATTTACAAACAAAGCAATTTCGAAATTAGATGAAAGGTTTAGCGCTGGGAAACCCTTTTTGAAAGATAAAAAGTGCATTTTATATACAACTATACGGATCAGAGCAAAATGAGGGAAAAATGAGGAGAAAAGAGGGACAGAGGGACTTTGTTCCAAATCAGGGTCAGTTGTCGTGGGAAAATTGCGCGCCTTTCCCTGTGACTCCTGCGTCCATAGACCTCAAGATTGCTTAAAGTCGCATCAAAACTTTCAGGTCGCACAAGTGTGAAAGTGGCCTAAGTCACTGTGCTGAGTACTATTATACCTAGAATATAAAGTAGTCCCACCATCAAACACTAGTAAACTAGTGTGTTCTTAATATAAATGTGCTCAAATGGCTGAAAATCACACAGATGGTATCACCTACTGAAAGCTTGCATTAGACTCAGCAGCATATGCTTAAAAGAGGTGAACGCCTATTAGCCAATGCCACATCAGCATGAGCATGGTTGTTACTATAATATTAATGCCTGAAATGCAAAACATTATTGTATAGATTGTATACAATTGTATACAATTGTATATTGTATAGAATCAAACATTAGTAAATGTATTTTATCTGTAGGTATGTGCTCAGCTCGGAACACATCAGCGGGAGAAGACGGCGGCGGCAAGAGAGACAGCTCAGGGAGAAGAAACATAAAACACTAGTAAATATATTTTCCATGTATGATTGTGCTACGCTCAATAGGTCAGCACTTCTACCTTGAAAAACGCAGGCTTTGAAGGACTCATGGGTTCAAATCCCACAGAGAGATACTAAAAGATTGAATTGGTGAAAAAAAGGCAAATGACTATTAGCCAATTAGCTAAAGCAGCATATGCTGAAAATAGGTGAATGCCAATTAGCCAATGCACTTTAATTTGGCTGATTCTATTATATTAACTCTTCAAATGCATGCAATGGTATGTAAGTAGTCAATAATATTATGGTGTGAAATTCCAAACACCACACACTAGCTAACGAGCTAGTGTGTGGTGTTTGGAATTTCACACCATAATATAGCACTAGTATTGCTCCCTCCCCCACTCGTCTCATCTCTTCCTCTAGATATAGAGGAATCCACAAAATTGAAAAGTCATTCCGTCCTTGTGATAGAGAAAAAAAAAAACCCTCAGCCTGTACAAAAAAAATCTGTTTAGAAGGCTACTAAGCCAATTCAAATCGCGTCAACCTTAATATCCCCCCCAAAAAAAAAAAAATAGAGAGAACTATATGAGGCTTCTATGAGCCATACATCCTTCATAATCAGTGAGTAAATATGCCCTCTTCCCTTTACTATATCTGTACAAACTATCCCTTCTCTTCTGTGCCCCCCTTCCTCCCTAAGAGTTCTATCCCTTCCCATTTCCCCACCTCTTATCCCTTCCCCGTATTCAACCCCAGGTGATAGGTGAAAAAAACTAATAAGGGAGAAGAGAAGAAAAAAAAAATATATATATATTATGTCCCCCCCCGGGACACCCACGATCGAACCCAGGGACCACACTGCTCTTTACAACGTTGTTCTATCTAATCTCTTTCAAGCAGCGCGTCTTTTGCTGCATGTACCCATCTTTCGGCCTCCATTATTAAGTTAACCTCTTTCTTCCAGTCCGCCAAGGTTGGACTTCTAGTTTGTTTCCATAGTCTAGGCATTAATGATTTGACAGCATTTAGTAAGTGTGGAATAACACTATTCTTATAAGCTCTAACAGACAATGAAGTTCCATGAAACAAAAAGTTCCAGGGCATCACCTCTATTGGTCCGGGGGATAACCTTTCAACCCAAGAAGCGATTGCTTCCCAGAACACCTTAATCTTAGGGCAAGACCACCATAGGTGGAGAAAGGTGCCCTCTCCAACATCTGGCGTCTGCCGTCGGGAACCTCTTTGCTATCTTTAACTGGGGTCCAATACCACCTAGTCAAAAATTTATATGACATTTCTTCAATCTGAGAGCTTATAGACGTAGAGTGTGTCAAATTAAATAGTTTCTTAATTTGTGCTGTGGTAAGATTATGACCTAGTTCTCCTTCCCATTCTCTAATAAAGTATGGAACTGTTTGATTTTGTGTCGCGAGAATCAGTCTATACATCTGTGACATCAAGTGTCTTTCAGTGGGTATATTTACACACATGGATTCAAAAGCAGTAAGAGAACTCACTGGTCTCATCCCGGGTTTCAGACCCTTGAAAAAGCACCCCAATTGATGGTATCTCCACTCCTCCATAGGTATCCTCCCCATTTTCGATGTCAAATCTCGCAGGGGGGGTTAATGTTCCATGAGGGGCAAATTTGCCACATGTCGTATCCCCATCCCTCCCCCAGGCTCCAAAAAATCCCACCTCCTCCCCTGGAGGAAACCATGGGTACCCCTCCAATGGGATCAGAGGGGAGATCCGAGGAGCATAGTCTCCTGATTGATTTAATTTATCCCAAATTAAGAATGTGCTCTTTGTTAATGGTGACGTCCATTTTGAAAGACCCCTGTCTGTACTCGGAATCCACGGGATTCCGGCCAGCTTCCTGCCTGCCATTATCTGCTCTATGGAGACACATATTTTCTTTGCGGAGTCGTGGCACCAGTTCAGGATCCGCACTAAAGACATTGCTCTATAATATAAAGCTACATCTGGTAGTCCCATTCCTCCTTCCAATTTGCCTCTATGCAAAACATCATAAGCCAATCTGGGATGTTTATCACTCCATACAAATGCTATGAAGGCCTTACGTAAGGTTTAAAAAAAACTTTGTGGGAGTGTAATTGGCACTGTGTGGAAAAGATAAATTATTTTGGGTAGTACACTCATCTTTATGGCGCTGACCCTTCCAAACCACGTTAATAACCGGCCCCTCCATTTCTGCAGGTCCCCCATTACCCCCTTCATTAAGGAACCATAGTTTAAATCATACAGTAGTTTAGGATCTGCTGTGATATGTATTCCCAAATATGCCAAAGAGTTTTTGTTCCAAATAAAGGGATAAGAATTTTGCAAAATCGTTTTCATCCCTAAGGGGACATGAAAAGGTAACAGTACAGACTTTTCAAAATGTATTTTGAAGTTGGATAAGTCTCCGAACTTAGAGACCTCTGCCATCAAAGCCAGTAGTGATGTCTGTGGTGATGAAAGATAAAATAATAAGTCGTCGGCATATGCAGAGACTTTATATTCAACTGATCCGACCGTACCCCCTGAATTTCAATGTTTCCCCTCACTTTGCAAAGAAATGGTTCTAATATAATAGTGAACAACAGCGGGGATAATGGATACTCTTGTCTTGTGCCATTACGTATTTGGAAATAATCCGACAGTGTGCCATTTACTTTGACTCTCGCTCTCGGTGTCGCATATAATGCTGCAACCCAGCCCATCATGCGTTCCCCGAGACCCATCCCCCTTAGCACCTCCGTCATGAATCCCCAGTTCACCCTGTCAAACGCCTTTTCGGCATCCATTAACAATATCACTCTTGGGGCCTTGTCAGGGCCGTGTTGCATCCAATGAAGGGTGTGTAATGCCCGAATGGTATTATCTCTGGCCTCACAGCCCTTCATAAAGCCCGTCTGATCAGAGTGAACTAGTTTCACTATATGATCCTGTAACTGAAGAGACAAAATTTTTGCTAAAACCTTAGTGTCTGAGTTTAACAAGGAGATGGGTCTGTAGTTCGCACACTCCTGAGTATCTTTCCCTGGTTTAGGAAGTATCATTATGTATGCCAACAAGGCCTCTGGAGGTAATGGAATGGAGGCATTAATTTAATTAAAATAGCTACATAACGGGCCTCCTAATCTGGAAATAAGTTTCTTATAATATGAATTGGTGAGCCCACCTGGTCCTGGGCTTTTACCTTTTGGCAAACTCGATATTACTTTGTTTAATTCATTAATAGAAATTGGTCTATCTAATTCCTCGATTACCGTGGGCAGCAGCGAGGGCAGCGCTGAATTTTCTATATACTCTTGAATTTCTAATTTACGCTGTTCTCCCGTCGCATTCGGCGAAACAGTATGAATATTATATAAAGCCTTATAAAATTTGTGAAATTTGTTTTTAGCGGTCTCCATCATACCATACCTCCCATACCATAGATTCTTTTCATTATCACATGGGAAATACACTGGAGTCAACACCTTCACAATTATTTAAGGGAATTCTTCCTAAGTAATCGTATCTCTATTCTACCCTTATATTTTCAGACTGAACCTTCCGCATCATCTCATTCTCAAGTCGAAGAGCAGCAAAAAATATATATACATATATTGTATAGGAATAAAGGGACCTCCAAGGTTGAAGCCCAGGTCCTCAAACTGAACGGATGGTCTTGCCAATGTAGATACGATATATACCACTCCAGTGGTGTTGCAGGAGACTTTCTGATTGTACCTAAGGGTCCTTCCCATAGGCAAGACCAACATATACCCCTAAATCATTTAACAGTAGAATTCACTTTTTTTAAGCAGAGACCACACAGGTATTTGCGCAGCGGTCTTTCAAACTTAACTTTTTTGGAACAAATGCACTTTAATGATATAAAAAAAACAAAAAAAAAAACCAATAAAGTTAGCCCAATTTTTTTTGTATAATGTGAAAGATGATGTTATGCCGAGTAAATAGATACCTAATATGTGAGGGAGGAGCCGGATGTGGACGTCAGGCTGGTTCCGAGGCTAAGCCCGTGAAGCTGGTCATGTCTCTCCCCATGATGCGAGTCTAGGCGTCAGCTCCTTATGCCCCGTGTCTGCCCTGCGTCCCCCCCATGGATCAGCACGGGTGCTTGTGCCCCCCCCACGTCTCTATTGTGCCTCGTACCCTGACAGCTACGGCGGGCTCTACCTGACCTGCAGTATCCCTGCATTGCCCGTGGCGGTCCCTCGCCGCCCTCAGTGAACCCAGGCTAGTGACAGCATTGGAGCCCCCCCGCGTCTCCCGTACCGCCCGTCGCTCCCTGTGCCTCTCCACGAGTGGAGCCGGGTCGGAGCCTGGCTGGGGCTGGGGGGTGTGGACGAGTGCCGCCAATAGACAGCAGTCCCCTCCAAACACACTACACAGCGCCGTGGGCGGAGCAGGCGCTTGGCCCCTTTGAAGCAGTGGAGAGAGCTCTCGTCGCGGCAGGGGTGAAGGTGAGAGGGGACACGGTGAGCAGCAGTGAGTCGCAGAGAGAACACAAGGCAACAGAGGAACCGGTCGGTACATGGAGGAGCAGAGATACTGAAGGAGCAGAGGTAATGCTGAAAAATAAGGAAGAACTGGAAGAAGCGAAGATCAGCTAGTGTGGTAAGTGAAAAAAAAAAAAAAAAAAACCCCGATAGTAATTTGTGGAGTGGTGGACTGTAGCCCCTGGCTGTGAAAGTGGTGGAAGCAACTGGCAAAAACAGGTAATTGAACTTACATACAGTAAAGGTGGATGAGTGATCGGGACTATGTTATTGGTACCTGTGGGGGTACAGTTAAAGATGCAAAGCTCAGGTTAAATTTATGCCACATAAAATGAATTAGTTGTGGAACTCTGTTTAAAATTCTAAAGTTACAGGACTGTTGTGGTGGGTGAAGCGAAGTATAATCTTCCCTGTAATTTTCTGCAATTCTCTGTCAGCGTACGAAGAAAGTAAACATATATAATCACATACCAATCATACAAGAGATGTATTTCCACACAACACATACATACGGATATATATAACCTAAACAAGCTTAACTTGAGTTAAACCTGAGCCTGCATACAAGGCTTTGATGTTTGCAACCTACCCTACCTGCCTTACCTTATCTGGCTGTTGTACTTTTGATATGAACAGAACCCTGGAATAATTCTGAATACGCAAATATACACAGGGTAGGTAGGGGGGCGGACCTCAAGAGCGGACTTAAGGGTGCGCAAATATTGCGAGCAAAGAGAACCGAGCACTAACCGGCGGGGGGGGGAGTTAAGGAGGTCTAGTGAAATTGAATGTACCCTGCCCAAAACTTATAAACCTATACCCATAATTCTACATGATAGCATCGCTCCCTCTGCAACATTAGGGAACAGAAAGGAAGGAATGAGAGGCAAATCAACAAAAGGGATGACATCTAACCCGCCCAGAACAAGTGCAAGCCCGGGAACCATCAGGAAGTACATGGTACAGGAAAGCAGTAAAGAAAGGCCAGATAAACAAACGGGGGCTAAAAGTAAAGCACTGGAGAGTTTGCCAAAGATGGGGACAAGAAGACAAATAGCAGAGATAGACATCCATGCTGCAAGTGGCGAGATACTGGATGTAGAAATGGTGGATTCCCAAAAAAAACAACTACCAACAAAAGGCGAAATGGCGGAAATGTTCGCGAAGCTCGAAACCTCAATAAAAGGAGAAATCGATTCCTTACGAGAAGACATGAACCAAACTCTAAAAAGGGTGGAAGAGGTAGAAACAAGGCTGGATCGACATGAAGAAGAGCTGTAAGGCTTCAAAAAACAGATAGAGGAGGTCATAAAAGAACAGAGAAACATCCTGTATAGACTGGAAGATCAGGAGATTCGGAGCAGGAGGAATCTTCGAATAAGAGGTCTTCCAGAGACTCAGGGAGAAAAAGAGGACCTACAAGGAAAAATGGACGCGATCTTCGGGGGAATGATTACCTCACCCAACACAAGCGGTAAAATAAAATTTGACAGAGTTCACAGGATTCGTAAGCCTGCAGAGATCAAGGGGGAAGCCCCAAGAGACGTGATTGCGAGATTTCATAATTATCAAGATAAAGAACTGGTGAAGACGTGTATGAAAAAGAACCAACCAGTGCGGTACGGAGAGACGAACTTACAGATCTTCGCGGATCTGGCGGCGGAGACGCTGGCCAGGAGAAGAGTGCTGAAACTGTTGCTGGCCCAGCTTCAAGCGCATGAAGTCAAATACTCTTGGGGTATCCCAGCCTGCCTGAACGGGTTTAAGGAAGACCGTTCGGCAACCTTAAGATTCCCGGAAGAAACTCAAAAATTTTGTAACCGCTTGGGGATCCCTCTAGTTGAAGTTCCGGGGTGGTGGGAAAGAGCAGGAAACCGGGATTCCAACAATGAACAGCAGGCCTGGCAGCCAGTCCTCAAGACAAAATTGAGATAATTAGAACTGTACCTGTAAAGACAACAGTAAAAACTACGTATATACTGGGGGGAGGCGGGGGGGCTGGGGAGTCGGGGGGGGCAGACCCGGGCAACCTCCAATCAAGGGGGGAGCATTGGATCTGGAGACGCCTATACCGAGCTTCACCTCAAGGGGGATAACCAGAGGGCTAGGTGGGGCGGTAGGGCCCATGGTTTCTCAGGTCATGGGGAGACCGGATTCCCCCAACCAGGGGGAGGAGGTGGGAGGGGAGGGAAGGGGGGGGCTGGGGGAGGAGGGAGGATCAGGAGGGGAAGGAGGGCTGGGATGGGGGGGGCAGGGGAGGGTGGGGGGTGACGGAGGGGTTCAGGGAAAGGGGAGGGAAGGGGAATCTACCAGTAGCACCAGGGAAGAATAAGGATAAGGCCCTTGCTCTCGTAAAGTGGTATGATCAAACACAAAAAGTGTAAAAAAGGATGGTGGGTCTAAAGATAATTTCCTATAATGTACGTGGTATAAACGCTCCCAGGAAAAGGGCGAATATTGTGGGCGAACTGAGATTCCTGAAGGCGGACGTGGTTCTACTGCAGGAAACCCACTTCACTATAACAAACAACAATAAAATAAGCTCAAAAGATTACCCCATATGGTACTATGGAGATTCCCCAATTAGCCGACAAAGGGAGTAGACATAGGGTTTGCCAGAGGTGTAAGATTTGACTTAGACGAGAGACTGGTAGACCCTGAAGGGCGATACTTGTTCTTGAGAGGAAAATTAAACGGAGTAGAGTGCACCCTGGCAAACATATATGGCCCAAATAAAAACCCCATTGGCTATCTATTGAAGCGGTTAGCTGATTTAATGGAATTCAAGAAGGGGGGCGTAATAATGGGAGGCGATTTCAACTTCTGTCTGGAACCAAAGGAGGACAGTACGTCACGTGCACAGGGGACTGGAATTGGATGGAGGAACAAACTAAAACAGAAACTGCACCAACATCAATTGGTAGATGTCTGGAGGTTACAACACCCCAAAACAAGAGACTACACATTCCACTCCCCTGTCCATGCGTCGTACTTTAGACTGGATTTTTTTATAATAGAGCATAGGTTGTTAGAGGTGGTTGTTAGTACAAATATTGGTATAACAAAGTTCTCCGACCAGGCACCGGTGACGCTACAACTAAAGATAGGAGAGCTAAACACAAGAATTAAGGTGTGGAGATTAAATGAAGAACTTTTGCACGATAGAGCAACAGAAGAACGAATGAAAAAAGAATTAGAGATGTATTTTAAAGAAAACAACACAGAAGGGGTATCTGAAATGACGGTGTGGGAAGCCCATAAGGCCTATATAAGAGGCATTATGATAAAGGAGGAGGCGGAGAAAAGAAGGAGTACTAGAGAGAAAACATGGGCCTTGAGCAAAGAAATTAACACACTAGAACAGCTCCATAAGAACAAGAACGACAGTGAAACTTGCTAAAACTTAGCCGTAAAAGGGAGGAGATGAGAGAACTCATAGAGCAAGAAACAAGAATGATGTATAACAGAGTAAAAAAAGAAAGGTACCTATACGGGAACAGATGGGGGAGACATCTAGTGCAGGCTTTAGCAAAAAAAAAATCAGCAAATTACATAGACAAAAAACAAACAGGCAATGGGGAATTTGCACATAAAACAGTGGAAATCGCTAGGAAGTTTCAGGAATACTACGCGAGTCTATACGTTATAGGTTCCAAAGAAGAGGTCGAACAGAAACGGGTAAAAATAAAAGCATATCTGAGAGAGAGCGGCTTAGAGAAAATCACAGAGGAACAAATCAGTCAGCTTGAGGCCCCCATCTCTGAGGAAGAAATAATAAAAAGCGTAAAAGAAACACCGGTGGGGAAAAGTCCGGGGCCTGACGGCCTGACGATACTCTACTACAGAAAGTTTAAAGATATCCTGATCCCAAAAATGTGCTCCCTCATGAATAGGATAGGGGAGAAAGAGGAATTACGTAAAGAAGCCCTGGAGGCCACTATTGTTGTTATCCCAAAAGAAGGGAAAGATGGAACGCTATGTTCAAGTTATAGACCTATCTCTCTCCTAAACCTGGATACCAAAATTTACGCAAAAATCCTTGCGGATAGGCTGAAAAAGGTAATGCAAAATATAATACACCCAGATCAAGTTGGTTTCATCCCCGGGATGGAGGGGAGAGACAACGGAAGCAGGACCCTGTTAGCAATACAGGAGATGATAGGCAATGGGGCCCCAGGACTACTCCTGTTGATAGATGCTGAGAAAGCATTCGACAGGGTAGACTGGGGCCTCATGCAGAGTACATGGGAAGAAATAGGATTGGGCGAGAAAATGATAAAACGCATAAAGGCCCTATATAACAGACCTACAGCAAGGGTAAAGATAAATGGGATAGTATCAGAACCGTTCGAAATGCTCAATGGAACGAGACAGGGGTGCCCACTGTCCCCCCTGCTATTCGTGCTGGCATTGGAATCACTCCTAGCTAGGATAAGACAGAACCCAGATATAAGGGGGATAAAGATGGGGATGAAATCCATAAGTTAGCGGCGTATGCGGACGATATCCTGTTCTATGTAACCAGCCCAAAGACATCCCTGCCAAATTTAATGAAAACCTTAAAAGAGTATGGCGAGGTCTCAAATTTTAAGATAAACCCATCGAAGTCCGAAACCCTCACGTTTAACATTCCAAAAAGTAAAGAACTTTCACTTCAAAAAAGTTTTTCATATGTTTGGGGTAAAAAAGAAATAAAGTACTTAGGGGTTAAGATGACTAAAACCAGCGTAAGATTATACCAAGCAAATTTCCTCCCTTTACTGGACGAGATTAAAACTGAATTAAATAGAATAACAACAGGAAACATATCGTGGGGGGGAAGAATTAATATTATTAAAATGGTTATTCTCCCCAAAATCATATATAAAATGCAGATGCTACCGATCCCACTCCCGGAGGCCTTCTTTAAAACAATACAAAAGCTCTTCACAAGTTTCATTTGGAAAAGGAAAAAAGCAAGAATAAGTATGGCACAGTTAACTAAAGAAAGGGTAAGAGGGGGCTGGGGTGCACCGGATATTAGAAATTATTACAATGCTGTAATAATGTCAGGGATAGTAGAATGGGCAAAAGAAAATAGAGAAAAAAGATGGGTTAAGATGGAAGGCACAATAAGCACAGTCAATTTAGGAAAAATAATATGGATACCTCTACAGTATAGAAAACTAGGTAACGGCACAAATAACATCACTAGACACGCACTAAAAATATGGGATCACATACACAGAAAGGAAAAATGGGAATATAACTCACCACTAATACCACTAACAAATACAGAATATTTTATACCGGGAATGGAAGCCTGGTTTGGGAAATGGATAACACTAGCAAATGCACAACTGAAAGATATTATGGACCAAGGCAAAATTTACACGTACCACGAACTAAAGAGCAAAGGGGAGTGGAGATCGATAGACGAATGGCAATACAACCAACTAAAGCATTTTACAGAGTCCTTGCCCCAGCCAATAAGATCGGAAGCAAACCTGCTTCCCCTAGAGAAAATCTGTGTGGATAGGGGGAAGAAGAGGGTGATCTCAAAGACATATAGAGCACTTATAGAAAGGATCGGGCCGGATATACCACCGTATATTGTAAAATGGGAGAATGAACTAGGAATATCCCTGAAAAAAGAAGAGATCAGACAAATATTGTGCTGGGTATACACCACTACAGTAAATAGTAATATGAGAGAGACAAACTATAAATGTTTAGTTAGATGGCATATTACCCCTGATAAAGCACATAAAATTTTAAAGGAAAAATCACAATATTGCTGGCGAGGGTGTAAAGAAATCGGGACGACAGCCCATATATGGTGGCAATGTCCGGAAATTTAAAAATATTGGGACGAGATAAGGCAAATAATAGGGGAAATAACCAACACAATGCTCCCAGACGACCCATGGAGCTGCCTATTTCATGGGATAAACATGCCAAACAAACAATACCTGAAAAGCCTATTGCCACCACTCCTAAACGCAGCTTAAAGCCTTATCCCCAGACATTGGAAGGAACCAATAAGACCTACAACGAGGAATTGGTGTAATAAAGTTAATGAGATCCAAAATCTAGAGTACTTAAGGTTTAGCGATGGGGAAGGTCTGGAAGCTTATGAGGAAAAATGGCAGGAATGGGACAAATTCAAACAAACTATGAGATACGCCGAAGCCATGGGAGCATAGGGAGCACTAGAACGACTGCACTAAAGGAATAGGAGAAAAAAAGCGGTGATTGACAAGCAGAACACAGAAGAGAAGCAGAGAGTAAAAGTGTCTGGTAGACAGGGGGGGGGGGATACCTAATATGTCACACTTTAAAATTTCCTCAATTTCCCTGTACCTGTGAGATCCGCTGCCCGTTACAGCACTGATAGTTGGCGGATGCCGTCCAGAACACCGGGCCGAGGAAAAGGTGGCAAGAAGCTTTGTTTTCCCCCATGTACTCCGGTCAATAGTGGCCCTGAGCTGAGGCCAAGTCACAATACGCGTCAATATGTCGTCGCAGACTGACTCCTCTGTACGGGTCCAGCAAACCCCCCAGGGATACCGGAGGTTATGGAGGCTATTGCGTCCTGCCACACTGCCATTGCCACCTGCCAAACAATCCTCACCAGCAAGCTAGAGGCAGTGCAGCTGGACATGGGACTTATCCGACAGGACATGGACAAGGTCCGCTCCTGCCTGACTAATGCAGAGGGGAGAGTAAGCCATGTGGAGGACATGGTTGCTGAACACGATGGGGCCCTCCACACGCTGCAGTCCAAGCTGAAAACTTTGGAATACAGAGCAGAGGATGCGGAAAATTACTGCCGACGTAACAATATCCGCATCATAGGTCTGGCAGAGGGGGCTGAGGGAAAGAACCCCAGAGTTTTTACTGAGGAACTCCTGCGCTCCCTCCTGCCTTCAGCCCAGCTATCCCCATATTTTAAGGAGGAGAGGGCACACCGCATGCTGCCGCAGCCTGGCCTGCAGGGAGCCCCCCCCCCGCACATTTATTCTGCGGCTGCTGAATTTCAGAGACTGAGATAAGCTGCTCAGAGCCACTAGATTGGCAGGAGACATATATTACCAAAACAACTGGCTCATGTTGTTTCCAGATTGTTCTATGGAGACGCAGAAGCTCCGCAGGTCGTTTGACGCAGTCAAAGCTGCCCTCAGAGAAAGGAGAATTAAATGCAGCGTGCTATTCCCAGCCAAATTGTGAGTTGTTGACGGTGAGACTGCAAGATTTTTTACCTCCCCTAGAGAGGCCACATGCTGGCTGGAATCCTTGCCGCCACATTACAGTTTAAGGTTGAACTGGATGGACTTGTGTCTTTTTTCAACCTGACTAACTATGTAACTATGAATAAAACACATGGATGATTCTCCCTGATTGTGTACATTCTGACTCAAGCTTCTTCTGTGTGTCTGTTTCAATTGAACCTGTAGTCTTTTTGTTTCCCATGCAACTCCCATAGAATTTAAAAGGGAGGCTGGGGGGAACTTTCCTGCATTTATGGAGCCTGACTGTGGCCTTATTCTGTTTTATGCTAACACATGGGAAAACAATTCCAGGATAACCCAGGAAGGATTCAGTTCAACAAACCATCGATGGTGGGGGGCCACCATAAGCTTTGTGCCCCTGGTCCTTATCAGGTGAACTTCCTTACTATTAAATACAGCGTGATATTCCCAACCAAACTGTGAGTTGTTGGCGGCGAGACGGTGAATGTTTTTACCTCCCCTTGAAAGGTCACACGCTGGCTGGAGTCCTTGCTGCCACATGGATGATCCTTCCTGACTGTGAGTACCTTCTGAATCAGGCTTCTTTTGTGTGTCTGTTTCAATTGAGCCTGTGGACTTTTTGTTTCCCAGGCAACTCCCATAGAATTTAAAAGGGTGGCTGGGGGAAAACTTTCTGCATTTATGGAGCCTGACTGTGGCCTTAACCTGTGTTGTGCTGACACATGGGAAAATAATCTCATGATAACCTAGAAAGGACTCAGTTTAATGAACCGTCGATGGTGGGGAGCCACCATAAGATTCGTGCCCCTAGTCTATACCAGGTGAACTTCCTTACCTTCCTTACTCTGTTATCCTGCTTCCAGCACCTCCTGATGGGAACTTTATGATGCAACTCTGCTGATTTCTTTCCAGGTTAACGGTGCAAGAGTTGTTACTATGAATTAACTGCTACTCCACGCTTACTACACGTCTCCCAAGTTTACAGTTGCCTCCGGGCAGGTTATGGGGAACCAAGCAGACCCTCACTTGAGAGACCTGCGGGGAGGGGGGATGGGAAAGGTGGCCGTTGTCGACTACAAATGGATGTTTAAAGTCTGTAAGTTTTTTGAGTTGTTGTTGTTTTACATTGAACATTGTTCTTTTATAATATGAGGTACGTGCTCATAATAAATCACATGTGGGGATACTGGGAGTTGGATGTGCAGTAGGAGGGGGTATCTCCACTCGAGGCGATGCGCCCTATCATGCTATCCCCTGGAGTACTGGAGTCCAGGCCTGTCCTGTCCCCCAGGGAATATTTCTTTTAGCTATGACGTGATGTCTATGCATAATATAATTTCCTGGAACGAACGGGGCCTCATCTCTGCCACTAAACGCTCTTTGGTCTTTATCTACCTTAAGAAATACTCCCCTCAGCTGGTTGTGCTTCAAGAAACCCACCTGGTGGGCTCGCCCATCCTGGGTCTAAAGAAGGCATGGGTCGGGGGTCATTATCATGCAACATATTCCAGCTATTCCAGAGGGGTCAGCATCCTGGTGCATAGTAGACTACCCTTCCAGCTCATTGATCTTAAAACAGACCCTGAGGGTCGCTTTATAATAATGCATGCTTTCATTTCTAATGCTCCTTTGGTTCTGGTGGGAATGTATCTGCCCCCCCCGGCTGACGTCTCAGTGCTTGACACAGTCATGCAGAACGTGCTTACATATGGGGTTGATGATGTTTTGTTTATAGGAGACTTTAATATGACTCCGTCCTCAGATCTGGATAGACTCCCCCCCGCCGCTCGGTGGGCCCCTGGACTGGCCCGGTGGATAGCAGCGTTCAGCCTGGTGGATGTCTGGCGTCACTACCATCCCAAAGACAGAGGTTACTCTTGTCATTCAGCATCCTTCAGGTCGTTCTCACGCATTGATCTGGCCCTGGCCTCCCGATCCATGGTGCACAGGGTGTCCGAGGCCAGCATGCTCCCAAGGGGGGTCTCGGTTCATGCTCCGCTCAGGATTGGGTTGGCAGCCGGGGAGCTGGGGGTGCGGACATGGCGTCTGTCCAGATTTTATAGAATAGATCCCGCCATACAGGAACACATTCAAGAGGGTATCTGCCACTACTGGCTCGCTAACACTAACTCTACCACTCCTGAGATTACTTGGGATGCCTTTAAAGCCTGGGCCCACGGAGCTTATATATCCCGATAGCTGCTGCCCGCAAAGCCTCTGCACAGTCGTTAACTGAGCTGGAGAGGGAAGTTGAACTTAAAGAAGCAGAGTATGTAGCCAACCCAAACACCATTGCTTATGGGGCTTGGCAATTTGCTCTGCAGCAGCTATCCATGCTAAGGATAGACATGACACACAAATCCCGTCTACACCTAACCCAGAGGATTTTTGAGTTTGGAAATAAAAATAGTAGATTGCTGGCCTGGTTGGCAAGGGATCAATTTGCGATGACTACTATTAGTGGGATTAGGGACCATACTGGCACTATATTACGCACACCCTCTGAAATTAATGGCCGGTTTCTCAGTTACTATAGGCAGCTTTATTCCACCCAAACGTCATATACTACCATAGACTTACGTTCCTATCTCGACAAAGTTAAAATCCCTAGGATTAACGACAAGACTAGCACAGACCTGGACCAGGAAATAACTCTGGAAGAAGTTCAGAAGGCCATGACCCAACTTAAGCCAGGCAAAACGCCTGGGGCTGATGGTCTACCTATTGAGTTCTATACGCAATATCTGGACCTGCTTGCCCCTAGGTTTACTTCTCTGTTTAAACAACTCCTGCTCACGGGGGAGCTCCCGGACTCTATGTCGGAGGCTGTGGTGGTGCTGGTGCCTAAGCCCGGTCGGGATCCAGAGGACTGCTCCTTGTATAGACCAATTTCTCTTCTTAATGTTGATGCCAAAGTCTTGGACAAGATACTGGCTAATCGGCTGTCGGCAGTTCTGGAAGACATAATTCATGTCGATCAAACTGGGTTCATTCCAGGCAAGGGCACCGACATTAATCTCAGATGCCTTTTTTTGAACCTTTCAGTCACCCACGCTAACAGTGGCAGCAGAGTTATAGCCTCTCTTGACGCCGAGAAGGCTTTTGATTCGGTAGAGTGGGAGTTCCTATTGGAGGTGATGGAGAGATTCGTATTTGGCCCCCACTTTATCCGGTGGCTTAAAATGTTGTATAGCTCCCCTAGGGCCAGAATTCGAACCAATGATAGGCTGATAATGATATCTGAATCCTTCCCGCTACAGAGGGGCACAAGGCAGGGATGCCCGCTCTCCACCTCCCTTTTTGCCCTGGCCTTGGAACCACTGGCGATACTTATCAGGGATTCAGCTCAGGTTAGAGGACTCGGGGTGGGGCCCCTGGAGGAAAAGCTTTCTCTGTATGCCGATGACGCTTTGCTTTATCTACAAGATGCAAATAGCTCTCTCAGGGCAGCCCTGGATATATTTGGGCATTACTCAGGGGTGCGGATTAATTGGGATAAGTCAATTCTCTTCCCCCTCGACCCTGATGCATGAGTATTAGCTACATATTAGCTACAGACAGCCTGGTGTGGGTGGAGCAACTTAAATACCTAGGTATCCAGATTAGGAGAGACCCAGCCAGCTACTCTAGCCTTAATATCACCCCTATACTCACCCAGTTAAAGGAGAAATGCTTGTCTTGGTCCTCGCTACCCCTGAATCTTATGGGCAGAATCAATATCCTAAAAATGATTTTCCTCCCTAAGTTTCTCTATGTTTTCCGGAACTCCCCGACCTGGTTTCCCAACCCTTTCTTCAAAGAGGTGGAGAAATGTATGTGTCAGGTCTCTCACTTACCAGACCGGAGAGTCCACTTGGGCAGAGGGTAGGCTCCCTTACGTATCCGACGTGCGGCCCCTGGTAGAGCAGACAGGAAGCACACAAGTGCGGAGTGGTATGAGAGCCTGTGCAGGAGTCCGTATTTCGGAAGCTAGCAGTCTTCAGACATCAGGTGATAGTCAGAGGCACAGGCAACGGATGCTGAGCAGGAGCTAAAGACAGGTCGATGCACAGGCTGGGTTTGGCAACAGGCGGGCAGCAGAGGTACAGGAGGAGCAGGCAGAAGCGAGGTCAAAACAAGCCGGGGTCAGATGCAGGCGGAGGTCAGAAGAATCCAAAGGCAAGCCGGGTCATCAACAGATCAGTAACTCAGGAACTCAGGAACATAGGAACAGGAAACAGGAAACAGGAACTAGGCACAGAGCTGTTGATCAGGCAGCACCAATCAGAGATAGCAGCAGACCTAAATAGGCTGACTGGCGCCAAACGCCTCGCACGTGCGCGCGCCGATACGCACAGACACCCGCACGCACCCGAGTGCGCCCCCGGACACCGGCGCGCACACCAGCACCACCAGGCGCAGCGCGGCCAGCCAGATTAGACACGCCAGTGCCCCCAGAAGCACGCGCCCCAGCACGCACAGGAACGCGCGCACCAATGCGCCCCGGCGCACACCGACGCACAACCAGGTAACCTCTCTGACAGTATGATTAGTTTCATTTGGGGAGGAAAGTTACCTAGAATAGCCAAAGCAACCCTGATCCTCCCGGTGGGATGCGGAGGCCTGGCACTCCCAGATCTGCGTGTCTATTTTTGGGCGGCAGTGCTGGTCACTGTCTGATGGTGGCTCATGCGATCTCGAACTAACGTCGCGTTATGTCTTGAGGCAGCTGTTGTGGGTTCACTTCAGGAGCTAGGGAATCTGATCTATCGGGGGTCCCGAGCATATTCTGAGCTTCCTCATTCCACTAAAACTACGCTCAGGGTGTGGGCTGTAGCGAGGTCTAGATTTGCATGCCCCAACAGGTGGTCTCCCTTTACTCCTCTATGGGGCAACCCCAATCTCCCGCATCTCCATCTACCATTCCTGACCCCCAACTCTGGGCCGAATATGGGATACAGACTTTAGGGGACATTATAACAGCTGACCGACTACTCTCCCTGACAGAACTTAGGGCCCGATTCCATCTTCCCGAATGGATGACATTCAGATACTTTCAACTCCACCACGCTATACGTGCCCAATTCCCTACCATAACCAAGCTAGACATGGACCCAATAGAAGGCAGACCGGCCCTGGAATGGCTTTCTAAGCCTCTTTCCACACTATATATTGACCTGCTTAGTTGCAATTCCCCCAGGATGGAACGACTCTGGGAGAAGTGGAAGGCGGACATGCCAGACTTAGACAGGGAGGACTGGGATGACTGTCTAGGGGAAAGTGCCCAAACATTAATTTCATCTAGGGATAGGCTGATCTAAGTCAAATTTTTACACAGAGTCTATTTTACACCTCAGAGGCTACATCGAGAGCTGGTGCAAGGATTTTTGACACCCTAGGCGAAACCTCATTTTGCTACCACCCCCTTGACTCCACAACGGACTCCACCCCCTTTTCCCTGCCCATGTATACCTCACCTTTTTAATGAAGTGCCCATCAAATATAGCCTCACCAGCGCCCATCAATGCAGCCTCACCAGCACCCATCAATGCAGCCTCACCAGCGCCCATCAAATGCAGCCTTGCCAGCGCTCATCAAATGTCACCTTACCAGCACCCATTAAATGTCGCCTTACCAGTGCCCATCAATGCAGCCTCAGCAGCGCCCATAAATGCAGCCTCAGCAGCGCACATCCAATGCAGCCTCACCAGCAATCATCAAATGTAGCCTCACCAGCGGCCATCAAATGTAGCCTCACCAGCGGCCATCAAATGTAGCCTCACCTGCGCCCATCAAATGCAGCCTCACCAGCGCCCATCAATGCAGCCTCACCAGCGCCCATCAATGCAGCCTCACCAGCGCCATCAATGCAGCCTCACCAGCGCCCATTAAATGTAACCTCACCAGCGCCCATTAAATGCAGCCTCACCAGAACCCATTAAATGCAGCCTCCCCAGCGCCCATTAAATGCAGCTTCACCAGCGCCCATTAAATGCAGCTTCACCAGCGCCCATTAAATGCAGCCTCACCAGCGCCCATCAAATGCAGCCTCACCAGCGCCCATCAAATGCAGCCTCACCAGCGCCCATCAATGCAGCCTCAACAGCGCCCATCGATGCAGCCTACCAGTGCCCATCAATGAATGTTTGCTTGCTTCCATTTATTTGGGAGTCGGGACACAGACACAGTCCTCTGCAACCGCTGTGCTTCTGACACTGTGTGCAAAAGGATTGGCGGCTGCCTGCTGATGCTGAGACTTAGTTGCTTGCTGCAGAGAGAAGAGAGTAGGAACACCAGTGGTGGGGCGACCTAGGCGGCTGCCTAGTTTGCCTAGTGGTAGCACCGGCTCTGGCTACATCACAGATCTGCTAACTGTACTAGATATGGTGGAGAGGAGGGTACATACATGCACATGTTCTGGAGCTGTCCTGGTGTGGCCCGGTTCTGGACACAGGTGATCAAGCTTATAAATTTTCGTCTCCAACTGGCTTTACCAATCACCTCTGAGCTGTTGCTCCTTAGTATCCATGATGATGACCAAAGACCAAGGTACACCAAAATACTTGTTTGTTTTTTACTATATTATGCCAGAAGAGAAATTATACTTAAGTGGAATTCCCGATCCCCCCCCCCCCCCCCCCCGTGGGTTCTTGGGAACAATCCATTAACGTGGCTCTTCCCATGTATAAACTAATGTACATAAACAGAAATTGCCCTGTGAAATATGAGAGGGTCTGGCAGCCCTGCATAATTTTTGATGGTACCTACTGTGGGACAATATACAGGGCATTGCCGAACCCTCTGGTGACATTAACGATACCCCCAACTGGGGAATGACTAGATACCTATGTTGTGTTAATGCTCCTTTGAACTGCATATGTAACTTTTGTCCGAAGAACGATGCCCTGCATGTAATTGTATCTGCTTTTATTTATGATTGTACTTCATAAACTGTATCATACCACATCTCCTTCAATAAAAGAACATCCTGTTCATGTTTAAAAAAAAAAATATCCATAGGTGACACTTTAAAAGCCTTTGCAGGTTATCAGTTTAGATTTAGAGGAGGTCTAGTGCTAGGATTATTGCTCTCACTCTGACGATCGGGGCGATATCTCACATTTGTGGTGTGATTACTGTTTACATGTGCATGCGGGACCGACGTGTGCGTTCGCCACTGCGTGTGAGCACGGGGTGACGGGCACTTTTAAAAAAGTTTATTTATTTTATTTATTTTTACAGTTTTTTTTTTATCACTTTTTTTGCTGTCAAAAAAATTTTAAACATCCCTTTAGACAGCAATAGCAATGGCAGGTACTCTTTATGGAGAAATAGGTGGTCTATTAGAAATACTTTTACATGAAGCAGAATCACCGGCTGAAAAAAATTACACCGGGATCATGACACCTCAACAATGATCCCGGTACAACCACCTCCCTACCAGGAAGTATAGGGGGTCATTTACTATAGCGCCGGGAAGTACTGGGCACTATTGCAAATAGTGGCGCCCATTTTAGCCAATTAAAATTTTAACAGGCAAATGAAAAAGAGTGCTATTAGCGGCACACAAATTCGAAATCAGCGATTCCGCGTATATGCAAATGCCAATTTCTACTAAGTTGTTATATAGCACTGCACTTTAACCATGATCCATGTATGTGAAAGAAACATTTTTATGTGAGATGTGCTCTACCTCGTGTGCATCTATTGATGTGTATTGCAATTAGTATTCCTAGTTTTTTTCCTTCTTTTGCTAACGAATGCTTTTATGAATGATTATTACATAGCAATGTCTGCTATTCTGTAAAGTTACATGTATTAAGCATTTAGGTTACCTATTTGTTGTATGTTGTTTTTTATTTTTTAATTTAGGTGACTATAAAGCAGTAATTATTTAGGTTCATTCTTTAATCATACTACCTTATTATGCAGTTTTTGTACTTAGCACAATGGCTTAGTGGTCTGCTCAGATGTCTCCACTGCACTCAAGGTACAAGTTCAAATACGAGCCAACCCACCATCCGCCAGCTGTTTATTTTTTCAGAAATGTAAACTGCCCGTTAGCTAGTGTGTGGTGTTTGGAATTTCACACCATAATATTATTGAATACTTACATACCATTGCATGCATTTGAAGAGTTAATATAATAGAATCAGCCAAATTAAAGTGCATTGGCTAATTGGCATTCACCTATTTTCAGCATATGCTGCTTTGGCTAATTGGCCATTTGCCTTTTTTTCACCAATTCAATCTTTTAGTATCTCTCTGTGGGATTTGAACCCATGAGTCCTTCAAAGCCTGCGTTTTTCAAGGTAGAAGTGCTGATCTATTAGGTGTAGCAAAATCATACATAGAAAATACATTTACTAGTGTTTGATGTTTCTTCTCCCTGAGCTGTCTCTCTTGCCGCCGCCGTCTTCTCCTGCTGATGTGTTCTTCCATGCAGTCGGTTACCCGCTAATATAAAAAAGCCGCTCTTCTTCTGTGGTGGTCTTCCGTGGCCACAGAAGAAGAGCGGCTTTTTTTTTTATTAGCGGGTAACCGGCGGTGCGGAAGAACACAGCAGATGGAGAAGACGGCGGCGGCAGGAGAGATGGCTCGGGGAGTAGATGGCTCAGGGAAGAAGACAGCTCGGAGCTATTTTACAATAAAGGACTTGCCAAAAACCGGCTATTGATTTTTTTTACATTTTACTGCTTTTTTTGGTGAACGGGTAGGGGTTGTTAAAGGGTGCTTTCAGATTCTGATAAACCCCCTGCCCGCAGACCGACAACCACTGACCAGGGTTGTCGGGAAGAGGCCCTTGTCCCCATCATGGGGACAAGGTGCTTTGGGGCATGTGGTCTGGTACGGTTTAGAAGGGGAGGGTGCTCCCTCACCCCCCCATCCTGACCTCCAAGCTGCATGCTCGGATAAGGGTCTGGTATGAATTTTGGGAGGCCCCACGTCAATTTTATTTTACATTTTGGTGTGGGGTTCCCCTTAAAGTCCATACCAGACCTGAAGGGCCTGGTATCTACTGGGGGGGACCCTATGACATTTTTTTCCTTGATTTTTGGAATTCCACACCATAATATGAAAAAATACCATTGCATGCATTTGAAGCGTTAAAATATGGAATAAACCAAACTAATGTGCATTGGCTAATTATGCTATGAGTACAATGCATGCTTTCAGGAGGTGATGCTGTCAGTGGGATTTGAACTCATGGCTTGAACCTTTGAGGGCAGCAGGACATACCGCTATGCTACAGAGCTGAGCACATACCTACAGAGAAAATACCTTTACTAATGTTTGATTCTATACAATAATGTTTTGCATTTCAGGCATTATTTTTATAGTAACAACCATGCTCATGCTGATGTGGCATTGGCTAATAGGCGTTCGCCTCTTTTCAGCATATGCTGCTGAGTCTAATACTAGCTTTCAGTAGGTGATACCATCTGTGTGATTTTCAGTCATTTGAGCACAATTATATTGAGAACATACGTTTACTAGTGTTTGATGGTGGGACTACTTTATATTCTAGGTATAATAGTACTCAGCACTAGGGATGAGCTTCGAGTTCGAGTCGAACACATGTTCGACTTGAACATTGGCTGTTCGCAAGTTCGCCGAACAGGGAACAATTTGGGGTGTTCGCGGCAAATTCAAATGCCGCGGAACACCCTTTAAAAGTCTATGGGAGAAATCAAAAGTGCTAATTTTAAAGGCTTATATGCAAGTTATTGTCATTAAAAATGTTGGGGACCTGGGTCCTGCCCCAGGGGACATGGATCAATGCAAAAATAGTTTTAAAAACGGCCGTTTTTTTCAGGAGCAGTGATTTTAATCATGCTTAAAGTCAAACAATAAAAGTGTAATATCCCTTTAAATTTCGTAGCTGGGGGGGTGTCTATAGTATGCCTGTAAAGGGGCGCATGTTTCCCGTGTTTAGAACAGTCTGACAGCAAAATGACATTTCAAAGGAAAAAAGCCATTTAAAACTACTCGCGGCTATTGCATTGCCGGTCCGACAATACACATAGAAGTTCATTGATAAAAACGGCATGGGAATTCCCCACAGGGGAACCCCGAACCAAAATGTAAAAAAAAAATGACGTGGGGGTCCCCCTAAATTCCATACCAGACCCTTCAGGTCTGGTATGGATTTTAAGGGGAACCCCGCGCCAAAAAAAAAAACGGCGTGGGGTCCCCCCATAAATCCATACCAGATCCTTATCCGAGCACGCAACCTGGCAGGCCGTAGGAAAAGAGGGGGGATGAGAGAGCGCCCCCCCTCCTGAACCGTACCAGGCCACATGCCCTCAACATTGGGAGGGTGCTTTGGGGTAGCCCCCCAAAACACCTTGTCCCAATGTTGATGAGGACAAGGGCCCCATCCCCACAACCCTGGCCGGTGGTTGTGGGGGTCTGTGGGCGGGGGGCTTATCGGAATCTGGAAGCCCCCTTTAACAAGGGGACCCACAGATCCTGCCCCCCCCCTGTATGAAATGGTAAGGGGGTACTTATCCCTACCATTTCACTAAAAAACTGTCAAAAATGTTAAAAATGACTAGAGACAGTTTTTGACAATTCCTTTATTTAAATGCTTCTTCTATCTTCCTTCATCTTCTTCTTCTTCTGGTTCTTCTGGTTCTTCCTCCGGCGTTCTCGTCCAGCATCTCCCCTGTGGCGTCTTCTATCTTCTTCTCCTCGGGCCGCTCCGCACCCATGGCATGGGGGGAGGCTCCCGCTCTTCTCTTCATCTTCTTCTTCATCCTCTTCTTCTCCGGGCCGCTCCGCATCCATGCTGGCATGGAGGGAGGCTCCCGCTGTGTGACAGCGTCTCCTCGCCTGACAGTTCTTAAATAACGGGGGGCGGGGCCACCCGGTGACCCCGCCCCCCTCTGACACACGGGACATGACGGGACTTCCCTGTGACATTCCCCGTGACGTCACAGGGAAGTCCCGTCAAGTCACCGTGCGGCACCGTGGCCCCACCCCCCGTTATTTAAGAACCGTCAGACGAGGAGACGCCATCACACAGCGGGAGCCTCCATCCATGCCAGCATGGATGCGGAGCGGCCCGGAGAAGAAAATGAAGAAGTGAAGAAGAGAAGAAGATGAAGCAGAGAAGAAGAAGATGAAGAAGAGAAGAAGATGAAGAGAAGAGCGGGAGCCTCCCCCCATGCCATGGGTGCGGAGCGACCCGAGGAGAAGAAGATAGAAGACGCCGCGGAGGAGATGCTGGACGAGAACGCCGGAGGAAGAACCAGAAGAGCCAGAAGAACCAGAAGAAGAAGATGAAGGAAGATAGAAGAAAGAAGAAGCATTTAAATAAAGGAATTGTCAAAAACTGTCTCTTGTCATTTTTAACATTTTTGACAGTTTTTTAGTGAAATGGTAGGGGTACAAGTACCCCCTTACCATTTCACACAGGGGGGGCGGGATCTGGGGGTCCCCTTGTTAAAGAGGGCTTCCAGATTCCGATAAGCCCCCCACCCGCAGACCCCCACAACCACCGGCCAGGGTTGTGGGGATGAGGCCCTTGTCCTCATCAACATGGGGACAAGGTGTTTTGGGGGGCATGTGGCCTGGTACAGTTCAGGAGGGGGGGCGCTCTCTCGTCCCCCCCTCTTTTCCTGCGGCCTGCCAGGTTGCGTGCTCGGATAAGGGTCTGGTATGGAATTTAGGGGGACCCCCACGTCATTTTTTTTTAAATTTTGGTTCGGGGTTCCCCTGTGGGGAATTCCCATGCCGTTTTTATCAATGAACTTCCATATGTATTGTTGGACCGGCAATGCAATAGCCGCGAGTAGTTTTAAATGGCTTTTTTCCTTTGAAATGTCATTTTGCTGTCAGACTGTTCTAAACACGGGAAACATGTGCCGCTTTACAGGCATACTATAGACACTCCCCAGCTACGAAATTTAAAGGGATATTACACTTTTATTGTTTGACTTTAAGCATTGATCCATGTCCCCTGGGGCAGGACCCAGGTCCCCAAACACTTTTTATGACAATAACTTGCATATAAGCCTTTAAAATTAGCACTTTTGATTATTCATGTTCGTGTCCCATAGACTTTAACGGTGTTCGCGTGTTCGAACGAACTTTTTTCCTGTTCGCATGTTCTGGTGCGAACCAAACAGGGGGGTGTTCGGCTCATCATTACTCAGCACAGTGACTTAGGCCCCTTTCACACTTTGATGTGACTTTAAGCAATGCCTGTGTAATCTTGAGGTCTATGGACGCAGGAGTCACAGGGAAAGGCGCGCAATTTTCCCGCGATTTTGCGTCGGCAATCTTGCCGCGATTCCAGGGAATGCCTGTGTAAACTTGAGGTCTATGGACCTCAACTCACATCAAAGTTGGACCAAAGTAGTACAGGGACTACTTTGAAGTGGGTGTGACTTGAAGTCGCACAGATATGAATGGTACACATTGAAAAACATGGGGTATGACTTGTCATGTGACTCTGTCCAAAGTCGCACAAGTGTGAGAGGGGCCTCAGCCCGACTTTGTGAGCGATTTCAGAGACATCAGTGCACTTTCCTCCACAGATGTCTAGTAAAATCACATAGGTCCCAACTGTACCTGATTTGGAACAAAGTCCCTCTGTCCCTCTTTCTTCCTCATTTTGCTCTGATCTGTATAGTTGTATATAAAATGCACTTTTTATCTTTCAAAAAGGGTTTTCCAGCGCTAAACCTTTCAACTAATTTCTAAATTGCTTTGTTTGTAAATTTCCAAATTATTGGTTAAAAAAAAATGCACTTAACTAATATATATATTTTTTTTTAATAATTCTCCTTTAAGAAGGTGTTTTAGGAGGTGTGTCCTATGCCTACATACTTTTGCTAATAGGTGTCCCTTATACCCATCTCAAAAAGTTGGGAGGTAAGAAATCACTCCCTGAAGTCACCCAAAGTAGTGCAGGAACTACTTTTGGGAATCGTGGCGTCGCACCAATTCAGACAGTTCCATTGCCGTCAATAGGCGCCGATTTGGCTTGCAATTTGACATGTCAGTTCAGAGCTATGTGAACATGGGTGAAGTTGCATATATATTAGAGCTGCACGATTCTGGCCAAAATGAGAATCACGATTTTTTTGCTTAGAATAAAAAAAAAACGATTCTCGCGACGTAAAATCTTTCACATTATCCCAAAAAAATTGGACAGGAAATAGCAGCGCATGTCACAATATGATAAGTGTAAAACACAATGCAAATCGCCAGAAAGTCCTTTTGAGCAAATTGCAGCTCTTTGTGAGGAGGTACAGTCTATTAGCAGGGCAGCCTTGTAAGGGGAGGTGAAGCCACTCCAATATGTAAACAAGAGAAAAAAAAACAGCAACAGGCGCCTCTTAGTAAGATTGTAATATTTAATGACAATAAGCATTAAAAGCACTCACATTTAACAATGTGTAAATCCAGCATAGGAGGTCACAGTAGAAGCCATGGTTGATCTCTGCAATCCGGGATGGGAAAGAGCCTTGTTCCTTCTGTGCTGCCGGCTGGGTTGATTTTCTGCAACAGACTTCCGGGATTCGATCGTGAACCAGAATGAGGCTTGCAACTCAGCCAGGCAGTCACATGGAGGGCTGGAGTGCAGAGTCACGATATGGACTGTACTGCCGTAAAGCAACACGTTTCCGAGTATGCGCTGTAGGGCGCGCTCCTTTCTCAAGCTAAATGAATGGGTCGTATGCAGCCTATTTAAATGCTTACTCAGCAGTGCCACCTAATGGTTAGAACTAATATTACAGACCTTATGAATACAACAGGAATGTGTCTATAGCATCTAAACCAAGGGGATAAATCCTTTTTGGAACCAGATGATGCCAAAGAATTGGGTAGTTTGGCAGAATTCTGTACTTCCAAATGGATGTCCATATTGGTTAAACATAGAGATATGAAGTTTGAACAGCTTAAAAAATCTGTGCAACTTTTATCGCAAGAAATAATCAGTATGGGACAAAAAGTCCCCTCCTCTTGGATAGAAATACTTAAAAAGAACACTAAGAAACAAGAGAGCGACCTCATTTACAGTAAACTGGGCAAATTTAGACGGGATATTCAGGATTACTCCAATAATAAAGTATTTACATGGATGAAATAATCAATACCAATCCCATCATTAATACAACAACATCCATCTATTAATCCCACTACTCATTCACCCCATCCTTATCCACCACCGTTGTTACCTACCAAAACAATTACTCGCAACTCAATTAATGTTTTGCAGTGTCCTTCTTCTATAGGTCATACTGCACAACATTACAAAAACACTAAAGCACTTACTAAATCACCTAAGGCCAAATTAATAGACAATCTTAATCAGTTCTATAATTGTCCACGTCTAGGCCCTGAGACCAATACTCAGGCTGTTACCAATACATCTGCCTATAACAATAGGGATCAGATGCAGGTAACAGAAAACCATAGCTCTGGTTCAATGCGTGAGCCTACAGCTACTATTAGTTCTTTACCATTCACCACTTCAGTCACTCTCCCTCTCTCCCCCGTAGCAACAACAGCTATTTGCTCAGCATCAGATATCCCTCCGATTCACTCTACTAGCACATCAGTTCCACAGCCACCCAGGAATGCTGAGGATGTACCCATCACATTTGGTTCTCATAGCATCTTAGAAAATTCTTTTTTATCCATACACCCCTCTCCAGCCACTCAGGTAAAAAGAAAATTCGCCGGAGAGGCTGCAGAGGGGGAAGAGGTAGAAATAGAAACTCAACAGAGCAAAAACCGAAAACAGTCAAAATCTTTAATTTGTCCCAACAAGTCCTAACCCCAGCAGAAATCTCCTTGTTAAACCATGGTCTTAATTTTGCACCATTCAACAAACCTGATCCGTTCACATTATTCAAGGACTTGAATAGATACGTTAGAAACCTCACGTTACTAAGATTTTTTCAATTGAAAAAATGCGAAAAATGTTCCCAATACAGATATTCCCGATCCAGTAGTCATTTCAGACTCTTCTCCTGAGGAATATGAGTTTGATTTTGATGTGGAGATAATAGAGATGCTAGAGCATCTCTATCATGATGACTCATATACTGGACTGGATCTGTTCACACAACATCTACACACTTCCCCACCAGTTATACATTCTGGATTGAGCAGAAATCGATTTTTTATCCATACCAATCAAAAGGTCACCTCACCACATTTTATAATATGGTATTTTCGGATCTAAAAAAAGATGTGTGCCTGTACAACACCAAATGTTGCCAATCTGGGTGGCCTTGCTCCTAAAGAAATGACAGCTCTAAAATCACTAACCAGAAATAATGATTTGATCATCAAAACTGCTGATAAAGGCGGTGGAATTGTGATCCAAAATAGATCTGATTACATCAGGGAAGCGGAGCATTTACTTGCGGATAGTCTTACCTATCGCAAGCTGAGTTCGGACCCACTACCTGACTTCCAAAAAGATATAAACCAACTTATTGATGGTGCTATCCAACAGAACATTATCAACAAAAATGAAGCCTCCTTTTTACGGAGAGATTTCTACCGCACCCCGTATTTTTACCATATAACCAAAATTCACAAAAAACAGACTAATCCCCCAGGGAGGCCTATTATTGCTGTTATGGATAGTATCACTTCTGGATTATCTAACTACATTGATCACCACCTACAACCTCTAGCGCAAGGACTACAGTCATATATTCGGGATGGAACCCACCTGTTGAATTTATTAAAACCATACAGATGGGAAGATGAATACACCTGGATATCTCTAGATGTCAATTCACTGTATACCTCTATTCCCCATATCTTCGGATTAACAGTCACTTTTTATCCGAAGACCCATATATGAGCAACAAACAAGCTTCCTTCATCCTGGACTGTGCAAGATACTGTTTGACGCATAATTATTTTTTGTTTGATGATCAGTATTACTTGCAGGTCCAAGGAACAGCCATGGGTGCCAATTTCGCAGCTTCTTATGCGAATTTGGCAATGGGACTATGGGAACATAGATATATCTGGCAGAATAGCCCATACCACAAGCACCTTATTTTTATGGATGATTCATTGACGACATTATAATCATCTGGGATGGTGCAGACGATGCTGTCAATGATTTCGTCTCCCATTGCAACAATAACCCATATGGTCTCAGCTTTACTCATGTCATGGACAAAAACAAATTAGCATTTCTAGATCTTGACCTTTACCATACTAACAATGAAATACATGCAAAGAATTTCTTCAAACCTACAGCAGCTAATTCTTTATTGCATTATAAGAGCTGTCACTACAAAAAATGGAAAAACAATATCCCAAAAGGACAATTTTGTCGATTGCGGAGAAACTGTACCAAAGTAACAGACTACATGGAGCAAAGCCATCTGCTTAGAAACAAACTAAAAGATAAAGGTTACCCTGAATCGCTAGTCGATGAGGCCCAAAAATATTATTTACAAAATACACCCTCGGCCCATCACAAAAATAAAGAAAGTTTCAATCAATCTGGGCGTTTTATCACCAGGTTCCATACCAATTTCTCCAGAATGGAGGCGATCCTCAGGAAGCATTGGCCAATTCTCCTTGAGGATCCACATCTCAGACCAGTCTTGCCTGATTATCCCAGAATTACTTACAGGAAGGCTCCCAGCATCAAAAATAAAATCACACCCAGTAAATTAAAATCATCGAAGGAAATTGCACCAGCAAAGGCCCATATGATTCCACTTAGGGGCATGTTCCAGTGCAAAAAGGCAATGTGCAAAACTTGTAGTTTTGTCAAACATGTAAAAAAGCAGTTTACCACAAAAGGAAAAACTTATGTGTTGGGAGATTTTTACAACTGCGGTTCTGATTTTGTAGTATATGACCTTAGTTGTCCCTGTAATCTTATGTATGTGGGGCGCACCATACGCCCACTAAGACAAAGATCTGGTGAACATAGGAGAAAGATAGAGGGAGGTAAGGACAAGCACAGTGTCCCGTGTCATTTTTCTGAACATTATGCCAAGTCCACAGAAGGTCTCGAAGTATGGATTATAGAGCAAATACCTAAAAATAGGGCTGGGAGAATTTCTTAAAAAAAAAAATCTTCGATTCTCTTAAAAAAAACTCGATTCACGATTCGAATCGAGTTTTTTTTTTTTTTTTTTTGGAAACCGCGCCAGTCCCGAGGCGCTGCGGGCATGAGCTTTTAGGCGAGTCCGTGGCTTCGGCCTAGTCCGCGGCGTTCGGCCTAGCGGACTAGGCCGAAGCCGCGGCCTCACCTAAAAACTCCTTGCCCGCAGCTCTTCAGGCCCGGCACGGTATCCGCGCCAGTCCGGAGGCGCTGCGGGCATGAGTTTTTAGGCGAGGCCGCGGCTTCGGCCTAGTCCACGGCGTCCGGCCGTAGCCGCGGACTAGGCCGAAGCCGCGGCCTCGCCTAAAAACTCATGCCCGCAGCGCCTCGGGACCGGCGCGGTGGAAAAAAAAAAATCTAAAAAAATCGGTTTGCTTAAATTTTGAATCGATTTGACCTCTCAACTCGATTCAAGATTTAGATCGATTTTTTTCCCAGCCCTACCTAAAAATCTCCCTGTGGCAGAAAGATTTTATAAACTATGCGAACGCGAGACCTTCTGGATCTATTCTTTAGACACCCTCAACCCTGGTGGAATTAATGAGGAGTTGGAAATTTCTACCATTTCATAATATTACTAGTTTGCGTTTAGCATCCATTTTTAAAAAATCCCTGCTGAATTTGCATAACAACATATTTATTGATGAATATAATCTTAATAATAATTTCAGGTATTCACCATTATCAGCAGTCTTATAGTTCGTTATTTTTCATACCACATCCCATAATATATATATATTAATTACCTCCGTACATATAGCCCGATAATAATTTATTTTTTGATTTCATGATTTTATAATAATTTTAATATATTTACTTGATGTAGCTTTTATGAATTTCCCAAAAATATTTGATCAGATATCATATCGTGTGTACATATGTGTATAATTATATATTATATATATAATTTTTTATATTTATATTTACTCATTTAATCTCATGTATATATGTACCTCTTGTAATTTAAATGTATATGAATCCATCATCTAAAGCAAGTGATTATGATATAGTACAAGCTAAGGTGAGCAAAAATATATACACACTATAAATCCCCCCTTTTTTTATCCCCTTGCTATAGACACATTCCTGTTGTATTCATAAGGTCTTTAATATTAATTCTAACCATTAGGTAGCAGTGCTGAGTAAGCACTTAAATAGGCTGCATACGACCCATTCATTTAGCTTGAGAAAGGAGCGCGCCCTACAGCGCATGCCCGGAAACGCGTTGCTTTACGGCAGTACAGTCCATATCGTGACTCTGCACTCCAGCCCTCCATGTGACTGCCTGGCTGAGTTGCAAGCCTCATTCTGGTTCACGATCGAATCCCAGAAGTCTGTTGCAGAAAATCAACCCAGCCGGCAGCACAGAAGGAACAAGGCTCTTTCCCATCCCGGATTGCAGAGATCAACCATGGCTTCTACTGTGACCCCCTATGCTGGATTTACACATTGTTACATGTGAGTGCTTCCTTTTTGTCAACTACAGACCCGAGATGTTCTTTTGGGTCTTCTCATGACTTACCCTTCTTACGGTCCCCATGGCTTTACGGACATGCCTAAGCTATGGCCTTGACCATAATCAGGCTTCCTGACGAAGCTTTCCTGATGACGCCCCTCTCTGCATGCCTTCCGGGATGGTGAGGAAGAAGGGAAACTCTTGTCACCTTGCCGATCCTTGGTTCATACTAGCTGATCGGGATCTTCATCGGGACTTTATAACTAGCTTTACATTTCTCTTAGTTGGTTTCCAAATGTGTTATTTCAGAGTAACGGGGGGACATGAGTTTACTTAAAATGCACTTTCTGGTCGTATTTCCCCTCACTTTGAATTCCAGAAGCTACGGATGTGGTTTTTTATACAGTAAGAAAATACTGTCTCCCTCATTGGGACACAGTGGTCTCCCCATCTTGATCTGCCTTCCCCCTGGGCTCTGGGGAGGAGGTTTGAGGTCCTCGGGGGGAGGTCAGTTGAGATAATAAGTTCTCTGTTAATTTTTTGCATTTAGGATGTTCATGTTCTCTGGGTCGTTCTGACAGTTATCAAACGGAAGACTACCTTTATGACTTCCTTTTTTATATACTACTGGTGGCGGGGCAGTGGTGGATCCAGTGCACCTCCATTAGGAACCAAGAGTGCGGCTTACGCAATTGGTTTCTTGTCCGTTTGCCCTACGGGGGGGGGGGGGCGCCGGCCCTCTCAGGTTATAGGGACAGGACGGGCTCTCTCATCCTGCCCTGGGAATTAGGGGGGGTCTAAGGGCCCCCGAGTTTCTAAGTTATGTTATTTTTATTTACAGGTATATTTTCTACTGAAGGTTGATATAACTTTCGTGTTTTCTCTCCTTCTCCCTTTCATCCCTTTTCTCCCCCTTTCTTGCTCTACTCATCTGAGTGTTCACAGGCTCCAGGTTCAGCTCCGGTCTCTCCTCCCAGGTCTTGACACGGCGACATTCACCCCACTGGGGCTATTTGGGGCTCAGACCTCCAGTTGGCAAGGTAAGACTTATAATGCAAGCCTGACCTCACCTCTCTCACGTAATGGCTAACCCTCGCACTAAGACACCTACACTTAAAATCATATCACATAATGTCCAGGGACTCAACTCCCCCATCAAACGCAGAAAATTTTTTCAACTTTACCAGTCTATGCATACGGATGCCCTCTTCCTCCAAGAAACTCATTTCCCCACATCATATCAACCCACGTTTCTTCATCAGTACTGTCCCCAATTTTTTCTTGCCTCTGCAAATAACAAAACAAAGGGTGTTGCCATTTGCTTTGCCAAACATGTTAATATCTCGGAATCGGAAGCTGTGTTGGACCCCCAGGGACATTTCATTTTAGTCTCAGGGACCATTGATGGTGAATTATATACTTTTGTTTCTTATTACTCTCCCAACAAGGTTCAGCCTCACCTTAAGGGCACAATCTTCTTTGGTGGGGACTCTAACACAGCTTTTGATTTCTCCATGGATAAGACAGGTTCTGGTATTCCTAAACCTAAACGCCCTACCAGACAAAGTGCTAAAATAGCGAAACTTCTTCATGAAATGGGATTAATAGACATCTGGAGGGAGACCAATCCTCATTCTAAAGACTACATGCATTATTCAGCACCCCATAGCTCCTATGCCAGGATAGACCACATCTTCACTAGGCCCTCTACAATCCCTTTGGTTATAAGCTCTAAGATAGTGGATTCCTCCCTATCTGACCACTCGATGGTCACTCTGGTAACTCTATGAACCTCCGGGCCTACCGATCCCCCTCACTGGTGTCTACAGGAATCTTTATTAAGTGACCCCATACAGTGTGCCATTATGGCACCATTAAGGAATACTTTAATATCAACTCTACAAATGACGTTTCCCCTGAGACGGTGTGGGCCGCGCAAAAATTGGTAATCAGGGGGAAGCTACTCCAAATAACAGCCAAACTTAGGGAGGAACACAAAGCGGATACGATTAAACTAACAGCAGATTTCAGGTCCCTCTCACGGGCACACAAGCTAAAACCTTCACCAGACTCACTAGCTAAATTAGATAAAGCTCGGGCACTTCTAAATCTAAATCTCACTACAACAGCTGAAAAATACCTCAGATGGACGGGGGCGAAATTCTACTCCCAAAAGGATAGGATTGGCTCGAAACTAGCGGTTAAGCTCAGTCCCAAACCTCGATCCTTAGTTTTTCCGAGAGTCAGGCTACAATCCGGGGATCTTTCTCATAATCCCACTAAGATTATGGATGCTTTCCTCCAATACTATGCGGAACTCTACAAACCACAGCCCCCTCAGTTAGGGAAACCACAGCAAGAATTTTTAAACTCCCTCCTATTGCCCTCCCTCTCTAAAGAACATAGTGACCTACTGGAAAGTCCTTTCTCCCAGTCAGAGGTCCTAGATACAATTAAATCTCTAAAACTAGGCTCTGCACCGGGACTGGACGGATTTTCCACTGGGTACTATAGGAAATTTGCTCCCACACTGGCCCCATACCTTTCAAAATTTTTTAACTTCCTTAGAGAGGATTCTCCTTTAGGAACAGACTTGAATGCAGCTTATATCTCGTTGATCCCCAAACCAGGGAAAGACCCCAGTGAGGTTGGAAATTATCGCCCGGGGGGCGTGGTATGGAGAGAGGGCGCGCTGCGTGAGCGTGCGGAGGATCCCGGGCTCTGAGAGACACGAGGAGCGGTGAGCTCCAATGATAGCTCCTTCCTCTCTGCTCACAGCTTATCGCTTTCAGCCGGGGGGAAAAAGCCACCGGAGACGCCGGCCCAGGTAGCGGATACAGAGATGCCCTGGTGGTAGCTTCTCTATCCCCTTTGTCAGCTACTTCTGAAGGAGAGAAAGAGCCGGGGGAGAGCAGCCAGAGACGCCGGCACGGAGGGACGGGAAGTGGAGAGCACCGGCATTGAAGAGCAACCCCTCCCCCCTACGAGACTTCCCCACTAAGCCAAGAGATGTTGGCCCGAAGACGCAATGCATTACCCCCCTGTGGAAAGGGGAAGGCACAGTCTGGCAGCATGAAAGCCTACCTGTCACCGCAGAACACGGAACAAAGCAAGGCTGAACGGAGGTTGTCAGGACATGGAGGGGTGAGGTCTGTGGTGACAGACGCTCGAAGCAGCCAGAAACAAGGTGAGGAGACACCAATGAAGGGTCAGCGGAGCCTAAGGAGGATGGGAGACCTGGCTGACGGGGGAGCAGAGAGGGCCGAGAGTGGGGTATGTTATGAGCAAGGCAACCATGAAGTGGTGGGACTGAGTTATAATGAGAACCACATAGATGGCCAAAAGTTGGAAGGAGGACGGGGTGGACAAGATACAAGGGGAAACGGGGGATTGGAACCCAGAACTGTGTCGGGGGGGAAGGCTGGGGAGGGTGGAGGTTGGAGTGAGCTGCACGGAGGAGAAATGGAAGCTATTAATAGTAACATAGAAGCACGGACACAGCAATGGACCCCTACGACCCCCATGACCCAATCCCCCAATGCAGAGCAAGAAACATAAGGAATTTAGAGAGCACTTGAGAGCTCTGCCCACTAAAAATGATATACAACTACTTATCGCTATGGTGGAATCGTCCTGTAAACAAATGGTTGAAGAGGTCAGGGAGGATACAATAGCTTTGGGACGTAGAGTGGAAGAAATTGAGATGACCCAGGATGATATCAAGCATGCGGTGGTGGATACTCAAGAAGTAATAAAGGAATATGAGGAAAAACTAAATTCACTACTAGATCAAACTGATGATCAAGAAAATAGAACACGCAGGCAGAATATCCGCATAAGAGGTTTAAATGAGAGAAACGGGGCTGCAGATCTAGTACAGGTGGTGACTGAGTTGTTCCGTCAAATACTGGGGGCACAAGCTCCAGAGGTTATTGAAATAGATA
The DNA here is from genome assembly GCF_042186555.1 of Aquarana catesbeiana. Lineage (NCBI taxonomy): Eukaryota > Metazoa > Chordata > Amphibia > Anura > Ranidae > Aquarana > Aquarana catesbeiana. Next base: position 536,622,143 of record NC_133324.1, on the reverse strand, counting down.
GAGTGCACCGTACAACGTCTCTCACCAATCAGAGTATGGACAGGCCCAGAGATATTATATGTAAACTGCATAAATTCGCTTTGAAAGAAGCAATTATGAATGCAGCACGCAAAAATCCAAGGGTAGTATATGAAGGGCACCAGATCTCTCTTTATGCGGATTTGTCATATCGGACATTAATGCAACGCCGCACAGTTAGACCTCTATTGGAAGCTATGCGAGTGGCAGAAGTGAAATATAGATGGGGATTCCCCTTTTGTTTAAAGGCATCCCGAGAGGGAAAATCTGCAGTTCTGAGAACTAAGGACGATTTTAAAAAATTTACAGAAGTTTTGGGTTTACCGCCGGTTGATTTCCCAGATTGGAGATTGAATAGCTCCATAGCTCCACGCCCCGGAACAGTGGAACCAAGTCCCAAGTAGAAGCAGAGGAAGGAAGAATAATAGAGATGGACAAATATGATTATAGGACTATGAATAAAGGAGTGGTGAATTGGTGGTGGGGCGGGGGGGGGTGGTGGGGAGGGGCGGGGGGATTGGGGGGGGTTTCCCCTGTCTGGTCTTTCTCTTCCCTTCCTCTCCCCCTGTCTCCCTCTTCTCACTGGACCCCTGAGCTGGGATAATTTTTTCGACCTGCAAGCGGAGACCTAGTTATATGTCTGTCTCTTGTCCTTAGAATTAATATTATTTATGGTGTAAACGGCTCCTCCTGCTCTTGGGGCCCAGGGAGAAACCGGATTTCCCTAATCCATACCGTGAATCATCTTTGCCCCGATAGGAAAGTCCCAAAAGGGGGACTAATTTTTCTGCAGTTTGGCAGAAGGGAGGACAATTTCAGGGAGAGGAGGTATACCTATAGGGAGATTGATCCACCAACTAGGGGAGATGATAGGAAATATAAGGTGTGTATGTGTATGTGTGTCTGTTGGGGGAGGGCTTGGGGGGGTGGTTTGGGGGGCTGGGGTTTTTTTTTTTTTTTCTTCCCTTCCTCGTTCTTCTTCATTTTACGCAGTGTGTTTCATCCATCCCGGGCATCGTTCATTCTCTTACTCTCAGAGTGGGGTTATATCTTCCTGGAGCATCGTGGAGACAGGTACAGGGGGCGGTAAATGGACAGATTGAATGACAGAATTGAAGATAGTATCGTATAATGTAAGGGGCTTAGGAGCACCAAATAAGAGGGGGCGCCTCTGGTGTGAGCTGCGTAGCCAGAAGGTAGATGTTATATTCCTCCAGGAGACGCACTTCACAGTAGGATCGACCCCCAGATTACCAGGTTTTCCATTTAATCAATGGTTCCACTCGACCTCACCTATCCGCGGAGCTAGAGGTGTTACAATAGCAATTAATAGAACAATTCCTTTCTTACTTGAAGAAGTGGAGAGGGACTTGGAAGGGCGTTTTTTGTGTGTAAAAGGAAGAATACAGAATCAATACTATACGTTCGCATCAATTTATGCCCCTAATAATGGAACAGTAGATTTTATATCAAAAACAATGAAAAAACTAGAAAAGTTGAGGGAAGGTATACTGATATTGGGAGGGGATTTTAATCTCACTCTAGACCCCGAAATGGACACTTCATCCGGTAAGACAGTACTATCTTTTAGAGCTCAGAGACACTTAAAAAAGAGTTTTAGAGCTCTACATTTGGTAGATAGCTGGAGGATTTTGCATGGCCGTGAAAGGGATTATAGTTACTATTCAAGAATACATAATACCTATTCACGGATTGATCTATTATTGGTTGATCAATTTGATTTACATCTTGTGAAATCCTCAGTAATTGGTTCAATTACGATATCAGATCATGCGCCAGTTGCTTTGAGCTTACGAATGGGTGGTGTAGGCAAAAAAGAAAGGAACTGGCGACGAATTGAATCTATTTTGGATGATAAAAGGGCCTTTGAAACCCTGAAGGGGGGTCTGATATCGTATTTTGAGATCAATAAAACAGATGAGGTGTCCAATCAAGTAGTGTGGGAAGCACATAAAGTGGTTATTAGGGGGGAGATGATTGCGCAGGGGTCACGCCTTAAGAAAGAAAAACAAAAGGAAATCACGGATATCTTAGAGGAGATACATAGAAATGAGATAAAACATAAAAACAGTCGGGATTCGGAGGATGACAATAAGCTGCTGGAGCTGAGGCTTAAGTTAACCAAGTGTTTAGATCTGAAAGTTAAAAACAAGCAAAGATACTTTGCGCATCGCTTTTATGAACAAGGTAGCAAGGGGGGAAAACTGCTTGCGAGACAGTTAAAAAAACAACAGGAATCAAGGCACGTTCATAAATTAATAGTAGGTAATAAACAGGTTATTGACTCCCATAAAATAGCAGTAGAATTCCAAAGGTATTATAGATCCCTATATAATATAGAGGGGGGGACAAAAGAGGAGAAGAGGGGGGAGGAGTAAGGCAGGAGATTAGGGAATACCTAAGGACTTCAGAACTACCAGTAATTTCAACTGCAGCCCAGGAGGAAATGGAACAACCAATTACAGTGGAGGAGTTGGGAAAAGTGGTGGGAAGACTAGCATTGGGGAAAAGCCCAGGCCCTGATGATTTTACGAATATATATTATAAAAAGTTTCTCCCGGAACTGGCCCAACCATTCTGTGACTACCTCAATTCTATAAAAACTTCTAGCCCATTGTCAACAGAAGCTTTGATGGCACATGTGACGGTCCTCCCGAAGGAGGGGAAGGACCCTCAGGTGTGTGCTAATTATAGGCCCATCTCCCTCTTGAACTCCGACACGAAGATCTTATCCAAAATCCTGGCTCTTAGGATGTAAGATCATATAGCAACAATAATACAACTAGACCAAACGGGATTTATAAAAGGACGGGAAACCAGAGATAATACAATTCGTGCCTTACAGATATTGCACTGGGCTCAAAATGGACCAGAGCGAATCCCAAGGGTATTGATTTCTATGGATGCTGAAAAAGCATTTGATAGGGTTGGTTGGGTCTTTTTGTCGGAAGTTCTGAGGATGGTGGGCCTGGGAGAACGTATGAGGGGATGGGTCCTGGCATTATATAATAACCCCAGAGCAAGGGTCAAGGTAAATGGAGGGTTATCGGAGAGCTTTGAGATCCGGAATGGGACTAGACAGGGGTGTCCATTATCACCCCTGTTATTTGCCTTGATCCTTGAACCCTTCTTGTGCAAAATGAGGAATGGAGGGATTAATGGGATCCGTATTGGGGCAGTTGAACATAAGGTATCGGCCTATGCGGACGACCTTTTATTTTATTTATCTAAACCACAGGAATCCTTAAAGGAATTGATGGGGGAAATAGAGAGGTTTGGAGCCCTATCTAATTTTAGGATAAACCCGGAAAAATCAATTCTGATGCCAAGCCATGTCCCCCCCAAGATCAGGAAGGTCATACAAGATGGCTTTCCTTTTATTTGGAACACGGACTCTCTGAGATATTTGGGGATAAATATTACAGCGAACTTAAAAAAGTTATATGAGCTCAATTATGGCACGCTGTTAACAAATATACAGAGAGATCTGAAAAGTTGGAAAGGGCATTTGATGACTTGGTTTGGAAGAGTGAATGCAATAAAAATGAATGTCCTACCGAGAATTATTTATATACTATACACCATCCCTATAACACTTCCACAAATTTTCTTCAGGCGGGTAAGAAGGGCCCTCACGAAATTTGTATGGGGGGTCAAACATCCAAGAATATCTTATGATATACTTAGGAGACATAAAGAGGAGGGAGGGCTAGGACTGCCAGACTTGAATTTATATTATAAAGCCATGGCGCTGGTTCGAATCTTAAACTGGCGCCATGACTCTGCAAATAAGATATGGGTAAACCTGGAAAAAACAATAGCTGGTAGAGATCTAGAAGGGGCACCCTGGATTCCAACTGTGAATAGGGGATTGTCGGAATGGACGTCACCTATAACTAAAACAACATTATCAGTATGGGATAAGGTAAATGCTCAAGGTAAAATTGCACCTATGATTTCCCCACTAGCTCTACTTGAGGGATTTCCTTGGTTTCAACCAGGGGAGGATAAGAAGAACTTAGAAGGGTGGGGAAGAGAAGGAGGGGTAACCTGTGCGAGGATAGCGCCATCGGGCAAATTAATCCCCTTAAAGGATCTGGTAGAGGATTGGGGGGATATTCCGATGTCTATGTGGAGATATTTCCAAATTACAGATTTTTATAACAAAAGGAAATCCCTGATTAGACCTCTGAATACCCTCACTGTCTTTGAATCTTGGAACCTGAAAAGTCCAGAAGCTAAACATCTATTGTCCAGGATGTATAAGTTAATACTTAACATCAATAGTACTACAACTCCTTATTTTATCAAGGAGTGGGAGAGAGAATTAGGAGGGAGGTTCTCAACTTTACAGGTAAAGAGAATGTTTAAAACAACCCACACCTCCTCAATAAGCGCACATACTCAGGAGATGGCATATAAATTCCTGGCCAGATGGTACCGTACCCCTGTCCGCATAGCACAAATGTTCCCAAAGGGAGAAGCACGCTGTTGGAGGGGATGTGAGGAGAGAGGCACATATCTCCACATATGGTGGACATGCCCGAAAATTAAAAAATTTTGGGAGGCGGTGGCCCCTTGGATCAGGAGGATGACGGTAAAACATATAGAATTCTCAGCATTGCACTTCCTGTTCCATGGGATGCCAACGCCGAACAAAGTTTGCAAAAAGAGTATTGTCCCCCATTTGTTGAATGCGACAAAGGCACTGGTGCCAAGGTACTGGAAAAATCTTATATGCCCAACAATATTAGAATGGAAAAAAGAAGTAGGTAAAATAATGGAGGCGGAAGAATGGGTATACAGGATCAAGGATAGACAAGAGGAATTTGATGAAATATGGAAAACCTGGAAACAACAATCAACTGAGATAGTATAAACCAGAGGAAAGTAACTGGATAGAAAAGGGTCGCTCTGATTGAAATGGGAGAAAAGGGATTAAAGATATTAGTGGGGGATGCCCGGGATGAGATTGGTGAAGGGGGATTGAGGCAAGGCATGGACTTGTCCAAATATTGGGGACTGGAGAGGAGTTGGGGGAGGGGGGAGGGGTTTGAGTTGGGTGGGGTTTTTTTTTTTTTTTTTTTTTATCTTTTGTGCCCCGTTCTCTTGGAACTCTCGCCTTCCTGTCCCTTTATTTATTTATTTTTTTTTTTTTTATTTCGGGCTAAGCCCGAGTTTGAGTTTGATACTCACATAAGAAGATGGGGGTGAACACTTGTACACTTGTAATATTTTTTTTTTTGGTCACAAGGGGGATAGAGAATATTGTAATTGGAATAAGGGGGGGGAGGGGGAGGGGGTGTATAATATATGGGGGTGGGGGAAAGAAAGGGTAAAGGGGAATGAAGAAATAAGATGATCACAAGGCACACTGGGAATGGGGGAAAGAAAAGGAAAATTTGGAATGTTGAAATAGTGTGAACGCAAGGAAAGGAATGAAAATAGAATCACAGGGGTAACTAGAGAAGGACTGGGTATTAAAGGTTATAAGCAACGGTAGTGGGGAGTGTAATTTTGGAATTTTGGTTGACTCTGGAAAATTTGATGTGGGGTGTTGTGTGGTGGGTTTTTTTTTTTTTTTTCTTTTTTTCTTTTTTTTTTTTTCTTTTCTTTGTTTGTTTCACCTGTAGTAAACTGGGTGATCTGGTAAAAGTGAAATATGTGAACACACAGATTTGGAATGTAGACAACTCTGGAGGTGATGAGAGGGAGGGGGGAAGAGGGGGGGATTAAGGGGGAAATATATAGTCATTTAATTATGAGTACATTGAAGAATTTTTTTTTTTTTTTTTTGGGGGGGGGGGGGGGATACCCAACAGAAAGTGTGTTTATATATTATGTTTAATATATTATGTAAGTAGGATGAAAGGTTTTGCAATGTATTTAAGATTGGAATGTGATAAAAGTTTAATAAAATATTGATTATAAAAAAAAAAGGAAATTATCGCCCAATATCATTAATTAACAACGACATTAAGATTCTAACCAAAATTATGGCGAATAGGGTGGCAAGCTTCATTCCCTCATATATCCATAAAGACAAGGTGGGTTTTATCCCCGGACGGCAAGGTACGGACCAGATTAGAAGGACCATTGATATTATATCCCTTCTACAATCCCATTGGGATGGTAGCCCCCCTCAAAAGGGTTTTCTTTTATCAATTGACCTACACAAGGCTTTTGATTCCATAGACTGGACATACCTGTCTGACATCCTGTGAAAATGGGGATTTGGCCCATACTGCCTAAATCTAATTCACTCCCTGTACTCTAACCCGACAGCACAAGTCCGCCTGATGGGTAGATACTCTGCCTTGTTCCCTATAGGCAAGGGTACCAGACAGGGATGCCCACTATCTCCCCTCCTCTTCGCAATAGCTATAGAAACCCTGGCCATAGCTATCAGATCAAACCCAGACATCAAAGGGGTGAAGTGCAGAGATCAGGAACATAAATGTGCACTTTATGCAGATGACCTCATACTGTATATTACCTCCCCCCTAATCTCCATTCCGGGATATATGAATATACAAAGTACTGAACGCATTCAGTGCAATTTCAGGCCTGACGGTTAACATGAACAAATCAACTGCACTGAATGTTTCGGTACCACCTGGCCTCCTTTCAAAACTTACTAGCAATTTTAATTTCTCCTGGGCCCCCGGGGCCATCCGATATCTTGGAATCAACCTAATGTCGGATATAAGTAACCTCTTCAAAGCTAACTACCCCCCTATGATTTATAAATGTAGGGGAGAACTTGAAAAATGGTCAAGATGTGGTCTGTCCTGGCTGGGAAGGGTACACGCGGTGAAAATGACACTCCTCCCCCGCCTTCTTTATTTATTCCGCTCCCTACCAATCCCACTCACAAAAAGTTTCCTCCGCAAATTTCAGTTGGAGATTACACGCTTTGTCTGCGGAAACAAGGGATATAGATGCCCGTCCAGCGTCCTTCTTCACCTTAAATCCCAGGGTGGTTTGGGACTACCGGACCTCTGGGGATACTATCAGGCCGCACAAATGGCTCAAATCTCAATGATCTTCTCTAAGGGCCCAAAACCAGACTGGCTATCCATAGAAAGGAGGGCAACCCCTCTCAACACCCTTGACTACCTCCTGTGGTGTGACCCAAAGATTAGGCCAGCCATAATGGCTCCCACCCTGTCACACTCCATCTCACTCAGCACCAAGCTTTTCAGACAAGCTACCCTGACCTCGCCTCTAAAACCTCTATCCCACATTTTTCATAATGCTGATTTCCCCCCGGGAGTAAACATACAAGCATTTAGATGGTGGACAGATAAAGGTCTTTATCGGATCGCTCACTTCCTTACATCATCGGGCTCTCTTACCCTATCCTACTGTAAAAATAAACTGGACATGCCAGACTCGGAAAGATTTAGATTCGCCCAAATTTCACATTTCCTACATTCTATTTGGTAGAACAAACCGGATCCTCCGTCAATCACCCCTTACGAACACTGGTGCTCCAATACCCCAGACCAGAAAGGGGGTATTTCCTTGATTTATATGGAGCTCCTGACTAAACTGGACAAACCAGTATACACTAAGACTTGGGAGGAGGACACTGGCCGAACGTGGACACCAGCGGAATGGTCCAGATCCTGGACTCGCTCCTTCAAAGGTATTTGCAATATCTCTCTTATAGAAGCTAGTCTGAAAGTTATGTCAAGGTGGTACTAAAATTACCATTGCTAAATGTTGGAAGAAGCCCACTGTATCCTTCCAGAGTTGTATTAGGAAAATTACGTGGATTATGTCCCAGGAGCATTTAGCAGCAAAACTCAATGATAAAGTGGGGAGGTTCATGACCACCTGGTAACCGTGGGCCACATTCTGTAACATAACTCTCATCCCGGGTATAACGTCAGGTTTGGTATTACCCCCTCTTCTCCCTGACCCAACTCTGTCCTTCTCCTTCCTCCCCCTCTTCAACTCCCACATTTTCTCTCTTTCTTCTCTGGGACTATCTTGATCCTTACATCCCTGTAGTAAGTAAGGACCTGTAGTTTCCCTCATGGGGGAGACTATGAAGATTAACTTCAGGACTGCCGGGGGGTCCTCGCTGCTCCCTCACCTTCAGTCATCTCCCACCCTTATGGATGTACTGCAAAATGGAGGACTCCACTTTTATAGCCTTCCATTTCCTCCCCGGCGACCTCCCCTAGGGGAGTGGAGACGGATTCTGGGGGGTCACTGCACATGCCTTCAGGAAGATCCCATTGGGGAGGTGTGTGTGGGACGTCCCGGTCCGTCCATAACCTGTATCCCGGAGGTGACGATTGGCCCTCCTGTCAGTGATACATGCCTACACGGCAAAAGGTTCATCTTCATTTATTTAGAATATACCTTAGCATGTTTCTCTATCTCCATACTCATATTTCGGTACACACAATTATATTGTTTTTGCACTTGATTTCTGTACGTTCATTTTACATGTATATTCGCTTATATACTGTTCATCATATAAAACCAACAAAAATATTTAAATGAAAAAAATTCTCATGCCTGTTTTTGAACTTTGTGTGGCTTGCTAAAAGAGTGAAGGCAGCATTCTGCCTGGTTGTTTTGTTTTTTTATTTTTGTTTTGGGAACTATGAAATATCTCCCCCACATTTGTATCTAAATGTTTGTCTTATGTTTTAGTCTTCTCATTGTTTGTATGTAGTAACATGAATATGTTTGAACCTACCACGGCGGCCCTCCTACACGTCGCAGCTGTTGTATTTTTGTAGGAAAGTAAGGGTTACAGAGGGTTTCATTGTTGTCGGTTTTGAGAAATGTCAGTGAAAATTTACCAATGTACATGCATGTTGTTTGATAGGCTATTTCACTGTTTCATTGTTTGTTTTTTCTGCACCATTCTAAACCCTGCATCTCTTCCTCCAGTTTGTAATGAGGAAGAAAATGGGGAGGTAAAGGGATAAAGGTAAGAATGACAATTTTCAAACCAATAATACTAACCGCTCTAATTCTAGCCAAGTTTGTGACCTAGTAGGATGACATGTTCCACGACTGTCTTTCTTTGATGGAATTTGAATCAGCAAGCAGCAGTCCGGTGAAGGAGGCTCCCATCCCAGATGCTAAGACCCTTTTGTCAATGGTTCCAGGTATTACACCCTAGATGGTAAGCCATGTAATGACCACAGTCATTGTTTGGAGGTCAACCAAAAACAGAGTTGTACTTTCCTCAGCAGCTGTTGACAATCTCAGCTGATGGGATGGGTGCAGTCACTGTAACATGAACTTCAAAAGGTCCAACACAGGGTTTATGAGTCCCCCCTGTACCCTGACACATTAATGCCCCGTACACACGGTCAGACTTTCCGACATTCCGACAACAAAATCCTAGGATTTTTTCAGACGGATGTTGGCTCAAACTTGTCTTGCATACACACGGTCACACAAAGTTGTCGGAAAATCTGATCGTTCTGAACGCGGTGACGTAAAACACGTACATCGGGACTATAAACGGGGCAATGGCCAATAGCATTCATCTCTTTATTTATTCTGAGCATGCGTGGAACTTTGTCCGTCGGATTTGTGTACACATGATCGGAATTTCCGACAACAGATTTTGTTGTCGGAAAATTTTATATCCTTCTCTCAAACTTTGTGTGTCGGAAAATCCGATGGAAAATGTGTGATGGAGCCTACACACGGTCAGAATTTCCGACAACGAGGTCCTATCACACATTTTCCGTCGGAAAATCCGACCGTGTGTACGGGGCATTACTGGTTTACATTCTTTCCAACCAGGTGACTGGGTTGTTGTAAAGAAGCTTGATGGATGAGACAACTGGATCTACGCCAGCAACTGCAAGAAGCTGCTCAACTACACCAAAGGATGAGGAGTATTTTTGTTTATTTATATTTTTTAGTTTAGTATATTTTGGCAAGGGTAACAATGAAAAGCATCCCAACTTATTGTTTAAAGTGTATTCTCCAACTAGCTAAGAAAGCGAACAGGACCAATTGTTGGGTCTACTCTGAATCTCCACCGAACTTTAGTACCCCATCGATGACAGCGGTACATGATATATAGGATATTCATATTTGTATGAGGAGTTTTAACAAACTAGTAAAAAAACTCCAAACAGACACTTGTCAATAGAACTTAACAATACATTTATAGAGGGTAAAATTAGTTATAGTTTTAACAATATATTTGGTTCTTGACAATTTGGGTATCGGGACAACTAGTTAGCTCACAAGTGTGCTTCAACTTTAGTTTGGTATTTATGCGGGACTACAGCTTATAAGGTAACTCCCCCTAATGCAAGAGGTTCATGCGTGCTGGTGAAACTCATCTCAGCATCTTGTGCCGCAGTCGATCGTGAGGATCTGATGGAGCGAGAGAAGGTAAGAATGGCAGGGACAGCTGGAAGGGAATTGTTCACCAACCCCGACCAGGTCTGGGCATGGTTTCCTGCTTGTACAGGGTTAGGGCTTGAACTTATGAAACAATTGAACAATTTCTCATCCAGTGTGGATGGGATGTTCAATGTAACTGTTGAAGCTACAAGGAGGACCCCACAGGAACAACGGCAGATCAACACCTTTCTATTAAAAGATGGCCCATGATTATCTGTTGGCATCTGAGGGGGGTTTCTGTGAATTCATAGGTAAAGATTGTTGTACCTGGATCAGGCATACTAGTGACAAAGTTCAGGCCCATATGGATAAGGTTAGATCCCTGCATGGCAAAGCCAGAGCTATAGCTAGTGAAGGTTGGAATCTTTTTAAGGGTCTGGGAATCTTTGGGGATTTTTTTTATTTTTCAGTGGATCATGGTTGAAGGAAGTAGGGGTATATATACTCATGATGTTTTTGTTTCTATTCCTTCTATATGCCGTGATGAGGTGCTACTGTTGCCTGATTGGACGAGCCGAAGCAGATGACCACATCTTCCTCGCTGAGATGAGACGCCCTGAAGCCCAACCCACGTACAAGACACAGAGGATCCCAGACCGACCAACCTTGTCTCCGCCGGCCGCCATTTTCAAGAAGACCGAGAGGTAGGCTGGCCAGATGGCTACAATAGAGATCGAGCTGCGGCACCACCCACCCCCCATCCCACTCTGCCCCGCTGCCAGTCTCTGTGACCTGTTATGGAAAGGGGCGGGGGATGGGCGGTGCCGCAGCTCAATTTCTACTGTAACCATGCAGCTCCGCTTGACCAACTTTGGGGCTGTATAGTCTGGATGTCACGGGGGGGCAGTCTGGATGTCACAGGGAGGCCATATAGTCTGGATGTCACGGGGCCAGTCTGGATGTCACAGGGGGGCCGGTCTGGATGTCACGGGGGGGCGTATAGTCTGGATGTCACGGGGGGCAGTCTGGATGTCACAGAGGGCTGTATAGTCTGGATGTCACAGGGGGGCAGTCTGGATGTCACAGGGGGGGGGAGTCTGGATGTCACAGGGGGGGCAGTCTGGATGTCACGGGGGGCCAGTGTGGATGTCACGGGGGGCCTAAAGTCTGGATGTCACAGGGGTGGCTGTATAGTCTGGATGTCACAGGGGGGCAGTCTGGATGTCACAGGGGGGGCAGTCTGGATGTCACAGGGGGGCTGTATAGTCTGGATGTCACGGGGGCCGTATAGTCTGGATGTCACGGGAGGGCCAGTCTGGATGTCACAGGGGGGGCCGTATAGTCTGGATGTCACAGGGGGGCTGTATAGTCTGGATGTCATGGGGGGCCAGTCTGGATGTCACGGGGGGGCCATATAGTCTGGATGTCACAGAGGGGCACCAGATGTAAGGAGGACTGATGGGGACACAGATGTAAGGAGGACTGATGGGGACACCACGACATGTAAGGAGGACTGATGGGGACACAGATGTAAGGAGGACTGATGGGGACACCACAACATGTAAGGAGGACTGATGGGGACACAGATGTAAGGAGGACTGATGGGGACACCACGACATGCAAGGAGGACTGATGGGGACACAGATGTAAGGAGGACTGATGGGGAAACCACAACATGTAAGGAGGACTGATGGGGACACAGATGTAAGGAGGACTGATGGGGACACCACGACATGTAAGGAGGACTGATGGGGACACAGATGTAAGGAGGACTGATGGGGACACAGATGTAAGGAAGACTGATGGGGACACCACAACATGTAAGGAGGCATAGGCGTGCACACGGGGTGTGCTGGGTGTGCCTGGGCACACCCTAATCCCCCCTGTGACAGCCAGGGCTTTTTTCTAGGGAAAATGCTGGGTTTGCTAATGGACACTCACTGGCAGTGACAGTGCTGCCAGTGAGACAATTTTGATTAGTAAGTATATCCCCTAGACTCCCCTTATGAGAATTGCAGCCACAGAGTAAGCTGACAGCTGGTCGCATTTCCCGATGCTCCCTCTATAGTTCCGGCAAGTGATCTCTTACTGTAGGCGGTGGAGTGATACAGCTGCACTCCGCCTGCCATCCAGTGTCTATTCTGCTGCCATAGGATAGGAGGTAAGCAGCATCTCGTGGGGAGCATGGTAGAATCTAAGAGGGTAGATTTCACTAAATTTAGAATGCTCTGCCGGCAGAAATCCCCCCTTCCTCCCCCCTTCTCCACACCTCCTGAACAGGAGAGGAGAAAGGGCTCGATCCTCTCTGGCTCCTCCAGCCCCCATCCCCTGTGTCTGCCCCGCCCCCACTGCAATCCTTGTGTGCAGCCTGTGTCTGAGAAAGGAGATGTGTGGGGAGCGGGAGAGTTTATGTACAGCAGCTGGAAGATCCATGGGGGCTGCTACACTGATTGTCCTGTGTGATCCTACAGATACCAGCCAGGTGAGTGAGCAGTCCCTCATCTCCCTCCCTCTCTCCCCCATCTGCCCCCCCCCCCCCTCCAGAAGCTGCCAAGTTGCTTTCTTGTCCAGCTAGCACATAGGGATGACTTAACTTAAGAGGGTAGATTTCACTAAATGGGGAGATGGCAAAGGTATATGGGGAGATGGCAAAGGTATTGAATTTATTCTTCTCCTCAGTCTTCACGAGTGAATCGGTGGGCTTCAGTAACCAAAACTGCAGTGTTTATCCTCATGACACAACACAGGAAGCACCTACATGGTTAACAGAGGACGGAATTAAAATTAGACTTGAGAAACTTAACATTAATAAATCACCGGGACCAGATGGCTTGCATCCGAGGGTACTTAGGGAACTCAGTCAGGTGATTGCCAGACCGTTGTTCCTAATTTTTACAGACAGTCTATTGACTGGAATGGTACCAGCTGATTGGAGAAAAGCCAATGTAGCACCAATATTTAAAAAGGGCCCAAAAAACATCCCTGGGAATTACAGACCAGTTAGCCTAACATCAATAGTATGTAAACTCTTGGAGGGGATGATAAGGGACTATATACAAGATTTTAGTAATAAGAATGATATCATTAGCAGTAATCAGCATGGATTCATGAAGAATCGTTCTTGCCAAACCAATCTATTAACCTTCTATGAGGAGGTGAGTTGCCATCTAGATAAAGGAAGGCCCGTAGACGTGGTGTATCTTGATTTTGCAAAAGCATTTGACACAGTTCCCCATAAACGTTTACTGTACAAAATAGGGTGCGTTGGCATGGACCATAGGGTGAGTACATGGATTGAAAACTGGCTACAAGGGCGTGTTCAGAGGGTGGTGATAAATGGGGAGTACTCAGAATGGTCAGGGGTGGGTAGTGGGGTTCCCCAGGGTTCTGTGCTGGGACCAATCCTATTTAATTTGTTCATAAACGACCTGGAGGATGGGATAAACAGTTCAATCCCTGTATTTGCAGACGATACTAAGCTAAGCAGGGCAATAACTTCTCCGCAGGATGTGGAAATCTTGCAAAAAGACCCGAACAAATTAATGGGGTGGGCGACTACATGGCAAATGAGGTTCAATGTAGAAAAATGTAAAATAATGCATTTGGGTGGCAAAAATATGAATGCAATCTATACACTGGGGGGAGAACCTCTGGGGGAATCTAGGATGGAAAAGGACCTGGGGGTCCTAGTAGATGATAGGCTCAGCAATGGCATGCAATGCCAAGCTGCTGCTAATAAAGCAAACAGAATATTGGCATGCATTAAAAAGGGGATCAACTCCAGAGATAAAACAATAATTCTCCCGCTCTACAAGACTCTGGTCCGGCCGCACCTGGAGTATGCTGTCCAGTTCTAGGCACCAGTCCTCAGGAAGGATGTACTGGAAATGGAGCGAGTACAAAGAAGGGCAACAAAGCTAATAAAGGGTCTGGAGGATCTTAGTTATGAGGAAAGGTTGCGAGCACTGAACTTATTCTCTCTGGAGAAGAGACGCTTGAGAGGGGATATGATTTCAATTCACAAATACTGTACTAGTGACCCCACAATAGGGATAAAACTTTTTCGCAGAAGAGAGTTTAATAAGACTCGTGGCCACTCATTACAATTAGAAGAAAAGAGGTTTAACCTTAAACTACGTAGAGGGTTCTTTACTGTAAGAGCGGCAAGGATGTGGAATTCCCTTCCACAGGCGGTGGTCTCAGCGGTTAGCATTGATAGCTTCAAGAAACTATTAGATAATCACCTGAATGACCGCAACATACAGGGATATGTAATGTAATACTGACACATAATCACACACATAGGTTGGACTTGATGGACTTGTGTCTTTTTTCAACCTCACCTACTATGTAACTATGTAACTGTTAAGTCAGGGGGCACTGTGCCATATTCTGATGTCAGGGGGCACTGTGCCATGTTCTGATGTCAGGGGGCACTGTGCCATGTTCTGATGTCAGGGGGCACTGTGCCATGCTCTGATGTCAGGGGGCACTGTGCAATGCTCTGATGTCAGGGGGCACTGTGCCATGTTCTTATGTCAGGGGGCACTGTGCCATGCTCTGATGTCAGGGGGCACTGTGCCAGGCTCTGATGTCAGGGGGCACTGTGCCAGGCTCTGATGTCAGGGGGCACTGTGCCATGTTCTGATGTCAGGGGGCACTGTGCCATGTTCTGATGTCAGGGGGCACTGTACCATGCTCTGATGTAATGTAAGGGGCACTGTGCCATCCTCTGATATGATGTCAGGGGACACTGTGCCATGCTGTGGTGTAAAGGGGCACTGTGCAATGCTCTGATGTCAGGGGGAACTACTGTGCCATGCTCTGATGTAAGGGGTACTGTGCCATTCTCAGATGTAAGGAGGCACTGTGCCATGCTCTGATGTCAGGGGGCACTGTGCCCCCCTGCGGGCAATCTGGTACTAACTGACACTGGCTGGCGGGGTCACGAACTGACACTGATGTTACTAGTGCAGTGATAATACAGTAATACAGTGATAATACTGTACACTGTACTAATGACACTGGCTGGGAAAGGGTTAACATCAAGGGGTTAACTGTGAGTCTAACTGAAAAAGTGTGCTGCTTTTACTTACTAGTCTGGCTGTTTTTTCTCCCTGCTCTTCAGGGACAAGAAAGGACCAGATCACTATTCCTATGTACACAGAGTTCTGTGTGTTTGGTTTGTGTGAAATATATATATATATATGTATATGTGTGTGTGTGTGAGTATATACATATATATATATATATATATATATATATATATATATATATATATATATATATATTCACGTGTGTTCGAGCTTCTGTTTGGGGTGCACACCCTAATGCAATAGGCTGCGCACACCTATGTGAGGAGGACTGATGGGGACACAGACGTAAGGAGGACTGATGGGGACACAGATGTAAGGAGGACTCTGCTGATGGAGACACAGATGTAAGGAGGACTGATGGGGACACAGATGTAAGGACTGATGGGGACACAGATGTAAGGAGGACTCTGCTAATGGGGACACAGATGTGAGGAAGGCTCCGCTGATGGGGCACCTAATGTAAGGAGGGGCTCTGCTGGGGACACCTGATGGCATCTGGTGGCAGGCAACGTGGCAGTCTGAATATACAGTACCTGTGTGTCATGTTACTAAATGTAGTTTACCCTGCCCTGTGTCATTATGCAAAGAAGGGGGGATTGTCCCCTGAGTGTATATCTCTTTTGTACCCGTGTTTCAATAAACGGTTGATGTTTTTGCACCACCCTAGACTATGTCTCGACAAGTGAATGGGTGAGCTTAAGGATCTTGGATCGGGTTGGTTCTGGGCAAGGGAAGCCTTACGGCGAACATACTCCTCTTGAGTATGGGGTCCGTCACATTTGGTGGCAAGTGGTGGGATGCTTCTTGCAGTCTGGGACATCCAAACCTCCACCGGGATCCAAGGTCCAAATAGCAGAAGAGGAGAGGTACAGATACCAGTCACCATGGAAGAGGAATTAGGAAGGAGGTTGCAAGAAATACAGCACAGGGGACCAGCGTCAGTGCAAGTCCTGCTGGGATATTATGAGTATGTGGTTGGACGAGAGCTACAGAGCACTCTGCTGCTATGTAGCCCAAGTGTGCCCGTGGACAGTGGACAACAGCACGATGGAATAGATTTGGCTACGGCGGACTGGCGCTGTTGTTCTGGAGGTTGTTCAAGGACCCTGACTTTGGGAGCAATTTGGAGTGGCATTTAAAGGAAATCTTGGAGAGTGGATGCTGAATGTTTCGGAAGTGCTCTGGGCACTGGAAGATTTGGAGTTTCTAGCCATTCAGGAATGTGAGCTGGAGATCGCCTACAGACGGCAGGTCTGGGCTTCCTTTGCCTGGGACTATCAGGAAGCTGACATCTATGAAATCCTGGCTGAAGTGATGGCAATGGGGCAGAGTAACAGTTTGCTTTGCCCACCTGCACCCACAGCTATGGAAGCGGAGCACTTATGGCGGATGCAGCAAGTGTTGACTGACCTTGATGAACCTGTTTCTGCACAGGATGAGAT
Organism: Aquarana catesbeiana; assembly: GCF_042186555.1. NCBI lineage: Eukaryota > Metazoa > Chordata > Amphibia > Anura > Ranidae > Aquarana > Aquarana catesbeiana. The sequence continues at coordinate 536,605,225 of NC_133324.1, read as the reverse complement.
TGGATGGAGAAATTTGTCTGTCCAGCAGTCAGATAAGGGTATGGGGGATGGAGCAGCAGGCTCATCTTCCCAGTTGCAGTTCAAGGGGACCATGAGGTACCCATCCTCATTTCCCAGCCACAGATCACAGAGCCCACACACCACCAATGATAATAAGGAGGCTTACCAGACTTGGTGGACCCAACAAGGCGTACGCCAGGTGGGGTCAAACAGGCTTGGGTGGTGCTGGGCTGGAACGGATGCTGAAGAGCAGGGATGATGGAATGACTTCCACGTGACTGTGTTCCTCGGACGTGGTCGGGCTCAGTGGTCGTGGCACTCGAATCTGATCTACGAAGCTGAGGAGAACCGTATCTAGCGCAAAGACGTTATGACCTACAGTCTGTAAGGATGTAAGACAGAAGTAATAGATACGTGTAGAATCGTGGATGGAGGACAGTAAGTTGGTCGTCTGCCTGTTGATGTCCATTTTCCACACAAGATGCGTAGGGCTCCCTTCTTTGCGCTAGATACGGTTCTCCTCAGCTTCGTAGATCAGATTCGAGTGCCACGACCTCTGAGCCCGACCACGTCCAAGGAACACAGTCACGTGGAAGTCATTCCATCATCCCTGCTCTTCAGCATCCGTTCCAGCCCAGCACCACCAAAGCCTGTTTGACCCCACCTGGTGTACGCCTTGTCGGGTCCACCAAGTCTGGTAAGCCTCCTTATTATCATTGGTGGTGTGTGGGCTCCCTTCACAGAGGATTTGTACCACGGTTGAAATTTGTTCCAGAGGACTTTACATTTCATCTTTCAAATTCTCTTCAAAGATGTTTTTGTCAGCATTTGAACTTTGAACTGCTAGTTCTTAGGCCATATATACTTTTATTCCCCCCCTAGCGCTACACTCATCTTGTTTTCTTGTCTGTTTTTTACATTTGTTGGTTGTGTTAGCCGCTTTCCTTTCTTTTTGGTAGCGCAGAATTATTGTATATATATGTCCTAATATTGTGGACTCTGTACACTTCACCGATTGAACTTTATTTATACTTTTGTTTAGTTCACCGTTTTTCCCCCCCCAGTTTTGTTTTGGCTATGATACAATTGTATACTGGTTAGCCATAGTTGTACCGTGACTGGAGTACACACTGGTATAATTTTATTTAGCGCTACACTACCACCTTCACATTTCAATGTGAGATGATCCCTTTAGTTTCAGTACTTGTTTGTAAGAGGTGGAAAATAGGGGTATTGGACATAACCCAATGGTTAGCATCCCTCTGCGTGCCCACTGCGTGCCTGAGCTGGAGATAGGAGTAAAACATATTGGAGGGCAAAGTAAACCTATTTTGTAACTCAGGACAGACAACTTGCCGTCCTGAAATATGTGTGGGAGCAAAGTTACACCGAAGGAGCGCCATTTGGGTCCCTGTTATAGTTTTGCCAGTTCTACATAGGAGAGGTTCTCCCATATCGGGCTATATTCAGTGAATCCCAGCACCCCCTGCATCTGCCTGCCCTTTTTCCATATTTTTTGGAGTAGAGTAAGGGTGGCCGTCTATTTATTAGATTTGTGGAACATCTGTGCCTCCAGGCCCATCGGAACAGTCTCCGCTCCAGAGCTGATCAGCATCAACCTTGCCGATGAGCCCACTGGATCATGGGCAATGGTCCCAATCAGATGCTGCATTTGGGCTGCAATATAGTACAGCCAAGGATTGGGCACTGCCAATCTTCCACTGTCCTTGGGTTGTTGCAACTGCTCTAGTTTGATCCTGGGGGGGCCTGTATTCCACAATAGGCGTCTAAAGAGGGTGTTAACTACCCTGAATATAAAGTGAAATAAACTGAATATAAAGTGAATTACAACTTGGGAGTTGTGGAGAAAATATAGCAACTGTGGCATTAATATAATTGTTATTAAGTTGACTCTACCCACTAGCCGTAGTTTGAGATTATTCCACTTGTTATTTTTGTACCGAAATCGGGATAGTAGGGGATATACATTTAAAGGGCAGTAGTCCACAAGTCTGGGTGATATTTGTATTCCTAGGTATTTGAATGAGGTCACTACTGGCATAGGGCAAGAATCAGGCAGATCCACCTCCCGATCCCCGTCGAGCACCATTAAGGCCGATTTGGACCAGTTTATGGTCAGACCGGAGTAGTGCCCAAAACTGGAAATCACGGCCATCACTTCAGCTAAAGAGGTAGTGATGTCCCCCAGGAAAGGCATCACATTGTCAGCATACAACATAATCTTCTCATGGAGATCACCAAACCTCAACCCCGTAATCCCCGGGTTGGCCCTCACTAGTGCCGCCAGTAGTTCTATGGCAAGAGCAAAGAGCATGGGAGACAGGGGGCAACCCTGCCTCGTGCCCCTGCCCAGAGCAAACGCGTAAGACATTCGGCCCGACATCCTAATTGTCGCTTGTGGTGACTCATATAACAGTCTGACCCAAGCTATGAATCGATCTCCGAATCCAAATTTAGATAGCACCGCCCTCAGGTATCACCAGCCAATACTGTTGAATGCCTTGTTGGCATCGAGGGACAACAGAGTCCTGTATCCCCTATTGTCCACCTGTAGTTGCATGTTCAGAAAAAGGCATCTGAGGTTAGTGGCTGTGGATTTTTGTGGCATAAAATCAGCCTGGACAGGATGTATTATAGAGGATATGATCCCGTTGACCCAGAGTGCCAAGACCTTAGCCAGGATCTTAACATCACTCTGGAGGAAAGAGATGGGTCTATAGGAACCCGGGTCAACCAGAGGCCTTCCCAGGCTTAAACAATAATATCACATTCGCTCTGGCCATTGAGGGTGGGAGGCGCCCCTCTTCAATGGAGGCACTGAACACCTCCAGCAGCCTTGGCAGTACCTGTTCACCGTATTGGGTAAAGACCTCCATGGGGAGACCATCCTCCCCAGGAGCCTTGCATGTGGGGAAGGAGCACGCTGCCTTCTGTAGCTCCTCCAAGGTTAAAGGTGCTTCTAATAGTTGTCTAGTCCCTTCAGACGGGGAGGGTTAAGTCAGTACCAGAGAGGTAATTTTTAAGATCAGTATCTGAGTAATCATCCTTCGACCCATAAATGTCTGTTTAGAAGGATGCCAGCTCAGATATGATTTGTTCCGGATCATTAACTACTCGGCCACTGGAAGAGCAGATTGCCCCGATAGCCAGGGATTGTTGCTGAGATCTAGCAATTTTCGCCAGTAGGCGTCCCATTTTTTTTCCCCCTCATCACAGAAAGCAAGCTTGGTGAAGAACCTCTTACGTTCTGCAGTGGAGGATCTCAAGTGATCTGAGGAATCCTGGGCCAACATCCATGCCTCCCTTGCAGAGTCTGTTGGGTCTGTAACATAGCATAGTTCCAGCTATTGTACCTGATCTTCCACCTTTGAACATTTCCTATTTTTGTATAGTATCTGTATATTTGCTATGAGACTGGAAAAAGCCATTGATTTGGGCTGCTATCCGTTCTGAAGGGGGGGGGGGGGGACAGTTTAAGGCAGAAGGCGTTGAGCTTCCAAGGAGCCTTGGGTAGTGAGTTGGGGGGCTGGGTAGTCAGCCATAGGGCCATGGGGGAATGATCAGACACTCCTCGGAAAGTATTCCACCCTGGAGGTATAGTCTACCATGTTAGATACACAGCTCCATACGTGACAGGGAGCCATGGGTTTTGGAGAGACATGAAAATTGATTTGTATCTGGGTTAGTCATCAGAAAATGCATAGCAGAAAATGCATTAGGCAGAGCATGGCCCTCAAGGGGGCTGTACATTGGAAAAACATTGTGAATAGGAGGCAGTCAATCTCACGCAACTGCGCAGCATATGAGTTGAAGAAAAGACACAAACTGATGCAAAATATATCCTGGGATATAGCCATGGTCAGCGGACATGGCTAAATCTTCCCAGGCGTTGTAAGGTATATGTTCCATTATATCTTCTCGTGCCAACTGGGCACCAAAACAAAGGCCATGTAACCCATGACCACAAATGGTTCACAAGCAACCAACACGGTAACATCACCCGTGTGGGCTAGTATATGCAGCAGAACCAACAAAAAGTGGAAAGTGCGTAGTCACTCGCTGTGTATAGATTGCAGAAATAGTTCCTCTGTAAAAGGTAAACCGTATAAGGGACTTAGCGCCCGACATTCCCCCGTTCCTTGTATCTCCTAGCAGGGATCATCCTGCACCATCTTCGTGTTCGCGGCGGCGGAGATCTTGCTCATTTTGATCCATCCAAACTACCGCATCTTGTGCATTTTCAAAGAACTGATTCTGACCTCTGGCTGTTAGCCGCAGCTTGGTCGGGAATAACATAGCATAGGATAACTGGAGCCTTTGCAATCTCTTCTTGACATCCACAAATTTCGACCGTCTGTGTTGCACCTCCGTGGAAAAATCTGGGTAGAACGAGATTTTTGCGTCATTGTAGTGAATGGCCCCCTTCTTTCTGGCCAAGCGCAGCACTACCTCCTGATCCTTGTAATTAAGAAGCCTGGCTAGTACCGATCAGGGAGGGCTGCCAGTTGGGAGCGGTCTCGGGGGTACCCTGTGTGCCCTTTCCACAGTGTAGATAGGTGAGAAGGCTTCTTTGCCAAACACATCCTGCAGCCAACCTTCAACAAATGCTGTGGGGTCCCTGCCCTCCACCTTTTCTGGGAGCCCCACTATGCGAACATTATTGCTTCTCAGGCGGTTCTCGATGTCATCTGTTTTGTTAAGGGCTTGGAATGCCTGTTGAGTAGCCATTCTAACATTCCTCGTCAGAGTGGGCAACTGATCCTCCACATCACTCACCCTGCCCTCCACTGCAGTGGTTCTTTCCCTGATCTTCTGGAGGTCTTGGTGGAGAAGAGACACTGTTTCCCTCAGCCCTCCAAACTTCTCTTTTAGGTCATCCACAGAGGCAGTGCACTTGTGGACTGCATGCAGGATCTCGCTAAGTGCGGGTTGAGCACTGTCCTCTGAAGGTATATCAAATATATCAGGCATAGGGTCAGTTTGTGAGTCTAATGGCACTGTGTCATCTATCAGGTCTGCATCCTCCCTGTCTGCAGGCTCAGGGAAGTGTGTGTGTGTCGCTGTGAAGCATTCAAGGATGAGTCAGCATTGCCAGACAGCTTCTGGGTATAGTAAAGCATATCCCTGGGCTGCTCTTTGGGCTTAGGGGGTTTGTTTAACTTACCCCCTGCTCGGTTTTCTTCTCCATGCCTTGTGGTGCTTTAGGAGGCTGTGACTGCCAGGCGCCAGCTTGGGGCGCCACGGCGTCTCCATGGTTCCCCGTGTCAGCATCAGCTTGGTTCGGGTAGCCAGCGGGTCCGGATAGGTCAGGGTGTCAGCGGGCAGTGTTTGTGGCGAAATCCGGGCAGAATCACTTGTGAGGAAAGGATTTTTTACAGGATCACTGTAGCAGGAGCTCAGTGCAGCAGGTCTGCTCACATGCCTCGCCAGGCCACACCCCCCCTGCAATATTTACATTCTTGGTAAACTCATTCAATGAATCCAAGTTCTGCAAGCTGAGATAACATGCACTACTGTACACTACTAACTGTATGATTGAATCAGTTCTGATATCACTGTTTTACTAACCTGATAGCTTATTATTCTAAATAGGAAACCTTCATTTTGTTTGCAAATATTAAAGATTCTAACTACCAGCAAGAATAAGTCCATACATTGAAAGAGCACTGGTCACTTCAGATCCATCATGGCAGCTCCTGTTAGTGGGCATCCACTCACCTGCTGCGGCCATGTCCCTCACCTTGTTGTATCACTGCCGCATCACCAGCCATCCCATTAAAGTGAATAGGACTGTTGGTGAGTCAACAGCAGGTTAGAGGAGGAGCCGTTGCGGGACAGAGATGGCAGTTGCTCTTTAAAAATGATGATTTAAATCGAGTTGATTTATATTAAGCCTTTTTACTAGTGATTTAATTCGTGATTTAAACAGATTTGATTTAAATCAAATCCACCCTGATTTATGTTCGATAAAGAGTCATCCCTTTGGTTTTTACCTCATATCTTGTCTGTGTACGATGTTTGGGGTAAAAAGGGCTGGTATTAGCTCTCAATCTGCTTCGAACGATTTGGAGGGCAGGAAGCACGGTTCGGCGGAAGGAAGCACCTAGTCAGGGTGCCCAAGCGGTTCCATCACAGCATGGAATAGAGGTTTGTTCCAATTTGATGAGTCGTCTATTCAAATTCTACCTCACCTAACTTGCAGAAACCTTTCCATGAGATGTCAGCTGCAAACTCTGCTTGACAGAATAAGGTAATGTGGAGGCTCTTAAACATGGAACTGCTCTTGCAGCTTGCAAGTTCCCCTTAATGGTGTCTATTTTCTCCTAAACAACCCTGGATAGCTTACAGGCATATTTAGTTTCTTAGATACTGAACCCCTGACTCTTCCTGATTGGCTGGCGAATTAATTATACTCTGCCATGAGACCACTTTCTCAATTATATCACCGGACTCGACATAGCAAAAGCAAGTCTCGCTAATCCTCTGCTGATCAGCTATCCAGGAAATTGTGATGCATGGATTCAGGCCCGGACAGGGAGAAAAAATAGGCCCGGACATTTTGGACTGGGCAGCCTGACCCCTGGGGGGAGGGGGTGGAGATGGGGGGGCGGGCATTTGCGTGGGTGTTTGTGATGGGATATTCATCCTGAGAGACAGCCTCATTCCAGCAAAGAGACAGCCTCAGACCAGCAAACAGACAGTCCCAATCCACCCCCCTTAACCGCCGCTACAGAGCAGGACTTTGGCTGTAACACACACTGGATCAGTTCAGTTGACTGCATGGATTGCTCATGTAACTTTGCTACTATTTTTCTTCTACATGTCTGTGACAGTTACTCTCAGATACCAGTTATTGTTCCTTAGCAAACTTCTAATTGCTTTTTGCCTCTCGCAGTTTTCAATGTGTTGTCATAACTGAATTTGTATCTGCCACCGTACTCATTGGGCTTCCTCTACCTGAACTAATTTGAGCACTACTTTAACACCAAAGTCCAAAATCTATAAAATGCGGCGCTAAAAGTGGCAATTGGTAGAAAGTCCAAAACTGAAAAGAAGGTGTAATCCAATCACCAGCTATTGTGCATGTATAGAAGAGCACTCGGCACCACGTGATAAGGTGATCTGCTTACCAGATGGCTGAAAGAGATATGCATGTGAAAGTAATCCCAGGTTCATCCTGCATATTCGGCTTTCTGGTTCCCCTCATAGATTAAAAAACAGCAATATCCAGATAGTATTCTCCCTCAATCAACTTCTCCAAGAACTCACACCAGAAGCAGGGATTTACCTGAGATCCATCCTTGACTTTCTCACATATTATGATTTAACCACTTCCGGACCGCCGCACGACGATGTACGTCCAAACTTTGAAGGGAGATACCGTTGTTATGGCAGCAGCTAGCTGCCATAACCCCGGTATCCCCATTTTCGTGTGGCGGCCGGCTTTCTGATAAAAGTGGTCCCTGTGGCGGATTCGCCGCAAGATCACTTTTATTGGTGCCCACCCCTCCCGCCACGATCCGGTGCCCTCCGCCGCTTACTGGAGCCGTCGGTAGCGGCGGAGGTGATCGCATCCGTCTCCGTCCTGTGCCTGGAGACGAGTGAGGCTAAGATGGCGCCCACTCGTCTCCATGACACTGCTGGGCGGAAGCGACGTCAAAACGTCACTTCCGCCCACGCCTCTTAAAGGCATATTTTTTTAAATGTCATTTTTTTTAAATGACTTTTTTTTTTTTATTGCATTTTAGTGTAAATATGAGATCTGAGGTCTTTTTGACCCCAGATCTCATATTTAAGAGGTCCTATCATTTTTCTATTACAAGAGATGTTTACATTCCTTGTAATAGGAATAAAAATGACACAATTTTTTTTTTAAAACAGTGTAAAAAAAAAAATAATGTAAAATAAATAATAAAAATTAAAAAAAAAATGTAAAAAACCCCCGTCCCGACAAGCTCGCGCGCAGAAGCGAACGCATACGCGAGTAGCGCCCGCATATGAAAACGGTAGTCAAACCAAGGTATCACTGCGACCGATATGGCGAGAGCAATAATTCTAGCCCTAGACCTCCTCTGTAACACAAAACATGCAACCTGTAGAATTTTTTAAACATCGCCTATGGAGATTTTTGAGGGTAAAAGTTTGACGCCATTCCACGAACGGGCGCAATTTTGAAGCGTGACATGTTGGGTATCAGTTTACTTGGCGTAACATTATATTTCACAATATAAAAAAAATTGGGCTAACTTTACTGTTGTCTTATTTTTTTATTCAAAAAAGTGAATTTTTTCCAAAAAAGTGCGCTTATAAGACCGCTGCGCAAATACGGTGCAAAAAAAAGTATTGCAACCACCGTCATTTTATTCTCTAGGGTGTTAGAAAAAAAACCATATATAATGTTTGGGGGTTCTAAGTAATTTTCTAGCAGAAAAACCTGTTTTAAACATGTAAACACCTAAAATCCAAAACGAGGCTGGTCCTTAAGTGGTTAAAAGAAAACTGTTTTGCTTCACCATGCCAGTCTTACTTTTCACACATCCTGAGCTGGGTCATAGCTCAGATAAATGGAGATTGTCTCGGAATTGTCTCTACCCATATCATTAAAAGGTTTGGCCGAGATATGGAAACTATCTGGGTTCAGACTATTCCTTCCTGTGGACAATCTGTGACTGTCTATATGGATATATTGCTCCAAACTTCTGATATCTATTCATTTACTTTTTTGGGCCTAGCTTCCCATGTTTCCTGCTTTCTAGTCAATGTCCGGGATACTTAATGTATGTCTTCGCCTCTACAGGGGTCTGGCACCCAACCTACTTCTAGGCAGTGTCTACCTACAACCCTTTTCCCGTAATCCGAATGGAGGACGTTAATCTTCTAAAACCCTTCTTACTACGGACTCATTACCCTTCCAGTTGGAGGGTTGAATATTCCAAAAAGGTTGGCGGTTCTGGAAGCCCAGCAGCAATAAAACAGAAGATGTACAGGGAGTGTGTGGTCACACGGTCCAGCGATGCGGCCGACCGAGCCCTCGGTTCACTTCCTCCGTTCTCTCCGGAGCCGGCATAACAAGTGTGGGCAACCAGCTGTGACAGCTTGCGACTTCACAGCAGGTGCGCGCGAGTCGAGCTGCACCTACTCAATGGCTGGGCAATCTTCTGGGACCTGTGATGTGTCCCAGAAGATTGCAGGGAGGAGAAGAGGAGAACTTCCGCTCAAGTCGCCTAGGCGGCCGGAGCGGAAGTGGGATCTGGGTACCTGTCAAAACTAGGTATACACTAACCCCCCCAAAAAAATGTCATGCCAAATGTGGAATGTAAGGGGGTGAGGAGTTCTTAAAGCGGAAGTTCCACTTTTGGGTGGAACTCCACTTTAAGTTTATAATTAAATTGTATACAGCAGCACAGATCCTCCAGTACCATCCCCCATCCCCCCCTCCACGTCCCGACCCACAACCCATCCCCCACCTAACCTATCTCTCCCAAACACTAAGATCAATGTCCCCCCTCTCTAAAATGAATGTGGCTCTTTCAACAGGAGCTGGGGCGGGCATGTGTATATTTACCCTTACTGCAGCTTACCTAGCATGCAATCTACTTTGCAAGCATCTCCTCATCTACCCAGTCCTTTATATCACGGACTATTAGCTGGTTCATATTGATGACGGGACACTGTTTAGACTGACATCTGTGACTACCAATTTGATTGTCATCTTATTTCTTAATGAACACTGGGTTCCAGCAGCATTGCCTTCACCTTGCAGGGTTAGGGTCATTGAGCGAGATTATCTAGATTTGTGTGGTCGCATAATGGCTTCAGCTGTGTAACAGCATGTGCATGTCAACAGTCCAATGTGGTCTTAAGGTGATATGCCAGCTAGACCATTGCTTGAACATTGCTGTGACGCTGTATCCAAATTAATTATTTATAATAAACTTAAGGAGGTAGCCTGTGTAGACGTTTCCTTTTGGAGCGTTAAATATTCTTTTCTATTTTACAGGAAGCTGGGAATGTGTCCTGGACAAAAGGTATATTTCCCAATTATTTAAGTTGTGGTCCCTTTAAAGGAGATGACTTACAAACTCATAGCTAATCGCCTCACACCCCCTAATCCCACATATTGCACATTTAGACCAAATTGGGTTTACCCCCAGAAGAGAAGCCTGGGATAATACCCTTAAGATTATTTTCCAGATAGAATATGCACAGAAATATAAATTACCAGCCTGTCTGATATTGGTTGATGCTGAGAAAGCATTTGACCTTGTATATTGGATATCCCTCAAAGCAACACTCCAACAAATAGGACTGGGTCCTATTATCTTATACAAAATATAGGCACTTTATCGTAACCCTTCGGCTTGTGTTTGATCGAATGGTGTTCTCTCAAAACCCCGTTTGGAACCATAATGGTGCTCACCAAGGGTATCCCCTCTCCCCATTATTGTACATTCTAACCATGGAACACCTTACAATAGCCTTGCCTAATAACCCTGATATTAAGGGAACTGAATTGGGAAGCAACCATTATAAACTTTCACTTTACGCAGACAACTTCCTTTTGTATGTCTCAAATCTGATTATATCACATCCATCTACAGTGCATCCAGAAAATATTCTACGGCGCTTCACTTTTTCCACATTTTGTTATGTTACAGCCTTATTCCAGAATGGATCAAATTAATAATTTTCCTCAGAATTCTACAAACAATACCCCATAATGACAGCGTGAAAAAAGTTTGTTTGAAATGTTTGCAAATTTATTAAAAATAAAAAAAGGTAAAAATCACATGTACATAAGTATTCACAGCCTTTGCCACAACACTCAAAATTGAGCTCAGGTGCATCCTGTTTCCACTGATCATCCTTGAGATGTTTCTACAACTTGATTGGAGTCCACTTGTGGTAAATTCAGTTGATTGGACATAATTTGGAAAGGCACAACCCTGTCTATATAAAGGTCCCACAGTTAACAGTGCATGTTAGAGCACAAACCAACCCATGAAGTCCAAGGAATTGTCTGTAGAGCTCCAACAGAATTGTATTGAGGCACAGATCTGGGGAAGGGTAAAGAAACATTTCTGCAGCATTGAAGGTCCCAATGAGCACAGTGGCCTCCATCATCCGAAAATGGAAGAAGTTTGGAACCACCAGGAGTCTTCCTAGAGCGGGCCGCCCATCCAAACTGAGCAATCAGGGGAGAAGGGCCTTACTCAGGGAGGTGACCAAGGACCCGATGGTCACTCTGACAGAGCTCCAGTGTTTCTGTGGAGAGGAGAACCTTCCAGAAAAACAATAATCTCTGCAGCACTCCACCCATAGAGCCTGTATGGTAGAGTGGCCAGACGGAAGCCACTCCTCAGTAAGAGGCACATGACAGACCACCTGGAGTTTTGCCAAAAGGCACCTGAAGGACTCTCAGACTATGAGAAACGAAATTCTCTGGTCTGGTGAAACAAAGATTGAACTCTTTGGTCTGAATGGCAAGCGTCATGTCTGGAGGAAACCAGGCACCGCTCATCACCTGGCCACTACCATACCTACAGAGAAGCATCATGCCGTGGGGATGTTTTTCAGTGGCAGGAACTAGGAGACTACTCAGGATCAAGGGAAAGATTAATGCAGCAATGTACAGAGACATCCTTGATGAAAACCTGCTCCAGAGCGAGCTGGACCTAAGACTTGGAGGAAGGTTCATCTTCCAACGACCCTAAGCATACAGCCAAAATAAGAAAGGAGTGGCTACGGGGACAACTCTGTAAATGCCCTTGAGTGGCCCAGCCAGAGCCCAGACTTGAACATTATTGAACATCTCTAGAGAGATCCGAAAATGTCTGTGCACCGATGCTCCCCATCCAATCTGATGGAGTTTGAGAGGTCCTGCAAAGAAGAATGGGAGAAACTGCCCAAAAATAGGTGTGCCAAGCTTGTAGCATCATACTCAAAAAGACTTGAGGCTGTAATTGATGGCAAACGTGCTTCAACAAAGTATTGAGCAAAGACTGTGAATACTTATGTACATGCAATTTTTTTACATTTTCATTTTTAATAAATTTGCAAAGATTTCAAACTTCTTTCATGTCGTCATTTATGTGGTATCGTTTTTGTAGAATTTTAAGAAAAATAATTAATTTAATCCATTTTGGAAAAAGGCTATAACATAAAATGTGGAAAAAATGAAACATTGTGAATACTTTGCAGATGCACTGTATTATAAAATAATTTAATTAATTTGACCACATGACTTTACAGTGAATTATGATAAGACAGAAGCCTTGAACATATCTTTTGTCTCTTCACAATCTGTGTGATCTGTGTATAACCCCGTACAGCTGCCTTTGCAGCTTAGGAGGGGCCATAAAAACATGGCTCAACCACCTTTTTTTACCATCCCCAAACAGCAAGTAAACAAGGTCTTAAAGTCTTTCACATGGGTGGGCAGTAAGAGCAGGAGGTCCAGCCATGTTTTTACCACCCCCCTGACTGCCCACATGAACAAGGTGATGCAGCTGCTCAGTGATACACATTATACATCTAGGATGCTTTGCTTTGTGGTTGCAGCAAAAATGAATGGGGTCACACGCAGTGTGCAGTTGCAGTATAGTAGTTCATCATTTTCAGGTTTGAGCCCGGGTTCACACTATAACGGCTGCGGATCGCATAGGAGCGCTGTGCGTCTCTGTTCCCAGTTTCAGGGACGAATCAGGGCCGATTCTATGCCTGAATTTGGCCTTGAAATGGAGCCAAAGATGCACAGCGTTTTTGTGCAGTGCGCTCCGCAGCCGCCCCGGAGATATGTGAACCGGCTCCATAGGGAGCCAGTCACATTCTCCTACTATGCAAATTAGATGTGGGGAAACGCACATCTAATTCGCATAGGTGTGAACCCGGGCTAAAACATGGGGTTGAGGGGTGACATATGGCCTCCTACTGCCTCCTAGATGTCCTCTAAAAAGCAATCCACCACACTGCTTTTCAGAGGGGTAGCAATGATAGACGCACATCTGAAAAAGCCCTTAGAGGCCTTTCTGTCCCCCTCCCATCAGAGCCCCCTAGATCCTTTTTTTTTTTTCATGTACTTCTCAGACCCTACTTCCCAGCTAACCTCCCCCATCCCACTGACATACAGTAGATGCCAATCAATCCTCCTCAGAGTGGCACAGTGGCAGAGTGATACATCAGCATTTTTTCCCCACTGACATTGATGCAGCACCATTTTTTCTCTTAGCAATACCACCAACACAGAGACCATTTTTCCTTCAATGACACCACAGATGCAGTGACGGTTCTCCTTATTGTGACACCAACCATGCAAGGACATTTTTCCTTCCAGTGACACAATCTTCACGGGACAATTTTTCTCCTTTCAGGGACAGCACTGAGAAAGGGACAATTTATCCTTTCATTGACACCCCCGATGCAGGGACATTTTCTCCTTTCATTGACATCACCAATACTGGGACATTTTTTCCTTAGGCTCCTTTCACACTGAGGCACTTTGCAAAGAGCCCTGAAAGAGCCGCTCAATGCAATCCAATGTGAAAGCCCCGAGGGCTTTCACACTGGAGCACTGCGCTTGCAGGGCGGTCTAAAAAGTCCTGCAAGCCGCATCTTTGGAGCGCTGTAGGAGCGGTGTATTTACCGCTCCTAAAGCGCCCCTTCCCATTGAAAACAATGGGAGAGCGCTCCAAACCCGCCTGCAAAGAGCCGCTGCAGCGGCACTTTGCAGGCGGTTTTAACCCTTTTTCAGCCGCTAGCGGGGGGTTAAAACCACCCCGCTAGCGCCGCTAAAACGATGGTAAAGCGGCACTGTACCGCCAGCGCCCGCACGCCTCAGTGTGAAAGTCTTATTGTGACACCAACAAAGCAGGGCAAGTTTTTCCTTTTTAGTAACACCAACAGGGCAAGGACATTTATTCCTTCTACTGACACCACCAATGCAGGGACATTTTTTTTCTTTCAGTGACCACACCAATGCTGGGGCATTTTTTCCTTCCAGTGACACCACCAATGCAGGGCCAATTTTTCCTTCCAGTGACACCACCAAGGCAAGGACATTTTTTTCTTTGCCACTGTTGGCCCCATATTTTTGCACCAATTCTAAACTCTTCCGTTCACTGCAGTGCACCTCAAATATTGGTACTATTTCAGCACATGTCACAAACATTACACAGATTTCTTCGCACATGCCGCTATTAGCTTCAGGGTTAGCTTCAGGGGTGGTCTTAGGGCACTTTCACACTGAGGTGGGGTGGGGGGGGGCATCGGCGGTAAAGCGCCACTATTTTTAGCGGCGCTTTTCAGCTGCTAGCGGGGTGCTCTTAACCCCTGCTAGCGGCCGAAAAAGGGTTAAAAGCGCTGCTGCCAAAGCGCTTTACAGCCGCTTTGGCAGCGCTGCCCATTGGTTTCAATGGCAGGGGCATTTTTTGAAGCGGTGTATTCACCACTCCCGCAATGGCCAATGTGAGCATTTAACCTTTGAAGTATGTTTTCATATTCTTGAAGTTCAGCTGTAATGATTTATTCATGAACATAAAGTAGCATTCATGTGGATCTTTAATATCTGCTTTGCGTTTAACTGTAAAGCAGAACCTCATGTGAGCTGCTAATTATGTATATGAAATCCAAAATCAAAAATGTAATATACAGTGGGGACAGAAAGTATTCAGACCCCCTTAAATTTTTCACTCTTTGTTATATTGCAGCCATTTGCGAAAATCATTTAAGTTCATTTTTTTCCTCATTAATGTACACACAGCACCCCATATTGACAGAAAAACACAGAATTGTTGACATTTTTGCAGATTTATTAAAAAAGAAAAAAAATGAAATATCACATGGTCCTAAGTATTCAGACCCTTTGCTGTTACACTCATATAATTTAACTCAGGTGCTGTCCATTTCTTCTGATCATCCTTGAGATGGTTCTACACCTTCATTTGAGTCCAGCTGTGTTTGATTATACTGATTGGACTTGATTAGGAAAGCCACAAACCTTACAGTTTGCAGTGCATGTCAGAGCAAATGAGAATCATGAGGTTAAAGGAAGTGCCTGAAGAGCATAATTGTGGCAAGGCACAGATCTGGCCAAGGTTACAAAAAAAATTCTGCTGCACTTAAGGTACCTAAGAGCACAGGGGCCTCCATAATCCTTAAATGGAAGACGTTTGGGATGACCAGAACCCTTCCTAGAGCTGGCCGTCCGGCCAAACTGAGCTATCGGGGGAGAATAGCCTTGGTGAGAGAGGTAGAACCCAAAGATCACTGTGGCTGAGCTCCAGAGATGCAGTCTGGAGATGGGAGACAGTTGTAGAAAGTCAACCATCACTGCAGCCCTCCACCAGTCGGGGCTTTATGGCAGAGTGGCCCGACGGAGGCCTCTCCTCAGTGCAAGAAACATGAAAGCCCGCATGGAGTTTGCTAAAAAACACCTGAAGGACTCCAAGATGGTGAGAAATAAGATTCTCTGGTCTGATGAGACCAAGATAGAACTTTTTGACCTTAATTCTAAGCGGTATGTGTGGAGGAAACCAGGCACTGCTCATCACCTGTCCAATACAGTCCCAACAGTGAAGCATGGTGGTGGCATCATGCTGTGGGGGTATTTTTCAGCTGCAGGGACAGGACCACTGGTTGCAATTGAGGGAAAGATGAATGCGGGCCAAGTACAGGGATATCCTGGACGAAAACCTTCTCCAGAGTGCTCAGGACCTCAGACTGGGCCGAAGGTTTACCTTCCAAAAAGGCAATGACCCTAAGCACACAGCTAAAATAACGAAGGAGGGGCTTCACAACAACTCTGTGACTTGAATGGCCCAGCCAGAGCCCTGACTTAAACCCAATTGACCATCTCTGGAGAGACCTAAAAATGGCTGTCCACCAACGTTTACCATTCAACCTGACAGAACTGGAGAGGATCTGCAAGGAGGAATGGCAGAGGATCCCCAAATCCAGGTGTGAAAAACTTGTTGCATCTTTCCCAAAAAGACTCATGGCTGTATTAGATCAAAATGGTGCTTCTACTAAATACTGAGCAAAGGGTCTGAATACTTAGGACCATGTGATATTTCAGTTTTTCTTTTTTAATAAATCTGCAAAAATCTCAACAATTATGTGTTTTTCTTTCAATATGGGGTGCTGTGTGTACATTAATGAGGAAAAAAAATGAACTTAAATGATTTTAGCAAATGGCTGCAACATACCAAAGAGTGAAAAATTTAAGGGGGTCTGAATACTTTCCATCCCCACTATATATTGCAGCCTGCCTTAGGTACATTAGATGTGCATTAGTTTTCCTCTTTTTTACACTTTGTTTTCCCCGCTCTGTTTTTACCTGATGATTTGGCTAACAACACACCTCCTTTATTTACACTCTGGATGAATGAGCACAGGGGACACAACAGACAGCATCATTGTCAGTCTGGGGGGGAGAGAAATGTTAGATGCAGTAGCAGATGAAAATACACTAACAAATTGAAGCCAAACTCCAGATCACACTTTATAATCACATGCAGGGTTTTTTTTTATCTTTTTCTAAACTGATACATCTGGGGGAGAGCTTGTTCTTTAAAAAAAAACATAACAGACTTACTGGCTGGATCACCAGATGAAAGCAGAAGAAAGCCTAAAAAAGCAAACTAATGCAGCCATCACATCTATGATTTGGTAAGCTACCATATAATAAATGTTTGCTTCTGGGTTTAATACTGTTTTAAATATATTATATTATTATATCAGATATAACCTATATAACAATGGTGGCTGGTGTTTTTTTTGGGGGGGCAACAAACAGCCCCCGGGCGGCCGGTGGAGCAGCACTACCCTCACCCCCCCCGGCCACTAACACACTCCCCCACCACCACCCTCTGTCCTTACCTTGGATGCGGGCGGTGAGAGCGTGGTGGGCTCGGGAAAAGCTGCTCCGGTGTCCTCTCCTGGAGCAGCTTCCGCGGTGTCTCCTCTCTCCTCCACCCGCGCTAGGCATGGAATAGGATCGCCAGACATTTTGGCCAATCAGGAAACAGGTTTTATACCTGCTTCCCGATTGGCCGGGAGGAGGATCAGTGTTGCAACAGTAAATTTTCATTCGTTGTTGCAACACACCTGGGTGGGCTGCAGACACAATGCTCTGGGTCCCGAGTCCACCCTATTTTGAGGCCTCAGTGCTTAAAAAAAAAAAAAACCCTGGCACACACATGAATAGGGGGGGCGGCCGCGGATAGATTCATGCTATCATTATGCATATAGGTGGTGGCGCCCCTGATATATAAATATATATTAGTACAATAAATCCAGCTACATGGGAGCTACTAGTGTGAACATTTTTAATAATGCCCAGTTATTAATGAGCTATTAGTCCCCAAAATATTCCTCCTTCACAGGCATCACAAGTCTTCTGCTACTTTGGAAGAGGTTAAATACACAATCACCAAAAACTGCATCAATTATGGTTTATCAATAACAGCCTAATGTGTTTCAGTATATAAAAAATCCAGCCTGTAGACCCCGAGTTTAGGAGTGTGCGTAACAATACATTACTGTACATGTTCACAGTGTGTATATAGGGTGGTGGCCACTCACAGTGAATTTACATGCTAAGGGATATAATCAATATGCATTATATTTAGAAAAGGTGTTTATCTTGCGCTGCAATATTATTTACATTTCATGAGCATGAAGCACACTATACGGGAGGTGATTTGTTTGTGGAATTGCTGCTCCCATACAGTGAAAAACGCAAAATGTACCACTGAAATCAATGTCATGAACAAATAAACGAGTTACCAGTATTGTATTGGCACTAGGAATTATTGCAGTGGGCTGCTGCAATAGGATGGGGCAATTAATATTAGAAATACAAAGATTAGCATATTTTGGATAAACCACCAGTAAAGCCTCACAGATACATCTTGCGTGGGCAAAATACACCGTACCGATCTGCAGACAATTAAATGTAGTGAATACATCATTCAAAATCAACAGAAAGGATTCTCTCGCGCAGCACCGTAAAATCATAACGAGAGCGTTACATCGCGCAACAACAGGCCTGTAGCACAATCTCTTACGGTCATAATCCCATTACTGTACCTTGTGTCTTTGTTACATCATGCATCAGCTGTATATCCGTCCAGTGCAGCTCTCTAAAGCTGGGTACCGGTAAATAGTCACACGGTTCTTTTCAGGTTTTGTCACCGGCTGTTCTGGATGTCTCCGTGGGCGTCAGACTATGAAGTCCCAGCTTCCTCAATTCTGCCGTGTGAGAGACCCAAAGCCTTCAGGCCTTATCATACGAATCTGGCATTCCATTACCATTTCCAAACTGTTTAAAACAGCCTCTCTCACAAATCCTAGTTCTCATCTGGCTGTTTTCTCTTATTTCTCAGTAGCCACGGTTTAGAAAGCCACTGCCTATCTATCTAAGAAACCCCTCCCCCTTTTTAGATCTCTATGTCTGTTTCACTTACTACATTTTCTGTGTAGGGAAGCGTGTGTGAATGCATTTTCACTGCCATAACTAGAGAGATTTACCACTCTTTGACTTTTTCTTTTGCTTTTAATATTCCATATTTAAACCAGAACTTGATTTTTGTTTTGTTTTTGTTTTTTTGTTTGCTGTCTTGCACCTGTTAAACAAACAAACAAAAAAGATAGTGGCTTTTGCCACAGTATTTACCTTATTTCTGGTGCTGCAGTGCAGCTCACCTTCTGGGATTGATGGTGGCGAGCACTTCCTCTGGGCTCATACCAACAGAGACTTGCTCATTGGCAGGTATAAACGCAGCCTAGGCTTAGACCCCTTTCACACTGGGGCGGTTTTCAGGTGCTTTACCACTGGAAATAGCCTCTGCTAAGCTCACGAAAACATTCATTCCAGTGTGACTTTTCACACTGGGGCAGTGCACTTGTGGAAAGGGAAAAAAAGTCCTGCAAGCAGCATCTTTGGGTCGGGTTGGGAACGCTTTATACAGCGCTCCCAAAACGTCCCTGCCTATTGGAATGAATGGGCAGCGCTTTGAAAGCGCTGAAAAATTTAATTTTTAACCAAAAAGATGTCAGATCTTATATTTACACTAAAATGCATTTAAAAAAAAAAATGTCATTTGAAAAAAAAAAATTCTCCATTTTAAGAGCATTGGGCAGAAGTGACAATTTAAGTCAATGCAATGGAGCCGCGTGGCGGCCATCCTCCCCTCACTCGGCAGCCAGCCAAGCAGGGGAAAGGACCCAATCATCTCCGTTGCTACCGGCGACTCCGGTAAGCGGCGGAGACCACCAGAGTGCGACGGGGGCTCCTCTACCCACTACTGATAAAAGTGATCTTGCAGCGAATCCACCGCAGAGACCACTTTTATCTGAAAGAGGACCGCCTGCTGAAGAGGATACAGTGGTTATGGCAGCTAGTTGCTGCCATAACAATGATATTCCTTTTCAAAGTGCCGCTGTATAATGATGGCGGGTGGTCCATAAGTGGTTAAAAGATCTCGAGTATAGACAACTTTTATGAAAAATTTGTAAAGTGAACTTACTCAGGTCCCACTCCTCGCCACCCCCCCCCCCCAGTCCCACTGACCTGGACCACTGCAATCTCTGGTTCTAAGCCCCGGTATATCCGCGCCAGGAGCCTGGGGCTTAGAAATCCTCTCTGCATCCACGTGGCATCTTCATAGCTGACAGGGCGGGCTATACGGCTGTTAATTGGTCGGCGCCGCCCATGTGATGGCGCTGATCAATTAGAATGCTCCAAAACATCCCCAGAGAGACAAGCGAGCATATGACAAAAGAGGAGGGATTGTTGTGGAAATTTTATTAAGATGTATTCAATATGTATTGTCACAGTGTCTCCCAGTGTTAGTTCTACTGCAGCTTGCTCTTTAGAGCGAGCCGGATTGAACCGACATCGGTGAAGGCCCATTAGTAGTGAAAAAGCTTCCTGTGGATGTAGAAAAGCATTCGCAGAGTGAAGATATATCTGCCAGCGAGGGCCCCTGTGTTACACGCAGACGTACGTTGGGGGGGGGGATGTTCACTCTGCAAAGACATTATCGGTTTGATACCTATATGCCTTTGTGGAGGAATGTACACTCATGTCTTTCTATGCGTGTGATCAGCACATGGAGGGACCATGATATGTCCCTGCAGATAGTCTCGTGTCCATAGGAATGGTAGTATAATCCGGCTATACATTGTTCTCTGAACAATGCAGAATACGGATTCACGCCAATGGTAGAAACGGGAGTGTGTGCGCGCATTTATTGGACAGTGTTCACGATTTCTTAGGCCAATCGCACTACATGTGAGTTTCTTTGTCTAACTGAAGAGCACAGTTCAACAGGTACAAAGGGCGGGAAGACGTACACACTGCTCTGCACAGACAAGCCCATACACTCCCTTAGTCATTGTTCTATTGGTTGAGTTGTATAACACCTCCTGTTTGAAGGAATGTCTGGGCTTGATTGGCTGATTGTGAAGCCACCAAGCCTCTATTGTTATCCCTTTTCAACCCTATAAATAAACAAAGCATGTCCTATTCAGGTAGGACTGTCTGCGGGGCTTCCATATGCATAACAACTATGTCTGTTTTACTTGGTAGCAAGAGTGCACTCAGAATGCATTATACAAAAGCATATGTGTGCATACTAATAATCCCCCCCTTAAGCGTCTCTTATTAGTGCAAGAGAAATTGATTCTGCATAGTGTATAACACCCCTATACACTGCCTTACCTACTAATGACCTCTGTACACTGCCCTGCATACTACTGACCTCTGTACACTGCCCTACATACTACTAACCTCTGTACAATGCCCTACATACTACTGACCTCTGGACACTGCCCTACATCCTACTGACCTCTGTACACTGCCCTACATCCTACTGACCTCTGTACACTGCCCCACATCCTACTGACCTCTGGACACTGCCCTACATACTACTGACCTCTGGACACTACCCTACATACTACTGACCTCTGTACACTGCCCTACATCCTAAGGCTAGGTTCACACTTGAGTGGGTTGGGGCCAGCGTTTGTGTGGGCACGGTAGCCCTTTAATTTGAATGGGCTGCTGTTTTCCCTTCGTTTTCCACAAAAAAGGTGCCTGCACCTATTTAAAAACAGAACTACACAGGATGAACTGGATGGAGTATTGCCTTTATTCAACCTTACCTACTATCTAACTATGAACTCGCTACAGTGTGAACCTAGGAGAATGCCCATTAATTCCCCTAAACTCTTGTGCAATTCCTTTTCTCTATGAGCATTTTTTATGCCGCTTTATCTGCCAGCTTTTCTGCTCCTAGTCTGCATGTACCCTTAAGGTAGGCTACATTTATATTTTTGTAGTGACATTTGTGTTACAGTATATTTTGCTAATTTTTCTTTCTTTTTTTTTTTGGAAAGTGGAAAAAATAGCACCAGACCCATAGTGTTATCTTATTGATAATTTTATCTTAACATATTGGTTTAAATTATCTGGTTCTTGGGAAGATGGCTTCTACAACCCAGTAAAGCCTGGTACACACTACAGCAGGTTGCACAAAAAAACCTGACAGCTCCGGTCAGGAGCCGCTGTACTAACTATTTGTACTGCCATTGGCTGCGATTTCTGATCGTGAGTCTGACGGTTGCTGGTTCTCCGTCATGCTCGGCCGACAGACCGACCTACACATGGGCCGAAGGTCGGCCTGTATTTTTTGTACCGGCAAATGTTTCCCGACATTCTGCCCGTGTGTACTGTTGTGGAAATTTTATTATGTGTGTTTTATTGATTGTCATCTGTCTCCCTGTGTCTGATTTAACCAAGGAGCGTTCTAGCAGCGTGCACTTGGGTTGAGCTGGGACCAGCGGTAAAACCGTCAGTATGAAAACCTTCTCATGGGCTTGGAGACGTGTTCTCTGTGTGGGGGGGCGTTTGCCGGTTTGTAAGTATCAAGCACATTGCGCTGGGCTTCTTGCCTTCAAATGTCTATGCACACTAGAGGAGCGAAGTCCGCATAACGAGAAAAAAATATTACCGTATATACTCGAGTATA
Source organism: Aquarana catesbeiana (assembly GCF_042186555.1). NCBI lineage: Eukaryota > Metazoa > Chordata > Amphibia > Anura > Ranidae > Aquarana > Aquarana catesbeiana. Next base: position 536,583,173 of record NC_133324.1, on the reverse strand, counting down.
AGCCAAGTTTTTCAGCTCATTTTTTAGGCTGAAAACCCCCCCCCTCAGCTTATACTCGAGTGAGCCGTACAGCAGCCGTACCTTTGATTACTAAAACAGCAGGTGTCTCCCGCTGTGTTATGCAGTCTGTAACAAAGCCCCGCCTCCTCCTTGTCTTTGATAGAGGAACACTGATACAATGCTGGGAAACTGTATCAGTGTTCCTCTATCACGGAGGAGGAGGCGGGGCTTTGTTACAATGGACAGCCGCCGAACAGACTGCATAACACAGCAGGAGACACCCGCTGTTTTAGTAAGCAAAGGTGAGGCTGCAAATGGGCACAGTGAGGCTGCAAATGGGCACAATGAGGCTGCAAATGGGCACAATGAGGCTGCAGATGTGCACAGTGAGGCTGCAAATGGGCACAGTGAGGCTGCAGGTGAGCATTGTTTACCCAGTAGCTGCTGCATTTTCCCACCCTAGGCTTATACTCAAGTCAATACATTTTCACATTTTTTTTTGGTAAAATTAGGTGCCTCGGCTTATATTCGAGTCGGCCTATACTCGAGTATATACGGTATATCTCTGTTGTGGCTATGCTATCCCTTTTGGATTCATATCTGCTTTAATAAGAGGACATTGATATCTGCCTTGTTAATATACTGGTACCGTATAGTGACAACAGCAGTAGCAATGTCCCCGCAGATCTTCTTAAGCCTGTAAGAACAAGTAGAATGATCTTACTAGATACTGGTTACTCTGAGCAGTATTGAGTGGGCTTCATGCTGACCAAGATGATGGATGTGCATGCATGTGGCTGGGCGGAGGACAGTGTACATGCCTCAAGTGGATGAGACATGTGCACTTCTCCCTCCCACTCTTGTGGATGCCCTCTCCTTGAGTGTGGTCATTTCCTGTGTGGTCATTTCCTGTGTTGTCATTTCCTGTGATGTAATTTTGCATGGAGGAAGCGATTGGCTGTTGGGGCCATGACTTCCTGTTTGTCATTTCCTTTTGTTGTCCATGAATAAAAACCAAGTGGCGGTGCTCGGGAGAGGCAGTCGAGTGACGGAGCTAAGAACATGAGGACGGTGACTATGTCCGTTTACTTGGGGAAATGCGGGAGACACGGGTTTATTGAGATGCATTATACCAAAAGGCTGAAAGGGCGCTTAGTAGCGCAGGAGACATGGTTTGCACATAGCGTAAAGCAAAATCTCCACGACAGATGGAGGACCATTTAAGGAGCGAACAGAACCTCCTACGCAATCGGATCGGGAGAAAGCGGATCCCAGGTTGGAGCTGTCAGAAGAGCTTTTTCCTGGTGATATTCTGTCACCTTTGGGCCGCAGTACTGGCGTCCACCAGCGGAGGAATCCTGGCAGTATGGAGCAGGTATTCCCCTCTGCAGACAGGTGTCACCTGACCTTAATTAGCAGAGCTGCAGTACAAATACCCGACAAGTGTACACTCATGTTGCCCTGGTATTGTCCTTGAGCCCTGATCTGCAGCCTGCATCCTGTTACTCTGATCCTGAAGCTTGATTCCTGGAACCTGTTGATCCTGTTTCCTGTCTGTTACCTGAACCCTGAGCCTTGTACCTGACCCGTCCCTCCTGTGATCCATCCATCCTCTCTTGTCCTGTTTGTTTCCCTTCCCAGCTACTGATCTCCTGTTTATGACCCTGGCCTGGCTTGACTACGATTCTGGTACTCCCTTTTACTACATATGCTGGTTGTGTATTATCACTGTTTGGTTGTTTGGTGTGTTCACTCTGTATTGGTGGTGTGTTCACATGTATATGCATTTACCTTAATAAACTTACTTTCACCTATTTATGTCTGGTCACTCTCTTGCAGTCCACACAGTTCTGGTCACATCTGGTTTATGACAGAATACCAGGGCCATCCCTGACCGGAAGTGGCTGCACAGGTGAACCATTTTGATTCAGTTGGTTGCAAACATGAATGCCAATGAGGTCATTTATTTTTTCTCTGCTGGCATCTGAAAGTGGTGGTTATTGCCGCCAGGCTTTGAAAGGATGGTCTAGTGACCAGTTGTTTGCAACTATACGTTTGGATCACTCCCTGGTCGATCAGGGTTATATATTGTTTGGGGAGGCGCAGCCTTTGATCAAGCTATGTACTGAGCTGGCCCTGCCCTGTATTCCAGAGGACCATGATGATTTCACTCCTCCTTTTGATATGAATCAGGTTGTATCCCTAGTATGGCTTTTTGAAGATGATCCAGCCGATTTTTGTGAGCACCACTCAGCCTGTTCCCCACAGGTGATTGCTGAGTGCATTGTGTCTGCTCAGTCTTTTGTTAGACAGGGAGATTTAAAAGCACAGTTTGTACAACCTATACTTTCAGCATGGTCTGACATGATGCAATCAGCTCCAGTCAAACAAACCACCTCTGCCACCAAACACCAGCCTACCCAAATGTATGTTTCCCCATCACCCATGTCAACCTCAGTTGCAGCTCAGTATACGCTGGTCCCAACCAAATACTCATATCCGGTCTCTGCTCCCTGTACCTATCCTGCATTCAACCCACCTGCATCTTCTCAGCTGCCTACAAACCCACAGGAACTTCCCCCAGCTACTGTTACCTCTTCTCTACCATATCCCAAGCCTCCTTTCCGGTCTGCTGCACCCCTCACCTACAGAGCTTCAGTGGCTAAGCCAAAGAAAAAACAAAAGTTTTTTCCAACCAAGACGATCCTGCCAGAAACCCAACCTGCCTCCGCACCAGCTAATCCAATCCAGCCTGACGTCCCAGTGCCTGTTATCCAGTTTGATGTCCGCTTCCCAGCCTGAGGTGCCAGAGTTGCAGCCTGAGGTGCCAGTGTTCCAGCCAGAGGTGCCAGTGCCGCTGCCCAGCTTGATGTGCCCGCTGCCCAGCTTGATGTGCCTGCTGCCCAGCCTGAAGTACCCATGCCTGCTGCCCAGCTTGATGTGCCTGCTGCCCAGCTTGATGTGCATTTGCCTGCTGTCCTGCTTGATGTGCCTGCTACCCCACTTGACGTGGCTGCCCAGCTTGATGTGCCTGCTGCCCAGCTTGAAGTGCCCATGCCTGCTGCCCAGCTTGAAGTGCCCGTGCCTGCTGCCCAGCTTGAAGTGCCTGCTGCCCAGCTTGAAGTGCCCGTGCCTGCTGCCCATCTTGATGTGCCTGCTGCCCAGCTTGAAGTGCCTGTGCCTGCTGCCCAGCCTGATGTGCCTGCTGCCCAGCTTGAAGTGCCCGTGCCTGCTGCCTAGCTTGAAGTGCCCGTGCCTGCTGCCCAGCTTGAAGTGCCCGTGCCTGCTGCCCAGTTTGATGTGCCTGCTGCCCAGCCTGATGTGCCTGCTGCCCATCTTGAAGTGCCCGTGCCTGCTGCCCATCTTGAAGTGCCCGTGCCTGCTGCCCAGCCTGATGTGCCTGCTGCCCAGCTTGAAGTGCCCGTGCCTGCTGCCCAGCTTGAAGTGCCCGTGCCTGCTGCCCAGCCTGATGTGCCTGCTGCCCAGCTTGAAATGCCCGTGCCTGCTGCCCAGCTTGATGTGCCTGCTGCCCAGCTTGATGTGCCTGCTGCCCAGCCTGATGTGTTCCTGCCCGCTGCCCAGCCTGATGTGTTCCTGTCCGCTACCAAGCTTGAGGTGCCCGCTGCCCGGCTGGACACCATGGACTTTCCCTAGCAACGGCTAGTTGGAGCGTCCGGAGGTCGCTCCTTCGAGGGGGGTATTGTCAGGAAAGGTCTCCTCCGCTGGTAATATCGATCATTTGGCATGCAGTACTGAGATCCACCAGCAGGTGTCTCCTGGCAGGTTGGAGCTGTCAGAAGAGCTTTTTCCTGCTGATATTCTGTCACCTTTGGGCCGCAGTACTGGCGTCCACCAGCGGAGGAATCCTGGCAGTATGGAGCAGGTATTCCCCTCTGCAGACAGGTGTCACCTGACCTTAATTAGCAGAGCTGCAGTATAAATACCTGGTAAGTGTACACTCATGTTGCCCTGGTATTGTCCTTGAGCCCTGATCTGCAGCCTGCATCTTGTTACTCTGATCCTGAAACCTGATTCCTGAACCTGAAGCCTGATTCCTGGAACCTGTTGATCCTGTTTCCTGTCTGTTACCTGAACCCTGGACCCTGAGCCTTGTACCTGACCCGTCCCTCCTATAATCCATCCATCCTCTCTTGTCCTGTTTGTTTTCCTTCCCAGCTACTGATCTCCTGTTTATGACCCTGGCCTGGCTTGACTACGATTCTGGTACTCCCTTTTGCTACATATGCTGGTTGTGTATTATCACTGTTTGGTTGTTTGGTGTGTTCACTCTGTAGTGGTGGTGTGTTCACATGTATATGCATTTACCTTAATAAACTTACTTTCACCTATTTATGTCTGGTTCACTCTATTGCAGTCCACACAGTTCTGGTCACATCTGGTTTATGACACTATTGTTTGGGATACTTACCTCCTCTATAGGACCCATTTAATACAACCTAAAATGTTTGTGTAAATAACTGTATGTTGTGTAATACGTATATGAGAAATACAGAAAAAAGGGGGAATTGGGACTTTAAATGAGGCGCACTAGTCGCCTCCATCCCAAAATCAGGTATATATAACAGGGAGTTTGGGACTTTAAATGAAGCAGTTTGGAATGCGGAGGATTATCATTGTAATTTTATTAATATAAATAAATATATAGTAAAGGAATTTCATGTGTATATACAGACATACATATATAATTGGCACAAAATTATAGGCATAATTAGATGGAAAAGTATAAACAGTAGAATACATAATTATATTGGATAAGTCAAAGTCAAAGTAATGTTGATATAAAATAGCATATAGCCTATAGGTGCCCGGGATGGCATATCCAGTGAACTGATAATAAAATTGCATAGCAAGATGATGTAATCATGATATTAATGAATAGGTAACATCAAGGTAACAATGGATAGAGTTCTGGCATCAATCATAGCTCGACGCATTTCGTGGATGGTATTAGTCCACTCATCAGGAGCTGATGCATAGTAATCCTGTAGGATATATACAAAAAGTCAACCTAAATCCGTATAGAGAGGAATAAAACAAAAAATGCTGGAAAGGTTTTGGCCAGACAAGCACTTACCAACCCTGACACTGAGCATGGCACGTGGCAGATGGCATGGAGTGGGCCGTAGCGGGAGCTGAGGCGGCATGTAATGTCTGGATGACATCAGGTAAAGAAATGACAGTGTATAGGTAGTGAAATGATCTCCATATGGCAACAATGATAAAGATGGATTGTCATAGTAAAAATACCTGAGGATAAATGTTGAGAAATATAGTATATCAGTAATCATTCAAACAGAGTAGGTTATGTTGAGTATTATATAGTATAAGTAATGTGTACAAAGATACTTGTATATGAAGATTACTGATAAGTAATACACTAGAAGTCATATGATAAAAGAGATCAAATTGAGGGAATAAATGTAACAATAATGATGGGGCATAGCATGTCAGAAAGGGATATCTGGGAATAAATATTGAAAATGGTGTATAATAGTATGTTAATTAAATTAAAACAAATAGCGTTGAGGAATAATATAAATAATATGTCCAGAAATACCCATGTATGGAAAGTGCTCATAAATAATGCCGTGAAGGTTGTAAAAAAAGGGGATCTAATAAAAAAAAAAAAAAAAAAAAAAATCAATAGTGGAAATTCTGGGTATGTGTGAATAGATGGGTAGGGGAAATGTAAAAATTGTGTAAAAAACTAGTACAAGAAACAAGGTGTAGAGTGCGACAGAACAGAAAGCATGACAGTGAAGTATAAGCATGGATATGAAAAGGTATACCTGATGCTGCATAACATGCACAACTAGCGAGATGAAATCAGCTAGTGTGCAGAGACCCCAAGGGGAGACTGGCCGTGTAAGCAGCTAGCTCCGATTGGGGGACGCCTATATACACACATGCCGCCAACGCCACGTGCGTGAGCCTGCGGGAGGAGGGGAGTGGCGTCCGCACCTGAGCTGAATGTCTGCTCAGTGTTTGGCGCCAAAAACCTCCCCCCAATGGTAATCAACGCAGATGACGCTCCAAACGTCGGCGCGGTGACGTCATGATCAACGTCCCGCGTAAGACGCAGGGAACGTGGCGTCGATGCGCCGAGGGGTATCCACCCAGACCTCCTAAAGGGGAGGGGGAGGAAGGATCCACATGGCGCATCGCAGCTCCCGCGCAGAGGAGAGACAAGCCCCAACACAGAGCCACGCCAAATGGACATGCCAGCCCAGAGCAGTGGCAGAGCAGTAGGAAATAGTAAATGACAGGACATAAAAATAAAAATATTTGATAATAATAACAAATAAAATTGTATATAGCAACCAGTGCTGGAAATGCCATCAATGTTAACATTGTGTGGAATAAATGAAGGCATACATAATATATACAAAATATATCACTAATCCAGAAATTCAGTCCCAATTAGGGCATGTGTTAAACCTCTCGCGTAGATAGCAGGGGAACACTGCTGATCCAACTTTCCAAATGCTTCCATCCCGGTACTTAGTTTTACAGAAAAAAGGGGGAATTGGGACTTTAAATGAGGCGCACTAGTCGCCTCCATCCCGAAATCAGGTATATATAACAGGGAGTTTGGGACTTTAAATGAAGCAGTTTGGAATGCGGAGGATTATCATTGTAATTTTATTAATATAAATAAATATATAGTAAAGGAATTTCATGTGTATATACAGACATACATATATAATTGGCACAAAATTATAGGCATAATTAGATGGAAAAGTATAAACAGTAGAATACATAATTATATTGGATAAGTCAAAGTCAAAGTAATGTTGATATAAAATAGCATATAGCCTATAGGTGCCCGGGATGGCATATCCAGTGAACTGATAATAAAATTGCATAGCAAGATGATGTAATCATGATATTAATGAATAGGTAACATCAAGGTAACAATGGATAGAGTTCTGGCATCAATCATAGCTCGACGCGTTTCGTGGATGGTATTAGTCCACTCATCAGGAGCTGATGCATAGTAATCCTGTAGGATATATACAAAAAGTCAACCTCAATCCGTATAGAGAGGAATAAAACAAAAAATGCTGGAAAGGTTTTGGCCAGACAAGCACTTACCAACCCTGACACTGAGCATGGCACGTGGCAGATGGCATGGAGTGGGCCGGGGACAACAAACCCCGTAGCGGGAGCTGAGGCGGCATGTAATGTCTGGATGACATCAGGTAAAGAAATGACAGTGTATAGGTAGTGAAATGATCTCCATATGGCAACAATGATAAAGATGGATTGTCATAGTAAAAATACCTGAGGATAAATGTTGAGAAATATAGTATATCAGTAATCATTCAAACAGAGTAGGTTATGTTGAGTATTATATAGTATAAGTAATGTGTACAAAGATACTTGTATATGAAGATTACTGATAAGTAATACACTAGAAGTCATATGATAAAAGAGATCAAATTGAGGGAATAAATGTAACAATAATGATGGGGCATAGCATGTCAGAAAGGGATATCTGGGAATAAATATTGAAAATGGTGTATAATAGTATGTTAATTAAATTAAAACAAATAGCGTTGAGGAATAATATAAATAATATGTCCAGAAATACCCATGTATGGAAAGTGCTCATAAATAATGCCGTGAAGGTTGTAAAAAAAGGGGATCTAATAAAAAAAAAAAAAAAATCAATAGTGGAAATTCTGGGTATGTGTGAATAGATGGGTAGGGGAAATGTAAAAATTGTGTAAAAAACTAGTACAAGAAACAAGGTGTAGAGTGCGACAGAACAGAAAGCATGACAGTGAAGTATAAGCATGGATATGAAAAGGTATACCTGATGCTGCATAACATGCACAACTAGCGAGATGAAATCAGCTAGTGTGCAGAGACCCCAAGGGGAGACTGGCCGTGTAAGCAGCTAGCTCCGATTGGGGGACGCCTATATACACACATGCCGCCAACGCCACGTGCGTGAGCCTGCGGGAGGAGGGGAGTGGCGTCCGCACCTGAGCTGAATGTCTGCTCAGTGTTTGGCGCCAAAAACCTCCCCCCAATGGTAATCAACGCAGATGACGCTCCAAATGTCGGCGCGGTGACGTCATGATCAACGTCCCGCGTAAGACGCAGGGAACGTGGCGTCGATGCGCCGAGGGGTATCCACCCAGACCTCCTAAAGGGGAGGGGGAGGAAGGATTTTTTTATTAGATCCCCTTTTTTTACAACCTTCACGGCATTATTTATGAGCACTTTCCATACATGGGTATTTCTGGACATATTATTTATATTATTCCTCAACGCTATTTGTTTTAATTTAATTAACATACTATTATACACCATTTTCAATATTTATTCCCAGATATCCCTTTCTGACATGCTATGCCCCATCATTATTGTTACATTTATTCCCTCAATTTGATCTCTTTTATCATATGACTTCTAGTGTATTACTTATCAGTAATCTTCATATACAAGTATCTTTGTACACATTACTTATACTATATAATACTCAACATAACCTACTCTGTTTGAATGATTACTGATATACTATATTTCTCAACATTTATCCTCAGGTATTTTTACTATGACAATCCATCTTTATCATTGTTGCCATATGGAGATCATTTCACTACCTATACACTGTCATTTCTTTACCTGATGTCATCCAGACATTACATGCCGCCTCAGCTCCCGCTACGGGGTTTGTTGTCCCCGGCCCACTCCATGCCATCTGCCACGTGCCATGCTCAGTGTCAGGGTTGGTAAGTGCTTGTCTGGCCAAAACCTTTCCAGCATTTTTTGTTTTATTCCTCTCTATACGGATTGAGGTTGACTTTTTGTATATATCCTACAGGATTACTATGCATCAGCTCCTGATGAGTGGACTAATACCATCCACGAAACGCGTCGAGCTATGATTGATGCCAGAACTCTATCCATTGTTACCTTGATGTTACCTATTCATTAATATCATGATTACATCATCTTGCTATGCAATTTTATTATCAGTTCACTGGATATGCCATCCCGGGCACCTATAGGCTATATGCTATTTTATATCAACATTACTTTGACTTTGACTTATCCAATATAATTATGTATTCTACTGTTTATACTTTTCCATCTAATTATGCCTATAATTTTGTGCCAATTATATATGTATGTCTGTATATACACATGAAATTCCTTTACTATATATTTATTTATATTAATAAAATTACAATGATAATCCTCCGCATTCCAAACTGCTTCATTTAAAGTCCCAAACTCCCTGTTATATATACCTGATTTCGGGATGGAGGCGACTAGTGCGCCTCATTTAAAGTCCCAATTCCCCCTTTTTTCTGTAAAACTAAGTACCGGGATGGAAGCATTTGGAAAGTTGGATCAGCAGTGTTCCCCTGCTATCTACGCGAGAGGTTTAACACATGCCCTAATTGGGACTGAATTTCTGGATTAGTGATATATTTTGTACATATTATGTATGCCTTCATTTATTCCACACAATGTTAACATTGATGGCATTTCCAGCACTGGTTGCTATATACAATTTTATTTGTTATTATTATCAAATATTTTTATTTTTATGTCCTGTCATTTACTATTTCCTACTGCTCTGCCACTGCTCTGGGCTGGCATGTCCATTTGGCGTGGCTCTGTGTTGGGGCTTGTCTCTCCTCTGCGCGGGAGCTGCGATGCGCCATGTGGATCCTTCCTCCCCCTCCCCTTTAGGAGGTCTGGGTGGATACCCCTCGGCGCATCGACGCCACGTTCCCTGCGTCTTACGCGGGACGTTGATCATGACGTCACCGCGCCGACGTTTGGAGCGTCATCTGCGTTGATTACCATTGGGGGGAGGTTTTTGGCGCCAAACACTGAGCAGACATTCAGCTCAGGTGCGGACGCCACTCCCCTCCTCCCGCAGGCTCACGCACGTGGCGTTGGCGGCATGTGTGTATATAGGCGTCCCCCAATCGGAGCTAGCTGCTTACACGGCCAGTCTCCCCTTGGGGTCTCTGCACACTAGCTGATTTCATCTCGCTAGTTGTGCATGTTATGCAGCATCAGGTATACCTTTTCATATCCATGCTTATACTTCACTGTCATGCTTTCTGTTCTGTCGCACTCTACACCTTGTTTCTTGTACTAGTTTTTTACACAATTTTTACATTTCCCCTACCCATCTATTCACACATACCCAGAATTTCCACTATTGATTTTTTTTTTTTTTTTTATTAGATCCCCTTTTTTTACAACCTTCACGGCATTATTTATGAGCACTTTCCATACATGGGTATTTCTGGACATATTATTTATATTATTCCTCAACGCTATTTGTTTTAATTTAATTAACATACTATTATACACCATTTTCAATATTTATTCCCAGATATCCCTTTCTGACATGCTATGCCCCATCATTATTGTTACATTTATTCCCTCAATTTGATCTCTTTTATCATATGACTTCTAGTGTATTACTTATCAGTAATCTTCATATACAAGTATCTTTGTACACATTACTTATACTATATAATACTCAACATAACCTACTCTGTTTGAATGATTACTGATATACTATATTTCTCAACATTTATCCTCAGGTATTTTTACTATGACAATCCATCTTTATCATTGTTGCCATATGGAGATCATTTCACTACCTATACACTGTCATTTCTTTACCTGATGTCATCCAGACATTACATGCCGCCTCAGCTCCCGCTACGGGGTTTGTTGTCCCCGGCCCACTCCATGCCATCTGCCACGTGCCATGCTCAGTGTCAGGGTTGGTAAGTGCTTGTCTGGCCAAAACCTTTCCAGCATTTTTTGTTTTATTCCTCTCTATACGGATTGAGGTTGACTTTTTGTATATATCCTACAGGATTACTATGCATCAGCTCCGGATGAGTGGACTAATACCATCCACGAAACGCGTCGAGCTATGATTGATGCCAGAACTCTATCCATTGTTACCTTGATGTTACCTATTCATTAATATCATGATTACATCATCTTGCTATGCAATTTTATTATCAGTTCACTGGATATGCCATCCCGGGCACCTATAGGCTATATGCTATTTTATATCAACATTACTTTGACTTTGACTTATCCAATATAATTATGTATTCTACTGTTTATACTTTTCCATCTAATTATGCCTATAATTTTGTGCCAATTATATATGTATGTCTGTATATACACATGAAATTCCTTTACTATATATTTATTTATATTAATAAAATTACAATGATAATCCTCCGCATTCCAAACTGCTTCATTTAAAGTCCCAAACTCCCTGTTATATATATATGAGAAATAGAAATGTATGAATTGTGATTATTACCTTTTGTATGGGACCAAGCCAGTTGTGTATATTGTTTCAAGACACATGTACCCATGAATGTAATAATATTTTTCACCTACAAATGGTTTAGTGAACTTTGATGGCTGTTTAGATCATTTAAAGTTGCTTTTGAAAATGGCTGCCACATATTCAAGTGGCCATGTGGCTGAGAGGGGGAAGCATTGCTGGAAGCACTTACAATAGTTTCTTGAAAGGGTTATGCCCTGTGGATGGTCTCAGGTTTTCTAGGCAATAGCATGGGGGAACTCTATTGTTTTGAGATGAAAAGATCATGCATGCAACTATCGCTGTTTGTATTACTCAATGTCTTGTTCCTGTGGAAGCTGATATGATCTTTCTTTGGGAACTAGAGTATATGCTTGAGCTGTGTTATTTTATGTTTTATGTAACTTTGGTGGTTAGGGATGTGTTGTTTAACCACTTAACAACCGTCCCATAGCCAAATGAAGGCTACAGGGCGGTTGCTTAACTCTGGGAGGGTGTCCAGGGACGTCCTCCCAGAATTCCACTCTCGCACGCCCCCTGGGGCGCGCACCCGAGAGCATCCGTGACCGCATCACGGATCTCGGTAAATGGCCACTAATCACGGCCGTTTACCATGTGATCGCTCCGTCAAATGACGGAGCGATCACATATAAACAAACCGGCGTCATGTCATCGGTACAGTATGAGAGGGGGAGGGATCGGATGGCAGCAGTGCTGTGGGCTACATATGTAGTGCCCACAGCGCTGCACAGTGACATCTAGCCATCCATCCATGCTCAGCCATCCCTCAATGCTCTGCAATACCCCGCACTACTCTGAAATATCCTGCAATACTCTGCAATACCCCGCCATACTCTGCCATACCCCGCAAAACTCTGCAATACTCTGCCATAACCCACAATACCCAGCCATACTCTGCGATATTCAGCCATGCTCTGCCATGCTCTGCCATGATCAGCCATACTCGGCTGTACTCGGCCTCTGTATGTGGCCAGACTGTGGAAGTCTCACACATGTGGTATCGCTGTACTCAGGAGGAGTAGGAGAATCTATTTTGGGGTGTCATTTTTGTTGTGTACATGCTATCTGTTAGAAATATTGTATAAATAGACAACTTTGTGTTAAAAAAAAAAAATGCGTTTTAACCACTTCCTGCCCGCCATCATACGACGTCCTTGACTTTGTGCAGGGATATCTGAATGATGCCTGCAGCTACAAGCATCATTCAGATATCAGCTTTTTCATTCGGCGATTTCCTACACCATAAGATGATCATAGCAGCTGTTACACTGCTTAATCGTTCTTACGGGAGGCGAGAGGGGACTCCCCCCCCTCCAGCCGCCTTCCGATGCTTCTACCGACTCACCGCTAAGAAGCCAGGATCCTTTTTTTTTTTTTTTTTCAGGCTTCCCAGCCTAGAGGACCCCATATCTCACTGTAAAGAGGACCTGTCATGCCATATTGCTATTACAAGGGATGTTTACAACAAAAATACAAAAATGCAGGGCGCGCGCGGCGCGCTCGGTGATCAGCGAGTCTATGAGACTCTCCTGATCACAGATCAGAGTAAGGGGTCGGTCCCGACCCCTTACCACATGATCAGCTGTCAGCCAATGACAGCTGATCATGTGACATCAACAGAGCTGGTAATTGGCTATTTTTCCTCCTCGCGCTGACAGCGTGAGGAGGAAAAAAAAATCCTGATCACGGCAATCATCTGCCCCTGCCAGTGACACAGCAATAGGCAGCAGTGCTGCCTATCAGTGCCCACCAGCGTCACCCATCAGTGCCCACAGTGCCATCAATCAGTGCCACCCATCAGTGCCCACAGTGCCACCCATCAGGGCCCACATCAGTGCAACAACAGTGCTGCACATCAGTGCCACCTATCAGTGCCCATCAGTGCCCCCCATCAGTGCCGCCCATCAGTGGTACCTATCCGTGCCACCCATCAGTGCCACCCATCAGTGCCCATCAGTGCCGCCTTATCTGTCCCCATCAGCCATAGACCTCCTCTGTAACTCAAAACATGTAACCAGTAAAAAATTTTAAAGCTTCGCCTATGGGGATTTTTAAGTAGCGATGTTTGGCGCCATTCCACAAGCGTGAGCAATTTTGAAAGGTGACATGTTAGGTATCTATTTACTCAGCGTAACTTCATCTTTCACGTTATGCAAAGACATTGGGCTAACCTTACTGTTTTGGTTTTTTTTTCAAAGCACAAAACTGTTTTCTTTTTTAAAAAACGCGTTAGAAAAATTGCTGCGCAAATATCGTGCAAGATAAAGTTTCAATGACCGCTATTGTATTCTCTGGGGTCTTTGCTAAAAAAAATATATGATGTTTTGGGGTTCTATGTAATTTTCTAGCAAATAAATGATGATTTTTACATGTAGGAGAGAAATGTCAGAATTGGCCTGGGTGCTCCAAAAAGCTTGAAGGTGCTCCCTGCATGTTGGGTCTCTGTATGTGGCCACGCTGTGTAAAAGTCTCACACATGTGGTATTGCCATACTCGGGAGTAATAGCAGAATGTGTTTTGGGGTGTAATTTGTGGTATGCATATGCTGTGTGTGAGAAATAACCTGCTAATATGACAATTTTGTGAAAAAAAAAAAAAACTTGATTTTGCAAAGAATTGTGGGGAAAAAATGACAACTTCAAAAAACTCACTATGCATCTTTCTAAATACCCTGGAATGTCTTCTTTCTAAAAAGGGGTCATTTGGGGGGTATTTGTACTTTTCTGGCATGTTAGGGTCTCAAGAAATGAGATAGGCCGTCAGTAATTCAGGTTTGATCAATTTTCAGATATTGGCACCATAGCTTGTGGACTCTATAACTTTCACAAAGACCAAATAATATCCACCGATTTGGGTTATTTTTACCAAAGATATGAAGCGGTATAAATTTTGGCCAAAATATATGAAGAAAAATTACTAATTTGCAAAATTTTATAACAGAAACTAAGAAAAATGCACAGATTTTTCGGTCTTTTTTCTTTTATAGCGCAAAAAATAAAGAACCCAGCGGGGATTAAATACTACCAAAATAAAGCTCTATTTGTGTGAAAAAAAGGACAAAAATTTCATATAGATACAGTGTTGCATGACTGAGTAATTGTCATTCAAAATGTGAGAGCACCAAAAGCTGAAAATTGGTCTGGTTATTAAGGGGGTTTAAGTGCCCAGTGGTCAAGTGGTTAATTGGATAGCCTGTGTTCCTATGGGCCCTAGTTGATGTGGACTAAAGAGTTTGTCTACAGGTAAGTGTTCATTTGGTGCCTCAATTGTTTTAGTCAGTTTTTGTGTGGAAAAATTTTGGTTTCCTAGTGAAGAAATCTCGGTTTGTGCTGGTTTTGGCGGGATCAGCAACTACATTTCATGTGTTGTCTCCGTGTCACCGTGTGGTCCGATTGTCATCGGCCATTTTGCTATCTACCATGTGGTCATGGCCCAGCTTTCGTCGGCCATTTTGCTGTGGTCCAAATTTTATCACCATGTGGTCTGATTATCGTCGGCCATTTTGTTGTAGTCACCATGGCCTGGTTTTCATTTGTTGCCACTGCCATTTCCTGTCTGCTGTGTTTTGGTTCTGATGGAATTGCTCTGCTTATGGGCAAGATTTCAGCGTTTAGGGAGATTGAATCATCTTTTTGCAGTAGTTTCAGTGGTCGGACTGCCCAGGGGATATGGGAGTCGAGGGGAATTCCCTCCCAATTGCAATATGGGGGTTTATTCCACCCTTTCCTGGACAAAAGGTTTTTAAAATTGTTAAAATCTCCTATATGATGTTAGCCATAGATTTTTTTTTTTTTTTTTTTTTTTTTATGTCTTGACAGCCATAATATGAAGTTCAGGGAAGATGAAGCTAGGCTTTCCCTCCCCCTCCCCCTTCCTGTCCATTGATATGTAAATAAACAAGTTAGATGGGTTTTTAGAGCTGAGCAGACAACTGGAAGTTCTTTGCAGGTATGCAACAGGAAGTTCTTTGCAAGATGTGATGTGTCAACAGGAATTTGGTGGGAGGAGCTTGGGGTCTTTTGAAACAAGTATGTGGACAAAGGGACTTGTGTTTGAAAGGACGAAATCACTTTTGTTTTAAAATTTAATTCCAGTTTTTTTGTGAAGTTTTATACTGTAATACAGTTTTGGGTAGAGAGCAAACAGGAGGCATCCAAGTTGTTGTTGTAATATCTAGGTACAGAGAGAAGCTACATTGTTCTGTAGAGAAAGCGGGCATAAGTGTGCTGTGCAGTTTGCGGTCATACAGCGCAATGCGCTTGTGTATGCATACACTGTGAGGGGTAGAGACATAATTCGGGGGTTGATCTGTGGTTGTTGACTAATCATTTGCCATAGTTAATAGTTGGTTGTTATTATGGGTATTGCAGTGTAAAAGATTGGTACTCTGTAGTTCTGTGCCAAAAGTGTTGGGACACCAAGCCATAGAGTTAAATAACGCCTCGGTTAGGGTTTCTAGTTGGGGGACTGGACCAGATAGTGGTTGTAGTCCGTCAATCCACCGTAAAAGAAGGCACCGGGCGGTGCTCTCCTAAAATGGGTGCAAGGGTTTCCCTGGACGCAGGGGTAAGAAGATAAGCCGATTCGAATCGCCATGGGCAATAAGCAGTCCATGCAAGGGAAGGAATGCAAGGCTTCCCACAGTCAGACGGCTACACAGTACATTAAGTCTAGTTTTAGGGCAAAGGCCATTAAACCCCTTAAAGATTGGTGTATATATATATGGTCAGAGGGTACAGTAAGGCAGTGTTGTAGGCATTTGCGGCAGGTAGTGCGCAGGCGCACGGGCTGTCTTCTGTCAGCTCCTGATTGGCTGAACAATTTGCTCTATGATTAATTACAACAACTTTAAATGCAGTGATAACACATCACAGCATTTACTTTGCCACTCTGTTTAACTTAGGAACATCGCCTACATCCATCAGGCTCATATACCACACTTGATGTGGCAAATTGTATACATTTATTGCAGCAATTGTTCATCTGAAAGTATTAGACTGCTCCCTGTTTGCAGCTTAACCTGCTCAGCTGATTTAACAGGTATGATTTGTTAGCTAATCCAAGCATTTGTGCTATAGATGACAAAAAGAAGTCCTTTGTTTTTTCATTTTTCGCTATTCTTATATATACACCCTCTCTTTCCATTCTATTTAGTCTGGTCAATCTACACGGTTCATTAGTAGCACTGATCGATCAACCACCATCGATCTTTTCAGCTTTTCAGCGTCCCGGTTCCTTTATCTATGTAATTTTATTTTTTGGTGAGTATTAAGGACTTTTTTGTCCCTTCTCTCCTTTTTGAAGTAACGGAGCTAGATAGCCTCATATATGTATATATGTGTAATTTCTACAGCTATTTTAAAGGACTTTTCATCAAGCCCCCTGCAGTCACACTAAGGCAGTGAGGAGTTGGCCCTCACTTTGGAGGTTTCCTGTGTGGCCCTCCGGGTCTTTTTGGGTATGTATGTGCGATCCTTAATGGATGATATTTCCATCTTTGCTGGGACCTATTGATTGGGTGCTATTGTCTAGTTTCCATGCACTGTTGTTGGGGATCTGCATGACGCTGCTCTTTGTGTATTTAGTTCATTTCATCATATTAAATTAATTTTCTTTTTGTAGAATTACAACCTAATACATCCCCTGAAGAAGCCAATGTATTGGCAAAACTAGTAGGGATTTGTTTGATTCCTTCATCCTTTGGTTGTAATATATGTGTATATGCTCCTGTATGTATCTGTACTGTAAATGAAATGCATTTATTTTTAAGCGATTTTCTGTAATAAAATTTATTTTAATTTGTTTTGTTGTATCTCTGGCACCGTAATAATCCCATTTTTCCATCCATTGTTTCAGGGTACAGTAAGGTGTATTCCTTTTGGAAGGTACTTTTGATGTCTGGAGGTATGAGACCCCAGCATAAAAATACCTTGGAAATAGATCGGCTGTGGCTTTAGAAATTTGTAATGATGAGTGCGTTGATGGATGTGTAATACATGCTTGCGTGATTAAAATTCTCATGCCTGTTTTTGAACTTTGTGTGGCTGGTCCATGCAAAGTTTGGAGCTGCTCTCGTGTTTTTCCCATTGTATTTTTTTTTTTATTGCTAAAAGAGTGAAGGCAGCATTCTGCCTGTGTTTTTTTTTTTGTTTTTTTTTTGTTTTTTTTTTTTGTTTTTTCATTCTTGTTTTGGGAACTATGAAATATCTCCTCCACATTTGTATCTGTATCTGTATGTCTCATATTTTAGTCTTCTTATTGTTTGTATGTGGTAACAAGAATATAAAAAAAAACTAGAGAGAACCCCCTATCGGGGCTTTAAAGCAGCCAATAGAATACAATGGATGGTTACAAAATTTGAATTTTATTGGTACAAAAAAATATATAAATAGCGATAAAAGGGAAAAATTCATAAAGATAAATACTGACTGTTAGAGTCAGGACACGAACTGAGTGTGGCATACATATACAGCAAACAGCAACTTGCAATGAAAACCAATGTATGACACAATGTATACGAGGGCAGCCTATATTTCCCCAATTAAGCGTTTTGAATAACAATAAATGCCTCTAATAAAGACAGTAGGCCATACAATATGTGTGGGACAATAATAATTATATAAAATCCTGACGCGTTTCGACCCTTCCCGGGTCTTCTTCAGAGGATGGCTGTCCGCACTAAAAGAAAGGGGGTAACATATATCACATATCAAACATAACATCCAATTTCCGTAGTGCCAAAAACCATGCAGGCATGCCCATATAATGCGACTGAATAAATTGTATAGTTACCTATCACAGAAATTGTGACACTACAGTGTCATTCTTGGCATTACCAAAATGTTTAAGATGAATACACTTGTTTCTTCACTCCTCCGTCTCCCCCGTATCGGACCAGTTCCCACCGGGGACGAGTGACGGACCAGATGAGCCTTACGAGGGGTCACGCTTACCAGCCCCCCATGTATGGAAGAGGGAGGGAAGGGAGGGGGCAGGACGGGCAGTCCAGGACCGCACCCAGATAGGGTTCACGTTAATACTACAAATCAAAAATGGAAAATGTTGGATGGTCAGTTGATTCATACCATATAGTTGGAAAGTTTCCCAACCATGGAATTCAATATGCTTATTGTATTATGAGTCCATGGATCTGCAGGAGGGCATTGCTAGAAAGTGAAAGAGATGGAGGAAAAAGGAGAGGGGAAGAAGGGAAGGAGGGGGAGGGAAAAGGGGAGAGGGGAGAGGGGGGGGAAAAGGAAGGGGGGGGAAGAAAGGGGAGGGGGGGGGAAGGGAAAAAGGGGAAGGAAAGAGGGGGCATGGGGAAAAAAGAGGAACGGGAAGAAGGGAAAGGAAAAGGCGTGTGAGGAAAAGGGTGAGAAGAATAAAGAAAAGAGTGAATAAGAGAAGTGTGGTGAAGTTCAATAAGACTGGAAAATAGCCAATGCCCTGCTGACAATAATTCACCATGCAACCTCAAAATGTACCAAAAAGTTGATAGGGTAAAAGCACCAACAAACCATAGGGATGGGACAAGTGAGCGAGAAGACAAAACGGGACTACAGTGTAGGGTCGGGGGAGGGGGGGGGGAAGGTGAAAAAACAACAAACAGAAAAGAGGGGGGGGGGGGGAAGGGGGGGGGAGGGGATGTTAGACCATATGGAGGGGCACGACAAGGAAGTGACAGGTGATTGGAAAATTGTGAAGGATGATAAGGGAAAAAGTGAAGGTGTGGACAGAAAAGGGAGGGGAGAAAGACACAGCGTGGAAGTGAGGGTGGGTTACTAGGTGAAAGTGTATGGGATGGATAGGGGAGTGCAGCGGTAAATGGAATGGAATAACAGATAATAAAACACACACACAAGTGAACGTGGCTAAACACTGAAAATCAGGGAGATGATGTTAATCTTGTCCAGGGAGTACGACAAACAAATTGCCCTCTTAGACTGCGTTATTGGTAAATTGGAACAAACATTGAGTCAATATGCCCAGCACCCCCTATTCGCTGAATCCCAAATTTGCTTGGAAGAAAATCTCTCAACTTTTAATAAAAATATTTTGCACAATAAGGAAACGCAATTTTGGAGGGACAAGCATGCCTTTTTAGAGGGGTATGCCTATAGATGGAAAAATCAAGGGGGCGCATCTAACAACCAATCACGTCGTGAATTTAAATATAAAACGAATACTCAAACTCCCAAAGCTCGGAAATCCTTGGATTCCGAACCCGAACGTAAGAATTTCTCCCAACGTAACCAAACGCGCAATAGAGCCCAGCAGAAAAGAGACTGGAGTTCTAGGAATTCCCCTGAACATGACCCAAAAAAACGGGCGATGGATACTGCTCCTGTACAAATTGATTCTCAAGGTGCCCAGCCCGATCAGACTGCAGATTGTGCTGCAGAAGCGGACAGGTCAACCTCTTTAGAATCAAACAGTAATATTCCACCCACACAGGAACCCTCAAGACTTTCCACCCCTACCACTGGTCCAAATAAAGTAGCTTCACAAAAAACTTTAAACCCGTCTCGGGGACCTATGTCCCCACAAACCAACAAAATAGGCAAAGGTCTAGACCCCTTTGTGGTGCGAATACAACAAGCCACCTAAGTGTGGTTAATTTATCTTCCACCAACCTGTCACCCAGCGAAGTGCAACTCCTATCCCGTGGACTAACTTTTTGCCCTGAACAACAGTTTGACGTATTCGAAACAGTTACTGATTTACAACTCTTTGCACGCAGGTTATTACTTAAATACCTGCATGCAAAAAATTACTCTGAAGGTGACGCTGTGGATGGGTCCCCCCTCAGTATGAGGGAATGTAGGGCCTTACGTGATCTAACTCTCCTTTATCAGGAAAACAACACAGTGGATCTCATAGATCAAATCGATCTGGACGCCTTACTGCAGGAGGCTGACAAGTCGACCCAAAATCCCCTAACTATGTTCAAAAAGGCCTCTACTACCTTTCCCTCATCTAGCATTAATTCCAATGTAGCAATATTTTTAAGGCAAACAATTCGCGACATATGTAAAGTATCGCGAACCCAGTCCAAACCGGCCAATCTGTCCAATGAAGAAAATTTGGCCCTGCAACGCCTCACAAAAAACCCTGACATTGTGATAAAACCCTCTGATAAAGGGGGCAACGTAGTCGTCATGAATAATGACGACTACGTTTCAATGTGTCTTGACATACTAAGGAACAAAGAATGGTATAAAGTCGTCTCAATTCTTAACATCGATCAATATAATACCATCTTTTACAATATGATTGACCGTGCATTCTATAGAGGAGAAATCACCAAAGACATCTATGAATATGTTAGAACGGTACATCCCAGGGTAGCTACCTTTTACAGTCTACCCAAGATACATAAAAATCCGACAAAACCCACAGGTCGCCCCATTGTCTCCGGCAATGGAGCTATTTCCGAAAATTTAAGCCGGGTCATAGATGCACACTTGCAACCTCTTGTTCTGTCCCTGCCCTCGTTCGTTAAAGACACTATACAATTTTTACAACTCATTCATGATCTTAGGATACCTAAAAACGCAATTCTGGTAACTATTGATGTTGAGGCGCTGTATAGCAGCATTCCTCACTCTAAGGGTCTGGATGCTGTACAAAGGGCCCTGCAACAGCATTCCCATTATGATCCAGCTGTGGTCAGATTTATCTTGACAGGATTACACTATATATTGCACTACAATTATTTCTGCTTTGACAACTCCCACTACCTCCAGGTGCAGGGTGTGGCTATGGGGACCTGTTGTGCCCCCTCCTACGCCAACCTGTACCTGGGGGAGTGGGAGAAGTCCCTCCTGGACGACGAGGGCCTTGTCGAGTACACCAGCCATATAATCAAATGGCTGAGGTATATCGATGATGTCTTCGTCGTCTGGGAGGGACCTGAGACCAAACTACTTGAGTTTTTTCGTAAAATTAACGTAAACGACCGCAACCTGAGGTTCACGATGACCCATAATTTCCACAGCGTCACCTTCCTTGACGTCTCCATCTCAGTCACCGGGGATGGACACCTCTCCAGCACTCTGTTTCGAAAAACGACCGCTGGGAATACGGTTCTTCATTTTGAGAGTTTTCATCCGATTCCACTGAAGGACTCGATCCCTTACGGACAGTACTTGCGCCTTCGGCGAAACTGTTCAAACGACACTTTGTTTAAAAAAGAAGCAGAGGATCTACAAAATCGACTCCTAGCAAGGGGCTATAGTAGATCTTGCCTCAAAAAAGCTTATAACCAAGTCTCAGAACATCCCAGATCTCAGCTACTTTTTAAATCCAAACCCCCCCAAGGCTCTGAATGTAACCCTACCCGAATCATTATGCGGTATTCTCGACAACACCAGGTCATTAAAAAGATTATAGAGCGCCATTGGAACATCCTCACGGATGATCCCAAACTACGTGGATTCGTTCATGAAAAACCATCTATAACGTACAAAAGAGCGATATCACTACGTGACAAGCTCGTTCGGAGTGAATATACTAATGCCAATATGAGATCGAAGCAATGTCCTGCAGTGGGTTCTTTCCCCTGCGGGCTTTGCTCATATTGTTCACTCATCAAACAGGACAAAATCTTTATGTTACCTAATGGTGACATTTTCACACCCACACAATTTGTGAATTGCCGCACCCGCGGAATTGTTTATCTGATGGAGTGTGAATGTGGTGCGTTCTACGTGGGGAAGACCAGGCAGGAATTCGGTAAGCGCATTTCCCAACATGTTTACAGTATGGAGGTGGGGAACCCATACCTCCCAATTGGAAGGCATATAATCAGCATACACAACTATAGTGTCCCCAGAGTCACTTTTGTGGCCCTTTACAAAATACAGATTCCCAAACGAGGTGGCGACTGGAACAAGTCTCTGCTGCAGAGAGAGCAGAGATGGATATTCCAGTTGCAGGCCACCTCCCCACCAGGCCTAAACGAGTCAATCTCATATGCCCCTTTTCTGCAGGGGTTCTCATCTGGGAAGACACAATAATGTTTGGAGGACAAAATTCTTATCTCCTATTTCTATTCTACATTACCGCTTGGATCTATACATTCTATTCCCCTTTTCCCCCTCCCCCTCCTTTCCCCCCTCCCCCTCCCTTCCTTTTTTTTTTTTTTTGCTCTTTCCTATGTTGACCCAAGTGGAAGTCCCCACCACTATTTCACTCATTCAATGCTCCCAATCTTGCATATACTGCCTGGTTTTCCCCATGTGTAGTCACCCACGTCACCACTCTTTTCCCCATCATAAATAGATGTATGATGTGTATATGGTTGTTATAGGTCATAGCATCAAAGTCAATGGACCACACATGTTTAAACGCTCTTTCTTTTTGAGAAAAATCCAGTCCCAGAAATACAGTTCTAAGTTCTTTACATAATAACTTACAATGTTATGCAAATTTATTTGTTTATTTTTTCTATATGTGAGGTAAATATGTATTTGCAAGCGGATGATGCCAGTTTAGGTGCTTAATCTTGTGTAAACTAATGTTGATATGTAATGAACAATGTATATGCTATGGGATGGTCAGCATGTAGTTAATCCGCTCTGCATGGATCATGCATGTTGTGCCCGGTGAACAAGTGATGCGGACTGTAAAAATTAATATCAATATTGCTTTTACACCAGAGATCCTTGCAGAAATTGTAGCTATAACTGCATAGCATGACGTTCACCTTCATCTCCCCTTCAGTGTCTGTCCTTCCTTTCTGGGGGCGGTGTGTACCTATGTGCCTTCCTGGCAGGGTAAGAGAGGAGATGCTTGGGCCCGCATCTCCACAATATGCCCACTAGGAGGCAGTACCTTTGGTGGGCATCTCTTGCCCTGCCAGCGGCGTCCCGGATTCCTTCCGGATGCCGTGCTCACGCGCGCGCGCCTCAGTGCGCGTGCGCGTGACGTAGCGGCGCTTGCGCGGTTGCGACGGAAGTTACGGGAATGCCCGGAGGAGCAATCCTCTCCGGAACGCCGGGGGGGTCACGTTGAGCGCACAGCTGTGTTGCTCACCCCCCCCCCATTGTTTGATGAGGGGCAGGGGGCGGGTTGGGGGGTGGGCGGACACACACCAGCACCTGACGGGAGTCAGTCATTTAACACTCCTCATAAATGGAGGAAACCTTAGAGGCACTATATTGGACTCTCTTCAATGCAGAGACGCCAGGCACGGTGATAATCTAGTCATCTAAGTGGTAAGTGTACTTGGAATGACGGTTATGTGTTCATACAAGCTGCTCAGCAATTCGTTTTTTGCTTTTTCTTTTCTTTTTTGAAATCATTTATGATTTTGTCATGATCTCTTATCCTTAATCTAATTTTTGCAGAATAATGAAGGCATCCACTTTGTTATTCAGTTCAGCTTGACCGGGTAAATAGCCCCACCACCACCCCCGCACTTGTCACTGGGTTGTTGATTTTCAGTGTTTAGCCACGTTCACTTGTGTGTGTGTGTTTTATTATCTGTTATTCCATTCCATTTACCGCTGCACTCCCCTATCCATCCCATACACTTTCACCTAGTATCCCACCCTCACTTCCACGCTGTGTCTTTCTCCCCTCCCTTTTCTGTCCACACCTTCACTTTTTCCCTTATCATCCTTCACAATTTTCCAATCACCTGTCACTTCCTTGTCGTGCCCCTCCATATGGTCTAACATCCCCTCCCCCCCCCCCCTTCCCCCCCCCCCCTCTTTTCTGTTTGTTGTTTTTTCACCTTCCCCCCCCCCCCTCCCCCGACCCTACACTGTAGTCCCGTTTTGTCTTCTCGCTCACTTGTCCCATCCCTATGGTTTGTTGGTGCTTTTACCCTATCAACTTTTTGGTACATTTTGAGGTTGCATGGTGAATTATTGTCAGCAGGGCATTGGCTATTTTCCAGTCTTATTGCACTTCACCACACTTCTCTTATTCACTCTTTTCTTTATTCTTCTCACCCTTTTCCTCACACGCCTTTTCCTTTCCCTTCTTCCCGTTCCTCTTTTTTCCCCATGCCCCCTCTTTCCTTCCCCTTTTTCCCTTCCCCCCCCCCTCCCCTTTCTTCCCCCCCCTTCCTTTTCCCCCCCTCTCCCCTCTCCCCTTTTCCCTCCCCCTCCTTCCCTTCTTCCCCTCTCCTTTTTCCTCCATCTCTTTCACTTTCTAGCAATGCCCTCCTGCAGATCCATGGACTCATAATACAATAAGCATATTGAATTCCATGGTTGGGAAACTTTCCAACTATATGGTATGAATCAACTGACCATCCAACATTTTCCATTTTTGATTTGTAGTATTAACGTGAACCCTATCTGGGTGCGGTCCTGGACTGCCCGTCCTGCCCCCTCCCTTCCCTCCCTCTTCCATACATGGGGGGCTGGTAAGCGTGACCCCTCGTAAGGCTCATCTGGTCCGTCACTCGTCCCCGGTGGGAACTGGTCCGATACGGGGGAGACGGAGGAGTGAAGAAACAAGTGTATTCATCTTAAACATTTTGGTAATGCCAAGAATGACACTGTAGTGTCACAATTTCTGTGATAGGTAACTATACAATTTATTCAGTCGCATTATATGGGCATGCCTGCATGGTTTTTGGCACTACGGAAATTGGATGTTATGTTTGATATGTGATATATGTTACCCCCTTTCTTTTAGTGCGGACAGCCATCCTCTGAAGAAGACCCGGGAAGGGTCGAAACGCGTCAGGATTTTATATAATTATTATTGTCCCACACATATTGTATGGCCTACTGTCTTTATTAGAGGCATTTATTGTTATTCAAAACGCTTAATTGGGGAAATATAGGCTGCCCTCGTATACATTGTGTCATACATTGGTTTTCATTGCAAGTTGCTGTTTGCTGTATATGTATGCCACACTCAGTTCGTGTCCTGACTCTAACAGTCAGTATTTATCTTTATGAATTTTTCCCTTTTATCGCTATTTATATATTTTTTTGTACCAATAAAATTCAAATTTTGTAACCATCCATTGTATTCTATTGGCTGCTTTAAAGCCCCGATAGGGGGTTCTCTCTAGTTTTTTTTCATGCACTGTATGGGGTGTGCAGCCTACCTGTCTACACTCATGGGAGTGCTTTTTATTGTTGCTTGGTAACAAGAATATATTAGAACCTACCGCGACAGCCCACCTACGTGTCGCGGCTGTTGTATTTTAGTAGGAACGTGAAAGTAAGGTTACAGATGATTTCGTTGTCGGTTTTGAGGAATGTTAGTGAAAATTTACCAATGTACAGGAATGTTGTATTGCTTACCGTTCTTTGCACGTTAAAGATGAAGGATAAAGTAATAACTTTTGTTTATAAGTATCTTTTCAGATCCAAGGAGTTTCTGAAAGTGACTGGGTCGTTGTAAAGAAGCTTGATGGACGAGACCGCTGGATCCACGCCAGCCACTGCAAGAAGCTGCTCAACTACACCAAAGGATGATGAGCATCTTTGTTTATTTATATGTTTTAGTTTAGTATATTTTGGCAAGGGTAACAATGAAAAGCATCCCAACTTATTGTTTAAAGTGTATTCTCCAACTAACTAAGAAAGCGAACAGGACCAATTGTTGGGTCTACTCCGAATCTCCACCAAGCTTTAGTACCCCAGCGGTACATGCTCTATATGATGTTCATATTGGTATGAGGCGTTTTGACAAACTAGTAAGAAAAACTCCAAACAGACACTTGTCAATAGAATTTAACGATACATTTCTAGAGGGTAAAATTAGTTATAGTTTTAACAATAGCTCTGGTTCTTGACAGTTTTGGTATCAGGACAACTAGGTAGCCCACAAGTGTGCTTCAACTTTAGTTTGGTATTTATGCAGGTCTACAGCTTATAAGGTAATTCCCCCTAATGCAAGAGGTTCATGTGTCCTGGTGAAACTCGTCCCAGCATCTTATGTCGCGGCCGATCGCAAGGATCTGATAACGCAAGAGAAGGTAAGAATGGCATGGACAGCTAGAAGGGAATTGTTCACCAACCCTGACCAGGTCTGGGCATGCTTTCCTGCTTGTACAGGGTGGGGGTTTGAGCTTATGAAATGATTGAACAATTTCTCATCCAGTGTGGATAGGATGTTTAATGTAACTGTTGAAGCTACAATGAAGTTCCCACAGGAATAACAGCAGATCAAGACCCTTCTATTAAAAGATGGCCCATGATTATCTGTTGGCATCCAAGGGGGGTTTCTGTGAATTCATAGGTAAAGATTGTTGTACCTGGATCAGGGATACTAGTGACAAAGTTCAGGCCCATATCGGTTCGCGGCAGAACATGCAAACAGGCAAAAAATTTGTGCGAACACCGTTAAAGTCTATGGGACTCGAACTTGAAAAACCTAAAGTGCTCATTTTAAAGGCTAATATGCAAGTTATTGTCAAAAAAATGCTTGGGGACCTGGGTCCTGCCCCAGGGGACATGTATCAATGCAAAAAAAAGTTTTAAAAATGTTTTTTTCGGGAGCAGTGATTTTAATAATGCTTAAAGTGAAACAATAAAAGTGAAATATTCCTTTAAATATCGTGCCTGGGGGGGTGACTATAGTATACCTGTAAAGTGGCGCAATTTTCCCATGTTTAGAACAGTCCCTGCACAAAATGACATTTCTAAAGGAATAAAAGTCATTTAAAACTGCTTGCGGCTGTAATGTAATGTTGCTCCCCAGCCCATTACTAGGCCCTTTGGGTCTTGTATGGATATTAAGGGGAACCCCGCAACCAAATGTAAAAAAAAAGGCGTGGGGCCCCCAGGCCCTATATATTCTGAACAGCAGCAGTATACAGGCGGTCCCTGGGTTACAAATAAGATAGAGACTGTAGGTTTGTTCTTAAGTTGAATCTGTTTGTAATTTGGAACAGGTACATTTTGTAAGTGTAGCTCCAGCCAAAAAATCTATTTTTAAGCTTTTTGGATAACATAGGGAAGGGTTATCATCACACCTGTAACATTTGTTTTGCTGTCTGTGCCCCTGTTCAGAAGATTTCACCTCACTTTCTGTCCCAATGACAATTGGATTTAGAAAATGTTGGGTTATTAGGGAAACAAGGATTGGTGATAAAGCATCAGTGGAGACACAATTTTCCCATATTAACTCTTACAGGAGAGAATTTCCCTTCCTAGGGGTAGATTTCCTCTCACTTCCTGTTGTCTCCCTCCATTTCTAAGTAGGAGTTGTTTGTAAGTCGGACGTTCGAAAATAGGAGACCGCCTGTATATACTATACGGCCTGCCCTATACACCCTGTGGAAAATCGGGCCTTAGGTGTTGGTGGTACCAGAACACTGTAAGCCCTCACAGTTACTCTTGGTGGGAGCTGGAACAGTCCCTGCTGTGAAATATTATATCAAGAATTGTAATTATGCGCCCCTGTTAAACAGGAGCATAAAAATTGGGCCTTAGGCGGTGGTGGTGGCACAATACTGTAAAGCCTCACAGATACTTTTGTTGAGCACAGGAACAGGCCCTGCTGTGAAATATTAGATCAAAAATTGTAAATACGTGCCCTGTAATAAATAAGCTTAATATTGTAGAAAAATCTTTCAATAATGACTGATTTTGAGATGAATTTCCTTAATTATGTCTGAGTCAGCTTAAATCAAACTGTGTGTTTTATTGTACACACAAAAACTTGGAAAATACTTACAAAAATAGTACATTCATATTCATAATTAGTGTTGCTTCATATATGATCAAAAAGATTCAAGTATAGGTAATTTGTTTCAAAGATCTGAAAAGAGTTCTTAAAGTCATGTGCCTTTAAAGATGGCTGATTAACTCTATGTGTAATGAAGAATAGCTGAAGAAAGTCTGTGTACTTCTGAAGATGGATATATGTGGGAAGCAAGCGTCTTCAAGGAGCTTTATCCTTTTATAAACTCACATTCTAATTTTCGCGCCGAAAGATATACACTCCCTTTTCCTCTTCCCTCTCCTCCCTCCTTAGAGTGGGGGCCGAGAGAGTAAGTAATATGAACAGCATAAAGAAGGGGTTGTGACCTGTCCGTACCATTGTTTTTAGAGTGCTGACATGTCTCCATCCCAATTGGTATGAAAAGCGGAAAGAGAACAAAAAGCGGGACTTTGCATGAGACATGTCAGCACGTAAATAACAATTAATTGGTCAGGCTCAAATAGGGTTGGCCTGTATCCAATGCAAATCTATAATTCAGAAGTCAATGATAATAGGAAACAATGGGCGTAATCACAAAGGATTTACATCTGGTATTCATGAAAAATATCATTTTAATTCATCATTAGACATAAAAATCAATATAAAATCAAGCAATAGACATAATAAATACAAAAAATACAGTTACTGTACAGATGGTTGTTAAGATATGGGCATCCACAAGTTGTTAACTCAACGCTTTTCTTGGCTTATAACCAATCATCAGGAGTTCAGATGCGTAATAACTAAAAATAAATAAAGTAATGGGGCAGTCATTAGTCTAATGATTGATACATAGGTACTGAAAGAAACATAAACTAAGATAGTACTCACAGATTGAAAAATAACCACTACAATGGGACTGTCTGGTGGTCTGGGTCAGCAAAGTCTCCCCCAGGGTTGAGGCCAGGACCAGCCCCCAAGAAAACCAAGGGACAGAGGCAGCCGGGACACCCTACATGGCCGCCATCAAGCAAGAGAGGGAGAACCGGGCTGTGACACATGTGGAATGCTGTGAAGGGAAAGGAGAATTATGAGTGAAAGTGAAGGTATGTGAGGAAAAGCCATCCATGGCTGAGCAAACAATGGTGATTGAGCAGGGAAAGAGTGGAAAATGGAAGGAGGTACAAACTTATCAGTGAAGAGAATGTGTGCGTGTCAAATGGGTGATAATGGGATGATGAAAGCATAGATGGCAATGGACAAATAGAGGGGATTTACCTGTGAGGTGCAAGTGGTGCACAAGCCGATCATCCCAACACAGGCCAAGGCGGCATGTGGAGCGAGCCAGCCAGAGGCCGCCGCTATATACCCCGGGCGGGGGGAGTGTCCTCGCCAACGTCATGAATGGGTGTCAGTGAGGCGCGCAGGGGGGAGAGAGGGGATTCCACCCACGATATAGGAAATCGGGGTGGGCTCCTATCTCCCTGCCGCCATGACCCCAGGTGGAAAGAATCACTGAAGCCCGCAATGCAGCGTCATCAGACGCCGCATGCGGGACATGAAATCATGACGCCGATGCGTCAAGGTCACGGCCCGCCCCCACCATGGTGTGGGGTGGGTGAGGGGCCATAAACTTGGCGCATCACAACCCCAGAACTAGGACCCAATGAGACTCCAGTCCCACCTCCCATATCTAGAGTAATCAAGTGAGTAATTGAAAAACGTAAAATCAGGTAGTTAAAGCATAAGAGGTGGAAAAGTAGTATGCACTGAATTAAATCAATATGCATGGGATAATTAGCAAATAGATAGCTGATATAAGAAAACGAGAGAAAAAAGTTGTAAAAAGGGTAATAGAGTTAAAGAATATGTAAAAAAGAGAATACGGTAGATACTGAAATACGGTAGGTCAGGTCACGGTAAACGGGTGTTTTCCACCCAATACTTTGTATATGCAAAAAGAAGGTGTGGTAACCTGTCCGTACCATTGTTTTAGAGTGCTAACATGTCTCCATCCCAGCATTCCACATGTGTCACAGCCCGGTTCTCCCTCTCTTGCTTGATGGCGGCCATGTGGGGTGTCCCGGCATAGATGGCTGCCTCTGTCCCTTGGTTTTCTTGGGGGCTGGTCCTGGCCTCAACCCCGGGGGAGACTTTGCTGACCCAGACCACCAGACAGTCCCATTGTAGTGGTTATTTTTCAATCTGTGAGTACTATCTTAGTTTATGTTTCTTTCGGTACCTATGTATCAATCATTAGACTAATGGCTGCCCCATTACTTTATTTATTTTTAGTTATTACGCATCTGAACTCCTGATGATTGGTTATAAGCCAAGAAATGCGTTGAGTTAACAACTTGTGGATGGCCATATCTTAACAACCATTTGTACTGTAACTGTATTTTTTGTATTTATTATGTCTATTGATTGATTTTATATTGATTCATTTATGTCTAATGATGAATTAAAATTATATTTTTCTTGAATACCAGATGTAAATCCTTTGTGATTACGCCCATTGTTTCCTATTATCATTGACTTCTGAATTATAGATTTGCATTGGGTACAGGCCAACCCTATTTGAGCCTGACCAATTAATTGTTATTTACGTGCTGACATGTCTCATGCAAAGTCCCGCTTTTTGTTCTCTTTCCGCTTTTCAATATGAACAGCATCTCTAATTAGATTCAGACACGTGAAGAGTGGAATTCCTTCTACACAGGATGTAGATGAAATTCCATTTACACAGGAAATGGAGGGGCAGCCAGTCTACAGAAAACGCACAATTTCCATGTCAAGATATCAATTACCTTAGAAATAGAAATACCTTAGAAAAACATATATAATATTACAATGTACATCAAATATAATTAGACTACTTCTGGAATTTAAACTTAATTCAAATGTTACTTTGTGGAGATTATTAACTCAAGGTCTGCCATTCATACAATTATACTATAGGGAATTCATATTCTAAATAAAATATAATAAAGCCAATTAAAATGTAGATATTAAGAATATAACATTCCCCTCTGAAATATGAATAATAATCATATTTTCAAATTTTAATTCATCATCATCCATGTCACAAACACTCTGACTTTGATCCAATAACTCCAAATGTATTTTCATTTGTAATTGAGCCTGCAATTCCAAAACCCATTCTTCTTCCTTTAAGCTTATTTTGCAATAAATCATCTCCTTTCCTGATTTCATTTCTAATTCGATAATATAATTTTTCATTCTAAACATTAAACATAACTGGAATATAATGAATAACATAATAATAATAAAAAGAATAACTCTAGGATGTGATCAAATATTTCCTGCTGCTGTAATTATTGAAGTTTTTCCCCAAATTGATACACGATTACTGAATTTTTTCCACCAATTACTTCCTGAAAGTTCTGACCATTGATGTGATATCTCCTGCAAATTACCTTGTTCATGTTTAAACAATATTTCTGCATTCTGAAGTTCCTTAGCCAAAGCTATCAATAAGCCTTTATCCTTCTGAATTACATTTGCCTATTCTTCCCAAGGAAATTCATCTATCTGAGATATATTGTATTGTGTGGGAAGAGCACTTATATTTTTCATAAGCATATTTGTTAAATTTGTTCTAAACCTGTTAATACTTATTGCTACAATGTCTCCTTCTATACAAGACAAGCCTTGATTTAGGTTTTCTGTATTTGTAGAAGAAGAGAAAGTTTTAACCCTTTCTGTATCTGACATGATCTGAAAACAAACCTTCTTTTTATCTACACAAGTAATTAAGAAATTGTTTCAACTTTTTCTATTCTTGCTGAACATAATGTATGATTATGATAACAAGAATGAAAAATATTTTTGTCTTGATTAGGTAAACAGATAACTTTAGACTGAAATTGTAAACATGATGACAGATCTAATTGTTCTAATTCAGAATTTTCATTGTTAAATGCAAAATCTGTATACTGTAATTTATAGTATAATAATTCTGCATTGCTGACAGGTAATCCCAAGTGCAGTGATTGGAACCAAAATTTGTCCTGCTATTGGAATCATAGAAGATGTTTGAAACTGTCAGGTGTGTTTTTGACCCTAATTAGAACCCCTCCCCCACCCCCTCAAATGTTTGAAACTGTCAGGTCTGTTTTTGACCCTAATTAGAACCCCTCCCCCACCCCCTCAAATGTTTGAAACTGTCAGGTCTGTTTTTGACCCTAATTAGAACCCCTCCCCCACCCCCTCAAATGTTTGAAACTGTCAGGTGTGTTTTTGACCCTATTTAGTACCCCTCCCCCACCCCCTCAAATGTTTGAAACTGTCAGGTGTGTTTATTAACCTAATTAGTACCCCTCTCCCACCCCCTCAAATGTTTGAAACTGTCAGGTGTGTTTTTGACCCTAATTAGAACCCCTCCCCCACCCCCTCAAATGTTTGAAACTGTCAGGTGTGTTTTTGACCCTAATTAGAACCCCTCTCCCCACATTCAAATTGATCAATGGGCCATCAGAGGGGGTGAGTAATCTTATAAGTGGGCCTTATGTTTTTTAGAATAAAAATTACAAACACACATATTAATAATATTCGACTGCTGTTGTTCAATAATGTTTTTGTGTAATCTGATATCCAAGTTATGTTTAAAAGTACTTATCTTAATTTTTTTTTTTTTTTTCACTCAACAGTTTCCTTCCAGTACTCAGGAATGGCAGACTGTGTCCTCCCAGTTCGCTGACCGTTGGGACTTTCCCAACTGTGTCGGGGCGATTGATGGGAAGCATATCCGTATTGTGCCACCACCCCATTCGGGGTCTTATTTCTATAACTACAAGGGGTTCCATAGTGTAGTTTTGATGGCGGTGGTCTCGGCACATTTGGACTTTCTGTTTGTAGACGTGGGGAAGAACGGCCGGATGTCTGATGGAGGAGTCTTTGCACAGACCGAGCTGTGCCAGCGTCTCCAGACTGGTGGCCTGGGATTGCCACCTGATGACCAGAATGTGGATGGACTCCCCTCAGTTTTTATCGCTGATGAAGCGTTTGCTCTCGGCGAGCACTTGATGAGGCCGTTCCCCCAAAGGACACTCACCCATGAGAGGAGGGTATTTAATTACCGGCCGGTTCCGTTTGTTCCTCTCAGCCATAAATCTGGCGGACTATAAATTAATCATGTCATACTGGCTTGCTGCATACTCCATAATTTCTTAAGAAGACATTCAGCTACATATATGACCTCTGTTGGGCCGGACTTGTACTTGATCAACCACTGACAGGCCTGGAAATTGGCCGTATTGGCCTGGCCCCCCAAACCGCACGTCAAGTGCGTGACTGATATGTGAGTTATTTTAATGGTCGGGGGGCCATTGCTATTCAACAAGGGCTATAATTTTTCCAAAAAATAAATAAATACATTTTGGCTCAAATATATTGTTTTTCTTCTTGTTTGCATTTAGTTTTGTCTGTCTCCTAGTGCACTTGTAGTAGTGGCAAGTGTATTTACCTTTAGTTAATAAGGCCCTTTGTCACTGTAACCACACCAAAATTAGCAAAACATCTTATTGATAAATAATCAGCCACACACATTTTAGTAGTAAAAACATTTTACTGTGTGCACGTTGAAAGGTGCATTTTTTGGGAACTTTTTTTTTTTTTTTTTTTGAAGGTTTTTAAAGGCATATTTAAACAAAAATAGACCTTGTTTAAAAAATTACAATTCACAACAGTGTTTTGAAAAACATACAAAAAAATAAAAGAACCTACAAAGTTCAACATGTTAATAACGGTGCTGGTGATGTCACCCTTGTAAATCCTAAATTTTTCAGATGCTCAAAATTGTGTATTAAAAAAGGGTCAAGTCAACATGTGCTATCTCCCATCGTGGGGGAGCAATGTACGTGTTTTGTGTGTGCAATCCCTTTGTTCCTCTCACCACAAAAAAATTTTGAAGATGAAGGGGTTGCAAACACAAAACAAGTACATTGATATCCTCTGATGGAAGATAGCACATGATGACACACCGTGTGCATCAGCAAAAATATTTTTGAAGGAAAAAACTACAACAAAATTGGGAGAAGAAACAAACTTGACAAGGAAATGAAGAACACGATTGATGTTTTTAGGCAAAACTTTATTATATTCTGCCCAAAACACCAATCATGTTCTTCATTTCTTGTTGCATGGAGTCCAGGCGAATTTTCATGCTGTGAATTTGGTCACGCATTTGATCAATTTGGCCATTCCACAACATTATCTGGCCAATAAGTCTTTGGGCACTGTCTGTGCTGAATGGCTCTGCCGCTTGGCCTTCCACAACCAGAAGCTCACCTAAAATGTGTGTAACAAAAAAAAAATGGGTTAAAATATGCACGCCTAAATACATTACCTTAAGCTGGGGTGTCAGTCACTCACTTGGTGGGGTTGAAAGCTCGCACACTTCCTCCACCTCTCCTTCCTCCAGCTCGTCGGGTGGGCGTGGTCTTGGGCTGGGGGTATCTTCAGCCTCAGGCTGGTGACTTGGGGGGTCCTGGGATCCTTGGACTGTTGTCTGAGTCTTTTCCCCCTATGATAATTCAACAAAGGGTATAGTTAAAACATAGTGATATTTTAGATTTTTCGAATTAATATGAAACGTTGGTTATGAGTTGTGGACAATTGCCTTTTTTTTGTCCTCAAAAATTTAGAAGACAGGATGAACATTATCTCTGAACAACAATTCTAAACAATACACATTTTCATCCAAGTTTCACAGATGCAGACACCTCAATGATCTCCTATGTGTATTACCCCTCAAAAATTTAGTTATGGTCACAGTACACTAGTGCTCGTGAGTCCAGATGTGGAACCAGCTGCTGTGTCCTGTCCTTACATTACACTGAATCATTTTTGAAGAAGCATTATATTTTCAAACACATCTATACCACATCACCACATTTTGGGAATACGACAAATTATCAAGACCTAAATGTATGTCCAACCCTGTACCATCGTATTTGGCGAAAAAATAACGTCTTTTTCTTTCGTATCATATGTATTTTACAAAGAACGGTCTTTACAAACGATGCTGTATAAACGTAAAAAATATGGATCAGCATGCAAGTTAAGTATCTCAATAGGAAAACACAACAAGTACTTACTTTTTTTAGGCAGCTTCTTTATTCGGAAAATATTGTTCTGGCTCCCTACTTTTGATGTCAGACCACCGCTTCCTCAATTGTTCTTTCGAACGTTTAGTGCCAAATTTAGCTTCTAGAGCAGTGACAACTGAGGACATTATTTTGTCCTTACGCATATTCGGCCTTGTGTACGGTCCTTTTTTCCCATCGTAGTCCTCCCTTCTCAATATGGACACCATCTCCACAATCTCTTCAAAAGCCATGTTGGTGGCCTTATATCTCCTCCGGGATGTGGATGGTTGTGGCTCCGGGCTTTCCTCTGCGTTACTTCCACTGAATCTCTCCGCCATCTTCCTCGATATACTCCCACTGCGCAACGAAGAGTGAAGGGACGGGGACAAATCGTAACTAAAGAACGTCAGGGGCGGGCGACGCAGGCGGAGCATGACACATGCGCAGTGTATATCAAGCTATTACGATGGCCTACGTATGTCCGTGCGAAAGTAGCAAGCGTCAGAAACGAAGGTGAGATTAAACGTGGGGGTGTGTGTGTGTATATATG
Organism: Aquarana catesbeiana; assembly: GCF_042186555.1. NCBI lineage: Eukaryota > Metazoa > Chordata > Amphibia > Anura > Ranidae > Aquarana > Aquarana catesbeiana. The sequence continues at coordinate 536,547,511 of NC_133324.1, read as the reverse complement.
TGTCCCCTAGATTCTTCACAAAATAATCCTGGGAGTTCTGACTGACATTCCAGTTTTGATCTTGTGTCTTGTCTTTCAGCAAAAATGAATCCCTTTAAAGAGGCTGATTTTTTTTTTTTTTTTTGGCCAGATTTATCGATTTATATCAGGAAAACAAAAACCTGTGGGAGGTCAAACACCCACTATATTTCAATGGAGCTGTAAGGAAGGCAACACTGGGCACACTTTTAGAATTTGTGAAGACTCGAGTCCCCAAGGCAGACCTCAAGTTTGTGGACAAGAAAATTTGTATCTTGCGAAACATGTATAAGCGGGAACACAAAATCCAGGAGTCGCTCAGATCCGGAGCAGCAGCCGACCAAGTTTATGTAACCAAGTTGTGGTACTACCACAAAATGCAATTCCTGGATGACCAAACAGAAGCAAGGCAATCACTTTCGACCCTTCCCCCCCACCCTACCCTCCAGCCTTCCCTCCAGCCTTCCTCCCCACTCTTCCCTCCAGCCTTCCATCCACCTCCACCCCAGCTGAGGAGTCCCAGGAAGAACTGGGCCTTTTCAGCCTTGATGAAGTGGATGCGCCCAGCTTCAGCCAGGTAGCCTTTTTTGTGGAATTTGTGATTGTGTAAATGTTATTAATGATGTTAACGTCTAAAATTTTGAAGTGCTTCATAACAAATGACTTCATCACAAATATTAATATGTAGACATATCACTAGACAGTAGTGGCCCAAAATATACTTCTGCATAGGTGTGCGCAGCCTCTTGCATTAGGGTGTGCACCCCAAAGCTCAAATACATATGCATGTGTATATGTACTGATGGTGTCAGTAGGGCAGTGGACAGTGTCATTAGTTCTATTTTATTTTTAAATCAATTAATGTATTTTGTAACATTTTTTTGGGGGATGAAATATCAATGGTCTAAACAGGGGGGAATATGCACCACACAAGGCGATTAGAGTGTGCCTATGTACTTCAGATATTGTTGATGAGCTGGAATAATGGTGGGGTCAAATAGATAGCCTTTACTATTTGTTTATAATTATATTTGCAAGTCATGAGCTGAAAATTGTGTGTGATTGCGTAACACAAAATTACAACTATATCCCTTTTTTTGACACAGGATGACCTCAGCCAGGAGGAGGCCTTGACCAGTGGGAGATAGGAGGAGGCCTTGCCCAGTGGGAGAGAGGAGGAGGCCTTGCCCAGTAGGAGAGAGGAGGAGGCTTTGGCTGGGCCCAGTAGAAGCCACACGGAGTGTCAGGTGCCTCCCCTCCGCATTATCACCAAAAGGCCCAGAAGAATGACACAAACTGAGGAGGAATCCCTAGCCCTCATTCGTGAAGCCAGCCAAATCCTCAGCACACCACCCAATACAGAGGAGGCGTATGGGACATATATGGCCACCAGATTGCAGGAACTGGAAAAGGGGCAACGCCTCCTCTGTGAGGGTTTGATTTTTCAGGCCTATCAGAAGGGCTTGAGAGGGGAGCTTACTGCTACAACCTATCTAGCAGATGAAGCCACTCCTCCTCCTCCTCCTCCTGCCCCAAGTACACCACCAGAGGCACAGCCTCCAAGGAAGGCTGCAGCGAAGCGTGGAGGGAAGGCTGCAGAGAAGCGTGCAGGGAAGGCTCCACGGAAGACTCGAAAGTGATTGCCTGGTTTCTGTCTGGTCTGACTGTGCTCCCTAGTCGCAAGATACCAATTTTCTTGTCCTAAAACTTGATGCGTGTCCTGGGGGACAAAAGGCTTCACAGATTCCAAAAGTGTCTCCAGTGTTGCCTTCCTAATTTTTTGTTAACCAAAAAAAATGGATTTTTTAGTTACCTTACATTATTGAATATGTGTTTTGATTCCAAAACGACATTTTGTTGGGGAGTAGGCAGGTACAGGTCAAAAAGATTATGGGGTTGATTTAATAAAAGCAAATAGACCGTGCACTTTGCAAGTGCAATTGCTCTAGAGCTTAGAAAATGAGGTAAGGCTTGACTTTGCAAAGAGTACCCAATCCTGTGCAAGGAAAATTAAAAAATCAGCATTTTTGCTTGCACATGATTGGATGATGGAAGTCAGCAGAGCTTCTGCTCATTTACTAAGCTCTGGAGCAACTGCTCTTGCAGAGGGCAACTGCAAAGTGCACAGTCTTTTTCCCTTTAGTAAATCAACCCCTATGTGTGTTTTGTTCCAAAAGGCTAAATCATTTCGAAAATCAAGTGCAAAGTACTAGTGAAAAGTGCACTTTAGAAATTGCACTGCAAGTGCACTTGTTGGAAGTGCAGTCGCTGTAAATCTGAGGGGAAGAGCTGAAATGAGGGTAAGCTCTGCTGATTTTATCATACAATCATGTGCAAGAAAAAGGTTATTTTTTTTTTGTGGTTCCTTGCATGTGCCCCTCGGATCCACAGCAAAGGCACTTCAAAATGCTCTTTCTGTGCAATTCCAAGTACAATTTGCACTTGTAGTGAAAAATGAATTTGCTTTTGGAAAATAAACCCCCCTATGTCTAATTAACAAGGGACACCAACCTCATTAAGGTTCATTCAAACAACCCAAAATATTAAGGTTATTGTGGTAACTTGAAACTACAAAAATAAAATAAAAAAAAAAAAAAGTTTTGTACAATTTAGCACACATTGTAAAATAGATAGTGTTTAAATCTAAAAAAAAAGATGAGTCCAAAGTCTAATTTAATACTTTTTTTATGGAGATCTGGCTTTTAAAAAATATCATATTAGTCATGGCATGAGGATAAATCATGAACAAAGTACTTTGTGAGAACTCTGTGTGAATAAAAAGCACCAAAACAACTTAATTCCTCTTGCATTATAAAGAAAAAAAAAGCGCTGTATTAAAAGATCACAGAAGAGGAATGTGCTAGCTTCAATACGAAGGCTAGTTTTACCAGACCGAGCGCTTACATCTTCTAATTGCTTCAGAGCATGCATCAGTTTGAGTTCGTCGGACTAGCACACAGACGACCGGTTTGTCCGCTAGAAAGAAGAGTCCATCGGATAGATTTAAAACATGTTTCAAATCTAAGTCCGTCCAACTTTTGAGCAAAGTCCGCTGGAGCCCACACACGATCTAATTGTCCGTCGAAATCCAGTACGCCGGACCAAGTATGCCGTAAAGTCCAATCGTGTGTACGTGGCATAATATTTTGAAGATGTAAAATAGATGGACCCATTATATTAGCTGTTTTAATAACCATTTTTTCTAAAATTTCATTTAAATTTCTCTGTATTTTAATCCCATTATTACCCACTAAACCAGCTGTTTCAAGATCAGACTTTAAAGTATTAATATCCATACTATTTGTTATACTCCCAATTGTGCCAATCCCTCCTAAAATACCTTCAACAATACCACGCTTATTTCTCTTACGATTTCTACTATTAATTCCAAACCATCTTTCAGTATCCAATTCCATATTAACCAAATGTCCTTGACATTGTGGAAACCTTGTAGAAATTTTCCATTCTGAAACATTAAAGTTCCACAATATAATGACAAACTTTCCCTCTCTCAAAAGAGTTCTGGATTGGAAATGGTTAATTTGAAATGGATTTGCAGAAACTCTTTTCTTACCAACACATGGAGTTTTTCTAGGAGACATTACAACAACACTTGCCTTCGCACATTTCATTGGATAATTTCCTATTGATATGCAACATTCATATATACCAGAATCATTCAACAATACACTCATTTGCTGATAAACAAATGTATTATTGATCCAATTCACACTACCAAAAATTCCTTTATGAATTTAATAGTAGAACTGTGAAGAAAACTTCCCAAAAATTCACCGTACCTTCTCCAAGTTAACAATGAATCTTGAGGTAAACATATTTCTGTTTTACATATCAAATGCAAACTATCTTTATCTTCAATAATTTTTAAAGATTGTGGGAAAATATAAATTTCTGGAATAATCATGTTGACTACAGAAATACTAACTTTAACCCTTATTTGAGCTAACTTTCTTGTTACTTTAAAATCCCATGTTCTTACAGCATCCCCTTTTTCATCTCCAATTATATTTAAATGTTCTGGATCTAATATTTTTACAAAACTTTGTAATAGGTAATAATATTGCTCTGATGAGTAAAGTAGTTTCCCAGACCTTATCAGGTTATGAGTAACATCTCCAGACCAAATTGTAGCATTATTACCTTTTACAAATACTGACCAGACACTCCTTCTCAATATATTACATTCAAAAGTTCCGGTTCTGTTGTTTTAACCTATAAGATCCCTGCATTTTAACAAAATTTGTTTTAGATTCTATTTTAACGTTGACTTCAACATTATTACTATGAATTAAATATAATTCCATACAGCAATCATATTCCTGTCCTACACATACATATCCATACAATTCTTCAGCTGTATTGTTATTAACCTATCTAGAATTAATATTTCTGTCATTTGTATTAAGATCAATATCTTTATCACTTTTGTCATCTGTATTAATATCAATGTCTTGGTCTCTTTTGTTTCTGAATAATGTAATGACTTTGTTGTGTAAATCTTCAATCCTGTTAACCTCTGCATAGCTGGAACAGTTTGTGATATATTTTACCACAGATAAAATTGTCACTAGGGAAAAGATGAATCCTGTGATGATGATAAATCTTCTCTCTTTAACACTTTTCTTTTCTTGAACTGACATCTTTTCTTCTTTTTGGAATCCATGATTCCTCCAGGTTAAATTTTTATAATTCATTCCTAGGAAAAATAAAAGCAGCATCGTTTATCTCGGAATATTAAATTTGTTGTACCAATATTTTTATTTATACATGCTTTTTCACTAAATAGAGAAGTCTTTGAACTAATACTATTACCCCTTGAACATCCAAGATGTCAAATGGACCTTCTCAATTACTTTGCCATGGTCCACTTCTCCTGAAACTTTAGTTCCGCCTGTGACGTGTATCTCACCATCTCTGGGTGTGGCCTTACACGTGGCAACTCTTTAATCACCATTTTTCTTTCTGTCTAGACTTGTGCTAACAGCATCTAATTTTGATTTAAATAAACCTTTCCATTCTTAGTCATCAATCTTGATAGACCGCATATCTTGTACAAAAGATAATTTTGGTTTTAATAATAAAATAACAAAATGTTACAAGAATCAGATATATGTGTGTGAATGTAACAGCAGTTCTCATGCTGTATATGTGTCTTGTGTTTTCTGCAGAGAAAGTCTGTTGCAGCATCTGCCGGAGTGCATGTCTGCCCAAAAACTCTGTTACAAGCATTCTACTGCTAAAAAACCAAACTCCAACCCTATTCCTATTCAGGTTGGTTTAAAAGTTCCTTTTTGTCTTGTATTCCCACAGAGAGCACGGGCTTTCAATGAGTAGTATTCCCTCGCTCTAAAATTCCTAAGGGTGGGGCTATGAACTATGAGTAACCATTTAACTTATACAATACAAGTTTCTTTAAACATCTAAAACTAATACTACATATCAGTATATATACAAATTATTTCTTAATAATCTCCTAAACAAGAAACATTGTAATATAAAGAAATTATGATCTTTTAACTCAAACTTAGAAATGTGTGGAGGGACCATTTTTTTTTCATACAAGTAACTGCATGTGGCAAAATACTGTTCAAATTGTCCTGTATCATTTATAACCAAAACACTGTTGTGCAAAAGGAGCACAAAATACTAAAACGATACAATGTATGTTGATGTAATGAAATGTCATTTTCTGAATGACATTCAATACATTCTAAATAACACACTAGTATCCCTTCTCAAATCACAAGCATTGCAGTACAATACACTTCAGAGGGACAATAACAGTCATTGCTGTGTATTGCCAACAAAAGTTCATTGTGAAACACAAACGACAAAGTAATTTCTTTCTGTCATTAATTCAAAAGAAGAATACTTTGTAACTGAAAAAAAACTATACCTACAAACTGTGAATGATATGATACATGAAATCTCTGTTCTAGTCCCAAGATTTTACACATTACCTGCATGATTTTACCTATAAAATGGAATCCTCTGTCACTACTGAGGTTTGTTGATATACCCCAAACTGGAAAAACATGATTAGTCAACATCCTAGCAGTAATTAAAATATCTTTGCATACTGGAAGAATCTCAATCGAAGTTTCTGACCCTTTGATCTAGGATTCGACAAGATTTAATTACTCTGTCTACTGTCTCTTCCATTTTGTCCCAATAGAATTTCTCTTTAAGAATTTCAAACCATTTTTGCTTACCAATGTGACCTAAACTTTCATGGTTGAATTTAGTGAATTCCACCTATAGGTGTTGTGATATAACAAAATACAGAAAATTTGTCTGAGTCATGATATAAGATCCTGTTTTCACAAACAAAGGAAGATCCAATGTCACCCGATGAAGAAGAAAAGATTGACGTGTCCCTCTTTTGTTCCTCGGAAAACGAAGGAAAATCTTGTATCTGTTTTATTCACAACATTAATTTTGACCATATTCAGGTTGAAATCACTAATTCTCCATGCAAATCTGCATCCTTTGCTAATTTAATGTGTCTACTGTTCTATTGCCTACAGCTAACTCTCTGTTGTCTTAAACAAAATGTATTCAGTTGCTAATTGAGTACAAAGCTGTTAATTATCCCCCTTTTCAGGTGAACTAAACCTGTCAATGTTCCATCTGAACAAAACAAAAAATGAAAAACATAATAATCATAACAGGGAAAAATTTATAAAAAAATTAATAATCCAGAGGATTATCCTTGAAAATACTAAATATATATCAAATAAAAACCAAATTTCTGAATCTCAAATCATAGCCTTATTCAAAGCAAAGAAACATTAACCAGAAAATCCTTACCATCCATGCAGTTCATTTAAGGACTGCTAACATTGTTTTTCACAGTGTTATATGGTACATAATGATAGCTTTCCTGTCTTAATGGACTATTTGCAGTTTGCAATCTTTGCATTTGGGTCTTAAAAGGGAAATTAGTTTGATTATTATGGCCTCTATACCTCAAATTACTACACCAGCGCACAGAATACACTTCATAGCGTCTTGGTATCGTTTTCGGATAATACAACCTCTTTTGTATATCGTTATTATTAGCCATCACACAAAACCTGGCTATGCAACCCTCTCTTTTGCAAACAAAACCTTCAAGAGTTGCTTTTTCTGCATATACCTTTCTTTGAGTATATGGCGATGAAAATTTACATTTCTGTTGAATATTACTATTATTCAAATCAACAGACTTCACGCTCTCATTGTCTGAGGAAATACTAACAATAGACTCATCAAAAGTCTCCACTGTTTCAACTCCTGAATCAGCATCATTAACCCTCGCATCTAACTTTGTCACATGTTCAAGAGCATGCATCTGTGCTAAACTCTGAGCATGTGCAGAAGACTAGAAGACTGAGCGTCTAATAATTGCGCTTTAAGCAAACATATAATATTCTCCTGTTCAATCTTTTTTGAGTTAAAAAAGCAACACAACTTTCTTTTTCTTTAAACAATTCCAATAGTGCATTCATTTTATGTTCCAACTCACCTTTCTCAATCAGTAATTGTTCAATATGTAAATTCTCCTGTGTTTGTGCAATTTCTGTTACGCTTTGCCTTTGTTTTCCTGGCGTATCAAAAACCATTGCATTGAAAACAGTAACTAGCTTCATTACATTGCTTAATTTTCCCTTTGATTTAGCTAATGAGAATCTAGCCTTCTCAATTTCAACATTTGCTTGAAAACATTGATTATACATTGGCTGCCATAAATCAGCGTCAGAGACGTGATTCGCTAAACCTTTACATTCTAAATTGCTTTCGTCAGCCAATACATTTATAAAATTCATATTTAGCTACTCACCGAATATAAAACTTTTTCCGTTTTCCAGTGGACTTGAATTAAACTGTCTGTCAAGACTTCTGTATGTCTGAAATTCTCTGGTCTTTCACAATCATCAATTAATCAATTATAGGTTCTTTCAAAATTTGCGAAGTTAATTTCTGTTCATCACTTTCTGATCAACGGAAGAAAGTGGAAAAAAAACTTCTGATGATTGATACTGGCTCTGGCTAGCCAATGTAATAATGAGCTTAAAATTGTAGAAAAAGCTTTCAATAATGACTGATTGTGAGACAAATTTCCTTAATTATGTCTGAGTCAGCTTAAATCAAATTGTGTGTTTTATTGTACACACAAAAACTTGGAAAATACTTACAAAAATAGTACATTCATATTCATAATTAGTGTTGCTTCATATATGATCAAAAAGATTCAAGTATAGTTCATTTGTTTCAAAGATCTGAAAAGAGTTCTTAAAGTCATGTGCCTTTAAAGATGGCCGATTAACTCTATGTGTACTGAAGAGTAGCTGAAGAAAGTCTGTGTACTTCTGAAGATGGATGAATGTGGGAAGCAAGCATCTTCAAGGAGCTTTATCCTTTTATAAACTCACATTTTAATTTTCGCGCCAAAAGATACACATTCCCTTTTCCTCTTCCCTCTCCTCCCTCCTTAGAGTGGGGGCCGAGATAGTAAGTAATATGAACAGCATCTCTAATTAGATACAGACACATGAAGAGTGGAATTCCTTCTACACAGGATGTAGATGAAATTCCATTTACACAGGAAATGGAGGGACAGCCAGTCTACAGAAAACACACAATTTCCATGTCAAGATATCAATTACATAGGAATACCTTAGAAAAACATATATAATATTACAATGTACATCAAATATAATTAGACTACTTCTGGAATTTAAACGTAATTCAAATGTTACTTTGTGGAGATTATTAACTCAAAGTTTGCCATTCATACAATTATACTATAGGGAATTCATATTCTAAACAAAATAAAATAATGCCAATTAAAATTTAGATATTACGAATATAACATGCCCCTGTTAAACAGGGGCAGAAAAATTGGGCCTTAGGTGGTGGAGGTGGCGCAACACTGTAAAGCCTCACAGATACTTTTGTTGAACGCAGGAACAGGCCCTGCTGTGAAATATTAGATCAAAAATTGTAATTGCGTGCCCCCGTTAAATGGGCAGAAAAATTGGGCCTTAGGCAGTGGTGGTGGTGCTCTGAACAGAAAATATTCCTAGAAGCAATCATCATGAAGACTGAGGAGGAATAGGATAGTCACTCAGCATAATAGGATAGTCACTCAGCATAGGCAGTCTTCAAGGGATCCCACATCCATAGAAAAATCAATCCGTTACATCAGCATCAGGTGCTTGGTAGCTGGTGATCCAAGACTGATTCATTTTTATGAATGTGAGCCAATCAACAGAGTCTGTGGACAGGCGCACTCTGTGATTGGCTACAAAGCCTCCAGCAGCACTGAATGTGCGTTCAGAAAGAACGCTGTATATCGGGGTGGGGCGAGCGCCAAAATACCATCCCTTCTATAGGAGCACCATCCCGTAAATATATGCAAATATGTTCCTAAAAAGGTATATAGAACTGAATGGGACTTTAATTGTGCCTCTAAGAAGTATAAATAGATGAAAAACAATTAATAAAAAAAATTATTTTATATTATTCAGTATAACAACAGTTAATAATATATTACAGTCAATACGGTTGAAATAGATTCAGGGTGTGCAAATCCCCAATTTTAACAGCATTATGGCCTACGCGTTTCGTGCACGAGGCCGCTTCGTCAGGGCCTTTGAGAATGGCACAATGTGATCACGTGTAGATTCTACAAATGTAACATCAATGAATATTGCATAGATTTATAAAGTTACATCAGTGAGGGCTAGAATATAAAATATATATAGACATTGATGCATAAATTCATACAAAGGTATGTGTTTAATGAGAAATTGTTAACAATGTTTACCAAACAGATCTAGATGTTTTATAAAGTATTCAAAAGACAAATATAACTGCATTATCAGTCCACTAGGGGTGTGTATGGCGATGCTAGTCAACGTGTGAGATTAAGCAGTGATCAACTCTATACTGTTAAATGTTTAAACAGGTAATGCTGTGGTTTTATATAAGAAGGAAAAGAGAATGTGTGTATATATATAAATATGAGTCATATTATTCTATCAAAGAGTTTTTTTTCCCACTCACCCGGGAACTGTAATTGGAGGGTACCGGCTCGGCAGGACAATGTGAGGCCTTTGTGCTTGTGGGAATACTCCAACCCCAACCCTCCTCAACCGAGAGGAAAAAGGGCAGGCCCCTATATATGCAGATGAAAGAGCATGGTAAACTACATGGTTGAAAGATGATAATAGTAATAATAGACACCTCCAAAGACAAATGAAGGTGTCAACCACAACTGAGGAAAAGCAGAACAGAGTAGATGTGAGTATGTGGAGAGTGACAGGGGAGAAACAGCAAGAAAGTGAAAACTTAGGCAAGTCAAGAACGGTGGGGTGGGGGGGAAGAGGGTAAGAGGGGGAAAGAAGAAAAAGAGGGAAAGAAGAAATGGGAAAAGGGAAAAGAGTAGGGGTGGGAAAAGGGAGGGATGGGAAAGAAAACAGGGGAGAGGGAAAGAGGCAGCAGAGAGGGAAGGGGGAGGGGGGAGAGAGAAGAAGAGGGAGAAAGGGGGGGGGAGTGGGGGAGGGAGAGAAGGGGAGAGGAGGAGCGCGGGATGGGAAGGGGAAAGAGGGAGGGAGAGCAGAGGGGGGGAAAGGGGGGTGGGGAGAGAGGGAAAGACGGAAAGGTAAAAAGGTAGGGAGTGGGAAAGAAGGGAAGGGAAAGGAGGGGGGAAAGGAGGGAGAGAAGGACAGAAGGAAGGGTTAAGAAAGGGGGAGGGGGGAAGGGGAGAAGGGAAAGGGGGGAGGTAAAGGAGGGAGAGAGGGAAAAAAGGAAAGGTAAATAAGGGGGGGGAGGAGGAGAAAGAGAAAAGAGGGGGAAAAGAGAGAAAGGTGATGTAGATCAACAAACTGAATATTCATGGTACTTGCTTACCAAGTGGTTGTGTAGAGATGTACACTAAATTTAAATGAAAAATAAGAAATATAAGTGTAATCCTGGAAAACAGAAAGATTTTTGTTGCTTGGATAGTTGTTTTCCCTTTAAGGAGAAGGGGGAGTGTATCACTGAGTCTTGTGAGGACGGTCAGAGAAGAGGCATCCCAGAGTGGAAAGAAAAAGACTGATTTCACAGATTGCTGGGAATTAAATTTAAACAAGCAACCATGAGTTCATGGACAAAGGCTCCCTGAGCATATAAAAAGAAGAACTGTTACGAAGCAATGCCCAGAGTGAAGGAGAGATTTACATACCTTAAATCATGCAAAAGCCATGTCTCCTCAGCGTTCCGCATACAAACAAGCAGGTGAGCCGCTGAAGAGACACTGAGAGAGACACAGCTGCTCTAATTGTCCTGGGAGGGGTGGATCAGTGGGAGGAGATTCCTGGGGTTGTTCGAGTCGCCCGGATAGCACGGAGCTGGAGTAGGCTCCGGGGATCCGGAGGGACAGGGACAGTCCCATCCCGGTCCGTGTCCTCTCCTATTCTCTCTAGGATGTAAAAAGGGGAGGGAATGCGGGTCCCTCTCTAACACCGACTGCAATGAATTGGTCAAAGGAAGAAAAGATCCCGCAATGTAGGGAGGAGGCTGGACTTGGACGGCATAGGACGGCTTTCGAAGAGCCTGGGCTGGCGACGCTGCGCTTCTCATAAAAAAGGGGGAGACAAGCCACATAACCGCCCACCCTGTGGCGGCAAGTGGTTAATGTCCCCAGGTGGAAAAATTTATGGGAGCGCCTCTGGGGGACATGGTGAAACACCATGTCCTCGGGCAGGGAAGAGACACGAGTGAGGCCAAAAGGCCCCCCGTGCTGGGAGTCGCTCCAAAACAGGTGATCGCGCTATGCCGTCCAAGTCCCGCCTCCTCCCTACATTGCGGGATCTTTTCTTCCTTTGACCGATTCATCCAAATCGGTGTTAGAGAGGGACCCGCATCCCTCCCCTTTTTACACCCTAGAGGGAATAGGAGAGGACATGGACCGGGGTGTTTCCTGCATGCATTGCTTGGCATGCGAACCCCATGGCATCAGTGATGAGATGGGCTTATTCCTGTCCCTCCGTATCCCCGGAGCCTACTCCTGCTCCGTGCTATCCGGGCAACTCGAACAACCCCAGGAATCTTCTCCCACTGATCCACCCCTGCTGGGACAATTAGAGCAGCTGTGTCTCTCTATATAAGACACTTTGTTTCAGTGTCTCTTCAGCCGCTCATCTGCTTGTTTGTATGCGGAATGCTGAGGAGACATGCTTTTGCATGATTTTAAGGTATGTAAATCTTTCCTTCACTCTGGGCATTGCTTCGTAACATTTTTTCTTTTTATATGCTCAGGGAGCCTTTGTCCATGAACTCGTGGTTGCTTGTTTAAATTTAATCCCCAGCAATCTGTGAAATCAGTCTTTTTCTTTCCACTCTGGGATGCCTCTTCTCTGACCGTCCTCTCAAGACTCAGTGATACACTCCCCCTTCTCCTTAAAGGGAAAACAACTATCCAAGCAACAAAAATCTTTCTGTTTTCCAGGATTACACTTATATTTCTTATTTTTCATTTGAATTTAGTGTATATCTCTACACAACCACTTGGTAAGCAAGTGCCATGAATATTAAGTTTGTTGATCTACATCACCTTTCTCTATTTCTTTCTCTCTATTCCCCCTCTTTTCTCTTCCTCCTCCTCTCTCTCCTCCCACCCCTCCCTTTTTACCTTTCCTTTTTTCCCTCTCTCCCTCCTTTCCCTCCCCCCTTTCCCCCTCCTTTCCCTTCTCCCCTTCCCCCCTTTCTTTACCCTTCCTTCTGTCCTTCTCTTCCTCCTTCCCCCCCACCCCCCTCCTTTCCCTTCCCTTCTTTCCCCCTCCCCCCTTTTTACCTTTTCCGTCTTTCCCTCTCTCCCCCCTTCCCTCTCCCTCCCCCACTCCTCCTCCTCCCCTTTTCTGCATCTTTCTCCCTCTTCTTCTCTCTCCCCCTCCCCCCTTCCCTCTCTGCTCCCTCTTTCCCTCTCCCCTCCTTTTCTTTTCCCTCCCTCCCTTTTCTCATCCCCTCCTCTTTTCCCATTTCCCCTTTCCCTCTTTTTCTTCTTTCCCCCTCTTCCCCTCTTCCCCCCTACCCCACCATTCTTGACTTGCCTAAGTTTTCACTTTCTTGCTGTTTCTCCCCACATACTCACATCTACTCTGTTCTGCTTTCCTCAGTTGTGGTTGACACCTCCATTTGTCTTTGGAGGTGTCTATTATTACTATTATCATCTTTCAACCATTTAGTTTACCATGCTCTTTCATCTGCAGATATAGGTGGCCTGCCCTTTTTCCTCTCGGTTGAGGAGGGTTGGGGTTGGAGTATCCCCACGAGCACAAAGGCCTCACATTGTCCCGCCGAGCTGGTACACTCCAATTACAGTTCCCAGGTGAGTGAGAAAAAAAACCCTTTGATAGAATAATATGACTCATATTTTTATATATATATATATATATATATATATATATATATATATATATATATATATACATTCTCTTCTCCTTCTTATATAAAACCACAGCATTACCTGTTTAAACATTTAAGAGCATAGAGTTGATCACTGCTTAACCTCACACATTGACTAGCATGGCCATACACACCCCTAGTGGACTGATAATGCAGCTATATTTGTCTGTTGAATACTTTATAAAACATCTAGATCTGTTTAGTAAACATTGTTAACAATTTCTCATTACACACATACCTTTATATAAATGTATGCATCAATGTCTATATATATTTTTATATTCTAGCCCTCACTGATGTAACTTTATAAATCTATGCAATATTCATTGATACTGTATTTGTAGAATCTACACGTGATCACATTGTGCCATTCTCAAAGGCCCTGATGAAGCAGCGAGACGCGTAGGCCATAACTCGGGGATTTGCACACCCTGAATCCATTTCAACCGTATTAACTGTAATGTATTAGTAACTGTTTTTATACTGAATAAAATTAATGTATTTTTCATTAATTGTTTTTCATCTATTTGTACTTCTTAGAGGCACAATTAAAGTCTCATTCAGTTCTATATACCTTTTTAGGAACACATTTGCACAGAAAGAACGCTGATGCAGGACAGGCCAGTAGCTCAGTTGCATATTGAGCAAGCTCTGGCTAGTGGTCCATCCTCAAGACCCAGTAACCCAGTGGATGTTCTGGTGGAAAGGTCTCCAAGTCTGATTTTGCCCCTAGATATTCCTGCACCATGTAATTCAGACGCTGGCGATTGTTGCTGGAACTGATCAGACCTGGGCGCTGAGGACTGAAGAATTGTCTGAAGGCATCGGTCAGCCGGCCACCTTCTCCACCGCTCTTTCTGTGACTGAACGAAGCCTCAGCAACACATTGTCCAGCACCAGGAAATTGTAACCTCCCAGGCTCTGGAAACGCATTGCACAAACCTTTCTGCAAGGCTTCCCGAAGATGTTTCATCCTCTGCTCCCTCTGCGAAGGCTGGATAAGTTCTGCAACCTTACCCTTGTAATGTGGATCAAGAAGGGTTGCCAGCCAGTAATGATCCCTCTCCTTGATACCACGAATCCTAGGGTCCTTTCGCAGGCTTTGCAGGATCAGGGAGGCCATGCAGCGTAAGTTTGCAGAGACATTCGATCCGGAGTCCTCTGGGTCACTAAGGATCACATGATCTGCAGCCATCTCCTCCCAGCCACGTACAAGTCCATGGGTTTCTTGGAACTGTAAATGATCCCTTAAAGACTGCTGCTAAAGATGAGTGCCAGCCTCCACCTCCATGCTGACACAATCCTCCTCCTCCTCTTCTTCTTCCTGTGTGATCGGCGGGCCTGCAGGAATACTAATATCTGGATAAAGGGGGCCTTGGGAGGTAAGGAAGTCCTCCTCTTCCTCCCGCTGTTCTGCCTCAAGTGCCCTGTCCATTATTCCATAAAGCGTGTGCTCCAACAGGAAGACAAGAGGGACAGTATCACTGATGCATGCACTGTCACTGCTCACCATCCTCGTGGCCTCCTCAAATGGTGACAGGACAGTGCATGCATCCTTGATCAGTAGCCACTGACATGGCGAAAAAAAGCCAAGTTCCCCTGACGCTGTCCTGGTGCCATACTCACACAGGTACCCATTGATGGCCCTCTGCTGCGCGTGCAGCCACTGCAGCATTGTCAATGTTGAATTCCACCTGGTGGGCATGTCACAAATGAGACGGTTCTTTATTTAGATCATCTTTATTTAGACGGTTTAGCAACTGGGGTAGGGAAATTTGCCTGCTAAAATCCAATGTTGGTGTACCGCTAGCAGATTGGCCGCAAGTATTTGGGACACCTATTTCTATACCTTCATTCCTCTCAGTGCAGGTTTCTGAGAGGACTGGAGGTATAGTGGGGTTGGAGATCCCAGCTGATGAGGAGCAAGGAGAGGTCCGCCTTGTTTTTTGATGTGGGTCGTTTAAGTGCTGTTGCCAATGGACTGCATGGGAGGTCGTCATATGTCTGGTCAAGCATGTGGTGCCCAAGCGGCTGCTGTTTTGGCCACGCTTGATACGCTTCAGACATATGTTGCAAACAGCAATGGTACGATCTGCTGCACACGTGTCAGAAAAAGGCCCACACCAAAGAACTTTTCAAAATATGTGGGGAGTCAGCAGCGCCCTGCACCTGCTTAGCTCTGTGGTGTGATGCAATAGGGTGGCTGCCCTTAAGCTGCCCCCTGGAGGGCATCCTGCCTCGTTGGAGATGTGCCTCCTCCTCTTCTTCTCTTCTATCAGTCACCCAAGTAAAGTCAGTGACCTCATCATCCCCTCCCTCCTCGTCACTGGAGCAAACTTGGCAGTATGCTGCAGCTCGGGGAACATGACTGCCAGTTTCTTGACCTTCTTGGGCACCCCCTCTCTCTAGGCTCATGTTACTCCCTTCCTCAACCTGGGTACCCTCACCGGAGCCTTCAAATCGCTGTGCATCCTCCTGCAGCATGTACCCGACACTGTGGTTGAATAGTTCAGGGGACTCCTCCGTGCATGATGGTTGGGCTAGGGAAGGAGTGACTGTTGACATGGAGCCGATGGTATAGGCCGCTTTGGCAGCTGCATTGGCAGGCAAACTACTCTGATCCTGGGTGACAGAGGATGAGGAGGGCTTTGTTATCCATTCCACCAACTCTTCTGCATGTCGTGGCTCAATAACACGGCCAGCTACAGAAAAAAAGGACAAGCGTGCTCCACGGCCATGTGCTGAGGATGCACCGTGTCCACAACCAGCACTGTCGACTGTAGACACAGAGCTTGCTTGCCCTCTTTTAGTGGCCTGTGATCGTCTGCCTTTCCTTGGTGGCCTTCTGGACATGCTGTAAATTTTTGTTTAGCAAAACCACACTACACTGTATTGTGTACTGTGTACACCACCAGAAAAGTAGTAGCAAGTGCACTAGGGGTGCACGGTACTGTGTACACCAACAAAAGTGTAATAACAAATATGGGTGTACTGTATGTATTGTGTACTGTGTACACCACCAGAAAAGTAGTAGCAAGTGCACTAGGGGTGCACAGTACTGTGTACACCAACAGAAGTGTAATAACAACTATGGGTACACTGTATGTATTGTGTACACCACCAGGAAAGTAGTAGCAACTGCACCAGTTGTGTACCGTACTGTGTACACCAACAGAAGTGTAATAACAACTATGGGTGCATTGTATATATTGTGTACTGTGTACACCACAGGAAAAGTAGTAGCAACTGCCCCAGGGGTGCACGGTACTGTGTACACCAACAGAAGTGTACACCACCAGAAAAGTAGTAGCAAGTGCGCTAGGGGTGCACGGTACTGTGTACACCAACAAAAGTGTAATAACAAATATGGGTGTACTGTATGTATTGTGTACTGTGTACACCACCAGAAAAGTAGTAGCAAGTGCACTAGGAGTGCACAGTACTGTGTACACCAACAGAAGTGTAATAACAACTATGGGTACACTGTATGTATTGTGTACACCACCAGGAAAGTAGTAGCAACTGCACCAGTTGTGTACTGTACTGTGTACACCAACAGAAGTGTAATAACAACTATGGGTGCATTGTATATATTGTGTACTGTGTACACCACCGGAAAAGTAGTAGCAACTGCCCCAGGGGTGCACGGTACTGTGTACACCAACAGAAGTGTAATAACAACTATGGGTGCACTGTATATATTGTGTACTGTTTACACCACCAGAAAAGTAGTAGCAACTGCACCAGGGGTGCACAGTACTGTGTACACCAACAAAAGTGTAATAAAAACTGTGGGTGCACTGTATGTACTGTGTACACCACCAGAAAAGTTCAGCAGGGAGAGCTATTGGAGGAATCCCCCCTCCCTCCATAGATACACACATCCTGTGATATCCAAGGCAGACAGACACAATAGAACATTGGAATACAGCCCCAACCCAAACTAGCACAGCAAATAGTACACAACAGCATGAGACAACACACAATATAAGCACACACCATTATGAAGCAGTCACTATTTATAATATGGCACATACAGGGTTCCCAGAGTTTTGTGTTTTGGGGGGATATGGACTTGAATCCAAAGTAACAATACTTCCAGGGTCCCCAGGTATACAGCTCACAATGAGCACAGTTCCCCCAAATGCCAGGGCCCATAATCGGTAGGCAAGAGGCTGGCATTCATTCCCTTTCAAAAGCCTCTGTCCCGGCTAGGTCTGTCACATTTCTCCCCTTTCGGCAGGAGACTAACACAGGAGACCCCAGATGGGTTGACTCCGAAGTTAGTCAGTAGTTCCAGTCTTCTAATGCTGGTATCCACAAAGTACCCCAAACAAATTGTTCCAGAGTATTACTCACCCAGCCAACCTCTGCCTCTCTTCAGAGAACATGCCCGCCGCTGGGGAGAGGCCTGGACTGGCCCTTCTCCCTGGAGTCCTTTCAGCTGCTGGAAAAAAGACAGGGTGACTGAGCTCACTCCATCGTGCTGTTGGGGATCTGGGCCCACTGTCCAGCATCCCTGGGGTATACAGGTGGGGACTGAAGCCCCATCCACCCTTACAGAAAATTTGTCCTCTGTTAGTTGAGGGCAGAGGCCAGCAGCACTCTACCCTGTGCCAGCCCTTCTGCTGGAAATCCCACACCATCTGCTCCGGCTAACTGTTGGGGAGGGAGGCTCCCTGGAACTCTGTAGTTGTTGCTGGTGCTGGGCAGAGGTTGGTAGCACTCTGCCCGGTTGCCAGCGCTTCAGCTGGGTTGGTGTCATCATTCTGGGGCGCTGTCTGTTGTTGGAACTCCCTTTCACTGGTATTGTCTTCCAGGTGCACGAACCCTTATTGGGGAGGGAAAATGGCTGCTTCTCCTCCCTGCATCTCTGAAATCCACTGGGAAGCGATTTCCACTTTCTCACCATGAGGCTCCGGAACTGCCACAGGTGTGGGGCAGAGGTCTTGGACCCTCTGTCCGGTGACCAGCGCCTCAGCTGGGGAAGTTACTTGCAACTCCACAGATACTGCTGTTGGTGCTGGGCAGATCACACTGAAGTTTGGCCCTGATACCAGCTCTTCTGCTGGAGGCTCATCAGGTTGTTCTTCCTCAGCAGAAAAGTCTACCAAATCCCCTGTCTCTGCAACTGGTGTCTGGGGATAGAAGTTCACAGTCTCATGTCCATGGAACCCAGAAGATGCTATCAGTGCTGGGCGGAGGTTAGCAGAACTCTGCCCTGTTGTCAGCACTTCAGCTTTGGGGATGGCAATCTCCAGATTTTCCACTGCCGATTCTTCAGCCAGGGTTTCAGAGCTGTCAGCTTGTATTTCCTGATAGTTCCAGGTAAAGGGAGCACCACCCTGCTGCTGAGCAGCGTCTAGCAGCTGTCTGTAGGTGATCTCCAGCTCCTGAACGGCCAGAAACTCCAAATCTTCCTGTGCCCAGTGCCCTTTCGAGACATTTAGTCTTCGCTCTCTGTAATCCATTATTTCCTCCAAACGCCACTCCCGATCACTCCCAAAGTCAGGGTCCCTGGACAGCCTCCAAAACAACAATCCCAGGCCATCATAGTCAAAGCCTTCCATGGGGCTGTCATCCGCTGGCCACGGGCACTCTTGAGCTACATACCACCGGAGGGCTCTGTAGCTCTCGTCCAACCGCACCTCTGCCCAGATCAGCCTGCTTAACTCTGCTGTCCACTCCTGCTTTGGTTGTTCCCCCAATAACAGCATTCGTACTTCATACTGCTACCAGTACCTCACATGGATGGAGGGGAGAACTTTTCCCTGGCGTTGCTGCTCGAGAGCTAGTGCTTTCTTCCAGAGTTTGCAGCGGATAGAATCAGACCATCCCAGCAGGACCTGCTCTGATACTGGTCCTCTATGCTGTATCTGCATCTCTCGCAACCTCCTTCTGAATTCCTCTTCCATGGTGGCTGGTATCTGTACCTCTCCTTTCAGTTGGTGCTGCTGTGACTTCTGCTGCTGCAGCACCTCTTTGCTGTAGCCAATTTGCATTCACACCCGCTATAACTAGGTCTATGATCTCTGCTGTAGGGTTAGGACCATAATGTGCCAGCCTTATTTTAACAGCCCGATCAAACCATGGCTCTTCGGGTGTCCTGTCTGTTATGCTGGGCCTTTTGGTTATGTTGGGTCTTTCGGCTCTATTTCGACTAGTTCTGCGATAATGTCCCTCTTCTCACGGTTGTTGGCCGGTCGGCCCGGTTCTCCAGTAAGTCCTTGAGGGAAGAGAGCTTTAGCCGTTCATACTGTGCTTCCATTGTCCTGTGTCCTCTTGTAGCTGTCCTTCTGGGCTGTGGGAATGATCCCACTGCTTGCCACTAGTTTTAATGACACCCCGGGTATGAAAGGGGTTAAAGTCGTTTAGGACATTCCATGCCCAAACACTAAGGCAGCTACCGAACACTTCAATCAGCCGAACAAGGAACCCATACAAATAATTCTCCCCCAAGTACAAGACAAGATGCTCTGTCTTGAGCTTCAAGCTGGAATGAATCTTTATTCAAAAACATGTTATACAGATCCTACTTTAAAACACTTCCCCCCACCCCACTGGAAAACAGGGCGGGTTAAACTGTCCAATGACAATGGACACACAGGTCAGGTGTGTTTAACGTCTCATCAGTACACAGTCTTATCAGCAGGGAAAGCTGTTGGAGGAATCCCCCCTCCCTCCATAGAGATACACATCCTGTGATATCCAAGGCAGACAGACACAATAGAACATTGGCATACAGCCCCACCCCAAACTAGCACAGCAAATAGTACACAACAGTATGAGACAACACACAATATATACACACAACATTGTGAAGCAGTCACTATTTATAATATGGCACATATGGGGTTCCCAGAGTTTTGTGTTTTGGGGGGACATGGACTTGAATCCAAAGTAACATTACAACCAGGGTCCCCAGGCATACAGCTCACAACGAGCACCATTCCCCAAATGCCAGGGCCCATAATTGGTAGGCAAGAGGCTGGCATTCAGTCCCCTCCAAAAGCATCTGTCCCGACTAGGTCTGTCACAGGAACAGATATGGAAGCACCAGTGACCCTAGAGGAGCTAAAGCAGTGGCTGGGATGCCTAGCCAAAAATCACCAGGCCCGGATGGGCTCCCAGTAGAAATATATAAAAGATATGGCGAGGTATTACTCCCAGAATTGCTGAAAACATTGGGGTGGGCTTTAACCAGTGGGAGACTCCCTACCTCAATCTCGGAAGCCACCATTACCGTAATACACAAGGAGGGGAAGGACCAACTGGATGTCTCCTCCTATCGCCCAATCTCATTATTATGCACTGATATAAAAATCCTGGCTAAAGTTTTAGCAACCCGCCTAAACAGATGTATTCAAGGGCTTTATTTCCAACAGATCAACTAGCATTAACATCAGAAGAGTCTTCTTGAATCTGCAGATTCCTACTGATAACTCCGGCTCTAAGGCCATTTTGGCCTTGGACACTGCCAAGGCCTTCGACAGTCTAGAATAGGACTATCTATGGAAGGTGCTAGTGCAATTTGGGTTTGGCCCCTCTTTTATTAGATGGGTGAGGCTACTCTATAGCGAACCAAGAGTAAAAATTAAAATTAACAACGAACATTCAAATGTGTTCAAGTTGGAGAGAGGGACGAGACAGGGCTGCCCCCTGTTTCCCCTATTGTTCACACTTGCAATGGAACCCCTAGCAATTATGACTAGATCAAGGCTAGACATACAGGGGTTCCGGCACCAGTCAGTAGAGGACAGGATAGCACTGTTCACAGATGACGTCCTGTTCTTCCTTGGGGATGTTGAAACCTCGTTAAATTCAGAGATACAAATGGTTGGTGAGTTTGGGCGTCTTTCCGGTCTGGTCATCATTTGGGATAAGTCGGCTTTGTTACCGATTGACCCACTTGGCGATCAGATACTACCAGAAATTTCCCAGCTGAAAGTAGTGGCCAAGTTGAAGTATTTGGGTGTTTGGGTGTTTGGATTACGACTGATATAAATCAGTACGTTAATAACAACTTAGCCCTATTGTTACTGAAATTAAAGCAAAAGGGAGATACGTGGTGCCGATTTCCCCTATCTGTTGCAGGTCGTTGTAATCTAGTAAAGATGATATGGCTACCTCAGATATTGTATCTGCTCCACAACTCTCTGACCTGGATAGGCCAGAAGTGGTTCAAGAGAATAGAATCCCTTTTTAGGGAATTCATTTGGAAAAATGGGAAAAGCAGGGTTTGAGCCGTTTAATTCAGTTATATGAGGTAACCTCATGAAGTCATTTCTAGACCTAAGACGGGAATTTAACATATTAAACAAGGGGTTTTTTTTAAATACCTGCAGATTAGGCACGCCATTCATGTACAGTTCAGGTCTCAGTCTATGGAGTGGACCCAGATCCCCGTACTCCTAAAAATAATAAACTCAGCCTCAACTAAGGGTCTAATTTCCAAGTTGTATGCTAGTTTGGGGGATAGAATTATTAGTGGAGTGGGACCTCTTAAGAGTAGAGAGGGGTGGGAGAGAGACGTAGGGCCAATAACTATGGAACAATGGGATAAGATTTTAGAACAAGGAGCCCCTCGATTTCACCTTCGCAGAAGGTTTCTCACCTGTTCCTCAGCCACAGAGTCTATTATACCCCCCAAAAAATGTTTAAACTTGGATGGAAACAAAATGAGTGCCCCAGGTGTAAAGCGACAGGGGACCTTATCCACATGGTGTGGAGGTGTCCAAAGCTTTTCAGATATTGGGTGGAGATAACTGGTAGGATAAATAAAATCTGTAGGAGTTCATTGGAACCTGAGGCCAAGACATGCCTATTAAGGAGCTTGGAGGAAGAGTCTTGCCCGGTACTACCGTAGCAGTGCTGAGATGCCTGTTCCAAGCGAGAAAATGAATTGCACAGAAATGGCAGGGACACACTCCCCCGACTGTGGAGAATTGGATTGAAACCATTAATTCAATGGTTTGTAGTGAGAGAGTGACATATATTAGACAAAATAACCTCCGAAAGTTCGAGAGAATGTGAAGACCTTGGCTGGAGGAGATGAGGTTCCCTGTATGAGGGGATGGGGGGGAGCTGAGGTGAATCCACTCCCGCTCACCACATGTCCCCATCTCCCCCCTCCTTCTTCTTCTGTGGCCTCTTTCCTGTACTCTCTATCTGTCTGTGGAGTGGATTTTCTCTCTCTTTTCGGCTATATAGATAGACAATAGACAAGAAGACATGTATAGATGATGATTGGGTGATGTGTGGTAGGGGGGTGGGATTTGGTTGGGAGGGAGAGAGTGGGAATATAAAATAATAACAACGTTTTTGTCCTAGGTGAAATTACATGTTAATTCATGATGCTATATGTTTTTAATTTTTGCAATATGAAAAACAATAAAAAGGAAGGAATTAAAAAAAAAAAAATGTAATGGCCGTATCTTCTAAATGATTAGTCTGACATGGTCATGAACAGGTGTGACCAGATTGTGTGGACTGCAAAGAGGAAACCAAAACGCATGTAAGGTGAATAAGAATAATGTTTATTTAAGGTAAGTGATATAAATAAGTAAACACCCCAAATGCAAATAGTGCTCAACCAGCCAACAGAAACCCACAGACAACAGATAATATATACAGCCAAAGGGAAGTACCGAAATCAAACACGTTAGCCAGGCCAGGGTTATACACAGGGGATCGGCAACTGAACAAGGGCAGGATAGGAGAGGGAGATAATGGATGGAATCAGGCTTACAAGGGAACTGGAACACAGGAGCGACAGGATCAGGATGGGATCGGGTACAGGCTCAGGTGCAGGTTCAGATACAGGATACAGGTCACAGGTACAGGTAAGGGCGCAAGGAAGAAATATACCAAGGCAAACATGTGAGGGCTTGCCGGGTATTTATGGGACTGCCAGTGATTGTCCTCATGTAACACCTGAGCGCAGGGAGTGTTGTCTGCCCCATACTGCTAGGAAACACCTGCTGGTGGACCTCAGTACTGCACGCCAAATGATAGATCTTACCAGCGGAAGGACCCTTTCCTGACAGTACCCCCCTTAAAGGAGCGGCCTTCGGACGCTCCAACTAGTTTTAATTGTCCATAGTTTATGGCATCGAGCAGAACGGTGGAAGAGAGTACTTCAGGCTGGTCATCAGGCACATCCGGGCAGACAGCAAGCACTTCTGGGCAGACAGCGGCCACCTCCGGGCAGACAGCGGGCACCTCTGGGCAGACAGCGGGCTCTGGGTCATTGAGCTGGGCAGCGGGCTCCCTACTGGCAAGCTGTGTAACAGGCACTGACTCAGCAAGCAGAGTAACGGGCATCGGTTTGACAGACTGGGGAACCAATATCAAGACAACAAGCTGGAAGGCAGGCACCAAGACATCAAGCTGGAAGGCGGGCAACGAGACATCAGGCTGGAAGGCAGGCACATCAGACTGGAAAGCGGGCACATCAGACTGGAAAGCGGCCACATCAGGCTGGAAGGCAGGCACCAAGACATCAGGCTTGAAGGCAGGCACCAAGACATCAGGCTGAAAGGCAGGCACCAAGACATCAGGCTGGAGGGCAGGCACCAAGACATCAGGCTGAAAGGTAAGCTTCGAGACATAAGGCTGGAAGGCAGGCACCGAGAAAACAGGCTGGCAGGCAGGCACAGAGACAGGCTGGAAAGCGGGCACATCAGACTGGAAGGCAGGCACATCAGACTGGAAAGTGGGGACATCAGACTGGAAGGCAGGCACATCAGACTGGAAGGCGGGCACATCGGACTGGAAGGCAGGCACATTGGACTGGAAGGCAGGCACATTGGACTGGAAGGCAGGCACATCAGACTGGAAGGCAGGCACATCAGACTGGAAAGCAGGCACATTGGACTGGACTGCGGGCACCGAGATATCAGACCGGGCAGCAGGTACTGGAACTTTAGAATAGGCAGCAAACACCATGCAGAACAGCAGGTGCTGGCACACCAGGCTGAACAGCAGGTGCATCAGACTGGATAGCAGGTACTGGAACTTCAAACCGGGCAGCCGGTACTGGAACTTCAGACTGGGCAGCAGGCACAGGCCCTGGCACAACAGGCAGAACAGCAGGTACTGGCACAACAGCCTGAACAACAGGTACATCGGACTAGACAGTAGTCACTGGAGCGTCAGACTGGAACATTGACACTGTGATGTCAGGCTGAGCAGCAGCCACTGGAACCTCAAACTGGACAGCGGGCATAGGCATTGGCACAACAGGCTGAGTAGCAGACACTGGCACATCAGGCTGGGCAGCAGACAGTGGCACATCAGGCTGGGCAGCGGACAGGAACACATCAGGCTGGGCAGCGGACAGGAACACATCAGTCTGGGCAGCAGACGGTGACACATCAGGCTGGGCAGCAGACGGTGGCACATCAGGCTGGGCAGCAGACAGTGGCACATCAGGCTGGGCAGCAGACAGTGGCATATCAGGCTGGGCAGCAGACAGGAATACATCAGGCTGGACAGCGGACACTGGCACAACAGGTTGAACGGTAGGCACATCAGACTGGTCGGCAGGTATTGAAACATCCAAGTGGAACATGGACACAGGAACTTCAGATTGGGGCACAGGAACTTCAGGCGGAGACACTGGCTGGATAGCAAGCAGAGGTTTGGCAGAATCAGGTGGGTTATCAGGTTCAGCTGGAATGCAAGCAAGTTGGGTTACTGGCAGGATCGCGTGAGTGGGGAAGAACTTCCATTTCTTCTTTGGCTTAACTGCTGGAGATCTGTTGGTGGCTGTAGGACTGTAGGTAGGAGGTGAGGCATACTGAAACAAAGGGCTGGGATATGGCAAGGAAGGGGGAACAGCGGCCAGAGGAAGTTTTTGTGGGGAAGTTGCAGGTAGTAGAGAAGAGGCAGGTAGGTTAAAGGCAGGATAGGTGCAGGAAGTAGAAACAGGGTATTGATACTTGGTGGGGAGCAGGGTATATTGGACTGTAGCTGAGGTTGTTAGGGGTGATGGGAGAAAGGACATCTGAGCCGGCAGGTGTTTAGTAGCAGGTCTGGGTTGTGGAGAACTGACAGAAGCTGGGCATAACAGGTCTGAAGTACAGGTAGCACAAAAGTGGGCTCCCCCGTCTGACCAGGGACTGCACTTCATCTATACAATCTTTCAACAACTGTTTGGGACAAACCGAATAGTGCTCCAAAAAGGATGCAGAGTCATCCTCCAACAGCCATACTAAGGACGCAACCTGGTTAATGCTTAAGGGGGGAGAAAAGTCATCATGACCCTTTGGAATACAGGGCAGAGCCAGCTCTGTACACATTCCAATCAAAGGCTGAACATCCTCAGTATACTGTCCTGATCGACCACAGAGTGAGCTAAACGGATAATCTCCAGCAGCTGATCACTGGACCACCCTTTCAATGTCTGGCGGAGATATTCAGAACTCTCTGTTGCCAGCAGAGCATAATAAACAATTATATCTGAATTCATCCCAGCAGCGTGAAACAGAACCGAGACGGTTCCCCTGTGCAGCCACTTCTGGTCAAAGATGGCCTTGGTATACTGTCATGAACAGGTGTGACCAGATTGTGTGGACTGCAAAGAGGAAACCAAAACGCATGTAAGGTGAATAAGAATAATGTTTATTTAAGATAAGTGATATAAATAAGTAAACACCTCAAATACAAATAGTGCTTAACCAACCAACAGAAACCCACAGACAACAGATAATATATACAGCCAAAGGGAGGGAAGTACGGAAATCAAACGCGTTAGCCAGGCCAGGGTCATACACAGGGGATCAGCAACTGAAAAAGGGCAGGATAGGAGAGGGAGATAATGGATGGGATCAGGCTTACAAGGGAACTGGAACGCAGGAGGGACAGGATCAGGATGGGATTGGGTACAGGCTCAGGCTCAGATACAAGATACAAGATACAAGTCAGGGCACAAAGAAGAAAGATACCAAGGCAAGCATGAGAGGGCTTGCCGGGTATTTATGGGACTGCCAGTGATTGTCCTCATGTAACACCTGAGCGCAGGGAGTGTTGTCTGCTCCATACCGCTAGGATCCATCTGCTGGTGGACGTCAGTACTGTGGCCCAATGATGACATAACACCAGCAGGGAAAGACTCTCCTGACAGTTCCAAACTGCCAGGAGACACCTGCTGGTGGACCTCAGTACTGCACGCCAAATGATAGATCTTACCAGCGGACGGACCCTTTCCTGACAGATATAGAATTGTAGGTCATGATGGAACTATTTGTAACAGCTTAGTGATTATGTATGTGTTCTTCCTATGTTTGTGTGGGTTTTTTTCTTTGTGAAAAGCTAATAAAAATGATTACACAAAAAAAAGAAAAGTAGTAGCAACTGCAGCAGGGGTGCACAGTACTGTGTACACCAACAGAAGTGTAATAACTATGGGTGCACTGTATGTATTGTGTACTGTGTACACCACCAGAAAAGTAGTAGCAACTGCACTAGGGGTGCATGGTACTGTGTACACCAACAGAAGTATAATAACAACTATGGGTGCACTGTATGTATTGTGTACATCACCAGGAAAGTAGTAGCAACTGCACTAGGGGTGCACGGTATTGTGTACACCAACAGAAGTTTAATAACAACTATGGGTGCACTGTATGTATTGTGTACTGTGTACACCACCAGAAAAGTAGTAGCAAGTGCACTAGGGGTGCACGGTACTGTGTACACCAACAGTAGTGTAATAACAACTATGGGTGTACTGTATGTATTGTGTACTGTGTACACCACCAGAAAAGTAGTAGCAACTGAACTAGGAGTGCACTGTACTGTGTACACTAACAGAAGTGTAATTAACAACTATGGGTGCACTGTATGTATTGTGTACACCACCAGGAAAGTAGTAGCAACTGCACTAGGGGTGCACGGTACTGTGTACACCAACAGAAGTTTAATAACAACTATGGGTGCACTGTATGTATTGTGTACTGTGCACACCACCAGAAAAGTAGTGGCACTAGCAACTGCACTACAGGTGCATAGTACTGTGTACACCAACAGAAGTGTAATAACAACTATGGGTGTACTGTATGTATTGTGTACTGTGTACTCCACCAGAAAAGTAGTAGCAACTACACTAGGGGTGCACTGTACTGTGTACACCAACAGAAGTGTAATAACAACTATGGGTGTACTGTATTGTGTACACCACCAGGAAAGTAGTAGCAACTGCACTAGGGGTGCACGGTACTGTGTAAGCCAACAGAAGTTTAATAACAACTATGGGTGTACTGTATACACCACCAGAAAAGTTGCAACTGCACTATGGGTGCACCGTACTGTGTACTGTGTACACTGCCTGAAGTATATTAGAAAAAGTACACCAGGAACGGCCTGCAGTCAGATATAGCTAAACTAGATACAGTGGATATATATATATATATATATATATATATATATATATATATATATATATATATATATATATATATATATATATATATATATATATATATATATATATGTATATATATATATATATATATATATATAAAAGACTGTCTGTATATATATATATATGTATATATATATATATATATATATATATATATATATATATATATTGTAACGAGCCCCTTGCTCGCTCGGTTCCACCCTCCCAACACTCCTCTGCAGCTATAGAATCAGATTGCAGATCGCAACATCTGATGGTTCGGTCATCCGATGCTCTGGGACTAGAACTACAGTTATGTGCCGTTCTAATCCAGTTGTGTAGCTCAGAACAAACACCAGGCAGGCTGTATGTAAGTTCAACAAGGAATCTCTCTTTATTGACAGGAATACAGTCTCTTTTATACTCTTTTATATTACTCTAACAATACAGCTGTAACCTAATTAACCTAATTAACATGAGCTAATTAACTAATCCCTTTAGACAGCCTAGATGACTCAGACATGACCTTTAGGCCAGACTGGCCGTCTTGTAGCTCAGAAAACACAATCAACATTATCACAATAGCAGAGTTAATTAACACAAACAACAATGGGGATCTAATGACTCTTAGATCCATACTAGAGACTTATTTACAATACACATTCTAGCAGGCAACAGACAGACAGGTGCTGGAATTGACATCAGCATCTCCTAACAGTATTTGTCCCAGCATTATGAATCAGCCACTATTTCTAATATGGCAAATCCAGGGTCCCCAGAGTCTGTGTGTCCTGGGGGACCAGGACCTGAATCCACAGTAATACAACCTCAAGGGTCCCCAGGCATACAGCTCACAAAGAGCACCATTCCCCCAAATGCCAGGGCCCACGATCGATCGGCAAGAGGCTAGCATTCAGTCCCCTCCAAAAGTCTCTCTCCCGGCTATTAAATACACTGCAGCTAACTGAATAACCTGCCTGCCTGAAGTATATTAGAAAAACTACACAACAACAATATTATATATATATATATATATATATATATATATATATATATATCCATTGCATGCTAAACTGCATGAAATGGATATATATATATATATATAGATATAGATCTATATATATATAGATCTAGATCTATATCTAGATCTATATGTATATATATATATATATATATATATATATATATATATATATATATATATATATATATATAACTGTCTGTATGTGTATATATATATATATATATATATATATATATATATATATAAAATACACTTCAGCTAACTTAATAACCTGCCTGCCTGAAGTATATTAGAAACAGTACACCAGGAACGGACTGTAGTCAGATATAGCTAAACTGGATACAGTGGATATATACATACGAGACTGTCTGTATATATATATATTAAATACACTGCAGCTAACTGAATAACCTGCCTGCCTGCTCAATCTAAATGACACTCTCTCCGTCCACGCCAACAACACACTACACTGGGCCAATGTACAGGCAGCCTTATATAGTGTGGGGCATGGACTTAGTCCGCCTGAGCCATGATTGGCCAAAGGCACCCTGCCTTTGGCCAATTATGGCTCTCTTAGCTGAGGGCGCTGGGATTGGCCAAAGCATGCAGGTCATGGTGCATGCTTTGGCCAATCATCATACAGCAATGCACTGTGCTCCCACAGTACATTATGGGCCGTCACGTGCCACTCGAATTTGTTCGTTTTTTGACGAATGGGCGAACAGCCAATGTTTGAGTCAAACTCATATTCTACCCGAACAGAAAGCTCATCCCTACTGGGATTCTTTGGGGATTTTATTTTTTATTTTTCAGCAGATCATGGTTGAAGGAAGTAAGGGTATATATGCTCATGTTGTTTTTGTTTCTATTCCTTCTATATGTTGTGATGAGGCGCTACTGTTGCCTGATTGGACAAGTGAACAGAGCCCGAGCAGATGACCACATCTTCCTCTCTGAGATGAGACGCCCTGAAGCCCAACCAACGTACAAGACTTAGAGGATCCCAGACCGACTGGCCTTCATGTCCTCCTCTAAGTCATTCATACTAAGTCAAGCTGCGTTTTCCTTTTTATGGACTTAAGGACTGATTAAGAAGAAGATCAAGATTCACCAAGGGACACATGGGAGCATATGACAAAGAGGAAGGCCTGTTGTGGAAATTTTATTATGTGTGTTTTATTGATTGTCATCTGTCCCCCTCTGTCTGATTTAACCAAGGAGCACTCTAGCAGAGCGCACTTGGGTTGAGTTGGGACCAGTGGTAAAACCGTCAGTATGAAAACCTTCTCATGGGCTTGTAGACGTGTTCTCTGTGTGGGGGGCGTTTGCCAGTTTGTAAATATTGCACTGGGCTACTTGCCTTCAAATATGTATGCACATTGGAGAAGCGAAGTCCGCATAACAAGAATAACATATTATCTCTGTTGTGGCTATGCTATCCCTTTTGGATACTTAGATGCTTTAATAAGAAGACATTGCTGATGCCTTGTTAATATACTTGTACCGTATAGTGACAACAGCAGTAGTAATGTCCCTACAGATCTTCTCAAGCCTGTAAGAACAAGTAGAATGATCTTACTAGATACTGGTTACTCTGAGCAGTATTGAGTGGGCTCCATGCTGACCAAGGTGGCGGATGTGCATGCATGCGGCTGGGCGGAGAGCAGTGTACATGCTTTAAGTGGATGAGATATGTGCACTTCTCCCTCCCACTCTTGTGGATGCCCTCCCCTTTAGTGTGGTCATTTCTTGTGTGGTCATTTCCTGTGTTGTCATTTCCTGTGATGTCATTTTGCATGGAGGAAGTGATTGGCTGTTGGGGCCATGACTTCCTTTTTGTCATTTCCTTTTGTTGTCCATGAATAAAAACCAAGTGTCTGTGCTCGGGAGAGGCAGTCGAGCGATGGAGCTAAGAACATGAGGATGGTGACTATGTCCCTTTACTTGGGGAAATGCGGGAGGCACAGGATTATTGAGATGAAGTATACCAAAAGGCTGAAAGGGTGCTTAGTAGCGCAGGAGACATGGTTTGCGCATAGCGTAAAGCAAAATCTTCACATCAGTATGGGGCTTAAATCTCCACGGTCATCTTTGATATATGTGTGCATATTAATAATCCCCCCTTAAGCGCCTCTTCAGAGTAAACAATTGAAAAGTATATAAATGATCCTCATAGCTGAGATCCTCCATCACCCATATTCATTTTATTGCCCTTCACTGAACTCTTTCTAATTCAAGTAGTCGCTCCTGAAGACTAGTGACCAAAACTTAACTGCATATTCCAGATGAGCATGAACCAGCAGTAACCTTTAGCAACCAAACTGTTAGCAGTAATGATGTGCTGTAACCTCTAGAAACCAATCAGTGATTGGTACTAAGCAGTAACCTATAGCAACCAATCAGTTAGCAGTAATGATGTGCAGTATCCTCTAGCAACCAGTCAGTGAGCCTGGATCAGAGTGTGGACTAGTTCTTAATGTTTACAGTATTAAAGTAAATAAAATGTTTGCCCAGGGTCCAATCAATATTAAAGATGGCCCTGGCTACGTACAGAGTGCAGGGTTTAGGGTGCACTACGTACAGAGTGCAGGGTTCAGGGGTGCGCTATGTATGGGGTGCAGGTTGTAGGGGTGCACTATGTACAAAGTGCAGGGCTCAGAGGTGCGCTACGTACAGAGTACAGGGCTTAGGGATGCGCTATGTACAGAGTGCAGAGTTTAGGGTGCGCTACGTACAGAGTGCAGGGTTCAGGGGTGCGCTACGTATAGGGTGCAGGGTTCAGGGGTGCGCTACATACAGAGTGCAGAGTTCAGGGGTGCACTACGTACAGCGTGCAGGGTTCAGGGGTTCTCTATGTACAGAGTACAGGACTGAGGGATGTGCTACGTCCAGATTGCAGGACTTAAAGATGCGCTACGTACAGAGTGCAGGGCTTAGGGGTGTGCTACATACAAAGTGCAGTGTTTAGGAGTGTGTCATGTACAGAATTCGGGGCTTAGGGGTGCGCTACGTACAGAGTGCAGGGCTGGGGTGGCGTACTGGTACGGATCCCTGTATTTTTCCCCTGCAGCAGCTGAATGCTGAGTCCATTCGTACCAGTTGTGGTGGGGCTGCTTCAGATGGCTAGTCCAGCACTGTTCCACCACCTGACAAGGCAAAATGCATTGTCTTCTGTGCACAGCACTGTGTCATGGTGGTATGCAGCTACGGTGTGCTGAAAAAAGTACTGCATGCACTACTTTTTTCAGCACAACGCAAGGCCCCACCTCGCAGCAAACATCAGCCAATTAAACTTTATAAAATGTCTGTGAGGCCGCTGTCCTCCCCGCACGCTCACTCAGCCCGCAGCAGTGAGGAGGAGGCGCTGGGGATGCTGGCGCCGTGAGGCGATGTCGGTGCGGCCTGGAGAGTGGTAAGAGGAGAAGCCACCTATCCTTAGCAGCTGCGGGGGTCGTCCCGCATCTCTCCTGCTGGCGCCCGGAGCCTGGAAAGCGCCAGGAGCCTGGAAGCATTGGACGGAGAAGCAGCCCAGAGCGGGTCCATATGACGTAGGCTGGGGAATCCCAACAAGGTAAAGCTGCAGCTGGAGGGGGGTGGGCCGCTACAAGGCTCCATTGAAACAGGAGCAGGAAGAGGAGAGAGGAAGTGAGAGTGCCTGTATATGCCTGCATTCCCCCTGCATCCCTTCTGAACCTCCTCTGAAACGGGAGCAACAGGAAATCAGGGGAAAGACGGTAAATTATTTATGCATGTCCCTAGGAGAATGTCACTGCTGCTTGCTCATGAAATACCTGGATTTAAAATTTAAAGATTCAACTATATGTGTTACAAGATTGTAGAGACAATTCTCACAATAACAAATAATCTAAGGAGATGTGTTTGCCTAATCGCAGATGAACTGTGCAGATGAACTGTTTACATTTTTCCTCATAGTAACATATCTTTTTGAATCCTCTCTGATTCCCATGATTTATATAGGCTTAGAGGCTCCAATTAATAGTTCTTCTTGGTCACTTGGACTATATAGTGAACGCATACTATTGGGATAGAGGGGTAGAGAGGTAGGTGCGAGATAAGCCTAAGAAGAGCTGAGTACTCTAAGCTTGGGTTTGGTTGTTAACACGGGCTCAGTAATAGCCACCTACGAAGCATCTTCCCCTTAACAAACGACCAGTCAATATTTGGGCTGGCAAAGGTACATCTGCTACCCCGGTACTCAGGGTGTAAAGGAACTAGGTAGCAGTCCTGCTACAGTACTAAGTAGTAAGCAGTACTAATTAGACAGGCTCTCACCGCGGACTTCCCTGGGTCCTTGGTGAGTCCCTGTGGAGCCAACACGGAAGCCCGTGCCTACGTGGATACGGGTGGTACAACCAGCTGCATACGAGTGAAAAGGGGGGGACCTGAAGGAGCTGGCCATTATCCCTCCCACACATAATCTTTCTATGACCTTCAGGATACCCTCATAGGTTTGAATTAACACACCTGGGTAGTGTGGAGAGCCCCGAGGGTGGGAGAGATGAGGGGAAAGTCAACTAAAGGCAATAAGGGAGCTACAGCCGCACCAAGCCCAGGCGGGATCCAGCGATACATGTCCGCTGAATCCAGCATACTGGAAGAATCACAGGGAAGCCCCAGATTGGGAGCATCTTCACGCCCAGGAACAAACAGACAGAAAGGGGTAGTAGAGGAGAACAAAGGGAAAACCGCAAGACCAAGGACTAGCGGAAGCCATCAGATGAACGGCTCTGAGGCTCAGGAAGGCCCTCACGGGAGAAATGGGGATGAAGAACATTCAGCAGGAAAAAGACCCCCACTGCAGCCTGCACAGGAGGAAGCCCCACACATTAAAGAAATGCTCGCTGAGATGCTCCTGAAAATGGAGATCTCTTTGAAAAAAGATATTGCGGCTGTAAGAACAGATATCGGGCACGTGCTTAAAAGGGTGGAGGAGACGGAGGATAGATTGGCTGAACACGAGCAAAGGCTAGAGGGCATGAGTATGCAAATAAGAGACCTACAAAAGGCCAACAGAAGTCTCCTTTACAAATTAGAAGACCAGAAGAATCGCAGCCGACGCAGAAACCTACAAATCAAGGGCCTTCCGGAGAAATATTTGGTGTCAGTATTACAGCAGCTGCTAAACCCATTATTGGACAGAGAAACAACAGCCCCCCTGAAGCTAGATAGAGCCCACAGAATCGCACGACATCTCCGAAACACATCAGAGAACCCAAGAGATGTGATAATAAAGTTTCATCATGAAGAAGAAAAAGATAAAATTATGGGGAATCTGCGATGGCGGCCGGGCTTAAGCTTCAAAGGGGCAGAACTACAGGCTTATTCAGACCTGTCAGCAGAGACCCTTGCAAGAAGGAGGCTGTTGAAACCGCTGACATGCCTATTGAAAAGGACAGAAATATTCTAACAATGGGTGTTTCCAGCCTGCTTGATCGGGAAAAGGAACGGGCGAACGGCAGTGCTAAGATTCCCAGAGGACCTAGAGGACTTTTGCAGCAAGTTGGATATTGCCCACCCACCGATTCCCAGTTGGGGTGTCGAGGAGAGTATAGTACCAACGCGAAATACAATAGGGCGGAGGGATGGAAGGGGCATAACGGATAATTTAAGCCAGTATCCATGAAGCATAGCCGGGAGAAGCAGTTTAGTGCTAATGTGGGTTGGGTGGGGGGCGGGGGGCACCAGGGTGAATCGGGGGGCATCCGTGACACGAGCCCAATAGGAAATATGGGTATAGGGTGGCACCAGACCGAGGGAGACCACCCGACCCATATAATGAACAGAGGGGTCTGCCCAGCCATAATAGGTGACCTGTTCCAGACTTGGGGGGAGGGGGGTTGGAGGGAAGGGGGTCAGGCAGGAAGGGTGGGTTTAAGGGTTGGGTGTTTTTTTTTTTCTTCCCTCTCTCTCTCTCTCCTGTTGTGCCTCATGGGTCTGGCCAGACGCTCCTTCCTTGGGTGAGATATGGGAGTAGTAAACTTTGTCACGTATAATGTAAAGGGACTAAATACGAAAAAAAAGGTATAAAATCAATCAGGAATTGCAGTTTTTGGGAGCAAATGTGGTGTTTTTACAAGAAGCCTATATTACGCACTCAGGAAGGGGAGCGGCATCGCATTTGTTCCCAAAGTGGATCTATGGGGACGCAGGATCAGTACACTCAGGGGGAGCGGCCATTGGGTTTGCTAGAACAACGATGTTTGCAGAAGAGGAGCGACTGGTCGACCCAGGGGGCAGGTTTCTTTTTGTGAAGGGGAAATTGTCTGACACCTGGATCACAGTGGCGAATATCTA
Source organism: Aquarana catesbeiana (assembly GCF_042186555.1). Taxonomy (NCBI): domain Eukaryota; kingdom Metazoa; phylum Chordata; class Amphibia; order Anura; family Ranidae; genus Aquarana; species Aquarana catesbeiana. Next base: position 536,512,295 of record NC_133324.1, on the reverse strand, counting down.
TGCCCCTAATAGAAACCCGGAGAACTTCCTAAGGAGAGTTTTGTTGAAACTTGAGACCTTTAAAAAAGGCAAACTAATAGTCGCAGGGGACTTAAACTTAAGCATGGACCCCGAGATGGACACATCAAGGGGTGGGACAAAATCTGCCACACAAGGCGGGACACTCAAAAAAATGCTAACGCGCCTTCAGTTAATGGACGCGTGGAGGATAAGTCATCTAAAGGAATGTGATTATACTTTTTACTCTTCTGCGCATAGATCATTCTCGAGGATAGACTATATTTTAATAGAACATCAGTTGGTCCTGTATTTGAAGGCAGCAGAAATCAAAGCCATCACCCTGTCCGATCACGCACTGGTGAAAATCCAAGTAGAGATCGCCGGTGTGGTTCGGCCTAGGATGAACTGGAAACCTAACGATTCCCTTATCCAAGACCCAGACGCAGTCGTGAAAATAGTGCAGGAATTGAAAAACTACTTTGAGATAAATGATACAGAGGACATATCCAGATCCACCCTTTGGGAAGCGCACAAAACCTATATAAGAGGGATTTGGATTGCTATTGGAGCAGGGAAAAAAAAGAGAGGGGGGAAAAGTTGACAGGTTTATATAGGGACATTCAGGAATTAGAACAAAGTACAAGACCTAGGGGGCTCCCGGAAAAGCAAGAGCTAATAAAGAAAAGAAGAGATCTGGACAAGTTATTGGATAAGGAAAGGAAGTTTGCTTTTGATACGATTAATAGAGATATGTATCAAGAGGGTAATAAATCAGGAAAGTGGATGGCAAGAAGGATTAAAGAAAAAAAGAATAGGACCTTTATACCTAAAATGAGAGATGAAGCGGGGAACTTAGAATTTTCTACTCCTAAGATTGCTAGAATATTCCACTCCAATTACAGTGCCCTATACAAGGTAGGGTGGAACGAGGGGTCAAGTGAAAATAAGAAGGGAAGGATAAGGGAGTACCTGCGGGGACTAGACCTTCCCAGGGCAGCAAGGGAAGAGGTTGTACGCCTCGATACCCCTATATCTCAGGAGGAGGTAGAAAAAGCAATAAAGAACACTGCCCCGGGGAAGAGCCCGGGCCCCGACGGATACTCCATAGCTTACTACAAAAAACTCTCTGAAATCCTAGCACCCAAACTGTGTAACTATTTGAATGCCCTAGGTGAGAATGAAGAGTCCCGAGAACAGTCCCTGTTAGCCTATATTACCCTTATTTTGAAAGAAGGAAAGGACCCCACATCTCCCGGAAGCTACAGACCAATCTCGCTGTTAAACGCAGATACAAAAATCTTCGCTAAAATACTCGCAGATAGGTTGAAAGCCGGTTTGAAACAGTGGATACATAATGACCAGGTGGGATTCGTTCCCGGAAGGGAGGGGAGAGACAATTCTCTGAAAACAATTTTCCTAATGCAGGAAGCGATTAGGAGCGATATCCCAGCGGCCTTATTATCAATCGATGCCGAAAAGGCATTCAATAGAGTGGATTGGGGATTTATGGCTGAAACCCTGAAGCATCTTGGAATTGGGGAGAGGATGATGAGATGGATCCTATCACTATACAGGCATCCCAAGGCTAGAATTAGAGTAAACGGGACCCTGTCTTCTCCCCTTGAATTATTTAATGGGAAAAGACAGGGTTGCCCCCTCTCCCCGATATTGTTTATTATAACCTTGGAGCCACTCTTAGCGGAATTTCGTAAGAATGTAGACATTAAGGGAATAAGGGTTGGAGCAGGGGAGCATAAAGTAGAAGCATTTGCCGATGATTTACTGTGTTACATCACTTGTCCTAGAACAACAATCCCCATGGCACTCAAGGAATTTGAGCGCTATGGTAGATTGACAAACTTTAAAATAAATATGAGTAAGTCCGAGCTCCTAAATATTTCCTTGTCAAAAGAAGTTTATTGAGTATACAATGTTATAAAGATACATAAAGTAAGTTTACAAGGATCTATAAAGTAAGCTCATTGTTTTACAGTAGGGTTTATATAGGTAAATATCATGAAATTTCAAATATTAAACATTGGGTTCACGTAAACCTAAATTAAAGATATATATCATTTCCTTAGTTACTTTTGTAGGTATTTAAATGATTTATACCTACTATACATATTGTTTACAAGTAGAGTGTATATAGGTCAAATAAATTCTGATAATGAGCTTTAATCGTAAGGTGGAGAAAAGGAAAGAGAGAGAAGAAAAAGGGAAGAAAGGCAGAGGTATGGTCCACAAGGTTGTCCCGCTCGTCAGTTTATTATTCTTTTTAGTTCTCTTTGAAGCCTTAGAATGGGTATCTCTGTAAGTCATTTAATCTGTTACCATGGCAACAGGACAGAGTCATTGAAGTTTGACAGGAACTGTTGTTTTATCCAAGGATGCCAAAGTTTTTCAAATTTTGGAATTTGATTTTGATCGATGGCTACCATCTTAGCATGGGACATTGTATTATTCATTCTGTGAATTGTTTCTGCTAGTACCAATGTAGGAGATTTCCATGCCTTGGCCACTGTTTGTTTTGCAGCCGTTATTAGTTGGATCATAAGTTTGAATTGAGAGAGTGTTAACCATTCCGGTTTTAGATTAAGTAAAGTTAAATATGGATCTGGTTGTATTATTTTTTTAAATATTTTAGATGCAATCACGAAGACTTCCTTCCAGAAGGTTTGGATTACTGGGCACGTCCACCATATGTGTAAATATGTGCCTATTTCTGGGCATCCTCGAAAACAAAGAGCTGAGGTATTAGGTGAATATTTTGCCACTCTAGCGGGTACAAGGTACCAGCGAGTTAGGACTTTATAATTTGTCTCCAGTGCTAAGATGTTGGGTGAAGATGACTTAGATGTGAGCCATATGTTAGACCAGTCCGTGTCTTCTAAAGTTCGTCCCAGGTCCTCCTCCCAACTCTGAACGTAGGAGGGTCTATTAAGATTTGGTACTCCATATAATTGATTATAAAGTGATGAAATTGTACCTTTAGCAAATGGATCTTTTGTACAGATTGATTCAAAAATGGATAGTTGGGATAATGGTGTATCCCCCTTTAGGAATGGTGTATAGAAATTTTTGATTTGGAGATATCTAAATATCTCAGAGTTTGGTAGATCATATTTTTCTCTAAGCGATGGGAATGAAAGGAATGATTTAGATGCTATGAAGTCATTTAGTGTCTGAATGCCTGATGTTGTCCAAGCTTTAAAAGAATTTGGGTAGATCCATGCCGGATAAAAGGCCGGATTTCTGATAAAAGAAAGGAGAGGATTGTGTGGAGATTGTAACTGATATTTGGTTTTTAGTTTATCCCAGAGAGATAAGAAGTGTTTAGTTATGGGATTATGAATTTTAAAGCGGTCTTTAGGATCAAGCCATAATAAATTTGATATTAATAGAGGGTCATTTTCTGAAGCCTCTATAAATACCCATAATGGGATTTCCTGTTTTGCATGGTATTTGGACAGACTGGCCAAATGTGCCGCTCTGTAGTAGTTAGTAAAATTAGGGTATCCCAGGCCTCCTTTATTTTTGGGAAGATGTAGTGTGTGTATAGGTATACGTGGTTTAGAAGAGCCCCATATAAACGAAGTTGCTCTTTTTTGTACTATTCTCAAAAAATAGGAAGGAATTGGAATAGGGAGGACTCTGAATAGATAAAGCAATTTGGGTAGAATAGTCATTTTGATTGCATTAATCTTCCCCATCCAGGATAAAGGAAGTTGCGACCATTGTTTTATTAGATTTGTGATCTGTCTTAATACAGGAGGATAATTGGTTGAGAATAAGTCAGAATGAGAGGCTGTTAAATGAATTCCAAGATATGGGATTGATTTTTCTGCCCATGTGAATGGGAGTGCAGCCCTAGCCGGGATCAATTCCATGTTTGTGAGTGAAATATTAAGCACTAGGCATTTCTTAGGATTAATCATAAGGCCGGATAGGGCTGCAAATCCATCAAGAGCTGGTATTAAGTTAGGACCAGAGACCTGTGGTGATGATAGAAAAAGTAATATATCGTCTGCAAATATACATAATTTGTGTGTAATACCTCCTACTTCAATGCCAGTTATAGTTTGGTTTGTTCTGATATATTGGGCCATGGGTTCGAGTATAAGGGCAAATAATAAGGGAGATAATGGGCAACCCTGTCGGGTACCTCTTTCGATATTAAAGGCTTCAGATTTGTATCCAGCATATTTTATATAGGCTTTGGGTTTATTATATAATGCTTTGATCCATGTTAAAAAGTGGGGTCCAAAACCCCATTTTTGTAATGAATATTGCATATATTGCCAGGATACTGTGTCAAATGCCCTCTTAATATCGAGAGATAGAAAACATAAAGGGATTTTCCGTTTTTTAGCAATATGTGCCAATAACACTGCCCTGCGTATATTATCGCCTGCCTGTCTACTTGATCTCTATGTATTAATTTTCCTATAATGCTATAGAGGCGTTTTGCTATTATTTTTGCTAATAATTTAATATCGAGGTTTAACAGAGAGATAGGCCGATAATTCACACAGGAAGTATCATCAGAAAGGGGTTTTGGGATCATACAAACAATTGCCATTAGTGTTTCTTGCCGAAAAGAATGTCCATCTAGAAGTTTGTTAAAAGTTTCAGTGAGAATGGGAGAGAGTATTTCTGAGAATGTTTTATAGTATAAAGCCGAGTAGCCGTCTGGGCCGGGTCTTTTGTTAAGTTTTAGGTCTTTTATGGCGTTAGCAACTTCATCTATAGTTATAGGCTCATCCAAACTGCTTTTTTGATTCTGAGATAACTCAGGTAAGGTTATTTTTGAGAAGAAGGATTCAGCCTCTGTAGGATTAAATTCATTGTTTGTCTTGTATAAAGTTGCGAGATGTGAGTGAAATTTATGGACTATTTTAACTGGATTACAAGTGTAAACATTTTTTGATAATTTCAAACGTATTGGTTTGAAAGATTTGTTAGTTGAATTTAATGCCCGAGCCAAATATGTACCTGGTTTGTTTGTATTCATGTAGAAATTGTGTTTGGAGCGTTTGAGGGATTTATCAACTGACTCAGTGAGAAATAGATCGTATTCCAATCTAGATTTTTCCAGATGAGATTTTGTACTCTGAGATGGATTATCTTGAAATGATATGTAGGCTGCATTAAAATTGAGTTCTAGTTTTTTTGCTAGATTTTTGCGTTCCCGTTTAAATAGTGCCATTTGTCTTTGTATTGTACCACGCAAGACAGGCTGATGAGCTTCCCACAGTGTTATTGGGGAGATGTCTGTTGTATTATTAATTGATATGTATTCCTTTAAAGCTTGTTCAATGGCCATCTGATGTAGTGGGTGTTTGAGCATTATGTCCGGTAAGTACCACGTTGGGTCATGCGCTTTTGGTATGGCTGAGGCTATAGTAGTGTATACTGCATTATGGTCAGACCACGGAATCGGAATTATATCTGATGCAATAATTTCTGGTATCATTCCTATTGTTAGAAAAATATGATCTATTCTGGTGAAGGTTTGATGAGGGTGCGAGAAATAAGTGAATTTCTTTTTCATTGGGTTACTTTCTCTCCATGAATCTACCAGATTGTATTTGGAAAGAAGTTGAGAAAAAGGTAATCTAGAGGTTATTTTGGATGGTGTAAAAGGTGATTTATCTAGAAATGGGAGGAGGACCTGGTTTGAATCCCCACACATTATCACTGTTCCTATTTTGTGTCTATTAATCACTTGTAATATATGTGAGAGGAATGGTGTAGGTTGTTTGTTAGGAGCGTAGTAGGAAATCACCGTGATTGCTGTATCCATTATATAACCCATGAGTATCAGGTATCTACCTTCTGGGTCTTTAATTTCTGATGATAAGGTGAATGGTGTGGATCGGTGAAATGCAATTAGAGTTCCCCTTTGCTTGGTACAGGCAGAAGCCGTGTAAATTTGTTGATAAAAAGGAGAAATATATTTTGGAGTAGAATCTTTGGTGAAGTGTGTTTCTTAGAGGCATACTATGTGAGCCTTCTTGTTATGGAAAGTACGGAAGGCTTTGGTCCTTTTTTGAGGGACATTTATTCCCTGAACATTCAGGGAAAGTATATTCAGTGGTGCCATGGCAATAGATCAAATAGTTTTGACTTACTTTTTGTTATGCAGAGCTGACTGCGCAGATCAACCTGTGTGGACTGAAGAGATGAATAGATAGAAAAGAAATCAGTGAATTCTGGAGTAAAGGGTAAACAAAAAACATATGAGATTAGATGATACATTGTATAAATTATTTTTTGCAAGTAATCACAATTTACCCGTGAAAGAGAATAAATATCTCTCTCAGGGGAATAAGTGCCTTCGTCACACTCCCACATAATATGGTTGGGAGAATGAGGAGGGCTAATGGGGGTACACGGATCTTCCGCTTACAGGAGAGAAGTGCTATGTCAAAAGACATCAAAATGATGTTTCATTAGTTGGAGTGCAGAATATAGTTTTTGTTGAAATTATTTATTCCAGGGTGGTTGTATATGGTTAGTCTTGCCCTAGGCTAAATAATTCAGTTAGAAAGGTACTGTTAATAACTTTGGTATTGATGAAGATAGTTTGAATTATTTTGGGATTTTAACCCTTTTAGAGTAAACAATTACATATTTTATTCATATGTAACTGTTTAGATATGTTAACTCATAAAATTGAGGTTGTATTGCTTCAGATTAGAATAAACAAAAACATAATTCTAGGAACTAGTTAGGTAATAATATATTTGTTTTAAGAAAAAAAAAAAAAAGCTTCCATTACTTCTGGATTATTGAACATATTTGTCCTAAAAAGTAATAAATCTATTGTTATTACCTGATAATATATAACTGAACAAGAATTTCCTTATTTCACTTATATATTCTAAGGCTATATGAATCAGAAGGAAGTAATAAGAAATATAACTGGAATGTAACATGATCCCACACAGTGTGTGACTATCAGAATGCAGTTACATTCAGTTATAAATATAGTTTTTTTTATAGAGAACCATCTCTTAGTATAATAAATGAAGAGATATCAGGAATTAGGATGTCAGTCCATTGAATCTTCTTGGTCCATGGATGATGTGGCATAACGGCCTCTTTTGTGAGAATGATGATTCCCATTTTGTTCTGGAATTTTCTGGGTGCTGCCTGAAGGTGAAGATGATGCCATTCTTCTGCGTGTGGGAGTGTTGCTGCTTGTGGGTTCTGTCAGATTTAATTTTAAAAGGGTTTGTTGTAGTTCATCTGCTGATCTGCTTCTGTAAATTGTACCTTGGTAGTTAAATCTGACTGAAAAGGGGAAGCCCCATTGATACATAATGTTGTGGCGTTGCAGTTCCATTAGTTGGGGTTTCATGGATCGTCTTTTAGTAATAGTAAGTTGGGATAGGTCAGCAAAAATGTGATAATTGTGTCCTTGAAAATTAAGTTCCTTTTTTTCTCTTGCAGCAATTAGTATTTGTTCTTTCGTTCTGTAATAATGAAATTTTGTGATTATATCACGTGGGGGTCCATCTTTCTTTTTGGCTGTGAGGGCTCTGTGTACTCTGTCCAGTTCTAAACGTTCAATAGGGATATCTGGCTTTAGTTCTTTTAATAGAGCAGTAATAGTAGATTGCAGGTCTGTCACAGTTTCAGGTATTCCCCTTATGCGCAAGTTTGAACGTCTGGTTCTATTTTCGTAATCTTCGAGCTTAGTATTAAATTCTCTTTTTTTAATTGTTCCAATTCTGTTATATTTTCTTGGGTTGTAATTTCAATTTCATCCATTTTTATTTCTAAGGCTGCGGTGCGGTTTCCCAGCTCTCTTATTTCTTTGGTTAGGCTGTTTGTTATTTGGTCTGAGGTTTGTTTTAAAGCCTTATGAAGCATCTTTTCAAATTGTAATAATATTACTGGGGATACTGAGGAGGCTTGTGGAGAAGTTTGTGAGAGGATTTGTTCTGTATCTGACTCAAATGGAGAGTCTTGCTGTGACATTTTCTGTCTGTGAGAGCGCCCTGATGCTGTATCTTGTGAGGTGACTGGAGCTGCTTCAGCTGCAGTGAGTGCCTGTGAGCTCTTTGTGAGGTGATTTTTATTTCTGCCACGGTTTCCTCCCAGTACCATATTTCCTGCCCAAACTTTCACAGTTTGTTCCCTGGGGCAAAAAGGTTCAAATGGATACCTTTTGAGCCTGCAGGCTCCGCTTTGTCCTTCTCTTCTCTCCTCAGCGGTGTGGAGCTCTAACAATGCATGTCTGCTCCGCTAGGCTCCGCCTCCTGCCCCCCTCGCTCCTAAATATTTCAATCCCTAAGCGGGAGCAGAGAGCAATTCAATCTGGTCTCTCATTCGCATGGTGTGAGAGGGAATTAGAGTATTTGGGCATAAAACTACTACCCACACCGGGGGACTTGTTTGCAGCTAATTATATTCCCCTGCTTAATGAAATCAAAGACCTACTTAGTAGGATGAGATACAGAGCTTTGTCGTGGATCGGTAGGATAAATGCTATAAAAATGTTTGTGTTGCCCATGTTAATATATATCTTCCAAATGATTCCAATAGCCGTTCCCCCTTATATTTTTTGTTAAACTACAGTCTATAATTTTAAGATTTATTTGGGCACACAGGCGCCCCAGGATAGCATATGACAAACAGGGGGGGTTGGGTGCAGTGGATTTTAAAAAGTACTACCAAGCCATTATCTCTAGGATAACTGATTGGTTGTATAGCAAACATGAGAAAAGCTGGGTGAATATAGAAATAGCACTGCGCGGGGCAGACATAGAAAAACTGATATGGATCCCCCCACAATATAGGGAATTGGGAAATAGAGTTAATTTTTTGACTAGGAACACATTTAGAATTTGGGATTGGGTAAGCAAGAGATGCCACTGGGAATTTAACTCACCACTGATACCACTGATATCACTATTGAACACGGATTATTTTTTACCAGGGAAGGAGGAACACTTATATTTCACGAGATGGGCAAAAAAAAGATGCAATACAATTACAGGATGTGATGAGAGGTAACAGATTGTACACTTACACTGAAATTACGCAGGCTTGGGGGAACAAACCATTGGATAAATGGAGGTACGCCCAGATACAGCACTTTGCACGGTCACTGCCACAACCACTGAGAGGAAGAGACCAACTAAGGGTCATAGAAAGGTTATTAAGCACCCCCACTAGTGTGAAAGGAAGCATTTCTAAATTGTATAGAGTACTAAGGGGGGAAGCGAGTAAAGGGCACCCCACTTTTCTGGAGAAGTGGGAAAGGGAAATAGGAGGCTTAGAAGATGAGGCACATAGATGTAAGATTTTAAAGATGATATTCTTAACGGTAAAAGACTCTCGGTCACACAAAATGGCTTATGAGGCAATAGCGAGGTGGCACAGGACGCCCCAGAAGGTGCATGAATACGATGCTGAGGCTCCCCCAACTTGCTGGAGAGGATGTGGAAAAATTGGCACCCTCGCGCATCTTTGGTGGGAGTGCCCTAAAATCCAGGCGTATTGGGAGGAAATTATGGGTGAAATACAGCATATAACGGGGGAGCAGGTCAACAAGAACCCATGGACGTGTCTGTTTCATGATACGGAGAAAGAGATACCCCAGTATTGCAAGTCAGCAGTTCCATATCTCCTAAACGCGGCTAAAGCACTGATCCCATGTTGTTGGAAGGGGGCGGAAGCCCCAAGGTTAAGGTAATGGATAACAAGGGTAGAATGGGCAAGAAGAATGGAAGAATCAATTCATTCGATGGAGGGTCTACGAGATAAATACCTTAGGATTTGGGCAAGATGGCTTGGGTATAGGAACACGGAGAGGTATATGACAATTATGGATCCCTGAGGACTTGGGGGAGAGAGAGGGAGAGGGGGGAGGGTGGGAGGGTTTTTATTTTTTTTTTGGTGGGGGGAGGGGGTGAAAAACAAATAAATAAATATTTGTATTTTCGGCAGATAAAAAAAGTTAAGAAAAGGAAAAGGGAAGAGGGGGAAGGGAGAGGGGGGGAGGGGGAGGAAAGGAGAAGGGAAAAGGAAAGGAAGAGGGAAATAAAGAAGAAAAAACCTTTTTAAAGTTTTGTATTAATAAGAAAAAGGGAAAATAAATATTTTTCTTTTGTGCCACACTGATGCGAAAATGAGATGGGGCGCAGTTCAATGACTCAGCTGAGTTAAAATCTCTCTTAAGTCCTGCTGACGTGGTTACAATAAGAAGAAAAGAAAAAAAATAAATAAATAAATAAAATGTCTGTGTGACATTTCAATAAAATTTGTTTAACCACTTACCCACTGGGTACTTAAACCCCCTTCCTAACCAGACCAATTTTCAGTTTTCGTTGCTCTCACATTTTAAATGACAATTACTCAGTCATGCAACACTGTACCTATATGAAATGTTTGTCCTTTTTTTCACACAAATAGAGCTTTCTTTTGGTGGTATTTAAAGAAAAAAGACAGAAAATTCCATTAAAAAAATGAATTTTTCATTGTTTTTGTTATAAAATTTTGCAAATTAATAATTTTTCCTCATACATTTTGGCCCAAATTTATACTGTTACATATCTTTGGTAAAAATAATCCAAATCGGTGTATATTGTTTGGTCTTTGTGAAAGTTACAGAGTCTACAAGCTGTGGTGCCAATCTCTGAAAATTGCTCACACCTGGTGTACTGATGGCCTATCTCATTTCTTGAGACCCTAAGGCCTCATTCACATGAGGCGGACTCCGTTTCCACGGAGCCCGCCTCGGTCCGCCGGCTCAGCGGGAGATCTCTCCGTTGATCTCCGCTGAGCCGGCAGATGGCAGGTCCCTCTCTGCTCACTGAGCGGGGAGGGGCTTGTCAGGCGCCGCTGCTGCCTATGGAGGGATCGGATGAAAACGGACAACATGTCCGTTTTCATCAGATCTCACCCGATCCGAAACGCCAACGACGGATTCGGACGTAGGGCCATCCGTCTGCTTTTTGCAGATCGGACGGGGTCGGATGTCAGCGGACATGTCTCCGCTGACATCCGTCGCTCCATAGGCTAACATGGAGCGCCCGTTCAGGTCCGCCGTCAAAACTGACAGGCGGACCTGAACGGTCCGATCGTGTGAAAGGGGCCTAACAAGCCAGGAAAGTACAAATACCCCCCAAATGACCCCTTTTTGGAAAGTAGACGCTCTGATGTATTTAGTAAAAGGCATGGTGAGTTTTTTTAAGTTGTAATTTTTTTCCCACAATTCTTTGCAAAATCAAGATTTTTTTTTCTTTTTTTTTCAGTTAAATTGTTATATTAGCAGGTTATTTCTCACACACAGCATATGCATAGCACAAATTACACCCCAAAACACATTCTGCTACTCCTCCTGAGTATGGCGATACCACATGTGTGAGACTTTTACATAGCTTGGCCACATACAGAGGCGCTACATGCAGGGAGCACCATCAGGCGTTTTTGGAGCATAAATTACACATATAATTTCTTGACTACCTCTTATGCCCTGTACACATGATCGGACATTCCGACCACAAAATCCATGGGATTTTTTCCGACGGATTTTGGGCCAAACTTGTCTTGCATACACACGGTCGCACAAAGTTGTCGGAAAGTCAGATCGTTCTGAACGCGGTGACGTAAAACACGTATGTCGGGACTATAAACAGGGCAATAGCTTTCGTCTCTTAATTTATTCTGAGCATGCGTGGCACTTTGTGCGTCGGATTTGTGTACACAAGATCGGAATTTAACCGATCGGATTTTGTTGTCGGAGAATTTTATATCCTGCTCTCAAACTTTGTGTGCCGGAAATTCCGATGGAAAAAGTCCAATGGAGCCCATACATGATCGGAATTTCCTACAACACAATCCGATCGTACTTTTTCCGTCGGACCGTGTGTACAGGGCATTACACTTTTGAAGGTCCTGGAGCCCCAGGACAATGGAAACGCCCCAAAAATGACCCCATTTTGGAAAGAAAACAACACAATGTATAATCTATGAAACATAATGAGTCTTTTGCACATGTCATTTTTTCTCTACAAGTTTTTGGAAAATGTGTAAAGAAAACAAAAATGCATTTTTTACACAAAGTTGTTCATTTATACAATATTTCTAACACATAGCATGTACATACCAAAAATTACACCCCAAAATAGATTCTCCTACTCCTCCTGATTATGGCAATACCACATGTGGGAGACTTTTACACAGCCAGGCCACATAGAGAGGCCCAACATGCAGGGAGCACCATCAGGTGTTCTAGGGGCATAAATGTCAAATCTAATTTGACTATCAATTACACTTTTGTGAGGCACTCTAGTGGTATGGATGTGGCATGGATGAGAACTGATGTGGGATGGATGAGCATGAATGAGGATGGATGAGCTGTGGATGGGGATGGCTGAGTATGAATGGGATGACTGAGCATGAATGAGTATGGCTGGGTATGGCTGAGTACGGCTGGGCATGGCTGGGTATGGCTGGGTATGGCTGAGTATGGCTGGGTATGGCTGAGGATGGCTGGGTATGGCTGAGTATGGCTGGGTATAGCTGAGTATGGCTTGGTATGGCTGGGTATGGCTGAGTATGACTGAGTATAGCTGAGTATGGCTGGGTATGGCTGGGTGTGGATGGGATGGCTGAGCATGGATGGATGGATGAGTAATGCTGAGTATGGATGGATGGATGGCTGAGCATGGATGAGTATTGCTGAGTATGGATGGATGACTAAGCATGGATGGATGAGTATTGCTGAGTATGGATGGATGGCTGAGCATGGATGGATGAGTATTTCTGAGTATGGATGGATGGCTGAGTATTGCTGAGGATGGATGGACGGATGAGTATTGCTGAGGATAGATGGATGAGTATTGATGAGGACAGATGGCTAAGTATTGATGAGGATGGATGGGGATAGATGGGATGGCTGAGCATGGATGAATGGATGGCTGGATGAGGCTGCAATGTGCACAAATCAGCGCTGTGGGCACTACAGATCCAGCCCACAGCGCTGCTGCATCTGATCTTCTCCCCTCTTCCCTCTTCTCCCCCGGACATGACGCCGGTTTGTTTACAAGTGATCACTCCTTTATTTGACAGAGTGATCATGTGGTAAACGGCCACTATCAGCGCCATTTACCATGATCCGCCAGGTCTGCAGGAATGGATATTCCCGGGAGCGCGCCCCAGGGGAGTGCGATTCTAGGAGGATGTCAATGTACGCCCTCCCAGAGTTATCGACCCGCTCTGTAGCCATCATTCAGCTATGGCCCGGTCAGCAAGTGGTTAAAAAAAAAAAACGACAAGTAATAATTTTTTTTATTCTGGCTGGTGGCTCCCCTGGGCACTGCGATTTCTACCTGTACGTTGTTCCGATCTTCCTGGTTTACAACAGCTCTTGTGCCCCCTACTGCTCTGTGCTGTGGTTGGACACAGCAAGAGTCTGTCAGCAGGCCACAGCCAATGATTTTGGCTGTAACCCTGCTGATGGGTTTGGCCGACAATCAGTATGGCCAACGTCAGTATAGACTTCAACAAACAAATGATCAAGCTGTATTTAGCCTCCCGCAGAGCTAGACACTGGTACAAAAAAGTGTCTATATATTTATTTCAATTGGCTTTATGCAATGGGGGTAATTTACTAAGACGAATGCGCTGCACCGGTTCACACCTTAATTGGTGCGCCGGAAAAGTCATTGATTGAACATGCGAACCAGCTCACGCAGACGATAATAAATATGTAAACTGCAACTGGTGCTAGGGTAACTGCAGTTTTCTCATTGATAACAGCGCACGCCCAATCCAATTGGTTAACTTCATCTCATTGGATGTCTCTTGTTTGGCAATTAGTAGGTGTTCTCAGTGAATTAACTCATTTGATGCTAATATCATTCCTATTACTTCTAATATATCTTTGAAATGTGTTTTTTTCTATTTGTACCCAAATCTTTCAATACATTACAAAGAACAGAGAAGTGTTTCTAAACCCAATAAATGAATATTTTCCGATCTTGATCTTTAACCACTTCAGCCCCGAAAGAATTTACCCCCTTCCTGCCCAGAGCACTTTTTGCTATTCGGCACAGCGGCACAACTGACAATTGCGCGGTCGTGCGACGTTGCACCTGAACAAAATTGACGTCCTTTTTTTCCCACAAATAGAGCTTTCTTTTGGTGGTATTTGATCACCTCTGCGATTTTTATTTTTTGCGCTATAAACAAAATAAGAGCGACAATTTTGAATAATAAATATACCCCCAAAAATATATAAAAAACATTTTTTTCCTCAGTTTAGGCCGATACGTATTCTTCTACATATTTTTGGTAAAAAAAAAATCGCAATAAGCATTTATTGATTGGTTTGTGCAAAAGTTATAGCTTTTACAAAATAGGGGATAGTTTTATGGCATTTTTATTAATAATTTTTTTTTTACTAGTAATGGCGTCGATCAGCGATTTTTATTGTGACTGTGAGGTTATGGTGGACATGTCGGACTTTTGACACATTTTTGGGACCATTGTCATTTATACAGCAATCAGTGCTATAAAAATGCATTGATTCCTGTATAAATGACACTGGCAGTGAAGGGGTTAACCACTAGGGGGAGGGGAGGGGTTAAGTCAGTACTAGGGAGTGATTTCTAACTGTAAGGGGGATGGGCTAGCTATGTCACTACTCTGATCACTGCTCCCGATGACAGGAAGCAGAGATCAGTGACACTTGTCACTAGGCAGAACGGGGAGATGCTGTTTACATCAGCATCTCCCCGTTTGTCCTCTCCGTGAGGCGATCGCGGGTATCCCCGCGGCGATTGAGTCTGCAGGACCCGCGACCCAACTGACAAAGCTCCCGGCAGACGCGCACGCAATGGCATGGCGGGAAATTCCCAGCCATGCCATTCTGCTGACGTACATCGACGTACACCGGTCGGGAAGGGGTTAAAGGTGACCATACACTGCAATCAGTTAGAGAATTAGATTTAGTGCAAGAGCCTGTTTGATTTCCAAAATATCGAGTTGTACAGAGATTGGCCATTCAGATTGCATAGTGCATGACCATCTTAAGTGCCAAATTTGGAATGTAGATGTGCCATGACCCACTTGTATTTTCCTATTGATATCTCTTGGGCATTATACAAGGCACATGAGAACCCACTTTTTTTCAAGACATGCCTGAGTGATCAGGAATCTTCAAACTACGGCTCTAGGTATATGTTCAGGCAGCACAGTGGTGTAGTGGTTAGCACTTTCACCTAGCAGCAATAAGGGTCACTGGTTCAAATCCCGCCCATGACACCAGCTGCCTGAAGTTTGCACATTCTCACTGTGCCTGTGTGGGTTTCCTCCAGCTACTCCGGTTTCCTCTCACTTTCTAAAAGCATGCTGGTAGGTAAATTGGCCCTAATATGACAGAATGTGTGTTAGGGACCTACACAAACGCCACCCCATGTCAAAATAAAAAAAATTATTTTCTTAATTTGCAAATAAGGACCATCTCTTCCACACAGAAAAGTGAGCAGGGCATGGTGGTGGGAAGAAATTAGTAGCAGCACAAGCAACTTCCTGTAGGGGCGTGATGTCATTGCTGTATGCTGTCCGCCGCTTCCGGGAAATAGATATGCGCCACGGACACATACCTATGCGCACACAGAGTACGGCACTCACGCATCTAGCTGCAGGAATCCATATTTGGATGTAAATTAATACTAAAACAGGTGCAGATTTCCAGGACTGGACTAACAAATGTTTATAGTGCAAGGCAATGAAATCCTTTCTTCTTTTTGCTTGGGGATAGAATGCAGAGGGATTAGAAGTCTTGTCAGTTTTTGGGGATATCTGCACCCCTAATAGGGTGAAGACACCTCCCAAATTTTGTCACTTTCCCCTTCAAATTAATTCTCTTCCTGTCACATAGCCAAACAGGAAGTGAGGGTAAAACTCTACCAATACCTTTCCTTGGGGACACACAGGTCAATCTAAATAGTTTCCCCATTAGGTAAATTGCACTCTAGCATTTTGCTCTGTACACCCCAAATTATTATTAGGTATCTTGGACTTTGGGGTTTATTTACTAAAGAAAAATCCACTTTGCACTACAAGTGCAATTGGAAGTGCAGTTGCTGGAGATCCGAGGGGGACATGCAAGGAAATTTAAAAAAACACCATCTTTGCTTCTACATGATTGGATGTTAAAATCACCAGTGCTTCCCCTCAGATTTTCAGCGACTACACTTGTATTGCAGAGTGGATTTGCCTTTAATAAGCCCAAAAATACCTAAGAATTTGGGGTGTATGTTATGGATTATATGTTTCTTTAAATGCAAATCTATGGTCTATGGTCTCTGTTGTACTTCTTCCTGTGTGGTGTTTCCTGTTCCTGCTTGGTCTTTCAGTAAACATAGCTTCTGTACAGTAATGGCTTGTGCTGTCTCTTTACATATATCACATCAAACATGATGTCAGAAGATTTCTGAATCTGTGCTCTTTCTACACACTTGATGCTGAGAGCCTGCTAGTCTTGATGTGAGTGTTCTTGTAACTGATTGTGCTTCCTAACAATTGCAGTCCTGTCTTGGATGCTGAGTATTTGCAGCAAGGAAAACAGAATCATGGCAGCTAACAGCAGCATTCCACTGCCTGAGGTGATGAGAGTGAGTGGAGATGTCAGCAGTAACTGGGACAATTTCAGGGTAGAGTTTAAGGACTACTCCCTAGCCACGGGGTTAAATGAGAAGCCTGCAGCAGTGCAAGCAGCCACACTGAGGAGGGTGATGGGCAGTGAATGCCTCCATGTTTACAAGCATAATCTGAACCTCACAGAGGAGCAAAAGAGGGACACCAAAACCATTCTGGATGCATTAGAAGCTTTCTACAGACCCTCTAAAAATGTCATATATGAAAGATATGTATTTGGCTGCTGCAAGCAAGAAGACTGTGAATCAATAGATAGGTTTGTCACATGGCTAAGAGAAAAAACTGCAAGCTGTGAGTATGGCTCTCTGAGAGATGAACTTATTCATAATAAAATAGTTTTGGGTATCACCAGTGAAAGCACATGCCGCCACCTATTGAGGAAACATGATTTAGATCTACAAACAGCAATTGAGATATGTCGCACTGCAGAACTTACTGACAAACATATGAAAGCTATGGAGCAGGATAAACTGATTGACAATATCAATGCAGCCTCCAAACAACAGCAAAGCTTCAAAAACCACCAGCATACATTTCAGCACAAGGGTCACCTACACAACTCACCTGGGAGGAAGCCTGCATCATGCAAGTATTGCGGCAATGTGCATGTACGAGAGAAAGAAAGGTGTCCTACATATGGGAAAATCTGTATTGCATGTGGTAAACCAAATCACTTTGCAAGAGTGTGTCTCTCCAGTAAAATGGAAGCAAGGAAGCTGCACACAATTGAGCAAATGTCAGATCCGGAGGACGCACACCTGCTTAGCACTGATATGGTTTACTCCTCAGAATGCATTGGTGCTGTAATCACAAAGGGTAAAAAATGGTTTGTAAACCTCAGATTAAACAATATAATCCAACCCTGCCAGCTGGACTCGGGTGCAACGTGTGATGTCATGAGTATAAAGGACAAAATGAAACTGGCACCCAGAGCACCCCTTCAGCCTAGTAGCACCAAACTAAAGTTGTATTCAGGGGAACTAATGGAATCATTGGGGCTATTCCAAACAGAATGCAGCATACGTGATTGTATACACAAACTGAACTTTGAGATTGTTGACGCCGATCAGAAATCGCTATTATCCGGTTCAACTTGTGAGCGCCTTGGACTGATGCTGTTCACCATTCCTGCTGAGCTACATAATGTTGATAATCAGCCTGCAAAATCTCTGACTAGGCCACTCACAAAACAGCAAATTCTTCATGCCTACAGTGATGTGTTTGAGGGCCCGATAGTCTCTGCTCCAGGAGAGGTTCGTTTTGAACTTGATCCTACCATTCAACCTGTACTATGTGCCTATCTCCATTAAGCCACAGGTTAAAGCTCAATTAGATAAATATCAAGCTGAGGGACATCTAACTTCAGTATCAGAGTCTACAGATTGGATCAGTAACATTGTTGTTATCAGAAAGCCTAAGAAGATCAGAATATGCATTGATCCCAAGTTTCTGAATATGGCCCTGAAATGGTCACACTACTTAATGCCAACACTTGATGATATTTTGCACAAACTACCTAAAGCATGTGTCTTCACACTTGTTGATGCTAGAGATGCCTTTTTACAGTGCAAACTGGATGAAAAGGGTAGCTACATGACCATGTTCTGGACTCCTTGGGGCAGAAAGAGATGGCTTAATCTACCATTTGGAGTCTCTGTGGCACCTGAGGTATACCAGCGAAAGCAGCATGAACTATTAGGTGGTCTTCACGGAATTGAGCCAATAGCTGATGACATTCTTATAGTTGGCTGCGGTAATACAGATGAGGAGGCTGAGCATGACCATGATGAAAAGTTAATAGTGCTACTGGATCATTGTAGGCAGGTGATGCTGAGGCTTAGTGTAAAGAAATTGCAGTTCAAGGTGGAAGAAGTCCGTTTCCATGGACATATCCTGTCTTCACAAGGCTTAAAAGCTGACCCAGATAAGATTAAAGCCATTGTGGACATGCCACAGCCTGCTGATGCCAAAGTGGCTCAGAGATTTATTGGCTTTGTTACATCCCTAGCAAAATTCCTGCCACACTTCTCTGAGGTGTGTGAGCCATTTAGGCAACTTCTGGATAAAGATGCAGTTTGGCACTGGCTTCCCAAGCATGACCGGGCAGTAGAGGATATAAAATGCTTGGTCACCTCCGGACCAGTGTTGAAATACTATGATGTTGCAAAGCCTGTTATGATACAAAGTGACGCCAGTAAAAATGGTCTAGGTTGTTGCCTTTTGCAGAAAGGTCAGCCAGTTGCATATGCATCCAGAGCTCTTTCCTCAGCTGAGCAAAATTATGCTCAAATTGAGAAGGAATGTTTGCCAGCGTTTCCATCATTATCTTTATGGACGGGATTCAATTACAGCTGAAACTGATCACAAACCTCTGATAGCCATATTCAAAAAGCCCCTTTTGTGTGCTCCCAAGCGTTTGCAGAGCAACATTGCAGCATTACAACCTCAATGTTGTCTACAAGCCAGGATGTGAAATGTATATTAGCGTTACCCTGAGCAGAGCTACATCAGATAATGCGACACCTGGAGGTGAGCATGAGCACCGTACAATTTGTCTGCTGCAACAAGAACAAAATTTCTTTGCTGATATCATTTAAGCGGACTATCTTAATGTCACAGATCAGAGACCATATCAACTCATACAGCACACTAACAGTGATGCAACTTTACAAACTTTGAAGTCTATTGTTTTGAGTGGGTGGCCAGATGAAAAAGAGGCAGTACCTGGAATTGTAAGGGAATACTGGTCCTTTAGAGATGAGATCAGCATACAAAATGGTATCTTGTACAAAGGTCCAAGGGTCATCGTGCCGAAGTTACTGAGAGCAGAGATGTTATTACGCATACACTCCAGCCATATTGGTGGTGAAGCATGCTACAGACAAGCTCATGATACTCTTTAATGGCCCAACATGCATGGTGAAATCAAAGACTTTGTCAGTAATTGTCCCACCTGCAATGAATATGCCCACTTACAACAAAAAGAAACCATGATGTCACATGAAATACCTACACATCCGTGGCAGATTATCAGTATAGACTTATTCAACTACGCAGGCAAGGAATACCTGCTATTAATTGATCATTATTCAGACTTCTGGGAAATAGACCTTCTTCCCCACTGAAGCTACACTTAAGAGATGCAAGGCTCAGTTTGCACGTCATGGCCAACCAGATACAGTGATCTCCGACAATGGCCCTCAGTTTGCTAGCCTACAATTCAGAAAATTTGCCACTGAATGGGAGTTTGAGCATGTTACTTCCTCACCACTTCATCCACAGGCTAATGGCAAAGCTGAATCAGCTGTAAAGATTGTTAAAATGTATGCAAGAAAGCACAAAGTGATGGTAAAGACCCATGGAAGGCCATTTTACACCTTTTACAGAAACACTCTGTCAGGAGAGTTAGTAGACCAGACTGTGTGGACTGCACAGAGATAACCAAAAACGCATGAAAAGTGAATAGTAATGATATTTATTAAGATAGGTGATAAATAAGAAAATACAAACAGTGCACAACCAACCCAACAACAACAGTATATACAGCAAGAGGTAGTACCAGAATCACAGATGTCAGCCAGGCCAGGGTCATACACAGCAGATCAGCAGAAAGACAAGGGATGTTCCGGAAACATAAACATTAGCCAGGCCAAGGTCATACACGGGAGATCAGTAGATGAGGGACTGGGAACCAACAGGACAGGGAGAGGATGGATCGGGCTGAAGGGTAAAGGAAAGGGTACAGGAACACAGGAGGGACCGGGTCAGGATAAGAACTGAACAAGGTCAGATCCAGATTAAGGATTGGGTAACAGACGAACAAGGTCAGGGCTCAAGGAGAGAGATACCAAGGCAAGCATGTGAGGGCTTGCCGGGTATTTATGGGACTGACAATAATTGTCTTCATGCAACACCTGAGCACAGGGAGTGTTGTCTGCTCCATACTGCCAGGATCCATCCGCTGGTGGACGTCAGTACTGAGGCCAAATGATGACATAACACCAGCAGGGAAAGATTCCCCTGACAGTTCCAAACTGCCAGGAGACACCTGCTGGTGGACCTCAGTACTGCACGCCCAATGATAGATCTTACCAGCGGATGGACCCTTTCCTGACAATAACCCCCTAAAGGAGCGGCCTCCGGACGCTCCAACTAGTTTTAATTGTCCGTAGTCTATGGCATCGAGCAGAACGGTGGAAGAGAGTATTTCAGGCTGATTGTCAGGCACATCCGGGCAGACAGCTGGCACATCCAGGCAGACAGCTGGCACATCCGGGTCCAGGTTGAGCTGGGCAGCGGGCTCCCTACTGGCAAGCTGTGTAACCAGCACTGACTCGGCAAGCAGAGTAACGGGCATTGGTTTAACAGACTGGGGCACCAATATCAAGACAACAGGCTGGAAAGTGGGCACATCAGACTGGGAAGCGGGCACATCAGACTGAAAAGCGTGCACATCAGACTGGAAAGCAGGCACATCAGGCATTAAGCAGAAAGGCAAACACTGAGACAACAGTCTGGAAGGCAGGCACTGAGACAACAGTCTGGAAGGCAGGCACTGAGACAACAGGCTGGAAGGCAGGCACCGAGACAACAGGCTGGAAGGCAGGCACCGAGACAACAGGTTTGAAAGCTGGCAAATCAGGCTGGAAAGCTGGCACATCAGGCTGGAAAGCTTGCACATCAGGCTGGAAAACAAAGACATCAGACTGGAAGGCAGGCACCGAGACAACAGGCTGGAAGGCAGGCACCGAGACAACAGGTTTGAAAGCTGGCAAATCAGGCTGGAAAGCTGGCACATCAGGCTGGAAAGCTGGCACATCAGGCTGGAAAACAAAGACATCAGACTGGAAGGCAGGCACCAAGACATCAGGCTGGAAGGCAGGCATCGAGACATCAGGCTGAAAGGCAGACACCGAGACATCAGGCTGGAAGGCAGGCACTGAGACAACAGTCTGGAAAGCGGGCACATTAGACTGGAAAGCGGGCACATCAGACTGGAAAGTGGGCACACCAGACTGGGAAGCGGGCACACCAGACTGGGAATCAGGCACACCAGACTGGGAAGCGGGCACCAAGACATCAGCCCGGGCAGCAGGTACTGGAACTTCAGACTGGGCAATAGACACAGGCGCTGGCATATCAGGCAGAACAGCAGGTGCATCGGACTGGATAGTAGTCACTGGAGTGTCAGACTGGAACATGGACTCTGGGATGTCAGGCTGAACAGCAGGCACTGGGACCTCAAACTGGACAGCGGGCACAGGCATTGACACAACAGTCTGAGTAGCAGACACTGGCACATCAGGCTGGGCAGCAGACAGTGGCACATCAGGCTGGGCAGCAGACAGTGGCACATCAGGCTGGGCAGCAGACAGGAACACATCAGGCTGGGCAGCAGACAGGAACACATCAGGCTGGGCAGCAGACATGAGCACATCGGGCTGGGCAGCAGACAGGAACACATCAGGCTGGGCAGCAGACAGGAACACATCAGGCTGGGCAGCAGACAGTGGCACATCAGGCTGGGCAGCAGACAGAAGCTCATCAGCTGGGCAGCAGACAGAAGCTCATCAGGCTGGGCAGCAGACAGAGGCTCGTCAGGCTAGGCAGCAGACAGTGGCGCATCAAGCTGGGCAGCAGACAGTGGCACATCAGGCTGGGCAGCAGACAGTGGCACATCAGGTTGGGCAGCAGACAGGAACACATCAGGCTGGGCAGCAGACAGTGGCTCATCAGGCTGGGCAGCAGACAGAAGCTCATCAGGCTGGGCAGCAGACAGGAACACATCAGGCTGGGCAGCAGACAGGAGCACATCAGGCTGGGCAGCAGACAGAGGCTCATCAGGCTGGGCAGCAGACAGAGGCTCATCAGGCTGGGCAGCAGACAGAGGCACATCAGGCTGGGCAGAAGACAGTGGCACATCAGGCTGGGCAGCAGACAGTGGCACATCAGGCTGGGCAGCAGACAGTGGCACATCAGGCTGGGCAGCAGACAGGAACACATCAGGCTGGGCAGCAGACAGGAACACATCAGGCTGGGCAGCAGACATGAGCACATCGGGCTGGGCAGCAGACAGGAACACATCAGGCTGGGCAGCAGACAGGAACACATCAGGCTGGGCAGCAGACAGTGGCACATCAGGCTGGGCAGCAGACAGAAGCTCATCAGCTGGGCAGCAGACAGAAGCTCATCAGGCTGGGCAGCAGACAGAGGCTCGTCAGGCTAGGCAGCAGACAGTGGCGCATCAAGCTGGGCAGCAGACAGTGGCACATCAGGCTGGGCAGCAGACAGTGGCACATCAGGTTGGGCAGCAGACAGGAACACATCAGGCTGGGCAGCAGACAGTGGCTCATCAGGCTGGGCAGCAGACAGAAGCTCATCAGGCTGGGCAGCAGACAGGAACACATCAGGCTGGGCAGCAGACAGGAGCACATCAGGCTGGGCAGCAGACAGAGGCTCATCAGGCTGGGCAGCAGACAGAGGCTCATCAGGCTGGGCAGCAGACAGAGGCACATCAGGCTGGGCAGAAGACAGTGGCACATCAGGCTGGGCAGCAGACAGAGGCACATCAGGCTGGGCAGCAGACAGTGGCACATCAGGCTGGGCAGCAGACAGGAACACATCAAAGTGGAACATGGGCACAGGAACATCAGATTGGGGCACAGGAACTTCAGGTGGAGACACTGGCTGGATAGCAGGCAGAGGTTTGGCAGAATCGGGTGGGTTATCAAGTTTAGCTGGCATGCAAGCAGACTGGAGCAGGTTGGTTGATATGGAAGCAAGTTGGGTTACTGGCAGGATCGTGTGGGTAGGAAAGAACTTTTGTTTCTTTTTTGGTTTAGCCACCGCAGCTTTGTAGGTAATTGCAGGGCTGTAAGAAAGGGATGTAACTGGGCAAAAGGAATACCAGGGAACAGTGGCTGGAGGAGGGGTTTGTGGGATTGTTACAGGTGGAAGAGAAGAGGCGGGTGGATTGAAAGCAGGATAGGTGCAGTGAGTAGAGACTGGGTAATAGTAATTGGTGGGAAGCTGTGTATACTGGACTGTAGCTGAGGTTGCCATGGGGGACTGGAAGAAAGATTCTTGGGAAGGTAGGTGACTAATGGCGGGGCTGGATTGCTGTGGCTTAGCTAAATGCAGGAGATCTGATCATGCTTATAGCACAGGTTGAACAAAAGTTGGTTCACATACAGCCTGTCTAATCCAAGATTGTACTGAACAAATGCAATCGGATAACACCTGCTGGGAACAAGAGGAATACTGTTCATCAAAAAAAGCCGGATCATCCTCTAACAACCATACCAGGGATTCAACCTGGTCACAACTGAAAGGAGGGGAGAAATCGTCACAAAGCATGACAAGACTGGCTTTGCACATAATTGGATCAAAGGCTGAACATCCTCAAATAACATATGACCCTGATCTACTAGAGAATGGTTTCCAGCAGTTGGTCACTGGTCCAATCTTTAAGACTCTGGTGGCAATATTCACCATCCTCTGCCGCCAGCAGAGAATAATAGACAATATCATTAAAGTCCATCTTTTGGGCGCTCACCGAACCAGGATGGGTTCTCAGTGCAGCCACGTCTGGTCAGGGATGGCCTTGGTATACTGTCAGGAGCGTTAGTAGACCAGATTGTGTGGACTCTACAGAGATAACCAAAAACGCATGAAAAGTGAAAAGTAATGATATTTATTAAGATAGGTGATAAATAAGAAAATACAAACAGTGCACAACCAACCCAACAAACCCACCAACAACAACAGTATATACAGCAAGGGGTAGTACCAGAATCACAGATGTCAGCCAGGCCAGGGTCATACACAGCAGATCAGCAGAAAGACAAGGGATGTTCCGGAAACATAAACATTAGCCAGGCCAAGGTCATACATGGGAGATCAGTAGATGAGGGACTGGGAACCAACAGGACAGGGAGGGGATGGATCGGGCTGATCGGGCTGAAGGGTAAAGGAAAGGGTACAGGAACACAGGAGGGACCCCAGTACTGCACGTCCAATGATAGATCTTACCAGCCCTTTCCTGACACACTCCAACTGAAGGTATGGATAGTAGTCTGGCACAAAGACTGATGTCAAGGAGATTAAAGACCTCCTTACCAGTAGCAAATAGGCTGTTTGAACCCTCTGTCATACAAAGCATTACAGAAAAGTTAAGGATTAAGAGACAAGTGTCAAAGGCGTGATATGACACTTCGTCCAGAGATTTGCCAGAATTGAATATTGGGGAACGAATCCGTATGAAACCATTACCTGGAGTTCAAACAGGCAAAAGGTTGCACCACGCTCCTATCTTGTGGACGTTGAAGGAACTCTCTATTGCCGCAATTGAGTGGATTTGAGAGTGGCAGAGCAGCCTGAATCTCAGTATCCCGTTGATAGATCGGACTCACCCGGTATCACAAGGACATACTCACCCATTGACAGTGAGGCATGTAAAGCAGCAATGCCTCATACCAATGGCAATGACAGTTCTGGGCAAGCAAGTCTACCAGACAGCTGTCAAGTGCAGAGCATGCCAGTACGTGATGAGAGGAGCCCAGTAACTTCAAAGAGGTCTAAAGGAATCCTTGCACAAGGGCCAGTCTTCACCCGTAGTGGTAGATGTTCAAAACCACCTATGAGACTTAACCTATAGAATGTGTTATTGCTGTGTTTCTTTTGAATTTCACAATGTTCATTTATTAACACTAAAAGGGGGAGGAGATGTTATGGATGATATGTTTCTTTAAATGCAACTCTATGGTTCATCTCTGTTGTACTTCTTCCTGTGTGGTGTTTCATGTTCCTGCTGGGTCTTTCAGTAAACATGGCTTCTGTACAGTAATGGGTTGTGCTGTCTCTTTACATATATCACATCAAACAGTGTACACAACAAAGTGCTAGAGTGAAATTTGCCTAATGGGGGCACTAGTTAGATTGACCTGTGTGTGTCCAAGCAAAGACATTGGTAGGGTTTTACCCTCACTTCCTGTTTGGCTATGTGACAGGAAGGGAAGCCAATTTTAAGAAAAGGAACACAAAGCCCAACCTAAAAAAACAAGCAGGGGTTCTAACACTCACTTGGTTTCCCTCAAATGCCCACAATTAGAATAGGATTGTCTTGAGCTAGATTTTGCACAGTGTTCTAAATCAGTGCTTTTCAACCCTGTCCTCAAGTACCTCCAAAAGGCTAAGTTTGCAGGTTTTCCTTCATCTTGCCCAGGTGCTTTAAATCACAGTCAATGGCTTGGTATTTTGGAGATAAATTCCCAAAACATGTCCTGTAGGGGGTACTTGAGGACTTAGGCTGAGAACCACTGCGCTAAAATGGAAAATTTAATACTTACCACTCTGTAATTTTTCTTTCCTGGTGCCTATCCATGGCAGCATACACACAATCCATGCATATGCTACCATGAAGGCAACAGGAATATAGCTTGTAGACAAATCACACCTTTTTTGTTTTGCCATGTCAATCAGCCTAGTTAAGCTGCAGCTGGGAAATCTGTTGCATGAAAAGTAACAAAAACACATAAAACATAAAAATGATATAAAAATTTTATTGGTCAACAAAACAGGACTTGGAAAAGAGCAAGGAAAGCAAAAAACACATGTATGTTAATTTGAGACACTAACAGAATATGGTTTTTGAGGTCTGACCATTTTGCATTGTAAATTAACATGAGTTAAAAGGACTGTGCCCACAAATGGATATCCATTAAGGATTTAAACATTAGTCACAACATCTTGAGAAAGATTTTGCAAAAAAATGCAGCACAGAAAATTATATTTCAATGATTTTTATTAAAGTTTTCATAGAACAATAACAAAGATCTCGACTTTACATTGAGTATTACACAATAGCCGCAGTACATCATATATACAACTTATACTAGGAGTCCACTTCTCATGTTTTCAAAACCAATAATCCTGTACTAATATATACTGAACCTTATTTATGCTAGTGCTTGTGGTGTATAAAACATGTCCCACTGTGGTTATACCACTGTAGACCTCGTGCTATACCCTCTGACCATGTGTATGCTCCTTAATATGAGTCTCGGAGTACAGCCCCTCCCCGAGAAACACCAGCTCCCCATCTGTTGGGAGGAGTCTGGCCCCCAAGTCTCAGGGCCCCCCTCCAGACTCCATTAGGTTAGTGTCTTGCCGAGAGAAGAAAAGGGGGTAAATACTGAAAGAAGGAAAGGGAGAGGACTCAGAATTAGTGGGTATTAGAGTTGGGAAGTGGGGGTCGGGGAGAGGGGGGGGCTCCACGCTCCAGATCAGTCCTGCAAAAGGGGTCCTAGGTTGTGATTGTCCTGGGATCGTTTGTCAGGTATCTGATCCATGGATCCAATACTTTATTAAACAATTTCATTTTGTCCTGTACCATTGCAGTTAGCCTTTCATTTAACATAAGCCATGACAATTTGTGTTTAAGTTGGACAAATGGTAAGGCCGCAGACCTCCAGTTCCTTGCTATAGTAATTTTAGCTGATATGAATATAAATGTAAGAAGTCTTCTTTGATGCCTTGATGCTTCCGCTATCCTTCCACCCAGGAGTGCTTGCTTCGCAGACTTCGCCAGATTAATCTGGGTGAGGGTGTATATAAAGTTGTAGAACCTGATCCAAAATCTCCTGAACTTGGGGCATGTCCACCATATATGGCATGCTGTTCCCACCTGGCCGCATCCCCGAAAGCACTCCGGGGTGGCTCCGGGTACAAAAGTGGCCAGTCTAGCCGGTACCATATACCATCTCAATAAAACCTTATAGCTAGCCTCTATAATAGAGGTATTGGTGAGCGATCGAGAGGCTGAAATTGTTATCGAATGCCATTCTTCAAGATCCAAAGTTTCCTGAAGATCTCGTTCCCATAAAGTCATATAGTTCAGTTTAGTCAAGACATATGACAGCATCGTATATATAGCAGATATATGACCCCTGAGTTTGTCATATTGTTTACACATATGTTTCATGGGAGTCATGATTTCTAAATCACTTTTACGAGCTAGGGTTTGCATATAGTGGTGTATTTGATTGAACCTGTAATGTTCAGTATTTGGCATTTGATATTTCTCTATCAGGGTTCTTTCGGCTAGCATACCTTTGTGGTCGCAGAGGTCTGCTATCCGTATTAGGCCCTTGTTGGTCCACCATTTAAATGCGGGGGGGTGAAGCCCGGGGTAAAATCTCTATTTCTTAACCGCCTCACGCAGATATACTGCGACAGAAGGGCTCGTACAGGCAAAACCACGTACCTGTACGTTCCCCTTTAAGAGGCGGCCAGCGGGCAGGCGGACTCGATCGCCGCTGGGATACCCGTGATCGCCTCACGGGGAGGAAGAACGGGGAGATGCTAATGTAAACAGCATCTCCCCGTTCTGCCTAGTGACAGTGTCACTGGATCTCTGCTCCCTGTCATCTGAGCAGAGATCAGTCACATGTCACACACAGCCATGCCCCTCACAGTTAGAAACACGCCCCTAGGACACACTTAACCCCTACACTGCCACCTAGTGGTTAACCCCTTCTGCCACTGCATTTGTATAGCACACATAGCTGTATAAATGACAATGGTTCCAAAAATGTGTCCAAAATGTCCGATGCCTACGCCATAATGTTGCAGTCACAATAAAAATCTCTGATCGCCGCCATTAAAAAAAAAAAAATATTAATAAAAATGCCATAAAACTATCCCCTATTTTGTAAACGCTATAACTTTTGCGCAAACCGATCAATAATCGCTTATTGCGATTTTTTTTACCAAAAATATGTAGAAGAATACGTATCGACCTAAATTGAGGAAAAAAATTATTTTTATATATTTTTGGGGGATATTTATTATAGCAAATAGTAAAAAATAATGCGTTTTTCTCAAAATTGTCGCTCTTTTTTTGTTTATAGCGCAAAAAATAAAAAGCGCAGGGGTGATCAAATACCACCAAAAGAAAGCTCTATTTGTGGGGAAAAAAAGGACATCAATTTTGTTTGGGAGCCACGTCGCACGACCACACAATTGTCATTTAAAGCGACACAGTGCCGAATCACAAAAAGTGCTCTGGTCAGGAAGGGGGTAAATTCTTCAGGGGCTGAAGTGGTTAATAGAGGTGCTAGTGGATTGTGGGGGGACTTGAATTTCTGAGTCCTTAAGAGTCTATCCCAGATCTCTAGCGAGAAGGAGAGAGTAGGACATAAAATTACCAGTCTTTTTTCATTGGTAGCCACATAATATGTGAAATTGGGTTAGGGTGACAGGAATAAGATTCCATTGTCATCCATATTGCTTGGGGTTGTTGGGAGTGAAACGTAGTAAGTTGGGCCATCTGGGCCGCATTAAAATATTTCTGCAAATGAGGCAGTCCAAGTCCCCCTTTCTGTTTTGGAGTGTACATTGTGCCTTTACCCTGGGCCTCTTATCTCCCCATATAAACTGGAGAATCTTTTTTTGAAATGTCTGTAGGTCAGAGCGGACTAATGATACAGGTATAGTACGAAGCCTTCGGTAACATATTCATTTTTATCGAGTGTAGTCTGCCAAACCATGATGGGGGTGTATCTGCCATCTGGCTAGATCTTCTGTCAGCCTTTTAAATAGAGCAGGGTAGTTTTGTTTATGTAAGGATTGTATGGATGAGGTCAATCGTATTCCCAAATACGGAAGAGCTTCTGGCTCCCATATAAATTGGTGGGATCGTTCAAGCGCAGTCTGGGTGGAACTCTGCAAAGAAAGGTTCAGTGCTCTGGATTTACTGTGATTGATTTTAAGGCCCGAGATTTCTGAGAACGGTTGTAGAATAGCATATAATTTGGGAAGGGAGATGATAGGTGATGACAAGGCTAGCAAGAGGTCATCTGCAAAAAGTAAGCACTTGTGCTCTTTATCACCACAGATAATGCCCTTAACATCTGGACAGGTTCTAATCCTAATGGCCAATGGCTCTATTGCTAGGGCAAATAACAACGGGATAACGGGCATCCCTGCCTAGTTCCCCTTCCGATATCAAGTGGTTGGGATGAATATCCTCTGAGCATCAGGGACGCTGTGGGGGTTTCATACAGTGTTTGAAGGAGGGCCAGAAACTGTTCGCCAAACCCAAAGCAACGTAGCACGTCAAATAGGTAATCCCAAGATAGGGAGTCGAACGCCTTCTGGATGTCCAACAAAAGCAGCCTGCCCTGCCTAGGTCCATTATTATCCCAATCGGATGGATAGCCGAAATCAAATTTATGATTCTGCGGGTCTGGTCTGATGCTTGGCGATTTGGGACAAAACCCGCCTGGTCTGAGTGAATATATTGTAGGAGGAAAGAATTTAATCTAAGGGCTAGTACTTTAGTCATTATTTTTAGGTCCACATTAATCAGGGAGATTGGGCGGTAATTAGCGCAATCCCCATGATCCTTTCCCGGTTTTGGTAAAACATGTAGATATGCTGTATTCTCGTGTTTGGGGATTTTATTACCCCTTCTCAGGTTGTTAAAATAGGAACATAAATGGGGGACTAGGATCTCTTGATATTTTCTATAATAATGTCCTGAGAATCCAGGGGCTTTAGATGGGTGTATAGTTTTGATAGCCATCCTGATCTCTAGTTCCGTGAATGCTTTGTCCATCAGTTCAGTATGAGCTTGTGTGAGTTGGGGTAGCAGAACATCTTGAAAGAATATTGCTGCCTTGGTCTGTGAATATTTATTAGGTGGACTGCACAGTTTAACATAAAATTTATGAAATTCTCGAAGGATCAGTTCAGGATTTTGAGTGGGGTGCCCAGTGGGTAACCGCAACTTAGGTAAGGTTGTGGGGGAAGGTCGGGGTGTTAACTTCCTAGCCAGCATTGTGGTTGGTTTGTCTCCCAGTGTGTAATATTTATGTTTGGACCAACGGATATGTTTCTCCGCTCGGGTGGTCAGGCTTAAGTTTAGTGCTAGTCTTGTCCCTTGTGCCTTATGTCAGTCTGGGGGGGTCTTATGTTGTTCTTTAATTAGTTTATCTAGATTCGCTTCTAATTGCTTAATCATTTGTTCTCGGGTCCGTTTCGCTCTGGCTGCTACTTGGATTAGCTTGCCCCGTATAGTCGCTTTGTGGGCCACCCAGTTAATCGTGGGGGATGTTTCCGATGACTTATTGGTTCGGAAGTAGGCCTGCAGCTCTTTTTCTATTTCGGTGTATATGATGGGATCATTCAATAATTTTTTTAATTTAATAAAAATTTTTTTTTACTGATGTCATGTATGGGAGCAAAGGGGTATTCACCAAAAGATGGTCTATTCGGGAATAAGTGTGATGTACCTGTAAAAAGTGAGTGTAGTCCCTAACAGTGGGGTTTTTTTCCCTCCAGGAGTCAATCAGGTCATAAGAATGAAGGAGGCATGCTACTATGCTACTACCAGTTGGTGGTCGTTTGAGAAGCGTTTTGGTGGGGTTTGATTTATCCAATATCCTGTCTAGTGGTATGTTGCTGTCCCCTCCCATTATCACCTGACCCTGTACTCTGGGCATCAATATCCCAAACATTTTGCTATAGAACTGCACCTGCCCAGAATTAGGGGCGTAATATGAGATGAACAACACCAATTGGTCGCGCAAACGTCCTACTGTCATTAAATATCGGCCTTCCTTATCTTTTATTACTGTGACGGGCGTAAAGGGGGTCCGTTTTGAAAAACAAACTGCCACACCTCCCTTTTTTTCTGGACCTGAGGCTATGTAGTTGTCAGGTCACCTTGAGGCTAGATGACAGATGCACTTTGTAGGAGTCGGAAGTGCACCGCTAGGTAGTGGACCCTAGGACTGACTGCTGCGGATTGAACCCTGGGAGGCTCAGGAAGCAGGTCTACTGGATCCCACTGGGAGCTAGAGCATAGATTCCCCAGGGCACAGAGTCTAAGAGCCAGCAGGTGTTCACCAGAGCCCCTAGTGGTGAGGATGGACTGAGCTGCAGTCTGGCTCCAGGTCGCGGCCCCCAGGGTCTCACAGCTCACGCTCACGGTAGACTACAGGAGAAGATGAAGGAGGCAACAGGCTGGAACAACAAGGAATAAGCCAAATGTCAGGGCGACTAGCAGACAAGGATAAACATAACACGCCAAAGGTCAGGGTCACAAGCAGACAGGGAAAGTCGAGAACAGGCCAAAGTCAGTAACTGGAATCAGACGTAGGAAACACAGCAAGTACACACGAAAGCTAACACACAATGGTTGATCAGCACTGCTGGTTTGCAGTGCACAGGTTAATATAGGGTTCCCTGATAGGAGCTGGGGTGGAGCCATGCTAGAGGAGAGTTTATAAAAGCAGTCAGGTGAGGTCAGCTGGTCTCTAGAGATGAACACATGGAGACAGGTAAGCTGACAGACAAACTCTATTGCATAACCATGACAGTACCCCCCTCTTATGAGGCCTCACCCTCCCCCGCCTGGGCCCTGGCTTAAAGGGAAACTCCAGATGAAACCTCCTCAACAGACGAGACGCAAAGATCTCAGATGCAGTGATCCAGGACCAAACCCTTCCCAATGTACCAGGTACTGAAGAATGCCTTTATGGCGCTGGGAATCCAGAACTTTACTAACCTTGTACTTAAGATTATCCTCAGAGACCGAAACCGAGGTCGGGAGAGGACGAGAGGACTTATTGAGGGCTAAAGGCTTCTTAGGAATGGGTAAAGGCATAAGAAGACCATCAGGAGTCTGAGCAGGGTCCCCCAGACCCTTAAAGATGAGCTGGACATCCAGCACAGGATCATCTGACTGGGCAGAAGTCAGTGGATCCCTGAGATCAGGTTGGTTAGAAAGTGATGTGTCACAGAAGTCAAGCTGGATAGCTTCACTGGGCATAGGCTGAACTGGTGCAGAGGCCGACTGAACAGCATTGCCAGGTGCAGCGACCACCAGAATCCTATCACAGGGCGTAGCAATTCAGCCTGTGTGTGCGTCCAAGGGGGTCCAGGAACAGGCAAAGGTAAACAACCACGCAAACTGGAGTGAATGATCGGCTCAAGTTCACAGGTGGGCTCCTCATCCAGAGTGCCACATGACCCAGAGAGTGCCTCAGCCTGACTATTGCAGGAGACATTCCAGGAATCGCTATATGCAGCGGGAAGAGCAGGAGATACTGGGATGGTGGCAACAGGAAGTTTCTCTTTTGGGGTAACCTTGAGTAGGCAGGAAGAGGAATAGGAGGAACCCCAAGCCAGGATCCATCCAGCAGTCCAGTCAACGTGTGGAGAATGGAACCGTAACCATGGAAGACCTAAAGATATCCACTCCTGGTGGAGTGTCCCTACCGACATCTTAACAGGGAGGGTCTGGAAGCGGATAGGACCCCCTGGGAAGACAGTGCCATCAATCGCCAAGACCACCAATGGCGTTGAAAGGGGCAAAAGGGTAAGTCTCATGGAAGATGCAGTTTCCCGATCCATGAAATTGCCAGCAGCTCCGGAATCCAGATGTGCCGAGACCGTACGAGAGGAAGCGCCGACATGAAGGAACACAGAAAGAAGAAGACGAGAAGGTGAAGGTGATATTTCAGGGTCTAATGCTTCACCTTCCAGATGTATTAGCCCCGAGCGTTTTTCTGGACGAAGAGAACAAGTGTCACGAAAATGACCTTTGGCCCCACAATAGAGGCACAGACCCAGAGTTCTGCGCCTAGCGCGTTCTTCAGGAGACAACTTGGTCCAGCCCAGCTGCATAGGTTCCTCAGTGGGCAGGGGGTGCTCCTCGGATCGAAGAGAAGGGACTTGGGGCAAAGGCTGCCAAAGGAACGGGGGAGTGCTGGTGTCTTTTTTCCAGGGCCCTCTCCCGAAAGCGAATATCGATCTTGTTACACAAGGTGATGACACCGTCCAGATCAGCAGGAAGGGATCTTCCTGCTAATTCATCCTTCACTCTATCAGAGAGGCCATGTAAAAAGGTTGCAACTAGGGCCTCATTATTCCAGCTTAATTCAGCTGTGAGGATACGGAAATAAAGAGCATACTGTCCCACAGAAGTGGAGTCTTGACGGAGACGTAAAAGAGCGCTAGCCGCTGAGGAGACACAACCCGGTTCCTTGAAGATATTCCGAAAAAGTTTCAAGAAATCAGACAGGCTAGAAACCACTGGATCATTCAGTTCCCACAGAGGGGCAGCCCAAGGTAGCACCTCGCCGGACAGGAGGGTTATAATATAGGCTACTTTCGCCCGATCGGACAGGAAGTTTTGGGACTGAAGTTCAAAATGAATTGTGCACTGGCTAAGGAACCCCCTGCAAGCCTTGGAGTCCCCAGAGAACTGGGCCGGAGCTAGCAGTTGTAATGAATGTGTGGCTGTGACTGGTGCAGCAGCAGATAGCGGTTGAGGTTGTGGAACCGGGGGTCCTAATGAGGCCTGAACCTGTTCAAAACGGGATGCCAAATCCTGAAGGAATCGCATCACCTGGGTCTGATGCGATTCCTGGGTCTCAAGTCTGTGAACTAAGCCCTGCAACGGATCATCTGCGGGTAGCGGCACATCAGCAGGGTCCATGGCTGATCAAACTGTCAGGTCACCTTGAGGCTAGGTGACAGATGCACTCTGTAGGAGTCAGAAGTGCACCGCTAGGTAGTGGACCCTAGGACTGACTGCTGCGGATTGAACCCTGGGAGGTTTAGGAAGCAGGTCTACTGGATCACTAACACAGGTCCCACTGGGAGCTAGAACATAGATTCCCCAGGGCGTGGAGTCTAAGAGCCAGTAGGTGTTCACCAGAGCCTCTAGTGGTGAGGATGGACTGAGCTGCAGTCTGGCTCCAGGTCGCGGCCCCCAGGGTCTCACAGCTCACGCCCACAGTAGACTACAGGAGAAGAGGAAGGAGGCAGCAGGCTGGAACAACAAGGAACGTAAGGAATAAGCCAAATGTCAGGGCGACTAGCAGACAAGGATAAACATGAACACATGGAGACAGGTAAGCTGACAGACAAACTCTATTGCATAACCATGACAGTAGTATTGCGGGCATTTGCTATTCAGATATCGGGGGACCAAGGATTTAGAAAAGCGGGTCTCCTGCAGTAGGATTACATCTGCCTTCTGCGCATAATAAAATTGAAAAGCTTTGGTTCTTTTAGTCGGGGAGTTAAAGCCATGCACATTATGGGTGATTACCGAATAATCAGTGGGGTATGTCTTAGCCATCGTGGTAGGGCAGTGCACTCTTACCTTGTGTCACATAGTGAGTTGATGAAGCATTTGGGGTAGGTGCCATCAGCTTCCATATCGACCAGGACCAGGCTGGGAGATTGGAGCGTGGAGCCAGGGGTCGGAATGAAGGGAAGGATGAGAAGAGAAAGGGGAGAAAAAAGATTAGGTGAATAAATGAAAATTGAACATTCGGCCTCAGGCCCAAGTACTCTCTTTTGATTAACCTTATTTTGTTAGCATTATTCTGGGGTTCAACCCCGCCCGGATACAATGTCCGGAAGTGTGTGTGCGAGGGTACCCTCATCTTAAGAGGAAGGTAGTCTCGCGGTTGGGTGGCATGTATAGCCGCTCCGACCCAAATAACAGTTTTCTATAGTAAAGCAAACAGGAACTAACTATTTCTGATTCCATCCTGTAAAAAAAAAAAAAAAAAAATGTTGTGGTCTGCACCAGCTTCCCCCATTCACGAGGGCCACGAGTCCAGAGCAGGCGGCTTCCCCATCGGTTTGCCCGCCCTGGACTCACAGGCCCTGGGGGACCGAATTGTTCTGCCCCGGGGATGTGGGTACAGTACCCTATCAACCTGAAATAAAACTAGTGGTAAGTGATGAACAACAAACCAACTTTGATCATTTTAACTTTAATCTGGTGTAACCTGCACTGTCCTTGTGCAACTGGGGTGTTTATAATCTACTGTCTTTTGTAGACTGTGACCCCTCCAACTTGAAGAAACTTCGGTGAGACTTTGGCACTCTCCGTTCGGGAGAAGTGGTGGCTACCATATTCAGGTGATTTGAGAAGGTTTTCTGGCCTGCATGTTCTTTTGGTCCTGCTACAGCGGTGAGAGGGGACGATTTGCTTGATGGGAGGGGGAGGGTGCGTGTGAGTCCTGTGTGATGATTCCCAGGTTCAGCAGTAGGTCTTCTCCATCTTGGAATGTTGTGAAGAAATGAATCTTCCTTTGTAGGTGAATGACAACTTGAAGGGGAATGCCCATCAGTATTTTTATCTGTTTGCTCACCAGCTGCTGTAGTAGGGGCTTCAGGTTTCGTCGTTTTTGCACCGTAGACTGGGCTAGATCAGTGAAAAGTTGAATAGGTGCTCCAAGTAAAGACAAGTCCTGTCTGTTGCGGGAAGCAAACATCAATTTCACTTTTATGCGATAATAGTGCGGTTTGACTATGATATCACGTGGTAGGCCATCCTTCCTTGGGGCTGTTAGGGCTCGATGGATTTGATCGATCTCCATTTCATGCGTGTTAATGTCAGGAATCAGATCTTTCATTAATTCCCTCATGGCTCCTTCCAGATCAGTATGGGTTTCAGGGAGGCCCCGTATACGCACGTTGTACCTGCGGGACCGGTTTTCCAGGTCTTCGATTTTAGTATGGGCCTCTTCTAGCCAGTCCTGGAGGTCAGTAATCATGTTGGAATGCTGATTGACCTTCTTAACTGTGCTGTCCATCTTTGTTTCAATTATCTCAAACCTTTCTCCTATACTGTTTATGTCCCGTTTGAGATCAGTGGTAATTATGGAGCACGCTTTAGACAACTCCTGCTGCAGCATTATAGAAAAACGTGCGAGTAATACTGCATCTCCTGCATAATGTGCTGGCTGAGGTGCAGGGATGTCTGGGCTGGATTCACTAAAGATGATATCTGTCATTTCGGCCATATTCCTGTCCATAGAGGACACTAGGGAATCTGCAGGCCCTGGAATGTCCCTGTATGTGTCTGCCGATGGGGGCTGTGATAGGGACTCACCCTGCTGCTCTGGTGATGATTGGGAGGAGAAGGGGTCTCTGATGTGTTCTGGCTGGAACTGCTTGGCCTCCTCCTTTTGTGGGGATTTCTCCATTGCTGGATCTGTGTCTCCTTGTGTGTCTCCACGTCCCGTCACCATCTTTGATAGCGGCCTGTGTCCGGGGGAAGGCCCGGCCACTCTGTTGGTATTAGGCCGCTTATACTGCCTTTTTTTAGGCTGTCCTGTCGCCCTACGGTTCATCACCACCTCTGGATTGTGTTTCGGTAATTCGTCCCGCTGCTTGTGCTATTTTTAGCTCTTCTTTGGGGCGGAGCATGCGGAGCTCTTTCAGAGCACGTCTGACTCCGTGATCCCGCGTATGCGCACTCCACAGCACAGACAATTAAATCAAAGTGAACAACCTTCAAACGACGCACACTGACAACATCAAAAATATTTCAGGGGAAAATATCCCCCACCTAAAAAAAATACAATAAACCAAAGTAAAAAAAAAGGAAAATATATCATCTAAATATATAAACTCATGCTGATGGTGTAAAAAAAAATGGGTGTTAAAAAATGAATGAAGCTGCTATACACATAGTGCTAGACACCTGAACATAGTGATAAAATATAAATACAGTGCTCACAAACAAAAACCCATAATAAGTGATAACAAAAACATAAAGTCCATATGAAACTGTGAAGGTGCTTCACAAATAATGTGTAAAAATGCAGGGAATGCTTCACATCTGGTGTGCAGAAAGTGCAGAGAAAATTTTGCAGAAAAATTTTCAGGTGTACCCAGACACCCCCACATGTGTCCCCACTTACCAAATTACAATGATACCCAGCTTTGCAGTCTGGGAGTCAATATAGGCTTATAGCGATATCCAGAGGATGTTGCAGGATGGCAGGTTCACTGATGAGATGATAAACGATCCTTCAACGTAAATACTCAGCCATACAAAAACAGGTACCCAAAAAGGAAGGGGGGACCAATAGTGAAGTATGTTAAGACTGAAAATTTATTGCGCACAAAAGGTCATACTTACAAAAGTAAGTTAAAATCAGACATTGAAATGATCAGAGGATGCAGCAAACACCTTTATTAGCTTTCCCACGAGACCGGAAATGACATCGGTACCAGAAGGGAACCACGTCAATGCATTTCGCCCTCCCACAGGGCATCATCAAAGGACCTATCTTCCGATTGGAACTGACTGCCTTATATCACAAAAGAGATAGGTACACTCCCCCTACTCCACCAATCAGATCGGCACAGTGGCCATTTTGTTGGTTGGAAAAACGTGTCACCCCTATGGATAGAGCACACTCCATAAGAGGGACTAAACCACCATGATATTGGTTGGATAAACCTAAAAATAAACAGACGTCAGTTCCGGTGTCGTGGGAACAAGTGACAACATACTCAATCCAATGCTTTAATACATAGATAAAAATCACAAGAGGCAAAGAAATAAAAAAATGAAATAAGTGAAAATAAAAATAAAGTCATAAAGAAATAATAATGACAAATAAGAAAAAAATAAAGATAATAATAAAAAGAAAAAGAAAAGAAAAAGAAAAATAATAATAAAAAATAAAAAATAAAAGTTAAAAAAAGAATGAAAATAAAGATAAATGAAAATAAAAATAAGAATAAACAAAAAAATTTTTTATAATAATAAAAAAATAAAAATAAATGTAAATCAAAATACATATAAAAATAAAAATAAAAATAGAAATAAAAATAAAATAAGCTCCCAATGCTCTGGTGGTCCTGCCCACGTACTGAAGTCCACAAGGACAGGACAAGAGATATGTGACGTGGGTGGTCCCACATGTGATGAATTTGATCTTAAAGGACTCACCAGAGGAGTGGGATGTGAAGTCAAGTATCTTCCTTACTCTATGTTTGGATGTTCTACACATTACGCACCTCCCACAGCTGAAAAAAACAACTTGGTCCAAAAAGGTGACAGTCTTCTAGGGGGGATCAACCACATTAGGTGCCAACTTCAGCCGTAAAGTAGGAGGTTTTGTGTAGATAAACAAAGGTTTATCAAGTAGGGATTAAGTGAGATCGTTATCCTTTAACAGTAAGTGCCAGTGCTTACGAATAATTTTTTCTACTTGTCTATATTGCAGTGTAAAACCTGTCATGAAAGCATATCCAAAGTCTTTCTCATTTGCCTCTCTTTTCTTAAAAAGATTATCTCTGTTCATATTCCTTACTGAGAGCAGGGTTTTGTTCAACTCTCGTAGGGTGTAACCCTTTTCCATGAATCTATCAAAGAGTACCCTCGACTGTAAATCAAAATCTTCAATCCTGGCGCAATTGTGCCTGACTCTCATGAATTGACTCTTGGGGATGGAGCTGAGCCATCGAGGATGGTGACAACTCCCCAGAGGAACATAACCGTTACGATCAACTTCTTTAAAAAAGTTTTTGGTGGGCAATTGATGATTATCCTTAAAAATTACAAGGTCAAGGAAGTTAATACTCACACTAGTCACACTACTTTGAAAAATATTTTGGTGTTCAACTATAGAAATCCTAATAATCATTTTTCCGAAGTGTTTAGATCCCTTGTCCAACAGGACCTTGAATGTCTGCCCATTAAACATAGTAGGCGCAAAACTGACCTAGAAAGGGGGCTCAAATCTTTAGAAAAAAACAGATTGTGATCAGAAGTGCTGACAAAGGAGGTGGTCTGGTCATTCTCAACAAATGTGACTATCTAGCTGAGCTTAATAAACTTGTCTATGATGCCGAAACCTATGAAAAATTTGGGGGTAATCCCACCAACAAATTCAAAGCTAAACTCAAACGCTTGATTAAAAATGCCCATAGGGTGTAACCCAATTGGGCTGTCAGTTCCAGTTCCAATTGGAAGATGGGTCCTTTGATGACGCCCTGTGGGAGGCGAAATGCATTGACGCGGCGCCCTTCCGGTACTGACGTCATTTCCGGTTCCATGGGAACGCTAATAACGGTGTTTGCTGCATCCTCTGACTTCACACTATTGGTCCCCCCTTTCGTCTTCCTTTTTGGGTACCTGTTTTTGTATGGCTGAGTATTTACGTTGAAGGATCATTTATCATCTCATCAGTGAACCTGCTATCCTGCAACATCCTCTGGATATCGCTATAAGCCTATATTGACTCCCAGACTGCAAAGCTGGGTGTCATTGTGATTTGGTGAGTGGGGACACATGTGGGGGTGTCTGGGTACACCTGAAAATTTTTCTGCAACATTTTCTCTGCCCTTTCTGCACACCAGATGTGAAGCATTCCCTGCATTTTTACACATTATTTGTGAAGCACCTTCACAGTTTCATATGGACTTTATGTTTTTGTTATCACTTATTATGGGTTTTTGTTTGTGAGCGCTGTATTTATATTTTATCACAAAGTAAAAGAAAACTTGCTCGAAAACACATCTGTTTTGCAAAGGCATAACAAACAAAATACAAAGAGAAAATACACGTGTTACAAACTCGATAAGGACACCCAACTGTACTCTCTTGCCGGCCCCACACACAATTTTGCCTCTTTTCAGGGCAAGGTAAAGCATGCTATCTACAAGCTTTATATAACATAGGTTTGTGTGCTAATGAGGCAATTGAAAACACATGCGCAGTCCATGAAACACACAAAATGCAAGTTCACCCAGTGTAGAGACTGGACTTCAAAGTGGGTACACCTGTTAAGGATGTCCTTAAATTACTAACCCAAAAAACACACTCTCTGAGCATGCCCAGAAATATCCAAGTGCTGTTAACACACAAAAAGCACCAAAAAAAGCAAAGTCCCTGAGCATGCCCAGACCAACCCAAATGCATTTCACACACCAAAAGGCACAGGAAAAAAGCAAAGTCCCTGAGCATGCCCAGACTAACCCAAATGCAGCTAGCACAAAATAAGCCACCCCTTGTCCAAAATTAAGCAGATCATCCAGCATGTCCTTATTTAAGGTTAAGAAAAAACTGTATCAAATGCTTACCGTAATTTTCCTTTCCTGACGCCAAGATATGACAGCATACATATGACATATGATATAGTGCCGCTCCTATATCCACCCACAGGACCTGTTTAGCTCTATAAAAGTCTGACTGAGAGATACCTCCCCCATTCTCCGTATAAAGCAAAATGATCAGGAGGGAGGGTTCGTATGCTGCCATGTCTTGGTGTCAGGAAAAGAAAATTACGGTAAGTATTTGATACAATTTTCCATTTTTCCTGATGCCAGACATGGCAGCATACATATGATACATAATGAGCTTTTGAGAGGGAGGGTTTAATGCTACAAACTTAGTCTTTATTTGACAATAGACATAAAAGCTTGGATGGTTTTCCTCCCAAACTCTACTGTAGTAAGAGCTGCTGGATCCACCCTGTAGTGTTTTAAGAAGGTATGATGTGATGACCAGCTAGCTTCTTTGCAGACTGTCTGCAGAGACAATCCTGCCCATATTGCCCAAGAAGATGACATCACCAGAAGATGAGTGATGAGCTCTAACCACCTCTGGAGGATCCTTCTTGGCTCTATATGCCCAGTGAATATGTTTAACTATCAAGGCCGAGGTGGTTCTGGCTGAGGCGTCTTTCTCTTTAAATATTCATGATGAAAAAGAATGGGGGAGGTAGCTCTCAGTCTGACTTTTATAGAGCTAAACAGTTCCTGTGGGTGGATATAGGGGCGGAGCTATATCATATGTATGCTGCCATGTCTGGCGTCAGGAAAAGAAGTTTGAAATAAGTACTGGACTGCATCAAAGATGCAACAAAAACGGATCAAAAACGCACTGGAACGCATAACAAAAGCACATGCAGAAAAACATCTGGAACGCATCTGGACTGCATTTCTATGGAGTGAACTAGCCCTAAAGTAGTAATTTGGGGGGGGGGGGTTACTCTGCCTGTAAAGTGGTGCATTTGTAGCATGTATCCAAAATGCTGCTTCAAAGATGTACGGCTTTAGAGAAAACGTACAAA
The DNA here is from genome assembly GCF_042186555.1 of Aquarana catesbeiana. Taxonomy (NCBI): domain Eukaryota; kingdom Metazoa; phylum Chordata; class Amphibia; order Anura; family Ranidae; genus Aquarana; species Aquarana catesbeiana. The sequence continues at coordinate 536,470,707 of NC_133324.1, read as the reverse complement.
TAGACATGGCAGCTGCAAGATTTTAACACAAAAACAAAAATAGCCTGCTCCCCCAATACTTACAAGGCCATTTGGAGCTGTAAAGGCTTAAAATGAGAACCCCCCACGTGAAAAATACCACCCCAAAATCACTAAATATTGTGCCTCTCCCACACACTAACAAACCCCTAGCCAAACACACAGCAAGCCAGCCCATAAAAGGGGGGTGTATGCTTGGGGGCAGGGGGGGCTCGGGAACCCCAAAAGTTAACCACCTTGTATACATATTCAGGGGGACAAGAGCCTCTTCCACACAACCCTAGGCTGGGGTTGTGGGGGCTGCAGACAGGGGGCTTTACGGAATGTGGAAAGCCCCTTTAAACTAGTGGGTACAAGGTGCTTTGTGGTTGGCATTGGGCTGAGCCAAACATGCCCCAAAGGCAGCCACCTATGTTGAGTGCATGTGGCCTTGTATGGTTCAGGAGGAGGTTGGGCGATCGCTCTTCTTGCCCCTTTTCTAGCCTGTTGTATGCCCTGAAAAAAGATGTGGTTTGGATTGGTGAAGGCAGCCCACAGCCTTTTGAGAATGGAGTGGAGTGTGGAGTTCCCCTTTAAAAGCAAAAGCTAGCCCATGAAAATCATATGAATTTGGGGGGGGGGGGGGACAAGAGCATTGGAGAATGTAGTGTGAAGTTCCCCTTTAAAAGCAAAAGCTAGCCCATGGAAATGAAAGGGGTTAGAGGGGCGAGACAAGAGCATTGGAGAATGGAGTGTGGAGTTCCCCTTTAAAAGCAAAAGCTAGCCCATGAAAATCATATGAATTGGGGGGGGGGGACAAGAGCATTGGAGAATGTAGTGTGAAGTTCCCCTTTAAAAGCAAAAGCTAGCCCATGGAAATCAAAGGGGTTTGAGGGGCGAGACAAGAGCATTGGAGAATGGAGTTAGATTAGCGAGAATCTTTTTACATAATTTTAACAAGGCGCATGACACATGTTGGCAACGTAACATGCTAACATGACCTGTGTGCAAATATCATTAAAAAATACATATAGGTAAACCCAGCGTAAACAAAAAATTGTCACGTTTAGAGTTGCGCCTGTTCAACCCACGCAATTGCATTTGCGTTGCCTTACATTTACTAAGATTTTGGCTGCGCAATGAACAAACGCATTTGAACGAGCGCAAGAGCCGCTTGCGCATGTGCAGTTTATAAATTGATCTCACATAGTTCTAAACGTACTTGCAGACACAGGAGGCTTGCTCAGAAAAAGTTACTTTCTCATTCTATTTTGGGCATATTTGTTACTCAGCAGTTGTTACTATACTTCCTCACATCACCCTATAATATTGGCACCTCCATCTTCTGTTAATATTGAATAGAAGATGCTGTGCGCCATGTCCATAGTGGCGCCCAGATTTTATTTTCCCATGCGCCGAGATCACTATAGTAAATGGGGATTAGTACTCTGTTACCAGAGCAAACGTTTCATAAATATTAAATTGTACTTTGCGCCTCGGCGTGCACCTCTACTGATGGCGCAAACATTTCGTAAATCAGCCCAAATGTGTTTGTTAAAAATCTACTGGAAGAACTGGATTCTTCCTTAAATTTCAGGAAGTGGCCATCTCAGCCCTTTTGTATCCAGAAGGTGCTGTTGCCCAAAGCCAAAATCCAGGGCTATCAGTTACCTGGCTGCATGAGAGGCATTTTCCAGATGTACTCCAACCTACAGTCTAATCCTTTTATGCTGTGATTGCTCTATGCAGGTTATAGCTGGAGATGGGCAGTGTCTTCCTAACAGATACCTTTACCAGGATTGTCAGTCTTCTGCAGTCCCTTATAAAGCTGTACACTCCTTACCTTCTTGCATTTCCTATGGCCAGTTTTTTTGCCAAGATATGTCACTTCATCTTTGTAGTTAGCCATCGCAAAGAAGGTAAGGTGTCAGGTAATTTTTTTTTTCAGGTGTATAGGAAGCTGACTAATAGGCACTTGCTATTAAAGTAGTTGTAAACCCTTACAGACCACTTTTTGCTACAGCCTACGGCTACAGCGCGGTCGGCTTATCCTGGGAAGGCGTCCATGGAGGTCCTCCCAGAATACTGCTCTCGCGCGCCCCCTGGGGCGCGCACCCCGAGAACTTCCGTGACCGCCAGGTCCAGAGGACCCAGAGCATCACGGATCACGGTGAACGGCCGCTGATCGCGGCCGTTTACCATGTGATCGCTCCGTCAAATGATGGAGCGATCACATGTAAACAAACCGGCGTCATGTCATGACGCTGGTTCCTCCCTCCCCTCTGTGTACCGATCGGTACAGAGGGGGAGGAGAGGGGGAGGGATCGGATGGTAGCAGCATTGTGGGCTGCATGTGTAGTACCCACAATGCTGCTCTGTGACAAATACAGTCACATCCAGCCATCCATGCATCCATGCTCAGCCATCCCTCCATACTATAATACCCTGCAATACCCCACAATACTCTGCAATACTCTGCAATACCCCACAATACTCTGCAATACTCTGCACTACTTCGCAACACCCCACAATACTCTGCAATACCCCACAATACGCTGCAATACCCTGCAATACCCCACAATACTCCGCAACACCCCACAATACTCTGCAATACCCTGCAATACCCCACAATACTCTGCAATACCCCACAATACTCTGCAATACTCTGCACTACTCCGCAACACCCCACAATACTCTGCAATACCCTGCAATACCCCGCAATACTCTGTAATACTCTGCAATACCCCGCAATACTCTGCAATACCCCGCAATACTCTGCACTACTCCGCAACACCCCACAATACTCTGCAATACCCAGCAATACCCCGCAATACTCTTCATTACCCTGCAATAGCTGCTGGTACCAGCATTCTGGTTTTGGCTGTGGCATTCTCCTAGTCTGTCTGTCCACCTGCAAGGTGATTGAGCAACCTGAAATAAGCTAGCCAAGCCTGCAGTATCATGCTTGTGATAGAGTGTGTAATACCTGAACAAGCTCCCTGTTTGTCTGCCCTTCTCTTCTAGATTGGATTTTCATATGTATGACCTCAGATCGGATATCGACTATTCTCTGAACTTTGCCTACCTTTTACCTAGACTGTCATTGAACCACTCTGCCTGTCTGTCAACCTCAAGTACTTGTTTGCTTTGCTCAGTTCATGTCTGCCCTGGTGTGGTAGCCAGGCACTATAGCATTGTGTACAAATCTGGGGACAACCAAGTACCAGTAGGCCTGCTTGCCTTATGGGCTGCTATAGGTGAAGAACACAGAAGCTAGCTTTAGTATATTACCGCCTACGTTAGGGGTAAGCATGACATGGACATACACCCAGCTATTCATGTCTCACAAACAGTCAGATGAGGCCTTGGGTGCTGGCACAGTAGTAAATCTTCTGTGCTGCAGAGCGATGGCTAGTGGAACTCCCCTTTGATTAGTTGTTTTGGACATTACGGTTTTCTGGCCAGGTTTGAACCTGCAGGGTCAGTCTATTGAAATAGGTAGAGATGTATGTGACCTGGGTGGAGAGGAAGCCCTCAACATTTCAATTAGTCTACATTCAGAACTTCTGAGAGGAATAATGTACACTTCATCTTTGTAGTTAGCCATCGCAAAGAAGGTAAGGTGTCAGGTAATTTTTTTTTTCAGGTGTATAGGAAGCTGACTAATAGGCACTTGCTATTAAAGTAGTTGTAAACCCTTACAGACCACTTTTTGCTACAGGGAAGCCTAAAATAAGGCTTACCTGTAGCTACCCAGGATATCTCCTAAACCTGCACGGTTTAGTAGACATTCCCTGTATTTGCATGTGCCGACGTCATCGGCACATGCGCACTGAAGCAATGGCACGTAGGTGCCGTTTGCTTCAGCGAGTGTGCCGTTACCGACGGCTCCCGTGCGCATGCGTGGGAGTAACATCACCGTGGCTCCGGCCAATCACAGCGCCTTTATCTTGCAGGTGTTAGTTTTTTTGTTTTTTTTCAAAGTGGGTTTACAACCACTTTAACCACATGCCAACCGGGCCATAGCCGAAAGACGGCTACAGCGCGGTCGGCTTATCCTGGGAAGGCGTCCATGGAGGTCCTCCCAGAATACTGCTCTCGCGCGCCCCCTGGGGCGCGCACCCCGAGAACTTCCGTGACCGCCAGGTCCAGAGGACCCAGAGCATCACGGATCACGGTGAACGGCCGCTGATCGCGGCCGTTTACCATGTGATCGCTCCGTCAAATGATGGAGCGATCACATGTAAACAAACCGGCGTCATGTCATGACGCTGGTTCCTCCCTCCCCTCTGTGTAATTATGGCTTACAGCTCATGAAAACCCCAAATCCACAATCTCAGAAAATTAGAATATTGTGAAAATGTGCAATATTCTAGGCTCAAAGTCCCACTCTAATCAGCTAATTAAGCCATAACACCTGCAAAGTGTTCTTGAGCCTTTAAATGGTCTCTCAGTCTGGTTTAGTAGGAATCACAATCATGGTAAAGACTGCTGACCTGACAGTTGTGCAGAAAACCATCATTGGCACCCTCCATAAGAAGGGAAAGCCTCAAAAGGTAATTGCAAAAGAAGTTGGATGTTCCCAAAGTGCTGTATCAAAGCACATTAATAAAAAAATTATATGGAAGGGAAAAGTGTGGAAGAAAAAGGTGCACACGCAGCAAGGATGACTGCAGCCTGGAGAGGATTGTCAGGAAACGGCCATTCAAAAGTGTTGGGGACTTTCACAAGGAGTGGACTGAGGCTGGAGTCAGTGCATCAAGAGCCACCACACACAGATGGATCCTGGACATGGGCTTCAAATGTCGTATTCCTCTTGTCAAGCCACTCCTGAACAACAAACAATGTCAGAAGCGTCTTACCTGGGCTAAAGAAAAACAGACCTGGTCTGTTGCTCAGTGGTCCACATCTCATTTGGAAATCAAGGACCCAGGGTATGGAGGAAGAATGGAGAGGCACACACTGCAAGATGCTTGAAGTTCAGTGTGAAGTTTCCACAGTCTGTGTTGATTTGGGTGGCCATGTCATCTGCTGGTGTTGGTCCACTGTGCTTCATTAAGTCCAGGGTCAATGCAGCCGTCTACCAGGAGATTTTGGAGCACTTAATGCTTCCTTCCGCAGACGAGCTCTATGGGGATGCTGACTTCATTTTCCAGTAGGACTTGGCACCTGCCCACACTACCAAAAGCACAAAAACCTGGTTAAATGACCATGGGATTACTCTGCTTGATTGGCCAGCAAACTCGCCTGACTTGAACCCCATAGAGAATCTATGGGGCATTGCCAAGAGAAAGATGAGAGACATGAGACCAAGCAATGCAGAAGAGCTGAAGGCTGCTATTAGAACATCCTGGTCTTTCATAACACCTCAGCAGTGCCACAGGCTGATAGCTTTCATGCCACGCTGCACTGAAGCAGTAATTGCTGCAAAAGGGGCCCAAACCAAGTACTGAGTACATATGCATGCTTATACTTTTCAGAGGTCCGATATTGTTCTATGTACAATCCTTGTTTTATTGATTGCATGTAATATTCTAATTTTCTGAGATTGTGGATTTGGGGTTTTCATGAGCTGTAAGCCATAATCCTCACAATTATGACAAATCACGGCTTGAACTATCTTGCTTTGCATGTAATGAGTCTATCTCATATATTAGTTTCACCTTTTAAGTTGTATTAGTGAAATAAGTGAACTTTTGCACGATATTCTAATTTTTTGAGTATCACCTGTACATATGAATGCTGCGGGTCCGCCGCTATTTACATATCAATGCCGCCGCTATTTACATATCAATGCCGCTATATACATGTAAACACAGGGTCTGCAGGTGTGTCATCTGTACACAACAATAGGGCAGAGCTGGGCGGCTTTAGTAACAGAGCTTCACAACCTGAGATATCAAGACACAGCACGGGACTAAAACCTCAAGGGATGAGGGACTTTAAACTGGGATAGTTGGCAAGTATGAGGCAGCTTCTTTGGGCGCCACAACAATGACAGGGCCCAGGGCAGCTGTCCCTTTTGCCCTGCCTTAAAGACGGCCCCTAATGCAATGTGGACTTGCTGCAATAGTGCAACAAACTTGTGAAGCCTGGCAAGTCTAGCAGTAGCTTAGCAAGTCATTTTCAAACTTGCAGCACAATTGCTTGTTATCTGGGTGCTAGCATCTCCTTACTAACACAAGCTGGAAAGCCCTTTCCAGAGGAGCCTGGGCAAGGCCCTGAGTGCAGTTACTGTGACAGATCAAGAAAGGTCTCACAAGCTGTATGCTTTACCTCCAGTCTGATCCATATGTAGCACCCTCTAGTGTGCCACTAGTGGTAGCGTAGGCAAATTTATGTTCTAGAAGTTTGGAGAAATTTCTAGAAAATAGAGGGCAGAGGACGGGGGGTTGATCTGCATACTTGGGAGAGCTTGGCCAATCTCCAGGCAGTGGGCCTGGCAGGGTGGCTGAGCAAGCCCTTAAATATGAATAAATCAGGCCAGCAGGGGAGTCGGATAGAAGAAGGAGACTGGCGGTGGCCCTAGAGGGGAACCCCTGGTCTGGGGGTGTGCTCTGTCTCGGGCTGGAGCTCGGAATGGCTTGCGAGGATCCTGACAGCATTACGGTTTGAAAGGAATCTTACCTAAAGAAGCAGCGGGAGCCAGGGCTGGTGCAAGGATTTTTGACACCCCAAGGCGAAACCTCATTTTGCCGTCCCCATTGGCTCCACCCCTGACTCCACCCCCTTTGCCCTGCCTATGTAACCCATGTGACCTATCTGACCATTACACTGACCCCTACACTGGCCTACCTACCTGACCCCTACACTGGCCTACCTACCTGACCTACCTACAATGACCTACTGTTGGAATTCAACATGAATTAATATCATATTTCTGGATTTTGTACATATATTTTCTTATTCCCAAGACCAGCCATGCTGACACTTGCAGTCCCACAGTTTTAAAAGGTACAGAGGAATGTGGCCCCAAACAGAATCTGCATAGCAAAAGGGCTTATCTCCAGCCCACCTGGTGTGCTAGAAGCTTCAAATAGTTTGATGACAAAGACGGCTAAGGGCGCATGGACTGCAATACTGACCCCAGAGGCCAATTATGGCAGGACAGTCAGTAATATAGGGAGGATTGTCATGTGAACACTGATTGGTCCAAAGCAAATGGGACTGGCAATGGGGGTAGTTTAAATGAGTGAGTTTTGTAAAAAGGATTGTTACAGAGAGCTTTTTCTCTTTCTTGCTGCAAAGCCTTACCATGAGGATGTCTCTCTGCCATCTTGGGACTTTGCTCTGACTGATGGCTTGGGCCTAAACTCCATGCGGCACAGAGCTCTCTCTTTCAACTTCTTGAGACCAGCCAAGGATGTGATAAGTATATTTTTGTATTGTGTTCTGATTGTAAACTATGTAACATTGTAATACCTTTTTAATACTTTTATGTTAGTTTCCTAATTCCTTGGGAAATAAATAAGACTTGATTACTTACTAAGCAGATGTGTTTGTTATATCATTGTGCTTATCAGACTCTTATAGATTAACAATTATAGGGACTAGACAAATTGATACATATATGCAATAGTTATATAGGATGTAATAGATTGTATAATATTGCATAGATTATTTCACCTACCTAACCCCTACACTACCCTACCTGACCCCCCTGACACCTACACTGACCTACATGGCCACTACACTGACCTACCTGGCCACTACACTAACACCTACACTGACCTACCTGATTCCTAATACAATGTCGGTGTTCTTCACTCACTGGGGCTCTACATGCATCCGACGACCCTGCCAGTGCCAGGAACAAACTGTGCCTCCAGCTGTTACCAGCCACTGGAGCACCCACTACTCATGCTATAGCACATGCTGCTGCTGTAGAGGAGAGGCCGAGAGGGAGAGCGGGCTCTACAAATGGCAGAGACTCCAAGAGGGAGAGACAGGCAGGTGACTGATCATAAAGGCGGCGCACAGGGGATGCGTGCTTCTGTTCTGTCGGGACACAATCCTCCAGTGCTGCGCTGCACCTCTGACAGTACTTACGGACGGGGCGGCTGCCGACTGAGTCAGTTACATTCTGCAGACAGAGGCTTCCCCTGCATACAGTCACCACCGCACCGAAAACCTACATAGCGTGGAGACCGGTGGGAGATGGAGAGTAGGGAAACCAGCAGCCTGGCTGCCTAGTTTGCCTAGTGGTAGCACCAGCCCTGGTGGGAGCATGTGAGTACATCAGCACACCTAGGTATACACAAGTGGAGAGACTGCCACATGTAGCAAGCTTTTCTGAAAGACAGAGTTGTGCTTAATCATTCCTTCCCCTTGCACTGGGGAGCAGCCAGGTGGGCAGGTGAAGAAGCAGCCAGATGGGCTGGTAGTTCCTGCAGTCAGTAGAGCTGGGATCAGTGTCTACAGTTGAGTTGGAGATACTCCGGTATGCAGCCTCCAACACTTTTTGCTACTTTTTAAGGGACTGAGAGTTCCTAGTCCTTAAAGGGTAAGTTCAAATTTGTACACTTTTTTTTTCTAATCTCCAGCTCCCCTATGCACCAATATAGCATTTATGTACTATTTTTACAAAAATATCAAAGCTTTCCATTAAATCTAGAGTCACTTACTTGTCTTGTCTAAATCCATGTTTCCAGATGTTTCCAATAGTAATAGTCTTCTTCCTGATCAGACTTTAGGTCATGATATGGGAAGTAGTTGACCAGCTGATCTCTTTAGCACACATCCTGCATCATCCACCCTCCCATTCCCAGGTGCGTGTTTTATAAATGAAATGCAATCAATCAGTGATCACCCTTCTCACTAAATACACATCAGATTACATAGTGTATGGCCATCTTTATACAAGTACATAGCAGGGAGTGGACAGAAACACTCAGCTGTCAAGCCCCATTCGCAACTCTGCATAGCACTCGCATTCCCACATTTGTTTTTTTTCTTAGGGTGGGGGGGTGGCATTTTGGAGCATTTTCACTCATCACACATAGGGCAGCCCATCCACTTGAATGGGCTGCCCTACACACAGCAATTGCCCCAAAGAAGCTTCTGAACTTTTTTTTAGAGGGGAGCTTGGTGCGTTTTAACTGTGATTTTTGGTGCAGCGCATTTTTAAAATGCAAGGAAACGCACAGATGTGAATGGAGCCATGTTGTTCTTTTGTTACTGCACCAATTTCACTTTCATGCCCCGTTCACATCTAGTATAATGGGAGCGCACATTTTGTGTCTCGTTTTTCCTGTGACATGCATAGGGCAGCCTGTTGACTTAAATTGGCTGTGCTATATGTGGTTAACCACTAGCCGACCATCCGCCGCAGTTATACTGCAGCAGGCTGCGCAAATCGCCGTAGCTGTACGTCGCTCCTTTAAGACGTCACAGCAGGGACGCGCACATGCCCGCCGCGTGTCCCCGGAGCCAATGTGCGTGTCCCCGGAGCCAATGCGCGTGTCCCCGGAGCTGATGCACGTGCCCGGTGGGCGCGATGACCACCGGGCACCTGCGATCACTCATGACAGAACGAGAACTTGGATCTGTTTGTAAAAATACACAAATCCCGGTTCTCTCAGGGAAGAAGAGACCGATCGTGTGTCCATACTGAGTATGAACACTGATCGGTCTCCTCCCCTAGTCGGTCCCATCCCCCCTACAGTTAGAACACACCTAGGGAACACAGTTAACCCCTTGATCGCCCCCTAGTGTTAACCCCTTCCCTGCCAGTGACATTTATACAGTAATCATGTGGCTATTTTTAGCTCTGATCGTTGTATAAATGTCAATGGTCCCAAAATAGTGTCAAAAGTGTCCGATCTGTCCACCGCAATGTTGCAGTCCTGATAAAAATCGCAGATCGCCGCCATTACTAGTAAAAAAAATTAATAATAATGTATCAATGGCCCCATGGGGTTGCTACGTGTTACATCATCCACAAATTTCACCCTGCTGGCCAGACATCCATTGTAAGCACACTTTCCCAGACAATGAACAGTCTCTTGCTTGTTTTTGTTCTTTTTATTAGGGGATTGAACTTGGTTGGGAAAAAGGGGCATGGGATGCCCATAGGATGAATAGTTCTTAGTAGAATAAAAGTAATTGCATCAACACGTCTTATGCCGCGTACACACTACCGGTTTTGCCACCGGAATAAACTCCGAAGGTTTCTCAGACGGCATTCCATTCAAGCGGTCTTGCCTACACACTGTCAAACCAAAGTCCGACCGTCCAGAATGCGGTGATGTACAGCACATACGACGGGACTAGAAAAAGGAAGTTCAATAGCCAGAAGCCAATAGCTTCCGTCTCGTACTTGCTTCAGAACAAGTGTCGTTTTTGGTCCGTCAGAACAGCATACAGACGAGCGTTTTCCCGATAGGAATTGGTTCCGTCGAAAATATTTAGAACATGTTCTATTTCTAGGTCCGTCAGAATTTTTGAAAAAAAAAGTCAGATGAGGCACACACACGATCGGAAAAGATGATGAAAAGCTTCCGTCTGACTTTTTCTGTCGGACATTCCGCTCGTGTGTACGCGGCTTTAGTAGAGTAAAAGTAGTTGCGTTTATACTTCTTAGTAGAAAAAAAGCATGGTTGACTCTAAACTTGACAGTCTCCTCCTCAGCACACTACTTTTGGATCACTAACTTCACTTCTCCAGCACACTACTTTGGAGCACTTGCTTCACTGTCCAAATTTAGTCTCCTGTCACACCATTAGTACATGACTAAGCCTCACTCTGAATAAGTCCTAGTGTCTTTCCTTTTAAAGGCTGGGGTCTGCAGTACCCCTTTTTTGGAAGCAACCGATTTGATTGAGAAGAATAAATGTACTTGATGGACTACTGATCCCAGCAAGTCTTATTGCAAATCCTGCCCGCAGCGACTTGACACATTAACTCCCACAGTCTCTCCCTCTGGTTCTACATCCAGCTCCCGCTCCCCTGGCATGTCTCTTCCAGAGCTTTCCACTGGCTTTTCACTCACCGGCACCTGGCCTGGATCCCTCCTGGATGACTTTCTCCAGACATGCCCCCTGCTAATCCTAGTTGGGGATTGGTCAGGGCTCCCACATGCACCCCATGTCACTCCAGCTCTCTGCCCTGCCTCCTTTCTAGGACCTTCTCCCTGGAAACAGAGGAGGCGCCCAAAAGCTGAAGCACATGTCTGTCACCTACTGCTATACTAAACCACTCCCCTGCCCCCAGATCAAAACAAACAGGCCAAGCTCACAGTATAGGCCTGCCTAAATTTACCTGCGCTGGCAGCTTACACAAAACCTACACCTAGCACCAACCTACCTAAGGTAGAGGGTGCTACAATAATAAAAATGAAATAAATCTATCCCCTATTTTGTAAACGCTATAACTTTTGCGCAAATCAATCAATATACGCTTATTGCAATTTTTTTTTTTTTTTACCAAAAATATGTAGAAGAATACATATAGGCCTAAACTGAGGAAAAAAATTGTTTTGTTTTTTTTTTTAAATTTGGGATATTTATTATAGCAAAAAGTACAAAATATTGTGTTTTTTTTTTCAAAATTGTGGGTCTTTTTTTGTTTATAGCGCAAAAAATAGAAACCGCAGAGGTGATCAAATACCACCAAAAGAAAGCTCTATTTGTGGGGAAAAAACACATAAATTTTGTTTGGGTACAACGTCGCATGTCCGCGGAATTGTCAGTGTGAGTATTACCTTCCAAGATAATTAAAAAATCAGTGTTGTCATTAAAAAGAGAGAGAAATCGTAGCTGCACACACATCCACACAATCAGACATACAAACAGCTCCAAGGATAAGGATTAGTTGAAATATTGGTTTAAAATAAACTGCATATACTACCATCCTACTTCCTATTTGAGCAATAAATTGTAGCTACGCTATGAAGAATATATAACTGTTAGCCTAATGGAATGTAGATGCATATGTTTAAGCAGGTAGGTATTGCATGGGCCATCCTATGTCCTTAATCCAAATTGAAATTGACAGTCCAGAGTTCATCTGAGGTGCTTGAGACTAGGGGCTCTCATTTACCTACAGGAGGCAAAGGTGGCTTATGATGCAGATTACAGTATCCGGTAAGTAAGGCTGTGGGGATACAAACTTCTTAGGAGGTATACTCTTTTAGAAGTTCACTGATCCATCTGATGTAGGATGGGGAGGGAGGGACACAGCAGGTGGAGTTAGAGTTGTCAGTCTACAGCTGATCAGTAGGCTCAATTGAATAATATCAATAAAAAGGTACTCTCACCCATGCATGTGTCTCCTCGTGTCTCCACCCATCCCCTCCGGTCTGAGCTCCGCTCTCGAGGTCGCCGGGTTATCTCCTCAGAGAGTTAGTCCAGGTATTGAATCAAATGTCATCCTCGCCTCAAACAGGCTTCCGGCTGTTTCGTTGCGTTTCGTTAGCCTATGACAGCTAACCTCTGAGGAAGTTAGCTGTCATTGGCTAACAAAATGCGTCAGGATTATGTCAGCACGTTCGTGATGACGGAGGGGTCGTAGCGCCAACATGAACAGCATACTGAGGCAGTGAGCCTACTGATCAGCTGTGGACTGACAACTCTAACTCCACCTGCTGTGTCCCTCCCTCCCCATCCTACATCAGATGGATCAGTGAACTTCTAAAAGAGTATACCACCTAAGAAGTTTGTATCCCCGCAGCGTTACTTACCGGACACTGTAGTCTGCATCATAAGCCACCTTTGCCTCCTGTAGCTAAATGAGAGCCCCTAGTCCCAAGCACCTCAGATGAACTCTGGACTGTCAATTTTAATTTGGATTAAGGACATAGGATGGCCCATGCAATACCTACCTGCTTAAACATATGCATCTACATTTCAATCAGCTAACAGCTATATATCCTTCATAGGGTAGCTATAATTTATTGCTCAAATAGGAAGTAGGATGGTAGTATATGCAGTTTATTGTAAACCAATATTTCAACTAATCCTTGTCCTTGGAGCTGTTTGTATGTCTGATTGTGTGGATGTGTGTGCAGCTGCAATCTCTCCCTCTTTTTAATGACAACGTTGTCTTTTTAATTATCTTGAAAGGTAATACTCAGATTGTTATTTTTGCTACTATGGTGTTTTTTCTATAATAAAATTTAATCAAATCAACCGTAGTGTGCATTACTGTGACCCCCTTGGAAGGCTTTCTCCTTCCTCTTTTCTCATATGCAGTTTATGTGGTCACATGGACTGCGCCATGCAGTTGATACTGCATCGTGAAAGGTTGAAGTAATCATTATATAATTAAGTTAGTTGTATACTTATAGAGCGGTAGATCCGGGCACCACAATATTTTTTCATGAAGTGGTTAATGGGACATTTTGGCGTTTTGTGGTTTGTGTGTTTTTTACTGTGCGTTTTGCATCATTCGCCCCTTGTTTTTTCACATGGCAAAATGCGTGTTTGCTTCTGTGTTTGGTGTGCCATTAAAAATTAATGTCACTGAAAGCGCAACTAGTAATTTTAGGTGTATAGACATGGCCATACACTATGCAATCTGATTGTATATTTGATGAGAAGGGTGATCACTGATTGATTGCATTTCATTTAAAAAACGTGCACCTGGGAATGGGACGGTGGATGATGGAGGATGTGCGCTAATGAGGTCAGCTGGTCAACTCCTTCCTGAAGAAGACATTACTAATGGAAACATCTGGAAATGTGGATTTAGACAAGAAAATTAAGTGACTCTAGATGTAATGGAAAGCTTTGATATTTTTGCAAAAAAAGTACATGAATGCTATATTGATGCATAGGGGAGCAGTAATTTAGAAAAAAAGTGCACAAAGGTGAACTTACCCTTTAAGGGGTTTTTGCATCTTTGATCATCAGAGACTGTCAGTATTTAGGAGGAGAACAGTGCAGAAGCGTGTACATAGGGAGGAAGTTGTGCCTGGTTTTGTTGCAATCAAGCTGAGCATCCCATAATTCCTATTTCCCATCCAAGTTATTACCCCTAACAAAACAACAAAAAACAAGCTCAAAGACTTTTCCTTGTTCCTGGAAAAAACATGGAAATCACTTCTTGCCTGGCTGTGCAGAAGTGGGGAACCCAGTCATTTGTGACCTCTGTGGGGGTAGTGCTACATATATACAGTGGGTCTATCGCTGAAGACAATGGCAATCATCGCAGTAATTCCCCATTGGCTAACCATGCCATGGTTCCTTTGGTACCAGGTTATCGGAACCCTGTCCCTTCTTTAAGATGAGATCTTCTGTTGCAGGGTGAAAAACTCTACCCTTGTTCATCACTTTTCCAGTTGTTTGCCCTGAGAGGAAGATATGTGGTTGTTTTTCTCTAAGCTGATATCTATAAATCCTAAAAAAGTATTTGAATAAAGCTTGTTCAATTTGGACTGTTTTGTTTTCTTCTGCTTCAGTCCTCAGGTCAGGTACATTTTGGACTTCATCTGATCTTCAGCTCTGTTAGAGGGCAGATCTCTGCAGTCCCTGTCATACCCAATGACTCCTTGGGTGAACTATCTCTTACTCGTGCAATACTTTGATGAGCAGCTGCACCTGAAACTCAAAACTCTACATGGGATTTCTACTTGCCCTGGACTTCCCTGCCAGCTCCAGATGAGATTTTCAGTCCAGCTTGGGTAAAGACTGAGCTATGAAGACAGCTTCTCTAAGATCAGAGTTTTAGGATAGGGTTAATCCTTTGGTGATCGGCAGCTCCAGGTGGGATCACCTTCAATCCAGTTGGAGAAAGGATTGAGCCATGATGACAATCTCTCTATGGGCTACATCCTCAGCCAGAAAGTTTGCCTGGACCAGGGCCTTTAGGACTCTTTGGTGGCTTGCTGCTCCAGATGGGATCTCTTTCAGTCCAGTTTTGAGTAAAAGCTTGGTCAAGAAAGCAGCCTAAGGGTTTTTTTTAAATCAGTCAGGCAGTTTGTGGAAAGAAGTGCCATAATAGAAAATGTTTACATATGGTACCTTTGTCTCAACAGCATAAAAGAAGAATTGAGAAGGGGAGGATATGGTGGACTTTAGTGGTACCATACAACAACTGAATTAAACAAACATATGTGAAATATTTTTAAATTAATTTTATTACAAAAATATACATCTTTAACAATGAAGTTTTGTTTAAAAACCGGCAATGATAATCAACAAAGCTCTAGTCCTATGGTCAAACCGGCGTGTGGCCACTAGATCATTATCACCATCTGTGTATTGATTGCTTTACATGTTTCGCAGATCACATTTACCACTACTTCAGGAGATATAATGTACATATACACAAGGATTATAAGGCGATTATCATATAACTTTGAGATAAAGAGAACATACATTAGTCAAACAGTTTATAACAATGTTACACATAACATAATATGGTGTAAAATTATAAGCACCTGCTGTGGGTGCCCCTCAAAAAAAGGGAACATCTTACCCAGAAATGCAGAGTTGCTGGAGGCCCAGAGGAGGATGGCCCACCCCGGAGGGCATGGGAGCCCCTACCAAGGCACAGGACACCAAATATAGATCTGGTAAAAACTAGATTCTGTTTTAAATGGTAATTTAGTTTGGCCAGAGTACCATAGATGGTCAGCCATATCAAATAATCATACCCCATAGTCTATTAATGGCTTATTATCCATAGAGGCAACGGTGGATAGCGCTATATACCTTTCCAACGGGTATCAATGATCTCTCTCTCTCTTAAGGTGAGATAGTACATCCAATGTATTCTTATACATTGGCACATGTGGCGATATCTGCTATATGTATTGATGTATCCATATTGTGATATATTTTGGTTCTGTTTTTGGAACACTGTGAGGAATTTCTGAACAGAGTCCCAACTTCCACTTCAATGTAGGATATACCTGTCCATGTTAAATCAGGTTAGGGAGTCTCTAAACAAGACATTTCGATGATGAGACAGTGGGTCCAGATCTTAAGATAATGAAACTGTGCTTTTATTCCATGCACTACAGTGGAGAAAAACAACACAGTTCTCGGCTACTATAAGCGAGTAAAAGTGAAAGTGTTTCTGCTGTAAAAACGTCAAGTTTAACAATATATACGTATGAATATGCATAAATTCTAGGAGTGTTATAGGTGTGATCGTATAGTTTGGTCCAATCAGCATTCATATCTTCTTAGTAGCAAGGGAACAGTTAAATGGGTGGTTAAATCATGTGATTAATAGAAAGAGAAAGAAAACATGGGCGCCGCCAGGACGGTACTGGATCAGACCAGCTAGATAAGACTGTCCATTTCTCGAAGCAAAAAGGGAGTAAACTGTTGCTTCTTATCTGGCGGTGAAGGTCATCCTAGACTGACAACTCTGTCTATAGAAGAAGCAAGAAAGTGTATTACAAATTCTTAAAGTGATAGGTATATATTTAGATAGATAGATAGATAGATAGATAGATAGATAGATAGATAGATAGATAGATAGATAGATAGATAGATAGATAGATAGATAGATAGATAGATATAACTCAACATTATCAGACCCCTATAATTCTACTAATTTCCCTCCTCTTAACCCCTATGGAGGGGTCACTACCATATCTTCCCTACCTAGTATGATACCAGAGGGTCCACAGTACTACTTCACATCTATGTGGAGTAAAGTCCTTCTTATAGGGCGTACACACGGTTGGACTTTGTTCGGACATTCCGACAACAAAATCCTAGGATTTTTTCCGACGGATGTTGGCTCAAACTTTTTTTGTCTACACACGGTTGCACAAAGTTGTCAGAATTTCCGATCGCCAACCACGCGGTCACGTACACCACGTATACGACGAGACTAGAAAAGGCCGGTTCAGAACCAAGCGCGGCACCCTTTGGGCTCCTTTTGCTAATCTCATGTTAGTAAAAGTTTGGTGAGAGACGATTCACGCTTTTTCAGACTCGTGGCTTTCAGATCGTTTTCTGCCGTTCAGTTTGTGCTTGTGGGTTTGTATCTGCTCTTCAGTGCGTGCAGCAAGTTCCGCGTGACTTTAGGTAGTCATTGTATTCTTGTTCGTTCGTTACTGTTTTTCAGGTCGCTCTTTACAGGCCTTGCTGTTCTTCAGTGCGTTCTGTTACTTCGTTCTGAGCAGCCGACCATTTTCTAGCCATGTTTCGTATGCGTACTCCTCGTAGAGTTCGTGCTGTGCGGGGACTTGGTGTTGGGGTCCTGACCTTGACAGGGTGGGGAGGAGTTCATGGACCAAGAATTGGTTGCTTCAGCGTGACCAGTTCTGTCATATGCCTTTGCTCCGTGAGATCCGTGAGAATAATCCTGATGATTTCAGGAACTTTCTCAGGATGACGGACCCCGTGTTTCACCGTCTGTTGGCTTTGCTGACCCCCTATATCAGCAGGCAGGATACCTGCATGAGGCAAGCCATCACTCCGGAGCAGAGGTTGGTCGCTACCCTGTGGTATTTGGCCACAGGGAGAAGCCTGCAGGACTTAAAGTTCTCGACAGGCATCTCCCCCCAGGCTCTGGGTATCATCATCCCAGAGACCTGTTCTGCCATCATCCAGGTCCTGCAGAAGGAGTATATGAATGTAAGATTTTTATCCTTTTATATCACATTTTATTGTATTGAATGTTTGCTAATATCTTGTATTTCTTTCCTCATTCCCTAATTACCATGATTGGAATATGCTGTGAATGTCCCCTTTGTCCTCATTCATGCAGGATTTTTATGTAATTATTATTTTAGGTCCTTCATACATATTTGCCTTCAATAACCTCCCCAGCATGGTGTCTCCTGCCCTATATTCACCTCATGTAGTCACTTAACAATGTATTTTATCAGCTCTATAGTAGTGCTTTACCCCAAACACCCCCTAAAATGTTTTGAAATGTTATTTTTGATTTAAATTCAGGCAGAGTGCCAGAGGCTTTTTTTTGTGGTGTCCCCAAATAATTTTTAGTAACCCTCACTCCCCCAACTGCTAAGTCAACTGATCCCAATTCTCTATCTATCCTCAATCATCTATCTGCTGACTTTGCCAAACCCATACACACTATACCCACCTCTTTTGTGGTCAGATGTATGGAGGAATTCCCCAAAGCATGTAGTGCAAGGGCCTGCCTGTATACTTTCCAATGGTACTGTTTAAAGTATTTGTGTCCTATTATTATCTTGACAGGTAATAGCAGAATGTCCAAATGTCCTCAAATGTGTACAATGTGTATTTATATCTTTGTATTATGACACTTCTTACCTGTCCAGTGGGCTGCCAATAGTGTAACTAAGGAGGGGCTGTTCCAAGTAATACCCATTATTTAGGCATTCATCTCTCAATGAAGTGAAGAGGGTTACCTGTCCAAGATTTCCACACACCCCCTATAATGTTAGAAATGGCCCATGGGGGGGGGGGGGATATGATAGGTGTACCTTATACTTTGGCCTTGTTAAATTCCCCTTACTAAATGCTATCTGGAGGTTGCCCCATAATGTTTGTGTCTAATCTGCTTGCCATGTTTCTGTGAAAAAATAGTAATGTTTATTGTTTTTTCCTCAACAGTTTCCTTCCACGCCACAGGAATGGCAGACTGTGGCCTCCCACTTTGCCCAGCAGTGGGACTTTCCTAACTGCGGAGGGGCAATTGATGGGAAACACGTCCACATCGTCCCACCACCCAACTCGGGGTCGTACTATTATAATTACAAGGGGTTCAATAGTATAGTGATGTTGGCGGTGGTGTCGGCTAATTACGACTTCTTGTATGTGGAAGTGGGGAAGAATGGCCGGATGTCCGATGGTGGAGTCATCGCCCAGACGGAGTTCTACAGGCGTCTCCAGAATGGCAGCTTGGACTTGCCAGCTCCAGAGGACAATGTTGAAGGACTCCCATTTGTGTTCGTTGCTGATGAAGCGTTTGCGCTGGGGACCACCTGATGCGGCCATTCCCAATGAGGACCCTCACCCCGGAACAGAGGGTTTTTAATTACCGGCTGGCCAGAGCCCGAAGAGTGGTGGAAAACACATTTGGAATCCTGGCCAACCGGTTCCGCCTATTTATGACACCCATCCATATGGCGGAGTATAAACTGAACCATATTATACTTGCGTGCTATGTTCTCCTTAACTTTTTAAGGAAACATTCGGCCAACTACGCTGGCTCAGTTGGGCCTGAGGACGGAATCATACATCAAACCACACTGACGGCGCTTGAAAGTGGCCGTCCTGGCTTGCCCTCCCTGAGTGCCCGTGATGTACGGTTACGCTACCTGGAGTTATTTGCGGGTAGGGGGGCTATCAATATGCCAGCAAATATGTGAAGCCTTTTTATAATAAAAAACAAAAAGAAAGTCTTTGTGGACATTTACTGCTTGTGTTTGTTTTAGCTGACCCTGACAGAAATGTTTTGAGTGCAGAAAATGGCGTGATTGTGTAACCTTATACAAAGCACTGTTGGCTGTTATTTACTAAATGCAAAAACACATTTCACTACAAGTGCACTTGCAACTGCACTGAAACTGCACTTGTAGTGCAAAGTGGATTTGCCCTTAGGAAATAACCCCCATTTTCTCAGAAAACAACAATTACATCACCCCAAAAGTGTTGTAGCGTTGAGACAATAATCCACACATTCTTGATTAACAATCTTTTTAATACCTGCACAATCACATGTGCATTTACCAAAGGTTTTTCAAACAAACCAACATGTTTGTTGTATAACAATTTTTGTGGTGGCATTATCAAAAATCAAAATGTCCATTTTATAGAAAACAGGCCTGTGTAAAACCAACAAGAAAGACACAAATCTTGAACTTACAAACGTCACATTTGGTCGAATTTGAAGGCAATATCAGACATGAGTATTTAGGAACTGTGTTTGATATTGCGTTCAGATGGGGGGAAATCACCCCTGGAAAAGCCAAATTTGGAAGATGCACACAAATTTCCCAATGTCAACATGTGCGACCTGCCATCACGGGGGATCAAGGGACGTGTTTTGGGGGAGAAACCTCTTCCTCTCAGCTACTTTATTATTGAGGAAGGGGTTGCACCCCCAAAACGCATCCATTGATCTCCCGTGATGGCAGATAGCACATGTTGGCACACTGTGTGCATCCTCCAAATTTGGCTTTGTCAAAAATCACAAAAAGATTTAGCACATTGTAGCACACAAAAGAAGAAATTGATTTGGAGGGGTTTTAAACTCGCCCCAAAACATCAATGATGTTTTTATATTTTGGAATAACATCATTGATGTTTTGCTTGATGATTTCCAATTGTAAATTACATCCCATGATCTCCCCAATCAGGATCTGGGCACTTTCGGATGTGAAAGGATCTGGATCCACAACATCACGATCACCTAAAAAGAGAGGAACCCCAAAATAAATTTGGTTTAAAAAAAATGCCGCCATCCATCTCTTATCTGAGCCTGTGGTTGCAGACACTCACCTGTTGTGGTGCCAATTTCCACCACGTCTTCATCCTCCTGCTCAGCTTGTGTTGGGGGGATTTCCCCTTCTTCCAGAGGGGGGGGCTCTGGTCTCCTCGGATGAGGGGTGTCCTCCGAGTCTTTTCTCCCCTATGTAAAACAAAAAAGGTATACTTAGCACACAGATATTTAATGTCAGAACTATAAAGATGAAACATTGCTTGGAAGTGGGGTACAATTGTCAATCTTAGCAGAGTTCCAAGATGTAGCTTTTTTAGTGTCCTTTGTCAAGCTGCAATACTTTACCTGTTTAGTACAAGCTTCACAGATGGAGACCCCCCTATAGTATACACTGGAGCACCTGTGTGGCCCCCCTAATAAAAATGGTGTTCTGGGGTCCCACACTAGTGCTCCAGTGTCCAGATGTGTAAACAGCTGCTCAGTGTCCTCTCCTTACACAGAATCTAGTTTGCCTTTCATTCTAGTAACAAAGCCATCTACACAACCCAATTCTTTGAAGACAAGTATAGGGCGTCAAAATGGTGGCCAAATGCATATGGGCTAAACAATGGTATTTTATAGTTGGAACGAAAAATGTTTGATCCGAACGAATAATGTGCCCATGAACATGAAAGTTGCCATTTTAAACTGTACAACAGTTCCTAAAAGCACATGGAGCAGCACGAACGTAATAAAGACAAAAAGAAAAGGAACACAGCACAACTACTTACTTTTTTGCAGCACTCTCCGGATCTTTCTGTACTGCTCGTGTTCTCGTAATTTGAGGTCCGACCACCGCTTCCTGAGCTGATCTTTCGATCGTCGTACCCCGAAATTCCGATGCAGACTCCTGACCACTTTCACCATGATCTTGGCCTTTCGGATATTGGGGTTGGGGTAAGGCCCATACTTTCCATCATAGTCGGCCTTCTTCAGGATGTCCACCATTTCCAACATCTCCCCAAAGGACATATTTGAGTCCTTAAATCTCCTTCTGGATCGGGACGTTTCAGGCTCCGGCCTTTCCTCCTCCTCCTCACTACAATTAGCACGCACCTGCTGTCTATCCACCATGTGCTCTTCCCCCACTGCGCCAAACGAAAAGGGGCGGGGAATAGACTAGAAAGAACGTAAGGGGCGGGCGGAGTTATACGCATGCGCAGTGTGTATAAAGCGTAACACACATGCGTATTACGTACGATCTGTGAGCGGAGGAAGGAGCATCGGAGACGCCGATCGTGATAACGAAGGTAAGATCTAAACTTGCGCCTATACTGCTTCGAAATGGAAGCCTATATTGTAACAAGATTAGGGGAGTTTTGCCTGACATTAGGGTTTGTCTTGTGTTGTGTCTTGCAGAGAAAATGGATGGGTTCAACGACCACAATTTCCTGCCCCTGTTCATAGACAAATACAGGGAGCTGCCCTGTCTGTGGCAAGTGAGACACCCCCATTATAATCATAAACAGAAGAGGCAGGCAGCGCTGGAGAAACTGCTGGAGTTGGTGAAGCCGGTGGTCCCCACAGCAACCATCCCTTATTTAAAAGCCAAAATTGGTGGCCTGAGGAGCACATATCTTAGGGAACGCAAGAAGGTCACAGATTCCCTGAGGTCCGGAGCTGCAGCAGATGACATTTATGTCCCCAGGCTCTGGTACTACGAGAGACTGCGATTTCTGTCAGACCACACTGAAGTCAGGGAATCCCTCTCTACTCTTCCTTCCATGCTTCCTTCCACCCCAGCTGAGGCTTCCGATGTCCAACCTGGGCCTTCCAGCCAGGAAGAAGTGGAGGAGCCCAGCTGGAGTCAGGTATAGCATTCTTCTACAGATTTCTGGGCAATAAATAAATGATGTTTACTAGATGTTATTATTGATCACTAATTGCTGATTGAAAAAAGTGTTTTACATATCAATAGACAGTAGTGGGCACCCAAAATTGGGACAAGAATGAAAACTGCTGGGCTCAGAAGGATAGTCTGTTATATTTGTTAACATTCAATTTGCAGCAGTCAGGAGGTGAAAATTGTGTGTGATTGATGAAGAAAAAACTAAAACTATGTCCCTT
The DNA here is from genome assembly GCF_042186555.1 of Aquarana catesbeiana. NCBI lineage: Eukaryota > Metazoa > Chordata > Amphibia > Anura > Ranidae > Aquarana > Aquarana catesbeiana. The sequence goes on along the minus strand of NC_133324.1, from coordinate 536,448,267 downwards.
TTTCATACACAGGAAGACCTCAGCCAGGAGGAGGTTGTGGAATGTGGCAGTCAGGAGGAGGCGGGGATTAGTGGCAGCCAGGGAGGCGGGGATTAGTGGCAGCCAGGAGGAGGCGGGGCTAAGTGTCAGCCAAGAGAAGCCTGGGACCAGTCGCAGCCTGACTGAGTCTCAGGTCCCTCCCCTCCGCCTGCCATATAAACGAGCCAGGAAGGCCACTCCGAGTCCCATGCAGGATTCAGCGTTCAGGCTGATCCAGGAGGCTTCAGCGTCCCTCAGAGCCTTACCAACTCCTGAAGAGGCCTTTGCCTGCATGGCTGCCACCAAATTGCAGGGCATGCAGGAGGGTCAACGCAAGCTATGTGAGGACCTGCTTTATAAAGTCCTACGTAAGGGGGTGAGTGGGGAACTAACACCCAAGACCGACGTGGTTGAGTTGGACCATCCTCCTCCTCCTCCTGCTGCCACAACTCCAACACCACAGCCACTGCGTGGAAGGAGGCGTGGAAAGAAGACCAAAGAGTGATGGCCCTGGGTTCAGTCTGGTCTGACAGAAGATGCAGTCTCTCGTATGACCACAGCCTGGGGACACAGATGTCATCTGCTGCTGTTCATGATCTCTGGGACTTCTGGACCAGACTGCCCTCCCTTAGATAAGGACTCCTCAGGCCACCAATTTTGCTTAAAAATAGTTGATGTCTGCCCTGGGGGTACAAGGCTTCACCCACTTCTGCAGTTTCTCCAGCGTTGCCTCCCTCTTTGTTTAGTTGTGAGCCGTTAATAAAATTTTTTAGGTAAATTATACTCTCCTGTGTGTGTTTTCATCCAAAAAGGACAGTTTGTTGGTGACGATTCAGGTACATTTCTAAAGTACAATGAGAAATTAACAAGAGACAACAACACCAAACAATCTCCTACAGATTAAATAGAACAACATATCAATGGTGTTGTGGGAACTTGTCACAAAAAACACACACAAACATTTTCGGGAGTACAAATCAAAATCGCAAACAAAATAAAAATAAAATACAAACACAAAAAAAGAATCTACATTAAAGCCAAAAAATATATAAAAAATATACAAAAATATGTTGTCAGATGTGAGAAATCAAAATATATTGAGGGAATCCCGATAAATAGTAACGAAATAAGTTTGTGAGAAGTGTGTGTGAATATGAGCAGCAAAACTACTTAATTCTTGTCACATTATAAAGAAGAAGAGAGTGCGCTGTATTAAACCATTTTTAACATTGCTGCGTGACGAAAGTGCTGTATCCATTGCGAACGCTAAGTTTACCAGAACGAGCTGTTCCGTCTTGGAATTTCTTCTGAGCATGCGTGGCACTTTGTGCGTCGGAACAGGCCACACATGGTCGGAATTGACGCGATCGGATTTTGTTGTCGGAAAATTTTATCTCCTGCTCTCCAACTTTGTGTGTCGGAAAATCCGATGGAAAATGTCCGATGGAGCTCACACACGGTCGGAATTTCCGACAACGCGCTCCGATCGGACATTTTCCATCGGAAAATCCGACCGTGTGTACGGGGCATTAGGGTGTATGTGGATACACATCTTTACTAATTTGCATCACCCATCTCGGCATCTGACTATTTGATAACACTCTATCTCTTTCCTGGGGTCATCTTCCTCAGTTCTAACTGCCAATCCTTTAACGATGATTCCTTTGAGGACAAACAATATCTGTTGAATCCATGAAAATTTACCATTTCTAAACAAAGTGTAATCTGGGTTTGTCATATTTCCTATCATAATGTCACATTGTATACCTCTTTCCCTTACTAAACAAGGGGATATTCCCAAAGGCCTTAAGTTCTATTTAGCATAAAATGTATTTTCACAATAATAGAACATTTGTGGTATTTCTAGACATACTGGTATTTTGGGCAGCTTTGTATGGCTTAAACTCAAATTGAAAGTAAATGGGTACCAGGTGTGTGTCTTTTTTTGAACTGTCTAGCCTATGTGAACAGATCTATCAAGTATTCAAATTACTCCTTATGCCTGTTAGCATGTGTAATTTGTACAGGTGATTTTCCTCTATAGCTTTGACTGCTAAGATCCAGCAAAGGCATAACAGTAGTTTACTCATCTTTTGAAATTAGCTGTACTTTCTTGCAATGGCTGGCGTATATCCACGTCACTTTACAGCTGTAGCAGTTGTCAGGAACACTTGGTAGGGTCCTTAAAACTTTGGTCCCAAAGATACTTTCACATGTTCTTTTGCTAGGACCCAATCACCTGGCTGTAAATCATGTGTTCCAGTTACTTGCTCTGGATCTGGAATTGAATCAAAAACAAACTTGTGCATCGCAGTTAGTTGCTTGTATTAGACAATTACATAAGAAAACATAATCATTACACAATACAGCAGTCTGATGTGGAAAATACAACCCTGTCTTAGGTGGGCCCCCAAACAAAATGTCATAAGGGCTCAAGTTCTCTGACCTATAAGTAGGGGTAATCCTGATGTTGTAAAGAACCAGAAGCAACAGTTCTGGCCACTGTTTCTTTACTGACCCTTCCTCCCGTTCCTGCATTAATTTAGCTAGCCTTTCTTTAATGATTCCACTATATTTTTCTACCTTCCCTGAACTCTGAGGCCCCTTTCACACTTATACGACTTCAAAGTCGCACGATTTTACCGCGATTTCGCGGCCGTGATTTTGCCGCGATTTTACCGCGATTTGGGAGCAGTACTACTTTGCCACGTTTTTGGCATTAACAAATGAAAACATGCAGTAGTTGGTATGAATCATAAGGGGGAACTCCATGCCAAGTTTTAAATGAAAAAACCGGCGTGGGTTCCCCCCCCCGGGGCATACCAGGCCCTTAGGTCTGGTATGGATTGTAAGGGGAACCCTCTACGCCGAAAAATCGGCGTGGGGGTCCCCCCAAAATCCATACCAGACCCTTATCCGAGCACGCAGCCCGGCCGGTCAGGAATGGGGGTGGGGACGAGCTAGCGGCCCCACCCCCTCCTGGACCGTACCAGGCCGCATGCCCTCAACATGGGGGGTGGGTGCTTTGGGGCATGGGGGGCGCAGTGCGGCCCCCCCACCCCAAAGCACCTTGTCCCCTTGTTGATGAGGACAAGGGCCTCTTCCCGACAACCCTGGCCGTTGGTTGTCGGGGTCTGCGGGCGGGGGGCTTATCGGAATCTGGGAGCCCCCTTTAATAAGGGGGCCCCCAGATCCCGGCCCCCCACCCTATGTGAATGAGTATGGGGTACATGGTACCCCTACCCATTCACCTAGGGAAAAAAGCGTCAATAAAAAACACAGTACACAGGTTTTTAAAATAATTTATTAGGCAGCTCCGGGATCTTCTTCCGACTTCGGGGGTCCTCTTCCGACTTCGGGGGTCTCTCCGCCGTCTCCTCCCGGTGTCCACATCTTCTGCCGGCTCCTCCGCTATCTTCTGCAGCTCAATTGCTAGCGGTGGTCCGGACTTCTGCCTTCTTTTCTTCCAGAGATGTTGACACGACGCTCTCTCCAGCCAGAATGGTCTCTGTGCGCTCCGCAAGGGACTTATATAGGCGGTGGCCCTGCCCCCTTATGAGGTCACTGTCCCGGGGCATGCTGGGACTGTGCCGTCATAAGGGGGCGTGGTCATCACCCGGTGACCACGCCTCCTAAAACGTCACAGACCCAGCATGCCCAGGGACTGTGACGGCATAAGGGGGCGGGGTCACCGCCTATATAAGTCCCTTGCGGAGCGCACAGAGACCATTCTGGCTGGAGAGAGCGTCGTGTCAACATCTCTGGAAGAAAAGAAGAAGGCAGAAGTCCGGACCACCGCTAGCAATTGAGCTGCAGAAGATAGCGGAGGAGCCGGCAGAAGATGCGGACACCGGGAGGAGACGGCGGAGAGACCCCCGAAGTCGGAAGAGGACCCCCGAAGTCGGAAGAAGATCCCGGAGCTGCCTAATAAATTATTTTAAAAACCTGTGTACTGTGTTTTTTATTGACGCTTTTTTCCCTAGGTGAATGGGTAGGGGTACCATGTACCCCATACTCATTCACATAGGGTGGGGGGCCGGGATCTGGGGGCCCCCTTATTAAAGGGGGCTCCCAGATTCCGATAAGCCCCCCGCCCGCAGACCCCGACAACCAACGGCCAGGGTTGTCGGGAAGAGGCCCTTGTCCTCATCAACATGGGGACAAGGTGCTTTGGGGTGGGGGGGCCGCACTGCGCCCCCCATGCCCCAAAGCACCCACCCCCCATGTTGAGGGCATGCGGCCTGGTACGGTCCAGGAGGGGGTGGGGCCGCTAGCTCGTCCCCACCCCCATTCCTGACCGGCCGGGCTGCGTGCTCGGATAAGGGTCTGGTATGGATTTTGGGGGGACCCCCACGCCGATTTTTCGGCGTAGAGGGTTCCCCTTACAACCCATACCAGACCTAAGGGCCTGGTATGCCCCCGAGGGGGGGAACCCACGCCGTTTTTTTCATTTAAAACTTGGCGCGGCGTTCCCCCTCTGGATTAATACCAGACAGCTGTCAGCACTGCCTGTCGCTCATCGGGAAAGGAAAGAAAAGTTTTCCTTTCCCGAATAGCGAGGCCAGGCTTGTGCTTACAAAGTCGTACTGAAGTCGTGTCTATATTATTCAGGCACGACTTGCATGCTACTTCAGGGTTTAACATTGAGGTCTATGGAGTACAACTCGCATAGAAGTTGGACCAAAGTAGTGCAGGGACTACTTTCAAGTCGGCACGACTTAAAGTCGTGCCAATATGAATGGTAGTCATTGAAAATCATGGAGAATGACTTGTCATACGATTTTGCAGTACAAAATCGTGGGACAAGTCGTATAAGTGTGAAAGGGGCCTGAGGATGATAGGGGCATGGAAGGCCTGCTCAAATGCCAAGTCCTTGCATATAATTTGCATAATCTGTTCAGTGAAATGTGTTCCCCTGTCACTCTCTATGGTTTCAGAGACTCCAAAACGGCATATTAATTCGGAAAGGAGCTTCTTTGCTGTTGTCTTGGCATCTGCTTTAGCCACCAGGAAGGCATCTATTCAGCTTGAAAACATGTCTATACACATTAAAACATATTGATATTGGCCTGACTTGGGCAATTGGATTTAATCAATCTAAAGTCTTTGAAAAAGGAAAAGTGACTTGGCCAAATGTCTTTGTGTTACTCTGGTCTGTTTTCCTGGGTTATTTTTAGCACAGTTTATGCATCCCTCAACAAAGTCTTGACATGAATTTCTGGAGTATCGAATAAACTATCCAGCCTTGCTTATATTTCTCTCCATTGCCTTAGGGCCTACATGACTCGGGCCATGGGCTAGTTGCATGATCATCTTCTCCGTTTGAGGTCGGACACATATTCCATTTCCTTGCACAAAAGTCCTTCTTGGTTCTTCTTTGCTCTCTCCCTTTCCATGATTTCATTCCAATCAGGTGCAGATTCTTGCAATTTCTTAATCAGTCCTTTTACTTTGAGTATTTGTTCTCTTCTTTTCCTCAATCCATTAGGGCTTCTTATTCCTTTGAAAAATCAGTGATTAGGGTCAATGATTGCTTCCATTGGTGTTTCAGCAGTCTTTCTGGCAGTATGATCAGCCAACTGATTTCCTTTTCTTCCATGGTTTGTCCTCCAGTATGTGCCTTGACCTTCAGGATGGCTACTTCCTTTTGTTGTGGAAATTTTATGAAGATCTATTTTAATATGTATTGTCATAGTGTCTCCCAGTGTTAGTTCTCCCGCAACCCGCTCCCAAAGAGCTGACTGGGGCAGACTGACGCTGGTTGAGATCCGTTAGGTAGTGTAAAACTTCCTAAGGTTGTAGAGAGGTGTTTGCGGAGTGAGGATATGTCTGCCGGTGAAAGGGCCCCTGTGCAATGCACAGACGTTCATCTGGGGGGATGTGTTCGCTCTGCAAAGACATTATCGCTTTAGCGGATGTGCGCTTGTGTCACCCCTGTATGCCTGATCAACATATCTGCTCCCATCAGCAGGAATGGTAGTCATTGTTAATTGGTTGTTGTATAAATTAATTTTTCCTGTGTTGACATTCACATCCTGTGTTGTCACATCCTGTGTAGGAGGTGATTGGCTATTGGGGACAGGGTTTCCTGTGTGTGACTTCCTGTTTGTGACTTCCTTTGTGTGTGTGAATAAAAGCAAGACCCCCTGCCCAGGAGGGGGCAGTCGGGCTGAGATGAGGACGTAAGCATGGTCATGTCCGTTTACTGGGGAAATGCGGGAGACATGGGATAAGTAACATGCATTATACCATTAGACTGAAATGGGCGCTTATTATCGCAAAAGAGTATAGCAGAATATCGACGACAGTTCATTGGCGGGCCAGGACCTTAGGAGTGAACAGAACCTCCTTCACAATCGGATCAGTAGGCTGTCTGATGTGTTAGGTAGGTTCTGCTTTGCAAAAGAACAAATTTTTCATCTTTTGGTATAACGCTGGGATTTTTATTGTATGTTTGTTATGTGTAAGTAACCGTATGTTGTGTATGATTTGTCATTATTTATTGGGATTATTTGCCTCTGCTATGGGACCCATTTGATGCAATCTGGAATGTGTGTGTGACTGAGCAGTTTGTAAGTAACTGATGATTGTTTGTAAGTGCCATGAGGTTTAGCCGGGGAGGGGCAGTCAGGCTTGGCTGTCCCATCACTTACAATGGGGAAAGTTGGCTACTCCCTGTGAACAATAGCATGGGGGGAGCTCTTTTGTTTTAAGATCATGTAAGCAAGCATCACTGCTGAAATGTTATGTTCCTATGGGTTGCTGATGTGAACTTTGGGAACAAGAGTATGTTTGAGCCGTGTTATTTTGTGGTTTATGTGGCGTTGTTGTTTGATTGGAGACCCTGGATTGGCCAAGGTCCCTAGTAGTATATAGCCTAAAATGTTTGTAAGTGTTCATGTGGTGTCTCAAATGTGTAATTTTGTGGAGAGAAGTTTGTGTAGCTAGTGAAGAAATCTTGTTTTGTGCTGGTTCTGGCGAGATCAACAACTGCATTTCATGTGTTTGTGTTTTAGTGTGGCTCTTTTGTCATTGGCCATTTTGCTGTCTGCCATGCGGCCCAGCTGTCGTCTGCCATTTTCTTGTGGTCCCCGTGTGGCGGTGGCGTGATATTTGTTTGTTGCAACTACCATTTTGTGTCCGCTGTGTTTTGGATGAAATTGCTCTGCTTTTAGGCCAGATTTAAAAATGTGATTTTGGTTTGTAGAGGCGCAGTTTAAGGATTTTGTGCTGTTTGGCCTGTGGGTCATTCCAGAGTGGAAGTTGCTCCAATTCCTTTGTGTGTGTGTAGCCATGCAGTCTGGGCATCTTGTCTCTGGGCACCATTTCCTTTTGAGTGAATTTAATTGGCTGTTTTTGTACTTTTTACATACTTTTCAGTGAAAGTGTTGCGTTTTTTGTATTGAATTTTGTTTTTTATGAAATCTCTACTTTTCACTGAATTTACTAGCTTTAACTGAGTTTTTGTACTTTTAGCGGTGTGTGTTATTTTTATTTTTAATTGTTTATAGCCTGCAGTAGAAAAGAAAGGCTTTGGCTGACCTCCTTGAGCCATCTTTTTGCAGGAGTTTCAGTTTTTGGCTTTTGTTGCGCCATAGATTTTTTTTATGTCTTGATAGTCATAATATGAAATTAGGCTTCCCCTCCCCCTCCCTCTTCCTGTTCATTGATATTTAAATAAACCAGTTAGATGGGTTTTTAGAGCTGAGAAGACAGGAAGTTCTTTGCAGGTGTGCAACAGAAAGTTGGCGGGAGGAGCTTGGGGTCTTTTGACTCCTTTTTGGAAGTATGTTTCATTTTTACATTTAATTCCAGTTGTTATATACTGTAATACAGTTTTGGGTAGAGAGCAAACAGGAGGCATCCAAGTTATTGTTGTAATATCTGGGTACAGATAGAAGCCATAATATTGTTTTGAATAGTGGAGGATTTCATGGTGTTTTGTAGTTTGTCTGACAACACATTTATAAGGCTGCCGATAACCGGTTGTAAAGCATGTAAATGAGAAGAGTAGTACGCTAGCATACCGGGAGGCCGTGTAAGTTAATTGGAAACGCCGGGTGCCAGTACTGTAAAAATAGTCACTACGCAGTACTGCTCCGAAAGTTAGTGCAAGGGTGCCGTGGATGCAGGGACCATCATAAGCAATTCAAATCATTATGGGTAATGGCCGTCCATGCGTTGGAGAAAAAAAATGAGGCTCCACACCAGTCAGACAGCTGCACAGTACATGAGGTCTGGGTTTGGGGCTCCGGACATGAGACCCTTTAAAGATTGGATATGGTCAGCGGGTACAGTAAGGTGTACTCCTTTGGAAGGTACTTTTGATGTCTGGAGGTACGAGACCCCAGAATAAAAATACCTTGGAAGTAGTTCAGCTATGGCTTCAGAAATCTGTAATGAGTGGGTTGATGGATGTGTAATACACGTTTGTGTGGTTAAAATTATCATGCCTGTTTTTGAACTTTGTGTGGCTGGTCCACACAAGATGTGTGGACCAGCCCAACACTGCCCCAGTGTTTGTTCTCCCGCAACCCACTCTAAAGAGCTGACTGGGGCAAACTGACGCTGGTTGAGATCCGTTAGGTAGTGGAAAACTTCCTAAGGTTGGAGAGAGTTGTGAGGATATGTCTGCCGGCGAAAGGGCCCCTGTGCGATGCACAGAAGATCGTCTGGGGGGATGTGTTCGCTCTGCAAAGACATTATCGGTTTAGCGGATGTGCGCGCGTGTCACCCCTGTATGCCTGATCAACATATCTGATCAACATATCTGGAGTGCCATGACATACACCTGCAGATAAGCTCCCATCAGCAGGAACGGTAGTCATTGTTCATTGGTTGTTGTATAAATTCATTTTTCCTGTGTTGACATTCACATCCTGTGTTGTCACATTCTGTTTAGGAGGCGATTGGCTGTTGGGGCCAGGGTTTCCTGTTTGTGACTTCCTTTGTGTGTGTGAATAAAAGCAAGAGCCTCTGCCCAGGAGGGGGCAGTCGTGCTGAGATGAGGACGTAAGCATGGTCATGTCTGTTTACTGGGGAAATGCGGGAGACATGGGATAAGTAGCATGCATTATACCATTAGACTGAAATGGGCGCTTATTAGTGCAAAATAGTATAGCGGAATATCCACGACACTTTGGGAGGGTGACTGCTTCAAAAAGTTCTTGAACATATTTCCAGTTTTGAATTAGTTCTCTTGCAGCAGTTGTGAATCTTCTGTTCTTCCTTATGGGTCCATAATCATGGACTATTTAGAGAGCATACTTGCTATCAGTGTAGATGTTGACTGTTTGATCCTTTGCGGCCTCACAGACTCCGGTGAGTGCTACCACTTTGGCAACCTGCGCTGAAAGTGATGAAGTGAGTAATTGGGTCTGAATCACTTCCTCCAATGTTGTCACCGCATATGCCGCTCTTGGGACTCCATCTTTGTACAAGCGTGAACTGTCTACAAACAGGATGAGATCAGGATTTTTTATTTTTTTTTTAAGTTCATTGGGTTTTTCATAGTACAATTATATAGAGTACATTAGCTTAAGAGCAGTTATATATATGTATTCAATTCAACAAAGGAGGTGGAGTTCTAAGTAGGGGAGGGGGTTGGGGGAGGGGGGAGGGGAGTGGAACAGGTGAGTCCTATTTACTTATATAACAATGGTAAAGCAATGTGATACATACAAAAGTGAGAACTTATACCATAATACCTTCAGGAGTGGAAGCATAGTTTGCATATGAATGACTGGTGATCACAGATAATTGCCTAGCCATATCAATAATAGCTACGGGAGTTGCTAGTTTTAGACATAAGAGAGTCATGGACGTCAAAGAGCTGCAGGAGTCAGTGAATGTCCTATGGTGGTAGAAAAGTAGAGGGGTCGGACAGATTGGATACTTTGAGGCTGCCCAGTGAATTGGTGAGATCTCTTTTCAAATACCAGTCAGGGTAGCGGAATGGTTGCATGACTTCTTGCAAGACTTTCTGGGTTAGTGCCTTCTTCACAAGATGGCTTCACGCCATCTCGTGAAGAAGCGTGAGGTAGAACGAAAGTTCAGCGTAATAGTGTCCAGCCTCTCTAAGTAGAAGAGCAATAGCATAGCCCTTTTCACTGCCAGTAGAGTGGGTGATATTGGTGAAAATAGTCCTACAAGCAACCAAGAGACATAGATGGGCCCACTGTGGAATATTTAGGGGTCTTAATGCTGGTGAAGAGGACGCTGGTGGTGTGTAGCCAAACAAACATAGTAGACAATCTCTCGGAATCTGTGTTTTATTGATTTTGCAAATGTGGGCAAGTACAGAGTCCCAGTAGGTGGTGATGGCTGTGCAGTCCCAGAGACGGTGTAGCACCGTGGGGCGAGATAGGGAGCACCAAGGGCATTGCTCTTGGGTTGGGTCTGCTTTGTTGATGCGGAACTGGTAGTAGGCTCTGTGCATGAATTATAAATTGTGTTTCACGCCACGTTTCTGATGTAATAAGTTTGCGAACATGTCTGTATCCCTCAAGGATTTTTTCTGGCAGTTCATTGTCACCAAATAGGTTAGACCACTTTCGGAATGATTTAAGGTGGTATTTTTCTGATTGGTGTTGAATAAGATAGGAGTAAAGACTGGAGATGGAATAATCGTTTCTCTGAAGCACAGTGTCAATGAAGGACTGTTGAAAGGGATCGGATTTAGATCCACAACAAGACCTCAGATAGTCAGTTAATTGATGATAGAAGAAGGTGTGTGACAGTGGCAAGGAAAATTCCCTCGATAGGGCATGGAAAGGTTTGAACTCGCCAGGTTTGTCATGGTATATAGAGGTTACTTTCATGAGGCCCTTGGTTTGCCATTGATTAAATGCTTTGTGGAGAGTGGATGGGAGAAACATAAGGTTGCCTTGGATTGGTAGATAGCGTGAGATGCTTGATGGTAATCCCAGTAGTTTCCGTACCTCTCTCCAAGCGGTGACTGTATCTCTACTGAGTACACTTGATTTGAGGTGAGGTGGTAGAGCGTTAGGGGAAGGGCCGCCCATGCTTCCAACACCTTAACAATTTTAGTTATTAACAGGGGATAATTGAGTATATATAGGGAGGAGGGCTCACGTCCTATACGGATGCCCAGGTATGCGATATATTGGGTTGCCAGAGCAAACGGGGATAAAAGTCTCCATTTAGCAGACAACCGTGGGTGGAGTGCTAGAATTTTGCTTTTATAAAAATGTATGCGAAAGCCAGAGCTTAGTCGAAAGGCCGCATAAAGTTCTCGGAGTCTGTCCAAGTCTGTGAGGGGGGTCGGTGGAGAATAACAGTATGTCGTCTGCGAATAGAGCGGAGCGGAGAACTTGGTTACCCATGGTGATGCCACTGATCCCGTCGTGTGAGTTGAGTATTCTGGATAGGGGTTCGATGGCGATGTTGAAAAGTAAGGGTGATGGGGGCATCCCTGCCTCGTTCCCTTCGTTAAGAATATCGAGTCTGAGACGAAGTCAGGAGTGACAAGACGTGCAGTTGGCGATGCGTAAATTTGTTGTAGAAATCGCATGATTAGGCCCGAAAATCCGAGTTGTTCCATTACTCTGAACAGCCAGGACAAACTAACCTTGTCGAAGGCTTTTTCGGCATCCAGTGATATAATAGCGACGTCTTGATCAGGGTGTGTTTTAGCGTGTTCTAGTGCCATTAAAACCTTACGTATGTTTAGAGTGGCTGAGCGTCCTGGAACAAACCAGATTGGGCTGAGTGTAGTAAAGAGGGGAGTAGGGGGGGCTAGGCACGATGCAATGATTTTAGAAAAGATTTTGACATCCGCGTTAATTAGAGAAATTGGGCGGTACTAGCACGGTAATAGAGGATCTTTCTCTTTCTTGGATATAAATTTGATGTGTGCCTGTGTTCCAGTAGGGAGGTAGGGGCCCCCATCCCACATGGCTGCATAGACATGTTTCAGGGTGTCTGGAATAAAGTCATTGGTCAATTTATAGAATTCAGCCGTGTAGCCGTCTGGGCCTGGGGCTTTGGCTGATGTCATACTTTTGATTGTCAGCCAAATATCGTCAGTGTTGATAGGAGCATTAAGTTCATCTAGCTGTGCATTTTGAAGTTTGGGCAGACGGGTCTTAGCCAGGAGAGCTTCCGCAGTAGCTTGGTCAGTCTGGTCGGCTGTTTACAGTTCTGTGCAATACTCTTCAAGTAGGGTGCTGATTTCAGCAGGCGAGGTAACCAGGGAACCAGTCGGATCTCTCAGGCTAGAGATATGGGTGGGTCACCTTGGTCATAGTTTGGCTAATAGTGTGCCTGCCTTGTTACCAAACCTGTGAAAATGCAACGTAGAGTATGATATTTTAGCTGCTTCCTGTTGTTCTGCCCAAAGGTCAAATGTACGTTTAGCTTGACGCCACGTTCGTATATTATCAGGGGTGCGGTTCAGAGTTAGGTGCTCGTGTGCCAAACGTAGAGCTTCACTGGCTTGTCTGTATTGTTGCCTGGCATGTTTTTTAAATTGGGTGGTATAGGAGATGATTTTCCCCCTCAGGTAAGCTTTCCCAGCTTCCCAAAAGAGGATCGGTTCAGTGATGTGAGCTCCATTAGTGGAGGTGTATTCGTTCTATGCTTTATATAGCATGTGGCGGAAGTCTTCATTCTCTGCTAGATATGAAGGAAAGTGCCATGCGTGTGAGGGGGATGAGGGTTTAGCATGTGTCATGTGTATTACGATGGGACTGTGATCTGAAATTCTGGTGTCTGTGATTTCCAAATCGCATAGGGCAGTCATTAGTGCAGGGGAGGCAAAGAAATAATCGATGCGGGAGTTATGTGGAGGCGAAAAAAAAGTATACTCCTGATCCGTCGGGTGCATTAGACGCCATTTGTCTACATAGCGCATGGAGGTGATGGATTGTGCTAGAAGAGTTGAGTCAGGTGTTGGGGGGATAGATTTATGTGTTCTGTGAGTTGGGTTGCTTGTACGGTCTGCTAGTGTGGACATGACAGAGTTGAAGTCCCCAACCAACTAGGTGTAGGGTTTCAGGGGCAGTAAGTATCCACTACACCATGTCTTGCAAGAAGGAGGTGTCTGGAGCATAGATGTTGGTAATAGCAACTTGTTTAGTCCCTAAAGTCATGTGTAGGGTTAATTTGCAGCCTGTTGAGTCTGCCATAACATCTCTAACAATGTGTCTTAGGTTTTTGTGTATCAGAATAGCCACTCCAGCTTTACTGCCAATTGCCGGTGAGCCATACACCGAGCCTACCCACAGTTTACGAAGACATGCTAGATCATCTGCGGACAGGTGTGTCTCCTGTAGGAGGGCCACATCCATTCGGAGATGCTTCAAATGTCTAAGGATTGACATACGCTTACATGGAGAGCGAAGCCCCCTAATGTTCCATGATACAAACTTTAGGTGATTCCCATCGGTTGAAGAGGCGATGTCTTAGATAAAGTAACGTATTGGATTGGAGGCTTGCAATGGAGCCCCCCTGTAGGCAGAGCATCTGCAATCTGAGAGTCACCAAAGTATCGTAGGTCTCCTGAGGGTATAAGTACAAAACAGGTAAACACGGTCAACACACAGTCATAACTGGTATATAGAAAAAATAGCATAGCAAAATTTAGGTGAGAAAAACACCTAACACATATTAACGACTTCACTTTTTCCACATGAGGTTCAACTACCTAGCTTGACTCCCAACAGTTATTAGCTCCTCATTTGAGGGTGGGCTACGAGGAGAGGGGGAGAAGGAAGGTGGGGGAAGGGTGGTGGGCGACATGGAAGCCAGAGGGGTGGGGGTTAGGGAGGGAGCGTATCAACTCCGGACAGGAGGGCAGGTGCTAGTGGGTGAGAGCTCAGCTTATGAGTGAGTTCAAGGGGGGATCAGTGGAGCTGATTAGCAGCAGGAGCCTCTACGGCGATCTCTAGTGTGAGTAATAGAACGTCATGATGGTAGCAGAAACACAAACATTGAAATATTAAACAAAACCAAGCATAAGTAGGCTTAAAAGTAAGTTGTTCACCTTCGTGCGTTTGGACGTGGAGGATTGCTGGGTATGCTAAGGCGAACTGGATTTGGTTGTTGTGTAGAGTGGTACAGATTGGAGAGAAGGCTTTACGCTGTTTCGTCACCACCATTGAGTAGTCCGCAAAAAACAGTAGTTTTGCACCTTCAACGGACAATGAACGCGTGCGGCGGAACTTCTGCATAATGGCGTTCTTGTCAGCATAGTTGAGATATTTGACTATGACGTGACGAGGTTTGACACGACTTTCTGAGTATTGCCCAATGCGATGCACCCTTTCAATGGTGCAGGGTATGCGGAGACCCAGTTGCTCGGGAATGATCTTGGCACAGATATTTGTGAGCTGAGTAGCGGAAACTGATTCAGGGAGTCTAATTATGCGTAAATTGTTTCTTCTTGAACGATTGTCCTTTAATGGGGAGATTTGCTGCATTTCTTCTTCCATAAGTTTTAAGCAGATGTGGTCACCCTCCTCTTCGAGGTCTTCTTCTCTCTCTAGGAAAAAGCTGTCAGGATTGATTGTAGTACATCTTTTCACTTCTATTTCTCCTAATTCAAGCAGGATTGGTTCATACTTGCTCAGCCTTGCTGATGACAAATGTTTTGTCCTTGCTCTTTTCAAGATTTAATTAGCAAATTTCTTCATAACATCCGTTGTAAAGCATATCTTCGTTTTGTACAGCACCACTGGCACAGGTTGCAGCTGCAGTTTTCTTTTTGTGTTCTTGCCACGACATGGATCAAAAAATTGTACGAAGAACCCCCTAACGGGGCTTTAGAGCAGCCAATGAATACAAAATAAAATAGTCAAAATGTAATTTTATTGGTATAAAGGGTAGTATAAAACAAATAAATAGATTCTGACCTATAGAGTCAGAACATGAACTGGATTACAATATAAGATAAGCTCGCTGCGTGTCGCTCATGTGTCGCTCTTCCCCTTAGTGGAGGGGGAGGGAGGAGGGGAGTAGAGAAGCACCCGCACCTGATGAGGTAATTAATTAGCACTTCCTTTTAAGGCACCTAGTTTCAGGGGAGGCTCATTGATCCTCTCCTTACTTTGGCAGGAGCATGGATGCAACCACCGTTCTCATTGAGTGAACCTTGTGCTAATTGATCTAAGCTCTTCCGGTCCTCAGTACTAGCATCACCGTCACTCCATCTTGGGTGCAGTGTGTGCCTTTTGCTGTCCGTTTTTCCTTCTCCCCCCATGTGTGGGGGGTAATATATGCGTGATCCCTCGCAAGGCAGGTCTGGTCTATCACCCGCTCTTTGAGGAGTTGACCTGTCACTGGGGAGGCCAAAGACACAGGAGAGATTATACCCTTTTCATCATGAACACTTTGAACTATCGGGAACTCTGTGACTGTTGACAATTATCCTCTGAAGAAGACCCAGTTAGGGTCGAAACGCGCCAGATTTTCAAAAATTTATGATCCTGTTGTCAAAAATACATTGTATTGCACATTGTTCCCAATTACAGGCACTGTCCGTTGTGTTTTTTATCTGCCTTATCTTATATTGTAATCCAGTTCATGTCCTGACTCTATAGGTCAGAATCTATTTATTTGTTTTATACTACCCTTTATACCAATAAAATTACGTTTTGACTATTTTATTTTGTATTCATTGGCTGCTCTAAAGCCCTGTTAGGGGGTTCTTCGTACAATTTTTATGCATCTTTATGGAGTGTGCAGCCCATTTGTCTGTACTCATGTGAGTGTCTCTTGTTGATTATGCCACGACATGGATCTTTGTGCATCCACCAACTGGATCTATTTCATACACAGTCTGAAAGGGTTTGTGGTCAACAGGGCAGGATGAGGAGGTTCCACACCTTTTAAAAATACAGGATATACTTAAAACGTGACAACATACTTCTGGAAAGCCAGCCTCCAGGGAAAGACTGTTCAGACAAATTGGACACCTCTCAGTTGAACTTAATGCAAAGGTACTGGCACCAGTCCCATCTTTGCCTTCGTCACCATCTTTTTCTTCATGTTGCTGGTCTCTAGCATCAGATGAGCATAAACATTTGCTCCTTCAAACTGGAAAGCAAAGAGTTCTTGGCTCTCTTCATCCAAGGCGACACTGAAGAAAGCATTTGCCAGTTCTATTACGGTGTACACACATTCCTGTAGGTATGTCATTGAGCAAAGTACTAGGATTTGGGACAACAGGAGTGCCTTCCTCGATGATTTGATTGATGGCCATGTACCATTCGATATACTGGCTTTTCTCCCTTTTTGACCTTTTTCTTTACAGGAAACAATGGTGTCTGTGCTCTACTTTCTGTTTTCTTTATGACACCTGCTTCAAGTAATTCTTTTATTTGTACTCGTACACCAGTGAATTGATCTGGTGACAGTGGATACTGTGGTATGTGTGGGATTTGATCTCCTGCTTTTATATGGACTTTACCGGAGGGAAGAGACCTAATGAGTTACTTACAAGCCTATGTACAGTATACACCCAACGGAGTAGAAGTCCATGTTGGAGAATTAGATGAAGAACTTATATGTGGATTGACAGCAACTGAGTTGGAGCAAGAGATTGAAGGTAATATTCCACCTGAAATTGTTGCTCAAATACCTGATATTCTCTGGGCCAAGGGAAAATCCCGGAGGGACTTGTAGAAGTCCTACATCATATTTTCCCTTGGCCCAGAGAATATCAGGTATTTGAGCAACAATTTCAGGTGGAATATTACCTTCAATCTCTTGCTCTAATTCAGTTGCTGTCAATCCACATATAAGTTCTTCATCTAATTCTCCAACATGTACTTCTACTCCGTTGGGTGTATACTGTACATAGGCTTGTAAGTAACTTAGTAGGTCTCTTCCCAATAGGTTGCATGGTACAATGTCAGAGACAAGCAGCTTATGAAACATATTGTGGCTTCCAATTCCAATTTGTATGGGGGGTGTTTCCTTGAGAGGGGTAGATTTCCCTCCCACTCCAACTGCTAGTGGCCCAGATGTAAGGGGGATGTCTTTTGGTAGGCGGACTTTTGAATTATAGTCCGGGCAGAGCCAGAATCGACTAAGCATGAAATTTCCCGATCACTTAGTTGTGGAAAGCGTAATGTTACAAATGCGCCTTTACCATCCATCTCAGAAATGCACAAATGACCGTATATACTCGAGTATAAGCCATCCCGAGTATAAGCCGAGGCACCTAATTTACCACAAAAAACTGGGATAACTTATTGACTCGAGTATAAGCCGAGGGTGAGAAATGCAGCAGCTACTGTAATTAGAAAAGAAGGTCAACAATGCCCATCTGCAGCTGCATGCCTCCCTGTGTCCATTGCATACCTCACTGTGTCCATTGCATGCTTCCCTGTGTCCATTGCATATCTCACTGTGCAGATCTGCCTACCTCACTGTGTCCATTGCAGCCTCCCTGTGCAGATCTGCCTACCTCAAGGTGTCCATTGCAGCCTTCCTGTGCCAATCTGCATACCTGATCAGCGTGTCATGCAGTCAGACGGCGGCCAATCCAGTGTACAAAAGCCGTGCCTCCTTCTTGTCCTCATCTGTGAAAGGCAGAACACTAAGTTTCCCAGCAGTCAGTGTTCAGCCTATCACGGACATCCTCTCATCCTTGTTCGTGGGATGAGGATGAGAGGATGTCCGTGATAGGCGGAACATTGAACACTGACTCACTGCTGGGAAACTGATGTTCCCCTATCACAGACAAGGACGAGGAGGTGCGGCTTTTGTACACTGGAATGGCCACCATCTGACTGCATGACACGCTGATCAGGTAGGCAGACGGCAGTGACTCTAATATAAGCCGAGGGGGGCACTTTCAGCACAAAAAAACTGTGCTGAAAAACTCGGCTTATACTCGATTATATACGGTAACTTCTGTGTGCTCAAAAAGTTCATGCTGCTTTACTAGTCATTTATCACCATCTCCCTCTTTCTTCTGCTACGTCTCTCAGGCAATCTGCATTTTCTTATTATGGCAGTAAAGTTAGTACTCAGTCACATCCACATTTACTGTCTCTGCCATGGATTGGACACATTTAAAGTAATCAAAACATCCTCAGCCTTTTCTTGTCTCACATCCAGCAATCCTCATTAATAATTCAACAACATTCTGTCCACTTTCTTCTAGTGCAATTCACTTTCATGTTTCCCATCTACTTCTTTAAACCATCAATAACCTTCTGATTTCTCTCTTTTATAAACACACAATACTACACAGGAATGTGAAGGGGAGGGGCACCTCACTCCTTTCTTACACAAGCGCAAAGGGGGGGTGAGGAAACTACAAAAAACGAGCAGGCTTCTCTCATCAGTATTATACAATCATACATACGTAGCAGTATTTTTCTGCTTCTCAAATATTTAGATAACACTTGCATTGCCTGGTCTAATTCTCTTTTGGTAGACTTATCAGTGATATGCATTATAAAAACATTGACAGGCTCATAACTAGTTAAAGTTTCATCACGTTTCATACTTTCAAAAATCCAATATTGTACACATTTAATCCCCTTAACCAAGTCTGTCAATCTGCCATAAAAATTTACACAGAAACCCAGGTTGATCATAACTCCTTCAGGTATTGATCTGGTCCAGCCTATAATAGTCTCTGTGTCATTTCTTAACCACTGTCCATATATTTCTGTCAGAGAACCTAATTTACTTGTGACATTTTTTTTTACCTCTCCCTGCATCGAGAGGTCCACGGGAGAACCGTGCTCCCATTCTAGAGTCCTCACTCTCGAGTCTCTAACAATTTGTGGGTCGTCACCCAAAAATGTATATTATATATATATTTCACCTGGCCACACACAGTAGCCATCAAATGGCACTTATTATACTTGGCCATACAGGCCTGTACACTTGCATAGGCATTACTCACCACACAGGCTCACTATTACAGTCCTCTGGTCAGACCATCTCACAAGTCTCATAAATCTATTGACACCCCAAGCATAGAAACAAAACATCAACATTGATAATTATTATCGGCTCTATTATTTCTGCAACAGGTATAGTAAAGGAGTTATTTGGGTCAAATTGTGTAACATCAACATTACTCTAGTTTACACTTAATTTTACCTTAATCTCACCATCTCATCAACAGCATAAGACTCCTTCAGCCAATGGACCCCAGACACCGACTAATTACTCACCACGGAGGGCAGAATAAGTAAGAATAACAGTTTTACTGTGGCCACTTGTCTGCTCAACGTGAGTTTCTTGTCTCTCTGGCCGGGAGCCCACTGGACTATATCTGAGTCGACAGCACCAATCTGTTAAATCAGGTTATGGAGTCTCTAAACAAGACATTTCGATGATGAGACAGAGGGGGTCATTTACTATAGTGCCGAAAATGATCCTGCAGTCCCAGAAAATAGCGCCCAAATAAGACCAATTGAGACTTCAACTCTCAGAAAAACTGAGCGCTAATGCAAATAGAAAGCAGCGTTATTGCGGCAAAAATCCCCAGGAAACGTATCAATTGGAAAAATTTTTTTTAAAACTGCAGTTTTTTCAGGAGCAGTGATTTTAATAATGCTTAAAGTGAAACAATAAAATTTAAAAATTCTTTTAAAAATTATGCCTGGGGGGTGTCTATAGAATGCCTGTAAAGTAGCGCACCTTTCCCGTGTTTATTACTGTACCGCAGCAAAATGACATTTCTAAAGGAAAACATTTCATTCGTGGTTGTAATGAATTGCCGGTTCCCGGCAATATAGAGTTAAAATCAAAGAAAAAAATGGCATAGGGGTCCCCCCCAAATCCATACCAGAACCTTTAGGTCTGGTATGGATATTAAGGGCAACCCTGTGCCAAAATTTGAAAAAAAATGGCGTGGGGGTCCCACCAAAATACATACCAGACCCTTATCCGAGCACGCAACCTGGCGGGCCACAGGAAAAGGGGGGGACAAGAGAGCGCCCCCCTCCTCCTGAACCGTACCAGGCCACATGCCCTCAACATGGGGAGGGTGCTTTGGGGCCCCCCAAAACACCTTGTCCCCATGTTGATGGGGACAAGGGCTTCATCCCCACAACCCTTGCCCAGTGGTTGTGGGGGTATGTGGGCGGGGGGCTTATCGGAATCTGAAAGCCCCCTTTAATAAGGGGACCCCCAGATCCTGGTCCCCCCATGTGAATGGGTATGGGGTACATTGTACCCCTACACATACAAAAAATAGCCGGTTTTTGACAATACCTTTATTGTAAAATAGCTCTTCTTTCCCCGCTTCTTCCTCCATTCTTCCTTTGGTCTTCTCCATCTTCCTCCAGCTTCTTTTTCCCCCGCTTCTACCTCCGGTCTTCTCCATCTTCCTCCGGCTTCTTCTTCCCCTCGTCCGTCCTCCGGTCTTTCTCCTCCGCTGCTCCCGCTGAACATTAAAAAAAACGAACCTCCTCCAATGCTGCGATGGGGCAGAAGACGTCACTCCAGGACCCAGCCTCTTGTGACTTTACCGCATGGGGCATAATGGGTCAGTGATGTCACAAGGGGGCGTGGTCTCCAGATGACATCATCCGGCAGCCACGCCCCATAGTTATATATGAAATGTGCGCTACGGAAGCGGACAGATCGGCTGGCCGCAGTGTCGGAGGAGGTTCGTTGTTTTCATATTCAGCAGGTTGGTGGCGGGAGCGGCGGAGGAGAAAGACCGGAGGATGAAACGGGGGAAGAAGAAGCCAGAGGAAGATGGAGAAGACTGGAGGAAGAAGCGGATGAAGATGGAGGATGAAGTGGGGGAAGAAGAAGATGGAGAAGACCGAAGGAAGACCGGAGAAAGAAGCGGGGAAAGAAGAAGAGCTATTTTACAATAAAGAAACTGTCAAAAACCGTCTATTGTCTTTTGTCACATTTAACTGCTTTTTTTGGTGAATGGGTAGGGGTACAATGTACCCCTACCCATTCACATGGGGGAGTCTCCTTATTAAAGGGGGCTTCCAGATTCCGATAAGCCCCCTATCCACAGACCCCCACAACGACCGGGCAAGGGTTGCGGGGATGAGGCCCTTGTCTCCATCAATATGGGGACAAGGTGCTTTGGGGGCTACTCCAAAGCACCCTCCCCATGTTGAGGGCATGTGGCCTGGTACAGTTCAGGAGGAGGGGGGCGCTCTCTCATCCCCCTCCTCTTTTCCTGCAGCCTGCCAGGTTACATGCTTAGATAAGGGTCTGGTATGGATTTTGGGGGGACCCCCATGTAATTTTTATTTTGATGCAGGGCTCCCCTTAATATCCATTCCAGACCTGAAGGGCCTGGTATGGATTTTGGGTGGACCCCCACGCAATTTTTTTTATTTTGATGCGTGGTTCCCCTTAATATCCATACCAGGCTTGAAGGGCCTGGTATGCACTGGAGGGGGGGACCCTATGCCGTTTTTTTTTCTAGATTTTTGATTAGCCGATTTTTTGAATTCCACACCATAATATTATTGAATAATTACATAAAATTTGCACACATTTGAAGAGTTAAAATGATGGAATAAACCAAACTGATGTGCATTCACTAAATATACTGCTGAGTACAATGTATGTTTTCAGGAAGTGATACCATTGGTGGGATTAAAACCCATGGCTTTAACCTTTGAAGGTAGCAGAGCATACCACTACGCTATGGAGCTGAGCACATTCATACATAGAAAATACTATTACTAATGTTTGATTCTTTTCATTGTATACAAAAATGTTTTGCATTTGAGACATTAATATTATGGTACCAACCATGCTCATGTGCCATTGGGTAGGGATGAGCCGAACGCCCCCGATTCGGTTTGCACTAAAACTTGCGAAGGGGCCAAAAATGTATGCGAACATTGTTAAAGTCTATGGGACGCGAACATGAAAAATCCAAAGTGCTCATTTTAACCGCTTGGCATCCGCGCTATAGCCGAATGACGGCTACAGCGCGGACCTGAATTCCCGGGAGGCCGTCATATGACGGCCTCCCCTGTGCACGTGCCCTGCGCGCGCCCTACAGGGCGCGCGTGGAGCGCGCTGTGATCACCGAGTCACTGAGACTCGGGTGATCACCGATCTGTGTAAGGGGCCGGTCCCGGCCCCTTACCATGTGATCAGCTGTCAGCCAATGACAGCTGATCACATGATCAAAACAAAAGCTCTGTGATCGTTTTTTTTTTCTCCTCGCGCTGACAGTGCGAGGAGAAAAAAAAGCCGATCACCGGTTCAGCAGCAAGGGACATCGGTCCCGAAGAGGAGGAGGCAATAATGCCTCAATTGTGCCACAATTGTGCCAACAGTACCCACTGACAGTGCAACCTGACATTGCCACATCACAGTGCCCACAGTGCCCACCAGTGCCACGTATCAATGCCCATAAGTGCCACCTATCAATGCCTACAAGTGCCACCTATCAATGCCCACCATTGCCACCTAACAATGCCCACCAGTGGTGCCAATCAGTGCCACCTAGCAGTGTACAAGATCAGTGCCCATTATTGCCACCAATCAGTGCCCATCACTGCCACCCATCAGTGCCCATCACTGCCACCTATCAGTGCCCATTGGTGCCGCCTCATCAGCGTACATCAATGAAGGAGAAAAATTACCCTTTTTAAAAAATTTTATAACAAAATATAAAAAAAAATAATTTTTTTTTTTAAAAATTCGGTCTTTTTAAATTTTTTTAACAAAAAATAAAAACCGCAGAGGTGATCAAATGCCACCAAAAGAAAGCTCTATTTGTAGGAAAAAAATGATAAAAATTTCATTTGGGTACAGTGTTGCATGACCGCGCAATTGTCATTCAAAGCGCGTCAGCGCTGAAAGCTGAAAATTGGTCTGGATAGGAGGGGGGTTTAAGTGCCCGGTAAGCAAGTGGTTAAAGGCTGTATGAAAAAAGGAAGACACACATAAAAGAGATAAGAAAGGCTGCGCACCCCGGAAATTGAATTAAAGAAAAATAATTTTCCCCATGGGGCTTTAAAACAGCAATGCACATAATGAAAGGAAGTTCTTAATAGATGTATAAAAAGTTTTATCCAATATCATGGTTGGATATAGCTCTATCCTGCCGGCGGCGTCCCGTGTTCATCTCCGGACGTTTGACGGAGTGCGCATGCCTGTAAGGGCCCGGCTTGCGCACAACGTCATGACGTCACGCGCATTGCGGCGGAGATGACGACAGTGGTCGGGGCCTGTAGGCCTTCCGGGACGCCGAGGGAGCCACACAGGGGCCGCTCCATCAGCGGTTCCAGTGCCAATCCCTCTGGGTTTTTTTTTTTTTTTTTTTTTTCTTGGGGGCGGTGTGGGTGGGGGGTTTGCACTTGCACATGATTATCCCATTTGCCTGAATTTGGATATAAAGGGAGACTGGAGGCCTGATAATCAGATCATGATCTCCTACAGGCCAGGATGAATGCTACTGCTGCCAGGTTCTTTCTACACTAGAGCCCTTATTTTTGCATGATCGCCACCAAGCTTATCACATTGAACCTATCAACAAGTCCAACATTACCTCCAGCCTACACGATTTATACAACTGATAAGGTAAACTTTTTGTTATTTCACTTTTATTCCACACAGCACTCTCCTACATACACACACCATCCTACATACACACTTTCACATTTTGATTGGCTTTTCACTTTTTTAGTTCACTTTTCATTTTTGTTTTCACACAGTAGGCACCAAGCAAGCACCATGTCATGTTACCACACCATGCACCACCTCATTCACACCATTCTCCACCACACAATGCACTCCTCTCCATTCAGGCCATCGTTGTTGCTGTGTTTTTTTTTTTTTGTTTTTTTTTTTTTTTCACACACACACATCTTTTTCCCTCTTTTTCACCCATTCTATCCTTCTTATTAACCTATCCATTACAATAGTATAATAGACCTACCATACCACTGCATTGTTGGATCACACGATCATTAAATCTTATCGATTACATTTATGGAATGGAATTAACATTTCAATATATTTACATAGTAAAAATCCTATCCAACGCCAGTCTCCACATAGACAAATTGGAAACACTCAGTACATTACCAAGTTAATTATCAAACTTCCTCTAACTAATACATGGCTATTCTTGGGTTTCTGTTGCAGGTGTGGGCTCCTCCCCCTCATCTCCCCTTCCCCCCCCCTCCCGGGGGGCGCGCTAAGTGTGGCTCCTTGTAAGCCCCCTGAGGCTGGCTCTCCTGGGAGAGTGAGGGTGGCCCCCCGAGCCCTCCAGTGTTTCCATTGGCCCTCAGCACATATCCTGGACTAGAGAACACCCATTCCACCATTCAGCGGTAAAGACTCATTATCTTGGTTTAATCCAAGTGATGCACAATAATATATATATTTATCTATTTGAATTTAATTTATGTAATTCTTTTTTAGATCCAACTGTCCCCCTGAAGAGACCATATACAGGTCGAAACGCGTCGGGGCTTGCTATTTATGTAACATGTAACCTAATTATGTGTATTAATATGTGTTTGTTACTGCACTGGGGAATAAGATGTGTGTTACTGTACCAGATGATTTTCTATACTGTACTTCAAACCATGATATTGGATAAAACTTTTTATACATCTATTAAGAACTTCCTTTCATTATGTGCATTGCTGTTTTAAAGCCCCATGGGGAAAATTATTTTTCTTTAAGTGGTTAAAGGCTTATATGCAAGTTATTGCCATAAAAAGTGTATGAGGACCTGGGTCCTGCCCCAAGTGACATGTATCAATGCAAAAATTTTTTTTAAAATGGCTGTTTTTTTGGGAGCAGTGATTTTAATAATGCTTAAAGTGAAACAAAAGTGTAATATTCCTTTAAATTTCGTACCTGGGGGGTGTCTACAGTATGCCTGTAAAGTGGCGCATTTTTCCCGTGTTTAGAACAGTCTGACAGCAAAATTACATTTCTAAAGGAAGAAAAAAGTCATTTAAAAGTGCTAGCGCTAGTGCCGCTGTTCTGCCGAGAAAGTTCCTCCCGGCGGATGAGGACTCCCCTGTACTGCGCAGGCGCAGCGCTTGCGCAGTACGAGCCGCCGAAAACAGCTGAAGCTGAACAGCTGTGAGTCAGCTGTACAGGGCACCTGTAACAGGGCCGCTCGCCACGCTTCGGGCACGGCCTCGCTTCGTTCGGCATATTTTTAGTCTAACTCTAAGTCCACTTGGATGGTGGGGCTTGAACCTGGACTCAAGGCAGAATTTTTTTCAGGAGCAGTGATTTTAACCACTTCCCACCCGGCCTATAGCAGATTGACAGCCGGGCGGTGGTTCAGTTATCCTGACTGGGCGTCATGACGTCCAGCAGGATAACATGCCGCTGCACGCCCGTGGGGGCATGCATCACGGCGATCGGTGGAGCGGTGTGTCAGTCTGACACACCGCTCCACCGATCTTGGTAAAGATCTTGGAGGCTCTTTACCACTTGATCAGCCGTGTCCAATTACAATGTCAATAGGAAGAGCCGTTGATCGGCTTTTCCTCACTCGCGTCTGACAGATGTGAGTAGAGGAGAGCCGATCGGTGGCTCTCCTGACGGGGGGGTCTGCGCTGATTGTTTATCAGCGCAGCCCCCCCTCAGATGCCCGCACTAGACCACCAGGGAAGCCGCTAGGACCACCAGGGAAGCGAGCAACATGTGGATGGCCAGGTATGTACCCCGCAGGCATCCACATGTGCAAATTATGCCAGATCTGTGCCAATCAGTGCCCACAAATGGGCACTGACTGGCACCATTATATTTCCGTAATGCCCAGCAATGCCACCCATTAGTGTCATCAGTGCCACCAGTGTCATCAGTGCCACCCATCAGTGTCCATCGGTGCCACCTGTCAGTGCCCATCAGTGCCCACTCGTGCCACCTATCAGTGCCACCCATAAGTACCCATCAGTGCCACCCATAAGTACCCATCAATGCCACCTACGAGTGCCCATCAGTGCCACCTATGAGTGCCCATCAGTGCCGCATACTAGTGCCACCTATCAATGCCCATCAGTGCCACCTATCAGTGCCCATCAGTGCCGCCTATCAGTGCCCGTCAGTGCCACCTCATTGGTGCCCATCAGTGCCGCCGTATCAGTGCCCGTCAGTGCAGCCATATCAGTGCCCGTCATTGAAGAAAACGTACTTATTTACAAAAATTTTTAACAGAAACAAAGAAAAACTTGTTTTTTTTCAAAATTTTCGGTCTTTTTTTATTTGTTGCGTAAAAAATAAAAACCACAGAGGTGATCAAATACCACCAAAAGAAAGCTATATTTGTGGGAACAAAATGATAAAAAATTTGTTTGGGTACAGTGTAGCATGACCGTGCAATTGTCATTCAAATTGTGACAGCGCTGAAAGCTGATAATTGGCCTGGGCAGGAAGGTGTCTAAGTGCCTGGTATTGAAGTGGTTAATAATGCTTAAAGTGAAACAATAAAAATGAAATATTCCTTTTAATATCATGCCTGGGGGGTGTCCCTAGTATCCCTGTAAAGTAGCGCATCTTTCCCATGTTTAGAATAGTACCACAGCAAAATTACATTTCTAAAGGAAAAAAATGTCATTTAAAACTGCTCGCTGCTGTAATGTATTGTTGGATCCTGGCCATATAGATAAAAATTATTGAAAAAAAACGGCGTGAGTTCTCCCTCCAGTCCATTACCCGGCCCTTTGGGTCTGGTATGATTATTAAGTGGAACCCCGTATCAAAATAAAAAAAATTGCGTGGGGGTCCCCCCAAAATCCATACCAGCCCTTCAGGTCTGGTATGGATATTAAGGGGAACCCTGCATCAAAAAAAATTGCGTGTGGGTCCCCCCAAAATCCATACTAGACCCTTATTCAAGCACGTAACCTGGCAGGCCGCAGGAAAAGAGGAGGGGGACGAGATAGCCCCCCCTCCTCCTGAACCATACCAGGCCACATGCCCTCAACATGGGGAGGGTGCTTTGGGGTCCAAAGGCCTCATCCCCACAACCCTTGCCCGGTGGTTGTGGGGGTCTGCGGGCGGGGGGCTTATAGGAATCTGGAAGCCCCCTTTAACAAGAGGGCCCCCAGATTCCCGCCCCCCCCCCATGTGAATGGGTATCGGGTATATTGTACCCGATACCCATTCACCAAAAAAAGCAGTGAAATGTGACAAAACACAATAGCCGGTTTTTGGCAATTCCTTTATTTAAAATGTCTTCTTCTTTCCCGCTTCTTCCTCAGGTCTTCCTCTAGCTTCTTCTTCCCCCCGCTCCTTCCTCCGGTCTTCCTTTGGTTTTCTCCTTCTTCCTCCATCTTCTTCTTACCCCACTTCGTCCTCCATCTTCCTCCACTTTTCCTACGGTCTTCTCCATCTTCCT
This sequence comes from Aquarana catesbeiana, assembly GCF_042186555.1. Classification (NCBI taxonomy): domain Eukaryota; kingdom Metazoa; phylum Chordata; class Amphibia; order Anura; family Ranidae; genus Aquarana; species Aquarana catesbeiana. The sequence goes on along the minus strand of NC_133324.1, from coordinate 536,420,951 downwards.
CCAGCTCTGGTCTTTCTCCTCCGCCGCTCCCACCACCGACCTGCTATGAAAATGACCCTCCTCCGACCAGTGGCGGCTGGTGAAGTTTTAGGATGGGGGGGCCAGACCCGCCCCTCCTTTTTGACCCCTCCCACTTATAAGCCCCACCCCTTATAGCATCCACCCACTCCATCCCCTGTATTCCACTTGCTTCCACCCATAGTGTCAGGAGTATACAGCTCAGGACAGCTCATCGCAGCTCATCACAGGACAGAGTATACAGCCCAGAATCACAGCAGAGTATACAGCCCAGAATCACAGCAGACTATACAGCCCAGAATCACAGCAGAGTATAGCATATAGCATTTCTCACAAAGCTTGGTATATAGCGGGAATATGCAATTAGTGGACCTCCAGCTGTTGCAGAACTACAAGTCCCATGTGGCATAGCAAGACTCTGACAGCCACAAGCATGAAACCCAGAGGCAGAGGCATGGTGGGACTTGTAGTTTTGCAACAGCTGGAGGTCCGCTAATTGCATATCCCTGGTATATAGCATATATCTACAGTCAATGATGATGGAGCAAGGTCTCTATATATAGGAAGGAAGAAGGTGTAGGTATATATAGCTGTATACACTACTACAAAGAAAATATACACACATTGTGAGTACATCTGTCTTGGGTAGTGTATAGCTATATACACCCACCTTCTTACTTCCTGTATACAGGTCAAATGTACTCACAATGTGTGTATATAGTGTATACAGCTAGCTAGCTATATATATATATATATATATATATATATATATATATATATATATATATATATATATATATATATATATATATATATATATAAAAAAGACACCTTCTCCAATGCAAATAAGTTTTACTGAATCTTCAAATGATCAAAATTGTCATGTACATCAATTGCAGCAGCTACTGTATACAGTTACGAGCATCCCTGCTCTTCCTTAGGCTGTATGGCTTTGTGTGAACCATCTATGAGTAATTCCCTCTTTTATTCAAAATCTCTAACACAGGTGGGTGTTACCCCACAGGTGTGTCCCATGCTTCCAAAATGAGAGGCACTGGGAGTAAGACATTAACCCCATATCAGTTCAAAATTGTTTTCTACTTAGGCAACTACATGCCTACACCAGCCAAATAGATTGAGAAAGAGATAAGATAAATCTTTCAACTTATACTGTCATAATCAAAACACCAATAGGTATTATATAAACATATATTATTTCATCATCTAGATCAGTGGTTCTCAACTCCAGTCCTCGGGACCCACCAACAGGCCAGATTTTAAGTATTACCTTGGGGAGATGCAGACTAGAATACTGCAATCACTGAGCAGCAAGTGATATCACCTGTAATGTATTTCAGCTATCTTGCAAACCTGGCCTGTTGGTGGGTCCTGAGGACTGGAGTTGAGAACCACTGATCTAGATAAAAGTATTTTAAGTGAAAAAAAATTGCATAAAAATGCAATGGGTATGTACTCTACAGATTCCAATCAGGACTTCATAGAACATTCATCCTTCTGATCAATTCCCACTAATTCCCATGTGTCAAGATGCGACTATCTGAAAATAGAAAATGTAAAAAGTTGCTAACTGGATCATCATAAAAACAGGTACAAATCATAATCCCTATTCATCCCATCTGGATAGAGGGATCCCAACCTGTTGATCCACCAAACCTGTCGCTGCTTAAGTCTCAGTATCCTGTCACCCCCTCTTTTGTCTCAGGGAACCTCCTCAAGCACCATGAATCTTAAATCTGAGTCCTGGTGTCCTTTCTCCAGGAAATGTCTTGATACTGGCAACCCTGGTTGTTTTAATCTAATGGTGCTGCGATGCTTTGCGATTCAGTCTTTAATCTTTTGAGTGGTTTCACCGACATACAATAGTTTGCATGGGCAGGTCAGAATATAGATCACATAGGAGGATTGGCATGTGAAAAATCCTCCAATCGTAACCTTATCTCCATTTTCAGGATGGACATACTGGTCACCTTTGAGTAAAAGCTTACATTGAATGCAACTCAAGCAGGGAAAGCACCCTTTCCTTTTCTTACCCAGGAATGTCATTTTTGATAAATTTTCCCTTGGTCTATATTTTGATCTCACCAGTGCGTCTCGCAGTGTTTTATTCCTTCTAAAGGCTTTAAATGGTGTTTGTTGAAAGACCTCGATCTGTGGATAGGAACGTTTTAAAAGGGGCCAATGTTTCTTGAGGACTCTAAAAACCTGCTCGCTATAGCTGTGAAATTGCATCAAAAACGGTAATCGTCTCGTCTGTGGTCTATGTCTCACTGAAGCTATACCCATCTCCTCCTGCTCTATCTTTTTTACTTTTTGTGAAATAATGTAATCGGGGGGGGCGTGGTCTCGGCATGGAGGAGTGAAGCCGCATATACAGAGGGCTCCCGGTCCGCGGCTCCTTACTAGCCCATCCGCACAGCTTTACCACATATTTTTTGGCTTCTCAGCACACCAGAGCAACTGAGAAGACTACACGGCAGACCTACGTGCCTCGGAACATCCATGGAGAGATTTCTCAAACCGAAGCAGCCGGCGGTATCAACCCCGGACCCTTCCAAGATGGCGCCGGGAGCGGAGGAAGGAACAGAGCTTAGCGCGCCTGCAGGACGAGGAGAAAGACATAACAACGGTAATGACATGCTGCCGTTCTCTCCGACTAGCGACCTCTCCCTCTGCCTCCCCCGCTCATTGTCCCTCACATCTTTTGATAGTCCAGGAAGGGAACCCGGTGACTCGCTCCAGTGGGCTTCACAGGACATACAGCGCTCCCAGCAGCAGAGCCTGACACTCGGTGTGCCTTTGCCTACCTCACTGCAAGCCTCCAAGAGCACTGCCCCACTTTCTCTGCCCTCACAAGAGCCTTCATCCATGCTTATTGGAGAGCAGGCACTGTGGACACTTCTACAAAAATTGCCCACCAGAGATGACCTGGACTCTGTTGCACTTAGAATGGAGGCAGCGCTCCGAGGGGAAATCACAGGGATTAAACAAACAGTAGCAGAAGTTTCCACACGAGTCGCAAATGTGGAGTTAGACACTACAACCCTTCGGCAGGATGTCACCACCATACAAGATGCGCAGGAAGCATTTATAGACCAAATCGCACAGCTGCACTTGTTGATAGACGATTTGGAGAATCGCAACCGCAGACGCAACATCAGAATCCGTGGCTTGCCTGAAGCCACTCAGCAAGCAGACCTAAAAATGACGGTGACTGCCATTTTCAATGCCTGCCTAGAGCGCCCGACAGAAACACCAATTGCCATTGACAGAGTTCACAGAACCCTCGGCCCCAGAAACACAGAGGAAGACAGACCCAGAGACGTCCTTTGTTGCTTGCATAACTACTCTATCAAAGAGGACATTCTCCAACGGGCCTGGCATAGAGGTCACATCGACTTTGACGGAGCTCAGATTTCTCTTTTGCCAGATGTCTCAAGGAGGACCCTACAGATGCGCCGATGCATGAAACCCCTGCTGGAGAGTTTTGGCGAGCAGGGAATCACCTATAAGTGGGGCCACCCTTTTCATTTGATCGCACGGAAGGGAGGTCGCTCATACGTCCTCCGACACCCCAGAGAGGTTCCCACCTTCCTCAATTCCCTTGGGTTGCCCTCATTGTCACTGCCCAACTGGCTGGCTTTCGTACTGACTCCCAACATCAATACCCCAGGGGTGGATCCTTCTGGCAGGCCACAAAGGCACCGACGCAATCGCCGATCCCAACGCAGAAGACCTCAGGCTCCTCAAGACAACGAGATATGATCCCAAGGAGTTGAATTGTTTTCTAGATGGATGACGGTCTTACATCTTGCCTGTTGTCCCTTCTGCATATGTGAGAGTTACCTAACCTTGTCTTGCTGGCTCTCCACTGGTTCAGCCAACTGGAAAATCTTTTTTCCTCAGGAGGGTAGGGAAGAAAGGGAGAAGAGAAAAAAGAAGGGAAAGAAATGGTTTTTTTTTTTTTTTTTTTGGAAAATGGCCTCCGACACAACTGATCTGACTTCCTAGTTTCTCCTTGGCCGTTGGCCTCATGGAAACGCACCATGTACCCATTGCCCTGAACTGCTGTTTCTGAGTCAAAGGGCAAAACATATAGTCCTACAGACTAGACTCACCTGAGGGTGTATGTTTGAGAAGAGACAGAATTGTGTGGCCCTATCACTACGGTCCAGAGAAAACAGGCTGTACGCACATCTGCTCTGGGCCCTCCCACCCGTTGCGTCCCTCTACTTAATCCAGAATCTCAGCACAAAATCATGGGTTTTCCTATGCCGTAATATTTTTTGCTTGTGGGTCCGCGACTGGTGGGAGAGTAATCCTTAAGATGGGACTCGGAGGAGCTGGTGAATAGTAAAAGGGTACAGTCAATGGTTTAAAGTTTAATGTTCGGGTATAACACCTGGTTGTTTATATTCAGTCCTAATGACCTCTAAGGTTGGGTGCCTACTTGGTGCTGGTGTTGTGTTGTCGGTGGTCCCCCCATTGTCCCTCCCCTCCTCTCCCCCCTCCCCCCTTTCCCCCCTCCCCCCTTTCCCTTCCCCTTTCCATTCCTTGGCCCTCCTCCCTTCCCCCATCCCCCCTCCCTTTTTTTTTTTTTTTTTTTTGTTTGTTTTGCTTTGTTCCAAATGTTAAGAAATGTTATGTTAATCTGATGGTTACAAAGTGATATCTCATATGTCTTTGTGGATCTATTGCATTTAAAAGAAGCTAAAAGCTAAACTGCGACGCCGGAAGGCATCGCTTCCCCTGAGAATTGGGTTGGGGGGGCCCTGTGCTCCGGGAGCCCGAACTCCGAAGTGCCTTACCTCTTCCCCCAATAGGCCCTAGCTGCCCAAATAGGCAGTAACCCTCCATTTGGAGATTTAGCTTTCCCTCTCCCCACCTCTCTTGTCTGCCACTTCTTTCTTTTTCTTGTTTCTAGCCTCACTTTTGTGTCCCCTCCTACCCTTTGCCTGCTCCTCTCCTATCCTAACCCGCTTTCTTCCCCCCCCTCTCCCACCCCACTAACAGTCCTAGTTGCTGGCGAGGCCCGGCGACCCGACCCGCCCTGCTCGACATGCCTCTGAAATTTGTGTCCTGGAATGTGAAGGGCCTTAACGCCCCAGAGAAGCGAACCAGCTGCCTTACGGAACTATGGAGGCAAAGACCTCAGGTAGTATTTTTGCAAGAGACCCACTTTAGGGCGAACAGCATCCCAAAACTCTACAGTAAACATTTCCCAATAGTGTACCACAGTGCTTCACCCTCCTCTAAGTCTAAAGGGACGAGTATCCTCCTGGCCAAAACTTTACCATGGCAGCTGGGGGACCTCCATGCTGATCCCGAAGGTAGATACCTTTTTGTCAAGGGTACCCTTCAGTCGCAGACATATACCTTCGCAAATCTGTATTTACCGAACGTGGACCAGCTTCCAGTGCTTGAAACATGTTTGGACGCCCTGGCGTCTTTCACAGAGGGAACTTTAGTGTTGGGGGGAGACCTTAACATCACCATGGATCCTCAAAAAGACACATCGACGGGCTCTTCAGCCCTGTCTTCTAGATCCAGGAACCGAATCAGGGAACTGTTGCATTCCCATCGATTGGTTGACATATGGCGGATTCTCCACCCACAAGAGAGGGACTTCACCTATTTCTCGGCAGCTCATAACTCATACTCCAGGATCGATCTCTTCCTGGTTTCCCACGCTACAATCCCATCTGTCTCAGGTACACAGATTGGGCATATTGCACTCTCAGACCATGCCCCGATCTCGTTGACTTTAAATTCGCAACGTTCGCCTCCCAAATCGGCCACATGGCGACTAAATGAAACCCTGATCCAAGACCCTGAAGTTAGAGCAGACATTGTACGAGAATTGGGTCTTTTCTTCGAGAGTAACAAGCAATCAGTCCCGAATCCGCTGACTATTTGGTCAACACATAAATGCTATATAAGAGGTATATTCATCAAACATGGACACAGACTCAAAGTGGCCAGGGTAAAAACGCTATCCGAATTACTCGCAAAACTCCATGACTGTGAAAGACGTCATAAAAATCACCCAGATAGGGCCACTGAGGCAGAGGTAACCAACCTTAGGGAGCAAATCAGAGAACACTCCCTATTCCATGCTAAAAATAGCCTCTTAAAAGCTCGCAGAACCTTTTATGAGTTCGGAGACAAGTGCAGCAGAACACTAGCAAATGCCATACGGACCCAATGTAACAGATCCTACATCCCCGCCTTATCCTCCACCACAGGAACTAAAATTCATGACTCTGCAGAAATGGCAGAGTCCTTCAGGGTGTTCTATGAAGCACTTTACAATTTACATTCCCACCCTTTGGAGGAACAGAACCAGAATAAACTAGAAGCCATAGAGACCTACCTTGCGGCTGCAGATCTGCCCTCTCTCAACGAGGGGGAAATAGAGCTACTATCACAGCCTATTACTGCAGACGAATTTACGAAAGCTTTGGCTGACACTCCGACAGGGAAAGCACCTGGCCCAGACGGCTTCACAATCTCTTATTACAAAAACTTCCAAACTCAACTGACAGCTCACTTTGTTACTGCCTTCAATGCAATAGTAAATAGTCATCCCATCCCGCCAGATATCCTGCAAGCCAGCATATCTGTCATCCCCAAACCTGAGAAAGACCCACTTCTGTGCGCAAGCTACAGGCCTATCTCCCTTCTTAACTGCAATTTGAAATTATTCACGAAAATTCTAGCCGAACGTATAGGCTCTGTTATACAGCGCATAATCCCACTAGACCAAGTGGGCTTTATTCGCAACAGAGAGGCTCGAGACAATACTATTAGGACAATAAATGTGGTGGCAAAAGCCAAACGCCTCAACATCCCTTTCATCCTGTTGTCTACAGATGCCGAAAAGGCGTTCGACAGGGTGAACTGGACTTTCCTCTTGGCCACCCTGCGACGCCTTGGCATGCCGGCCACCATCCTATCCTGGATATCCTCCATATACTCTTCCCCCTCCGCAACAGTAAGAGTAAATGGGACGACCTCTAGCCCCTTTAAAATAAGTAACGGTACGCGACAGGGGTGCCCACTTTCCCCGCTCCTTTTCATAATTTCCCTAGAGCCCTTATTACAACATATCAGGCTTAACCCGGACATCAGAGGACTCGAAACGAGCACCTATCATCATAAAATTGCCGCCTATGCGGACGACCTGTTATTTTACATCTCTGAACCACTTACATCTCTACCAATCTTATTATCAGCAATACGCCAATATGGGGAGTTATCGGATTTTAAAATCAACCTTCAAAAGTCAGAGGCGCTGAATGTCACCCTTACCCCAGGTTCTCGGGCTTCCCTTTGCAGCAACTTTCCCTTCCGGTGGACTTCCCAGGCCATCCAATACTTAGGCACTAAAATCCCCGCTGACATACACCTCACATATCAACTTAACTTCCAACCACTCCTGAGCGTTTTTGCCTCAGACTTAGAAAGATGGAAGGGTCTGGCGGTCTCCTGGTTTGGTAGATGCAATGTTTTAAAGATGAATATCATGCCGCGACTGCTCTACCTCTTCCAGGCACTGCCTGTTCGGATCCCACAGGGCTTCTTTCGTAGGCTACGTTCAATCTTTATTAAATATGTCTGGCAGGGCAAACCCCCAAGGCTCAAGAGAACTCTTCTACAACGGCCGAAATTCAGAGGAGGCGTTGGTCTCCCTGACCCGGCTCTATACTACACAGCAGTTCACATGAACAGAGTGGTGGATTGGTGCAGGCACGCCTCTCATAAGCTGTGGGTTGGGCTAGAACAGGATACAGTACCGTTCCCCATTGAGGGTCTGCCCTGGAGTGGATCTCACTCTTCCAGATCCTCCTCTTCCCACCCATTGATTGAGCCAACCCTACAAGAGCTTCGCAGATACTTCAAGATAGCGGAAAAGCCCAGCTATCCTTCTCCACTGACTCCCATAATTGGGCATCCGGACTTCTTACCAGGCCTCTCTGATAGATCCTTCCGGCTCCACCCAGATCGGAGTCTAGTTAGAGCCTCCTCTTTTTGTGGGCCTTCAGATTGGAGCGAACCCTCTAACATTTATCCTAACTTTAACTCCTCCACACTGGGCAGATGGAGGATCGCACAATTGTCACACTTTCTCAGATCCCTTCCAGAGATCGAAGGTTTCTGCAGACAACCCACTCCCTTTGAAGAGTTATGCCTGGGCGAGGAGCCAATACGGAAATCCCTTTCTCACTCTTACAATATATTAATGACCCATACGTCCCAACAGGACCCCCCATACCTTAAGAAGTGGGAGAGAGATCTTAACATCACGTTTACAGAAGATCAAAAGACCCGAATCCTTTTTTTCGCACATAAATCATCTTTATGTAGCAAATACCAAGAAATCACCTTCAAAATATTGACGCGATGGTACAGGACCCCTTCTGTGCTAGCGTCCATATTTCCGGGACACAGCCCCTTATGCTGGAGATGTGGAACACAAAGAGGTACAATACTTCACATTTTCTGGGAGTGCCCGGCCTTGACTCCTTTTTGGAGCCAGGTTTTGGGAATCATTCACAAACTTACTGATGTGGCCCTTCAGGATAATCCAGCAGCAATACTACTGAATCTGACTCCAATGTCCAGCAAACGCTACCGTAAATCTTTACTGAAACACCTCTTGAATGCGGCCAGGGCGTGCATCCCCAGCATGTGGAGGCAGCAATCCCCTCCGACAGTGATACAATGGTTTGGAAGGGTCTGTGATGTTCAGCGAATGGAACGCCTTACAGCTGCCCTCAGGGAAAAGGAGGAGGAACATAGCACTAGATGGACACATTGGGATCGGTTTCGCTTTTCAGATGAATACAAGGCCTATCTGTAGGCATTCAAACTCTGGTTAATTGGGGCCCACGGGTCGTCGGCCTCGCCAGAACCCCATACCCACCCCCCTTTCCCTCCTACTTCCCCACATCTGCTCCTTCTTATTTCTATCCCTTTTTACCTCTAATGACACCAACAGTGTCATCCACCCTTTCTTTCTGTTTCCCCATTATTAAGGAAAAACCCCGGATTGCAGTACCCCACTTTGGTGCCACTCCTATACCAATAGGATTGAGAACCATATTATATATAGAATACAACACTTAGATTTAATTAACCATAAGATAGTAACAAAATAATTGGCCAATAGAGATAAGCGCATATTCCCCCATGGGGAGTTTATTGTTTACTAGTTAGTCTAACTGCTTTGCTGGTACACCCCCATTGGATGTATGTTCAAAATATGTTTGGCAACTTCGGACAAAGGGTTCTCTCTTTAACATTGCTTTAAAGTACAGGCCAGAGTCGTCAAATTACGACTTCCTACTTCAATGGTAAATTTTAAGGGAACCTTTTCCGTTATCATGCCGATGTATACTTGAATTGTTCGTAAAAAACTATTAACAGAAACATACAAATAACTGCCATGTTGTACTCCTTGTCTAATTGTACATTTTGCATTCCTTAAATAAAGATTTAAAAAAAAAAAAAGAAATAATGTAATCGGGATATCCTCGTTCCTGAAATTTGTAACACATTTCCTTCATTCTTAACTTCCTCACAGTTTCATTACTGACTATTCTCCTGACCCGTAATAGTTGGCTTCTTACAATGGAGCGGAACATATGAGGGGGATGAAAGCTGTCAAACAATAATAGTTGGTTCCTATCTGTCGGCTAGATATACAAATCGGATTCCATCCGATTGTTATCAATGTAGATCCTGGTATCCAAAAATGGAACCGATTTCACCCCAATGTTAATGTTGAATTGAATCTTGTGAGAAAAATCGTTCAGCATCACATAAAAGGCAAGTAGCGATTGCATGTTGCCCTGCCATATGGCAAAAACATCATCTATGTATCGCCACCAGGTGGCGCAATGGCTCTTGAATAATTCATTCCGAAAGATATATCTGTGTTCAAAGTCATTCATAAATGTGTAGGCATATGGCGGGGCAACATTAGAATCCATTGCAACTCCTTTCACAACTATTATTGTTTGACAGCTTTCATCCCCCTCATGTGTTCCGCTCCATTGTAAGAAGCCAACTATTACGGGTCAGGAGAATAGTCAGTAATGAAACCATGAAGAAGTTAAGAATGAAGGAAATGTGTTACAAATTTCAGGAACGAGGATATCCCGATTACATTATTTCACAAGAAGTAAAAAAGATAGAGCAGGAGGAGATGGGTATAGCTTCAGTGAGACATAGACCACAGACGAGACGATTACCGTTTTTGATGCAATTTCACAGCTATAGCGAGCAGGTTTTTAGAGTCATGAAGAAACATTGGCCCCTTTTAAAACGTTCCTATCCACAGATCGAGGTCTTTCAACAAACACCATTTAAAGCCTTTAGAAGGAATAAAACGCTGCGAGATGCAATGGTGAGATCGGAATATAAAGTAGATAAGAAATACCGTGCAGGGACTTAGTAACTCTTATAGATCAAAAGCTGCAACAATCAACCGTCTAATATCTAATGGTGATAGCCAAATAGTAAAAATAAAAAGTTGCGCTAAGTTGTTGAAACGAAAAGTGGATTTCTTAAGTGAACCTAAAATAAATCCTAATTGCAAATAAATCAATGCACATCACTCAATTAAATGTGAAAATAAAAAAATCACTAAATACTTCAAAGTGTCCATAAATAGTGGTGTAGTGTGTCTTCCTTCATGTGGGAAGAGACCACTAAAACATATATATATACATAAAAATGAGTATATATAAAACAAGTCCACAATAAATCCCAGGGTCTTGATAGTGGGCTCAGTGCTTCATTGTCAGAAGAAACAGAAGACAACTCAAATGTGCAGTATAGCTCCGTATGTGATGACTCTTACCGGAGATGATGGACCCCCTTAAGAGCAGGATCAAACGAGCAGGCAGACATAGCCCTCTGCAGGGACACACAATCCTCCGGTATCTCCAGTCTCTGGTGGTCTCAGGTGTTTGGTGGGAAGTGTCACCGTATAGCTTTAAATGTTTGTCAGCTCAAACTCTCACTCTGAAAGAGAAGGCACACTCGGGCTCCAAGCCACAAGTGAGCAAAGAGAGAGAGAGACTCCGATGTATGTGTAGTAGGTAAAATAACAAGTCATTTATTGCTGACAAGTGGTAAATACAAAAATTATTACATGAAAAACAAGGATAAATAAAGCCGGCTAGCTAAACAATCAGGGTAAAAATCACCCGTGTACTGGGTTACATGCGGCGTAATAACGTGATTGCGTCAGCACAACGCACCGCCCTACATGTTTCGCAATACCTTGCGTCTTCCTGGGGCACGGGCGATGTGCTGACACATCACTCAAATAGAATCCAGCAGAAACCAAGCCTCGATTTCAGCCTGGTATCGCGTTGGCTAGAATAAAAACCAAGCCTCATTGTCGATTGGGCGCCATATTGAGCCTCGGAGAGCGCATGGACCGCAAATTGGGGCCAAGCCTCGTCATGGGATCCCATTGGAATAAACCTCCATATATATCGGCAAATAGCATGGTGTATTATGTGGATTACAACCACCTCGTTAGAAGTGTACATCTCAAAAAAGGTCCCAATTCAACGCATCCCCTGAGGGAGACACTGGCATAGAGGGAATTTCTTGTCGAAAAAATCGTTTTTTTGTTGTTATATTACAGAATAAAATCCTTAAACATATACATCGCCTCAATTCTCTTTAAATGGCCATAACATAAATAAAACGTGATGGACCTTTCAAAATGGTGTAATAATCAGGTATCATTAAGAATTATCAATTAATGCATTTATTTCTATGTCTGTATTCAAACCGTAAGGTTTGAGACACCTCATTTTATATATGCATCTCATTTCGAGCTTTGAAATAGCTCGCCTTTTAGGTCCCCCCCTCCACGGGAGTTGAAGTTTATCAATCCCTATCAGAGAGGTGCCATTCTGATTTTTTTTGGTGAACTTCCAGGTAATGTCTAGAAAAAGGATGACCTTTAAAACCTCTTCTAATATTCCCTATGTGCTTATTCAACCTGACCTGCAATGGACGTACTGTACGACCGACATAATCAAGCCCACACGGGCAGGTCAGGAGATAAACCACACAGGATGTAGAACAGGTAATAAAATACTTAATGGGAAAGACCTGATTTGTTCCCCTGGAAGTAAATTGTACAGTCTTTCTAGTCTTGATGGCATTAATGTAACAAAGGGCACACTTATTGCATTTATAAAATCCAACTAAGTTTTGAAAAAACATTGGTTTATAAATGGATGGATCGCATACAGTAGGGGCTACCAGTTGTTTATTAGGAGGGGCCCCCCTAAACACTACCTTAGGTTTATCGGGAAGTACCGAATTTAGCACATGATCATTCTTGATTATGTGCCAATGTTTGTATATAAGTTTCTTTATAGAAAAATGCTGTTGAGAATACCGTGTAACAAATGGGCAAGAAAAATTGTTATTGGGTTCGCAAGTCAGAACCACAGATTTTTCCACCAGTAAAAGATCCCGATCTAGCACTGTAACCTCTGCGATTTTATCGTCAAGTACACCCCCATCATAGCCCTTATCTTTCAGTCTGTCTCTAAGTATTCTGCTCTGAGAGTCGAAATCGTCAATTTTTGTACAATTTCTTCTCATGCAAATAAATTGGCTTTTAGGGACTGAGTCAAGCCATGAGCTGTGGTAACAGCTATCTCGGGGTATGAATGAGTTTCGGTCTGTTGTTTTAAAATAGGTGGAGGTGACCAAATTGTTACCCTCACTCTGAATAGTAAGATCTAAAAAATTAATGGTATGTTGACTGGCCTCATATTTAAATTCTATGCCTCTTTCATTGCTGTTGAGTTGAACCATGAATATCTGTAAAGACTCCAAAGTGCCATCCCAGAGGAGGAGGACGTCATCTATATAGTGTGCCCAAAGGACCAATTCCGGTCTCCTATCGGCATAGATGACGTCCTCCTCCCATTTCCCCATGAAGAGGTTGGCTAAGCTGGGGGCGAATTTCGCCCCCATGGCCACACCTCTCGTCTGGAGATAATAACTGTTACTATGCCAAAAGAAATTATGAGTAGTGGCATATTCCAGGAAGCTCATAATAAACTTTCCCTGTTTCCTAGACATGGTGGAATCCTGCTTTAGGAAATAATTCACAGAGAAAAGACCCCAGTCATGGGGAATTATAGTGTATAGAGATGTTACGTCAGCTGTAACAAGCCAAAGACCTTCTCTATACTCACAATTTTTGAGAAGATTAATAACATGTCTTGTATCTTTAACAAAGGCAGGTAAAGATCTCACCAGTGGCTGAAGAAAACCATCTATGTATTTACCCGCTCTTAAGGTTAGAGAATCGATACCACTAATGATGGGTCGACCGGGAGGATTTATTGGGTCTTTATGTATCTTGGGAAGATAATATATTATTGGGAGAAGGGAGGAGACAGGTATGAGGAAGGATTTTTCTTTTATATTGATTACACCAGACTCAAAGCCTAATTTGATAATAGACTCTAATTCCTTTTTAAACCTAGAGTGTGGGTCCGAAGGGAGCAATGAATATGTTTCCCTATCACCAACTATCTTATTCAGTTCAGCAAGGTAGTCTGATTTATCCAGAATCACAATCCCTCCCCACTTGTCCGCAGGTCTGATCACTAGCTCCTTCTGATTACATAGTTGATCTAGTCCTAACTGTAGATGTTTGGTCATTTTGGCTTGTTTAACTTTGAGGTGTTCCAAATCCCTAAGTAGTACATCTCTAAAAACCTTAATTGATGCAGACAATCCACAAGGGGGGTTGAACAGGGAGGCATTAGCAAGGCCAGAATGTCTGATCTCAGTGGAGTTGGTAACTCTAGGGTTCATAGGATTGGATAACATGTATCTTTTGATATTCAGACTTCGTGTATATTTGTAAATGTCCATGTACTGTAAGTCTCAAATTTGTTAAGAGGTCGGGGGGGGGGGGTGCAAATTTAAGGCCTTTGTCTAAGACAGAGATCTCTGCATCAGTAAGGATGACCTTACTTAGATTAAAGATTACCTGTCTATTCATTGCCTTTTCCTTTTTGCTCTTTGATCTCCGCCCCCCTCTGACTCCTCTCTGTGTTCTATAGGTTTTTGTGTTTTTTGACCACCCTGGGAAAACCCCAGTGTTGTACTGGGCGTCGGTCCTCCCACTGAGGCTGTCGTTAGGGGCCTGACTGGTAATCCCTCCTCCATGAATGGGGTGGTTGGTACCAGGGAGATCTGTCAGTTCTCCTGTCCCTATTGGGAGTGCGGTAATCCCTAAATGGTTCCTCTCTATGTGGGTAGAAATCCCTTTCATATTGCCCTTCTCTTTCCCCAAGGGGTCGGAATTTATTATGGACAGGAACTCCATATTCAGAATATTGGTCATCTGAATACTGTCTCCCTGGTCTGTCATATTGATATGGGAGGTAATCCTCCCTATATGGTTCTCTACTGTAACCACTAGGGGGGTGCCCTCCTTTCCATTGTGCATGTTCAGGATATTTTTTCTTTTTGTTTTTCTTTTTAAATCTCTGATTAGGGGATTTTGGGGGACCTTTTGTCTGAGGACCCGGTGTTCTAGGTCTGTGATGTCTTTCAGGTGATCGATAAGAAACCCTCCTCTTATTTATGGGTTGTTGGTATTGTCTGGATCCTGAATTGTGGGGATTGGTAGTATTATTCCCCACCGAATCCGGAGGGATTCCACCTGGTGTTAGGGGGGTGCCTCTGAGTGCATTAATGGTGCGGTTTCATTGAATAGTATCTTACTCTGCCAGTCAAAGACAAACCCATTTTTATAATCCCCCACATCTCTGTTGTATTTTTTTTCCTCTTTTTATTCTTTTGTTCCACCTCCTCTTTTTCAAGGAGTTTTTTAAGGTTACTAGAACATTCCTTATATTCCTCGCTGGTGATATGAGGTAGAAGTTTATCCTTAATAGATTTTATTTTGGTGTCTAACCGTGCTAGTTTACTATTCTTTCTTTCTTTTAGAAATTCTAAAAAGGCAATGCCTGCAGTATTAAAATATTTGAACCACTCTTCCAATTCCAGCTCTCCCCTTTGAGGGCTCACGCCCCATCTTAGACTGCGGGGGACCATGGCATCAGCCACGGACTGTTCAAGGAAGGCTACATCCCATTGGGTATGTATCTCTGAAATCATGAGATTTTTGAGTCTTATGAATAGACCTCCTAGGTCGCCCTCCGGTTCACTAATAGTCTCAAAAACTCCAGTTTTGCTCTCCGTCCTTGAGGAACGGTATTCAAAAACGTCCATTGTCTCGTAGTTCCCCACTATTAATATGAGGACCCTAGGCAAGGAAAAAGAATATAAGGTGCTAAGTGAGAATTAAACTGATAAAAATCGAACAAAAAAAGTGTACTCTAAAGTAGAGACAGAGTCCTACTGCTGGTATAATGATATTACAAGGCAAGGATAGTAAGTAGATAAGAAATACCGCGCAGGGACTTAGTAACTCTTATAGATCAAAAGCTGCAACAATCAACCGTCTAATATCTAATGGTGATAGCCAAATAGTAAAAATAAAAAGTTGCGCTAAGTTGTTGAAACAAAAAGTGGATTTCTTAAGTGAATCTAAAATAAATCCTAATTGCAAATAAATCAATGCACATCACTCAATTAAATATATGTGAAAATAAAAAAAATTATGCACACAAGGTCAATAAATCACTAAATACTTCAAAGTGTCCATAAATAGCGGTGTAGTGTGTCTTCCTTCATGTGAGAAGAGACCACTAAAACATATATATATATATAAATAAAAATGAGTATATATAAAACAAGTCCACAATAAATCCCAAAGTGAGGCTTGGCCCCAATTTGCGGTCCATGCGCTCTCCGAGGCTCAATATGGCGCCCAATCGACAATGAGCCTCGGTTTTTATTCTAGCCGATACGATACCAGGCTGCAATCGAGGCTTGGTTCCTGCTGGATTCTATTTGAGTGATGTGTCAGCACATCGCCCGTGCCCCAGGAAGATGCAAGGTATTGCGAAACATGTAGGGCAGTGCGTTGTGCTGACGCAATCACGCTATTACGCCGCATGTAACCCGGTACACGGGTGATTTTTACCGATTGTTTAGCTAGCCGGCTTTATCCTTGTTTTTCATGTAATAATTTTTGTATTTACCACTTGTCAGCAATAAATGACTTGTTATTTTACCTACTACACGATCGGAGTCTCTCTCTTTGCTCACTCGTGGCTTGGAGCCCGAGTGTGCCTTCTCTTTCAGAGTGAGAGTTTGAGCTGACAAGCATTTAAAGCTATACGGTGACACTTCCCACCAAACACCTGAGACCACCAGAGACTGGAGATACCGGAGGATTGTGTGTCCCTGCAGAGGGCTATGTCTGCCTGCTCGTTTGATCCTGCTCTTAAGGGGGTCCATCATCTCCGGTAAGAGTCATCACATACGGAGCTATACTGCATATTTGAGTTTCTGTTTCTTCTGACACTGAAGCACTGAGCCCACTATCAGGACCCTGGGATTTATTGTGGACTTGTTTTATATATACTCATTTTTATTTATATATATATATATATATATATATATATATATATATATATATATATATGTTTTAGTGGTCTCTACTCACATGAAGGAAGACACACTACACCGCTATTTATGGACACTTTGAAGTATTTAGTGATTTATTGACCTGATGTGCATTGATTTATTTGCAATTGGGATTTATTTTAGGTTCACTTAAGAGATCAGAATATAGACCAAGGGAAAATTTATCAAAAATGACATTCCTGGGTAAGAAAAGGAAAGGGTGCTTTCCCTGCTTGAGTTGAATTTAACGTAAGCTTTTATTCAAAGGTGACCAGTATGTCCATCCTGAAAATGGAGATAAGGTTACGATTAGAGGATTTTTCACATGCCAATCCTCCTATGTGATTTATATTCTGACCTGCCCATGCAAACTATTGTATGTCGATATTGTTGAAACCACTCAAAAGATTAAAGACCGAATCGCACAGCATCGCAGCACCATTAGATTAAAACAACCAGGGTTGCCAGTATCAAGACATTTCCTGGAGAAAGGACACCAGGACTCAGATTTAAGATTCATGGTGCTTGAGGAGGTTCCCTGAGACAAAAGAGGGGGTGACAGGATACTGAGACTTAAGCAGCGACAGGTTTGGTGGATCAACAGGTTGGGATCCCTCTATCCAGATGGGATGAATAGGGATTATGATTTGTACCTGTTTTTATGATGATCCAGTTAGAGACTTTTTACATTTTCTATTTTCAGATAGTCGCATCTTGACACATGGGAATTAGTGGGAATTGATCAGAAGGATGAATGTTCTATGAAGTCCTGATTGGAATCTGTAGAGTACATACCCATTGCATCTTTATGCGATTTTTTCACGTAAAATACTTTTATCTAGATGATGAATGAATATATGTTTATATAATACCTATTGATGTTTTGATTATGACAGTATAAGTTGAAAGATTTATCTTATCTCTTTCTCAATCTATTTGGCTGGTGTAGGCATGTAGTTGCCTAAGTAGGAAACAATTTTGAACTGATATGGGGTTAATGTCTTACTCCCAGTGCCTCTCATTTTGGAAGCATGGGACACACCTGTGGGGTAACACCCACCTGTGTTAGAGATTTTGAATAAAAGAGGGAATTACTCATAGATGGTTCACACAAAGCCATACAGCCTAAGGAAGAGCAGGGATTCTCATAACTGTATACAGTAGCTGCTGCAATTGATGTACATGACAATTTTGATCATTTGAAGATTCAGTAAAACTTATTTGCATTGGAGAAGGTGTCCCTTCGTCTATGTTAATGGATATCGGTGGAGAACGGGGAGTCCACTTTGACACTATTCCAGTCTAACACTAAGGATAAAGAAAAGGCAGTAACCCACCCAAAGTTTGAATATATATATATGTATATACACACACATATATACATACATACATACACACACATGACATCCAGGCACACAGGGGTCTCTTAATAAGAGTGCGGTCCCCCTAATCCACATGACAGGGGCTTCCCCATTGTGAGTACACTGTTCCTGCTCAGGACACACAGGCCCCCCCCATTAAATGAAGTAAAGCCCCCACACACACACACACACACACACACACATACATCCATACAGGGTCTGCTACCCCCCCATGTTCCATCACACATGTTGCATTGCTTCACCCACTCTGCACTCATGTTCACCATTGATGGTAAACAGGGATCAGTGTACACAACTGTGACAATAGGGGCCACTGGCTCTTACCCCTCTTGCTCCAGCAGAAGTTTTATTCTCCAGGCTGCACATTGTACTCCCCAGCACAACCTGGACTTCAGGGGGAGACAGGTGCAGAGCTGAGTGACAGGGCAGCAGACCAATCGGCTTCCAGCTGCATTTGGGTAAAACAGCAGCCAGCCAGACCTCCTGCTGGGAACTATGCAGATAGCAGTGTGGGAGAGACACACATTGCTGTTCTCACTTACATGAGGGAGATGAATAAAACAAGTCACAGTCACACATGCAGCCCTATTTGCTGGCGGTCCTGTAAACTTATGCCAACCCCTGCCCTGAGTTCTCTCACTGCTAGTTCAGGAAGCGCAGGTGCCGCCTCTGGCTCTCTCTCTCTCTGCAGTCTGCACAGGACCGGCCCGCTTACTCCATCCATCCATCCCCCCTGTCCTCCGAGGAGCCTCTCATGTGGCCCCCTACTGAATGGTCACTCAGTCCACCCCTGGTTCCCACGCACACACACACACCCTTACCTTCAGTGTGCCAGAGTCATACATGCAGCCTATTTGCCAGCGGTGCTGTGAACTGATGCCAACCCCTGCCCTGAGTTCTCTCACTGGTGGTTCAGGAAGTGCTGGTGCTGCCAGGCTGTCTCTGGCTCCTTCTCTCTCTGCAGTCTGCACAGGACCTGCCCACTTACTCCATCCACCCCCCCTGTCCTCAGGCTCCGAGGAGCCTCTCATGCACTCCTCTCTCTGAATCCTCCGCACGCATGCACACGCACTCCAGTCGATTCCTCCCCCTGTGACCGGGAAACCAGAAGTGATGTTAAAGCACCGCCCACTGTCCTCTCCTCTGGTGTCCTCCTGTCCCAGTCAACTCCACCCCCATAGTACAGCCCACTGTCCTCTCCTCTGGTCCCCGCCTCGCAGTCGAAGCCAATCCTAGCCACTACTAATAGCATACTGACGATTCCCAGGAGAGTGGGAGTGTGTGCAGGCGCACAGCTTGCGCCTTGCACACGCCCTTAACACGGGCAAATCAGCTTCCCAGTCTGCAATCAGCTGATTGCAGGCTGGGAAGCTTCCCATAGACAGCCGCATGTCTGGTGCATGGTCACTCTTAAAGTGACTTTCTTTTCATCTTGAGGGGGCCCAAGCGCCCCCTATGGATGGGCTGCCACTGCCTCTGACGCAGCAGCCAACCGATCTGTCCGCTTCCATAGCACACATTTCATATATAACTATGGGGCGTGGCCACCGGATGATGTCATCAGGAGACCCCACCCCCTTCTGACATCACTGACACATCATGCCCCTTGCGATAAAGTCACAAGGGGCTGGGTCGCGGAGTAACGTCATCCGCCCCATCGCAGGAAGTTCGTTTTTTGAATGTTCAGTGGGAGCGGCAGAGGAGAAAGACCAGAGGACGGACCAGGGGAAGAAGACAACATTTTTAATAAAGGAATTGTCAAAAACCAGCTATTGTCTTTTGTCACATTTCACTGCTTTTTTTGGTAAACGGGTAGGGGAACAATGTACCTGATACCCATTCCCATGGGGGGGTGGGATCTGGGGACCCCTTATTAAAGGGGGCTTCCAGATTTTGATAAGCCCTCCGCCCGCAGACCCCCATAACCAAAAAAGGGGGGTAAAAAAAAGGGGGAAAAAAAAGGGGGGAAAAAAAAAAAGGGGGAAAAAAAAAAAAGGGGGGAAAAAAAAAGGGGGGAAAAAAAAAAAAGGGGGAAAAAAAAAAAAGGGGGAAAAGGGAAACACACACACACACACACACACATTCAATAATGTACTTTTATTTTGCCAGCAGAAACAAAAATGTACGTACATTCATTTACTAGCTTAAAAATAAATAAATACATTCTACAGGATATATAGTGCTATATTTAGCAAAACAGTTAGCAATTGGATTTTAAGGGCCCTGCTCATAGGAGCTTACAGTCTAAAATTTGTCTAAACCTTACAGTGGATACAGCTTTACTTTCAGTGTATAACAGGCAACACATCACATTTTTATCTGCAAGATTATAGAAACATACTTAATAGTCATTCTTACAAAGCATTCCAACATAATATTAAAAAAGCCACATGTTCAAAATATAACACCCGCCACCACCTCACAAACGCATACATACATTGGTGACCATGTTCTGCTGGAAGCTGCATTTCTGTGTACATGATTAAGCAATGAGATCAAAGAGTAGAAGGTCAGCACATGCTCCCAAACCATGTTTGCATGGTCAGACAGGAACAATACACACGCAACATTGACAGCATGGCCACATAAACCCACATTTGATTGAAAAAATGCACAAGAATTTCAGCACACAAGCAGCCCTAGTTGGCATTTGCCAATAGACACAATATCATTCCTTCTTCCCCACAATTCACAGCAAAAAACCTGACCTTCTCAGGCCAAACAAACCCCCCTAATGCAGCCCTTTATATAAGATAGGTTGTATTGTTAGCACACTGACACACACCCAATAGAAGTACATGCCCACCAGTATCTTTCAATCTGTCTCTTCATGTATGTCTAAAGTGCTGGCACCTGATGGGCAGGAACAGTGGAACACATAATACTATTTGCAACTGTGTTAGTCCTTGGCTATGTGCATCAAATCTCCAACTACAAGCCAAAGATTGAAGCCCATTTGCATGCACATAAAGCAACAATTTTCTAAGTATATGTACCTGTACAGTGTAAACCCTACAATTTTAAATGTCCCTGGGCACGATTAGTGCTAACAAACATTAACATCAACCCCTGGCTGCAATGAGTTTCCAATCTAAAGTCCAAAACAAACTTTCTTACATTAGAGACTATTTTGACAAGAGACAAATAACATACCAGCATGTCTCTGGATTGTGATGAGATAAGTCCATAGCCATGCTCGGTTTCACAAGCAATATACAATATATTGGCCTAAGTATTGGGACGCCTGAACTGTAATGGCATCCCAGTCTTAGTCCGTAGCGTTCAAAATTCATTTGGCCCACCCTTTGCATCTATAACAGCTTCAACTCTTCTGGGAAGGCTGTCCACAAGGTTTAGAAGTGTGTCTATGGGAATGTTTGACCATTCTTCCAGAAGAGCATTTATGAGGTCAGGCACTGATGTTGGACGAGAAGGCCTGTCTCACAGTCTCCACTCTAATTCATCCCAAAAGGTGTTCTATCGGGTTGAGGTCAGGACTCTGTGCAGGCCAGTCAAGCTCCTCCACCCCAAAACCACCCATCCATGTCTTTATGAACCTTGCTTTGTGCACTGGTCCAAATCATTTGGTGGAGGGGGGATTATGATGTGGGGTTGTTTTTCAGGGGTTGGGCTTGGCCTCTTAGTTCCAGTGAAGGGAACTCTTAAGGCATCAGCATACCAAGACTTTTTGGACAATTTCATGCTCCCAACTTTGTGGGAACAGTTTTGGGATAGCCCCTTCCTGTTCCAACATGACTGCATAAAGCAAGGTCCATAAAGACATGGATGAGCGAGTTTGGGGTGGAGGAACTTGACTGGCTGCACAGAGTCCTGACCTCAACCTGATAGAACACATTTTGGCTAAATTAGAGCAGAAACCAGGCCTTCTCATTCAACATCAGTGCCTGGCCTCACAAATCCACTTCTGGAATTATGGTCAAACATTCCCATAGACCAGTGTTTCTCAACTCCAGTCCTCAAGGCGCACCAACAGGTCATGTTTTCAGGATTTCCCTCAGATGGAACAGCTGTGGTAATTACTAAGGCAGTGAAACTGATCAAATCACCTGTGTAAAATAATGGTAAGCCTGAAAACATGATCTGTTGGGGTGCCTTGAGGACTGGAGTTGAGAAACACTGCCATAGACACACTAAACCTTATGGACAGCCTCCCTAGCCTTCCCAGAAGCTGTTTCAGCTGCAAAGGGTGAGCCAAATCAATTTTTAGCCCTACGGACTAAGACTGGGCTGGCCATTAAAGTTCATGTGTGTGTAAAGGCAGGTGTCCCAATATTTTTGACTAGTGGATCTGGTAAGATTTACAATGGTGGTGGAACCCTCCTACACATAAATACTACATTTAGACATAGTTATAGGACCTGGGAGATGAGACAACTTCTCTACATGAAGCAGCATGTTTGGGAATCAAACCCAGACACTCAGGGATGCTCAGCAGAAGTTCAAACCTCTAAGGTACGGAGTTGCCACATGTGAGAACCTCCTACTAGGGATGAGCTTTGAGTTCGAGTCGAACCCATGTTCGACTTGAACATCACCTGTTCGACCGTTCGTTGAATTGCGAATGGGCCGTTCGCACCAAATTTGAGTGGCGCGTCATGGCCCATAATTCACTGCGGCATTGCTGGCTGATGATTGGCCAAGCATGCACTATGACCCGCATGCTTGGCCAATCACAGCGCCGTTTGTACAGAGAGCCGTAATTGGCCAAAGCCAAGGTGGCTTTGGCCAATTATGGCTCAGGGGGTTTAGTACATGCCCCACACTATATAAGGTCGCCTGCGTGGCGGCCTTGTGTAGTGTGTTGCGGCAGGGAGAGAGATAGACAGAGTCATTTGATTTCAGTTAGGTAGAGTAGGCAGGCGAGTCAGTTAGCTGCACTTACAGTGTATTGTGTGTGTGTATATATATATATATATAAAACGGTATTCACTATAGCGCTGGTGAGAAAATACTCCCAAAATCAAATTTATTATAGTTCCCTGAAACCAAACAGTGCCCAAACCCTTACTCTGCTAAAACCTGGAGTAGTGCACATGGAAATAATGTTTAGAGCATGACATAATTGCCTAAATGGTACTGAAATATGTGGTATATTATTTAAAGATAATCTGCTTTCAAACTGTGTGAAAAAGTGATTTCTACACTGAAATATCTCTAAAAGTCTGAGAAGTGAAAAATTCCCCTTTTGGACAACTAGGTGCCAACACAACTGAGCATGCTCAGACCTGAAAATAACTCTCATTTTAACTCAAGTGTCTTTTTTAGCCGGTGCTATAGTAAATACCAAAATGAGAGCTAATTAGAGCGTGAAGTGAAAATCTGCTCTATTTTAGTCCAAATCAAGTGTCAGCCATTGATTCTAATGGAACAATTGTAACTTTCACAAAAAAAACCTTTTAATGTTGAGATGAAATGTATCTGTATCTGTGAAATAAATTTTCCTTTGCAACATTGTTGCTTCTACTTAAAATATTTTGATTTTAAGAATACTAGAATGTGGAATGTTTTTTTCTCTTGTCACTTTCACTTGTTACTCTCAATCTCACAACAATCTTTAAGCTGTGTGAAGTTGGCACCCCTATCTCCGAAACCAAAGCAGCAGAAACTTTTATTTTTGCGGTACAAACCAGCACAAATGCGGCACAAACGAATGGCGCGTTTGTTTTTAAAATTCAGCAACGTGGGGTGCAAAGTGGGCGGGGTTTCAGCAACTATAACGCACAATATCTCCACAACCAAAGCGGCACAAACGTTTATTTTTGCGGCACAAACCAGCACAAACGCGGCACAAATGAATGGCGCGTTTGTTTTTAAAATTCAGCAATATGGGGTGCGAAGTGGGCGGGGTTTCAGCAACTGTAACGCACAATATCTCCGCAACTAAAGCGGCACAAACGTTTATTTTTGCAGCACAAACGCAGCACAAACGAATGACGCGTTTGTTTTAAAAATTCGACAATATGGGGTGCAAAGTGGGTGGGGCTTGCATTAATTGAATATTTAATATCTCAGAAACCGAACCGGCACAAACGCTCATTTTTGCGGCACAAATCAGCACAAACGCGGCACAAACGAATGGTATATTTTTATTCAGGTTTTACAAACATGGGGTGCCAACTTCACACAGCTCAACCTTTACCCAAACTCACACAGGTGTCTTTATAACAAACAAACAATACCATTGCTGATGCAAATTTAAAATGAATCACAATTTTGTGTGCTTTTTATTATTTCCAAATATTCATAATTTGAGCCCAAAAAATGTGATATGTGTACCAACATCAGAAAGCAAAATGTAACTCCCAAAAATTTGAGGGTAATATTTTACTCTCAACCACAAAAAAACACCAAATATCACAGAATAAATCAAGAAGAATAACTCTTGAGTAATGTAATTCCATCACTTGTATGTCCAAAGAAATGCAGTAGTTATGTGTTTTTATGTGTAGTTATGTGTAGGAGGTTCTCACATGTGGTAGCTCCGTGGCTTAGAGGTTAGAACTTTGAACTTCTGCTTAGTATCCCCGAGGGTCTGGGTTCAAATCCTAAACATGTTGCTTCATGTAGAGAAGTTGTCTCATCTCCCGGGTGCTGTCACTATGTCTAAATGTAGTATTTATGTGTAGGAGGGTTCCACCACCATTGTAAGTCTTTTCCAGATACACTATTAAGCCAAAAGTATTGGGACGTCTGCCTTTACACACACATGAACTTTAATGGCAGCCTAGTCTTAGTTCGTAGGGTTAAAATTTTATTTGGCCCACCCTTTGCAGCTAGAACAGCTTCTGGGAAGGCTGTCCACAAGGTTTAGTGTGCCTATGGGAATGTTTGATCATTCTTCCAGAAGTGCATTTGTGAGGCCAGGCACTGATGTTGAATGAGAAGGCCTGGCTCGCAGTCTCTACTCTAATTCAGCCAAAGGGTGTTCTATCGGGTTGAGGCCAGTCAAGTTTCTCCACCCCAAACAACCCCACATCATAATCCCCCCTCCACCAAATCATTTGGACCAGTTCACAAAGCAAGGTCCATAAAGACATGGATGAGGGAGTTTGGGGTGGTGGAACTTGACTGGCCTGGACAGAGTCCTGACCTCAACACAACAGAACACCTTGGGGATGAATTAGAGAGGAGACTGTAGGTCAGGCCTTCTCGTCCAACATCAGTGCCTGACCTCACAAATGCACTTGGAAGAATGGTCAAACATTCCCATAAACACACTCCTAAACCTTGTGGACAAGAAGAGTTGAAGCTGTTATAGCTGCAAAGGGTGGGCCAAATGAGTTTTGAACCCAATACTAATACTGGGATGCCATTACAGTTCATGTGCGTTTAAAGGCAGGCGTCCCAATACTTAGGCCAATATATTGTATATTGCTTGTGACACTGAGCATGGCTATGGACTTAGGGCTGGTTCACACCACAGAGATGCAGAGAACATGTGTAGGGCTGCCTGGTGGCTAATTGGGTAGCAGTTCTGTCTAGCAGCACCTGGGATGTTGGGTCAATTCCCCAACATGCTAATCCTTGTGTTGAAGTTTATATGTTCTCCCTGTGTGGGTTTCTCACCACAATCCAAATACATGCTGGCACTCTATTTGTCTCCTGTCGAAATAGGTTCTAATGTAAGAAAGTTAATTTTGGACTTTAGATTGGAAGCTCATTGCAGCCAGGGACTGATGTTAATGTTTATTAGCACTAATCATGCCCAGGGACTTGGACATTTTCAAATATTAGGGTTTACACTGCATGAGTACATTTGCTTAGAAAACTGTTGCTTTGTTTATGTGGATGCAAATGGACTTTGATCTTTGTCCTGTAGTTGGAGATTTGATGCACATAGCCAAGGGCTAACACAGTTGCAAATAGTATTATGTGTTCCTGCTCATCAGGTGCAATCACTTTAGACATACATGAAGAGACAGATTGAAAGATACTGGTGGGCGTGTACTTCTATTGGGTATGTCAGTGTGCTAACAATACAACCTCTCTTATATAAAGGCCTGCAGTGGGGGGAGGGGGGGTTCGTTTGGCCTAAGAAGGTCAGGTTTTTTGCTGTAATTTGTGAGGGAGAAGGAATGATATTGTGCATATTGACAAATGCCCAACTAGGGATATTTGATGAAATTCTTGTGCGTTTTTTCAATCAAAAGTGGGTTTATGTGGCCATGCTGTCAATGTTTTGCATGTATTGTTCCTGTCTGATCATGCAAACATCGTTTGGAAGCATCTGCTGACCTACTCTTTTTGATCTCGTTGTTTAATCGTGTACACTGAAATGCAGCTTCCAGCAAAACATGGTCACCAATGTATGTATGTGTGGATTGTGGGCTGGTGGTGGGTGTTATGAATAAGTCTTTTGTAATATGTTGGAATGCTTTGTAAGAATGACTGTTAAGTATGTTTCTATAATCTTGCAGATAAAAATGTGATGTGTTGCCCGTTATACAGTGAAATTAAAGCTGTGTCCACTCTAAGGTTTTGTGAAATTTTAGATTGCAAGCTTCTATGAGCAGGGCCCTTAAAATCCCATTGCTCAATGTAGCCCCATATATCCTGTCCAAATTTTTTTGAAGCTAGTAAATGAATATAATTTTTTTTTCTGCTGGTAAAATAAAAGTACACTATTGAGCTTTGTTGTGGTGTTTTTTTTCTTCGACTTTTCTTTCTCTTTAGTTTTTGTGGGTGGTGGTTTTGGGAAAGTGCAATATCTCTTATATTTTATTTCAATATGTATTTGTGCACCAAAAAACTAATCTCTTTGCCCTGGTTCACATCGAAGCTATTTTGAAATCGCGCTACTTCACTTGAAGTAGCATGATTTCAAAGTAGCAAGGTCAGCGTGATTTCAGGTGCGACTCGATAGACATCCGTGTGGCTTCATACATAAATGTCTATTGAAGTCGCACCTGAAATCGGCAAAAGTAGTGCAGGAACTACTTTAGAAAATTTGTGCGCCGCCACAAAAAAAAAATTGATTGCATCGATTGGAACAGTGCCATTGCTGCCACTAGTCATGCGATTTGATCTCTCAAATCGCATAACAAATCGCTCCAATGTAAACCCTAGGCTTCTGCACACCTGCAAGTTAATGATAAAAGGTGGAATCTATATATATATATATATATATATATATATATATATAGCTGTGGAGAATTGCAGGTAATGAATTCAGCTGGTGGATAGACAGTGTTGTATGTGGCAGCTTTAGTTCACATTGGTGCGATTTGACATGTCAAAGCGGTGACAATTGCGTGGTTTTAATTGGTGCGACTTTGGGGTGCAATTTGTATTGATATCAGTGCAGAAACCTGCACAGATGTCTCTGAAATTCCCCCTGCAGTCGGGACTGACATGCGGGAATGAAAGTGTGTGATTTCAGCTGAACGATTTCCTCCTTCTGTCAGTGTGAACCAGGGCTCAAACTGGGCTTTTTGTTTTTGTCATTCACCTGCTGCTAACCCAGGGACAAAATTTCTTATTGAACGCCTTTAAATATCATAAGTAGAAATACAAATTTGCATATCTGCAAATAAACAAAAATAATAAAATTCTAATCGTGGTTGCGATCAAATATTCGCAGCAGCGATCAAAAGAGTGTGGTTTCACATTCTGACCCAGAAATAAGTCATTGTAATAACCTGGAAGTTTCTGTGTTGGTCAGGATCTCAATCTAGGTGGACATGGCGAGGTCCCTTTTTAGCAAAGAGGAGGTGCTGCTCATTTTCCGGATAAGGGTATGATATGTACTTGTGCTTAAGCAATGTGGGGGTGGATGTGGTACTTAGATTTGGTGTGGGTGGGGTTCATTGATTTGTTTGGCATCCCTACACATTTGCTTCTGGCTCATGTGCACACATCACTTACTGCATTTGTTCTGCTGATGTAAATGCAAGTATAAATGAGAGCTCCTTTCTATTATAATATATATGACTTGTTTCACAGTTGGGCGACTTTGGACCTCCGAGTTGCTTGACAAGTTGTACCCCATGATTCTCAATGATAACTAGGGATGGGCCGAACATCCCCCCTGTTCGGTTCGCAGCAGAACATGCGAACAGACAAAAAATTTGTGCGAACACAGTTAAAGTCTATGGTACACGAACATGAATAATCAAAAGTGCTAATTTTAAAGGTTAATATGCAAGTTATTGTCATAAAAAGTGTTTGGGGACCTGGGTCCTGCCCCAGGGGACATGTATCAATGCAAAAAAGTTTTAAAAATGGCTGTTTTTTTGGGAGCAGTGATTTTAATAATGCTTAAAGTGAAACAACAAAAGTGTAATATTCCTTTAAATTTCGTACCTGGGGGGTGTCTAGAGGTATGCCTGTAAAGTGGCGCATTTCTCCCGTGTTTAGAACAGTCTGAAAGCAAAATTACATTTCTAAAGGAAGAAAAAAGTCATTTAAAAGTGCTAGCGCTAGTGCCGGTGTTCTGCCGAGAAAGTTCCCCCCCCGGCGGATAAGGACTCCCCTGTACTGCGCAGGCGCAGCGCTTGCGCAGTACGAGCCACCGAAAATAGCCAAAGCTGAACAGCTGTGAGTCAGCTGTACAGGGCGCCTGTAACAGGGCCGCTCGCCACGCTTTGGGCACGGCCTCGCTTCGTTCGGCATATTTTTAGTCTAACACTATGTCCACTTGGATGGTGGGGCTTGAACCTGGACTCAAGGCAGAATGTAGTGCGCAGGCGCCGTGTAGAGCTGACGATCAGCTGTTCAACTTCATAGACTTTAGGCAGCTCCGTAGTCGTTCCTACTGTGCATGCGCAGTACAGGGGGGTCCTTATCCGCCGGGGGAGCTTTCTTGGCCAGACACTGGCTATTAATGAATTGTCAGACCCGACAATACACATAAAAGTTCATTAATAAAAACGGCCTGTGATTCCCCCACAGTCCATTACCAGTCCCTTTGGGTCTGGTATGAATATTAAGGGGAACCCCAAACCAAAATTTAAAAAAAAATGCGTGGGGGTCCCCCCAAATTCCATACCAGGCCCTTCAGGTCTGTATTTTAAGGGGGACCCCGTGCAAAAAATTAAAAAAAAATGGCGTGGGGTCCCCCCCAAAAATCAATACCAGACCCTTATCCGAGCACGCAACCTGGCAGGCTGCAGGAAAAGAGGGGGTGACGAGAGAGCGCCCCCCCTCCTGAACCGTACCAGGCCACATGCCCTCAACATTGGGAGGGTGCTTTGGGGGTAGCCCCCCAAAGCACCTTGTCCCTATGTTGATGAGTACAAGGGCCTCATCCCCACAACCCTTTACCGGTGGTTGTGGGGGCCTGCGGGCGGGGGGCTTATCGGAATCTGAAAGCCCCCTTTAACAAGGGGACCCCCAGATCCCAGCCCCCCCGTGTGAAATGGTAAGGGGGTACAAAATTACCCCTACCATTTCACAAAAAAAATGTCAAAAATGTTAAAAATGACAAGAGACAGTTTTTGACAATTCCTTTATTTAAAGTGTTCTTTTTTCCATCTTCTATCTTCCTTCAGTTTCTTCCTCCAGCTTCTTCTGTCCGCCCCCTCTGACGTCACGGGGAAAGCCTCGGGGAAGTCCCCGTGCGTCAGAGGGGGGCGGGTCACCGGGTGGCCCCGCCCTCCATTATTTAAGAACCGGCAGAAGACAAGAAGCGTCACACAGCGGGAGCCTCCCATGGATGCGGAGAGGCCAGGGAAGAAGACGCCATGGAGGAAGATGCCGGATGAGAACACCGGAGGAAGAACCAGAACAAGGGTTGTGGGGATGAGGCCCTTGTCCCCATCAACATGGGGACAAGGTGCTTTGGGAGGCTACCCCAAAGCACCCTCCCAATGTTGAGAGCATGTGGCTTCGTATGGTTCAGGAGGGGGGGGGACTCTCTGCCCCCCCTCTTTTCCAGCGGCCTACCAGGTTGCGTGCTTGGATAAGGGTCTGGTATGGATTTTTGGGGGGACCCCACGCCATTTTTTTAAAATTTTGGCACGGGGTTCCCATTAAAATCCATACCAGACCTTAAGGGTCTGGTATGGATTTTGAGGGGGAACCCCCACACCTTTTTTTTTTTTGGCATGGGGTTCCCCTTAATATCCATACCAGATCTGAAGGGCCTGGTGTGGAATTTAGGGGGACCCCCACGCCATTTTTTTTTTAAATTTTGGTTCGGGGTTCCCCTGTGGGGAATTCCCATGCTGTTTTATCAATGAACTTTTATGTGTATTGTCGGACCGGCAATTCATTAATAGCTGCGAGTAGTTTTAAATGACTTTTTTTCCCTTTGAAATGTCATTTTGCTGTCAGACTGTTCTAAAAAGGGGAAACATGCGCCCCTTTACAGGCATACTATAGACACCCCCCAGGTACGAAATTTAAAGGAATATTACACTTTTATTGTTTC
Source organism: Aquarana catesbeiana (assembly GCF_042186555.1). Lineage (NCBI taxonomy): Eukaryota > Metazoa > Chordata > Amphibia > Anura > Ranidae > Aquarana > Aquarana catesbeiana. The sequence continues at coordinate 536,390,540 of NC_133324.1, read as the reverse complement.
ACTCTAAGCATTATTAAAATCACTGCTCCCAAAAAACGTCAGTTTTTAAAAAATGTTTTGGCATTGATACATGTCCCCTGGGGCAGGACCCGGGTCTCCAAACACTTTTTTATGGCAAAGAACTTGCATATAAGCCTTCAGTGAGAACTTTGGATTGTGCAGGTTCGAGCCCAATTAACTTCCACTATTCCAGCATCTGTGATCTGACAGGCATTATTGCCGGCAATAGCGCTGCTTTCCATTTGCATTAGCGCTGACTTTCTGAGAGTTGAAGTCTTTCTGGCCTTTTTTGAGAGTTATTTTTTGGTACTGCAGGATAATTTTTTGGCGCTATAGTAAATGACCCCCATTGTGTCTGAGTTTTATTCACTACATGTAGGAGATTAAGGACCTTTGTGGTATTATCTCTTGCTTCCCATGTAGGAACAAATCCTACCTAGTCCAAATGTGATTTGGGATATACTGTTGGATCCTGTTTGCCAAAATTTTAGTAAAAAGTTTAAGGTCTAAATTAAGTAGGGAAATCGGGCGGGAGCTTCCACAGGATGCTGGGTCCTTTTCCTCTTTCGGTATTACAGAAATATGGGCTAGCATTGTATCCTTTGTTAATGTTGCTGACGACCCAAGAGCATTAAATAATTTGACCATATATTGAGCAAGAGAAGGGAACAGGGTCTTATTATATTGAGCCGTCAGACCATTAGGACCCGGTGCCTTACCCAATTTGGTAGTTCTTACTGTTCCCTGAAGTTCTTCCATTGTTATGGGGTTTTCAAGATTATCTCTATCTGCGTCTGATAACCGGGGCATTAATGACCGTGAAAGATACAAGTCTATTTGAGCTTGAGTAGGAGGCTTAGTCTGCAGGTTATACAAAGATTTGTAAAATTCTTGAAATTCCCTAACTATATCATATGGTTTTGTAGCCTTAGGCCTATTAGATGGAACCAGATGTGGTATGCAATTCAATAATTTCTGCTCTCGTAGAGTCCTAGCCAGAAAACTCCCGCATTTGTCCCCAGACTCATACGAGAACTTACTACAACTCTGTAATGCCGCCTTAGCCTTAAAATGGAGGAGATCTGAAATTTGTATTTGTTGTTTAACACGAAGATCTTTCTCTAAAGATGGGGACAGGGTCCGTTTATGATGAACCTCCAGAGTGGCCAGTTCTTCCAGCAATAGTTTTAGCTGTTTCCGTTTAAACCTGGCCCCATGCTTAATTAACATCCCTCTGATAACTGCTTTATGTGCTTTCCAGACAATTCTTGGATCACAGTCTGGGGTATCATTGGTGGTAAAGTAAAAATCTAACTCCTTAATTACGTTTTTCCCAAATTTCCTTGATAAGCTGTCCCTGGGAGATATATTGCTTTGAGAATTACCAGGTTCCTCTCGGCCCAGATCATTTAAGGTTCCACTTCCCGCAGAAGAAGTTTTGCTGTGATGCCCCCTTGTTTCTAAAGATGTTAAACTGCAGCTTTTCTGTCCAAGCGCAGAAGCACCCTCTGCTCGCCTTAATCTGAGGTGCAAACGAGGTCAAGGCTAGAAATGCTGCTCTTATTTTCAATATGTTGGATACTTTCCCTCTAGTGGAAAGGACCATCTCCCCTGAATCCTGAACTCTCTGCAATGGGCGCTCCACCCCTGAGCGCCTGCATCGGATGTAATTATTAGACATGTGCAAGATGAAAAAATTTGTTTAGTTTAGTTTCGATTCGTTATTTAACTAAATTTGTTTAGTTAAATTCGTTGCATTCATTTTCGGGATTCGTTTAGTTTCGTATTCGAATTCTAAAAAATGCGACCGCATTCGAAAAAACTATCAAATTCGAAAAAATTCTACGGCATTCGAAAAAAAACTATCAAATTCGAAAAAAATTCTACCGCATTCGAAAAAATTTGACTGAATTTGAAAAAAGTAAACTATATATAACCATTTTGCGAAATTCAAATTTCATATAGAATGAAATCGAATTCCAATAGAAAAGATTAGAACAGAAAATAAGAATAGCATAGAAAAACAATAGAACGGAATAGAAAAAAATATATTCTATTCTATTCTAATCTTTTCTATTCAAATTTGAATTCATTCTGTACCAAATTCCAATTCCGGAAGATGTTTTATATATGTTCTATTGTTTTCTCTATTCTAGTCTTTTCTATTAGAATTCAATTTCATTCTATTTCTATATAACCATTTTCCAAAATTCGAATTTGGTATAGAATGAATTTGCATTCAAATAGAAAAGATTAGAATAAAATAGAAAAAATAGAAAAGAGTAGCTTAGAAAAACCATAGACCAGCATAGAAAAAAATAATATATATATTATATAACCATCTTCGAATTTCGTATAAAATGAATTTGAATTCAAATAGGAAGGATTAGAATACAGTAGAAAAGAATAGACTAGAAAAACAATAGAATAGACTAGAATAACATATAATATATATATTATATGTTATTCTAGTCTGTTCTATTGTTTTTCTAGTCTATTTTCTATTATTTTCTATTCTAACCTTTTCTATTCAAATTCAAATTCATTCTATACGGAAGCCATCTTCCGAAATTCGAATTTCGTCTAGAATGAATTCAAATTTCAATAGAAAAGTTTAGAATAGAATAGAAAAGAATAGCATAGAAAAACAATAGAGCAGAATAGAAAAAAATATTATCTATCTATCTATCTATCTATCTATCTATCTATCTATCTATCTATCTATCATCTTCTGAAATTCGAATTTCATATAGACTGAAATCAAATTTGAATAGAAAAGATTAGAATAGAATAGAAAATAATAGAAACGAATAGCATAGAAAACAATAGAACAGAATAGAAAAAAAATATATAATATAATTATATATAATCAGCCTGAAACGTAATCTTTGTCTGAACAGATGATTGTAACGATTTTGTTTGGAATGAGTCTACTTGCTTTGTAATCTTTTTCTAAAGATTTGATGGAATAAAGCAACACATTTTTAAGTGCAGCAACCTTTGGAACTTATAAAATTCTATTGTTTTTCTAGTCTATTATTTTCTATTATTTTCTTCTATTCTAATTCGATTTCATTCTATATGAAATTAGAATTTCTGAAAATGGTTATATATATATATATATATATATATATATATATATATATATATATATATATAAAACCATTTTCTGAAATTCAAATTTCGTATAGAATGATTTTGAATAGAAAAGATTAGAGTAGAATAGAAAATAACAGAAAACAATAGAATAGAAAAACGATAGAATAGAATACAATATATGTTTTTCTAGTTTATTCTTTTCTATTATTTTCTTTTCTACTCAAATTCGATTCAATTCTATATGCTATTCGAATTTTTAGTCTTTACTTTTCTATTCAAATTTTTTCTATTCTAATTCAAATTCATTCTATACGAAATTCAATCTTCAGAAGCCATGTTCCGAAATTCGAATTTCGTATAGAATGAATTTGAATTTGAATAGAAAAGATTATTATAGAATAGAAAATAATAGAAAAGAAAAGCACAGAAAAACAATAAAACAGAATAAAAAAAATTATATATATGTATTCTATTGCTTTATGATTTTATATTCTATTTTATTGTATTTTTTAGAAAATCGGTTTCTATTGTTTTCAAATTTGATTCGAATTTGTTTTCGAATTCGATTATGTTTTGAATTCGATTCGAATATGTTTTCGAATTCAATTCAAATTTGTTTTCGAATTTGATTCGAATTTGTTCGCTTTTTTTTCGGATTCGTTTAAATTCATTACTTTTGTAATTCGGAAATTCGGATGCATCCAAATTTCCGAATAATGAAAAATTTGTCCGAATTTCGATTCAGAACGAAACGCAATGCACATGTCTAGTAATTATGTTCCGAGAAGGAGAACCCAAATAATGGGACCAGGAGAGATTCTATAGTTTCGTCCACCAGCGTAGGCCCCTGGTCATTCGCGTCGACAACAGAATTGTCTGAGATAAATGATGTCTTTTCCATTGAGTTAGGAATCCTGTCTGGAAGTGCCTCAGATGCCAGTGAAACCACGGGACTAGCGGTATGCACGAGGACATCATGCCTATAAGGCTCAGACACTGTGGGGCTGATAAATGGGACCTCCGTGTGGTCTTTGACATTTTTTGAATAATGGAAGAATAGGAACATGGAGGTAAGCGTCCTGCAGTTCTATCCATATCAACCAATCTGCTGGTTGTATGGCTTGGATGATTGTATGCAGTGACTCCATCTTGAAACTCTCGCGATGGATGTACCTTTCGAGTTTTTTCAAATCTATTACAGGACTCCAGTCGCCTGTTTTCTTCTGCACCAGGAAGAGGGTGGAATTGAAAACCTGTAAATCGTTCTGATGGGGGGACAGGTGCTGCTGCACCTTGATGCTGAAGTGACTCCATAAACTGGTATAAGGCCAGAGCTTTTTGTGGGGAGGCCGACATCTGTGTTTCTTTGAAGGATGTGTGAGGAGGCTGCCAAGAAAAGGTTCAGAAATGACTGTAACGAATTGTTGATAGGACCCATACGTCCTGGTATCTGGCGGCCCAGACTGGGAGGAAAAACACTATAGCCAGACCCCTACTGGGGGTGTCTCCGCCCCTCTGGCGTCAAAAGGACTACCTCCCCTCCTGGGAAGTGATGAAGCTCTTGTTCCTACTGGTGCCCAAAGAGGATGTCTGAGTGCCTCTCCATGATCTTTTATTATTCTTAAAGGGGCAGGACTGCCTAAAAAGTCTCTGGAGCTTGATTGGTGCAATCGACACAAATAATTTCTCGTTCTCCGGACCTTCTTGTCCTGAGGAAGTAAGCTGGATTTTCCCCCGGTTACTTGGGAAATTGCTTTATCAAGCTTCTCGCTGAAGAGGGATATTCCATCGAAAGGAATATTGAACTAATCTTGTTTTGATGCAAGATGAGCTGTCCAGGACTTCAGCCACAGGGCTCGTTTTGCCATGACTGAATGTAGTATTGAGTTAACAGAACAACGGATCGTGTTAATGGGTGCTTCACCCACAAAATCCGCCGCCAACTTAAGCTCCTCCAGAGCTTTAATTATATTGTTCTTGGGGACATCTTGGCGGAGGGCTGTTGCTATGTTTTCCGCCCATGACCTGATAGCATTGGAAATGGGCGCTAGTGCAATGGCAGGCCTGCAAGCTGATCCTGCAGCTAGATAGCTCCTCTTGAGAACAAGATCAATTTGTCTGTCCAAGAGATCCTTAAATGATGTTGAATCCTTCATCGGTAAGGTCACGTCTTTTTGCTAGTCATACAACTGCCGCATCCACCACAGGCATTGAGCCTAAAGACTGTGTATCCATATCTGCTAAAGGATAGAATCTGGTTAAATGGGCTAAGGAAAACTTGTCTGGTTTACTCCACTCGCCTCTATAATTTCTTTGATTTCTCCCATTAACGGGAAGAAAGCTTGTTTTTGACTTCTGAGTTGGTTCTTCCGGGTCCACCCAACCAACAGCATTTTTCACCCCTCAACAAACGGCTGGGCCAAGGAAACCCTGAAAACAGATGGTTCAGATTCCTCTGAAGATTCCCAAAAGGATCCTTATGCCGCGTACACACGACCGGACTTTCCGGCAGAAAAGAATGATTCCGTCGGACATTCCGATCATGTGTGGGCTTCATTTATTTATTTCAGGTACTTATATAGCGCCGTCAATTTACGCAGCGCTTTACATATACATTGTACATTCACATCAGTCCCTACACCCTCAAGGAGCTTACAATCGAAGGTCCCTAAACTCACATTCATACATACGAGGGACATTCATCTGACTTTTTCTTTCTAAAATTCTGACGGACCTAGAAATAGAACATGTTTCAAATCTTTCCACCGGAATCAGTTCCTATTGGGAAAATCGCTCGTCTGTATGCAATTCCGGCGGACCGAAAACGACGCAAGGGCAGCTATTGGCTACTGAACTTCCTTTTTCTAGTCCCGTCGTACGTCATCGCATTCTAAACGATCGGACTTTGGTGTGATCGTGTGTAGGCAAGTCCGTTTCAGTGGAACTCCGTCGGAAAGACCGTCGGAGTCTATTCTGATGGAAAGTCCGGTCGTGTGTACGCGGCATAAGGAGAACAATGCTGTGCTTCCTGATGTAGGTAGCGGTTTACTGTGAAGGGCACGGAGTGCCGGGGTCTAGGTCTTGTGCCTGAACAGCCTGAGAAGCCGGGTGGGCGGGAATAAAGGCCACCAGTTCCGAGAAAGAATCTCTCATGGTCTGCATGAGCAGATCGACCACCTGTCGACTCTCTAGTTCTCGGTTGGCTGCGTAGTCCCTGAAACAGTCCTTACAGACCAATTTATCAGGGAGTGGTACAGCACCACATGCCCAACACTTCTTGGTTGACCTTAGAGATGGGGGTGAAGGAGAGAGACGACGCCTTTGAGACCCAGATCTTCTGGAAAATGTATGACTTGATAGTAATTCTCTCTCTGGACTGTCGTCGTTGTCATAACGTCTTGAAGACTTTCTGGACCGCTTTACGGGAACAGGGCTGAGACAAACAGTTTTTGTTTGTCAGTGGCGCACTCTTTTTTTGTATACTCACAAACGGATGGTCACATACATATTGGACATAAGAGGATCTTGGCTTTGTGACGAATGGCTCATGGCGAAAAAAATGGGCAGGAGGATCAGCTGTAGGAAGATGAAGTAAGGGAAAGAATAATAAACCATTGCAGAAGGCCAACAGAACCACTGTACCAAGAGTGAAGCAAAAGAAAAAATACTATCCTACACATACCTATTTGCTGAAGCGATTTTGGACTGCAGGGCACACACTGGATATACAGAGCAGCCCTGAGCCCAAAATGGAACCAAATATCTTTTTTCAAATATAAATTTTTATTGAATTTTTCAAAGAAAGGGAGTACAGAAAAGGTACAATACAACTGTGGCTATAATAGGCAATCAAACGTACATATTGGTCTTCAAGAAAAGGCTCAGATTCTATCTACAATGTGGGTGGCATAAAATATGATAGAAAAAAACATATTAAATCATCGTATACAATCACCCAATTTGACCATAGCCATTCCTTATCTCATATACATATATTTATCATATTGCCTTAGTCACAGGGCTGCACACATAGTCGGATTATCTGTGTCCCGACCACATTAGCAAGACCGGAGAAAAAGTCAGGTATCAAATTAACTGGAGGTAGAACCATCAGTTAAGGGAGTAAAGGATAGAGAAAGCCAGAAAAAGAGAAGGGAAGGGGGAGAGGGGGGAAGGGGTATTGTTCAACACCAGCATGATGGATGAGGTAGTGGTCTTTCAGTCGGTCAGTTTCGGTGTGACCTTTAAGAGTTTAGTAAGGTCTGCCCTTCATTGTGTGGTCTGTAAATTTTTGTATGACTGTCTCTAATGTTGTCCAAAAGTGTCGCAGTAGTGGGCAGGACCATAAGATGTGAAGGAGTGTCCCTTTGTCTGTTTGGCATCTCCAGCATCTGTCTGTTGTAGTAGGGAAGAATCTGTGTAGTAACTGAGGTGTATAATACCACCTTGCTAGGGTCTTAGTCTTGTTTCTTGTACAGATGGATGATTTTAGAGAGAATCTGATAATGTTTTGTTTTTGTATGGCAGTGAAAGTGCATTGTAGGTCACTTTCCCATTTTTGCAGGAACATCAAGTCTGTTTGTTCCACTGGGGTGTTAAGCAGAGCATATGTTTTTGAGAGTATTTCGGGTAATATCCCTTTGTCTCTGCAGTAGTCCTCAAATGTTGTCAGGTCGCGTTTGAATTGCACCGGTTCTGGTATTGAGTGTATGAAGTGATGTAATTGGATCATCTTCCAAAATGAAAGCTGGAAGCCCCCCCCCCGGTATCGCTCATCAGTGATTGGATCGAAGTCCATTGATCCCCGTCTAGATGATGTAGAGCACAGTCTTTACCCGCTGTCCAAAGTGTCTCATATTCTGATCGGTCTAGTCCAGGCAGAAACGCCAGGTTGCCTAGAATTGGGGATAGCAGGGACTGTCTCGATGTCAGGAAGGTTATATTGATCATTATGGAGACCACATGTAGCGTGGCACCTATTATAGGGTGTGTTGTCATGTCTGGAGGTAATTGATCATAGCACCAAATCGCTCCCTTTAGCACCCTACCTGGGTGCGTTCTACTTGAATCCACAATTTGGTTTGTTCATGTCTGTTCCAATCAATAATTCTCCCTAGGTGTACCGCTTGGTAATAGTGTTTTATGTCAGTAAGGACCAGTCCTCCGTAGTGTTTCGGTAGCGTCAGGTAACATTTGCGTAGTCATAGTTTTGTATGGGACCATATAAATTTTGTGAACATCGAGTGTACTCGTTTAAAGTATAGAGGTGGGATCTTAATTGGCAACGCTTGGAACGGGTAAAGAAATTTCGGGAAAATGCACATTTTGATAAGACTGCATCTGCCGAACCAAGAGCGGAGTCCTTTGTTCCACTCCTCGAGCAGCCCTCTTGTTTTAGATAACATTAGGGGGAAATTCAGTTCAAATGTGCGTGCCAGGTCACTAGGGATACTGGTTCCTAGGTAGTTAAGATGGCTGTCTGACCATTTGAAATTAAATTTCGTTTTCAGGGGAGTCAGGTTGTCAGATGTCATGTTAATGCCCATAGGTGTGGTTTTGTCAAAGTTAATTTTTAGATTAGATATGTTCCCATATCTCTTGAATTCTTTAATTAGGTTTGGGAGGGAAAATAATAGATCATCTGCATATGCAGAGATCTTGTATTGGGCCTGATCTATGGTGATTCCGGATATATCCGAGTTCCGGCGTATCGTACACAGGAAGGGTTCTAGTACTAGGGCAAAGAGAAGGGGCGACAAGGGGCAGCCCTGCCCGGTATCATTGGAAATGGTGAAGGGATCAGAGAGGACTCCATTAACTTTGACCTGGGCCGTCGGTATAGAGTAAATATTGGAGATCCAGTGTAGCATGTTCTCACCGAGTCCGTAGTGTTTGAGAACAGAGGACATAAATTCCCAACTCACCCGATCAAAGGCTTTCACAGCATCTGTGCTGAGAAAAACACATTGGGGTTGATTTACTAAAGGGAAAAAGACTGTGCACTTTGCAAAGTGCAGTTGCCCTCTGCAAGAGCAGTTGCTCCAGAGCTTAGTAAATGAGCAGAAGCTCTGCTGACTTCCATCATCCAATCATGTGCAAGCAAAAATGCTGTTTTTTTAATTTACCTTGCACAGGATTGGGTACTCTTTGCAAAGTCAAGCCATACCTCATTTACTAAGCTCTGGGGCAATTGCACTCACAGAGGGCAACTGCACTCTGCAAAGTGCACAGTCTATTTGCCTTTAGTAAATCAACCCCACTGTGTTTTGGTCACTGAAGCCCTATGTATTAAATTAAGTACCGTTGTGGTGTTGACCCTAGCCTCTCTTGAGGGAACGAAACCTACTTGGTCCAAGTGTATCAGGTCTGTCATATAATGTGATAGTCTGTTGGCCAGTATTTTAGTAAAGCGTTTGAGATCTATATTCAGAAGAGCTATAGTTCTGTAGCTGCCGCAGGCGGTTGGATCTTTTCCCTCTTTAGGTATGAGGAAGATATGTGCTCTTAAGGTATCTCTTTGTAGGTGGCCTCCCTCTGTAAGATTGATGAATAGTATGTAGGGGCCTAGTACTGGTAGGAGGATTTGATAGTATTGAAGGGTAAACCTGTCTGGGCCTGGTACCTTACCCAGTTTCTTGCTTTTGATGGCGCATTGTAGTTCCATCAACGTGATGGTTCCTCCAATACCGCTCCAGTTTCTTCTGAAAGTTTGGGGGGAATTTCTGACAAGTTGAGTCCCTTATTGCAGTGTCAATAGTACGCTGCTTCGGGAGGTTATAGCGGAAGAGTAGTAGGCCTGAAATTCATTGGCAATTTGGGTGGGCATGACTTTCCTATGTCCCGAGGATGAGATAACTTGAGCAATGTATGCGTGTAGTCTCTGTTGTCTAACTGCTTTGGCCAGAAGTTTCCCGCATTTGTTTCCTGATTCGTAGGAAAGTTTCCTACAGGATTGTAATGCCGCTTTAACCTTATATTGTAATAGATCTACTGTTTGTCTGCTGAGAGTCAGCAATTCTGTTTCTAGTGAGGTTATTGAGTTCCTCTTGTGTTTAGTTTCTAATTCATGTATCTTATGCAACAGTAGTAATAGTTGCTTTTCCCGTTCTCATTCAATATGTGCCCCGTGCTTGATCAGGACCCCCCTGATTACACACTTGTGGGCTTCCCAAAGTATCCCTGGGTCACAGTTGTCAGTGTCGTTGGTTTGAAAATATTGGTTCAGTTCTTTTGTAATATCTGTCAGCACCGTAGGGGTCTGTAGTAGGCTTTCGTTCAGCCTCCAGAACTTTGCTTTAGTCGTCGAGGTCTGTGAGAGGGTGTAGCGCATGGTAATGGGTGCGTGATCTGACCAGGTGATATTACCTATCACTGGGTCATGCGCTGCCTCTAGTTGGCCATGTGGTATCAAGAAATAATCGATGCGTGAGTATACTTTGTGGGGGGACGAAAAGAATGTGTGGTCCCTTTCCCCTGCGTGGTGAAGTCTACATATGTCTATCAGTTGGGCTTCATGGAGATCTCGAGTTATGCATTTGTGTATACTGGTTCGAAGAGATGAGGTACCGGAGGATGTGTCCACTGTTGGGCTCAGGGGTACATTAAAATCACCTCCCAGAATCAAATGCCCTTCTGCAAAATCCATCAGGAGGGTCAGTGTATTGTGTATAAAGGAATCTTGTCTGTCATTTGGTGCATAGACCGTAGCTAGTGTCACCAGCACATCTCCTATTAGCCCTTTAACGAACACATACCACCCCTCTGTGTCTACTTTAGTGTCACGGCAGGTCCAGGGTATTTTCCCTGCAAGGAGTATAGACACTCCCTTAGATTTTGCCGTTGGATTTGTGGCATGATAAGTTGTCGGAAAGTTTTTTCAGGCATGGCGGTGCGCCTGTTTTGAAGTGAGTTTCCTGTATGAACGCTATATCTGCTCTAGCTCTTTTAAGATAGTTACATAGTTACATACAGTGGGGACGGAAAGTATTCAGACCCCCTTAAATTTTTCACTCTTTGTTATATTGCAGCCATTTGCTAAAATCATTTAAGTTCATTTTTTTCCTCATTAATGTACACACAGCACCCCATATTGACAGAAAAAAATCACAGAATTGTTGACATTTTTGCAGATTTATTAAAAAAGAAAAACTGAAATATCACATGGTCCTAAGTATTCAGACCCTTTGCTGTGACACTCATATATTTAACTCAGGTGCTGTCCATTTCTTCTGATCATCCTTGAGATGGTTCTACACCTTCATTTGAGTCCAGCTGTGTTTGATTATACTGATTGGACTTGATTAGGAAAGCCACACACCTGTCTATATAAGACCTTACAGCTCACGGTGCATGTTAGAGCTAATGAGAATCATGAGGTCAAAGGAACTGCCTGAAGAGCTCAGAGACAGAATTGTGGCAAGGCACAGATAGAAAGGGGAGAGCAAGGATAGCTCTAGAAAGAGTAAAGCGGACAATATGTACTATAAATTGTCCTGTCTAGTACTAATTGTTAAGAAACAATTGTATGCAATAATTCTGCAATGAAACACTCCAGCTATCCCCGGGAAGGTGCTTTGACCTATTGGAGAGGAGGTTAGACTACGACTGGGGGAGTCCACCCGGTCTCGCTCAGCCCTCCCAGCCCTAGGTTAATACTTTGGCATGTATTACGGGAAAACAGAAAAACAACATACAATCACATATGTAAACATATGTGACCCCAGTTTTAAATCATTAATCATATATCTATTTTTAACTATTTTTAAACGTTAGGTGGGAAAACATTTTGCTCAACACTGGCGGAGCCCTTTTCCTTCATTTAAACTCTCCAACTTGGTCGGTATTTCTTACAGTCCCTTGTCGATGCCCTCCAACATTTTGTTGTGATGTGGGCCGACCCAATTTCCATAAATAGCCAGTGTGGCTGTGCCCCCCTGGAAAAGGGGACCACGCCCACCCCCACAAGGACACAACCACGTCCCCCCCGGGAAGGGAACAACAGCATCCTCCCAGGGAAGCGTGGGAGGATGCTGTTGCAACCCACGGACCTTCAGGTCCAGCCCCTGCCCCCATTGAGGGATCCCCCCCCCCTCCGCATAACCCAGTTTGAGATGACCTCTGGGCGACACCAATGGTTTCTGAATTCCACCAGTATAGCCCAGGAGGCTACTCCCATCATGCGTAGTATAACCATTAGCTTATTATCTAACATAGATCACATTACATTAACGTTGAGTTGACACACCATGAGGGGGGGGGGGGGGCTTGTGGACTCCTAGAGAGTATTTCTGAGATGTATGTGGTTAACTGTAGTTGTCCTCCTCCAACACCTCCTAGCGGGCATGGGGGGGGCAGCCATTGGTTACAGAAAACATTAAGGCTTTAAAACCTTCTTGGAGTACACTCTGACGGTCCATTTTGCCCTAGCCCCCCACGGTGATTAGACCTTCGTATGGTAGCAAAACAACCTGTATGGAACAAACAACTGTTATGCCGTGTACACACGGGCAGACTTTTCGACCAGACTAGTCCGACGGAACAAATCCGTCGGACGATCCGACCGTGTGTGGGCTTTCTTCGGACCTGCAGCAGACTTTTTCAGTCGAAAATCAGACGGACTTTAGATTTAAAACATGTTTCAAATCTTTCCGACGGATTCGAGTTCGGTTGAAAAATCCGTTCATCTGTATGCTAGTCCGACGGACGGAAACTGACGCTAGGGCAGCTATTGGCTACTGGCTATGAACTTCCTTATTTTAGTCTGGTCGTACGTCATCACGTACGAATCCGTCGGACTTTGGTGTGATCGTGTGTAGGCAAGTCCGTTCATTCGAATGTCCGTCAAAAGTCCGGCGAAAAGACCGTCGGACCATTGATGCCGAAAAGTCCGCCCGTGTCTACACAGCATTAGGTGTAAGTGGTTCTGCAAACCCGTGTCTGACCATTAGAGTCACAAGTTTTCCCCCTAAATATGTACAGACTCATGGATCATGAAACCAGGTTGTCTTGTTCACAGTATGTGAGTGTCCCCCTACACTGACACGTTTATTAACCCCCAGCTTTCCACTGATTGTGCCTTTCATGATCACCTTCGGTTCCTGAATGTATTTGTTCAGTCTGCAGTGTGACACAAAGAGAGTTCTAGTTCAGGAGTACCATTGTGGGTCATTTGAGGCTCATGTGCGGGGGGGGGATGTTTCCTTTGTGTGCCCACCCCAGGGGCCGGTTTCAGGTGTCCATAGCACCAGGCAAAATTACAAGTATGGGGATAGTTTCCGAGTCGGTTACCCATTCTTATCTCTATCTCTAATCCCCAATGTCCAACCACCTCCCACAGTCCATAACCACCCCAAGTGTCAAATCATTGGCTTGAGGTTAAACTAAGGAGCAGGGATCATGGTGAGTTTTTGTCCAGGGGGGAGTTTCCACCTTGCATAAGTGGCTTCAAATTGGGTCAAGGTGTCAGGAGGCTTCAACAGGGAAGCATAACAGGTGGGCATAACTAGGGGAGTAATGGGGATGAGGCAATAGTGGCAGTATTCAAGTATGTACAATCTCACTGCTGCGGCAGCTGCTGCTAGGTTTCCCTGGCTTCCTCTGGCGATGTGATGCGGGATCTGCGCCGGTTTCTCTATGGTCTCGGTGAGTGGGTTTAGCTTTAGCAGTGCTCTCTGCTGCAAGGTGGCTCTTGAGAGATCCAGCAGGATCTGAATGACAGCCTCATCAAATTCAATGTCTCTCACCTTCCATGCTTTCCGCAGGATGATTTCTTTGTGCACATACTGATGGACCCGGCAGATCACATCCCTCGGGCGATTTGGGTCTGCGGATCATGGCCCCAGCGCTCTGTGTATCCGGTCAAAAGACATAGTAGCCGGGAAGTTATCTCCTGCTATGTTCCTGAATATGGCTAGAGTAGTTGCTGCCAGGTCTTCTGTTCCCGTGGCTTCGAGTAAGCCCCGGAGTCACAGGTTATTCCTCCTGCTGCGATCCTCAATTTCTTCCAGGTGCAGTTGCTGGGTGAGTACTGACGCTGCTTATGTGGCCTGGGTGTCTTCCACTTGCTTCAGTCTCTTCTCCAGTGCCGTCACCGTGGCTTCTCCTGCTCCCATTCGTTCTGTCAGGGAGGAGATGTCCATGCGCACCGCCGCGATGTCTTTGCGGTGAAAGGCTTCAAGTCTGCTGGCCAGGGATTCTATGTTGGCTCTCATGACCTGCAGAGGAGCCCTCAGCTCCATGTTCGCCGTAAGGTGAGGGGTGTAAGGTGCGGGTGGGCTGAGTCCTGAGAGTCAAAGCGGAATACCACTGGTGCATCCAGGTCTCTGTCCACGCTGAGTGAAGCCATGGGTGGTATCTGTGAGTTGCACGGCATTGAACTCACATGTCCGCCAAGCCTAGTGCTATCTGCCATCTTAGGGGCCAGAGATGCCTCCTGGGAGCCGGGGAAATATTTATGAATATCTCCGCTTGCTTGTGGTCTGGGAAGTGGTTTCTTGCTGTGTTTCCCTCTGCGCTTCCCAGCAGAGTACATGCTGTTTTTTCTGAGATTTATCACTGATGTTAGGGTTGGAAAGGCCAGGACGGACCGGGAGCTCTGCAGAAACACGTCGTTACTCGGCCATGTCCAGACCACGCCCCAGAACCAAATAATAAAGACAAGAGGGGTAGGGAAAGGTTAATTGAAAGACCTGACCCCTTCCTGGCAACAGCAATTGATTTTAAAAGCTTTTCCCTAAGTTAAGATGGTGGCTGCAGCCTCACCGCCCAATGTGCCTGCGCATTAGCGGCAGGGGAAGGTTCTGTTTAGAGATTGCCTTCCGACGTGTCATTCCAGGCCACGCATGCACACTGAGCCTGAGATGTACGTTGCGTCACGCCAAGGGGAAGCCACCATGCCCCTCCGCTGCTCAGTACTCACTCCCCCTTTCCCCATTGCCCATGCAGCGGGCGGGGAACAGGACCGGAACCGCCATGGCCAACGGTAAGACTCAAAGAGTCGTGGGGGAATGAAAAGTGGGGCGGATGGCACCCTATCCTGTGATTCTGACTTGGAAAAAAAGGAAAGAACAGTACACCCGGGCCGCGCAGGTGCGGACCGGGAATAAAACTCTTAAAGGGGACAAATTTTATTTTATTTTTTATATTCTATCTTTCAGTAAGTTTTCCATCTAAACCTTGATATTTACTCTAGAACATTAAAGAAAACAAAAAACCTGACCTGACCAAAGGAAAAGGAAGCTGATCCTCCCGCCGTATCCACCAGCATTCGTTCATTCTTTGAAAATTCAGCAGACTGCACTCCTGTGAGGAAAATCTGCAAGACCCCAAAAGAGGCACAGAAGGGGTTCCCAGTCTTATTAGCGCTAATAGTGGCTCAAGAACAGGGACTGCGCACGGGAGAGGCTGAACCCTGCGGACGCTGCCGACTGCAGAGGTATGGATGTACTGCTACTCTTCACCAGTTCCAGAGGTATGAGGAAAAAAAGGAGAATGTTGGGGGAGGGGCTATGCCATTTAATTTATGCTATTCACTAGTCCTGAAGGCGGAGTAGAGGCGGAGCTCTATCACATGTATGCTGCCATGGAGGCACCAGGAAATTAATATTCTTGATATCACTAGAAAAAAAATGCCTTTTAAAATATGTTTGCCATAACTCCATCAGTATCACCAGCAAAGCAGCTTCATTATTATCCCATTAAAGAAGAAGAGAATGTGTGGTGCATTTCGACATTTCATAATTTGCCACGTCACGAATGTCAATTGTCCATTACGAACGCTAGTTTACAAAACCGACCGCTTCCGGCTCATTCCTTGCTTCCGATCATGCGTGTTTGTACTTTTGACTTTTGTGTGGCAGATTTGTGTACTGACCATATGAAAATCAGACGTCAAACTGTTGTCTGCAGAAAATCTACTAGCCTGTCATCCAACATTTGTTGGCCGAAAGTTGGACAACAATTGTCAAAAGGAGCGTACTAACGGTAAGATTTTAGGACAACAGTCTGTCAACAGACAATCCCCTGCCAACAATCGTACTGTGTGTACGAGGCTTAAGAGAGGATTATAACCCCTGTCAGATTCTTTTTCAGCATCTGTGTCCCATTGCCGAGATTTCTCTTCACATCCTGTCCCATATCAAAACAGGAAGTGAGAGGAAATCCCTGCAAATTAAAGGAATTCCTTGGAGACCACCAAGCCACCAGAACTATTGTCCCCATTGGAAAATTTCCCCTTTATTACTTTTCTGCAGACAACCCAAAATATGGGATTTTCTTTTACTTTCACTGATAATGGTAAACTGGACAAATAGAGAGGGAGAATCTCCCGAATTGGGGCACAGACAGCAATAAAAACTGACAGGCGTTCTAATTCATCTCCACTCCATCCAACGCTAAAAAAAAGGTTTTGCCTTTAGTTATACTTTAACTGTTTTTAAGGCAGCTTTGGCCGTGCACAGGTCCCCCTGCAGAACTATTGGCCCCATGTATAAATATTAGATTCAATTAAACAAAGCTTTAACATAGCGACAAATACCTTTATTTTAGTCACTGAAATCTAACTGGACTCAACTCAATTTTTTCTTTTTTTAAATAAGTATCCTAATCCTGGTGTGTCAACTATGTAAATTGAGCAGTGAATAAGTAGATCAGATGACTGAGATAGAGAGGCCAAAAATGTGTGATTTGTCATTAATAGGACTGGACCTTTCAGTTTAACATTGGGTAGGTGTCAACCCAAGCTGACTGAGCCCTGTCATCGTGATGCCCACCCTGCACTAGACATTTGCCAAAGTTGCTTTGTTGTTTGTTTGTTGTTTTATTGGGCACTGACCCCAATCAGTTTTTGGCACACATTCTATCTGAAAGTAGCCATCACCTAGCACATTATATAGCATTTTTTTATTTTTAATTGTATAAGGTTGCAAGGTCCTCCCTTTGGTTATTGTTGACTGCTTGCAATACTGTTCACTTCTGCATATAGGGAAGAACTTCTTGACCCTGAGCACTCTGCTTTGAGTTGAGGAAACAACCAGCCACGCACATGTTGCTAGAACAGTATTTTATAAAAAAATATATATTTGTAAGTGTAATTTGACGGCTATCCATTAAGTGAAATGTCTAGACACGTCCTATAAACGCCTAACATTCTAGAAGGAAATAGACTGGAAAGATAATGGACGCCTTTTTATATATTTTTACCAATTAGACTACGATAAAAATCCCACATACTACTCATCTTGCATTCTCGCTGCTGACGTCATCTAAAAGAGTCCGGCGCCAAATGCTTTAGTTGTGCGCGAAGGTCAAAGTATGTTCCTCTACAAACATGGCGGCAGCTTTATGTCAGTGCTACCGGGTGAGTAAGGATGGAAGCGACAGTTTCGCTGCTGGTTATGTTATTTTGTGTTTAATTGCTGTTTTCAAGACTTGTATTAATTTAAAGGGATTGCCGTTGAGAAGCGTTGAGCCAGTTCGGTCGAACCAACGTTAAAAAGCAAATCTGTTTTATTCTCGGTGTGTTGTGTTATACATATATTAGCATTGCGATAAAATGTTCCATTACGTAAGATTAAATGTATCCATCTTCCAGTGGGTATACACAAAGGTTTTGTATAGGTATTAGTCTCTATTCACAAGTTCAGTTAGCAGCCACTTTGGCGCACATGTGTTACATGGCATATTACCGATGTCACTGGGCAGTAAAACAACGGGCGAAGGGTGCCTGTTTTCTGGACACAGGGAAACTAGCGATTGCTATGATTCGGTAATTTAGAGAGCTGTAGACGACAACTGTGTTTTGCTTATCTTTGTTTCTGTGCGTGGTCGGCATTGTTTGGAAGCCAATAGGTTTGTGTACACCTGACAGTCACTGGCTGTGTGACTTGGACAGCATGCCGTATAGATGTTTCTTCTAGCACCTCCTCTTTGTCTATTACTTGACTGGAGTGCAGAGGTGTCAGGATTGAAGTCCGTGGTGGAGTAGATGGCCATAGCTGGACACGTTGTGTAAGGGATGTGAATAACTCAATACGGGAACGAGTTTAAATGCATATTTTGCTTATATCGTCCCCTCAGATTTTCCATTTTAATTTTCCAGTAGATGTTACCCAGACTACATAATACCGTATTTAAACATTCTGAACAAGCATTAAAAACTCCCTCACTTTTTTTTTTTCCATACAATTGTATAGAAAAGAAAAACCAAAGAATAACAGAGAAAAAATTGAAACCCTAAGAAAAAGGTTACAAGATCTGGCAGTATGGGGTAGGTAATGAAACCGGGAATAGGCAGCCAGCAGTTTCTCCTTGCTGCACAAATATAGACTGCCATAAGCCATAATATGTCACTTGCAACGCACAGGACTGCCGGTACCTACACCTGTGACTTGTATTATTGGTTTATAGCCCTTAGATCTGGTTCATCTTAGCTGCTACCCACGCTTTCCATGCATTATATCTGACCATTGCAGGAACATCAGTGTATGATGCTGTGACATACAGTTCCCTGCCCAGCTGATCCAGTCCATTTGGGGAATTAAGGAGCCCAGATGTCCACTATGAGTTGTATGGCCGTGTAAGGCCTGACACCACGGCAGTTACCTGGGACTCCTTTCAGACCCCACACACCCTGCTTTTCATTCTTGAGCTGCATAGTCAGTACCCTAGATTTATGGTATTTCAGTGTGCTTGATTTTGATGTGGCTGTACACCCGGGCATGTCCTTTAACAACGTTGTCGACTTTTAATTGTCTATTGCCTATTAACTGTGATTACAGTTTGTCTATATTTTTTTTCTATATACTGATCAATAAAGTTTTTTTTTTTTTTTTCAAGGAGAAAACACTGTCCCCTGTGCCCCACTTCTCATTCTATGTGAGTTAGTACTCCTCATCACTTGCTATAGTGCTAAATCTTACCAGTGAGAGCTCGATGCTCTGTTTTTATCTCAATTAGTAGGTAGTGAAACAGAATGCCATACGCAGGCAGTATAGTTATAGGGATATACACAATCCTTACACAATTATACAATGCTAACCAGAGGACAGCTTTGACTCGGCCATCTTTTGTGCATTGCTATCTGGGAACTGTGCAATAACTCTCTGTAATTTCCACTGAAAGACTAGACGTGCACCATTATGTGTATTACATCGCAGGACACTGGTCACTGACACTTCAGCATCCTAGTAGAACAAAATGAGTATCCCCAGATCTAAAATCAGAAACTAGACCCCTTACCAACCAGAATTGGGAAAGGGCAGAAGCAAACTAGATTATGTGAAAACTACAACCAGTCTCAAATGTACTTGAAAGTTGGCCTCCCATCTATGGATTATTATGATTATACAGGATTTATATAGCGCCAACAGTTTACGCAACACTTTACAATATAAAAGGGAGACCATACAGTTTATAATACAAGAGGATTAGAACCCCATACACACACTAAACAACTTTTGTTGTCTGATTTCCTTTTAAATTTTACCAAAACTATGTAGTGCAAGGGTCTGCCTGATTGCATACAAATTGAAATGCTTAAGGTTTGGCCTTACATTACATGGTTTAGGTAAATCTGAAGGAAAAAATCTACAGAAAATTTGTATAGTGTGTGTATCCAGCTTGAGAGGGGCCTGCTCAGAAGAGTTTTCAATCCAATAGTGTGGGGCAGGTTGTACGAAAGGTCATAACTGTGGAATGAGCTGAAGGAAGTGGTAAAAGATTAGCTGCAGGCATGATAGGCTTCCCTGAAGTGATGAGTTTTCAAGAATTGCCTGAAGGCAACTAGAGTAGGAGATAGCCGGAGTTTCAGAGGTTTGGAGAGGCTCTGTTGAAATCCTGGAGACAAGCATGGGGGGAGGAGATGAGATGAGGGAGCTTGAAAGTAGGAGGTCTTGAAAGGAGCAGAGAGGACAGTTTGGGTGATATTTGCAGACAACATTGGTGATGTAGCTCAGGGGCAGAGTTGTGAATATCTTTGTATTATGTGGTTAGTGTTTTAAATTTAATTCACTGGGCAATCGGGAGCCAGTGTAGGGATTGGCGGAGAGGGATGGCAGACACGGAGTCAGACATCCCAACCTGCAAAAACTTATTTCAGGGAGGTGGCGCTTCGCGCCGCCGCCTAACCCCCCCCCCCCAATTAAATGCAGCCTGATCAGTGCCAATTAAATGCATCCTGCTCACGCAGAGCTCAATTACAGATTTGAATATCCCGGCGGCCACTGTAGGAAAGTCCCGCCTCCTATGATACACATCACTGATTCAATGTATCATTGGATCAGTGTTCCATCTATCTAGGAGGCAGGACTTTGTTACAGTCCTCCACCTTGCACAGACTGGAATTCCCTAGCGAGGACGTCATCACATCCGTCTGCAATGCTGGGACAAGGTCATCCAGTTCCCAGGGTGAAGATGTTAAACTGTGCCCCCCCCATCATGTGTAGTAGGGGGTGGGATCCAACTTGTAGCGACACGTGTAGCACGTCTCATCAAAACATATGTAACATATAAATTTAATAGCAGTAGACATTCTATCCCGCAGTAATATATTGGGGTCACTGTGAGGAAAAATGCCTGTGTGTTGGTGTTTTCACTGGAAGGAAAAGATGCCCTGGCGTCTGTGGTATAAGTCTAAAGGTGAGTATATACAGTTAGCTCGCTTATTGTTCAGCTGGTGGGCGGAAGAGGGGGGGGGCAGGTTCTTCCCAGTCACACAAGTGAGGTGGCTAAAGGAATCCTCCCTACTGTGCCATTGTATTCTGACAGTAGGGACACCCCACCGTCAGAATACACTGATCAGTGGCTTTGGCCACTGATCAAATGTAAGTTTTCTAGCATGACCATTCGACAGAAGTCAATCTACCGATCAAATTATGTCTAACAGGAAGGGGGAAAGCAACACATTGAAATTTTGCTGCTCCCTGCTGAACTGGTTTAATTTCAATCCGTCTGTACCCACCTTTTAGGAGGACTGATGTGGTGGTATGAAGGAGGGCTGGCAACTAGGAGAGTGTGGAGCTCTGTGGGTGCATTTAACTAAAGCTTGGTACACTTTTTTTTTTTTTTTTTTTTTGTAGTGTAAATCTAAAGGTGAGTATACTTACTTAGAATGGATTTCCCCATAAGTGGTTAGCCTTTCTGCCCATGTTCTCCCTGTACCTGTGTGGGTTTTCTCCAGGTACTCCGGGTTCCTCGCACACTCCAAAGACATGCTGGAAGGTTAATTGAATGCTAAAGTTTGTTTCATAGCCAGCCTAAAATACAGATTTTTTGTAACATATTAGCAGCTACAAAGAGATATCTAAAAAAAGTTTATACTAAGTCACTGCAGAGATTTTTAGACATTTCTCAGTGACATTAAAGAATAAGTGCAACTGATCATAGGTTTTGAAATTAATTCAAGCAGACCCTAACCTCACACAAGCAAACACCTAGCCCTCAGTAAATGTCGAATAAAGATTTCTAATGATCCTGGGAAACAGAGAAGTCGTCCTGGTCTGTGCTCTCATTAGAGTTGCTGAACAGATTGACAGACAGGAAGTTTCACAAATCTAGTATTGCTGGCACTAATCCAGCTTGTTCTACAAATAAGTTTTAGCAATTCACCTTAATGGCAACTGCCATGGCTTGAATCAAGAGCATTTGAGCTGGCCTGGGGAGAGTTCTGGTTCCTGTTGGGCAGGACAGTGATCGGTGCTGCTGTGTGCAGAGTGATAAACTTTCTCTGCCAGCTCCTCCCATCTCTACTGCTGCTCAGACCTACAGGCCTCGATCCAGCCAAGCACACTTTAAAGCGGGGTTCCACCCAAATTTTAAACAATATCTGTATGTATTCTCTTCCTTGCCTAGATGCTGACATGCCGTTTAAAAAAATTAAAATCGCCGTAATTACCTTTTTATTTTTCTGTTCTTCTTTGCACTTCCTGGTTTTCCTCCCATGGGAGTAGGCGTGTTTTCTAGCCTCTCCCAGACTCCTGGGAGCTAGTCTCAGGCTTCCCAGGATGCCACTGAGCATGTGCGGGAATGAGCGGTGAATGCTGGGAGCACAGCATTCACCACATCCAGGAAATAAATGCTTGTGGGCTTCAAATGCCCACAATGAAGATGGAAACCGCCTGCAGTGAATAATATAAGTTATTTTTTCCGACGAAATCTGACACAGGCGGACATATTACACACAATATGTGAGCATGTAATGCTGAGAAGAAAAGTTTGTGAATGAACTAAAAAAAAAAAAAAAAAAGATAGGTGGACCCCCGCTTTAACTGCATCCAAACAAGGGAACGATCATTCTTCTCCTGTCTGGACACTAGCATAGTTGCAGAGAGGAGGGACACAGTGTGCACAACCTCAGCCCAGCGTGTGGGCTGTAGCAGAGTGTCGGGCATGGAGTGGTATGACAGCCAGATGATTACAATGAAGAGATCTTTAGCATGTAATGAGCATAGGGCCTGACCCCCCCCCCCCCTCCTGACAAGACCCCGCCCACCCCTCCTCTCGGCTCTGTCCTCCTGTCACTCAGCCACATACAGAGCGGCCGTACTCCATTCGGCCGTTCGGGCTGCTCTGTATGTGGCTGAAAGACAGGCTGAGCCGGGAGATTGCCCGGCACTCGACTTCTGCGACTTGTGGGAGAGTTGAGACATCTGCTGGGTGGATATGTCTGGCGGCAGCATTCATGATGGACTGAGGGGATAGCCTATGGAGAGGTAGGCCAATGAGAAGGGAGTTGCAATAGTAAAGGCGAGAGATAACAAGGGAGTGAATTAGTAGCTTGATGGTTTCATTTGTTAGAAAGGGGCCTATTTTAGAGATGTCACAGAGTTGAAGTCTACAAGCTTTTGACAACGATTGGATTTGGGGCTGAAAGGACAGGTCAGAGTCTAGGATTACACCTAGTACCCTGGCATGAGGGGAGGGATTGATTTTGATGGAAAAGTCGTGTAGAAACTGTCAGTATAGCTGGAAGTGCTCTGGGGTCTCAGCTCTCTCTACAATGAGCCATAGTACAGGCAACCACACTAAGGCTCTGTTTCCACTAGTGTGACTTGTCATGCAACTTTATATGTCCAAAGTCGCATGACAAGTCACAGCCCATTGATTTAAATGGCACCTGTTCCCATCTATGCAACTTTGAAAATCAGTGACTTTGAAAAAGTACCTGCAATGCTTTGATGCGACTTTGATCCAGAGAGTGTAAAGTTGCTTCATAGTCACACACTTAAGCTGCACTCTAGCCTTAGTGTCGGTTCACACTGCCGCGACGTGGGATCCGACTTGTCAGCCCTCAAGTCGCCCCAAGTCGTTTGACTTTGGGAATTACATTATAGTCAATGAGAGCCGTCTTAATGTACACTACTGAAGTCGCTCCGACTTCTTCAGAAAAGGTTCCTGTACTACTTCAAGGCTACTTCTAGGCGACCTGTACCCATAGAATTCAATGGAAGTCGGATCATCATCTATAGTGAAGCGACTTTACAGGAAAAAGAAAAGATCATGAGGGGGAAATCCACACCAAATTTTAAATAAAAAACCGGCATGGGTTTCCCTCGAGCCTACCAGGCCCTTAGGTCTGGTATGGATTTTAAGGGGAACCCCCTATGCCGACAAAATGGCGTGGGGGTCCCCCCAAAATCCATACCAGACCCTTATCCAAGCACGCAGGCCGGTCAGGAAAGGGGGTGGGGAAGAGCGAGCACCCCCCCTCCTGAACCGTACCAGGCCGCATGCCCTCAACATGGGGGGGTGGGTGCTTTGGGGAAGGGGGCTGCCCTGCGGCCCCCCACCCCAAAGCACCTTGTCCTCATGTTGAGGAGGACAAGGGCCTCTTCCCGACAACCCTGGCCATTGGTTGTCAGGGTCTGCGGGCGGGGGGCTTATCGGAATCGGGAAGCCCCCTTTTAATAAGGGGGCCCCCAGATCCCTGCCCCCCACCCTATGTGAATGAGTATGGGGTACATCGTACTCATGCACCTGGGGGAAAAAAGTGTCCATAAAAAAACACACTACACAGGTTTTTAAAGTAATTTATTAGGCAGCTCCGGGGGTCTTCTTCTGACTTCGGGGGTCTCTTCCGACTTCTCCGCACTCTCCGGCCTTTTCTCCCAGTGTCCGGTTCTTCTGCTCCCTGGTTCTTCTTGCGGGCTCCTCCGATATCGTCTTCATCGTCTTGTTCCCTCTTCTCTTCTGATGTTGACATGACGCTCTCTCCCGCTGTAATGCTGTGTGCGTGGTGTGCAACGACTTATATAGGCATGATGAGTGGTCACCGGGTGATGTCACCCGGTGACCCCGCACCTTATGACGTCAGTCCCAGGGCACACGGTGACCAAGCCCCATGCCTATATAAGTCGTTGCGCACACGGCATTACAGCGGGAGTGAGCGTCGTGTCAACATCGGAAGAAGAGGAGGGAACATACATACCCCATACTCATTCACATAGGATGGGGGGCCAGGGTTGTCGGGAAGAGGCCCTTGTCCTCAACATGGGGACAAGGTGCTTTTGGGGTGGGGGGCTGTGGGCTCCTCCCTTCCCCAAAGCACCCACCCCCCATGTTCAGGGCATGCGGCCTGGTACAGTTCGGGGGGGGGGGGGGGGGCGCTCGCTCGTCCCCATCCCCTTTCCTGACCGGCCGGGCTGCGTGTTTGGATAAGGGCCTGGTATGGATTTTGGGGGTGACCCCCATGATGTTTTTTCGGCGGAGGGGGGTTCCCCTTAACATCCATACCAGACCTAAGGGCCTGGTATGTTATTGGACGGGAATTCTCTCTCGCACTCGCTGCAATAGGAAAATGTGTTTTTCCTATTGCAGCGAGCGCAAAATGTACAATACCCTGTCGGCATTCTCGCGGGCAGGTACTGTATGTCACAAGAGCTGATTAGCTCTGATTGGCCACAGGCAAAGTCTCCTGTCCTGGGGGCGACTTGAAGTCGCCTCCAAGTCGCCTTGCGAAGTCGCGTTGTAAGTCGTGTTGCATCAGTGTGACCCGACCCTTAGGCTATGTTTCCACTAGTGCGACTCCAAAGCTGTGTGACTTTCAGTGCAGCTTTGATCCAACTTTACATTCTGGATCAGAGTTGCATCAAAGTAGTGCAGGCACCTTTTCAAAGTCTCATAGATAGGGGGAAAAAAATAATTTTTGACTGAACTTCCACTTAAAAGTTGAAGCCATGTAACGGTTTGTAAGAAGGGTGTCTGTGTGCAGTGAGCATAACATTCTTACCAGGCTTACCTGTTCTCTGTGTCTCTCAGGCAGCTAGTAACCAAAACGAGGCTGTACAGACAGGAAGTTATCCTTCTCTGACTAAGGATAGGAGGGATGGAGGCGGGGCTGGGCAAGACAGGGCCGGTTAGAATGAACAGTAGGCATGCCTGTGTAGGAGAGAAGGACATTTTTCAGGAAGTGAGGCAGAATTCAGATAAAAACAAATAAGGTTGTCTCTGAAGAACAGGAAGAAGCTGATTGTCTTGCTTTTTTTGTAATACCTTAGATTACGAGCATAATTCGTTCCAGAAGCATGCTTTTAATCCAAAGCACTCGTATATCAAAGCGAGTTTCCCCATAGGAACTAATCCGTTCCACAGCCACTGCTGGTCTATGCAGTACTGTATGTGGCTAGAGGTGCGGGGACACTGGTGTATGCAGCACCGCATGTGGCCAGAGGTGCAGGGGCGCCGGAGACACTCTGAAACAGAGCGTCTCAGGCACCTCTGGCCACATGCGGTATTGCACACCCCAGCGGCTTAGATCCTGCTCTTCTTGCGAGACAACGCATTGCAAAGCGAGTCAGATTTTTTTTTTTTTAGCTCTTATTGTGAAACGCTTGTAAACAGTGTTACTCGCAATCTGAGGTTCACTGTATTTTACAGTGGGGACCAAAAAAAAAAAATTGCAAATTGTTTGCTAGCACCCAGCAAGATGGAAGGACATGGATAATCCAGAGGGAATGATTGTCTAGCTTTGTCAAAGATATTTTACATATAATAGAAACATTTTAATTTTTTTACCTGACTTCCCCTTTAAGTTGTTCAGGTTGGTGAGATTCAGTGAGGGCTTTAAAGTGGAGTTCCACCCAAAAGTGGAACTTCCACTCATCAGATTCCTCCCCCCCCTCCGGTGACACAGTTGGCACCTTTCAGGGGGGAGGGGGGTACAGATACCTGTATATTACAGGTATCTGTACCCACTTCCGGCATAGATAGCCGCAGAATCTGCGGTTATTTACGCCACTTCCTGCTCCCTCCCCGCTGCCTGCTGGGAAACACACGGGTCCCAGTGGCAGCAGGGACCATCCGTATTGCGCTGCGCGACTCGCGCATGCGCAGTAGGGAACCGGGAAGTGAAGCCGCACGGCTTCACTTCCTGATTCCCTTACCGAAGATGAAGGCGGCAGCACCCGAGGACGGAGAGACGCTTCGGCCTCGGGTGCCGACATCGCGGGCGCCCTGGACAGGTTAGTGTCCATGTTTTAAAAGTCAGCAGCTGCAGTATTTGTAGCTGCTGACTTTTAAAAAATTTTTTTTCGGCGGCGCTCCGCTTTAAGTATGGGAGTGATCTGCGCATGTTTTATAGGGGAGGGAAAGATGCCACTAGAAAAGGAGAGACTGAAGATTTGAGTGAGCATAGGATAGAATAAGAGGGTGACAATTGGTTGGGTGGGCATCTGAGAAGTTTTATAACTTCTTCAATAGTAGCCAGCTCAAAAGAGGAGAGTGACTGTGCTGTTAGGCAGAGTATGTTGAGTGAGGAAGATGTACACACAGTGGAGGTGTCATCACGTATTTCATCAATCTTGTCTTTGAAATGATTGGCAATCTTTTAGGCAAAATCTTGATCGAGCGAGTGGGACAGGCACCAGCAAGGCCCAGGTAAGGGTCAGTTGTATACTGAGTTAGTGGGTAGTGAGTTAGTGGGTAGAGGGGGTGGGGGACGAAGCAGAGAGTTGAAGGATGAGAGCAGCCGATGGGGACTGGATGACAAGGTAATAATAAGAGAGACAAAGTAGGCTTGTGTGGCAGCAAGGAAGCCGAAATTGTATTTTAGGGGGGCAGATTTATATAGGGTGAAGTCCCACAGGCATTTGGTTTTACGCCATAGTTGTTCAAGAGCACAGCAATGTCTCTTGAGATTTCTCGTGTTGTCAGTTTGTCAGGGTTGTAACAGTCAGGGCCTGATTCTGCGTGTAGTTAGAAAAGCAAGGGTATTAACATTGGAGTGGGTGGAAGTGTGTGTCCATTTGTGCTCAAAAGATGAGGCTGAGCTGTAGCTGGGCTGTTAACATTGACAGGGATGTTGAAGTCACCAAGAATGACAGTGGGTATTTCAGAGGAGAGAGTGAGTAGGGTAGCCAGGCAGTGAAGTTATCAAAGCGCTATACTGGTCCAGGAGGCTGAGAAATGGGAGAAAACAGACAAATACACTGCATCTCAAAAGAAAAGGATGGAGAGGAAGGACTTGGAAGGTGCTTTGTGGGGATAGCAGGAATCCACCTTCTTTCTGTCCATTGGGTCTGGGGGAGTAAGTCCAGTGGAGGCCTCAATAGGAGAGGGCAGCAGGAGAAGCCGGGTCAAAATCTTGAAGCCATGTTTGTTATGGTGAGTATGTTAAGGTCATACACAGATGTGAGCTTGTTACAGATGGAGCGGGCATTCCAAAGCCGCATGAAATTGGGGGGCTGGTTTTAGGAAGCAGGGGGATAGAAATTAAACTGAGTGGATTGCGGCTGTTGCCAGAGGAGGAGGGATGCCGGATATGTGGTTTGCAGTTAGAAAGTGGAGGACCAAGATTTGGAGAAATGTCCCCTGAGACTAGGAGGGTGAGAAAGGTAAGATGGGAGTGGGATATGTATGAGTGCACATGTCTAATTGCCCTGGTGTTTAGGTCAGCATGTGGGTTCAGCAATTGGGAGAGGGTAGGAGTGAGGGTGGTGTGTGTGTGTGTGTGTGTGTGTGTGTGTGTGTGTGTGTGTATGCTGTGGGGTAGAGAGGATGGGTAGAGTAAGGACAATTTAAGGATAAAAGACGCCGATGTTAGAAGGAGCATGTTGGGCCCCTTTCACACTGAGGCGGCGTCGCCTATGGGGATTTTTGAGTAGCGAAGTTTGGCGCCATTCCACGAGCGTGTGCAATTTTGAAGAGTGACATGTTGGGTATCTATTTACTCAGCATAACTTCATCTTTCACATTATGCAAAAACATTGGGCTAACTTTACTGTTTTTTGTGCAAAAAAAAAAAAAAAAAAAAAAAAAAAAACTTTTTTTTTTTCCAAAAGAAGAGAGAGAAATGTCAGAATTGGCCTGGGTGCTCCAGAACGCTTGAAGTTGCTCCCTGCATGTTGGGCCTCTGTATGTGGCCATGTTGTGTAAAAGTCTCACATGTGGTATCGCCATACTCGGGAGTAATAGCAGAATGTGTTTTGGGGTGTAATTTGTGGTTTGCATATGCTGTGTGTGAGAAATAACCTAATATGACACTTTTGTGGGAAAAAAAAAAAATCTTGATACAGCGAGCGAGTGGGACAGGCACCAGCAAGGCCCAGGTAAGGGGCAGTTGTATACTGTCCTCCTTTTTACTGTGGTCTCTCTCTCTCTCTCAGCGGCCTGTCTGGGCACATGAAGCGGCTTTGGTTCTCACTGCACCTGTGGTTGGCCTCCTTGTAAAAAGGACAGGTTGTCTCACTGGGATGGTTTCTTTTTTCCTTGTTTTGTCTCACGGCAGGCCAAGAGCTCTGATCCAGTGGCAAAAAGGAAATGCCCTTCATGTAAGGCAAAACTACCTGAAGGATGATGGAAGGCCTTATGTCAAACCTGTATTGATTTGCTAGTTAAAGAATAAGCTTCTTCCGCTTGCAGCGATTTGATTGCATCCGTTAAGAAAGAACTTGATGTGACTATTCAATCATTTCGCTCTTCTCTAGCAAACTCATCCCTGAGTCAGCCAACTGCCTCTCAGGGCTCACTATTAGTCCCGAAGGTGGAGACTGAGGCATCTATTACTCAAGAGGGACATTCCCCCCCTCCCAGTCTAGAGAAGAATCTGATGAAGAGGAGGAAGGAAGGAGAAAATTTACCTTAAAAATATAAGTTGTCTTTAGAACAGGTAGCTGGCCTGTTAAAAGCAATCTATACCACACTGGGTCTGGAAGAGGGAAGAAAGGAGTTATCTCTGCATGACAAAATGTATGCAGGACTTGGCGAACAAAAAAATAGC
This sequence comes from Aquarana catesbeiana, assembly GCF_042186555.1. Taxonomy (NCBI): domain Eukaryota; kingdom Metazoa; phylum Chordata; class Amphibia; order Anura; family Ranidae; genus Aquarana; species Aquarana catesbeiana. The sequence goes on along the minus strand of NC_133324.1, from coordinate 536,361,232 downwards.
AACGTTCCGGTACACTGTTATTTCTGAGGCTATTAAGAAAGAGTGAACAGAGCCAGAGAGAAAACCTTTCTTTCCTATAGCCTTAAAAAGGCGTTTTTTGTGGACCCAGCAGCGGTTTGGAACAAAAGTCCCAAACTAGATGCCGCTTTCTCCCAAGTCTCGAGATCAACAGATTTGGCATTCGAGGACATGGGGGTATTAAGAGATGCCATGGATAAGAGGATGGATCAGCTACTTTAAAGGGCTTGGCAATCCATCATGGGAAATCTTAAACCTGCTATGGCGACTACTGCTTTTTTCTGATGCTTTTTGGTCCTGACCTAAGCCCCGTAAACACTATCAGATTTTCTGCTGATTTTTGTCTTCAAATTTACCAAAACCATGTAGTGCAAGGGCCTGCCTGATTACATACAAATTGAAACTCCTAAGGTTTGACCTCATATTATATGGGTTTTGGTAAATCTAAAGGAAAAAATCAGCAGAAAATCTGATAGTGTGTATGGGGCTTTAGATGCAGTTCTAGATAGGGAGACTTCTTTTTATCAGCTGTCCTATTAAAAAGAAAAAACAGCCAGTTAAGCGTTTGTGGTTTTTTTTTTTTTTTCGTTCCTAAAGGGCTCAAGAACAAAGTACCAAACCCCAGGAGAAAAGAAAAAAATGGGCGTTGCAGAAGGGAAAAGAAAAGAAAAATGTCCTTTTCCATCCTCCCTGTGGCCTCTGGTAAAACGCAATGACATACTTACCAGTGGGGAGGCTTCAAAGTTTCCTCCCCCTTTGGGCCAGCGTGACAAAGTCAATATATTTTGGACATGCTGTCCCAAGGTTACAGAATGGAGTTTTTAGATCGCCCTCTAGAAAGATGCTTTGTGACAAACCTACCAAGGGATCTAACAAAGGCCCTGGCTATGAAGAACCTTTTAAAGGATCTGAGGCACCAGAGGGTCATGATACCAGTATCTCCAGAGGAACAGGGTCAGGGATTCTATTCACACATATTTCTGATAAGAAAACCATCCGGAAACTTCCGTCTAATTCTCAACCTGAAACCATTAAACAAGTCAGTCCTATCCAAAAAGTTTTGTATGGACTCAATCTTCACGGTCAAGAATAAATAAAATAGTTTGAGCAGTGTTTAGAATCGAAATTTCTGATCAATATAGTTACATTGCGTTGAACCAGAAGCTATGCGGTGGTAACAATCAGATTCTGTATTGGCTCGACATGTTGCGCGCCACATGCGCTTCTTCGGGAGCACAGAACTGAATACTGTAATGAACAATGTATTTACAGTAAATAATTCATCATGGTATAATATGGTTAGATAAGATTAGATCAACGGTGTAGTAACATAATACACATCAAAGAGGCTGCCCCTAAGACCCAAAGGAATGTGTCTGTCCTACAAAGTCCCGGCGATAATCAGGCAATGTGGGGACGTATGTAACATAGTCTGAGATTAGTAGTGAAGAGGTAGGTTAGATTACGATATGGGATACAAACTGCATGGTCAGACGGGGATGAGAGGGGAAGGGGGGAAGGAAAAGGAAAGAGAAAAGGAAAGATGAGGGGGAAGTGGGAAGGAGAAGACGACAAGGGAGAGGGGGAGAGGGAATGGAGAAAGGGGGGGAAAGGAAGGAAGGGGGGGGGGGAGGGGAAAAAGAAGGTTGCTACGTACGGGTGTTGGTATTCATGTTTAATCAAATTATGAAATTAATTGATAAAAGTGGGTGATTACTAAATATAGAGACTGGGCCAGTTGTAAAACTAGAATTGTAGGGTGTATTATACAATGTTAAAAAGTTATTAAATAGTAACATGTAATATATTTGGGTACCCCTTAATATTCCGTGTTTAAAATGATAGTCAAATTTAAAATACGCATTACACTTACCCTAAAAGGCTTTATAACTATGTCTAGTAAAAACAGCAACCTCTTAGCATATATTGGTAGCTCTCAATAGTTGGTTGACATCATCAATTTTAGTTTGATTGACAGAGGGGGATCTGGTGTCAGTCAGAGATTGACGACGGCTTGCACCGAAATTCGTATGGGACTTGTTGATTAGGATAATACTATTCCTGATCCCCAATTCTGCTGAGGCTGTCATAGAAGTAAACCCATAAGGAGAGACAAAAAGCCATGAATATAGGGTGTCTGTTAGTAGCTGGAAACAGTATCTAATAGGCAGTTATGAATCAGAGCTTACCTTATATTGCAGTTGGGGGTGATAGGTAGCAGGGGTTGACAGCGTAGAGCCACACAGCCGCCTCATAGAGAGCGACTGGTAATGTGGATTGTACAAGGGGAGACGCTGGAAGCGTCTCTTGTACATCCGCCCCGCCTGTAGTCACCAATCGGCGATGCCGACGTGACGTCATTCAGGCCGGCCGCCGACGCATGCCTCAATCTCCGGCGTCAACCGAACAGCTGACGGTGCGCCGGGGAGAGAGGAGGCAGTTGCGTCATGGTGTCCCAGCAACCGAGTACCCGAGAAGGCAACTGCGCCGGTCCCATTCCTCCGGCGCGAGCCGAACAGCTGACGGCGCGCCGAGGGGAGAGAATGCAGTCGCGTCATGGTAACCTGGCAACCAGGAACACATAGAGGCGTACTGCGCATATCTCACCCCTCGGTCAGGGCCCGGCAGCCGCCAGCTCGCTGGGGAGGGAGGGGGGGAACCCAGGCAGCCGCGTCCAAGTCGACCCAGCAACTAAGAGAACCTAGTTGCGCCAATCACCTTTAGGGTGGCGCTGGGCGGCCGCACATTGCTGAAAACATCGCCAGGCGATGCAGGGGGAGGAAACGCACCATGGTAAAGGGGCAGCATCTGGATATAAGTGTTAATATAGTAAGAATAACATATTGAATTAAAACATGGTAGTAGTTTGAAAAAGTGGCTAAATTATTGTAACAACAATCAAGGTGGAGAGACTGGCGCCAGTCAAGAAATTCCCTACTCTTCAAGAAAAAAATCATCCCCACCAATTCCCCAGTGAGATTCATCACCAAATTCTCGCAACAGCATCAGAAACTTCGGGACATACTTAGAAAACACTGGTCGATCCTCCAAGAGAACCCCATTATCAATAAATACATTGGTCCCTCCCCTCAAATTACGTTTAGACGAACCAGGTCCTTGGGTGACCAATTAACCTCAAGCCACTTTGTAACCACTCCCAAACATAAACAATCGGAATTAGGAATCTCCCAATGTGGCAAATGTTCCTTCTGCCCATGGGTCGAAGAAGGGAAATCTTTCCTACTACCAAATGGGGAAATGTGCCCAAATTTTATGCAGACTGTGACACAAAAGGAGTGGTGTATCTCATGCTATGTCAATGTGGCACGTTTTACGTAGGTAAAACTATTAGACACCTACGCTGTAGAATCAAGGACCATGTCTATTATTCAGGGGAGGGTAAAATGGTGACAGCAGTTAGTAGGCACCTCGACCTCTACCATAGGTTTAATGTCTCCCTTATTTCATTCATTGTACTAGCAGTGGTTCCAACAGATCCCAGGGGTGGAGACTGGGACAAAGTAGTTTGTCAAAAAGAAACCATGTGGATAGAACGGCTGTGTGCCACTTTTCCCCCTGGAATCAATGAGGCCCAAACCTACAAACCCTTTCTCTAAATAAGTATGATCTCATTCACCCCCCTCCTTTGGCTTTCTACACTGTCTAGCTTTTTGTCGTCCTTGTCTAACCATAAAATTATTCAATAACTCATTGTTATACACTAATAGATATAATACCTTATTTCTGCCTAGATACCATACTGTTGATTGTTCTGTCTTTTTGGCATAAGTATAAAATCATATAACAACTCATTGCTATTTATCAACATGAGTATATGCTTTGTCTTTGTTTGTTTTTTGACTGTTTATTTTCTCTCCACGTTGATTGTTACAATAATTTAGCCGCTTTTTCAAACTACTACCATGTTTTAATTCAATATGTTATTCTTACTATATTAACACTTATATCCAGATGCTGCCCCTTTACCATGGCGTGTTTCCTCCCCCTGCATCGCCTGGCGATGTTTTCAGCAATGTGCGGCCGCCCAGCGCCCCACCTTTACCCTAAGGTGATTGGCGCAACTAGGTGCTCTTAGTTGCTGGGTCGACTTGGATGCGGCTGCCTGGGTTCCCCCCCTCCCTCCCCAGTGAGCCGGCGGCTGCCGGGCCCTGACCGAGGGGTGAGATATGTGCAGTACGCCTCTATGTGTTCCTGGTTGCCAGGTTACCATGACGCGACTGCCTTCTCTCTCCTCGGCGCGCCGTCAGCTGTTCGGCTTGTGCCGGAGGAATGGGACCGGCGCAGTTGCCTTCTCGGGTACTCTGGGACACCATGACGCAACTGCCTCCTCTCTCCCCGGCGCGCCGTCAGCTGTTCGGTTGACGCCGGAGATTGAGGCATGCGCAGTATGCATCGGCGGCCGGCCTGAATGACGTCACGTCGGCATCGCCGATTGGTGACTACAGGCGGGGCGGATGTACAAGAGACGCTTCCAGCATCTCCCCTTGTACGATCCACATTACCAGTCGCTCTCTATGAGGCGGCTGTGTGGCTCTACGCTGTCAACCCCTGCTACCTATCACCCCCAACTGCAATATAAGGTAAGCTCTGATTCATAACTGCCTACTAGATACTGTTTCCAGCTACTAACAGACGCCCTATATTCATGGTTTTTTGTCTCGCCTTATGGGTTTACTTCTATGGCAGCCTCAGCAGAATTGGGGATCAGGAATAGTATTATCCTAATCTACAAGTCCCATACGAATTTCGGTGCAAGCCGTCGTCAATCTCTGACTGACACCAGATCCCCCTCTGTCAATCAAACTAAAATTGATGATGTCAACCAACTATTGAGAGCTACCAATATATGCTAAGAGGTTGCTGTTTTTACTAGACATAGTTATGAAGCCTTTTAGGGTAAGTGTAATGCGTATTTTAAATTTGACTATCATTTTAAACACGGAATATTAGGGGGTACCCAAATATATTACATGTTACTATTTAATAACTTTTTAACATTGTATAATACACCCTACAATTCTAGTTTTACAACTGGCCCAGTCTCTATATTTATTAATCACCCACTTTTATCAATTAATTTGATTAAACATGAATACCAACACTCGTACGTAGCAACCTTCCCCCCCCCCCTTTCCTTCCTTTCCCCCCTTTTTCCCCTCCTTCCCCTCCTTCCTCTTTCCCCCCTTTCCCTTTTTCCCCTCCTTCTCCATTCCCTCTCCCCCTCTCCCTTGTCTTCTCCTTCCCACTTCCCCCTCCTCTTTCCTTCCCTCTTTCATTTTCCTTCCCTTCCTTCCCCCCCTTCCCCCCTTCCCCTCTCCCCCTCTCATCCCCGTCTGACCATGCAGTTTGTATCCCATATCGTAGTCTAACCTACCTCTTCACTACTAATCTCCGACTATGTTACATACGTCCCCACATTGCCTGATTATCACCGGGACTTTGTAGGACAGACACATTCCTTTGGGTCTTAGGGGCAGCCTCTTTGATGGTTATTATGTTACTACACCGTTGATCTAATCTTATCTAACCATATTATACCATGATGAATTATTTACTGTAAATACATTGTTCATTACAGTATTCAGTTCTGTGCTCCCGAAGAAGCGCATGTGGCGCGCAACATGTCGAGCCAATACAGAATCTGATTGTTACCACCGCATAGCTTCTGGTTCAACGCAATGTAACTATATTGATCAGAATTTTCGATTCTAAACACTGCTCAAACTATTTTATTTAACCATCTAGCTATGTATGGAGTGCATAATTTGTAAAACTGTGTAACCATGAACTGAATTCTATATGTTTCTCTGTTTTATTCTTTAATATTTTCTTAATAAACCAGAATTTTAATCATATATCTAGTAATTACTGTGCCTATAAAGTCTTGAGCCCATATCTGTCCATTTTCCTCTAATCAGTCAACCTGAGGGATGCTTACCTTCATATTCCTGTAGCACCTCAGTCCCAGAAATTCCTGAGGTTTGCGGTGAATATGGGCAAAGAGATTATACATCTTCAGTTCAGGGCCCTTCACTTCGGTCTGTCGTCGGCTCCGCGTGTATTTACAAAAATAATGGTGGAAGCCCTCGCCCCTCTTCGACTCCAGGGGATAGCGGTAATCCCATATCTGGACGACCTCCTCTTCTTTGCCCCATCCATGGAAAAGTTGCAGGGGGATCTGGACAGAGCCTGCAGTCATTTGGAGTCGCTAGGATGGATAGTGAATGTTCAAAAATCGCATTTCATTCCAGCTCAGCAAGTACTTTTTCTGGGATACTTGATAAATTCGGTAGAACAAAAGATTTTTCTCCCAGAAGAGAAAAAGATCAAGGTCCAGAGGGTAGTAACGACACTTCAAACGAATCAGCTGATTTCAGTTTGAAAGGTTATGTCGGCTTTGGGAACATTAACCTCTTCTATGCCAGCCATCCAATGGGCAAGGCTGCATTTCAGGCCTCTCCAGAGGTTTCTTCTGAGAACATGGAACCACAGGACAGAGAGTCTAGATACAAAGATAAAGATCCCCACCAGAGTCAAACGTTCACTTTGGTGGTGGAAAAGTCATGTAGTACTATAAAGAGGTCTTCTTTGGTCCTTTCTGCCCTAAAAAGTGGTCACAACAGATGCCAGTATTGGGGGATGGGGGGCCCACATGGGTCAGGATTTGGCACAGGGAACGTGGTCCTAGGCCGAGGCCAAAAAATCCTCAAATTGGAGAGCACGAAAAGCGGTCACCCTAGCATTAGCTGTCTTATCTCCAAACCTCCTAGGTTGCCATGTCCAGATTTTGTCGGACAATGCCACTACCGTAGCCTACCTGAACAAACGGAGGCACAAGAAGCAGAGCTCTTCACTTGCTGTCAGTAGAGATTCTGGAGTGGGCAGGAAACCACTCACTATCTCTATCCGCAGTCCATCTCAAGGGCACGTTAAATGAAGTAGCGGATTATCTGAGTCAATAGAAGGTTCAGGAAGCAGAGTGGAGCCTGAACGCAGAGGTGTTTGCGTTGATCACCAGAACTTGAGGCCTTCCACAAGTAGACCTGTTTGCTTCAAGGCAAAACACGCAGCTCCCACAATTTTTCCCCCTTCAGAGAGATGACGGCTCTCGGGGTAGAGGCTCTGGCACATCCGTGGAATTTTCGCCTGGGGTATGCTTTTCCTCCTTTCCAGTTGATTCCACTGGTGTTGAGGAAAATACAAAAAGAGAGAGTATCAGTAATCTTGATTACTCCATTTTGGCCAAAGAGAGCTTGGTTTTCCAGGGTTCTACAGTTGGCAATCAAACCATGTTGGCATCTTCCGCTCAGTCAGAATTTGTTGATTCAGGGGCCAGTACATCATCCAGATGTAGCCAGGTTAAAGCTCACTGCCTGGTATCTGAAGAGCAATTGTTGAGAAGCAAAGGCTGTTCAGAACAGTTAATAACCACGTTACTTTCCAGTAGGAAAAAGGTAACTAGAGCTATTTACGCCAAGGTATGGAAAGTCTGTTTCTTTCTGTCATTCAGAACATAGGGATGTTAAAGACATAGTCTCAGTATTGGAGTTTTTGCAAAAAGGTGCAGTCAAAGGTCTTGCAGTCAGCACTCTTAAAGTGCAAGTGGCCGCATTAGGAGTTTATCTGGAGAGATCCTTATCTTCAGAAACTCTGATCATTAGCTTTTTCAAGGCCCTTTCCAGGTCAAGACCGGTCCCGGTGAAGCATTTTCCAAATTGGGATCTCTCTGTGGTTCTGCAAGCTCTTGCAAAAGAGCCATTACAGGCCATATCTCTAAAGAACTTAACTTTGAAAACTATTTTTCTTGTCGCAATTACTTCAGCAAGCAGGATTAGTGAACTGCACGCCCTATCGGTAAAAGAGCCCCTTTTGTCAATTTTTTTCAGCTAGGATTGTCCTTAAAGTAGATTCAGGGTTTTTGCCGAAGGTGACAAGTTTTCATAACAGGTCTCAGGAGATTATTCTCCCAACCTTTTTTGTTCTAACCCTTCGGGGGAAAAGGAAGAGCAGTTTCACAACTTATACGTGAGACGTACCCTATTACATTATTTGGAAGTAACGGGAGGTTTTAGATCTTCAGATTCATTATTCGTTCTTTTTTCTGGAAGCAAAAAAGGCCACCAGGCATCAGAGATCATTGGCTAGATGGCTTAAGACAGCTATTTCTGTAGCCTATTCTCAGATGGATCTATCTCCCCCGCTGGGAATTAGGGCTCATTCAACAAGCGCCCAAGCCACTACATGGGCAGAAAGAGCTGGTGCCACCCCAGATCAAATTTGTAAGGAGGCTACGTGGTCAAGTTACTTAACGTTTGTCCATCATTACAGACTGGATCTCCTGTCAGCAGGGGATCAGGCTTTTGACAGGTTCTGCAGGCTGTGGTCCCTCCCTAGGGGGGTAAGTCTCTATTATCCTGATCCTCTCAAGTGCTGTCCTGAAAGACGTTAAGGGAAAATTCAAGTTACTTACCGGTAACTTGTTTTCCAAGAGTCTTTCAGGACAGCAGCATCTAACCATATCTCGATTATGTGTTCCAGTTTCAAGGCCAGAGGTTCTCTACTATTGGCAATGTGTGGAAAGGAGCCTCCTTTTTAAAATTAGGTGGAAGGGGTGTTTCCTATTGGCAAGGGGAGGAGTCACTCTCTCAAGTGCTGTCCTGAAAGACTCTTGGAAAACAAGTTACCGGTAAGTCTAACTTGAATTTTCTGGTGTTAAGCAGTGCTCTAGGTACACCACTATATGACAGACGTTCATACTAGATCTGCTCAGTTCTCTTGCTGGATTTCTACAATCTGTCAGCATCAGTCATTGTTCGCAACATTTCTGTCTAGCTTTCGAGGGTAGCGTTTTTGTAGCTTTTCGTTTTTGTAGCTTTTCTGTTAGCTAGTGCTCCCATCAGGATCTGTCATGTCTACAGATCCATAAGGGCTGAGGTTTCGTTTTTAATTGTCGTCCCACAATCTTCTCGCCCATATATCATGCATGCACATTCACCATTACACCTTTACTACTACCCACCACGGTCTGTGGGTACCTCAGCCCTGAGTGTTCGTTCTTAATTACCTGTCTTGGCGCTGCAGGTTGCTCGGGCTCACTTACTGCATACACTAGGGTGGTGTTGTCATTAGGTTCACATTCACGCGCTGTTGGTCTTGTCATTTCTACACCACATCCTCATACTTGTCAGGTATGAAGGGGTGGTGTTTTTCATTTTCTCTAGTTTGTGTTTCCTTTTGATCAGGGCATGTCGCGCGTGTCGGAAGCAACGAATTCCCATTCATCTCTCCACGCCACATGGGGGTCGTGCATGGTAGCACCCCATCATTTAGGGGTGGGACCATACCTAAGTTTATAGCTAAGTTTATCGCTGGTGTACCCCTTTCCTGGCCTCAGCTGGGGGGGCAGTACTCTTCAGGTGGTTGTTCCCAACTCTGTCCCAACCTCGTCCATCCACCAGAGCAGAACATGTTTCCATGTGTGATTCTTTAACTCGGATTCATGCGGTACTTAATGCACTCTCAATGTCCATGCTACAATATCGCTAGACAGGATGGAGGTGATCATGGCCCGCTCTGCTAGAGCTGAGGTGTCAGCTGCGCCCCCGGCTCCTGCTCTTCTCAGTGCGCCTGCAGGTGATGTTGGAATTTCATTTCAGTGGCAGCTCCTTCATCTTTAGCGGGTTACCTTTAGTGTTCCTGCCCCTTTTTCATCTCTGCCTATATTAGGTAGGACATTCTGGTAGGCAAGATGTTAACCTGGCCTCTCGTCCAATAGCATCTCAGGACATTCCGAAGATCAAAGCTTTGCTTGCGGAGAGGTCTCGGTGGTGCTCAAAGCAAGGATCCCAGGCATAGCCACGAAACTTGGTGTGGCAGAATTTGTTCTGGCATTCGGTAGATTTTGTCTGTTCTGTCAGACCTGGTAGGACGGTAGAGTCAGAGCCATACTTGCATTAGGTGGTAGACTTGGTGCTCAAGCACGGCGGGTTCATTTTCTACGGTTACCATCAATTTTTGCAGCAAGGTGGCAGCCATTTGGGCATAATTCCAGGTGATGACATCTGGGAGCAATTTTGACATGCAACTTTTCTGCAGACATTTCACCAGCCAGGAATCCCCTGTGTGTGTGCCAAGTGGCAGTCATCAGCCCAACTTGGATTTTCAGTAGGCTTTTACACAGGCGTCATCACTCTCCTGTCCGTCTTTTGAATGTAGTTACTGGGCTTCAGTTGTCAGTCATGCTTTCATTGTCAATAAGTTGTTCTAGGCCAGAAGTTTCCAAGGGCTTTGCGATTTTGTCTGGTTCTTCCTCCACCTCTCTGCATGGAGGGTCGGGCCCATTAGGGTGGTCAGTGACCTTTTTTCAACCGATAGCGGTCGTTTTGTGATTTGACTGTGCCTAGCAGAAGAGCGACCAACTCTCCTAGGAAAGAGGGTGAAGCCGTGCCACATCCAATAAATCAATAACAGAAAAAAGAAGGTTCCCCTAAGTGGACTTTCCCGGCACTTGCACAAAGGTAGAATATATAGGAGAGTACAAACTAATATAAAGTATAAAAGGATATTTTTATTTAATGAAGAAATACATTTGCTAAAAACATTGTGGATAGCCTAGGTAGCAAAAACATATTACATAGTTAACATAGTTACATAAAAACAGTAAGCAATGATAAGGTATACAGAGAAACTCTTTTCAAGCCCGACGCGTTTCGGGGTGCTTAATAATTTTTCTTCAGTCCTTCTTCAGGGGCATGATTGAAAAGAGGGGTTCATCTAGATTAATTGAAAAAAGTAGTACATAAATCAGATGTTGTAAAAAAACTACCAATGGATAGCCATTTGAAGGTTAAATGATCAATTGATCACCTACCTGAAAAAGTTTCATTGGTTACTCTGAAAGAGGTTTTAAAAGACCACATGAAAAGGCAGGATGTGTTAGAAGGGGTGGTGAGCAGCTGTATTGTTGTGGGTACGGGTGCTGTTCTTGGGTGGTTAATGCTAGGTGTTGATGAGCAACATGTCTCCACAAGGAGGTATACAGATTCACCTACCCTGCCCGACCCGGACGCGCATAGGCCAAAGCGATATACTGGGGTCGAGAAAGACAACCCTAAAAACAAAAAGTTAAGGTACCATAAGAAAAAAAAAAAAAAAAAAATCCATTTTATATGCCTTGAAAAGAATTTGGGGACAGGCTAATATGGGGGGTACTTAGATAATGAAATAATCAGAGTATTTTATGTATAAACAATACTTTTAAAGGCTCATTGCAGAGGGAATATACTTAATATATGCCAATGAGTATAAATTTTATAAGGCTTGTCAAGAGCTATACAATTCAATATTTAGAACCTTTGATTGTTATTAACTCGTTTAGCATAATAGTACTGCTACCAAACAAAAATAACATGTAAAGAAATAGTACGGGGTTAAGGAGAATGTGGAAGGTGTATAGGAGGTGTATCTAGTGCTAAATTAGCAATATGTGCTGGATCTGACTTTCAAGAGACACAGATATTGCAGTCTAGAAAGCAGCAGAGAGGTAGCAGCAAGTAGGGATATAATCTCTTAGATGTAAAAATAGAAAGGACAAAGGGAGAGTATAGCCATATCCCCGAATCTAAAGGTTTGAAAGTAATAAATGAATACCTGGAGTTAGTAGTTTGTAAATTCGGCTAGCCACGCATCCCAGCATCCGGCATATGAAGCGCCATATCTGGGAATGAGTGGGGCCGGTTTAAATGGTAGACGGGCTCCAATCAGCTGGCGTTACGGAGCCCGTCATCTGGGAAGCCTCATAAAAACCCCCCGAGGCGAGGATGCGTGGCGACGCCCCTACCGCGCATGCGCAATGACGTTGGGGCGACGTCGCGCACACCTGTCCCACCGACACGGAAGTGCCTCTCCGGCGGACTGAGCATGTCCGCCGGAGTGGCAATATGGAGGCAGTGGGCGTGGATGGAAGGACGCCCTGGTACCTCCTATAACGCTGCCCTGGTATGACTCCTGGGCGGCTTTCCGTGCCGGGCAATCGCTCGGGCCACACGCACCCCGAGGAGGGCAGGGAAAGAGGAACTGAGTGGAAAGATAGAATTACATTAATACATGCTCCTAACAAGTTAGGAATTGTTTTTTACATAATTACCACCCCCAAAGAGGGCAATCATATTTAGTGTAATTTGATAGATGATTGATAATCTAGATGAACCCCTCTTTTCAATCATGCCCCTGAAGGACTGAAGAAAAAATATTAAGCACCCCGAAACGCGTCGGGCTTGAAAAGAGTTTCTCTGTATACCTTATCATTGCTTACTGTTTTTATGTAACTATGTAATATGTTTTTGCTACCTAGGATATCCACAATGTTTTTAGCAAATGTATTTCTTCATTAAATAAAAATATCCTTTTATACTTTATATTAGTTTGTACTCTCCTATATATTTGACTATGCCTATTTCATATAGTCCTAGCCTCAGTTCCTCATTCCCTCGGTTGAACGTTCGTTGAAGTATTCGTTGGTGGGTCTGGCTGTCCAGCACATTCTACAGTTAGGCAGGGGTTTTGGCTATCCAAGCTGATATTACAATGCGTTCAAACTACTTCCATCAGTCCTGCCTCTGGCAAGTTTGCGCATACTTCGGCATTGTTATTTGCCAAATACTGGCAGCAAGTGTGTGTTTGTTTGTTTTTTTTGTTTTTTTTTTGTTTTTTTTTTTTCGGAGGGTTGGCCACAGCCTATTAAGGTATATCTGGGTCCCTTCTCGTCTTGTTCTTCATGCAGGTGGACATGGCTAGGCCTGTCTTTCAAGTTCCACGTCCTGGGACAGTTTCATCAGGAGGTATTGCAAATGCGCAGCCGGAGTTTCTCAACTTAATACCAAGTAGAACTGAGGGCAAGCCGCTTGCCCCTTGCTCACTGTAGGTCATGGTTTAGGCACATCCTGGTCACAGGTGATCGATCTGGCCAATGGTTCTTATCCAGAATATTCCGAGGGCTTCTACCAAGGGTTGGAAGGTTTCATAGGTTCATGTCTCTGGTTTGCGCTGCATATTGCCTCTGCGATTTGGCCTCATCTGCCAACAATATCAAGTATCTATCAGGTGACCAGCATTTCAGGCCTCTACAAACTCCTGACAGTCTGTCCATTTTTTTTTTTTTTTTTTGCAGCTCACCCTCTCAAAGCCATGTCAAGGGGTATTTGGAGAAGTCAGGGATGTTCTCTTTTTTTTTGGCACGGCTACTAGTTACCTGCCAGGTTTATGTGGTGTTTCAGACTTCCTGTCTCCTACCCTTGGCGCAGATCCCAGTTAGTGCTCTAGGCAGTTCCCCTTTATTATGCTTACAACTTCCCAATATTTAGTAAAGATGGACAAGCCAGGGGTCCGTGGTAATATTACCACAGTAACGGATTAAAGCGTTTGTCCTCCTCTGCAATTATTCGTCAGCTCTTTTCTCCCTTTCCCCATGCATCCTCTCACTACAAGCAGTTCTTACGTCCAGGTTTACTTGCCAAATTAGGCTCAAATCCAAAACCCTTTTCTGAATATTCGTCAGGATCGGAGGCAACTTTTTGTAGGTCCCAAACAGGGGGTCCCTTCTTATATTATCAAATACATGGGGCGCTGGAGATCCTCCTGTTTTTAGCAGTTACGTATGTAAACCCCTTTTCCAAAGTCATCCGGTCATTTGCTATTTTATGGACTGATGGTTGTTGCCGGCTCTTCATTTAAAGCTTTCACATCACACCTACTTTTGTGTCTTTTTTGCCCTCCTTTTAGGCGTATTGACCAGCTAGGCCAAGGCACACCTCAGGTCTTGGTAGTTAGGGTTATCGCCTTTCCGAGTGAAGACTGACTACAACTTTAGGTAAACTGCGTTGGTGAAACTGCAACACTCATGACAGACGCTCAAGAAAGGGACATGGATTGGGAGTGGAGTCAGTCCATCCCAGCAAAGAATTACTGGTCAGCTTATAGCCAGGCCAGCAGTAAAATCCTGTGATGCCCGCTTCTGGCTATATATTGTACAAGCATAGTCGCATATTTGGTGCAGCTAGGGTGACTGTGACCCAGTAGACTCGTCAATACAACAGGGATGGGCAACCTTTTTGAGAGCTGGAGATCTACCTGAACAGCATAAAAGTAGGGGATGCACCGAATGCAAATTTTGGTGCTGAAACCAAAAAAGCAGGATGCACTTAGCCAAAAGCCGAAAATGACAGTATTTAAAAAAATATTTATTTTTATATAATTTTATAATACTCGACTTTTTAATTTAATATCAATTTAAAGTCTGGCCATCTCTTGTATCATGTTTGCAAACTCCTACTTAAACATAACACACTATTAATAGTATTAGCAAAATTTCCATTCAGTGCACCTGTAGCAGACATGATACAGGAGATGATTAGAGACTGCAGACATGATACAAGAGATCAATGCAGCCTCAGCAGGGCCTGGATCAGAGCGGTGATCTCCCGCTGTGTCGCGGAGCTGGATTTGAATTTCCCGGCTATAGTAAGTGTCTCGCCCCCTGTGATCACGTCACACTGATTCAATGTCCCGGCGTTGGATCAGTGTGCCGTCTATCACGGGGCGGGACACTGTTACTGCAGCCGAAAGGGCAATTCAGCTCCGTGACCGAGGGAGATCGCCGCTCCAAGGGGAGGAAAGGATGATAGATGACACCCCCGCAATGGATGGCACCCACCCCCTTTCGGTGCCTTTATCTGCACCTTTTTCTTTCGGCCGCATACCAAAAACACAGTTTTTGGCCGATATATCTTTCGGTGGCGAAAATTTCAGTCTACATAAGACATAAGAAATAAAAGATTCTCCTCCTCGCCCTCCTCCCGATATGTTTTCTTCTACATATTTTTGGTAAAAAAAAAATCCCAGTAAGCGTTTGGTTTGTGCAAAAGTTATAGCGTTTACAAAATGGTAGGGTTGTCCCGATACCGATACTAGTACTTGTACTCGGGCAAATGCTCCCGATGCTTCCCCGATACCTAAAAGTCAGCAGTGATCGGCGCATGGGGGAGATACAAGCTTCTCCCCCAGCGGCTTTCAGCTGCTTTAGTGACACAGCGGTGATCGCTCACCGCTGACTGTCACTGCATTATCCTCCATGCCCCCTCCTTTCCTCTGTGCCTCTCCGCTGTCCACCTCCGTTCTTCTCTCCTCCTCTGTGCCTCTCCGCTGTCCCCTCCGTTCCTCTTTCCTCCTCTGTGCCTCTCCGCTGTCCCCCTCCGTTCTTCTCTCCTCCTCTGTGCCTCTCCGCTGTCCCCTCCGTTCCTCTTTCCTCCTCTGTGCCTCTCCGCTGTCCCCCTCCGTTCTTCTCTCCTCCTCTGTGCCTCTCCGCTGTCCCCTCCGTTCCTCTTTCCTCCTCTGTGCCTCTCCGCTGTCCCCCTCCGTTCTTCTTTCCTCCTCTGTGCCTCTCCGCTGTCCCCCTCCGTTCTTCTCTCCTCCTCTGTGCCTCTCCGCTGTCCCCCTCCGTTCTTCTCTCCTCCTCTGTGCCTCTCCGCTGTCCCCCTCCGTTCCTCTTTCCTCCTCTGTGCCTCTCCGCTGTCCCCCTCCGTTCCTCTTTCCTCCTCTGTGCCTCTCCGCTGTCCCCCTCCGTTCCTCTTTCCTCCTCTGTGCCTCTCCGCTGTCCCCCTCCGTTCCTCTTTCCTCCTCTGTGCCTCTCCGCTGTCCCCCTCCGTTCCTCTTTCCTCCTCTGTGCCTCTCCGCTGTCCCCCTCCGTTCCTCTTTCCTCCTCTGTGCCTCTCCGCTGTCCCCCTCCGTTCCTCTTTCCTCCTCTGTGCCTCTCCGCTGTCCCCCTCCGTTCCTCTTTCCTCCTCTGTGCCTCTCCGCTGTCCCCCTCTGTTCCTCTTTCCTCCTCTGTGCCTCTCCGCTGTCCCCTCCGTTCCCCCCTCCTTCTCTGTCCCCCTCCGTTCTCCCCCTCCGTTCCCCCCTCCTTCTCTGTCCCCCTCCGTTCTCCCCCTCCATTCCGCCGTCGTCCTCCTCCTTCCTTTGTGAATAGACAGAGTCAGCTGACTCTGTCCATTCACATAACTGAAACATTGTAATCTCTTGTGATTACTATGTGTCAGTTTATGAATGGAGAGGAGCCGCTGTCTTCTCTCCATTCATTCTCAGTGCAGCTGAGACTGCAGAGAAAGGGACTGGGGAATCTCTATCCTCTGTCTTTCTCTGTCTCAAGGGGGAGATATCAGAGGTCTGTTAAGACCCCTGATATCTCACCAAAGCCCCCCAACAGGGCTGATTTAAAAAAAAAACACATATTGCAATAAAGAATAAAAAAAAAAATTATTGTAAAAAATAAAAATTGTAAATTAAAAAAAAAACAAAACAAAACTCACCCCCACCCCCCCCCCAAAAAAAAAAAAAAGCACTGTTAAAAAAAAAAATAAAAAAAAACACTGTCACGTGACATAAAAAAAAAGTATCGTTATTCGGTATCGGCGAGTACTTGAAAAAAAGTATCGGTACTTGTACTCGGTCCTGAAAAAGTGGTATCGGGAAAACCTACAAAATGGGGATAGTTTTTTATGGCATTTTTAGTAATAATTTTTCTCCAATCGTCTTCCAGGGCAGATAGGCTCCTTCTTCCTGCATCAGGAAACGCATTAGTCCACCATTTATAAATTTGTTAGTCTCACCTGTGTGCCTCAGTTGTTTTGTGTTTCCTCCGGATCTACAGGAGCTGCAAACGTTTGTTATTTTATCCAGTCTCTGTGCTTTCTGCAGGGGATTCCCTGACCAGCATCCCATTCAGCCCAGGGGACCTTGGGAGGGTGAGCAGGGGCAGCAATCTGAGCCTCGAGGCTCTGCCTGAAGTCTCGCCCCTACAGAGGGATATGCAACTATCCCCCCAGCTGCACCACAAGCCGTTGACATTTTTCCCCACAGCTACTGCTCCTCGATGGTGGAGGGTCATCTGGCTGAGCTGGAGCAGGAAGCAGAAAGGGCTCTCTAAACAGAGGATCCCGGTGGCCGGCCAGGTCGGATGCTTCTCCACCCTGCCCTGCGGATCCTACATGTCAGGACAGCTCCAAGGTAAGCCCGAGCACTCTGGAGTCACCTCTGTCTTTACCTCCCTACAAACCGTACAATTGCATTGTACACCGCCAACCTCACTCAGGCCCTTTGTGCTTACTTGCAGGCAAAGGCCCCAGAGGAAAAAAGGGCGCAGACCACAGCAAGGCATGCGCCCCTTGTGGTAACCGGTTTTTCCTTGAGTGAAAAAAGCCACTATGCCAAAAATGCATAAAATGGTGGCTAAGGAGTCAAAAGGCTTCCTTAAGGACATGCTTAACTCCTTCAAAAAGGAAATAAATAAAGAGCGCTATTGGGCCAATACACTCAGCAGTAGAGAAGCTGGAGGTGCCAGCAAGCTCTAGCCAAGCCAGCACCCCATCTAGTCGATTCGGATAACTCCGAACAAATCTCAGAGGGCGGCTTATGCTGGGATTCCGAGGAGGATGACTCGGCATCAGAGGGCACCCTATTTCCCTCAGAAGACATAGATAATCTTCCAAGGCTCGGTCTCATCTGGTGCAACTTGTCATGCAACTTGGGACTGCAGTGTCGCATGACAAGTCATACCCCGTGACTTCCAATGAGTACCATTCATATCTGTGCGACTTCAAAGTGGTCCCTGCACTACTTTTGGTCCCACTTTGATGCGACTTGAGGTCCATAGACCTCAAGAATACACCATGGTTTCAAGCATCAAAATCCCTGGCAAAATTGTGTCAAAAAATCGTGCGACCTTCAGGTTGCAATTGTGGAACCTAGCCCAAAGACTATAGCAGACACACAGGGTATCGAAGAGCAAAAAGCTGCAGTGCTTTCCCTGCACGACAAAATATACAAGGGGTTGCAGCCCAGAAAACCCAGGAGAAGCTCTTCATACCAGGTCAAGCGCAGGTATCTATTTGCAGAGGAAGACACCAAGACTTGGGCGAAAATGTCCCAAAGTGGATGCCTCCCTCGTGAGAGTCGCAAACAAATCCGACTTGGCTTTTGATGATGCAGAGCATGAGAAGCAGGGGTGGCGATTTTGAATCCAGCAATGGCTTCCACCTGCACAGCTCGCACCCTAGTAGCTGTCTGTCTCAACTGCAAGCGTTGCTAGGATAGGAGACACGTCAAGGGAAGAATCAGTGAGGACCATTCCCACACTAACCAGAGTGGCAGCTTTTCTAGCAAATGCATCTGCTGAAATGGGAAGATATCTTCTAGGGCCATAACCTTAGGGAAGAGAGCCCTGTGGCTGAAAGTCATAGGAGGGGTCATCGCCTTTAGAAATAGGATGTGTGGGGTCCCATTCACAGGAAATTTTCTGTTCGGGCCAGACCTGTAAACGATCCTGGACAGGACTGCAGCAAAGAACAAAGGGATCCCCCCAAGCAAAAAACAAGCAGGGGAAGGTGCCCTTTTGTCATTCCAGGCGATTTAAGCCGTTCAACAGAAGAGCGTGGGTATGCATGGCCACAATAGACTTGCAAGATGCGTACTTGTATGTACCCATAAAGAAAAGTAATCAAAGATACCTAAGGTTCACAATCCAGGGGCCGGTGGCCACCCTGCATCTGAAGTACACATCTTTTGCCTTTCGGCATCTCTTCTGTGCCCAGGATCTTCTCAAAGATTATAGCAGAAGCGCTAAAGGGCCTGAGACAGCAAGGCATAGGCGTGATACCATACCTAGACTATCTGCTGTTCATTGCAGATACAGCAAAGAACCTAAAAAACAACCTATGCGCAGGTATTTCTTATCCACAAAACCTGGGGTGGATAGTACAGAAAAATTGTAGCTGACCCCAAGCCAGAGGTGGTATACTTGGATTATATGCTAGACGCCAGAGTAACCAAAACCCTCCAGACGGAAGAAAAGAACGAGGCAGTACTAGGACTGATGTCCTCAATCCCAGCCATCACATGGGTACAGCTCCACATGAGGCCTCTACAGACTCTCACATTTGACCCAGTGGGATGGTGATCCATCATCCTTTAGAAATGTCCATTCCTGTACCTTGGTTGGTCAAACAATCTCTTCAGTGCAAGCCAACCCTGTGAGGATTACAACAGACACCAGTACCTTAGTATGGGGGATCTCTGTACACAGGGGAGATGTAATTCCAGATGGTCTCGAGCCTCCTAGTATATGAGGGGATTAAAAGCCGTAGAGGAAGCATGGAGAGCATTGCAACCAGCTATCCAGGGGAGAGATGTCCGAATTCAGTCAGACAAATGCCACAACAGTGGCATACCTGGACAGGCAAGGAGAGACCAAATCTCCTTGTTTGAGCCTGACAGAAGCAATTCTGTCATGGGTTAAGACAAACATCCAATCAACCTCGGGCATACACTTGAAGGGGACAGACAACACGTTGGCAGACTTTCTAAGTTGAAAGACCATAAAACAGACAGAGTGGTCTCTAAACCAAGCAACCTTCTTGTGGATCACGCAAACCTGGAGAGTGCCCGAGGTAGATCTGTTTGCCTCAAGGACAAATGCGAAACTGCCAAGGTTCTTCTCGCTGGATACCACAGATGGCAACATCAGAGTGTATACGTTCAATCAAAGCTGGGCACACCAGCCGTGTTATGCATTACCTCTGACCGCTCTAATATCAAAGGTGAGCCAAAGAATCATGGAAGAAAGGGCAACAGTGATACTCGGAGCACCTCACTGGCCCCAGGAAACATGGTTCAGTCACTCGAATAAACTGTCTCCAGCCGCACCAGATACAGCAAGACCTACCTGACCTCCTCTAGCGAGGGCCAGTCAACCACCCGAATCGTAAACTCATGAAGCTTTCAGCTTGGTTACTGAGAGGGTGAAGCTGCAAAAGAACTGTCGGACAGAGTGATCAACCCCATTTTAGCCAGCAGAAAACCCCATAACTAGAGTGAGAAGGAAGTTTGTCTCCTGGTACGGAAACAAACAGGTTTCCAACAGAGAATCATCCTAACGATTCGGGATTTCCTGCAGGAGGGAGCAGACTTGAACTTCTCTCGGAGCACGTCGAAGGTACAAGTGGCAGCACTCTCCCCCTGTCTGGACACCAGATTAGCAGAGGACCCATTTTTAAAGCTATTCCTGATCTCATTAAGTGGAGCCAGACCCGCTAAAGTCGGCAGAACTCCGACATGGAACCTCTCCACAGTGCTCAGAGGATTCCTCTCTCTGCCATTCGAACCACTAGAGGAGTGCTCAGTTAAAAATCTTACACTAAAAACCGCACTCTTAGTGGCCCTAGCATCAGCCAGGGGGAGTAGGTGAAAGTCTCGTTTTTTTTTTTTTTTACAAGATGGAACCCTACTAAATGGTCCTCTCGCCAAACCAAGTTTTTCTACCAAAAGTCTCTTCTACCTTTCACGGATGCAGAATGTGGTTATCACATCTCTTCCTAAGTCCATGGATAGCAGAAAAGAGACACACACCACAAACTAGACGTAATGCTCATAGCTTATCTCGAGAAAACAAAGGGCTGGCAAAGAACTGCTATGTCATTTATCCTCTATGCAGGAGTCAATAAGGCAAAGCAGGCATTGAGACTCACAATGGATAAACCTTGCCATACAGATGGCCATTTGGGGGCAAAACCTTGCCCACCCAAGTAGGGTCAAAGCCCACTTGACCAAAGCCTGGGCAACCTCAGTCGCAGAAAAGGCAGGGGCAACTCTGGAGCAGATCTGCAGGGCAGTGACATAATCAAGCTTCAGTACCTTCGTGAGACACTACCACAGCGACCAGCTGTCAAGACCAGACATTGGTCGCAAGGTGCTCCAGACCTTATCCCCATCCTAGTAAGTATTGCTTGATGCATCCTCTCAGATGCTGCCCTGAAAGGCGATTGGAGAAGGGGGCTGTGTGTGACACACTGATCACTGCTCCCGATTACAGGGAGCTGTGATCAGTGACAGTGTCACTAGGCAGAATGGGGAGATGCTTGTTTACATTAGCATTTCCCCGTTCATCCTCTCCGTGAGACGATCGCGGGTATCCCCACGGACATAGAGTCCGCGGGACCCACGATCACGCTCATGAAGCTCCCGGCTGGCGCCCGCCCGTAAGCCGCCTCTTAAAGGGCAACATACAGGTGCGTGATTCTGCCTATACTTGCCCTTCTGCCACATATCTGCGTGAGGCGGTCGGGAAGCGGTTAACTAGCAAGGCCTAACTAAATTGTAATGCTTTTACTGCTTTTATTTGTACTGTAAACATGAATAAACAAAGGACGGTGGTGGCTTCAGAATCAGTCAATCACACACATGTATATATTCAAATAGAATTACAGAAATGACGTGTGCAGAGCCATGCGGCAAGCATGCTGTGAGACAAAGTGTCTCACAATTTGAACACTACTTATATGGCTCTGAACACAATCGTGTGCACAATTCCACTGCTACCAATGACTCGAGCCGTACTCTTTCATGGCTCAGTGGGCTATCATTTTGTATGTTATGCTGTGGTTGCCATGTACGCAGATCTGCCTGCTTGGAGTGTTTAATGGAGTCGCCATGAGGTGGCCAGTCCCCTGGCGAGGCATAAGCAATCATCCCTAAAAGAGCAAACGGATCTGCCGTGTCCAAGGGAAGGTTTCCGCAGCCAATGGTCTTCCACAAACGTCTATATGTGCGAACACACTCGCATGAGCGTATTACAGCAAAACTGACACTGGGGGACATCTGACAACCATATATTAAAAATTTCCACAACAACTATTCGAGGTTGAATCTGGTAAATATCATCAGACTCGGATCAAATTTTGTTATTTTAAAGAAAAAATAAATTAGAGACTGTTTTGCCGATTTTCAGAAATCGACATTTGTCTTCGACCACAGTGATGGGAAAATTCGAAGGGGCAGAATGGGAAAACTTCTTGGTCAAAGAAATTTTCAGACAGGGTATGTGGTTTTCATTCAGAAATTACATTCATTTTAAAACTTGTTAAAAGCAAGTGAAATTTTCAAATGATATTCTTTCATTCAGCGAATGTACAAAGATTTTTAGTATGAATATTCTCGTCCGAAAATCGCCACATGTATGGCCAGTATAAGGCTCAGTTCACACCTAATGCAGTTTGCTTTTTATAATAATAAATACACCCAGAAGTTGGATATATGGGCATTTTAACTAGGAGTCAGGCATGAAGCTACACGGGGGGGGGGGGTGATATTAATCTTTTATATTAAAGTAGAACTAAAAGCTGAGACTTTTTTTTCATGGATATTGTCGTTGTAAATTTAATGCACAATACTGGTAAGTTTGTGTGGGTTTTTTTTTTTTTTTATAGAAAAAAAACTTGCTACACTTACCTGCTCTGTGTAATGGTTTTGCATAGAGCAGCCCTGATTCTCTTCATTTGGGGTCCCCGATCGACCCTTCTGGCTCCTCCCTCAGAGTGCCCCAATAGAAAGCAGCAAAGTATAGTATAGCGCTCCCCTATAGCAAGGTAAAAAAAAAGTCCTGCCTTTTAGAACCACTGACTTCCTGCCCAGAACTAAATGTCCCATTGCTCCTCACACATTCACAAGTTCTTATTGACATGTATGGATGGTGTACTGAGCTGTATGTGTGTTGCACTGTATTTCCTGATATGTAAACAAATAATACATTCTATATGCAGGTGAACGAATCGGCTGGCCGATTTTTAATCGATTATGAAAATAGTTGACAACTATTTTCGTAATCGATTAGTTGTCGATTTCATCAATTAGTTGTTTCAGCCCTAGTCCCAACAGCAGGAGGTCAGATTTTTCTGCAGTGCAATAAAGACTTTTATTCTCAGAGTTGCCAGGCTGCACAAATATAATTATACATGACATTGCCACTGACTCCAAGGTTATTTTGAGGGGACAGAAAATTTACACTGTTATACAAGCTGTACACTCACTACTTTACATTTTAGCAAAGTGTCATTTCTTCAGTGTTGTCACATGAAAAGACAGAAGATAATATTTACAAAAATGTGAGGGGTGTACTCACTTTTGTGAGATACTGTATTAAATCTTCTGCCCTTGTTTTAACTTTGGATAGTAAAACATTTTTTTTCTGCCAGTAAATGCGTTTCACAGCCCACTTCCTGTTTCGTCTGGGGAAAAAAGCCTAGGCGTATGACATCATGCACAGCTCTCACTCTCGCGAGAGTTTGCCAGGAAGGGATGGGGGATGAGTCATAAGAGGGCCAATAAGAGCTGCACAGCTGGAGGTATGCCTCTGTGTGTCTGTAAATCCAGAAATGATTGCAGCCAGACTCAGTGGAGGGAGATTTATGCAGCATATTTGGCAAGTACACAATCACAGTATATATAAAATAATAGGCAAAGTGGTTGGAGGGAAGCTTCAGAATGGCAAAGATGTTTTTATTACAAATTATGTGAGCAGACTGCAGCTCCTCTTTAAGTGGGCCTTGGAGGTTCTACGATACTACTTGCTGGGGTGCCACTTTCAACTCCTAAAAATGAAATGGATGGCCCAGGCTAAGTATCTTAATGCAAGGGTTACCTGTTTGGTTCCTGGCCCTCCAATACTTTTCGTTTAAAGTGGAGCACAGGGCTGGTTGTAACCAGAAAAATGCGGATGCCTTTTCTAGAACCCACTGTTTAATAGCTGGCGTTTGACGATTACGGTCACTGAAGGCTGACCTGGGCAGCTTGTGCTTGGACATTAGGGAGTGAATGGTTCGTCCCACTGATTGTTCAGTATATTGCATCCACCCCCAGATAATCCTCAGTCTGAGGTAAAGCTGTGGTCTCATAAGACAAATTGCAGCCCAATAGCGTAAAATGGTTTATTGGACAAGCAACATAAAAAAACCACATACACTGAGTGAATGTGTTTAAAAACTTGATAATTACAGTTCAGTCAGCTCGAGCACCGGATAAGGTAACCGCTGTCCGCTCTCAGAGATTGCAGATAGCATAAACCCCCTCTGTTCTCTCTGGCAACCTTTCTGACGCTAGTTGAACACCCTGTTCTTTTTCCCTGTTACCTTTTATAATCCAGTGCTCAAGCTGACTGAACTGTAATCATCCCGTTTTTAACACATTCACTAAGTATATGTTGGTTTTTTTTTTTTTTTTTTGTTTGTTTGGTTTTTTTTGCTATTGCTTGTCCAATAAACCGTTTTACCTGGTTACGCTATTGGGCTGCAATTTGTCTTATGAGACCACAGCTTTACCTCCTGTTGTAATATGTTCACCGATTTATGTGGGACATTATATTATTATATGTATGTACACATACAGTACAATATAAATATTGACCAGGCCAGAATTCAATTGACAATGGTTGATTTGTCCGAGCCAACTGAATTTTAACATATCAAGGACAGCTGAAAACCCTTTGATGTGTTCATCTTATGCAAGTCTACCTAGGTGTGTGAGGTATGGCCTGTTAACCTAATTGAACATTTCAAAGGGTACATTGTTTAAAGGACCATATAAGAAGTATTTATTGATGGTAATTAGACTTGAGGGGGTAACAATAAGATCAAAGAGTATTTTGGGTTGACTTAGCAGAAACTCCCTCCTAGTGTACTAGTATTTCAGGGGGGACTATTCAAGCTGGCAGTCAGTCCTGTCTGTGTGTTATTATGAAGGCACAAATCTAGGAAAAATGGGACTCTGAGCTATATACTCTCTAGAATTTTTGTCATCTGTGGACTTTGTTCTGTGTTGGAAGTCAAAGTGCATCTCTCTGGAAGAATTGGGTTGCTGCAGAAGAGTACTTACATCATCATCATCATAATTACTAATTATCTACCTACTATATATCCTATCACTACATTGGTGCCGTGACTCGGATATATAGTGGGTAGATAATTAGTCACGGCACCAATGTAGTGATAGGATATATAGTGGGTAGATAATTAATTAGTAATTATTATGATTGATCATTATGATGAGAGGAGGATTAAGGAGATTTCTCCATCAGGCTTTACACTTACCGACATCTGGTAAGTGTCGATTTCATAGGGAGCGGGATTCGTATATAGAAGATTCAGCTGTTTAAGAGTTGTCTTTTCCGCAGAGTGTGACCCTATCGACCTAATTGAACTGCATATTCTATGCTCGTTCCCTTAATCACCAACACAGTTAGTTCATATCTATCAACAAGTTGTTTTATGAGCGCTGCTTGTTTTTGTTACTTTCATGTTTGGATCTTATCTTGAAGATTCTTTAGCAGTTGCCTACAGACTGGATTTTCTTTTTTCTTATTAAATGGCCTGATTTAAATAGTATGGGAAAGACACATATAAGGAAAGGTAAAAGTGCTGCTCACCCCAATAGTACAAAATATGAGGGTTCCTCCAAAGGGGGTTTTTAGGCAGCAAGGTAAATGATTCGATCAAATAGTATGTGTGTGTGTGTGTGTGTGTGTGTGTGTGTGTGTGTGTATATTACAATTAAAACCTCTTTTTCCAAAGGGTAATAACATGATAGTTAAAATATGAGCTCTAGTAAGATAATAAGTATTCCAGATACAAAATTGCAAACAGAGAATTATACAAAAACATTGCATATCAGAATGTCAGTGGTATAAAAGCATGACGCGTTTCAACCCATATAATTATGGTCGTCTTCAGAGGATTCTTTTGCTGAAAGAGATATTATAGGTACACATGTCAAGTTTTAACAGTACATAAACCACAATATATATGGAATACAGACATGTGATATATTTACTCAACAAAAAATGTATCCCGGAAGAAGAAGCCTCCTACGTAGAGATCCCTTTAAAAGCTTTTTCATGAAAGATCCTGCCCGCTCCACAGTCAGACTGCAACCAAGAGGAAGAATAACACCTCCCAAGTATGGCTTACAAGGAGTCACGCGTATAAGTGCCCTCCAGTCGGTGCCAGGCGGGGTGAATCATCTGTAGCAGATACCCAAGTGGAAATTTAGATGGTATGTCCAAAGGAATGATGAACAAGGACCATAAAATTGCAAAACGGAGCAATAGTTTGTGTATCGATCTATCTGTGTAAGTATTAATATCTTCATGTAATATTTAAATAGTGTGTGATGTGCATAACATTGAAGTGACTATTGGAATCAAAGTGGGAGGTGAGAGGATAAGAAAGGAAAATTAATAAGAACAACGCACAAAGGTTTGTATGTGTGAGTGAGAATGGTGGAAAGAAAAAAAGAATGAAAAACCGTGAAAAGAAAAAGCTGACAGTTGAGAAAATAGTGCAAAAGAGCAATGCATATGAGGATGTGTAGTGTGGAATGGACAAAAAAGGGGGAAGAAAATATAAGGAAAGTGAGTGAAGGCGTGGAAAAGGAAATGAAAGAAAGGAGAAGCAAAAAAAAAGGAAGGGGGAATGTGGGTGAAGTGAAAGTGGAGAAAAAAGTGAAGAATGCCAAAGAATAGCAAACAGCACATGTGTGACTAGGAAGTGATCGCGATGTGGTGAGTGAAAGAAAACAATCAATTCAGTTTTACATTGTTATTAATGTGCTGAAAGCATATGTTAAAGCGATTTATACAAGCCACGTTGCTATAGCCCAGACTGAAATTGGCCTAAGAGGCTTTTAGGCTCTATGATGTAACAAAAAGAACCATCAAGTCTGTAAAAAGAAGTAAACACAATATGTAAGTTGTGTTGAAGGAGCACAAAAGGTTGGCTCAGTGTGGCAGTGTGAAACCAAATTGCTGTAGTATTCACTTAACAGGAGCTGAGAGCACGTCTGAACCGTCCTGATGGAATGATGGGGATCAACTAAGGATCCTCCATCAGTCACAGCTTATATGGGATGTTGGAATGATATTAATTATTAGGGCATGTGTCACAGGTGTGGGATCCCTCCTCCTTACCTGACCAAACATGGAGGACTCGGCCGCCAGACTGGCATGCCTTGTGTGGTTCCCCCGGTGTCCTGGAAGGCCGACTGCCCCGAAATGACATAATTTCCGTCGTAATCACGTGACGCCCTGATGTCACGCCGCACTAGCAGGGCCCCGCACGTGCGCGATCGGTAGGAAAGGCTCAGGGACGCCGCCGGCAAGGAGAAACAGTCCCCAAAGTGGCGGCCGATGGTAGTCAGCTGCCTAGTGGGGAAATAAGGGAGCACTAAAGGTGGAGACGGGCTCCCCCCCTTGCAGGGAAGACACACTAGAGGGGACTCTCGATCCAGGGGCCATGATGACCATCACAGCGGCAAGAACCTCTAAAAGGCAGAAAAGAGGGGGGGGGATATCTTTTTCATAAGGGAATATCCTTACTCATGAATATACATGTATTAACCATAAACAGGTATATTACCAGTAAATATTATTATTGTATTGGTTAAATATTCAAAACATATCAGACGGAGATATAAAAGGAGTGCGTACTGTCGACCTACTAGTGTATTCATTGATGGATGGACATTGAGGTGACCAAGAAATCAAAATACACTTTTTACCATGACATATAGTCAAATCATTGAGTCTTCCCAGAGGAAAGGCCCCTTAAGGTGGCAAAAGAAATTAGATTCATTTAACCCTGGGAAAGAGGTGGCTTGCAATCTAAAGATCCATCTTTGCTCATGTTGTAGCAAGATTATGTTCCAATCTCCGCCTCGATTGGGAATGTGAATTTGATCTAGTGCGGTGAAGGAACTATAGGCATTTTGTACTTCTGTGCAAACACAACATGCCTACCAATTGGGAGATGGTTATTGACAATCTGCATACTATACATATGTTGGGATATTCCACGGCAGAACTCCTGTTTGGTCTTGCCTATGTAGTATGCCCCGTATTCACTTACCATGAGATATACCACACCACGTGTGTGGCAATTGACAAAATGTGAAGGTTTGAAGGTCTCCCCATTGGGAAGACAAAAAACTTTTTCTCGTCGTATAAAGGGGCAAAATGAGCAAAGTCCGTCCGCATGGGAACGAGCCAAAAACTGAAGAGTGTCTTAGTCTTTTTTGTTAATTTTTGAATTTGCTTTGGACAAGCTTGTCCTTAAGCGAAGTAGCCCGTTTCAAAGTAATTGAGGGGTTAGTTGAAACAAAACTATTGACTCTAGGGTCATCTGTAATTATGGTCCAGTGTTTCTGGACTATGGTTCTAATTGCATTGTGCTGTTTTCAGAAACGAAGAACAATTCTAGTTGGATCCAAACTAGAACTGCTCTTCCCCTTCTTTTTAACCACTTCCCTACCCGGCCATAGTAAAATGACATCCACAGATGGGATCTCCCATCCTGGGTGGACGTCATATGACGGCCTGGGCTTCCCAGCCTTCTAGGGGACGCGCCCGCCGCGTTGCTCGAGACCCGGTGCGTGTGCCCGGCGGCCGCGATGTCTGCCCGGCACCCGCGATTGCCCGTTAACCGGGCCAGACCGTGGATCTGTGTGTGTGTGTGGTGTTTTTTTTTTTTTTTTTAAAATTGGGATATTTATTACAGCAAAAAGTAAAAAATACTGTTTTTTTTCAAAATTGTCGCTCTTCTTTTGTTTATAGCGCAAAAAATAAAAACAGCAGAGGTGATCAAATACCACCAAAAGAAAGCTCTATTTGTGGGGAAAAAAGGACGTCAATTTTGTTTGGGTACAATGTCGCACGAACGCGCAATTGCCGTTTAAAGTGCGACAGCGCTGAAAACTAAAAATTGGTCTAGGAAGGAAGGGGGTGAAAATGCCCTGTATTGAATCGGTTAAACAGTAAATCACATCTAGATTGCACAGCAGTTTTTTTATAAGCTTTACGCAGGCAAGATCAACTGTAGCCACGTGTTAATAGTCTAGTTTGGAGGTTGCGAGCTTCCTCCTTGAAAAGGACATCCCTTGAGCAATTCCTGCGTAACCGCAGGTACTGCCCATATGGGATGGAATTTTTCAGTGATATAGGATGAAAACTTTCCGCATGTAGCACAGTGTTCCCCGCAGTGCTTTTGCGGAACAACGTGCTAGAAAGTTTGCCCTCAAAGTTACGTCTAATCTGGACATCCAAAAAATTAATTATCCTGATCATAGGTCGTAGTGAACTTTAAGTTATGTTCATTATGATATAAAAAAACTCCAACAGCAGCTCTTCGGGTCCCTCCCAGATGACGAAGACGTCATCAATGTACTGTAGTCACGTGGAAATGTGGCTCATGTACACGATGAGGTCCTCGTCACCTAGGAGGGATTGCTCCTACTCCCCCAGGTAAAGATTGGCGTAGGCTGGGGCACAACAAGTACCCATGGCCACGCCCTGTACCTGGAGGTAGTGGGTGTCATTAAATGTAAAGAAATTTATGATGAAGAATATAGTCGAGTCCATAAATAATGAACTCGCTTAACGTTCTATCATATTTGGAACCCTGTTGGAGAATTTTTTGTATAGTAGTGATTGTTGAGGGGGATCGAACTTTACAGGGCCTCAACGTCGATGGCAGCCAAAAAAGAATTCTCCAAGAGGGTTAATCCCTCAATAGATTGTAAGAGGTGTATGGTATCCTTCAGAAAGGAGGGCATGGATAGGACAAAAGGTTGTTCCCCACTTGGCGGCCGACTACCATCGGCCGCTACTTTGGGGACGGTTTCTCCTTGCCGGCAGCATCCCTGAGCACTTCCAGACGTTTCTACCGATCTCTCGTGACGTCAGGACGTCACGTGATTACGACGGAAATTACATCATTTTGGGGCCGTCAGCCTTCCGGGACGCCAGAGGAAACCACACGAGGCATGCCAGTCTGGCGGCCGAGTCCTTCATGTTTGGTCAGGTAAGGAGGAGGGATCCCACACCTGTGACACATGCCCTAATGATTAATATCATTCCAACATCCCATGTCAGCTGTGGCTGATGGAGGATCCTTAGTTGATCCCCATCATCCCATCAGGACGGTTCAGACGTGCTCTCAGCTCCTTTTAAGTGAATACAACAGCAATTTGGTTTCACACTGCTTATGCCACACTGAGCCAATTTTTGTGCTCCTTCAATACAACTTACATATTGTGTTTACTTCTTTTTACAGACTTGATGGTTCCTTTTGTTACATACATCATAGAACCTAAAAGCCTCTTAGGCCAATTTCAGTCTGGGCTATAGCAACGTGGCTTGTATATCACGTTAACATATGCTTTCAGCAAATTAATAACAAGGTAAAACTGAATTGATTGTTTTCTTTCTTTCACTCACTACATCTCTATCACTTCCTAGTCACACGTGTGGTGTTTGTTTCTCTTTTGGTATTCTTCACGTTTTTTCACTTCACCCACATTTCCCCTTCCTTTTTTCGCTTCTCCTGCTTTCTTTCATTTCCCATTCCCTTTCCACACCTTCACTCACTTTCCTTATTTTTTTTTCTTCCCCCTTTTTTGTCCATTCCACACTAAACATCCTCATATGCATTGCTCTTTTGTACTATTTTCTCAACTTTCAGCTTTTTCTTTTCACTGTTTTTAATTCACTTTTTTTTACTTTCCACCATTCTCACTCACACATACAAACCTTTGTGCGTGTTCTTAATGTTAATTATTATTTTTTTTTCTTTCTTATCCTCTTACCTCCCCCTTTGATTCCAATTGTCACTTCAATGTTATGCACATTATTTAAATATTACATGAAGATTATATTAATAGTTACACAGTTCTTGTTTAGACCACTCTGACCTCCTCCTGTGTGTGTGTGTGTGTGTGTGTGTGTGTATTGTTCAGGCCACTGTGCTTTTGGGAACCTTAAGTGCAGCAGAAATTTTTTTGTAACCTTGGCCAGATCTGTGCCTTGCCACAATTCTGTCTCTGAGCTCTTCAGGCAGTTGCTTTGACCTCATGATTCTCATTTGCTCTGACATGCACTGTGAGCTGTAAGGTCTTGTATAGACAGGTGTGTGGCTTTCCTAATCAAGTCCAATCAGTATAATCAAACACAGCTGGACTCAAATGAAGGTGTAGAACCATCTCAAGGATGATCAGAAGAAATGGACAGCACCTGAGTTAAATATATGAGTGTCACAGCAAAGGGTCTGAATACTTAGGACCATGTGATATTTCAGTTTTTTCTTTTTTAATAAATCTGCAAAAATGTCAATTCTGTGTTTTGTCAATATGGAGTGCTGTGTACATTAATGAGGAAAAAAAATGGACCTAAATGATTTTAGCAAATGGCTGCAATATAACAAAGAGTGAAAAATTTAAGGGGGTCTGAATACTTTCCGTTCCCACTGTGTGTGTGTGTGTGTGTGTGTGTGTGTGTATATATATATATATATATATGTATATATATGTATATATATATATATATATATATATATATATATATATATATATATATATATATATATTATACTATTGCTCCGTTTTGCAATTTTATGGTCCTTTGTTCATCAATCCTATGGACATACCATCTAAGTTTCCTTGGATATCTGCTACAGGTGCGTTCCACCCTGGGGGGCACTTATACGTGTGACTCCTTGTAAGCAGTACTGAGGTGTTTTTGTCCCACTTGGTTGCTGTCTGACCGTGAACTGGCAAGATCTTTCATGAAAAGCTTTTAAGGGATCTCTATGTTGGAGGCTTCTGCCTGGATACATTTTTGGTTGGGTAACTATATCACATGGTCTGTATTCCATATATATTGTGTGTGTGTGTGTGTGTGTGTGTATATGTATATATGTGTATGTGTGTGTGTGTGTATATGTATATATATATATATATATATATATACATAGTATATGTATATAAAAAAATAATATTCTGATAACTTGCCGTGTACCCTATAATATCTTGTTTTTGACCAGAACCAAGGTCCGGTATTTTTATATCTGCCCCTGGTCAAATCAAATTGAATATAGAGTGTGCACGCCGAGGTAACTCGCGCTGAAACAGTTCAGAGTAAAATTACTTTCTGTTTATTATTTCCTTTTTTCGAGACTTATATACTATTTCATTAAGATTCGTCAGATAAGGCTGGCGTATGCAAAACCACTACATACATACATACATACATACATACATACATACATACATACATACATACATACATACATACTTTAGCTGGGTCATCCATATGAGGAAGTAGCAACTGGTCATAGCTATGTTCTTGCTTCTTCTAAAACGTTGCTGTTAACTTTTGAGTGTATTTTCGGAGCAGGTGCAATTCTTCTGTTAACTCTTGCAGTTCTCGTTCAGTTCCACAGCAAGGGAGGGGTAAGCTTTGCAGACATCTACTGGATATGTTTTTAGGTTGATAAGCAGAAGCTGATATGTCAGGCATATAAAGCACTTATATTGGAATAGACATTTCATCATGATATTCCAACCACATCCATTACAATCTCTTTCAGCAAACTAATCCTCTGAAGAAGACCCTAATTATATGGGTTGAAACACGTCAGGCTTTTATACCACTGACATTCTGATATGTAATGTTTTTGTATAATTCTCTGTTTGCAATTTTGTATCTGGAATAGTTGTTATTCTCTTGCTAGAGCTCCTATTTTAACTATCCTGCTATTACCCTTTGTATAATGCAATTAAAATGATCTTTTTCTACACTTACTATTTGACCGAATCAATTACCTTGCTGCCTAAAAACCCCATTTAGGGGCAAGTTCCCATTTTGGCCTGATTTTTAATTTTATTTCACTGTGCCCTCAAACGCTTGGTGTGTTGGCCCCTTTGCACGATTTATTTAATCTTCTAATTTTGCCTTACCTGGCTTTGAGTGGTGGTGCTGAGAGGAGAAGACAGGCTGTGAGGAAACATGCCTGCAGGACTGAAGCAGACCCAGTGAGGTCTATCTACTAGTCAGGAGGCTTATATTCGTTTGGACTTTTGCTTTTGGACTGTGTTTTCTTCCCCTTTCTCTTTGCTTTATTTGCGGAACAAATAAACATGGGTAGGAAGCCCTTAACCTTGCATACTGCTGGATTACCTTTCTGTAAATTCTTCACTTTAAGCTTATTGCCTACAATTTTATATATCGCTATTCGATAGTTTAGCAAGCACCATCTCCTACAGTTGATTCAGCTGCGGGATCGGGGCGCCACCAGTGCAGAGCTTGCTCAGGGATGGCAGCAGACAGGTGTGAGTGCATCTGCATGCACAGTGAGGCAAAGACTTTTGGAGGATGGCCTGATGTCAAGAAGGGCAGCAAAGAAGCCACTTTTTCGATTTTGGGGCGTCCGGAAAAAAAATTTCAGAAGAAAAGGTGAGCGCTATACCATCAGTCCTGTGTCAGACCATTCATGTGTGAGATTGCTTCTCAGCCAAGGGAGTGGGCTCACTCACAATTTTTCCTAAGAACACAGCCATGAATAAAGAATGGTCCAAAAACATCCTCCGAGAGCAACTTCCAAGAACAGTTTGGTGATGAACAATGCCTTTTCCAGCAGGTTGGAGCACCTTGCCATAAGGCAATAGCTAAGTGGCTTGAGGAGCAAAACCTCTAAATTGTGGGTCCATGCCCAGGAAACTCACCAGACCCTAATCCCTCCGAACTTGTGATCAATCCTTAAGAGGCGTGTGAACAAGAAAAACCCCACAAATTCTAAACAACTCCAAGTATTGATTATGTGAGAGCACTAAAAGCTGAAAATTGGTCTGGAAGAGGGTGTAAGTGCCCTGTATTGAAGTGGTTAACCTCCCTGACTGTATTCCCGAGTGTGGCTCGGGGTTAAATTTCAGCACCATTAGCGGTAACCCCACACTCGAGATTGCATTGCAGGATCCTGGTGCGGTATACTTACCTTGTCCCCAGGATCCTGCGATGTCCCCCGCTGTGTCTGCGGGCTGTGTCGTCCTCCCAAAGCCTCTCTGTGCCGGGCTCCGTTCCCTGCGAGCGTCGCAACGCACGGGGGTGGAGCCTGGCGGCAAATTAAAAAAACTGTAAAAATCATAACACACAGTACTGTAATTAGGGCTGTAACTAACGATTATTTTCATAATCGATTAGTTGGCCGATTATTGTTTTGATCGATTATTCGGTTAATAACCTTAAAAAAAAAGTGTGGTGTATAATTTAGTTAATGTGTAAAGTTTTAAAAAAAGGTAATTTATTCTTAAATATATCTATGCAGTGGTAAATATAAATAACCAACTATATGGTTAGGGAGCAAAATATTGAATCCACTCTGAGCATAACAGACAGAAGAGTCATACTGTATATACTATTAGAGGAGATATATACTGTATATACTATTAGCGGAGATATACTATACTATTAGAAGAGATATACTGTATAAACTATTAGAGGAGATATACTGTATATACTATTAGAGGATATATACTATTAAAGGGTGAATCTGGTAAATATCAGACTCGGTGATCAAATTTTTTTAATTAAAAACAAAAACAATGTCTTCCTTCAAAAAAAAATGTCATTTTTAAGAACGTTCATTCTTCATTCAGTGAAGCTACAAAGATTTTTCGTCTGAATATTCTCGTCTGAAAATTGATCCGTGCGGCCAGCATAAGGCTCAGTACACACCTATGCAGTTTGCTTTTCATCTGTTTCTGCAGGGCGTTTTGATTTTTGTGCATGTGATTTTGCTGCGATTTGCGTTTTTGCATTTTTTTGGCCAATTTGGGCAGATTAAAAAACACATATTGCTGCAAAAACGCATTACATGCTTTTCTGCAGCTTCCCTATTGAAGTATATTGAACCAAAAAAGCACCGTTTTGCGTGAACGTGTCCCATAGGAAACCATGTGAATGAACTGTAGTGCGTTTCTGCAAAAAGCACCAAAAAAAAACACATAGATGTGAACCAGGTCTAAGACGTTTAGTAACATAATGGGGTGAAAAAAACTAAAATTAGCCCTTTTATAGTACAAAAAAAGCAGATAATCACTACTGTAAGGGGTTAATTTTTGTTTAGTGTAGAACTGTGAAAGTAATATTTGCAGTAGCGATTATTTGCTCTTTTTGTACTATAAAGGGCTCATATTTTAGTTTTTTTTTTTTTAACCCCATTATGTTACTGGCCGATTAATCGATTATGAAAATAGTAATCGTATAATTTAATCGATTAGTTGTTTCAGCCCTAACTGTTATGTATGTATGTATATATATATTTTCTTTATGCCTGGAAAATTGAGATTGTCCATAGCAACCAAAAAGTGTCCCTTTACGTCAAAAGTGGCTTTAGACCAGCTAGGAAACAGCGATAGTAAATTAGAACACTTACAGAATTGAGCGATAGTGAATCGTGGGGAAATTTATGTTATTATATTATTTTTTTTAAATTATTTAGATTTATTATATTATAATTTATGATTTTGTGTTTCAAACTTCATCATACCCGGGATATCTACTAGACTCTTGGTGGACAGATTTAAGTGTGTTATTGCTAAGAATTACAGGCCTACAATATAAAACACCAAATTTCTATGCAAAATAATTGTACCGCTTTGAGACGCAAAATAGACGGAAATAATCATACTGCCAGGGAGGTTAAACTTACTGTGTGGTCATTTTGTGCTGTGTACTTTTGGGTCATTGTCATGTTGGAAGGTAAACCCATTGACAACTTTCTGGCAGAGGGCAGATTTTCCTCAAGAATTTGATTTTGTTATTTTTTTTTCTATCCTGACAAGTGCTGCGGTTCCCTGCTCCAGAGAAAAACCCAAATAGCAGGATATTACTACCTCCATGCTTTACTGTAGGAATGGTGTTATTTGGATGGTGAGCTACATTGAATTTCTGTCAGACATATTGTTTGGTGTGTAGGCCAAATGATTCAATTTTAGTCTCATCTGACCACCTTAACCACACCTTTCTGAAGATTCTGCCGTCACATGGAAAGGTTTTACGGTCAGATAAGGGGAGTGGTCTGTTTTTTGTTTTTTCCCTGACATGTTGGTGTTTTATATCTTTCATTTAGGCCCCTTTCACACGGGACGGATCCGTGTTGATCCGCCCCGTGTTTATCCGCTGCTCAGCGGGGATCGCTCCGCTTTCCCCAGCTGAGCAGGCAGATGACAGGGCGGGACCCGCACACTGTGCAGGGACCGCCCTGTCAGATCTCCGCTCTCCCCTATGGGGGATCGGAGGAACACGGACCGTCTGTCCGTGTTCCTCCGATCCGCTCTGCAGACGGATAGAAAAATAGGATTTTCTTCCGTCCGCAGAATCGGACGAGAGCGGAGCCGGACAACATCGGGTGTTAGCGGATGTACATCCGCTGACACCCGCTATCCCATAGGGATGCATGTATGTCCGTATTTCATCCGAAAACGGATGGATGAAATACGGACATACGGTCCGCATGTGTGAAAGGGGCCTTAGGTGTTATAAGTTGCACTAGTAAATACAGCTGGCTTAAACATTTGTCTGCGTTCCAGGCTGCAAAACAACGAAATGTGATTGTTTTAAAGGGGGTGATTATTTTCTATATAAACTGAAAAGCGATTTAATTTTAGGTTATGATTTCCAATATCGTCCTTGAAGGTTGAATTTTCCTTTTATACCCACTGTATATACTCACTGGCCACTTTATCAGGTACACCTGTTCAATTGCTTGGTAACGCAAATTGCTAATCAGCCAATTACATGGCAGCAACTCAATGCATTTAGAGACATCTAGACTTGGTGATGACTTGCTGAAGTACAAACCGAGCATCAGAATGGGGAAGAAAGGGGATTTAAGTGACTTTGAACGTGGCATGTTTGTTGCTGCCAGACGGGCTGGTCTGAGTATTTCAAAAACTGCTGATCTACTGGGATCTAAATGCACAACCATCTCTAGGGTTTACAGAGAATAGTCTGAAAAAGAGCAAATTGCCAGTGAGCAGAAGTTGTGTAGACAAAAATGCCTTGTTTGTCAGAGGAAAATGGGCTGACTGGTTTGAGATGATAGGCAACAGTAACTCAAATAACCACTTGTTACAACCAAGGTATGCAGAATTCCATCTCTGAATGCACAACACATTGAATCTTGAAGCAGATGGGCTACAGCAGCGGAAGACCACACCGAGTGTCACTCCTGTCTAGGGCTGAAACAACTAATCGATTAATCAACAACTAATTATTATGAAATTAATAGATTACTATTTTCATCGATTAATCGGCCAGTAACATGGGGTTAAAAAAAACTAAAACAAGCCCTTTTATAGTACAAAAAGAGCAAATCGCTACTGTAGATGTTACTTTCACAGTTCTACAGTAAAAAAATGAACCCCTTACAGTAGTGATTATCTGCTTCTTTTTTTTTTTTTTTTCTACTATAAAGGGGTAATTGAAAAAGGTCAGGAACTTTTTGTTTAACGCAAAAAAGGTGCTTTTTTTGGTTCAATATACTTTTTATTAAAAAAAAAAAAAAAAAAAAAAAATTCTATTTATTGGTTTTTCTTTTAATACAAGTAACAATACACAAAACAGCACATTAAGGTGACCAATGGACACCTTCCGTGGATGGCTAACATATTTCAGCTGTCTAGTATATTATAACAACCTAGAACTCCCCCCTCCTCCCACCCCACTACTGAAATCCCCCAACTTGAGTCACAGCTTGTTATAAAACGGATTTAGGCATAATTAATGACACCATATAGAATCTTAGTTAGACTTTATGTATTCACATCTTATATCCATGCAATTCTCTCAATAATCATAGTAACTATCGGTTTGTTCTCCTGCTATTTTCCACCATAGGCATAACATAACAAATAGGGCATATGTATGGTTATTGTGTAACATCTATAGGCCAACAGGGGTTACATCCGTCTCTCTCCCTCTACATGATCAAGGGTCTCTTTTGGTGCATATAACAAGTAATACATGTTCTCTCTTATCCCACTGTGGTGCTGGAGTTGTACAAAGTGTGCCAGACTTTATCAAATTTATTCAAGCAACCTCTCGCTTCGTAAGTGTGCTTGTAGTGGGGCAGCATAGCATTGACCAAACCCTTCCAGAATTCCACTGTTGGAGCTCCAGGCTTTTTCCAGTGTAGCAAAATGGCTTTTCTACCATAGAATAGTAAGATGTTAATCATGGTTCGCAGAGCGCGAGATGGCACTACTTCATCTACCAGGCCCAGCAAACGGACCCTTACAGTTGTCGGTATAGGTACCGACAACAGATCAGCTATACATGACGTGAGATCTGACCAAAACTTCCGGACCTGAATACAACTCCAAAAGATGTGGCCAGTATCTACCGGAGAGTAAGAACATCGCCAACATTCTGCTTGAACACCTGGAAAAATCCCAGCCAATCTTGCCGGAGTATAATAACTCCTGTGTAGAAATTTAAAGTGAATCAAGCGATCCCTTGCGGATACGAGATGTTTAAAGGGTTGTGTCCACATATCTTCCCATTCCTCCCCCTGCACATCCTGTATCTCTGCCTCCCATTTTTCCCGACATCTAGCTACTCCCTTCGGGGTACTTTTGAAAAATTCTTTATAGGATACCGATAACTGCTTTGCCAGCTCTTCACTTGATAATATTGACTCAAGGGATGAGGGCAGAGATTCC
The DNA here is from genome assembly GCF_042186555.1 of Aquarana catesbeiana. NCBI lineage: Eukaryota > Metazoa > Chordata > Amphibia > Anura > Ranidae > Aquarana > Aquarana catesbeiana. The sequence goes on along the minus strand of NC_133324.1, from coordinate 536,322,772 downwards.
GCCCCCAACTCTCTAAACTGAACCTGAAATGCATGTCTGAGCTGTAGGAATCTAAACAGATACTGGTTTGGGAGGTCATGTCTTGATTTTAGTTGAGGAAATGTCAGCAGTTCTCCAAAGCATGTGATATCCTTTAATGTTTTTATTCCCTTAATCGCCCATATCGCTGGGTCTGGAAGGTTATAGAAGTGAGGCAGGGCTGGATTCATCCATATAGGGGCCGACTGTGAAACCCCCCCCCGTAACTGGGACTTGCCAGTCTCACCGCCACCTCCCCAGGCTTTAATTGTTGCTTTCATTGTAGTCGTCAATGGTAGGTCAGATCTGGTTCCTCTAAACAGGGAAAATCTAAGACTTTCATATGATCCCAGCTGTGCTGCCTCCAACACCGTGGGCGCATTTCCATCATCCGCCACTAACCATCTACGTGCATAAACCATTTGCCCAGCTAGGTAATATTTTTGCCAGTCCGGTAGTGCTAGTCCCTTGATCAATCGGTTCCTGCAGCGTTTTAAGACCAATTCTTGGGGGCTTGGGAGCCCAAAGAAAAGAGGATACTATGCTATCGAGTTTTTAAAAAAAAGATTTTGGGACCCATATTGGCGCATTTCTCAGGAAGTAGAGAATCACTGGGAGGAATTTCATTTTTAGCAAGCTTATTCTGCCTATTGGGGATAGCGGCAGATTCGTTCAGGCCTGGACTCTTTGCCTCAGTAACGTTATCAATGGCAATAAATTAAGGTGCATATAGTCCTGTACGTTAGGGGTGATCTTGACTCCTAAATATTTAAGGGAGGTAACCCACTGGAGCGGGAGGTCCGGGTCCGCCATGTCCCGAGCCTCCATGTCCAGAGGTAGTATAGAAGATTTGCTCCAATTCACTTTCAGGCCTGAAAATGTTGTGAAATGGTCTATGATTCCCAACGCTACCTTTAGGGAATCTCTCAGGTCACTAAGGAATAGTAGCATATCATCGGCATACAACGCTACAGTTTCTGTGATTGTGCCTACTTTAATCGTCGTTATCCTCTCTGACTCCCTGAGTGCCACTGCCAGTGGCTCCAAGGCGAGCGTGAATAGGAATGGGGACATCGGGCAACCCTGCCTTGTTCCCCTCCCCACTGTGAAGAAGTCTGAGATCCATGTGCCTAACTTAACCGCTACTTTTGGGGATTTGTAGAGCATGGAAACCCATCTCCTGAACCGCGGCCCAAATCCCATGACCTCCAGTACCTTGAGCATGTACCCCCAGTCGACAGAATCTAATGCTTTCTCAAAGTCTATTGAGACTACTACTCTGGTTTTTGGGGATTTATTCTGAATCTGTAGATGGGTAAATAGTCTCCTCAAATTGGTGTCCGTTGACTTACCCGGCATAAAGCCTGTCTGATCAATGTTGACAATGGACGGTATAATGGTGGCCAATCTAGTCGCTAGTATTTTGGTTAGGATTTTCAAATCCATGTTCAGGAGGGCAATAGGTCGATACGATGCACATTCCAGGGGATCTTTTGCCTGGCTTCAAAATGAGGACCATATATGCTTCTAGCATGGAGTCTGGTAGGGTTGCATGCTGATGGCAGTATTCTAGTAGTGTATTAATCCTAGGGGCTAGGGTCTCTACATTTATTTTATAGAAGTCCGCAGGCAGACCATCAGGCCCAGAGGCCTTATGCGGAGGAAAGGCGAAAATCGCTTGCTGGTTTTCTTTAACCGTGAGTTTAGTCTCTAATTAACTGAAATCGTTTCCTGATAATTTCGGTAAAGGTAAGTCCGTCAGGAGGGTGTTTAAATCTAATTCGTCATACTGTGGAATAGGAGCATAAAGGCAGGAAAAGAATTTAACGAATTCTTGCATAATCATTTTGGGTTCCCTAATCAAATCTCCTCCTATATTTTTAATTACCGGGATATTAACAATGGGATGATAATCAGCGACTAGCATCGCTAAGAGCTTCCCATTCTTATCTCCCTCTGCGAAAACTGTATGGGCCCTTCTAGTGAACTCAGAACGGGCCTGACCCGTGATATGCAGGGAAAGGGAGCGACGCGCCTCTAATAATGTTTTATATACTTCCCCTGAGGGAGATTTAGCATATGCTTCTTCACTGTCCTTCACCTTTGTCTCTAGGTTAACATTTTCTTCATTGTCCTGTACTCTTGCGGTTTTAATGGCTGAGATAAATTCCCCTCTAGTGACTGCTTTAAAAGCATCCCACACTGTCAGGGGATCCGCGGATTCAGGATTTACCAACCAATATGTGGTCATAGCCTCCCCTACCTGTGCCGCAACCTGATCATGCTGCAGCCAGCCAGGGGAAAGCCGCCACCCTCCCCCACTTAACCCCGATTCAAAAGACAGAAGAAGAGAAAGAGGGTTATGGTCAGTCAGGCCCCCGGCCAAATAGTCTATGTCAGTCACAAATGGTAAGATAAGGTCATTTCCGAAGGCCATATCAATCCTAGCTGCGGATCCATGGGACAGAGATACATGTGAATAAATTCTATCAAGGGGATGTTTCCATCTCCATAATTCCTTATATCCTGCCACCGACACCCATCCCACTAAACCAGCGGAAACCGCTCTATTTGGATTGGAAGAGTCCAACCCCCCCTCCAGCACGGCATTGAAATCCCCCATTATCCCTACAGGGAGATAAGAAAAAGGCGCCAACCTAGTTAGATCATATAAGATTTGACCCTGGAAAGGAGGGGGCACATATACATTTACCACCACTAGTGTCTTAAAACATATATCCATTACTACTGCCACATAACGACCCCCCGGATCTGACAGCACCTAATGGATCGTGCATGGAATGGACTTGCTAATTAGGATTGTCACTCCCCTCACAAACGTGGAGTAGGTTGAGTGCAAAGCTCTTTGAATCCATGGCCTGCCGAGGGAGAGAATCCTGGCTCCATCCAGATGTGTCTCCTGCAAGAGAACAATATGCGGCTTGTGTTGCCTAAGATATTGGAACACTGAGGCTCTTTTTAGCTTGTGGCTGAGGCCTCGAACGTTCCAAGACACTATTTTAACTTTGCTAGCCATATTTAGTTGACTTGTCAATTGTTTGCCCCCATGAAAAAAACTGCATTATGACATTCCCAGTAAATATACTATAAAGTAAAGCATGTGTATATACCATTAGCATTGTTACTATTTTAAATCGAGCTGTGACTCTAACAACAAAAAAATAAACAGAACCCACCCCTGCCATTATGCTAGAAACAAAGTCCAGCACATAAGCTTGATCCCGAAACAAAAAAACAAAAAACTTGAATTGAAATCCCACCGCCGTGGTCGAAAGTCTGGCATTTCCGTTGACGAATCCGTATCCTCATGGTTTGCTCCTAACAACAAGAACTGGAGCCTTGATGGTAAAGGTGGCTTTTTGCCATACCAAAGAATTTGCTGATAACATCATACAGTATTTTTCCCCCTGCCAATAAATTTCCCGAATCAGCGTACCTGGACCCCTCTCCCCATTTCAATCGCTGATAACGTAAGCTTCTCTCGGCCAAGTGGTACCTCAGACATGCACAGGATTGTACATGTGCGTGTGTTTGGCAACAACCTCTGTCTATGGTGCAATCTTGAACCAGGTGCTGAATGTATCACGGGGGGAGTCAAAGTGAAAGAAGAGCTTAAGTGTAAAACATCAGGTAGTATTTACCTTTACAGGCTTAAAACTTGGAATTGACTGGCTGTTAGAACTCCTTGTCCATCCATTCGCAGGCATCTTCCGGGTTTTCAAAAAATTTTACCGACCCCTTGTATTGAATTCTGAGTTTGCTGGGATATAGCATACTGTATCTTATTTCCTTTTCCCGCAGGCGTCGGCGGATCTCATTAAAGGATCTACGTTTATGTTGTGTTGCAGCTGAAAAGTCAGGGAAAAGCATTATTTTTGTATTTTCATACCGTAGGTCTTGAATTTTCCTGGCCTGTGTCAGGATCATGTCTCGATCTCGGTAGTTCAGGAATCGGACCAAGAAAGGTCTTGGGAAGGCACCTGGGGGTCTACTACCGGTGGGTACTCTATGTGCCCTCTCTACCACGTATGTAGGAGGGAGATCCTGTAATGACAGCAGCTGCTTAAACAGGAACACAGCAAATTGTGTGGTCTTGTCACCTTCAGCCCCCTCTGGCAGACCGACCACCCGGACGTTATTCCTTCTCTGCCTGTCTTCTGCGTCATCTGCTCTGCGTTGTAGTGCCTGTACCTGCTCCCAGAGTTCCGTTATGCGGCCATCATGTGTATGAGAGACATCCACATCTGACACTCTGGTCTCCACAGTGGTCAGTCTGCTCCGGATCTTGTCTAAATCATGCCTTATGAGTGTGCATTCTGAGGATAAATGATCTATCCTCCCCATTAGCTCTGCTTTACTGGCACTGATCGCTTCAAGAATGGGTCCTGTGATTGCCTCTGCATCCACCGCCATGACCGGATCCCTCTCCGGAATGCATACCGCTGTCCCCTGTGCCTGTGTCATCTTACCCGCCGTCGTTTTGGCGCTCTGATCTTTCCGGGAAGAAGACAAGATGGCGTGGACGGAGCTTCTTCCAGCGTCTCCTGCAGAGCGGGCATTCCGGGCGTCCGTGTTAGCCTTAGCGGTCTTTTTAGTGGTCGATGAGGGCATCGCTGAACTCGGGGCACCTTCACCTACACTGAGGTATGGGTTAGGAGTAGTTGGAGATACTCCAGATGGTTGGATGATGATAGGGCGACGGAGCAGTAGAGGAACGTGCTCTGCCTTGATCACATCCGGCCGGAAGTCCTTGGTTCAATATACTTCAATGGAGAAGCTTCAGAAAAGCAAATTTTTTTTTTTTTTTTTTAAGGTTAGTAACCGATTAATCGAAACAATAATCGGCCAACTAATCGATTATGAAAATAATCGTTAGTTTCAGCTTTACTCCTGTCAGCTAAGAACAGGAAACTGAGGCTACAATTTGCACAGGCTCACCAAAATTGGAAAATAGCAGATTGGAAAAACATTGCCTGGTCTGAGTCTCGATTTCAGCTGCGACATTCAGATGGTAGGAATTTGGCATAAACAACATGAAAGTGTGGATCCATCCTGCCTTGTATCAACAGTTCAGGCTGGTGGTGGTGATGTAATGGTGTGGGAGATTATTTTATATATATATATAGATATATATAGAAATTTGTAAGTTCTGTATTTAATTCTATTCTATTTTGTATGTATTGCACACTGCCATCACTGTGCACACAGCTAACAGCATTACAATTGTAATGTAATATTAATGTGATACCTACGTAATCATGTGCATAAAAACCTTCGATTGCGTCATAATAAAGCAGAACAGTTATTTGGAAAGATGCTGAGCGTATCTTTTGTGTCTGTTCCCTACTGCAGTAGTTATTAATTTGGAACCACTAATCAATATGAGGATAGGAGTTGCCTATCATCAATTTAACCGAGTCAGCATGGCGAGCCAGCCAGGAGAGGTTTCCACGTGACCCTGAGTATCCGAAACGAGGAGCTTGAGACGATCCGGGAATTTCTGATAATCAGCCGGCTGAGGTAAGCCTTTTGCTTACATTTGAATTATCAGACTTCCTTGATCGGTAAGGCATTTTAGGGACAAAGGGTACCTATTTTACTCCCCTTAATCAAAACTGTATTGATTGGTGGTTATATGTTATGTTGTCCCTGGCTATTGTCCATCGGAGTGTTATAGATAAAGGGAAGAATAGTGCTGTTCACAGGTATATATAGTACATCTGCTAGATAAAGTAGTTTAGAGGCAAGAGGGTATAGGCACATGTAGAGAAGAGAGAAGACTGGCCAGTCATTATGGGCATTGAATTAAGTAAGGGAATGAAGGGTAAGAGACCCTCAAAAATGCCCAGCGCAAAGAGGAGCGCTATATATGAACCGAAGGTGCGGTTCCGCCTATACTGAGCCCCTAGATTAATGGTTAAAGTGGACAGGGATCCACAATGGGTAACCAAGGTCCACAGGGACTAAGAATCATGCAGAGTAAACAGCTAGAGAAACAGTTATCTATGTGAGCAGGATGGATCAAGGGTGACAATAACACTAGACAGAAAGGGACGTTTTCATGTTAAGTTGTGGGATGAATTTGGGGTCAGGCACTACAACTTTTAGTCAGAAACAGAGAAATGAGAGGTAAAACAGAATACTTTATATGTTGTCAGAGAGGGAAGATGGGATGAGCACTCTGGCTGCCCGTCTGATCATAGAAGCTAGATATAAAGGATTTCTGAACAAAATAAGGAAAGCAGAATTTAGGCAGGGAAATATTAATGAGAGTTAAAGGAAAGTGAGAGAATGATATGCATGTGTTGTGTACAAATGGGAAAAATGTAAGCGATTTTAGAGAGATATTGGTGTATGTGTGTGAGAATGCTGGGACCTTTAGTTCTATTGCTTGTGTGTGTCATATACGCAGATGTGACCCCCTCCTTTGTGCTCTCCTGAAAAAAATGTGGCTGAGATGAGGTTAGTGATAAACTGGAAGGACACCATGCCAATTCCATTTTTTTTTGACAAAACATTTATAACAAAATGTGCCGGGTTAACTAATCTAATGGTAAACAATGTGATCACAATTATTTTGAATCTGTTTTCCAAACATGGTAAAATGAAGGTTACATTTAACCGTGTATTACACAAATTGATTATCCTTTTGATAGTGGAAACAGTGCATTTAAAAAAGGGAAATTAAGTAAAATTAAGTAATAATGAGTGTTCGTTTCTAATATGAGTTTAACAATTTTATTAATAATATAGATATATTGAAACTGGTTTAGACAACCTTTGGTTGGAAATGAAATCCAGGTTATTGGGGAAATTTGTAAAAATGGGATTAGTTTAGATTAAGATAACAATTTTGTAATTTTACATTTATACAATAAGCCCTTATTGAGAGAAAAAAAGATTAAGATGAGGTTGTTATTTGGAATACAGCTGCCATAATATTTAACAAAGCCAAGATGGATGGGATACATGAGAAGTTTTTCTACAAAATGAAATTTTAAGGTTTTTGATGATAACTTGATGTGCGGTCCATGATGTGAGAGTTATAATAAATACAAATTTAAATATAACAGACCCATCACATCAAGTCCACACACCCTGTTAAGATAGATGCCACCTGCAGCCAGTTGTTTTTTAGTTTTTGGTGCTTTCTGGTCCATCATACAGATTCTTGGTCCTTTTTTGTTTTATTTATTTTTATTTTTGAAATCTAAAGCAGAATGTGTGGATTGTGAAATGATGTGCCCCTTTTCCTTGTAAGTACAGTGATATAAGCAGAAGAATATTTTGGATTTATGGACATCAGGATATTATCATTTATGATAAAATTGCCAGGAAAAAGTTGTCTTTTGAAACCTGAAACTGGAGTTCTTACACAAACAGCATGATAGAAAACAAGCCATTGTAATATATTTATGCAAGCTGGACCCAGTAATGAAGGGTTCATCCCGATATTAGAGCTGCAGCTTTTATGCAAAGGTGCTATTAGACAAAGTTAGATATTGTTTTGGTCAAACATTTAATTTTTAATGGTCCGACATTCTGTGCAGCATAGATACAGCTAATAAAATGTTTGTCTAATGAAAGGTTTAAAATATGAGTTTATGTACAAATCTAACAATGAAAAATGCGTACATTTGAATCCAGCCACCTTATTGCCTCTATTGGACGGGGCTAGAGACAAAGGAAGACACGTGTTAAATTGATGGTGTAGTAATCAGCTGCTGTGAGCCCAGTGCGGGACACAGTCCCTGAAGACCCAGATATTAAATTTTTTTGTAGATTTGAGTATGCAGTTTATCACCCAGAAGGATACTCTGTATTCAAAGTCATTGGATCCTTTTTCCCCAGCTCAAGAAGCAGAGCTCCATGTTTTAGCAAAGCCTGTGAGCTATAAAAAGAGTGTATATTTATATATAGGGGTGCGCATCTTCACTGGCCTCACGATTCGATTCGATTACGATTATCAAGTCAATGATTCGATTCGATTCGGCGATGCATCACGATGCATCACGATTACAGCGCAAGTCCACAGGTGCTCATGGTTTTCATCAAAAAAAATTAAAGTAGTCAGGAGAACTCCATTTTTTTTATTCTATCTGTTCTTAAGAAAAAAAGAGACAGCAGAGGAGCTCCAGGCTCTCTTCCTAAATACTAAAGGAGATGATCAGAGACTGCGGACATGCTACAGGAGATGATCAGAGACTGCGGACATGCTACAGGAGATGATCAGAGACTGCAGACAGACATGCTACAGGAGATGATCAGAGACTGCAGACAGACATGCTACAGGAGATGATCAGAGACTGCAGACAGACATGCTACAGGAGATGATCAGAGACTGCAGACAGACATGCTACAGGAGATGATCAGAGACTGCGGACATGCTACAGGAGATGATCAGAGACTGCGGACATGCTACAGGAGATGATCAGAGACTGCGGACATGCTACAGGAGATGGTCACAGACTGCGGACATGCTACAGGAGATGGTCACAGACTGCGGACATGCTACAGGAGATGGTCACAGACTGCGGACATGCTACAGGAGATGGTCATAGACAGCGGACATGCTACAGGAGATGGTCACAGACTGCGGACATGCTACAGGAGATGGTCACAGACTGCGGACATGCTACAGGAGATGGTCAGACACTGGGGACATGGCACAGGAGATGGTCAGACACTGGGGACATGGCACAGGAGATGGTCAGACACTGCGGACATGGCACAGGAGATGGTCAGACACTGCGGACATGGCACAGGAGATGGTCAGACACTGCGGACATGGCACAGGAGATGGTCAGACACTGGGGACATGGCACAGGAGATGGTCAGACACTGGGGACATGGCACAGGAGATGGTCAGACACTGGGGACATGGCACAGGAGATGGTCAGACACTGGGGACATGGCACAGGAGATGGTCAGACACTGGGGACATGGCACAGGAGATGGTCAGACACTGGGGACATGGCACAGGAGATGGTCAGACACTGGGGACATGGCACAGGAGATGGTCAGACACTGGGGACATGGCACAGGAGATGGTCAGACACTGGGGACATGGCACAGGAGATGGTCAGACACTGGGGACATGGCACAGGAGATGGTCAGACACTGGGGACATGGCACAGGAGATGGTCAGACACTGGGGACATGGCACAGGAGATGGTCAGACACTGGGGACATGGCACAGGAGATGGTCAGACACTGGGGACATGGTACAGGAGATGGTCAGAGACTGGGGACATGGCACAGGAGATGGTCAGACAATGGGGACATGGCACAGGAGATGGTCAGTCACAGCGCCCTCCCCCCCCTCCCTACTTACATGCTGCTCTGGCAGCCTGTAATGAGCAGTGGGGCCGGTGTTCTGCCGGTTGTCACATCTCAGGATCTGCAGTGAATTCTCCCGGGAGAGCACTCCGTGCATAAAGCTGTTTTTAGTGTGTGTATATTCCGGTCATGTGACTCTCGGCCGCGCCTCCCTCCTCTCACGTCTCTCCTGATGTCAGCCCCGCCCGCCTCTCTTCCGACCTGATAGCTCCAGTCAGTGGGCGGAGCTGACACCAGGAGAGACTGAGAGGAGGGAGGCGCGGCTGAGAATCACATGACCGGATTATACACACACTAAAAACAGCTTTATGCACGGAGCGCTCTCCCGGGAGGGGGCGGGGCCAGACATCGATTTTTCGGGTCGCATGCATCGATGCCGCATCGGGGACACCCGAATCGCGATGCATCGATGCTGCGATTAATTTCAGCAGCCCTATTTATATATATATGGTCGAGATATCGAGCGCTTTTGGTTCCATTTGAAGGGCCAGAAGTTTGTTTTTACTTCGGCAGGTAAACCAATAAAGCATGCCAAGTTAATTTTATTGGCTGTTTTCAGCCTTCCAGGTTCTTGCTGAGGTAGCCATATTAACTTTCACACATGGAAGCAGACCAGGTGACTAAGGATGCTGCATTTACAGCCCCGGACACTTGATGGGTCTGTGCAACTCAGATTCCACCCTAGTTCTGGCCCAGTATAGCTGGGATTAATAATTCAACTTTAAGGACCCCAGAACGAGAAGAACAAGTGGTCCACAGGGGGCAACTTCTTATGAAACAGGACTTTGGAAAAAGGTGATCATTTATGTCTGCCAACCATTCTTTTCCCTCCAGCTTGACACATGGACCCTGTCATCAGTCACAAGCAGTTATGGCTGCCTTAGTAAATGAGCATGGGATAGAGCCAGGGTTCTCCACAGTTGTTTTTATAACATACCACTTCTTGTTTTACCTGTTACCAAAGGTGTTACCAAAAGCTGAACATCCCTTCCAGAGATTACAAAAAAAGATATATCCAGATGCCCAAGTCAGGATCTTACGAGTATGCATTTTGTCTGTATGGACATGCTTTTTGGATGTCCAGTGGCAAATGCTACTGCAAAGGCCACAGTAAAAAAATGTTATCAGAAGTAGTTTGTAAGTACAGAATCTACAGAGAGTAACAGAGGAAATCATTTTTTATAGGAGAGTCCTTACTAGAAGTTTTGAGGTTTTATCCCCCCCCCCCCCCCCCAATGTCTATAATGTAGTGGACAAAGTAGAGTAAGAAACTAGAAAACTTTTGCCTGAATGTTTTCTTATATTTTATGAAGCCCCTAAGGGGGATTTTGGACTCTCTCCCTATGGGATTTGGTTTGGGAGTGTGTTACTTGCTTATATTTTGTCTCAGCAGCTGAATTCGGATCTCACAGAGAATGCTGCTGATCTTTTAACGTTTTTGACAAACTCGTGTTTTCTCCCCAATTCCAGATCCTAAAAGTTTGGAAGGATCTAAAACTAAAGCCAGGTGACTTGTGGATTGTTAAGAGACATTTATATATAAGGAAATGTTTGGAGACTCAATACAGCATCTATTTCATGTACAGTTTTTGCAAAACTTGAAGGAAAAGTCACCTGGATCCACACCAGACACTGCAAAAATGACTAAATTAAAGAAATCTGTTTGATTTGTTTCCCTATTGTGAGCACAGTCTAGGGTACTTTTTGATTCAATTACTTTAATTGTAAGGGGATATATATATATATATATATATATATATATATATATATATATATATATATATATATATTTTATTATTATTATTTTGAAAAGTAGTTTAGCCATGTTAAAGTCATATTTTGTCTTTTGTACATTTTTCATTTTATGTAGAATTGTCTGTGTTTACATATGCTGATTAAGTCAGCATTCCCACAATTCAGCTGGAAGGCCGTTCTGGCCACAGGAGTGTACAGCCAGTACTCTGTAAATATGTCTTATCAATCATTTTGTTTTCACAATGAAAAGTAATTTTGTAATGAAAAAGTTGCTCAGCTATTATTTTCTCCACAATGGAGTTTTTTGCCTCTTTTGCCAGGACTACCTCCACCTAAGCATGTGGAGGTTCCAGGTTGAAGGTGATAGCAGGTATGGTTAGTGATCAAAATATTGAGCAAAAGAGGGGAGACTGTAATGGAAATTTGTAAGTTCTGTATATAATTGTATTCTATTTTGTATGTATTGCACACTGCCATCACTGTGCACCCAGCACTAATAATGTTTTCAGTACATGTTTACATTCTTTCGAGTCCTGATTAGAATTAGCCTGCCTATGTAACGCCCCTTGTTACCATAAACGTACAATTGTAATATTAATGTGTTACCTACGTAATCATGTGCATAAAAACCTTCATTTGCGTCATAATAAAGCAGAACAGTTGTTTGGAAAGATGCTGAGCATATCTTTTTGTGTCTGTCCGCTACTTCAGTAAAAATGTGTGTGGGTAGGGGCAGTTGGCGCTACCTGTATGGGTGTGTGTCAATTATGTGTTAGCTGTATAGTTCAAAATTACTTGTGTGTTCTCCTAATAGTGAACTTTTTAACAACAAGGTTGGTCTTTACTGGAAAAATAAATAGTTCACATTGCATTTACAAGGCATGAAATATTGCAGTGGATACAATCATGAGAGGACAATAATACAGCGGCAGTACCCAGTATATACCATTCATAGTAGAAAAACACATATCCAATCCCAACTAAGTCGTAGGCAGTGTTCTCTTCCCCCGTATTTAATAGTGCAAAAAAGGGGGAAGGATGGGAGGGGCAGCCAGAAACTCCCCATGACAAGACTAGTCGTCTTCAACATATGTGGAACAGATACATAGACGTGCCTGCATGATAGTGTTATTTACATAGGATCAGTCCATGACCTCCACACCCTCTCAAATTTTTGGGGACATCCTCTATTCATATATGTTAACTTATATAATGGTAATACGGCATTAACCGAGGCCATCCAAGACCCCATTGTGGGTGGGAGGGGGGAGGTCCACTTCAGCAATATCTCTTTTTTGGCATAAAAGAGTAATAAGGAGAGTAGAAGCTTAGTATACCTAGGTCTTTGGTCATCATCCTGTATGCCCAGCAGGGCCAGCTCTGCCGTTCTAGATAACTGCAGCTGGAGACGTATGTCTAGAAAATCGAAGATATCAGACCAATACCGAGAGAGTCTAGGACATGTCCAAAACATATGTAAGTAGGTGCTGTCTGTGGATTGGCATCTTGAGCAATTTGGGGATCTCTGCGGGTAAATTCTGTGCAGTCTCTGAGGCGTAAAGTAAATTCTATGTATGAACTTGGTCTGAGTCAATTTATCTCTGGAAGATATCACTAGTTGGTAGTTATCCTCAAAGCATTCCTCCCAAGTTTCCCTGTCCAGAGATGGGATATCGACCCTCCATTTTTCCCATAGTGCATCTATTTTTTTAGAGTCCACTCGCAGCAGCGTTAAGTATAGTGCTGAGAGAGGTTTCTGGAGGGTTTCCTGAGCTAGGAGTCCTTCCACCGCATCCACCACAAGGACAGGCGGTGTCAGGAATTGAGCCCGGAAAGCGTGTCTTAATTGATAGTAGCGGAACAGCATCCCCATAGGAAGGCCATGCCTCTCTCCTAGGTCCCGGAAAGAAAGCAGGGCCCGGAGGAGACAATATCCCTCAGTACCTTAATCCCATGACGGGCCCACAATTGTGGGTCTGGAATTGTCCTAAAATGTGGGAGGGACGGATTTCCCCATAATGGGCAGTAGGGGGACCACTTTTCCGGAGCTAAAAAACGTTTTCTAGCCACCCCCCATACTCGCAAGGTAGCCTTAGTGGGGCCCAGTAGGGCCGGGCTAGATAAGGCTCCCCGATGCACCAAATTTCCAAGCTCCTTAAAGGAACCCACAACTGCCGCCTCCAGACAGACTGCAGCATTGGCCTTAGACTGTTCAAACCACCATCTAATTGTTACCAGCATGGCCGCCCAATAGTACACTAACCAATTAGGTAGGGCCAAACCTCCACAACTGACAGGGAGTTGAAGGGTCGATCTAGCTATCCGAGGGGAGGATCCTCTCCAGAGGAAGGATCCTATGCAGGCATCTATCTCCCTGAAAAAGGATTGGGGTAACCATACAGGGCAGTTTCGAAAGGAAATATTTGAGCTTAGGTAAGTAAATCATCTTTAAAACGTTTATGCGTCCTAGCAAGTTAAGAGGGAGATCAGTCCATTTGGTGCAATGGTCTCTTAAGCGTGAGTATAGGTTGAAGATTCAGCCTTCGATAGGATTTCAGGTCGCGCGATATTTTAATGCCTAAATATGTAAATTCCTCAACCCACCGCAAAACAGGCTGTTCCCTCAATTCCCTGGCCTGTGCATCCAGGGAGAAAAGCACAGACTTCGACCAATTGATACGGATCCCCGAAAAACGTCCGAACTCATCAAAAATTTCCAGGGCCGCCTGCAGTGAAGAGTCCGCATCCTGCAAATATAGGAGGGCGTCGTCTGCGTAAAGGGATATCTTCTCCTCCAGAGGGCCAACACGAAATCCCCCAATACGGCTAGATTCACGCACCAGTGTTGCCAGTGGCTCGAGAGCCAGGGCAAACAGGCTGGGGGACAATGGGCAACCTTGCCTGGTTCCCCTCTGGAGGAGAAAGGCATCCGAAAGGGAATCATTCACCCTGATTCTAGCTCTAGGAGCTCTATACAACAAGCCCAACCAGTGGAGAAATTTGGGGCCCACCCCAAACCTACGCAGCACCTCCCATAGATACTCCCACTCCACGGAGTCAAAAGCCTTCTCTGCATCGAGAGAGGCTATGACTCTTGTGCCCGCATTATCATGAGTGGCAGCCAGGTTTAGGAAAAGACGGCGTATGTTAATGTCGGTACCCTTTCCCGGCATAAATCCAGTTTGATCTATATGAACAAGGTCCTCTATCACCGTGCCAATCCTCCTGGCCAGAATTTTAGCCAGGAGTTTGGCATCTGCGTTAATAAGAGAAATAGGCCGGTAAGAGGCACATTCTTCAGGGTCCTTGCCGGGTTTGGGCACCAACACCACAATCGCCTCAGAAAAGGAGTCCAGTAGTGTATTCAGGATGACAGACTGCTGCATCAATGACCCAAACCTAGGCGCCAGGAACTCCTGATAGACAGAATAGAATTCAATAGGAATTCCATCTGGCCCAGGGGCCTTCCCTTGCTGCATAGATCCCAGGGCTTCTTGTACATCCTCCAAGAAAATATCCTGGTCCAACTCAGCACTTTTTTCTGGTGTCAGAGAAGGAAGGGGGACCTGGTCCAGATATTGGGACAATTGTGAGCAATCAAAGGCTGCTCTAGAGGAATATAGAGTTTGGTAGAATTCCAGAAACCTCGCACTGATATCCGCCGGGGCTGTTAGAAGTCTGCCACCTACATCCTTCAGTCTACCAATGCGAGTAATGGCATGCTGTCCCCTGGCGAGCCAGGCCAACAACCTACCATTTTTATCTCCGTATTCGAATACTCGCTGTGCACTATCTAACATAGATTTCTTGGTAAGTTCAACCCTGCAGAGGGATAGTTCCCTCAAAACGTCCTGCCAGTGAACATAATGGGTCTGATCGGGATAACGTACAAATTCCGCCTCCCTCTCCCTAGACCGTTCCTCCAGTAACCACAGAGACTGCACAGACTGTCTTTTTTTAGCAGATATACGGGTCATGTATTCACCCCTCAACCAAGCCTTAAAGGCATCCCATTGTACCATGGGCCCAGCGGATTCAGCGTTGTTTATCCAAAATCCACATAATGCCTCCTGAAGTTCTTCCTGGATCTCCGGGTCCGCAATCCAGAACTTAGATAGTCTCCATATCCGCACACCCACCACTGAAGTAGGTCGGATAGTTACTGAAACAGGGGCATGGTCTGAGATACCTCGCGAGAGGATCTCTGCAGAGACCACCCTCCGTAAAAGTTCGGGGGAGGCAAAAGCCAGGTCTATGCGAGACATAGTTCGGTGCGTAGTGGAGAGGCAGGTGAACATCCTGTCAGAGGGATGAAAATGTCTCCAGAGGTCTGTCATGTGGAAAGTAGATGCCCAACGGGCAAGGTCTTGTTGCTGGGAGCCAACAGACTGCATCCTATCCATTCCTCCATCCATAGTCATATTAAAGTCTCCTATGAATAGGACATTGTTAACGTTGAACAGTGTGACTTGTTGCATCAGATTGTGAAGTAGGCCCACTTCTGCTGGGGGGGGGAGATGAATTCCCACTATGACAATGGGGTTCTCTTCAATCAGAGAGTGTAGGATAATATATTTACCCCCGGGGTCGAGGCGAACATATTGGAATTGTAGGGTCCTGTGAACTAATACACTAATACCCCTGGCATAGTTGAAATATGGAGCATGATAGTGGGAGCCAACCCATGCCCTCTTTAAACCAAGAGTGCGGGAACCAACGAGATGCGTCTCCTGTAGGATCACCACTTGTGGGTGGAGTTTACGTAGGTAATTAAGTACTAGGGATCTTTTCACTGCCGAGTTTAATCCCCTCACATTCCAAGATACCACTAAGCAATCCGGCATGACCCAGGTATAAGTATAATAAAAGGAACAAAAAAATACAAAAAAAAAAATTACAAAACCACATTTCCTCGAGTAAGGAAGCACGGCCCCAGACCCCCGGAGGGGACAAGAAACCCCCCCGAGGCCTCCGGAGACGCGCTCCACAACATCATACAATATATCCCTGCATGAGACATGCGCGTAAGGTGAAAACTTAACATAGCACATTAGACCAACCATAACCTGAAAATAAAAAAGAGTTAAATCCACTAAACAGCTCTTGTTCCCCAACAACAACCCATCCCCCCCACCCCCCACCCCGTACCCCCCGGAACATTGAGGAGCACATGAGTCCCATAACCCCAGAACAGGTAACTGGTAACTTAAGTTGAGGTCGTGCAACCAGGGCAAACCATCACAACAACCCTAGAAACAGCGGAGCAGGTGTGTGAAATCTTATCTTAGAGCCAGTGGAGTGATTTTAAAAGGAGAACAATAGTAAAATCGTTGCATTCTTCTCCTGTCCTAACAGGGGCACCTTCTTCATAGACCGTTACATTACCGTAAAATAAAAGAGTGTGGAGTACAAAAAATTTGAAAACCCCGTGAGAATAAGTAAAAAAGAAAAATAAGGAAGCAGTCCAGCATAGGCATCGGAGAGTGGTTGCAGCTTTAGGTAGGGCTTCCGCAGCACAACATTAAGGCAAATAGTACCAGAGCTGGTTCTACTAGGCCGCAATCTGGATGTTAGTATGCATTCCACCCGGCGACACCACATAGTTAGGTACATATATATGTAAGTAAGCCAGGAAAGACTACACGAGGAGGGTCAGTTCCAACAGTTCCAGGATAGCAAAAGTTAGTAGGACAGTACAGGATTGTAAAGTAATAAACTGTATGTTATCACAGGGAGACCTATGGTGGAAGGGTCTCCAGCCACCCGGATGCATCCTTAGGGGAGGTGAAGAAACGGACCATCTCACCGTCAACCACCCGCAGCTTAGCAGGGAATAGTATACTGTACTTCATCCCTCTCCTTCTCATCGCCGCCTTGACTGCGTCGAAGGAACGACGCTGCCTCTTGAGTTTCAATGGTATAGTCCGGGAACAGCAGCAATCGCACATTTTTATAGGGGAGCTCACCTGCGGCTCTGGAGGCCCTGAGTAGTTCATCCCTGTCCCGAAAATTTAGTAGGCGGAGGATGAAAGTACGTGGGGGTGAGCCCTCAGGCCCCGGTCGGGGCGGCACCCGGTGGGCTCTTTCCACCACAAAGTATGGGGAGAGCTGAGCCGTTGGCAACAAGGATCGCAGAAGTTCCTCCGCAAACAGGGCCGGGGAGCGCCCCTCCACCCCTTCTGGGAGCCCCACAATCCTAAGATTGTTTCTCCTGCTGCGGTTTTCCGCATCTTCCGCACGATACTCCAGGGCTCTCACCTTCGTCTGAAGAGTGCGGATGGAGGCATCATGATTCGTGATCGTGTCCTCCGCCTCCCCAATCCGCCTCTCAGTCTCCGAAACCCGCGACCTGATCTTGTCCAAGTCTTGTCTTATGATACCCACATTTAGCTGGATCTCCTCTATCTTTGAGGCTAAGGTAGTCTGACAGGAGGCGACGGCCGATTGGCAGGAGTTTATAGCCTCCATAAGATCTATCAGTCCCGGCGGAGTATCAGCAGGGCCTGCCTCGTGTTCAGTCTGCGACGCCATGTTGCTATGGCGCGCAGGGGATCTTATGGAGCGGGCTGTCGGGCTCTCTTCCTCCGGGATATTCAGGGGGAACTTCAATTTCTTACCCCTCTTTTGGTAGCCCGGTGTCCTGGAAGGCATCCAGATAACGCAGGGGTCTTCTAGGTCACGTAGTAAAGCAGTACGGATTAGATTAGCGGATCACACTCCGGAGAGCTCGTAAGAGACTGATTCAGTGTGTGTGAATGCGCTACCCCTATAGTAACCACCACTTGTTCTCTTCCTATTAATCCGAAGGAATTACTTACATAAAATAGAATACAAAATCATATGCATAATCTTATAGCAAACAAAAAAATAACCATATATTGTACAGTACATAAAAAATCCTTCAAACGTGCTGCCAAAAAAGTCCTTTGGTAATTAATTGTGACTGGTGTGCTCCTATGTTCCTTCAGTGATCATATGTGACTGAGTGAAAAACCTCCACCATTCAGATTGGCCACTCACCAGATGTTTAATAAAGATGCGCCTTTGGTTCATTCAAGGGATAACCACTCCACCTATGTAACACTCCTCACCGGCTAAACTTGGACTCCAATGTTCCTCATTGGAGAGCATAAGGGATAAAAAACGATCATAGCGCAATATGCTTGAACTATTTATTTAAAATTACAGGAAAAGTATCAACTCACATTTAAAAGTGCCCTCGAGCTGGCACAAAGCTTATCCAGCAGTTATGGACGGGTACTGGGCTGTTTGCATGGTCCGCCTGGTGTTGTATTGCGGCCTCCACGCTCGGCTTGCGCTCCAAGCCTCGTTCCCGTTCACGTCCGGTCACCTGATGTGAAAAAACTCCCAGCAGCCTCTACGCGTTTCGCATCATAGAATGCGTCATGCGTCCGCTCAGTCCACCATCTTGGCCACGCCCCCCCTAATAGTGAACTTTAAGTGTGTTCGGGCAAATCCGTGTAATAAAGTGTATATGTGCCCAATGGGATAAATATCCCGTACCAAAAAGTGCATCCAAATTGAACTGGTTTAGCAGCAAGGTGTGTATATGTATATGTGTGTGTGTGTGTGTGTGTATATATATATATACACACACACACACAAGTATAACAAAAAAATCACCAGTAGTATTATTAATAATTATAAATAGTAGGTGTAACTGCACACAACTTTCTACTATTGTATAAGGGGTAAACCTTATTTTACAATTCGTTCTTACAACTCCTGCAGTGGCTAATAGAAAGTCTAAGACTTTCTATTAGCCACTGCAGGAGTTGTAAGAACGAATTGTAAAATAAGGTTTACCCCTTATACAATAGTAGAAAGTTGTGTGCAGTTACACCTATTATTTATAATAATACCACTGGTGATTTTTTTGTTATACTTGTGTGTGTGTATGTATGTATGTATATATGTGTGTGTATATATATATATATATATATATATATATATATATATGTGTGTGTGTATATATATATATATATATATATGTGTGTGTATATATATATATATATATATATATATATATATATATATATAATATACATACACACCTTGCTGCTAAACCAGTTCAATTTGGATGCACTTTTTGGTACGGGATATTTATCCCATTGGGCACATATACACTTTATTACACAGATTTGCCCAAACACACTTAAAGTTCACTATTAGGAGAACACACAAGTAATTTTGAACTATACAGCTAACACATAATTGACACGCACCCATACAGGTAGCGCCAACTGCCCCTACCCACACACATTTTTACTTTTTATCTCATCCCTGAGGGGGTGAGTAAGGGGAGGCTGCAAGCCTTGGTCTGTGAGCGCGGAAATCTCAAACCTCTTTGTTTGCTACTTCAGTAGTTATTAATTTGGAACCACTAATCAATATGAGGATAGGAGTTGCCTATCATCAATTTAACCGAGTCAGCATATATGTGTATGTATGTGTGTGTATATATATGTATATATATGTGTGTGTATATATATATATATATATATATATATATATATATATATATATATATATATATATATACATACACACACACACACTTGTATACTATATCTATCCATGTATACCCCTCTCGTGGCTTTCTCCTGCTCTGTTTTTCTATTATCAGCATGATAACTTCTGCCAAGTTCTCCAACACAGGAGATAAAAACAGCCTGAATTTTGTGTCAGGGAGCTTGCTATAAATTATTAGAGAGCTAAACTATTAGGCAGAGACTTGCAGAGCTGTTTCCTTATGTGAATTGGGGGTGTGTGCCTTTCCTCCAGTCAGCTGTCTTTGCTGTATGCCCTAACTTCACACTCAGTGCTGAACAGGAAGAGACATCTGTAAAGGGATCTGCACTTTCTAAGAAAAGAATATATAAAGCTGAAGACAGCTGATATATGCATGTAAAACTTATGAAGGGAGATTTGTTTAATCTCCGTGCATCATCTGAGGCTGTTCAGTTCACTGGGTATATGTGAGGGTTTACATCCACTTTAAGTGAAAAATGGACTATGGGTTGAGACACTTCAAAAGGCTTTAGGTGTAGACATAATCCCTAATGGTGTTCTGTAGCAAGGAATCTGTACCAGCATACTGCAGTATGTCAGTTTTCTTATCTCCCTGTCTACTCAAAATAAACATTTAGAAGGTTATCCCTTTTGTGCTGAGGGAATTTGGAATGACCTATCATAAACTATAACACAATCCTTCAGTTCTCACCCATGGTTTGTAGTAATTAAACTGTGACGGGGCTTATGGAACCCAGAGAGCTCTGGAAAAACATTTTCCAGCTCCCCCTGGGCCCTTTTATGTGTAAGTTACCCTGTGTCTATTAGGGGGCAGGGGGGTGACCGAGAATCCCAGTCTGGTCTGTCCTAACCAGACTCGCAGTACAACCACACCGGACTTAGCATTTCGTTTTACCCCTGGTCTATGTGTGTGGTTTGTGTTTAACCCCTTGCCTAATTGCACTCCTGCGCAAATCGCCGTAGCTCTATGGCGGGCGCTTTAAGGAGTATAGGGGGCGCGCGCTCGCCGCTTCACGTAGGAGCCAATGCGCATGGCCGGCGGCTGTGATGGCCGCTGGCTACCCACGATTGCTCCTGAGAAGGACAGAACGGAGATCTGTCAATGTGAACAGACAAATCTCCGTTCTGTCGGGTGAGGAGACTGATCTGTTCCTACTGCTTGGGAACAACGATCGGTCTCCTCCCCCTGGCAGTCCCATCCTCCCACAGTTAAACGCTCCCTAGGACACACATTTAACCCCTTGATCGCCCCCTAGTGTTAACCCTTTCCCTGACAGTGACCTTTATACAGTAATTGGTGGCTGTTTATAGCACTGATCACTGTGTAAATGTCAATGGTCCCAAAATCGTGTCAAGTGTCTGAAAATTTATAATAAAAATGCCATAAATCTATCCCCTATTTTGTAGACGCTCTAACTTTTGTGCAAACCAATCAACATATGCTTATTGTGATTTTTCCAGAAATTTATGTGGAAGAATACATATCGGACTAAACTAAAAGGAAGAAATTTTAGTTTAGTTTTTATTAGGGCTGAAACAACTAATCGATTAATCGACAACTAATCGATTATGAAATTAATCGATTACTATTTTCATAATCGGTTAATCGGCCAGTGACATAATGGGGTTAAAAAAAACTAAAACGAGCCCTTTATAGTACAAAAAGAGCAAATAATCGCTACTGTAGATGTTACTTTCACAGTTCTACAGTAAAAAATGAACCCCTTACAGTAGTAATTATCTGCTTTTTTTTTCTTTTTTACTATAAAGGGCTAATTTTTGTTTTTTTAACCCCATTATGTTACTAAACGTCTTAGACCTCGTTCACAACTATGTGTTTTTTGGTGCTTTTTTGCAGAAGCGCACTACACTTCATTTACATGGTTTCCTATGGGACACGTTGACATCTATGCTTTTTTCAGCTGCTGCGTATTTGGAAAGGGTCAGGGACTTTTTTTTTTAACGCAAAAACGGTGCTCTTTTGGTTCAATATACTTCAATGGAGAAGCTGCAGAAAAGCATTTAATGCATTTTTGCAGCAATTTGTGTTTTTTAATCTGCCCAACAACAAATTGGCCAAAAAAACGCAAATCGCCGCAAAATCACGTGTGCAAAAATCAAAACGCACAGCAAAAAGCACAGCAGAAACAGATCAAAAGGTGTGTACAGAGCCTTATGCTGTCCACATGGATCAATTTTCAGACGAGAATATTCAGACAAAAAATCTTTGTACATTTGCTGAATGAAAGAATGTTGTTTGAAATTTTCACTTGTTTTTAACATTCTGTTTTTAAAATGAATGTAATTTCTGAACGAAAATCACATCCACTGTCTGAAAATTCCTTTGACCAAGAAGTTTTCTATTTCCAAATGTTCCCGTCACTGTGGTTGAAAATGAACCTCGACTTGACCCCACTAACGATTAGAAAATCGAACGAACGTTCTTAAAATGAAATTTTTTTTTTGAAGGAAGACATTTGATCCCTGAGTCTGAAAATATTTATCAGATTCTCCCTTTAATAGTATGTACAGTATATCTCTTCTCTAACAGTATATCTCCTCTAACAGTATATACAGTATATCTCTTCTGTCTGTTATCCTCAGAGTGGATTAGATATTTTGCTCCCTAACCATATGGTTGGTTATTTATATTTACCACTGCATAGAGATATTTCAGAATAAATTGCCTTTTTTAAAAACTTTACATATTGACTAAATTATAGCCACACTTTTTTTTTTTAAGGTTATAACCGATTAATCGATTAATCGAAACAATAATCGGCCAACTAATCGATTATGAAAATAATCGTTAGTTGCAGCCCTAGTTTTTATATATTTTTTTGGGGATATTTATTATAACAAAAAGTAAAAAATATTTTCCTTTTTTTTTCAAAATTGTCGGTCTTTTTTTGCTTATAGCACAAAAAATAAAAACTGCAGAAGTGATCAAATACCACCAAAAAGCTAAATTTTGTGGGAAAAGGACGTTCAATTTTGTTTGGGTACAGTGTCGCATGACCGCGCAATTGTCAGGAATACACAGCATGCCGTAAAATGTCTACCCAAGGCTATAGGGCAGTGATGGCGAACCTTGGCACCCCAGATGTTTTGGAACTACATTTCCCATGATGCTCAACTACACTGCAGAGTGCATGAGCATCATGGGAAATGTAGTTCCAAAACATCTGGGGTGCCAAGGTTCGCCATCACTGCTATAGGGTATTGTAAAAGCCATTCAGGCATAAGGCAAACTTTCAGGGACCTCTGTCTCACTCACAATTTTAAAATCTACTCATCGTTCATTAAATCTGACAGGGACATGACACAATATTCTGTTTGGAGAAGAAAATGCAGAACAAATCAATGTAATAGATATCGTATACAGGTAGGAGACGGCTATCTGAGAGATCCCATGTTTGGTATCTCTGCACACGAAATTCAATGCTGGACAATCTACCAGTTTCCAGAATGCAACCTGTAAATATTTGAAGATATTAAATAGGAAGTAAACACTGCTGCCTTTTTTTTTTTTTTTCCTTTCTTGTGACCTGCAAAGTAAAGTCTTAATGAGCGAGTATGTATCGCATACTAGCACATTATGTGAAACTTGCCTGCAAATGAAGCCCTCGTTGGAGGGGCAGATAGTCGTGGGGCAGGTGAGTGTCTGATTATTAAGTCAGCAGCTACACTTTTTTTGTAGCTGCTGACATTTTAAATGGATGGAACTTCGCTTTAACTAAACCCTGTGACAATCGCTTTTGACTGTTTTTTAGATTGTGGTAAGCTGAAAAATCTTTGGCTGGGAGTGTCATTGTTGCGTATGCGTGATGGCATGGTGTGAGTTGACCGGCCACTTGTCACAAGTTGGTGAAAGATGGCAGTGGTCTGACCTGCGTTTTGTCACAGAAGGCAAAGGAAAAAAAATGTTTTTTTTACAATAGCTTTTCTATGAAAAAGGATAATTGCAATGCTGCCTGTCTCACGGTCCACCAAGTGTCAATGTTATGCTGCAGTTAAATAAAATAATACATTTGATGAAATATGTTATATAAATGTGGCTAACACTGCTCTTGCTATTATTCTAGGTATGGATGCCCACTGTAAAAAATCTTGCAAATTTCTGGCACGTTGTACCTTACAGCAGTAATAACACTACTCGGATGTATTTACCTGCGCCACAGCTTAAACAGGTAAAGTGACACACAGACGCAAGAAAAATAAAGCACAAACACATTTGAACTTTGCTATAATAGACTGTATTAGTTCAATACTATCTACCATGTTGTAGCCAATTCATATACTCCTGCTTTACATCCTCCCTGATTTTCTTGTCAGTGCTGCACTCGCCTTATCCAGCCTTTCATTGCAGGTGTGCACCTTCTGTGTAATGTCAACAGAAGTGCAGGCTTCCTTTACACATTTAGTAGTCATAAAATGTTCTTTACCCTCCTAAGACCTATGTTGGCTAGCCTGTTTAAGAAAGATGTATTTACTTAACTATTTTCAGCCTGCTCCTGTCTGGTCAAGTAATCCCCCTGTGTCGGTCAGCAGCTACTGCAGGGGAGAAAGGAGAGCACTTAACAGCTTGGAATGTCTAAAGGAAAAGAAATGTAATCTCCAAATATGGAAAGGCTTCTTTATAGTAAGAGCTGTGAGAATGTGGAATGGACTCCCTCAAGATTTGGTTCTGGCCAGCTCAGTAGATTGCTTTAAAAAAGGCCTGGATTCTTTACATATTATGTACATAATATAACTGGATAATATTTATAGGTAAAGTTGATCCATGCAGTATCCGATTGCCTCTTAGGTTATCGGGAAGGAATTTGTTCCCTGCTGGAGCAAATTGGATCATGCTTTATTGGGGCGTTTTTTATTTTTATTGTTTGCCTTCCTCAATCGACTGTGACAGAACGGCAGTCTGCCTATGTAAACAAGGCATATTGCTGTTCTGTCAGTAGGGGAGGCATGGATCCTGTATTCCTGCAAAACTTTTCTTTTCACTCATGGTTAGTGTTTGGATGAAGCCATTTATTATCAATCAACTGTGTTTTTACTCTTTTTTTTTTAAATCATAATTGCAACAGAAACTGCCCAAACGGCCCTGATCAAAAGTTTACATACCCCAGTTATTAATACCGTGTTTCTTTTTCATACATCATGGGACACAGGCTAATATTCTTTACCTGCTGGGTTATACTTCATCTCCAGGTGAATGGACACTGGTAGACCAAAGGTTTATTGACAGGAAGTGAGCCCCTATATAACCCCTCCCATACAGGAAGCACTTCAGGTTTTTTTTTTTTTTTTTTACCAGTAAGCAAGGTGAATGGCACGGTTTGTTTTGAGCTCTCTGAGCTCCAGGTCTCTAGTCCCACAAATGGTTCAAAAAATGAATCGAGGGATTAACCGATCGGATCCATTTGACACAGGCTTTTATGCTTGGATAAATGGTACCCGAGCCTCGCAAAGAAGACTCTAGATCCTGCAAGGTTTTGCCTGTAATATGGATTTGGGAATAAAGGTGCAGCGCTAATAAACAGTATGGAAATGAAACCAAATGAGGATGCTTAACGTTTAAACTAGAGGTCGACCGATATATCGGCCGATATTTGGCTTTTTTAACTTAATCGGCATCGGCCGATTGTGCTGATAAAAAAAGCCGATTCAGCGGGACTTGCAAATGACTTCTGTAATAGAAGTCAATTGCAAGTTGTCTGAAGTTTTCTTCTCTCCTCCTCTGGGCAGCCAAGTCTGATGATAAGATACATTGTATCTCTTTCAGGTTCTTTTATCAATAGACTGAACTCCGTGGAGAAGTTTTCAGTTTAACCATTTAAAGACTAAATCTTTTCTGACACTTGTTGCTTACAAGTAAAAATCCTGTATTTTCTGCTAGAAAATCACTTAGAACCCCCAAACATTATATATATTTTTTTTTAGCAGAGACCCTAGGGAATAAAATAGCGGTTGTTGCAATATTTTATGTCACACGGTATTTGCGCAGCGGTCTTTCAAACGCAATTTTTTTAAAGAAAATACACTAATGAAATAAAAAAAAAAAAAAAAGCAGTAAAGTTAGCCCATTTTTTTTCGTCCAAAAGTTTTGATTACCTGTTTTTGTGTATTTAATATTTAAGATATCGTTGTTATTTTTTTTTAATCTAAATTATACATACAAGTGAACTGATTGGAGGTTTGTCTTGTTTAATAAATGTTTAAATATAAAAAATTTTCTGTATCACTTATTACTTAAGGCTGCTCTCACACTGGAGCGGGCATGCGTTGACGGTAAAACGCTGTTAATTTTAGCGGCGCTTTACCGTCATTTTAGCGGCACTATTCGGCTGCTAGCGGGGCGCTTATAACCCAGATAGCGGCCGAAGAAGGGGTTAAATGCGCCCCTGAAGCGCTGCTGCCGAAACGCTTTGCAGGCGCTTCGGCAGCGGTGCGCATTCATTTCAATGGGCAGGAGTGGTGGAGGAGCGGTATACACCGCTTCAAAGATGCTGCTTGCAGGACTTTTTTTTAACATCCTGCCAGCGCATCGCCTCAGTGTGAAAGCACTCGAGCTTTCACACAGACTGCAGGGGAGCCGTTTTACAGGCGCTATTTTTAGCCCAAAAGCGCCTGAAAAACGCCTCAGTGTGAAAGGGGTCTAACTGTTAGATTTTATGAGATGAAGGGAAAAAAAAAAAAATCGGCCTAATATATCGGCCCAAAAAAATCGGCATCATATATCGGCCATCGGCCACCGCGATTTCTAAATATCGGCTTTGGCATCGGCCAGAGAAAAACCCATATCGGTCGACCTCTAGTTTAAACGTTAACACCATATATAAACATTGAGGATAGACCATCAAATATAAAGTGCAATAATTGACATATGACAAATACATTAAATATGAAGTGCAAAAAAAAAAAAGAATATCTGAACGTAAAAGTCCACTGTAAAGAAATTGGTGACAATACACTAAAACTTTAAAAGTCTATGTGAGTCGTTCAGACTTTGCGGTGATCATACACTAATGATTGGAAGACATCAGCCAATATGATGTATTGTAAGTACACTCTCCTCCAGGGGACCCAGGTCAAATATAGAGAGGCTCCAAAGTTAATCGTGGTATGGATACATGCATAAAAGGTCAAAGGAAATAAAAAAATCACATAGTGTGAATCCACTTAACAGGAGATTTAATATAAAAATGAATGGTTACACTCACATTTAGGTAGAAATACAAACACTTCAAAAATCCAGATGGTAGGGGGCGTGGCCAGCAACCGAAGGAAATGGCCGCATAAGGAGATAGCTCCGTGCTCTCCAGCTATAACGGCCCGTACGAAGCGACTAAGAACGCCGGCAAACACAAGACACAGGTGTCTGAGAACCCCGCCAACCTCATAAAAGGGATGGGTAAGAGAAAACCCCAAGGGGGCCCCCGTAAATTGACGGACTTTTTTGGCTCTGCCAGCATGCCGATTACCCAAGATGGCGCCGCCGCTCACAGGCAGCTGCGCGCCAGGCAGACTGACACACGAGGTGACAGGAGAGACACAAGCATACCCCCATCTATCTCTCCAAACCACAGCAGCCGCTCATCCCTCTGCAATACACCTACCCACAGCCCACAAAAGGCAGCTCCCAACCGCTCCTCCACCCATACATATGCAGGAGAAAGGGAGGACTACATATCCCAGAATAGCACCACTGAGTTCTATGACCAAATCCATGAGTTCCCAACCACTGGGCAACCCCTTAGCGACACCACAATGAAGGAGATGCTGGTGTCCCTGCGGGGATCAATGCACAGAGATCTTATGGATTGTGTTTCACAATTGAAATCGGATATAACAGAAGTAGGAGAGAGAGTCAGCCATGTAGAGGACAAAATGGCAGAATTCACGACTGCTCATAACGAACTAGTGGACGCACACAGCGAGAAAGATGATGAATTAGAGGCTTTAAAAAACAAAATGGTGGACTTAGAGGACAGATCTTGCAGAAATAATATAAAATTGCGTGGGGTGGCGGAATCTGTACCTCCTTCTGACATCCGACGTTATGTTCAGCAACTGATTCAGGATCTGCTTCCCGATACACCTAATGGTGAAATTATAGTGGATCGGGCGCACAGGCTACCTAAGCCACAGCATCTACCAGATAAAATCCCACGCGACGTCATAGCTCGCATACACTTTTTCCACGTAAAGGACGACTTGATGTGGTTTGCAAGACAAAACTCCCCACTGCCCCATCCTTAAGCATCGCTATTTATGCCGACCTCTCCCAGCACACCATGCTGGCCCGGAAAAAGTTAGTGCCACTTACAAAGTTAATGCGCAAAAACCAACTTGCATACTCATGGGGCTTCCCCACTAAGCTCCTTGTTACCAAAAAAGGCCGCACATACGCCATTAGATCTCTGGAGGAAGGTCTTCAACTTACAAAAAAATGGGGTTTTCTCACAATTGATGGAGATGATGCACCTAGCACCAAAGCCCCTGGACGCATATCACCTGAATGGAAATCAAGCAATGAAACCTGACTTTGCTCATCTACTCCATATGTTAAGCCTTCTAAAGGATGTTTACTGACCTGAAACAAGGGTCGAAGCTGGACACAGAGCTTATGCTATATTATTCCCACATTGAGGATTATTTCCTTGCTTTTTTATGCTACATTTCTTGATTGTTGACGTTCTTTATTTTCTCTTTTTTATTTTACCACCGACAACTACCCATGGTCAATCTGACAACCTCATGGAATTCACTTGCTTCTCAATGCCACTACAAGCAGTTGGATGTACCTTTTCTAAGGTCATTATACCCTCAACTACAGGTACTCTTATGCATGACCATTCACTACGATTTCTAAAACTGCCTATACATAGCAATCTTTCATTCCGGATCAATGGTTCTTAACTTTGTGACTTTGAATGCTCACAGTCTCAACAGTCCCTTTTAAAAGGAGGGCCATGTGGCAACAAGCAAACCCTAAAGAGTGATGTTTTAATGCGTTCAGGAGACTCATTTTGCTCAACGGAAACACCCATTATGCATGAACAAAATGTTTCCTCAGGTCTTTACAGCCTCTGGCCCAAAGAAAAAATGCGGAGTGCTGATTGCTATTAATCAGAATGTAGCATTTCATTTGCATGATTTGATAAAAGATAAAAAAGGGAGATATATTATACTAGTTTGTGAATTAAACAATACCATGTATACTATAATGAACCTATATGCTCCGAACTGTAGACAATTACCTTTCTTGCATATTCTTGTCAAAAGGTTGACAATGTTAAGAAAGGTTTAGTACTATATTATGGTGATTTCAATTGTGTACCCAATAAGCACTTAGATTGCTCAACACGTAGCGAACTCCAATCCTTCTTACATTCATCCGACTTTTATATGATCTATGGCGTTGTCAACTCAGGGGAAAAAGATTTTACTTACTATTCAGCTCCCCACAAGTCATATTCAAGAATCGATTTATTTGCATCTGACTTGTCTATTCTTAATAATGTATTATCAGCTAAAATTCACTCAATTACTTGGTCTGTCTCGCTTTCACTTAAAGAACAAAATTCTGCGACACCAGTGCATTTGTGGCGCAATAACATATCTATACTTAATCCCAAACATAGGGACAGATTGCGTGATCAGATCAAAGATTTTTTTTTTTCCTTCATAATGATACCCCAGATACTACCATATTCACTTTGTGGTGCTCGCACAAAGCGTATAGCAGGGGCCTACTTCTCCAGGCAGCCTCAAGGGAAAAAAAGAGGAAACTACAGGTACTGACCACATTATTGACTAAACTCAAATCTCTTGAAATGCAGCATAAATCTAATCCCTCTCCTCAGGTATATTCAGTATTGATTCAAACCAGAC
Source organism: Aquarana catesbeiana (assembly GCF_042186555.1). NCBI lineage: Eukaryota > Metazoa > Chordata > Amphibia > Anura > Ranidae > Aquarana > Aquarana catesbeiana. The sequence goes on along the minus strand of NC_133324.1, from coordinate 536,293,192 downwards.
AGGAGGTTCGATCGTACTTAATTTCAGAACATCAATTTCACCTACAGAGATTCAAGGCCACTTACTACACCCAAGGAAACAGAGCTGGCAAATTCTTAGCGGCCTACATCCGCAAGAAACAGCAAAAATCTAAACTTTCACACATTACAGATCCCACTACGTCAAAAACGGTATACCACCCCCTAGATATAGCCAATGCATTTTGCAAATACTATAAGCAACTATATAATTTAAAGTCAGATCCCAACCTACTGACATTGCGATTAACGACTTTCTTCAATCTGTCGACCTTTCTTCCCTAGACAATGAAAAGCTACACTACCTAAAGTCTGCCATCACAGATAAAGAAATCTCTCAAGCCATACAATCCCTACCTTACAATAAATCACCAGGCGCTGATGGCTTCTCAGAGTATTATAAAGCTTTCTCAAACATCCTAGTGCCATATATGAACAAACTCTTCCACAAAGCTACTACCTCTACCTCATTCCCGGAAGAAATGCTCCAAGCAGTTATAGTGGCCCTCCCAAAATCAGGGAAAAAAAACAGATGCCCCTCAATTTTCGGCCCATATTCCTTCTTAATACAGACTTAAATGTATACTCAAAAATTTTAGCTAACCGTCTAGCAGAAGTAACCCCTCACCTAATAATAAAAGCAGATAAAGTGGGATTTGTGAAAGGTAGGCAGGCCCCAGATGGAACTTGAAGAATGTTCAATCTTCTCAGTTTGTAAGGTGCCCACAGTGTTCCTGACACTTGATGCTGAAAAAGCATTCGATCGGGTTCACTGGGGGTACCTATATGCAACACAACCAGTTTGGCCTTAGGGGCCCTATTCATTCAGCCATCTCTGCATTATACACGGTCCCAACTGCACAAGTATATACTTCTAACGCCATGTCTGATAAATTCTATATAACAAATGGAACTCGCCAGGGTTGTCCCCTATCGCCACTGTTTTTTTTTTTTTTTAATTGGTGATGGAGCCCCTGGCGGAAGCTTTCGGACAAGACACCCTCATTACTGACATTAAAGTATCAGACATAGACCCTAAAATTGGATTATTTGCGGATGATGTGGTATTGACCTTAACCTCACCAGCAACTTCTCTTGATAGAACACAACAATTACTTAACGAATTTGGAAATATTTCATATTAAAAACTTATCAACCAATCCTCTATTCTTCCTATACACATTCGCAACAATAAGCTTCATATATTGAAGACTAAATTTCCCTTTCAATTGGCCACAAAATATTTGAAGTACCTAGGGATAAATCTCTCCTACCCCTCCAGCTCTGTATTCGACCATAACTACCCTGCCCTAATAAATACAATAAAGAATGACCTAGCACATATTTCGTCACACGAACTCACCTGGCTAGGGAGGATAGCCGCTTTCAAAATGAATGTATTGCCAAATATAATATATTATTTCCAAACTATTCCTATCATTTTGCCTGAACACTTCTTTACTACGGTTGACAAACTCTTAAGGAAATTTGTATGGGCTGGTAAACTAGCGAGACTCTCATACTCTATATTACAAAAACAAAGACAGGAGAGGAGGAACGGGATTTCCTAATCCTATGCAAATATTATACTGCAGCGTTACTGGACCAGGCTAAGTCATGGTTCAATCAGACAACAGATAAGTTATGGGTACAGATAGAATGAGCAATAGTCACACACAGATCTACCATCACTTCTATTAGCTACGTTAACATCTAGACCATTACATTATCCTAAATTCCCTTCTATTGACGCAATGGTGACCGCGTGGAGGACTTTAAACGTACAAATTGATAGCAGCAAATCCTTACATAAGACATCACCCTAGGTATGTACGAATATCTCATCCCCTCATTAAAAATAGATGAGAAAACTTTCCCTAAGAATACTACATATACCCAATTCATAGCCAAAAGTCCACTAATACCATTGTACGCAAATATCCAATTACACCACTACCACATCAAAAACCCAAATACCTTTGTTACCTTAAGACCAGACATATGGAACTACCTAACCACCTCCTTTATCAAACCTAAAGGACTCTCATGGTTCTACAAAAAATTGCAAAACACACACACCCAAACTAAAACTATGAGCATGTTAAACTGGGAGGGAGATCTTAAAACTAAGTTTGCTCTAACAGACTGGCTCAAAGCTACTCAATCTAACTATAATTATTCTCATTACACTAACCATTGGGACTCGTCTCTCAAAATATTATATAGAAGCTACCTAACGCCAATGAGATTATCACATATATTTTCAAACGTACTAATGACTTGTTGGAGACAATGTGGCTCTAAAGGAACGATATTTAATATATTATGGGGATGTAAGTCTGTGAAGAGTTTCTGGAACTCAGTTTTCTCTTTACTAGCAAAAATCACAGGAATCATTCTTACCCCCACACCTGCTCTGGCCCTTCTCAACTTAGGGATCGATACTGTACCCATGAAATACAGATGCATAACCATCTACATCTTGATAGCAGCACGCCTATCTATTACTTTGAAGTGGAAAACAGACAATATACCTAGCATAAATGATGTAATACAGTAAACACTCAATACCTTTTATGAAAAGTTTTTTGCATATTCGTCTAATTCAATGAAAAATTTCCAGGTTAACTGGATACCAGGGTCTTCAAGATTTCCAGAGACTCCTCATTGATAGACTGATACAGATACATTTTTAAAATGGTGGTAATTTTATGTTTGTGCTTCTTTTTTTGTTAATGTTTTATTTTTTGTTTAAAGTGGTGTTCCGGCCGAAATTATACTTTTTAAATAAAAATACCCCTATAATACACAAGCTTAATGTATTCTAGTAAAGTTAGTTTGTAAACCAAGGTCTGTTTTGTTAGTTTATAGCAGTAGTTTGTTATTTTATAAACTTACAGCAGGCCGTGGCCATCTTAAGTGTGGGCATCTGAAGCCAGACTGTATTTCTTCCTGGATCTCATCCTTGCAGATCTTGCACATGCTCAGTGCAGCACAAGCAGTGTAATAGGTTTCAGGTGGTCAGGTTTCCATAGCAATGGCAGTGTCAGAGGTAGTTGCCGCCCCTTCCCAGAAGGCATTGCAAACAGGAAATGATGCGATGGGCCGCGGCCAGGGAGGAGGAAGTGAAAAATGAATACAGCAGATATACAGTAGGTGCTGAGAAAAAAAAAATTTAAATATCCAATTCGTTTACAGTGCACAGTTTAGTGAGGGATGCTGAAGAGTTGTAAAAGTGGGTGGAACTCCACTTTAACTATGTTTACGCTTGACTAAATTTCCATCCTACTTTATTATCCTGCTCTACATCCTATTCTTTATTTCTCTTCTGAATTATATCCATATGCACCTATAATGTAGACTAACTGCAATGAAGTTTTATAGAAAACAGGCAATTGTTTTGTCACCCCAGATGCGTAGGTGTAGGGGTGGTGGGTGGATACCCTCTCCCTGGGCACAGTTTGTTCCCAGTTGGGGTGTCTGGGGGGGGGGGTTCCGCTGTCCGCCCTATATTCGACACTTGACAGTGGTTTAAAACAATCTAGTCACCTAAATTTAATTGTAAAATCTAAACTGTGATGCAGCTCTTTTCCTTGGAAACCTTCAAAAGGTAATATAATGTATGACAGCTGTATTTGTATATGGATGTATTCATTCTTTGTTTTTGTGAAAACGTTAATAAAAAAACAATGAAACACAAAAATCCAGATGGTAACGCAGTGGGAGCAGTAGGCACGACCAACGAGCTTCATCTACAAAGATATTATTATTATTATTATACAGGATTTATATAGCGCCAACAGTTTGCGCAGCGCTTTACAACATGGGGGCAGACCGTACACTTACAATACAAATCAATACAAGAGGGATCAGAGGGCCCTGTTCCTTGGAGCTTACAATCTAGAAGGGAGGGTCAAGTGGAAACAAAAGGTAACTGTTGGGGATGAGCTGATGGAAAAAAATGAAAACACATTTGTTAGGTGTGGGTAGGATGGGCTTCTCTGAAGAGAAGGGTTTTCAGGGATCGTCTGAAAGCTAATAAAGTAGGAGATAAGCGGACAGATTGGGGTAGGGCATTCCATAGGATTGGAGAGGCTTTGGAAAAGGCCTGGAGGCGAGCATGGGAGGAGGTGACAAGGGAGCTAGAGAGCAGGAGGTCTTGAGAGGAACGAAGAGAGCAAGTAGGTTGGTATTTAGAGACTAAGCTAGTGATGTAGCTGGGGGCGAAATTGTGGATGGCTTTGTGCGTAGTTGTCAGAATTTCGAATTTAATTCTTTGACCGAGCGGAAGCCAGTGGAGGGATTGACAGAGGAGTGGCAGACACAGAGCGATTTGGTAAGGTGGATGAGTCTGGCAGCGGCATTCATAATGGATTGAAGAGGTGATAGACTATGTAAAGGTAAGCCAATGAGAAGGGAGTTGCAGTAGTCGAGGCGAGAGATGACCAGCGAGTGAATTTAGAGCTTTGTTGTGTCATTGGTTAGAAAGGGGCGTATTTTGGAGATGTTGCGGAGGTTGAGGCGGCAGGATTTGGACAGTGATTGGATGTATTGCTTGAAGGAGATTTCAGAGTCTAGGACTACACCTAGAACCTTGGCATGTGGGGATGGGCTTATAGTTGTGCCATCGATTTTGACAGACAGATCAGGGGAAGAGGCATATGGGGGAGGAAAAATTTGGTTTTGGCTAGATTGAGTTTGTGGAAGTGGTGTGACATCCAGACTGATATATCTGAGAGTAAATTAGTGATACGTGAGGAGACAGAGGGAGTGAGCTGAGGGGTAGAGAAATAGATTTGGGTGTCGTCAGTGTAGAGGTGGTATTGGAAGCCATGGGAGGCTATCAGTTGACCCAGGGAGGCGGTGTAGATTGAAAATAGTAGAGGTCCAAGAACAGAACCCTGAGGGACCCCAACAGAGAAAGGGAGAGGAGGAAGTAGAGTTATAAGAAACGCTAAAGGTGCGGTTGGATAAGTAGGAAGAGGACCAGCGAAGTGTACAGTCATGGAGACCAAAGGCGTGTAGTTTTTTTTTGAGGAGGGGGTGGTCAGCCGTATCAAAGGCAGCAGAGAGGTCCAGGAGTAGGAGTACAGAATAGTGTCGATTTGGTTTTGGCCGTTAGTAGATCGTTTTAGTTTTAGGAGAGCAGTTTCTGTGGAGTGTTGAGGGCGAAATCCAGACTGAAGGGGATCAAGAAGGCCATTATCAGCGAGGTGGATGCTCAGTCGGTTGTGGACCAGGCGTTCGAGGAGTTTGGATAAGAAGGGGAGCAAGGAGATGGGGCGTAGGTTGTTAAGATTGGATGGGTCCAGTGAGGGCTTTTTAAGTATGGGTCTGACAAGTGCATGTTTTAGAGAGTTAGGGAAGATGCCAGAAGAGAGGGAGAGATTGAAGATGTGGGTTAGAGAGTGTAGCATAGGGCCAGAGGGTGAACGTAGCATTTGTAGCATTAGCAAGTAGTTTAGCAACTTAATCTGTAGTGGTGGGGTTGAAAGAGGGAAATAATAATTGTGCTTGTGGGCATGAAGTGTAAAGCGTGAAGGGTGTCGGCACAGTAGAGATCTCTGCGCGAATAGTATCAATCTTCTGTTTGAAGTGATTGGCGATCTCCTGGGCAGTGAGTGAGTTGGCGGTGGAGGACGAAGTAGAGAGTTGAAGGTGGAGAAGAGTTGACGGGGACAGGATAAGTTGCTAATGAGAGTGGTAAAATAGGTCTGCTTGGCAGAGAGGAGGCTGGAATTGTATTTTTGGATGGCAGATTTATATTGGTTGAAATCTCTCTGGGACTTAGTCTTACGCCACAGGCGCTCAAGAGCACGACTACGTTTTTTCAGACTTCTAGTATCATCTGTTTGCCAAGGTTGAAGGGGTCTGGGCTTGATTCTGTGTGTAGTGAGGGGGGTCAGTGAGTTTAGTGAGGCTAGAAGTGAAGCGTTGTACACAGAAGTGGCTAGGTTGGTGCAGAATAGGGGTGAGATTTTGTCATAGAGGTTGTTGATAGAGTAGAGAAGAGAAGGGTTGAGATGACGTAGGTTTCTGCGGGTAACTTTAAGGTGGTTGGAGGGAGAGGAGGTGAAGGAAAGAGAGAGTGAAACTAATGTGGTGATCAGAGAGAGGCAATGGATAGTTGGAGAGGTTGCATGGAGTGCAAAGGTGAGAGAACACGAGGTCAAGGATATTGCCTTCTGAGTGAGTTGGAGCATGTATCCACTGCTTCAGGTTAAAGGAGGATGTTGGGCTAAGAAGTTTGGAAGTGGAAGCAGTGTTAGTATTGATAGGGATGTTGAAGTCCCCGAGAATGATTGTGGGAATTTCAGAAGAAAGTAGGGTAGCCAGGCAGAGAAGTCTTCAAGAAAGGTTGATACTGGTCCAGGGGGCCTGTAGATCACAGCTATCCTTAGAGAAATTGGAGTGAAAAGACGAATGCAGTGTGCATCGAAAGAGGAGAGTGACAGAGAGGGAGGTGGCTGAAGTACCTGAAAGGGTGCTATGTGGGGCTAGAAGGATTCCGACACCACCTCCCTTACGTCCGCTGGATCTGGGGGAGTGAGTCCAGAGAAGACCACCATGGGATAGGGCAGCAGAAGATGCAGTGTCAGATTCGTGGAGCCAGGTTTCGGTAATGGCGAGTAGGTTAAATGAGTTGGCAATAAAGAGGTCATGGAGAGAGGGGAGTTTGTTGCAAACAGAGCGGGAGTTCCAAAGGACATAAGAGAAAGGGAGTCTGGTCTTGGGAAGAATAGAAATGGAAACTAAATTGTGTTGATTGCGGCTGCTGCCAGAGGGTGCAGGGTGATGGGTGCATGGGGTACAGTTAAATGATGGAGGCCCAGGGTTTGGGCATATATCTCCAGAGGTTAGGAGAAGCAAGAGGGTGAGGGAGGTAATATGGGAGTGGGATTTATATGAAGGGACATGCCCTAGGGTCTTGGAGATTTTTAGTGTGTGTGGATTTAGAATTAGCAGGAATTGGTGGGTGCAGTAATAAGGACAGGACAGAAATGACGGATATATATTTGAGTTGTCAAAAGCAGTGGTAGAGTATGCATGTTACAAGGAAAAAGAGCTAAAGGAGTAAACAAGTTCACCTGATGTCTGTGTGCTGTTTTTCAAAGTGTTTATCTTGTGTCCCTTCGCTTTGTGCGTTCGCTGAAGTGCAGAGTCAGAAGTGCATTCCACTTATAGAAATCGCCACTTTGAGAAAGAGCCAAGTTGCAAATGTGTAACCCCTGCAAATGCTTCCCCCAAGAGAAGCTTATATATATATATATATATATATATATATATATATATATATATATATATATATATATACATACTGATAGGGGTAGGGTGTGGGTGGATTTCAATTAGCAATCAAGAGGTTATAAAGCTTGGCTGGTTAACAGGGCAAAATTCTTAAGTCAGAAACAGACTAACAAGAGGGCACTAAAGTTAAACGGGCTGTAATTTTGGGTAAGACAAGGGAGATAATAAAGCATTGTAATATGGACATGTCTACAGACAGTTAAGTAAAAATAACATACCAGCATTATTAGACACATAAGAAAAAAGATAGCAGTGTTTCAGTTTTTGGGTGGAGTTGCAGCAGTAGGAGCATACCAGAGTTAAGAGACATAGGAGACAGTTTTCACTAATGCGATTCTAGCTGGAGTTGCAGCAGTAGGAGCATACCTGTGGGAGAACAAAGATGATATTTTCAGATCCGATAGTCAGATGAGTGATAAGTGCAGAGTCAGAAGTGCATTCCACTTATAGAAATCGCCACTTTGAGAAAGAGCCAAGTTGCAAATGTGTACCCCCTGCAAAGATATTGTCTCTCATATTGGCTGATGTCTTCCAATCATTGGTGTATGTTCACTGTGCCTTATTGAGTCATTCAATCTTGTAAGCCTCAGTGTTATTGGTGGCGGCTTCTTATATCACTTCTCACGCACTATAAATGTTTGTTTTGGAAGTTGAATTCTAGTCCAGCAAGATTTATTTATCTATCTACACTTTTTCACATGGACTTTTAGAGTTTTAGTGTATTGTTCACTAATTTCTTTACAGTGGACTTTTACGTTCCGATATTTATGGTTTTTTGCAGTTTATATTTGATGGTCTATCCTCAATTTTTACATATATATGGTGTTAACGTTTAACCTCTTCAGATCTGCTCTATAGCCGTATGACGGCTACAGTGCGGATCTGCTTTGCCGGGAGACCGTCTATTGATGTCCTCCCCTTTCAAAGCGGGCCACGCCTCCCTGAAGGGGACGTGCGCTGTGATCACCCGAGTCAATGAGACTCGGGTGATCACTGATCCGAGTAAGGGGCTGATCTCTGCTCCTTACCACATGTTTATCTGTCAGCCAATGACAGCTGATCACGTGATGTAAACAGAGGCTCGGTAATCGTTTGGCTTTTTTTCTTCTCACGCTGAAAAAAGAAAATCGCCAGCTTCTGTTTGCAGGGACATCGGTCCCAAAACGGAAGAGCCTCTGCCCACCAGTACCGCCTGCCAATGCCAGCAATCAGTGCCACAAATCAGTCTCCACAGTGCCCACCAATCAGTGCCCACAATACATCCGTGCCACCTATCAATGCCCACCAGTGGTGCCAATCAGTGCCTCATCAGTGCCACCTAGCAGTGCACTTTTTAAACAGCTTTTTTTTTTTCTTCTTCTTCCTGCTAATTAAGGGGGGTGGTTAATTGTTCACAGGTGTATAAAAGTATCTATACAAACTCCCCTAGGAGCTTTCTCCCTGATTGTGGCTTGCATGTGGATTTTGTGAACATAAGTGGAACTTTGAACTAAAGTGGAGAGTTAATAACCAGGAGTTAAGACAGGAGTCTTCTAACCTGTAAGTAACATCTTAAATTTCCTTTAAGTAATTGTATTGTAGCTGGGAAATGAGTGCTAGCAGGGTTGAAGGTTTTGCTCAGTGCACAGTGTGCCACGTGTATGCAAAATTGGTGCAACAGCTCCAGGATGGATACCGCTTTGACAGATGTGAGCAGGTTGCCCTTCTGGAAGCTCGCATTAGAGATCTGGATGAGCAAGTTGCAACACTGGGCAGAAAGGACAACCTTGAAAGGGGTCCTCTGCTCGCTGAGCAGGTGGTTAGTGGGGTTGATGTGGAGGGTGCAGGGGCAAGTCAGGATTATCAGATAGGAAGATGGGTTAATGTAGTTGGAGGGAGTGGAATGGGCTTGCAGAAAAGGAAGACCAGTCCTGTATTTGTGCATCAAAACAAATTTGCCAAGTTGGGTGAAGATGTGGAGGTGGCAGCCCTAGATGTCACTGCTACCCCTAACAGCCAGTAGAGCAGCCATCTAGTAGAGGTGGTGAGGGGAGTGCAGGTAGGCCTAGACAGTTGGTGGTTATATGGAATTCTATAATCAGAAGGACTGATAGAATAATTTGTCGCCAGGATTGCCTCAACCCAATGGTTTGCGGCCTCCCTGGTGCTAGGGTTCGGCATGTGGTGGACCGGGTGGATAAATTACTGGGAGGGGCTGGGCATGACCCAGCTGTCTTGGTCCAAGTTGGAACCAATGACAGTATACATGGAAGGTGGAGGCTCCTTAAGAATAAATTTAAAGAACTAGGCTGCAAGTTGAAGGGAGGGACCTCCAAGGTGATATTCTCTGAAATATTGCCTGTGCCATGCGCAACACAGGAAAGGCAGGGGGTAATTCGAGAGCTGAATGCATGGCTAAAGACCTGGTGTAGGGAGGATGGATTTGGGTTTCTAGAGCACTGGGCTAACTTTTCATTGGGGTGCAACCTATATGCTAAAGACGGTTTGCACTTTAATGGAAGGGGGTCTGCTGTGCTGGGGGAGAGGTTTATGGGAAGGCTGGAGGAGTATTTAAACTAGGATTGAGGGTGAACTAGAATGACAGGTCACTTAGGGGTCAGACATTAATGGAGGGTGGAATGGGGATAGATGGGTGGAGGGTTATGGCAGGTGACAAGAAATTTCCCATGTTGCAAACAGCCATTGGAAACTATAGTGCCATTTGTACTACTAAAAATATGAAAAACACCAGAGCAAAATGTAATAATGCATTAAAGTGTTTTTACACTAATGCCAGAAGTCTGCCAAGCAAAATAGGTGAGTTGGCAGCTCTGGTGCATGAGGAGAGCTATGATGTAATCGATATTGCTGAAACTTGGCTTCAATCCTCACATGACTGGGCTATTAATATTTCTGGCTATGCACTCTTTCGGAGAGACAGGGTAAAAAGGAAAGGTGGCGGGGTCTGTCTCCGTGAGAAGTGATCTCAAAGCAAGTGTGAAAGAGGACCTGGTTGATGGAGAGTGTGATGAGTATGAAGCATTATGGGTGGAACTGCATATATATAGATGGGCGTAGTTCAAAGTTATTCATTGGAGTTTGTTATAGACCACCCAATGTTAACAAGGAGGTGGAGACTCAGCTCCTTGCACAGATGGAAAGGGCTGGGACAGTGATAATGTGGGATTTTAACTACCCAGAGATTGACTGGAGTAATGGCACTGCTGTGACAGTTAAAGAGCAAACATTTATAAACCTATTACAGGACAATTTTATGGTCCAATTTATTGAGGCCCCAACTAGGAATGAATGCAGAGCTTATTACTAATGTCCAGATAAAGGAACACCTGGGTAGCAGTGATCATAACATGATTTCATTTGATGTTAACTGTAAACAAGAAATACATACCGGAAAGATAAAAACACTTAACTTCAAGAGAGCAAATTTTCCAAGGATGAGGGCTGCTCTCCAGGATATAGACTGGGAGGGAATATTTGCATTGATAAACATAGAACAGAAATGGGAATTCTTCAAAAAGACTGTTTGTTTGGGACCTCACTGCAAAGTATATTCCCATGTGCAATAAGTTTAACCCCTTCCTGCCGACCGTACGCAGATATGCGTACTCGGCTTTCTGGGGTTATACCTGGATGATGCCCGCAGCTGCAGGCATCATCCCGGTACCGTAATTTACAGCGGGCGATCGGCTACCCGAGTTTAACAACCGATGCGGCTAAAAGCCGCTCAGCTGTTATACCGGAGGAGCGGGAGGGGACATCCCCCCCCTGCGCCTCCCGCCGCTCTTACCGGGCCTCCCATGCGATCGGGAGGCCCGGTGTCCAATCGGCTGCCTCCGGCGGCTGTGGGCAGGCTGGAACGAAGCTGTGGGCGGCTTCGTTCCAGCCCTCTTAATGTAAATGCAGAAGCAACGTCATGATGTCACTTCCCGTTTACTCGGCTGCCAATGACGCCGGTTTTAAAAAAAAAAATACAGTATTCAGAATCGCCGTTTTCGGCGATCTGAATACTTTGAAGTGCAAAGGAGGGATCGGGGGACTCCATAAAGAGTACCTGTCACCACCTATTACTGTCACAAAGGATGTTTACATTCCTTGTGACAGCAATAAAAGTAAAAAAAAAAAAAATAAAAATTTTTTTTAAACACAATTTATAAAGTATAAAAATAAATAAAAAAAAAAATTTTTTTTTAAAGTGCCCCTGTCCCCGCGAGCTTGCGAAGCGAAGAAGACGCATACGGAAGTCGCGCCCGCATATGTACACGATGTGATCGTCAGAGCAAGAGCAATAATTCTAGCCCTAGACCTCCTCTGTAACTCAAACCTGGTAACCGTAAAAAATTTAAAGCGTCGCCTATGGAAATTCATAGGTACCGTAGTTTGTCGCCATTCCACGAGTGCGTGCAATTATAAAGGGTGACATGTTTGGTATCTACTCGGCGTAACATCATCTTTCTCATTATACAAAAAAATTGGGGTAACTTTACTGTTTGGATTTTTTAAAATTCATGAGTGTCCCTTTTCCAAAAATGTGCATTTAAAACACCGCTGCACAAATACCATGTGATATAAACTATTGCAACAATCTCCATTTTATTCTCTAGATTCTCTGCTAAAAAAATATATATAATGTTTGGGAACTCCAAGTAATTTTCTAGCAAAAAATACGGATTTTAACTTGTAAACCCCAAATTTCAAAAATAGGCTTAGTCATGAAAGGGTTAAAAGGCTAAAAACAAAACCTATGTGGCTCACGATCAAAGTTAAAGAAGCTATAAACAATAAGAAAAGCGCTTTTAAAAAATATAAATATGAAGGAACACTAGTGTCGTTTAAACGTTACAAAGAATTTAACAGAATATGTAAAAAGGAAATCGAGGATGCAAAAATTCAAAACGAACGACAGATTGCAAAAGATAGGACAAACCCCAAAACATTCTTTAAATATATTAATAGTAAAAAGGTCAGGTCAGAGCATGTAGGCCCTTTACAAAATAATCTAGAGTGGGGTGACTGGGGACAAAGAGAAGGCAAATTTATTAAATACTTTCTTCAGCTCTGTGTATACAAAAGAGCATGGGGGAGCTCATATCCATATTAGGGGTGGTAGTGACACAGCCCCGAATGATCCACAATGGCTCAAAAGTGATATGGTCCAGAAATATTTAGACAGAATAAAGGTGGATAAAGCACCTGGACCTGATGACATCCTCCCATGGATCCTAAAAGAATTGAGCTCTATAATTGCAAAGTCATTGTATCTAATTTTTAGGGACTCCTTAATGACGGAAATAGTATGCAGGGCGAACGTGGTGCCTATTTTTAAAAAGGGATCAAAGTCTTTACCAAGTAACTATAGACCTGTTAGTTTAACTTCTATAGTCGGGAAGATACTGGAGCATTTAATAAAATACAACATAGACGAGTTCTTGCTGGAAAAAAACATTTTAAGCAACGGACAGCATGGATTCATGAAAGACAGAAGTTGTCAGACAAACCTTATTTCTTTTTATGAAGTGGTAAGTAAAACCTTGGACAGAGGGGTGGCTGTGGACGTGGTATACTTGGCAAAAGCATTCGACACCGTTGCCCACACACGGCTCATGTGTAAGGTAAAGTCTAGAGGGTTGGAAATATCAGTTTGTAAATGGATAGAAAACTGGCTAAAACACAGAATTCAGAGAGTAGTGGTTAATGATTCTTACTCTGAATGGTCTAAGGTTATCAGTGGTGTACCCCAAGGTTCAGTGCTGGGACCCTTACTTTTTAATATCTTTATAAATGATATTGGGTCTGGGATCAAAAGTAACATTTCTGTCTTTGCAGATGACACCAAGCTATGCAGTGGAATAACGTCCTTACAGGATGTCTCCAATTTACCAGCCGACCTCAATGCACTGTCTAATTGAGCAACTATGTGGCAGATGAGGTTTAATGTTGAGAAACGTAAAGTTGTGCACTTGGGGGCTAAGAATATGCATGCATCCTACATGCTAGGGGGAGTACAACTGGGGGAATGCGTGGTGAAGGATCTGGGGGTTTTGGTAGATCATAAGCTCAATAATAGCATGCAATGCCAAGCTGCGGTTTCCAAAGCGAGCAAAGGCCTTTCTTGTATTAAGAGAGATATAGACTCCAGAGAAAGAGATATAATTTTGCCCCTGTTCAAATCATTAGTAAGACCTCCTCTGGAATATGCAGTTCAGTTTTGGGCACCAGTTCTCCAAAAGGGTGTCGGGGGAACTGTAGAAAGTGCAGAGAAGGGCAACCAAACTGATAAGAGGCATGGAGGAGCTCAGCTATGAGGAAAGATTAGAGGAACTGAATTTATTCACTCTTGAGAAGAGGAGAATAAGGGGGGATATAATCAACATGTTCAAATATAAAACTGGTCCATATAGTGAACTTGGTGTTGAATTATTCTCTTTACGGTCAACCCAGAGGACACATGGGCACTCTTTACGTCTAGAGGAAAAGAGATTTCATCTCCAAATACGCAAAGGTTTCTTCACCGTAAGAGCTGTAAAAATGTGGAATAGGCGCCCGCCAGAGGTGTTTCTGGCCAGCTCAGTAGATTGCTTTAAGAAAGGCCTGGATACTTTCCTAAATGTACATAATATAACTGGGTACTAACATTTATAGGTAAAGTTGATCCAGGGAAAATCCAGTTGCCTCTTGGGGGATCAGGAAGGATTTTTTTTCCCCCTGCTGTAGCAAATTTGAGCATGCTCTGCTGTTTTTTTTTTTGCCTTCCTCTGGATCAACTGAGGGTATAAAATTGGGTATATTGGATTGTACGTTATTTTTTATTTTATTTATCGTGTTTAAGGTTGAACTGGATGGACTTGTGTCTTTTTTTTTCTTTCTTTTTTTTTTATTTTAGCTGTCATACATAGAGAAATAAACAATTTCATTAAACCATCAATCATATGAGTTCCAACAAATCCATTCAAACTCCTTCAAACTCCAATTAACATCATTACTCCTATCTTAAATACATCTACAGAAAAAACAATAACTAGTTATTTGAGATAGTCCCCATTCTCTTTCGTTAGACCTGCTTCTCTTGTATGCCCTGACAACATACTTTACTAAGAAGAAAAACCTCTACATATCTGAAGAGGCAAAAGAAGAAAGTAAGAAGCCCCATGAGGGAAAGAATTCCTAAAAAAAAAAAAAACACTGATAGGGGAGAGGGAGTTGGAGGGGAGACGTACCGAGGAAAAGGCGAGTTTACTATACCATCATCCACGGAAGTGAGGTCACCCCCAAGGCCCCACACTCCTCTCTTTTTCAAATACTCTCAGGCGCAAAGAGGGAACTCCCTTCCTCCGAGAATTTAAATGTATTCCATTGGCCCCAAGTTTCTAAATATGTCTCCTTTCGATTTTGAGCCGATAATAGCAAATCCTCCATCCTATTAACCTCTTCAATTCATGTGACCCATGTAAGAATTGTGGGAGGGTATGTATCTCTCCACTGCTGTACGATACAAGATCTAGCCACGTTAATAAGCTGGCGCAAATTAATTTACTATGTTTCCCCCAGTATGTTTGAGACATGTAACAAAAATAGGGCTGGATCTTCTGGGGGGTTATACTCAGTAAATTTCTGTGCTATCTGCCGTATCTCCCTCCAGAAGTGCTCCAGTTTTGGGCAGGACCAAAGAAGGTGGAATAGAGTCCTTCCTCCTGACACATCCAACATTTGTCCGGGATCTCCGGAAAGAATTTATTAAGTAATGAGGGTGTACGGTACCATCTTGTCATTATTTTAAAATTCGTTTCTTGGATTCTTGTGGATATTGAAGATTTCAAAGCAAGATTTACTATCTGCCTATGTTGTGCCTGGGTGAACGTCCTGTCTAATGTCATTTCCCACTTCCTTATATATGGAGGGACATAATCCTCTTGGGGGGCAACCGGTAGTGCATACATTTGCGAGATTAAATGAGAGCAAGGCCCCGTCCCCTCACATAGTTGTTCTAAGGGTGTCAATGTTCGTTGAAATCTGTCTGGAGGTGGGAGAGTGTTAAGGAAATGTCGCAACTGGGCTCCACTCCAGAAATCAAGACAGAAATGGTCGTTGGATGAGGTTAGTTCAGGTAATGAGGGCCATGTCCCACTTGTGTCTTTTTTCAACCTGACTAACTATGCTGCCGATCAGTGCCCATCACTGCCACCCATCAGTGCCAGCTATTAGTGCCCTTCAGTGCCACCTCTCAATGCCCTTCAGTGCTGCCTATCAGTGCCCACCAATGTCACCTATTAGTGCCACCTTATCAGTGCAGCCTATCAGTGCCCATCAGTGTAGCCTCATCAGCGTACATCAATGAAGGAGAAAAATTTACCTGTTTGCAAAATTTATTAACAAAATATAAAATGGATTTGTATTTTTTTTTTTTTTTATCGTTTTTTTTAAATATTTTTAACAAAAAATGGAAAACCCAGAGGTGATCAAATACCACCAAAAGAAAGCTCTATTTGTGGGAAAAAAATGATAAATATTTCATTTGGGTACAGTGTTATATGACCGCGCAATTGTCATTCAAAGAGTGACATAGTTAAAGCTGAAAATTGGTCTGGGCAGGAGGGGGGTTTAGGTGCCCAGTAAGCAAGTGGTTAAAAGTTAAGCATCCTCATTTGGTTTCATTTCCATATTGTTAGCGCTGCACCTTTATTCCTAAATCCACTTTACTTGCAATTGTCACTTGCGGTGCTAGCAGCTGTTCTGACAGCGTGGTATTTACCACCTTTTTGCCTGTAATGTGGCCTCCGGGCGCTGGACCTTCCTCCTCCTTCCTCCTCTCTTGTGTCTGGCTGTTTTTTACCTGTATGATGGCGCACGGCGGTGCGTCATTTTGCCTTTGTTGACCATGGCGCATGTGTGTTTGCTGGTGCGCCATTGGGCTCAGCATTTTGTTTGGCGGCCATGGCGCACGCAGCTTCGCCGCACATGCGCCATTGCCTTTATCTGGGCGCGCGAAAATTTGCGGCGTACGCGAATACAGTCGCACCCATTCTCCGGGACCGCGCACGTGCATGCGCACACACGCATGGAACGTTCTGGCGCACAGTCAGCTTATTTAAGCTGCGCAGGCCAAGCATGTGGGACACAGCAGGCTCTGAACAGACACTTGCAGTGGTTAATTTTTCCTTACCCGGGCCACGTGAGTCACCAGGTGTTGCTTGGCAGGCTAAAGGTGCTTAGCAGGATTGTTGCATATGGGCTTGGTGAGCCCTATTAAAGGGTCTCCCTTCTGAGGTGTTTTAATTGCACCCAAGTGCTCTTTGTTTGCAGGCGTTTAATGTCTTCCAAAAATAGGAGTGGGACTAACACACCACAGGGAAGGGCACACCTGCGTCATCAGTAGTTCCTGATGAACCTAGTCGTATACCTAGTGTTGTATTCCCTGGAAGACCAGAGGCTCCCGGGCAATCTGAGCCGCTGCGCCTATCTGGTATTGTGCCTACAGTCAACGCTGCTGCTTCACCTTTTTATCACAAAGGATGAACTGTCCTCGGGCCCAGCCGGGTTAGAGCACAGGATCGCCAGCATGATTGCCTCCATCCCGCAGGATGGCAGGAAGCGTGACAGATTCCCCTCCCCGGAGTCTCCTCGTTTGGAGCAGGAATGGGTTGAGGATGGGGAAGAGCTTAAAGCTCAGGATTCGGGGGGTGCCCAGCAGATGAGTCTGCTTCTGAGCAATCTGGACAAGAAGATATTCACTCGATGTCTGCCTTTCAGTCGCAAAGGTTTTTGATCTTGACTCTGACCGAAATGGTTCGTTCTGCCTTTAAGTTGCCTCTTGCAGAGGTGACTGAGCCTCCCTGGTCCTCTTTGGGATCTCTGAGACCTTTTTTAGATTCTGTTGAAACAGGCGGTGTATGCTGATTGGGAACATCCTGACAGGACTTTTTTGATCCTGAAAGGTTTCCATTTTATATCCCATGGATGAAAAGTTCGTTAAAAAATGGAGCATGCCAGCCGTAGATGCAGCTGTTTTTTCCTTAAACAAGAAATTAACTTGTCCGGTAGATCACGCACCGGGCTTGAAAGACCTTGTTGACAAGAAATTAGGATTATTAAAAGCTTCCTTTTCCTTGGCCAGTTCAGCTATTCAGCCAGCTGTTGCAGCAATTAGTATTTGCCAGCCCGTAAAGGATCAGGTCAAACAGCCTGATAGGCCTAACCAGGAGGATGATCTGCCTGAAAGTAAGACAGATATTTCTCGTTTAAAAACCCAGGGACTGCTTCCTTAGATGTCTCAACGTCAGGGCGGTTCCGCTGCCATCAGGGTGCTAGGGCCAGGGGCAAGGCCGGGGCCGGAAAAGGCCCTGGGTCCAAAATTCTTCTAAACCCAGCACCAAGCCCTCCTTTTGAGGGGACGCCCCCACTCTATCGAATGGGGGAAAGGCTGCTGCACTTTGCGGACATTTGGAAAACAATTCAGGACGAGTGGGTCACCTCAATTATTTCTTGCAGTTACGAGCTGGAGTTACGAGGGATGCCCCCTTTCTAAGATCCAGCATTCCCTTGGATCCACCAAAAAAATTATTGCTTCAGGCACTACATCAAGGAGTGATTGTAGAGGTTGCGGTATCCGAAAGGGGCACAGGGTTTTACTCCAAACCTATTTATGGTTCAGAAACCAAATGGGGACACACGGCCCATTTTGGACCTAAGATCCCTGAACAAGTATCTATTAATACAGTCCTTTTGGATGGAGTCTGTCTGCTTAGTAACCTCTCTCCAGAGGGGAGTCTTTTTAGCCTCCATCGACATATAAGATGCATACTTACATGTACCAATCTTTCAGCCTTATCAGAGGTTCCTACGTTTTGCAGTAGAGGAACGTTATTTTCAGTTTGTGGTTCTACCCTTCAGGCTTGCTACAGCTCCCCGGGTTCACAAAGGTCCTAGCACCAGTACTGGGTCTTTTAAGAGCCCAAGGGATCCTGGTGCTCGGGTATCTGGAGGACCTCCTGCTCAGAGTACAGGCTCTAGAACAGAGCATAATATACACAGTGAGGTATTTGAAAAGCTTAGGCTACCTGGATACCGAAAAGTCAGCCTTGAGACCAGCTCAAAGTCTAAAATATTTAGGTCTGATTCGAAACACAGCCCAAGCAAGAGTATTCTTGCCACCTGTAAGGATCTGTGCCCTGAAGGATCAGGTACGTCAGATAAGGGGCACCAGACAACCCTCCATTCAGCTCTGTATGAGCCTTCTAGGGAGGATGGTATCCTCCGAGGCAGTGCCCTATGCCCAATTCCATTTCAGGCCTTTACAACAAGACGTCTTGTTGGCTTGGAACAGAGGAAGAAAAGCTCTGGAATTTCCAATGTGATTATCTCCTCAGGCATGCTTAAGCCTAAACTGGTGGTTGCAGGATCAGAACCTGCGAAAGGGAAAATCCTTTCTCCCGGTAACTTGGAGAGTACTGACTACAGATGCCAGTCTCTCAGGCTGGAGAGCGACCCTAGATGGTCTCACAGCTCAGAGGAAATGGTCAAGGACAGAGCAGACCCTGCCCATCAATGTCCTAGAATTACTGGCAGTCCATCTGGCCCTACGGTCCTGGACGGTGGAGCTTAAGGACTGCCCCATCAGGGTTCAGTCCGACAATGCCATGGCAGTAGCCTATATAAACCACCAAGGCGGTACCAGGAGTCGTTCAGCTCTGAAGGAGGTGAACTACATACTAGCCTGGGCAGAGGGACATGTGCCAATAATATCGGCAGTCCATATCCCGGGAGTAGAGAACTGGAAGGCAGATTATCTCAGCCGCCAGCAGATCTGCCCGGGGGAATGGTCCCTACACCCAGAGGTGTTCCAGGAAATTTGCCAACGTTGGGAATGGCCAGAGGTCGACCTACTGGCATCCAGGTTCAACAAGCTACAGCAGTTTGTGACTCGAACAAGAGATTCTCTGGCAGTTGGAGCAGATGCTCTGATAGTTCCATGGAGCCAGTACTCCCTGGTTTATGCTTTCCCTCCGATCCCTCTTCTTCCACATTTGTTGCGCAGGATTCGGAGAGAGGGGGTTCCAGTCATTCTGGTGGCACCAGCTTGGCCCAGAAGGCCCTGGTTTCCAGATATTGTGAGACTGACAATGGATGGGCCATAGACGCTTCCACGTCGCCCTGATCTACTTTCGCAAGGTCCTATATTCCACCCCAATTTACAGTCTCTAAATTTGATGGCATAGCTATTGAAGCCAGGGTGTTAAAGGACTGTGGCATCTCGGGACCAGCGGTGTCTACTCTAGTGAATGCTAGAAAATCTGTCACTAGGAAGATTTATCATGAGGTCCAGAAGACTTTTGTATTGCTTGGTGTGAAGCCAGAAAATGGCATCCTCGGAAATATATGATTGGGAGAATTACCTCTTTTCTTAGTCAGCTGCGGAAATCAAATTGGCTTTAAGTACAATCAGAGGTCAAGTTTCGGCCCTATCAGTATTGCCTTCTTTTTTCTCTGAGCCTCGTTCGGCGCAAGAGAGATGACTGCATTCTTTGGACGTTGTCTGGGCAGTCAAGGTTTATTTGTCTAGATCTGCAGAGATCCGAGGATCAGACTTTTTTTTGCTTCACCAAGAGCACCCAAGAAGGGGCAGGCAGCATTCAAAGCTTCCATTGCCAATTGGGTCCGTCAATTGGTCATTCAGGCCTATGGTCAAACATAAAGCTCCTCTCCTTTTAGGGTGAGAGCTCATTCATGTAGGAACCTCCTGGGCTTTTTGCCATCAAGTATCTGTGGCTCAGATTTGTAAGGCTGCTACCTGGTCTTCAATGCATACATTCTCAAAATTTTATCAAGTGGATGTTCGAGCAGCCGAGGATTCGGCTTTCGGCCGCAGTGTACTGCGGGCTGCCGTATAAGTTCTGATGGCTATTGTTTGGCAGGGTGTCTCCCTCCCCTCAAGGCTATTGCTCTGGGACGTCCCAGCAGGTAATGGATATTAGCTTGACTCTGTGTCCCATGATGTACTCAAAGAAAACGGAAAATTGTATACTCAACTTTCCGTAATTTTCCTTTCCTGTCGCATCTTCATGGCAGCATACACCTATGGGTTGTGGCTCCACCTCTGCAACCTGATAGGACCACGTAGCTATTAAACTCTGAGAGGGCACCCACCCCAGTATTCTCAGTATATATGGAAAGGAAAATTGCGGAAAGGTGAGTATAAAATTTTCAGTTTTTCCTGTTGTATCATGGCAGCATACACCTATGGGGAATAACTTGCAAACTGGGTGGGTATGAGCAGAAGATAAGTTTATTTACAAGGAACAGAGGTGTTGGACTGTATGATTGCTCTCCCGAATTCTACCGTGGACAGCCTAGCAGAGTCCACTTTATAATGTGAAATAAAGGTGTTCTTTGAAGACCAAGTGGCTGCTTTGCAAATGGTTTCTGAAGACACCCTGCAGTAAGCCGCCCAGGAGGTCGTCATTGCCCTTGTGGAGTGTGCCCTTAAGCCCTCAGGTATTTGTGCGTGGTTAGATGAGTAAGCTCTTTTAATGGTCTTCACCATCCATGCTGCGATGGTGCGAAAGGTCGCTGCTTGTCCTCTCCTAAAGCCATGTGGGATGACTAGGAGATTCTCCGTCTTTCTCAGGTTACTGGTTGCCGAGAGGTAGGCCAGGATATTGGTTTTTACAGCGAGTGGGTGTGGTTCACCCTGTTCTGTAGAGAGAGTGGGAAGGAATAGCTCCTGGTTAAAGTGGAAGGAAGACGATACCTTCGGGACGAAGCGATCCGATGGCTTTAAGACTACCTTGTCTGGGTAGATGGTTAGCTATGGTTCCTTTGCCAGTAGGGCCTGCATCTCCGAGACTCTTTTAGCCGATGTAATTGCTATTAGGAAGGTGACCTTAAGAGTTAGCTTCCATAGAGAGATGCCCTCCATCGGAAAGAATGGTTCATGGGATAAGGCCTCTAGCACTACCGAAAGGTCCCATGTCGGGAAGGAAGGTTTTCTAGGTGGCCTCATTTTTACTCAGGCCTTTTAGAATTGATTGACAAGGGGCTCCTGTGCCCACTTCACTCCTGTCATGGTGGACAGGGCTGACGCTTGTACTTTCAGGGTACTAGACCCAAGGCCTTTAAGCCTAGCTGGAGAAACTCAAGGATCTAAGCCACTCTTGGAGAGGATGGGTTCCAGGATTGCTGTTGTGCGACTACGAGAAACTTTTCCCAGATCCTTTTTTATAGGTATTGGTGCATTTTCTGGCTTGAAGAGTATCTACCACTTTCTGGGAGCAACCTTGGGTTAAGAACCTAGCCCTTTCAATCTCCAGGCTGTTAGGTGCAGCCTCTCCGGGAATGGGTGAAGGAGCTGTCCCTGCGAGAGTAGATCTGCTGTCATCGGGAGCGGCAGTGGCTTTGCTGTGTTCAGTTGGAGGAGTGTCGTGAACCATGGCTGTCTCGGCCAAAAGGGGAGGACTGCTATCACTGTAGACTCTGACCTCTTGAGTCTGAGTAGAAATCTTGGAATAAGGGCATCGGTGGAAAGATGTAGCCCAGACTGAAGTTCGTCATGCTGCAGACAGTTCGTGCCCTCCGCCGATGGGAAGGGAACTCTTGCCAGATACCTTTTGGCACTTCGTGTTGGTGTCGCTGCCAGGTCTATATCTGGTATTCCCCCAAGTTTTTGTTATGAGGGAAAAGACTTGGTGGTTTAAAGCCTATTCGTTGTTGAATACAAAATTCCGGCTTAGAGAGTCGGCCAGTTGGTTTTGAACTCCTGGGACATACATTGCCGTTAGTCCCGACAGGTTTAGCTGTGCCCACTCGAACTGGGCGGATTTCCTGCATCATCTCCAAAATATTTGAGACCACGTATTGTCTTGAACGGCCTTGGACTATGTAGTGATGGTAGTGTGCCCCCCAGCCTTTCATGCTAGAGTCCGAAGTAATTACTTCCTGGGGAAGGGGGACTATATGCTTGCATCTCTTCAGATTGCTCAATCTGGTCCACCACCAGAGTGAGCGTTTCACTTCTTTCTGGATCATGATTGCCTGAGACAAAGTAGCCTTTTTGCTTTTTGGATTAGACTGGGAATTTTCTCCTGAGGGAGTTCTGTTGTGTTGAGGCGGGTATCTAGTTCCACCCCCAGGAAGATCATTCTCTGGGTGGGCTGTAAGTTGCTTTTCCCCAGTTTATAATCCAGCCAAACTTTTGTAGGGTGGTGGTCAGAATGGATCGATGCAGTGGAAGGGAACCTCGATTGTCCGCAAGGAGGAGGATGTCGTCCAGGTAATGATGGACTCTTAAGCCTTGTTCCCTCAGTAAGGCTATCACTGGCAGCAAGACTTTGGTGAACGTTCTTGGGGCAGTGGAGATCCCGAACGGGAGACTTTGAAACTGGAAATGGTGATTGCCTACTGCGAAGCGGAGAAACTTTCGAAATGCAGTGTGAATGGGAATGTGCAGATAAGCGTCCTGTAAATAGACGGAAAGCATCCAATCCCCGATGTTCATGGCCTGAAGAATTGACTGTAGGCTTTCCATTTTGAATGTTTCAACTAAGATTGACCGATTGAGATTTTTTTAAGTCCAGAGCGGGACGCAGGTCCCCTGTCTTTTTCTTCACCAAGTATAATGGGGAGTAAAACCCTGTTCCCCTTTGGGATAGTGGAACTTTCACTATGGCCTCCTTCTGGATCAGACCTTGAACGTATTCTGTAAATAGCATCCTTCTCTCTCTCGAGATGCCGGTAGTCTGGTTGTACAGAATTGGTCTCTTGGTGACTGTCTCTTGAATCTCCATTTGTGCCCGAACTGGACAGTATCCACCGTCCATGTGTCCTTTATTGTTTCTGCCCAGACCTGCATGTACTTCATGAGCCTGGCCCCTACTATAGCTGGTTGGGCGGACGCACCTTCAAAAAGACTTTTGATCCCCTGTGGTAGGGGTCTTGGATTTCTGGCGCTTGAGGAATGATGACTGGGGGTTCTTCCAGTTCCTCCTATACTTTATATTTATTTTTGTTTTTTTTTCTAGAAATTTTTATTGAAATCATGTATAAGTACATGTTTATAATTTGAACAACGTATATATCATACAAGGAAACAAAAGTGTTGTTGACAAGTCATTCAGGTAATCACCTGTACCAGAGAGAGACAGGATGCACAACAGTCAGGGAGTCATAGGAGCCCAAACTCCATTTGGCACATTGGTAACGTATTTAATCGTTCTATATCTATCTGTGTATGTATATGTGTGTGTGTGTGATAGATAGATATATATATATATATATATATATATATTTTTCGGTTACCCTGCTTTGTCTGGTACATTAATGATGTCAGGGGCCCGAGTTCGAAAACTAACACGGGGAAAAAATGAGCAAGAAAATATGCATATAGACTGAAAAGAGAGGGAAAACAAGGGGAGAGCAGAACAGGGAAGGGGGAGAGAGGGACACTGTAGAGAGGAGTCTGCAGATTATATATTAACAAGTGAAAGTAATGAGTCCCTTTGCCTCTGCACCCCCCGCCCCCCCAGCCAAAGTCTTCCTGATTAAGTTTTCGTAAAATATATAAATAGTGCTCAAATCAGCACTTTGTTTAGGAGTTGGCGATTTGGAAGTAATCCCTCGTTTTTAAAATTGAGTCCAGCATGCCCATGTGCTTGTGAATTTTTGTATCCGTTCTCTTCTATTTTGGAAAGTTTGGCGAACCATTCTCTAATTGTTGGTGGGGTAATAGATCTCCAGTGTGTCGGAACACAGTCTTGCTGCCCTCCTATACTCTTTACCGGGCCTGTAAGATTTTTCCTCCCTGTATTTATCCGGGAGATTTCTCCTAGAGGCAGATGGCCTTTGTTGTCTGGGCCTTCAGTCTGAAGGGATAAGTCCCGACTTTCCGCCGGTAACTTTGGAAATGGCCGAGTCCGGCTTTTCTCTGAAAAGGTTCGTGCCATTTGAAAGGGATTTTACACCAGTTGGACTTTGAGGAGGGATCTGCCTACCAGGGTTTCAGCCAAAGCGCCCTTCTGGCCATCACTGAACTCTAACATTGCTTTTGAAGCGGATTTTATTATATTCACGGAGGCTTCTGCGACAGTCGCCTGCAAGACTAAGCTCCTGGAGGGCTGAAATTACCTTCTCCTGTTCCACCCCCTCTGTCACCAGCTTCTCGGCGTTAGAGGACCAGCTAGCGAGAGCCCTACCCACAGCTGCCAGTGCCACTGCTGGTCTACAAGCGCCACCTGCAGACAGGTAGGCTCTTTTGAGATCCAGGTCGATCTCTCTCTCCAGCAAGTCTTTAAATGTGACTGCGTCCTCTATTGTGAGTGTTGGGAGGCGCATCAGAGAGGAGTCGACTACTGGCGGTGATACTAGTGCGTTAACGTTAGGTTCTTTAACCACTTCAGCCCCGGAAGGATTTACCCCCTTCCTGACCAGAGCACTTTTTACAATTTGGC
The DNA here is from genome assembly GCF_042186555.1 of Aquarana catesbeiana. Lineage (NCBI taxonomy): Eukaryota > Metazoa > Chordata > Amphibia > Anura > Ranidae > Aquarana > Aquarana catesbeiana. The sequence continues at coordinate 536,268,435 of NC_133324.1, read as the reverse complement.
ACTGCGTCGCTTTAACTGCTAATTGCGCGGTCATGCAATGCTGTAACCAAACGAAATTTGCGTCCTTTTCTTCCCACAAATAGAGCTTTCTTTTGATGGTATTTGATCACCTCTGCTGTTATTATTTTTTGCGCTATAAACGGAAAAAGACCGAAAATTTTGAAAAAAAATGATATTTTCTACTTTTTGTTATAAAAAAAATCCAATAAACTCAATTTTAGTCATACATTTAGGCCAAAATGTATTCGGCCACATGTCTTTGGTAAAAAAAATGTCAATAAGCGTATATTGGTTTGCGCAAAAGTTATAGCGTCTACAAACTAGGGTACATTTTCTGGAATTTACACAGCTTTTAGTTTATGACTGCCTATGTCATTTCATGAGGTGCTAAAATGGCAGGGAAGTACAAAACCCCCCAAATGACCCCATTTTGGAAAGTAGACACCCCAAGGAAATTGCTGAGAGGCATGTTGAACTCATTGAATATTTATTTTTTTTGTCCCAAGTGATTGAATAATGACAAAAAAAAATAAATAAAAAAAAAAAAAATTACAAAAAGTTGTCACTAAATGATATATTGCTCACACAAGCCATGGGCATATGTGAAATTACACCCCAAAATACATTCTGCTGCTTCTCCTGAGTACGGGGATACCACATGTGTGGGACTTTTTGGGAGCCTAGCCGCGTACGGGGCCCCGAAAACCAAGCACCGCCTTCAGGATTTCTAAGGGCATAAATTTTTGATTTCACTCCTCACTACCTATCACAGTTTTGAAGGCCATAAAATGCCAAGATGGCACAAAACCCCCCCAAATGACCCCATTTTGAAAGTAGACACCCCAAGCTATTTGCTGAGAGGCATGTTGAGTCCATGGAATATTTTATATTTTGACACAAGTTGCGGGAAAGTGACAATTTTCTTTTTTTTTTTTTTTTTGCACAAAGTTGTCACTAAATGATATATTGCTCAAACATGCCATGGGCATATGTGGAATTACACCCCAAAATACATTCTGCTTCTTCTCCTGAGTACGGGGATACCACATGTATGGGACTTTTTGGGAGCCTAGCCGCGTACGGGGCCCCGAAAACCAAGCACCGCCTTCAGGATTTCTAAGGGCATAAATTTTTGATTTCACTCCTCACTACCTATCACAGTTTTGAAGGCCATAAAATGCCAAGATGGCACAAAACCCCCCCAAATGACCCCATTTTGGAAAGTAGACACCCCAAGCTATTTGCTGAGAGGCATGGCGAGTATTTTGCAGCTCTCATTTGTTTTTGAAAATGAAGAAAGACAAGAAAAAACATTTTTTTTTTTTTCTTTTTTCAATTTTCAAAACTTTGTGACAAAAAGTGAGGTTTGCAAAATACTCACTATACCTCTCAGCAAATAGCTTTGGGTGTCTATTTTCCAAAATGGGGTCATTTGGGGGGGGTTTGTGCCATCTGGGCATTCCATGGCCTCCAAAACTGTGATAGGCAGTGAAGAGTGAAATCAAAAATTTACGCCCTTAGAAAGCCTGAAGGCGGTGCTTGGTTTTTGGGCTCCCGTACGCGGCTAGGCTCCCAAAAAGTCTCACACATGGGGTATCCCCGTATTCAGGAGAAGCAACAGAATGTATTTTGGGGTGTAATTTCACATATTCCCATGGCATGTTTGAGCAATATATCATTTAGTGACAACTCTGTGCAAAAAAAAAAAAAAAATTTGTCTTTTTCCCGCAACTTGTGTCACAATATAAAATATTCCATGGACTCGACATGCCTCTCAGCAAATAGCTTGGGGTGTCTACTTTCCAAAATGGGGTCATTTGGGGGGGTTTTGAACTGTCCTGGCATTTTATGCACAACATTTAGAAGCTTATGTCACACATCACCCACTCTTCTAACCACTTGAAGACAAAGCCCTTTCTGACACTTTTTGTTTACATGAAAAAATTATTTTTTTTTGCAAGAAAATTACTTTGAACCCCCAAACATATATTTTTTTAAAGCAAATGCCCTACAGATTAAAATGGTGAGTGTTTCATTTTTTTTTTTCACACAGTATTTGCGCAGCGATTTTTCAAACGCATTTTTTGGGGAAAAAACACACTTTTTAACATTTTAATGCACTAAAACACACTATATTGCCCAAATGTTTGATGAAATAAAAAAGATGATCTTAGGCCGAGTACATGGATACCAAACATGACATGCTTTAAAATTGCGCACAAACGTGCAGTGGCGACAAACTAAATACATTTTTAAAAGTCTTTAAAAGCCTTTACAGGTTACCACTTTAGATTTACAGCGGAGGTCTACTGCTAAAATTACTGCCCTCGATCTGACCTTCGCGGTGATACCTCACATGCATGGTGCAATTGCTGTTTACATTTGACGCCAGACCGACGCTTGCGTTCGCCTTTGTGCGAGAGCAGGGGGGGACAGGGGTGCTTTCTTTTTTTTTTTTTTTTCCTTATTATTTTTTTGCTTTTTTATCTTATTTTTAAACTGTTCCTTTCATTTTTTTTTTTTTTTTTAATCATTTTTATTGTTATCTCAGGGAATGTAAATATCCCCTATGATAGCAATAGGTAGTGACAGGTACTCTTTTTTGAAAAAATTGGGGTCTATTAGACCCTAGATCTCTCCTCTGCAGTCAAAGCATCTGACCACACCAAGATCGGTGTGATAAAATGCTTTCCCAATTTCCCAATGGCGCTGTTTACATCCGGCGAAATCTAAGTCATGAAATCCTCGTAGCTTCCGGTTTCTTAGGCCATAGAGATGTTTGGAGCCATTCTGGTCTCTGATCAGCTCTATGGTCAGCTGGCTGAATCACCGGCTGCATTCTCAGGTTCCCTGTTGGGACAGGAGAGCCAGAGAAAAACATGGAAGACGGTGGGGGGGGGGCATTCCCTCCCACTGCTTGTAAAAGCAGTCTAGAGGCTAATTAGCCGCTAGGATTGCTTTTACATGAAAGCCGACCGCTGGCTGAAAAGAATGATACCAAGATGATACCTAAACCTGCAGGCATCATTCTGGTATAACCACTCAAAGTCCAGCAACATACCAGTACATTGCTGGTCCTTGTTGGGCATACATTGTAAACTTTTTTTTCATGCAGCCTGTGGGCTGAACGAAAAAAAGATCTTGATCGGTGGGTATGCCCACCATTAGAATACCTCCCTTCATCCACCCACTTCTAATGATGGGCATACATGCACAGTTTTATATATGCCGAAGCATGGAGGCATCCTCCCACAAAAGGCAGGAGCAAATCGCTCCTCCACCCACTGCTGCCCCCACGCTTCGGCATATATGCTGAAGTATGTAACTGTGGTGGTTAAATCACCTCCGACAGCGCTGGAGTCACGGCTTTATGTATCGTGGGAGCAAACACTGTTGCTGTCAAGATAAATAAATCCGCGCTGCAATTGAATGGCGTACCTGCTAAGCAAATGATGGTTAACAAAAAACAAAGTAACATTACAGTATAACAGTAATACTTACCATACCTGCAAAGCAAATACAAAAAAAAAACATAGTAAAAAATAAAACATTTAACGCAACCTGTGCCTACCTAAAATATATATATGCCGAAGCATGGGGGCATCCTCCCACAAAAGGCAGGAGCAAATCGCTCCTCCACCCACTGCTGCCCCCACGCTTCAGCATATATGCTGAAGTATGCAACTGTGGTGGTGAAATCACCTCCGACGGCGCTGGAGTCACGGCTTTATGTATCGTGGGAGCAAACGCTGTTGCTGTCAAGATAAATAAATCCGCGCTGCAGCTGAATGGCGTACCCAACACATTAAACTATAAAAAAATTACATACCTGAAAAGCAAACATGATAAAACATAACAATAAAACATTGCAGAATAGAATACAGTAAAAAAGAGCAGAACAATAGAGAGAAAATAGAGAGAGAACAATAAAACGACAACTATTTTTGGTTTTTTTATTTTATATTTTTTTTGTGTATTTTTTTTTTTTTTTTTACATTTTTTTTATAACTGTAACTTTTAAAACTGTAACTGTTCCAGGTTTGGGTCTCTCAAAATGCGATGGCATCTTGGGAGACCCTGTGAAAGTGTGTCCTAGTCTGTGCAGTGCTGTACCCTATGCTAAAACTCAACTAGCGTATGGTAGCGTTCAAAACATTCACCAATGCAAAGACCAGGATTGCCAGGACAGGAGGGACAATAATACCGGGTGTCACGCCTAAATCCGCGCTTGCTGCAGACACGACATTTTCTTTGGGGGGCTCGTTGGGTAGGGGTACTCGGGATGGCATAAGGAAAATGCCTCTCATGCAGCCGACCTACTGCATTTGGTTGGGGAAGGTGAGGTGGAGCACCGTCTGGAAACAGAAGGCCTCTGACGATCTCTTCCTGGAATTTAAGGAAGGATCCAGTCCGTCCTGAAGCTCTGTATAGCACATGAGCGTTCAGCAAAGCCAATTGAAATAAGTATACAGACACTTTTTTGTACCAGCGTCTGGCCTTACGGGCAATTAGGTACGGCGCCAACAACTGGTCGTTGAGGTCCACCCCTCCCATATTTTGGTTATATTCGTGGACACAGAGGGGTTTCTCCACAACACCAGTCGCCGTAGTAATTTGGGTCGTCGTGTCTGCATGAAGGGAGGTAAGAACGAAAACATTCTTATTGTCCCTCCACTTCATAGCGAGCAAGTTATTACACTGCAAGCAGGCTCTCTCCCCCAGCCTAAGACGGGAATCTACAAGCCGCTGAGGAAAGCCCCGGCGATTAGGTCGCACGGTGCCAAATGCTCCAATTTGATGATCAAAAAGGTGACTAAAAAGTGTCACGCTCGTGTAATAATTGTCCACGTACAAGTGGTACCCCTTTCCGAATAAGGGTGACACCAAGTCCCACACTATCTTGCCAGCGCTTCCTATGTAGTCAGGGCAGTTTGTCGGCTCTACGTGACTATCTTTGCCCTCGTAAACCATAAATCTACATGTATAGCCTGTGGCCCTGTCACAGAGCTTATACATCTTAACCCCGTATCTGGCACGCTTGCTGGGAAGGTACTGTTTGAATGACAAGCGGCCAGAAAATTTAATCAGGGACTCATCAACGCAGACAACTTGATGGGGAGTAAACAAGTCTGCAAAACGTTGGTTGAAGTGGTTTACGAGGGGCCGAATTTTGTAGAGCCGATCGTATTCAGGGTCTCCACGAGGACGACAGAGTTCATTGTCGTTGAAGTGCATGAACCGCAAAATCTGCTCGTATCGTGCCCTGGTCATGGAGGCAGAGAACACGGGCATATGGTGAATTGGGTCAGTGGACCAATATGACCGCAACTCACTCTTTTTGGTTATGCCCATGTTGAGGGAAAGGCCCAGAAAGATCTTAAATTCGGAGACCGTAATCTCCAATCTCTGGCAAGGGAGGACTGGGGAATAGTGGCGATGTGTTGACCAGCGTATAAATTGCTTTGGTCCACAATAGATCTATAGAGATCTTTGGTGAAAAACAGTGAATAAAAATCCAGTGGCGTAAAATCAACTGTTTCCACCTGAATTCCGGGTTGGCCAGTGAATGGTGGCAATACGGGTGCTGCAGAAGTGGTGGGTACCCAATTCGGATTGGCGAATGCAGCAGGAAGGGCACTATGGGCACGACGGGCCTGTGTCCGTCGTCTTGGTGGCAGCGGGACCCTACAAGTGCTTGCCACCTCACCAGCTTGAACTGCACTTATGGGACTCGCCACGTCACCACGTGATACTGCAGTGCTGGATGTACGACCAGGGTGTACTAGGCCGCTGGTGCTTGCCAGTTCACCAGAAGGAATAGCGGCACTAGTACTGCTCTGCTCCATACGAGGGACCTGCGGTTCTTGCACTTCAAGGACAGAAGTTGTTCGGGGTCTGGTACGCCTGACCCTAGCAGGGACCACAACTCCGTCGTCAGAGCTATCTGTCATGGAGCCGCTGTCCTCTACAGGATCGTATTCTGAGCCTGAACTTGACAGATGAGTGACTTCCTCTTCACTATCTGTCATGCTCAGAAACGTGTAGGCCTCTTCACTAGTGTACCTTCGATTTGCCATTTTGGGCTCTAAATTTAGGGGTACACTAGTGAGACTCACAGGCAAAAAAGCTCCTGACTGTCAGCGACTGATTCAAAACGCTACCAAAAAACTGTTAGCGATCGCAGGGATCAGGCCTGACTCTGCGAACGCTGCAGTTATGTGTGCTTAGTGTTTTGTGACAGTTATCGATCGATACTGCATTTGGGTGGGCTGGGCAGGGCTGGGCCGAGGAGCAAAACGCAGGTGCTAGCAGGTATCTGGGCTGATCCCGCTAACACTGCATTTTTTTGGGGACCCTAAACTGCTGGGGAGTATAGATCTGATCGGATCAGATATCGATCCGTTCAGATACTATAGCACTAAGGGAGGTGTATGCTGCGTGCGTGGGTGTTAGCGGTACTGGCGCTAACCTGACGCTGCCTGGGGCGACGCAGACCTTATCTGACCCTAAAAACTTAACTTATATCACCGCCGGGCAATTAGGGGGTTAAACCTTTATAAGGTAATAAACGGCGGGTGCCCTAAAACTATAATAAACTATAAAAAACTACAAAAAACAAACCAACTAACCAGCGTCACCCGTAACAATTATATGGTGATCACTGGTGAAAGGGTTAACTAGGGGGCAATCAAGGGGTTAAAACCTTTATTAGGTAGTATATGGGGGTCCCTGTCGCTATAAAACACTGACGGCGAACCTATATACTTACCTCCCTAACTAGCGTCACCTGTGTCACTAATACAGCAATCAGAAAAACGATCGCTTAGTGACGCTGGCGACGGGGGGTGATCACGGGGTTAAAACTTTATTAGGGGGGTACCCTGGACCTAAGGGGGGGTACCCTAGACCTAAAGGGGGCTAACCTAACTGCCCTAACACTTATAACTGACACAAACTGACACCAATGCAATAATCAGAAAAAAAAAAACCTGCTATTGGTGTCAGTATGTGTGGGGGTACAGGGGGGTGATCAGGGGGTGACTGGGGGGTGACAGGGGGGTGACAAGTGTGCCTGCGTGTTCTACTGTTAGTGTAGTGTTGGTGCACTTACTTGGATGTCTTCTCTCCTCGGCGCCGGATCAAAAAGACCGGCTCGAGGAGAGATGACATCACTTCCTCCGCTTCTGTTTACATTCACAGAAGCCGAGAAAGCCCATCATTGGCCAGGAGCGATCGCGAGGGGGGAGCCACGAATGAGTGGCCTCCCCCTCACCTTCGATCGACCCTGACCTGAATCCGACCGCCGCTGGCACCGGGGGGGGGGGGTCCGATCGGACCCCCCACCCGCGGGCAGGCAAGGACGTACCTGTAAGTCCTTTTGCCTGCCCGTGCCATTCTGCCGACGTATATAGTTGTGCGGCGGTCGGCAAGTGGTTAAGCGGGTAGAGCTTTACTAACCTATTACTGAGACTGTTTGTTTTTTTTTCTGGAGCTTTTGCCACTCATCTTTGATTAGATCTTCAAGTTTGTCGATGAACGGGAAGGTCTCCGGGTCTTTTTTAAGGTTTGGAAAGTATTTCCTCAATTTTTTGAGTCGTCTTTTTCTTCCACCCAATCGATTGCTTCCTTCACTGATTTTACGAATGATTCAATTCGTAAGAAATCAGAGCCGGTGGATGTCTCTAGGTCATCATTATCAGATAGGGGATCCGATTTTAATTTTTTTTTTTTTTTTTTTTTTTTGAGGGAGTAGCAGAAGAGGTGCCTTGTACAGGTCTGTTGACCTCGGACCCTGCAATTTGGAGGGACGATTCTCCAGTTGGCTCCCTTGTGTCTAGCTCTTTGTCTCTGGTTGCCTCGTTGAAGCAAGTGCGACAGGTTAGCTTGCCCGGAAGCGATGTGGCGCCGTAAATCCAGCAGGAGTTCCCGGATGGACGAGGACGCTGGGTGGGAGATTTCCTGCGCGTAGGAGATTTCCTGTGATAGGAGTGACTATGCTGTGATTTTGAACGGCTTCTCCTGTGACTTGAGCGGCTTCTGCCGCGATCTGAGCGGTTTTGCCTGTGGCTTGAGCGGCTCCTTCTTGAGGGCTCCCTTCGTCTTCTTTGTGACGATCTGGAAGACCTGGTAGGGCTGTTCAAATAGACCGCATTAGTGAAAGGCTCTCTTTTTTTCCTTTTCTTCGTACTTGCCAATCATCCCCTTACCTATTAGGCTGTTGATGGTCTACCGGGGCAGCGGCCTCCATGAAAGATGATTTAACCTGACCTGGAACATATAGGTGAATCAGCATGCATATATAAGGAAGGCAGACTGAGCTGAGAAAAAGGAGCTATGGAGCATACCTGGTGGGTGGAGAGAGGAGAGAGAATGCAGAGTTACAGACCAGATAATTCAGCAATGAACAGATCGTTTCTCCCTTTGCAGAGCTCAGGAGAGAAACAGACAGACAGCGTTTTTTAAACCTGCCTCCGTCACAGCGGTGATGATGTCAGGCTCGCGCATATGCACTAGCGTTCCGTAGTGTCCGGCGCCATCTTGGAAGCTGGAAAGAGGATGCAATGGGCGAGATTCCGCTGTCCGCGCATGTGCAGAAGAGTTGAGACGCTCTGCGTTATGCGCGGAGAGGGACTACAGGGCTCAGAGGCGCTGAAAAAAGTAAGAAAAAAATGTTTTTTTATTATTTATTTATTTTTAAGTGCTCCGAAAGGGAAGGCTGGAGGCCGCTGCAGGCAGTAAACCTATTTAAGGTTTGTAAGGCGTTTTACCAACATACCCCTGAGATCATCAGAGTGGGGTTCCTTCCATTTAGTTTGTTTAGAGGCTGTACAGGTAAGGACTTCCACCCAGGAGAGGCTTGAACCTGGCTGGGGCGAGAACGGTAAGGGATGCATGTTCGGTCCTAGACAGGTGAGGGGGGAAAAAAGGAGCATATTGGGGCGGGTGCCCTCTCAGTGTTTAATAGCTACGCGGTCCTATCAGGTTGCGAAGGCGGAGCCACAACCCATAGGTGTATGCTGCCATAATGCGACAGGAAAAGGATTTTACAGGTAAGTATGATGTAAAAATCCTATTATTGCCCCCTTTAACATCAATGACAGCTTGAAGTATTTTGTGGTATTTGTGGATGAGGCTCTTTATCTTCTCAGATGGTAAAGCTGCCCATTCCTCTTGGCAAAAAGCCTCCAATTCCTGTAAATTCTTGGGCTGTCTTGCATGAACTGCATGTTTTGAGATCTCCCCAGAGTGGCTCAATGATATTGAGGTCAGGAGACTGAGATGGCCACTCCAGAACCTTCACTTTATTCTGCTGTAGCCAATGACAGGTCGACTTCGCCTTGTGTTTTGTCATGTTGGAATGTCCAAGTACGTCCCATGCGCAGCTTCCTAGCTGATGAATGCAAATTTTCCTCCAGTATTTTTTGATAACATACTGCATTCATCTTGCCAACAATTTTTACCACATTTTCTGTGCCTTTTGTAGCTCACACATCCCCAAAACATCAGCAATCCACCTCTGTACCGTTTCATCATAGACCTTGTTGACTCCTCTCCAAATGTAGCGTTTTATGGTTGTGGCCAAAAAGCTCAATTTTGGTCTCATCACTCCAAATGACTGTGCTGGAAGGTTTGAGGCTTGTCTCTGTGCTGTTTGACGTATTGTAAGTGGAATACTTTGTGGCATTTGCATAGTAAAGGCTTTCTTCTGGTGACTCCACCATGCAGCCCATCTTTCTTCAAGTGCCTCCTTATTATGCATCTTGAAACAGCCACACCACATGTTTTCAGAGTTCTGTATTTCACCTGAAGTTAATTGTGGGTTTTTCTTTGCACGCTGAACAATTTTTTTTTCCTGGCAGTTGTGGCAGAATTTCTAGTTGGTCTACCTGACCGTGTTTGGTTTCAACAGAACCCCTCATTTTCCACTTCTTGATTAGTTTGAACACTGCTGATTGGCATTCTCAATTCTTTGGATATCTTTTTATAACCCTTTCCTGTTTTATACAGTTCAACTACCTTTTCCTGCAGATCCTTTGACAATTATTTTGCTTTCCCCATGACTTAGAATCCAGAAACGTCCGTGCAGCACTGGATGAATGATGCAAGGGTCTGTCAGGAGTCCAGAAACTCCTTGACCTTTTATACTCGCATGCCACTAATTATAAGCAAACAAATCACAGGTGAGGATGGTTACCTTTTTAATAGCCATTCAAACCCCTTTGTGTCAACTTGTGTGCATGTTTTCAGGCCAAAATCACCAGGGTATGTAAACTTTTGATCAGGGTCATTTTGAGTAGTTTGTTGCCAGTGTGATTTAAAGAGTGAACACAGTTGATTGATAATAAATGGCTTCAGCCAAACACCATGAGTGAAAAATGTTTGTGTTACGTAGTTACATAGTGGGTGAGGTTGAAAAAAGACACAAGTCCATCAAGTCCAACCTATGTGTGTGATTATGTGTCAGTATTACATTATATATCCCTGTATGTTGCGGTCATTCAGGTGCTTATCTAATAGTTTCTTGAAGCTATCGATGCTCCCTGCTGAGACCACCGCCTGTGGAAGGGAATTCCACATCCTTGCTGCTCTTACAGTAAAGAACCCTCTACGTAGTTTAAGGTTAAACCTCTTTTCTTCTAATTTTAATGAGTGGCCGCGAGTCTTGTTAAACTCTCTTCTGCGAAAAAGTTTTATTTCTATTGTAGGGTCACCAATACGGTATTTGTATATCGAAATCATATCCCCTCTCAAGCGTCTCTTCTCCAGAGAGAATAAGTTCAGTGCTCGCAACCTTTCCTCATAACTAAGATCCTCCAGACCCTTTATTAGCTTTGTTGCCCTTCTTTGTACTCGCTCCATTTCCAGTACATCCTTCCTGAGGACTGGTGCCCAGAACTGGACAGCATACTCTAGGTGCGGCCGGACCAGAGTCTTGTAGCGTGGGAGAATTATTGTTTTATCTCTGGAGTTAATCCCCTTTTTAATGCATGCCAATATTCTGTTTGCTTTGTTAGCAGTAGGTTGACATTGCATGCCATTGCTGAGCCTATCATCTACTAGGACACCCAGGTCCTTTTCCATCCTAGATTCCTACAGAGGTTCTCCCCCCCAGTGTATAGATTGCATTCATATTTTTGCCACCCAAATGCATTATTTTACATTTTTCTACATTAAACCTCATTTGCCATGTAGTTGCCCACCCCATTAATTCGTTCAGATCTTTTTTCAAGGTTTCCACATCCTGCGGAGAAGTTATTGCCCTGCTTAGCTTAGTATCGTCTGCAAATACAGAGATTGAACTGTTTATCCCATCCTCCAGGTAGTTTATGAACAAATTAAATAGGATTGGTCCCAGCACAGAACCCTGGGGAACCCCACTACCCACCCCTGACCATTCCGAGTACTCCCCATTTATCACCACCCTCTGAACTCGCCCTTGTAGCCAGTTTTCAATCCATGTACTCACCCTATGGTCCATGCCAACGGACCTTATTTTGTACAGTAAACGTTTATGGGGAACTGTGTCAAATGCTTTTGCAAAATCCAGATACACCATGTCTACGGGCCTTCCTTTATCTAGATGGCAACTCCCCTCCTCATAGAACGTTAGTAGATTGGTTTGGCAAGAACGATTCTGCATGAATCCATGCTGATTACTGCTAATGATACCGTTCTTATTACTAAAATCTTGTATATAGTCCCTTGTCATCCCCTCCAAGAGTTTACATACTATTGATGTTAGGCTAACTGGTCTGTAATTCCCAGGGATGTTTTTTGGGCCCTTTTTAAATATTGGTGCTACATTGGCTTTTCTCCAATCAGCTGGTACCATTCCAGTCAGTAGACTGTGTAAAAATTAGGAACAACGGTCTGGCAATCACTTGACTGAGTTCCCCAAGTACCCTCGGATGCAAGCCATCTGGTCCCGGTGATTTATTAATGTTAAGTTTCTCAAGTCTAATTTTAATTCTTTCCTCTGTTAACCATAGAGGTGCTTCCTGTGTTGTGTCATGAGGATAAACACTGCAGTTTTGGTTTCTGAAGTTTTGTGTTATGATTCAGTTTCTCTGAAAAATGGCCAAGAAATCATAAATTCTGTCAGGGTATGTAAACTTATGAGCACAACTGTATGATTTAAAAAAAAAATTATATTCGGTTAATGCACTAACATTTAACATAAATACTCACTTACAAATGTTTTTATTTTGGTTAAAAAGTTGTTTAATGATCACACCTGTCCTGATATCCAGGTATTGGATGTCCCGCCTTGTGACTATAAAATCCCTGTTCATTGCTGGATCTGGAGCGTGTTATTTGAGGAAGGGGTTAAACCCCAAAACATGTAATCTAATACCGCTCAAGCTCAGGCACTTGCTTTGACTTTCTTCACGTTTCCTGCTCTGACCCGTATGATACATCAACTTTTGCCGATGTCTGTCTGTGGTCTGAGTGCATGACGCGGCCGGGGAGGAGTCCTGTGGTGTCCGGACACCCTGAAGCTCAGCCTCGTTCCCGCTGCTCCCCCAGAATCCATCTTTGGTCCCACCAATAACTGCAGTGACTCTGGTCACACAGTGATCGTACTTCTCAGATCGATGCAGAGCCTTTTTCCCCTTTGATACTGCCCGGCATTCTGGCTTTGTTTACCGCTCTTAGCTCCTGGAGGTTTTTTTATATCAGTCACTTCCTTCCATAGCCCTTACACCTGCGGGAGAGCCATTTCTTAACCACCTTTTTGGCCCTAGTACCGGCGGCACCATCATAGTGAGTTTGGCCTTTTCGATTGATATCTTCAATCGTACTGTGTATTGGTCATATGATTCGTCAGCAATAAACTGTTTTTAATTTTGTATGGATTTTCATCTTCATTTGATATGTTGTCACTCCCTGGATCTGATCTCCCCGATTTTTGTTTTTCTTGTCCTTATCTCATTTGGTCATTTGAGTGTGGTAGCTGCGGTCCAGTGTGACTTCCTCTTAAACTTTGGCACCTTGGTTTAACTTTTTTGCGCCTGGCTCTCTGTTGGAATATTTGTCCATTGTGCCTACAAAAGTCCCATGTTTTGGAGGGTATTTTTCATTTTCATGGCACTCTCTCAGCTCCCCACCATATATTTATTTTTTTCCCCACAAATGCAGCTTACTTTTTGTCACTTGCCGCTGTTTTTTTTTTTTTTCTACTAGAAACAAAGAACGCCCTACAGTTTAAAAAAAAACAAAAAAACAAGTGTATGTGGATATGTAACTTTTCTTGGAAACAATTGAAAAATAAATGAACAATTTTTAAGTGCAGCAACCTTTTGAATTTTATTCATATATATGAGGTCGGTGGGAAGACCTGTTTGCTGGCACTAACCTCAAACCGGGTACGGTTCTCCTCTACACTATAACAAATATTTATTCCTTGAGAACGGGCACCGGTAAGTGTTTGGAATCGTTAAAAAAATGGCTACTAGCGGCTCCTTTCCATATTCCGAAATGGATGCTTCTAAGATTTTTGCTGATACAACAGGATCAAGGGACTTCTTGACTCAATCATCTGGAATACAACTTACTTGAAAAATGGAGAAACTTACCCAAAGGGCCATTACCATGGAATTGCATGAGGTAACTTTGGCCGAATACTATAAAATGCAGATGATACCAAGGGGACTAAGAGTCCGACTGATCCCGACGTTGTTTTCACAAAATGTGGACTTTTAAAACCAAATTTGCACAAATTCTAAATAAATGTTCCTTTGACATCATGACTCTCACAGTACAGTTCCTGCAACAGGAAAGAACTACTGTTCAACAAGAGATTTCTGAGTTGGAAAAACAACTTAAACAATGCTCCCATCAGGAGGAATTGCTGGTTTTCAAAAAAGCTAATTAAGAAACTAGATGAGTTTCGTAAAAATCAGCTACGTAAAAACTAAATTGGAATGAGATTGTGAGGACTTTAATAATGATCGTGTCTATAATTGGTCTAACCCCAACTATTACCGCACTAAAACCTATAGAAAAGGCCAATGGAAACAATTCATCAACTCATCTTCTATTGCCTCTTCTGGATCGTCAACCAATGTATCCACTACTACTTTTTTACCTACAACTACGACTGAGTCCGGACCAGGAGGGGAGGCAGGAGATCCAAGAAAAGGCGTAACCAGATGAGTAACTACCAGGTGTCCGAATCGTCAGACTGTTAAGGAGAATGTGGTACATAATAGAACTTCAATTTCCTTAACTAATATTGAATTAAGGGTTTTGAATAAGGGACTGGGCTTTTGCCCTAAAGAAAGAATGAATGATTTTATTCTGAAGCAAGACCTTTATAGGTTCTGTAGATAGTTAAGATTTAAAGTGTACTTCTCAGGTCAACCTAATATTATAACTAAAGAATGTTTACCGCTATCAATTAAAAATATGGGTTTAAAATAAAAATAATACTAGAGTACCCCCCACTTCGTGATCTGCTATTGAGGTGTTCATTGAAAAGGTGGATAATGATATAAACTTTTTTAAATGATAAAAATAAAGACCATATACCTAACAATCTGAGCAGAGATGAAATTGTGGCATTGAACTCCTTGTCGGCTAGGCGCGATATAACTATCAAACCAGGCAACAAGGGGGGAGCCATTGTGGTAATTGACACCTCAAAGTATGGGTCTGAAGTGTTGAAACAGCTTACAGATGTCGGCATGTACAGGAAATTGGATATGAGCCTGGTATTTAAAGTACAAAAAAATTAAAAATGTTCTGACATCTGCTGTGAAAAATGGGATCATTGATGACGAGACTGCCAATTTCTTAACCTCTGAACATCCAATCATGCCAGTGATATATATATTTTACCAAAGATCCTATTATTCTCCCTGGGCGTCCCATCGTCTCTGGGATGGGATCGGTGACCGCTCCATTGGCACAATATCTTGACAGTTGTTAAACACCGTTGTTGTTTAATGCTAAATCATATATACGAGATACTGTCTTTTTTTTTTTTTTTTTTCCTTGATAAGGTTCAAAATATTGAGTTTTCACCGGATCCCATCTTCCTGACATGGGATGTCTCTAGTTTATATACCGTGATCCCCCCCCGTGAACTAGGAATCGAGGCATGTCGGCGGTTGTTGAATCAATCTGGGTTATATGAAAAATAACACATTGAGTTTTCCTTGGATTTACTCAATTGTATTAGATGAAAATTATTTTCTTTTTAAGGGTACTCCCTTTTTACAGCTGAGAGGGGCAGCGATGGGCTCCAGTGTTGCACCCCCATATGCAAATGCGTTCATGAACATGATTGAGACAGCTTTTATATTTGTTAATGATATGTTTTGTAAACATTGCCAGGGATGGTATATATTTGTGGAAGACATTTTTGCAGTGTGAGGTGGCGACATTGATACTCTTCTGTTATTTGATCAGTATCTTAATTATCTTGTTCCCGGTCTAAAATTTAATATTGAATCTAGCAGGATATAAATTTCTTTCCTTGATACTATGTTGAGGATTGATAATATGACAATTATGAGTGATTTATATGTTAAAACTACTGATCGGAATCAATTACTACATTTTGATAGTTTTCATCCATGTAGTATATTTAATTCTATCCCAAAGAGGCAGCTAATGAGGGTCCAAAGAATAGTCACTGATCCCCAATGTTTTAGTCTCATCAGAGACTAAATGAAATGGAGAGGAAACTTCTAAATGGAGGATATCCTGAAACATTTGTAAAAAAGGAACGGTCAAATCTGAGTATTAGGACGACCAAAAAAATCTCTTAAAAGAATCCCTTTTGTCACATATTTCATTTTCACATGTAATTTTTAAGATTATCAAAAAACATTTTAATTATTTAAGAATTTTGGAGTCCACATCACCTGTCCAATACAATCCCAACAGTGAAGCATGGTGGTGGCAGCATCATGCTGTGGGGGTGTTTTTCAGCTGCAGGGGCAGGACGACTGGTTGCAATTGAGGGAAAGATGAATGCGGCCAAGTACAGGGATATCCTGGACGAAAACCTTCTCCAGAGTGCTCAGGACCTCAGACTGGGCCGAAGGTTTCTCTGAAGGTTTACCTTCCAACAAGACAATGACAGCTAAAATAACGAAGGAGTGGCTTCACAACAACTCCGTGACTGTTCTTGAATGGCCCAGCCAGAGCCCTGACTTAAACCCAATTGAGCATCTCTGGAGAGACCTAAAAATGGCTGTCCACCAACATTTACCATCCAACCTGACAGAACTGGAGAGGATCTGCAGGGAGGAATGGCAGAGGATCCCCAAATCCATGTGTGTGAAACTTATTGCTTTCCCAAAAAGACTCATGGCTGTATTAGATCAATAGGGTGCTTCTACTAAATACTGAGCAAAGGGTCTGAATACTTAGGACCATGTGATTATTTCAGTTTTTCTTTTTTAATAAATCTGCAAAAATGTCAACAATTCTGTGTTTTTCTGTCAATATGGGGTGCTGTGTGTACAAAAAAGATGAACTCAAATGATTTTAGCAAATGACTGCAATATAACAGTGAAAAATTTAAGGGGGGCTGAATACTTTCCGTCCCCTGTGTGTGTATGTATGTATGTATGTATGCGTGTGTGTGTATATATGTGTATATGTGTGTGTGTGTGTGTGTGTGTGTGTGTATATATATATATATATATATATATATATATATATATATATATATATATATATGTAAAATTTATCGTACATCACAGGACATAGAGCACCATAGTAATTACTATGTGGGTTATAGATGAAAACTAAAAATCACAATAACCGGTAACTGCAAGTACAGTGCCAAATATCCAATAATAGTGACTGTACAACAATAGCAATTGTGCAAATAAAGTGCAGGCTAATGCAATAAACTAGCAATATATGTGCAAACAACTATTGTGCAATGATGGCAAAATAAAGTGCAAATAAAAGTCCAGGACTTCCAATAGTGCAAAACAGTTCTTTGGGCAAGTATATAGAGTCCAATGTGTAAAAACAATCTCTTATAAAGTGCAACGTAATCCATATAAGGTGCTGAATCCAGACATGCGGGACAATTCATCCGATGTAAAGTGCATGTGCCACAATCCAACTAGTATCCTCCATCCAGTGTGGGTGATAACATTTCCCCCAGCCTCTCACCTCATATATTGAATAAATGAGCCAAACTGAAAAATCCACACCGGCCGATCGGTCCCTGGCAGATCGATTCCCCGGTTACTCAGGAGCAGGGGTCTTCAAACTGCGGCCCTCCAGGTGTTCAGGAACTACAATTCCCATCATGCCTAGTCATGTCTGTGAATGTAAGAGTTTTACAATGCCTCATGGGATGTGTAGTTCTGCAACAGCTGGATGGCCGTAGTTTGAGGATCCCTGCTCAGGAGCAATCAAACTCTCAGGATGACAACGCTCAGTGACATGGAAAAAGGAAGAGGGCGGCTCCATGGTGCAGTATTTTGCTTACACTTTTAATATAATAGTAACTTACAATTGCTGTAACCGATAAACAGCATATACAAACAGGAGTCTTTCAATCTCGGCCGCTCCTGGAAGTGACATCACCACGGCTCTTTTCGCTGATGCGTTGCGTCACTGTCCATGTGATTTTCTCAAAGGGTTTAGAGCAGAGTGTACAGAGGTGACTTATAAAGCGAGTCGCTGTCATGGTAACCAACATCGCAATTAGCATGACCTAAATTACTCTCCAGATTCCTAAAAATTCCTAAACGAACCCACCTAAATGATCCTAACAGTTTCCTTGGAAATAGTTTAAAAGTTCATAACTAAAAAAACAAAAATAAATACGATCGTGGTCTCTATTGATTTGATATATATAGTACTCCATCTAGTGGCCAACTATATAATAACTCCTCAGAGCTGAAAGAACAGCGAGGGCATCTATTGGATATAATTGGTAACTGCTAAGTAAACATAACGACATCTAATGGATGTTTAAAAGAATGCAATCCACAATCCTACATTATTAATCATGTAAGGTGAAGATAGATAGATATATAGATAGATAGAGATATAGATAGAGATAGATATAGATATATATATCTATATCTATAATGATCATGGTCCCTAATAGCTTAACCTATATTGAACTCCATCTAGTGGCCAGCTCCATATTAACACTCAAAGCTGAATAAACAGTGAAGGACATCTAGTGGTTAAAGTAGATAGCTGCCAAATGAAACATATGACATCTAATGGATAATTATAAAAATGCAATCCACAATCTAACGTAATCCATATAATGAGTGGACCGCATAATACATCCCTCAAGGCAAGGAATGCAACATGGGCATCAAAAATAAATGTAATACAATTGAATATAAGGTAAACATATTAAAAGTATCAAATATTAAAATAAAAAACCCCGACATCTAATGAGCATCTATTACAAATAAAAATAATACAATCCCAAGGAACAAAGGGAGTTAAAATCAATAATTAGATGTAAAACAATTCAAATCAAACTCCACATTGTGTCCTAACAGTACTAAAGTAAGGAGCTCCATCGAGATTCAGCCTGGCTTAATTTTATAATTTTGTTGTCCCCCCCTCCAATGAGGTTTGTACTTTTCTGTCCCCCACACTAATAAAGAGGCGAGATCTCTATTATGGTACTGATCATAATGTCTGGAAAGACTGTTTTGGAAATCCATTTTTTATGTTTTGTGTATGTTCTTAGTCTTTTCCATAGCTCCCTTTTTTTTTTTTTTTTTTCTTCCAATATGTTGGATCCGACAAGGACTTTCTAGGAGATGAACCACCCCTTCAGTCTTACATGAAATGAAGTCTTTAATCTGGTACTCTCTCCCGGTGACTGAGGGTTGGGGCCCCCTGATATGTAAATTTGGCTTTTTAGGTAACACGACTCCCAGATGGCAGTCAGCTTTTATGATATTCCAGTATTTTTTACATATTTTCTCGATCTGTTTGTGCTGGATATTGTATTCCATAACCAATGGGAAACCATTCATACATTCTTTATTTTTTTTATTGAATCTTGGATTAATTTTTCCCTGTCAAGAGGAAAAATCCTTTTATTTTTTCTTTGCTGAAACTCTGTTGGTACCCTTTTTGGACAACTTTCTCCAATAAATTCTGCTGGTTCAGGGACACGTCATTCTTCAGTTTTTCCTTAACCTAATCAATTGGCCTTTGGGTATGTTGTCCAACCATGCAGCATAATGACATCTGTCCAATGGGAGGTAGCCATTCCTGTCCACCAATTTGAAATGTGTTTGTGTCACTAATCTTCCATTTTCTTTTAAGATCTCCAAATCTAAAGTTAATTTTCTCATTGCTTATTTCCCAGGTTAATTTAATATTTTTTTTAGTGTTCAGATCAAAACCAAAGTCTGTTAGACTTTCTCTATCCCCTGCCCAGATTACGATAATATCCTCAATGAATCTTTTGAATAGGAGGAGTTGCTGTGGTTTCTTATTATATAAGGCATTCTCCCATTCTGCCATATATAAATTGGCCACACTGGGCACGTATTTAGTGCCCATTGCTATACCACCGATCTGTTTGTAATAAATTTTTCTCATACCAGAAATAATTGTGGTCCAAACTATTTCAGGCAATTGACGAGAAATTTCCTTAGTGTACGCTTCAATCCACTGAGGTCTCTTAGAGCCCATTCCGTTGCTTGTATTGCCTCTTCATGATTGATTGTGTACAGCGACGCAACTGCTGTGGCAAGGTATACAGATCTATCATCAAGTTTAATATTATCCAATAGTTGTATCAAATGTTTTGTGTCTCTAAGATACGAGTTGGTTTTCCTTACTATTGGCTGCAAAAAACAGTCAATATATTCTCCAATTCTTGCTCCAACTGAGTTTATTCTGTTGACTATTGGTCTCCCCAGGGGTTTTTCTTTATTTTTATGAATCTTGGGGAGGGTATATATAATGGGAATCCTACATCCCAGGGGCTGAAGGTATCTCCCTTCTTTCTTGTTTAACAATCCTTTTGCCATACCCTTTTCTATCAAATTAGCCAATTCATCTTTAAATCTCACTATTGGGTTGCCAGGTAATTTTTGATAAGTATCTTCATCACATAATTGACGGTCCAGTTCTTCCTTATAAGCTTTCTTCGATTTTATTACTATAGCCCCTCCTTTGTCTGCTTGCCTTACTACAACATCTTTTCTCCAAGTCTTTTAATACCATTTTTTATGTCACCGGGATCATATATCTTCTTAATCTTCAAAACATGAAGATCTTTAGGACCATCCTTTAAAAATCTTCAATATGGCCTTCATTGCCAATTGGGGGGGTTGAACAGGGATTTGTTTCTCAGGTTGCTGAACTGAATCTCATTCTCCACAATATTTCTCATTATATTTTCTCCAGGTTTATTAAGCATATATTTGTTTATATGCAGACTCCTAGCAAACGTGCTAATGTCTACATAAGCATTAAATTTGTTCAGGTTCCTTTTGGGGGCAAATTTAAGGCCTTTATCCAGTACTTTAATCTCCTATTTCGTAAGTTCTGCTCCACTAATGTTTATAATCCCTTCATCAGTCTTTTTCTTCTGTTTCTTGACTCCTGCTCTGCATCCTCGCCTCAGTTTCCATTTCTTCCAGATCTGTTCTCTGACATTCTTAGTGTTCTTCTTACTCTCTCCTCCCTGTCTCTGACTTTCTGGGGATCCTGATTTCTCTTTTCTTCCAAGTTTGTGATCCGGGCTCCATCTGGTTGATTTTCTAGGTCCACTCTCCTGTTTATGACGCCTTGGAGAGTCTCGGCGTCTCCTCTCTAAAAAACTACAAGGAGTTCTATCTCGCATTTCTTTCATATCGATGTGGATGTTTCGGAGTTCTTCCACTTTCATATTGATCTCTGGGTATTCTTCCTCCATCATTACTTCTGAGATGTTCATAACGATTGTGTGTGGGAATATTATACTGATTTTCATATACTCCTCCTTGTCATTCATCATAGTGGTGTTGTCTGTCATCTCTTCTTCTATTTTCAAACTGATAGTTTTCATCCTGGGTTACATGATTTCTCCATGGTGGTGTAGGAGATCTTCTTCCATAGAACGGCTGTTGAAACGGTCACTTCCTGCTCTGGAGAGCTATTATTGGATTCTATCACAGGTTCTTCTAATATATTCTGCCACTTAAAAACAAGATCATCTTCATAATCCTTCATATCTTTGATATTTTCTTTTCTTCCTAGCAGCTGTTTCTTTGTCTTTCTGTTACATATCTCTGTGTAGTTTTTTTGACAAGGCAATGAATTCTGGGCGTTCTTTTGATGTTTCCACATTAGCTTTTAATTCAGAGATGGTTTGATCAACAGGAGAGTGGACCTCGAAGATCAACCAGACAGAGCCTGGATCACAAACTTGGAAGGAAGAAGACAGAAATCAGGATCCCCGGAAAGTCAGAGACAGGGAAGAGCAAGTAAGAAGAACACAGAGAAGAACGTCAGAACAGATCTGGAAGAAATGGAAACCGAGGCGAGGATTCAGGAGTCAAACAGAAGAAAGAGACTGATAGGAGAAGGGATTATAAACATTAGTGAAGTAGAACTTACAAAAGAGGAGATTAAAGTACTGGATAAAGGCCTCAAATTTGCCCTCAAAAGGAACCTGAACAAATATGTAATGCTTATGTAGATATTAAGTTTGCTAGGAGTCTGCATATAAAGAAATACTATTGCAATAAAAAGTATGTGAACCCTTTTGGAATGATATGGATTTCTGCACAAATTGGTCATAAAATGTGATCTGATCTTCATCTAAGTCACAACAATAGACAATCAGTCTGCTTAAACTAATAACACACAAAGAATGAAATGTTACCATGTTTTTATTGAACACACCATGTAAACATTCACAGTGCAGGTGGAAAAAGTATGTGAGCCCCTAGACTGAGATCTCCAAGAGCTAATTGGAGTGAGGTGTCAGCCAACTGGAGTCCAATCAATGAGATTGGACGTGTTGGTTACAGCTGCCCTGCCCTATAAAAAACACACACCAGTTCTGGGTTTGCTTTTCACAAGAAGCATTGCCTGATGTGAATTATGCCTCGCACAAAAGAGCTCTCAGAAGACCTACGATTAAGAATTGTTGACTTGGGGGGCGTGGCCTGACCTGGCATGAAGATGGCTGCGTAATTCAGTAGCTCCTGCTATCCGACGACCTGTCATCTGCCTATCGGTGATACAGACGCCCCTAGCTCGGATAAAACATGGGGACAGCATCCCGGAACACCTCGACCTCCCGATCCCGCTCTCCCAGGGAACAATCGGGCACCACAGGACATAATAACATCCCTGAAATGTTCCGGTCGGCTAGAGGCAATATGGCGCCTCCCCGCCACAACACCTCAGAGGCCACGATCTCCTCACAACTGGGCCCTATACCACAACCCTTGCCGTCTAGCCAGACGAACGGGAACACGACGGAGGACCGTCCCTTACCTCAGCTGAACATTCAGGACTTAAGGATGATAGCCGCAGACATCAAAGACACTCTCTCGGCCGATATCTCCGAGTTACGCATTGACATCCGCGCCCTCTCTGACAGAGTACAGGCGGCGGAACAAATGGCGGACCGTCAAGATCTGCAACTACGCAAAACAACGAGGCATGTCAATACCCACACGCTTCAAATGAGGGAAATGCAGAGACACCTCGAGGATCTTGACAACCGCGGCAGACGCCATAACTTGAGGGTCAGAGGTGTGCCCGAATCTATTGAAGGCGACCAGATTACTTGCTCTACAATCAGCCTATTCAACGGCCTTTTACGCAGACCATTGCAGACGCCTATTGAATTGGAGAGGATTCATAGGGCACTGCGGCCAAAAGGGAAAGACACTGATCCACCACGGGACATCATCTGCTGTCTCACAGACTTTCGAGTCAAAGAAGAGATACTTAAGCAGGCCAGAGGCGTACCGCAGATCGTACATGAGGGGAAGATTGTTCAAATATACCAAGACCTGTCGGGCATCACCCTCTAACATCGCCGTGACCTGAAACCCCTGCTAGATGCCCTACGCGCCAACAACATCACCTACAAATGGAAATTTCCGTTTTGCCTAGCCGCCACCTCACACGGCCGCACAGCTTACCTTAAAGTACCTGAAGATCTCCCAATTTTCTACGACACTCTGCACATACCGAGAGTGGAGGTACCCAACTGGTATGCAGAGTTTCGACGCTCCGCAGTCCGCAGAGAACACCCGCATGAGGAACCCATGGAAACCTCTAACGCCGGCCAAAGGAGAAGATCCCCTTCTATCACACCGCCTCATGGTGCACACCGTTCCAACCGCCGCGATCACAGCCCCCACTCTCCCACCTCCAGGAGAGCTAGGAGGGGACGCTGATGCTCATCCCAGTCGGTTGCGACCGTCTGGGCCCCATTGCCTATCTCTCTCCCTGGCTGGCCTTTACAATTGCTGACCCAGACGCAGCTTTTTTCACTGTTATTTTATTCCGTTATGTTTTGATTCTACGGTTTTTACTTTTTACTTTCTTCTAACACTGCCATACCAGGCTCTTTACCTCCCCGGAGCAACGTGTCAGGACTATTCAACCCATGTCCCAACCACCATGCTCGTAGGATGCTGCCACATAATGTCCCCATTCTAACCACGGAGGTCGGAAGCAGACTTGGCTTACTACAACTACCAGAATGCACCGCGCTAGCCTTCCGGTACCTGGGCATGACCTTCCAGGCAACACACCAGCTTCCGGCACCCCATACACCCGTCATCGACGCGCCGGATGCAGAGGTTAGCTGACGACCCGCTTCCAACGCTGGGCACAGTTAACTACTTACCAGACGACATTGGCGCCCACACCCGGCTCAGCGCAAGACTCCTACAGACCTGCAGTCACCCCGCTGCCCCGGACTTCTGACATCAGGGAATGATGCGCCTTGACCAGACTCTCCACGGCTCGACAACACCCTGATGCTCACTAGTGGAACTATGACATTGCATACTACACGCCCTTTTGCGCAGGGTACGGAACTAAGATGACGGTTCCGGCGCACAGTCCTACGGGATCACACCAGGCTCGTTGATGCATTCGAACTCTCCGGACTGACATATCTACCGTCCATAGCCTAACGAGTATGACACTACCTGCTTCGCCCCAGGCCCGAATCTACCTACCTCTACGGGAGATACGGAGGACTGAATTTCCCGCACCACTCAGGTACTCTGCTCTGACACCCACAGCTTATCTCCGAGGTCCTACGGTTGGCTCTACAGGACACCGCAACACTTTTATATGCGCCCCCTGCACGTTACTTACTGTATATCTTACCTCTAACCTTAACTTTTCTTTTCAAGAATTCAGTTTTGTATGTTTTGTTCTTGGGTAAGTTAATACCTCAGGTTATCTACTACAATATTTTTGTAATGTTAGTATGCAGCCTACAACAATACCGGGTACATGACATCGACTACTGTGAAGTCAGGTCTGATTGACCCCTACCCCACCATGCACCCCAACCGGTCTTCTCATGTGGCCTTACACCCAGACTCTCCAATTACAACACTAAGGGAACATAGAGACAGGCCCTGAAATCTACGGGCACCTACATAGGAAACCGAACTGGAAGACAGGACTTCAGCTTCCTACTGATAGATGCACACTTACTGAAGTGGCTGTCACGATCCCCCGACATACGTTTTAGGTACTAATATATACACTGACGCACCTCTCTTTCACAGACCCCTGCCTTGTCCCTACTCTACCACCTTACCGGATCTGTACACATTACACCGAGACTTTGACATATACCAAGCACCACCTTACTCAAACACCACTGGTCACAGGATGGCAGGCTACACCTGTCTCCATACCGCAACTACCCGCTAACCCACTTGTACCGGGTCTCCGCCAACCCCCACACAGTTGCAGTGAAGTTCACCAATCCGGACCCCACGGATTGGGGACCATCAGTGCTCTGTACCTGTCCGAATATATTATCCTAACGAGACAGCAGACTTTGTCGATCCCTCTGCTGCCTCATCGGTTTCTCCCCTGTGCCACGTTCGAAACGATTTAAGCTACTGCTGAAACTTTGAATAGCACACCTCCCCACCACATAATCCCTCAGTGTATACCCACCCCTACCCTGACGGAGGTCATGGACCCCACTGACTTAACCGCGGCGCAAGCCCCTCTACACTCCACACTCACACTGCGCTCTATGAATATAAGGGGCCTTAACACGAAAAACGGTCTCTCCTACTCACCTCTTTGCAAAAATCCAACACCCATATCGCGCTCATCCAAGAAACACACTTTAGATCTGATGCAATCCCCAAACTGCAGAACAAACACTTCCCTACTGTATATCACGCAACCAATAATGAAGACAAATCGAAAGGAGTATGCATCCTCATATCTAAACACTGCCCATTCGTCGTCACTGATGTGCATCGGACAATTTGGGGAGATTTTTGTTCCTCAAGGGCTCTCTGCAAAACAAGACCTTCACCATTGCTAACCTATACGCTCCCAATTCCAGACAAGTACCGTTCTTCCGCCATACCCTACAACTCCTCACGACTTTTAGCACGGGCAGCCTTCTAGTAGGAGGCGATTTCAACGTCCCTCTCGATCCCTCCCTCGATACATCCAATGGCACCTCATCCTCTACCTATAGGGCTTTACGTGCAATAAAAACACAATTCAGGGAACTATTACTTCATGATGCCTGGCGTACACTCCATCCCACAGATAAGGACTTTACCTTCTTCTCCCCACCACACTCCAAATACTCCAGAATAGATTATTTCTTCATCTCCCAATCCGATCTTCCCGTACTCCACAAGTCCTCAATTGAACCGATGATACTTGCGGATCATAACCCGATCTTCATAACCCTGCATGTTCCTAGTAAGACTGCCCGCTCTCGCATATGGCGCCTAGACAACTCCCTACTCAGACACCGAAATCTCCCACAAGATTTCCGAACACTTAAATAACTATTTCTCAGAAAACTGACAGGGCGACTCTGCTCCAGAAATAGTCTGGGCTGCACACAAATGTGTCATAAGAGGCACATTCTTATCACAGGCCGCGCACAGAAACAGACTAAGGAAAGCAAAATTGGAGAACCTAACCACACGGATTTCTGCTTTAGAACGTAAACACAAGGCATCTCTAGCTCTAGAAGCACTGACTGAACTGACACAACTACGAACCGAACTCTTAGACGAATTACACAACATCAAACGGAAATACATGCTTACACAAAAATGCTTTTACGAGTATGGCAACAAATCAGGGAAGATGCTGGCTAGAGCACTACAAGCGAAAAAGCGGCCCACACCATACACTCCATTGTAGACCCCTCGGGTAAAACTATGGTAAAATCTGATGACATAGCGGAACAATTCGTACGCTACTACACCAACCTGTACAACATTCGCACCCCCCAATCATCCCTCACTCTGGCAGACCGGAACGAGGCAATACATAACTTCTTATCCCAATACGCACCCTCGCCCATCTTGACCGAGGACTCCGCATCTCTAGACGTCCCCTTAACGACGGCAGAGATCACTCTTGCACTAAAACAGATGAAACCGGGTAAAAGCCCCGGCCCAGATGGGCTGACGGTCGGGTACTACAAATCATTCCCTGATATACTACTACCTCACCTGGTTACGGCCTTTAACAACCTCTCCCCTAGGACCACGGCCCCCAAAGACATATTAGAGGCCCATATCACCCTTATCCCCAAATCAGGGAAAGACGACAAATTGGTATCTAATTACCGCCCCATTTCTCTACTTAACGTAGACGTTAAATTATACGCCAAAGCCATAGCAAATCGCCTTCTACCCCTGATCCCAAATTTAATCACCACAGACCAAGCCGGTTTTGTCCCCGGCAGAGAAGCTAAAGACAATACTACCAAAGCTCTAAACATACACCATTGGCTGACTTCCACTAATACTAAGGGCTTCTTTCTATCCTTGGACGCGGAGAAGGCGTTCGACAGGGTGGCATGGGACTTTATGGAAGCTACCCTACAAGCCATAGGCCCCCAGCCGAGACTGATCAACATGATTATGATCCTTTATTCCTCCCCCACAGCTAAAGTCCGGGTGAACGGTGGACTGTCGAACGCCTTCTCCGTGTCCAACGGTACTAGACAGGGATGCCCACTATCCCCCTTGATCTTCATACTAACAATGGAACCCATGCTACGCAAAATTAGAGATAACCCTGACATCAAAGGCGTCCAAATCAATTGAACACACTACAAAGTAGCCGCATACGCGGATGATATTCTCCTTTTCCTTACAGAACCGACCACTACCATCCCGAACCTGCTTAAAGACTTTGCCCTCTTTAAATTCTTATCAAACCTACAAATAAACTTCTCCAAATCCAAGGCACTCAATATCTCACTAGCACAAGAGACGGTCACACAATGCAAACATAGTTTTCCTTTTGGATGGGAAACGCAAGCCATAAAATACCTTGGCATTAACATCCCCACCGCTTTGTCAGAATTGTTCAGGCTCAACTTTTTACCAATCCTACAAACCATCGAGAGTGACCTCCAGAAGTGGCAGGCTGGACCATTTTCATGGTTTGGAAGGATAGCTATCTTGAAAATGAACGTTCTACCTAGATTGCTCTACCTTCTCCAAACCATCCCAATACTGCTCCCGCACTCCTTCTTTGCCACGTACAAAAGGATCTGTAGAAAATTCATCTGGCTATCCAAACAGCCTAGACTGAACTGGCACAGACTGACAACCTCCAAATTACAAGGAGGATTGCAGGTTCCAGACATACAAATTTACTACCAGGTCTACCATCTTGTGGATTGGCACGTACACGGCAAAGAAAAAGACTGGGGTGCATTTGGAAAATGCTTTTACCGAGATCCCATTGAAACTCCTCCCCTGGATCAACCCAAAACTAATCCCGAAAACTGCCACTTTGAACCCCTTAATCAACTCCACTCTAATAAACTTCACAAAATCGTGCAAAATTCTTAAGATCCAACCCACATCGTGACCACTGACACCTATTGAAGATAGCCCGGAATTTCCACCGGGCATCACCATAATCCACCCAACCAAGGAACCACACAGACCCCGGCTCCTAGCGCAACAACTATTCCATCAAGGAACTCTATTACCATACACAGCTCTGATAAAAAAATTTCCAGAATATCGCATCCCCTTCTATAACTATCTGCAGATCCGTCACTTCCTGCACAGCCTCCAACACAAAGACAACATTCACAGGAAACTTACACCCTTCGAACTTCTATGCTCCAGAAACGAACCCCAAAGACACCTCATCTCGACCATTCACGCACTTTTCTCCACACATCAAAACTGATACACTGATAAATCAATGGGAGACTGACCTGAACACAAACTTAACCACAGATGACTGGAGAAATGTGCTCTACCATATTCACAAAGGGTCCGGCAACGTAGCAACACAAGAGTGCAGGTTCAAAATCTACTCAAAATGGTACAGGACTCCCGATAAAATTAACAAATTTCTACCTACTATATCCCCAAATTGCTGGAGATGTAACGCAGCCAGGGGATCCCTTCTTCACATTTGGTGGGAATGCCCGCTCATTCAATCCTATTGGGCTGAAATTCACAGCCTAATCACTCAGATCACAACATACGCCCCAGACTACACCCCAGCGCAATACTTACTTCATCATACTTCGATCCTCCAACGTGTA
Organism: Aquarana catesbeiana; assembly: GCF_042186555.1. Classification (NCBI taxonomy): domain Eukaryota; kingdom Metazoa; phylum Chordata; class Amphibia; order Anura; family Ranidae; genus Aquarana; species Aquarana catesbeiana. The sequence goes on along the minus strand of NC_133324.1, from coordinate 536,239,697 downwards.
TACAAGAAGTCGCTAACACTTCATCTCATTAATGCGGCAAACCTATGCATCCCTGTGCATTGGAGACGCACATCCCCTCCCTCGATCCCAGAGTGGATCCGGAGAGTGGACAGGATAGCTGATATAGAGAACCTCATACACCAAACTTCCGACTCACCATCCAAATACAAGGATACATGGGCATGTTGGACCCATTTCAGGAAATCGCATTCCGCATGCAGACAAACCAACCTACCTACCATCACCTCAGGAGATGACACTGGCCTGATAGCTCGTTCACACACAAACCAATAACTATACGTATCGTCCTATCCCTCCGTCTTCCCACCCCCTATCCCCCTTTCTCTGACTCGCATAAGCCCAGGCCAATTGAATAGCCTACTCCCTTCTACACGCCACCTGAATTGACATTGTGGAGTCTCGCACTCTACACGATGCACAGTACCGACATGCCCTAATATTAGGCAAATTTTAATACCTGCACTGGGCACAGTTAGTACCCTATAGGGGTGCCCAGGGATGTGGGTAGCACTATTACCGTCGGTCCAGATCTGTTACAATACCAATACCTTATATCACGTTAATATCTAAAAACTACCTTATAACCTCTTGCGAATACTATGGAATCCACTTCACATCTGGTATGCTCCCTACACATAACCAGAAAATCCCATGTAAACCAGAGGAAATGTTCTTGTTATTTCTCATTTTTGCCTTTGTAACATGAAATGTATTTGCCAACGCATTATTACTGTAGGCCTCTGTAATTCTGTTTGAAATTATCATCCACTTGATACCGTGTAGTTTACCCTTTTTATGAAACTATAAGTGGATCGTGGACTACTCCTCTTGTGTAAGTCTACCACTGTACTGAGATTTGTAAGCTATGAAAACCCAATAAATGGTTTTTTAAAAAAAAAAAAGAATTGTTGACTTGCATAAAGCTGGAAAGTGTTAAAGTATCTCCAAAAGCCTTGCTTTTCATCAGTCCACAGTAAGACAAATTTTCTATAAATGGAGAAAGTTCAGCACTGCTGCTACTCTCCCTAGAAGTGGGCGTCCTGTAAAGATGACTGCAAGAGCACAGCGCAGACTGCTCAATGAGGTGAAGAAGAATCCTAGAGTGTCAGCTAAAGACTTACAAAAGTCTCTGGCATATACTAACATCCCTGTTAGCGAATCTACGATACGTAAACCACTAAACAAGAATGGATTTCATGGGAGGATACCACAGAGGAAGCCACTGCTGTCCAAAAAAAAAAAACATTGCTGCATTATGTACTGGCAAAATATTCTGTGGACAGATGAAACCAAAGTTGAGTTGCTTGGAAGAAACACACAATACTGTGTGGAGAAAAAGAGGCACAGCACACCAACATCAAAACCTCATCCCAACTGTGAAGTATGGTGGTGGGGGCATCATGGTTTGGGGCTGCTTTGCTGCATCAGGGCCTGGATGGATTGCTATCATTGAAGGAAAAACGAATTCCCAAGTTTATCAAGACATTTTGCAGGAGAACTTAAGGCCATCTGTCCACCAGCTGAAGCTCAACAGAAGATGGGTGTTGCAACAGGACAACGACCCAAAGCATAGAAGTAAATCAAGAACAGAATGGCTTAAACAGAAGAAAATACGCCTTCTGGAGTGGCCCAGTCAGAGTCCTGAGCTCAACCCGATTGAGATGCTGTGGCATGACCTCAAGAAAGCGATTCACACCAGACATCCCAAGAATATTGCTGAACTGAAACAGTTCTGTAAAGAGGAATGGTCAAGAATTACTCCTGACCGTTGTGCATGTCTGATCTACAACTACAGGAAACGTTTGGTTGATGTTGTTGCTGCCAAAGGAGGTTCAATCAGTTAATAAATCCAAGGGTTCACATACTATTTCCACCTGCACTGTGAATGTTTACATGGTGTGTTCAATAAAAACATGGTAACATTTAATTCTTTTGTGTTGTTAGTTTTAAGCAGACTGTGATTGTCTATTGTTGTGACTTAGATGAAGATCAGATTACATTTTATGACCAATTTGTGCAGAAATACATATCATTCCAAAAGGGTTCACATACTTTTTATTGCAACTGCATATGCTTAATAAACCTGGAGAAAATATAATGAGAAATAATATTGTGGAGAATGAGATTCAGTTCAGCAACCTGAGAAACAAATCCCTGTTCAACCCCCCCAATTGGCAATGAAGTTCATATTGATTTTTTTCAAAGGATGGTCCTAAAAGTTCTTCATGATTTGAAGATTAAGAAGATGCATGATCCCGGTGACATAAAAAATGGTATTAAAAGACTTGAAGAGAGAAAAGATGTTGTAAGGCAAGCAGACAAAGGAGGGGCTATAGTAATACAATCGAAGAAAGCTTATAAGGAAGAACTGGACCGTCAATTGTGTGATGAAGATACTTATCAAAACTTACCTGGCAACCCAATAGTGAGATATAAAGATGAATTGGCTAATTTGATGGAAAAGGGTATGGCAAAAGGTGTGTGTGTGTGTGTGTGTGTGTGTGTGTATGTATATATATGTATATGTGTGTGTGTGTGTGTATGTATGTATATATGTGTATATATATATATATATATATATATATGTACATGTCTGTGTCTCTCTCTCTCTCTCTCTCTATATCTATATCTATATCTATATCTATATCTATATCTATATAGCTCTCTCATATATATATATATATATATATATATATATATATATATATATATATATATATATATATATATATATATATATATATATATATATATATATATATATATATATATACAGAGAGAGATCTAAAGATCTCTCTCTCTCTATATATATAATAATCTCCTTACAGACACAAAACATTTGATACAACTATTGGATAATAATAAACTTGATGATCTGTATACCTTGCCACAGCAGTGGCGTCGCTGTACACAATCCTCAATCATGAAGAGGCAATACAAGCAACGGAATGGGCTCTAAGAGACCTCAGTGGATTGAAGCATACACTAAGGACATTTCTCGTCAATTGCCTGAAATCGTTTGCACCACAATTATTTCTGGTATGAGAAAAAATTATTACAAACAGATCTGTGGTATAGCAATGGGCACTAAATACGTGCCCAGTGTGGCCAATTTATATATGGCCGAATGGGAGGAGAATGCCTTTATATAATAAGAAACCACAGCAACTCCTCCTATTCAAACGATTCATCGATGATGATATTGTAATCTGGGCAGGGGATAGAGAAAGTCTGATAGACTTTGGTTTTGATCTGAACACTAACAACAAAAATATTAAATTAACCTGGGAAATAAGCTATGAGAAAATACAATTTTTAAATTTGGAGATCTCAAAAGAAAATGGAAGAATGGTGACACAAACACATTTCAAAATGATGGACAGGAATGGCTACCTCCCATTGGACAGCTGTCAGTACGCTGCATGTTTGGACAACATACCCAAAGGCCAATTGGTTAGGTTAAGGAGAAACTGTAGAAAGAAGGAAGTGTTCCTTTAAACAAGCAGAATTTATTGAAGAAAGATTCACCAAAACGGGTACCAACAGTTTCAGCAAAGAAAAAATAAAGGATGTTTCCTGTCGACAGGGAAAAATTAATCCAAGATTCAATTAAAAATAAAGAATGTATGAATGGTGTCCCATTGGTTATGGATTACAATATCCAGCACAAACAGATCGAGAAATACTGGATACTGGAATATCATAAAAGCTGACTGACGTCTGGGAGTCGTGTTACCTGAAAAGCCACAGTTTACTTATCAAGGGGCCCCAACCCTCAGATTTCATTGTGAAGAATGTGTTGGCTCCACCTGAATTTTTTTTTTTTTTTTTGAAGGGAAAGGATTCTACCCCTGTAAAACCTGCTATACCTGTAGACACACGAAGGAGAGTAAGAAGAAAAAAAATGAGTTTTAAATCAGCTGTCACCGGGAGAGAGTACAAGATTAAAGACTTCATTTCATGTAAGACTGAAGGGGTGGTTTATCTCCTATCTCCCCTTGAGCAAATATAATAAACGGTAATAAATGTATCAAAACATTGGTGCAAAAAGCATGAACGTGAAGAGCTGCAATATATGATACAAGTAAATAAATTTAAATGATAAAATGAAGAAGTCCATATACATGAACACCCAAAAGTGATTTGGCAATCCAAAAATGTCCAATTATATGAAATCCCAGGTGTATGGGTCCACCACCATAAAGTGCCTGGCCGCTTACCAGAACCCCATGACCCCCCGTTACAGAGGGTCTAAATGGGCTTTGAAATCCTGCTATTCCGAACCATCAAGGAGTCAGGTGGAAGCTGGAATAGGACATCAGAAACTGTGGTGCAGATGGATGGATCCACAAGGAAAAAAGGCTCATCCCTCAACGAAGAATTATCATCATAAAGGGAAAAACAGAAGAGGGCTCAGATAGTGTAAAATCAAATGATATTTATTAAATATAGTAAACACATATAATTTGGAAAAAACATCCTCTGAAGAAAGACAGTCTGTGGCACCGGCCGGATGCGTTTCGCAAGAAAATTGTTAAATTTATTTACTTGTATCATATATTGCAGCTCATCACGTTCATGCTTTTTGCACCAATGTTTTGATACATTTATTACCGTTTTTTATATTTGCTCAAGGGGAGATTGGATCACTTTTCAAACCTTGCACCTGTTTTTTGGTTTATCATATGCACATATGTTTTCTTGCATTTTGTTCTCAATGAAGTTGGGAACACTTTTTAGTTATACACACTGTAGTTTTTTTTAAGCGCGAGTCATTATTTTCCCAATATTACATTTGTGTGTTTGTGTCACATATAGGACTCTGCAGCGCAGTTTTTTTTTCACTTTTTCCGGTTTATCTCCTAGAATGTTCTTGCCGGATCCAATATATTGAGAGAACAAAGAGGGAGCTATGGAAAAGACTAAGAGAACATACAAAAAAACATAAAAAATGGATTTCCAAAACATAGTCTTTCCAGACATTCTGATCAGTACCATAATAGGGATCCATCCTCTTTATTAGTGTGGGGGGATAGAAAAGTACAAACCTCATTGGAAGGGGGACAACAAAATTATAAAATTAAGCCAGGCTAAATCAAGATGGAGCTCCTTACTTTAGTACCGTTAGGACACAATGTGGAGTTTGATTTGAATTGTTTTATATCTAATTAACTTCCTTTGTTCCTTGGGATTTTATTATAATTTGTGTTCGTAATAGATGCTCATTACATGTCGGGGTTTAATATTAATATTTTATACTTTTAATATTTTTACCCTATATTCAATTGTATTACATTTATTTTTGATGCCCATGTTGCATTCCTTGCCTGGAGGGATGTATTATGCGGTCCACTCATTATATGGATTACGTTATATTGTGGATTGCATTTTTATAATTATCTATTAGATGTCATATGTTGAATTTGGCAGCTATCTACTTTAACCACTAGATGTCCTTCGCTGTTTATTCATTTTTGAGGAGTGTTAATATGGAGCTGGCCACTAGATGGAGTTCAATATAGGTTACGCTATTAGGGACCATGATCATGTATCTATTTTGGAGCACCTTACATTATTAATACATCCATTAGATGTCGTTAAATTGTTTATTGGCAGTTACCAATTATATCCACTAGATGCCCTCGCTGTTCTTCCAGCTCTGAGGAGTATTATAAAGTTGGCCACTAGATGGAGTACCATATAGGTCAAATCAATAGGGACCACGATCATTATTTATTTTTTTAAGTTATGAATTTTTAAACTATTTCCATAGAAACTGTTAGGACCATTAGCTAGGTGGTGGGGTTTAGGAATTTTTAGGAAGAGTAATTTAGCTCATGTTTATTGCGATGTTGATTACCATGACAGCGACTCGCTTTAGAAGTCACCTCCGTACACTCGGCTCTAAACCCTTTGAGAAAGTCACGTGGACAGTGACGCAAAGTGTCAGGGAAAAGAGCCGTGGTGACGTCCCTTCCAGGCGCGGCCGAGATCGAAAGGTTCCTGTTTGTATATGCTGTTTTTATCTGTTACATCAATTGTAAGTTACTATTAGTTATATTAAGTGTTATCAAAATACTGAACCATGGAACCCTCCTCTTCCTTTTCCATGTCACTGAGCGTTGTCATCCTGAGAGTTTGATTGCTCCTGAGTAACCCGGGGAATCGATCTGCCAGGGACCGATTGGCCAGTGTGGATTGTTCAGTTTGGCTCAATTTATTCAATATGAGATGAGAGGCTGGGGGAAACTTTATCACCCACACTGGATGGAGGATGCTAGTTGGATTGTGGCACATGCACTTTACATCGGATGAATTGTCCCGCATGTCTGGATTCAGCACCTTATATGGATTACGTTGCACTTTATAAGAGATTGTTTTTACACATTGGACTCTCTCACAAAGAACTCTTTTGAACTATTGAAAGTCCTGGACTTTTATTTGCACTTTATTTTGCCATCATTGCACAATTGTTTGCACATATATTGTTTGCTAGTTTATTGCACTAGCCTGCACTTTATTTGCACAATTGCTATTGTTGCACATTTTTTGCACAGTCACTGTTATTGGATATTTGGTAATGTACTTGTACTAGTTTTCATTTTGATTAGTAAGCGCCACATTCCCATTATTTTTCATTTATGCTTAGTGTGTGAACACCTTTTTTTGTTGGCAGCTACTTGATTAGTTTTAGATTATTTGTGGTTTGCGCATTAGTATTCCCTATACACATATGTGGGTTATAGGTCACCTTCAGGTGATGGACCCTGGCACACCCTAAACAGGAAGTTGCCTCCCTATATAACCCCTCCCATACCAGGAGCACCTCAGTTTTTTCGCCAGTGTCTAAGGTGTTGGTCACGATTGAAGATGTGCTCTGAGGAGCTCCACTGGAGGGATCCCTGCTGAATTTAAATAGCCTCCATAGACCGGATCCATCCAAAGTGCCACCGAGGCCAAGGTGGAATGTACCCGGGCCTCGTATACGAAGCACAAGGCTTTGCCTGTAACGCCTCTCCTCTCCTTGCAGGGCTGGGCCCCGGGACCCAAGGCTTTGGTTATGCTTACATTACTTAAGGTATTTTCCTGGCGGGGTGCTATTACAGGTCCAAGGGAGTGGAACCCCGATAAAAAGGAACCCAGTCCTTGAAGGTTTGCTAACGCAGCCTGACATGATGGGTGAAGGTTGGATGTGTCTGTTAATTCAGCAGAATCCTGCAGCGAGGATGAGGTAAGGGAAGAAGCCTAGAACTATAAAAGTCCACCTATGGTTTTCTTCTTTAGGGAAAAATGTTGTCATGCCTTAATTTTCCACTAGAGGGAGTATATGCACATACCTTTTAATCTGTTGTCTTCAGCACAGTGTCAGTCTGCGTGTGGCAGCAGCAGCTTGCACAGTGAGGATTCCTCTCGAGGTAAGAGATCTGCCATTCTGCATTTCTCCCGCCTGGAGGGACCAAGAGGGTTAGGGAATCAACAATGTTGTAACCCCCCCCCCCCCAGAGGTCCTGGTTTTCAGCTCCACAGGTTTTTTTTCTACCTGCTTGACATCATTGGGCTCTAACCCCCCCCCCGTTATGGGTCCGCGTGGGAGTCTTCTTTTGAAATTTTCAAACGAAGGGGGGGTGGGTTGACGGAGGGGGCGAAGCCTAGGCACGGCACCGCGTGTAGGACGTAGCATCCACGAGGAGCGCAGGGTGAAGACATTAACTGGAGCAGTCTCTCCTCGGCTGTATAGTGAGGAGAAGCAAGCCTGGCTACACTCTGGACACAGGAGTGGTGGGGGTGGTGGGGCACGTAAGGGCTGCAAATGGCCATTTCTAATATAGAAAGGAAATTTTTTCCCAGCGCTAGGCTAAACTTGTATAGCGGCATTACACTGTCAGACTATGTTCAGCGATTAGTGCATTTAAAATGGTGCCTCTGCTTTTTGTGCTTGGGACTATGCCTACCAAAAAAGACACCACAAAGACCAAAAAGGTACCAAAGATTCACCCCCAGGCGCTGGGAACTCCAGTCGTGCCTCTACACTGTCATCCTCTCCTGAAATATCAGATGTGGCAAGCCAGGGTGAGTCATTGGAACAGATTGGTGGTGCAGCTGCTTCTCACATCTCAGCCCCTGTAACGTGACTGAAGATGCCTTTTCCTCCGCCCTTTTGGGCCTGGAGGGAATATTGGAGGCTTTAATCGCATCCTCCATCCAAAAGGATAGGAAGCGTGTTAGATCCCTCTCCCCCACCTTAGACCCTTTACCAAGGGGACAGCAGGTAGAGGATGAGGTGTTACCCTCGGGCAATCAGGAGGAAAGACAAACCGATTACTCCTCTCCGTAGGAAACAATGGTGGATGAACCCTTTTCAGCCTTGCAATCTGAGAAATTGCTGGTACAGTCCCTTACGAAAATAGTTTGTTCCACTTTCAAGCTACCCCTAACGGAGTCAGCTGAAAGTTCGGTTTCTTCCTTGGGTTCCTTAAAAGCTTCAACGCCGTTGCATGCGTTTCCTGTCCATGCATTACTAGAACAGCTTATTTATGCTGAATGGGATCACCTGGATAAGCATTTTCTCCCTCCAAAGAGATTCTCGGTTCCCTATCCTATGGAGGAGGAATTCACCAAAAAATGGAATGTACCAGCAGTTGACGCTGGGTTTTCCAGTGTGAATAAAAGTCTAACTTGTCCAGTACACAATGCACAAATGCTTAAGGATCCAACAGATAAAAGGTTGGAATTCCTGTTAAAGTTCTCTTTTTCTTTGGCAGGTGCCATTACTCAGCCTGCCATCGCTGCAATAGGCATCTGTCAATCCCTAAAGGACCAATTTAGACAGGCCCTTAAAGAGGTTCCTGTACAGCAAGCCCAGGATTTGGACAAACTGCCAAGAGCATTATGTTTTGCCATAGACTCCATTAAAGATTCTATTCATCAGGCGTCCCGCCTTGCGCTTGTGCTAGTACACATGCGTAGAATCCTGTGGTTAAAAAATTGGTCAGCCAAAGCACCATGCAAAAAGCTCCTGACTGGTTTTCCTTTTCATGGGGATCGGCTATTTGGGGATGATTTGGACAAATACATCCAAACGATTTTCCAGTGGGAAAAGTACTCTTGCCAGTCAAAAGAAAGATTAAACGTCCTCCTTTTAAGCGGACTCTTCCTCCTGCACCAGGGGCATCCGCATCTAGGCAGTGGTGATGGCCCCCGCTGTCAGACTCTAGAAGGAAAACCTCAGGGTCAGGCCCAGGCTCAAAAGAAGTACTGGGGCCGGTAACCTGCAAGACAGAATTCTAAAGCCTCATTATGAAGAGGCGCCCCCCTCGCCAGGGTCATCTCCACGGTAACTCTAGGGTACAAACTGGAATTTCAGGATTTTCTCGCTTTCTGCTTTCAAACGTTCCCAAAGATCCAGGGAAAAGGCAATCTCTGTTTCGGGCACTAGACCGATTAATGACTCAGGGGGTGATCATACAAATCCCCACAGAAGAGCAAGGTTTGGGGTTTTATTCAAACCTTTACGGTACCAAAACCGAATGGAGATGTCGGACCCATTCTAGATCTAAAAAAACGAAATCCGTTCCTGAAGATCAGCTCCTTTTCGCGTGGGGTTGATCAGGTCAGTGGTTTCTGTCCTTCAAGGAGGAGAACTTCTGGCATCTATCGACATCAGGGATGCATGTCTGCATGTTCCTATACATCCTGCTCACCAAAGGTTTCTACGGTTCAAGGTAGAACAGCAGCATTTCCAGTTTGTAGCTGTGCCCTTCGGGCTAGCTACAGCACCCTGGGTGTTTACAGAAGTTCTGGCCCCACCTCTAGCCAGGTTAAGGGCACAGGGCATAACAGTCTTGACGTACCTAGATGATCTATTGCTAATAGACCAGTCGGTGGCACGTTTGGAGCAAAGTGTACGCATTACAACCAGTTACCTGGAAAGTCTAGGTTGGATTCTCAACCTAGAGAAGTCTTCCTTAAAACCACTAAAAAGGCTGGAGTACTTGGGTCTGATCATAGACACAGCCCAGAAAAGGGTGTTCTTGCCTCAGGCAAAGAGCTACGCCATAAGAGAGCTGGTGCAGATGGTCAGGTCAAAAAGAGATCCCTCCATTCGCCTTTGCATGAGGTTGTTAGGAAAAATGGCTTAATTTGAAGCGGTTCCCTATGCCCAGTTCCATTTGAGACTGTCGCAAAACAGTATCCTGTCTGCTTGGAACAAAATGGTTCAAGCTCTAGATTTGCCAATGCGGCTGTCCCCAAAGGTGTCCCAGAGCCTCAGTTGGTGCTCGGTATCCAGGAATCTGCAGAAGGAAAGAACCTTCATACCAGTTACCTGGAAAGTGGTAACGACAGATGCCAACCTTTCAGGTTGGGGAGTAGTACTGGAAAAGACAGACAGCAGTCCAAGGACAGTGGTTCAGAACCAAAAGAGCCTTGCCCATCAACATCCTAGAGATTCAGGCAGCGCATCTGGCTCTGAAGCCCTGAACATTCAGGGTACGGGATTGTCCGACAATGCCACAGCTGTGGCCTATATCAATCCGCAAGGGGGCACTAAGGGTCACGCAGCTCAGAGTGGTGGACCATATTCTAACTTGGGCAGAAAAAGATGTTCCTTGCCTATTGGCAGTCTTCATTCCTAGGAATAGAGAATTGGCAGGCGGACTACTTGAGTTGCCAGCAGTTGTTCCCTGGGGAGTGGTCCCTTCACCTCGAAATCTTTCTGGCTATATGCTTAAGATGGGAGATCCCGGATGTAGATCTTTTGGCATCCAGGTTCAACATGTAGTTGGTCAAATTTATGTCAAGGACAAGGGATCCACTGGCATGCGAGACAGATGCATGGTGACCCCATGGGGTCAGTTTTCACTGAGTTAGGCTTTTTTCCCTATTCAGTTGCTGCCACAGCTTCTTTGCAGGAGCAAGCTGGAAAGAAAGCCAGTAATTCTTGTAGCCCCACAGCATGGCCCAGAAGGTCCTGGTATGCAGAAATTGTAAAGATGGCGGTGGAGGATTCATGGTCCCTTCTACTGCGGCCAGACCTACTCTCACAGGGGCCGATATTCCATGCTACCTTACAAACTCTAAATTTGACGGTTTGGCTATTGAAGCCTACATTCTGAAGAGACGTAGTCTCTCCAGGTCAGTGATTTCTACCTTCATTAATGAAGCCGACTTCCAGAGTCATATAAGTCTGGAGGGCTTATGTTTCCTGGTGTGAATCCAAGGATTAGCACCCTCGGAAATATAGCGTAGGTAGAATTCTTGTTTTTTTCTACAAGTACAAATGAAGCTGGCCTTGAGTACTATTAAGGGCCAAGTCTCGGCTTTATCGGTCTTATTTCAAAGACCGCTTGCTTCGCATTTTTTGGTCTGGGGTTTTTATACAAGGGGTAATGCGGCTTATTCTGCCAGTTAGACCACCCTTGAACCCTTGGGACTTGAACTTACTTTTTTGTCGGTATTGCAAAAACAGCCCTTTGAACCGTTACAACATACTCCCTTGGTCCTTCTGACAAGAGAAATTGTGTTTCGGGTTGCTATACCCTCTGCAAAAGGGTATCGGAGTGGGCTGCTCTTTACTGTAAAGAAGCCATATTTAATTATTCACGAGGTCAGGTTCGTGTTAGGTCCTCATCCAAGTTTTCTGCCTAAGGTGGTTTTAGGCTTTCACCTAAACCAAGATATTGTCCTACCGTCGGTTTTTCCAAAACCATGTTCTGGGGTAGAGAACGCACTACATTGTCTTGATGTAGTAAGAGCGGTCAAGGTCTATTTAAAGACTGCTCAGGTCTGAAGGACTGAGGTCTTATTATGCTGCCAGAGGGTCCTAGGAAGGGACAGGCAGCATCAAAATCCACTATTGCTAAGTGGATTCGGCAAGTTATAATTCAGACCTAATGGTTAAAAGGTAAGATTTCACCTTTTCATGTCAAAGCGCACTCTACTAGAGCAGTTAATGTTTCTGGGGCAGTGCATCACCAAGCATCCATGGCTCAGATCTCTGCTTCAAAAAAACCTTAGAGCTAAATCGCTGTTTAACCCTTTTGGGGGGCCAGCATTACTGTATGATGATCCACATTTTTATATTCATACCTAGATTGCTTTAGAAAGCATTGCAAAGATAACTCACTGTTTAACCCTTTGGGGGCAAGGAAATCCAAAAGGTAGATCCATTTTGTCTCCTTTAACAAAATCTTATCCCAATCTCCCCTCCTATTGGATAACTCCAATCTGTAGATAATCATACATTGGAACCCTCTGATGGATGCTCCATGTGTATCCCTAAAATGTATAGCCACTGGAGACTTATCTTTTGTGGATATACTAGTAAGATGCTCCCCCTTTTTTTTACGAAATTCTCTTATAGTTTTTTTACACACCGTTGTTTTTCCCACATGGGGCAAATAATTTGATATATTATGAATGTAGTGGAACAATTCACAAATTGTTTAATTTTGTACGTCTGTTTCCCTGTAGAATCACTGAATGTATTATTCCTAATGACGTACTTGCAGATACTGCAGTGCCCACATGAATGCATGCCTGATATATGGAGTAAAGGCCAAAATGGGATTCAACTTTTCCCTATGAGTGTACTCACTGTGGACCAATGCATCCCCTATTGTTTGACTGGCCCCCCAGCCCCTCCATTTTACTTACCTGAGCCCTGGAATTTCACCCAGCAGGGACGCGCTGTCCCTCTACCTGGGGTTCTCGGCTCTTGATTGGATAGATTGATAGCAGCGCAGCCATTGGCTCCCGCTGCTGTCAATCAAAGCCAATGATGCTGGCGCCGGGGGGCGGAGCCAAGTCATACATTTGGCGGCCATGGATGCCGAACGATGGACTCAAGAGCACGCCTGCAAGGTAACTCCCCCGGGAGAGCGCTTCTCCTAGGGAATTATATGATGCGGGGAGGAGCCGCGAGAGACGCCAAGGTACCCTAGAAGACCGTGTTCTGGGCCACTCTGCAAAATGACCTGCACAATGGAGGTAAGTATGACATGTTTATTAAAAAAAAAAAAAAAAACAATCAAAGCTTTACAATCACTTTAACTATCAGATTTGGGCGGGGGCCCAATATCTGTTTTAGTCTGTTATCCAACATGAGGAGATGCCAGTATTTACCCAGCACTGTTTTCAGATGGTCCCAGTGGGTAACATAGGTGGTTACTAGTCCCATCCTATCCAGTTTCTCTTTGTCCTACTTCTCATCCTCCACCTCCAACCCCAGTATTTTTTCCCTCTTTTTCTTTAATGCTTTTAGTTTTGCCTGTCTAATAATGGAATTGGGGTACCCTCGCTTATGAAATATTTGACTCCATTCTCTATGCCCATTGTGGCTTTGAGGAGCACTGTACCCCCTGGGAGCGGGTCCATACTGGTCCCTGGCTGGTTGGCTTTTAGAGCCTTTGAGTTGGGGGGGGGGGTGGTTGTTTTGGAGAGGGTGGGCTTAGCTCTCTGCTGGGACTGCATCCCCTACCCTCGCTTGGCTTACGAGGGTGGTGTAATCTTGTCCCAGTATACAGTTTGTGAGATTTTTAGTTGAGTCTAGGTGGGGGCTTCTCGGGGAGATTATGGGGATTGTAGGGGATTCCTCTTTTTGGGAGTGTACAGTCTTTGCTTTTTGGCTATAGTTAATCTTGATTACAAGCCCCCTTATATACAGGGTGAGTACTACACCTCTTTACTAGGTGGGATTTCCATTTTTCATTCTTTTGAATACATACAGGTAGCGAGGTTTCAGAGACTGGGAGAAAGAGAACCATGTCATCTGCATAAAGTGCTGCTTTCTTCCAAACTGCCCACTGAATGTCCCGTACCTCTGTGGATGCTCTATCATCAGTGAAAATAGGCCAGGGGTTAGAGGACATCCCTGGCGGGTGCCCCTATTTGCCGGAAATAAAAATCAGATGCCATCCAATTAAGTTTAAGCTCTCGTATGAAGCCAGCACACACCTGTGCCATTAGTGTAGTTGCTTCTTAACCTCCCTGGCGGTTTTCCCGAGTGTGGCTCGGGGTTAAATTTCAGCACCATTAGCGGTATCCCCAAGCCACACTCGGGATTGCATTGCAGGATGCTGGTGCGGTGTACTTACCTTGTCCCCAGGATCCTGCGATGTCCCCCAGCTGTGTCCGTGGGCTCTTTCCTCCGCCCGAAGCCTCTCTGTGCCGGGCTCCGTTCCCTGCGAGCGTTGCGATGAACGGGGGCGAAGCCCGGCGGCAAATTCAAGAAAGTGAAAAATCATAATACAGTACACTGTAATCTTACGGATTACATTACTGTATGAAATTATTTCACATCCCTTTTGTCCCCAGTGCTTTGTCCAATGCCCTGCATGCAGTTTTATATTTTTATATATATATATATATATATATATATATATATATATATATATATAATATTATACTGTTCTTTCTGCCTAGAAAGATGAGATTGTGCATAGCAACCAAAAAGTGTCATTCTACTTCAAAAGTGGTTTTAGACCAGCTAGAAAACAGCGATGGTAAATTAGAACACTTGCAGAATTGAGCAATGGTGAATCGTGGGGAAATTCATTTTATTATTATATTATTTTTTTATAATTATTTCTATTTATTATATTATAATTTATGATTTTGTGTTTCAAACTTCATCATACACGGGATATCTACTAGACACTTGGTGGACAGATTTTAAGTGGGTTATTGCTAAGAATTACAGGCCTACAATATAAAACTCCAAATTTCTATGCAAAATAATTGTACCGCTTTGAGACGCATAAATCCTGACATAATCATACCGCCAGGGAGGCTACAAACCTTGCATAAACCCCCATTTTAAACAGTGGCATGGGCTCACCCTGCCACAGGGGGCGCCTAATATGGTACAAGCCTCAGCAGGCAATGTGGGCAGGCGTAATAACAGCCATACAGTCTTTTTTTAAAAGCGGACTTCCACCCAAAAGTGGAACTTTTGCTTTAAGCACTCCTCGCCCCCTTACATGCCACATTTGACATGTCATTTTTTTTTGGGGGGGGGGGGTGTAACGAGCCCCTTGCTCGCTCGGTTCCACTCTCCCGACACTCCTCTGCAGCTATTGAATCAGATTGCAACGTCTGATGGTTCGGTCATCCAATGCTCCGGGATTAGAACTTCAGCTATGTGCCGTTCTAACCCAGTTGTGATAGCTCAGAACAAACACCAGGCAGGCTGTATGCAAGTTCAAACAGGAACCCCTCTTTATTGACAAAATACAGGCTTTTATACACTCAAAGTGTAGGTGCAGACCTCCTGCTCATATTACTCTAACAATACAGCTGTAACCTAATTTAACATGAGCTAATTAACTAATCCCTTTAGACAGCCTAGATGACTCAGACATGACTGTTAGGCCAGACTGGCCGTCTTGTAGTTCAGAAAATCCAGTCAACATTATCACAATCAACATAGACTCTTCTTCACACAATAGCAGAGTTAATTAACACAAATAACAATGGGGATCTAATGACTCTTAGATCCCATAGTAGACTTATTTACAATACACATTTCAGCAGACAATAGACAGACAGGTGTTGGAATTTACATCAGCATTACCTAACAGTTTCTGTCCCAGCATTATGAATCAGCCACTATTCCAATATGGCAAATCCAGGGTCCCCAGAGTCAGTGTGTCCTGGGGGACCAGGACCCGAATCCACAGTAATACCATCTCAAGGGTCCCCAGGCATACAGCTCACAAAGAGCACCGTTTCCCCAAATGCAAGGGCCCCCGATCGATCGGCAAGAGGCTAGCATACAGTCCCCTCCAAAAGTCTCTCTCCCGGCTAGGTCTGTCACAGGGGTGACTAGTTTTGAGTGGGGCTTCCTGTCCTACTTCCGACAACGAGCCGCCTAGGCGGGGACTCCTCTTTCTCTAGGCGGCCCCTCCCTCTCGGCAATCTTCTGGGACATGTCACAGTTTCAATGGAGGCACCATGGAGAGGAGCGAGGCTCCGTGCGGCCGAATCGCTGGACCGTGGGACAGGTGAGTGTCTGTTTATTAAAAGTCAGAAGCTACACTTTTTGTTGCTGCTGACTTTTTTTAATAAACGAAAAAAAGCCTGGAACTCCGCTTTAAAATAAGGTGTTCTAGGTGAGTTCTGTTTTTCTTTCTACTAGGACATTGTTCTTGACTCTCACCCTATGATCCCAGTTCTTTCTCCTTGTTGATCGTGGTTCAGGTTGTGAGTCTTTCTCTGAAGGGAATTTGCTTTTTAATTCCACCTTTCTTGTTAGATCAGGTTCACCAGCTTTTCATGCTTTTATGGCCTTTTGTTTTTGTTTGTTTTTTTTTTTTGTTTTTTTTCCCCATGCCAAGACATCCCTCGCTGGTTATGTGACATTTCTTCTTGGTGCTTTTTGTTTTTTACTCCCAGTTTTGTTATGTTCTCCTTGTTAGGTGTGGGGTTTTCAACCTCATCTAGTGCTAGCTTTGGTCATTGACCTTCGGGCAGCTCTCTAGATCTGTAGGCAGTCCCAAGTTCTTGTTCATTTTGAGCCTGTTAGGGGATGTTTGCTGTTGCCCACCCTTGAGTTTGACTGCTTTTGGACATCCAGATGGTGAAGACTTCTGACTTCCCATGATGCTCAATGTATGAGAAAAAATATTTTTGTACTTGCTGTAAAATCTTTCTTGCAGTCCATTGAAGAACACAAGTCCCACTCCCTATGTTTATGTTCATGTTCTTGGTACTGCTTGCTACAAAACTGAGGCATGCTGGTTGTAGTATGACTTATCCAGGCGTCGACTAGGCATCAGTATAACACAATGGGGACTACTTTCTTCAATGGACTCTAAGTAAAAGGCCTTACAGTGAGTACAAGAATCACACCTGCTTTGGCCTGTTGGGTGCATTAGAGATCAGTTCTCATTAATAAAAATGACTGACCGACCTTTCCCTATTTCTTCTACATAACACTTTTTTTTTACACTCAGCATGTAACTTATTGAAGTAATTCAGCTCTTCTTTCTCCTTGCAGTGGCGGTACTATTCTTCTCACAGTAGACGAGGATTTCTAGCTGGGCTGCTTGATAATGTTAAGCAAGAGCTTTCAAAAAACAAAGAAATGGAGGAAAACATTAAAAAATTTCGAGAAGAAGCAAAGAAATTAGAAGAATCTGAAGCTCTGCAACATGCTCGCAAGAAATTTGTATGTTTATGTGCTTTTTGAAATGTCTATTTTTTTTAAAAAATGCTACTTTTAGAATGAACCTTACCTGGGCTAAAAAGGTTAAAGGTTTGGTACCAGTAGTGCTGAAGTGCAGATACCAAGTACCTGTGTAAGTCTTTGTATTGCCTTTGAAGCCCCCTCGAATGTCTAAAGCTGACCATACATGCATTGAATTTCAGTCTATTTGGCAACACCCAGATTGACAAAAGTTGATTTTGTCATGTTAGACTGTTGGAAATGTTTTAGCCAAACTGCAACTGCATCCAAGCAGGTGCTGGCACGGTTTGGCAATTCTGGCGGCATGCAATCCCAACTGTCAGAACAGACCTCAGTGGGAGATTTGTCAACCTGCACTGTTACAATTGATGGGGGAATCTGTTAGATTTCTTCTGTTAAGTCAGTAGGTTGAAAATAAGACATTTTAAAGTGTATGGCCAGCTTTATCCCAGGCTTTTCGTGGAATGTCCATGTCTGCTTGAATCTAGGTTAAACCTAGACATTTTAATAATTTTTTTATTTAACTGTCAGCTGACAGAACTGTAGTGCAGACATAAATTATCTGTTTAATGCAGAATCGATTTGCTGTAAATGTTTTTAAAACACCTGTCTACAGTAAAAAAAAAAAAAAAAAATATATATATATATATATAAAATATATATATATATTATAATTTTTTTTTTTTCTCTAAGTTAGACACGCATGCATATGCAAACAATCCCCAAGTTACAAACAAGATAGATTCTGTAGGTTTGTTCTTAAAGCGGTGTTCCAGTCGTTTTTAGGTTTTTATTAAAAGTCAGCAAAGTGTAGCTGCTGACTTTTAATAAACAGTCCCACAGTCCAGCGATGCGGCATTGCAAGTGTGGGCACCCGGCTGTGACAGCTTGCAGGTTCACAGCTGGGTGCGCATGCGCAAGACGCGCCTTCCCAGTGGCCGGGCAATCTTCTGGGACCGGTGACATGTCCCAGAAGATTGCAGGGAGGGAGGTGGAGGGGAGGAGTCGCCTAGGCGACGAGAGCGGCTCGGTACCTGTCAAAACTAGGTACCCGCTCTCCTCCCCAAAAAAAAAAAAATTGTTGTGTTAACAAAGATTCTTGATCAAGCTTCAGTGGAGACACCTTTTTCCCATGATAATTCTTACAGGAGTGAATTTCCCTTCCTAGGGATAGATTTCCTCTCCTATCCTGTTGTCTCCCTCCGTTTGTAAGTATGAGTCGTACGAAGGTCAGATGTATGTCACGCGGGGACTGCCTGTCTGTGTATGTGTGTGTGTATATGTATATATACCGTATTTATCGGCATATAACATGCACAGGCGTATAACACGCACATTCATTTTAAGAGGGAAGTTTCAGGAAAAAAACTTAAATTTTAAATAAGGAACTTTGAA
Source organism: Aquarana catesbeiana (assembly GCF_042186555.1). Classification (NCBI taxonomy): domain Eukaryota; kingdom Metazoa; phylum Chordata; class Amphibia; order Anura; family Ranidae; genus Aquarana; species Aquarana catesbeiana. Next base: position 536,221,096 of record NC_133324.1, on the reverse strand, counting down.
GCAAAATAAGGGTCAGTGCCCATCTGCAGCCTCACCATTGCCATCAATGCAGCCTGATTAATGCCTATGTGCAGCCTCACCATTGCCATCAATGCAGCACCCTTACCATTGCCATCAATGCAGCAGCCTCACCATTGCCATCAGTGCAGCCTGATCGATGCCCATCTGCAGCCTAGATGGGAGAGGGAGGGGGTGGGATGAGCGCCGACAGATTACATACAGTGAGAATCTCCTATGATAGACAGAACAGTGGTCCAATGGCGGCCCAGGAGACGGGACTTCCTATTAGAGGCCGCCAAGTAAACAGGAGATTCTCACTGTATGTAATCTGATGGCACTCGTCCTGCCCCCCTCCCTGTCCCCTCCGAGGCAGCTAAAATTGAAGTATTGGCGTATAACACGCACACGCTATTTGCACCCGATTTTTATGGTGAAAAAGTGAGTGTTATACGCCAATAAATACAGTGTATGTATATATATATATATATATATATATATATATATATATATATATATATATATATATATATATATATATATATATATATATATATATATATATATATATATATATATATATATATATATGTGTGTGTGTGTGTATATATATGTATATATATATATATATATATATATATATATATATATAAATAAATAAATTCTATTAAACATGTCGCTATTTTACTAAGTAAATATATTTCTAAAGGTGCTATTGACATGAAATTTTCACCACGCGTTGCTAACGCAATACATACACACACAGTAACCAAAACAAATAAGTTCAGAAATTAAGTTGTGTAATATAATGGAATGACACAAGGAAAAAGTATTGAACACATGAAGAAAGGAAGGTGCTTAGAAAGCAATCCTGCCCCTTGCCAGTGCAGATTACCCCCTTAGCACTGACCGTACACACATATGCAGCCTCAGCTTTAAGGGGTTATAGAGCGGGCCGTTTTTCTGTTTTTGTTTTTAGAGCAGGCGGTCGGATCTTTAAGGACAACAACCGATGCGGCTAAAAGCCGCTCGGCTGTTATCCTAAAGAAGCGGGAGGGGACATCCCTTCCACCGCTCTTCCCGGGCCTCTTGTCCCACTGGGAGACTATCCACGATCCGGCACTTTCGCTGGTTAGGATGAGACTGGAACAAAGCTGTTTCAGGCTTCGTTCAAGTCTCCTATGTAAAAACACGGAAGCGACATCCCTTCCAGTTTACTTGGCGGCCAGTGGTGCCGATTTAAAAAAATTACAGTATTCAGAATCGCTGTTTTTGGCGATCTGAATACTTTGAAGTGCAAAGGAGGGATTGGGGGTCTTTTAGACCCCCAATTTCTCCATAAAGAGTACCTGTCACCACCTATTACTGTCAGCAATAAAGTGATCAGAATTACTTTTTTTTTTTAAAGTGACACTGTAAAAACAAAAAAAACAAAAATGTTTTTAAAACACCCCCCTCCCCACGAGAAAACGCATGTAAGTTGCGCACACATGTAAACGGTGTTCAAATCACACACGTGAGGTATCGCCTCGATCGTTGGAGCAAGAGCAATAATTCTAACAAAAGACCTACTCTATAACTCTAACATGGTAACCGTTACATTTTTTTTAAAGCTTCGCCTTAGGAGATTTTTAGGTACCATAGTTTGTTGCCATTCCACGAGTGTGCGCAATTTCAAAGCATGACATGTTGGGTGTCTATTTACTCGGCGTAACATCTTTCACATTATACAAAAAAATTGGGCTAACTTTACTGTTTAGTTTTTATTTAATTTATGAAAGTCTTTTTCCCCAAAAAAGTGCATTTTGAAAGACTGCTGCACAAATACCGTGTGACGTAAAATATTGCAACCATCACCATTTTATTCTCTAGGGTCTCTGCTAAAAAATAAATTAAAAAAGGTGTCTCGTTACCAAGGTGTCACACAATCATTTCATGATTGGTAAAAGCAAATGGCTCTCAAGACCTTCGCAACCTTATTGTTGCAAAACTTACTGATGGCATTGGTTAAAGAAGGATTACCAAACATCTGAACGTTTCAATGAGCACTGTTTGGGCCATAATCCGGAAGTGGAAAGAACAATTTTACCATAAACCGGCCATGACCAGGTGCTCCTCTCAAGATTTCTGACAGGGGAGTGAAAAGAATTAGAAGAGTTGTCCAAGAGCCAAGGACCATTTGTGGAGAGCTTCAGAAAGACCTGGAATTAGCAGGTACAATTGTTTCAAAGAAAACAATAAGTAATGCACTCCACTGCCATGGCTTGTATGCACGCTCACCACACAGGGCTGTAGATCATTTTTTGTTCGGGGGGGGGGGTTCAGCAGCAGGTACTAAATAAATTATTTTTAAATAAAATTGCGCCAAAATTATAAAGACTGGAATACGGAAGAACGATGTGTTGCCCCTAGTAAGCAATCGCATCCTTAATTATGTTTTTTTCTTTTTTTCAATGACAGACACAGCACTCCATTATTCAGAACCATAGGGTTACATCGCCCCCTACAGGAGTAGGACACTGGGCAGAAAAAAAGACTTGGCTACGCCTGTGGGCAGTCCTAGGTGATGTACTGGATTGGTGTCTGCCGTCGCGGATGTGGCCCACCTTCCGGGGTTGGTGGCGACACTCCCTGTCCTATCAGTTAGTGAGGTTGTTCCTCCACAACTGCAGTGGTGCACAAGAAGGTGCTGGTTGTCTCCCTTATTACATCTGTGCGGGAAACTTTAAAGATGGAGGATGTGGCTACGGCGGAGGTGCTGGTCCCCTTGGTACCCATAAACTGTCTCGCACAGCAAAAACGGTCCCTTCTCCCTCCTATTTTGGAATATTTGTTCGTATAGACTGGGAGTGTCCAAAGCGTCCCTTTGTGGTTCCAAAGACGCTTTGCTGTGAGGCACCCCTTTGTGGGGTCTCTCCTTAGAGTGGACTGCTCCACCAGTAGTGGATCCCCCTGCCTCCTAGGTTGGGTAAGGCGTCCATGATTCTGGTAGAGGAGCCTCCGACTTTTAAGGATCTGGCTGACATACCTGGAGGGGGAGCAGATTCCCTCTGCTTTCGCTGAGTTGGCGGACCAGTTGGTCTGGGGGCTGCAGTTTGTAAGCGATGCCTCTTGGACGCAGTTCCCTTGGTTGCTGAGCTCTCTGTTTTCTGCAGTGGTGCTTAGACATGTATTGGGGCTTAAGTGTTGGTCTGTGGACTGTGCTTCTAAAAAAGCTCTGACTGGGTTGCCATTTCAAGGCAGTTGTCTGTCTGGGGCTACCCTGGATGACATTAAGAGTCTCACAGGAGGGAAGTGTAAATGTCTTCCACAGTCTGAAATGGGGGGGGGGGGGAGAGCCTTGTAGCGGATGAGGTCCTTCTTAGCACACAATGGACCTAGTCTGGCGAGCCGAGCATGGCTCCCTAGACCCACGGACAAGGCCCCTTCAGCATGAAGGCGTGCCCTTGTCTATGTCCTAGTGTTCCTGCCTTGAACACCGAAAAGGGTTTCTTCCTTCCAATTGGCATCTGTCACCGGACTGTTGGCAGTTCTCCTTGGCGCTGTGCAAGCCCTGTTGCTTCAGGGTATGCTTGTCCTGGTTCCAGTGGGTACAGAAGGTCAGAATGGAGTGCATCCGCACGGTGGTGGCCTCCCTTCATCATGGGGACTTTCGGGCTTCTGTCGACATCACGAATGCTTATTTACGCACTCCAAAATGTGCCCGACACCAACACTTCCTCTATTTTAATGTGGGAAAAAAACATTTTCATCTCACGGTGTTGACTTTTGGTCTCGCCTCCACCCCTCACGTACTCAGAAAGGTGTTTGCCCCAGTTCTGGCGTGGTTACCTCAGCGGGGGATTGCGGTCCTGGGCTGCTTGGACGATCTTCTGCAAGCATAGTCCTTGGCTGCCCTGAGGGGTGCTGTAGCTCGCTATACAGACCTCAGTTTTCAGTTGGCTTCTATACTACCTGAAGTCTGCTCCGGCTCCTTCCAGAAAATTGGATTATCTGGGCCTGACTCTGGTTTCATCTCTGGCCAGAGTGTTTCTTCCTCTGGACAAACGCCAGAAGTTGAATGCTGCGTTTCAACTACTGTTGTCTTGCAGGTGGGCCTCCCTGCGGTCCTGCATGTGGGTGTTGGGCCTGATGGTATCTATCTTTGAAGCGGTTCCATTTGTGCAGTTCCATACAAGCACCTTTCAAGTGAGTTCCTGGCGTAAAGAGCCAGAGGTCTCTGGACTATCAGATTCAGCTGAGCCAGAAAATCGGGGGTCCCTGGTCTGGTGGCTTCGCTCTCCGGGATTTCGGCAGGGCACATCCTTTCTCCCCTTGTATTGGACAGTGGTCACCACCAATGCCAGTCTGTCCGGGTGGGGAGGTGTCCTGGGACTGGGTTCTGCTCAGGGTCATTGGATGCTGGAGGAATCCGGACTACCGATCGATATCCTTGGACTTCGAGCGATCAGACTATGTGTGGATCATGGAGGTCGACTTCGGGGGCTCCTGGTACGTATCCAGTCGAACAAAACCACGGCGGTGGTCTGTCAATCACCAGGGCGGAAAAAAGAGTGTATTGGCAGCCCTGACAGTAGCCAGCATCCTTCGGTGGGCAGAACGCCTTGTTCCGGCCCTCTCCGCCGTAGGCATTCTAGGAGTGGAAAAATAGCAAAAATGGCAGATGGTTGCCTCAGTCGGCTAGTGTTGGTCCACGGGGGTGGTCCCTTCACCAGGATATGTCTCCAATGGGGCACTCCCGAGGTAGACCTGTTGGCGTCCCGGCTTAACAGAACGGTACTGAGGTTTCTGGCAAGGTCACGGGCTCCTCTGGTGGACACTGCAGACGCTCTGGTGACCCCTCTCCTCCTCTCAAAATTCTGCCGCAGTTTTTGTGCAGGATCGAGGCCGAAGGGAATTCCGGTCATTCTAGTGGGCCCGAATGGTCTTGGTACGCCGACCTGGTGCGCTTGGTCGCTGACGTTCTTTGGCGACTGCCTCTCAGGGAAGTTCTACTGTCCCTAGGACTGATCTTCCATCCTGCTTCAGTCGCTGGTTTTGAAGGCCTGGCTGTTATGAGCCAGGTGCTGAAGTTACAATGCTGCTGGAGGCTAGGAAGCCTTCCTCTGGGAAGATTTACCACTGGACATGAATAGCATACATATCCTGGTCTTAAGCGCTTGCCATTTATTTTCTTTCTCGATGGCTCAGATTTCGACCTTCCTTCAAAGGGGGGTTGAGCAGAACTTGGCCTTGAGTACCATCAAGGGCCAGGTGTCGTCCCTGGCGGTTTTCTTTGGCATCCCCTGGTCTCGCACTCCCTGGTGCGTACTCTTAATCAAGGTGTTTGACATCTGCCTCCACCCTTGTGGTCGCTTTTACCACCGTGGGATCTACACTTGGTGCGTTCGGTTCTACAGGAGCCTCCTTTTGGAAATATGCAGGCTGTTCCTCTGCTTGCTCTGTCCCAGAAGGTGGCTTTTTTGGTTGCTATCGCCTCTGCTTGCAGATTGTCGGAAATGTAGACTTTTACCATGTCATACTACTTACCTAGTGATCCACAAAGATCAAGTGGTTCTTCGCCCTTGTACATTGTTCCCTCCTCTGATTCCTTTTGATTAAGTATGTTGTATTGCCTTCCCTGTTTCCCAGGTCAAAATTGTCTAAAGGATTTGCATGCCCTAGATGTGTTCGGGCGATTCAGATGTATTTGGCAGTCACAGCGCCTTTTCGGAGAATCAGACTCGCTGTTTGTGATCACGGATGGGCCAAAAAAGGGGCTGTCTGCTTCTTCTGCGACCTTTCTAAATGGATCAGACAGACAATGACTCTGGTCTATTCTGTCAGGGGTTGGGTTCCTCCTTTCCTTGTTACAGAGCATTCTACTTGGGTGCTTATTGCTTCTTGGGCCTTCCATCATCAGGCATCAGCTGCACTGGTTTGCAAGGCGGCCACTTGGTCGTCGGTGTACACTTTTACAAAATTCTGCAACTTGGATGGGCTGGCATCTGAGGATGCTTCTTTTGGCTGCAAGGTGTTTCAGGCTGCTATTTAGAGGGTTTATTCCCTCTTGAAGGGGTATTTGTTCAGGTTGGGCTCCAGTTTGTTTCTGTGTTGAGCTCCTGTTAACTGGTTGGCTTTTGTGTTTAGCCTTAGGATTTTTCGTTGTCACTGCTTTGGGATGTCCCTATGGTTCTGAATAATGGAGTGCTTTGTCTCAAGGAACGAAAGAGATAATTGGATTTTTGACTTGCCGTAAAATCCATTTCTCTGAGTTCATAGACACAGCACCCACCCCTCTAAGGAGTTTTGATGCTTCTGACACTGTTACTAAACTGAAGGCCTATAGCAGAGGGGGGGTGTATATCACCTAGGACTGCTGATAGGCGTAGCCAAGTCTTTTTTCTGCCTAGTGTCTTACTCCTGTAGGGAGCGATATAACCCTATGGTTCTGAATAATGGAGCGCTGTGTCTGTCAATGAACTCAGAGAAATGGATTTTACGGTAAGTGTAAAATCCAATTTTATCAGGTCCTTTAGGAAATCTGACCTGATTTCAGTTTTTTCCTTCTTCAAATTTTCTTCCATCTTCCAGTTTATTTTTTTCCTCCTTCCAGTTTTTATGAACGCTGTTTGCTATTGTCCAGTACTAGTGTCCAAACTGAATAGGTGCAAAATGATTGTGCTGCCTACCTACAAGGAGATGGTGCCCTTTGTACCTCCTCAGTAAGGTTGGCTGTTTTTTTTAAGTTTTACAGATAAAAAAAAGGGGGGGAAATGCACTGCCTACCACAGGATGGTGCACTGTAATAGCCAATCTTACTGGGTAGGTACAAAAGGGCAGGTACAAAAGGCACCATCTCGTGGAGGGCAGCACGCTCACTGTGTTCACATGTGCTTAATTTTCAATTAATCAAAGAATTTAAAAAAATAAATAAATAATAATAAAAAAAAAGCAATTGAACAATTACCAGCCTTGAATACACTGACTTTTCTTTAGGATAGGTTCACATCTAAGCGGGTGCGAGAAGGTGTGTAATTGCACACCTTCTTGCACTGGCAGAGAAAAAACACACTACTGCTTAGGAGATGCGCATGTTTCATGCACCTCATTCAAATTGAACCACCCCTACAATCTGCAGTGGGTGTCAGTGCTATCTTAACGACACTCCAAACAAAGGTTGCTAAACACTGTGTTTGCCCGCACCAGATCGCATTTTCAAAACGACCATGTGAACTGGCTGAATCGCACCAATGAATTGCAGGCACCTTTTTTTTAAAATCCAACCATGCAAATTAGTTCAGACACTGCGTTTGTGACCTCCTTTTGGGGAGTTGCTAACTTTGAATTGACACCTGCAGCAGATCAAAAACGGTGGGATTGCAATGCGGTGCGGGAAACGCACAGGAATCGTAGCGTTTTCTGTACCACATATGTATGAACCAGGGGTAAAACGGGGCCAAGGCATGCCACTGAGAGCAGCAGAAAGTCCAGCCTGGCTCTGGCATTGGCAGACATGTTGTGATGTCAACTGCTGTATCAGTAAGCCTGTGAGCACCACAACAAGCCTGCCAGTGCCAAGCTGGACTGTCAGTAACACCAGCAATAGAAAACTCCGCTTAGCCTCGGTCAACTGTCAGTAACACAGGCAATGCAAAATTTAACCCAGCCAGCCTCAATCACATACTTTGCCAGTTGCCACACAGAATCAGTCTCTCACTGACTCACGATTACCTAGTATGAACAGCAGAATGCCAGCAGCAGCACAGCAGTCTGAGCAGTGGTAAGTCTGAGGACACTATCTGAGACTAGGCCAGAAGAGAAAGAGGGACATACCTGGACAGGACAGTAGCAGTTCATCCATGTGGTGGGGCGGCTACACAGCACTTTAGAAGCACTCTGCGCTCCAGGGCCCAGGCAAAGCCCCTCGCCCAAGGTGGGAGTGGCACTGCAAGTCAACGGGAATACATGGTGTGCGGTGGGCAGGACTACACACACAGCTGGCTCCCACTGTACTGAGCAGGGACACCATGTATTTCATTTTAGCCCTGGGTGGGTTTGAATACCCCTGATCCCCCCTATCTATGCCCCTGTCACCACGCAAGACTCCATTGCTGAAAAAAAAGCATGTTGAAGCTCGTTTAAAATTTGTTGCACAACATTTAGACAAGCTGTGAAATACTAGGAGAATATAGTCCAATCAGATGAGACCAAAATTGAATTCTCTGGATGCCATAATACACACCATGTTTGGAGGTCAAATGACACTGCACATCACCCCAAAAAACACCATACCAACGGTGAAGTGGGAACATCATGGTGTGGGGCTGTTTTTCAGCGTACAATACTGGCAAACTTCATATGATTTGAAGGAAGGAAAAATAAGACATTTGTAATAAAAATCTGCTGTCATCTACCAGGATGATGAAGATGAAACAAGGGTGAACATTTCAGCAAGACAATCCCAAACACAAAGCCAAGGAAACTCTCAATTCAAAGAAAATAAAGCCGCTAGAATGGCCCAGCCAAATTACATGACCTTAAAGCCAATAGTAAATCAGTGGAAAGAACTAAAGATCAGAGTTCATAGAAAAGGCCCACGGAACCTTCAAGATTTGAAGACTGTGTGGAAGAATGGTCCAAAATCACACCTGAGCAATGGACGTGACTAGTTTTTCCATACAGGCAGCGTCTTGAAGCTGTGATTACCAACAAAGGATTTTGTACCAAGTATTAAATTTCATTTAGTGTGTTAAATACTTTTCCTCTGTGTCATTCCATTTTATTACCCATAAATTCATTTCTTATCATACATCACGGGACACAGAGCCATAGTAGTTACTATGTGGGTTATAGGCCACCTTCAGGTGCTGGACACTGGCACGTCCTAAGATAAAAGTGCACTCCCTATATAACCCCTCCCACTACTGGGAGTGTCTCAGTTTTTTCGCCAGTGTCTAAGGTGTTGGTTACGAGTGAAGATGTGCTGTACTGAGCTCCTCTGGAGCAATCCTTGCTGGGGCTAGGCATGGAGCCGGATCCATTCAAAGTGTCTTTTAGGCCGAATTGAATGGTACCCGGGCCTCGTATCCGAAGAAACAAGGTTTTGCCTGTAACGCTTCTCTTTTTAGAGAGCTGGACCCCGGGATCCATTACTTTTGGTAGTAAGGCCATAAAGTTTTACTGGCGGTGGTGCTATTACAGGTTTACTCAAGGATCCCCGGCTCCTGAAGGTTTAATGGAACCCACAGTGAAGGGTGAAGATTGGGTCTGTTGGTTTAACCACAGAAAACCCTGCTGCGGGAAAGGTAAGTGGAGTTTTTCTAAATAATTTTTGAATTTTCATATGAATGTCTCCTTTAAGTTAGTAAATGTTATGTCTGTCACCACTGGGGGCTGTATAGAGCACATACCTTCTCACGCTTCCTCCAGAGAGCTCACGATGTGTCCGGAGCAGCAGCTTCCATTTCCTCCAGCAGCAGCAGACCCCCGATAAGTTTTGGGGGAGTTTCCTCCCCACCAGATGCCCCCACCTGTGCTATTTGCTACCCCTCTTCAAGAGGAAGAAGCACTGAAAAAAAAAAAAACGGCACGCCCGCACTACCCGGCGGCTTCCAGGCTCTCCATGTCATTTTCTCCCCTCTGTAAGATCCCATAGGATCAGAGGCCTGCGCTCGCAGGGGAAAACTCTTTGTTTGAAAGAGAGGATGGGGGCATAGGCGACGGAGGGGGGCGGGACTTAGCGCGGCGTTGGCGTCCTCCAAAGCCCAGCGCAGGAAAGAGTGTTTTTAAAAGCACTAGTGTTATTGCTGCAAGCTGCGGAGGGACACGAGCATAGAGGGGCGTGAAAGAGGTTGGTGACAAACATTCTTTTTGACACAAGTACTATAGCATCAGGCTGAGCATTAATGGCAGCGGCAGTGGCTGACTATTGCTCAAGCAATGGATGCGATTTTCTTCTGGTAGAACTTCTGCTTTGTGCATCGGGCTATTTTCAGAAGGGGGGGTTGAATCACCCCCAAAAAAGGAGCTAAAACGGTCTCCCTCAAGCTCTGGAAATCCTACTCTTCAAATGGCATCCTCCCCTGAGGGGGTGCCTGGTCAGAGTGAGCATAGGGGCCATTAAATACTTGCAACTGTTCAACACTGCAGCCCCTGTTCATTTTACTCTTTTTTTTTTTTTTTTCCTCAGCCATGGTAGGTTTTTAAAAGAAGTTTAGCGACTTTAATTGCATCCCTGAGTGGTTAATCGCATGCCAGTATGGTCAAGATGCGACAGGTTCTCTTCCATTTTCCTAAGACCCTCAGATTCAGGAACTAGGAGCAGGAGAAGACGATTCCCTCAGGGGACCATGATGAGGCAGACTCCACCTCTTCTGAGGTGTCAGTTGCGGGAGAGTCAGCTTTCACAAGCTGTAAGATTGATGGCACAATTTCTTGCTGAATGATCCGCTCCACATTTATGTGCCCTTAACTGAGTGTTTGGGTTCGCTAAAGCCTCCTCTAGCTGTGCATGCTTTTTCCTGTCCATTCTTGTTGGGAATTTTTTTTTTGTAACTGGAGGATCACCCAGATGAGCATTATTTTCCATTCTAAAAAGTTTTCAGTCTTTATCCTATGGTAGAGAAAATTCACTAAGCAGGGTATACCAGCAATTGATGCAAATATATCCTTTGTGAGTAAGTTTGACTTGTCTGGCAGACATTACTAAAATACTTAGGGATCCAATGGATAAAAGGTTGGAATTCCTATTAAAAAAAACAAAACAAAACAAAAAAAAAACCTTTTTTCTCTGGCAGGTTGAGTGTCTCAGCCTGCGCTGACAGTAATTGGTTAATCGTTGAGAAACCAGTTTTAACAGGTGTTTAAGGTTATCCTGCTCAGCAGGTCCAGGAGGCAGCTTTATGTTTGCAGTAGTTGCTTTGACAGATTACGCCTTCGCCATTTAAGAAGCTCCTGGCTAGTCTTCCCTTTTGCGGTAAGACAACTATCTATCTGGGGATATTTTGGATGTATCCAAAGAATTTCTAGCAAAAGAAAGATACCCCTTTTGCCTTTTAAGAGAAAGAGTAAATGTGGTTTTTGTTTCAAAGCTCCTTCTGTGCCAGGGGCATCAGCCTCCAGGCAGTCACGACGGCCTCCGCCGCCAGGTTCAAAGGGTAATCCTCAGGGTTAACCCCAGGGACAAAAGAGGTCTTGAGGATGGAAGCCTACAAGATACTGTAGCCTCCTTATGAGGAGGTGCCCCCGCTTGCTCAATATGGAGAATTCTACAGTTCTCAGGGATCTGGCAGAAGAAATGTCAAGACGAACGAGGGACTTCCTCAATGGCTCCAATGTACAAACGAGTTCCAAGAGTTTCCATCTCCTTGTTTTCTCAGAGCAAATGTTCCTAAGGATACAGAGAAAAAAGAAAATTTTCTCTATAGAATTGGTCCATCTTTTGGCAAAAGTGTTCATGGTGGCCCCATGTAAGAGCAGAGATTGGGATTTGGTTAAATCCAAACGGACATTCTAGATCTTAAAAAATCTAAAATTCAATTGCTGAATATAATCTCCCCCTTTTCGCATGAAGATGCATATCTCCATATGCCTATTTCCTTGCTCATTAGTAATATTTTCTTTCAAAGTAGAAAATCTTCTTTTTCAGTGTGTAGCTCTGCATTCTGATCTAGCTGCTACACCTCGAGTGCAAGGTTCTGGCTCCTTTTCTAGCCAGATTGAGGGCCCAAGGTATAACTATTATGGTTTACCTAGTCGATCTGTTTCTTGTTAGATGACTCGGTAGACCGCTTAGACCACAAGTGTGGTCACTACATTCGACTACCTGGAATATCTAGGTTGGATTCTCAACCTATGAGGAATCATCTTTAAAACATTAAGAAAATACTTGGGTCTGATCATAGGTACACCCAGAAGAGGATATTCGTACCCCAGGCTAAGATCAGCGCCATAAAGGACTGATCTAGGTATTTGGAGCAAGATTTTTTTTCTCCTATTCAATTTTGCGTGAGGTTGTCGGGAAAGATGGTAGCTTCATTCGAGGCCGTTCTTTATGTCAATCTCATTCTAGACTGCTGCAAAGCAGGATCCTATTGGCTTGAAACTGAGAATTCAAGCTCTATATTCCCAATGTGTCTGACTCCTAAGCCTTCGGCCACATTAGCCTGATGGCCCTCGATCTCATCCGATCTTGGAGGCTAAGCAGGGTCGGGCCTGGTTAGTACTCGGATGAAAAACCACCTGGCAATACCATTTGCTTTAGGCTAGTGATGGCGACCTTGGCACCCCAGATGTTTTGGAACTACATTTCCCATGATGCTCAACTACACTGGAGAGTGCATGAGCATCATGGGAAATGTAGTTACAAAACAAATGGTGCCAAGGTTCACCATCACCGCTTTAGGCTTAGTGCGCCGGAACCTCAGTTTATGGTTAACATCCAAAAATCTGTGAAGGGGAAAATCCTTCTTTCAGTTACCTGGGAAATAGTATCAACATATGCCAACCTTTTTTTGTTCAGGTTGGGGGACAGTCCTGAAAGAGGCAGCTGTCCAGGAGAAATGGCCTTGCCCATTAACATTTTAAAAAATTCAGGCAGAACACTTGGTTCTGAGGGCCTGAACGTTCAGTTTAAGGTATTGTCCTGCTAGAAGTCAATCCGTTTATGCCACAGAAATGGCCTATATTAATCACAAAGGGGGCACAAGAAGTTGTGCTGCCCAGAACAAGGTGAATCTTATCCTATCTTGGGAAGAAAACAATGTACTTTGCCTATCGGCAGTTTTTCAGTCTAGAAATAGAAAATTGGCAGGTGGACTACTTGAGTCGCCAACAGTTTTTTCCCGGGAGAATGGTTCCTTCACCCTGATATCTTCCTGTCAATATGTCAAGGATGAGGGATCCCAGACATAGATCTGGTTGTGTCCAGGATCAACAAAAAAGACTGACAACTTTGTGTCAAGAACAAAGGATCCGTTAGCATGCAGAACGGATGCCTTGCTATTCCCGTGGAATCGGTTCTCACTGATTTGTGCATTCCCTCCTGTTCTGCCTGCATCCACAACTTCTTCACAGGTCAAGCAGGAAGGGGAAGTCATTGATTCTTGTGACCCCCAGCGGGGTCCAGGAAATATTGGTATGCAGAGATTGTAGAGATGGCAGTAGGGAACCCATGGACCCTACCTTCACGGCCAGACCTTCTCTCGCAAGGTCCGTAGTTCCATCCTACCTCACAAACGATAAATTTAACGGTTTGGCTATTGAGGCCCACGCTCTAAAGAAGCATGGGCTGTCGGGTTCGGTATTTTTCTACCTTGGTTTATGCAGAGCCAGCCTCCATGGTTCTATATAATGGAGTCTGGGAAACGCATGTCCCCTAGTGTGTGACCAGGAGCTGCACCCCAGGAAATAAGTCCAGGTAGAGTCCTTGATTTCTTTCTGCAGATGGGGTGAGAAATAAAGCTGGCCTTGAGTGCTTTCTAAGGACAGGTCTCGGCCTTATTGGTATTATTTCAGCGACCACTTGCTTCGCATTATTTGGTCCGTAACTTTATTCAGGAGTAACTTGGCTTAATCTCCGGTTAAGTAACCCCAGGACCCTTGGGACTTGAATTTAGTTTTGTCGGCATTACAAAACAGACTTTTTTTGGGCCGATACGACATATTCCCTTGGTCCTTTTTTGACAAGGAAACAATTTTTTCTGGTAACCATATCTGCTGTAAGAAGGGTATCAGTATTGGCTGCTCTTTCTTGTAAAGAGCCATATTTTTGTTCACAAAGATGAGGTAGTATTGCTTCCTCATCCTAACTTTTTACTATAGGTAGTATCAAGTTTTTATCCAAACCAGGATATTGTTCTACCGTCTTTTTTCCAGAACCCTGTTCTTTGGAAGAAAAATCACTACATTTTTTTTGATTTGGTGAGAGCAGCCAATGTCCGCTTAAAAGCTATTGCTCAGATTCAAAAAACGGATGTTTTTATTCGTGTTGCCTGAAAGTCCTAAAGGAGGACCGGCAGCATGGAAATCTACTATTCTAAATAGATTCGACAAGTAATCGTTCAGGCTCATGGTTAAAGAGGTGGATTCCACCCTCTCAAATCAACACACTCCTCTGGGGCTGTTAGTGCTTCCTGGGCAGTGCATCACCAAGCCTCCATGGCTCAAATCTGTAAAACCGCAACTTGGTCTTCAGTCTATACATTTACCAGATTCTATCAAATAGATGTAAAAGGTCATGAGGATATCACCTTTGGGCGCAGGGTACTGCAGGCTGCAGTATTAGTCCTCTAGTCTCTTATTGACCTACTTTTTGTTGTCTCTCCCTCCCTTCAGTTGGCATTGCTATGGGACATCCCACATAGTAACTACTATGGCTCTGTGTCCCGTGATGTACGATAAGAAAATAGGATTTTTAAAACAGCTTACCTGTAAAATCCTTTTCTTTGAAGTACATCACGGCACAGAGGTCCCTTCCTCCTTTGGTATACACGTGTATTGCTTTGCTACAAAACTGAGATATTCCTAGTAGTGGGAGGGGTTATATAGGAAGTACACTTTTTATCTTAGGGCGTGCCAGTGTCCATCACCTGAAGGTGGCCTATAACCCACATAGTAACTACTATGGCTCTGTGTCTCGTGATGTACTTCAAAGAAAAGGATTTTACAAGTAAGCTGTTTTAAAAATCCTATTTTCTGAACTTATTTGTTTTGGTTTCTTTGTATGTATGAATTGTTACCAACATGTGGTGAGAATTTCATGTCAATAGCACCTTTTAGAAATATATTTACCTGGAAAAATGACATGTTCAATACTTATTTTACCCGCTGTATATATTATTATGTATTTATTTATTTATACGGTTTTGCAAGTGTGGAGGCTCTTGAGCTTACAAATGTATTAAGTTCAGCTAGTCTTTTCGTTTTACCCATTTACAACAGTCTTGTCATTCTTAAGCAGGTCAGTGGGCTACAGCTAGTATGCTGGAAAGTGCCCAATGTCTACACATCTATGTGTATGGCTATACCATATGACACTGATGCATGTTCCAAAACCTGCACATATTTGGATTCCCTGTACTTTCCTGTAGAAAAATAGATTAGTGCTGATATGTTGAGTAGTATTCATTTTACAATATGCGCTACTCGCATACATTTCTTTTGCTTTTTTGCCTGTTTGCTAACCTTAAAAATAAGTTCAAGGTATTTTTAAAACCAATTACTAAATACATACACAGAACCCTGCGCAGTAATAACTGACAAGGTGTTTATGGTAGGGTGCTACACGGGTCCAGGGACGTGGACCCTAAGAAAGGGGGATCAATTCCCTGAAGGTCTGCTTAGACTTTGCCTGTCCCCGATGGGTGAAGATTTGATTTTTATTTTGTAATGGACAGATCCTGTGGTAAAAGTGTGAGTTTCCCACCCAACCCCCCCCCCCCTTCCTATTAGGATGTCCTTGAGTTAAATTGGTGATGTCTGAATCATGCCTGCAGCTACAGGCATCATTCAGATATCAATATTTGCAACCAGCGATTCCCTCACATGTAAATGCCACTCTAGCTGCTATTCAGCTGCTGGATTGCTTGTACACGCCGTGGGAGGGGATGTATGCCCCCGCCTCCCTCCAGTGCCACTCTGGACTTTCCCCTGTGATTGTGGACCTGGAGAACAGATCCAGCGGCAGAGCCGGATTACCATAGGGCTGGTTATGTCTATGACCCTGGAAGGCCAGAAGCGAAGTTCTGGCACTGGCAGACTACCCTTTAAAAAAAAAAAAAAAAACTCATGCTTTCCAGGGTAGAGGAGATGTCTGGGGTCTCATTGACCCCAGATGTCTCCATAAAGAGGACCTGTCATGCCTTATTCCTATTATAAGGGAAGTTTTACATTTTCTTGTAGTAGGACTAAAAATGATAAAAAAAAAAAGTTTTAAAGCACTCCTGTGCTCCCACGTGGAAGCAAACGCATATGTAAGTCGCACACGCATTTGAACAGTGCTTGAACCACACGTGAGGTATCGCCACAAATGTTAGCGAGTGAGCAATAATTCTAGCACAAGACCTCCTCTGTAACTCTAAACTGGTAACCTGTAAAAACGTTTAAAGCATAGCCCATGGAGATTTTTAAGTACTGAAGTTTGGTGCCATTCCACGACTGTGGACATGTTGGGTATTTATTTACTCAGCGTAACATCTTTGACATTAAACAAAAATTGGGGTACATTTTTTTTTTTTATTCATGAAAGTGTTTTATTTTTTTTTCCCAAAAAAATAGCAATGTTAAAAATTGCTGCACAAATACCATGTGACATAAATTGCAGCTATCACCATTTTATTCGCTAGGGTCTCTGCTTAACAAAAAAAAAAGTATATATATTATAGTTTTATTTATATATAATATTTGGGGGTTCTGAGTCAGTATTGAAGTGGTTAAGCTACAGTGTTCCTCCTTTTTATTATCCATTAGGGGGCAGTGGTGTACAAAGGAACTGTAAGTTCTGGTTAAGACTGCACATTCTGTCTGACTACAATTTGTTTTTGTGGATACCCTTTTATTGTATTTCTTTACACCACCCGAAAGCTCTTTTTATTGTACTGTTTTTTTTACGGGCCTCATATACTAACAGGGCATATTTTTTGTCCCTGCCTCCCGCCATTTCATGCATGTGCGACCAGTAGCATCTTGAGGGGGTGCAAACGTGCATGTGCTGCATATTATCAGAGAGGCAGAACTTGACGGCCATGATCCCGACATCGGTAAGATGACTGACAATTGGGTACAGAACTAAGAGGAAACAAGGTGATTTTACAGTTCTGATCTTGTATACAAAAGGGAAAGGACAAGCGCAACCCCCATAGTGTAGTAAATAAAGTGAGCAATATTTATTGATGATTTAAAAACGCATTGTCTTGTGCAAAGCTGATCCTGGTATAGATAGTAGCAGTGCTGGAGCAGCATCACAGAAACAAATTGGACAGGTTCTCCTTCCCTTAAAGGTTCAGGATGTGTGAGGACACTGGCAGGTAGATGGTCTCTCTGGGCAACCAGCGCACTGTTGCTTTTATGTGCCGCAGAGTCCTCTCAGCTGATTGGGTCTACTTTTTTTTTTTTTTTTAAGCAAAGGGCCCCATTGTTTATCAGCAGGCCATAGGTTGCTTCTAATCTGATGCAGAGGTGAGTGTACAATGGGGGAGGACTTCTCCTGCCTCTGTCAGTTTAGGGAAATTCTAGATGTAGCCCCTGATGCCATTTGCCCGGAGAGTCGGGGGTTTTTAGGTGAGTCTGAACCATTTTCCCTTCTCATATATTTTTAGCTAGAAGATGGTAGAAAGTTGCCATAGGGTTTCAGCAGCTGTTCTTGGAAATACCCGCCATTGTGAACCAAATGGTCAAATTAAGGCATTTTTTCTTCTCTTCTCCCCTTTCATTTAATGGGAGGAGGAGTTGGATGATGAGAGAGGCAAAAAAAAGGATAACGAGTAGGTGGGTATCAGCGCTAAAGTGAATAAAACCTATAAAATGTGAAATGGCAGCCGGCACAGTTCGTTGATCATCAAACAAGATAAAATATAGTCCAAAATGCAGCGCTTATTCAACCAGAAAGAGTTCATTCATTGAAGATGAAGAAAATATGAAGAGCCCTTCACCGCTTCCAGTGTGTGAGGAAAAACAGCGATAAACACCCAAGTGTGTGAAATCTGCTTACCAGACAATGATTTAACATGAGCATCAAATCACTAATCACAGGCAATGTGGGTGTCGCACTCCAAGTGAAACAAAGCCTCTATAGGATCAGTCATCCAATGGGAGATAATCACTATTCATATAGTTTCCCAAGTCCGGGCAGGAGTCATAGGATATCAAACCTCAGCATTTCAGCAATCCCCAAGACATAAAAGGAAAAAACAAGGCAGCAAACAATAGTGAAGCCTGTAAGGCAAAAGGAAACAACTTTATTTGTAATTCACTTAGTTATGCAGTAAAAAAAGAGAAGTATAAAATCTGCGGTTCTCAGCGTGCTTGCATCAGCCAGTCTGACATGTTTCATCCAAAGGGGATATCATTAATCAGAGGCGTGGCTAAATGATGCAAGCACGCTCTGTATATAGTAATCCAAAAATAAAATGGGCCAGGTGCCGTAGCTCATCAGAAGCATAAGTACCCGGAACTGTATGCAGAGTATGTGTGAATGGGCACCCGTGCTTGCGCGATAGGGCAACACATCCTGAGCTGAAACAAACCACTGACGTCATTCAGGGGTAACCCCGGAAATGAGAATGGCCATCATGTAGATAATAAAAACAAATAGGTGGCTGCACATGCGCACACTGACCAAACATCCTGAACGAAAAAAACAATGACCACTTCCGAGAGGCTATCTTGACGACCGGAAGTGAGGTCGTTGAGCCGCAAATCGCGGCATCTGCGTTCCAACTCGTGCATGCGCACGTCAGCCGCACTAAATAATGAGAGAAAGGCAGTGACAGCTTCCGGGAGGCTGACTCAAGGCTATCGCTGACCGGAAGTGATGTCACTGAATCGCAAACAACGGCAACTGTGCTCCACCACCTATACCGACTGCTCTAGATAAAAAGCAGGCCTGTCGACATGTTTTTACAGAAAGATGTCAGCCTGATCCACTCCCAAAAGACCTTAATTTTGGATTTACTGAGATTTGCCATGACATACAACTACTTTTGGTTCGGTGTGACACATTACCTCCAGAACCGAGGTGTTGCCATGGGTTCCAAGCTCGCACCGAGCATGGCAAACTTATTCATGGCTAAATGGGAGGAGGATGTTGTCTATGCCAACAGGAGACCGGAACTGGTCTTCTGGGGTAGATACATAGACGACACCCTCGTCCTTGGGAATGGCGACATGACATCATTGTCTTCATGCAACAGCTCAACGATAACACCTTGGGCATATCATTGGAATTTGAGATTAGTACTAGCAAGATCCACTTCTTGGATTTAAGTATTGAGATCAAGAATGGTATATTTAAAATATCTACCTACTTTAAAAGCACCAACAGGAATGGCTATATTGGGTAGGGTAGCTGCCATCACCCCCAATGGTTAAAGTCTGTACCCAAAAGTCAGTTCATATGCCTACGGCGAAACTGCACATATAAAAGAGACTATTTGGAGCAAGCATTGATTTTGAAAAATAGGTTTGTTGATAAGGGCTATTTGACAGCTGACTAGGAGTTAATAATTAGAGCCGTGGATGATATGGACAGGAATTCCTTGTTCAAAAATAAGGAAAAGATGCCACTTAGAGAGAATAATTTAATTTAAACTTTTCCATGGTCACAACTTACTCATATCAGTATTGCGACATCAAGAAAATTATGACCAAACACTGGGGGGGTGTTAAAAAAAAAAAAAAAAAAAGTTCTGGGACCCATTTTACCAGATTGCCCACAGGTCATTTTTAAAGGTATACCTCCTCTTAAACTTCAAGTGGCACCGAATATTCTGGACGCTCCCAATAGTTTCCTTCTTTCAGAAGTCCAAAGGGTATTTTTCATGTCGCAACTGTAATGTTTGCCATTTTAACAAAATTAAAGAGGAAAATTTGTCAATTCAAGTCCAATGCGAGACAGGTAGGTTATATGACATTAACACATTCATCACTTGTACTTCTTTGAATGTAGTTTATCTTTTGATTTGTTCATGCGGCCTGCAATATGTAGGTCACACTATACGGGCGATAAATGTCAGAGTTAATGAACATATTACCAATATAAAAAAGGGCTTTCCGAAACATAGTGTTTCACGACACTACCTTGAGTGCCATAAGAAAAATCCGTTTGGAACTAGTTTTTTTGCTATAGACAGATTTAATCCCCATTGGCAAGGTAGATTGGCAAAAAGGGAAATTTCTAGACTGGAAACTCGCTGGATTTACGATCTGAAAAGCTATACTCCATTTGGTATGAATGTGGATTGGGATGTGAATTGTTTTAGCAGCTAGAAAAAATTTCTTGTTTTAAAACTTTTTACCATTTGTTTTTCTTTTATTTTTTTGATATTTCATGTTTTTGGATTGCACTTCGTTCTCCCTCTTGATTGGCTGAGACACAGCAGCGGCACCATTGGCTCCGGCTGCTGTCAGTCAGCAATCTGGCCAATTGGGAGAGAAGGGTTGGGGCTCTGTGTCTGAATGGACACGGGGCTGTGACTCAGCTTGGATGCCCCCCATTACAAGCTGCTTGCTGTGGGGGCACTGAACAGGAGGGAGGGGCCAGGATCACAGAAGAGCGACCCGAGAAGAGGAGGATCCGGGCTGCTCTGTGCAAATTCACTGCAACAGCGCAGGTAAGTATAACCTGCGTATGTTTGTTTGTAAAGTCATTTTTATTTCCTATAAAAATAACAATCACTTTAAGGGGAAATGAAGATAGTTTCCACAAACACTGAGTTTGAGCTGCATGAATATTCAGCAGACTTCCCTTGTGCTTAATGTTTTTGTTGGGGATGCTTTTCAGCAAATTTGCGCTTGGGTCTTTTTGTTCATGCTCCTGTGCAAACTGTTACCCTGCAGGATTCTTTTTATCACTTTGGTAGAAGAATAAGGGTGCATCTCTTAGGACCCCTGTTTCTTCTACTTCTACTCCACAAGGCAATCATTCGCTGCTCGCAGGCTGTTGAACCTAGTACAAAGCCTTGGGGCCAGTCCTGTAGAAAATCCTGATCCACCAATCTAACATATTGAACTTTTTTTTGTTTTTTTTGTTTCAATATTTTTATTGAAGAAGAAATGGCAGGTTACAAATAATACGACGTCGAACTATACGGCATATATACTTGTAATACATCATTACCAACAAAAACAGGAACATGAACCAAAATGTTACATATATAAATTCTCTAGGATACGTACATCTGTGGAACAATGTTTAGGTCTGAAACTAAGGCATAAGGTCTGTAGCTTTTCCTAGGGACCGGGTGTTAAACCTATGCCACACGCACCCCCAACGGGAACTAACTGTGGGTGGGTGAGGTTGGTATTACCTTAGGATCATGCCTTTAACTGGCTGGTCTCTCTGTTATAGCCATCTTAGTGGTAAGTCCTATTGTTGTTATGGATAGTCAGTGTGATTTTCTTTGACTAAGATCTGTCTATGGAGATAGTGTATGTGTGTGGGGATGCAAAGACTAAAATAAAGAGGATGTTAGGAAAGGAAGGAGGGGGGAGAATTCAAGACCAGGTGTGGGGTTTGTATGTGAGGTAATATGTACCGTCCCGTCCCCCAGGCCAAGCTATGAAGATTTCAACATAATGTTATATTCTGTTTCTTTAAAATGTAACCAGCAAGCCCATGTTTTATAAAATTTAGTCGGTGTATCCCAAGCTTGATGTATTAAATCTTCCATCTCAGCTATTTTCCCTTTTCTATGGAGCCATTCAGAAGTGTTGGGAGGGGAAGTAGTCCGCCAGTGCATGGGAATGTAGAGTTTCACTGCATTTATGAGGTGTAGGGTAAGAGATTTTTTTATAGGTTGATGGTGGTATAGATGTATGGTGTAAGAGATATTGGGCCGGCGTGAAGTCTGGGGTATAGGTTGTAATCTGCGAGGTAAGTCTGTGAACTTCTGTCCAGTATGGTTGGATTAGGGGACATTCCCACCAGATGTGTAGTAGAGAGCCGTGAGTGGTGTTGCATCTCCAGCAAAGTGGAGATACATGGGGGTGGAATTTGTGAATTCCGTCTGGGGTTCTATACCACCTGGAGTATATTTTGTACCCATTCTCTTGTGCGGTTACATTTATAGATCCTTTATGAATGTGAGTATAATGTTATGCCAATCTTCTTGTGTAAGGTCTGTGGATAGTTCTCTCTCCCATTTTTGGCGTGTCGCATCTTCCATGGACGGTGTGTCGGGGAACATTAGAGAGTACATGTCTGAGATGACGTGCCTCTGAGGGCTGTGACTTGTGCATAGGGCTTCGAACGGTGTATGGTCTCTATACTAGTGGGATTGTGGAGTCGAGCTCTGTAAAAAATGTCGGATTTGGAGATATTTGAAGAAGGGTATGTCCGTGTCAGGAAGTCGGGTTAGGATGTTTTGGAAGGATAACAATTTTCTTTTATCAAAGAAGGATTCTGCTCTGATGGAACTAGGTGTAGATCTATCATCAGTGTCAAGGTTTGTGATAACTGGAACCCGGACTTTCCCCCAGGTAAGTTGGGTCAGTGGACCGGGTGAGGAGGCAATGTTCATTTTTTTACAGACTGTGCGAAAAGCCTGTAACGTGGGGCCTGTCAGGGGATGTGATCTGTTTTCCTGTGGCGTTGTGTGTGGGCTTATCCATGGCAGGTGATGAATAGGCAGGGAGGAGAACGTCCCCTCGATGTCTATCCATGCTTTAGTCCTGGAGTGTAAGTGCCAGTCTATGATTCTAGCTAAGTGGCATGACCAATAATATTTTTGTATGTCAGGGAGGCCGATTCCTCCTTTAGCTTTGGGATCACCAATTTTCTCCAGCTTATACGTGAATGTTTGTCGGCCCAAATAAATTGTAGGCAAAGCCTTTTATATGTATCAAAGAATGCCGGCGGTAGTTTAATCGGGATTGTTTGTAGTAAATAAAGGAGTCTGGGGAGGATGTTCATTTTTATAATTGCTGCTCTTCCGAACCATGAAAAAGTGCCTCTGTTCCAGTCTTGGATGTCTTTCCTTATTGTTTTCAGAATGGGGGCAAAGTTTTTAGGATAGAGGTCAATTAGGTTACATGGAAGCTGAATCCCTAAGTAGGTTATGGCTTGAGCATCCCAACCAAACGGGAAGTTGGCTTTACAAAGGGTCACTGTGGAACCTGGTAGGGATATGTTAAGGGCTTTAGATTTGGAGAAATTTATTTGGAGATTGGACAGTTTCTTGAAAAGGGAAAAGTCTTTTTTTAATAAATTGGGAAGTGTGGTAATGGGGTCTGTTAGGAATAGGAGGATGCCATCGGCGTACGCTGCAATTTTGTATTGTTTATTGGTTATTTTGACTCCTTTGATGTCCTGGTTTGACTTAATCCTGCGGAGTATGGGTTCCATTGTGAGTATAAATATGAGGGGGGATAACGGACATCCCTGTCTGGTTCCGTTCGACACGGAGAAGGCATCCGACAGAAGACCATTAACCCTGATTTTTGCAGTTGGGGATGAATAGAGGGCTAGAATGTATTTAAGCATACGTTCTTTAAACCCCAGTTTGCGTAAGACTTCCGTCATGTAGTCCTAGGCCACTCTGTCGAACGCCTTCTCCGTGTCGAGGGAAAGGAATAAACCTGGGGTGTTGGAGGATGACAGCCAGTGGTGAATATTAATGGCTTTCAGGGTATTATCCCTGGCTTCTCGACCGGGGATGAATCCCACTTGATCTAGGGAAATCAGCGAGGGGAGTAGGGGAAGTATACGATTTGCCAAAATTTTTGCGTAGCGTTTCATATCTACATTTATAAGCGAAATAGGTCTATAGTTGGAAACTATGGTAGCGTCTTTACCCGGTTTCGGTATCATCACAATGTGGGCTTCCAGAAGGTCCCTACCTGGGATGATGGTCCGATATTACCATTAGATCAATTGTAGCAGTCAGAAGTGAGTCTAAGTCACGTTGAGACAGAAAAAGGTAGTCTATCCTTGTATATTTATTGTGGGGAGGAGAATAGAATGTATAGTCTTTAGCGTTTGGGTGCAATGTGCACCACGCGTCATGTAGAGCTAGGTTGGCTAGTTGTGTTTTGATTGCACGGAGTGCACGATAGGTAATAGAGGATGCACCTGAAGATGCGTCCATGGAGGGATTGAGGGCTAAGTTGAAGTCGCCCCCAACAACCAGCAGACCCTTGGAAAATGTGGTGAGGTTTTGTAGGGTGTCGCGAAAAATGGGGACATGCTGTTTATTGGGAGCGTAGAGGTTGGCCAATGTCATAGGCTTGTTGTGCAATTTGCCCTTCAGAAAAATGTATCGTGCGTTGCTATCAATCATTGTGTCGTGGATCTGTATGGGACAATTTTTGGAGATTAGGATGGAAACTCCCTTGGATTTGGTATCTTTATTGGTGGCATGGTATACCGTTGGGTAAGATGAATTAAAAAGTTTGGGAATAGCGTCCGATCTGAAGTGTGTTTCTTGGAGAAAAAGCACATGTGCTTTGGCTTTTCTTAATAGTAGAAGTAGTTGCGATCTTTTTTCGGGGGTATTAAGTCCCCTTGTGTTTAAGGAGTATAGCTTGACCTGGGGGGGGTCACCTTTTCTAAGAAGTGGCATATCGCTATCGAGTGTTTACACAGTGTGTATGTGTAAGAAGTGTAGATGCTGTGTGAGGAAGCGAGGGGGAGGGGGTAGGTGTGGGGAGGATATGGGGGAGGGGATAGAGTAGGAGGCTGATACTCCTAAACCATAAACCGAGCAGGTCTGGGATCTAATCCAGTACCTGTATTAGGTTCGGTAAGGTACAGAGTGAGGACAAAGAGAACCTGTCTGAGAGGCCCTCTCCGGTCCAAACTGCTGTGTGGGGGTTGAGAAAGTCTACACAGGAAAGATGTAAAGTAAGATTGTGGTAAACCGCTACTTTCTATGCCAGGGACAGGTGAATGTATGCGTTTGGGAAGCGTTATTTGCGTTTTTGTCTTTTCTGTTTTTGTTTTCATAAGAATCTTTGGTGCCGGATATGTGAATGATATAGATGGATATATTTCTGATTTTGTAAGTCGGGCAGACCGTTTAGGTCAGGGAGGAAGTATTAATCCAACATAGGTGCTCAGTATTTTTATCTGCTATTCGTGTATACATTGAAGAACGGATCATTCATGGAGGTCTGGTATAATGGAATTCGAACATTTAAGTCTTGCAGAAACAAAATCAACAACTGGTAAAACAATAAAACAAACATAGCTTTGTATGTAACCGATAGCGGACCTCTGTATACTAAGAGCGTAACCTGAACAGGTGAATGTCTTGAGGGTTCTAACTCTCGTCCTTAATGTGACCATGAGCAGTAACCCCATGATCTGATGTATCTCTATTTTATATATGGGGCGAAGGGGTGTTTTCAAAGGAGTGGGGCATAAATATTCTCCCTGTTATTTGTGGTGTAAGGGGTCATAGTCGACCATGGGAGAATTATGCTATGATTCCCTCTAGCTTGTATGATATGTCTTCATCTGCTGGGTAATATATGAAGCTTGCCCTGATAGTCAGTGTTATGTGTGCGAAACAGGTCAAACTTAAGTAATAAAATGAGCTAACCTGGGCCCATGGCGTCGCAAAAAGATGGCAGTTTTTCGGGTATTCTCAGTAGTGCTGTGCGGCCGTGATAGGTAGCAGAAAGACCAAAGGGGAACTTCCATCTGTATGGTGTGGCTTTGGCGCGAAGTGTGTCTAGGAGTGGTTTCAGATCTCTTCTGTTCTGCAAGGTAATGCATTCTCTCTGCCTTTGGGTCTGAGTGCACGGTGAATGCGCTCCATATCTATGTTGGTCTGTGCTGGCCTGTCCAATATATTGTTAAATAGAGCTGTAATGGCGGCAGGAAGCTGGTCATTTTCTACTGATTCAGGCATTCCTCTGACACGGAGGTTCTGTCTTCTGCCTCTATTGTCCAAATCCTCCACATGCCTCTGTAGGTCCCTCAATTGAGTTGTGTGGGCATCCACCTTATGGGTCACTCTGCGGAGGACCGTGTGATGCTGGGCTGTAGTTTTTTCCACATCTTGTACTCTGTCAGCAATGGCGCGAATGTCAATACGCAGTTCGGCTATGGCTGCTGACAGAGTATCCTTGATGTCTGCCGCTGCCGCTCTAAGGTCTAGGAGGCTCGGGTGTTGCTGTGTGAGCACGCTGTGAGCTCCGGATTCCGATGTGAGGAGGCTAGAAGTCGCTCCAGGCAGTGGCGGTGTTGAGGTCTGTGAGGGAGTGTGGCGGGACGCCGCCATGTTGATTCTCTGTGTGCGGAACAGTTCGGGGATGCTCTGGCTCATACCGCTCTGTTGATGTCCTCTTGGTGAGCGGGAGCGTGAAGCGGAGGATGTCCGTGAAGCTGTGCCCATCTTTCGGTGTCCGGCAGTGTGGTCGGACGCTTCCCTGGAGCGGAGAGGCTGTGAAGTAGTGGGAGCTAGTCTCCTAAGCGTCCATCTTCCCGTGCAGCCAGGCCACGCCCTAACATATTGAACTTTTAAGTGCTTTTTTCAATGAAGTGGATTACCACGTTTGCAAGAAATACTGCTGTGGCAGTACCTTGATCACATATCTCTACAGGTGGTTGTGCCAGTTCTAGTGAATGATAGGTTTGCGATTACTACTCGAACCTCCTTTTCATTCAAAGAACAATGTCAAAGGACAATGGGATTCCTGTGTTTGGTTCCTTAGTATCTTAAGTTTATGTAGGTACAGTCCCAGCCCTTCCTGTCCCACTGCTTTGGCTGTGCTTGCATGGTGCGCATGAGTGCCACCCTCTGTTCATGGTATTGTTGGCCATCAAAGGTGCTGCCAACATGTCCCATTTTTTTCTCTTCACCAAAAGTTCTTGTGATTTGCAGTGGAGGACGATGCAGGGTCCTGTTGTGCGGTCTGTCCACAGCCCAAGTATTCTCGAGGGTCTTGGGACTGTTTCTTCCTGGGTACTGAGTACACAGGAAGGACCTATTCTGGGGTACTCGGAAGATATTCTGTAAATTGGGCAATTTAGTTCAGCATCGGGGACACAGCATATCTCTCACAGTACACACTCTGGGGAGATTGGCTGTATTCAGTCTCCAGAAATTGGTATTGGTGCTAACTCAGCAATTAAAATATCTTGATGCTGTCCAGGCAAGTGTAATTTCTTCTCTGGAGAAGTGCCTTGCAATAAGGAATTGGGTGGTCTCTTTGAGTTTTCCCTCAATTTGCCTCTGCATGAGAATTTTGGGGAAAGATGGTTGCCTCCATTCAGCGTGGGTATTTTTGCTCAGTTCCTTTCCAGATCTTATAGCAGAATCTTCTGTTGGCATGAAATTCTCCAATGTCCCTACACCAGGTCCGTAGACTGGTGAAAATCTTGCCTGAGGTAGGTAGGGAAATCTTTGCCTCCCTTTCATGGAAGGTGCGGAGAATGTATTCCAGCTTAACAGTTTGAGGAAGCTTTTCAGTGCAAAGAACAGCGTCTCTGCTGGAAAGTGGAATATGCTGGAACTGGAGCTATTCATGTGGTTCTCCTGCATTAGTCGGCTCAGTTGCATCAGCAGGCATCACTGAAGGTATTCTAGGTTCACTGTTGTCATTGAGGCACGCTGGAAATAGACCTGTTGATATCCAGATTTATTGAAAACCGGACAGATTTGTGGCCAGGTCCAGGAATCCTCAGGCATTTACAGTAGAACCAGTTCTCCCTGATATTTTTTTTTATTTATTTTTTTTTTTAACCTTTCCTCCATTACAGCTTTCTCCACATCTGCTTTGCAGGATCTGGGTGGAAGAAACACCGATGATTTTGATCGCTTCAGCTGGCCATGGAAAACATGGTATCCCGAGCTTCCATCCTTCCTTGCAACTGCTGGATTTGATGGCTATAAAGACCAGAGTCTTGAATAATGAGTGTTTGATGCAGTCACCCTTGCTTTTGGGAGCAGGGCGGCTGCTTCAAGGAAGATTACCACACTTCCTATGTGGCATGGTGAGAGGCTAGGAAGTCCTTCCTTGCATATGTTGTGGACAAGTTCCTGGTTTTCCTCCAGTATGGAGGACCCTGGCAGTCCTATTTCTTGGCCAATTGCTTCTCATTGTTTAGGGTGTGCCTTTGATCACAGGGTCACACATATGGTTCTTTCAGGCAGGTCACCTTTATTACCATGCAACCTCAAATTGGTGCTGTCAGAGACCACCTGTTTTGAGCCACATCAGAGACTTCCATTAGTCTTTTGGATTTAGAAGGTTCTGTGCTTGGTTGCTAGAATAATGTCAGATTGGTGGCTTTCTGTCAAGAAGCCACTAATGGTACTCCACCAAGACAAAGTGGTTCTTTGATCTTAGCTGTTCTTGTTGAAGGTGGTTGTCTTCCCATTGGATTTGCAGCATTGTTTTGCGTTCCTTTCTTCCCAGGGTTTAGTTGCGAAGAGACAAGTCCCTGAACAGGTTGGATGGGGTTCAGACTGTCAAATGTAATTGAAATGAACTGCTGCAGTTAGATTTAATATTTTTTTTTTGTCCTTCAACGGTCAAGGAAGGTCAGGCAGCTATTAAGTCGGCCATTTCCTGTTATATATTTCAACTCCTTTCTCAAGCCTATGTCTTGAAAGGTAAAGCTCCACCGTCTCTGGTTCATTCTACTAAAAGTGTTTCCTCCTGAGCTGTCAGGCTTCAGTGGCTTAGAATAAATTTATAATGGATTCCGCGCTTAGGATAGTGTGGGTTGCAGCCCCCCTTTATTGGGTTTCCAGAAGGAACTTACAGGAGTAGGTATAAAAAAATGGGGTGATTGGAGCTACCCTATAAGTGATTATTAAAAAGTGGTTTGAAGTGTTGGACTACACTCCTACACCAAATTACAAGTGAACGTACTTCCACGTAGCAGTGTAAAAAATGAATAGTGAAAAATATATTAATCCATAACTAAACGATATATATAAAAAAACATATAATGTATATGCAAAAATCTAGAAGGTGAATATGTGTTAGAATATATCTGAATAGGGCTAACTCAAATTAATAGTGGGATGTGTGCCCACCCCACCTTGTAACCCGACCAGATTTTACAAGGTTATAATTCGTTATAAGTATATGATATGATAGTGTATACACAATATTAAAGTGCAATAATATCCAACCCTTCCCATACAAATGCTAAATGTGTAAGCGTACTGTTAATAAAGTGCAGTTAGATCCGCACCTAAACAAAAATATGATAAATGTCCAATATGATAATCCAAGGTCCCAATCAAAAATAAATCTGCACATAAATAAAAAGAAAAACAAACAGAAAAAAACAAAAATGTAAGTAGTCCCAAAAAATCCAACAATGCGTGAATCAAGTGACTTCGGTGCACAGCAAATAGTGTGACTGTAGTGCTCCCCCAGTGGGTCCCCACTCACCAGACATAGTTACCCCTACAGGGGTAGTACGCATAGAGTGGGTGACTGTGAGTGGATCTCTTCCTAGGTGGCTGTACTAGCCGTGTGTTCCTCCATCGGGCTTTTCTCCTTCTTTAATCAGACTCCGAAGTGTGCTTTGTTCAGGGCTTCCCAGGTCCTTCCACAGCCACAAGCGGCATACTCCTCACAGAAAAAAAGCAAGGGGTTCCCATAGTGCAGTATTTAAAATGAAGTTTATTAAGCTAATATATAAAAAATTGGATGTTTATGACATCCACTAGCCATCATATAACCCCACACAGTGGCACTTGCTGGGCATACTAACTTAACTTACCAAGTGGTACTGTGTTTAACCAGCCTGTGGGTATTTATACATAGGTAATAGTGCTAATTGCCTCATAGAACAATAGTCTCTCCACAATATAACTAATGCCATCCCTACCCCTTTCCTATGTATAGTTCCCTCCGGGGATTTGAACATTCGGGGACCACACCCACATTCAAGCTGCTCTTTTAGGATGGGTATTTAGCAACGCTGTGAACAGTAGGATAAACATTGTGATCATTTAGAATACATGGTTTTTGGTGGCATTACATATGTGGAGAGAGAAGATAAGATTTTGTGTAATTTTCTCTTTATTCATATACACTCTTGTAGATGCTATATAATGCTGCACCTTTTCCTTTATCCTACTAATTCTGTTCCCCTTTTGTTGATCATAACTTACTATATGGGGTGAACCTCACTGATAACTATTCTTGGTAGATTACAATAATTTAATTTTAATTTTATTTTTATAATTTTATTTTTATTTTTTTCTTTAGTACATTTTTTAATTTAATGTAATCTGGTTCTGATCTGATAATGGCACTGCTGGGATTTTTTTTCATATTTTGGTTTTTCTCATATTTAGTTTTTTTTCTCATATTTTGTTTTATTTTTTTCATATTCTGATTTCATCTACCTATGTGTATACCCCTATAGATACACCTCCAGTCATCGGTAAATATACCATTAATTGTGGACACACACAATCATATAGGGCACTACCTGGGACTGTTCCAGTCCTTGTCTTACTAATTAATAGTTGGTTACCTGGCCCCGTTAGCAATATATATGGATTGACTATCTATTACTAGTCATTTTTTCTATAATTCTTGATCATCCATATTATATATTTTGGCTGCACCTTTAGCTTATATAGCAACAGTTGCTAATACCCCAGTCTTTATATTGTATTGGGTTAGAATGTAGTACCCAAGTTAACCACCCGGCCGTCTCCCCCCCTCTTTTTACTATTTTTATTCAAACCTCTTATTTTATTTGTATTTTTATTTATATAATTTTTAATTTTAATTATCCTCATTTAATTCACAGTATTCCTCAGCAGGTCCACCTATATGGTATGTTACTATATCTTGTGTGCCCCATTTATGTATATGCGCTATGGGTAATCTGTGTGTTATGCCTCGTACATGTTGTTGTCTGTTATGTCTTATGGATGAACGGACTTAAGGTATTTCACTATTGGAAGTCTGCTGGCTCGGCCGTCCGTATCCTTAGCCGTTGCTAACCGCTCATTTGTTTGCAAATGGGGGGGAGGCACCGATGTGTCCGCTCGTCCATATGAGACGTGAAGAGTGGAGTGATGGCACCACCTTTGAGAACGTCCGGTGATGAAATGCGTAAGGCGGAGCCACGCTCTTACATCACACCCGGAAGATTATTGCTTGGAATGCAGATGGTACGCACGCCACGGACCAGCTCATTGCTTACCATTTTCAATACGGTTCCTCGCTTCTGCTTACCAGCATCTGTTTTTATACAATTTTTTATATATTCGCTTAATAAACTTCATTTTAAATACTGCACTATGGGAGCCCCTTGCTTTTTTCTGTGAGGAGTATGCCACTTGTTGCTGTGGAAGGACCTGGGAAGCCCTGAACAAAGCACACTTTGGAGTCTGATTAAAGAAGGAGACAAGCCCGATGGAGGAACACACGGCTAGCACAGCCACCTAGGAGGAGATTCACTCAGTCACTCACTCTGTGCCTACTACCCCTGTAGGGGTAACTACGTCTGGTGAGTAGGGACCCACTGGGGGAGCACTACAGTCACACTATTTGCTGTGCACCGAAGTCACTTGATTCACGCAATATTGGATTTTTTGGGACTACTTACATTTTTGTTTGTTTTTTTTCTCTGGTTTTTCTATTTATTTATGTGCAAATTTATTTTTGATTGGGACCTTGGATTATCATATTGGACATTTATCATATTTTTGTTTAGGTGCGGATCTAACTGCACTTTATTAATAACAGTATGCTTACATAGTTGGCGTTTGTATGGAAAGGGTTGCATATTATTGCACTTTAATATTGTGTATACACTATCATATCATATACTTATAACGAATTATAACCTTGTAAAATCTGGTCTGGTTACAAGGTGGGGTGGGCACGCATCCCACTAATTATTTGAGTTAGCCCTTTTCAGATATATTCTAACACATATTCACCTTCTAGATTTTTGCATATACATTATGTTTTTTATATATATCTTTTAGTTATGGATTGATATATTTTTCACTATTCATTTTTTACACTGCTACGTGGAAGTACATTCACTTGTAATTTGGTGTAGGAGTGTAGTCCAACACTTCACACCACTTCTTAATAATCACTTATAGGGTAGCGCCAATCACCCCATTTTTTTATACCTTCAGTGCAAGGCTGCAACATGGTCTTTGGTTCACATTTTTATTACGTTTTACCTGGTGGATGAGCTGCTGAGCATACTGCCTTGCTCAGTGTTGTGCAGTTCTTTTTTGGGCCTGTCAGTGGTGGCTGTGTCTCACTCCTCTCATGAGCATAGTTTTAGGACATCCCTTTGAATAAGGATTATTATGGCTGCCCTGTATCTTGTGATGTACATAAAAGAAAAATGACATTTTTGTATAAACCTGTAAAAATATTTTTTTTCCCAGTACATCATGAGACAGAGATCCCTCGCCTCCATGTTGTGATCTATGGCTTTCTACAAAATGGAGGTACTTCCTGTGCTGGAGTGGTTATATAGAGGAGAACTTCCTGTCTTTTGCCAGTGTCTGGTCACCTGTAGGTGATGCTTAACCAGGAGCGTATCATGAAATCAGTGGGCTCGTGTGCAAGATTGAAAGTAGGCCCTAGGCGTGGAATTTCACCTTAAACCTAACTAGCCTTAAACATGCCCCCTCTCTCCTCCTTACACCTACGCTGACTAACCTGTGTAGAAAAGATGTATATAATTTACCGATTATCAGGTTGCTCTGGTCCACTCCTGTGTGAGTCAGTGGCAGCTGCAGAGGAGAGAGCGCTGATAATGGCCGGTAAAGCCTGGAGCGATTACATCACTCATGGGTTCCCATGTTCTGTTGTCGGCGCTCCCCCCTGTCCCCTCTGTATGGTTCTAGCTGACATGGGAGATCATGTGACTGCAAAGGAGCAGCTTGAAAATAGTTTAGTCAATATAGGTGTTAGGAGGTAGCATTTTAGTTAAAACAGTAAGACTAGTTACACTCAAAAGCTCCAGGCTCTTGCATAAATATATAAACAAATATATTATGAATTTTCTCACAAAGGTGAGTACACCCCTCACATTTTCTCAAATCGGCTTTCAGGACCACCTTGGGAGAGAACGTAGCTCTGCCCATTTTCCAGGAAACACGTGCAGCATTTTTAAGCCCTCTTCCACCATGGCCTCAGTTATTGTGTTTCCTTCGCCATGGTGGAAGCTCTGCAGGAACTGGGGGGCTACTCTCTCCAAGGGGAGGGGTATTGGCTCAACTCAGTGTGTGTTTTCCTAAGGACCATCCCAGCCCCCCCCCCAGTACGGGCGGGGGGGTGCTCTGGAGTTCCCAGCCTCTCCAGCTCCGTGAAGCAATGGCCCTCAGGAAGCTAGTGTCCTTGTGCCCGGGATCTGCGGTATGGCTCACGAGGCCAGGCGGGCGGTTGCTGGTGTAGCTTTCCCCGCACGTCGGTCCGGAGTCCTGGCCGGTGAGTGATGTCACGTTCGGTGACGCGGCTTCCTGTAGGGACGGACCTTCGATGGTTCTCATCACATGGAACGCTGAGGTTGGAGGTCCATCAGCTGGTGTTTTCGGTTCTGGCCCTCGTGAATGATGCTGGATCTGGAAGATTCAAAGCCAGGCGGCTTCTGTCAGTTCCCCGTTGGGCTTGCTGCAGAAATGGACGAGGGGCTGACAGTCCAGGCGCAAGCAAGTGCCTCAAGCACCGGCAAGGCCCAGGTAAGAGGGGTACCCACCTTCTCCTTATGGGCTGTGTATTTAGTGTTTGTGCCTCCCTGTGGGGAGCCTGCGGCTGCAGGGCTAGGGGTGACTCTGATCGGACCCTGCAGCCCGGATGGGAGTTGTTTCCTTGCTGGGCTGACACCTGAGTTGCACTATTTCCTTTTTGTTTGGTGGAGGGCTGTCTCACTAAGCGGTGATGGCTACAAGGGTGAGAAAAGCTTGGCTGAATCCTGTTTCTATTCCTTAGGTTAAATCGTCAGCAAAAGCTAAACCTCCTCCACCAGCTCAAAGGAAATGCCCATCTTGCAAGAATCCTCTCAGAGATTTGTGGCAAAAACCCATGTGCAGAACCTGTATAGCAGAGCTTGTTGAAGAGGAAACATCCCAACAATGCAATGATCTGTTTTCCTCTGTACGAGAACTTACAAACTCCTTGAGCTCAGTCAGATCTCTGCTGGTCAAAAGCCCGGAAAGCCAGGTTGAACCCAAACAAACACCATCCAGCCCCTGAGCATCCACCTCTAGGGCAGCAGAGGCTATTGACTCTTCCTTCTCTCAAGGACTTGGACGAGGAAGATGATAGCCGGGTGTCCAGGTACAAGCTATTGCTGGAGGAGGTAGATGATCTCTTAAAAGCAATCTAAACCATTCTAGAGATCCAGGAGGAAAATGTGCAATTGTCGCTACAGATGTATCATGGGTTGGATGAAACCAAACGCAGAGTGTTTCCAGGTCCACAGTGTCTTCTCTGACACAATTAAGAGAGTGGAAAGACCAAGAGAGAGGCCTTTTCTTTTCCAAAACCCTCAAAAGAAGGTTCCCCTTTGAAGAGAAGGAGGTTTGGAACAAAAAAAACCCAGAGTGGATGCCGCGTTCTCAAGTATCCCGTCGTGCGGACCTAGTTTTCGAAGATATGGGGGTACTAAAAGACGCAATGGATAAGAGGGTGGATTCCCTCCTGAAAAGAGCGTGGGATTCCACATCTTCCAGTCTCAAACACGCTATGGCTTCCACGGTTGTAGCAAGGAGCCTGGAATGTTGGATAGAAAAGCTTCAGGGTCACGTAGAGACAAGTACATCACTGCAAGACTTGCTGGAATCCTTTCCACTGATGCTGAAAGCGGTAAAGTATATGGCTGATGCTTCAGCAGAATCAGTAAAGATGTCGGTGAAATTTTCAGCACTGGTAAACTCAGCTAGGCCTGCTATTAAGCCAGATGGCTTAAGACTTGGTCTGGTGATACAGCATCAAAGATAGTTATGTGGACTGCCCTTCTCGGGCCACCTACTGTTTGGTCCAGATCTTCAGACGGTACTGGACCGAACAGCTGACAAGAAGGCATTTCCTTCCAAGAAGCAACAGCCGCTCAAAGAATTTTTGTGCTGTTCAACAGCCCCACAAAAATAGGGACCAGGACCAGAAGAACCGCTGGGTCTCCCAGAAGGGCAAGGGAAGAGGGGGAGTACTCTTCAGACCCCCCGATCAGCCCCCTAAAAACAAGTGACAATCTCATTCCAGTGGGGGGGGGGGGGGGGAATTATGTTTTTTTCACCCACAGTGGGGAAAAAACAACTACAGACCTGTTCGTAAAAAACAATCACCCAGGGGTACAGTTTGGAGTTCTCGGAAACCCCTCTGAGCAGATTCTATGTCACCAATCTTCCAAAAGACAAGGAAAAAGCTTCCGCAAATGGTGAGCCTGCTTCAGGATCTGATACAACAGGAAGTCCTTATCCAAGTTCCAAAACATCAGGAAGGTCGGGGTTTTTATTCTCACATCTTCCTAGTGAAGAAACCCTCGGGAAAGTATCGTTTGATACTGAATTTGAAGATTTTGAACAAGTCCATTCGTTATAAACCTTTCCAGATGGACACAATCTACTCGATTTCGAAACTGTTCCCAAATTTCTTTGGACCTAAGGGACACTTATCTGCATGTCCTGATAGCTCAAGCATCCCAACGGTTTCTCCGTCTACCCCTCAACTTGGGGAATTCCATATGGCACCTCCAGTTCAGAGCTCTGCCTTTCGGACTAACATCCTCCCCCGGGATCTTTACAAAAGTAATGGCGGAAGCACTGAAGCCAAGAGGCATATCCATCGTCCCGTACCTGGACGATCTATTACTTTTTG
This sequence comes from Aquarana catesbeiana, assembly GCF_042186555.1. NCBI lineage: Eukaryota > Metazoa > Chordata > Amphibia > Anura > Ranidae > Aquarana > Aquarana catesbeiana. The sequence continues at coordinate 536,185,624 of NC_133324.1, read as the reverse complement.
CAGATTCCAAGGGCCAGGTCCTGACAAACCTGCAGGTGACTCAGGCTCACCTCAAGAGCATAGGTGGGCTCCTAAATTTGGAAAATTCAAATCTGGAACCAGCACGGGAGTTGACGTTTTTGGGCTACACAATAAACTCTGTGCTTCAGAATGTCTTCCTTTCACAGAAGAAGATAGACGAGGTCCAATCTGCAGTAAGACAGATTCAAACCAATCTGTCTGGGTAGCTATAGCAGTGTGGGACTTCTCACGGCGTCCATTCCAGCCAGTGGGCCAGACTACGTTTTCGACCGCTCCAGATGACTATCCTTCAAAGATGGTCACACCAGGAGCCTCTAGAAACAGATCAGGATCACCTCAAATTTAACAGGAGCGCTCTGGTGCTGGTGGGATTCGACCAACCTAATAAAAGGTCTCCCCTGGGTCTTTCCCATGGACAAGCGTCTCATGACGGACGCGAGTGCCTGGGGTTGGGAAGCCCACCTGGATGGCCAGACCACACAGGGTTTCTGTTCCAAGGCAGAAGCTCGGAAGTGCTCAAATTGGGGAGAATTAAGAGCCACATTTCTCGGACTCCTATCCTTTCAACAGGTAGTCAGGGGTCAACATGTGCAGGTACTCTCGGACAATACAACAGCGGTAGCCTATGTATTGAAACAGGGAGGAACCAGGAGCAAAGGGCTCTTAGAGCTAGCCAGCCAGTTGCTCACCTGGGCAGAGCGAAATGTGGCGTCGCTGATAGAAATCTATCTGAAGGACTCCCAGAACTTGCTAGAAGATCTGCTAAGCAGAAGGAGAGTGGTAGAAGTGGAGTGGAGTCTGAACCAAGAGGTCTTCTTGAAGGTCATGGAAATTTAGGGACTACGCCAAATAGATCTGTTCGCGGGCCAGCAGAACTCAAAAGTGTGGATGTTTTTCTCACTTCACCGGGAAGATCAGGCCATAGGCATTGACGCGTTTGCCCATCCCTGGCATTATCAGCTGTGCTACACTTCCCCCACCCTCCAGCTGATACCACTGATCCTCAGGAATTATATTATACAGGTTTTATATAGCGCCAACAGTGTGCGCAGCGCTTTACAATATGAGGGCAGACATTAGTTACATTACAATTTGGTACAAGAGGAATCAGAGGGCCCTGCTCGTTAGAGCTTACAGTCTAAAAAGGAAAGGTCAATTGATACAAAACGTAATAGCTGTAGGGGGGATGAGCTGATGAAGTAAAACAGTGTTAGAAGCAGGATAAGCTTCTTTGAAGAGAAGGGTTTTTAGGGATCGCCTAAAGATGGATAGATTAGGGTACAGTCGGACAGATTGGGGTAGGGCGTTCCAAAGGATGGGAGAAGCTCTGGAAAAATCCTGGAGGCGAGCATGGGAGGAGGTGACAAGGGAGCTAGAGAGCAGGAGGTCTTGGGATGACCGAAGAGAGCAGCTTGGTTGGTATTTTGGGACTAGGTTAGTGATGTAGCTGGGGGCAGAGTAGAAGAAAACCCGAATCTGATCCTGGTCACTCCCTTCTGGTCAAAGAGGTCCTGGTTCGCGACTCTGCTAAATCTAGCTGCAAAAACTCCCTGGGAGCTACCATCCAGGAAAGATCTACTAACACAGGGGACTCTGAACCATCCGGAAGCAGATTGACTACGCCTGGTTTCTGAAAGACCTAAGAGCCAAGGGCCTGTTAGAAAAGCTAGTGAAAACCCTGCTCTCCAGTAGGAAGAAAGTGACACAGGACACGTATCTTTTCCAAGTATGGAAAAAGTTTAACTCCTGGTTCTCTTTTAGGGGGTTTCCAGGTCAAAAGTATAGTTTCAGTCCTAGAATTCCTCCATGAGGGAATGAGGAAGGGGCTGGCAGCCAGCACCCTCAAAACCCAGGTGGCGGCTCTTTCAGTTTTCTTTGAAAAGATTCAATCCAAAAAAGTGTTAATGTCCAGATTTTTTTAGGGCTCTGGCATGGAATAGACCGGTAGCCCTTAAAGTTTTTCCCAGTTGGGATTTATCCATTGTGTTGCAGGGTCTCAGGAAGCATCCTTAAAAGATTTAGTTTTTTATAGTGGCCATCACGTCAGCCAGAAGGATCAGTGAGCTTCAGGCCTTGGTGGTCATGGGACCTTATTTGACAGTTTGTTCGGATCGGGTAATCCTTCGGACAGATCCGGCATTTCTACCTGAGGTTGCCACACCTTTTCATCTCTCTCAAATAGTATTACCCACTTTCTCCGCTCCAGCTGATCCAGGAGAGGAAGCTTTCCATACACCGGATGTAAGGAAATGCCTGCTACAGTACCTAACGGTCACCAAAACATTTAGGAGATCAAATGCTCTCCATCTTCTCGGGATCCTGCAAAGGGGAAAAAGCTTCCAAGAGCACTCTAGGTAGGTGGCTTAAATGGGCACTCATAGAAGCATACCAAGATAAGGAAGAAGTACCCCCTGCAGGTATTGCTGCCCACTCTACCAGATCAATGGCAGTTTCCTGGGCCGAAAGGGCCGGTGCCACACCTGAACAAATATGCAAGGCTGCTACCTGGTCCAACTTCTCTACGTTCCTCCAGCACTATAGGTTGGACCTGCTGTCCTCCACAAATCAAGCCTTCGGCAGGAAGGTGCTGCAGGCAGTAGTTCCACCCTAGGATAAATTTCTCAGTTATCCTGTCCAAGGCTGTCCTGAAAGGCGATTTGAGAAAAACCTAGTTAGATTTACTGGTAACGGTATTTCGAAGAGCCTTTCAGGACAGCCGTTACTACCCTACCTGTTGTCTTAGACGGGTTTTAAGTATCTGTCATGGTTGTTTGGTGGTTTTCTGTGGTTTATTTTCCAGCATGTCGGAGACCACACAATAACTGAGACCATGGTGGAAGAGGAGGGTTTTTAAAAGGCTGCATGTGTTTCCTGGAAAATGGGTGGAGCTACACTCTCTCCAAGGCTGTCCTGAAAGTCTCTTAGAAATACCGTAATCGGTAAATCTAACTACTTTTTTTTGTAAATGGCTTTATTATATCGTTTCATGTGACAACACTGAAGAAATTTAACTTTGCTACAATGAAAAGTAGTGAGTGTACAGCTTGTATAACCTTTCCAGAAATCCAGCTGTGTCTTCACCCGAGCCGGTTTTTCAATCGGCTATCGGATGCTGCCGCTGCTATCTCCACAAAGGGAAACCGGCAATGAAGCTGTGCGGGAAAAGGGGGGGCCGAACTTCCAGCTAAGTTCGCCGCTCACTGAGAGGCTGAGCCAGGTGCCGGTCCAGGGTCGTGAGTGGATCCCAAACATTCAGTGGGGACGGAAAGTATTCAGACCCCCTTAAATTTTTCACTCTTTGTTATATTGCAGCAATTTGCTAAAATTGTTTAAGTTCATTTTTTTTCCTCATTAATGTACACACAGCAACCCATATTGACAGAAAAACACAGAATTGTTGACATTTTTGCAGATTTATTAGAAAAGAAAAACTGAAATATCACATGGTCCTAAATATTCAGACCCTTTGCTGTGACACTCATATATTTAACTCAGGTGCTGTCCGTTTCTTTTGATCATCCTTGAGATGGTTCTACACCTTCATTTGAGTCCAGCTGTGTTTAATTATACTGATTGGACTTGATTAGGAAAGCCACACACCTGTCTATATAAGACCTTACAGCTCACAGTGCATATCAGAGCAAATGACAATCATGAGGTCAAAGGAACTGCCTGAAGAGCTGAGAGAATTTTGGCAAGGCACAGATCTGGCCAAGGTTACAAAAAATTTCTGCTGCACTTAAGGTTCCTAAGAGCACAGTGGCCTCCATAATCCTTAAATGGAAGACGTTTGGGATGACCAGACCCCTTCCTAGAGCTGGCCGTCCAGCAAAACTGAGCTATCGGGGGACGAGAGCCTTGATGAGAGAGGTAAAGAAAGAACCCAAAGACCACTGTGGCTGAGCTCCAGAGATGCAGTCAGGAGATGGGAGAAAATTGTAGAAAGTCAACCATCACTGCAGCCCTCCACCAGTCGGGGCTTTATGGCAGAGTGGCCAGACGGAAGTGCAAGACACATGAAAGCCCGCATGGAGTTTGCTAAAAAAAAAAACACCTGAAGGACTCCAAGATGGTGAGAAATAAGATTCTCTGGTCTGATGAGACCAAGATAGAACTTTTTGGCCTTAATTCTAAGCGGTATGTGTGGAGAAAACCAGGCACTGCTCATCACCTGTCCAATACAGTCCCAACAGTGAAGCATGGTGGTGGCAGCATCATGCTGTGGGGGTGTTTTTCAGCTGCAGGGACAGGACAACTGGTTGCAATCGAGGGAAAGATGAATGCGGCCAAGTACAGGGATATCCTGGACGAAAACCTTCTCCAGGACCTCAGACTGGGCGGAAGGTTTACCGTCCAACAAGACAATGACCCTAAGCATACAGCTAAAATAACGAAGGAGTGGCTTCACAACAACTCCGTGACTGTTCTTGAATGGCCCAGCCAGAGCCCTGACTTAAGCCCAATTGAGCATCTCTGGAGAGACCTAAAAATGGCTGTCCACCAATGTTTACCATCCAACCTGACAGAACTGGAGAGGATCTGCAAGGAGGAATGGCAGAGGATCTCCAAATCCAGGTGTGAAAAACGTGTTGCATCTTTCCCAAAAAGACTCATGGCTGTATTAGATCAAAAGGGTGCTTCTACTAAATACTGAGCAAAGGGTCTGAATACTTAGGACCATGTGATATTTCAGTTTTTCTTTTCTAATAAATCTGCAAAAATGTCAACAATTCTGTGTTTTTCTGTCAATATGGGGTGCTGTGTGTACATTAATGAGGGAAAAATTGAACTTAAATGATTTTAGCAAATGGCTGCAATATAACAAAGAGTGAAAAATTTAAGGGGGTCTGAATACTTTCCGTCCCCACTGTATTGTCACAATTTTGCCCCAGCCTGGACTGGCCCTATGACGTCAGCTGACAGTGGGCTTCAGCCCACTGGGGGACTGAAAACGGGTCACAGGAATGCAGGAACTGCACTCCTGTGATCCACAGGTAAAGTACAGCCAAACAAGGATATATAAGGAAAAGAGAGGAAAAAAAAAAACAACCAGCCAAACAAGCTTTGGCTGCACTTCTGCTTTAGTGCAGTGGTTCTCAACTCCTGTCCTGAGGACCCACTAACAGGCCAGGTTTGCAAGATAACAAATACATCACAGGTGATATTTGCTGCTCAGTGAGTGCAATATTCTAGTCTGCATCTCCCCAAGGTAATACTAGGTAATAGTTAAAATCAGGCCTGTTAGTGGGTCCTGAGGATAGGAGTTAAGACCCACTGAGTTAATGTCATTAGTAATGTGCAGCAGTCAGGGGTTAATGTGCTGCTACTGCCAAAATTCACTGATGCATTAGTGACCAGTGGCAGTTAAGCAACACTTTCTGTTGCATTAGTGGCTACTGGCAGCATTTAATAACCCCCTTCATGATGGAGCATAAAGGGAGTAATTGACACTGACACTAATGCAGCACAAAGGGTTAATTAACTGCCATTGACCACTAATGCATCAGTGACTAGTGGCAGTAGCCGCACATTAACCCACATTACTAATGGCTTTAACGCCCCCCTCCGATCACTGTAAAAGCTCAAAATAACATTACACTGTTGCTATATCAACAAGTCATGTTTAGGGAAATCTGCCAGCCTGCTCCTTTTGTACAGTGCTCCCCCCCCCCCCCCCCCCCCCCCCTCGGGGCCCAAGTGCAGAGAACATCCTGCACCCATGGATGATGCACTACTGCGCATAACCTTATGTAAGGATTAATATGGCATGATTAGTATAAGAATGGGAACTGTTTTCTGTCCCTGTACCTATAAATGTTCAATTTTGCCTCCTTTTTATAAAACTCTCTAAAGAACCTCCGGATCTACTCTACCAGTGAATTGTTTGTTTGCATTCTTCCTCTTCTTTTTTTTTTTCATTTTGCAAAGCTAAATCACAGTTATACACCTTAATTCAAAGCCATCCAGAGAGATGTTATAGCACTCAAAAACATCAATACAGGTGAATGTGCATATTCATAGAATTACATGTATGAACAAAATTGCAGTGAAAATACAGTAAGGCTGTGCGCATACTAGTCTGAGTAAGATGTTCATTTTTAAAATGCTATCATGGCCAAACCAGGAGAATGGAGAATTCCAGTTAGACAAGTCTCTGCGAATTTCTGCAAGGAAAGGGGGAAAGTTGGCTGAGAAAATTCCCTTTAGAGTTCGGGTTAGCCAGATGCCTAGGTAGACAATATTCTGAGATGCCCACTTAAACGGAAAGTGTGATTTGAGTGCAGCCAGTGTTGATTCTGGGACGTTGAGTGTTGATTCTGGGACGTTGAGATTCAAGTCTTCCGAATAATTATTATTATTTATTCATTTTTTTTTTGTTAATTTTTAAATTCTACAGGTGCCCATAGATAATATCATTACATTGGAAAGTTAAATGCGGGGATTGGTGAGAGAGAATAACAGATCATCAGAATATCCTGCCAATATATGTTCACCGTCAGGTGATGGGAGGCCACAGATATTAAGGTTAGACCTTATACGACACGAGCGGTTCTAGGGCAAGGAGGGTAAGCGGATCATCTGGATCCTATAAACAAATCCTATCTATCACCCTATTATTAATCTTACCTTCTTATTGCCGGAACTCCTTATTTCACCACACCCAGATTCTGTGCAGGGAACAATGTATAAAAAAGTGACCCAACACAGATGATTAGATCTACACACTGCTTCATTTATTGGTCCTGGTGCAGCATATTTATAGTATACATTCAAGATTTAGCCCACCCATAAGATATTATCAATCCAAGCCATGCCCAACACCTCCCCCATGTACATACAGTTATTCATAGCATTTCTCCTCTGTCAATGTTCAGACAGTTTTTATAATTGCTTTTATAACAATACACATATTGTTATAATATGGCTTATGAATGTCCATAAAATTTCCAGTATACAAAATAGTCCATTATTTCACTCCTAATTTAATTTCCTAAACTTTTAAAAATACCTCCAAGGATTTAATGCTGTAGTCATCCATGTAAACAGAAGATTCTCCACCCCAAAAACTTGCCTCTTTGTAAGGACAGAACCTGACATCCACAGACAAAGTGGAACTGATGCATTGGGCTGGCACCTCGGATCTTTCTCACGGTGTTCACTGGAAGTCATCCTTTGGGTTTGTAATGGCTCCCCCTCGAGGTGTCATTCCCAGGAACATTTTTTTCAGCAGGAGTCCCCCTTTACTCATCTTTTAGGGCCTTCTTACCCATTGGAGGTGTCAAAAAGATTTTCGTGAATTCAGACAAGTCCATTAAGCATGCAGAAATAAAATGTTAGCAACAGTTTTCATTATATAGATTCAACTGAACATTTTTCTCAAATCCAGTATTACAGCAGGACTGTAAGCACTTTTAGAACCTTTTATCCTTTGGACCCAAGTGCAACCCAAGGGTCTCAGAACAGAACATTTTACCCAAGCACATATTCTGACTCAGAAGTTAGTTTCCTAATTTTATAAATGTATCGGACTATCGGCAACAAAATAAAACATTAATGAATAAGCAACATTATATTAACACTTTACAGTTGAAATTCTGGAAATTCAAAAAGTAATATATCCAAAATTCACACTGTTAACCACTTCTTCAGTACAGGGCACTTAAACACCTTCCCGCCCAGACTAATTTTCAGGTTTCAGTACTCTCACTTTGAATGACAATTACTCTGTCATGCTACATTGAATCCAAACAAAATTTGTATCATTTTTTTTCTCACAATTAGAGCTTTCTTTTGGTGGTGTTTAATCACCGCTGGTTTTTTTCTTTTTTGCGATATAAGCGAAAAAAGAGGGAAAATTTTGAAAGAAAACTTTTTTTAGTTTCTATTGTAAATTTTTTCCAAATAAGTCATTTTTCTTCATAAATTTGGGCCAAAATGTATAATGCTACATATCTTTGGTAAAAATAACCCAAATTAGTGGATATTTAGTCGTGTGTGAAAGTTATAGAGTCTACAAGTTAGGGTGCAAATCACTAAAAATTGATCACATCTGATCACACCTGATGTACTGAAGGCCTATCTTATTTCTTGAGACACTAACAATCAAGGAAAGTACAAATACCCCCCAAATGACCCCTTTTTGGAAAGTAGACAGTCCAAGGTATTTAGTAAGAGGCATGGTGAGTTTTTTGAAGTTGTAATTTTTTTCCCACAATTCTTGGGAAAATGAAGACTTTTTTTTTTTTTTTTTTTTTTTTTACACAAATTTATTGTATTGACAGGTTATTTCTTGAAAACAGCATGTGCATACTTGCAACCACACCCAAAAACACATTCTGCTACTCCTCCTGAGTATGGCGATACCTCATATGTGAGACTTTTACACCTGGCTACATACCAGTGGCCCAACATGCAGGGCACACCTCCAGGCATTCTAGGAGCAAAATTACACACATAATTTCATGACGACCTATCTCCCTTTTGAAGGCCCTGAAGCACCACGACAATGGAAACGCCCACAAGATGACCCCATTTTGGAAAGCAAACACCCCAACGTATAATCTGAGGCATAATGAGTCTTTTGAACGGTTCATTTTTTTTCCAGTTTTCAGAAAACATGGGATAAAAACGAAAACGCATTTTTTTTTCTACACAAAGTTGTCGATTTTTATTAAGATATTTTTAACAGATAGCATGTACATAGCAAAAATTACACCCCAAAATACATTCTGCTGCTCCTCCTGAGTTTAATGATGCCACATGTGTGACACTTTTACACAGCCTGGCCACTTACAGAGGCCCAACATCCAAATAGCACCTCCAGTCGTTCTAGGAGCATAAATTACACATATAATTTCATGACTACCGATCATATATTTGAAGGCCCTTCATATTTCTGACACATAACATGTACATACAAATAACAAAAGATTACCTGTGGTTTTAGTAGTGTAGTGGTTCACAGAGGAGAGCAGGCATGGATGTGGTCAGCGACAGCAAAAGCAATCGTCCAGGCAGCAATACTGTCCATAGTTAGTTCAGGCAGAGATACTGTCAAAGAAAAAACAGGAAAGGCGCCTCTTAGTAAACTGTATATTTAATAATATAATTTCATTAAAAGCACTCGCATTTAATACTTTGTTAGTCCGGTATAGGGAGCCTCAGTATAGGCATACAAGATTGCAGTCGTATTCCTCTCTTGCTGCCGGCTGGTCTGTACGGCGTAAGCTTCTGGGATTCAGTGATAATCCAGAACGAGGCTTGGACATCCGCCGAGCAGTCAATTGGGAGGCTGGGACGCTGGAACGCAAATCCAAATGTATGTACTGTACTGTCGTTAAGCGACGCGTTTCAGAGCATGCGCATTAGAGCGCGCTCCTTTCTCAAGCTAGGGAGATTACAATACATTGCAGCCTATTTAAGTGCTCTCATAGCACCGCTAATAAAAAAAAAAAAAAAAAAAGCACAGAAGGCAAAGATTTGGTGGGGCGCACTATACGCCCACTAAGGCAAAGATTTGGTGAGCACAGAAGAAAAATAGAAGGAGGGAAGGATAAACATAGTGTCCCCCGCCATTTCTGTGAACACCACGCAAAATCCACTGAAGGTCTTGAGGTATGGGTTATTGAACAAACACCAAAAAACCTACCCATAGCTGAAAGGTTCTATAGATTATGTGAAAGAGAAACCTTCTGGATTTATTCCTTGGATGCCCTAAATCCCGGCGGAATCAATGAAGAATTAGAAATATCTACCATTTTATAATAATATGCGCCACTTGCTTTATGTTTAATTATATAATAAGAATTCTGCCATATTTTCGAGCTATATTATTGAAAAATTATGCCCTGATATGAGTACTTGAGATTTGTTTTAATACTAATTTTAATAATTTTAATAATTTTATCATATATTTTTTAATTTCACTATTATCAGTGTTATACACTATGCTCACATATATGTGCCCATAGAAATATTGTCATCTCCATACACTGCATATAGGTGTTCCCTTCCCCATATAAAGCTCATTATTTTATAAGCCAATATAGTTTGCTCATACCCATCTACTATATTTGTTCAAACACCCGTAATAATATGCATAATAATACCAACAACACTCAGTCAAAAATTGATTATTTAACTTTTAATTTGATTACTACATACACAAAAACATCTCATGTATGTATATAGGAAATTAGTAATTATAAGAGATTAGTTGCATAGTATGAATATTTAGTTCTATCCCATACAAACACATAAATTATTCCATCTGCTTTTATAACCTTACATTCCTTTTATTTTCTTTGTAATTACAATTGTCTCCATTAGGCGGCGGTGCTATGAGAGCACTTAAATAGGCTGCAATGTATCGTAATCTCCCTAGCTTGAGAAAGGAGCGCCCTCTAATGCGCTTAACGACAGTACAGCACATACATTTGGATTTGCGTTCCAGTTCCCCAGCCTCCCAATTGACTGCTCGGCGGATGTCCAAGCCTCGTTCTGGATTATCACTGCATCCCGGAAGCTTACGCCGTACAGACCAGCCGGCAGCAAGAGAGGAATACGACTGTTTGACACAGGAGGACGCAATCTTGTATGCCTATACTGAGGCTCCTTATGCCGGACTAACAAAGTATTAAATGTGAGTGCTTTTAATGAAATTATATCATTAAATATACAGTTTACTAAGAGGCGCCTTTCCTGTTTTTTCTTTTGCATACCTGGAGCGGCTTCACCTCCCTTCTAAAGGCTGCCCTGCTCATAGACTGCTTGTATCTCACAGAGAGCGTATTGCTCAAAAGGACATTTTTTTGATAACATTGAGATATACTGTGAACAATGTAACCTGCGCTGCTTGTCTTTCTTTTTAAGAGATACTGTCAGCACAGCCAAAGCATTGGTCCAGGTAGCAGGCAGAGATGTCCAGGCAGAAATACTGTCTATAGTCAGTAGAGGCAGCAGGCCGAGATATGGTCAACACAGCCAAAGTATTGGTCTAGGCAGCAGAAATAAACACAGTCCATAAAGTCTTGGGTCATTACAGGCAGCGATATGGTCAGCACAGCCAAAGTATTGGTCCAGGCAGCAGGAAGGACCATCAAGCTTAGGGCCAGGGGTAGAGGCTTCTCCCACCCAAATCTCTTTGAGGCCTCCGAGCAACCAGACCCTGTTCTGGGAACACAGAAAACCAAAAACTGATTTTCTCTAGTCAGGACGCTATTCTGAAGCCCCTCACATATGTGAGACCCCTGTGTACTGAAGTAGAAGGGCAAAAGATTGGTCCAAGTGGCAGGCAATAACATGGTTGATTTAACAGGCTGAGGTCGGTGCATGTGGAAGTCAGAAACGTGGTTAAAACGGCAGGCAAAGACATTGTCCATAAACAGGCCAGGGTCAGTCAACATGGAAGGTAGAAACATGGTGGCAGGCAAATGATGCACACAGGTAACTCATATCTGATGGATGTGTAATAATTTTTGAAGCAATCACCGATACACAGGCCAGGTTGGGAGGAACATTGGGGACAATAATGACTTGTATCTCTTCTAGCTCCTCTACTTGAGTATACACAACATCGTCTTCTTCCGGATTCTGCAAGGGGAATGTTATAGGGAAAATGTTGCTTATGAAGTTGACTCACACTATCAGAGTGAATGCTTCCTGGGGCGGGTCCTTGTTGATAAATAAGGGCAGTGACAATATTTTCAATATATTTGAGGTAGGTGATGGGTTGGTTTTCGGGTGATTTTTTGATAGCAGACAAATTGAATTGAACATGGCCATATGAAACAGATGAAATGCAACTTTTTTTATACCAATAATTGGACTTGCGGGTTGGCAAATATGGTTGCAGCATCTGATCATTTTAAATCCCCCCCCCCCATACAGATTGTAGTCATGGACACATTCAGGCTTTACTACGGGGCCACGTCTTCTCTGAACTGTTGTAATATGTTGGCCGATTTATGTATAATGTTGTATTGGAGTGCCATGTTGACCAGAAATTCAGTTGAATTGTCCAAGTTAACTGAATTTTAACATAGCAAGGGGACAGCTGAAGACCCTTTGATGTGTTAAACCTAATTGAACATTTCAAAGGGTGTTCAGGTGGTATCTGTTAATCTAATTACACATATCTGAGGGGACTTGTTGATGTTGATATTCGGGAGTGCAAATTGGGGCGGTTTATGACTGCAGCTGTTCATGGCTGGGGGTTGTTGTCTGTCTGAAAGACTAAAGTATATCAAAGGCCTGAATGGAGACGGCCAATCAAATTGCTCAGCCATTCAATGTCTAGTGAATATAACATGGCGTTCAGTCTATAGTGTATAGTCTAGTCTTGTCTGTGTGGTACTATGAAGGCGCAAATCTAGAGAAAATGGGACTCTGAATTATATACTCTGTCGGATTTTTTGTCATCTGTGGACTTTGGACTTTGTTCTGTGTTGGAAGTCAAAGTGCATCTCTCTGGGAGAATTGGGTTGCTGCGGAAGAGTACTTACTAATTATCATACCCACGATACTACTATAGACCGAACGCCATGTTATATTCACTAGACATTGAATGGCTGAGCAATTTGATTGGCCGTCTCCATTCAGGCCTTTGATATACTTTTAATAATATAGGGAGCGCTAAAAGCTACAGAAAAATTGTTTTGAGAAAAAAGAAAAAAAAAACACAAAAACCAAAAAAATTATAAATGTGCTTAATTAAATAATAAAAAAATATGAATATAAAAAAGTGGCAATCACAATAGGTGAATAACCTGAAAAAAACTTAAAAAAACAATACTTTGATGACAATAGTAGTGATTAATTGTCCCAATCCAGTGAATAATTCAAAACAAAAGTGATATCTTCAAATATGTGCCAAATTCTTGCCGTTGATATAAAGAATTCCGTCACCAAAGAAGAAAGAATACACCTTGAAGTAATAGATATCTGCTTACCAGATACCAATGACCCCTTTACTTAAAAAGAGAGTCACTAGCGCTTCTACAGGATTGTACCTGCTCACATGGAAGGCTGAACAACTGGATGATGCCTTAGGCATGGATCCCTCCCGTCCCACTCATTCAAGATAAGGATATAAGGGAAACAAAGTCTCCATAGCGTAAAACCATTTAATAAAAATTAAAATAACATTGAAATAGCCAAATGGCCGCTTACATTTGTAGGTGCCTACCCGTAACGTATGTCAGGGTAAGATTGGTATCAAAGACCCGTCGCATCGCATCATGTTCGACGTGCGTTCCACCCAGTACGAAGGGACAACCAGAGGATCCGGATGTTGGAAGGCAAAAAAAGACACGTGACCACGTACCGCTCCGACGTACGTTTTTCACCAAACACCCAGCATTAATGTGGACCTGGATAAGGGATTTAAACAACTCAAACATGACACTGAAAAACAAATTAGGCAGTGGTGGGATATTGTATCCCTGGAGATGTATATAGGCAAAAATCTAACCCCCAGGAGTTTAAGATGGGATATAAGTCCCAATGATGGGGTTGAGGACTTGAGGCTACTTGATGAGTGGTATCAATTCTTCAACGCCTGTGAACAGAAACTAATGCAAATGATGGTCAGAAGGCGTGAAGCCAAAAAAGCTGTCTTGGAATCTAAAATCAAAGAACTCAAGACAACCATGGAACCATTTATGTCCTCTAAAGAGTATTCAGATAAGGCTAAGGAATTAAGTACCCATCTAGCTAAATATGATGGGGAGATTAAAGATAAAAAACTTAAAAAATATTTTAGAGACACTAAGGACTGCGAAGAAAACAGGGTATACAAATGGCAAGAAAATCTACAGTCAAACCCACCCCAAGAATCATCAGCTGAGAGGGAAGTTGAAGTACATAATACTGTAGCCAATATGGCAAAAAAAATTAAACGGGGCCCAAGCACACCCCAGAGGGCCCACAATAAAGCAGTCCACAGTCAAAACAATCACCCTAAGACAAATCCCCACCCTTATCCACCAACTTATAATTCACCCTATTGGGGATCTAATTACAATAGACCCGCCCCTTTAGATTATAGACCTCCCGACTATGGATACTATGCCAACAACCGCAACCAGTACCCACCGAGACCACCTAGGGGACAATATAGAGGTAATTTTAGAGGTAGACCGGTGCATAACCCCTATCCACATCAGGGAGGGGGGAATGGAGAGATTGGAAAGAGCAATACAGAATCCCAACCAATCCTCAACAGAGTTATATAGAAAAAGTAGAAAGAGAGGAAGAAGAGGCAGAGGGAGAAAGAAAGAGAAACAATTAAAATCTGTTATTTAATTTAACCACTATAGAATTCTCTGATTCAGAACTAGAAGTCCTGGCACAGGGACTGAAATTTGCGCCAAATAAAAATATAGACAAGTTCAATTTATTTGTAGACATTGAAAAATATATAAGAAAATTAAATATCAGAAAACACTTCTCAGGTCAAAATGTTAACCCCATAACTAAGGAGACAGAGGACCCATTTGTACACAGTACCCTGAAAAATAATTCTGTATTCAACCCTAAAAAAGGCTCTAACCACCATATCGAAGTATTTAGGACTATGGTCCAGGATGAAGTACGCCTAATAGAAATATCAAAACATCAAAATAATCAAAAAACATGGGAGGGCATCAAAAAACTGGAGGAGAACAAACAGATAGTGGTAAGACCTGCAGACAAGGGGGGAGGATTGGTAATACTAAGGAAAACTACAACAAAGAACTAACGAGACTGCTGAATGATACTACAACATATAAAAAGCTAAAATGTAACCCTACCCCACAATTAAAACAAGAACTATTAAAATGGATCACCAAAGGAACCACTAAAAAAATATTAAACCAGAAAGAAGCAGAATATCTTAATTTAACCACACCCAGAATTCCGGTACTCTACATAGTGCCAAAGATACACAAAAACAAGGAAAACCCACCAGGCCACCCAATAGTGAGTGGGATTGGCTCTCTGTACTCTAGGGTGGGGGGATACCTTGATATTTTCCTCCAGCCTCTGGTCCCACAGAGCCAATCCTATCTCAAAGATAGCCGAGAACTAATCACATTGTTACAACCCATTGTTGCTACTGATCAAACTTTATTAGTAACAATAGATATTGAGTCCCTTTATACCAATCTACGGCAAATAGATGTGTTAGAAGCAGTTAGGTGGGCTTTCACAAATAAATCCACCATAAAAAAATCACAAATCAAATTTCTGATTGAAGGACTATCTATGGCCATGGGGAACAATTACTTCTGGGCTTTAAATGATTATTATAATTAAACTGGCGGTGTAGCCATGGGAGCTTGTTATGCCCCTAGTGTGGCAAACATTACGCTAAACAAATGGGAATTAGAAACCATTTTCAAAAACAGACCCCAATCACTTTTGTTGTATAAAAGATACATCGATGATGTTATTATTCTGTGGGAGGGAACAAAGGAAAGTTTTTTGATATATTTAGAATATATGAATCTTAATAGATATAACTTAAAATTTACAGCAGAATACAGTTTAAGCAAAGTGAACTATTTAGACCTAACACTCTCCAAACAAGGTAACACCATTAGTACAAAAACTTTCTTCAAAGAAACAGACTGCAACGCCTATGTCCCTACACATAGCTGTCATCATCCGCAATGGATAGGGGCTGTACCCAAAGGGCAATATATGCGCATACGGCGAAATTGCGATAATGATTTAGACTACTTTACACAAGCAGAAATTCTTACCACTAGATTTATAGAGAAGGGCTATTCTGCCCATGTACTGGACAAACTGGTTCTACAGGTGTCAAACATGGACAGGCAATGCTTATTGGCTCCCAAACCAACAAAAGAATTTAAAGGCGATTGTGCATTCATATCGGGTTTTCATCGTCAATACAGAACAGTAGAAAGCATTTTTAAGAAATTCTGGCCAATCCTGTTAAAAGATAAAGATCTCCAGTCCTATCTACCAAAAAAAACAAAATTCATTTACCGTAGGGCCACCAGCCTTAGAAATCGAATAGCCCCCAATGTACCTGATCCACCAAAGAAACCACTTACTTTTTTAGATGGGTCTGGTTTCCATTATTGTACCAGGTGCAATGCTTGTAAAATAACTAGGAAACCGGGCTCTAAGAAAAAGAGGTCTCAATTTAAATCTGTAGTAACCCAACAACAATTTAATATTAAACCCCTTATTACATGCGATTCTGACCACGTAACTTATGTTTTGGAATGTCCGTGTTCCCTACAATACGTGGGCAGAACCACATGTCAATTAAAAGTAAGAATTAATGAACATCTTGCAAACATTAAAAATGGTTATCCTAACCATAGTGTCTCAAGACACTTTAAACTTTATCACGATAGTGATCCATCATTATGTACATTCTGTGGGATTGATAAAATCTCAAGAGATTGGAGGGGTACCCATATGAAAAGGGCAGTATCCAAAAACGAAACGTATTGGCTCTATAAGCTACAAAGTATGCAACCACATGGGATGAATATAGACCTAGATCTTAATTGTTTTTTAACTAATGATTAGTTTAGGGTACGTACTGGTTATATTATTGAATATGGTAGTGGGGTTGATTTGTTGTAATTTTTTGCCAATCCCACTAATTTTAGGTAGATATAACATTATTTGATGGGATTCTTAAAATAGGGAGTGTAGGTCCCCCAAATTGGAATATATTACTATTGGACTAGTGATTTGACCTATGAGACTCTACAGTATTTTAGCTTTTTTTATTTTTCATGCTAAATGTAAACCGAGACTGTGGCTGCATAGAAGTACAGGGTAAAATAAAGGTTTTTTTCCCTAGTAACTAAGGCACCTTAAATAACTAATTTTTATTGGATTCTCAACAACAACTATTAAATTTATTAAAGTTATTATATTTGTCAGCATGGGACATTTCCGCCTGCTTGTTAATGACCGGTAGGGGGAGCACCATATGATTACATGATAAAGTGCTAAGTAATATTACTTGCTTAGCCTTAGAAACCATTGGATCATTATGACTTATGGCCACTAGAGGGAGGTTTTGCTTCCTGGCTATTTGTGTATTCTGATCGGAAGCACAACTTTATTGATACGAGCGGAAGTTTTTTATCACTCTAGTTATACCCGCCCCTTTTTCTTCTGATATATACTCGTAACTTAGTGACCAACGTACGCTTCCCTGAAGACGTTCACAACGGAACGTACGTCGGAGCGGTACGTGGTCATGTGTCTTTTTTTGCCTTCCAACATCCGGATCCTCTGGTTGTCCCTTCGTACTGGGTGGAACGCACGCCGAACATGATGCGATGCGACGGGTCTTTGATACCAATCTTACCCTGACATACGAGCAGCCCCAGTGCCGGGTAGGCACCTACATATGTAAGCGGCCATTTGACTATTTCAATGTTATTTTAATTTTTATTAAATGGTTTTACGCTATGGAGACTTTGTTTGTTTCCCTTATATCCTTATCTTGAATGAGTGGGACGGGAGGGATCCATGCCTAAGGCATCATCCATTGTTCAGCCTTCCATGTGAGCAGGCACCATCCTGTACAAGCGCTAGCGACTCTCTTTTTAAGTAAAGGGGTCATCTGGTAAGCAGATATCTATTACTTCAAGGTGTATTCTTTCTTCTTTGGTGACGGAATTCTTTATATCAACGGCAAGAATTTGGCACATATTTGAAGATATCGCTTTTGTTTTGAATTATTCACTGGATTGGGACAATCACTACTATTGTCATCACAGTATTTTTTTTTTTTAAGTTTTTTCAGGTTATTCACCTATTGTGATTGCCACTTTTTTATATTCATATTTTTTTATTATTTAATTAAGCACATTAATCTATAATTTTTTTGGTTTTTGTGTTTTTTTTCTTTTTTCTCAAAACAATTTTTCTGTAGCTTTTAGCGCCCCCTATATTATTATTATTATTCATCTTTGATCTTTCTGTTCAAATTTGGGGAGCAGCTTGGTATATGTGTTTGTTAATTTTTACACTTTTCACTTTTGGCAATTCTGTATATGATTTTATATGAATCACTTATGTCTTTATAACTATTGAAACCACTGGCGCGGAGGTTGTTGTTTTTCTTTGATATACTTTAGTCTTTCAGACAGACAACCACCCCCAGCTGTGAACAGCTGCAGTCATAAACCACCCCAATTTGCACTCCCGCAAATCAACATCAAGTCCCCTTAGATATGTGTAATTAGATTAGATTAACAGATACCACCTGAACACCCTTTGAAATGTTCAGTTAGGTTTAATACATCAAAGGGTCTTCAGCTGTCCCCTTGCTATGTTAAAATTCAGTTAACTTGGACAATTCAATTTCTAATTTAATTATTCAACTTCTAATATTAAATGTACAGTACAAAGATGGCAATATTATGTGTTAAAATTAAGTCTTATTCTTTTGAGAATTGTGTAAAACATTTTGTCCAGATAAGTTGTTAAAATCCTAGCTGTGCATTCTGTATACACACTAGTGTCAGTCCAAAGCAATTCCAGAAATTTGCACAAATTGCCCTCAAGAATTGCACCAATGTAAGCACTGGCAACGCCTACTAAAATGATGTATTTGAGGCTCAAATGCAATGTAAAAATACCCATATTCCTTTTTTGATAAAATATATATACATGTAAATAAAGAGGAAATACCGCGCTGAAAAAATTATTTTAAATAAAATAAATGAGAAATGAAAATAAATAAGCTGCAGTTCAATTTTGTATGATATATATACAAACGCAATACACTAAAAGGAAGAAAGACTGCGCTAAAAAAAATAAAAAAAAGGAAAAAAAAAATAAAATAAGCATAATGTGACAGTCCATAGAATGTGAAATACAATGGTAAATCCCCACATAAAAGGGGATACCATCAAAAAATATCCTTTACGGAAATGGCATTCAGTGAAGTGAATCTTGATATGATTCTTTTGTGCAAAAAACACCAGTGACAGTGAACCTCCACTGTAAAGAATACGCGCTTACCAAAAGGCAATACGGTGGAGGTTCACTGTCACTGGTGTTGTTTTTTTGCACACAAGAATCATTATATCAAGATTCACTTCACTGAATGCCATTTCCGCATTATGCTTATTTTATTTATTTTTTTCCTTTTTTTTTTTTTTTTTTTGCGCAGTCTTTTTTCCTTTTAATAAATATATAAATAAATAAATAAATAATATATATATATATATATATATATATATATATATATATATATATATATATATATATATATATATATATATATATATATATATATATATATATATATATATATATATAATATACACATTTCCCTGTTGCACAAACCTGTGTGGTTCCATGTGAGAAAAGGTCTTCCCATCAAAATTTCAAAAAGTGACAATTTGGATGTTTTATTAGGAGTCATCCTTATCTCTAAGACAGCAGTTAAATATGTCTCCCATTTCACAAATGTTCCACCTGTCTCTAATCACTTCCTCTTTTTTATTGTCCTGCTAATTCTCTCTACAATGCCTGAACTCTGCGGATGACATGAAATGAAAAATTTCTACTCATTTGCTAGTGGTTTTGAGACTGTCTGTGTTACCTGTGAGGTGAAAGCTGGACCTTTGTCTGTAACTATGATTCTAGGACAGGGGTCTCCAAACTATGGCCCTCCCAGTTGTTCAGGAACTACAATTCCCATCCTGCCTAGTCATATCTGTGAATGTCAATTTTACAATGCCTCATGGGACGTGTAGTTCCGCAACAGCTGGAGGACTGTAGTTTGGAGATCCCTGTTCTAGGACAACCCCATCTGTGAATAGCTTCTTTGGGGAGGTGTTAAATGTTCTTGTTCAATGTTTCTGCAATGTTAACAAATGCTCTCTGTGTCCTATACCATACGGGTGCACTATGGTGAGGTAAAGCTTTCTTGTTCCAATATTAAATATCAGCCTGTGTGTTAGTGATCAGAAGTTCCTGCAAAAGTTGATGTCAAGCGGAGAGAGATGTTTCTGGAATTGTGGGGTTTCTAACCTGGCCAAAGAGACACTAAATTGGGATCCTAAGGGCAGTTGAGTAGCCTTTGTAGCTTCTGTCTGCCAAGGCATTTTTCAAAGCTACAGGATCATTAGAAGTGATATGAGCTTTGCATTTGAACACTGCAATAGATCTTGGCTTGTATCGAACATCCAAAAATCAGTGACTAGTGATGCTCGTGTTTTCCCTTTCCCATTTGCAGAAACGAAGCATCGTCGCTTCTAGGTGAATAATGTATCATACTATGTGCATATTTGGAATCCATGTAAATATTGGCATCTTGTCCTTTAAAAATTGACATGTCCGTGGAAGTGCAATGAGTTCGGCTGCTTGAGCGGGAGGGGCTCAGCACTATGTTAGAGAGCTGAACAATGGGATATCCTGACAAATAGGTGTTAACAGCTTCTGGCATTCCCAGCTAAAGAGTCGGACATAGTTGCCATAGTCATGGTCACAAAAAAGAGGCTTGGTTAGGAACTACTGCATATACGCAGAAAAAGCGGAAGTAAAGTGCACTACAACTTAAGCTGACATGGTGCTGTCTTATCAAACAGAAGTTTTTACAACACTAAATGTAAATAAGAGACAAAAGGGCTTAACATTAACCGGTTCCCGACCGGCTCACGTATATATACTGCTGCAGAATGGCTCTCCTGGGTGAAACCCCGTACGGGTATGGCTTTCCCTTTAAGAGCCACCAGAGGGCGCACGCCCCTGCTGCACGGCGGGGGACCCAATGCGATTGTGTGCACGAGAGCCAGCATGGGGATTTGTGTGTGTAATCACACAAATCCCTGTTCTATCAGGGGAGAGGAGACATATCGTTGTTCCTACTTAGTAGGAACAAACAATATGTCTCCTCCCCCAGTCAGTCTCATCCCCATACAGTTGGAACACATCTAGGGAATACACATTTAACCCCTTGATTGCCCCCTAGTGTTAACCCCTTCCCTACCAGTGACATTTACACAGTAATCTGTGCATATTTATAGCACTGGTTGCTGTATAAATGTCAATGGTCTCAAAAATGTGTCAAGTGTCAGATTTGTCCATCGCAATGTCAGTACTGCAAAAAATCGCAGATCATCGCAATTACTAGTAAAAAAAAAAAATGTCATAAATCTTAAAATAAAAAACCGCAGAGGTAATCAAATACCACCAAAAGAAAGCTCTTCAAACCAAAATTTAGTTTGGGTACAGCATTGCATGACAGCGTAATTGTCAGTTAAAGCGACGCAGTGCCAAATTGTAAAGTGCTCTGGTCGGGAAGGGGGTATAATCTTCCGAGGCCGAAGTGGTTAATCTAGAATGCTAACGCTTTAGTGTACTACCTTTTTTTTAAGAATCTCTCTTAATGTATGCTGTTTTCTTTGCTAAAAAAAAAAATCCTCTTTATACTTTCTATAAAACAATACACTCTATTCGAGCAAAGATATGTATTTTTGAGCATGCAACTGTATTATGCAAGCTGCACACCCAAAAATAATTCCGTTTGCAACCTTGAGACCATTCCATGCCTTTACCCTTAAGGGGTTATCAAAAACACATTAAAACATCTACTTAACAATTATACAGTTACTACTTGCAAGCATAATGAGCACTTATACGCTATATACAAATATTCATAAAGGGGAGACCTCCTTATTCCCGCATCTTTTCAATAGCACACTACCTAGAATCAATAAAATCTATAACAAGGTAATGGCACCTATCTATAATTCTCTAACTCTTATAATTGTTTTCTTATTTCATCCCTATGTGTACCAATGTATTTTATAAGTATATTGACATGTACTACAAACATATCACACAAGGGATTCCCCCTTTCATATATTATTGTACCCTTTTTTCCTTGTTCCTTAATGTTCATTCTCTTTATAAACTGTTTGCCAGTTTCACTCTCCTGAGATATTTGCCAATCAGAATATAAATACCTGTTCCTACCCCTATCTTAGAATCCACTGGTGTTTTTTTAAAGCTGAGGTACTGTAATTAACCACTTGTCGATCAGCCGCCATCATCATGCAGCGAGCTGTCTTAGCTGTACTTCGCTCCTTTAAGCGGGATAGCTGGCGCGCGCGCCTGCTGCACTGCCGGTGGGATGCTCGGGACCGGCGGTCGCGATGACCGCCGGCCCCGAGCGATCGCCGGCACGATTGGCAGAACATGGACGTGTGTGTGTAAACACAAAAATCCCTGTTCTGAAAGGAGATGCAGATCGTGAGTTTCTAATAGCTAGGAACCACGATCTGTCATCTCCTATAGTCAGTCCCCTCCCCCCTACAGTTAGAACACAGTCAGGGAACACAGTTAACCCCTTGATCGCCCCCTAGTGTTAACACCTTCCCTGCCAGTGACCTTTCTACAGAAATCAGTGCATTTTTATAGCACTGATCGCTGTATAATTGTCAATCGTCCCAAAAATGTGTCAAGTGTCCGATGTGTCCGTCATAATGTCGCAGTCACGATAAAAATCCCAGATCGCCGCCATTACTAGTAAAAGAATAATAATAAAAATTCCATAAATCTATCCCCTATTTTGTAGACGCTATAACTTTTGCGCAAACCAATCAATATACGCTTATTGCGATTTTTATTACTAAAAATATGTAGAAGAATACATATCTGCCTAAACTGAGAAAAAAATAGCTTTTATTTTAAAAAATTGGGGATTTTTTTTATAGCAAAAAGTAAAAAAAATTTTTTTTTTTTTTTTATTTCAAAATTGTCGCATTTTTTGTTAGCGCAAAAAATAAAAACCGCAGAGATGATCAAATACCACCAAAAGAAAGCTCTATTTGTGGGGAAAAAAAGGACGTCAATTTTGTTTGGGTACAGCGTTGCATGACCGTGCGATTGTCAGTTAAAGTGATCTATGTATTGTAGTGTATTGCACCAACACCACGGTAAAGAGAACCTGTCACATCGCCCCCCCACATAAAAGCTGTCACCCAACAGTCACCACATCAGTGTGTACAAAAGATATGCTGCGCTAAGGTGAAAATGTCAATCTGGAGATCATTAATGCATATGAGGTATACTGAAAATACCGCATAAGCGGCTTATCCAGCCACAGCAAGGCACCATAAAGTGCACCAGTCACCATCAGTGACTGTCACCTGTCACACATCACCCATCAGTGACCGTCATTTGTCACCAGTCGCACAGCCCATCAGAAAAAATGTCCAAAAGATTCTGTACAAGTGAGGAGGCGTTCCAGATCCTCTCCATGACTGATGAGAGCAGTGGGGAGTTCTCATCAGATTCAAATGCCAATTCTGATTGTGAATCAAATTCAGCATTTGAACCGATCGATAGTAATGGATCAGGAAATGAATCAGAGGAAGAATGGATCCCTCCTAAAAGAGCATGGCGCTCTGGAAACTAGGCAGCCACCAGCAATATACCCCAGGATCAAATTCCCAGGCCCAGTACCAGCGCTGCCGCCAGCGATAGATGCCAAAACCAATGGCCCACTACCAGCGCTGCCACCAGCAAAAGGCCACAAGAAATGCCCAGGCCCAGTACCAGCACTGCCGCAGCATCACGCCCAAATGCCCCAACTACCAGCACTGGAGTGCCACGTCCCCCAAGAGCCAGGGCCGCTACATATCCTCCAGCTGGTCTTGCCAATCCAACATGGCTGCCTTCCGACTCAGAATCAGCAAGAATTCCCCCTTTCACCGCACAGCCAGGTGTGCAGGCTACTAATCAAATTTTTCTGAAATTGATTGTTTTTATTTATTTTTGCCCAACACTTTGCTGCAACACATCGTGGACCAGACCAATTTATTTGCCCAGCAGCATATTGCCAACAACCCCTAATCATATGCCCGTCCATTTGAGTGGAAGGTTTTGACTCTGGAGGAGTTCAAAGTGTTTATGGGCCTCACCATAAACATGGGGCTTACAAAAAAAATGAAGGACTTGCCTATTGGTCCACCAACCCCATCCACCACATGCCCATTTATTCTTCCGTAATGTCCAGGTCCCGATACGAGATAATGCTCTTTCTTCATTTCAGTGACAACACCCAGTGCCCTCCCCGCAATCATCCAAATTACGATAAATTATATAAAATTCTACCACTCATTAATTTCTTTTCCCAACGATTTGCAGAACGCTGTCCCCGATAAGCATATGTGTAGATGAGTCCTTTGGTACCCTTTTCAGGCCGTCTAGGAATAAAACAATACATTCCTAGCAAAAGGGCCAAATACGGAGTGAAATTTATATAAGCTTTGCGAGAGAGTCGCGGGATATCTGTGTGCGTTCCGCATATATGAAGGAATAGATTCCCAGCTCCAGCCCCCTTAGTGCCCGGCCTACATGGGCACAACTGGTAAAATTGTATGGGACCTGGCATACCCACTGCTGAAGAAAGGTTACCACATATACCTGGATAACTTCTACACCAGCCTGCCCCTTTTCAGACACCTATACCTCGCAGAAACCCTGGCCTGTGGAACCTCCAGAAAGAATAGGAAAGGCCTCCCACAAGCCATAGTGAATAGGAAATTGTGAAGGGGAGAAATAGCAACTTTGAGATGCAACGAAGTGCTGGCCTTGAGGTGGAAGGATACCAGGAATGTGTATATGATGTCCATCATCCATGATGACACTACAGTTGAAGTTCAGAGAAGACTAGGTCCCATTGTAAAGCCAACATGTGTACAAGATTACAATCTGTACATGGGGGGGCTTCACCCCTATTTATCAATAATGAGGTCCCGATTCTGTTACAGGAAAATAACACTCTATTTAATTCGTAAAAAAGGGGATAAAATACCGCACTCTGAACAAAGTAACAAAAAACTTGAAAACAAAGCAGCAACTAACATATGAAATACACACATACAGTGGGGACGGAAAGTATTCAGACCCCCTTAAATTTTTCACTCTGTTATATTGCAGCCGTTTGCTAAAATCATTTAAGTTCATTTTTTTTCCTCATTTAATGTACACACAGCACCCCATAAGGACAGAAAAACACAGAATTGTTGACATTTTTGCAGATTTATTAAAGAAAAACTGAAATATTACATGGTCCTAAGTATTCAGACCCTTTGCTCAGTATTTAGTAGAAGCACCCTTTTGATCTAATACAGCCATAAGTCTCTTTGGGAGAGATGCAACAAGTTTTTCACACCTGGATTTGGGGATCCTCTGCCATTCCTCCTTGCAGATCCTCTCCAGTTCTGTCAGGTTGGATGGTAAACGTTGGTGGACAGCCATTTTTAAGTCTCTCCAGAGATGCTCAATTGGGTTTAAGTCGGGGCTCTGGCTGGGCCATTCAAGAACAGTCACGGAGTTGTTGTGAAACCACTCCTTCGTTATTTTAGCTGTGTGCTTGGGGTCATTGTCTTGTTGGAAGGTAAACAAAGAGTAACAAAGAGTGAAAAATTTAAGGGGGTCTGAATACTTTCCGTCCCCACTGTATATACCATCAGGTGGAAAAACAATAGCTGCGCTAAACAGTAAAAATATTTAGTGATACATCAATATGAATATAGTTAAAGGTGAGCAAAAATATGAAATGAGCAGATATAATGTTTACAAAAGACAGCCTAATCAAAGACAGGTAAAAAAAAATTTTTAATGAAAATGTATATATTGTAACAACAAAGTGATAAGGAATGAAAATATGACTTAAATGAGAATTTAACATAAAAGTCCAATGAGCTAAATGCTGGATATTATAACAAAATAGTGCAGTCTTCCATTAAGTGTAAATCACCATGAGAAATGCACGCTTACCAGAGGCAAGCAAAGAGAAGCTTGGGGCTATACACCCAGCCAGGGCCTTGTCTTGGGGGATCGGAGGTATACAACACAGAGGACACCAATCCTGGACCGGCAAACCGCTCAGATATATGAGATACCCTCAGGTAGTGTCACCAAGAAATATAAAAAAGGGGGCTTCCCATGGTGTAATACCGTTTAAATAATTTTATTAAAAAAGTAAAAAGAGCACACTTACAAGCATGGAAATGACAAAGAACATAGCCAGCCTGCCGACTTGCGAGTGCCCGTACGCTCCAAGAATCTCACGTGATGACGTCAGTGCATCCTGTCCGCCCGACGCGCGTTTCCTCATACAATGACGTTGTCTGGGGCACGGCGACGCATTTTACATAGTTACATAGTAGGTGAGGTTGAAAAAAGACACAAGTCCATCAAGTCCAACCTATGTGTGTGATTATGTGTCAGTATTACATTACATTACATATCCCTGTATGTTGCGGTCAGCATTGACACATCGCGTATAAATACACAACATTGCTAACCAACTCTATTTAATTCATTTGGCCATTTATAATGCCTTCATAATTCACACCAAATCCCCAGATAGCCCTGCCCACTTCCTAAAATTTATAGAAGTTGTCGCGTTCCTCATCTACCATCAAAGTCCCCGCCCCCCCCGAAAACTTTCACTCTGATGCTGTTAGCCGACTTCATGAACGCCACTTCCCGGACCACATTCCACCATCTGAAGCAGGCCGAAGACGCCAAAAAAGATGTCAAGTATGCAGCAACAAAAGATTTTGAAGAGATACCAGCTACCATTGTCCCCAGTGTTCCTCCGAACCCGGCCTATGCTTCAGACTATATCACACATCCCTAAAATATTACCCCATATTCTTAACCATTTCCCCATTTTCATCATCTGTGCTGACCATTTCCCATGCTTCCTCAAATAACCATGCCTCTGCCTTCCACGTGAACTGACCCTGGCCTGTTTTTTGACTATGCATCTGCCAACCATTTGGACTGCTTCCACGTGAACTGACCCTGGCCTGTTTTATCAACTACGCTATTGCCTACCACATGGACTGATCTGTTGCCCTGCTACTGTAGTACACAGGGGTCTCGCATGTGAGGGGCTCCAGAAATGTTTTTCTGAATGGAGAAAACAATTTTTTTTGTTGTCTCCGGGTTTTGTAATTTCCGGATTAGGGTCTGGAGTCCGGAGGCTTCATAGAGATTTGGGTGGGTCGAAGCCCCTACCCCTGTGCACAGGTCTTATCTGATTGCGGCCCTCAGCCTGCTGCTGACTTACTGCCGCCATCCCCCTGCCTGCAGCGTAAACTGACCACACCTCTGCCGGCTACCTGGACTATGGAAATAATTAGCTGTAGCAAGAGGTAGTATGTTTTTGAAGGGCTGGAGTGGTACAATAATGAGGGCAGGCAGGTAACGGTGTACCTGGACCAATATTATGGCTGTGCTGGCTGTCTCTGCCTGGACATTTTCTATGGACAAATGCTTTGGCTGTGCTGACGATATCCTTGTGCTGACTATAGACAATATTCCTGCCTGCTGCCTGGACCAATTCTCTCCTCTGGGGACACTACTAAAACCACTTTTTTTTTTTTTACCCTTTCCTCAATGAAATTTATTTTGGAGTGTAATTTTTGGTATGCAAATGCTATGTTTTTAGAAATATAAGGGCCTTCAAAAATAATAGGTTGTCACGAAATTAGATGTTAGATGTGTAATTTTATGCTTGTAGAACGCCTGAAGGTGCTACTTCAATGGTGGGCCTCTGTATGTGGTCAGGCTCTGTAAAAGTCTCATACATGTGGTATCGCCATACTCGGGAGGAGTAGCAGAATGTATTTTGGGGTGTCATTTTTGCTATGTACATGCTATGTGTTGGAAATATCTGTAAAAATGGACAACTTTGTGGAAAAAAATGCGTTTTCATTTTTTTTCCACATTTTCTAAAAACTTCTGGAAAAAAAAAATGAACCGTTCAAAAGACTCATTATGCCTCATAGATTATATGTTAGGGTATCTGCTTTTCAAAATGGGGTCATTTTGTGGGCGTTTCCCTTGTCCTGGTGCTCCAGGGCCTTCAAAAGTATAATAGGTGGTTGAGAAATGAGATGTTTGGGGTTGTCATTTTTGCTATGTACATGCTATGTACATAGGGTTATTTTTTTTTTTTTTTTTTTTTTTTTTTTTTTTTTTTTTTTTTTTTTTTTTGCTACTTCAGTTTTTACAATGAGAGGGTTTAAATCACCATATTTAGGTCATTTCTTCCCATTATAACATCACATCATGGTAGCAGATATAGTATTCTTATTTCCATTAAAAAAAACTTTATTTTAACATTCCAATATTATATGGGTGAACCCCAACTATTCCTTAACCCAAATAGTATCTTAATACCCCTATCCCACCTCCCCCCCACCCCCCGAATTCACCCCCCCGATTCTCCCCTCCCGCCCTGGTCCCTCGGAAGTACCTACTCTAGTATGTGCGTCCTCATATGAACTTCTCCGCATACGTCCATGTTTTTTTAAAGGCTAACCATTTCGCCCATTTTGTTCCCTCCCGGACTTCCTCTGTCTCTACCGAAAGGTCTTCAACGTCCCCGGCCTCTAAGATATAGATTCCATTGACCCTGATTAACCATTCACGAATACTTGGGCCTGCTTTCTCTTGCCATTTTTTTGGTATTAAGCTTTTGGCCATATTTAAAAGAGTGGGCGTCAAAGAGGCATTGTACTTGCCCGTCCGACCCTCCGTCCCGTGAAACAGGCATACCCAAGGATCTTCTCTGATCACGGTCCCCGTTATCTCTTGTATTGTCTTGAGTACTTCTTGCCAGAACCTTTTAATTATTGGACACTCCCACCAGAGGTTATTTTTAACAAAGATATGTAGCCATATACATTTTGGCCAAAATTTATGAAGA
This sequence comes from Aquarana catesbeiana, assembly GCF_042186555.1. NCBI lineage: Eukaryota > Metazoa > Chordata > Amphibia > Anura > Ranidae > Aquarana > Aquarana catesbeiana. Next base: position 536,156,868 of record NC_133324.1, on the reverse strand, counting down.
AATATTACTAATTAATAAAATTTTATGACAGAAACGGAGGCATTTTTTCACCAAATTTTCAGTCTTTTTTTCTAGCACAAAAAATAAACCCACTAGTGATTAAATACCACCAAAAGAAAGCTCTATGTGTGAAAAAAAGGACGCAAATTTCACATGGGTACAGTGCTGCATGACTGAGTAATTGTCATTCAAAGTGTGAGAGCGCTGAAAGCTGAAAATTGGTCTGGGCAGGAAGGGGGTGAAAGTGCCCTGTAGGCAAGTGGTTAAAGAAGTTTCCTCTTCTTTAACCCTTATCCTATCCCTCTGAACTCTGGCCGCCACTTTAGCTATAATCTTTTGTATGTTAGTTAACTCTTTACGTTTAGATCGCAAAGCTAAAACCCCTTTCTCCCATATGCACCATACCAATAAAAGTTTTTCTTTTTAACGCCTTATGTGATACCATAGATACAATTGAGATCTCCCCCTTACCTGTTATCCTGTAAGGAAAACTTAGCAGGTAATGTGAATGTATATATAAGAGCACTTACTATTCTTGCGATATCTGGGTGTGTGGAAGGGAGAATCCTAATCTATTTTTGTCCCTATTTCTGACTAAATCCCTAACTGTCTGGACTCTTTAACTTACCTACGAGCACCAATGCTACCAATGGGCGTGTACACTTTTACAGCATTACCCAAACGCTTAAGGCCAACCTGCGTACAACAATATACATGACCCAGGCTGCCACACCAAACAGTACCCAACTTCTTTGGATGCGTCTGTCCTAGTGGGGGTGTGGGGGGTGCAACCCAGGTGCAATTTAGTAGTTAATCAATTTAGTCACCTTAGCGGCCGGCCGCACCCCCTCCCAACAAAAAAATACTCAAGCGAAACAACTTTTTCTCTTTTAATAATTAACGCTCTTAACCTAGTTAGTTCCTACCAAACCTGAGTATTTAAACGCTGCCACCAAACTGATAGGATTCTTCTGGATCCTATAAACTCTAATCCTATCTATCACCTTATTATTATTCATCTTACCTTATTATTATTGCCGGCACGCCTTATTTCACCACTTCCAGATTCTGCGTAGGGAACAATGTATATAAAGGTGACCCAGCACTGATGATTAGTTCTACTCACTGTTCGATTCATTGGTCCTGGTAAAGCATAATTATAGTATACATTCAAGATCTAGCCCACCCATCGGATATTGCCAATCAAAGCCATGCCCAACACCTCCCCCATGTACATACAGCTATTCATAGCATTTCTCGACTGTCAATCTTCAGACAGTTTTTATAACTGCTTTTATAACAATACATAGGCTATCACATTACTTTGATCAAGGCGTTCGTTTTTAGACATGTGCACTGCTGAAAAATTTGTTGATTTTTGTTTCATTCGTTTTTTGTTTTTCGTTGATTCGAAAATTCGGAATTCGAAAATTTGAAAATCTGAAAATAAGAAAATCAGAAAATTCTAAATTAACTAATAACTAACTATTAAATTATAGGTTTTGGAATTTCCTTTCAAATTTAGCTGTTTCACATAACGAATACGAATTTATCCGAAGTTACAAATTATCTGAAATAACGAATGACGCATCTAAACGAACATAACGAAGTAATAATAATACATTTTTATTATTTGTTCTGGTCCATTCCTTTTAGATGCAGCATTCGTTATTTCGGATAATTTGTAACTTTGGATAAATTTGTATTTGTTGCGTTCACTAACAGCCAAATTATTTTGCATTTTTGTTCTTTTGCATTTTCGGCTTTTCATTCTTTTTTGATTTTCGAATATTAAAATTTCTGAATGAACGGAATTTATCTAAATTCATTAAACAAATTCAGGTCTAAACGAATTGTACGTGTCTATTAGCTTTGTGGTTAACACAAACCTAAACAAGACTTCTATCTTCTCAGTAGAAACATCTCTTCAGAGCAACAATATATTTAAAGGAGTATTAACCCAAAATAATAAAAATATATTAGGGGGCCCTCAACCACCTCTTTCAGACATCCCTGGCGTGTTGTACTCTTCAAATGAAACTCTGTCATTTGACTTTTTTGGAAGCCGTTGGATGGGAATGCATTGTGCGTACCCATGGGGTCATAAATTAGTCAAGACCGATCTGCCGTAGTATCGCCTGCATAAAACCCCGATCCGCTCTATCGAACGCTTTTTCAGCATCTGTAAAGAGACGCAAAGAGAGGATGTTTCTATGATGAGCCAAGTGGATGGCATTAAGGGCCCGGGTCGTATTATCTTTAGCCTCTCGGTCGGTCTGGAACGAAGCCTACTTAGTCATTGGGAATAGGCTTACCTATATAGGGCAGTAGTCTGCTGGCCAATATTTTAGTAAAGAGTTTAACATCATTGTTTAACCACTTGACAACTGGGCACTTAAACCCCCTTCCTAACCAGACCAATTTTCAGCTTTTGGTGCTCTCACATTTTGAATGACAATTACTCAGTCATGCAACACTGTATCTATATGAAATTTTTGTCCTTTTTTTCACACAAATGGAGCTTTCTTTTGGTGGTATTTAATCACCGCTGGGTTCTTTATTTTTTGCGCCGTAAAAGAAAAAAGACCGAAAAATCTGTAAAAAAATAAATTTTTCTTCATTTCTGTTATAATATTTTGCAAATTAGTAATTTTTCTTCATATATTTTGGCCAAAATTTATACCGCTACATATCTTTGGTAAAAATAACCCAAATCGGTGGATATTATTTGGTCTTTTTGAAAGTTAGAGTCCAAAAGCTATGGTGCGAATATCTGAAAATTGATCACACCTGAAGTACTGACGGCCTATCTAATTTCTTGAGACCCTAACATGCCAGAGAAGTACAAATACCCCCCAAGTGACCCCTTTTTGGAAAGAAGACATTCCAAGGTATTTAGAAAGATGCATGGCGAGTTTTTTGAAGCTGTCATTTTTTCCCACAATTCTTTGCAAAATCAAGGTGTTTTTTTTTTTTTTTACTTTTTTTTTTTTTTTTTCCACAAAATTGTCATATTAGCAGGTTATTTCTCACACACAGCTTATGCATACACAAATTACACCCCAAAACACATTCTGCTATTACTCCCGAGTACGGCGATACCACATGTGTGAGACTTTTATACAGCGTGGCCACATACAGAGGCCCAACATGCAGGGGAGCACCTTCAGGCGTTCTGGAGAACCCAGGCCAATTCTGACATTTCTCTCCTACATGTAAAAATCATCATTTATTAGCTAGAAAATTAAATAGAACCCCAAAACATTATATATGATTTTTTAGCAAAGACCCTAGAGAATACAATGGCGGTCGTTGCAACTTTTTATCTCGCACGGTATTTGCGCAGCAATTTTTTTAACGCGTTTTTTTTGGAAAAAAAACTGTTTTGTGCTTTACAAAAACCAAAACAGTAAAGTTAGCCCAATGTTTTTGCATAATGTGAAAGATGAAGTTACGCCGAGTAAGTAGATACCCAACATGTCACCTTTCAAAATTGCACGCGCTTGTGGAATGGTGTCAAACTTTGCTACTCAAAAATCCCCATAGGCGACACTTTAAAATTTTTTACTGGTTACATGTTTTGAGTTACAGAGGAGGTCTAGGGCCAAAATTATTGCTCTCGCTCTACCGATTGCAGCGATACCTCACATGTGTGGTTTGAACACCGTTTTCATATGTGGGCGGGACTTACGTATGCGTTCCCTTTTGCATGCGAGCACACAGGGACAGGGGCGCTTTAAAAAAATTTTTTTTTTTTTTTTTTATTGTTCATTTTACTTTATTTTACTTTATTTTAGTTTGATGCTTTTTTCCAAAAAAAAAAAAAAATTTTGACCACTTTTATTCCTATTACAAGGAATGTAAACATCCTTGTAATAGGAATATGGCATGACAGGTCCTCTTTACAGTGAGATATGGGGTCAATAAGACCCCACATCTCACCTCTAGGCTGGGAAGCCTGAAATAAAAAAAAAAAAAAAAAAACGATCCTGGCTTCGATCGTAGAGGTGAGTCGGTAGAAGCGCGGGAGGGGGGACATCCCCTCTTGCCACCCGTAAAAACAATCAAGCAGTGGAACAGCCGCTATGATCATTCTTATGGTGTAGGGAATCGCCAGCTGAAAAAGCTGATATTTGAATGATGCCTGTAGCTGCAGGCATCATTCAGATATCCCCGCACAAAGTCAAGGACGTTGTATGACGGCCGGCGGGCGGGAAGTGGTTAAAATGCTTTTTTTTTTTTTAACACAAAGTTGTCCATTTATACAATATTTATACCACATAGCATGTACACACCAAAAATGACACCCAGAAATAGATTCTCCTACTCCTCCTGAGTACGGCAATACCACATGTGTGAGACTTCCACAGCCTGGCCACATACAGAGGCCGAGCACGAGCATGGCTCAGCATGGCTCAGCATGGCTGGGTATGGGGGGGTATGTCGGGGCATTGCAGAGTATTGCAGGGGCATTGCAGAGTATTGCGGGGGCATTGCAGAGTATTGCGGGGGCATTGCAGAGTATTGCGGGGGCATTGCAGAGTATTGCGGGGGCATTGCAGGGTATTGCGGGGGCATTGCAGGGTAATGCGGGGGCATTGCAGGGTAATATGGGGCTTTGCAGAGTATCGTGGGGGTATTCCAGGGTAATGTGGGGCCTTTGCAGAGTATTGCACAGCATTGCAGAGTAGTGGGGATGGCTGAGCATGGATGGATGGCTGGATGTCTCTGTGCAGCGCTGTGGGCACTACACATCCAGCCCACAGCGCTGCAGCCATCCATCCATCCCCCTCTCCGCTCACAGTGTACCGATCGGTACACAGGAGGGGAGGAGAGGAACCGGCGTCATCAGATGACGCCGGTCTGTTTACATGTGATCGCGCCGTCATTTGACGGCGTGATCACATGGTAAACGGCCGCGAACAGCGGCCATTTACCGGGATCCGTGATGCGCCGGGTCCTCTGGACCCGGCGGTCACGGATGTGCTTGGGTGCGCGCCCCAGGGGGCGCTCGAGAGGGGAATTCTGGGAGGACGTCATAGTACGCCCTCCCAGAGTTATCCAACCGCCCTGCAGCCGTCATTCGGCTATGGGCCGGTTGGTAAGTGGTTAAGAGCGAAATAGGTTGGTAACTAGAGCACTGCATGGCGTCTTTTCCATCTTTGTGGGAATAGCCATGATTAACACTCTTGGGGTGTCTAAAGGGAATGAGTGGCCATTCTAAAGAACGTTAACAGCTGTTCGGAGTGGTTCAGTCAACACCAGTAATATGCCATCGAGAAGCCGTCGGGGCCCGGCGCCTTGTTTAGCTTTGATTCTTTCAAAGCTGTGTCAAATTTCTTGGGGGAGGTAGGTTTAGCTAAAGCCTGTTGGGCCTTATTTGGAAGTCTGGGTAAACTTGAACCCGGTAAATGAGCAATTTGCCTCCTTCGCTCTTCCAATGGGGGGGGGGGGGGTGGACCAATGCAGACGAGTTGTACAAAGCATTGTAGTAAGCTTTACAACTGTTGTTAGCTATTGAGTGGTGTAAACCAATTTACCTTTACCCGAATCTATACAAGGGATATACAGTTTCAATCTGACATCTCTCAATGCCTTTGCCAATAATGTATCGGGTTTGTTGCCCCATTCGTAAAAAGTCTTTTGGACTTTAACAAAATTGGCCTTTATTTTGTATGACAAAAGTTTGACCAGTTCATTACATTGAAGTTCTGAAGGGTTGCAGCTGCTAATGACTGTTTTATGGACCCTATCTGAGTAAGCAATGTCCTCACTTCCTCTGTTCCTCTGTCGCTTTTTTAACTGGGTGCCCTGTGAGATCAGGACACCCTGGATGTAACACTTGTGCATTTCACAGAGAGTTGGGCCTTATTTGGAGACGCATCCAAAATAGGGTCCAGTTTGTCACTGAGATGACTGCCCAGTATCAAAACTCCTTCTGAAAATCTAGAAAGTGTCTCCAGGAGAGATTCCAAAAATATTGTTTGGTTAGTATAAACAACACAGTAAGTGCAGCGCTAAAAAATGTGAGAGCAAAAAGGGTTCAGCTGCTTCTTCAAAAAGACATTTTCATGACTACAGTTTGGCAAAACATTTCAGTTGCTGGAAAATGTATTCCTCCAATATATAAACAAGTCTAAAGTAGAAGTTTATCCATAGAGAAAGAACGGCTGATCTGGAGGATTATAAGTTCCGGGGAGACTTCCAAATTCCCTGTGCTGGGAGAGACTGCTAGCAGCAGTCATGGTTTTTTGGTAAGCAAGCTACCTCACTTTTGGGTGTTGACCTGAATACACGTTGGTTTTGGATTTGGAAGATTGGTGTCACAGCTTTTGTTTCCTGCAATTCACTTCTTCTCCTGTGGAGGCATATTCATTTATGGATTTTCTCATTGATCACTATGGGACATTGCTTTAGTTTTCTTTTCTTTTTTTTCTTTTTTTTGGTAATTTTTTTCTTTTTTATGTGGTTTAAATTTCTGTATTTTATAATTCTACTTATTATTGTATACATCATTGTTTGAGCATTTCATCATTTTATTTATCTTAATTGATATGATATTTCACATTTTTTAGCGCTGCACTTACTGTGTTGTTTATTCTATTGGAAAGTTTTTTGGTATTGAACTTTTGGTGCTGGCTGCTTTACACTTCTATATTTATTTGCTAATTATTTAGCACAGTGTTGACCCTAGGGTCTCCTTTTTCTCCTTTTTTTTCTCTATTGTTTGGTTAGTGTTTGGAGCATATACATTAAGGAGGGAGAGATGCGGGTGCTATGGTGAGGCTGGGTATCCGGTCCTTAGTAGCAGTGGAGAGATGGCACTGAAGGCAGCACTTTGCAGAGAAAGGCGCCTCTAAGTGCAGTGGTTAAAAGATTGATTACAGGCACAATGGTATTAAAAATACTTACATTATAGTAAGAGGTCATAGGCATATAATTTTTCCTCATGCAGATCGCTGTAATCCTCATCTGTCTGGAGGTGGGGGTGGGGGGGGAGCCGTTTTGTAGCTGTCAGAGTCCCTCGTGACGTGGATTGGTGAGAAGGTGAAGAAGGGATGAGGCTGCATGGGTTCTGGAACCAAGCTGGAGTGCACGTGGCCGATGTGACATCAGGTGAAGATGGTGGGTGGTAACACGTTTCAGAGCATGCACAGCTCCTTTGTCAGACCTACACCCATGCTTGCTCATGAGAGGTGAGGGGGGGAGGTGAGAGGAGGGGTTGGTGTCTGCTGATAGGCTGGGGGAAAAGAGGGGCGGAGTGTAGCCCTGTTGATGGATGTTGGTTTCATAAAGGGCCAGAGACATGTGACATATTCAGCACATTAGATTTAGGAAGGAACACAGGGTTAGCGCAAGATTAGCACAATGTAACAGCATAATGATATGGCGTGTGTGTGTGTATATTATATTATATTATATTATGAGTGCCTGCCCGTACATACATATAGGGGGGATAGATTACTAAGTTACTAATATAAAATAAAATGAGTACATTCAGTGTTGAATGTCAAGTACATTTGATGCTGAATGGAGATTGCAATTGTCAAGTACATTCGATGAATGGGAAGAGTTTGGTACACTCGCTGTTGAGTGGGGGAAAAAAAGCATAGATATAGATATCTATATTATAGATATCGATATCTAGATCTAATAAAGAAGAGCACCTACATTGAAATAAATAAATTACCAAGTAAAAGTACCATCATCCCAAATGTCTAGTACAAAGAAAAGGGCAGGGAGTAGGGAACAGCCGCAGTTAGCTGCTTCTGTCAGCGGATGTCCCAACCCTCCACACACGAGGGGAAACAAGGGGGGACTATAGCGGTACTGAAGGTAGTCAAGAATTTGATAGAGGAAAAATGAAAATGAAAAACTAATATAATAAAATTTATATATTTTAATGAAAAACAATGTTTAAAAATTATTACAGTGTCACATACAGTCGTAATTCATAGCAAGAGCAATCTATACAACCATACGAATTGCACCCAATAGTAACAGGGGGTACATATATGACTTAGTTTCTCGACCGGTTTCGCTGTATTCACCGCTTCCTCAGGAGAGTACAGTCTAAAAAGTAACATGAAAAGCATATAATGAATACAAACAGGTCTGCAAATACATGATAGCTTCTTAATATAGTTGCAGCAAAGTCATAATGCATAAAACATTTACATACAAATTGGATACAAAAAGGGCAGGCTCACCCGTTCAGACATTCTCTGTGGGAGTGTATAGTCCCATATAATTCCCCCCGCGGCGAACACAGGGGATAGCGAACAGCCTCTGGTAAGTAAAACAATTGAATCATTGATTTATAGAAATCAATAAACCACAAGGTAAAAAGAAAAAAAAAAAAAAGTGCATTAAAGGGGTACCAGTGACATAGCTCTAGGATTAAAACCAGTGTGCAGGAGCAAAAGTAATAAGGGAGGAGGGGGGGGGGGAAGGGGGAGGAAGAGGAACTGGGGGGAAGGAAATTGGGGGGGGGGGAAGAAGGGGGGGAAAAAAAAAAGGGGGAGGGGGGGAGGGGGGGGGGAGGAGGGAAAGGGGGGAAAGGGGGAGGGGGAAGGAGTTGAGGGTCAGATAATACAGCGGGACCAGATGCTTTCAATAGTGTGAAAGGCAGGTCAACCTTGTAAGAAAAATGCACACAGGTGTTAGGAGCTACACTTACCCCTACAGCATTAGTCAGTTGAAAAGCAGATGAATTGAGATGAAGGAGAACAATGTGGTGAAGATTATATGATATACAGAGGTTGAAACAAGCCAGGCGCCTATTGGGTTAACAATGAGAGCCCACCAGGGCTGGAGCCATTAATGTGTACTGAAGAAAGTGATCAACTGCAGCGGCTGTAATTAAAGTTAATGGAGATTAACATCCATGATAGCACAAGGAGGTAGCCTAAAAATGAAAGAGATAACCCCCTGAAGTAAGCATTACCAGACCATAAAGGTAAATTGATAATGTGTCAAGCAATATCAAATTGAAGGATATTGATCCTGACTAAAAAGATTAAAATATCCAGTGACAATAGATAGGTCTGAATTAGCACTATAGACAACCCTGCACGGGGAGGTAGCAATAAGCAAAACTGATATGGACCAGGGGAAAGGCATACAAGAAAAAAGAACACCACTGGGAGCAGGAGAAAGGAACCAGGAAGGGGAAGGGGGAGAGCAAAACTTACCCAGAATGGTGGGCTTCAACTGGCGCGGCATCTGGAGGCTGTAGGCTCACACAGCGGCCGCGTCCGGCCGCTATATGAGCACCACAACCCGAAAGACAGGGACGGCGTAGCGGAGGCGGTCCCTGACGTAACCGGGTCTGCTCGCCCGCACTGCGCAGGTGCACAATGTGTGCTACTGCGCAAGCGCGCGCTCCTGTCAAAGGGAATCGGATTCCCAAACAAGGAGACGCAAGCGGCCGGGAGGCTGCCAGGGCGAGCATGTATCCGCCGAGTAGGAGAAGGACTGAGACGAACACAGCCCACAAAGTCTGAAAACGGGGGGAGGAGCCTAACCTTGAACAGCAATCTGAATAACAAGGCAATATGAAGTAAATTAAAAAGAAAAAAGAAAAACACATATAATGCATTAATAGTTAAAAGTGTAAAGATGTCAGTCAGCCACAACTCAGGGAATAAACCTCAGACAGACAGGTACTAATACTGAGACCTAAAGTAAAATAAAAAATAAAAAATAATAAAATATAAAAAAATAATAAAAAATTAAATAATAAAATTAATATAAAAAATTAATATAAAAATAAATGAATGAAATAAATAAAAGGGAACAACTAAAATGAAAAGGGGGTGAAAAGGGCAGGGGAGGGGGGGGGAGGAGGGGGAAAGGGGGGGGAGGGGGGGGAAATGGTGGGGGATGGTGGTGTGGCGGGAGGATGGGTGAAGGGAAGGGGGGAGGGGAATAGGGGGGGGAAAGGGGGAGGAGAGAGGGAGGGGGGGAGGGGAAGGGGAAAGGGGAAGAGCCAGAGGAAAGAGAAAGGGAAAGAGAAAAAAAGTAGGACAGGATCTCATAAGAAGGCCCTATAGGACACTGACTCGTTTAAGCCGGGCGGAGTGGTGGCGTTGAGTCGCTCGATCCAGAGGGACTCCCTCTGGAGTATCGAGCAATCCCAATCGCCACCCCTGGGACTGGGTTGGACCACCTCTAGTACCAGAAACTTGGCCACGGAGTTGTCAAATCTATGATAAAGGCCGATGTGTCGGCCGATGGTAGTCAATTTGCCATTTTCTGAGTCGTAGAGGTGGTCACCAATTCTCTGCCTAAGTTCCCGAATAGTTTTGCCCACATAGAAGGCTTTGCACACACACTTCATAAGGTAGATAACCCCTTTTGTAGCACAGTTAGCAAAAGTCCGTGGAACCAAAATTTCCCCATTGGGTAAGGTTACCGATCTGCTTTCAAGGACCCATGGGCACCGGGGACATTCCCCACATTGAAAGGTGCCATTGGGGCCATTCCTCACAGATTTAGTAGGGTTGTAGTGGCTGGTGGTTAGTCTATCACGTAGTGATCGAGCTCTACGGAAGACCACCTCCGGTCTCTGTCTAACATATTTAGTAAGTGTATGATGTTCGGTCAAAAGATGCCAATGTTTGGCCAAGATATTCTGAAGTACGTTATGGTGTGCAGAGTAGGTAGTAATGAATCGTACAGTCTCTGTGGGGGTAAGCGGTTTCCTATCCTTAAAGAGGAGAGAGGTTCGTGAACGTGACAAGGATTTATTATATGCTTTGCGCAAGGTGGTCGAGGAATAACCTCGTTGTAAAAGGCGGTCGCGTAGTGCTCTAGCCTGGCGTTTGAAATCGCTGTCGTGTGTGCAGTTCCTGCGTAGGCGCAGGTATTGGGCATAAGGTATGCTCTGTACCAAAGAGTTCGGGTGAGCACTTGTGGCGAACAATAAAGTATTCCCTGCGGTGGGTTTTCTATACAGGTCAGTTCCTAAAGTCCCATAAGGTTGTTTGATGATTAATAGATCTAAAAAGGGGATTTGTTCAGTCTCAATTTTGAAGGTAAATTTGAGATTTAAATCGTTGTTGTCAAGTTGACGTAGGAATTGTAGAAGTTTGTCCCTGGTACCCGACCAGACCATAAACAGGTCATCAATAAAGCGATACCATAAAAGGATATCGTTCAGAAACTCCGTGTATTGGTCATAAGCATAAATCTGTCGCTCCCAGCCACCTAAATATAGGTTTGCATATGCTGGGGCACAAGACGTCCCCATTGCGACACCCTGTATTTGTAAAAATAGTTGACCATTAAAAGTAAAATAGTTCTTAGTTAGAATGAAATACAGTAGTGTCAGTACAAACTGGTTAAGGGGCCAGGTCCTTGTGTCTTGTTCAGCTAGGAAGGATCCAGCCGTCCGTACGCCCAGCTCGTGGGGGATACTGGAGTAAAGGGCCTCAATATCGACAGCCACGAGCAGGGCGTCCGGAGGGATCTGGATACCTTCAAGGTGTTGCAGCAGGTCGGTAGTGTCTCTAATATAGGATGGGAGACTCCGGACATGGGGCATTAGAAAAGCGTCAACAAATTTACTCCCATTGTCTGTTAAAGAGCCTATCCCCGAAACTATGGGTCTTCCTGGAGGGCGGTGCACATCTTTATGAGTCTTGGGTAAGGAGTAGAAGGTGGGGGTACGGGGAAATTTGGGGACCAGGAACTCCATGGTATCTTTGTCTATGAGGCCTGAAAGGTAGGCCTCAGTGCAAAGAGCCTGGAGTTCCTGTGCAAAGGAAGATATGTGTGTGGTGGAAATGGGTCTATACCAGTGTTTGTTGTTCAGAATGGCAAAGCACATAGATTGGTATTGGTGGTTGGTCATAAGGACAATATTCCCGCCTTTGTCTGATTGGTTAATCACGATATCAGAACGTTGCTGCAAAGACCGAAGAGCTCGAATTTGACTGGGGTCTAGGTTTGGGGAAAATTCGGGCCATTTTTGTTTCTTAAGGTCACTAATTGTGGCTCGCAGGAAAGACCAGATCTCAGGGCAGGTATTCAGATCGGGGAACCTGCGGGATCGTAAACGGAAGGATTTGGGTAGGGGTGTGTGTCTGAGGGCGATAGATGGACCAGACCTGTTGGGTGCAGGGGGGGCAGGTACATGTGTCCCTGCGGAAGATTCGTTTGAGGAGGAGTGAACAGGATCCTCGCCATCCTGTGAGGCTGGGGGATCTCCAGTATCGCCCTCGTCGAACAGGAGCATCAGGTCGCGGAGCGCCCTGAATTCCTCCATAGAGAAACCTTTGGTACGCTCAGCGAGCTCACACTCCAGTCCCGTGTTGATGCGATCCTTGTCATAGATGAATCTAAAGGTTAAGTTTCGTGCAAACAAGTACAAATCCTTAATTGTTTCAGTGACCCTAAGTGCATCAAGAGGACAGAAACCCAGACCCAATTGTAGTACCGAAATTTCCTCGCTATTAAGTGTATAGGGAGTAAGGTTAATAACGTTACGATCCATATGATGTGCAGGGGGAGAATTTATTGGGACGGTGGGGGTTTGAGAACGTAGGCATCTAAATTGCTCTGTTGTTTTTTGAGGTCTAAAAAAAAGCATCCTCGTTAATTTTCGTGTATTTATTGGTCATTAAACCAGAATTTAGAATTTTTGGAATTGTGCCGTGCAGTGTGGAGTGACCAGTTGCCCCTTCCAAGGGGGTATTGGTATCATGTGTGGTTTGTGTGGGTGGTACCTGGGTAAGTTTAGGGCCTCTTTTGTCTTTTTTGGGGTTTGTGGGTGGGGTGTTACCCCCAAAGCGAAGTCTCTTACGTGAAGCGTTAAGTGCAGATGAAGTGTTGGGTTGGGTGGTGTTTAAAGAAGATACCGTGGAAGAAAGTGATGAATCTGATTCAATATCAGTTGTGAAATTTCTATTATTGGTGCGAGGGGGGCCTCGTCTACCTCGGCCTCTCCCAGGCCAACGGTAGGCCAGGCCCTCAGTGAAGGCGGCTTTATCTTTTCCAAATTTAATCTGTTTTTTGACAATAATATCCTTATTCATAATTTCCAAGCGTTCCCTAAGTTCTTTCCATTTAGTTTTGAAAATCGTATTGTCAGTCAAATGGGAGTATTCGGTATTGAGTCGCTCGATATCGTTATCAAGAAGAGTCATGTCGAGGGTATATTGGGTAATAAGTAGTCTATCTATCTACCTTATGAAGTGTGTGTGCAAAGCCTTCTATGTGGGCAAAACTATTCGGGAACTTAGGCAGAGAATTGGTGACCACCTCTACGACTCAGAAAATGGCAAATTGACTACCATCGGCCGACACATCGGCCTTTATCATAGATTTGACAACTCCGTGGCCAAGTTTCTGGTACTAGAGGTGGTCCAACCCAGTCCCAGGGGTGGCGATTGGGATCGCTCGATACTCCAGAGGGAGTCCCTCTGGATCGAGCGACTCAACGCCACCACTCCGCCCGGCTTAAACGAGTCAGTGTCCTATAGGGCCTTCTTATGAGATCCTGCCCTACTTTTTTTCTCTTTCCCTTTCTCTTTCCTCTGGCTCTTCCCCTTTCCCCTTCCCCTCCCCCCCTCCCTCTCTCTCCTCCCCCCCTCCCTCTCTCTCCTCCCCCTTTTCCCCCCCCCCCTATTCCCCTCCCCCCTTCCCTTCACCCATCCTCCCGCCACACCACCATCCCCCACCATTTCCCCCTCCCCCCCCCTTTTTCCCCCACCCCCCCTCCCCTTTTCACCCCCTTTTCATTTTAGTTGTTCCCTTTTATTTATTTCATTCATTTATTTTTATATTTTTTATATTTTATTATTTAATTTTTTATTATTTTTTTATATTTTTTTATTATTTTTTAATTTTTATAAATCCCCCCCCCCCCTCCTTCACCCCCTTCCTTTCCCCTCCCCCTTCCCCCCCCCCTTCCCCCCCCCCCCCTCCTCCCCTCCTCCCCTCCTCTTCTTCACCTTCCCTCTTTTCCCTGATTCTGCCACTTTAGGTCTCAGTATTAGTACCTGTGTGTCTGAGGTTTATTCCCTGAGTTGTGGCTGACTGACATCTTTACACTTTTAACTATTAATGCATTATATGTGTTTTTCTTTTTTCTTTTTAATTTACTTCATATTGCCTTGTTATTCAGATTGCTGTTCAAGGTTAGGCTCCTCCCCCCGTTTTCAGACTTTGTGGGCTGTGTTCGTCTCAGTCCTTCTCCTACTCGGCGGACACATGCTCTCCCTGGCAGCCTCCCGGCCGCTTGCGTCTCCTTGTTTGGGAATCCGATTCCCTTTGACAGGAGCGCGCGCTTGCGCAGTAGCACACATTGTGCACCTGCGCAGTGCGGGCGAGCAGACCCGGTTACGTCAGGGACCGCCTCCGCTACGCCGTCCCTGTCTTCCGGGTTGGGGTGCTCATATAGCGGCCGGACGCGGCCGCTGTGTGAGCCTACAGCCTCCAGATGCCGCGCCAGTTGAAGCCCACCATTCTGGGTAAGTTTTGCTCTCCCCCTTCCCCTTCCTGGTTCCTTTCTCCTGCTCCCAGTGGTGTTCTTTTTTCTTGTATGCCTTTCCCCTGGTCCATATCAGTTTTGCTTATTGCTACCTCCCCATGCAGGGTTGTCTATAGTGCTAATTCAGACCTATCTATTGTCACTGGATATTTTAATCTTTTTAGTCAGGATCAATATCCTTCAATTTGATATTGCTTGACACATTATCAATTTACCTTTATGGTCTGGTAATGCTTACTTCAGGGGGTTATCTCTTTCATTTGTAGGCTACCTCCTTGTGCTATCATGGATGTTAATCTCCATTAACTTTAATTACAGCCGCTGTAGTTGATCACTTTCTTCAGTACACATTAATGGCTCCAGCCCTGGTGGGCTCTCATTGTTAACCCAATAGGCGCCTGGCTTGTTTCAACCTCTGTATATCATATAATCTTCACCACATTGTTCTCCTTCATCTCAATTCATCTGCTTTTCAACTGACTAATGCTGTAGGGGTAAGTGTAGCTCCTAACACCTGTGTGCATTTTTCTTACAAGGTTGACCTGCCTTTCACACTATTGAAAGCATCTGTTCCCGCTGTATTATCTGACCCTCAACTCCTTCCCCCTCCCCCTTTCCCCCCTTTCCCTCCCCTCCCCCCCTCCCCCCCTCCCCCCTCCCCCTTTTTTTTTTTCCCCCCTTCTTCCTCCCCCTTTTTTCTTGACTAACTTCAGTACCGCTATAGTCCCCCCTTGTTTCCCCTCGTGTGTGGAGGGTTGGGACATCCGCTGACAGAAGCAGCTAACTGCGGCTGTTCCCTACTCCCTGCCCGATATCTAGATCTAGATATCTATATCTATCTATCTATCGATCTATCTATCGATCTATATATAGATCGATAGATAGAGATATAACCTAAGGTGATAGAGGAAGAACATTCTAGGCTTGTCTCGATACTAGTATCGGTACCGAGCATTTGCGCGAGTACTTGTACTCGCGCAAATGCTCCAATGCTTTGTCCGATACTTGGGCAGTCACAGAGGGGGGGACAGGAGCACATTAGGGGACAGAAGCACGGAGAGGGAAAGGAGGAGCATGGAGGAGGACACGGGGGGGGGGGACTGGAGGAGGACACAAGGACAGTCAAGGTTGATCGGTGCGGCGGTGAGTTAAAAACGCCGATCTCCCTGTATAGATTTCAATAAAGCAGCTGACAGACGCTTCTCCTCCTCCCCCCACGGCTTTCATGAGCATCGGTTTAAATTGTAAAAATAATTAAAAAAATAAAATAAACACACTGACACCATACAACCCAATCGCCCCCCCCCAAAAAAAAGCATTGTAAAAAAAAAAAAACTACTGACAGTCCACGCTTCATCAGTGTTGCATATTAGTGCCACTGTCACTTGACATCAAGAAAAAGTATCGGTAATGGCGAGTACTTAAAAAAAAGGATCGGTACTTGTACTGTTTTTTTTATAATACAGTTTTATTTATTTTCAAACACCTTCATTTCTACACACATTCCATTTCTTAGTTATAGCTTTTATCTACGTACATCCAGTATTTAAAAACAAACCCCCACCAAACACCACTTTTGTGTTCCCCCCCACCCCCCCACTTAATATTTAACCACTCCACGGCATACATTTAAATGTCTTCAACAAAATCACCACTACAAAATACATTTCCCCTTTCTTTTCCCCTTCATATATTCCCCCCTCACTTCCCTCCCTCCCTCCCCCCTCCTATTCTATCCCCATGCTCCTCAAGTGTTGCAAGTATCTTATTTAACCCCTGTATGGGGAGTGGGAAGGAGAAAAAAAATTTACCTCCTTCCCTCATGCCTTACACCTTCAATCCTCTCTGTGAACTTTATCCCTCTCCCAATTCTACCCGTGATACTTTCCCCCTTTGCCATTTCTCTATGTGATCTCTTCTCTGAAGGAAGTCCAGAGGGGGGGCATGGGGGTAGAGGAAAAAAGGGGGTTTCTTTTTATTTTGAACCCCCCCTTCCTCTCAAATATTAGGGATAAATGGGAAGAGTGGGAACCCTTCTCCACCCACTCCCCCACCTCTTCTACGCCAGACACATCCAAATGGGGCAAGTACACTTGAAGGGAGCGGCATGGCAAAATAAACATATCCAGTCTACTCTAGAGGTCGACCGATATGGGTTTTTCTCTGGCCAATGCCGATATTTAGAAATCGCGGTGGCCGATATAAGATGCCGATTTTTTTGGGCCGATATATTAGGCCGATTTTTTTCTTTTTTTTTTTCCCTTCATCTCATAAAATCTAACAGTTAGACCCCTTTCAAACTGGGGCGTTTTTCAGGCGCTTTTGGGCTAAAAATAGCGCCTGTAAAGTGCCTGTAAAACGGCTCCCCTGCAGTCTCAGTGTGAAAGCTCGAGTGCTTTCACACTGAGGCGATGCGCTGGCAGGATGTTTAAAAAAAGTCCTGCAAGCGGCATCTTTGGAGCGGTGTATACCGCTCCTCCACCACTCCTGCCCATTGAAATGAATGCGCACCGCTGCCGAAGCGCCTGCAAAGCGTTTCGGCAGCAGCGCTTCAGGGGCGCATTTAACCCCTTCCTCAGCTGCTAGCTGGGTTATAAGCGCCCCGCTAGCAGCCTAATAGCGCCGCTAAAACTAACAGCGTTTTACCGTCAACGCCTGCCCGCTCCAGTGTGAAAGCAGCCTTAAGTAATACAGAAAATTTTTTACATTTAAACATTTATTAAACCAAACAAACCAATCAGTTCACTTGTATGTATAATTTAGATTAAAAAAAAAATAACGATATCTTAAATATTAAATACACAAAAACAGGTAATCAAAACTTTTGGACGAAAAAAAATGGGCTAACTTTACTGCTTTTTTTAATTTCATTAGTGTATTTTTTAAAAAAAAATTGCGTTTGAAAGACCGCTGTGCAAATACCGTGTGACATAAAATATTGCAACAACCGCTATTTTATTCCCTAGGGTCTCTGCTAAAAAAAATATATATAATGTTTGGGGGTTCTAAGTGATTTTTTAGCAGAAAATACAGGATTTTTACTTGTAAGCAACAAGTGTCAGAAAATATTTAGTCTTTAAATGGTTAAACTGAGAGCTTTTACACACAGAGTTCAGCTCATTGATAAAAGAACCTGAAAAGATACAATGTATCTTCTTATCAGACTTGACAGGCTGCCCAGGGAGGAGAGAATCCTCTCCACAGATAACTTTCAGGCAACTTGCATTGACTTCTATTACAGAAGTCATTTGCAAGTCCCGCTGAAGTTATAATCGGCTTTTTTTTATCAGCACAATCGGCCGATGCCGATTAAGTAAAAAAAAAGCCAAATATCGGCCGATATATTGGCCGGCCGATATATCGGTCGACCTCTAGTCTACTCTATTATTATTATTATACAGGATTTATATAGCGCCGACAGTTTACGCAGCGCTTTACAACATTAGGGCAGACAGTACAAGTACAATACAATTCAATACAGGAGGAATCAGAGGGCCCTGCTCGTGGTGAATCTCTGGTGAATAGTATCGCCATCCTTTCCATATATCATTACATTCTTCATATTTATCTTTAATCAAATGTACCCATTTTTCGGCTTCCATTATTGTATCCACTTCCCTTTTCCAATCAGTGTGGGGCAACTAGACTGCTTCCACTACCTTGGTATCAATGCCTTTGCCGCGTTAAATGTGGGGTGATACTTCTTTTATATGCTTTATTCGAGCCTGGCATCCCATGGAACAAAAAGTGCATAACAGAAAATTCTATAGGTCTTAAAGTCAGCCTCTTGATCCATGGGGCCACTGCTTCCCAAAAATTTTTAACCTTAGGACACGTCCACCATAAATGGAGAAAGGTGCCTCTTACAGCACATCCCCTCCAACAGCAAGCATCCACCTTTGGAAACATTTGTGCTAAACGTGCTGGGGTACGATACAATCTGGTCAAAAATGTATATGCCATTTCCTGTGTATGGGAACTTATTGAGGAGCCATGGGTTATTTTAATCATCTTTTGTATTTGTAAAGCTGAGAACCTCTGTCCTATTTCTCTTTCCCATTCCCTAATATAATAGGGTGTTGATATATTTTGGGTTTTAAGTATCAATTTATACATCCTAGATAGTTAATGTTTAGCCTCTGGGTTATTTATACACCATGACTCAAAGGTAGTGAGGGAGTTTAAGGGTCTCATCAAGGACTTCCTTTTATTAAAAAAATCTACTATTTGAAAATATCTCCAGGTGGCCATTGGAATATCTCCCCAGGTCGATATAAGATCCGTTAAGGGTACTAATTTGCCCATTGGGGCTGTCCTAGCACATGTGACCCCACCATCTATACCCCAGCCTTCCAAATTTCTCCCATCCTCCCCTGGATGAAATCACGGCTATCCCTCCATTGGTGTTAGTGGCAGTATTACGGGGGCAAATTTACCCAGGACATTTAACTTGTCCCATACCAATAAAGTTGTCTTAGTCATTGGCGATATCCACTCCGACAATCCTCTATGCCCAGCCGGAATCCAGGGGGCCCCTTCTAGACTACTATCTGCTATTGTCTTCTCTAAATTTACCCAGAGTTTGAGGAGTCATGCCGCCAATTCATTTTTCATACTAAGGACATAGCTTTAAAATACATATTTATATCTGGGAGTCCTAACCCCCCCTCTGATTTATGCCTCCTTAAAATATCGTATGACAGCCTTGGGTGCTTATCTCCCCACAACAGGTTCTTTTTTATCATTGACTATTAGGATTCCTCATCCTTGAGGGCAGCAAGGCCTGTGTCTTTATACCATTGGTCTGGTTATCCACTTGTGCCCAGGAGCGTTTTTTCTCTGCTATAATTGGCGCAGACCTAAGGGTCCCTCCCCACCTTTGGAAGGACCATCACATGCCCCATTAACCACTTAAGGACCAGCCTCGTTTTGGATTTTAGGTGTTTACATGTTTTTAAAACAGGTTTTTTTGCTAGAAAATTACTTAGAACCCCCAAACATTATATATATTTTTTCTAACACCCTAGAGAATAAAATGGCGGTCATTGCAATAGATTTTTTTTGCACCGTATATGCTCAGCGGTCTTATAAGCGCTGGAAAAAATGCACTTTTTTGAATAAAAAAATTAGACAATAGTAAAGTTAGTCCATTTTTTTTTTTATATTGTGAAATATAATGTTGCACCAAGTAAATTGATACCCAACATGTCAACCTTCAAAATTGCGCCCGCTCGTGGAATGCCGTCAAACTTTTACCCTTAAAAATCTCCATAGGCAACGTTTAAAAAATTCTACAGGTTGCATGTTTTGCGTTACATAGGAGGTCTAGGGCTAGAATTATTGCTCTCGCTCTACCGATCGCGGCGATACCTCACAGGTGTGGTTTGACCACCGTTTTCATATGCGGGCGCTACTCACGTATGCGTTCCCTTCTGCGCGCGGGCTCGTCGGGATAGGGCGCTTTAAAAAAAAAATTTTTAATTTTATTTTATTTCTTTTTTCACTGTTTTAAAAAAAAAAAAAAAATTGGATCACTTTTATTCCTATTATTATTATTTATTATTATACAGGATTTATATAGCGCCAACAGTTTACATAGCGCTTTACAACTTGAGGGTAGACAGTACAAATACAATACACTTTAATACAGTAGGAATCAGAGGGCCCTGCTCCTTAGAGCTTACAATCTAAGAGGGAAGGTCAAGAGATACAAGAGGTAATAACTGTGGGTGATGTGCTGACTGAAAAGATAAATGTACAGTTGTTAGGTGGGGGCCAGATAGGCTTCTCTGAAGAGATGATTTTTTAGGGATCGTCTGAAAGTGGATAAAGTAGGGGGATTGGGGTAGAGCATTCCAGAGGATGGGAGAGGCTCTGGAGAAGTCCTGAAGGCGAGCATGGGATGAGGTGACAAGGGAGTTTGAGAGCAGGAGGTCTTGGGAGGAGCGAAGAGAACGATTAGGTTGGTATTTTGTGACTAGGTTAGAGATGTAGCTGGGGGCCAGGTTGTGGATGGCTTTGTAAGTTATGGTTAGTATCTTGAATTTAATTCGGTGACTGAGTGGCAGCCAATGGAGGGATTGGCAGAGGGGTGTAGCAGACGCTGAGCGGTTTGTGAGGTGGATGAGCCTGGCAGCAGCATTCATGATGGAATGTAAACATCCCTTGTAATAGAAAAAAGCATGACAGGTCCTCTTAAATATGAGATCTGGGGTCAAAAAGTCCTCAGATCTCATATTTGGACTTAAATGCAAAAAAAAAAAAAAAGTTGTTTAAAAAAATGACAAAATAAAATGTGCCTTTAAGACAAATGGGCAGAGCTGACGTCATGACGTCGCTTCCGCCCTCCTATGGTATGGAGACGGGTAGGGGCCATCTTAGCCTCACTCGTCTCCATACATAGGAAGTAAGACGACCCGATCGCCTCCGCCACTACCGACGGCTCCAGTAAGTGGCGGAGAGCGGCGGGAGAGGTGCCCACCCCCCTCTCTGCGAACCCGCTGCAGAGACCACCATTATCGTGTACAGAACCGCCGGCCCTAAAGATGGATACCTCGGTTGTGGTAGCAGCTGCTGCCGTTACCGAGATATCCATCTTCAAAGTAATGACGTATTTATACAGTGGCTGGTCGTTAAGTGGTTAATGCTTCGGGGGGCAATGGGCTGGACGCTGTTAGAGTTGAGGTAATCACACAGGGGGTGTATTAGAACTGAGAAAAACTTTTTATAATATATATTCGTAAAGCCGTCTGGGCCTGGACTTTTACCTAATGATAATGCCATTACTACTTTACCCAATTCCTCCACCGTTATTGGTTGCTCCATTTCCAAAAGCGCTGCTGCCGAAATAGCAGGACGCTCCGAGGCCCTTAGGTATTCTTGGCTCTTATTCAATGCCTCTCTGTCCACTGCCCCTACTGAATCCGAATCTATATTATACAAAGATTTATAATAGCGTTGAAATTCAGCTGCTTTCTTTTGGGTATCAATTATTTGTTTATTATTCGCTACTAATTTATGGACATGCCTTGCCTCCTGTTTCTGCAGTTGTCTGGCCAACAACTTTCCCCCTTTACTGCCCTGTTCGTAAAAACAATGAGCAAAATACCTTTGCTTATTTTTAACTTTCTGATCTAGACATTGAGTTAGGTTGAGTCACAGTTCCTCCAATCTATTGGCCTCCCCTGGATTTCGCCTGCTTTTGTGTTTAATCTCTAATTTATGTATGTAATCTAAGAGATTTATCATTTCCTTTTGTTTCTCCTTTCTAAGACGTGAGCCTTGTGCGATCATTTCCCCTCTAATGACCACTTTGTGAGCTTCCCATATTGCTTGGTTGGACACTTCACCCGGTATATTGATTTAAAAATATATCAGTTTATTATGCAGGGTTTCAAACACCCTTTTAACATCCAAAATTGACTCATTTAATCGCCATGTTCTTTCTTTACTACCTACCACACTCAATCGTAACCTCAAAGCTATTGGGGAGTGATCAGATACCGTGATTGATCCAATGTATCCGGCCCAAAAAGAGGAGAGAGAGAAAAAAACCCCCCACAAATTTCTTTCTTCCATAATACAAATCTGAATGTACAAAAAATAAAAAAAAATACCAATTACCTCCACTAAGGGGAAGACCACTCCCCAGAGGGCTATACCACCCCTCTCTGGATTTGTCATGCCTTCTGCCTAAATGCAGAATAAGAAGTCCCCCTTTTTGGGACCATTCTATTGGGGGAAAGATAGTAAACGATATGGTTAAGATACCCGGTTCTCCCCCGGGCTCTAGGAGAAAAAGAACAGCAGCAAAAAAGAAAAACCATGTCATAGCAACCTCTCCCCTTTTCTGCCCCCCCCCCCCACCCCAGTAATGCGCCCCCCTTCAAAAGAAAATATATTTTATCCCCCCTTCCCCTCCTTTTCTTTTCCCTTTCCCATTTTTTTTCTTTTTGCAAAAACTTAATATTTTCCTCCCTATCACCAATCTTCTTATAGCCAATTTTCCCCTAATTAGACCCAGTTCAACTTTCACATATGCCCATTTGCTGTTGAGCTTTGTCCTTCTTTATTTGTCTTCCTTCCTCTGCCTCTAATTGGGATTTGGCTCCCCCGGGCGTTGCAAGGGAGATTTAATACTGTTCATTCTCCAGTCAGGAAAGTCAACTAAAGGCAAGCCTAATATTTCTGTAAAATTTTGTAAGTCATCTTTAGATCTGAGGACTGCTGTCTTTCCATTTCGGGTGGCTGTTATACGGAAGGGGAAACCCCACCGATATTTCACATCAACAGCCCGCATAGCTTCTAATAAGGGTCGAACAGTCCTGCGTTGCATCAATGTGCGGTATGATAGGTCTGGAAACAGGGATATCTGACATCATTCATGCTCTATCATGGGATTATTAGGGACTGCTTTCATAATTGCCTCTTTCGTAGTAAACTGGTGCAATTTACATACAACATCTTGGGGTCTATCCGCACTCTGGGGGGCAAAAGATAGAGATTGGTGCACTCTATTTCAATCATCTCTGGTGCCTGGGACCCTAATACCTGGCGGAACAGACCGGTCACCGTTTGAAGCAAGTCCGTGGCCCCTTTAACCTCAGCTAATCCCCGTATGCGGATATTCTGCCTCCGGTCTCTGTTTTCCTGATCATCCGTTTAATCTAATAAAACATTTTATTTTTCTTCATGATATTTTACCGTCTCTTGAGTATCGACCACCGCCTGCTTAATATCATCTTGACTTGTCTCCAACTCCTCCACCCTATATCCCAAGGCTATTGTGTCTTCCCTGAGCCCATCAACCGTTTGCTTACATGACAGTTCAACAGCAGAAATAAGTGATTGTATGTCTGTTTTAGTGGGGAGGGCTCTCAGGTGTTCTCTGAGTTCTTTATCCAAGTTCATACTTGTTACCTCCATTTGGGATATTGCTTGGTCTAAGGGGGAGATTTGAGTCAAAGATATGGATTGTTGTATTTGTGTTTCTGTATCACCATCTCCTCTCTGGGCTAATCCCTGGCTAACAGACACCAAGTCCCAGCCAGGAATTTCACCCTCAGTCAGCAGGGAGATCCCCAGGTCTCGCTACTCTACTGCCGCCTATATCTTGCCCCCCAACTCCTCCGTCAAGCGTATTACCTGCCCCCTGCTGATCTCACTTAGGGTTCATCCCAGCAGTCAAATGGATGCACCTCGTGGACAAAACATCCCGCTCCGCCATCCCAGGTCCACACTCTGCAATGTCCTCTGCCATTACCGGGCTCCTCCGATCAAAACCTGGTGGGCCCCGGCCCTTCAATGGTGTCTCCCTCCCATACCTTTGTCCGCCTTGGCACTCAGAACCGAGCCTTGTCCCGTCATGCTCGGGCATCTTCTGGGCTGTCCTTCCTTGGTCCGCACTCTGGGGATAGATAGGCTCTCAACCCACCTGTCTGCGCCTTCCCTTTGCTAGGGGGCTGTGGGGTAGTACGCTGGTGTGTCGCCATATTAGGCTACGATCTCCTGGAAGGATGAGGGAGGGAGGGCTTTCACCGTGACTCTATGCCGCTCGTGTCTGTCAGAGCACGAAAGCTTCCGCGTGCTCACGCAGCGCGTCTTCTCTCCATACCACGCCCCCCCCCATTGATATATGTACTCGCTCTTAAAGTGGTATGGGGGGACAACCCTGGTACATTAATGTAAAATGTTGAGTATATTGGATATTAAATGGCTAATGTTAAGTACATTCTGTGTTGAATGGAAACTGTTCAGTAAATTCGTTGCTGAATGGAGAGTGGGTTTGTCAAGTACATTCGATGTTCAATGGAAAATGTTTGGTACATTCGATGTTGAATGTCAAGTTCGTTTGATGTTGAGTGAAGAAAGGAATTGTTTACAGTATTGCGTGTTGTATCTTCTATGTCCAGGTGTGTGGCAAATGCAAGGATCACGGTGGATGTTAATGATGTTTGAGGATATCGTATCTCAGTTCTAGAGTATGGTGTTGATTTCTATTCCCTCATTTATACCTCCTGGCGAGAGTATGTCCAGGGCATATATCCAGTATGTTTCCATTTTGACAGAGACGTTGAAATCTCTCTGCCTCAAGGAAACTGTCAGGGATGGATTCAATGACCCATACTTTGAGGATTCTTGATGGGATTCTGCGAAGTGTTGAATGCTATGCTCATCTTTGCCAGCTTCAATGAACCTGTGGTGTTCCCTAAAACGTTTGCGTAAGTTGCGTATCGTTCGTCCTACATAATTCAGGTTACAGGGACATGACAAGCAGTAGACTAGATATTCGGTGGAGCATGTGTAGCATTCTTTGTCCGTGGTGGACAAAACTGCGTGCGAGATGTAGTAATATGCCCAAAACATGCTCTGCCATTTCAGTATACAAGATGGCTTAAATCTGCAACTATCAAACAATGCTTAGAAGGATGCTTGCACAAGCATCTTTTTATATAGATATAGATATAGATATAGAGAGAGACAAAGACTCATAACTGTTGACCTGTGTTAACTCATGATAATGTATCTTAAAGGGTCTCTGACTTGTATAATCATATAACTATATATATTTTTATACAAATACATCATTTACTAACCACTCCCCCCTCCCCTCTTTCTGTTGGTATGTTGAACCATATATAGCTGTAACACACCTAAATAAAGGCAGACATTTTACAAATGCACAACTTGCTTCTCGTTTTCATGCTGTCTCCAGATATCTGAGGGTGCTGTTGGTGTACCTATAAGAAGGGTGGTCATCCAGAATACCTACTATTTCCTTCACGAGGCATAGAGGTTTTTTGGCACTGGTACATCCCGATGATGGAAAAGATTTGAGTGATGGGGATATATGTTTGGTGGTTGTGAGTTTACTCAGTGCTATTTTCCCTTTTATGTTGGGAGCTTTTCTGTATGAGAATTTTGGTTCCATTGGTATGCTGTCTTTCAGGTGAGGATCTTGCAGAAGTATAGGCCAGTGCTTGTTTACTATTTGTTTCATGTTTGTTGTGGAACTGGGTGGTGAAGTGGATTACTTTTGATGCATTTTCATTTCTGTCACCTTGAATGTCTGGGTTTATATATGTGGTATAAGCTTTTTCGATGCCTGAGGGTGGGGTTTCGCTCAGAATCTGGTAGTAGGATTGTTTTGTGCAGTTGTGTGTGAGAGGACAAAATTTGCTCTTAGGAATACTATTGAGCCAGTGAAGATGGTGGCAGCTGTTGTAGTGTAAGAAGGAATTTCCTGTGGTTGGTTTGCTGTAATTCTTGGCATAGATGTGGCCATTTTCGTGGTATAGGTCTAGGTCCAGGAATGCTAGGTGTGTGTTGTCTTGTACTGAGGTGAAGAGTAAGCTCATATTGTTATTGCAGTGGGAGACTAACTTCTCTTTGTTGTTGGTGTCCCCATCCCAGATGATGATTACGTTGTCACTGTAACCGTAAAAAATTTATATTGGACATGAAGGGATTATTGGCCCATATGTATTGACTCCTAGTGACCCATGGTTAGGTTTGCGTAGAAGGGAGAAAAGTTTGTTCCCATGGCCGTACCATGAGTTTGGCGATAGTAGTGGTCTTCGAACTGGAAGTAGTTGTGCATTAGAACAGTGTGGCTTCCAAGATGAACTGTGTTTGGTTTGGGTGAATGGCTGTGTCTTCTATCAGAAAATTGTGTATAGCCTGAATACCGACGTCATGGGGGATAGAGGTGTACAATGATAGGATGTCTAGGGAGAGCCAGGAGTAAGTGGGTTCCCATCGATATGGGTCTAGTAACTCGAGCAGGTGTATTCCGTCTTTGATGTAGGATTGTAAGTTACATACGAGTGGTTGCAGGAAGTAGTCCACGTATTGGGACAGTCCAGTTCTGATACTGTTCATGGTGGCTACTATGGGTCTACCTGGGGGTTGATAGTACGTTTATGTACTTTGGGTAAATTATAAAAATAAGGTGTGTGGTGTTTTTTTTTTTTTTTTACTAGGAATGATGCTTCACTTTTGGTAATAACGTGGTCTGTGAGTGCTTGGTTCACTAGGACTGTGGCTTCCATAGTGAAATCGGGTAATGGGTCGTTTGTCAGTTTCGTGTGTGTGTGTGTGAATATACCAGCAGTCTCATGGCCTCCTGAATATGTACTCACTTTTATCTTGGAGCACAATGCTACCACCTTTATCGGCTAGTCTTTCGGGGTGTGTGAGATTGTGTCTGGCATGGTGATGTGGATCTTTTTGGCACGTCAATAGTAAGTCTGAAAAGACCATGCGATATAAAATTTCTAGGCATGGTCCTTTGGATTGTGTAGAGTAGAAGTTGGACAATGGTAGTATGCTGTACTGGGTGGGGGGAGGGGGGGGGGGAGTTGATGAGATGCTGGGTGAACAGGAGGGCATCTGGTTCTGGGTCATCTGGGTTCAGGGAGGGTCAGTTTCCTTCCTGGTACAGCTCGTGTAATATTTCCAGGACAAACTCTTCATCAATGATTAGGTTGCTTGGGGGGGGACTCCTTTTTAGTGGCTTTTATGTTAAAAAAGCGTTTTACTGTTAGGTTGAGTTTGAATTTACGTCTTTAGCTGAAAAGCATTGGGTTGTATGGAGGATGCAAACATTAGGCCTCGAGTAAGAAGGGTAGTTTCATGCGGAGTGAGTTTGTGGGATGATAGGTTGAAGCTTTTTACTGTAGTTGGGGCTTTCTGGTATGTGGGCTTGGGTTTGCCTCCTCTCCCCCTGCACCCTCTCCGGTGTGTTTTTCTTTTGGTGGGTCTGGTTGGGAGGAGGCTAGGGCCTAACATAGGAGGCACAGGTAGATGTTCCTCAGCAGGAGGTAAATCGTTGGGTGTAAGGAGTGTATGGCTGTCATCCATGAGTTTACTGGTGGGTACGGAGGTGAGGCTTTCTGCTGTGTCCTCTGTGTCCTCTCTCTAGCCCTTTATGAAACCAACATCCATCAACAGGTCTACACTCCGCCCCTCTTTTCCCCCAGCATATCAACAGACACCAACCCCTCCTCTCCCTCCTCTCTCTCCTCCTCTCACGAAGGAGCTGTGCATGCTCTAAATTGCGCTACCGACACCTGATGTCCCATCAGCCATGTGCGTTCCAGCACCTGGGCTGCCTCATCGCATCTTCACCTTCTCGCCAATACACGTCACCAGGAACTCTGACAGCTGCAGGACGGCTCGCTCTTTCCCCCAAACAGATGATCATTATATGCCTATGACCTCTATCTATCTTGTAAGTGTTTTTAATCCCATTGTGCCTGTAATAAATCTTTTAACCACTGCACTTAGAGGTGCCTTTCTCTTTCCTTTATGACCCTCCGGAGCGTATACATTGGTTAAAGTCACTAGGGTATCTTCAAGGGACCCCTTTGAGAGGAGAAAATGGCCTTGGGGATCCGTCAGCATATCTTTGAATTACCAGTTAGCGTGTTTGGAGATGACGACACTGACCTCTTTTGGATTTGGAATTCGGTGAAGTACTATGGCATGCATAAGCCTAATGGGCTTTAGTGAGATTTTGCATTTTACTCGTCTGAAAATGAGTTCCCTGAAGGAAACCCACAAATCGCCCAACACACTCAACCTTTTTTCCTTAACATTCAAAGTAATTTAGTAGGTAGGTTAAAAATCTCATACATAAGAAAATGCAGCGCTAATATGATATCTGTAGAATAAACCCCGATGGATTATAAATGGATACTCAATACAGTAAACCTCCTATGTGTGAACAGTGCATATACAGTATGTGTACAAAATGTCTATGCTCTATATCGGAGAGGTCAGACAAATGACAGGAAAACTCTTCTCCCGAGATCAGTCAAACTCCTGGTGTCATAAAGTAAAGGTGATTTATTCAAAATGTACCAGTATATTTAGGGTGATCCTTGCATGCCAAAAGGATAAAGCAGAAATTGCACACTGGGATGTACAGCCCCCTTCCTAATACTTGAAATATACAGCTAAGATGCTTCTGTTGGCTGAGAAAACACTGATAGCTCCTGGTACATCATGGTACTTTATTACTAATCAGTGCCTCTTTTACAATCTGCTACCATATATAGCAAAGTGTTAGTTGAAACAAAAGACAACAGCAAGTTAATGCAATATGTGCTCAGAAGCCATTTTAAAAATCGGTCTCCAGTTTTAATAGTCACACAATAAACATTTAAAGCTTTTCTAAGATTCCCTCCTTTTGTGTGGCTTTTTTATCTCAACACATTTCGATGATAGTCCCTGTGTTATATGCACTGTTGGACTATTGTTAAGTTGAGCTTCTTGAAACTACGGTTTCAGTCAATTTTTGATAGTCCTCGAATACAGGGAATGCAGCAGCATCCACAAGTCACTAAAATGGTTAAAGCCACAGCAATAGAAATCAAACATGTGCTAAGTCCAGTCCATTTCCCGAACCAACCTTCAAGCCAGTCCGTGAATGGATCATTGATACCTGAATTTTCTGCCAGTTCATTCGATAGGGCTGTTAGTCCTTCCAGAGCTCTGGTTATGGTCTCTCCAGGAGCTGTATTGTTTAGAAATAAAAGTACAGCACATAATACCAAACGTTTTGCATACCCCCCTCTTTCAGCCAGGACCATGTCTAAAGCCACTCTATTTTGCCATGCCATTAGTGACGTAGGGGTTAATTGTTTAGCTAGGCCTTTTACTGCATCTCTAGTGTAATTTACAAATCGCTGTTGGTTATAATAAATTGATCCAGTCAACATTTTTATTTGCAGTAACCCACCAGAAAAACAGAGACTCAAACCCCGCTGCCACTTAATTCTTGGCCTTAAACTCATTCGGCACCCCTTGTGGAACTCCGATCTGGTCTATGTATACCTGGGAGTCAAATGGCCCTTTAGGGGAGATGTCCCTTCGGTATCATCTGTGATTTTTCCTCCATGGGTGTTCTGACAGGATTCTCAGGGGCATAGCTAGCTGAACCATAGAGCAATCCCCTCGGGCATTGGCCGGTATCCCAGCTCACAGCTTCTTATCCCCGCACATCCACCAGACATCAGCTCTGAGTGTCATGTTCAACCCAATCACCATTGCTCCTGTTAATCCTCTCCATACAGTAATCATCTGGCAATGATCCCAAGTCTATCCTGCCCTCATTCCCTGGGAGTGCAAAACAAGTAAAGTTACCAGGATACGCTGTGACCGCTGGAGGTATCGGAGGTCTCTGCACCTGGGGGAACAACAAATTCAATGTGTGACAGGTAGAATTTGTTTCAGGTTTATAGCTCTTATACAACCACAACATACATTTCAAACCTTCTGGATCTGTGTTGTTATCTAGTGGAAAAGGGACCGTTGCTAAATGTGGTCTGGCTCCGGCACAAACTAAGCAGTTTTCCTTTTTTAGAGTTTTAACCGTGTACCTCAACCATTCTAACCATTTGTTTTTTTTTTCTTGGTGTCCGGTTTCTAAATCTATAGCATCCTCTGCTGTGAGATTAGTAAATCTTACAACAGCTCCTACAGGTTCAATGATAGTTATGGGACTTATCAATAGATTCCCTTTCCGTTTTTGCCTCCTCATTTTTGATTTTAATACTTGATTTTACCTCTAAATAAAAATTCCCCGTAGGATCCATACCTGTGACATAGGCTGCCATGGTGAACAAACGATCATCTTGTAATTGGTGTTCCTGAAGGGTTATTAGTAATTGGTTGCAATTTCCTTTGAGTGCAGGGTGAGTTAGCAGCCTTTGTTATCCTCAATCTTTCTTTGAGAGTTTCCCCTACATTCAGTGTATAGCCCCAGTCGCTAGCTGAGGTCGTCCAGACTGCCTGGTTCCAATTCCTGCACCACCTTTGGTCAAAACTAACTATATTACATATGTATTTATCTGACCAGGTTAGCTTTTGTGCGTATTGTATATCCGGATGCTCATAGATTTGACAAAAATTAACTATGATAGTTGAGGTTTGTCCTTCCACAAAGGTCAGATTGATCGGTTTACCTGCTGCCTCCCAGTCTCTTGGACACATAATACGTGACCATTCACCCGTTTGACATCTGTATCCTGATACCGGGATCCCAGATATTCCTACCAGACCCACCAATACACCTAGGACAAAAGCTATCCCTATCATCCTGACTGGCTGTGGAGTTCCAAAGGGTAGGGGATTGGAGACTTTACCGGTTTGAGAAAATCCCTGTCTTATACAGGATCCTCCTTTGTAGCCGGACTTGGTGGACTCTCCTCAGCCTTCTGGCCCTGCTCTGCCTGTAGAACCTTCTTACAGTGGAATTGGTGGATCCATGTAGATTTCGCCGCAATTCTTACCGCAGTAGGGGTGGTTAGGACGACTTGGAAAGGACCATCCCACCTTGGGGAGTACCAATGCTTTTTCTTTGATACTTTTATTAAGACCCAATCCCCCACATGCACCTTTTCATCTTCTTGGATTGGACCTTCTGGAACAGAACAAAAATCATTAGTACGTTTTTGTTTTAACAGCCTAGACATATATTCTGCTAGTGTGTGCTCAGACTCCTCAGTAGGTGTTTCATTTGGTAATAATGGTATCTTATATGGTTTACCATGCATCATTTCAAATGGACTTAACCCTTCTTTTGTAGGTGTAGCCTGTTTCTTCCATGCAAACAAAGAAAAATGGGGTTAGATGGTGCTACCTAATAATTGAGGGCACAGAGTATAAGGAAGAAGGGGGGGCTGTACCCTAGGTTTATAATATCCCACCCTAAACAACAAGGCAGGCCCCCCTATGGGTAGGTGGGCTGCTATGCAAAGTGATCCCTATATGGGGTTAACACAAAGGTCTGACCTAGAGGTTCCTATTGAAAATATATATATATATATATATATATATATATATATATATATATATATATATACATAAATGTGAAGTAACAACATAAAATAAGAAAATTGTGTAACATTTCCTACCAATTAAAGTGATATGCTATGCAAGTGTACTACAAAGTGTCCCAATACTTTCATGTGAAGTCTGAAGTAGCAGATCGTGCATTACTTCAATCAGAAAAGTATATATATGAATATACAGTAATGTTGCATCCAAAAAATCACACAAAAAATAAGCAATATATTACAAAATAAATTATGATAAAAAAATGCAAAAAACATGAAGTGGAAAAGTGGCACAGTCCCAAAAATCAAAACACCACCAGAAAAGACGTGTGTCTGTATATGTAAAAGAAGATATGACAGTTCACGTGTAAATAGTTGTCAGGTTGTGCACATAAATATATCAGAGACCATCACAGGTGACTAAGTGCTTGCAGTATCTCCAGGTGACTTGTGTGCTCCCCCTCAAGGGTCCCCACTCACCAGATCCTGTCACCCCTACAGGGGTAATGCGCATGTAGTTACACTCTGTTTAGCCGGTTCAGCCAGGTGTCTGCTATGTAGGTCCCAAAGGCGTCCCATTTGACTCCAGATTAGATAGGCGTGACCATTCGTACATTCCTCATGGAAGAAAGAGATTGTCTCCCATAGTTTAGTAAAAATTAGACTCGTCCATTGACTAACGTTTTTTTTTTTTTAAATATAAAAAACAGCATAGAGTCCAAACAGCATATAGGTCTATAACCAGCTACAAAAGCTAGCAGCTATCAGGCCTTAGACAACAGTGCTGGTAAGAACCCAAGCCGTCAACGGAGCCACGCACACTACTTCACTTCCGGGAACTCGAGAGGGTGGAACGCAGTTGGAGCGCAGCAGGCCGCTGTTTCCCAGCTCGGGTTCTTACCAGCACTGTTGTCTAAGGCCTGATAGCCGCTAGCTTTTGTAGCTGGTTAAAGACCTATATGCTGTTTTGACTCTATGCTGTTTTTTATATTTTTTAATATATTTTAAAGAAAAATGTAATAAATGGACGAGTCTAATTTTTACTACACTATGGGAACCAATCTTTCTTCCATGAGGAATGTACTAATTGTTACGCCTATCTAATCTGGAGTCAAAAGGGACGCCTTTGGGACCTACATAGCAGAACCGGCTGAACCGGCTAAACAGAGTGTAACTACGTGCGCATTACCCCTGTAGGTGTGACAGGATCCGGCGAGTGGGGACCCTTGAGGGGGAGCACACAAGTCACCTGGAGATACTGCAAGCACTTAAAGTTACTTGTGATGGTCTCTGATATATTTATGTGCACAACCTGACAACTATTTACACATGAACTGTCATCTATCTTCTTTTACATATACAGACGCACAAATGTCTTTTCTGGTGGTGTTTTGATTTTTGGGACTGTGCCACTTTTCCACTTAATGTTTTTTGCATTTTTTTATCATAATTTATTTTGTAATATAATATTTTTTGTGTTGTTTTTTTTGGATGCAACATTTCTGTATATTCATATATACGTTTCTGATTGAAGTAATGCACGATCTGCTACTTCAGACTTCTCATGAAAGTATTGGGACACTTTATATGTACAATTGCATAGCATATCACTTTAATTGGTAGGATTATATGTTACACATTTTTCTTATTTTATGTTGCTACTTCACATTTATGTACATATATATATTCAATAGGAACCTCTAGGTCAGACCTTTGTGTTAACCCCATATAGGGGTCACTTTGCATAGCAGCCCACTTACCCATAGGGGGGCCTGCCTTGTTGTTTAGTGTGGGATATTAGATGCTTAGTTTTGTTGCATACTATACACCTAGGGTACAGCCCCCCCCCCCCCCTCCTTCCTTATACTCTGTGCCCTCAATTATTAGGTAGCGCCATCTAACCCAATTTTTCTTTATTTGCTATTACCTAGAGCCCCCTTAGGGGAGGCAGCAACCTTCTTTTTTATTATTTTTTTTATCCTAAGCGCGTTTTTTTTTTTTTCTATTTTTTTTTACATGTTTCTTCCATGGCTTTCCTCGGTTTGCTTTTTAGATTGCCATTATGTCTTTCCACCAATCCAGCTGATTGGGGATGATGGGCACAATGGTATTTCACTTGAATTCCCATAGTTTCAGTTAAATGTATTTTATTTACAAAGTGTGGTCCATTTTCCCTAGATCTTTTTGGGAATTCAAAATCTAGGAATTATGTCTCTTAGTAATGCTTTGACCCGCAGTCGGTGCGTCCACACTTCCTGTCGGGAATACCTCCATCCATTTGGTCAGGGCGTCTGATTAAATATCACATTTGTCTAGTTCAATGAAATCCATGCAAATGTGTTGGAATGGATATTGTGGCATGGGG
Organism: Aquarana catesbeiana; assembly: GCF_042186555.1. Taxonomy (NCBI): domain Eukaryota; kingdom Metazoa; phylum Chordata; class Amphibia; order Anura; family Ranidae; genus Aquarana; species Aquarana catesbeiana. The sequence continues at coordinate 536,123,165 of NC_133324.1, read as the reverse complement.
AACTTCCCTTTTTGTGGTTTTATGCCACCTTGAGCATTGTGTTTTGCACATATTATACACTGAGAGCAAAAAGTTTTTGAGTAATTGGTAAATCCATATGCTGTGCATACTTTTTCTAACAACGCTACCATGCCCCCGCTTGACACATGAGTCACTCCATGTGTCAACACTGCAGCATATCTGAACAGTGATTTTGGTAATACAGGTATGTTTTCAGGAGACATGTAGATGTCATCAACAAATTTACATCCTTTTGCCTGCCATAATTTCTTTTCACTAGGTGGTGCTACATGTTGCATGTCTTTGAGGATTGTGTAATCTACCTGTGGTATTGCCTTGTTTTGTAAGAGTATCTGTTGTTGAGCTGCTGTTTTTGCAATTTCATCTGCTTTTCGATTTCCCTGCGATGCCGGGTCGGTATGTGTGGTATGTGCTTGACATTTGCAGATGGGTAGCTGGATCGCGTCAAGCAATTTTAGTATAAAGTCAGTATGTGAGCTGGGTTTTCCACTAGAGGTCACCATTCCCCTATTCTTCCATTGTTGTGCAAATACATGGACTGTTGAAAATGCATATTGGCTATCTGTATAGATGGTGACAGATTTGCCAGCTGAGAGCTTACAGGCCCTGGTTAATGCCACAAGTTCTGCAACCTGTGCTGAAAAATGTTTAGGTAATGGTTTAGCCTCAATAACCTTATGTTGTGTTACTACAGCGTAGCCTGTGGCACTAGTGCCATCTAGGTTTTTCTTACTTGAACTATCAACATAAATGGGGAGATTTACTAAAACTGGAGCACACAGAATCTGGTGCAGCTGAGCATGGCAGCCAATCGGCTTCTAACTTCAGCTTGTTCAAATAAGCTTTGGCAAAAAAAATCTGGAAGCTGATTGGTTTCTATGCAGAGCTGCACCAGATTTTGCATTTTCCAGCTTTAGTAAATAACCCCCAATGTGTCATGTCAGGGTTTGGTGATGGAGTATCTTTTAGGTCAGCTTTGGGTAGTACTTTTTCTGCTATAGCAGCTCTGCAGTCATGTGTTTGTCCATCAGATGGAATAGGGAGTAAGGTGGATGGATTAAGTGTAGTACATTGTTGTTTTGTTAGATGTGGTTGAGTCAGTAAGATTGTCATGCAGGATAGATGCCTTGCTGGGCTCAAATTAGATCTTTTTTGTTGTAACAATATGATTGAAACTGCATTAAGGACCTTAATGCCCTGTACACATGATCAACATTCCGTCAACAAAATCCATCAGTTTTTTTCCGACGGATGTTGATTCAAACTTGTCTTGCATACACACGGTCGCACAAAGTTGTCGGAAACTCTGAACATGGTGACGTAAAACACATATGTCGGGACTATAAACGGAGCAGTAGCCAATGGCTTTCGTCTCTTAATTTATTCTGAGCATGCCTGGCACTTTGTGCGTTGGATTTGTGTACACATGATCGGATTTTGTTGTCGGAAAATTTTATATCCTGCTCTCAAACTTTGTGTGTCGGAAATTCCGACAGAAAAAGTCCGGTGGAGCCCACACACAAATGGAATTTCCGACAACATAATCAGATCGCACTTTTTCCGTCAGAAAATCCGACCGTGTGTACAAGGCATAAGGGTTAATGGGTGGTACAAAACTATTTGATGCTGATGCTTTGATGGCCTCAGCCACTGCTACTACTGCCTGTACACAGGGTGATAATGCTCTAGCTACACTGTCTGTCTAGTTTTGTTGAATAGTATGCCACAGGTCGACCATGTTCTTGTGTCAATACTGAAGTCATGTGTCCCTCTCTGGAGTCAACAGTTTGTTCAAAGGCCTTTCTATAATTTGGTAGGGCAAGAACAGAGGGGCTTGCCAAAACCTGTTAAACGTTAACAAATGCCTCATTAGTCTCCCTATTCCACTGAATCTTGTCCTGTCTTGCCATAGGACTATCATGTATTGCTTGTATCAAGGGCATTGTCAGAAGCGAGTAGTTCGGTATCCAAGCCCTACAGAAATTAGCCATCCCTAAAAAGGACATAATTTGCTTCTTTGTGATAGGCTTGGGTACTTGGAGTATGGCAGAGATCCTAGCATCATCAAGATGCTTTCCTTCCTGAGAAAGGTTGTAACGTAGATACCTGACCGTCTCTTGCCACAATTGTAACTTTGCCTTGTTGACATTATGGCCTTGCTCGTATAAAAATTGTAACAAGGCTAATAAGTCTGACCTACAGGTCTTCCTGTCTGGGGATGCCAATAGTATGTCATCCACATACAGGAGAATTTGGCTGTTGCCCGGGGGTTGGAATTTAGCCAGGTTGGCTGACATCGCCTGTGAAAAAATGGTTGGAAATTCACAATAACCTGGGGTATTCTGGTGAATGTATACCTTTTCCCTTTGTAGGTGAACGCAAACCAAAAATTGGTGATCTGGGTGTATTAAAATACTGAAGAAAGCGTTACTTGTGTCAACCACTGAGGAAAATGTTCGGCTTTAGATCATTAAGGAGTGTGTGCGGGTCAGGTACTACCGGTGCCCTTGATATGACTGCCTGTAAGTCCTGTACCATCCTCCATCCAGTAGAAGGGGGTGCCTTTACAGGAAAGAGGAGTGTTACATGGGCTGTCAGGACATGGAACTATTACTCCTGTTTGTAAAAGAGATTTTATCACTGGAGCTTTACCTTCCTCTGCCTCCTTTTTAAGGGGATACTGTCTTTGATGGGGTCGATGGTGGGACCTTGGGGTGATTGTTATTGGCTGTACTCCTTTCATGAGACCCACATCTGCTGGCCCTGTTGACCATAAAGCCTCAGGCAACTGCCCTAAGGGGTCTTCCTGTATGGTTAAATATCATTCAGTGGATGTCTTCTAGACATGAACTGAAGGCGTGATTAGGATTTCATGACCCAAGGGGTGCTGGCAGTACACATCTTTAGACTCATTGTACCATAGTCCAGGTGTCTGTTGGGCTCCAATCTGTTAAAGCTTGGCACATTCTTACAAAGGGACCTAGATCCTTCCATGAGCAGTGGGAAGGTTTGGACAGGTGTGGGACTTCCTCTTTAAAAAGATGTTTCTGCTTTGGTGGTATACAGCATTTTGATGCACAATATCTCTCTGTTCATTCCAATAAATGTTGGTAAGTTGTAACCTGGTTTCCTTATGTGAGAAGAAATCTTTGGCAAACAAGACACTAGGCCCTGGAGTGTTTTTGAACTACATCGTACAGTGAACTAGGTTATCTGGTTGAACACTTACATACGCCTTTTCCTTCATAATATTCTGTGTGTAGGCAGTCCTTCTCCCTACCACTTGTTCAGTTCCTTTATCTTTCAAGTACATATCTTGGGAGTAATAGAAGGATTCAGCCTTGGGAATTAAAGGCTGTCCCCCTATTTTCAACTTGAAATCCTTTATCTCTTGCATGCATAGACATGCGCACGGATGACATGAGATCCCTTCCCAGCAGATTCTCAGGGCACACTGTTGACAAAATCACTCTGGTGGTTACTCCCATACCAGTCTTTGGGTCCTCTATTGTTATGTACTCAGACGGGTTCTCTAGCATCCTGTCCATTTACTCCTTGGACCAAAATGGACTTAGTTGAGTATGTTACATGGAGTACATCTTCTGGATGGATTAAGGTGCGGGAAGCCCCTGAGTCTACCAAAAATGTTATTGGTCTTCCCTCTACTTTAAGTTTCACCTGGGGTAGGCTCTTAATATAGCCTATCCTATTCAGGTGAGCTATGCATGCCGCATTCTCTAGTCATTCCGCTTTCCATTATGTCTATGTATGTTATGCCGCTGGTCCGTCAGGACAGTCCCTTGGCAAATGTCCTTGTTTTCCTCATGTCCAACAAGTTCTTTGTTCTGACCAAATTCCTTCCCATCTACCTCCTTTACCTTCTGTCCCACGTCCTTGTCCTCGTGATCCCCCTGTAAATCTGCCTGTCCCTCTTCCTCTTTTTACCACCTCAGATTTTTTTTCCACTGTAAATTTTTCTGCTTCAATGCCACTATCTTCGCTTCCTTGCACAAGAACCTTTTACTTTCACTTTCTTTTTTGCTGTCTTCATTAGATATTTATCTGAATGTAACACATCCAACACCCCTGCTGTTCTATATGTAACCATACTTTTAATAATGTAGTCTGAAATTTCAGGTTTTAAACCTGTCAGGGCTGGCTCAGCCCTTCCTTCTCTGAGCTGGCCGCTCAGCTGTCGGCTAATTGCCAGCTCTCATCTCTCTCCACAGTTAACCAGCTGTTGTGGATCTGCTTGTCAGTCTCGCCTACTTAAAGATCTCCAGCTTACTTCATTCCTGCCTTCGTCTTGGTCACATCACAAGAAACCATCTCCTGCGTTCCTGTTTAAAGACTGGCTTTGCCAACATCCCTTCTGGCTCCTTATCCTGCTTGCTGTTCCTCTACTTGGATCCCTGATTTCTGGCCTGGCTGATTACCTGATCTGGTTACCGAACTCTGGCTTGGCTGATTACCCGATCTGGTTGCTGAACTCTGGCTTGGCTGACTACCCATTCCGGTTACTGGACTCTGGCTATGCTTTGACTACGCTTACTCTATTTATTTACTTTTTTATTTTTATTAATAAACAAGTGTGATTTTACTGTACTTCTGTCTCAGTCTGGTTCATGGTTTCCGACAGTGGACGAAGGCCATGAATTCAGAAGATAGTCAATCCACTTGTTCGTAATATTTTTTCCAGATTGGATGAGCAAGATCACCGCATGGATCAGTTTGCCAAGTCGCACAACTCACCTGGAATCCCCCACTGTCGCTGCTCTTGTACAACCTGAGTTGCAGGCCGTCTCTGCTGCTGCGCCAATCTGCACCTATAAGAGGTATGTCTAGTTCCGCCCCGCTTCCCCAGCAATTTGGGGGTGATCCAGCTCAATGCAGAGGGTTTCTCAACCAAGTTGAGATATACTTTGAGATGCTGCCCCAGGCGTTTCCCACGGACAGAAGCAAAGTATCTTTGCTTTTTGAGAGAGCCTTGGCCTGGGCTAACCCTCTATGGGAGACGCAAAAACCTGTTGTCTTAAGTTACCCTGAGTTTGTGGCCTCCTTTAAAAGGGTATTTGATGAACTCCATGGCTTTGTATCAGATCCACAGGGTCGTTATGTCTTTTTAAAAGCAAAACTACATGGTGAAATGATCTTATTAATGTCACTTTACGTGCCTCCGCCATTTCAGTCCTCCAGTTTAATAGAGGGGTTTAATTTTATGGCCCTACACCCTAATGTGCCAGCGATGTGGTTGGGTGATTTTAACAATGTCTTAGTTCCAACATTAGATAGAATGACTAGCTCCTCCTCATCTAACGCCCCCCATCATCAAACGAGATTTGCCAGACTGTTACTAGACTTTAATTTGGTTGACACGTGGAGATACAGGAGCCCTCACTTCGGGCATATTCACGCTTCTCCACGTCCCACCAATCTATGTCTCGGATTGACCTAATATTAATCTCCAAAACGCTTCTCCCCAGACTAATTGATGCAGGTTTCTCTCCTAGATCATTATCAGACCATTGTCCATATTGCGTTAAACTCTCCTTGCACCACAACAGACCACCAATCTCTTGGAGACTAAACCCTTTCTGGCTGACCCTTTTTCCGGAGGAGGATGATCTCTCCTCGCAATGGACACAATTTTTTGAGACCAATGAGGGATCTGCGTCCCCTCAGTTTGGGAAACGTTTAAGAAACACGCCCGTATGATACTCACAACACATATTAACAAATTAAAGCGTTCCTCTGAAGCAGCTATTACCGCTGCTACTGAGAGTCTGCTTTCAGTGGAAAAGGCATTTACAGAAGACCCCACTCCAGAAAAGGCAAACAACCTCAAACTGTGTTCCAGAGCCACAGACCAACTCTTATACGAAAAATCCACGCACCTTCCGGAGTCATACCGCCCCATCTCTTTGCTGCAGGTTGATGTAAAAATAATAGCAAAAATCCTAGCCATGCGCCTAAATACAGTCATCTTGTCCCTAATACACGAAGACCAGGCTGGTTTTATGCCAGGGCGAAACACATCTTTTAATCTCCGTAGACTGTTTATCAATTTACAAGCAACACATGACAATCCAGGGTCCAGAATTGTCGTGGCCTTGGACACAGCCAAGGCATTCGACTCAGTCCAATGGAGATATCTCTGGACCTGCCTAGATAGATTTGGACTTGGTCCCAGATTTATAAAATGGGTCCAGGTCCTCTATCAAAACCCAGTAGCAAGAATAGTGGCAAACGGCTGGCCATCTGATCAATTTTCCTTAACTAGGGGTACAAGACATTTGATAGCTTCCCACCAAACAGAGACAGGGCCACACTCGCTTTGCAGAGAGTAGACAAAATAAAATACCTAGGAATACAAACGACTCGGGATTCATCAGAATACATAGCACATAACACCATTGATTGAAATGATCAAGCAGAAAACCCATATGGACGCGCCTTCCACTTGGTGTGACGGGCCACATTAATTTAATAAAAATGGTCCTACTACCAAAAATTTTATATATGATTTGGCACTCACCAGTATACCTGATACTTAGACACTTTAAAATAATGGAAACCCTACTCAAACCATTTGTTTGGGGTAATACTAGGCACAAACTCAATTGGCATAAGTTGAAAAACCCCACTGACCTAGCTGGACTGGCACTCCCTGACTTTAATATGTACTACCTTGCATCCCAACTCTCGCAAATTTTTCACATTGACAAAACAGACCGGAAAAGATTTTTGTATCTTGTATGTCCAAGGTGGATACAACAGACTCTGGACCCGTTACTAGAGATGGTGGGGGTGAGGGGAGGAGAAGGGTTAGGGACAGACCGCAGGTCTTTACTATATCAATATAAGAAAATCTGGGATATAGCCTCCAAAAAAACTACACATTGAATCACCAAACATTTATACTCCTCTATGGCATAATGAGTCCCTCTCTGAGTTTAGACGCATGCAGGATACCGAAGTGTGGAGCTCTGGAGGTATAGTATACTTGTTACACATAACAAACAATGGGAAATTGAAAACATTTGACACTCTAAAATCTGAATTTGCGCTACCTAATTGTATGTTTTTTAGGTAAATACAACTAAGGCATGCTTTTCGTACACAATACCCCGCAGATGACCTTACCTTAAAGGATAACCCATTAATGGCTGCCATAAAATTCCCAGACCCAAAAAAAATTATCTCCCAATTCTATGCCATGTTAACAATTCCTCAGGCAACTGTCCAAGCATATGCTTTGAAATCTAGATGGGAGGGGGAAATGGGTCCCATTGAGGATGATGAGTGGAGTGATGCGCTAGATACGTGTAAATTAGTATCCCCTAAAATATCAGACCGTTTCACCCAGATCTTCATTACGCACAAAGCCTACCTCACACCGCTTAGGATCTCGAGATACAAAAGTAGTCAATCAGCTACCTGCTCAATGTGTAACCAAGCCATAGGTACCTTCTTTCATTTAATCTGGTACTGCCCTAAGATCCAACAGTTTTGGACTCAAGTAATAAAATTCTTGCATGATACTATGGGCTCGCCCATCACGCTACAACCAAAACCGTGCCTATTAGGAATTTTTCCTGATCCAGAAATTAATAAATTTACCAAAATATTCTTACATGAATCTCTTTTCTCGGCTCGTAAGGTAATAGCCAGAGTATGGATGAGACCCACACCACCAGAATTTTCACAATGGGTGTTAGAAATAATGTTTTGCTGTATAAAAAAATAATATACTCTCAGAGGATGCCCTACTAAATATGACAAAATATGGGAGAGGTGGCTCAAATCTCCGGATACCTGTAACAATAGGATCTGAATCGCCCTGGTTTACAGATCCTACATTGGTAGTACTCCTGTTACCGATCGGGGGCCCCCCTCCCATATTATATTATATTACAAAATGTGCGTATATTGGGAAGATAGTTTCAAATACAATATAGCAACATATATACATGGTACCAGTGTAGATGTCTTACATGAACAAAATACTAAAATGAGGGATAGTTTTATGTTTTATATTCAGTTCTATATATTGAATGCGATATATGTCAAGACTTTATACTGTCTGTAATCTCCTTTATTTATTCAATAAACAGAATTTTATAAGTAAAAGGGTATTTGACGTTCCCGCACACTCCGCTTCTGCTGCTAAGTGCTTCATGTCCATTAGAGTACAAGAACTGTTGCCGACAACGCCATTGAGTTCCGTACTTTGGCAGCAGAGGTTGCTTGGAACAATGAGGCCCTCGTGGCTGCTTTTTCTCATGGTCTCTCGGATTCCATCAAGGATGAGATAGCAGCCCGAGATATACCCACTGAGCTGGAGAGCTTGATCTTGTGTGCCATCCTCATTGACTCCAGACTCAGAGAAAGACTTTCTTTTAAGGAGCGCTTGCAGAAACCTCCTGTACGTTTGCCTCCAAGCTTTGCAGTCCCACCCATGCCTCCCTCACCTCCCATGCCTCCTGGTACCGAGTCGGTAAGTGAAGGTTAACCCATGCACTTGGGCTTCTCGCGTCTCTCTGCGGATGAGAGAACCCTTAGGAGGAGGGAGAGATTGTAACTTTATTGTGGCCATGCAGGTCACTTTTTGAAGTCTTGTCCTACCCATCCTGGGAACACCCGAACCTTGAGGTCCTGTCATGGACAGACCTTAGGTGGAGTTGTGTCGTCCCCAGTTATCCAGGAGCATAAGCCCTGGTTTCGGTCACCCTTTCTTGGGCTAAGTCGTCTATCAAGATACAGGCTCTAATCGACTCTGGGGCTGCTGGCCTGTTCATTGATGCTGCCTTTGTATCAAAGCACTCGATTCCACTGCAGCTGCGTGACACTCCACTTACCATTGAGGTTCTTGATGGGAGACCTCTACAGCCTGCCCATGTGACTTATGAGAAGGTTCCATTGTCCATGGCTGTAGGGGCTCTTCACCATGAGATAATCCAATTCCAAGTGATTTCCTCTCCTAAGTTTCCGCTGGTTATTGGTTATCCTTGGTTACAGAGGCACAACCCCTCTTTTGATTGGCTCCGTGCTGAGGTTCTCTCCTGGTCACCACAATGCAGTGAAACCTGCTTCCGGAAGGTAGCCAAGGTCCTGTGTACCTCTTCGCTCTCCTCCCTGCCAGAGGAGTACCATGATTTTAGCCATGTCTTTGACAAAGGTCAAGCCGGTAGTTTGCCTCCAAACCGGCCATATGATTGCGCAATTGACCTTTAACCTGGTGCCACTCCCCCTCGTGGCCGGGTTTACCCTTTGTCAGTCTTGGAGGATAAAGCCATGAAGTAGTATGTTGCAGACACACTTTTTCTCTGGGTTTCATTCGCAAATCCTCGTCTCCTGCTGGTGCTGGTTTCTTCTTTGTGAAGAGGAGGAGCGGTGAACTGAGGCCTTGATTATAGGGGTCTCAATCGTTTCACGATTAAGAATGCCTACCTGATCCCGTTGATTACAGAGTTATTTGACCTCCTCAAGGGAGCAACGGTTTTCACTAAGCTTGATCTGAGAGGGGCTTACAAGCTCGTGAGGATTAAGGAGGGCGACGAGTGGGAAAACTGCATTTAATACCAGAACAAGCCATTATGAGTATCTCGTAATGCCTTTTGGCCTTTGTAACGCCTCGGCAGTTTTCCAGGAATTTATTAACGATGTCTTCCGAGATTTGTTGCAGTTATGTGTAGTGGTTTATCTTGATGATATCCTCATATTTTCCAAGACCCTGGAGAGCCACCATACAGATGTCTGTCGTGAAATTGAGAGAGCAATCTCTATTGTAAATTGGAGAAGTGTGAGTTCCATCGGGAACAGGTTACATTCTTGGGCTATGTCATTTCCACTGCTGGTTTTTCAATGGACCCAGTGAAACTTTTGGCAGTTCTACAGTGGCATTGACCCATGAGGTTACGTCCTCTGCAGCGTTTCCTGGGTTTTGCCAACTATTATCGGAATTTTATTCGTAACTTCTCGTCTCTGGTCAAGCCCCTGACCGATATGACCAGAAAGAACGCTAACACACAGAGTTGGTTTCCGGAGTCCATTAAGGCCTTTGAAAGTCTCAAGGCTGCCTTTGTTTCTGCTCCGGTGTTGGCACATCCTGATCCTACATTATCTTTTATCCTTGAGGTTGATGCTTCTGAGACTGGTGTTGGCACCCTTCTGTCTCAACGTCCTACCTCTGAGTAGCTGCCTGTTCCGTGTGTGCTCAGAGTAAGACTCCACGACACTTTCCAGTGGGCCTCCTACAACCCATACCCAATGGAGAGAGGCCCTGGACCCACCTGTCTATGGATTTCATTGTGGAGTTGCCCAACTCCCAAGGCAACACAGTTATCCTTATGGTGGTTGACAGGTTCTCAAAGATGTGTCATTGTATTCCACTTAAGAAGTTACCCACTTCTAAGGAACTGGCTTCCATTTTTGCTCAGGAGATCTTCCGCTTACATGGGCTACCCAAGGTGATTGTCTCGGATAGGGGTAGTCCATTTTGTGTCCCGGTTCTGGCAAGCCTTTTGTGCACAGCTGGGAATTCAGCTTGCGTTCTCCTCTGCGTATCACCCGCAGTCTAATGGGGCTGCAGAACGAGCCAATCAGTCCTTGGAGCAATTCCTTCATTGCTATATTTCTGACCATCACAACAACTGGTCAGACCTATTACCATGGGCAGAATTTGCTCACAACAGTGCCTTGAATTCTGCTTCCCAATTGTCTCAGTTTATGGCGAATTATGGTTTCCAACTTTCCATGTTGCCTGACTCGTTTATTCCGCAGAATATTCCTACGCTAGAGGAGTATCTCCGTGGTCTTCGTTCCACTTGGGCACAAGTCCAGGAGGCTTTGCGCCATGCTAATGATAGGTGCAGACTCCATGCTGACCGCAGACGCCTGCCTGCGCCTTCCTACCAGGTTGGGGACAGGGTCGGGCTGTCATGTCGCAACCTCCGACTTCCTGTTCCCTCACTGAAGTTCGCACCTCCGTTTAATGGGCCTTTCCGTATCCTTCGCAGGATTAACCCAGTGGCTTACGCGTTGGACCCTCCTCCTAGTATGCGCATCTCAAATGTGTTTCATGTCTCCTTATTGAACCGTTGGTCTGCAACCGCCTTACCACCTCAGTGGCACGTCCTCACCCTATACAGGTTGAGAACCATGAGGAGTATGAGGTACAATCCATTGTTGACTCCCGTAGGTTCCGTGGGCGCATACAGTACCTGGTGCATTGGAAGGGGTACGGTCCGGAGGAACACTCCTGGGTCTCATCCTCGGACGTACATGCTCCTGCCTTCCTCTGTGATTTCCATAGACTTTTTCCCCTCAAGCCCGGTGGTCCTCCGAGGGGGAGGGGTCGTTGAGGGGGTACTGTCAGGGCTGGCTCAGCCCGTCCTTCTCTGAGCTGGCCGCTCAGCTGTCGGTTAATTAGAGGGACTGCTTCAGCAGTCCCACTATTGTTGTTTATTTTTATTTATTTTCTATTATTATTCCGTACGTTTTTTGGCTCTGCGTCACTTCTGCATACTTTTCAGCTATTAAAACCATTAAATTTTTAAAATGTTCAACTCTTTCAGCTAACGATGGGACTAATTCTTCAACTTTTTTTGTACTATTTATACTTTTTAAAATATTAAGCTTTTTGTCACTTTTTTTTTTTTAACATTGAAGTGAATGAGAGCATGCTTCAAATCCTTAATCTTCCGCTCCCGAAAGTTTCAGCTCCTTCATACTTTCACCTACAGACGCCAAACAAACTTTAAAATGTTAACAAAATATTCAGCTATCTGGCTATATCTTTTCAGTTTGATATCTTTTACAGTTTTTGTGAAACAGCTGTTTGTTTAGTGATCATTTCAGAAAATTTTATCGATTTAAACAGAGTTTGTATTGGGCTGCTTAGAGTGGATGATGTCATAGCTAGAGCACAGAGCCTTAAAAAAATTATCTTGGTTCCTTCTCTATAAATTGCTCTCACGCCCACAAGATCTACTTGTCATTCACAACTTATACAGCAAAACGTAGGTATTTTTTTTTATAGTTTCAGTTTTGTGATATGCCTTTTACTTTTGGCTGGTTGGGCTTCCAAATGACAAGAATAATACACTTTCTTCCAATGACTGTCCTGTATAAAATTCTTCACATTTCCCAGCGAAACGCACAGCCAACTTCTTTTTTTAAATCGCTGACATGCCCACATTTTTAGGTTTATCAACATAAATTTTATAGCGATACGTTCACAAAGGCCATGTGTCTCTAACGGTGAAGTCGCTGTTTCGATAGCATGTACTGTTGTGGATTTATTAAGGCTTGTTTGAAGGGTTCTCTCACTCATTAGGTGTGGATATTAATGATCAAAAAGCTTTTCAAAAAACCTTTAAATATTCCACATCTTTCATACATTAGTGGTGGTGTTAAACTTTTTTAATGAAATTCATGTTTATTTTAAAACCATTCCTACTTTTCCAACTATTCTCACTTCAACTTTTTCTTACGGATTTAAGCTATTCATCCAGTTAGCTTTAGCAATTCAGCTATTCAGCATTCCCACTCATTTTCTCCAGGAAATGAATTTTCTAGTTGCCAGCTCTCATCTCTCTCCACAGTTAACCAGCTGTTGTGGATCTGCTCATCGTTACCGCCTACTTAAAGATCTCCAGCTCACTTCATTCCTGCCTTTGCCTTGGTCACATCACAAGAAACCATATCCTGCGTTCCTGTTTAAAGACTGGCTTTGCGGACATCCCATGGTTACTGAACTCTGGCTTGGATGACTATCCAATCTGGTTACTGGACTCTGGCTATGCTTTGACTACGCTTACTCTAATTACCTTTTTATATTAATAAATCGGTGTGATTTTACTGTACTTCTGTCTCGGTCTGGTTCATGGTTTCTGACAAAACCATTGACAAAGAATTTTCAGTTGCTGTTGATGTGCACTGTTTAGTTCTTCATTTTCTGGTAGTCCTGAGTATATTTAAAAAGTTCTCTCGATTTGTTTAAGTAGTCTCCCACACTTTCACTGCCCTCCTGCACAGTCAAGTTTATCTTCTGCCAGTCTGTTTTCTTAATCCACCGGAATGTACACCTCTGTAGCAGTGCATTTAATATATCTGTAAGATCTCCCGCATCAGGGGCAAGTGGTTGTTGGGGTTCTTTTCCTACCTGTGGGGCATAAGAGTCCCAATCTCCCTTCACTGAAGCCCAGTCAGATGTCAGAACTCTATTCAAAGCTTTTTCCATCTCTATCCCATTTAACTTGTAACTGTCTTTAGTCCCCTTATAGCTTCTACAAACTCGGCTCTAACTTCTGGTGTTTTAATATGTTCCGTAGCCTTTTGGACAACGCTTTCAGTCCATGGTCTATAAACATTCATAGGGGGGGGGTTGAGCTTGTCCGTTTGGGCCACCTGGTTGGACAGCTTGGGGTTTGGGCACCTCAACGAGTGGGTACTGTTCGGCTTCATGTGTGTTTGGCACCCCCCCTTCTACTTCCCCACCCGGTTTACCCCATAGTTATGGCTTCTGCCACTGTCTCTAACATGGACCTGTTCAATGTTGGTGCTCGGTCTGGGGCCTCTTGGAACTCTGATGAGATTGGGGAAGTAGGTTCATGGTTTTGTGGAAGGGGCATTGTCTTCAAGGGGGTTGATGTTTGGGGCCGGGTGTGAGCCGTCCTATGATTTTCAGGGAATTGGTCATTATAAGGGAGAGGTGCCCGTGGTTGTGGCCTTTGGAGAAACACAAGATTTTCATCTCTGTCCACTAGGGGCAGTTGGGTTTGGCCCTTTTGTTCTCTTTTACTGTTGGATCAATTTTTTTGCTTGCTCAAGCCAGTGCTGAGCTGCGCCCAACCCATATCGTTTTTGGTCTCGGGGTCCTAACGTCTTGATTTTATCTACCAGGTCTTGGCACCCTTTCATAGTCAGTTTATTATTGAACCCAAATTTCTTTTCCCACTTGTCACAATATTTAGTACATTTTGGATCTTTGTTATGCATGAATTTCATATCTCTTTCTAAAGGTGTCGCTGGCACACAACACAAACGGGCACATCCTGCACTCTTACATATGTTGTTGCCCATCACAATTAAGTTCCCCTGTCTCTCTAGAATAGAACACCGGTAATTCCAGTCTAGGTCTTTGACAACAGAAATGATATGCAATCAACAAGAGTCGTCAATTCAATAATCTGGGTGAACGAACACAAAAACAATTCACACCTTGATCCCCAGAGGTTGAACTCACCATAGAAAAAGTTAAGAGTCAAAGTGGTATTTGCAATACCAGACATAGAAAAACCTTCTATTACAAAAAAAAGAAGTAATTCTTGTGTTCGCTATACGATCACTTATTACATCCTCCAAGCGTTTATCACCAGGCTTACTTCTCTAGTGATCGGTATACCGTTTACTCGTACATTCCACTCTATTTTTTTTTTTTTTGTCCCAGTCAACGGGCTGCATCTATTTACCTTAGCCAACGCCCCCAATGGCTCTGTCTTAGACTATTGAAACCTCTGGATCTTACACGAGCATTTCAATATAGGTATATCACGTATTAAAACAATAACTTCCATTAACTAAACCACCAAAAAGTCAAAATTAGACCCAAAAGAGAAAGGGGAAAAAAATGACGTTACCTCTCAGACACCACGGACGACTGGATCTTACGGGTTCGGAACCGGACCTCGGGGACGGTTACAGTCAGCCTCTGTTTACGGCAATCCTAGTCGGAGGTCCTTTCAGTTTGGTGATGTGAGAAACAATACTCGCCAAGTTATTGACCAGAATGCCCTTTCCCCAGATCCAGTTGTCCGTTCCGGCTTGAAGGACCAAAATGACAGGAAAACTCTTCTCCTGAGATCAGTCAAACTCCAGGTGTCATAAAGTAAAGGTAATTTATTCAAAATATACCAGTACATTTAGGGTGATCTTTACATGCCAAAGGATAAAGCAGAAATCACACACAGTGGGGATGTACAGCCCCCTCCTAATACTTGCAATATACTGCTATGATGCTTCTATTGGCTGAGAAAATACTGATAGCTGCTGGTACATCAAGGTACATACTTTATTGCTAATCAGCACTTCTTTTACAATCTGTTACCATATATGGCATAGTGTTGAAACAAAAGACAACAGCAAGTTAATGCAACATGTGATCAGAAGCCATTTTAAAAATCAGTCTCCAGTTTTAATAGTGGCACAATAAACATTTAAAACTTTTCTCACAAATAGTCATATAGTTTGTTTTCACAATTGAATGACCGTTATCTCATGATTTTTAAACAATCATGTAAAATAAAAATATAAACGGATATAAGTTCAAAAGTGAATATTCAAAGCCCATGAACAAATGTGCATAGTGAAATGGTGACTTAAATATACTTTGTGCAGAAAAATGTTGCTAGTAGATGAACCACCACCAATAAGTACAAGGCTTACCGGAAAAGTTGAACCCAAATAGGCATATGCCTAATGAGTCAGTAAATCTTGTGGTGTAATACACCCAGGGTAACCATCATCAGCGCACACAACATCCAGTTAGGGATGTAGACTCCTATAATCCTTCAGAGCACTGCTTCCAGTGGGTTCCCACCAAAGGGGTAATGGCCAGAGGATGGATCAGAAGGTCTCTCCCAAGTGATATATTTTATAAGAAGGCGGCCACACAGCGTGATTCCATTTCAAAGAAAAAAGGACATTTTATTGTATAAAAAGGAACACTCCCATTTGTGAAGATAAAAAATCGCTTGTAATAAAAGATGTGGAATGTGACAGTGGCATCAGTGAAGCCCATTCTGACATGTTTCGTCTAAGACCTCATCTGGGATCAAATCCCCCAGATGTCTTATTAGACGAAACTCGTCGGGACGGGCCCTGCTGATGAAGTCTCGTAAGGACGTAACACGTACGGGAGGAGGACCTATCGCACAGATGTCACCCGCAGCCGTCTCCAAACGTTTATATTGCCGTTCGTTTTTTTACACTGCCATTCATTTGTATCACTGGTCAGTGCTTTTATGTCATGGCTGTTTATACTGTAGAACTCTTATTAAACGGAATATACGGAGAACACTTAGTGTGTTTGTTTCCATTTTATATCGATTCCTGGGTCCTCTGATACCACCGGTCTCACTCATCAATTGCATCTATCCCATCTGTGGATACAAGCTCATACAACCTTCTGTTAGCTCAGAGGTCCATCAGATCTGGTAAGAGTTTGGATTGGCTGGTGGAGGATTAGTCACCTTGAACATTGTCCACAGGATTCTTTGTGTATTCCCTCACGAGGTGTTTCCCATCACTGAAGAACTTAAATTATTTATTATCGCTTTTTCCTTGTATGTGTATGGACTTATACAATGCGCTGCACTTATTCTTTATTCTTACAGTTAATGCTTGATTGAGAGCGCAGACCATGACACAGAATAAAGAACTGTAGCAATACAACACTGCATAGGGAGGCCTGAGGTGGAGAGTGCATAACAATACTGCCTGGGTAAACCTACCTTCCAAAAAGACATCTGACGTCCTGTCCACCCCAAGCCCCCCAGGAACTCGTAGGCATTGAGGGTAGCTATCCAGGACCAAGAAAATGCAATACAGACCACAGGGGTCCATCTCAATACCACAAGTTCATCAAGTAACCATGCACAACTACATTTCTCCCCACTGGAGTGAGCGGGAGCCTCCCCAGCTACCTTACTGATTGCAGAGAAGCCAGATGTGAAGACCCCAAACACAGCAACTGCCAGACAAGAACAACATCAGTCAGATTAACCTATTCAACCTCTGACCCCCTCCCCCCATATCAGAAGGGGTTTGGGGAGTGAGAACAGCTGCTGTATGCCTGACAACTCATCTCTGCTCAGATCAGGGACAGGTGCCATCAAGTAAGCATGTCAGGAGAACAGAGCTTGGCTCAGCCACATATTCCAGCAGGGGACGTCAAAAGCAGATGCCCTTGGTAGATACATATGGGGGGGTAGCATCTGTCTCAAATTGAGTATTCCTGAGTAAACAATGAAAAACACAATGACCCATGACTCACTTTAGGCTACCCATCTGAGACAAACTGCCACATACTCAAAATTCATTGTCTGCTGGGCGTGAAGGATTAATTTTTTTTCCCTGTTCTGGATTGTGGCCTCTGTCGACGTTGGGGCAGTGGAATTGCCCGTGTACCTTGAGGACGGGAAAGCTCCGTGGTTAACTGGCCTGGAATTTCCAAATGCTGTATTGTGACGGGAGTCACTTTGGGCAGGGGGCCCATGGAACCCAGCTTACTTTAGAGAGGTCGGGAAACTCCTTGTTCAGCTCCCCAGCCCCCTCTAATGTGCAAGTCACCCTGTGTCTATTAGGGGCACTGAGAACCCCAGTCTGGTCTGCCCTAACCGGACACTTGGTACAATCACACGGGACTCAGCATTTTGTTACCCCGGTTATCCTGGGTACTATATATGTGGTTTGTGTGGAAGGGGTTCTTTCTAGTGGTCGACCGATATGGGTTTTTCCCTGGCCGATACCGATATTTAGAAATTGGGATGGCCGATATATGATGCCGGTTTTTGGGGGCGATATTTTAGGCCGATTTAAAAAAAACAAAAAAAAACTCACCCACTCCACTCCCTGCTTGCTCCTGTCACTCTACCACACACTTGATGTCCTCAGTACAGATGGCACTGGTTGGCTTAGGCAGGTGGCACTGATTGGCACTGGCAGGTGGCACTGGCTGGTACTAACAGATGGCACTGGCAGGTGGCACTGATTGGCAGTGGCACTGGAAGGTGGCACTGGTTTGGAACTGACATGGCACTGGTTGGCACTGGCAGGTGGCGCTGGCACGTGGCACTGATTGGCAGTGGCACTGGTAGGAACTGATTGGGAGTGGCACTGGCAGGCATTGACAGGTGGCACTGGTTTGGAACTGGCAGGTGGCACTATTGGCACTGGCAGGTGGCACTGATTGGCGTGGCACTGGCAGGTGGCACTAGTTGGAGGTGGCAAGGGCAGGCACTCGTTGGCACTGGCAGGTGGCACCGATTGGCGGTGACACTGGCACTGGTAGGTGGCACTGACAGATGGCACTGATTGGCGGTGGCACTGGCAGGTTTCACACTGAGCCGAGTAACTGTGTGTGAAACTGAAAACAGATGTCAGAATTGAGATTGTCGGGGTGGGCGGGACCCGGCCGGGGTGGGACCTATTAGCTATCGAACACCAGCCAATGATTGGGCTGCTTAAGAAAAGGGGCGGGGCCACATACACGTAGCGGCCCGTCCAGATCCAATCCCATTAGCTAGTATTTGATAGCGACCGGGTCCCGCCCACCTCCGACATCAACCTCAATTCTGACAGATCCCTCTCTCTCTCTCCTCTGTGTTACGTGTCCGTTTCACACACTCAGCGGCTCTGGCAAGCATCAAGTGCCTCGCTGAGTGTGGAGAAGGGAGGAGGAACGGCGGTCAATGTTAAATATCAGCCTAATTTTAATAATCGGCCGATGCCGATTTATCAAAAATGGCCAAATATCAGCCGATCAGTCGACCTCTAGTTCTTTCACTTGGGACAGTAATATTTATGAACAATATCCCTCAATATATGAAGATAAATAATCCCACCTTTCAAACTGCTAGAATATTGTAGGAGTGTCTCATAGACCATTGCTAGATAGTTTAAGGTGGGGTGGGGGTTGTTATGTCTTTATTGTTAAGTGTCTGTATCCCATTGTTCTATTGTTTGTCTGGCTTGGGAGCAACCTATTATGGGATGGGATGTATATGTGTATGTGGGATAGCTGCTAGAGGGGAGGGGGAGGGATTTCTCCTGCAGCCCTTCCTAAAGGCTGTGTGTGTGTGTCTTGTTATTGAATGTAATTTATCTTGCCCTGTGTCATTATGCAAAGAAGGGGATTGTCCCCTGAGTGTAAATCTAGTTGTGCTTGTGTTTTGAATAAACAGTCTTATGTTTCTTACCTACACGAATTGCTTTTAGTCTATAGCTGTGTTGGCTGCTATTTACATCTTCATCCTACACAGCGCTGTATTTCCTTTTTCTTTTTTATGTTTCTTACCACCCTAAACTGATGTCTCCACAAGTGCCTGGGTGGGCCAAGATCTTGGATCGTGCTGGTATCGTGCAAGGGAAGCTTTTACGGCGACATACTCCTCTTGAGTACTGGGTCTTTAACATTGGTGGCAAGCAGTGGGATGCTTCCTTGCTGTGAACACATCCAAACCACCACTGGGATCCAAGCCCTGGATAAGAGAAGCGGAGCAGTACAGATACCAGCAGCCATGGAAGAGGAATTTGAAAGGAGGTTGTGAGATGCGGATACAGCACAGGGGACCAGTGTTAATGCAGGTCCTGCTGGGATGCTATGATTCTGTCCGCTGGGAAGAAGGCACTAGACCACGAGCAGTGCCACCAGGGAAGAATTCTCCCCTCCATCTACTGGTACTGGTCACAGTATGAACTGCGAGTACTGTTGGGGGAACAACCGAACCATGAGTGGACATCTGAGTTAAACAGGCTGATCCAGGCAGAGATGTGGTTGGACAAGAGCTACAGAGCCCCCCTGCTGGTATGTAGCCCAAGTGTGCCTGTGGATAGGGACAACAGTGCCATGGAAGGAGGCTTTGACTACGGCGGCCTGAGACTTTTGGACTGGAGGCTGTCCAAGGACCCTAACTTTAGGAGTGATCTAGAGTTGCGTTTTGAAGGAAATCTTGGATTACAGGGACTGAAGAGTGAATGTCTCGAAGTGCTCTGGGCACAAGAAGATTTGAAACTTTTAGCTGTTCAGAAAAGGGAGCTGGAGATCGCCTGCAGGCAGCTGCTAGACTCTGCTCAGCAGCAAGTCTGGGCTCCCTTTGCCTGGGACTATGGAAAAAGTACAAGCCAAGAGTCCTAAAATCCTGGCTGAAGTGTCAGAAATGGGGCAGAGTAACTGTGTGCTTTGCCCATCCCCAGCTTTGGAAACTGAGCTCTTATGGTGGATGCAGAAAGTGTTGGCTGACCTTGACTAACCTTTTTCTGCACAGAACGAGCTTGGGTGGAGGAATGCTTCCGTCCAGCAAACAGATAAGGGTGCTGGAGATGGAGCAGCTGGCTCATCTTCCCATTTGCGATTCAAGGGCTCGGGAGAAGAGGAAGCCATCCTCACTCCCCAGCCACAGACCAGAGTATGGGTTTAATTGACTTTTTTCATTGAAGGCTCTAACACTTACTGAAATTCCATCTGACTGGCTAACAGGGCAGAGCACTGCTAGCCTCTGCCCAGCACCAGTGACATCTTCTGGGTTCCACGGATACTAGATGGTGAACCTCTATCCCCAGACACAAGTTCCAGAGACTGGGGATTTAATGGACTTTTCTGCTGAGGAAGAACCACATGGAGAGCCTCCCAGTAGAAGAGCTGGCATCAGGGCCTTCCTGAGTGACGAGGCAGTCGGCCTTTTTCCCACAACAGTGACAGGGGCATAGGATTTCCTACCAGCAGCATCTATGGAGTTATAAGAAACTTATCCAGCTGAAGCGCTGACAACCGGACAGAGGGTCCAAGACCTTTGCCCCACACCTGCGGCAGTTCCAGGGTGAGAAGAGGACGGTCACTCCCCAGCAGCAGATCAGGATCCAAGGGGAGACGTCAGCCAGAGCAGAGGAAATGGTCTTTCCTCTCCAGCGGCAGTTTCAGTCTGGGAGTGGAGGAAGCCGGCCTCCCTCCCCAACTGTTAGCCAGAGTGGATGATGCGGGGTCCCCAGCTGAAGCGCGAACAGAGCGGAATACTGCTGGCCTCTGCCCTCCACTAACAGACTATGGATTTCCTGTGGTCAGTGGAGACCGAATGGTTTCTGTGACAGACCTAGCCGGGAAAGAGACTTTTGGAGGGGACTGTATGCTAGCCTCTTGCCGATCGATCGGGGGCCCTTGCATTTGGGGGAATGGTGCTCTTTGTGAGCTGTATGCCTGGGGACCCTTGAGGTGGTATTACTGTGGATTCGGGTCCTGGTCCCCCAGGACACACAGACTCTGGGGACCCTGGATTTGCCATATTGGAATAGTGGCTGATTCATAATGCTGGGACAGATACTGTTAGGAGATGGTGATGTAAATTCCTACACCTGTCTGTTTACTGTCTGCTGAAATGTGTATTGTAAATAAGTCTACTATGGGATCTAAGAGTCATTAGATCCCCATTGTTATTTGTGTTAATTAACTCTGCTATCGTGTGAAGAAGAGTCTATGTTGATTGTGATAATGTTGATTGGATTTTCTGAACTACAAGACGGCCAGTCTGGCCTAACGGTCATGTCTGAGTCATCTAGGCTGTCTAAAGGGATTAGTTAATTAGCTCATGTTAATTAGGTTAATTAGGTTACAGCTGTACTGTTAGAGTAATATGAGCAGGAGGTCTGCACCTCCACTTTGAGTGTATAAAAGCCTGTATTTTGCAATAAAGGAGATTCCTGTTTGAACTTACATACAGCCTGCCTGGTGTTTGTTCTGAGCTATCACAACTGGGATAGAACGGCACATAGCTGAAGTTCTAATCCCGGAGCATTGGATGACCGTACCATCAGACGTTGCAATCTGATTCAATAGCTGCAGAGGAGTGTCAGGAGAGTGGAACCGAGCGAGCAAGGGGCCCGTAACAGTTTCCACTGACACAACCCCAGAAAAAGGTCTGGCATTGGAACAGGATATTAGCCTTGCTTTGCAAACACTGGGGGATTTTCATCTAGTAAATGTGCATGGGACTACAGTCTCCCCCTGTATACTCTAGGGATGCTGTGCAGTCGGTCCAGATCCTCAACAGCATGACGGAGTGAGCGCAGCAACCCTGTCTTCTCTCCAGCAGCTGAAAGGACTCCAGGGGAACGGATCAGTCTGCACTTCTCCCCAGCGTAGAGAATGTTCTTCTTCGAGAGGCAGAGGTTGGCTGAGTAACGTTCTGTTCGGCACAATTTGTTTGGGGTACTGTGTGGGTACAGGCATTGGGGAACTGGAACTACGGACTAACTTGGAAATCAACCCTTTGGGGTCTCCTTCTGTGTTAGTCTCCTGCAAAAACGGGGGATTGGGCGTGGGGGCCGTGGAACCCAGCTTACAGAAGTCAGGAAACTCCTTGTTCAGCTCCCCAGCCCCCCCTCTTATGTGTAAGTTACCCTGTGTCTATTTATGGGCACAGGGTGACCGAGAACCCCAGTCTGGTTTCCCCATACCAGACTCCCAGTACAACCACGCCAGACTCAGCATTTCATGTTATCCCTGTTATCCTGGGTTCTTTATGTGTGGTTTGTGTTGAAAGTTGAAGAGGCTCTTTCACTTGAGACAGCAAGATAAATATATGAAGATAAATAATCCCACCTTTCAGACTGCTAGAATATTGTAGGTGGGTCTTGTAGACCATTGCTTAGATAGTTTGAGGTGGGGGTTATGTGTTTATTGTCAAGTGTCTGTATCCCATTATTCTATTTGTCTGCATTTGGGAGCAACCTATTATGGGATGAATATGTGTATGTAGATTAGCTATTTGAGGGGAAGGGGGGGGGGATTTCTCATGCAGCCCTTCCTAAAGGCTGTCTGTGTGTCTCCTGTTACTGAATGTAGTTTACCCTGCCCTGTGTCATTATGCAAAGAAGGGGGGGGGGATTTCCCCAGAGTGTATATCTTCCTGCATGTGTTTGAATAAACAGTCTTTTATGTTTCTTACCACCCTACTCTGATGTCTTGACAAGTGACTGGGTGGGCTAAGGGATCACCAAAGGAAGACCAGAAGAAGTGGGGAAAGAAGACATTAATAAAGGAATTGTCAAAAACCATCTATTTTTTAACATTTTTGACACTTTTTTGGGGGAAATAGTAGGGGTACATTTGTACCCCATTACCAACTCACATGGGGGGGCGGGATCTGGGGGTCCCCTTGTTAAAGGGGCTTCCAGATTCCGATAGGCCCCCTGCCCGCAGACCGCCACAACCACCGGGCAAGGGTTGTGGGGATGAGGCCCTTACCCCAAAGTACCCTCCCCATGTTGAGGGCATGTGGCCTGGTACGGTTCAGGAGGGGGGGACGCTCTCTCATCTCCCCTCTTTTCCTGCGGCCTGCCAGGTTGCATGCTCGGATAAAGGTCTGGAATTTTTGGGGGGACTCCACGCCATTTTTTTTAAAATTTTGGCACGGGGTTCCCCTTTAAAATGTCTGGTATGGATTTTGAGGGGGGCCCCCACGCCATTTTAAAAAAATTTTGGCGTGGTGTTCCCCTTAATATCCGTACCAGACCTGAAGGGCCTGGTATGGAATTTGGGGGGACCCCCACGCATTTTTTTTTTTTTTTTTTTTTGGTTTGGGGTTCCCCTGTGGGGGAATCCCATGCTGTTTTTATCAATGAACTTCTATGTGTATTGCCGGACCGACAATTCATTATAGCCACGAGTACTTTTAAATTACTTTTTTTCCTTTTAGAAATGTAGTTTTGCTGTCAGACTGTTATAAACACGGGAAACATGCGCCACTTTACAGGCATACTATAGACACCCCCAGGTACGCAATTTAAAGGAATATTACACTTTTATTATTTCACTTTAAGCATTATTAAAATTACTGTTCCTGAAAAAACGCCTGTTTTTAAAACTTTTTGCATTGATACATGTCCCCAAACACTTTAAGACAATACCATGCATATAAGCCTTTAAAATTAGCACTTTTGATTTTTCATATTCGTGTCCCATAGACTTTAACGGTGTTCGCGTGTTCGAACAAATTTTCCCCCTTCGTCTTTTAGGACAGCCACCATGAGAGATAGTCTCCTCCTCTTCCTCTAGGAAACACTGCGCCAGCCCATAAATTCTTACTTCCCCCTGCCAGACCTCAGTATTAGTGTTTCCTCTGGTGGGGAGACACTGTGCAAGGAACCGGGCCACTCAGGGTGACTGTGGCTGTTTATATTTTTTGGAGCCTGTAATGGGAGCAGGGGCTTCCTTGGTGCATGGGGGGGACTTACCCCTCGTTCTGTTGCCACCACTTCCTAGCCGAGCGCGGCTTCAGGCTGTGGGGGTTCCCTATCGCGGCTACAGGCCGCAGCATGCAAGCGTTCGCCTTTCCTGTATACTATACAGACCGCTCTCTTTTTTTCTTTTTTGGAACTAAGCGGGCCGGACGACGTCATTTCCGGCGGAAGGGCGAATGCTTGCCTTTGACCCGCGGCTTCCGGTTCGCGGAGCTGATAGGGAAGCCACGCACAGGCTGGAGACGAGTCTGGGACGCGCACAGGTAGCGTGGGACTCGGTAGTAGCAACCACCTGCAAGTCATGTCGGAAGCAGATGCTCAGCCAACGGACACTACCTCCAGCCTTCCTAAGGTAAGAGTGCCCTGGGGAAGAGTACTCTTTATCTAGGATTGTCCCTCCATGTATAGTTCCTGTCATGGGGGGGCAGACACCCTGGGTGGTCAGGGGGAGGGAGGCTCAGATCCCCACATATTAAGGAGGGTCTAGTGCACTCCCAGGGTTGTATCCTTGTTTTAAAAAAAAAAGTGACAAAATGTTTGTTTTTTCCTTTTCATGTATTTCAGAAAGCTACAGAGAAGTCTAAGTCTACACATAGCTCTAAGAAGAGGTGTGCCTCTTGCAGGGACACATTAGGGGAAGCATGGACAAAGGTCTTGTGTAGGGAGTGCATAGACTCCCTTGTTAAAGAGAGGGACTCTGAACAGGAGTCAGGACTTGCAGCCTCGGTAAAGGAGCTCTCGTCCACCTTTTCTTCATTTAAAGCCTTATTTGAAAGGTTTCAGCCTCCCATTAGTCCAGCTCCCCAGGATACAACCCCGCCTCAGGCTCAGGGCTCTGCTCTTGCCCAACCTGCAACTTCAGTTAGCGCAGAGGAAGCTCCAGGGCCTTCCGGAGTGGAACAAAGA
This sequence comes from Aquarana catesbeiana, assembly GCF_042186555.1. NCBI lineage: Eukaryota > Metazoa > Chordata > Amphibia > Anura > Ranidae > Aquarana > Aquarana catesbeiana. The sequence continues at coordinate 536,098,223 of NC_133324.1, read as the reverse complement.
CAGCCAGACAGTTCCTCCTCCGATTCCCAGGATGGTTCAGAGGGGGAGGACCAGGACGGGGAGTCCAGGAAATCCTCCAGATATAAATTATCCCTGGAAGAGGTAGAGGACCTCTTAGGGGCTATTTATACAACCCTCGGTATTCAGGAGGACAGGAAAACCCTGACCCTTCATGACCAAATGTACAGGGGCTTGGGGGAACAAAGGAGAAAAGTTTTTCCAGTACACGAGGTACTGGTTGAAACTATTAAAAAGGAGTGGCAAGATCCCGAAAGGAAACCCTTTTTTTCTAGATCCTTAAAAAGGAGATTTCCGTTCTCGGATGATCCTGCATCTATCTGGAATAAAAATCCCAAGTTAGATGCCGCCTTCTCCCAGGTTTCCAGAGACACAGACCTGGCATTTGAGGACATGGGGGCCCTGGTGGATGTCATGGATAAGAGAATAGACTCTCTCCTCAAAAAGACTTGGGATTCAACAATTGGTAACTTAAAACCTGAGTTGGCTGTCACAGTAGTGGCTCACAATCTGGAGCACTGGCTCTCTAAGATCCAAGAGCATATTGAAGCTGGAACGGCAAAAGAAACCATTCTATCTTCTTTCCCTACGATTCTACGGGGTATCGCCTACATAGCTGATGCCTCGGCAGAATCAGTCCGTATGTCAGCCAGATCAGCGGCTCTGGCCAATTCGGCCAGGAGAGCCCTCTGGCTAAAAACTTGGCCGGGCGATAGCGCCTCTAAGGTCAAGTTGTGCGGGATACCGTTAACGGGAGACCTTCTCTTCAGCCCAGGGTTAGAGACCGTCTTGGAACCGCACAGCAGACAGGAAGAAATCCTTCCCAGTTAAGCGGAAAACCCCTACACAAACAAAGAAGGGGTTTCATCCGCAAAAACGTAAAGAAACTCCAAAGCCGGAAGGGCAAAAGAAATTTTGGGGTCAAAAAGGCAAGGGCAGGGGAGGGGCGATTTTTCGCCCTCCTGAACAGCCCCGTAAAAGCCAATGACTCCCCAACCACGGTGGGGGGAAGACTGGGGGCCTTCCTCCCACAGTGGGAGGCAGTATCCCCCAATCGCTTTATCCTAGGGGTTATAAGAAGGGGGTACCGTATCGAATTCACAAATCCTCCTCCACGGAGATTTCTTATCACGCACCTACCCAGGTGTACGGCAAAAGCCGAGGCTCTGTTGGAAGCACTAAGAGATCTGGTAGATCAAAATGTGGTTCTCAGAGTTCCAAGGGCCGAGGAGGGAGAGGGTTTCTATTCACACATCTTCGTAGTGAGGAAACCCACAGGGAAATTCAGACTGATTCTGAATTTAAAGCCCCTGAACATGTCAGTGACATACAGAAGATTCCGTATGGAGACAATTTTCACAGTCAGAGCCCTGTTGCCCCACAACTGCTTTATGGTATCGCTGGACCCAAGGGACGCGTATCTACACGTTCCTATAACAGAAGCCTCGCAGAGGTTTCTTCGGCTAGCAGTAGACGTACAACGGTACATCTACAGTTTCAGGCGCTGCCTTTCGGGCTATCCTCCTCGCCCCGCATTTTCACCAAGGTCTTGGCGGAGGTGATGGCCTTTCTTCTGCTCCAGGGAATATCAGTGATAGCATATCTGGAGGACCTGCTCCTATTTGCAGCGTGTCCACTGCAGTTAGTCAGAGATCTAGAACTAACAAAGAGGGTTCTTACAGGTCTAGGGTGGCTAATGAACTTGGAGAAATCCAGTTTGATTCCCTCTCAGCTCATCACGTACTTAGGCTATCTGTTGGACTCAACGCTACTGAGAGTGTTTCTTCCAGCAGAAAAAGTACAAAAACTGGACAGGGCAGTGGCTGTTCTCCAGTGCAGCAGTCAGGTCTCCATAAGAGTTCTGATGTCGGCCCTGGGACTATTAACCGCTACCCTCCCAGCAGTGCAATGGGCAGGTCTGCACTTTCGTCCCTTACAGTCCTTTGTCCTAAGGGTGTGGGATCACAGTCAGAAAGATCTGGACACCTTGGTACATATTCCACCCCAAGTAAAGAGATCCCTCTGGTGGAGGAAGGTCTCAAACTTGTCGCAGGGTCGTCTGTGGTTCATCCCAGTTTCTCAGGTGGTAACCACAGACGCAAGCGGCAAAGGTTGGGGGGCACATCTGGGTTCCCTTTTAGCACAGGGCACCTGGGAGGGCGACGAACTAAGAAGGTCGTCCAATTGGAAGGAACTGAGGGCAATCAGGCTAGCACTCAGGTTCTTCAAAAAGGAGCTACAGGGCCACCATGTTCAGGTGCGGTCGGACAACTCATCCGCCGTGGCCTATGTAAACAAACAGGGCGGCACGAGAAGCGGAGTCCTGTTGGCCTTAGCATCAGACATTCTGAACTGGGCCGAGACTCACACTCTCTCACTCTCAGCAGTCTTCCTGGGAGGAGAAAAGAATGTGATAGACTTTCTCAGCCGAACCAAACTGAGAGAGGGCGATTGGATCCTCAACCAGGAGGTTTTCAATCTCATTTCAGAGAAATGGGGTCCTCCAGAAGTAGATCTGTTCGCGTCAAGAAACAACACAAAAGCCCCTTGTTTTTTCTCCCTAAACAGAGGGGAGGGAGCACGAGGGGTCGACGCATTGATCCAGAACTGGCATTTCAGAATCTGCTATGCCTTCCCGCCCCCGGCGTTATTACCGGCAGTTCTCAGGAAGTTCCACTGGGAAAACACGTCTAGTAGCACCACATTGGCCAAAGAGGGCTTGGTTCTCAGTACTCAAGCAGCTAGCGGTCGAACCTCCCTTATTCCTGCCACCTCGAGAGGTTCTTCTCTCTCAGGGCCCAGTCCTCTGTCCACAGGTACACCAATGGCAGTTAGCGGCCTGGCTACTGAGGAGGTTATGCTAAGAGCTAGGGGTTTTTCTGAGAAATTAATCTCCACCCTCCTCAACAGCAGGAAGAAGGAAACATGCCAGATCTATAAAAAGGTCTGGGTACGTTTTAATGAATGGTGTGCAGAAGGCTCCTTTGCGGTACACAGTCCCACAGCTGTTTTGGAATTCCTTCAGTGCGGGGCAGATAGGGGTTTATCCATAAGTACCCTTAAAGGTCAGGTGTCAGCACTCAGTGCTTATTTAGAAAAGCATCTGGCCACCAACCCATGGGTGGTCAGATTCTTTAAGGCTCTGTCTAGACAGAGACCGGTTTAAGGCCCTCCCTTTCCCAAGTGGGACCTATCTTTAGTTTTACAGGGCCTGACGGGAACCCCCTTTGAACCTTTAGAAGGATGTCTACTAAAGGATCTTACGTTAAAAACTGTTTTTTTGGTAGCAGTGACAACTGCCAGGAGAGTCAGTGAGATTGAGGCCTTATCTGTTAGACCTCCTTTTTGCGTTATTTTTCCAGATCGGATCATCTTCAAGACTGATCCAGCATTTTTACCTAAGGTGGCTTCTGGTTTGCACAGAAGTCAGGAGGTAGTTCTACCCTCATTTCGGGGGAAAGGGAATTAAAATTTCATTCTTTGGACGTAAGGAGATGTATCCTATAGTACCTAGAGCTGACCAAGATGTTTAGAAAGTCAGACTCTTTTTGTTTTGTTTTCTGGGGCCAGAAAAGGATGCAAAGCGTCTCGATGCACTATTGCCAGATGGCTCAGAGTAACCATTGGCCAGGCCTATACATTAGCAGGGAAAGAAATATTAATGGGTATAAGGGCACACTCTACCAGAGCTATGGCAGCTTCTCAGGCAGAAAAGGCTGCAGCAATGCCAGAGCAAATATGCAGGGCTGCAACATGGTCCAGCTATTCCACTTTCGTAAAGCACTACAGAGTGGACCTGGTGTCGGCTAGTGAGCAAGCCTTTGGGCGAAAGGTATTGCAAGGTGTAGTCCCACCCTAACTGGTAAGTGCTCGTTCATCCTCTCATGGTGGCTGTCCTGAAAGACGAAGGGGGAAAATTAAAGTTAAGTACCGGTAACGTCTTTTCCAGTAGTCTTTCAGGACAGCCCTACTTACCCACCCAAAATTTTGGGGTGTCTTATAAAAGACCAGAACGCAGCATGATAATGATATGGGATAGTATGTTATTAATGTGTTCTTGTGTCTCCCCAGCTGACCGGAGGTAATCTTGGAATATACTGAGGTCTGGCAGGGGGAAGTAAGAATTTATGGGCTGGCGCAGTGTTTCCTAGAGGAAGAGGAGGAGACTATCTCTCATGGTGGCTGTCCTGAAAGACTACTGGAAAAGACGTTACCGGTACGTAACTTTAATTTTTTGCCTGTTCGCATGTTCTGGTTCGAACCGAACGGGGGGGTGTTCGGAATATAATCAAAGTCAGTGCTGCTACCCATACATCACATAGAAAACAGAGCTCCACAGTCGCTGGCTGAGTAGAGAAATGAGGAAAAGATGATCCACACTCCGGTGATTGCTCCTAAAATATGTTGTATTTATTGTCAAGCCACAGTGACCAAATGCAAATGAGACAGTTGACGCGTTTCAGCCTATAAGGTTAGTCATAGCCCATTTTAACGGTGTTCGCGTGTTTGAACAAATTTTTTGCCTGTTCACATGTTCTGGTGCAAACCGAACAGGGGGGGGGGTGTTCGGCCCATCCCTAATCTGGATGTTATTTCTACGACTGCAGTTTTCTACATCATCAAGTTGTAGATGGTACAGGGTCTGGAGCTGGATTGCGTGAGAGACTTCCAACATAGACAAGCTAGTGTCCATCTCATCTCTGGTGGATTACAAAGTTGTCACCCGAGAGGTAGTCTGTGCAGCATCCTAGTAGAGATGGGTAAAATGGCACTGCCAAAACTGTTAATTAGAATGTGTGTGTGTGTATAGTGTTTTACATAGTGTCCTCTGCGTGTTTAGTGAAAGCGATGATCCATGTACGCTAATAAACATCATGTGTGCAAATCAAACCAAATAAAAAATGTGAAAAAATATATATAAATAAAAAACATAAATGGCAAAAATAAAAAGTATATGTGAATTGCAAAAGTGCAAAAAAATTTAGTTATTTCAGTTCATCAATTGGAATAAATTCCCATAAATATTATACCAAAAACGCAGTCCACAAAATAAATTAAATCTGTATTCTTAAAGTTGTGATTTCCAAAGTGACTTGTGCATGAATCTGATGCAATTTCCAGTGTAAAAGCTGTGATCCATTTGTCCTCCCCTCCTGGTTCCACACTCGCCAAAAGGATGTACCCCTGCAGGGGTAATGCGCATTTAAGCAGAGTTGCCTCTAATCTCAGTGCCAGTGTTGATTCCTCTTCCCCGATAATCCCAGTTGTGTGGTAGGTTCACATATGGAAAGCATTAGCACTCATAGCTCAAGTCCGTAAAAAGTTGTGAGTTCAATCAAAGCAGTGTAAAACTGATAAAAGCCGCACTAACACTAGTGCAGGACGATCAGTACTAGAACCTCTGGGGGAATCTAGGATGAAAAAGAACCTGGGGGTCCTAGTAAATGACAGGCTCAGCAATGGCAGGCAATGCTAAGCTGCTGCAAGCAAACTGAATATTGGCATGCATTAAAAAGGGGATCAACTCCAGAGATAAAACAATAATTCTCCCACTCTACAAGACTCTGGTCCGGCCACACCTGGAATATGCCATCCAGTTCTGGGCACCAGTCCTCAGGAAGGATGTGCAGGAACTGGAGAGAGTCCAGAGATGGGCAACAAAACTAATAAAGGGACTGTAGGACCTTAGCTTTGAGGAAAGGTTACGAGCACTGAACTTGTTCTCTCTGGAGAGGAGACACTTGAGAGGGGATATAATTTCAATGTACAAATACTGGTGACCCCACAATGGGGATAAAACTTTTCCGCAAAACTGAATTTAATAAGACACACCGCCATTCACTAAAATTAAAAGAAAAGCGGTTTATTTTAAATTGCGTAGAGGGTTCTTTACTGTAAGAGCCGTTAGGATGTGGAGTTCCCTTCCACGGGCAGTGGTTTCAGCGGGGAGCCTCGATTAGTTTTTTTAAAATTATTAGATAAGCACCTGAACGACCGCAACATATAGGGATAGACAATGTAATGCCCACATGAAATCGCACGCACAGGTTGGACTTGTCTTTTTTTCAACCTTGCATACCTTGTAACTATAGTATCAGTCCAGTGTCTGGGACGCCGTGCGTTCCACACAAAAGTTCAAAACCGGAAGTGATGTAATTGCGCACCAATCTCCGACTTGCGCGTTTCGTTATGGAAGCAGTGCCATCTTGGTGCACCTCACGTCTTAAATACTATGCAGTTACCATGTCAACAGGTCACGCTCTTCACCAGTTTGTTAATAATGCAGGGATCAAACGTAGTCCCTTAACAGGCTTGAACTCTATATCCGCAGTCTTATAAAGAAATGAAATAGACTTCCTACTCTCAAGCTCCCTCGTCTGCAGGATTTCTCCAGAGCCTCTCCCATCCTCTGGAACTTGCTACCTCAACCTGTCCGGCTATCCCCTACTTTTGCTACCTTCAGGCGAAAACGCATCTCTTCTGGAAAGCCTATCACGTCTCCAACTAATCTTTTACCACTTGCATCAGCTCATTCCCCACAGTTACCACCTTTTGTACCACCTGCCCCATCCTATTAGATTGTAAGCTCTTCTGAGCAGGGCTCTCTTAATCCTCTTGTATTTTATTATATTATAACTGTATTGTCTCCCTTTTTATATTGTAAAGCGCTGTGTAAACTGTTGGCGCTATATAAATCCTGTATAATAATAATAATAATATTTTATATACCACGTAAGTAACAGAGCCCAATCGATATCATTGGATCCCTAGATGAATTAATTAGCTTCCTATTATAAATGTATAACAAACATGAGTGCGCCTCCAGTGGCCATGTGAGTTGTTGACAGGCAGTTTTCACTACGCAGTTACTCAATAGTTATTGCATTGTAGATATTATATGGTAAAAGTCACATATATTCAACGCCTATATATATATTTTTTCACACTTTTTATTTGGTTTGATTTGCACATATGTTAGCGTACATGGATCATCGCTTTCACTGGACACGCAGTGGACGCTATGATGTTAAACACTATAAATATTTTAATTAACAGTTTTGGCAGTGCCATTTTACCCCTTCCCATCTCTACTTGTATAATAACTCCACCTAGTAAAATTCTTGGGGGTAGTCAGCAGCCACGAGCATCTCCTGATACTTACCTTGGTGCAGCATCCTGCCTAATTTCCTTCAATTCCCTATTCAAGGTGTCACCTCTCTGTGTGCATCCTTGAGACAACCGTATAATGAGTGTTTCTCCTGGGCAGTCTCAGGGTCAGTTGCAGCAGATTCTTTAGCAGCAGGAGGGAGTAACTTCCCTTGTGTGTCCTGCACCGGCGCAGTGTTGGATCCCGCCAGCGGTGGCCTCTCCGAAGGACCATGGGCAGAAAAAAGCTGTCATATTTGTGCAGCTTGGATCCCTGGCATGTCCCTGTGTCCTCCTGCACCTCGACGTAAGCGTGGAGAGCAGGTGCCTGCCGGCTGAGATAGTGGGAATCATCATGGAGCTCATGGAAATTGCAGCTTCACAGCCATGATCAAGCCCCCCCCCCCCCCATCTGCATTCTTTTGTTGTTGCCCTGGACCTTCAATACTGTAGGGAATTAGAGGTCCAGGTTACTGTGGAGGATGTACAACATACCATAACCTCCTTTAGTCTCAGAAGACCCTTGGTCTTCTGACAGAATTCTTTAAACCCAGATATTAAACATTGGTGGCCATTTACCATCATTATGAAGGTTGGGCAGGAAAGAGCTTCTGAGTGGTGGCCTCTTGATGAAAAAATATTTGATTCAGTCGAATTGAAGTTTTAAGCCAAAGAGGCAGTATGTGGAGTTGTGGTTAGCTTGTTTGAAAATAAACTCTCTCTTTCCTGATAATACCTTGTTTTACCTCATGGATATAACCACCGCATTGTTAGCTGCCTTCTCAGGTAACAGAAGAAATTGTAATAGATCTATTGTTTTTGCCGGACCCTTGTACTCCTTCATGGTTAGAAATACCCACTTTTTCAGGTCTCGCAATTTGCTTACCTTGGAATTGCAATACAACATAAACTTTCTCGATAAAGATCTGACACTTTGCACCCCCTACTTTGCCAGTTAACCCTGAAACATGGATATCTCTACCAGTAAACCAGGTGGGAAGGGTTGTCCTTCCTCACAAAATTTCTTTATTTTTTTTTTTTAGCCAAACCGCTGCTTAACCACTTCAGCCCCGGACCATTATGCTGCCTAAGGACCAGAGGACTTTTTCCAATTTGGCACTGCGTCGCTTTAACTGCTAATTGCGCGGTCATGCAATGCTGTACCCAAACGAAATTTGTGTCCTTTTCTTCCCACAAATAGAGCTTTCTTTTGATGGTATTTGATCACCTCTGCGGTTTTTATTTTTTGCGCTATAAACGGAAAAAGACCGAAAATTTTGAAAAAAAGTGATATTTTCTACATTTTGTTATAAAAAAAATCCAATAAACTCAATTTTAGTCATACTTTTAGGCCAAAATGTATTCGGCCACATGTCTTTGGTAAAAAAAATGTCAATAAGCGTATATTTATTGGTTTGCGCAAAAGTTATAGCGTCTACAAGCTAGGGTACATTTTCTGGAATTTACACAGCTTTTAGTTTATGACATTTCTTGAGGTGCTAAAATGGCAGGGCAGTACAACCCCCCCCCAAATGACCCCATTTTGGAAAGTAGACACCCCAAGGAAATTGCGGAGAGGCATGTTGAGCCCATTGAATATTAATTTTTTTTGTCCCAAGTGATTGAATGACAAAAAAAAAAAAAAAATTACAAAAAGTTGTCACTAAATGATATATTGCTCACACAGGCCATAGGCATATGTGGAATTGCACCCCAAAATACATTCAGCTGCTTCTCCTGAGTACGGGGATACCACATGTGTGGGACTTTTTGGGAGCCTAGCCGCGTACGGGGCCCCGAAAACCAATCACTACCTTCAGGATTTCTAAGGGCGTAAATGTTTGATTTCACTCCTCACTACCTATCACAATTTTGAAGGCCATAAAATGCCCAAATGGCACAAACCCCCCCCCCCCCAAATGACCCCATTTTGGAAAGTAGACACACCAAGCTATTTGCTGAGAGGCATGTTCAGTCCATGGAATATTTTGTATTTTGATACAAGTTGCGGGAAAGTGACAAATTTTTTTTTTTTTTTTTGCACAAAGTTGTCACTAAATGATATATTGCTCACACAGGCCATGGGCATATGTGGAATTGCACCTCAAAATACATTTAGCTGCTTCTCCTGAGTATGGGGATACCACATGTGTGGGACTTTTTGGGAGCCTAGCTGCGTACGGGGCCCCGAAAACCAATCACCGCCTTCAGGATTTCTAAGGGTGTAAATTTTTGATTTCACTCTTCACTGCCTATCACAGTTTCGGAGGCCATGGAATGCCCAGGTGGCACAAAACCCCCCCAAATGACCCCATTTTGGAAAGTAGACACCCCAAGCTATTTGCTGAGAGGCATGGTGAGTATTTTGCAACTCTCATTTGTTTTTGAAAATGAAGAAAGACAAGAAAAAACTTTTTTTTTTTCAATTTTCAAAACTTTGTGACAAAAATTGAGGTCTGCAAAATACTCACTATACCACTCAGCAAATAGCTTGGGGTGTCTACTTTCCAAAATGGGGTCATTTGGGGGGGTTTTGTGCCACCTGGGCATTCCATGGCCTCCGAAACTGTGATAGGCAGTGAAGAGTGAAATCAAAAATTTACGCCCTTAGAAAGCCTGAAGGCAGTGCTTGGTTTTCGGGGTCCCGTACGTGACTAGGCTCCCAAAAAGTCACACATGTGGTATCCCCGTACTCCGGAGAAGCAACAGAATGTATTTTGGGGTAAAATTTCACATATTCCCATGGCATGTTTGAGCAATATATCATTTAGTGACAACTTTGTGCAAAAAAAAAAAAAAATGGTCTTTCCCGCAACTTGTTTCACAATATAACATATTCCATGGACTCGACATGCCTCTCAGCAAATAGCTTGGGGTGTCTACTTTCCAAAATGGGGTCATTTGGGGGGGGTTTTGAACTGTCCTGGCATTTTATGCACAACATTTAGAAGCTTATGTCACACATCACCCACTCTTCTAACCACTTGAAGACAAAGTCCTTTCTGACACTTTGTTTACATGAAAAAATTATTTTTTTTGCAAGAAAATTACTTTGAACCCCCAAACATTATATATATTTTTAAAGCAAATGCCCTACAGATTAAAATGGTGGGTGTTTCATTTTTTTTTCACACAGTATTTGCGCAGCGATTTTTCAAACGCATTTTTTGGGGGAAAAACACACTTTTTTAAATTTTAATGCACTAAAACACACTATATTGCCCAAATGTTTGATGAAATAAAAAAGATGATCTTAGGCCGAGTACATGGATACCAAACATGACATGCTTTAAAATTGCGCACAAACGTGCAGTGGCGACAAACTAAATACATTTTTAAAGCCTTTACAGGTTACCACTTTAGATTTACAGAGGAGGTCTACTGCTAAAATTACTGCCCTCGATCTAACGTTCGCGGTGACACCTCACATGCATGGTGCAATTGCTGTTTACATTTGACGCCAGACCGACGCTTGCGTTCGCCTTTGCGCGAGAGCAGGGGGGGACAGGGGTGCTTCTTTTTTTTTTTTTTTGCTTTTTTATCTTATTTTTAAACTGTTCCTTTGATTTTTTTTTTTTTTTTTTTAAATCATTTTTATTATCTCAGGGAATGTAAATATCCCCCATGATAGCAATAGGTAGTGACAGGTACTCTTTTTTGAAAAAATTGGGGTCTATTAGACCTTAGATTTCTCCTCTGCCCTCAAAGCATCTGACCACACCAAGATCAGTGTGATAAAATGCTTTCCCAATTTCCCAATGGCGCTGTTTACATCCGGCGAAATCTAAGTCATGAAATGCTCGTAGCTTCCGGTTTCTTAGGCCATAGAGATGTTTGGAGCCACTCTGGTCTCTGATCAGCTCTATGGTCAGCTGGCTGAATGACCGGCTGCATTCTCAGGTTCCCTGTGGAGACAGGAGAGCCAGAGAAAAACACAGAAGACGGTGGGGGGGGGCATTCCCTCCCACTGCTTGTAAAAGCAGTCTAGAGGCTAATTAGCCACTAGGATTGCTTTTATATGAAAGCCGACCGCTGGCAAGATACCTAAACCTGCAGGCATCATTCTGGTATATGAATGAATGAATGATTTATAAAGCGCTGCAAATGCGAACTGAATCGCCTCAAGGCGCTGGATGCATTCTCTGATGTCCACTTCTCAGAAAAGGAAGGTCTTTAGTTTTTTTTCTGAAGGCCTGGTGGTTTTCTTCCATGCGGATGTTGGTAGGAAGAGCGTTCCATAGTCGAGGTCCTTGGACTGCGAATCTTCGTTCTCCCTTTGCTTTGTAGCGGTATTTGGGAATGGTAAGGAGGTTTTGGTTAGCTGATCGAAGACTGCGATTCGGTGTATAGTGTTTTATTTTCTCGCGGAGATATGGTGGGGCGTTTCCTTGTACGCATTTGTGGGTGAGGCAGAGGGTCTTGAATGTGATCCGTTTCTTCACCGTTAGCCAGTGTAGGCTCTTTAGGGAGGGGGAGATGGATTCCCAGGGTTTTTTTCCTGTTAACAGTCTTGCCGCCGTGTTTTGGATGAGTTGTAAGCGCGCAAGCTGATATTGGGGTAGTCCTACGTATAACCACTCAAAGTCATGAATGGCGTACCTGAAGACAAAAAAATGGTTAACAATAAAACACAGTAAACGGTAAACTATAAAAAAAATTGCATACCTGAAAAGCAAACATGATAAAACATAATAACAATAAAACATTGCAGAATAGAATACAATAAAAAAGAGCAGAACAATAGAGAGAGAATATAGAGAGAGAGAGAACAAAAAAAAACTATTTTTTTTATTTTATATATATATATATGTAGTGTATGGTAGCGTTCAAAACATTCACCAATGCAAAGACCAGGATTGTCAGGACAGGAGGGACAATAATAGCGGGTGTCACGCCTAAATCCGCACTTGCTGCAGACACGACATCTTTTTTGGGGGAGTTAGTTTGGTAGGGGTACTCGGGAGGACATAAAGAAAATGCCTCTCATGCAGCCGACTGCATTTGGCTGGGGATGTGAATGGGGGAAGTACGGGCGCTGCAGAAGTAGTGGGTTCCCAATTAGGATTGGCGAATGCAGCAGGAAGGGCATTATGGGCACGACGGGCCTGTGTTTGTCTTCTTCTTGGTGGCAGTGGGACACTACTTGTGCTTGCCACCTCACCAGCTTGAACTGCATTTATGGGACTCGCCACGTCACCAAGTGTTACTGCAGTGCTGGTTTGACTACGACCAGGGTGTACTAGGCCGCTGGTGCTTGCCAGTTCACCAAAACGCAGCCAAAAAAACTTTTAGCAATTGCAGGGATCAGGCCTGATTCTGCGAACGCTGCAGTTATGCGTTTAGTGTTTTGTGACAGTGATCGATCGATACTGCACTTGGGTGGGGTGTGCCGGGCCGGACGGAGGGGAAAACGCACGTGCTAACAGGTATCTGGGCTGATCCCCCCCCCAACACTGCGTTTTTGGGAACCCTAAACTGCTGGGGATGCTAGTATAGATCTGATCAGATCAGATATTGATCCGTTCAGATACTATACCACTAAGGGAGGTGTACGGTGCGTGCGTGGGTGTTAGCGGTACTGGCGCTAACCTGACGCTGCCTGGGGCTGGTGCTCGCCAGTTCACCAAAACGCTACCAAAAAAACTGTTAGCGATCGCAGGGATCGGGCCTGACTCTGCGAATGCTGCAGTTATGTGTTCAGTGTTTTGTAAGTTACAGTGATTGATCGATACTGCACTTGGGTGGGCTGGGCTGGGCCGGGTGGAGGGGCAAAACGCAGGTGCTAGCAGGTATCTGGGCTGATCCCGCTAACACTGCGTTTTTTGGAACCCTAAACTGCTGGGGACACTAGTATAGATCTGATCGGATCAGATATCGATCCGTTCAGATACTATACCACTAAGTGAGGCGTATGCTGCGTGCGTGGGTGTTAGCGGTACTGGAGCTAATCTGACGCTGCCTGGGGCGACGCATATCACCGCCGGGCAATCAGGGGGCTAAACCTTTATTCGGTAATAAACTGCGGGTTCCCTGACACTATAAAAAAATAAACAAACTAACCAGCGTCACCCGTAACAGTTATACGGTGATCAGTGGTGAAAGGGTTAACTAGGGGGCCATCAAGGGGTTAAAACATTTATTAGGTAGTATATGGGGGTCCCTGACGCTATAAAACGCTGACGGCGAACCTAAATATTTACGCCCCTAACTAGCGTCACCAGCGACACTAATACAGCGATCAGAAAAATGATCGCTTAGCGACACTGGGCTAATACTAACTGCCCTACCACAGTAACTGTCACAAACTGACACCATGCAGTAATCAGAAAAAAAAAAACCAAAACAAAAAAAACTGCTTGGTGTCAGTGTGACAGGGAGGGGGGGAGGGGTGATTGGGGGTTGATCGGGGGGGGGGATCGGGGGTGTTTTGTGTGCCTGGCATATTCTACTGTCAGGTGTAGTGTTTGTGCACTCACATTGATGTCTTCTCTCCTCGGTGCCGGAACGGAAAATACCGAGCCGAGGAGAGATGACATCATTTCCTTTGCTGCTGTTTAGCATACAGCAGCAAAGGAATGTTCTGATTGGCCGGCGGCGATCGCGAGGGGGGGGCCACGAATGGATGGCCTCCCCCTCACCTCCGATCGCCGGGGGACAAAAGAGGACCGCCTCGGGCACCGGGGGGGTCCGATCGGACCCCCCACCCGCGGGAGGCAGATCACGTATATGTATGTGATTCTGCCTGCCCGTGCCGCCTTGCCGATGTACATCGGCGTGAGGCGGTCCTCAAGTGGTTAATTTGACCTAATTGAATGGTGTTATCTCTTTCTTCAAATGGGCTGGGGGTACACCTAGACTTGCTAAGGGTATTCTACAGTTACTTTTGTCTAGGGGTGGTTTAGCGCTCCCCTGTTTTTCGGATGTGTTATTGGGCAATGGCATCTATTATTTGGAACTGCCAACTGGAAAAAAGTTTCAGCCTTTTAAAAGCTAGAAGTCTGATACTGTCACTTTTTGGAAAATTGAGTGCAGAGGGCCCTGATTTTTTCCTCTACTGTATTCTGGCTCAGCAATAGCGTGAAGTCTTTGATCTCCTTTTTTGCTTTTAGATGAGAAAGGCTGTTTTGAATCATGAGTATCTGTCAGATAATGTGTTTTTTTTTTTGTTGTTTTTTTTTTAATCTTTCTTCACAAATTTTTGAATTTTTACATACAGTATCAAAAATCAACATTTCCTCCCGAGGCCCACCCCCTTCCACTACCTTCGCCCCCTTGCGTGGGGTATTATATAATACACATAATATAAGTATTGCCTAGGTGGGGATTGGCAACTCGTAGAGGGCCAGTCCGATATTCTGTTTAGGTCTGGCTACTCGCCCTTCCGCTACACCCACCCGACTCAACCAACCACTCGTTCCCCTCAGACATTCATCCTTCAGGCTCTCATAGTCAGTTTTCTTTTGGGTCACTACCCAACATATTAGTGTTTTTCTACACCAGTAAGGTTTACATGTCAATCCCTCTTGTTTCCACCAAGGTTTGCAAAGCATTTCATATTTCTTTAGCGCCCCTTGCTTTATATATACCACTTTGTCTTTAAGGATTACCGCATTTATACTATTCAGCCATTCCTCACTGGATGGAGGCAACACCGAATGCCATCTCCGGGCGATCAGGTTCCTTGCTTAAAATAGACATCTCATAACTGCTACCTGCCGACCTCCTGGTATTCCCACTCCCTCCAGAAAAACCTGACGCGTGTTTCGCGAGATCATTGCTTGCTTATCAGGGGTGGATGCGGATGAGATGTATCTAAATAGACAAAAAGATGTGTCACGGTGGTAAATGTAAGAACAATGGCAGAATGGGCCAGAGCAAAACGGCCCAATACTTACCAATGAACGAAACCAGAGTTTCCATTGCTGAACCCCCAAATGGACGGCAGCAGCCAGAGTATGGCACGGGAGCTGAGGCGGAGGAGGCGGACACGGGTGCCCCCAGGTCAGATGACAGGCGGCAGACGTGCCATAGGTGAAGGTGAATGGTCCTAATTGTCTCAGTATGTAACTTGATAGATATCAGCTGTAAACATAGATGTATATGTCTCAATGATTTGCCAAATTTAGTAAGATGAACAAGTCATATAATGTAATAATATTTTTGTATGAGAGCATGTGTACTCTAGCATAAGTATATATGTCAAGCCTTACTAAATAAACAGAGTAGAAAAAAGTTGTACAATTATTTGTATAGAAACATATGTGGAATAACCTGATCCAATAATGGAGCAGACATAGAGACTAAGGATGAGCTCTGGCGTGTTCGCACACTCCACGTGCCGAGCCCGCCAGGAAGTCTCAGCCATGTCTCACCCCTGACTTATATCCCCGAAGGGGTCCGGTCCGCTCTGCCCCCAACGCCATGCGTGGATGGATTGGTGCGCCGACGCAGGGGCGCAGCTGCCAATGGGAGTACGCATGCACAGTGGACTCCTGACCATCCAGCATGACAAACTGCAGTGCTGCTGGGTGACAGGGCAACCGTGGAAGTCACCCAATGGGTGTAGGAGCATAGCGCCGATATGCCGGTGGTCCCTCCACAAAATCCATAGGACGGGGGGGGGACGGCAGGAGACAAAAATCTCCCTTAGCATATCGCAGCTCCCATGCCAGACAAAAACCGCTAGAGGAGACAGCAAAGGAAACATGGTCTCTGTCTGCTCCATTATTGGATCAGGTTAGTCCAAATATTTTTCTATACAAATAATTGTACAACTTTTGTCTACTCTGCTTATTTAGTAAGGCTTGACATATATACTTATGCTAGAGTACACATGCTCTCATTAAAAATATTATTACATTATTTAACTTAATGTTCATCTTACTAAATTTGGCAAATCATTGCGACATATACATCTGTTTACAGCTGATATCTATCAAGTTATATACTGAGACAATTAGGACCATTCACCTTGTACAAAATTATATATAAACCTCTAAAGGAATTTTTAGGGCAATGAAATTTAATCAAATTTTTGAATAAAAGAATATTTATTTATACCAATAGATTCTTAGAAAATATAAAAATACAAAAATTACATTAATGGTGCAAAGACAAAATTACATGAATAACAATTCCTGGGTTCAAGAAAAGCTTGTGTGTACAGCAAGTCGCATTACAGTGTAACATGGACTAAAAAATAAGAGTATATAAAGGAAAGTGATGTATCGCACTACCCGGTAGAGTCACTACAGACGATACCGTAGAGTAGTGGATTCCAACGCGTTTCAACAAATACAGTCTTCTTCAGGGAAATACATCACAATCTAAAAAGATTCAGAGATGTTAATATTACTTTTTGTAACTATATGTATCCATGCATTTTCCACATTGTGAAAATATCACAAAGACTTACATCCTCTCAGAACATCTCATGGATGGGTGTAATCTCCCATGGTAAGGATCAAAGGTCCCAAACCCTCAGGGGTTAAAGAGTCTATTACTACATGACGGCTGGATGAAGGAATTTGATCCAAATCTTTGGCGTTTCCAGCATCAAATAACTGATAGCTGTCAAAAAATAGGGCATAGTCAGTGACAAGTGCTGATGAGGTGGGGGAGGAGAGGGGGGGGTCCCGCGGTCGGCGGCCATATTAGAAAAGGGCCGTGCCCAAACGTGAATGTCCCTGCCTGCAGCACCATCTGCATGGGGGAAAAAAAGAATACAATTCCACCCATGACAAATAGGACCTAATTAAAGACCCCCAGATTTGGTTAAGTCAAATTAAAATAAAATAAAGTAAAATAAAATGAATATTAATTAGGCATAGTGTTGGATATCTCATATATGGATGGTGGGCAGGTGAAGTTCAATATAAGTTGGGATTCTAATTTACAAATAACAACCATAAGCCCCCCAAAGCCTCATGATGGAAGAAATGGGAGGGGGGGGGGGCTGGGACTAATAACCACCGACACAGAAGCCACCACCTGGTAAGGCTGGGGGAATATGGCAGGCCCCAGTGTATTGAACAATGGGGCCCCCCTGTGTCGGGTAGATATAGGACATGTGGGAAAAACATCCCCCCCGTTTTTTTAGGGTTTAGAGAGGGACTGTTGGCTCCTACATGGTACACCTCAGAGATGCAAGAGGGGATAGCTGGGTGTGGAAGATGACCAAAAGGATACATATCGGTGGTGATGAAAATAACAATAATAATAACATAAATAACAACGCAAAAGAATTACCTTTAAATCATGCCATTTCAGAGGAACCTAGAGATACTGTCTCAAAAGAGAGAGTTCTCTAGTGGCATGATCTGCTGAATACAAATTCTAATTTAATCACTTATTACGCAGTATTATAGAAACCCCCAAAAGTAGAAAAAGTCTCTATCTCATGCTCAAATGCAGGTAGAGGGTTCGTGAGAGATAACCCACAGAGAGAGTAGATTATTTCTGACATGGATGAATGGATAGTGGCAGAGGGGGGAAGGGAAGGGAGAGAGGGAGGAGGGGAAAGAAGAAAAAGGGGGGTGAAAATAGGGGGGAGTGAAAAAGGAAGGGGGAAAAAAGGGGGGGTTGGCACAATGTTTTTTCTTTGTTTCTAGTCCTTTTTTCTCGATCCGAAGCCCTCCAAAAAGGGCCTAAAACTCTCAGTTTCGTTTAAACCAGGGGGGGTAGTGGCCCTAAGGTGCCTGATCCAGCGCATCTCGCGCTGGAGCAGGACCTTGTTCCAATCTCCCCCCCCGATTGGTATATGAAGTCTATCCAAGACGGTGAAATTTACTTTGGGCATTCTATAATTATGATGTTTAGCCACGTGTCTGCCTAATGGTAAGTAGAGTTTGCCAATGCCCATGCTGTGCATGTGCTTTTCAACCTATGCCATGTCTGCCGCCTAGCATCCCCCCTGGGGGTACCCCTGTCCATCTTCTCCCCCTCAGCTCCCGTGCCATACTCTGGCTGCTGTCGTCCATTTGGAGGTTCAGCGATGGAAACTCTGCTTTCAGCTTTCATTCATTGGTAAGTATTGGGCCGTTTTGCTCTGGCCCATTCTGCCATTGTTCTTACATTTACCACTGTGACACATCTTTTTGTCCATTTAGATACATCTCACCCACATCCACCCCTGATGAGCGAGCAATGATCTTGTGAAACGCGCGTCGGGTTTTCTGATGCGTGCATTTGTATATACTGCATTGTATAACATTTGTATCAACTTTATTCTCCATTATGTGCAAATCCATTGGCTGAGCTAATATGCTATATTATCCATGTATGTACATTCATTTTAATAAACATTTATACTGCTATTACTCTTGTTAGTGGCTAACACTGACCACCTCATTTAAAGTCCCATGGCGACTCTCCTTTTTTTGTATATATTTTTGAGATTAGGCCCTTTCCTGTCTCTGAGTTGATTACTTTTTGAAGTTCAGGGATTTTACTCCATTCTAAAGTCCTTCCTCTAAACTGTTCCCTCAGAGCATGCCTAACCTGTAGGTATCTAAAAAAAAAAAAAAAAAAAAAATTATTCAGAAGGGAATATTGGGCGCTCAGGTCCTAGAAAGTTTTCAGGGATCCATCTACGTATAACTAGGAGATTTTATTCCATACCTCTTCCATTCCCTTACTACCCCGATCTTCTGTAATTCTCCCAATTTGCTATTCTCCCACAGAGGGGTATACTCTGTAAGACCACCATACTTCAGTATTAGTTTCACTGTGTCCCATACTCTCATCATAAGGTTCAGGGTAGGTAGTCCTGAAGGGAAGGATCCTGCCTCCAGGACTTCAACTATTGAGTCATGTGGGGTGTTTTGTAGGAGCCTCTTCCTTCCTGCTTCTTGGCCTACTAAGTTACAACCCCCTATATGCTGGATTTGTGACGCCAGGAAATAGCTAAATGGGTGTGAAAGAGCTACTCCTCCTTCCTGTTTCTCAAGCTGCAGAGTACTTAACCGAATTTTTGCAGGGCCACCCTTCCAAATCATTTCCCTAAACAGCGTATCTATCCTTTGAAACCACTTTTTGTACAGCCATATTGGAGAATTATGTAATACATAGAGGAGCTGCGGCATCCAGATCATTTTAATGAAATTACGACCAGCCACAGATAATGGCAGGCATTTCCACACTTTTATTTTGCTCCTGAATTTTGCCAACAGCTGGTCAATGTTGTCTGAGGTATAGGATTGGGGGTCTCTGGAAATGTTTATACCCAGGTATTTAAATTTGTTCACCACTGGGATCTGGGCCACCCTCAGGCAAAGGGTCCCCCAAGGAATCTACAGGCAACAAACAAGATTTTACCCAGTTTATCTTTAACCTGGAAATTTGACCGAAGGTATTAATAATGTTCATAGCTTTCCGAGGGGACTCCTGCATGTCTCCCAGAAACAGCAATCGGTCATCTGCATATAGTGCGAGATTTTCCTCATGATCACCTCTTCTGAAGCCCCTCACCTGTTCAGAGGCTCTGAGAGCAATAGCCAGAGGCTCAATTGCAATGGCAATGAGGAGGGGTGACAGGGGACAGCCCTGTCTCATCCCCCTCCCCAATCCGAATTTGTTGGACTGTTCATTATTTACATTTACTCTGGCCTCTCGATTTTTATAAAGCATTTTAACCCAGTTAATAAACCCTGGTCCGAGCTGAGCTGCCTCCATAGTCTTCCAATGGTACCGCCATTCTAGGGTATCGAAGGCCTTGGCGGCGTCCAGCAAAAGAATAGCTCTCTCCCCACCCTCGTCCGTAGGGACCTGTAAATTCAAATATAGCAGCCTTATATTTGTACTAGTTGTTGTTCCGGGTATGAAGCCCATCTGATCGAGGTGGATGAGTTTTGATATAACTTTGTTCAGCCTAGCCACCAAGGCCTTTGCAAGAATTTTCATGTCTGTATTCAATAGGGCAATAGGCCTATATGAGGCAACATCAAGTGGATCTTTATAATAAATTATAAAGAGTGGGTATGATGGCGCTACCTCTAAGTTTTAAACTGGGACAGCCTAAAGTTTTAGTGGCTCCTTATACGTTGTTTATAAAATGTTAAACATATAGGAAAGTGTTTCCCCTTATGTTAAGAATATCGCTTCAACAAATAAGTATGTGCCGCTGAATTTATGCTGCGGATATGTACCAAACGCTCAAGTGTCACACAAGATAAACTGGTCCTACAGCATCTGGTAGTGAAGCCAGAGGCTATATTCCCTAGAGTGCATTTATTGGACCATATATCGTATGCTATATTCCTGTATTAAATCTGTGACCATATCAAGCGTAAGAATACGACCTCAAGATAGCTTATTACGGGTGTGACTACCATAGAATGCATACAGATTATACCACCCTACTCAAATGCCATAAGTAAGGACTAAAGCTTGCATATATATACAGCTAAAAATAATAGCACAGAAAATACAGCAATAATATTTCGGGCATATTATAACAGTCCCATAAGTTAAAAGAACAAAAAGATTCCCAATGGTGACTTTGGTGCTGCAACAATTTTGTCTGGTGACTCTCGTGCTCCCCCTGTTGGTTGCTTACTCACCAGCTCCCAGAACCCCGACGGGTATTGCGCCTGTAATGTAGTTTGCTGGGTTGTTTCCCTTGTTGCTTCCTCTGGTGGATGCTAATTATGCAATCAGCTCCCCACGTCACACATCAGGGTAATGCAATTATGCTGAAAAACGGGCCGCTTTGCCGCTATATTTATATTGGATGTTTCCTGTGCTTCTTACTTTGTAAGGATGTTGCTTCCCCTCATAAATTGAGAAAAAAGAGCTTCCATGGTGTGATAAAGTATGAGACTTTATTTAAAACTTAAGTACCCTCAAGTCAGGGACTCCGCAAATGGACAAAAAAATTTTCAGGTAAATAAACAGCAAAAAATGACAAAAATAAAAAAATAAAAAGTGGTTAGAAGTGGTTAGAAGTAAAGATTAAAAAGTCCGGGCACTAGATGCAAACTAAGTCCAGATGGAGTAGGACAGCATTAGTTGCCAGACGTAAACCAAGATAAAAATGTCCCTCCTGGAAAGCATAAACAGTGAGGTGGGGGGTAATAGTGCCCCAGCCGCTAACTGCGTCCTCCTCTCTCGTATGCCTTGGAGCTGACTAGCATCAAGTGGATCTTTACCCTCCTTATGTATGGTAATTATGGTAGACTCCATCATTGATGGGGGAGGAGCACCCTTTACCATCGAGCAGTTCAGTACCCTCAACTACTCGGGAAGCAGAACCCTCCCATAATGCCGATATATTTCGGCTGGGAGGCCGTCTGCGCCCGGGGATTTCTAGTTCGCCATCTTGTTAATCATCTGCTGCAGCTCCTCTAGCGTGATGGGGCAAGCTAACTCATCTCTATCCATCTCAGTGAAGGAGGGAAGATTCAAGTCCCTGAAGAAACTGTCCATTCCATCCCTCCTCTCATTCTGGCAAGATCTATACAGGTGCTCATAATATTCTTTAAATTTGCCCACTATCTCTGGGGTATAAGCGGACACTCTTCCATCCTCTGTAGTAATTATAGGTACCACCGAGGTGGGAGAATTTGCCCTAACCAGTTGGGCCAGCATGCGTCCCACCGTTTCCCCTTCTCCAAAGGCCACTTGTCTCTGGAAAAGGTGCTTGTTCTCTATCTTCCGGAGAGTCACTAACCGGTAATTGTTTTGCTCCTCTATCCAGTTCCTGAGTGTATCGGGTTGTTAATATAGGGTTCTTCTGCTATTGTTACTCTCCCCCCCATTAGTCTCTCCCAATCCTTAGTCTGTTTTACATTTTTGAAATCTGTTGTATCATTAGGCCTCTTAAAAAGGCCTTCGTAGAGTCCCATACTATTCCCTCTGAGGCAGTCCCGCGGTTCAGGTTAATAAACTCACATAGGGGAAATAGAATTTAATTTGGGTCTCCCATCAGTGCGATCCAGAAGGGGCTTAACCTCCACCCCCCTGGATGATTGCGCTCCCCGAACTCTAGTGATACTGTCACCAGGGAATGGTCCGACAGGCCCCTTGGTTTGTAGTTCACATTTAATCAGGGGCAGCATCTCCTCGTTCCCCCAAGACTAAATCAATCCTGGAGAGCATGGAGTGTGTCCTAGAAAAGCATGAGTACTGTCGGGTCTCCGGGTTCTGAATTCTCCAGATACCTCTCAATCCGGTTTCTTCCAGAAAGTTAGATAGCCGGCTGTCCTCTACACTACCTGTTTGTGATGCGGTCTGTTACCATATTAAAATCCCCCGTCACTATCACCGGTACCCCAGGCTTGTCCAAAACAAAGTCTATGAGCCCACAGAGGATTGAGACATCAAAGGGGGGAGGGAGGTATACATTTGCCAGTACACAAAGCCTATCTTCAATCCTGCAATACAGGAAAATAAATCGCCGTAATTTGTCTATTTTGGACTGTATAAAAGAAAAAGCCACCCGGATCTAATAAAGATACTCACCCCTCTAGAATAAGAGGTGTGGAATTGTGTACTGCAATCTCTCCACCTCAATTGAGGGATGGAGGTTTTACTGAGGTGAGTCTCTTGTAAACAAAGGATAGCTACCTCATATGTTTTTGCAATCAGAAGAACTGCTGCTTTTTTCTCTGAAACTCCTAATCCCGGACATTCCATGAACACAAAGTGAGTTTTTTAAGGTGCGTGCTTTTAACCATAAACAAAAAATTTCTGTGAACCACATAACCTATACCTTTTGATCATTAATGTACTATAGTTGTGCCATAGTTGTGTCAGTTTAGTGACCCCATATTGCCTAACCTCATGTCTGTAATTAAGTTCAAGCACTCTAGTGTAGCAAAAATACCACTTATTCCACCCATGCATCATTCTCGCCTGCCCACTAGGCCTGTTTGGTGGTATCCCAATGCAACCGTTACATATTCCAGTGATTTTAAATGTTATTAATATCTTTGAATTAATCTTCTTACACTCTTCCCTCCCTAACCCTCCCCTCCCCCTGTCCAACCACCAACTAAACAAACAACCAGAATAAACAAAACATAAAACAAAAAACACACATGGAGAAAACTCTTCGCCACACCCCTTGGCACCAAGGGGTAGTATGCTCATTGTTCCCTCCCATCTACCCCCTCCCCTCTCCTCCTCTCCCCCTACATGGGCAACCTTGTGTTTTATAGTGTAGTCTAAATTGAACCACAATGTTAATGGTTTTCCAGGGTAATAGATTGTGCTAAAATCTCCTCTTATGAGTTGCAATCCAATTTTCCACTTTCTCCGGGGTATCAAAAAACACCGTCTCCCCCAGGGCGTTTATTCGTAGTCTTGCCGAGTATAACAGCTCATAGTTCACTTTTAGTTGTTGCAATTGGCGTTTAACTTCTCCAAACTTGGCCCTTCGTTTTTGTAAGTCAAGGGAGAAGTCGGGGTACATGAAGACCCGATTCCCAATATACAGGATATTGCCCATTTCTCTGGCCTTGTTTAATATAGTCCCTTTATCCTGATAGTGAAATAATTTTACCATGAGAGATAGGAGGGGCGCCCGGTTGAAGGGATCTAGAGGGGACCCTGTGGGCTCTCTCCAATGCAAAAAAGGGTGAAAGACTGGTCTCCAAACAGATCTTTAAACCAGTTTTCCAGGAATACAGTGGGGTCTGATCCCTCACTACGTTCGGGAAGCCCCACTATCCGTACATTCTTCCTACGCATCCTATTCTCCATTTTGTCGATCTTACCCTGATAACTAACCAGTTGTTCCTTTTATAGAGCGCATTTCTTGTTTGATAGGGCTCAGATCATCTCCACTGAGCTAACCCTCCCCTCAAGAGCGGTCGTCCTTTCCCGTACTTTTTGCATATCATGCCTAACAAAAGATCGTTCTTCCCGTACAGTGTTGAGCTGGACAGACATTTCATTTATGGAGACTTTGCAGAAGTTAATCGCCTGCAATTTTTCTGTTAATGAGGGTTCTACTCCCCCCCCCCGTATTTCCGTACTTAATGAAGGCTTTGGTCGCCCTAGAGCGTCCTCCATCCCTTCGCTCATTGAACCTCCTGTAGGGGGAATGACCCCCTTCGTGGGGGTTACCTGGCCCTGTCCCAGGCTTTTTCTTGTGGGGTTAGCCCCAGACTTTGGTCTGGACAACATACTGGCGTGTTGGGTCTGTTGGATGTTTTTTGGGGGGGTCTGTCCCTGTGGGTGCGAACATTCCTTTAATCTGGCTGCTGCTGCCTGGCTCACCTTGGAGGTGCGCTGAGATGGCATACTCGCTTAAAGTTAATGTACGGGAGTGAAAGTGTATCTCAATCCCATTTTCCCCTCCTCTGCCATCCTCGGGGCCAGGCTAAGTGGACTCAAACGAGGAGAAGGGAGAAAAGGACAGGAGGCAGGGGGGGAAAAGGGGACCGGGAAGTACCCAAAAAAAAAGGGAAAAAATGAGAGAGGGGAGTAAAGTCTGTCCCCCTCTGAGAAATTACACTATACAAACTTAGTCTCTTAATTTCAATCCATAGGGTAAAAGAAAAAAAAAAATCCTGGCTCTAGGCATAAAAAAAATGAAAATTTCTCACCAAAGCTGATCACATGTCCTGGTATTGCAGGGGATAACGTGAGCACCTTCCTCTGTTCCGCTGTGTGGGGCAAAGAAATTTGTCAAGCGGGGTTGGGGCCTCTCACTCCACCGTCGTCATTCCCCTCTATAATATGTGTTCCTTAGAGTGAGGATGGGGTCGGCGGCGGCACTCCACCGGTCCAGTCTGATATTCAGGAGAAACAAGGGGGGGGGAACTGGGATCCCCCACACCACTCCGATGCCTCCCACCTACAGCAGAAAAAGTCCGTCAGGGACACACCGTCACCATCCACCATCCCCGCTCTCCAGGGCAGCATCTTCTGGGCTACGGGCTTTACAGGATCTAGTCCCGGAAGTCACCCAGGTGGAACAGACATCCACCGCTCATCGGCTCCCAGGCAGTTAGGCAGCCCACAGCATCCCCGACCAGTGGATGGAAGCAGGGGTAGGAGGAATAGAGGCGAGCTCTCACACGCTCACATCAGCGTCCATGTCCGCATCCACTTGCGGTCACCGCACCCAGATAATGTTCTAATTATGTTTTTACCTCCCCTCGGGTCAGCTTGTGTTTCTTTTGAGTAGTTTTCCAAGACAGCTGCTTATACCTTGCACCTCTACTTTTTCTTTTCTTGTTATGGACCAGGAACTGTTTTCAGGAATTCTTAAAGATTGTATGGTATCCCTCCCTTGTTTTGTCTGTTTTTCCTTAATGTGTTCAGATATTTAATTTTTTTTTACCCTGCGTGATGGAGGCTTTTTTTTATTGCCGATTGCTGAAGTATAGAAGCCATATCTTACACTGTGTTGGTGTGGTTGTAAACCCCTAAATATACACAGTGAAGTAGCTAGACTCCGGTGATGCACGGTGAGGTAAAACCCTCTTTAATAAGTTGTACCTGTTTATCTGCCCTCTCTTCTGTGGATCATTCTAAAACAGTGGTCGTCAACCCTGTCCTCAGGGCCCACTAACAGGCCAGGTTTTATGTATTACCTTGGAGAGATGCAGACTAGAATACTGCAATCACTTAGCAGCAAATGATATCACCTGTGATGTATTTCAGTTATCTTGCAAACCTGGCCTGTTAGTGGGCCCTGAGGACAGGGTTGATGACCACTGTTCTAAAACGCACAGATCAAAAAAAAATGTTCTCAGCAGTAGCAGCAGGGGGTGGGGATCTGACATCACACACACTGCATAGCAGGGATGTATGTAGTTGGTCCGGTTGGTGAAAACAACACCCCTAAGTTAGACACCTCATCCCAATAAAGATATATGCAGCAAGAAAGAGTAATGCCGCGTACACACGGTCGGACTTTCCGGCATACTTGGTCCGGCGGACCAGAGTGTGCTGGACAATCCGCCCGTGTGTAGGCACCGGCGGACTTTTCCGGCGGACTTTTTCCCAAAAGCCCGCCGGACCTAGATTTGAAGAAAGTTCTAAATCTTTCCGCCGGACTCAGTTTCGGGCGGAAAGTCCGCTCGTGTGTGTGCTGGTCCGACGGAAAGCCCGCTCGTGTGTAGGCTGGTCCGACGGACCAGATACAACACGAGGGCAGGGTATTGCATCTCACGCTCGCTGCAATAGGAAAAACAAATTTTCCTATTGCGGCGAGCGCGGGGCATACCAGGCCCTTAGGTCTGGTATGGATTATAAAGGGAAGCCCCTACGCCGAAAAAAACGGCGTGGGGTCCCCCCTAAAATCCATACCAGACCCCGATCTGAGCACGCAGCCTGGCCGGTCAGGAAAGGGGGTGGGGACGAGCGAGCGCCCCCCCCCTCCTGAACCGTACCAGGCCGCATGCCCTCAACATGGGGGTGGGTGCTTTGGGGGAGGGGGGCGCCCTGCGCCCCCCCCCCCAAAGCACCTTGTCCCCATGTTGATGAGGACAAGGGCCTCTTCCCGACAACCCTGGCCGTTGGTTGTCGGGGTCTGCGGGCGGGGGCTTATCGGAATCTGGGAGCCCCCTTTAATAAGGGGGCCCCCAGATCCCGGCCCCCCACCCTATGTAAATGAGTATGGGGTACATGGTACCCCTACCCATTTACCTAGGAAAAAAGTGTAAGTAATAAAACACACTACACAGGTTTTTAAAATATTTTATTAAACAGCTCCGGGGGGGGGGATCTTCCTCCGGCTTCGGGGGTCTTCTTCCGGCTTCGGGGGTCCCTCCGCTTCATCTTCTCCCGGCGTCCGGTTGGTTCTTCTCCGCTCTCTTCTCCCGGTGTTCCTGTTCTTCGGCCGGCTCCTCTGCTGTCTTCAATTAGCTCTCTTGCCAGCAGAGGTCCGGACTTCTGGGCTTCTGGGCTTCTGGGCTTCTTCTCTTCTTTTCTCCAGATGTTGACACGACGCTCTCTCCTGCTGGACTGCTCTCCGAGGGCTGCGTTGTGACTTATATAGGCGGAGACCCCGCCCCCTTTTGATGTCACAGTCCCTGGGCATGCTGGGACTGTGACGTTTTAGGGGGCGTGGTCACTGGGTGATGTTGACCACGCCCCCTAAAACGTCACAGTCCCAGCATGCCCAGGGACTGTGACATCAAAAGGGGGCGGGGTCTCCGCCTATATAAGTCACAACGCAGCCCTCGGAGAGCAGTCCAGCAGGAGAGAGCGTCGTGTCAACATCTGGAGAAGAGAAGAGAAGAAGCCCAGAAGCCCAGAAGTCCGGACCTCTGCTGGCAAGAGAGCTAATTGAAGACAGCAGAGGAGCCGGCCGAAGAACAGGAACACCGGGAGAAGAGAGCGGAGAAGAACCAACCGGACGCCGGGAGAAGATGAAGCGGAGGGACCCCCGAAGCCGGAAGAAGACCCCCGAAGCCGGAGGAAGATCCCCCCCCCCCCCGGAGCTGTTTAATAAAATATTTTAAAAACCTGTGTAGTGTGTTTTATTACTTACACTTTTTTCCTAGGTAAATGGGTAGGGGTACCATGTACCCCATACTCATTTACATAGGGTGGGGGGCCGGGATCTGGGGGCCCCCTTATTAAAGGGGGCTCTCAGATTCCGATAAGCCCCCGCCCGCAGACCCCGACAACCAACGGCCAGGGTTGTCGGGAAGAGGCCCTTGTCCTCATCAACATGGGGACAAGGTGCTTTGGGGGGGGGGGCGCAGGGCGCCCCCCTCCCCCAAAGCACCCACCCCCATGTTGAGGGCATGCGGCCTGGTACGGTTCAGGAGGGGGGGGGCGCTCGCTCGTCCCCACCCCCTTTCCTGACCGGCCAGGCTGCGTGCTCGGATCGGGGTCTGGTATGGATTTTAGGGGGACCCCACGCCGTTTTTTCGGCGTAGCGGGGTTCCCCTTTATAATCCATACCAGACCTAAGGGCCTGGTATGCCCCGCGACGGGGCTAGTAAGGTGTCAATCTCGCCGATAAAAGCGGCAAGATTGACATCCTTTTCTAGTCCCGTCGCACCTGAGTCACGTTCAAAATGAACGGACTTGTCCGTGTGTGGGCAAGTCCGTTCATTCTGAAAGTCCGCCGGAACTCCGACGAAAGTCCGTCGGAAAGACGGGCGGACTTAGCCCGCCGGAAAGTCCCGGCGTGTGTGGGCAAGTCCGTCCGTTTTAAAGTCCGGCGCACCTGGCGGACAAAGTCCGTCGGAAAGTGTGCCGGACCAAGTAGGATAGAAAGTCCGCTCGTGTGTACGCGGCATAAGGGGATTTTTGTGGTGCCAAATACAGGAAGACAAGATTAACTTTTGTCAGTTAAAATGAAGCATAATTTTATTAACATGGCATAATTAAAAGAACATGCTGTTTTAGAGCAATGTGAAAATACAAATGTTAGGTGGTCAAAAATAAACAGGTAAATGTTGAATCGCAGATGGAGATATTGCACACTAGTCCGACATGTTTCGCTACTTAGCTTCCTCAGGGGATGTGCAAGATTTTATTGAGACCACTAAACGAATGAGAAAACAAGGTTGTAACAAAGGTCTAAAAATATACAATCAAAATGTAAGTACTGAATTTAAATATGAGCTTGATTGCCAAAAAAAAGGGGAACATGGGTATGGACACTTACCCTATACATTGATAGCACCCGTGAACCACCAGGCCGGGCCCCAGACAACGCCCCAAAGGACCTGATCCATGGGAATCAATTTGGCGCAGCCATAGAAGGCTGATAGGGGGACACTAGGAGAATAGTAAATTTTCATAGAGTTAAACTAGTGAAGGGATAACTAAATGTAAAGAAGCAAAGGGAGGGACAAATGTCTCATGGGATAAATACTCACACAGATTGTATTTGTTAGTCTAGTTGTCTATGAAGAGAGTACACTTAAATGAATCTAAAAAGGAGCTCTATAAACTCGGCTGCAAAGGCAGACTGGAAAAATAAGTAGAAAAGTTTATTATATATGGGTCATGCTTGAAATTGGTGGAATATAAGCGAAAAAAAAAGTTGTGTAAAATATGATTAGAATGAAAGTGCTCAGGAAAGGTAAGGGTGACCAGGGATAGTAATCAGAAAACGAGTCCAAAAACCTGACACTGTAAGAGTCATTACTTAATATTCATGTCAACATCAACAATTTAGACGCATATTAACAAGATTTTGTCCACTCCTCTCTGCAGACCCCACTGCAAGTAAATACATAAATAAGGCTCCCGAAATCACTTTTAGACGAGCTCCCTCTTTAAGGGATCGATTGGTTCAAAGTCACTTCGAAACCATACAATCCATCTCAAAACAAATGAACTGTGGTAGCTTCCCTTGCGATGCATGCGATGTATGTGAATATGTTGATGCAAAAACCAAACTTAAACTACCTAACGGTAGATGGCATTCCATTCAGTTTAGAGTCACCTGCCAGACACCGGGCGTTATATATCTTGCTCAGTGTCTGTGCGGTGGCTTCTATATAGGCAAAACAAAAAGACAATTTTTTAAACGTATACGAGACCATATCAAACCTATAAGGAAAAATAAAATGGATACCGCCATCAGCCGGCATGTTGGCATACATCACAACTTCAATCCGCAATTTATCAAATTTTCTGCACTTGAGCATATCCCCCAGACTCTCGCGGTGGCAGCGTTGATTGCATCCTGCTACAACTAGAGGCTCGTTGGATTTACAATCTGAAAGCCACAACCTTCCCTGGCTTTAACAAAAGCCTGAGCTTTAAGTCCTTTCTTTAATCCCTGAATGCTTATTTTGGCCCCTTCCTCCATTCCCCCCTAGGTTGTTTTCCATGTTTGTATTTCTATTTCCTTCCCACCCTTTTCCCTCCCTTTCTTCCTTCCCTTTCTTCCTTCCCTTTTCCTCCTTCCAATTTCCCCTCCCCCAGCCCAGCCCCCCCTTTCCCTCCCCCTCTCCCATCCCAGTCCCCCTCCCTTTTCCCCTGGATAAACTGTCTATTCGTACTTTTAATTTTTTATTGCTCTAGATTTATTTATTTGGAATTTAACTCATTATTACTTTATTCACAATGTATAAAAAAAAAAAAATTTCTTGATGGAATACGTGTGCTACTGTCTGATTTATTTTCAGCGTACAAAAAAAAATTTTTTTTTTCTTTGATATATTATTTGTGTCACTGTTTTATGTACAACCTCTGTAAATGAACTTGGTTGCCTATTGGACACTTAGTCGATTGGTGCAATTTGTGTACCTGCTCCGCTATCCCTATATCTGTTTTATTGCATCCCTTTCCCCGATCCATCCCTGACGGCCCTTCTCTTTTGTCCCCAATCCACACCGACCCTGGGTATTATCTCTGGCGGGCCATACGGACGCACAGGGCTTGGCTTATTCATCATGTAGCAGGCCCCTTTCTGCGCCGGGTACCCTTCTTTTGACCCTGGATGGCCTCGGCCATCCAGGGTCATATCCCCTCTCCAACATCGCTGCACACCTTGGCAGTGCGGCAGCTGGGTTGGAACTGTTCTGTGCGTGCCCTTCCGCTGGACGTGCCTGACTCCTCCCCCCCGCACAGCCTCCTGTTCACTGTAGTTAGAGGCTGTAGGCTGCCCGCGCGCATGCGCACAGGCGTCTCTACGTCTGCCTCGAGCCGGCGACGTCACACGCTGGCTCGTCGAAGGGCTGATTTAAACCGGCCTGCTTGGCTGTCATTTCAGCCAGAGCCGGAGGGAGACACTCACACTGTGGCCATCTTCTGACATGTAAGCTACTATATAGTTTGACTGGACACTATACATTTGCAAGTCTACACTCCTAGCCTTGTTCCTTATTTTTCCTCATTCATCTGTTCACTGGTTCTTCACCTACTTTCCTCATCATTGGTGTTTTCACCCTTCATCCCCAGGATTCTTACTATGGGTGTTTTCCCTACTTCCTTAACTCACACGGTATCCTTCTATTTTAAGGTATTTTGTTGTGGAGTGCTTCTCCTCCCCCCATCTATTTTATTACTTCATTGCTTGTGTTTACCCAGCAATATTCTTTTCTGATTATTATCCCGGGTCACCCTTACCTTTCCTGAGTATCTTCATTCTAATCATATTTTACATGACTTTTATTTTCGCTTATATTCCACCAATTTCAAGCATGACCCATATATAATAAAAAACTTTTCTACTTATTTTTCCAGTCTGCCTTTGCAGCCGAGTTTATAGAGCTCCTTTTCAGATTCATTTAAGTGTACTCTCTTCATAGACAACTAGACTAACAAATAAACTCTGTGTGAGTATTTACCCCATGAGACATTTGTCCCTCCCTTTGCTTCTTTACATTTAGTTATCCCTTCACTAGTTTAATTCTATGAAAATTTACTATTCTCCTAGTGTCCCCCTTTCAGCCTTCTATGGCTGCGCCAAATTGATTCCCGTGGATCAGGTCCTTTGGGGCGTTGTCTGAGGTCCGGCCTGGTGGTTCACGGGTGCTATCAATGTATAGGGTAAGTGTCCATACCCATGTTCCCCTTCTTTTTTTTTGGCAACCAAGCTCATATTTAAATTCAATACTCTGTATTTACATTTTAATTGTATATTGTTAGACCTTTGTTACAACCTTGTTTTCTCATTCGTTTAGTGGTCTCAATAAAATCTTGCACATCCCCTGAGGAAGCTAAGTAGCGAAACATGTCGGGCTAGTGTGCAATATCTCCATCTGCGATTCACCATTTACCTGTTTATTTTTGACCACCTAACATTTGTATTTTCACATTGCTCTAAAACGGCATGTTCTTTAAATTATGCTATGTTAATAAAATTATGCTTCATTTTAACTGACAAAAGTTAATCTTGTCTTCCTGTATTTGGCACCGCAAAAATCCCCTTACTCTTTCTCGCTGCATAGCAGGGATGTCGAACTCCATTTAATCGCAGGCTGCATCAGCATTATTGTCCTCCAAAGAGCTAGTTGAATCTGTAAGACCAGATGTCCAGAGCACCCCACTCCCCCTTAAATCACATGTCAAGAACCTCACCCCCACTATCAGAAGTAGAGCCCTTATGCCACAGTGCACCCCCCTTACCATGTGCTGCTGCCAGGAAGAATTTGGGCTCAGAGCTGAGAATTAGAAAATGCAGGTTCTGGAGGAGGGCTCGAGTCAGCTGCCAAAGTCTACTGATTTGGGGAGGTGGCACCAAGGGGGTGTTGCAGCTGCACAGAGAAGCCCAGAATCTGGTTGAGGAGTTCTGTCCTTAATGTTGCTGGCTGTGGAGACCAGGTGGGGTTGGAGACGAGAGGGGTGCCACAGCTGCAAGGGAGGGCCACATGAAATGGCCTGGTGGGCCAGGTTTGGCTCGCGGGTTTTATTTGACACGTGTTGTACAGCATAGGGCACAGTTTATCTGACAGCTGATTGGAGGAAAGGGACACAACCCCATCTACAGAGGCTTACAGGCTAATGGAAACATACAAAGTTGAGGCTCTGGGTCACTTGCTGTGGGCTGGAGGGGGTGGGGGAGTGAGCGGTCTTCCTTTGGGCTGTTGTGTCAGGAAAAGCGGTCAGAAGTGTCTCATGCAGATAGCAGAGAAAATAGGATCAAAGAGGAGCCACAGTCAGTGCTGTGGATTCAGCACACTGTACACTGTAGTGGGATGTGCTTTGTTCATATTTTATGTCTAAAGTTTTAAAAGCAAGGTATACACCGATTTTTCTCTTTTCTTCAACCAGTGGGTTGAATGGCCAAAAACTTGCAGATCCCTTCATCCTCACCATGCCATTGTATTCTGGCAGCAGGGACTTTCCCCACTCCCCGCCCACCTTGTCAGAAGTCACAGATCTAATACTGGTTTTCCAGCATGACCGTTCTATAGTCAGTTGTTAGATCGGCTTCTGTTAGACAGCAGTACAAACCGAGTGAAATTCATCCAGAACCTTTTTTTTCAGTCTGATTTTACCAGCCTTACAATAAACTAAGACTATGCCTAATTTTTCCTAGCTCTAAACAGTTGCATTTGGATGTGTTTTGTGATGCATTTTGTTGCATTTTTTGGTACTTTATTTATTTTTATTTTTTTTTACAGAAAACGATAGAATCAGAAACAATGAAGACATCAGAAGTGTTTCGAAAGAAGTTTGGAGAGCTTTCAGACACCATGAAGGAGGTAATGATCTTGCAGAATTTGTGTGCTATTACCAATTTTTTTTTTTTTATGGCGAGTTAAATAGAGAAAATAGTTAACAATACTTGTAAATTAGTTTATCATTTGGTTGATTAATTTGCAGACCAAAATATATTAAAATATAAATATGTATAATGTATATAAATGGACAAGGTCATCCAGTACCCCCTCGCCCATGCAGGAACAGAGAAAAGGGTTTTTAGGGGTTAAAACAGGCATTGAAGAATCAATATAATGACTCCATACCACTTGCCATCTGCAAAGCTGTCCACCGTAAATTGTTATATACAGTCCCTAAGAAATGGAAGAAGCTAAGGGGCGCTGGGGGGAGGGGGGGTTCTGAGGAGGTAAAGGGGGATGGGAAGAGGGTCTAGGACTGTGTTGTCCTACCCATTCTCTGTGTACTCACAGTTCACGCATCAGTCTCAGTGTGGCACACAGTGGGAGTGAAGGCAGCTTCTCCTCATTCCCATCTCATCGCAGATGAAGCTTCCCCCAGAGGCACTGCTAGGATTGTAAGAGACCTGGGGCACCCCAAGGAGAGCAATGATGCAATGGATGTGGACAAACTATATTAATAGCAGGAGGAGCTGAAGAGGCATTTTTTTTTTTTTAATCTGAAAGATTTTATTGAACATAAGAACTCTCCAGTGTACAGACCTTAAACAGCATGGCATACAATTCATAGCTCAAACATCGGAAAGTAAAATACAATACAATGTCACCCCCTCATGCACGTTCCTCAGTCAAAACCCAGCCGTAGACTGCAACAATCATATCCCTGAGCAGAATAGTATTACACATCTGGACATTGTAATAGTCTCATCTGTATAAGTTGCCTGGGACTCAGACCTGGTGTGTTAAGCCACAGTTTCTGAAACTTGCCCATACAGCCCCTGTGCTGATATATGTAGCGTTTAAGAAGGGGCGTATCTCCCATGTGAGTCACCCAAGATTTCCATAACAGAATTAATTTGCGGGTCTGAAATAAAGGCTCTTCTAAACAAAACTCTAGTCATTTTCTCCAAGATCTCATCCCCTAAAATGCCTAGCAAACAGAATTTTGGTTCTAGAGGTACTTTAGTCTGCAACACTCTGTTAAGGGTGGATAGAACCCTAGCCCAGTACTGATGTTACTTTGGGCAACGCCAGAGGAGATGAATGAGATGCCCTCTACTACAGCTAAAACACAGTGGGTTACTGATCTTGCCCATTTTATGAAGCCTGAGTGGAGTGTAATGCGCTCTCAAAATATAAAGTTGTGACAATTTCTGTGAAACATTCAAGGAGCGTATGGTCACCGACTGGAGTGCCTCCTCTCATTGATCACCTTTCAGTGAACCTACATTCTGTTCCCATTGAACAATCCCTTTTATGGGGGGATCTTTAAGGAAACTATTTTTTTTTCTTTTTTTTTTTTTTTTTTTATCTTTATTCTTTATTCAATTTTTAAGATTTTTACAGATTCCATAAATACAGATCAAGTAAACATTACCTTATCTACCAGACTAAGGCTAATAATTACACAGGGGTGGAAGTTCAAAAAGTAAACAGAAAAATAAGAATAACAATCAGAAAAATGGGTAGGCTCCACCCTAAGCCCCCCTTCTACACCCTTTTCCAATATTATAAAAAGTTAGTGTTGACACCTTAATCCCCCCCCCCTTTACCCCCCCCTCCTTTACAAAAATACTCATGTTTAAATTCCTGTGACAGGTTTATCAAATTATTTTTATATTACCTATAGTTTACCACATTGTGATTGGCTGACTATTCCCATTTAATTAGTGTTTCCTTTCCCTTACAACTATACTAATTGATTTTCCAGTTTTATTATGCTTTTACACTCTATTCGGGTGGCCCATTTTTTCCAGCCAAGGCTTCCACATCTTATTGAATTCCTTAAGATTGCCTCTCTTTGTATACACTACTCTTTCTCTACAGAGGGTTTCGTTTAGAGCCCTTGCACACTGGGGTGGTTTGCAGGCGCTATTGCGCTAATAATAGCGCCTGCAAACCGCCCCGAAAGTGCCGCTACTTTCATTCCAGTGTGCAAGCCCCGAGGGCTTGCACACTGGAGCGATGCGCTGGCAGGACGGTAAAAAAAGTCCTGCTAGCAGCATCTTCGGAGCGGTGAAGGAGCGGTGTGTATACCGCTCCTTTACCGCTCCTGCCCATTGAAATCAATGGGACGGCGCGGCTATACCGCCGGCAAAGCGCCTCTGCAGAGGCGCTTTGCGGTGGTATTTAACCCTTTCTCGGCCGCTAGCGGGGGTAAAACCGCCCCGCTAGCGGCCGCATACCGACGGTAAAACGCCGCTAATAATAGCAGCGTTTTACCGCCGACGCCGCCCCAGTGTGCAAGGGCTCTTACTGTGCCAGTCCAGTCTCTTACTGTGGGGGATGTCTTTGATTGCCATCTTAATGTGATCATTTTTCTAGCTTGGAACAAGCATCTCAGAATTGCTACTGTGGTGCTCTTCTTTTTTTTTTTTTTTTTTTTTTTTTTTTTTTTCTAATTCTTTAAGTAAAGTTCACACAAACGTGGGAAAAATAGTAATCCGAGCCGACCAGCAGAAGCAACTCATAATACATACATAGTCTGAAAGAATACATCAGTCAAATAGTCACATTCCATGTCGTTAAACATTGCAAATGGATAACTATTATGTCCAAACCACTCTGTCTGAACTTCATTTTTCAAAACAGCCAAACAGTCGAAGACCCAATGAAACAAAAAAAGGGGAGGGGGGGCTTTCAAACGATGGACCAGGGACAGTGCCCAAATCATCATCAGTAAGTTGCTTGATAATGTCCCTCACTTGGGACCAAAACCTTTTCAGTTTGACAGGACCAGAATGTGTGCAACATGGTACCCTCAGGCTCCATTCACACCTGAGCTTTTTGTAGCCTGAAGCTACAAAATGCTGGAGGGGAAAAAAATCATTTATTCTCTATGGAGATGGTTCACATCTCCGCTCCAAAACGCCTGACGCTCAAACAAGTTTTGGAGCTTCTTTTTAGGTGTTTTCCTTTATACATTGGGGACCCTTTGACCTGTACAAAATCGTGGCAAAAATGCGGGACAACGCGGTCAAAATCACGGTAAAAATGCGCGATTTTCTGCCTGAAAATGAAGCGCTCAGGTGTGATTGCAGCCTTAGCCTCTCTGCAATGCCAACAGGTGTTCACCGCATTGGGATAGATTTTTTTTTTCAAGAGAGACGGAACCTTATACCAACGGGTAAGGATCTTATAATTCAACTCTTGATATGTACTGGCCATTGAGGCGTAATAGGCAAAATAGTGAATATGTTCTCATTGGTCATCGGAGAATGAAGAGCCCAAGTCTCTTTCCCATTTCAGCAGAAACCCTGGCACGAAGTCATCGAGAGGTCGACTAAGCAATTTATATGCCTCAGAGACCCCATAGGTGGAGGGGTTTTATTCCAGACAAAGGTTTTCCAACTGAATAGTAGCCTCCCTGGCGGTTTTCCCGAGTGTGGCTCGGGGTTAAAATTCAGGACCATTAGCGGTAACCCCGATCCACACTCGGGATTACATCGCAGGATCCTGGTGTGGCTTTACTTACCTTGTCCCCAGGGTCCTGCGATGTCCCCCACTGTGTCTGTGGGCTCCGTCCTCCTCCGAAGCCTCTCCGTGCCAGGCTCCGTTCCCTGCGAGCAGCGCGACGCACGGGGGCGGAGCCTGGCGGGAAATTCAAAAAAGTGTAAAATCATAACACATACAGTACTGTAATCTTACAGATCTTACAATCTTACAGATTACAGTACTGTATGAAATTATTTCACATCCCTTTTGTCCCCAGTGCTTTGTCCTATGCCCTGCATGCAGTTTTATGTTATATATACTGTTCTTTCTGCCTGGAAACTGGAGATTGTCCATAGCAACCAAAAAGTGTCCCTTTACATCAAAAGTGGCTTTAGACCAGCTAGAAAACAGCGATAGTAAATTAGAACACTTGCAGAATTGAGCGATAGTGAATCGTGGGGAAATTTATTTTATTATTACATTTTTTTTTTTTTAATTATTTATTTTTATTCATTATATTATAATTTATGTATTTGTGTTTCAAACTTTATCATACCCGGGATATCTACTAGACTCTTGTTTGGACAGATTTAAGTGTGTTATTGTTAAGAATTACAGACCTACAATATAAAACGCCAAATTTCCATGCAAAATAATTGTACCCCTTTCAGCACCTAAAATCCGAAATAATCATACCGCCAGGGAGGTTAAAGCAGGATACCCCCCCACATAGTACATGGGTAAGAAAATGAGTGAGTTGCTACATTCGCCAGGGATCTGGCATTGGGTCGAACATCGACTGCAGCTCTGCTGTGGTTTTAACGGAGACTCAACGAGAAAGTAAGGCCTGGGGGAAACGCTGGGTTACCCTGTATCAGAAAGTGTGCAGGTAATCCCTCGCTCCGATCTAGAAAAATGACGACCTTGATGTATGACTCTTTGTAACGGAATATCAGAACATGAATGTTCGATCATTACACACGCCTTGGTTCCTCCATCTCTACACCATGCTAACACCCTGGCCAGATGAACGGCCTGGTAATATCGAATTAGTTCTAGAAAGGTCATCCCTCCAGTCAGTTTAGATCAGGCCAGATAAGAATGGGAGAGGCGCGGATGTTCACCCAAAAAAATTTTACGAAAGCACCACAAACGGATTTTAGAAAGTGGTGGGGACAACTATAGGCAAAAAGATTATTTGAAAGAAATATAGTAGCCTGGGCATGATAATTTTAAGACTGGCATTCTGACCCATCCATGTGTATGAACCCGTGTGCCATCTGACCAAATCTGCAGTAAGGGCACAAAGCATGGGTGGAAAAGGCGCTGCAAATATCTTATCTACAGAGGAGGTCAGTTTCACCCCAAATATGTAAGATGAGAGGTTGCCCAGAGGAAAGAAAATGACAAACGGAGCGCCAGAGCACGTGCAAAGGGGGAATAATATTGAGCATTTCGTATTTATGTATGTTAATCTTGAAATGCGAGAGAGCACCATACTAACTAAACTCATCGAGGAGGTTGGGTAACGTAGTTTATGGAAACATAATAAAGAACAACATGTTATCCGCAAACGCGGCAACTTTCTGTTCTGATTTGGCAACCGGAAAGCCATTTACGTCCACGTTGTGCCATATGTGCTGTAAAAATGGCTCCAAAGTCGAGATTTGTCTAAGGCGACAAGGGACAACGTTGTTTGGTAACATTGGTCAATGGGAAGTAGGCGAAGGGTGCCTCGTTGGCCCTAACTGCCACAGATGGGGTGGCTTATA
Source organism: Aquarana catesbeiana (assembly GCF_042186555.1). Lineage (NCBI taxonomy): Eukaryota > Metazoa > Chordata > Amphibia > Anura > Ranidae > Aquarana > Aquarana catesbeiana. The sequence goes on along the minus strand of NC_133324.1, from coordinate 536,059,642 downwards.
TGGCTTCTATCCATTTACTGAAAGCCTGTCCGACATTGATATGGTTTAGCGTCTCCTTCAGGAATATCCAGTCCAATGCTTTCTCCGTATCAGAAGCAAGTAGGCATAGAGGTAGTTTTAAAAAATGAGCGAGATTTACAGTTGTGCTCATAAGTTTATATACCCTGGCAGAATTGATGATTTCTTGGCCATTTTTCAGAGAATATGAATGATAACATAAACTTTTCTTTCACTCATGGTTAGTGTTTGGCTGAAGCCATTTATAATCAATCAACTGTGTTTACTCTTTTTTTTAATCATAATGAAAACAAACTACCCATTTGTGGATGAGGCTCTTTATCTTCTCAGATGGTAATGCTGCCCATTCCTCTTTGCAAAAAAGCCTCCAGTTCCTGTAAATACTTGGGCTGTCTTGCATGAACTGCACGTTTGAGATCTCCCCAGAGTGGCTCAATGATATTGAGGTCAGGAGACTGAGATGGTCACTCCAGAACCTTCACTTTATTCTGCTGTAGCCAATGACAGGTCGACTTGGCCTTGTGTTTTTGGATGATTGTCATGTTGGAATGTCCAAGTACGTCCCATGCGCAGCTTCCTGGCTGATGAATGCAAATGTTCCTCCAGTATTTTTTTATAACATACTTGCATTCATCTTGCCATCAATTTTGACCAAATTTCCTGTGCCTTTGTAGCTCACTCATCCCCAGAACATCAGCGATCCACCTCTGTTTCACACAGAAGGAATGGTGTACCTTTCCTCATAGGCCTTGTTGACTCCTCTCCAAAAGTAATGTTTATGGTTGTGGCCAAAAAACTAAATTTTGGTCTTATCACTCCAAATGACTTTGGGCCAGAAGGTTTGAGGCTTGTCTGTCCTGTTTGGCGTATTGTAAGCTGGATACTTTGTGGGATTTGCGTAGTAATGGCTTTCTTCTGGGAACTTGATCATGCAGCCCATCTTTCTTCAAGTGCCTCCTTAATGTGCATCTTGAAACAGCCACACCACATGTTTTCAGAGAGTCCTGTATTTCATCTGAAGTTATTTGTGGGTTTTTCTTTGCATCCCAAACTATTTTCTTGGCAGTTGTGGCTGAATTTTAGGTTGGTCTAACCGACCTTGGTTTGGTTTCAACAGAACCCCTAATTTTCCACTTCTTGATTTAGTTTTTGAACACTGCTGATTTGCATTATCAATTCCCTGGATATCTTTTTATATCCCTTTCCTGTTGTATACAGTTCAACTACCTTTTCCCGCAGATCCTTTGACAATTCTTTTGCTTTCCCCATGACTTGGAATCCAGAAACGTCAGTGAAGCACTGGATGAAAGATGCAAGGGCCTGTCAGGAGTCCAGAAACTCATTGACCTTTTTATACACGGACACTACACACAAGCAAACCGATCACAGGTGAGGATGGTTACCTTTTAATAGCCATTCAAACCACTTTGTGTCAACTTGTGTGCATGTTATCAAGCCAAAATCCCCAGGGTATGTAAACTTTTGATCAGGGTCATTTGGCTAGTTTCTGTTGTGATTAAGATTTAAAAAGGGTAAACACAGTTGATAATAAATGGCTTCAGCCAAACACTAACCATGAGTGAAAAAAGTTTTTGTGTTACGATTCATAGTCTCTGAAAAATGGCCAAGAAATCATAAATTCTGCCAGGGTATGTAAACTTATGAGCACAACTGTATATTGTCCAGCACCCTTGTATTGTCTTTCGCCTCCTTGGTAGACATAAAGCCAACCTGATCTGAGTGGTTGATATTCTGAAGGCGAGGTAAAAGTCTAGATGCTAGCATCCGTGTGAAGATCTTCAGGTCAACATTTAACAAGGATATGGGCTGGTAATTCATACATTGAGCCAGGTCCTTACCTTCCTTAGGGATCACAGTAATGTGTGCCCTCAAGGTGTCAACTGGCAAGGGCTGATATTCCAAAAGAGAATTAAACACCTCTACGAATCTAGGGGCTAGAATTGGCGCAAATGCTTTTATAGTAAGCCGCCCTGTAGCCCTCTGGGCCTGAGGCTTTGTGACAGCCTTTTAAATTTTCATCCGTCGAAATGGGAACATTAAAGGAACTCCGCTATGTCTTCATAAATTTAAGGAGGCCTGACGCAACGAGGTAGACTTGTACTTGTTTCCTGGTGTCTAATTGTTCAGGAGACATTGGAGTCGATAAATTGTATAAAGAGGAATAGTATTCCTGAAAACGTGTGATATCTGTCCCCTGTCTCAGAATCAATATGCGGAATATATCTTTTGAGCGAAACATCACGCAGCAATTGGGCTAGAAGCTTGCACGGTGTCTAGCCTTCTTTTCTTCGGTTCTGTCCCCTTTTGAATCAACTTGCCACTCCATGATACATTTATGGGTTTCCCATAAGGTCAGGGGAGTGATATCGTCTGCAGCATTGTTGGAAAAGATTTGCATCAAAGCTAAGGCAAGGTCCTTCTGAAGTGGGCCTTCTTTTATCAAGCAGTCATTGAGTTTCCATGTCCAAGATTTGGAACATGAAACTCCAAGACAAAGGTCAAGAATAGATGGGGCATGGTCAGAAACAGTCTGTGTGCCTATGGACGTACAGCCCCTGGAAGAAGGGTCTAGGATACCATCACATAGTCGATCCGGGAATAACTGTCATGTGAGGATGAGTAAAATGTATAATCATGATCATTAGGGTGGTGGATCCGCCACACATCCACCAGGCATGTTGAAGGAAGGGCTTTTTTCACCCAACGAAGATACGGATAAGACAAATGCGTAGTCAACCTGGAGGCATCCAGCAGAGGGTCGAGGGCCATGTAAAAATCGCCTCCCAATATCGGTTCACCCTCCATAAAACCTTGCAAAGCATTGAGGATTTCCTCCAAGCAGCTTAACTGAGCCCGATTGGTTAAGTAAATAGAAGCTAACGTGATTCTGCGGCCGGCCAGATCTCCTTTATGAAATACATAGTGGCCTTCCTGATCACATTTCTGGTCCATGAGGGTCCAAACAACTGGTATGGAAAGCGGGATACTCACCCCTCAGTCTTAGAAGTGGGGGCCGTACTGTGGTATCCCAGTGGATAGCGCAAGTTACTAAGTTTTGGTACCTTGCCATACTGAAAATGGGTCTTTTGGATGAACGCGACTTATGCTCGCATGCGCCTAAGTTCACACAGATTTGTGATGCGCTTGTCAGGAATAATCAATCCTTTGACATTCATAGTTACACATCATAAGATGGACATGAGTACTGGTCAACACCGCCGTAAAAGAAGGAAGTGGAGGAGAGGTGACTAGAGGAAAGGGTTAGGGAAAGAGAAAAAAATAGTTTTTATATGAAAATACTATAGTGGCTCCAAAATTAGCCTACCCATCTCTGTTAGCCCCTCTGGGAATTATCCAAGAAGGGACAACATGAGGAGGCAAAAGCCTATGTGGGAAAAATAGAACACAACTACGGATGTGTAGAGGTGCTCTTGAATAGTTAAACAAGCAAAAACATTGTAAAACGCCGGCATCCAGCATTCCTAGGGTATAAAGGCAGATATAACAACCCCCTGGCAGCATTACCCATCTTAGCTACAAGTGGGAAGGGGAGACACAGAGAGGATGGGAAAAGTCTCTGCCTCTCCATGAGCCCCACGCTCAGACCCAGGTGTCTGTTTATAAACTCCCCCCTACAGCACCTGCAGTAGAGATCATGGCAATGGCCTGCCAGCCGGTGTTTCGGCAGATTCGGTGACCTGTCAGAATTTAATGGAAGTGACGTTTCGTCATCGACATCTTGCTACACCCGCACTCTTCCACAGTAAGGATACAGTGAGAAGGTGGCAATCTGACATCTTGTTCCACCCACCGGAGTCTGGCATTTCGTACTTATTTTTACCACTATATGGAGCTTATATAGTGACATTTAGTGTTTTTTAATCCATCTGAATGTTATGTTGAATTGTAAAAGCAGCGGCAAGCCTGCTGATCTCACAGGTTTGCTAATCTGACAGAACACCGCTGCTTTTACAGTTCAACATCAAAACAGTCATACGGATTTCCAAATACTGTATTTCACTATATAAGCTCCGTTTAGTGGTAAAAATAAGTGTGAAATGCCAGATGTTCACTTGCCCCCTTCTTACTGTATCTCTACTGTGGACGACTGCGGGTCGTAGCAAGATGGCGGCAAGGGAACGGCACTTCAGTTTCAAAATCTGACGGCTCCCCTAATCTGATGAAACACCGGCGCTGCTCTAGAATCCAAGTAGGTACAGCATCAGACTAAATCGCCCCTTAAAACCCTAGGGGCTAAGCAAGAGGCCCACACCAGAAGATCTAACAATGGCCCTGGTCCAGCACTCCCGCTCCACCCCCAAGGTCCCTGATCCCTCCCAAGAGAGCCCCAGTAAAACTCCAAGGGGAACACCAACTACACAACTAAGGGAGACAACACATGCCCAGAGGACAGAATCCTACTGGAAAACTACCCAAAACATTTAAACATAAATGAGCCTCCCAAAGGGCCAATTGTCCGTCGTATAAGACTGCCAGGTAGAACTTTACAGCTGGTAACCAAAAACCTGTACCCTGAAGGTTTATGAACCAAGGCCTGGGCAACGTACATATTTGAACTCCGAGTTAACAAGAGGTCCGAGGCACCCATAGGGGGCTGAGCCGGAGTTCAAGATCAGAAGATTCTGGGAAGTCTCCAGTAGGGAATTGGCTTTTATAATTGGCCGGCGTGGCTCGACAGGCCATTGGAAGAGCGATCTTCATCTCATCCTCAGACAAGAACAGGGGGACATGTTTACATGTAAAAAAAAATAAAAAACATAAGGAGCTGCGCTTAAACAAATAAAAAAATAAATATAAAAAAAGTGCAATTGAATATGATCAATCGGATGAATCAGTCCAATCGAATTAAGAAACAAATCACAAAAAATGACTCCAAACAGTGCAAATAAGTAAACCTAAATGGTAAATAAATTAGTCCACAGTCCTTGAAATTTCCAGGAAACGTTTGATAAGATACCATGTGAAACAATTTTCAGTGATTTCTTTATAAAACAACAAACATGTATCCACCACCACATAGGGTGCAAGCTTACCAGCTGCACAAGCTGTCTGAGCTTGTGGCTAATACCCAGCCAGGGCCTTTGATCTTCCCAGCACCTCCGGTGACCGATAAGTCAAACGTTCCTGGAGACTTGGCGTGTATATCCAGCGGTCAGCCCAACTACCGATGATCTCTAAATTATAAGAGGTCATCTAAAGCATGAGGTAAGAAAATGCCCGATGCTTGGCCACATCCTGTTTGTCTCCCGACCTCCAAGATGGATGGATCCGACAGCTCCAGGCTCAGCTTCACAACACCGCTCACTCTGGACTTTGACTCCACACTGAAAGTGTACTCCACAGCGTCCCAGCACAGCTTGCCTCACTCAGGATGATCCCTGTGCTTCACTCAGGTGTGTGTGTGCAGGATAAGGAAACACAGAAAGAGAGCTCATCGCGAGATCATGCTTACATGTGGTGCAGACGTCTCCCAAATCACCCAGAATAGGGGCTCAAAGTACCCAGCATCTAGTAGGTATGATGCAAAAGATAATTGGTACTGATCAGGTTTTAGGCAAAAGCAGAGCACCTGCAGGCCCAGAAAGGGAAGAGGGGGGTAAGCTCACATTTCACTTGCATAGGGAACCCTGATGCTTGTTCCGTGAGGCATTACGTAATGGGTTTCTTCTTGGGAAGGTCCTGGGCCAAGCTCCATGACTGTCCAATCGGGAAAGGAATGGTTGGAATCTCCAGCCTGGTAAACAACTCTGGCAGCATGCGGAGTGTGGCCCCTTTATCACACAATGGAATGAGTAACCCCAGCTGTACATGACATCTTCGCGTAGCTTTTCTAGGAGTGGCTTCAGAGTGCGATGCATTTGCAGGGTGTATCTGCAGAGGTCAGACAGGATTTGAATTGAAGCAGCATCAAAATCTATCGGTCCCAGATGCCATGCCTTTCTGAGAATTTCTTCCTTTATGACATAAAAATGCACTCTACACAAGGTGTCTCCTGGCCTACCATCCGCTGAAGGAGTAAGAACCTTGAATCTGGTGAACCCTGTCTAATTCCAGATCTTCTGGGTCTTTGCCCAAGCCCCTATTCAAAATGGCTGTAACTGTGGATCGGAGCACTCTGGGAGATGTAGCCTCAGGTATTATACCCATTAGTTTCAGGGTGTCTCCTGCTCCTGTTTTCTAAATTGTCTTGCTGGAGATGCAGAGTGTACAGGTGTTGCATATGTATGGACATCTGAGCCTCCATAGCAGCCAGTCTTTGGTCCACTGTAGTCTGGTTGGACTCCAGGGTGTCAATTTGTATGGATACAGTATGCAGGAAGTCCTTAACCTCCCCTAAGCTCATTCCTGAGTACTTGCTGTAGAGTATGGGTCAAGTGGTCCTCATCTGTCTTAGTTGAGACTGTAGACAGGCTATAGCTTCAGGGTCTGCTAGCAATGCCGAGAAGCCAGGTGTTGCTAACCGAGTCAGCTATATGGGGACTTGTAGGGCCTGCTGCAGGGAGCCTCCCCCAGTGCCAGGGAGGCTGGGGAGAAGGGCTCTTGCAGATATGACATGTCAGTGGCGGAACGACTGCTCCAGAGGCAGGGAAGCTTGTGGAGTGAAAAGGTCCGAGAGTTGCGGGGCCCGCGCCGGGAGTCTGCGGAGTCTTTTTGTTGCCTTTTGGCATAGTTGGGTGCTTGTGGAAGGTCTGTCTTTGCGGTTGGACTGAACAGAGCTCTAGGGGTATGCTTCCTCACTGCACCATTGCGTGGCCATGCCCCAAGGAAATTATTTTATACTATAGTATATGCTATACATGCTATAGCATTGTGAAATTAAACTTTTAGTGCAATCAACTGTTTGGATCAAATTATAAATAGGGCGTAAGTGATTGATCCCATCCTCCCGCATTGCCCTGAGCTTTGACAGCATGTTGTAATTGCATGTATTAATAGTAGTAGTAGGGGGCAAAGGAAAACGTTTCTGAAGTTTGGTAAAGGAAAGCTATCTCCTGTACTGAAAAATGTGAAAGGTGAGTCACCCCAAAGCTTACCACCTAGCACCCTGCTGCAGTTTTGACAATTCAACATAGGTGTTATTATTCCATATAGAACTATAGATAGGAAGCTCCAGCATACACTGCAGTAGTTTTGACTTGTTCCAGATTTTATAAATGAGGTTATGTGTCGGCATTTGTTAAGCGTATGAAACTCCTGAGATTCCAGGCTGTCTGGGATGGAATTGGCCTTTAGTGCAAAAAAACATAAGGCGATTGGTTGATCCGACATGAGGGGAGGTTTCAGATATAGGAGAAAACATGGAGCCTATTAAATGCTGTAGTTGGGCCGCAACATAGTAAAGCCAGGGGTTAGTAAGTGCCAACCCCCTCCATCTTTGGGGTATTTGCAACTGTTCTAGCGTAATCCTAGGGGGGGGTGATTGTTTCAGAGGAAGGAACCTAAAAAAGGGAGTTAACTAGTCTTAAACTGTTTTAGTGGAATCCCAACCGGGGAGTTGTGGAGTAGATAGAGTAGTAGTGGCATAAGTATAATTGTGTTCATGCAGACAGCTTAAGTTTATTCCATATGATAATCCTGTCCCTCAAACGCACCCAGTAAAGGATGAAGATTGAGTCAGCAATACTCAGTAATGGTAGGGGTTATATATAGTGCCTTGAAAAAGTACAGTGGATATAAAAAGTCTACAGCCCCTGTTAAAATGTCAGTATTCTGTGATGTAAAAAAATGAGACAAAGATAAAATCATTTCAGAACCTTTTTCCATCTTTAATGTGACCTATAAACTGTACAACTCGGTTAAACGACACACTGAAATCTTTTAGGTGGAGAAAAGTAAAAATAAAATATGGTTGCATAAGTGTGCACTCCCTTATACTAATACTTTTTGAAGCCCCTTTTGATTTTATTACAGCACTCAGTCTTTTTGGGTAGGAGTCTATCAGCATGGCACATGTTGACTTGGCAAAATTTGCCCACTCTTCTTTGCAAAAACACTCCAAATCTGTCAGATTGCGAGGGCATCTCCTGTGCACAGCCCTCCTCAGATCACACCACAGATTTTCAATCAAATTCAGGTCTGGACTCTGGCTGGGCCATTCTAAAACTTTAATCTTCTTCTGGTGAAGCCATTCCTTTGGATTGATTTGGATGTATGCTTTGGGTCGTTGTCATGCTGAAAAAAGTTCCTCTTCATGTTCAGATTTCTAGCAGAAACCTGAAGACTTTGTGCCTACCAGCTTTGCACATCTAGAGTGACATTTTTGCCCATTCTTTGCAAAATAGCTCAAGCTCTGTTAGATTGGATGGAGAGCATATTTCAAGTTTTACCACAGATTCTCAATTGGATTTAGGTCTGGGCTTTGACTCGGCCATTCTAACACATGAATATGCTTTGATCTATCATTCCATTGTAGCTCTGGCTGTATGTTTAGGGTTGTTGTCCTGCTGGAAGGTGAACCTCCGCCCCAGTCTCAAGTCTTTTGCAGACTAACAGGTTTTCTTCTAAGATTGCCCTCCATCCATCTTCCCATGAACTCTGACCAGCTTCCCTCTCCCTACTGAAGAAAAGCATCCCCACAACATGATGTTGCCACCACCATGTTTCACGGTGGGGAAGGTGTGTTCAGGGTTATGTGCAGTGTTACACAAACCCAAAAAGACTTGCAGCTGTAATTGCAGCAAAAGGTGGTTCTACAAAGTATTGGGTGAATACAAATGCACGCCACACTTTTCACATATTTATTTGTAAAAAATTTTGAAAACCATTTATCATTTTTCTCCACTTCACAATTATGTGCCATTTTGCATTGGTCTAGCACATAAAATCCCAATAAAATACATTTACGTTTTTGGTTGTAACATGACAAATGTGGAAAACTTCAAGGTGTATGTATACTTTTTCAAAGCGCTGTAAATGCCAAGGTATTTTGAAGAAAGTCTTAATAAATGAATACCTGTAAGGATAATGGCCACATGTCTTAAGTAAGGCCTTTCCTTTGTTTCAACATTTGCGCCTAGATTCACCACTCCCATATCACCTCCCACACTGCTATGAGGCTGAGCTGTAATATGAGTTTTCTTCTCTGGCTAGCTTAATTAACATCAGACAGGCTGTGAGGAGAGCTGAGGGGCATATTGTAAGGGCATATTCCACATAGTGAGTTAGAGAAAAACAAGATATACATTACATAGGATACTTTTTAAGAAAATATAAACTTGAAACCATCAATCATTATTATGTCTAGACAGGCTTTCTAGAATTTAGTCCAGAGATTTAATCCAGATTAGAGCTGCACGATTCTAGCTAAAATGAGAATCACAATTTTCTTTACCATACCTCATGGGACACAGAGTGAGGCTAATATTCATTACCTACTGGGTTATACTTAATCACTAGTGTACCACTAAATTTAGAGCCCAAATGGCAAATCGAAGGTACACTAGTGAAGAGGCCTACACGTTTCTGAGCATGACAGATAGTGAAGAGGAAGTCACTCATCTGTCAGATTCAGGCTCAGAATACGATCCTATAGACGACAGCGGCTCCATGACAGATAGCTCTGGCGACTGAGTTGTGGTCCCTGCCAAGGTCAGGCGTACCAGACCCCAAACTACTTCTTCTGTCCTTGATGTGCAAGAACCGCAGGGCTCTCATATGGAGCAGAGCAGTACTAGCGCCGCTATTCCTTCTGGTGAACTGGCAAGCACCAGCGGCCTAGTACACCCTGGTCATACATCCAGCACTGCTGTATCATGTGGTGACGTGGCGAGTCCCATAAGTGCAGTTCAAGCTGGCTAGGTGGCAAGCACAAGTAGTGTCCCACTGCCACCAAGAAGACGAACACAGGCCCGTCGTGCCCATAGTGCCCTTCCTGCTGCATTCGCCAATCCTAATTGGGAACCCACCACTTCTGCAGCACCCTTACTTCCATTCACTGGCCAACCCGGCATTCAGGTGGAAACAGTTGATTTTACACCACTTTTATTTTTATTCACTGTTTTTCACCGAAGATCTTTATAGATCTATTGTGGACCAAAGCAATTTGTACGTTGGTCAACACATCGCCACTATTCCCCAGTCCTCCCTTGCCAGAGATTGGAGACCAATTACGGTCTCCTAATTTAAGCTCTTTCTGTGTAATAAATAGCTTAATAGTGTATAAAAAGCTTTCAATAATGATGATTGTTTGTGAGACGAATTTTCTTAATTATGTCTGAGTCAGCTTAAATCAAACTGTGTGTTTTATTGTACACACATAAACTTGGAAAATACTTACAAAAATAGTACATTCATATTCAGAATTAGTGTTTCATATATGATCAAAAATATTCAAGTATAGTAAATTTGTTTCAAAGATCTGAAAAGAGTTCTTAAAGTCATTAGACCATGTGCATTTTCCTTTGTCTTGATTTCTTAAAATGGCCGAAAAACTTCATGTGTTCTGTGTGCAGTGGTGTTGATCTGAAGGCAGCCAAAGATGGCTTTTTCCTTCTGTCTATATGAAATCAGCCTTTCCAAAATTCGCGCCCAAACACAAACCCCTCCCATACACTCCCCTTTCTCCTCCTTTTACAATGGTGGGGGCTAGATTATATATCTGAGCTCTCAACATCTGCTTTAACTTAAACAAACCTTCTAAACATGAAACAGGATATGTAGGAGAGAGACGTTCAGACTACACATCAGACCACTTAAAACAAAAACATCTTTCAAACAGCATATACGATTACATAGGAATATTTTGAAACCATACATATATTATTTACAAACTCCATCAAAATCCTGACAGGTTCTAGACTTGCAATCTCCGTTAATGAGTTGTCATCTGGATGTTATTAACTCAAAGTCTGCCATTCATACAATTGTAGAGAATGCATATTCTTTTTATTAAAATTTTAGATATTAAGAATATAACATTCTGGGCCTTTCCCTCAACATGGGCATAACTAAAAAGAGTGAGTTGCGGTCATATTGGTCCACTGACCCAATTCACCATATGCCCTTGTTCTCTGCCTCCATGACCAGGGCACGATACGAGCAGATCTTGCGGTTCATGCACTAAAACAAAAATGAACTCTGTCGTCCTCGTGGAGACCTTGAATACGATTGGCTCTACAAAATTCGGCCCCTCGTAAACCACTTCAACCAACGTTTTGCAGACTTGTTTACTCCACATCAAGTTGTCTGCGTTGATGAGTCCCTGATTAAATTTTCTGGCCGCTTGTCATTCAAACAGTACCTTCCCAGCAAGCGTGCCAGATATGGGGTCAAGATGTATAAGCTCTGTGACAGGGTCACAGGCTATACATGTGGTTTTATGGTTTACGAGGGCAAAGATAGTCACATAGAGCCCACAAACTGCCCTGACTACATAGGAAGCGCTGGAAAGATTGTGTGGGACTTGGTGTCACCCTTATTCGGAAAGGGGTACCATTTATATGTGGACAATTATTACACGAGCGTGCCACTTTTTAGTCACCTTTTTGATCATCAAATTGGAGCATGTGGCACCGTGCGATCTAATCGCCAGGGCTTTCCCCAGCGGCTTGTCTATTCCCATCTTAGGCTCTGGGAGAGAGCCTGCTTGCAGTGTAATAATTTGCTCGCTATGAAGTGGAGGGACAATAAGAATGTTTTCGTTCTTACCTCCCTTCATGCAGACACGACGGTCCAAATTCCTACGGCGACTGGTGTTGTGAAGAAACCCCTCGGTGTCCACGAATGTAACCTTAACATGGGAGGGGTGGACTTCAATGACCAGTTGGCGCCGTACCTAGTTGCCCGTAGGGCCAGACGCTGGTACAAAAAAGTGTCTGTATACTTATTTCAATTGGCTTTGCTGAATGCTCATGTGCTATACAGAGCTTCAGGACAGACTGGATCCTTCCTTAAATTCCAGGAAGAGATCGTCAGAGTCCTTCTGTTTCCAGACGGTGCTCCACCTCACCTTCCCCAACCAAATGCAGTAAGCCGGCTGCATGAGAGGCATTTTCCTTATGTCCTCCTGAGTACCCCTACCCAACGAGCCCCCCAAAGAAAATTTTGTGTCTGCAGAAAGCGTAGATATAGGCGTGACACCCGCTATTATTGTCCCTCCTGTCCTGGCAATCCTGGTCTTTGCATTGGTGAATGTTGTGAGCACTACCATACACTAGTTGAGTTTTAGCGTAGGGTACAGCATTGCACAGACTAGGACACACTTTCACAGGGTCTCCCAAGATGCCACAAACCTGGAAGCGGTTACAGTTAAAGTTAGTTATAAAAATAAAGTAAAAAACAAAAAAATACACAAAAAAAATATAAAAAAAAAAAAAAAAATAGTTTTATTCTCTCTCTCTCTATTCTCTCTCTATTGTTCTGCTCTTTTTTACTGTATTCTATTCTGCAATGTTTTATTGTTATGTTTTATCATGTTTGCTTTTCAGGTATGTAATTTTTTATACTTTACTGTTTAGTGTGTTTTATTGTGAACCATTTTGTTTTCAGGTACGCCATTCAGCTGCAGCGTGGATTTATTTATCTTGACAGCAACAGCGTTTGCTCCCATGATACATAAAGCCGTGACTCCAGCACTGTCAGAGGTGATTTCACCACCATAGTTATACTTCAGCATATATGCCGAAGCGTGGGGGCAGCAGTCGGCGGAGGAGCGATTTGCTTCTACCTTTTGCGGGAGGATGCCCCCATGCTTCGGCATATATAAACGGTGCATATATGCCCATCATTAGAAGTGGGTGGATGAAGGGAGGTATTCTAATGGTGGGCATATCCACCGATCAATCTCTCTTTTTCGTTCAGCCCACAGGCTGCATGAAAAAAAAAGTTTACAATATATGCCCAACAAGGACCAGCAAGGTACTGGTATGTTGCTGGACTTTAAGTGGTTATACCAGAATGATGCCTGCAGGTTTAGGTATCATCTTGGTATCATTCTTTTCAGCCAGCGGTCGGCTTTCATGTAAAAGCAATCCTAGCAGCTAATTAGCCTCTAGACTGCTTTTACAAGCAGTGGGAGGGAATGCCCCCCTCTCCCACCGTCTTCCATGTTCTTCTCTGGCTCTCCTGTCCCAACAGGGAACCTGAGAATGCAGCCGTTGATTTGGCCAGCTGACCATAGAGCTGATCAGAGACCAGAATGGCTCCAATCATCTCTATGGCCTAAGAAACCTGAAGCTACGAGCATTTTATGACTTAGATTTCGCTGGATGTAAACAGCGCCATTGGGAAAGCATTTTATCACACCGATCTTGGTGTGGTCAGATGCTTTGAGGGCAGAGGAGAGATCTAGGGTCTAATAGACCCCAATTTTTTCAAAAAAGAGTACCTGTCACTACCTATTGCTATCATAGGGGATATTTACATTCCCTGAGATAACAATAAAAATGCTAAAAAAAAAAAAAAAAAAATGAAAGGAACAGTTTAAAATAAGATAAAGGAAAAAAAAAAAAAAAAGCACCCCTGTCCCCCCCGCTCTCGCGCGAAGTCGAACGTAAGCGTCGGTCTGGCGTCAAATGTAAACAGCAATTGCACCATGCATGTGAGGTATCACCGAGAAGGTCAGATCGAAGGCAGTCATTTTAGCAGTAGACCTCCTCTGTAAATCTAAAGTGGTAACCTGTAAAGGCTTTTAAAAATGTACTTAGTTTGTCGCCACTGCACGTTTGTGCGCAATTTTAAAGCATGTCGTGTTTGGTATCCATTAACTCGGCCTAAGATCATCATTTTTATTTCATCAAACATTTGGGCAATATAGTGTGTTTTAGTGCATTAAAATTTTAAAAAGTGTGTTTTTTCCAAAAAAATGCGTTTAAAAAATCGCTGCGCAAATACTGTGTGAAAAAAAAAATGAAACGCCCACCATTTTAATCTGTAGGGCCTTTGCTTTAAAAAAAAATATATAATGTTTGGGGGTTCAAAGTAATTTTCTTGCAAAAAAAAAAAATGTTCATGTAAACAAAAAGTGTCAGAAAGGGCTTTGTCTTCAAGTGGTTAGAAGAGTGGGTGATGTTTGACATAAGCTTCTAAATGTTGTGCATAAAATGCCAGGACAGTTCAAACCATCCCCAAATGACCCCATTTTGGAAGACACCCCAAGCTATTTGCTGAGAGGCATGTCGAGTCCATGGAATATTTATATTGTGACACAAGTTGCGGGAAAAAGACAATTTTTTTTCTTGCACAAAATTGTCACTAAATGATATATTGCTCAAACATGCCATGGGAATATGTGAAATTACACCCCATAATACATTCTGTTGCTTCTCCTGAGTTCGGGGATACCACATGTGAGACTTTTTGGGAGCCTAGCTGCGTACGGGACCCCGAAAACTAAGCACCGCCTTCAGGCTTTCTAAGGGTGTACATTTTTGATTTCACTCTTCACTGCCTATCACAGTTTTGGAGGCCATGGAATGCCCAGATGGCACACCCCCCCCCAAATGACCCCATTTTGGAAAGTAGACACCCCAAGCTATTTGCTGAGAGGCATGGCGAGTATTTTGCAGACCTCACTTTTTGTCACACAGTTTTGAAAATTGAAAAAAGAAAAAAAAAAAAAAAAAAATTTTTCTTGTCTTTCTTCATTTTCAAAAACAAATGAGAGCTGCAAAATACTCACCATGCCTCTCAGCAAATAGCTTGGGGTGTCTACTTTACAAAATTTAGTGACAACTTTGTGCAAAAAAAAAAAAAGTTTGTCATTTTCCCGCAACTCTTGTCAAAATATAAAATATTCCATGGACTCCCACATGCCACTCAGCAAATAGCTTGGGGTGTCTACTTTCCAAAATGGGGTCATTTGGGGGGGGGGTTTGTGCCATCTTGGCATTTTATGGCCTTCAAAACTGTGATGGGTAGTGAGGGTTGAAATCAAAAATTTACGCCCTTAGAAATCCAGAAGGCGGTGCTTGGTTTTCTAAGCCCCGTATGCGGCTAGGCTCCCAAAAAGTCCCACGCATGTGGTATCCCCGTTCTCAGGAGAAGCAGCAGAATGTATTTTGGAGTGTAATTCCACATATGCTCATGGCATGTTTGAGCAATATATCATTTAGTGACAGCTTTTTGGAAAAAAAAAAAAAAAATTTTTTTTATCATTATTCAATCACTTGGGACAAAAAAATGTAATATTCAATGGGCTTAACATGCCTCTCAGCAATTTCCTTGGGGTGTCTACTTTCCAAAATGGGGTCATTTGGGGGGGGGGGGTTGTACTGCCCTGCCATTTTAGCACCTCAAGAAATGAGATAGGCAGTCATAAACTAAAAGCTGTGTAAATTCCAGACAATGTACCCTAGTTTGTAGAAGCTATAACTTTTGCGCAAACCAATAAATATACGCGTATTGACATTTTTTTTACCAAAGACATGTGGCTGAATACATTTTGACCTAAATGTATGACTAAAATTGAGTTTATTGAATTTTTTTTATAACAAAAGTTGAAAATAACTTTTTTTTTTCAAAATTTTTGGTCTTTTTCCATTTATAGCGCAAAAAATAAAAACCACAGAGGTGAACAAATACCATCAAAAGAAAGCTCTATTTGTGGGAAGAAAAGGACGCAAATTTCGTTTGGGTACAGCATTCCATGACCACGCAATTAGCAGAAAAAAGTGCTCTGGTCAGGAAGGGGGTAAATCCTTCTGGGGCTGAAGTGGTTAAGCAGACTGTGATTGTCTATTGTGACTTAGATGAAGATCAGATCACATTTTATGACCAATTTGTGCAGAAATCCATATCATTCCAAAAGGGTTCACATACTTTTTATTGCAACTGTATCTGCCCCTGAAGCCCCTGAAGTATTGCTGTACATTGTATCATACTCACTTAGCTACTTCTGCTCCTGGTGGGACTGATATATAAGATGGTAATAACCCATTGATTCTCATTGATCCCTGTATTTATAATTTCAGCTCTCAACTTTTTTTTTTTTTTTGTGGGCCTCTAGAGTACAATACTCAACCTTACCAGTTTAGCGGCTCTGATGAACTTAATACGTGACACTTGGCACCTCTTTCTTTTTTTTTTCTTTTTTAACCTCAGTTCAATATATTTAAGACATCAGCAATCCTTCAGCAATTTTAATGAATGGTATTAATATACTAATATAATTAAAATCCGTCTTGAGATTGTGTATGGAAAAGTTGCACTGAATTGAATTTTGAACTTTATGATTTGCAGGTAATTTCATGCATTTTATGCCTGAGTTTATAACTCCAGAGGAAACCATTCCTTTAGTTTTAATTGTGGATATACCATCGCACTCTTGTATCCTCCTTGGGCTTAATTGACCTTCCCTTTCTTCAGTTGCTGAATACTTGCAAAGGGGGAAAGAAAAGGGAGAAAAAAAAAAGGAAAAACACAGGCCCGTTTGCAGGTATGGCAGCAATAAGAAGAGGAGAGTATCAAAAACAGCTGGAGAACGCAGGGATGCAACAATTACGCTTCTCAAAGGCAAAGAACTACCAGCAAGCATCTGTGGCAGCCGCAGTAAAATTGGAGCGCTATGTTCATAACCCGGTTCAGACTCCAGCAAAAGGGGCTCGTAGACCAAAGCGCAACAGGGTGCTATGCCAGACAGAAAAAGCCATGGTCAGTCTGCAGTAACAGCAACACCTGTCTTAACAACAAAAACAGTAATAAGAGTTCAGGGCCGATTGAACAAAATATAGAAGCACCACCCATCCCTAAAGAAATAACATTAAAGGACATATTTCTGGCTGTGAATGCATGTAAGGGCTCATTAAAAGAACTATGTGACCAGCTGAAGGGAGTGAAGGAGGACCTGATACTGGTCAGACAAGATTTACAAAAAACAGCAGAAAGAACAGCCCTGGAAGGGAGGATAAGCCAGATAGAAGATTATACATACCCATTAAAAATGCGGTTATAAATAAGAAAGAACAGATGAGCAGATATGCGTCGAAAATGGATGAGATGGAGAACAGACTCTGCAGGGATAATGTGAGGGTCCTAATCCCATAGAGTTTCTGGAAAAATGATTCATTGAACTCTTTGGAAGAGAGGCATTCTCAACAATGTTTTCAATTGAAAGAGCACAAAGTACAGCAAAATCACACTTGTTTGTTAATAAAAATAAAAAGGTAAATAGAGTAAGCATAGTCAAAGCATAGCCAGAGTCCAGTAACCACATTGAGTAGTCAGCCAAGCCAGAGTTCAGTAACCAGATCAGGTAATCAGCCAGGCCAGAAGTCAGGGATCCAAGTAGAGGAACAGCAAGCAGGGTAAGGAGCCAGAAGGGATGGCAGCAAAGCCAGTCTTTAAACAGGAACGCAGGAGATGGTTTCTTGTGATGTGACCAAGGCGAAGACAGGAATGACGTGAGCTGGAGATCTTTAAGTAGGCCGGACTAACGAGCAGATCCACAACAGCTAGTTAACTGTGGAGACGAGAGCTGGCAATTAGCCGACAGCTGAGAGGCCAGCTCAGAGAAGGAAGGGCTGAGCCAGCCCTGACATTACCCCCCCTCCTCAACGATCCCTCCCCCTCGGAGGACCACCGGGCTTGAGGGTAAACGTCTATGGAAATCATGGAGGAGGGCAGGAGCATGTACGTCCGAGGATGAGACCCAGGAGCGTTCCTCCGGACCGTACCCCTTCCAATGCACCAGGTACTGTATGCGCCCACGGAACCTACAGGAGTCAACAATGGACTGTACCTCATACTCATGGTTCTCAACCTGTATAGGGTAAGGAGGTGGCACCGAGGTGGTAAAGTGGTTGCAGACCAACGGTTTCAATAAGGAGACAAACACATTTGAGATGCGCATACTAGGAGGAAGGTCCAACGCGTAAGCCACTGGGTTAATCCTGCGAAGGATACGGAAGGGCCCAATAATCCGAGGTGCGAACTTCAGTGAGGAAACACAAAGTCGGAAGTTGCGAGATGTCAGCCAGACCCTGTCCCCAACCTGGAAGGAAGGCGCAGGCAGGCGTCTGTGGTCAGCATGGAGTCTGTACCTATCATTAGCATGACGCAAAGCCTCCTGGACTTGTGTCTAAGTGGAATGAAGATCACGGAGATGCTTCTCTAGCGCAGGAATACTCTGCGGAGCAAATGAGTCAGGCAACATGGAAGGTTGGAAACCATAGTTCACCATAAACTGAGACAATCGGGAAGCAGAATTTAAGGCACTGTTGTGAGCAAACTCTGCCCATGGTAATAGGTCTGACCAGTTGTTGTGATGGTCTGAAATATAGCAGCGCAGGAATTGCTCCAAGGACTGATTGGCTCGTTCTGCAGCCCCGTTAGACTGCGGGTGATACGCAGAGGAGAAAGCAAGCTGAATTCCCAGCTGTGCAGAAAAGGCTCGCCAGAACCGGGACACAAACTGACAACCCCTGTCCGAGATCATCACCTTGGGTAGCCCATGTAAGCGAAATATCTCCCGAGCAAAAATGGAGATCCAGTTCCTTAGAAGTGGGTAACACAATGACACATCTTTGAGAACCTGTCAACCACCATAAGGATAACTGTGTTGCCTTGGGAGTTGGGCAACTCCACAATGAAATACATAGACAGATGGGTCCAGGGCCTCTCTCCATTGGGTATAGGTTGTAGGAGGCCCACTGGAAGGTGTGGAGTCTTACTCTGAGCACACATGGAACAGGCAGCTACGAAGGCAGTTACATCATCACGTAGACTAGGTCAACAGAATTGTTGGGAAATGGCCCAAACGAGTTGATTCTTACCAGGGTGGCCAGCTGCCTTGGGAGAATATTAAGTCTGGAGCACGGCAGTACGGAGACACTCTTCGACAAAGCAGCGGTCACAAGGTTTCTCAGGAGGAGCATGGACCTGAGCAGCAAGAATTTTGTCACCCAATGGAGAAGTAAGACTGGTGCGAACCGTAGCCAGAATCAGGAGGAATCATAGGAACCGACTCCAACTTGGAAGTGGAGGAAAATTGTTGTGACAAGGCGTCAGCCCTTACATTCTTAGTACCGGGTAAGAATGAGACAATGTAATTGAAACTTGACAAGAAAAGAGCCCATCGCGGCCTTCTGGGAGAGAGACGTTTAGCCTCAGACAAGAATGTGAGATTCTTATGGTCAGTAAGAATAAGAACCGGCACAGTGGTACCTTCGAGGAGATGTATGAATTCTTTCAGGGCTAAAATGATCACTAACAGCTCTCTGTCACCAATCTCGTAATTGCACTTGGCAGGTGAAATTTTTTGGAAAAGTAGCCACAAGGCTGCATAGCAATCTGAGGTAGGACATTAAGACAGAAGGGCGCCAACACCAGTCTCAGAAGCATCAACCTCAAGGATAAAAGGTAACGTAGGCTCAGGATGTGCCAACACAGGAGCAGAAAAAGGACAGCCTCGAGACTTTCAAAGGCCTTAATGGACTCCGAAGACCAACTCTGTGGGTTACCAATCTCTCTGGTCATATCGGTCAGGGGCTTGACCAGAGACGAAGTTACGAATAAACTTCCGATTAATAGTTGGCGAAACACAGCAGAGGACATAACCCGACAGGTCGAGGCCACTGTAGGACTGCCGAAAGTTTCTCTGGGTCCATCGAAAAACCAGCAGTGGAAATGACATAGCCCAGGAATTTAACCTGTTCCCGATGGAACTCACACTTCTTCAGTTTACAATAGAGCTTGTTCTCTCCTTATTTCTGAAGCACAGGACAGACGTGTGGTGGCTCTCCAGGGACTTGGAAAATGAGGATATCATCGAGATAAACCACCACCACATAACTGCAACAAATCTCAGAGGACATCGTTAATAAATTCCTGGAAAACTGCCGGGGCGCTACAAAGGCCAAAAGGCATTACGAGATGCTCATAATGGCCTGTTCTGGTATTAAACGCAGTTTTCCACTCGTCGCTCTCCTTAATCCTCACAAGATTGTAAGCCCCTCTCAGATCAAGCTTAGTGAAAACTGTTGCTCCCTTAAGGCGGTCAAATAACTCCATAATTAACGGAATCGGGTAGGCATTCTTAATCGTGAAACGATTGAGACCCCTATAATCAATACAAGGTCTCAGTTCACCGCTCCTCTTCTTCACAAAGAAGAAACCAGCACCAGCAGGAGACGAGAACTTGCAGATGAAACCCCAAGAAAGTGCGTCTGCAACATACTCCTCCATGGCTTTATCCTCCAAGACCGACAAAGGGTAAATCCGGCCACGAAGGGGAGTGGCACCAGGTTGAAGGTCAATTGTGCAATCATGCAGCCGGTGTGGAGGCAAACTACCGGCTTGACCTTTGTCAAAGACCTCGCTAAAATCACGGTACTCCTCTGGCAGGGAGTAGAGTGAAGAGGTATACAGGACCTTGGCTACCTTCTGGAAGCATATTTCACTGCATTGTGGTGACCAGGAGAGAACCTCAGCACGGAGCCAATCAAGAGGGGTTGTGCCTCTGTAACCAAGGATAACCAATAACCAGCGGAAACTTAGGAGAGGAAATCACTTGGAATTGGATTATCTCATGGTGAAGAGCCCCTACGGCCATGGACAACGGATCCGTCTCATGAGCCACATGGGCTGTAGAGGTCTCCCGTCAAGAGCCTCAATGGCAAGTGGAGTGTCAAGCAGCTGCAGTGGAATCGAGAGCTTTGATACAAAGGCAGTATCAATGAACAGGCCAGCAGCCCCAGAGTCGATTAGAGCCTGTATCTCGATAGATGACTTAGGCCAAGAAAGGATGACCGAAACCAGGGGCTTATCCCTCTGGATAACTGGGGACGACACAACACCACCTAAGGTCTGTCCATGACAGGACCTCAAGGTTCAGGTGTTCCCTGGACGGGTAGGACAAGACTTCAAAAAGTGACCTGCCTGGCCACAATAAAGGCACAATCTCTCCCTCCTCCTAAAGGCTCTCATCCGCAGAGAGACTCGTGAAGCCCAGGTGCGTGGGTTCATCTTCACTGACCGACTCGGTACCGGGAGGTGAGGGAGGCACGGGTGGGACTGCAAAGCTCGGAGGCAAACGTACAGGAGGCTTCCGCAAGCGCTCCTTAAGAGAGTCTTTCTCTGAGTTTGGAGTCAATGATGATGGCAAACGAGATCAAGTTCTCCAGCTCAGTGGGTATATCTCGGGCTGCTATCTCATCCTTGATGGAATCTGAGGGACCATGAGAAAAAGCAGCCATGAGGGCCTCATTGTTCCAAGCATCCTCTGCTGCCAGAGTACGGAACTCAATGGCGTAGTCGGCAACAGTTCTCGTACTCTGATGGACATGAGGCACTTGGCAGCAGAAGCGGAGCGTGCGGGAACGTCAAATACCCTTTTTAAAGGAGGCCACAAACTCAGGTTAACTCAAGACAACAGGTTTTTGCGTCTCCCATAAAAGGTTAGCCCAGGCCAAGGCCAAAGCAAAGATATCACAAACTTTGCTTCTGTCTGTGGGAAACGCCTGGGGCAGCATCTCAAAGTATATTTCAACTTGGTTGAGAAACCCTCTGCATTGAACTGGATCGCCCCCAAATCACTGGGGAAGCGGGGCGGAACCAGACATACCTCTTATAGAGTTAATCCTTCAGGCGGGTGCCTGCACAGAGACTAGCGCAGCAGCAGGGACGGCTGGCAACTCAAGTTGTACCGGAGCAGCCACAGTGGGGGATTCCAGATGAGCCGTGCGACTCGGGAGCATTTGTAAAGCCATGGCAAACTGATCCATGCGGTGATCTTGCTCATCCAATCTGGAAAAAATATTACCAACAAGTGGATTGACTGTATTTTCTGAATTTATGGCCTTCGCCTACTGTCAGAAACCAGACCGAGACAGAAGTACAGTAAAATTACACTTGTTTATTATTAAAAAGGTAAATAGAGTAAGCGTAGTCAAAGCATAGCCAGAGTCCAGTAACCAGATCAGGTAGTCAGCCAAGCCAGAGTTCAGTAACCAGATCAGGTAATCAGCCAAGCCAGAGTTCAGTAACCGTAACAGAGCTGGCAATTAGCTGACAGCTGAGCGGCCAGCTCAGAGAAGGGAGGGCTGAGTCAGCCCTGACAGATATCCTAGGCCACTTTTGGTGAAAGTTCTTAATTATAAAGATGAAGTGACGCTGCCATGGAAGGCAAGGGAGGTGGAAAATATTTCTTTCAATGGCACAAAGATATCACTATACTCAGATTTCTCGCTGGAACTGCAGAGGGGTAGAGCTGAGTTCATGCAGATTAAACGTACTTTACAAAAATTTAAGTTGACATATACTTTGCTCTACCCAGCATGGCTACGTGTAGCAGCGCTGGGCGGAACCCAGATTTTTGAATCCCTGGCTAGAGTGGGGATATGGCTGGAAGAGAACAAGGAAAAGTTGCAAATAAATTGAAGGGAGGATGGAGGGGGAGAGCAAAGGAGGGAAATGGTTATAATGTGTGAATTTGTGGGGGGGGGGGCACATGAGTGGATATTGGCTCTTTTCAAATGAGTGAGAAGGGGGCATGGCTTAAAAAAAATATTTTATTTTATGTTTTGTTGATAGTGAGGGAGATGAATGGGAGAGAACATGAGGAACAAGTGATGTGGGAAACGGTTACAAAAAAGACCCTTAGGGTACACCTAGATAGATAGTGGGGGGGAGAGGAGTTTGGGTGGATTGGAGGGGGGGGGGGGGGGGAATAGAGGAACAGTTCACTTAGAGGAGAAATGTAGATTGAATGAAAGATTAATAACTAAGTACACATTAGAAGAGAATATAATAGTGAATTGCACTCAGTGGTTGTAATACAATACACAGGGGATCAATGCTAGTAATAGAGGATGTTTGAAATTCACATGAGGTTATTTTTGAATTTATATCTGTTTCTTTTGGTAGTTGTGATAAAAATAACAAAAGGTAATACAAAAGAGAAATATGCACAGGGGTCTCAATACAGAACCAAAGGTAGTAATGTACAGATTAGATATGTATTTTACACAAATTTTATTTTTGAATAGGTATTTCTGACAGCCTTTTATATTCCCCCCACCTTCATATGCAGGCTAAAACGCTTAACATAGGATCCTGGATTGTCAGGGACTGGGTACACTGGTTAAAAAAGCAGCACTATTTTTCATGTTGGAAAGATATGGAGTAGAGCTTGTCTGTCTGCAGGAAACACACCTAACAAAACATACAATCCAACAATTAAAGAATAGAAAATATCAACTTCAGTACCATTCGGTATACTCCTCTTATTCTAGAGGGGTAAGTGTTATGGTGAGAGCAGGGGTGACTTTTTCCTGCAGACAGACCAGCATAGATGAAAATGGCTGTTACATTCTGTTCTCAATTGAGCACTAAAGAAAAATATATGTGGCAAATATCTATATCCCTCCACCTTTCCACCTTTTAAAATGGATGTTATATTTAAATTAAATGAATTCATGCTGGATAAGGAAGATGTACCGGTCATAGTAGTAGGAGACTTCAACGAGGTCTTAGATAAAAAGGTTGGTTAGGTTTCCTGTTTTGATACACTCAGAGTTCACAGAGAAGAGCCGTTTGAGCCAATTCCTGGAGGAAACAGGGCAAATAGACATGTGGAGAGCGTGGAATCCGGGCGTCCAGCAATATTCTTGCTACTCAAGCTCGTATTCTATGCTCTCCAGGATAGATATGGCTATGGGAAATGGCAGAGCGTTGCAAATTATAGAAAATATATTATACTTACCAAGAGGGGTATCCAATTATTTACCTATGGTGCTTACATTGAACCTAGGGGGGAAAAGAGCTCAGAGAGCGTTGAAAATAAGTCTATACTGGTTTGAATTAATAAAGAAAACAGATGAGGTCCTGCCTAAATTGAGAGAATTTTTAGAGTTTAATGAAGGTACGGTGGCTGCTGGGATGCTTTGTGATACCTTGAAGGTATACCTCAGAGGTATTTTGATTCAGCAGGTTGCTAAATTTAACCGGTTCAATACCGGGCAATTTCACCCCCTTCCTTCCCAGGCCAATTTTTAGTTTTCAGCACTGTCGCACTTTGAACGTCAATTGCGCGGTTGTGCGACGTTGTACCCAAAAGAAATTGACGTCCTTTTTTTCACCACAAATAGAGCTTTTTTTTGGTGGTATTTGATCACCTCTGCGGTTTTTATTTTTTGCGCTATAAACAAAAGAAGAGCGACAATTTTGAAAAAAACACAATATTTTTTACTTTTTGCTATAATAAATATCCCAATTTTTTTTTTTAAAAACACATTTTTTCCTCAGTTTTGGCCGATACGTATTCTTCTACATATTTTTGGTAAAAAAAATCGCAATAACCGTATATTGATTGGTTTGCGCAAAAGTTATAGCGTCTACAAAATACGGGATAGATTTATGGCATTTTTTAAAAAAAAATATTTTTTTATTTTTTTAGCGGCGATCGCGATTTTTTTTGGTGACTGCGACATTATGGCGGACACATCGGACACTTTTGACACATTTTTGGGACCAATCACATTTATACAGCGATCAATGCTATAAAATTGCATTGATTACTGTGTAAATGTGACAGGCAGTGAAGGGGTTAACCATTAGGGGGCGGGGAGGGGTTAATATGTTTCCTAGGGAATGATTCTAACTGAAGGGGGAGGGGACGCACTAGGGGAGGAGACCGATCTGTGTTCCTCTGTTCTGGGAACACAGATAGCTCTCCTCAGAGCTGACAGGCTGTGGATCTGTGTGTTTACACACACAGATCCACATGCCGGCCCGGTTAACGGGCAATCGTGGGTGCCCGGCGGACATTGCGGCCGCCGGGCACACGCACCGGGTCCCGAGGAACGCGGCGGGCACGCGCGCGCGCCCCCTAGACGGCCGGGAATCCCAGGACGTCATATGACGTCCACCCAGGATGGGAGATCCCATCTGTGGACGTCATATGACTATGGGCGGGTAGGGAAGTGGTTAATAGAGAATCCAGGGAATGGAAGGAAAATATTCGAAGAGAGGTGTTAAGGGCCGAAAATAATTACGTAACTGATCGGTCCCCAGGGAAGAAAAAAATATGGTTAGACAAACAACAAAAATATAAAATAGCAATTGCAAGGAAAGTTGAGAGTAGACGACTCTTCCAGAGGCAATGTGCCTTTGGAGAGGGTGAAAGCGTAGGAAGAATGTTGGCGCAACTTGTGACGTCTGATTCTCCCCCCTCTATCATGTCTACTATTAGGTTAATAGGAGGAGAGATTAGTGGATACATTTAGTGTCTATTATAAAAAAATGTATACATCGCAGAGGATGGGGAGGAGGGAGTAATGGAGGATTTCTTGGGAAAATTGGAGATACCGACCATTACGCAAGGGGAAAGAAATGAATTGGAAACCCCAATAACTCTTGTAGAACTTCAACAGTCTGAACGACTACAGGGTGGTCGGTGTGTTTTAGGCTCTAGGTGCTGCAGGAGGTGTCTGTGGAAGGGATGCAGTCTATCATTCGGCCATACAGAGTGTCACACGATACAAAGCCACAACTAAACCCAGAATATCAGGTAATCTGCAGAAAGCCGAGCAACATGGTACTATGCTGGAAAAAAAACTGAGTTTAGCGTTAATGTAAACAAATAACTGCAGGTATTTTGAATAATGGAAAAAGAATAAAAGTAACTGCACTAAGATAAAACTAAATAAATGGCTGGGGAACTTGTTTCCAACTATTCAATTGCTCGGGAGCTGCAATTCTCATGTATAACATTAATAGAAAAAGGAAAATGGGGAAAAAATTAGAATCGCGCTACCCATAAGATTCTAAACTAGAATCAAACAGTAACATAAATGAACCACCTATTGTTCAAATGTTGTAAAAGAATCCTGTGTATAACATGACAATGAATAAAAAATAAAAAATGTGATGAGGGTCAAAATGGATGCAAGTCCACAATAAAATTAATCGATGATAACCAAAAAAAATGAGTATGTCCATAAATGATGAATTAATGAAAATGAACATCAATAATAGTGAAATAACACATAAAAAGTCCATAGGTGCACAAAATAAATTAATCGAAAATTTAAAAATCAAAACATTGTGAACAAATAAAAACACACCATTGCACTGTGAGATAAAAGTCCATAAAAATGTGAACAAGCTGTCCTCAAACTCTATGAGCAGGAAACTGTGTTGAATCCACCACCAAATCAGCAGGAATAAACTCTTACCAGATCACCATGATCCCCCATAACAGAGGATCAAGGAATGCATGTAATGAATCACAACCCAGCTCCAAAAGACAGCAGGCACAATCATGGATTCTGGGCAACCACCTTACGACCAATCAGACCACCACATGGATAGCGTGGTACATAAAAAATATAAATGCTCCATATAGTGTAAAACCTTATTACTGTATTTATTGGCGTATAACACTCACTTTTTCACCATGAAAATTGAGTGCAAATAGTGCGTGCTTGTTATACGCCAATACTTAAATTTTAGCTGCCTCAGAGGGGACGCGGGGCGGGACGAGCGCCGTCAGATTAAATACAGTGAGAATCTCCTGTTTACTTGGCAGCCTCTGTAATAGGAAGTCCCGTCTCCTGGGACGCCATTGGACCACTGTTCTGTCTATCATAGGAGATTCTCACTGTATGTAATCTGTCGGTGCTCGTCCCACCCCCCTCCCTGTCCCCTCTAGGCTGCAGATGGGCATCAATCAGGCTGCATTGATGACAATGGTGAGGCTGCTGCATTGATGGCAATGGTGAGGCTGCTGCATTGATGGCAATGGTGAGGCTGCTGCATTGATGGCAATGGTGAGGCTGCATTGATGTGGACTGATGAGGCTGCATTGATGGCACTTGTGAGGCTGCAGATGGGCATTCCTTATTTAAAATATAAGTTTTTTTCCTGAAACTTCCCTCTTAAAATGAATGTGCGTGTTATACGCCTGTGCGTGTAATACGCCGATAAATACGGTATTTATTGTTTAAAAGAAAGTAGTACAATTACAATGTTGCAGTTAAAAAGAGCCTGAAGTCTGATGCGCCGGCTGGAGCACAAGCTAACAACCCGTCCTTCTGGGTAAACGAATGGAGCATGAAGTGATGTCAGCGTGTTGCTCCGCCCTACGCGTTTCATAATAACTTACAACATCCAGCGGCACGGGCGGCGCACTGCGTCACCTCTACTTATACAGGAAATAGTGCACCAAGCCTCGTTCTGAGCCGCCACGCACATGCGCAGTAGCGTAAATTAGTGTCCATCGTGCTGTCAGTCTACCTAGACCCTCTGCATACGAACACCAATAATAGCTCAAAACCGAAACTTGGCCATCTGAAAGTTAGTCCGCGACCGAGCCAAAATGGCTCGGACATAAGACCAGCTAAAATTGGAAATATATTCAAAATGGGTATGGGATAATGTCATATAACACACACACCGGCAATACATCCAATGTGTGTGAAGGTGACAAACTCAGCACTGCGGCAGAGCGATACCCAGTAGACAGTATGAAAATTTGTCCAACCCACAAAAATGGACCAAAGTAACCTGGTTACTTAATAAAATAAGGAGTGAATTAATAATAATACATATAATTCGTAAAAAAACAAAAAATATATTCAACTGGAATAACAGGTTAAAAACCTGAATTCATCTACTATGGATAATACTGTAAGTCCATGAGGTGTGAGGTATCTACATTTAAGCCAAAAGGTACATAAGTTTTGAGTCGGTATATCCAAGCCATTTCTTGTTTGGCGATCTCCCTAACCAATGAGCTGCCTGTCCAATGGGGCTTATACTTGTCTATTCTATTCCCATATAGAGTGTATTGGAGGGGTCCCTATGATGCACCTCATCATAATGTCTGGAAACTGGTTCTTAACCCTAGAGTGGGTTATGGCTAGTTACAGCGGATGTAACCTCGCTCTACACTATTATTCCCTACCAACTGGGTTTGGAGGCAGTTAAGCTATATTTGGTGAGGGACTCTGGATTGGTCCCACCGGGGATTGATTTTATTATGGAGTTGTTAAAGTATGCTGCTACCCACAATTATTTTTTGTTTGACCAACAGTTCTATCACCAAGATAGGGGTGTAGCTATGGGGGCTAATTACGCCCCGAGCTTGGCCAATTTATTTATGCCCAAGTGGGAGGAGGATGTCATCGATGCCCAAAATAGACCAGAGGTGGTCTTATGGCCTAGATATATCGATGACGTCGTCCTCCTATGGGATGGTAGCGAGTCAGATCTGCTGGACTTTATGGCACTCCTCATTGAAAACAATAGGGGCATCAAATTTAACTTTGAATAATGAAAAGTGTATACTGCGCTGTGACCCCGCAATCCAGCAGCCGGCACGGCTGTAAACAAAGAGCTAAGTAGGTAGAAAATAAATAAGTGCAGCGCTATGATTGCAAAAAAAGGGAAAAATTGTATGCGATTCAAACATATATGTGACAAAATGACACAAATTCTAACATAGTAGATGTGAATGGATATTAAGCAATGTGCTAATATAGTGACTGCACTACACACAAATTTTTTTGATTGAAAATGTATACTTTATTTTGCAAGAAAATATACAAAAAAACAAATACTTAAACAGGGTACGTTCCAATCTGTACTGCGACGCAGCGCAAAAATACACTACATAACAATACATTGCCAAGCATACAAATAAATTACATTCATCCTGCGGTATGATGCCTAATGTGTTGTGCAGAGTAATAATACCCCGAAACATCACGTCATGCATGACGCCGCATTACCCTGAAAGCATTACTTCAAAAACGTCACAAAAGTTGGGTCATACAGTCTAATAACATTCAAATGGGCAACAGGTGTACTGGGAAGGGTGGAGAAGGTGGGGTAGGGGAGGGAGAAAAGAGTTCACAGGCCCGAAGCTTTATTTGAACTGCCAAAGGATACACGAGGGGGAGGGGAAATCTTCAGACCTCCTCTTCCTCCTTGAGGTCCATCAAGTGGTAGTCTCTGAGCAGACTGTGGACCAGTCTGTGACAGTCCTCGATGGACATCCTCTCCCGCTGGTGGATGAGGCGCTTTCTGGCGCACCACAAAGCATCCTTAAAGCAACACAGCACCCGCCAGGCACCGTCAATGTCCTCCTGTGAATGAGTTCCGCAGAAGAGTCCGTTCAACACACCAAAGTGTGTGATAGCAGTCTTTGAGTTCAGGTTCCAAGGCCCTCAACAGGTCCTGTGCAAAGGGACACTCCCAGAAAACACGCAGAGCAGTTTCCTCCTGGATGATGTAAAAGGGGCAGTGCCTGTATCTGCACAGGTTTCTGCCATGCATGAATGTCCTGAGTGGCTGCCCCCCTTGGATTGCCATCCATGCCAGATCTTTGTGCCTGTTGGTGAGACTCTTTGAAGAAACATTCCTCCAGACCACTTTACAAGTGGATGAAGGGAGGCCTGGAACAGTCTCAACAATGTCCGATGCTCTAATCAACTTGTGGATAGTTTTTGGCTTCCACAAGTCGGGTTCCACTCCATGTAGCCCCAGCTCCTTAAAAAACTTGAAGGTGTCCAAGTAGTACCAAGGGGTGTCCCAGTTGTAGGGGATGGAGCTGTCCCATTTGTCCCATCCAAGGGTCCTCCAAAGAGGCAGGAGGAAAAAACGGGACATGGAGTTACCACCAGAGTCCACAGTTTTGTCAACCAATGTCCTGCGGATGCAGTTACAAGCAAAGCACACCCTCAGTAGGGTAGCGATGTCGGGCACGCCCTTACCGCCTTTGAGGGGTTCCTTGAACATAACTGCCCGCTTCACTCTGTCCATTTTGGAGCTCCAGATGAAGTGAAACACCGCCCTGGTGATGGCCTTACAGGTGTTAACCCGGGGGGACCAGGCCTAGGCAAGGTACTGCAACACAGGGAGGATCTCGCTGCGGAGTACCAGTGTTTTACCTTTGATGGTGAGTTCTCTGAGGCTCCAAAGTCCAAACTTCTGTCGCATCTTTGACAGTCTTTCCTCCCAGGACTTCAGGGCTGCGCCCTCAGCTCCAAACCAGACCCCAAGGATTTTGATGAAGTCTGTCTTGATGCTGAAAGGAATGGGTGCAGAAGAAGGCAGGAACCACTTTCCGACTTCTGACTTCCCGCAGTTGACCTTTGCCCCTGAAGCTTGGCCGAAGTCCTCACAGTTCTGGGTGAGTGTGTCAATGGAGCGCCGATCAGCACAGAACACGTCACGTCGTCCATGTAGAGTGAGCACTTGACCTCCCGTCTGTCCGGTCCTGGTGTGGTGATCCCTCTGATCTCTGGGTTCCGTCTGATGCTTCGGGCGAAGAGCTCTATACAACAAACAAAAAGCAGAGGTTAGAGAGGGCAGCCTTGTCTGACCCCAGACAAGATTGGAAAGGGGTTAGTTTTCCAGCCATTTTCCAGCACCAAACTAGAAATGTCAGTATACATTATATCCACATATGAACAAAACATTTCCCCAAGACCAAACCTGCGCAGAGATCTGCACATAAACTCGTGGGAGACACGGTCAAAGGCCTTCTCCTGGTCAAGACTGACCAGGGCCGCGTGCACACGGCGACCATGAATGTACTGGACCGTGTCCCGGACAAGCGCCAGGCTGTCTGCAATCCTGCGACCAGGAATGCCGCAAGTCTGATCCGGGTAGATGATCTGGCCGATGACAGACTTCAGCCTGTTGGCCAGGACCTTGGCGAGGATTTTGTAGTCCACATTCAGAAGAGAGATCGGACGCCAATTTTTAAGATCCAATCTCTCCCCCTTCCGCTTATACAAAATCGTGATCATCCCCTCCCTCAGTGACGGAGGCATTCTGCCCTCCACCACCATCTCCTCGTACAGCTCGAGCAGGTCTGGATCCACGAGATCCCACAGTGCTACATAGAGCTCAACTGGGAGACCATCGCAGCCCGGGGTCCTGCCTCGCCCTAAAGGATTTAGCGGCAGAGTGCAGCTCCTCCAACACCAAGGGGGCTTTGACGGTTGATGAACCTGCAGGATCAATTTGGTTGGAGATACCTGACAGGAACCTGTTGGCCGCCTGTGTGCCCGTTTCTTTCGGGGAGTAGAGGTTGGTGTAGTAGTCGCTGACCACTTGCATCACAGCCTTCTTCCCCTTCTGGAGTGTTCCGGTCTCGTCACGCGGCTCTGACGAGGGTGTGTGTCCTGAGTGAAGTTTCCTGAAAAAGAAAGAATTACACTTCTCACCTTTCTCAAGATTCTCCACCTTGGCACGGAAGACAATGTGCCTGGATTCTTCCTCGAAGTGTCCTTTCAGGCTCTTCTTGGTGTCCCCCAGGTCCTGCCTAACGTCCCAGCCACAGTGATGAAGGTCCTGCAGGGACTGCAACTGACGCTGCAGTCTCCTGAGTTCCCTCCTCCTGGCACACACACGCTGGCGTCCCCTTGCCTGAAAGAAGCTATGCAGCTTAACCTTCACAAACTCCCACCAATCACTTACCCTTCCGAAGAATCTCTTTTCTTCCGTCCAGGTGGCATAGGCCTCCCGGAGTTCCCCCATCAATTCCTCGTTTTCCAGCAGGGTTCTATTCAGCTTCTAGGAACCCGGTCCGCGGGCGAAGCCCTCGCCCAGGTCACCCCGAAAGTGAATAGCCCTGTGGTCAGAGAAAAAGCAGGGGACCATGGAGAACTTACGATGCTTGACTGTTCTTGAAGTGAGCACGAAGTCAATCCTGGAACGCACAGATCCAGCACCACGGGTCAGCACCACGAATAGTTCACGGTCCCTTTCCCTATGGATCCCACGGCGTCCTGCAAGGAGGCCTCCGAGATTATCTCCTTGAGCAGCCTAGAAGTAGCATCAAGTTTTGCGTATATGCTGGAGCTACGCCCATCCTCGATCGGACAGTTAAAATCATCGCCGATCACTACTGTTCTGGTGGTGACGAGTTGGGTCCGCAGGGTCTGGAAAAGTTCCAGCCGCCCATTCTTGTCTGGGGGGGGCGTACACGTTGATGAGCCTAACTGGCTCTTCCACCCACAAGCCGTCTATGACCAAAAGACGGCCACAGACTAGCTCATGGATAGAGTCAACCGTGAAGCACCCACCCCTGACCAGAATGGCTACTCCTGCAGACTTGCAATGGCCACCCCCTGACCAGTAGGAGGGACCAAGGGTCCACTGGGAGGACAGATGAGTGTACCTCCTCAAGGGAGGAAGGGCGCACTCCTGAAGCATGTAGACATCACTCTGCTGACTTGAAAGAAAGGTCAGGACCACTTGCCTTCTAGATGTATCCTTGATACACCTCACATTCATGGAAAAGATTGAGATCTCAGCCATAATGAAAAAGGGTATGAGGGTCTAGTTAGCAAGGGTCCGAACTTACCTCCCTGGAGGGGGGGTGGCTCTTCCGTTGCGTCTTCTGCCTGTCCTGTGTTCTGGGCCAGGCCCAGCTCCTCCAGGACAGACTCCATCATCTGCTGGCTGATGTGGACGTTGGGGGGGTCATGCTCGGGGTCGACCACGATCTCCTCCTCCTCTCCTGCAGACTCTAGGTCCTCCATTACTTGCTCTGGTCCATCGCTGTCTCGTTGGACCCCGTTGGGCCGTTTGGTGGAGGTGGCAGGTTCCTAAGCTGTTGGGCGCTCTGGCTTCCGTTTCCGGCTTCCTTTTGGGCCACTTTTGGGGGTGAAGGGGGGTGGGAGGGTGGGGAAGTCCTCCAGGGAGGACAGGTTCGGGGGGGAGGGGTTCCTCTGGCACAGAGGGGGTGGGTGGGGGTGTGCTAAAGGCAGGGGGTGGGGCAGGGGCACGAGGTGGGCAGGGGGAGCGGGAGTGGACTTACCTGTGGCCTTTCAAGGTTCCTTTGGTTTCTTTGGTTTTTCTGGCAACTTCCTCCCGGATGGCTTACCCTGGATCAGGGTTCCAGCATAGGCCCGGGTCCTCTGGGGGCAGTGTCTGAAGACCTGCTCTGCCAATCCGCAAAGGTTGCAGGCTTTGGACCTCGGACAGTCCTTGGTCTCGTGGCCTGTAACCCTACAGAACTTGCAAGCAAGCTCTGTACAATCCTTACCTATGTGTCCCGGCTGCCCACACTTGTTACAGTTGTAGGGTATTCCAGGGTAGTATAGGATTCCTGCGGATGATCCCAGGGAGAAGAAAGGCTGCAGGTGCTGGATGTCCCCCCGAAGGGTCTTTCCTCAGTTTGCAGAGCACAGACCACTTACCTATCCAGAAGCCGTTGGCATCGAAGATTTGGATTGGGTCCTTCACCATGGTGCAGAACCTCTGGAGGTAGGTGGCTATGTCCTTTCCACTGGTATGGGGGTTCCTCATGGCCACTGTCGCCCGCTTTTCGTCCCGTGTTATGGGGTAGTTCGCAGTGAACTTCCGGAAAGGGGATTCAGGGCCACTGGTCTTCACCATCTCCCAGTATCTTCTGCAGACCTGAAATGACACAAAAGTAATAAAGAATATACCTCTTGTGAAGGCCTGCACAGAAAGCGTCTCCGCTTTGCTGAACCCCTGTTCCAGAATCCTCTTCTTTCCGAACATCTCCGGGGTCATGTCAGGGACTCCTTCGTCCACCTCCTTCAGCTGCAGCACGACCGTCTGCTTCATCCAAGGCTCCAGTGCTGGGAGCCCGTTTGCAGGCTGGTCTGGCTTGGCTGGTCCTGGTCGGCTGGTGCCGGCTGGGGTAGGGGCGGGGGTTGAGGCAGCGGCATTCCCGGGCTCGGAGGAAGTGGCTGGAACGGGGTCCTTCTTCTCCTTGCTGGTCTTCCTGACGCTCTTCCCCATCGTCAAGGAGTTGGATGTCGCTTCAGGTGTTCTTAGGCATCTTCCTTCTGGTTCCTTGACGTCTTCGCTCTTTTCGTAGCCTTTACAAAGGCTCTAGCATCTACTGCTCGGAGGTAGTAATGCGGAATGGGGGAGGAGGAAAGGCCGCATTCTCGTTCCCTGTGGGGGCTAAGCCTCTAACCCAATAGCAGCAGGTAGGTGAAGCTGAATTTAATAAACGATCCTACCAGGCCGAGCAATGGGTACCCCACAAAGACCAATTGGCTTGGATAGGTGCAAGTGGTTCTCAACGTCCTAGCTGTGAAGCAGAGACACCCCTAAGGGCTAAAGTCGATACTACACTTGATCTTAGCCAAAAGGCCGAGAAGCCTTCCACCCTTCCGGACCTTCCGCTAACATCGCCTCATGCTTTTACATGCTGTATCAATTTCTTCCAAATGTGAGTGTTGAATTTATATTTTTAATAAACCACCTCCTTTTTAAACGGTATCACGCTATGTCAGCCCCCTTTTTCTATTACATGATACCCTTCCTGTGACAATAAGTTTTCATGCTCCCCGAGACTCCTGGAGCCGCCAGCTAACATCATGACCGTCTAAGGCTGATCGACTGACGGAGTTCCAGGATCTGCTGTCCCCCATTGGGTGGTTTGAACCCAACAAGCCCTGTTGACTTGGGTGGTATATGCCCCGCCAAGTCAATATTATCTGGTAAGCCTCCTCCCTCTTTCACGGTGGTGGTGTTTGCTTTCATTTTTTCACTCCAAGGTTCCCAGGAATGCCAGGAACTTCCCACATGTGTATTGGATCACAATCCTAATTGGACTGTATTTCATCATTTCGTTCAACTTGGACATTTGTGTGTAGTGCAGTCACTATATTAGCACATTGCTTAATATCCATTCACATCTATTATGTTAGAATTTGTGTCATTTTGTCACATATGTTTGAATCACATACAATTTTTCCCTTTTTTTTTTTTTTTTTGCAATCATAGCGCTGCACTTATTTATTTTCTATCAAATTTAAGTTTGAAGCGAGTTTGGAGGAAATTAATTTCTTGGACCTGACAATCACAGTTAAAGAGGAGAGATTTATCATGTCTACTTATTTTAAGTCGACGGATAGAAACTTACATATCTTCAGACAGTTGCCATTATGAACCCTGGCTTAGAGCTGTCCCTTATGGCCGGTGCACGCGTTTGAGGCGCAACTGCACTGAAGTCGAGGTTTTTGACAATCAGGCAGCTGTCCTCGCCACCAGATTTATAGAAAAGGGCTATGATCTGCTAATATTGTCCCAAACTGTGAAGATGGTAAGGGATATGGACAGATTGTCACTTTTGGCAGACAAACCATGCCAGATGATGGATGATAAAATGTCCCTGCCGTTTTATTACAATGTTTTCGGTGCAACACCAGAGTATTATAAGAACCATTCAGTTTCCAGACATTATGATGAGGTGCATCATATGGACCCCTCCAATGCACGCTACAGGTATATGGGGATAGACAAGTACAAGCCCCATTGGATAGGCAGCTCATTGGTTAGGGCGATCTCCAAACAAGAAATGGCTTGTATATACCAACTCAAAACTACCTTTGGCTTAAATGTTAATGCATTTATCAATAACGCCTAATTTGCATTTTTCTTTTGGATAGCTGCATTTATGTTTTGTCTGTGGTTTCCTTGCTGTCATTTCTTCATCCTATACAACCATGTTGTGATCAACCATCTTTCCGAAATAGGCGGGTACCTCTGGTCATTACTTATAATCTGTATGCACCATCCGTTTTATATATATATATATATATATATATATATATATATATATATATGTGTATGTATGTATATATATATATGTATATATTGTTTTGTGAACTGTATTATTGACCTTCGTTTTGAGCCCTCACACCTCATGGACTTATTATCCATAGTAGATGAATTCAGGTTTTTAACCTGTTATTCTAGTTGAATATATTTTTAGTTTTTTATGAATTATATGTATTTTTATTAACTCCTTATTTTATTAAGTAACCAGGTTACTTTGGTCCACTTGTGTGGGTTGGACAATTTTCATACTGTCCACTGAGTGTCGCTCTGCCTCAGTGCTGAGTTTGTCACCTTTACACACATTGGATGTATTTCCAGTTTGTGTGTGTGTGATATGACATTATCCCATACCAATTTTAGCTTGTCTTATGTCGCGGACTAACTTTTAGATGACCAAGTTTCGGTTTTGAGCTATTTTTGGTGTTTGTGCTGTAAAGGATATGATTAAGAGCTTCAATCGAGCTCAAAGGTTATCTGCTGCTGTCTCTATTTGGAAAGTGTGGCTATGCATGCATATAAAAGTAAGACTCTCTGAGACACGCTCAGCACCGTTACTTTTTACACTTCTGAATTATTCAAGGCGGTGCTAATGTTTTATACACAAAAATACGTCATTGCTATGTTAGTCTAATAGGTACATCTCATTGGTTAAGATAGAAAAGAAGATGGAGAATCTTCATAACGAGGTTTGGCTGTCCTTGGTTTTATCTTCAGTTCCGCGTTCCTCTGATGTGTGAGATGTAGGGGGTACCCGCCATCTTGAGAAAATATAGGAACAGAGCAAACCTGTATACTTATATAATGAGTAAGGAGAAAAATATGTATGCACATAAGAAAATAGACATTTTCAGAATATTATTATTATTATCTACATCACATTCCTTCACAGTCCCCCCTAAAATGGCTATTTTCTCTTTTCTGTCCCTAACACTAAAGGTCCTACTTTGGCCTGGCCCTTCTCCTCAGCAACTCTTTTAGGCTGTATATAGAATTGGGCAGCAACTGTTCACTACCCCCCTCGATACAGCTGGAGAGGTGCAGTCAGGCGCTATCTATCCCTAAAACCCTATAGGATTGTGAGGTTATGGACAGGGAGTGACTGTAGAGGAGTGAAGGGTTTGTCATCTTCCATCATAAGGGGGTCCTCTTCTTCTTGGTGGAGAAAAGTAGGTGTGCTATTGTCTACAGCCTTGCTGATTAACTTTTTTACAAAAGGTAGAATACAGCATACAATCAGGGCTAAAAGAACCAGGATTATTAATACTGTTACCCCTATCTGGGCGAGCACCTTCTGCCACCCACTCATCCAGCTAAAGTATTGATCCCATGGGTCTGTGATACCTGAGTTCTTCTTTAACTCTAATGACACATCTTCTAATTTCTTTATAACTAGAGTAACCTTACCATTTGGGCCAGTAATATCAGGAATGTAGGTGCAGCAGGTTCCCGTTTTTTCCTATGATTTTACAAAACACCTCCTTTCCCAGCTAGCACCATGTCTAAGTCCATCGGGTCCTGGAATGTCATGTAGGAAGCGGGGGGCTAACTGGTCAGCAATTCCCTGGAAGGCATCTTTAGTGTAATTTACAAATCTCTGTTGGTTATAGTATGTGTAGTTAATCCAATCTACATTCTTGTTGACAGTTATTATGGGGATCAAAGACTCAAAACCAGCTTTTACCTGGTCCCTGGCTTTAAATTCATCAGGGACCCCCCTTGTAACCCCTATGGCATCTATATATATGTCATGGAACGTCCCACACTCCGCTTGAGTGCTTCCGTCATATACCACTTCCTCCCAGTCTGTATACAGATATCCCAACCTCTCTGAGCACAAACAAGGCGACACTTGCTTGTTGCTACCAAGAACTCACCTTATTCAGAACCAGAATACAGTCTTATATACACAGGAGAAGATTACTCTAACAATACAAACATAACCTAATTAACATGAGCTAATTATCTAATCCTTTATACAGCCTAGGTGACTGAGACATGACCTTTCGCCCAGACTTGTGGTCCCCGAGCTTCACACAGTTAATTAACACAATAGCAGTCGTCCCGTCTCCTACATTGTATAGAGGACAATGTCATTAGCTCATTCAATTAACGTAAACACAGGTTGATGACGCCAGCATCTCCTCACAGGATGTGTCCCAACAGAATGAATCCATTGAAAATCCAGGGCCCATAATCAAAAGGCAACAGGCTTGCATACAGTCCTCTCCAACAGCCTCTGTCCCGGCTAGGTCTGTGACATTTCTCCCCTTTCGGCAGGAGACTAACACAGGAGGAGACCCCAGACGGGTTGACTCCGAAGTTAGTCCATAGTTCCAGTCCTCTACTGCCTGTACCCACACAGTACCCCAAACAAATTGTTCCAAACAGAGCATTACTCACCCAGCCAACCTCTGCCTCTCTCAGAGAACATATCTGCCGCTGGGGAGAGGCCTGGACTGGCTCTTCTCCCTGGAATCCTTTCTGCCGCTGGAGAGAAGACAGGGTGTCTGGGCTCACTCTGTCATGCTGTTGGGCATCGGGGCCCACTGCCCACCATCCCTGGGGTATACAGGTGGAGACTGAAGTCCCATCCACCTTCACAGGAAATCCATCCTCTGTTAGTTGAGGGCAGAGTCCAGCAGTCCTCGGCCCTGTTGCCAGCCCTTCTGCTGGAAACCCCACACCATCTGTTCCGGCTAACTGTTGGAGAGGGAGGCCGACTGCCCCGCCTCCCTGGAAATCTGTAGTTGTTGCCGGTGCTGGGCAGAGGTTGGTAGCACTCTGCCCTGTTGCCAGCACTTCTGCTGGGGACTCCGCATCCTCTGCTCCGGCTAACTGTTGGGGCAGGAGGCTGGCTTCCTCCACTCCCAAACTGTGTAGCTGCCATTGGGGAGGTGAGCCAGCTGCTTCCTTTTCGATTCTCTCATCTGGCTGCTGGGATGACATGTCGATGGTACTGTCTCCCAGGTACACGGATCTTTGCTGGGGAGGAAAGCCCACTTCCTCCACCCTGGCCAACTGTTGGGGAGGGACAACACACACCTCCTCTCCCTTCTCCCCCTGTATCTGCTGCTGGGAAGTGATTGCCACCTTCTCACCCTGAGCCTCCGAAACTGCCACAGGTGTGAGGCAGAGGTCTTGGACCCTCTGTTCAGTTACCAGATCTTCAGCTGGAGAAGTTTGTTTTAACTCCATAGATGCTGCTGGCAGAAAATCACATGTCCCTGTCAGTGTTGTGGGGGAAAGGCCGACTACCTCTTCTCTCAAGAAGGCCGAAGCCACTGTTGGTGCTGGGCAGAACACAGTGAACTTTGGCCCTGATAGCAGCTCTTCTGCTGGAGGCTCATCAGGTTGTTTTTCCTCAGCAGAAAAGTCTATCAAATCCCATGTCTCTGCAACTGATGTCTGGGGATAGAGGTTCACCATCTCCTGTCCATGGAACCTAGA
This sequence comes from Aquarana catesbeiana, assembly GCF_042186555.1. Classification (NCBI taxonomy): domain Eukaryota; kingdom Metazoa; phylum Chordata; class Amphibia; order Anura; family Ranidae; genus Aquarana; species Aquarana catesbeiana. The sequence goes on along the minus strand of NC_133324.1, from coordinate 536,020,642 downwards.
AGATGCTATCATTTCTGGGCAGAGGTTAGCAGAGCTCTGCCCTGTTGTCAGCACTTCAGGTTTGGGGACGGCAGTCTCCGGATTTTCCACTGCCGATTCTCTGGCATGCTGCTGAACTTGTTCTAGCAGTTTCCTGGATGCCCTTTCCAGATGCTGTTCCTTCCTTAGCAAATGGTCCAGGTTTGAGCTCTGAGACCCCTGCAAGACCGAGCATAGACTCTCTATAGTCTCTCAGGTCCTCAAGGTCAGGTTCCCCTTCATCGCCAAACATAAAAAGATCTGTAAGGTTCTCCCACAGCAATCCAGGGCCGCCAAAGTCATATCCCTCCGGAGAGCATTCTGTTGTCTCCCCTAAATATCCCTCCTCTGCGTGCCATTGCAGAGCCCGATAATGATTGTCCAGCTCTATCTCCTGCTGGACCAACCTGTCCAACTCAGTCACCCATTGCTCCTGGGGCTGCTCTCCCAGGAATGCCATCCGCAATGCCCGTTGGTCACTGGCCCGTTGCTCTTGGGTTGGAAAGCACTTGCCCAGTTTTATACCAGCGAGACGGAGGGCTGCAATCCAGAACTCCACCCGAATCAGCTGCCTGAGCTCCAGGTATTCATCCTCAGACACAGTCCTGGTGTACGTTGAAAGGATGATCCGCAGCAGCCCCGGGAATTCTGATGCCAGGTCCATATCTCCGCTGGGGTGACTGAAGTCTGCTATGCTGATCTTGGATCCAGTTGGAGGTTTGGATGTCCCAGACTTCAGGAAGCTTTCCCGCTGCTTGCCACCAATGTCACGGAACGTCCCACACTCCGCTTGAGTGCTTCCGTCATATACCACTTCCTCCCAGTCTGTATACAGATATCCCAACCTCTCTGAGCACAAACAAGGCGACACTTGCTTGTTGCTACCAAGAACTCACTTTATTCAGAACCAGAATACAGTCTTATATACACAGGAGAAGATTACTCTAACAATACAAACATAACCTAATTAACATGAGCTAATTATCTAATCCTTTATACAGCCTAGGTGACTGAGACATTACCTTTCGCCCAGACTTGTGGTCCCCGAGCTTCACACAGTTAATTAACACAATAGCAGTCGTCCCGTCTCCTACATTGTATAGAGGACAATGTCATTAGCTCATTCAATTAACGTAAACACAGGTTGATGACACCAGCATCTCCTCACAGGATGTGTCCCAACAGAATGAATCCATTGAAAATCCAGGGCCCATAATCAAAAGGCAACAGGCTTGCATACAGTCCTCTCCAACAGCCTCTGTCCCGGCTAGGTCTGTGACAGTATACAAGAGGGTCAAAGCTTCCGGAGAGAGCTGCTCGCTTCCTCCTCTGACTGTGTGCTGGGTCAGTGTATGTATCAGGGGTATCTTCGGTTAGGATATGTGGGGCACAATGACCTTTGCAAAAGCACATTCACCGGTCCAGATTCCCTCTAATCTGGTCCTGATTTTTAAATTTCCACAGATCCAATACACATCACCAAGGGACTGGACCCGGTTTAATACCTGTCTTCTGCAAAGTCATTCTGCTCATCAGGGGCTTTCTATTTTCATCTTTTTTTGTCTAATACACTCTGTGGTCGCCCAGTCTGGCCCTGTGTTCCAACCCACTGGCCCCCACTGGAACCACAACTCTGTCCCCAGTAACTGTCTGTGCGGCATACATATGTCCTTACCATCAGGGATATCACTGTACCAATGGCATCACCATGAAGGGTCAAACGGACAAGGTACTATGTCACAGTAATCTAAGGTAAAGGTGGTCACATGTGTACCTGAAGAGTTATACCAAAACGTAATTATGTTATCATTTTTGTGATGGCCTCCTCCTGGGCCCCCCCCCCAGATCAAACAGGAAAAGGATATGCAGCACCCGAAAACACGCTCTCCTGCAGTGATAAGCTTGCATTCAGGTGTTCTTCCTGGCCAGCTTGACTGAGGTGTCAGCAAAACTTGAAATGGACCATCATATCTTGGCTCAAGGATCTCCAGACAGTTGTTGGTGTGTTCCTGTATCTAATTCAGGATCTGGAATGGAAGAAAACACCTGGAGATGCATTCAGGTTAATTCTCGTGATAATGTGGTTACATAATTAGTCAACACATCAGAGTGCAACTGTTGTGGAAAGTAACAACCAAGTCTGGGAGCTGAACCAAACAAAATTTCATAAGGGAATAGGGCATGTTTCCCCCGGGGGTGTGTCTGACACTGAACAGGGCAATGGGCAAACTGTCTGGCCAACTCATGTTAGTCTCTTGGGCCATCTTTAACATCCTGTTTTTAGTGTCCCATTTATCCTTTCTACCTTCTCGCTACTTTGAGGGTGGTATGGGGTGTGTAGTGCCAACTGAACCCCCAGTGCTGCCTAAATCTCTTTTGTAAGGGTTGCTGTGAAGGCTGGTCCCTGATCTCTCAATATCACCTCTGGGACCCCAAATCTACATACTATCTCACTCAGTTTCTTAGCTGTGGTCCTGGCAGTTATGACCACTTCCACTAGGGCTTATTCGAACCTGCCACTTCTTGGCACTTGAGAATGATCAATTTGCATCCTCTGGAATGGGGTATAGGGCTTTTGCCAGGTGCTTCTTCTGTGTCTTTTTTTCTGTACATCCTGGGTTACATTTGGTGCTGATAATGCATGATCTGCAGAAGTAACTCTTGGTGCAACACTTGTTGATAAGAGTTCATAAAAGTCTTTGTCAAGTAGGCAGCTTCATGTGCCCATTGCACCATGGCTGGGTACATACTCCTGGGTAGACAAGGCTTCTTGTTGCATTCGAATAGTCCATTCCTGAGAGTTGCTCCTCTCCGTTTCCAGCTTTCCTTCTCATCCGGACTTGCTGTTTCCTGTAGTTCTTTTAGATAAACTCTGTCCACTGGGAGAGTCTGTAAGGTAAGCACGGGGTGGTCTTCTTCTACCACCCTGCTGTCCACTTCCCGTGGACCACTAGCTTTCTGTTTCGCAGCTGAATTGGCTAGATGATTGCCTCGAGCTTCCTTTGCGTTCATTTTGTCGTGTGCTTTTACTCAGAATAGTCACTTGGGTTGGGAGAAGCAAGGCATCCATCAAGTTTTCACAGGTGTTCCTGCAGCCGGCAGGAATCCTCTGTCCTTCCAGATAACACCATAATCGTGGGCAATGCTGAAAGCATATCTTGAGTCCATATGAATGTTGACTCTTTTTCCCTCTGCCCATTTACATGCTGTAGTAAACACTTGCAGCTCTGCCTCCTGTGCAGACATCACCGGTGGTAAGGCTTCAGCATGTAGAACAGTGTTTTCAGTGGTGACCGTGTGTCCTGTGCGGTATTTGCCACGTTCTTCAGCAAACATAAATTGTTAGGTCTGAATTCTGAATCCTGCAGGGGTATTTCACTCACAGGGGGAGATGCGTTGTTTCCAACCGTATTAGTTCGATGCAGTCATGGGGTGACAAGACTCTACTCCTCCTCCTCCTTCCCCCCCCCCCCTCGAGAAGTGGAAGAAGGGTGGTAGGGTTCAGTGTTTGACAACTTAATAGAGTAATGCTGTCCAGTAGGAGGGAACACAGGAGTCTCAAGTGTCTGGTAGTGGACAAGTGTTTCGGCTGGATCTTGGTTGAATATGGCAACAACGTCATGGGGAGCAAGCAGAACGAGGCAGTGTTCGAGGACCAAGTTCAAAGTTTTGTCAAGCAAGGCTTGTGTAGCAAAGCCAGCTCGCAGACACAATAGGCCTCCCATTGCTACCGCATCCAGCTGACAGGAATAATATCCTATGGGGCGTAGGCTGATGCCGTGTGATTGGGTGAGTACACCTGCAGCATGTCCCAGACATTCAGATACGAAGAGCTTGAGCGTTTTGTTGTAGTCTGGGAGCCCTAGCGTCGGAGGTGGCGCACTTAAGGGGCCTCAAACTTAGATATTTCTTCAGGAGACATCTGGAAGGGGTCTGATTGCAGAGCATCAGTAGGAAGGCTTCTAGAATCCATTCTCCGCACTAGGAAATTAGTCCAAGGAAGGCATGAAGGGACTTCTGGCCTTGTGGCATTGGGATATCAGAGATTACTTGCACCCTGTCCTCAGTGGGGTGTCTTGTCCCATGGGACAAACAGTGTCCAAGGAAAATGACAGGTGTTGAGCACCACTGCAATTTGGGCCTTGAGGCTCTGCACCCCTGGTTGGCAAGATAGCACAACAGGCTTTCTGAGGTGACTTCAACAGGGGGTAAGTCAGCTGCACAAAGGAGAAGGTCATCAACATGTTGGAAGAGAATCACTTCCGGGTGTTCCACTTGTCATGTGTCAAGGATGATAGCCATAGCTTTTGCAAACTGGCTTGGAAAGTTCTGTGCCCCTTGTGGCACAACTGTTTAGGTATGTTGCTGTTTCTTTCCGTGGATGAATGCAAAAAGATACCAGCAGGAGGGGTGAGGGTGGACACTGAAGAAAGCCTTTGTAAGGTCCACCTCTGTGAGGTACTTTGCAGTCAGAGGCATCCGCCGCAGGTACCTGGTTCTCCTTTAGGGGTTCTCTTCTTGGGGTTATTGTGGTTTCTGGGGCAATGATGCACCCTCTTTTAGCTTGACTGAAACTGGTGGCACCTTTAAGTGACCGTTGTCTTCCGGTCCTGTGGACCATAGGCACGCAGGGATTCTGTCAAGTACTTCCTGCGGTATTGAACTTGAAGTTATTGCTTCATGAAGTGTCATCAGGAGAGGCAGAGAACACAAAGCAGATCATTCCCCCTTCAGGCGTGTACATGATTGAGGCCTGTAGTCTGGACAACACATCAGTTCCTAGTAGATTCAAGGGACATGTAGAGGACACCACGAATCTGGCAAGCAAATCAGGAAATGTCCCCACTTGGAGTGGCTCAGTAAGTGGACTGGAGTGGGGCACCCCCCATTCCCACTCAGGAAACGTGTGTGTGTGTGTCTTTTTTTATGGTGGGAGAAGTTCTGATCATCAAAGGCCTGTATGAGTCTAACATGATACTTCTTCAGACTCCCCTTTATCTTGGGTAATATCTTGGATTGTGGTGGTCTGATCCGTCAACTTCTCCTTTGCCCAGTCGTGGAGTTGTGCACAGAACTCCACGCCTGAGGTGTAAGAAGTGGCACTTGTCAGGCAGGCATCATTGAAGGCCGTCTGCATGACTGGCCAAAAGACATGTCCTGCTTTGATTTGGCATAGGCTGATCAAGTCTCTCCAGGCAGCTGAGTAAGTTTCTTGTATCTGCACTATCCTGTGGTAGAAGGGAATTGGCTGCTTCTCTGGGTCAGGCAGACTTGTCACTAAGGCCACTGCTTGTGATGGAGTAAAAGCGACATACATCACTGGTGCCCCTTCTGGTAACCGAGACTGTTGGGGCGGGGGCTGGCAAGGGGCACTGTTTACAGTTGCCAGCATCTGTTTGAGATCCTCTCGGAACTGAGTCCGGAGCCGGATTGGGGGTTAAATCAGTGGGTGGCCTTGCTGCCTGTTGTTGGGCTTCCCACTCAGATGCTTCTTCATCATTAACATATCCAGCCTGGGAATGTGATGCTTCCGTATTGGGGAAGACAGGTGTGTGGTATGAACCATCCTGGTTTAAAACAGGGAGGGCTGGGTACAGGCTGTGTTTAAGCTTATTGGGTGTACCAAGATGGCCGCCGGCAGGAAGTGCACTGGGCTGGGTAGAAAGTGAAGGCATGGGTGCACTAAGATGGCCGCCGGGCTGAGTTGTCACAGTGGGTCATGCTTGGGCGGTGAGAAGGGAGTGGTTGTTAGGCAGAGTGCTGTCCCTCCCCTCCTTTTGTTTCAAGTTCCAACGTAGCACGGTGGTTCACATATCATCAATTCTGTGATACACATACATAATACAATTGCCATTCTTCTTAACTTCCTTTATCCAATTTTCTTTATCACACAGGATTTTTCTCCCTGTTTCTTTAGCAACATAACTTTCGCCACTTCGTTCAACTTTAACTATTTCAACATCTTCTCTCCTCTTCACAATATCACATTCTTCACAATATCACATTCCTTTCTCTGTTTCTCAGCTAATGGCTTGAGAGGAGAATACGTACAACTAAGGGGTTAATAATCTTCTCACTGCTCCTTATCAACAAATTCCTTGGGTGGGGGCACATAAGGCTGCACTCCTAGCTGCTACTGTCTGCTATAAACCTGTAATGTACGGTTAATCTCAGAACAAGAACAAACACGTCAGGGGTAGTAGGGAGCAACGGCCCACGACCCAACAGATCCCCCGGGCAGCCCCCCCACCGACCTTAACCAGTCCCCACCCCAACCCCTCTCGTGCATAGCAAACAGTAAACCACAAATACACTCACGACAGGACATTACACCTGCCACTCTTCGAACTGCAAAATTTCAGCAGGCTAAGGTAAACCACAGGGGCAGACAACTCCCCTTTTAACCCGTTTATAGTCGTCTGTTACACCTACCCACAGAGGCCGACAGCTCGTCTGGGGGTGAGACTTCTGTAACACTTTCAGACTGCAAAGCCAGCAGCTGAGTTAACCCTCAAAGGTCCAACAAACCTTGAGTAACCCGTCTATAACCGTCTGCTACAAGGAAACACCTCATCCCAGAGGCCGACAGCTCATCTGGGGATGAGAACACACATACACACATGTAGCACTTTTAGACTGCTGAGTTTCGTAGCCCAAAGAATGGCAGACAGTGAACAAAAAATACAGTCAGCAGAAACCCATTGGCAGGTTCGTTAAAACAGCCTCAGGCGAGGTAATGATTCCTGCCTCTAAGACAGTCTCAGCATACCGACAGAATCCAGCCGTCAACCAAAAGATAAGAAAGCCGTACTGTGGTAAGTATATAAAAAAGACTTACCGTACTGTTAGGGCTGCGCAAACCCCCTCTTATCTATCAGTTAACTCTCGAATCCTTAGCGCGGTCTGATTCGACTGTAGCCTGAAGCTCCCGGGTTTCGGCACCAGCTGTAAAGGATATGATTAAGAGCTTCAATGGAGCTCAAAGGTTATCTGCTGCTGTCTCTAATTGGAAAGTGTGGCTATGCATGCATATAAAAGTAAGACTCTCTGAGACACGCTCAGCACCGTTACTTTTTACACTTCTGATTTATTCAAGGCGGTGCTAATGTTTTATACACAAAAATATGTCATTGCTATGTTAGTCTAATAGGTACATCTCATTGGTTAAGATAGAAAAGAAGATGGAGAATCTTCATAACGAGGTTTGGCTGTCCTTGGTTTTATCTTCAGTTCCGCGTTCTTCTAATGTGTGGGATGTAGGGGGTACCCGCCATTTTGAGAAAATATAGGAGCAAACCTGTATACTTATATAATGAGTAAGGAGAAAAATATGTATGCACGTAAGAAAATAGACATTTTCAGAATATTATTATTATCTACATCACATTCCTTCACAGTATGCAAAGGGTCTTGATAGACTCTGACAGCACGATGGACACTAATTTACGCTACCGCGCATGTCCGTGGGTGTGTGGCAGCTCCGAACGAGGCATGGTGCGCTATTTTCTGTATAAGTAGAGGTGACGCAGTGCGCCGCCTGTGCCCCTGGACCACGTAAGTTATTATGAAATGCGTAGGGCGGAGCGTCGCGCTGACGTCACCTCATGCTCCATTAGTTTACCCAGAAGGACGGGTTGTCTGCTTGTGCTCCGGCCGGCGTATCAGACTTCAGGCTCTTTTTTTTTTTATATAATCTTTAAGAATATTTTCATTTAACAACATACAGATAGAAAAGGTATAAATTATGTTACATAGACGGCCTTTTTGGGGTACACTTTTCACAGAAAGAAAACATAACACACATTGAGGGATCGTTTCAGAGGGATGTATGATCATCATCTCACTATAGCATCTTATGAATTCACACATCTATGGATCTCCCCTACAGTCCCCTCCGGGATATCACTGAGGAGGATTAAAACCTTCAATCAAGAGCAGGGATCACATAGCGATCCGAGGTACCAAGGCCCAACAAAGAAATCAAAAACATAGATCAAGATGAGAATGAAAACAAAATAAACTGTAAACAAAAAGTAAAAGGGGGTGCTACACCTTTTAGCATGGTAAACCAACTTAAGCTGTGCTAGCTTTGTCAAAACTCTTCTGCACTTTTGCTCTCCAGTCAGTACCGCACCGGAACCCCCACATCCCAACCCCAACAATCAGGTGGGGCCGTCGTCTGCGAGGGTCCCGGGACGGATAACACTGCCGGACTGGTATATTGTGTCCAGGTAGCCCATATTGAATAAAACTTCTCATATCTGTCTTTTTCGCCATCCATTCCTCCGCAGCCATGATATTATTGACTAAAGTTATCCATTCAGTGCAGGTAGGTACCTGAGGCTTCTTCCAATATATTGGGATTAGCCTTCGGGCCGCATTAAGCAGATCGACTTACAGTATTGGCCGAGAGGAATGGTAGGGAAATGCAGTAGGGACTCCATGGGGGAGTCTGGGAGCTCCAGGTCCAAAATGATTTTGACCTGAGCGTGAATATCCAGCCAGTAAGGTCTTAATTTGGGACACTCCCACCAGATGTGGAGGAATGAGCCTCTAAGGCCACATTCTCTCCAGCATGTGGCTGAAAGACGGGTATATCTTGGCAAGTTTGGAAGGGACCCTATACCATCTGGTTAGGACTTTATAGCTATTCTCTTGCATTTTTGTGTCTACTGTGCTGGAGTGTGTGAGGCTATAAAGATGGTCCAGCTGAGGTCAGTAAAAACGTGCTGAAGGTCCCTCTCCAAATCCCTAATAAATCCCGGCTTTCCTTCATTGTGCATGGATTGCAGTAAGTCATTTAGTACCGATATTGCGTGGGGGATAGCAGAGGTTGACATAGGTGCTTGAAGGGTGATGCCAGAGTGGGAAAGTGAACTCCACGGGGTAGACTATTAATGAAATGCTGGAGCTGTCTATAACGCCACTCGTCCATTGGAAAGGTGCCATATTGTTACCTTAGTGTCGCCAACGGCAGCAAGCCTTGGTCTTGGACAAATCTACCACATCTGGACTCTCCATCAGCCGCCCACGCCCGAAAAAAGGACAGATGCTCCCCTGAATTAAACCAGGGGAAGCCACCCAGTGGTGCCAGAGGGGAAGTCGGCGGAGCAAGCCTTCCCCTCCTATTCAAAGCATCCCAGATTGTCAGGGCATGGGAGGCCATGGGAGAAACCAGCATTGAAAAACCCTTGCACTCCCGTGGAACCCAGGGGGCATGCGACAGGTTCCGGCCCGCTAGGAATTTGTCAAATGGCACCCAAAGTTTCAAGGTGATACCAGTCTAGAATGCGCTGTAAAGCTATAGCTTCATAATATCTGCGGACCACTGGGACCCCCAAACCCCCTCTTGCTTTAGGGCGCTGTATTGTGCGGAGGGCCAGCCTAGGGCATTTCCCACTCCAAATATATTGTATAAACATGCTGTTGAGGGTTGAGAAGAAAGTCCTAGGCAAGGTGATAGGCACCATCTGCGGAAGAACCGGATACGGGGCAGCACATTCATTTTAAGGACACTGACTCGGCCCATCCAAGAAAAAGCAGATCGGTCCCATTTTTTTAGGTCTACTCTGATAGTGGAAAGCAATGGCCCGTAGTTACACGCGTAAAGCTGGGAGCAGCTTGCTGACAAGTATATCCCTAGGTATTTCAAGGAGGTTTGACACCATGTAAATGAGAAGGCAGTCTGCAGCTGTGTACGTAAACCCAGGGAAACATTCAGGGATAGAATCTCTGACTTGTAATTTATCTTGAAATTGGACAGAAGGTTGAATTCTTAGTTCTGCCATGATGTTTCACTGCCCTCATATATGTCCAGTCTACCCTGTCAAATGCCTTCTCGGCATCAGTGGAAAGCAAAAGACAGGGGTGGGTCTTAGCCTGAGATTCCACCCAATGGATCAATTGGAGCACTCTATTTGAGTTGTCCCTTGCCTCCCTTCCCATTATGAACTCCGTTTGGTCAGGGTATATGACCGTTGGGAGGAGCGGCTTAAGTCTATTGGCCAAGATTTTCGCCAAAATCTTCACATCGGTGTTCAGAAGTGATATAGGCCTATAGTTCCCCGGCATGGTGTGATCTTTCCCTTCCTTCGGGAGGACTGTGATATGTGCCATCAACGCCTCACTAGGCATTGCTGTGCCAGAGGCCAATGATGTAAAGTAGGCACACATGGGCCTAGACAGCACCTCAGAATATTTTTTGTAATAGGCATTTGTGTAGCCGTCGGGGCCAGGACTCTTCTCATTAGGAAAGTCTTTGATCACTGCCTCAATTTCCAGTATAGAGATGGGTGCATCCAGCTGCTCGTCAATAGAGGCCGCTAGCTGTGGGGATTGGGCCTCTGTGAGGTATTGTAGGATGCGGTCGGTCCGCTGGGACTCCGCATATCTCGTTAAAGTACCCGGGAGTTGATATAGTTGGGCATAATAATCCCTGAAAGTGTTCACTATTTTTGAGGAGTGAATGACAGATGTTCGGTGTTCAGGCTCTTTAACTGCAACATTGTAAGTGTACTACTTTCTTTTAACCGGTTCAATACAGGGCATTTTCACCCCCTTCCTTCCCTGGCCAATTTTTAGTTTTCAGCGCTGTCGCACTTTAAACGACAATTGCACGGTCGTGCAACGTTGTACCCAAAAAAAATTGACGTCCTTTTTTCCGCACAAATAGAGCTTTCTTTTGGTGGTATTTGATCGCCTCTGCGGTTTTTATTTTTTGCGCTATAAACAAAAGAGGAGCGACAATTTTGAAAAAAACACTATTTTTTACTTTTTGCTATAATAAATATCCTAATTCTTTTTTTAAAAAAACTAATTTTTTCCTCAGTTTCGGCCGATACGTATTCTTCTACATATTTTTGGTAAAAAAAAATCGCAATAAGCGTATATTGATTGGTTTGCGCAAAAGTTATAGCGTCTACAAAATACGGGATAGATTTATGGCATTTTTAAAAAAATATATATTTATTTATTTTTTTAGCGGCGATCGCAATTTTTTTTCGTGACTGTGACATTATGGCGGACATATCGGACACTTTTGACACATTTTTGGGACCATTCACATATATACAGCGATCAATGCTATAAAATTGCATTGATTGCTGTGTAAATGTGACAGGCAGTGAAGGGGTTAACCACTAGGGGGCGGGGAGGGGTTAATATGTTTCCTAGGGAATGCTTCTAACTGTAGGGGGCGGGGACGTACAAGGGGAGGAGACCGATCAGTGTTCCTCTGTTCTCGGAACACAGATCGGTCTCCTCTCACCTGACAGGCTGTGGATCTGTGTGTTTACACACACAGATCCACGGTCCGGCCCCGTTAACGGGCAATCGTGTGTGCCCGGCGGACATCGCGGCCGCTTGGCACACGCACCGGGTCCCGAGCAGCGCGGCGGGCATGCGCGCGCGCCCCCTTGACGGCCGGGAATCCCAGGACATCATATGACGTCCACCGAGGATGGGAGATCCCATCCCAGGACGTCATATCACTATAGCTGGGTAGGGAAGTGGTTAAACAATAAATAATCATAAGGTTTTACACTATATGGAGTGTTTATATTTTTTATGTACCACGCTATCCATGTGGTGGTCTGATTGGCCGTGAGGTGGTTTGCCCAGAATCCATGATTGCGCCTGCTGTCTTTTGGAGCCGGGTTGTGATTCATTACATGCATTCCTTGAATTCCTGCTGATTTGGTGGTGGATTCAACACAGTTTCCTGCTCATAGAGTTTGAGGACGGATTGTTCACATTTTTATGGACTTTTATCTCACAGTGCAATGGTGTATTTTAACACATTTTTTATTTTTTATAAATTGTCACGTTATACACAGGATTATTTTACAACATTTGAACAATAGGTGGTTCATATATGTTACTGTTTGATTTTAATTTAGAATCTTATGGGTAGCGCAATTCCCATTTTTTCCCATTTTGAATAATCAAATTAAATGATTTAAAGCTGAACAGCTGCAATTTTGCATTGCCACAATATAACTGTTTTAAGCTGCAGCAGCTGTCTTAAGTCCACCTTTATTTCCAGTGTAATTGACTTCATGTTTTAAAGCGCTGCACAAACTTGGCGATATATAAATCCTGTATAATAATAATCAATCCCCTCTCCCCCTTATTTGTACTGTCATTGCTCACCTCACAGCTATTAGCTTTCTCTGCCATCAATCATTTTATCCTCGAGCATGAAATGCATTTCTTTAGACATGCATGCTGCAGTCTGTAGATTGGATGGTATTGTACACTGGTCAGCCATAATATTATGACCACTGAGAGATAAAGTGAGTAACATTGATTATCTTGTGGCAATAGCATCTGAAAGTGGGTGGGATATATTGGACAGCAGACGAATATGTTGTCCCTGAAGTTAAAGTGTTAAAAGCAGAAAAATAGGCATGTGTAAGGATTTTTAGCAAAAACTGAAGGAAAACTGGTGAACCTAGCGACAGGATCATGGACAACCAAGGCTGTGAAGGCTGCCCATGCAATCTGATCCAGTAGAAGAGCTACTGTAGCTCAAATTACTGAAAAAGTAATGTTGGATCGAATAAAAAGGTGTCAGAACACACGTGCATCCCAGTTTTTTGCGTGTGTGTGGCTGCGTTGCAGCAGACCAGTAAGTGTGCCCATGCTGACCTGTGTCCACAGCCAAAAGCGCCTGCAATGGACACATGAGCATCAGAACTGCACTGCAGGAGCAGTGGAAGAACGTAGCCTGGTTCTATGAATTTAAGAATGATTTGAGGAACACAACAAGAAGTTTATGTTGACTTGGTCTCCAAAATCTCCAGTTCTCAGTTCAACTAAGCATCTGTGGGATGTGCTTGAAAAACCAATTCTGATCCATGGAGGCCCCACCTCACATGGCTTAAAGGATTTGCTACTGATGGCTTGATGCCTGATACCACAGCATACCCTCGGAGGTCTAGAGTCCATGCCTCGACAGGTTATGGCGGGTGGTCATAATGTTATGGCTGTCTGGTGTATGTCTACATAACATTTTAACTTTAAAAAAGTATGAATATATTATATACATGAAAAATAAAAGTAAAAGAGAATATTCCCGCTCTGCTTAGAATAGCAAGGATACAATCCTAGTTGCAGCAAACACAGAATGGATCAACCAAAAAAAAAGGGTAATAAAATCGAAATCAATATGTGATGTTGCGCTCTAGGTGGTGCCTAAATTAATAGCATACAGAATATTCTTATTCATACACCTATGCCAAAGGGCAATACAATATAAAGTTCAAGTGCTACAAGTAGTGGATAGTGACAAACAGATAATACGTGAAAACCAATATAAGAATGGAATACATATATATATATAATTCATGAGTTGAAGTTCTTGATAATTTATAAAAAAAAGTCCTTATAGCAGTGAACTTGGATAGTGGCTTCTATACCAAAAGCAGTTAGTGCAAATCCAAAGAAAGTTATTGGTGACAAGGAATCTTCAGTGTAAATTTGTGCAAGGTGGTCCCTTACCTTACTGCCGTAAGGTAACGGCATACAAAAATATCAGAATAACAAAGGTAATCCAAATTCCTGCCACAGCCGGTAAGGGTTTTCTTTTACCTCAACGGTGGATAGGAGGGAGAGAGCTCCATGTCCAGTATAATGTATAGGAGGGAAGGAGAAATGGATGTCCAAATCGTGAAGTATGTTTAAAAAAAGTGTGTGTTATTTAAAACAAGGAGCAGAATGTACTCACATTTAAAATAGATGAGCAAAACACAGCACCATGAGCGGCGAGCTCACAACCTGACGTCACTTCCGGTGCCTAACTGTTTCGAAACGTAGCGTCACGATCAGATCCCTGATGAATTCACGTGAACTTGATGCTGCACGTCAGAACAGATAGGTACCGGAAGTGATGTCAGGTTGCGAGCTCGTGGTGCTGTGTTTTGCTTGTCTATTTTAAATGTGAGTACATTCGGCTCCTTGTTTTAAATAAAACGCACTTTAAACATAATTCACGATTTGGACATCCATTTCTCCTTCCCTCCTATTCATTATACTGGACCTGGAGCTCTCTCCCACCTATCCACCGTTGAGGTACTTGAAAGAAAACCCTTACCAGCTGTGGCAGGAATTTGGATTACCTTTGTCATTGTGATATATTGTGATGTGTAATTTACACTGAAGATTCCTTATGACCAAGTCACCAATAACTTTCTTTGGATTTGTACTAACTGCTATTTGGTATAGTAGCCACTATCTCAGTTCACTGCTATAAGGACTTTTTTTTTATATATATAATCAATAGGGTTGCACCAATACAAGTATCGGTGCCGATACCGAGTATTTGCACAAGTATCGGTACTCGTGCAAACGCACCGATCCTTTCAGGCTAGGTTCTTTGAGCTGTCTCCCCAGTGTTAAAGAAGTCCGGTAATTGGAGCTGCCAAAAAAAAAAAAAAAGTAGCCGGCAATGTTTATTAACAACATTGCTCTTCCCTGAAACACTAAAATAAAAAGAAACATTGTTTCTTTTTGTATATTTCTGTTTCTTCATCTACAGATCAAAGAGATGAACAAATGTTCCTCTGTTTAACCTCTTAATAACCCTTAATTTACTCTAATCCGCCTTAATTAACTCCCTATTCACCTCCATTTAATTATTTTCTTCCTTTATTTCTTTTGTTCACGTCTATTTTATAAACGATAAACAATTAAAACTTTTTTTTTTTTGTTTGCTTTGTTAGTGAATATTTTTACACATATATATTAACATATATTTACACATTTCACATTAAAAAAGCGTTAAATTTAAAAAAAAAATCAATTTATTTCATTTGTAATAAACTTTTCAATGCTTTGTACCATTGCTGACAGCTGAAGTTAAAACAAAACAGTTCCGGTAGGTATCGGTAATTGGTATCGGCGAGTACTAAAAAAAAAGTATCGGTACTTGTACTCATTTAAAAAAAAAAATGGTATCGGTGCATCCCTAATTATCAAGAACTTCACTCATGAATTATATATATATATATATATATATATATATATATATATATATATAATATATATATATATATATATATGTGTGTGTATTCCATTCTTATATTGGTTTTTATATAATATATACTGTATCTGTTTGTCACTATCCACTATTTGTAGCACTTGCACTTTATATTGATTGCCCTTTGGCATTTTATGTGTCTGAATAAGGATATTCTGTATGCTATTAATTTAGGCACCACCTAGAGCACAACATCACATATTGATCTTGATATTATATAACATGCTTTGCAATGTTAATGCTTATTTTTGTACCTAATCTTGGTTTATTTTTTGTTTACAGAGCTTAGATGACGTTACCAGGAGTGATTTTGGCCGCAAGATTCGAGAAGGGGTTGAGGAAGCAGCCAAAACTGCCAAACATTCAGCTGAGTCAGTTACAAAAGGAGGGGAAAAGCTTGGAAAGACAGCTGCATTTAAAGTAATTTCTCAGGTAATGCAAACAAAGAATTGTTTTCAGTTATCGATGTGTATTTGTAAAACCCTGGTGAGTTCAGGCACATTTTTTATATTATTCAAAACTTTGCCAGCAGCCTTCTCTTAGATTGAATACGTCTGACATAGCATCATTTTGTTTTCTTAACAATTATGCAGTGCTATTTACAGTATGCCACAAAAGTGAGTACACCCCTCACGTTTTTGTAAATATTTTATTATGTCTTTTTACGTGACAACACTGAAGAAATTACACTTTGCTACAATGTAAAGTAGTGAGTGTACAGCTTGTATAACAGTGTAAATTTGCGGTCCCCTCAAAATAACTCACACAGCCATTAATGTGTAAACCGCTGGCAAAAGTTAGTACACACCTAAGTGAAAATGTCCAAATTGAGTCCTCTTCCACTCCTCCATGATGACATCAGAGCTTGTGGATGTTAGAGACCTTGCGCTCCTCCACCTTCCGTTGGAGGATGCCCCAGAGATGCTTAATAGATCTGGAGACATGCTTGGCCAGTCCATCACCTTTACCCTCAGCTTCTTTAGCAAGCAGTGGTCGTCTTGGAGGTGTGTTTGGGGTCGTTATGTTGGAATATTGCCCTGCGGCCCAGTCTCCGAAGCGAGAGGGGGATTATGCTCTGCTTCAGTATGTCACAGTACATGTTGGTATCCATGGTTGCCTCGAACTGCAGCTCCCCAGTGCTGGCAGCACTCATGCAGCCCCAGACCATGACACTCCCACCACCATGCTTGACTGTAGGCAAGACACACTTGTCTTTTTATTCCTCACCTGATTGCCGCCACACACGCTTGACACCATCTGAACCAAATACATTTATCTTGGTCTCATCTGACCACAGGACATGGTTCCAGCAATCCATGTCCTTAGTCTGCTTGTCTTCAGCAAACTGTGGGCTTTCTTGTCATCATCTTTAGAAGAGGCTTCCTTCTGGGACGACAGCCATACAGACCAATTTGATGCATTGTGCGGCGTATGGTCTGAGCACTGACAGGCTGACCCCCCTCACCCCTTCAGCCTCTGCAGGAATGCTAGCAGCACTCATACGTCTATTTCCTAAAGACAATCTCTGGATATGACGCTGAACACCTGCACTCAACTTCTTAAGTCGACCATCGAGGCCTGTTCTGAGTGGAACCTGTCCTGTTAAACTGCTGTATGGTTTGGCCACGTGCTGCAGCTCAGTTTCAGAGTCTTGACAATCTTCTTATAGCCTAGGCCATCTTTATGTAGAGCAACAATTCTTTTTTTCTGATCCTCAGAGTTCTTCGCCATGAGGTGCCATGTTGAACATCCAGTGACCAGTATGAGAGAGTGAGAGCGATAACACGATATTTAACACACCTGAGACCTTGTAACACTAACGAGTCACATGACACTGGGGAGGGAAAATGGCTAATTGGGCCCAATTTGGACATTTTCACTTGGGAGTGTACTCACTTTTGTTGCCAGTGGTTTAGACATTAATGGCTGTGTGAGTTATTTTGAGGGGAGAGCAAATTTACACTGTTATACAAAAGCTGTGCACTCACTACTTTGTAGCAAAGTGTAATTTCTACAGTGTTTGTCCCATGAAAATTTATAATAAAAAAATGTTTACAAAAATGTGAGGAGTGTACTCACTTTTGTGAGATACTGTATATCAACAAACAAGGAGGTACAAGAGCTGCAGATCTAATGGAGATTGCAAATAACCTTTTAAAATAAGTGGAAAAAAACCTAGCGTTGCTATCTGCTGTACATCTGAAAAGGGAACTGAACATCCTAGCAGATTGTCTAAACAGGAGGAAGATCTCTGACAGAATGGAGCCTGAATCAGACTGCTTTTGAGCAGATTTTAGAAAAATGAGGAAAGCCTCTGATCAATTTATTTGCTACAAAAGAAAACGGGAAGGTGGAACGCTTCCTTTTCTTATAGAAGGACCCGTTCAGTATGGGCTTGAATGCCATATCTCAGTCTTGGAGAGAGTACCTATTCCACTGCAAAAGTAATTTTAATTGCTCCCTACTAGCCCAAGAGAGCATGGTTATGGGGTTGCTCAAGCAGAGCGTGACAGACCCCTGGAGACTTTCCTGCACACTGAAGGGTTAACTAATTTAATATTATGAATAATATTTCAGGCTGTAGTGTGCTACTTTAGGTTTTGCTTGGAAGCTGTTTGTTCTAAGCATATTTTAGAAAGTTATAAAAGTGAAACTTAAGGAACTTATAAATTCAAGAAAAGCCTAGCAGCGAGACAACCAGAGGTAGCTGTCTAATAGAAAATGTTAGTTTAAGACTATTCTATAAATCATGAATAATTAATATGTTATAGTATGTGTATCGTTATGATTGGTTAAATGAATAAAGGAGGTTTTCTCCTTATAGTAAAGGAAATATGTCATTTGACATGCACTCATCATAATATGCATTAGGCCCCTTTCACACTGGGACGGGGGCGGCGTCGGCAGTAAAAGCGGCGCTTTACTGTTGTATTTGCGGAGGTATTCAGCCGCTAGCAGGGCGCTTTTAACCCCCACTAGCGGCCGAGAAAGGGTTAAAACTACCCGCATAGTGCTGCTGCAGCAGCGCTTTGCCGACGGTATAGCCGCGCTGCCCCATTGATTTCAATAGGCAGGAGCTGTGGAGGAGCAGTGTGGAAAAGAAAATCCAGTAACTATAGATTCCGGACATGGAATCTTTCCATTGTGTTGCTGGGTTTCTGCAAAGAGCCCTTCGAGCCGCTGGAAGACCGTTCAAGATATTAACCCTGAAAACAGTTCTCTTGGTGGCTCTTTTCTCTGCTAAAAGTCAGCGAGATCTAGGCGCACTCAATTGTGGAACCTTTGTTTTATCCTTCAAGACCAGTTTATTTAGTCTCTAGATCCAGCTTTCTTAAGCCCCGTACACATTGGCCGAATGCCGGGTGACATCAACCGGTTCAATAAAAACCGGCCAACATTCAGCCTGTGTATGTCAATCGGTCCAACAGAAGCCAGGCTCCTGATCAGCGCTCTCAGCCAGTGGTTGAGAATGCTGATCGAAATGTTCTGGTGGGTAAGGGAAGCCATCCCCTGTCAGCCCTACGAAAAAAAAATACTGTCAGTGTGTACCAGGCTTTAGCCAAAGTGGCATCGGATTTTCATTGGTCTGAGGAAATTAACCACTTTCCGGACGCCAATCTGTTATAGGCCGGGCGGGAAGTGGCTCTGTTATCCTGACTGGACGTCATATGACGTCATATACTTTTGGAAACAAAAGTATTTTTGTGCTTTCCTGTAATGCTTTTGTTTGAGTCCATTGAGGGACACAGCTGCCTCACCTCATATGTTAGTAGCATTATTCTTGTACTTCTAACTACAAATGGAAGCTTGCTGGAGGTGTCATATAGGCTATAAGGGCTGGCTTACATTTTGTTTCCTAGAGGTCCAGTTCACCTAAGGGTCGCGCTACATACACATGGTTACTGAGTAAGTTCTTATGTCCTTCAATAGTCTCTTAGATTTGTACACACACACATTCCATTTTGTTGAGTAGTCCTTTTATGTTTATGTGATATATTGTATGAAAAAAGAAACAAAGCTTTCATATTTTTTTTTTTTTTTTAGGGAGTTGAAACTGTAAAGAGAGAAATTGATGAAAGTGTTTTAGTACAAACGGGGCCTTATCGTCCACCTTCCAGATTAAGAAAGAGGAGTGAATATTCTGTAGATGAATCCAAAGAAGAAAAGATTTTTGAAGCAAATAAGTATGCATTGATATTTGTGTATGCATTATGTGAAGCTGTGAACCTTTCCAGGAAGGTAGAGAGGGCCACATTGTCAAGCAGTGAACAGAAAGTTGTTTGTTGAAACGGAAATTTATTACATATATATATATAGCTGTATATATTACCCTAAAACATATTGAAAGCATTTTTGCCCAAGTTACTGAGCTCTATTTGTAACCTAACTGTTGTAACGATATGTATGATGGCTAATAATTAGTATTATGCCACCATATAACTAATAGTATAATCCAAGAAAATTTTCCCACAGCAATTTGGTTCTCCAGTGAGACATTTGGTCCCAGAACAGATGACAAAGTCCTGCAGAGTATTTGTACATATTACAATGATCAAAAGCCCTCAAAATCCCATTCAAAATACTCAGACCTCATGGCCAGCCTAGATCTAGATTCTGTACTTGGGTAGCTTCCATGGATGCAATAATGTGTGCTCTAATCAAGACCTGTGCTTTCATGATGATAGTTTTAACAGCTAAAGCTTCCCTCTGAAATGCCAGTGCCTGAAACTGCAGGGGCTTCTGATTGACTGACCAAATGCTGCTGTTCTTAAATAACTAGGCATTTCACAACAATTAAGGCCAGCTACAGTGTTTTCGACCCTCGTTACCCAGGACAGAAATCAATTGAACATTTGACCAATTAACATTTTTCTACAGTTTATTTTTTTGCGTAGAATTAGCATAGGAAAAGTTTGCCAACTATCAATCTTGCTGTATTTCCTTTTAATGTGTAAATGGACAAATGGACTGCTACATGTCTATGCATGTCATGTACATCAGGAATTAAAAAAATAATTGTGTGTATATAGATATACAGGTAGATATTTGGGCAGTCCCTGAGTTACCTTCATCGGACCTACAGTGGGGACGGATAGTATTCAGAACCCCTTAAATTTTCACTTTTTGTTATATTGCAGCCGTTTGCTAAAATCATTTACGTTAATTTTTTCCACATTAATGTACACACAGCACCCCATATTGACAGAAAAACACAGAATTGACATTTTTGCAGATTTATTAAAAAAGAAAAACTGAAATATGACATGGTCCTAAGTATTCAGACCCTTTGCTGTAACACTCATATGTTTAACTCAGGTGCTGTCCATTTCTTCTGATCATCCTTGAGATGGTTCTACACCTTCATTTGAGTCCAGCTGTGTTTGATTATACTGATTGGACTTGATTAGGAAAGCCACACACCTGTCTATATAAGATCTTACAGCTCACAGTGCATGTCAGAGCAAATGAGAATCATGAGGTCAAAGTAACTGCCTGAAGAGCTCAGAGACAGAATTGTGGCAAGGCACAGATCTGGCCAAGGTTACAAAAAAAAATTCTGCTGCACTTAAGGTTCCTAAGAGCACAGTGGCCTCCATAATCCTTAAATGGAAGACGTTTGGGACGACCAGAGCCCTTCCTAGAGCTGGCCGTCCGGCCGAACTGAGCTATCGGGGGAGAAGAGCCTTGGTGAGAGAGGTCAAGAAGAACCCAAAGATCACTGTGGCTGAGCTCCAGAGATGCAGTCGAGAGATGGGAGAAGGTTGTAGAAAGTCAACCATCACTGCAGCCCTCCACCAGTCGGGCTTTATGGCAGAGTGGCCCGACGGAAGCCTCTCCTCAGTGCAAGACACATGAAAGCCCGCGTGGAGTTTGCTAAAAAAAAAAACACCTGAAGGACTCCAAGATGGTGAGAAATAAGATTCTGTGGTCTGATGAGACCAAGATAGAACTTTTTGGCCTTAATTCTAAGCGATATGTGTGGAGAAAACCACTCACTGCTCATCAACTGTCCAATACGGTCCCAACAGTGAAGCATGGTGGTGGCAGCATCATGCTGTGGGGGTGTTTTTCAGCTGCAGGGACAGAACTGGTTGCAATTGAGGGAAAGATGAATGCGGCCAAGTACAGGGATATCCTGGACGAAAACCTTCTCCAGAGTGCTCAGGACCTCAGACTGGACCGAAGGTTTACCTTCCAACAAGACAATGACCCTAAGCACACAGCTAAAATAACAAAGGAGTGGCTTCACAATAACACCGTGACTGTTCTTGAATGGCCCAGCCAGAGCCCTGACTTAAGCCCAATTGAGTATCTCTGGAGAGACCTAAAAATAGCTGTCCACCAACGTTTACCATCCAACCTGACAGAACTGGAGAGGATCTGCAAGGAGGAATGGCAAAGGATCTCCAAATCCAGGTGTGAAAAACTTGTTGCATCTTTCCCAAAAAGACTCGTGGCTGTATTAGATCAAAACCTGCAATATACTATACTAGCCCTTTAACCACTTTAATACAGGGCACTTTCACCCCCTTCTTGCCCAGGCCAACTTTCAGCTTTCAACGCTGTCACACTGACAATTGCGCGGTCATGCAACGCTGTACCAAAACAAAATTTTTATCATATTCTTCCCACAAATAAATATTTCTTTTGGCGGTATTTGATCACCACTGGGTTTTATTTTTTGCTAAACGAATTAAAAAAGACTGACATTTTTGAAGAAAAAAAAAAGTTTTCTTAATTTTTCTGTTGTAACATTATGTTTTCTCCTTAACTGATGGGCACTGATGGGGCTGCACTAATGGGCACTGATGTGGCACTAATATGCAGCACTATGGTGGCGCGGGTGGCACTGATTGACAGCTGTGGTGGCCACCTCTGATGGGGGCTGCGCTGATAATGCGATGATTATCAGCGCAGACCCTCCATCTTCTTTCGGGAGAGCCGCCGATCGGCTCTCCCTGTCAACGCGAACCGAGAAAAGCCGAATCCCCGCACTTCCTGGTTACCGCTGTGATTGGTCACAGCTGATCATGTGGTTAAGAGCCTACGTCATAGGCTATTTACCATGATTGGAGATGCGGTGTGTCGGAGCGACACACAGCGTCACTGATCGCCGCACTGCGCGCCACCGGGCACGCCTGAGCGGCTTCTTCTGCTGGACGTCATACGACTCCCAGTCAGGATAACAAAGCCACATTGCGGATGTCAATCTGCAATAGGACGGGGCGGCAAGTGGTTAGCGAACCCTAAAACGAAACCTCTAAAATTACCCTTAACATGTATTTTTTCAGAACAGTTTCAACTTAACCTGTCTTTCAAATGTAATTTAACCACTTGCCGACCACCTAACTGGATATTTACGTCATTACTTTGACGTTAAAAATACTGGGGTTATGGCTGCAGCTAGATGCCCATAACCCTGGTGTTTTCTTCTCCCTCAGGCAGCCAGCTTTCAGATAAGTGATCCCAGTGGCGGATTCCCGGCAGGATCGCTTTTAGAAGCGGAGGGAGAGGTGGCCCCTCCCACAGCTTCCGTTTGTTTCCCGGGCGTACCGAACGGTGAGCCCGGGAACCATCCGGCGTCTGCAGTGTTTTTTCCCCATAGAGATGAGTGATGGCAAGCTGGCCACCGCTCATCTCTATGCCCTTGGAGGACCCGAGCGACGTCATGACTTTCAGTTCTCGGACCATGTAAAAGGTTTTTTTTTTGTTTTTGTTTTTTTTGTTTTTTTTTCTTAAAACAAAAGATAAACCCTCCCCATCCCCCCCCCCCCCCCCCAGATCTCTCCATAAAAAGGACCTGTCATGCTGTATTGTTGCAAGGGATGTTTACATTCCTTGCGATAGCAATAAAAGTGATGAAAAATCTATTTTTTAAAGGGACCATGTAAAATCTATAAAAATTTTAATAATTTAAAAAAACATTTAAAGCACCCCGTCCCTGTTCTCATGCGCAGTAGTGAACGCATTCCTAGGTCACGCCCACATATGTTAGCGGTATTTGCACCACACGTGAAGTATCGCCGCAATAATTCTAGCACTAGACCTCCTCTGTAACTCTAATCTAAAGTGTCCCCTATGGAGATTTATGAGTACTGTAGTTCGGTGCCATTCCACGAGCACGCACAATTGACATGTTGGGTATCTATTTACTCGGTGTAACACCATTTTTCATATCGTACAAAAAAGTGGGGTATATATTATGTGTGTTTTTTTTTTTTTAATTCATTGTGTATTTTTTCCCCAAAAAATTACGTTTGAAAAACTGCGTGACAAAAAATTGCAACGCTATTTTATTCTCTAGGGTCTCTGATAAAAAAAACATATAATGTTTGGGGGTTCTAAGTAATTTTCTAGCAAAAAATAGATTGACTTGTAAAAAACAAATGTCAGAAAAAGGCTGGGTCCCTAAGTAGTTAACCTGTCCTTAATACTCCTGTAAACACATTCTAACTTTAACAACTTCAGTACTGGGCACTTTCACCCCCTTCCTGCCCAGGACAATTTTCAGCTGTCGCACTTTCAATGACAAGTGCGCGGTCATGCAACGCTTTACCCAATTGCAATTTTTATCATTGTTTGGAGACCGTTTTCTTTTGGTGGTATTCAATCGCCACTGTTTTTTCGTTTTTTAGCAAAAAAAAAAAAAAAGACTAGGTGGCACTGATGGGCAGGCACTGAAAGTCATCACTGATGGTCACTGATAGGCTGATTGGCATCACTGGTCACTGATTGGCATCAATGAGGGGCACTGATTGGCATCAATGAGGAGCATTGATTGGCATCAATGAGGAGCACTGATTGGCAATGCTACTGGTTACTGACTGGCATCACTGAAGGGCACTGTTAGGGCTGTACTGATAATCAGGGCCCTAATTATCTGTGCAGGTCTCTCCTGTGAGGAAATGCCGGGGATTTGCTCTCCTCACCTCACACGCTGTCAGTGTGAGGAGAGGAAAGCCCATAACCAGCATTTCATTGTTAACATGTGATCAACTGTATTTGGACACAGCTGATCACATGGGTAAAGAGCCACGTCATATGCTCTTTACCAAGATCCAGGATGTGCCCGTGTCCCAGGGACACAGCTCTCCCACCCTCAGCGAGAGTTGGGCAACATCATATGATGTCGTCCCAGAACAACAGAACCACCCCCGCCGTCATTTCCTTATATGGTGGGCGGGAGGTGGGTAATTTAGCCACTTGACCTCCAAAAGGTTTTACCCCCTTCCTCACCAGGGCATTTTTTTGCTATTCAACACTGCGCTAATTTAACTGGTAATTGTGCGGTCATGCAACGCTGTACCCAAACTAAGTTTATGTCCTTTTTTTTCGCACAAGTAGAGCTTTCTTTTGGTGATATTTGATCACCACTGGGTTTTTTATTTTTGTGGCATAAATGGAAAAAAAGACATTTTTCAATAAACTAAAATTTCTTTAAATTTAGGCCAAAATGTGTTCTGCTACATGTATTTGGTAAATATTGGTTTGTGTGAAAGTTATAACGTCTACAAACTATGGTACTGTGTGTGTGTGTGTGTATATATATATATGTATGTATGTGTGTGTGTATATATATATATATATATATATATATATATATATATATATATATATATATATATATATATATATATATATATAGTGTATACTGGAATTTATGCAGCTTTTACTTTCTGACTGCCTAACACGTTTCTTGAGGCGCTAAAATGCCATGATAGTAAAACACCCCCCCCTTTCCCAAATTACCCCTTTTTTTAGAAAGTAGACATCCCAAGCTATTTGCTGAGAGCATGTTGAGTCCATGGAAGATTTTATTTTTTGCCACAAATTTTGGAAATTTACAAAAAAAAGTTTGATATTTATTTTTGTTTACACAAAGTTGTCACTTATATATTGCATACACATTAAATGGGTATATGTGGAATAACACCCAAAAATATATTCTGCTATATGTCCTGGGTATGAAGATACCACATATGAGAGACTTTTTGGCAGCCTAACCACCTCTATGTTCTCCATGGACCACCTGTCAGGCTTTCAAGGTGTTTGTTTCCTCATGTCAGTTCCTCACCGCCTATCACAGTTTCGGAGGCCCTGAAATGCCAGGATAGTACAAACCCCCCTTCCCCCAAATGACCCCTTTTTGTAAATTATATACTTTAGGTACTTTAAGGAATTTGATACGAGGCATGGTGATTATTTTGCAGATCTTATTTTTAGTCTCAAGGTTTTGAAAATTGATTCATGAAAAGAAAAAAATACAATTGTGTTTTCTTCATTTTCCAAAATCTCGTGGCAACAATTGAGATCTGCAAAATACTCACCATGCCTCTTAGTAAATACCTTGGGGTGTCCACTTTCCAAAACTGGGTAATTTGAGATGTGTGTTTTTTACTATCCTGGCCAGAGAGAGATATAATTTTGCCCCTGTACAAATCATTAGCAAGACCTCATCTGGAATATGCAGTTCAGTTTTGGGCACCAGTTGGTGTTGGTTGTGGAATAGACTACCTCCAGAGGTAGTTCTGGCAAGCTCTGTAGAGCTTGGATTCTTTACTAAATGTACATAATATAACTGGGTACTAACATCTATAAGTAAAGTTGATCCAGTTGCCTCTCGGGGGATCAGGAAGGATTTTTTTCCCCTGCTATAGCAAATAGGAGCATGCTTTGCTGGGGTTTTTCGCCTTCCTCTGGATCAACGGTGGGTAAAGGATTGTGTATATGGGATTATATTTATTTTTTGTTGCTGAACTAGATGGACTTGTGTCTTTTTTAACAACCTGACTATGTAACTATTTCAGGGTCTCCGAAACTGTAATAGGTAGTCAGGAACTTTAATGAGAAATTATTGCCCTTTAAAAGCCTGAAGGTGCTTGTTGGATTTTGGGGTCCTGTACTTGGCTAGACTGCCAAAAAATCTCACATGTGGAATCCACATACTCGGGAGAAATAGCAGAATATGTTTTTGGGGTATAATTCCACATATGCACATGGCATGTGTGAGAAATATCTTAAGTGACAACTTTGCGTAAAAAATAAATAAAATGTAAATAAAAACTTGAGGTAAAAAATTTAAATCTCTCATGCGCTCAATATGCCTCTCAACAAATACCTTGGGGTGTCAACTTTCCAAAAAGGGGTCATTTGGGGGGTGTTTGAACTGTCCTGGCATATATATTAGATTTGACTAATCTGTCTCTCGTCCGACCTCGACGATAGGAGGGTAAAGGAGGAAACTGGAATTCCTGCACTGACGGATAACTATCATACAGGATAGACCAGAGTTTTTTTTTATGTTATAAACCTTAGTGGAATAAGGATGGAATTGTGAGATGAAAGGGTGATGTCGAGTATTAATATGTGTAGGTCGGACGATAGATTAGTCAAATCTGATCAATACCATCCTCCCTCACCTCTTA
The DNA here is from genome assembly GCF_042186555.1 of Aquarana catesbeiana. Lineage (NCBI taxonomy): Eukaryota > Metazoa > Chordata > Amphibia > Anura > Ranidae > Aquarana > Aquarana catesbeiana. The sequence continues at coordinate 535,994,161 of NC_133324.1, read as the reverse complement.
CCGCATTTCTGGGACCACTCAATTTTGGCTCTTTTCCCTGCTCTGCTGCATTTGATGCAACAGTATGATAAAAGGGAAATCCTTTTCCCATCCACGTAAAGGGTATAATATTGATATTAAGAATCATTATACTTGTCAATCATCTTACGTTATATACATAATAAAGTGCCCTTGTGGGTTATTATATGTGGGAGAAACCACTCAAAAAGTCAAAGATAGGATTGCCAGACACAAGTATTCTATTAGAGACAAATTAGATAAACTACCTTTAGTCAGGCATTTTTTAGAGAAGGGACATACTGTTTCTCAATTAAGGATATAGATGGTATATCTAAGAATAGATGTGGCGGGAATAGAGAATTGGGTGGAAAATTAAAACTGCGCTATTTTGGAAAAACTAGAGCAGCTACATATAAATGTGACTAAAATTTTGTAAACACGAGGTGAGTGGAAATGTAGCGCTAATGAGGGCTGTGTGAAACAGCTACATGGTCTAACAAAATGTTAAAAAATAGAGAATTAACCTTTAAAAAACGGGAGGTACAATGGATACATCGTTTAAATACATTATTGCCCAATGGATTAACCACTTAACAACCGTGCTATAGCCGAATGACGGCTACAGTGAGGCTCGATAATTCTGGGAAGGCGTACATTGACGTCCTCCCAGAATCTTGCTTCCTGGGGCGCGCACCCGGGAATATCCATCACGGTAAAATGACCGCTGACAGCGACCGTTTACCACATGATCACTCTGTCAAATGACGGAGCGGTCACTTGTAAACAGACCGCCGTCCATCCTCAGCCAGCCAGCCGTCCATCCTCAGCCAGCCAGCCAGCCAGCCAGCCAGCCAGCCGTCCATCCTCAGCCAGCCAGCCGTCCATCCTCAGCCAGCCAGCCGTCCATCCTCAGCCAGCCAGCCGTCCATCCTCAGCCAGCCAGCCGTCCATCCTCAGCCAGCCAGCCGTCCATCCTCAGCCAGCCAGCCGTCCATCCTCAGCCAGCCAGCCGTCCATCCTCAGCCAGCCAGCCGTCCATCCTCAGCCAGCCAGCCGTCCATCCTCAGCCAGCCAGCCGTCCATCCTCAGCCAGCCAGCCGTCCATCCTCAGCCAGCCAGCCGTCCATCCTCAGCCAGCCAGCCGTCGGTCCATCCTCAGCCAGCCAGCCAGCCGTCGGTCCATCCTCAGCCAGCCAGCCAGCCGTCGGTCCATCCTCAGCCAGCCAGCCAGCCGTCGGTCCATCCTCAGCCAGCCAGCCAGCCGTCGGTCCATCCTCAGCCAGCCAGCCAGCCGTCGGTCCATCCTCAGCCAGCCAGCCAGCCGTCGGTCCATCCTCAGCCAGCCAGCCAGCCGTCGGTCCATCCTCAGCCAGCCAGCCAGCCGTCGGTCCATCCTCAGCCAGCCAGCCAGCCGTCGGTCCATCCTCAGCCAGCCAGCCAGCCGTCGGTCCATCCTCAGCCAGCCAGCCAGCCGTCGGTCCATCCTCAGCCAGCCAGCCAGCCGTCGGTCCATCCTCAGCCAGCCAGCCAGCCGTCGGTCCATCCTCAGCCAGCCAGCCAGCCGTCGGTCCATCCTCAGCCAGCCAGCCAGCCGTCGGTCCATCCTCAGCCAGCCAGCCAGCCGTCGGTCCATCCTCAGCCAGCCAGCCAGCCGTCGGTCCATCCTCAGCCAGCCAGCCAGCCGTCGGTCCATCCTCAGCCAGCCAGCCAGCCGTCGGTCCGTCCATCCTCAGCCAGCCAGCCAGCCGTCGGTCCGTCCATCCTCAGCCAGCCAGCCATCCTCAGCCAGCCGTCGGTCCGTCCATCCTCAGCCAGCCAGCCGTCGGTCCGTCCATCCTCAGCCAGCCAGCCGTCGGTCCGTCCATCCTCAGCCAGCCAGCCGTCGGTCCGTCCATCCTCAGCCAGCCAGCCGTCGGTCCGTCCATCCTCAGCCAGCCAGCCGTCGGTCCGTCCATCCTCAGCCAGCCAGCCGTCGGTCCGTCCATCCTCAGCCAGCCAGCCGTCGGTCCGTCCATCCTCAGCCAGCCAGCCGTCGGTCCGTCCATCCTCAGCCAGCCAGCCGTCGGTCCGTCCATCCTCAGCCAGCCAGCCGTCGGTCCGTCCATCCTCAGCCAGCCAGCCGTCGGTCCGTCCATCCTCAGCCAGCCAGCCGTCGGTCCGTCCATCCTCAGCCAGCCAGCCGTCGGTCCGTCCATCCTCAGCCAGCCAGCCGTCGGTCCGTCCATCCTCAGCCAGCCAGCCGTCGGTCCGTCCATCCTCAGCCAGCCAGCCGTCGGTCCGTCCATCCTCAGCCAGCCAGCCGTCGGTCCGTCCATCCTCAGCCAGCCAGCCGTCGGTCCGTCCATCCTCAGCCAGCCAGCCGTCGGTCCGTCCATCCTCAGCCAGCCAGCCGTCGGTCCGTCCATCCTCAGCCAGCCAGCCGTCGGTCCGTCCATCCTCAGCCAGCCAGCCGTCGGTCCGTCCATCCTCAGCCAGCCAGCCGTCGGTCCGTCCATCCTCAGCCAGCCAGCCGTCGGTCCGTCCTCAGCCAGCCAGCCAGCCGTCGGTCCGTCCTCAGCCAGCCAGCCAGCCGTCGGTCCGTCCTCAGCCAGCCAGCCAGCCGTCGGTCCGTCCTCAGCCAGCCAGCCAGCCGTCGGTCCGTCCTCAGCCAGCCAGCCAGCCGTCGGTCCGTCCTCAGCCAGCCAGCCAGCCGTCGGTCCGTCCTCAGCCAGCCAGCCAGCCGTCGGTCCGTCCTCAGCCAGCCAGCCAGCCGTCGGTCCGTCCTCAGCCAGCCAGCCAGCCAGCCGTCGGTCCATCCTCAGCCAGCCAGCCAGCCGTCGGTCCATCCTCAGCCAGCCAGCCGTCGGTCCATCCTCAGCCAGCCAGCCGTCGGTCCATCCTCAGCCAGCCAGCCAGCCGTCGGTCCATCCTCAGCCAGCCAGCCAGCCGTCGGTCCATCCTCAGCCAGCCAGCCAGCCGTCGGTCCATCCTCAGCCAGCCAGCCAGCCGTCGGTCCATCCTCAGCCTTCCTCAGCCATCCCCATTCATGCTCAGCCGTGCCACTAGAGTGCCTCACAAAAGTGTAATGGGTAGTCAAATTGGATTTGAAACTTATGTTCCTAGAACACCTGACGGTGCTCCCTGCATGTTGGGCCTCTCTATGTGGCCAGGCTGTGTAAAAGTCTCCCACATGTGGTATCTATTTTGGGGTGTAATTTTTGGTATGTACATGCTATGTGTTAGAAATATTGTATAAATGGACAACTTTGTGTAAAAAAAAAAAAAAAAAAAAAAAAAGCATTTTCATTTTCTTTACACATTTTCCAAAAACTTGTAGAAAAAAATGACATGTTCAAAGGACTCATTGTGCCTCATAGATTATGCGTTGGGTTGTTTTCTTTCCAAAATTGGGTCATTTTTTTAGGCATTTCCATTGTCCTGGTGCTCCAGGGCCTTCAAAAGTGTAAGAGGTAGTCAAGAAATTATATGTGTATTTAAGCTCCAAGAACGCCTGATGGTGCTCCCTGCATGTTGGGCCTCTGTATGTGGCCGCACTGTGTAAAAGTCTCACACATGTAGTATCGCCGTACTCAGGATGAGTAGTAGAATGTGTTTTGGGGTGTAATTTGTGCTATGCTTATGCTGTGTGGGAGAAATAACCTGCTAATATAACAATTTTGTGAAAAAGAAAAAAAAAATCTTGATTTTTGCAAAGAATTGTGGGAAAAAATTACAACTTCAAAAAACTCACCATGCATCTTTCTAAATATCTTGGAATGTCTTCTTTCCAAAAAGGGGTCATTTGGGGGGTATTTGTACTTTTCTGGCATGTTAGGGTCTCAAGAAATGAGATAGACCGTCAGTACATCAGGTGTGATCAATTTTCAGAGATTGGCACCATAGCTTGTGGACTCTATAACTTTCACAAAGACCAAATAATATACACCGATTTGGGTTATTTTTACCAATGATATGTAGCAGTATAAACTTTGGCCAAAATTTATGAAGAAAAATTATTAATTTGCAAAATTTTATAACAGAAACAAAGAAAAATGCATTTTTTTACAGAATTTTCGGTCTTTTTTCTTTTATAGTGCAAAAAATAAAAATTAAATACCACCAAAAGAAAGCTTTATTTGTGTGAAAAAAGGCCAAAAATTTCATATAGGTACAGTGTTGCATTAAAGAGTAATTGTCATTCAAAATGTGAGAGCACCGAAAGCTGAAAATTGGTCTGGTTAGGAAGGGGGTTTAAGTGCCCAGTGGATAAGTGGTTAAATTATGATTTTTGATTTATATTTATTTCTTTAATTTATTCTTGCTCTACTTTTTTTTTCTTCCCTTTTTGTATAAATTCACAAAAATGATGATTTATTATTGTTTAATATAGCTGATTATATATATATATATATATATATATATATATATATATATATATATATATATATATATATATATATATATATATATATATATATATATATATATATATATATATATATTTATATATATATATATATTCACTATGTGTTTGTTCTTCTTTAGTGCATATCGAATGTAATGAGAAAAGTGATAGCACCTGATGACCCATGATTCCACATATGTCTACATGGTTTTTTTCTATTTTGTTAATTAACCCTATTGGCATGGATTGACTGACTGATCCCATCTGAGAGAAGAGTGTGTGTGTGTATGTGTATATATATATATTTGTAAAGATCACCATTATTGTATGTGTCTTGTTCTGAAGAAGGGCGTTATCTGTACAGCACGAAACCGTCATGCATTTGACACTGAATGGAATTTAAATTGATGTCTTTTCTAATAAATTTTAAGTGCAGCAATCCCAATTGATTTATTTTTTTTTATATATATGGCCTGTGGAAGGGCCATATATAGCACTGCTACATTGGATCGTGTGCACTCCACCCTCAACATTTGTTAAATATAATATAGTGGTGTAGTGGATAGCACTCCTGCCTAGCAGTAAAAAGTGTCGCTGGTTCAAATCCCAACTAAGACACTACCTGCCTGGAGTTTGCATGTTCTCCCTGTGCCCGCGTGGGTTTCCTACAGGTACTCCGGTTTCCTCCCACACTCCAAAAAAGACATGCTGGTAGGTTAATTGGCTTCTGTCTAAATTGGTCCTAGTATATGAATGTGAGTTAGGGATATTAGATTGTAAGCTCCTTGAGGGTAGGGAGTGATGTGAATGTACAATGTATATGTAAAGCGCTGCGTAAATTGACAGCGCTTTATAAGTACCTTTTAATAATATAATATACAGTGGGGCAAAAAAGTATTTAGTCAGCCACCAATTGTGCAAGTTCTCCCACGTAAAAAGATGAGTGAGGCCTGTAATTGTCATCATAGGTATACCTCAACTATGAGAGACAAAATATGGAAACAAATCCAATCACATTCTCTGATTTGGAAAGAATTTATTTGCAAATTATGGTGGAAAATAAGTATTTGGGCAATATCAAAAGTTCATCTCAATACTTTGTTATATATCCTTTGTTGGCAATGACAGAGGTCAAACGTTTTTTGTAAATCTTCACAAGGTTGTCACACAATGTTGCTGGTATGTTGGCCCATTCCTTCATGCAGATCTCCTCTAGAGCAGTGATGTTTTGGGGCTGTCGCTGGGCAACACGGACTTTCAACTCCCTCCAAAGGTCTTCTATGGGGTTGAGATCTGGAGACTGGCTAGGCCACTCCAGGGCCTTGGAATGCTTCTTACGAAGCCACTCCTTCGTTGCCCGGGCGGTGTGTTTGGGATCATTGTCATGCTGAAAGGACCCAGCCACGTTTTATCTTCAATGCCCTTGCTGATGGGAGGAGGTTTGCTCTCAAAATCTCACGATACATGGCCCCATTCATTCTTTCATGTACACGGATCAGTCGTTCTGTTCCCTTTGCAGAGAAACAGCCCCAAAGCATGATGTTGCCACCCCCATGCTTCACAGTAGGTATGGTGTTCTTTGGTTGCAACTCAGCATTCTCTCTCCTCCAAACACGACGAGTTGTGTTTCTACCAAACAGTTCTACTTTGGTTTCATCTGACCAAATGACATTCTCCAAATCCTCTTCTGGATCATCCAAATGCTCTCTAGCAAACCTTAGACGGGCCCAGACATGTACTGGCTTAAGCAGGGGGACACGTCTGGCACTGCAGGATCTGAATCCCTGGCAGGGTAGTGTTACTGATGGTAGCCTTTGTTATGTTGGTCCCAGCTCTCTGCAGGTCATTCACTAGGTCCCCCCCGTGTGGTTCTGGGATTTTTGCTCACCGTTCTTGTGATCATTTTGACCCCACGGGGTGAGATCTTGCGTGGAGCCCCAGATCGAGGGAGATTATCAGTGGTCTTGTATGTCTTCCATTTTCTAATTATTGCTCCCACAGTTGATTTCTTCACACCAAGCTGCTTGCCTATTGCATATTCAGTCTTCCCAGCCTGGTACAGGTCTACACTTTTGTTTCTGGTGTCCATCGACAGCTCTTTGGTCTTCACCATAGTGGAGTTTGGAGTGTGACTGTTTGAGGTTGTGGACAGGTGTCTTTTATACTGATAACAAGTTCAAACAGGTGCCATTAATACAGGTAATGAGTGGGGGACAGAGGAGCCTCTTAAAGAAGATACAGGTCTGTAAGAGCCAGAAATCTTGCTTGTTTGTAGATGACCAAATACTTATTTTCCACCATAATTTGCAAATAAATTCTTTCAAAAATAAGACAATGTGATTGTCTGGATTTGTTTCCACATGTTGTTTCTCATACTTGAGGTATACCTATGATGACAATTACAGGCCTCTCATCTTTTTAAGTGGGAGAACTTGCACAATTGGTGGTTGACTAAATACTTTTTTGCCCTACTGTAAATAAATATAAATATACATTTTTCTTTATCGTACATCATGGGACACAGAGCCTTAAGTAATTAATGGGTTATGGGCCACCTTCAGGTGTTGACACTGGTATACCCAATCAAGGAAGTTCACTCCCTATATAACCCCTCCTCCTTCCAGGAGCACATCAGTTTTTTCGCCAGTGTCTAAGGTGTTGGTCATGAGTGAAAATGTGCTCTGAGGAGCTCCAGGAGGGATCCATGCAGGTTTTAAAAAACCTCCACAACCGGATCCATCCACGCCACTGCGGCCACAGGATGGTACCCGGGCCTCGCATAAGAATGAGGTTTTGCCTGTAACGCTTCTCTTTGAAGGCTGGACCCTAGGAACCAGGACTCTTTTTGGTCTTGCTACATTACCTAAAGTTGTCCTGAGGGGTATTATACAGGTCCAAAGGACCCTTTAAAAATGTCACCTCTAGAGGGAGTATATTACACTTACATTGTTCAGTGCCTTTTTTAGCAGCTGTGTGTCCAGATATAGCAGCAGGTGTGGTCCCAGCAGCCGGAGGGGGGGTACTTAATTGAACAGATGGTGTTCCTCTTCTGAGGGATCTAAAGGGGGTACAGCAGTAGTTTATGAACATACAAAAACAGCCATTTGCATTTTTTTGTATAAAGTGAAGTCTTCCTTTAAAACTGGGAGCCAAACAAACACTGCTGACATAAATTCCCCTCCCCCTCCCCTCCTGGAGAGCTTCCACTGTTTGTATTATCAGACTTGCTCTTGTTGAGCCTGGACAGGCATTCAGCCCCTGTATAGCATTGCAGACTCTAAAAGTCTGGCGGCCGGCGCCGCCTCCTCCCCCTCGGGCCTGCATCTGCAGACCCAAATGCTGTCCTCACGCGCGGACTAGTGTTATTTTTAAAACAAGGAGGGGGGTGGGTATTGCAGAGGGGCGTGGCTCACAGATAGGCGGCGCCGTGTGCGGGACGTCACTTCCACATGGAGCACACGGGCGCATACACTAGGGTGGAAGACGCTGAGGACGCCTAATCAGGTTCTCACCTGAGGCTTAACAGCTCTCAGTTCATATGCTGAAGACAGAAGTCTGTCACACTAAGGAACACAGGAGCGCTGGGCATGTAAAGGTGTGTAAGGCATTTCCAGTACAGGAAATATGGTTACTCAGCATCAAAGGGCTGATCCTTATGGTGACATTGTTTTTTGCTAAAACTATTCACCAAATACCATAATTTTTTTTTTCTTAAAGTGCCTCTGCTGTTGTGCTTAGCACCATGACTTCCAGAGCTACCACAAAGGTACCAAGGATTCCACCCCTAGGCGCTGGAAACTCCAGTCATGCCTCCACACTGTCATCCTCTCCAGGGATACCTGACATGGCAAGCCAGGGTGAGTCATTGGAAGCAATTGGTGGTGCAACTGCTTCTCACACTTAAGCCCCTATATATGTGACTGAAGATGCATTTTCCTCTGCCCTGCAGGGCTTAGAAGGAAGATTAGCGGCTTTGATTGCATCCTCCATCCAAGAGGATAGGAAGCGCGCTAGATCCCCCTCCCCCACCTCAAACCCCTTTTTCCAAAGGAACAGTGGGCACAGGATGAGGTATTACCCTCAGGTGATCACGGGGAAAAACCAAGCCTAATTTTCCTCTGCGGAGGAAACAGTTGAACCTTATGCAACCTTGCAACACAATCTGACAGATTGATGATACAAACTCTTACAGAGATGGTTCAGTCCACTTTTTATGCTACTCCTAACAGTCAGCTCAAAGTTCGGTCCCTTCCCTGGGTTTTTAAAAAAAAAAAACTTTTAAAGCCTTTTTCATGCATTTCTAGAAGGGCTTATTTATGCTGAATAGCATCATCCGGATAAGCATTTTTTCCCTCCCAAAGAGTTTCTCAGTTCTCTATCATGGAGGAAAAATTCACAAAGGATGGAAAGTACCAGCAATAGACGCTACGATTTCCAGCATCAATAAAGATGCACAAATACTTAAGGATCCAACAGCTAAGAAGTTGGAATTTTTTGTTAAAATCCTCCTACCAAAGGCGCTATGTTTTGCCATAGACGCCATAAAAGACTCTATCCACCAAGCGTCCCGCCTTGCGCTTGTGCTGAAACACATGCGTAGGACCCTGTGGTTAAAAAGTTGGTCAGACGAAGCATCTTGCAAAAAGGCTTCTGACTAGTTTACTTTTTCATTGGGGAAGATTTGACCAAATACATCCAAATGATTTCTAGACAGAAAGGTACTCTTTTGTCCAAAAGAAGGTATAAACTTCCTTTTATTTAAACTGAGGGAGGGGTTTGGGTTCCTGGAGGACTGGGCCGACTTCTCGGTAACCGGTACTATAGAAGGGACGGACTGCACCTAAATGAGGAGGGTGCAGATCTGCTGGGAATGAAGATGGCCAAAAAGTTAGAGGGGTTTTTAAACTAGCCGATGGGGGGGAGGGTCCAGAGACAGAGATAGCCAGCGCGGAAGATATTCAAGAGGGTAGTATTGGGGGCATTAGTGATAGGTTAACCAAAGCACAAAAACACAAGGTAAGTATAGTAGCAAGTCCTAGTTGCAATCTCGAAACACCCAATACGAGGACAACATGCGACCGGTCTAAACTATGTGGCATGTTCACCAATGCCAGGAGCATGGCGGACAAGATGGGTGAACTAGAGATACTGTTGTACAAGGAGGATTTGGATTTTGTGGGAATTTCAGAGACCTGGTTCAACAGCTCTCATGATTGGCTGGCAAACATTCAAGGGTATACCCTATACCGCAAGGATAGAGAGGGTAAAAGAGGGGGAGGGGTATGCCTATATATCAAGAATAATGTACAAGCGAATGTGAGAGATGACATCACTGAGGGAGCTAGAGAGGAGGTGGAATCCTTACGGGTAGAGCTCCAAAGGGATGAAGCTAAGGGGAAAATAATACTGGGAGTATGCTATAGGCCCCCTAACCTGAGGGAGGAAGTGGAGACGGATCTCCTATCACAAATTGGATTAGCAGCAAGGATGGGAAGTGTTATCATAATGGGGGATTTTAATTATCCAGACATAGACTGGGCGGAGGGAACCGCGCATTCATTTAAGGCTCGCCAGTTCCTTAATGTCTTGCAGGACAATTTTATGGGTCAGATGGTAGACGCACCAACTAGAAATAAAACATTACTGGATCTACTGATTACCAACAATACAGACCTGATCACGGATGTGGAAATACGGGGCAATTTAGGTAACAGTGATCACAGGTCAATTAGTTTCAGTATAAATCACACAAATAGGAAACATGAAGGGAACACAAAGACACTGAATTTCAAAAGAGCCAACTTCCCTAAACTACAAACCTTGCTAAAAGGCATAAATTGGGATAAAATATTAGGAACAAAGAATACGGAGGAGAGATGGGTTTGCTTTAAGAGCATATTAAATAAGGGCATTAGCCAATGTATCCCATTGGGTAATAAATTTAAAAGAGCGAACACAAATCCTGGATGGCTTAGCTCCAATGTAAAAATGCATATAAAAGCAAAGGAGAAGGCCTTCAAAAAATACAAGGTTGAGGGATCATCCTCAGCATTCAGACTTTATAAAGAATGCAACAAGAAATGTAAGGGTGCAGTTAGGACGGCTAAGATAGAACATGAAAGACACATAGCGGAGGAGAGCAAAAAAAAATCCCAAGAAATTCTTTAAGTATGTAAACAGTAAAAAAGAGAGGACAGACCATATTGGCCCCATAAAGAATGAGGAAGGACATCTGGTTACAAAGGATGGGGAGATGGCGAAGGTATTGAATTTATTCTTCTCCTCAGTCTTCACGAGTGAATCGGGGGGCTTCATTAACCAAAACTGCAGTGTTTATCCTCATGACACACCACAGGAAGCACCTCCATGGTTAACAGAGGACAGAATTAAAATTAGACTTGAGAAACTTAACATTAATAAATCACCGGGACCAGATGGCTTGCATCCGAGGGTACTTAGGGAACTCAGTCAAGTGATTGCCAGACCGTTGTTCCTAATTTTTACAGACAGTCTATTGACTGGAATGGTACCAGCTGATTGGAGAAAAGCCAATGTAGCACCAATATTTAAAAAGGGCCCAAAATACATCCCTGGGAATTACAGACCAGTTAGCCTAACATCAATAGTATGTAAACTCTTGGAAAGGATGATAAGGGACTATATACAAGATTTTAGTAATAAGAACGATATCATTAGCAGTAATCAGCATGGATTCATGAAGAATTGTTCTTGACAAACCAATCTATTAACCTTCTATGAGGAGGTGAGTTGCCATCTAGATAAAGGAAGGCCCGTAGATGTGGTGTATCTGGATTTTGCAAAAGCATTTGACACAGTTCCCCATAAACGTTTACTGTACAAAATAAGGTCCGTTGGCATGGACCATAGGGTGAGTACATGGATTGAAAACTGGCTACAAGGACGAGTTCAGAGGGTGGTGATAAATGGGGAGTACTCAGAATGGTCAGGGGTGGGTAGTGGGGTTCCCCAGGGTTCTGTGCTGGGACCAATCCTATTTAATTTGTTTATAAACGACTTTGAGGATGGGATAAACAGTTCAATCTCTGTATTTGCAGATGATACTAAGCTAAGCAGGGTGTGGAAACCTTGCAAAAAGACCTGAACAAATGAATGGGGTGGGTGACTACATGGCAAATGAGGTTCAATGTAGAAAAATGTAAAATAATGCATTTGGGTGGCAAAAATATGAATGCAATCTATACACTGGGGGGAGAACCTCTGGGGGAATCTAGGATGGAAAAGGACCTGGGGGTCCTAGTAGATGATAGGCTCAGCAATGGCATGCAATGCCAAGCTGCTGCTAATAAAGCAAACAGAATATTGGCAAAGGGGGATCAACGCAAGAGATAAAACGATAATTCTCCCACTCTACAAGGCTCTGGTCCGGCCGCACCTGGAGTATGCTGTCCAGTTCTGGGCACCAGTCCTCAGGAAGGATGTACTGGAAATGGAGCGAGTACAAAGAAGGGCAACAAAGCTAATAAAGGGTATGGAGGATCTTAGTTATGAGGAAAGGTTGCAAGCACTGAACTTATTCTATCTGGAGAAGAGACGCTTGAGAGGGGATATGATTTCAATTTACAAATACTGTACTGGTGACCCCACAATAGGGATAAAACTTTTTCGCAGAAGAGAGTTTAATAAGACTCGTGGCCACTCATTACAATTAGAAGAAAAGAGGTTTAACCTTAAACTACGTAGAGGGTTCTTTACTGTAAGAGCGGCAAGGATGTGGAATTCCCTTCCACGGGCGGTGGTCTCAGCAGGGAGCATTGATAGCTTCAAGAAACTATTAGATAATCACCTGAATGACCGCAACATACAGGGATATACAATGTCATACTGACACATAATCACACAGATAGGTTGGACTTGATGGACTTGTGTCTTTTTTCAACCTCACCTACTATGTAACTATGTGACTCCTTCCCCTGCGCCAGGGGCAGCTACCTCTAGGCAGTGGGGACAGCCTCCACCGTCAGACTCTAAGAGGAAAAAACATTCAGCCCCTGTATACATGATTGAAAATGCGTTTTTCCTCCGCCCTGCAGGGCCTAGAAGGAAAATTAGCGACTTTAACTGCATCCTCTATCTAAGGATAGGAAGCGTGTTAGATACCCCTTCCCCACCTTAGATCCCTTATCAAGGGAACAGTGGGTAGAGGATGAAGGGTTACCCTCAGGTGATCAGGAAGAAAGGCAAACCGATTACTCCTCTGCCAATGAGACAACTGGAGTTGAACCTTTTTTCAGCCTCGCAATCTGAGAGATTGCTGGTACAAATCTCTTACAGAGATGGTTCGTGCTGCTTTCAAGCTACCTCTAGTAGAGACAGCTGATAGTTCTGTTTTTTCTTAGGTTCCTTAAAACCTTCACTGCTTTTTTTCATGTGTTTCCTGAACATGTACAGATCCACGCAGAAATTCAACAGATCCATTCTAGATCTAAAAGAATCTAAATCAGTTCCTGAGGATCCGCTCCTTCCTATGGAGTTGATCAGTTCAGTAGTTTCTATCCTACAAGGAGAAAAACTTCTGGCGTCTATCGGCATCAGAGATGCATATCTGCATGTCCATATATTTCCCGCTCACCAAAGGTTCTGCGTTTCGAAGTAGAATAGCAGCATTTCAGTTTATAGCCTTGCCCTTCGGGCGAGCTACAGCACCCCGAGTGTTCACAAAAGTGCTATCCCCACCTCTAGCCAGGTCAAGGGCACAGGGCTTAAACAGTCTTGGCATACCTAGACGATCTATTGCTAATAGACCAATCGGTGTTTGGAGTAAGGTGTACGCATTACAACCAGTTACATGGAAAAGTCTGGGTTACGTTCTCAACCTAGTGAGGTCTCCCTTAAAACTGCTAAAAAGCTGGAGTATTTGGGTCTGATCATATGATACAGCCCAGAAAAAGGGTGTTCTTGCCAGGCAAAAAAAAGCAACTCCATAAGAGAGTTGGTGCGGATGGTCAGGTCAGAAGGAGATCCCTCCATTCACCTTTTGCATGAGGTTGTTAGAAAGGATCGTGGCTTTATTCGACGCAGTTCCCTATGCCCAGTTCCATTCCATTCCATATCCATTTGTTGCAAAACAGTATTCTATCTGCTAACAAGACGATCCAAGCTTTGGACTTGCCAGTGCGGCTGTCCCCACAAAGCCTTAATTGGTGGGTACTAACCAGAATCTGCTGAAAGGAAAATGCTTCAGACCTGTTATCTGGAAAGCGGTAATGACAGATGTCAGCCTTTCAGGCTGGGGGGCAGTACTAAAGAAGACAACTGTCCAAGGACAGTGGTCAAGAAGCGGAAGAGCCTTGCCCATCAACATCCTAGAGATTCGGGCAGTGCGTCTGGCTCTAAAGACCTGGACTTTCAGGTTAAGGGATTGTCCTGTCAGGATCCAATCCATCAATGCCACGGCTGTGGCCTATATCAATCACCAAGGGGGCAACAAGAGTCTCTCAGCGCAGAGAGAGGTGAACCATATTCTAACTTGGGCAGAAAGAAATATTCCGTGTCCATCAGCAGTCTTCATTCCGGGAATAGAGAATTGGCAACTACTTAAGTCGCCAGCAGTTATTCCCAGGGGAATGGTTTCTTCACTCCGACATATTTTCGGGCTGTTTGTCAAAGATAGGGGACTCCGGACGTAGATCTTCTAGCGTCCAGTTCAACATAAAGTTAGTCAACTTTGTATCCACAACAAAGGATCCATTCGCATGCAGAACAGATGTGTTGGTGATACCGTAGGATCAGCTTTCACTGATCTATGCATTTCCCCCTATTCAATTGCTGCCTCGACTTCTTTGCAGGATCAAGCTGAAAAGAGAACCGGTAATTCTGGCAGCACCAGCATGGCCCAGAAGGTCATGGTATGCAGAAATCGTAAAGATGGCAGTGGAGGATCCATGGTCCCTTCCACTAAGGCCAGACCTGCTCTCACAGGGGCCGATATTCCATCCTACTTTACGAACGCTAAATTTAACGGCCTGGCTATTGAAACCCACATTCTAAGGAAACGTGGGCTTTCCGGGTCAGTTATCTCTACTTTGAATAATACAAGGAAACAACTTCCAGAACTATACATTATAGAGACTGGAAGGCTTATGTTTCCTGGTGTTAATCCAAGGGTTGACACCTTTGGAGATATATCATAGGCAGAATTCTTGCCTTTCTACAATTAGGCGTAGAGATGAAGTTGGCCTTGAGTACTATTAAGGGCCAAGTCTCAGCCTGATCGATTTTATTTCAAAAACCGCATTCTTAGTCTGGGGTTTTATACAAGGGGTGATGTGGATTAGTACGCCAGTTAAATCACCTTTAAGCTCTTGGAACTTGAATTTAGTTTTGTCAGTGTTACAAAAACAACCATTTGAACTGATACATATTCCCTTAGTCCTTCTGACAAGGAAGCTGATATTTTTAGTTGCTATATCCTCAGCAAGCAGGTTTTCAGAATTGGCTGCTCTTTCTTGTAAAGAGCCATATTTGATTACTCATGAGGACAGAGTGGCGTTACGCCCTCGTCCAGGCTTTTGCCAAAAGTGGTTTCAGGTTTTCACCTGAACCAAGATATTGTCCTGCCATCGTTTTTTCCAAAACCATGTTCCAGGGAAGAAAAGTCACTACATTGTCTTGATGTGAGAGCAGTGAGAATCTATTTAAAGACAACTGCTCAGATTTTTAAGACTGGTGTCTTATGTATTCTGCCAGAGCATCCTAAGAAGGGACAGGCAGCGTCAAAATCCACTGTCGCTAAGTGGATTCAACAAGTTATAATTTAAACTTAAATTAAGGGGTACGATCCCCCCTTTTCAAGTTAAGGCGCACTCTAACAGTGCAGTTAGTGCTTCTTGGGCAGTGCGTCACCAGGCCTCCATGGCTCAGATCTGTAAGGCCGCAACTTGGTCTTCAGTGCATACATTCACAAATTTTATCAGGTGGATGTAAGGAGGTATGAGGATATCGCCTTTGGACGCAGTATGCTGCAGGCAGCAGTAAAAGTCCTCAAGTCTGGGGGTACCCTGCGGGTTGTCTCTCCCTCCCCTCAAGTAGCATTGCTATGGGAGTCCCATTAGGTAATTAGGTAATGACTTAAGGCTCTGTGTCCCATGATGTACGATAAAGAAAATAGGATTTTTATTACAGCTTACCTGTAAAATCCTTTTCTTGGACTGGAGTACATCATGGGACACACTCCCCTCTTTTGGGATTCAAGTATATTGCTTTGCTACAAAAACTGATGTGCTCCTGGAAGGAGGAGGGGTTATATAGGGAGTGAATTTCCTTGATTGAGTAATTGCTTAAGGCTCTGTGTCCCATGATGTACTCCAAAAAAAGGATTTTGCAGGTAAGCTGTAATAAAAATCCAAATTTTTTTTGCTAGAAAATTGCTTTGAACATTCAAACATTTTATAATATTTAAAGCAGATGCTTTGGGTGATTAAAATGGTGGGTGTTGCAAATTTTTATGTAACACAGTATTTGTGCAGCCGTTTTTCAAATGCAAAAAAAACACACTTTTGAATTCTAATGCACAAAAACACAATATATTGCCCAATTATTTGGTGATATATAAAAGATGGTCTTATGCCAAGTAAATGAATACCAAACATGACCTGCTTTAAAATTGCGCACGCCCGTGCAACTGATAAACGATGTACATTTTAATATCCATAGGTGATGCTTTAAAAGCCTTTACAGGTTACAGCTTTAGATTTACTCAGACGGCTCAGTGCTAGAATTACTGCTCTCGATCTGACATTTGCGGTGATACCTCACATGCATGGTGCAATCGCTATTTACGTACCTACCATAGACTGATGCTTACGTTCTCCTATGTGTGTGAGCATGGCGGGATGGGGGGGTTCTTTAACCACTTGAAGACCAAGCCTTTTTGGAACTTTTTGTTTAAAAGTTTAAATCAGTATTTTTTGCTAGAAACCCCCAAACATTATATATATATATATAATATATATATACCGTATTTATCGGCATATAACACGCACTTTTTTCCCCTGAAAATTGGGAAAATCGTGGGTGCGTGTTATAGGCCGATCCCCGCCAATTTTGTGTGATCGGAGCGATCGTGGCTATTGCCGCGATCGGAGCAATCGCGGCTATTGCCGCGATCGCCGCCGACATACACAGCCGTGTGTAAATTCAAATATTGCGCAGAGACTGCAGGGACTCGGCGGAGCCGAGATACACATACCCGAGAGTCCTCGGCTTTTCTCGGCGCCGCTTACAGTCCCGCCATTGAACCTGTGTGATGTCCATCATAGGGCAGGACTGTAAGTGGCGCCGAGAAAAGCCGAGGACTCTCGGGTATGTGTATCTCGGCTCTGCCGAGTCCCTGCAGTCTCGGCGCCATATTTGAATTTACACACGGCTGTGTATGTCGGCGGCGATCACACAAGGCTGCACTGGGGCAAAGCTGCACTGGGGCAAGGCTGCACTGACATGGCTGCACTGGGGCAAAGCTGCACTGACAAGGCTGCAGTGGACACTGGGGCAAGGCTGCACTGACAATTCTGCACTGGGGCAAAGCTGCACTGACAAGGCTGCAATAGACACTGGAGCAAGGCTGCACTGACAAGGCTGCAGATGGACACCGATAACGCTGCATTGATGGGCATTTTAATGTAAGTTTTTCTTCCTTAAACTTTACTCCTAAAAGTTTTTTTCCTTAAAATTCCCTCCTAAACTTGGGGTGCGTGTTATACGCCGATAAATACGGTATATATATATATATATATATATATATATATATATATATCATTTTTTTTTCCTGAGACCATAAGGGATGGGGTGCTTTACATTTTTTTTTTTTTTTTTTTTTCTTATTTTGCTTTTTATTTTTACACAGTCCCTTTTATTTATACAAGGGATAAATTTATATTAATTTATATTTATTTTATATATATATATATACATTGGAGCAAAAAAGATTGTCAGCCACCTATTGTTCTCCCACTTAAAAAGATGAGAGAGGCCTGTAATTGTCATCATATGTATACCTCAACTATGAGAGACAAAATGTGGTAACAAATCCAGACATTCACATTTTTTTTTTAAAGAATTTATTTGCAAATTATGTTGGAAAATAAGTATTTGGTCAATATCAAAAGTTCATCTCAATACTTTATGGTATATATCCTTTGTTGGCAATGACAGAGGTCAAACGTTTTCTGTAAGTCTTCACAAGGTTGTCACACACTGTTGCTGGTATGTTGGGCCATTCCTCCATTCAGATCTCCTCTAGAGCAGTGATGTTTTGGGGCTGTCGCTGGGCAACATGGACTTTCAACTCCCTCCAAAGGTTTTCTATGGGGTTGAGCTCTGGAGACTGGCTTGGCCACTCCAGGACCTTGAAATACTTCTTATGAAGCCACTCCTTCATTGCCCGGGCGGTGTGTTTGGGATCATTGTCATGCTGAAAGACCCAGCCACATTTCATCTTCAATGCCCTTGCTGATGGGAGGAGGTTTGCTCTCAAAATCTCATGATACATGGCCCTATTCATTCTTTCATGTACATGGATCAGTTGTCCTGTTCCCTTTGCAGAGAAACAGCCCCAAAGCATGATGTTGCCACCCCCATGCTTCACAGTAGGTATGGTGTTCTTTGGTTGCAACTCCTCCAAACACGACGAGTTGTGTTTCTATCAAACAGTTCTACTTTGGTTTCATCTGACCATATGACATTCTCCCAATCCTCTTCTGGATCATCCAAATGCTCTCTAGCAAACCGCAGACGGGCTCAGACATGTACTGGCTTAAGCAGGGGGACATGTCTGGCACTGCAGGATCTGAGGCCCTGGCGGCGTAGTGTGTTACTGATGGTAGCCTTTGTTACGTTGGTCCCAGCTCTCTGCAGGTCATTCACTAGGTCCCCCTGTGTGGTTCTGGGATTTTTGCTCACTGTTCTTGTGATCATTTTGACCCCACGGGGTGAGATCTTGCGTGGAGCCCCGGATCGAGGGAGATTATCAGTGGTCTTGTATGTCTTCCATTTTCTAATTATTGCTCCCACAGTTGATTTCTTCACACCAAGCTGCTTGCCTATTGCAGATTCAGTCTTCCCAGCCTGGTGTAGGTCTACAATTTTGTTTCTGGTGTCCATCGACAGCTCTTTGGTCTTCACCATAGTGGAGTTTGGAGTGTGACTGTATGAGGTTGTGGACGGGTGTCTTTTATACTGATAACAAGTTCACACAGGTGCCATTAATACAGGTAATGAGTGGAGGACAGAGGAACCTCTTAAAGAAGAAGATACAGGTCTGTGAGAGCCAGAAATCTTGCTTGTTTGTAGGTGAACAAATACTTATTTTCCACCATAATTTGCCAATAAATTCTTTCAAAAATCAGATAATGTGATAGTCTGGATTTGTTTCCCCATTTTGTCTCTCATAGTTGAGGTATACCTATGATGACAATTACAGGCCTCTTATCTTTTTAAGTGGGAGAACTTGCACAATTGTTGGCTGACTAAATACTTTCTTACTCCACTGTGTGTGTGTGTATATATATATATATATATATATATATATATATGTGTATGTATGTGTATATATATATATATATATATCTCTCTAAAAAGGTAAATGAGAGATTTGGGGTTTTTTGACCCCAGATCGCTCTATAAAGGAGGATCTATCATCCTTATTTTTGTTACAAGGAAGATTTACAAACATTCCTTGTAATAGGAATAATAGTGATTTAAAAAAAAAAGGGACTGTGTAAAAATAAACAGTAAAATAATAAAAAAAAAAAAAGTAAAGCACCCCATCCCTTTGTGCGCGCGCAGAAGTTAAAAAATATATGTGTGTATTTTTTTTTTTTTTTTTTTTGTATAATCTCTATTGAAGAAATCTTTTACAATGCAATGGTAGAGAATAATACATAGACCAGAAATAAAGTATGCGTGTCCCTCATTCCAATCACCAATTCTCTATCAGTTCCCAACCATCTGTAACACTTGAAAAACATGCAGGTTACATTACAAAAAAAGACAACAGTAAGAGATAAAGTTCATACATCATAATAAAATGCATATTTCATTATGATGTACCTTGATTACCCCGGTGGGGTAATCAAGGTACATCATAATGAAATATGCATTTACACAGTATAAAGTGGTTAATGCTCTATATCCAAGTATGTGCAATAGTTCTGGACGCATCAATATTGAAAAGGCAAGAAAAAGAAATACAGTAGCGACCCCATAGAAAGGGGAGGAAACAACTGAGTTCATAGGGTTGAAGTTACTCCAAGAATTAATAAACTGATGGACATGTATTAAAAAGCAAAGATCAGTACATCGTCTGGGAGTGAATATTAAGTAGGTATTTGTACATTTACAATATTAAGTGCTTGGGTTCCCCAAGGTTTTTACATATGGATTCAAATGGTGTTATAGAATCATGTGGGCGTATTTAAGGCACTAGTTTCTGTTAAAAAAAAATGGCTCAAATGTCTGTGGCTGAGAGGGCGGCGATGCACGTGTGACGTCCGCACGGGGGAGGAGCCTAGTTCCGGCTCCGGGGGTGGTGTGGAGACGGAACGCCCAAGAGCCTTGGAGATGCCATGCGGGGTGACAGCCCGCGGGACGCCCGGACGAGAGCGAGTGTGCGGCTGCCCGATCGCCCAACTCTTTCCCCTCTGCCGAAGCTGCGGAAGCGGTGTTGGGAGTATCCCCTCGGGCTCACTGACTGGCGAGAGCCGAGATAGGTCAGCGGTGATTTCCCCCTTCTCTGAAGCCTGGTTCCCTGGGATGTTGTGGACAAGTAAGGTTGGCGGGAGCTAATGAGTCCCGGTCTGTGGGCTCACGGGCTGGAGCGGCTGCTTACATCAAGATCCCGGTGCCTAAGCCTCATGACAGGCAGCAACTAAAATAAAGCAAATACAGCCAAGTACTGATTGGCGACGGTGTCCTGAGAAGGAGGAAGCAAGGTATGGGAAGCTCTGCAGTTTTATATTTAATCATTAACATTCCACATATAAGAACTGTTGGTATCTGATTCTGGGCTGCCTGCTGGGAGATAGTGAGGCCAGGAGGATACAAGTTGTCAGGACTACCACATGTACACTGTTATATGCCTTGTTATGGAAGGGGTTGAATGAAAACAGAGGTTCCCCCTGATCCTCCCTCCCGAATATAAGCTGTGAGCATGAGGTCATCAGTGTGCAAGACAATTAACACGGCCAAATTGAAAAAGCGACATCAATGTATGGTCTGGGGCTGAATCTTTCAATTAAATCTGTGTAAACAGGGATCAAAACCTAAAAGATTAGTGACGCTGTGCTCTTGCTCTGCAGCTCCCTCTGTGACTGTTTGATTTACCTCTTCTATCTGCCTTCCTTCCCCGATTAGTTACTGTTACCACGCAGGGTGCTCCCTCTCCCTTCCCTGCGTATGATCTTACAACACGGGGGACCACAGGTGTGGGCAACCAGCGAGGGGAAAAAGGAGAATAAAAATAAAAATTGGTTGCAAGAAGTATTCAACTGCAGCGCATATAACCGACTGGGCAGGGACAAGGAAGACGGCCCGCACTACATATAGACTTTCTGTGAGCTGCGAGCCTCTTGGCTCTATGGTACGGGGCGGGAAGGAGATTCCCGAATAGCGAAGTACTTAGAGGCAGCGACTCTGATTTCCCTTACTCATTTACTTATTACAAGGGGCGAATTGTGGATAGGGAGAGGAAGCATGAGAGGTCGCTCATCAAGAACGGAACCCCAGAACACAAGAGAGAGCTTAAATACCAGCTCTATACAAAAATATTTAAAAGAAGCAAGCACAAAGAGCCCGGGAATGGAGGCGAAACAACTAGGAACGAAGGATAAGAAGAAAGATCAACAAACAAAAGGGGGGACAGAACCCGAGAAGAGTTTGATTCAGAGGGTGCGTCCGCCTGGAGTGCTGTTGATGAACAAAGAATAAAGGCCCTGGTACCAAGTAAAACGGACCTGAGCGAAATGTTCACTAAATTTGAAAACGCGATAAAAGCTGAGATTTTAAATGTCCGTTCGGACATGGGACACCTCCGCCGGGTGGAGGAAGTAGAAGAGGCCTCAGGAATTCAAGCCAAAGAAATCTCGGACTTTAAAGAACAAGTCAGGAAAATGCAGAATGAAAATTGTATGCTGGCGTTCAGATTAGAAGAACAGGAGAACCAGAGCCGGCGGCAAAATCTGCACATCAGATTCATCCCGGAACAACAAAATGAGGATCTGGGAGAGAAGATGAGAAAGATATTCAACCCTATCCTGGGAAGGCGAGAAGAAGAGGTCCTTAGGATCGATAGGGTAGATAGAATAAGGAAGCCCCCCAATATAAAGCAAAATATCCCAAGAGACGTCATCGTCAAATTTCACTTGTTTGAGGATAAAGAAAGAATCTGGAAGAACCTAAAGGGGGGCCCCCCCAATAAGTCTTGAAAATAAAAATTTGCAGATATTTTCAGACCTCTCAGCAGGAACTCTGGCGCGGAGAACACAGATAAGACCAATCCTCGATCAACTCAGGAGGGCAAAACTAAAATATGGTTGGGGGTTCCCAACATCCTTGATAGTTACAAAGGATGGCAGATCATACAGAATGAGATTCCTGGAAGAGATGCAGGACTTCTGTAACAGTCTGGGTATACCCATCCCTGATATGTTATAAAAAAGGAAGAGAATGCGGGGGGGACTCAGGGGTAGGGGGGGTGTTTCATGGTTTTTTTTTTTTTTCTCCTCCCCCCTCAGAAGACGTCTACCCTGGGAGGCATAAGGAACAATGTTACTGGACTCAAGCTGCGTTAAGACAAGACTCGGGGATTAGGAGGGGACGGTCATCTGAGGACTTTCCCTAATAGTATATGGTTTATGCAGGTGGGGGAGGTGTGGTGGCGGGGGTGAGTTGCCAGGTCAGGGCGCTCTGAATCTTTGCCTCCTGCACCACTCCCTCTCTAGGGAGGGGAGGGTGCTGGATGCCGGTGCTGGAGTTCCGCCCTGGGGGAGGAGCTACGCAGTTTGGAATGGGAGGACTTCCATACGTGCGGGCTCGGGCGAATTTCCAGCCTGAGGGGGGGTGGGAGGAGGGGGGAGGAGGGGGGAGGGGAGCGGGGTTGGGAAGGGGTCTCTGCAGGACGAGCTCTAGGGGAGCAGGGGCAGGGGAGAACGGCCGGTTTATCAGACATGCTTGAGCTCAAATTCATATCATACAATGTAAAAGGGTTAAACTCGCCCACGAAAAGACATAAAATATTAAGGGAACTATTCCACCTGTGTGGGGACATAGTTTTCCTGCAGGAGACCCATTTGACCCTAGATACTAGAATCAGGCTAACGGTTTTCCTGGGACAAGTTTTGAGGAAGCTGTCGGAATTTGGGGAGGGGGAGGTAGTTCTGGCAGGGGACTTAAACTTTTGCCTCGACCCTGATCTGGATGCTACGTCCCGTGCTCGGGGGATAAAGAAGGTGTCGTTAGGGTCAATCAGGCGGAAGCTGCTTCGCAGCCAGTTAATGGATGTGTGGAGACTGCAACACGCTAAAGAGAGAGATTTCACCTTCTTCTCCCCTGTACACAGGACTTACTCCAGATTAGATTACATCTTTGTAGACCACAGCTTACTGGAGTGGGTTGAGGAAACTAGAATAGAAATAACGTCCCTTTCAGACCATTCCCCGTTCACGATGAGGGTGAAGATCCCAGAAGTGCTGGGGCGGCCCTTCTCGTGGAAGCTGAATGAAGGTTTGTTGAAGGATCCCAAAGTAGTAGAGAGGATTCAGGAGGAAGTGGACTTCTTCTTTAAATCAAATGACACGGGTGAGGTGTCTCCCTCTATTTTATGGGAATCACACAAAGCCTACATAAGGGGGATCTTCATTTTAATAGGAGCAGGGCTAAAAGGGAAGAAAGGGTAAAGATGATAGAGGAAATTTTTTCCCTGGAGCAGGCACATAAAAAGGCAAAGGGGCAGAACCAGGACTGCTATCGCCTATTGGTCGCCAAAAGGGAGGAGCTGAGGGACATGATGGAACAAGAGGCCAAAAGATCTATCAATATAATAACTAGGGACAACTATCATTGGGCGAACAAGTCTAGTAAACACACGGCCAGATTAATAAGGAAAAAAAGAGGTCGGAACTTTATTGATAAAATACATAACAAAAGAGGTGAGGCAATAGTGACCAGCGGAGGTATGGCAGAGGAGTTCAAAAAGTTCTACGCCGCCCTTTACACCATTGGACAACAGGGTGTGGAGGACAGAGCCCGGATAGACAGGGGCGTGGAATTTCTAAAAGGAGCAGGACTAGTAGGGCTGCCCGCTGAGGACAGCTCCTTCCTGGACAAGCCCATCGAGGAGGAGGAAATTCTGGCCGCCTTGAGAGACTCCCCGAAGGGTAAGAGCCCAGGCCCGGATGGTTTCACCACCATCTATTTAGAGAAAATGAAACATATTTTGGTCCCTAGGCCCTGCCACTACTGGAACGAACTAGGAGCCAGCTGTGGAATGGAAGGAGAGGCACTGACCGCCACGATTACCCTGATTCTGAAAGAGGGGAAGGATGCTAGGCTGTGCTCAAGCTATAGACATATTTCCCTGCTGAATGCAGATGTTAAATTATACGTGAAAGTGTTGGCCAATAGACTGAAAGAAAAAATGACCATCCTGGTGCATCCGGACCAGGCTGGTTTTGTTCCCGGTAGACAGTGCAGGGACAATGGGGTACGGGCGGTGCTTCTGTCGGAATTCTGTAAATGTGGTGGGCCCCCAGCTCTATTCCTGTCAGTGGACGCCGAAAAAGCGTTCGACAGGGTAGACTGGGGGTTCATGATGAATACTCTGGAGGCCTTGGGGTTTGGCCCGAGGTTCATTTCATGGGTCAGAATACTGTACAGCAGCCCTACGGCTGCTGTAAGAGTAAATGGGGCCATCTCAAAACCCTTTAGGATGGTAAACGGAACTAGGCAGGGCTGCCCTCTCTCCCCCCTCTTGTTCGTCCTGTCTCTCGAACCTCTACTGGCCTCTATTCGTAACAGTCCTGACTGCAGCGGTGTGAAGGTAGGAACTGAGGAACACAAACTTGCGGCATTTGCCGACGATGTTCTGTTCTTCATTACAAACCCTAGAATAACCCTTCCAAATGTGCTCCGGATCCTTTGAAGATATGGAGATGTTTCAAACTTTAAAATAAACCCTAGGAAGTCTGAGATTCTAAACATCAACCTGGGCAAGCAAGAAGACCACCTAGCCTCAGTATTCCCCTTTCCTTGGAAAAAGGAAATGAGGTACCTGGGGAATAAATTAGCCAATACTTTCAAAAAATTGTTTCTAAAAAATTATATCCCGTTGTTGGATGAGATTAGGCAAGAAGCGAGAAGAATACGTTCTAGGCCCCTCTCATGGTTTGGGCGAGTAAATGCGGTCAAAATGATTTTAACACCCAAGCTTCTGTATAAATTCCAGTTGCTACCTATCCCTTTACCCAGGTATTTCTTTAGAGCTTTATGGAGCTTAATAGGGGAAGCTGTCTGGGGTGGCAAAAAACCACGTATCTCCTACACAATACTGAGTAGGGGAAAAAAAAAAGGCGGACTGGCTTTACCAGATTTCAACAAGTACTACATATCTGTAGTGCTTTCACGGGTCACTGATTGGGTTAAAAAAGGGTCGGAGAAGCGGTGGGTTAATATTGAGCACTTTTTGAGTTAACACTAACCTTGGGCACTTATTATGGAACCCTCCAAAATTTAGAGCACTAACACTAGAGTACTAACACGTCCTCGTTGACTCATAACACTTTTAAATATTGGGACTTGATACATACTCAGCACAAATGGTCACACAATTCACCACTGATATATATGAAAAACAATTTATTTTTTGAACCCGGGAAGAGGGAGGTGGGAGAGAATTGGCTTAAAGATGATTCTATTCAACTAAAAAATTTTATTAGCAAGGGGAGAATTCGCACATTCACTGAATTAAGGAGTGAGTCAGAGTTATGGGTGATGGATGGATGGAGGTACCTTCAGCTCTCTCATTTTATTGATAAGTTACCGAAACCACTTAGAAGTGTGGAGGAGCTTAGACTGTTCGAGCAGCTTTGTATGAAGGAGCAAACAGGCGGTGTTATAGCTCAAATCTATAGGATATTGGGAGCAGAGCTGGAGCTGGAGGTGCCCCCATCAAAAGGTGGGAGCAGGAATTAGGGTCACAATCTAGTAAAGTTATGATAGATAAGATTTTGAGGCTGGTTCATTACCTAGCATTAGACACTAGGAGAACGGAAATTCGCTATAAATGTCTTGCGAGATGGTACGCCACCCCAGACAGGGTAAGCAAAATGGATAGGGCGAAGGTCAATACTTGCTGGAGGGGGGGTGTACAAGTTTGGGAACAATGGCCCATATCTGGTGGGAGTGCCCCATTATCAAAACATATTGGAAAAAAATGTTATCACTGATAAAGGAGATCACTGGGATAGTAATAGTGGAGGATCCGTCGGTTTGCCTCTTTCATGGGACTATGGTGCCGGTAAAGAGTTATAAATCCTCTCTGGTCCCCATAATGTTAGATGTAGCCAAGAGACAGATTGCTTCGAATTGGCTGGATTCATCAAGCCCCAACACACGAGATTGGCTCCTTTGCCTAAATGAAATATATATTGTTGAGTGTTTAGATGAGGGGGGTGTTGAACCTGATGAAGAGGAGGAACATACGGGGAAATGGGCAGGTTGGATTAAATTTAAAAAGACCTGGCATTATCTAAAGGAGATTATAAATACGGCATAATAAGGTAGGAATTCTTCTGAGAGTTGTGAGACCCAGATGGAGGGTGATCCCAGTGAGCAGTATCCTGCAGGGTGGGGTGGGCTGGGGGATTGCGTGGGTGGGGGGGATGGGGGGGAGGTGGGAGTGGGGGAAAACTATTTTTATACCATTGTGGATTTGTACTATGGAATGTTCCCGGTGGAATATTATTTTGTTATGAAAAATGATTAAAAAAAAAAAGTCTGTGGTGCCAAGTGTCCATGGGAAATGCCCGATAGGAACGTTGGAGCCCATCCAAAGATAAGAGTTGTCCTGTGGGACTAATTTTAAACAAGTAGAGTCCCTGTCCCTACTCCAAGTTTTAAAGAAGGTGATGTCCTCGCTAGGCGGGGAGCCAAGGGAAACCTAGCGGTGCTAAAGGTGAGGTAGGCAGGGACAATTCACCTTGTCTAGTAAACTGGTCCCAGACCTTTACCCGCCGACCGTACGCAGATGTGCGTACTCGGCTTTCGGGGTTTATACCGGGATGATGCCCGCAGCTGCAGGCATCATCCCGGTACCGTTGTTTCGAGCTGGCGATCGGCTATCCGTATATAACAACCGATGCGGCTAAAAGCCGCTCGGCTGTTGTACCGGAGTAGCTTTTAGACCCCCGATCCCTCCATAAAAAGTACCTGTCACCACCTATTACTGTCACAAGGGATGTTTACATTCCTTGTGACAGCAATAAAAGTAAAAAAAAAACATTTTTTTTTTAAACACAATTTATAAGTATAAAAATAAATAAAAAAAAAAAAAAAACATTTTAAAGTGTCCCCGCGAGCTCGCGCAGCGAATAAAATGCATACGGAAGTCGCGCCTGCATATG
Organism: Aquarana catesbeiana; assembly: GCF_042186555.1. Lineage (NCBI taxonomy): Eukaryota > Metazoa > Chordata > Amphibia > Anura > Ranidae > Aquarana > Aquarana catesbeiana. The sequence goes on along the minus strand of NC_133324.1, from coordinate 535,967,125 downwards.
TAAACATTGTTCAAACCACACATCTGAGGTATCGTCAGAGCGAGAGCAATAATTCTAGCCCTAGACCTCCTCTAACTCTAACCTGGTAACCGTAAAAAAAATTTAAAGCGTCGCCTATGGAAATTCATAGCTATCATAGTTTGTCGCCATTCCACGAGTGCGTGCAATTATAAAGCGTGACATGTTTGGTATCTATTTACTCGGCGTAACATCATCTTTCACATTCTACAAAAAAATTGGGGTAACTTTACTGTTTGGATTTTTTAAAATTTATGAAAATGTCCCTTTTCCAAAAATTTACGTTTAAAACACCGCTGCACAAATATTGTGTGATATAAAATATTGCAACAATCTCCATTTTATTCTCTAGATTCTCTGCTAAAAAAAAAAAAATATATATATATATATATATATATATATATATATATATATATATATATAATGTTTGGGGGTTCTAAGTAATTTTCTAGCAAAACATATGGATTTTAACTTGTAAACACCAAATTTCAAAAATAGGCTTAGTCATGAAAGGGTTAAAGTATATACTATAAGTAGGGACGTCCAGCTAGAAAGCCCTTTGGCTACATTTGGAATCCACGGTACCCTGCTAGGTTCCTGCCCGCTATAGATTTCTCTAAAGTTACTCAAATCTTCTTTTGCATGATGACACCAGTTAAGCATATGGACTAGAGCCGTGGCGTTTTAATATAAGGAGATATTAGGTACACCGAGGCTCCATTCTCCTTACATCTGCGAAGCATAAAGTATGCTAATCTAGGATGCTTCCCCTGCCAAATAAAGGACATAAACAACATACGTAACCATCTGACAAACATAGGTAGCAGACGCATGGGTATTGTGGAAAGTAAGTACAAAACTCTCAGCAGCACTGACATTTTAAATGCATTAATGCATCCTAGCCATCTGAGGGTAGTTGCATGCCAGGTTTTTAAATCTTTCTACTGTCTGTAATGGGTTACCATAATTTGCAGAGTACAACTTAAGGTCTGTGGATATTTGCATGCCCAAATAAGGCAGAGTTAGCTTTTTTCCAAGTGAATGGGAAGTTTGCTTTAAGCTGCGATATTAGATTTGGTAAACACATAATCAGGGGAATTTCATATTTCCCATAGTTGATGCTAAAATTAGAACGATATATTAGAAAGATATAAGTATCTATGAAATTTTGCTTGTAAGATCGGGAGGGTCGTAAAAGGGAATATGTTTTCGGCATATGCAGATACTTTGTTTTCTAGAACCAATCTGAACTCCTTTTTAATATCCTTGTTTTGTCTGATTTTCCATAGAAAGGGCTCCAGCACCAGGGCAAATAGGAGCGGGGACAGTGGACATCCATTCCCGTTGCGAATGCTCAGCGACTCAGATAGGGTCTCATTTACTTTCACCCTAGTTTCAGGGTCATGGTAAATGGCCGAAATCCACCCCATCATTTTCTCACCTAGGCCTAATTTAAGCATGGTCTCCTCCATGAACAGCCAGTCCAATGCCTTTTCGGCAACTGTTGACAAAATTAAACATGGGAGATGGTCAGGGCTGAGTCAGTTCAGTGAGGAATATTAAGGGCTCTGAATGTGTTATCATGAGCCTCCCTGCCCATTATAAACCCCGTTTGATCAGGGTGAATGACCGTGGAGAGGAGATCCTGCAGTCTGGTAGCTAGAAGTTTAGAGAAAATTTTGGTATTCAAATTCGACAGAAAGATATGTTGATAATTCTGGCAATATAGCGGCTCTTTCCCAGGTTTGGCTATTACCCCAATATGGGCCAGTAATTCCTCCTTAGGGAGTTGTCGGTAGCGATTGCATTGAAATAGGCACACAGAAGCTCTATCAAGAGGTACACCAACCTCTTGTAATAGGTATTAGAGAAACCATCCAAGCCTGGGCTCTTGCTATTAGGGAGATTTGAAATTACTGAGGCAACCTCTAAGGGGTTGAAAGGACTTTCCAGTACTGTAATTACCACCTCAGGTAGCAAAGGGAACTCCACCTCCTGCAGGTATTGTTGTATCAAGGTCTGCTGCCTGTTAACCTGGGATGGGGTAGGTGGGGATTTAAGGTTATGTGAACAAATAAATATGTGTCACCAGCGCAAACAATATTTTCCTTACACTTTGAGTTGCTGCATTCAAAAAAAAACCCATTAAGTGAAAAAATTTAGTAATGTGTGTTGAATGCGCTACTCTATTTACAATACACCACTCCGTTTAGCATTGTGTGCTAAACGTTTAACATATACCTTAATTAGTGTCTCCATAATTAAGTATAGAACAGTATAGCACAAAATTCAAAATGTTCCAGCATATGAAACAAATTTCCACCTTGCTGTGCAATAAATGTGAATTTCAATAAAAATAAAAAATAAAAATAAATCCAAAAAATCAAAAACAATCAAAAAAATTTATATCACAAAAAATATACTACAATAAATAGTGTCCAAAGTCCATGTGCAAAGTGCAGTGTGTAATGACTTCAGAAATAGTTGTGCGACCTTTCTTTAGATGTACATTTGTTATCCATGATTTATCGTGATATGATCACCATTCATTATGTTTTACCTACATTGATTACTTGTAATTACTTGGGAATGTAGGTAAAACATAATGAATTGAGTGTGAGCATAGACCCTGAGTTAAGATGGAGGTTGCACAACTTCCGGTATAATTCAATATAAAAGGGGTGACAAACCAATCACAAGCAGCTTCCTGATGACGCATACTATGATGCGAAACGTGTAGAGGCTGCTGGGAGAGATTTTGTCACGTGATTACGCTACGTCTGGTTTTGACGAGAACGAGGGGTGAAGCGCAAGCCGAGTGCAGACGAATCTCATACCGCACACCAGTAATCACGCCATTACTACACCCATCCTTAACCGCTGGAATAGCTTAGTGCTGGCTTGAGGGCACTTTTAAATGTGAGTTTGAATTTACTTCTTTTATTTAGCTAAATAAACAGCTTTTTTAAACATATTGCGCAATGATTGCTGTTTATATATTTCCCATGAGAACTAAGGCTCATATGTAGCGCACTGGGGACAACATATATACAATCCAGGTGGAGTGGTTATCCCTATTAATGAACCGAAGGCCAATTCATATGGTGGTGGTTTGTCACGGAAGTGGTGATTATGTCACGATAAATCATGGATAACAAATGTACATCTAAAGAAAGGTCGCACAACTATTTCTGAAGTCATTACACACTGCACTTTGCATGTGGACTTTGGACACTATTTATTGTAGTATATTTTTTGTGATATAAATTTTTTTGATTGTTTTTGGATTTTTTTATTTTTGTTTTTATTGAAATTCACATTTATTCAATAATTTTTTGCACATCAAGGTGGAAATTTGTTTCATATGCTGGAACATTTTGAATTTTGTGCTATACTGTTCTATACACTGTTAATTATGGAGACACTATTCAATTAAGGTATATGTTAAACGTTTAGGATGTTTGTGCGCACACAATGCTAAACGGAGTGGTGTATTGTAAATAGAGTAGCGCATTCAACACACATATTACTACATTTTTTCACTTAAGGGGATTTAAGGTTATATAAGGAGCTAAAATTTGACCTGATTTTGCCTGCAATATGAGTAAAGTCTACAACCTGTGCTGTACAATTAGCCTATTAACATGAGTAAAAGCCTGAAAAAACAGCCACTTCCAGCGCTAAGGGGTCTTCTGAAGTGAGCATGGGCATAATAACATAATTTATTCTCAGATTTCCTTTCAAGACATTCAGACAGTCTGGCCCTCAAATCCGTAAGTTTCGTCAGGTCAGTCGGTTGCAAGCAACTTTGTGCGTTCATTCGGAGCACTCGTATCTCACCAACCAGATCAGTAGTTTCAACCTCTCGAACTACCACCTTATGACTCTCCCATACTGCTTGCGTGGGCACCTCGTCAGTGGAATTCAGTTCAAAAGATGTTTTAGTGGATGATTTAAGATCCATGTAGATAGCGTTATGTAGCAAAGACTAGTTTAAACACCAGGTCCACACAGGGCAGTGCGTGGTTGAGGGTCGCAGAGTCAGACACTGGGGCATGGTCAGAAATAGTGATTTAGTCAATATTGGTGCCACTGAGCCTGCTGAGATAGTATTGGTCAACATAGAGGTGATCTATCCTTGAATAGGAGTTGAACAGTGGACTAATAGCTGTAGTCTCTAGCAGAGGGGTTAGTGACTCTCCAGCAGTCCACTAGGTGTAAGTCCTGCAAGAGTTTGCGGAAGTGTTTTAGAGCTCTGAAAAAGATGACATCCCTGAGGAGGTGTCCAGCTGAGGGTCAGGAGGGAGGTCTCCTTAAAGTGTAGTTCCACCCATTTAAAATTCAGCAGCTACAAAAGTAGTAATCAGACGCTCACCTGTCCCACAGTCCAGCGATGCAGGTGCAGGAAGCCCTGCTCCTCTCCGAGGCGCCAGCATTCTAATGCCCTGTACACACGATCGGACATTCTGACAAAATCCATGGATTTTTTTCCGACGGATGTTGGCTCAAACTTGTTTTGCATACACACAGTCGCACAAAGTTGTCGGAATTTCCAATCGCCAAGAACGCGGTCACGTACACCACGTACGACGAGACTAGAAAAGGGCAGGTCCGAACCAAGCGCAGCACCCTTTGGGCTCCTTTTGCTAATTTTGTGTTAGTAAAAGTTTGGTGAGAGACGATTCGCGCTTTTTCAGACTCGTGGCTTTCAGATCATTTTCTGCTGTTCAGTTTGTGCTTGTGGGTTTGTATCTGCTCTTCAGTGCGTGCAGCGAGTTACGCGTGACTCTATCATTGTGTTCTTGTTCGTTCGTTACTGTTTTTCAGGTCGCTCTTCACAGGCCTTGCTGTTCTTCAGTGCGTTCTGTTACTTCGTTCTGAGCAGCCGACCATTTTCTAGCCATGTTGCGTATACGTACTCCTCGTAGAGTTCGTGCTGTGCGGGGGCTTGGTGTTGAGGTCCTTACCTTGACACAAGTCCAGTCCATGAACAGGGTGGGGAGGAGTTCATGGACCAAGAATTGGTTGCTCCAGCGTGACCAGTTCTGTCATATGCCTTTGCTCCGTGAGAATAATCCTGATGATTTCAGGAACTTTCTCCGGATGACGGACCCCGTATTTCACAGTTTGTTGGCTTTGCTGACCCCTTATATTAGCAGGCAGGATACCAGCATGAGGCAAGCCATCACTCCGGAGCAGAGGCTAGTGGCCACCCTGCGGTACTTGGCGACGGGGAGAAGCCTGCAGGACCTCAAGTTCTCGACAGGCATCTCCCCCTAGGCTCTGGGGATCATTATCCCAGAGACCTGTTCTGCCATCATCCAGGTCCTGCAGAAGGAGTATATTAAGGTAAGTTTTTTATCCTTTAACATCACATTTTATTGTATTTAATGTTAATGTATTGTATTTCTTTCCTCATTCCCTAATTACCATGATTGGAATATGCTGTGAATGTCCCCTTTGTCCTCATGCATGCTGGATTTTTAGGTAATTTTTTTGTGTCCTTCATACATATTTGCCTTCACTTACCTCCCCAGCATGCTCTCCTGGGCCTATATTCACCTCGTGTAGTCATTTAACAATGTATTTTGTCAGCTCCATAGTAGTGCTTTACCCTAAATACCCCCTAAAATGTTTAAAAATGTGATTTGTGCTTAAAATTCAGCCAGAGTGCCAAAGGCTTTTTGTTTGGGGTCCCCAAATCAGTTGGAACCCTCCCTCCACCCAACTGCTAAGTCAGCTGATACCAATTCTCTATCCTTAATCATCTATCTGCTGACTTTGCCAAACCCATACACACTATACCCATCTCTTTTATGGTCAGATGTATGGATGAATTCCCCAAAGCATGTAGTGCAAGGGCCTGCCTGTATACTTTCAAATGGTACTGTTTAAAGTTTTTGTATCCTATTATTATCTGGATAGGTAATAGCAGAATGTCCAAATGTGCTCAAATGTGTACAGTGTGTATTTATATCTTTGTATTATGACACTTCTTACCTGTCCAGTGGGCTGTCAATAGTGTAACTAAGGAGGGGCTGGCCAAAGTAATACACATTATTTAGGCATTCATCTCTCAATGAAGTGGAGAGGGTTACCTGTCCAAGAGCTCCCCCCTATAATGTTAGAAATGACCCGTGAGAGGGGGGAGGGGAATCTGATAGGTAGACCTTATACCTTGGTCTCCACAGTTTCCTTCCAACCCACAGGAATGGCAGACTGTGGCCTCCCACTTTGCCCAGTGGTGGGACTTTCCTAACTGCGGAGGGGCAATTGATGGGAAAACACGTCCACATTGTCCCACCACCCAACTTGGGGTCATACTATTACAACTATAAGGGGTTTAATAATATTGTGATGTTGGCAATGGTGTCGGCTACTTATGAGTTCCTGTATGTGGACATGCGGAAGAATGGCCGGATGTCTGATGGTGGAGTCATCGCCCAGACAGAGTTCTACAGGCATCTCCAGAATGGCAGCTTGGACTTGCCACCTCCAGAAGACAATGTGGAAGGACTCCCATTCGTCTTCGTTGCGGATGAAGCGTTTGAGCTGGGGGATCATCTAATGTGGCCATTCCTGATGAGGACCCTCACCCCGGACCAGAGGGTTTTTAATTACCGGCTGGCCAGAGCCAGAAGAGTGGTGGAGAACACATTTGGAATCATGGCCAGCCAGTTCCGCCTATTTCTTACACCCATACACATGGCGGAGTACAAACTGAATCATATCATCCTGGCGTGCTGTGTTCTACACAACTTTTTACGGCAAAATTCTGCCAACTATGCTGGCTCAGTTGGGCCTGAGGCCAGAATTCCTAATGAACCAACCCTGACGGCACTTGAAAGTGGCCGTCCTGGCTTGCCCCCCCTGAGTGCCCGTGAGGTCCGTCTAAGATACCTTGAATACTTTGCGGGTAGGGGGGCCATCAATATGCCAATGTCTGAAACATTTTTCAAATAAAAAAATCATTTTAAATACTAAAATATTTGGTGACATTTACTGCTTGTGTTTCTTTTAACGACCCTGACAGAAATGTGGTGAGGCCTGAAAATGGCGTGATTGTGTAACATTACAAAGCACTGTTGTGTGTTATTTACTAAAGGCAAAGACACTTTGCACTACAAGTGCACTTGAAACTGCACTTGTAGTGCAAAGTGGATTTGCCCTTAGGAAATAACCCCCATTGTCACAGAAAACACCAATTAGAGCACAACGAAAGTTTTAGAGCGTTGAAACAATAATCCACACCTTGATTATCAATCTTTTTAATACCAGCACAATCACATGTGCATTTGTAAATGGTTTTTAAAACAAACCAACGTGTTTGTTGTATAACAATTTTTTGGGTCACATTAGAAAAAGTAGAAATGTTCATTTAATATAAAACAGGCATGTTTAAAACCAACAAGAAAGACACAACTCTGGAACTTACAAAGTTCAACTTTTGTAGAACTTGAAGGCAATATCAGACATGAGTATTTACAAACTGTATTTGATATTGCGTTCAGATGGGGTGAAGTCACCCCAGGAAAAGCCAAATTTTGAAGATGCACACAAATTGCCGAATGTCAACATGTGCTAGCTGCCATCATGGGGGATCAATGGACGTGTTTTGGGGGGTGCAACCCCTTCCTCCCAGCTACTTTATTATTGAGGAAGGGGTTGCACCCCCAAAATGCGTCCATTGATCTCCCGTGATGGCAGATAGCACATGTTGACACAGTGTGTGCATCTTCAAAATTTGGCTTTTCGCAAATATGTAAAAAAATGTTTGAAATTTTTAGATCACAAAAAGCACAAAAAAACGAAGGGATTTGGAGGGGTTTTAAACTCTCCCTAAAACATCAGTGATGTTCTTCATTTTTTTTTTTTTTTTTGAACATGATGTTTTTCTGGATGTTTTCCAAGTCTCTATTACACCCCATGATCTCCCCGATCGGGATCTGTGCACTTTCAGAGGTGAAATGATCTGGATCCACAACATCATGAGCACCTAAAAAGATAGAAACAAAAACACACCATGTATTATAAATATGCCGCATCCATCTCTTGAGCCTGTGGTCGCAGACACTCACCTGTTTTGACAATTTCCACCACGTCTCCTTCCTCCTCCTCCTCATGTTGTCTTTGTGGGATTTCCCCTTCTTCCTGAGGTGAGGGGTCTGTGGTCTCCTCTGATGAGGGGTGTCCTCCGCGTCTTTTATCCCCTATGTAAAAAAAAATAGGTATACTTAGCACACAGATATTTCATGGCAGAAATAGAAATATGAAACATTGTTTGGAAGTGGGGTACAATTGTCTCTTTTTGACAGAGTTCCAAGATGAAGAAATATTTTGTCCTTTGTCAAGCTTGAATACTTACCTGTTTTGTACAAGCTTCACAGATGGAGACACCCCTATAGTATACACTGGAGCACCTGTGTGGGCCCCCTAATAAAAAGGGTGTTCTGGTGTCCCACACTAGTGCTCCAGCGTCCAGATGTGAAAACTGCTGCTGAGTGTCCTCTCCTTACACAGAATCTAGTTTGCATTTCATTCTAGTTACAAACCCATCTACACCACCAAATTATTTTAAGACAAGTAGGCCAAAAAAAATGTATTAAAATGCATATGGCCAAAACAATGCTGTTTTCTAGGCCGAACGAACAATGTTTCATACGAACGAATAATGTGCCCATGAACATCAAAGTTGCCATTTTAAACTGGACAACAGTTAAGAAAAGCACATGGAGCAGCACGAAGGTAATAAACATAAAGAATAGGAACACAGGACAACTACTTACTTTTTTGCAGCACTCTCCTGATCCTTCTGTACTGCTCATGCTCCCTTAATTTCAGGTCTGACCACCGCTTCCTGAGTTAATCCTTGGATCGTCGTACCCCGAAATTCCGGTGCAGACTCTTGACCACTTTTGCCATGATCTTGGCCTTTCTGACATTGGGGTTGGGGTAAGGTCCATACTTCCCGTCATAGTCGGCCTTCTTCAGGATGTTGACCATCTCCAACATCTCCCCAAAGGACATATTTGATGCCTTAAATCATCTCCTTCTGGATCGGGACGTTTCAGGCTCCAGGTTTTCCTCCTCCTCCTCTTTGTTGGTGTAATTATCAGACACCTGCTGTGTCTCCGCCATGTGCTCTTCCCCCACTGCGACAAACGAGAAGGGGCGGGGAATAGACTAGAAAGAACGTCAGGGGCAGGCAGAGTTTCATGCATGCGCAGTGTCTATAAAGCGTAACATGTGTGCATAGTACGTATGATCTGTGAGCGGAGGAAGGAGTAACGGAGGCGCCGATCGTGATAGCGAAGGTAAGATTTAACGTTGGGCCTATACTGCTTCTAGATTGAGGCCTGTATTTGCACAAGTTTAGAAGACTTTAGGCTGACATTAGGGTTTGTGTTGTGTTGTGTCTTGCAGTTAAAATGGATATCTTGATCTATGACTTTATGCCAATCTTCATAGATATGTTCAGGGAGCTGCCTTGTCTGTGGCAGATAAACCACCCTGATTATAAGAACCAAACAAAGCGGAAGGCAGCGCAGGATAAATTGCTGCTATTTGTGAAGCCGGTGATCCCCACGGCAGACATCACCTATTTGAAGATCCTAATTGATGGCCTGGGGAGCACTTATCTAAGGGAGCACAAGAAGGTCCAGGATTCCCAGAGATCCGGAGCTGCAGATGACATTTATCTCCCCAGGCTGTGGTACTATGACAGACTGCATTTTCTGGCAGGTCAGACTGAACCCAGGCCAGCACTCTCCACTCTTCCTTCCACGCTTCCTTCCCCCTCAGCTGAGGCTTCTGACGCCAAACCTGGGCCTTCCAGGCAGCAACATGTGGAGGAGCCCAGCTGGAGCCAGGTATAGCATTCTTCTAAGTATTTCTGGTTGTTCAGTCAATGATGTTAAATATGTTAGTTTGGAGTACTAATTTAGGATTGTTATGAAGCAAAAACTAAAACCATGTCCCTTTTTCATACACAGGGAAGTCTCAGCCAGGAGGTGGCTGGGCCAAGCAGGCTGCCCGATACCCAGGTCCCTCCCCTCCGCCTTCAAAGACAAAGTGTCAGGAAGAGGAGTAACCTGGAGGAGGCTGCAATAGGCCTATTTTGGAAGGCTACTGAGGCCCTCAGAACACCACACAGTGTGGAGGAGGACTTTGCTGGCATAACTGCATGCAAAATGATGCAGATGGAGGAGGGCCAACGACTCCTATGTGAGTTTTTAATTTTGGAAGCTCTAAATAACGGGTTGAGGGGCCAACTCACTTGTGCAACCCACATTTGTCACCTCACCCATAGTCCTCCTCCTCCTCCAGGTCCTACTCCTCCTCCTGCCACATCTCCAACACCAGAGCCACAGCCGGGAAGGAAGCATGGAAGGAAGACCAGAGAGTGATGACCTGGGTTCAGTCTGGTCTGGCAAAATATGCAGGCTCTTGTATGACCACAGCCTGGGAACATACATGTCATCTGCTGCTTTCATGATCTCTGGGACTTCTGGACCAGACCGCACTCCCTTAGATATGGACTCCTCAGGCCACCAATTTTGCAGGAAAATAATTGATGTCTGCCCTGGGGGTCAAAGGCTTCGCCAATTTCTGCTGTTTCTCCAGCGTTGCCTCCCTCTTTGGTTCTGAGCCCCTAATAAAGGAATTTTTGGTTCAATTATACTTGCCTATGTGTGTTTTCCTTCAAAAAGGACAGTTTGTTTGTGAGGAGGCAGGTACATTTAAAAAATAAAATGTGAAATTAACAAGACACCAACACCAAACAATCTCCTTGAGATTAAATAATACAAGATAATAATGGTGTTGTGGTAACTTGACACACAAAACACACAAAAATATTCTGGAGTAAAAAAAATAAAAAAAACATCAGCCTTGAAAAAAATACAAACCCAACAAAAAATAATATATGTGAGAAATCGAAATATATTGATGAAATCACAAGAAATAATAAAGAAAGAAGTTTGTGAGAAGTCTGTGTAAATATGAGCAGCAAAACTACTTCATTCTTCTTGCATTATAGACAAGAAGAGAGTGCGCTGTATTAAACAATTTTAAACATTGCAGCCTGACGAAAGTGCTCTATCCATTCCGAATGCTAATTTTACCAGACCGAGCTGTTCCGTCTCGGAATTTCTTCTGAGCATGCGTGGCACTTTGTGCGTCGGAATTGTCCACACACGGCCAGAATTGACGCGATCAGATTTTGTTGTCGGAAAATTTTATAGCCTGCTCTTAAAGTTTTGTGTGTCGGAAAATCCGATGGAAAATGTCCAATGGAGCCCACACACGGTCGGAATTTCCGACGACAAGCTTCGATCGAACATTTTCCGTCGGAAAATCCGACCGTGTGTACGGGGCATAACTGTGGGCGCCCGGCTGTGGCTTCACAGTGGGGCGTGCACTGCACATTCACGAGCTGCTGAGCCAGGGGAGGAAGTGGGAGCTGGGTGCCTCTAAAAACAGGGTACCTGCTCCTCCCGCCAAAAAAATGACATGTCAGGGGGTCACCTGCACTTAAAGTGGAAGTTCCATTTTTGGGTGGAACTCCGCTTTAAACTCAAGCAGCTTCTAAAGCACACTAGATAGAAAATTGATAGCATGGGAGTTTGGCTAAAGTAAATATCTCGCCATGAATAGTACCCTTAAGGAATATATATCTACCCTCTGCATCCAGAACCTGGGAGATAACGAAAGGGCATGAAGAAAATTAAAAATTAAAAATTTACTATTGCCTGAGAACAGGAAGTGATGTCAGACTTTGTTCCAGTCCTTCAAGGGCATAGAGATGAGTTGCGGCGATCTTGGCCTCACCCTTCATACCCAGCTACCGATAGCATTGCATCGCTCCCGGACTTTACCCATTTCTTATATATAGTGCCAAACAGCCCCGGTCCGTTTTTGATGGGTACCGCCTGGGGTATAATTTGGATTAATCAGTGTTGGTGGCATAGAGGAGAAAAGCAGGTTGTGAGGGAACATGTCTGCAGGACTGGAGCAGACCCAGTATTGACTAGCCAGGAGGCTCAAAACTATCTGCTGAACATTTATGTTTTGGGAATGTGTTTTCTTTTACCCCTGTGTGGGAATCCTTTTGTGTTGTGCATGCTGACCAATAAACACCGGCTGGAAGCTCTTAACCTTACATGCGGCTTGGTTCACCTCTCTGAGCAGTCTCCACTTGAAGCTGAATCCTACAATTGTTTACCGATGCGGGCACTCCCTCTACTGATCCTCGCTTAAAGGCACGTTTGCTGGCTATGCTGTGTACTTGTTAGAAAAAAAAAAACTGCTTTGAGATAAGCTGTGTAAACCATGTATCAGTGGGGTTAAAGGGACTGTGTAATTGTGAATCTTAAACATGGAGGACCTGATCAGGGCTTTAATCCAAAGTAATGCTGCACAGCTAGAAACTAATGCCCTGTACACACGGTCGGATTTTCAGACGGAAAAAGTGCGATCGGATTGTGTTGATGGAAATTCCGATCGTGTGTGGGCTCCATCGGACTTTTTCCGTCGGAATTTCCAACACACAAAGTTTGAGAGCAGGCTATAAAATTTTCCGACAACAAAATCCGATTGATTAAATTCCAGTCGTGTGTGCACAAATCCGACGCACAAAGTGCCACTTATGCTCAGAATAACTTAAGAGACTAAAGCTATTGGCTACTGCCCCGTTTATAGTCCCAACATGTGTTTTTTACGTCACCACATTCAGAACGATCGGATTTTCGGACTTTGTGCGACCGTGTATATGCAAGACAAGTTTGAGCCAACATCCGTCGGAAAAAATCCATGGATTTTGTTGTCGGAATGTCCAATCGTGTGTACAGGGCGTAATAGAATGTTGGCTGCGTGATGGTATCCTGTCAAAATGGACCAAAATGTCTGGGGAATGTTTCCAACACCTTGTTGAATCTACGCCACAAAGAATATAGGCAGTTCTGAAGGCAAAAGGGGTCCAGCCCGGTACTAGCAAGGTGTGCCTAATAAAGTGGCAGGTGAGTGTGTGTATACACAGTATCTCACAAGTGAGTACACCCCTCACATTTTTGTAAATATTTTATTATATCTTTTCATGTGACAACACTGAAGAAATTACACTTTGCTACAATGTAAAGTAGTGAGTGTACAGCTTGTATAACAGTGTAAATTTGCTGTCCCCTCAAAATAACTCAACACACAGCCATTAAGGTCTAAACCGCTGGCAACAAAAGTGAGTACACTTCTAAGTGAAAATGTCCAAATTTTGTGTGGCCACCATTATTTTCCAGCACTGTCTTAACCCTCTTGGGCATGGAGTTCACCAGAACTTCACAGGTTGCCACCGGAGTCCTCTTCCACTCCTCCATGACGACATCACGGATGTCATGTTTAAGATACCAGATTGAGATGATCTGAGCTTTGTGACATGGTGCATTATCCTACTGGAAGTAGCCATCAGAAGATGGGTCCACTGTAGTCATAAAGGGATAGACATTGTCAGGAAGAATACTTAGGTAGGCAGTGGCATTTTAACAATGCTCAAATGCCCAAAGTGTGTCAAGAAAATATCCCCCACACCATTACACCACCACCAGTCTGACAAGGCAGGATGGATCCATGCTTTCATGGATCTGACCCTACTACTTGAATGTCGCAGCTGAAATCGAGACTCATCAGACCACCAGGTTTTTTTCCAGTCTATTTTCCATTTTTGGTGAGCCTTTGCGAATTGTAGCCTCAGTTTCCTGTTAGCTGACAGGAGTGGCACCCGGTGTGGTCTGCTACTGCTGTAGCCCGTCTGCTTCTAGGTTTGATGTGTTGTGCATTCAGAGATGGTATTCTGCATACCTTGATTGTAATGAGTGGTTATTTGAGTTACTGATGCCTTTATCTCGATCCAGTCTGCCCATTCTCCTCTGGTATTTTCCTCCACACAACTCCCTGGATATTTCTCTTTTTCGGACCATTTTCTGTAAACCCTAGAGATGGTTGTGTGTGACAATCCCAGTAGATCAGCAGTTTTCTTCCCCATTTTGATGCTTGGTTTAAACTTCAGCAAGTTGTCTTCACATCTAGATGTCTATGTGCATCGAGTTGCTGCCATGTGATTGGCTGGTTAGCAATTTGTGTTACCAAGCAATTGAACCGGTGTACCTAATAAAGTGGCGTGTGTGTATGTGTAATATATATATTTTTTTTTTTTAATAGTTTGTAGGCTCTCTAAATTTCACACAGACTAAATAATATACACTGTTTTGGGTTCTTTTTACTAAGTAGCAGAATAAATTTTGGCCTAAATTTACGAAAAAGATGATTTTTCCAAAAAAAAAAAAAATCAGTGTTGATTAAATATCACCAAAAGAAAGCTCTGTTTTATAAAAATGCTAAAAATTTAATTTGGTGTTGCATGGCTGAGTAATTGCCATTCAAAGTGTGACCGCGCTAAAAGCTGAAAATTGGCCTAGTCTTGAAGGGGGTGAGAATGTGAGCACTTGGTTAAGATTTCTTCATGGCAATGAAAGAGATTATACCTTTTTCTCCCAACCACAACAATCCTACTCCAGAATTAATTTTTTCCTAAGTGATACAATTGCTCTACAACATTTAACAAAGACAGTTTGGCCTTAACAGATAGTTGAATCTTGCTACAGTTTATACAGAAATAATCTGATATCACTTCACACAAATACTTCCGTGTGGAGGTTGAACTTTTCTCTGCTTAGGAACACACATTACAAAGATCAAATCAAACATGAAATACTTTCCTTTTTTCAAAGTAACGCTACTGAAGGTGTTGATTTCCTGTTATGGAATATGCATAAAGCTTTAACGAGAGGTATAATTTATTAAATTGTGGGCATTTGAAAAAAGAGGAAATCCAGAGAAATCTCTGCTGTATTGTCAAATCCAACCTCTTGAATGATGCCACAAACATGTTGATGTGAAAATGTTCGAAATACTTTAAGGCTTAATGTACCCGGGACGTTTTACAACCTCCTCTGAACGATTTAACTTGACAGACATTTAAAAACATCAGTTTTGCCGCATTTACATTACGTTTGCATTTTTTAGGAGTGTTTAAAAAAAAAAAAAAAAAACAAGCTTGTTACAGGCATATGGCGTTTCAAATGCCTCTGAACATCTGTCCTGAACGCATTTTTTTGCTTTCCAAAAAATGCTTCTAAACTCAACTGCCTAGAAATTACTATAAACAACCCTGTGTACATGTACTGATAAGATAACATAGAGGAGCATTCAGGGGCAGCTGAAAAAAATGCCCAACTGCTCCTAAACGTCTGTTTACCAGCAAAAGTGTACATGAAGCCTAATGCCGCCTACACATGAGCGGACTTTACAGCAGACTTTGCCCGGTGGACTTTTCGACGGACTTTACAACGGACTTTCCGAATGAACAGACTTGCCTACACACAATCAACCAAATTCCGTCGATTTCGTACGTGATGACGTACGACCGGACTAAAATAAGGAAGTTCATAGCCAGTAGCCAATAGCTGCCCTAGCGTGGCTTTTTGTCCGTCGAACTAGAATACAGATGATCGGACTTTTCGAGCGGACTCGAGTCCGTCGGATAGATTTGAAACATGTTTCAAATCTAAGTCCGTCCAACTTTTGAGAAAACAAAGTCCGCTGGAGCCCACACACGATCGAATTGTCCGAAATCCCGTTCGCCGGGCAAAGTCTGCCGTAAAGTCTGCTCGTGTGTACGCGGCGTTACTGTTTCCCACCCGACCACTGCATATAAACAGCGCTTCCTCCTCCTGAGTGGATGTTCCTGAATGTCCTTCAGAAGGAGCAGGATCACGTAGCCCCAGTGCACTCTTGTCCCCTGGACACGCCACATCTCGGTTCGGCAGGAGGGCTCTGTGATTGGCCCTCCTGATCACATGATGGCTGTGTTCAATCACAGCCATCATGTGATGTAAACACAGCCGTTGTAACGGCGATCGGCTCTGCTTCTCCTCACACAGAGCCTGTCAGTGAGGAGGAGAGCGGATCTGTACTGCAAGCTGAGGATTGGTGTGTATGAACTGTTTTTTACAGCTTTTTACACACTGATCACCCAGCTAGTGTCCCCAAACAGTGTCCTGTCTGTGTCCCCAACACCATGAAAAAACCTGTCTCAGTAAACATATGTCCTACTGATTATCTGCCGCATCTGTCCTATTGAGCATCTGCCCTACTGAGCATCTGCCACATCTGTCTCACGGAGCATCTGCAGCATCTGTCTCACTGAGCATCTGGCCCACTGGACATCTGCCGCATCTGGACATCTGGCCCGCTGGACATCTGCCGCATCTGGCCCGCTGGACATCTGCCCCACTGGACATCTGCCGCATCTGTCCCACTGAACATCTGGCGCACATCTGTGATCATCTGGTACATCTGTCGCATCTGTGTGTGATCTGGCGCACATCTGTCCGTGATCATCTGCCACATCTGTCCGTGACCATCTGGCACACATTTGATGCACATCTGTGGTCGCCTGACGCACATCTGTCTGTTGTCGCCTGGCGCACATCTGTCTGTTGTCGCCTGGCGCACATCTGTCTGTTGTCGCCTGGCGCACATCTGTCTGTGGTCGCCCGGCACACATCTGTCTGTGGTCGCCCGGCGCACATCTGTCTGTGGTCGCCCGGCGCACAACTGTCTGTGGTCGTCTGGCGCACAACTGTCTGTGGTCGTCTGGCGCACAACTGTCTGTGGTCGTCTGGCGCACAACTGTCTGTGGTCGTCTGGCGCACAACTGTCTGTGGTCGTCTGGCGCACAACTGTCTGTGGTCGTCTGGCGCACAACTGTCTGTGGTCGTCTGGCGCACAACTGTCTGTGGTCGTCTGGCGCACAACTGTCTGTGGTCGTCTGGCGCACAACTGTCTGTGGTCGTCTGTGACCCCACCTCACAAGAGCACATTGGACACAGTACTGTGGTCATTTTTGTACCTGGCTATTTGAAGAGTCAGATAAGAGCGATGTAGAATATATAATTGAGTAAGACAAGCGTCCAAAGCATTGCTCCATTCCTCATCCTCCATTGCGCTAAAATCTTTCTCCCACCTCGGTTTAGCTCATAGGCTAATTTGGATGAAGGAGGGAGAAGTAGCGTATTATAGAAAATGGAGATACATTTTTTTGGGGTCCAAGCTTTTGACTACTTCGATGATTGGATTACTGTACAGTCAAGTTGAGGAATTACAGCAGGAAATTGATACTGAAAGGCATGTTGTACTTGTAGGTATCTGAAAAACATATGATTTGGCAATTCGTGGTCTGCCTTCAGCAAATGTTTTCAGGTTACAGTTTGCCAGAAGGTGGGATAAATAATACACTCCCTTAATACTCTATATATCCGGGTCCAGAATCAAGCCAAACTCAGAGTGTAGTATTATGCCATAAGGGAGTGAATTCATGTTAATGGGGTAAATTGAGCATGTCAGACACTACATTCCCATACACGCCTATAGTGATATAGCAGATATTGGCGATCACCTACAACCTCAGCTCCCCTAGCTCCACCTGCAATAGCAGTAAAGGGATCTGCGGATGGATGTGACCATTTGGGGCACAAAAAAAAAAACCTTAATTTATCAGTTTTGTCGATGTGGAATAAATGAGACAGCTGAGCTGCTAATGTTAAGGTCTGGGAGAGTCGCCCCTCCAAGATCAGTAGGGTTTTTCAGCTTCCGCCAGGGCAGCTTGTGTCTGTTCGTACTCCATATAAATGGCTTGAGTAGTGCCTACAAAGATTTAAAATGTTTAAAGGGTAAATATACTGGCAAGTGCCAGACTATGTTGAGTATTTTAGGTAATAGTACCATTTTCACAAGATTTATGCGACCCATCACCCCTAGGTAAACTGTCCCAAATTTCAATTTTGTTCTTAATCCTAACAAACAGGGGTTTTATATTAAGATATAGTCTGCTGGAAAGATAGTAATTTGCACTCCTAGGTACTTAATTTGGCTAACTCTTTGCAGAGGGAGATTAGCCTGATCTCCCGGTGGTGGGAAATTGTTCAAGTGGAGTATTTGAGACTTGTCCCAATAAATTCTTAGACCAGAGAAAAGCCCAAATTGCTCTGAGTCAGAGCTGTTGACAGAGGCGTGCCAGAGTCGGTAAGGTATAATAGTGTGTCATCCGCGTACATGCTTATCTTTTCTATCAGGGGACTTCCCTGCAAGCCAGAAATGTCAGGGTGTGAACGTATTGTCATCGTTCGTTGTTCAGTGGCAAGGGAGACGAGGGACAACCTTGGCGGAAGTCCACCCATTTGCCAAGAACCTGGCCACCGGAGCCTGATATAATAATTGTACCCATTTCATAAATTTTCGGCCAAACCTGTAGTTTTCTAAACATTTCCAGAGATAGCACCACTCGACCGAATCAAATGCCTTAGCTGTGTCTAGGGCAACAACTACTCTGGAGCCAGTATTTTCCTGTTGAGTCTGGAGATTTATGTAAAGTCTTCACAGGTTGAAAGAATTAAAGCCTGACTGGTCCTCTTGTATGAGAGTGAGAATCACTTTGTTGAGATGGACAGCAAGGATCTGGCAAGGATTTTAACGTCCACTTGCAAAAGGTAAATGGAGCGATATGACCCGGAAGGCCCGGGTCTTTACCAGTTTTTGGTATTAAAACTATTAACTCCCCTCTCATAGATGGGGGTAGGGTTGAAGTTTCAAAAATATGGTTTAAAAAGGGGAAGTAATTTTGGTGTCAATTCAGAGTAGAAAATAAAATTCTATGGGCAAGCCGTCTAAACCTGGTGACTTAGAGCGGGAGAATGTAGCTATTGCTTCTGCTGTCTGTCATCAGTGGTGCCTCTAGTAGTGCAGTGTGCTCCTCTGTAAGTCGGGGAAATTGGATATTTTCAAAAAACGACTGCATTAAGGTCGTATCATCTGTGACCGTAAAGGTATATAAATTTGCAAAAAAAAAGTCTCTAAATTTGGCACTTACCTGACTGAGTTCTGTCACAGGGTCTTCCGTAGGAGAGCTCAGTGTGATCACAACTGGTGGTCTATATTCACAGCATACCTGATAGGCTAATGCCGCGTACACACGGTCGGACTTTTCGTCTACAAAAGTCCAACGGACGCTGACGGACTAAAGCTGGCTGGTAATCCGATCGTGTGTGGGCTTCTCCGGACTTTCAACGGACTTTTTCAGCCTCAAATCCGACGGACTTTAGATTTGAAACATGCTTCAAATCTTTCCGACGAACTCGAGTCCGGTCGAAAAATCCACTCGTCTGTATGCTAGTCTGACGGACAAAAACCCACGCTAGGGCAGCTATTGGCTACTGGCTATCAACTTCCTTATTTTAGTCCGGTGTACGTCATCACGTAAGAATTCGACGGACTTTTGTGTGATCGTGTGTAGGCAAGTCTGTTCGTTAGAAAGTCCGCCGCAAGTCCGTCGAAAGTCTGTCGGACAGGCTGTCGGACTTTTGTAGCTGAAAAGTCCGACCGTGTGTACGCCCCATAAGAGTTTATCTGCTCTTTCCCTGTGCTCAAAATGTTTTTGTTTATGAAAGAAAAGTTTTTGCCTAGCCTTCTTATATTGCATGTTTTCAACTACCCTGGTTTGTAGTTGAAGGTTAATGGCCCTAGTAGCAGAGGGTTCCGTAATAAAATGCTTTTTCTGCAGAAGAGAGATCCATAATGGCCTAAGTCAGAGCTGTCTCTGAGGTGGTTCTCAATTTGGCTATAAGCGGAATTAATACAGATCTGGTATGAATTTTAAATGCGTCCCACACTGCAGAGAAAGGGGCAGAGTTGTCTGCCAAAAAAATCTCCAATCCGCAGTGAGCTCATACTCTTCAGTCAGAAGGGATTTAGGTGCCACGTGACTGGAGGGCAGTTGTGTTGTAACCTTAGAGTGACCCAGAATGGACTGTGGTCAGAGAGTAATCTAGGAAAGAACCCCACCTTCGTTAAGTCTAGGCAGAAAAATTTGGGAGAACAGAATATAGTCAATACGAGACAAAGAGTGGTGAGAAGGGGAGAAACAGGAAAAAGGCTTTTGATGTAGGATGCTTGTATCTCCAGGTATCAACTAAATTAAAATCAGCTAGGAGGCTGGCAAAGTGTGTAGTTTGAGCAGGGGGGTTAAGAGGGCAAAGTCGTATACAACTTGTCTAAGCTGGGGTTTAGAGTAGTATTTAAATCGCCCAGCCAGATGGCTGGTACTGTAGGGTGATGTGCCATAAAGCTAAAATCCTCAGTTAATACCGTAGAATTAAACGGTGGAGGTATGTAGAACACCAGTAGCAAGATCGGTTTGCCAAATAGATTAGCATTTAAAAACGCTTATCTGCCTAAGGGGTCTACTTGAGATCTCCGGGGGTTCAAAATGAGCAGATTTGGCTATTAGAATGTAAACTTCTCTAGAGTGGGTGATATAGGTTGAATGGTATGCCCACCCAATCCAAGGACGTTTGACGGCCATCTGGAGACGGTCCTCAACATGTGTCTCCACTAGTACTAAAATATCTTCAACGTTTTTTCGGAAAGATAGCAGACATCTTTACCTTGTCCCTCATACCATGGACGTTCCACATGAGCAGCTTTAGAGAGGCCATGGGTCAAACAATTGGGAAATGGAGAAAATGGCTGAATTTTGGTCTGGGAAAGAAGGGGGTATTGAGGTAGTTAAAGCCTACACCATAAGTTAGGGTTCTGTTTAATCAACATGAATTCATGCTTAAAGCTCAATTCCAGGAATTCAGCCACTTTGTAAAACTCTAGGCTGCAAGTCCAAGGAGGTGCACAACATCTGCCGAACTTCTCTCTTACATCTAACAGGTTTATTTCTCTGCTGGAGAGAGACTCCGGGATCTGAGAGGAGAGAAGCACACAAAGCAGCTATGCATGGCCTTCCCCTCTGCTGCCCATTCACAGCAGCCTTGGTATTTTGTGAATGTGTTCACATAATACCAAGGCTTCTGTGAATAGGCAGGAGGAGGGTAGGGGTAGACATAGCTACAGTGACTCTACTGTTGAAGATGTAGCGATCAGTAGGATCAGCGTCCGGCCCCCAAAAATGCAGCAAAAACGTCTTCTTGGAGTACTATAAACCTGTCAGATATAATTAAGAGATAAGCTCAGGAGATGTCGTGCACTTCCTTGGACGTAACTCGGTGTGCCTTCAAATTTTACAAAGGAGCTGAATTCATGGAATAGAGCTTTAAAAAAAATGAAATTCACTTTCTATACCAAAGCCAATGAGGCCAGTTCATTTTTAGAAACCGTTCAAGCAACAACCGCTAAAAACCAAAATTGCGTTTTGGTCCAATTAATTGAGACGTAGCCTAACTAATCTTTTAACTCTTTTAACAAATCTTATGCTTCCCTTTTTATAATTGTAAAGGATTCCCCTGAATTTTCTTCACCCACTGATGCACAGATTTTAACCACTGCACCCCCTGGAAGGATCTACCCCCTTCCTGACCAGGCCAGTTTTTGCGCTACGGCACTGCGTCATTTTAATGGACGATTGCACGGTCGCGCAATGCTGTACCCAAACAAAATTTTTTTTTTTTTTCCCCCACGAGTAGAGCTTTCTTTTGGTGGTGTTTGATTACCTCTGCGTTTTTTGATTTTTGTGCTGAAAACAAAATGACAATTTTGAAGAAAAAAAAACTATTTTACTTTTTGCTATATCCCCAATTTTAAAAAATAAAAATGTCTTCCTCAGTTTAGGCCGATATATACTCTTCTACATAATTTTGGTAAAATATCGCAATAAGCGTATATTGATTGGTTTGCGCAAAAGTTATAGCGTCTACAAAATAGGGGTACATTTATGGCATTTTTATTTAATTTTTACTAGTAATGGCGGCGATCTGCGATTTTTATCATGACTGCGACATTGCGGTGGACAGATCGGACACTTTTTTGGGACCTTTGACATTTATACAGTAATCGGAGATATGAGTAGCCACTGATTTACTGTATAAATGTCACTGGCAGGGCAGGGGTTAACACTAGGGGCAACAAGGTGTTAAATGTGTTCCCTCAGCATGTTCTAACTGGGGGGGAGACCGTTCATTGTTCCTATATACTAGGAGCACACGATCTGTCTCCTCTCCCCTGCCAGAACGTGGATGTGTGTGTGTTTACACACACACATCCACATTCTGGCTCTGTCGAGTGATCACGGGTGCCCAGTGGACATCGCGGCCGCCGGGCACGCGCATCGGCTAATTAGTGACGTGGCGCGTGCCCCCTATACCCCTTGTCTCTGTGCTGTTTGGCATATTGTAAGCGGGATACTTTGTGGCATTTGTGTAGTAATGGCTTTCTTCTGGCAACTCGACCATGCAGCCCATCTTTCTTCAAGTGCCTCCTTATTGTGCATCTTGAAACACCACACCACGTGTTTTCAGAGAGTCCTGTATTTCACCTGAAGTTATTTGTGGGTTTTTCTTTGCATCGCGAACAATTTTACTGGCAGTTGTGGCTGAAATTTCAGTTGGTCTACCTGATCGTAGTTTGGTTTCAACAGAACCCCTCATTTTCCACTTATTGATTAGAGTTTGAACACTGCTGATTGGCATTGTCAATTCCTTGGATATCTTTTTATATCCCTTTCCTGTTTTATACAGTTCAACTACCTTTTCCCGCAGATCCTTTGACAATTCTTTTGCTTTCCCCATGACTCAGAATCCAGAAACGTCAGTGCAGCACTGGATGAAAGATGCAAGGGTCTGTCAGGAGTCCATAAACTCATTGACCTTTTATACACACACACACTAATTACAAGCAAACGGATCACAGGTGAGGATGGTTACCTTTTTAACCACTTCAGCCCTGGAAGATTAGGCTGCTCAATGACCAAGCACTTTTTACAATTTGGCACTGCACTGCTTTAACTGGTAATTGTGCGGTCATGCAATGTTGTACTCAAACGAAATTTGCGTCCTTTTTTTCACACAAATTAGTGCTTTCTTTTGATGGTATTTGATTGCATTTGCGATATTATTTATTTATTTTTGTTTATGTTTTGCGATATAAACGGAAAAAGACTGAAAATTTTGAAAAAAATTATATTTTCTACTTTTTGTTATAAAAAAAAATCCAATAAACTCAATTTCAGTCCTACATTTAGGCCAAAATGTATTCATCCACATGACTTTGTTAAAAAAAAATGTCAATAAGCGTATATTGGTTTGCGCAAAAGTTATAGCGTCTACAAACTATGGTACATTTTCTGGAATTTACGTGCCAAAATGGCAGGGCAGTACAAACCCCCCCCCCCCAAATGACCCCATTTTGGAAAATAGACACCCCAAGGAAATTGCTGAGAGGCTTGTTGAGACCATTGAATATTTTATTTTCTTGTCAGAAGTGATTGAAAAATGACAAAAAAAAAATTACACAAAGTTGTCGCTAAATGATATATTGCTCAAACATGCCATGGACATATGTGGAATTACACTCCAAAGTACATTTTGCTGCTTCTCCTGAGTACGGGGATACCACATGTGTGAGACTTTTTGAGAGCCTAGTCATGTACAGGACCCTGAAAGCCAATCCTAGCCTTCAGGCTTTCTAAGGGTGTAAAATGGTGATTTTACTTCTCACTACCTATCACAGTTACGGAGGCCCCAAAATGTCCAGAAAGCACAAACACCCCCCCCCCAAACGACCCCATTTTGGAAAGTAGACACCCCAAGGTATTTGGGTATTTGCTAAGAGGCATAGTGAGTATTTTGCAGCTCTCATTTGTTTTTAAAAATGAAGAAAGAAAAGAAGAATTTTTTTTTTTTCTTTTTTCAATTTTCAAAAGTTTGTGACAAAAAGCGAGATCTGCAAAATACTCAACATGCCTCTCAGCAAATGGCTTGGGGTGTCTACTTTCCAAAATGGGGTCATTTGGGGGGGGGTCTTGTGCTATCTGGGCATTTCATGGCCTCCAAAACTGTGATAGGCGGTGAGGAGTGAAACCAAAAATTTACGCCCTTAGCCTAAAGGCGGTGATTGGTTTTCGGGGTCCTGTACATGGTTAGGCTCCCAAAAAGTCTCACACAAGTGGTATCCCCGTACTCAGGAGAAGCAACAGAATATATTTTGGGGTGTAATTTCACATATGCCCATGGCATGTTTGAGCAATATATCATTTAGTGACAACTTTCTGTAAAAAAAAAAAAACAGAAAAAAAAAGAAACTTGTGGCAAAATGTAAAACATTCCATGGACTCAACAATTACCTTGAAGTGTTTTCTTTCCCAAATGGGGTCATTTGGGGGAGTTTGGTGCTATCTTGACATTTCATGGCATCCAAAACTGTGATAGGTAGTGAGGAAGTGAAATCACCATTTTACGCCCCTTAGAAAGCCTGAATGCGGTGCTTAGTTTTCGGGGTCCTGTAGACGGCTAGGCTCCCAAAAAGTCCCACACATGTGGTATCCCCGTACTCAGAAGAAGCAGTAGAATGTATTTTGGGGTGTAATTTCACATTAAAAATACAAAATTTGTAATTTTTCCTCAACTTGTGGCAAAATATAAAATATTCCATGGACTCCACTTTCCAAAAAGGGGTCATTTGGGGAGTTTTGAACTGTCCTGGCATTTTATGCACAACATTTAGAAGCTTATGTCGCACATCACCCAGTCTTCTTTTTTTATTTAATTAGTTTTTATTGAAAGAAAAACAGGGAAAAGATTACAGTCTACAAAGTATTTACCAAGTATTGTATAAAGCAAGGTCGAAATCCGGCCAAAAAGCCCCAATAATATGTTATTAACTTAACAGAAGACCGGTTATCATACGCTATAAGTATTGCATTATATTGTGCTAATAACTGATGTCGGCCACCGTCAGGTGGTGTATATAGCAAAGACCATTCCATGGGGGGCCACCAGAGAATATCCTATTACAATATACACCTCGGTATGAGGAAAGAAAAGAAACAAGAAAAAAAAAAAGGGTAAAAAATATGAGGGAGAAAAGAAAAAGGATAGAGTAGTTGCAGAGAGCCAGAGATGTGAGGAGGGAAAAGGGTAGGGTTAGGGGGAGGAAGGGGGGGGGGTCTGCCTCGGTCCACACTCCCTAGCATGTTAAGGCTAACAGAAGACACGTTATACCTTCATTTATTTACCTTTTGACATGATTTCTGCGTAAGCAGTGGTGTATTTAAAGGCGAACCAGCAGGACCATATTTTCTTTACCCGATCTGATTTATCCCTAAGGGAGTATGTGAGGTCTTCCATGTAGTATGTGTGATCTACTTCCAGTAGCCATTGGCGAAGTGATGGAATGGGTGGTTGTTTCCAAAAACGTGGAATTAATGCTTTTGCAGCATTAAGTAAATGTGGCGTTATTGATTTTTTTATATGCTCCTGCTGGTGAGCCTGTACAGTGAAGCAGTACAACCAATGGGTCATTGGGTATTTCAAAACCCTGAATCTCTTTTATCCAATATAAGATAGTTAGCCAGTATGGGCGAATGTATGGGCAGAACCACCATACGTGGGCGTGTGTGGCCTTCTCGCCACATCCCCGCCAGCATAAAGGAGAAGACAATGGAAAAGTCTTATGGAGCACTGCTGGGGTATAATGCCATCTAGTAAGCAATTTGTAGTTCACCTCCGCTGTTTTGGATGCAGTTGCGGATGTATGGGCCATTAGTAGGATAGTAGATCTCTGTGCCTCTGATATTTCCTTATGGAGATCTTTTTCCCAATTGGCAAGAAAAGAAGGTTGTCCTGTGGGTGATAAAGACTGTAATGCCTGATAGAAGTGAGAGATTGGTTTCACGACAGGTTGGTCATCCAAAAAGGCTCCCTCTATAGGCGTGAGCTCTGACGTAGTCCGAAACGGTTTTGGGATAGAGTCAACAAAAGCTTTCAATTGGCGGTATTTCCAGTGTTCCAAAGGCCAGGGTGTGGAGTGATAGTGTGGACAAATGCACAATGCCCATCGGAGTGGTAACCTGGTGTAGAAGAGGTGTGTTACCCATGTTCCAGCTGAAGGATCTAGGTTTCATGTTACCGGGTGGAAAATAATCATGGCCAGTAAGTGGCATAAGAGGTGAGTTGTATTGCCATTTATGTAATTTACTTAGGTAGTCCCATACCATGAGGGTTGAATGTGTGAGCGGAGATGTAGTTGCGGCAAGAGACCTGTATTTCTTAGGAATCCAAACTTGGGTTGAGAGATTTGATTGGCTTAATGACATTTCAAGGTGAACCCATAACTTGGAGTCCTTGTGGTACTTCCAATCAGAAATTCTATTCAAAATTATAGCTAGGAAATATTGCTTAACATTAGGCAGTGCTAAGCCCCCTTGGCATTTGGATCTTACCAAGAGGACCCTGGCCAATCTGGGACGCTTTCTGTTCCATACATATTTGCTTATGAGTGTGCTGATCAGTGTGAAGAATCCTGCAGGGATTCCAAGGGGTATCATCTGGAGCATAAATAGCAACCTGGGTAGGACATTCATTTTTATAACACTAATCCTCCCCAGCCACGAGTGCACCAGTTGGGTCCATTTTTGTAAATCTGATCTGATTGTATTAAGAAGGGGTATGAAGTTAGTGCGAAATCACGGTGATGTGCGCATGCAAAGTTTCAGGTCTTAGGGTCTCTCCAGCAGAGTTCGCATTTGCATATGAGGTCAGGCGGAGCAGTAAAATATCTGCGAACGTTCTATAGTAGGAGACTGTGAAGCCATCTGGCCTAGGTGCTTTGCCCTTGGCCATGGCCTTCAATGCAATGCCAAACTCTGAGGCAGTAAACTCCCCGTCCAAAGCATCTAAAGTGTCTGATGGTAGTATGGGTAAGTTGGCCTGTGAGAGATAATCGTGTACCAGGGTCTTCCGTGTTTCACGGTCTGTCACTGTGTTTTGAACGTGGTACAAGTGTTGATAGAATGTTTGAAATTCTTTGGCTATAGCTGACGTTTCGTGTACTAAATGGTCAGATGACATTTTTTTGATTTTATCTATGAAGGAGGCGGTTTTTTTCTCTTGTAACGATCGTGCCAATAGCCATCCAGGTTTATTACCCCACTCATGAAAACGCTGTGCCACTACGCGTGCGTGTCGTTTATGCTCCATATGGAGTAGGGCCTTGAGTTCCTCCCTCTTTAAAGTGTGAAGTACTGCTTGTGCTTGACTGGCTTTGTGTTGCTGTTCGAGGACACTGATATCTCGTATCAGTTCCATTTGTTGATGTGTGTGTTCTCTCTTTTTCCTGGAACCAAGTTCAATAAGTTTACCGCGTATATGGGCCTTGTGGGCTTCCCAAAGTACCCCAGGGGATGTGTCCGGGTGCGTGTTTTCTTTAAAATATAAATTCAATTCTTCACCAATCATTTTTTTGTCAATATCTTCATCAATAAGAGTATCATTAAGTTTCCAATTTGTAATTCTACGGGGCATTGATGGAATTGTAAGTTTGAGTGTAATCGGGGCATGGTCCGCTATGGGGGATGATTCATTCTCGGCTTTAATAACAAGCGATAGGTGGTGATGATCTATGAAGAGGTCTATTCTAGAATAGCTGTGATGAATATGTGAATAATGAGTGTAATCTCTCTCTTTTGGATGTGTAATCCGCCAAACATCCATCAACTGTGAGTCAAATAGACGTCTACGTATGTATAACAGACATTTTTGTGAGATGCAAGATTTACCTTGGGAAGTGTCTATGCTGGGCTCTAAAGGAGTATTAAAGTCTCCGGCTAGGATGACACAGCCGCGTGCAAAGTTGCGTAATTTTTTAAGAGTGGAGGTAATAAAACCGGCTTGGTCACAGTTAGGTGCATATAAAGTTGCTAGTGTACATAACATGCCGCCCAGGTTGCCCCTAAGGAACAGAAAGCGTCCAGTAGGGTCACTAAGCATGGATTCCATTTTAAAGGATACCCCTCCGCGGAACCCAATAGCCACTCCCTTGGCTTTGTGAATCTCTGATAAGCTGTAATACCAGACAGGATATCGTGGCGAAAAAAGTTTTACAGAGATGGTATGTGTGAGGTGGGTCTCCTGCAGAAAGACTATGTCACCACGCAGACGATCCAGCTCCCTATAAAGATTGTGTCTCTTACCTGGGGCATGGAGACCCTTCACATTTAGGGATAGTAAGTTCACTGTGGCCATGGGGATCCGCAGAGGAGCACCGCACACAATCTAATTCCAAGGAGTGGGACCTGAGGCAGTGGGGGGCGACAGCAAGAGGGGGGCAGGAGAGGGGAGGAAGAGTGGGTAGAGCAAGAAGGAGAGCAAATGAAAAGAGAAAACCTACAGTTAGCATTTTGTAATAAGTTTTGCACAAGCCATGTTAAATCATGGTCAACATGTGCACGCATTTGACTGCAGTGAAGAGGAGGGGTAGCCGTGCAGACCAGCATCCCTGCGCCCTCTGCCCGTAAAGGGCTCGAGGCACAAGAACGCCGAGCCACCTGGCGCCCCTCGTGGGGGGAGCGGACCGTCGCAGCCATCGGACAACCTCTACCAAACGTGGAGAGTCAGTCATCCCATGACCCTGGCGCCGATCTGTCGAACAACAAAAGAGACAACAAAAAAAATTTTTTGAAAAACCTCACAGGGACTTAGTCCCATTTAAACATTTAGTATACGGTATCATAGTAAATGCGAAGAAAGTGCATAAATCAGAGAACTTTTTAACGTAAAAAAGTGAAAAGTAAAAAAGAAAAAAAGGAGAAAAATTGCAGTTCCTGATGCTTGGGGTAAGGTACCCAGATTATGTCCGAACACCCTTGTGTGATTAATGACCCACATGTAGTCAATAGCTCTAGCTATACCGCAACATGGTATACATTAGGTGTGGTTATAAAGGAGTGTTATACTTGCGGTTCGAGATGAACAGGAGCATCAGGCCAAAGAAGTTGTAGCAAAGAGAAAACATAAACTGCCAGGGGTTCCAATTAACATGGTTGGAATGGGGAGCCATTCGCCGAGGAGCGGCGTTTACGCTCAACTTTCTGCCATCTTGCTTCTGTGTTGCCAGGTAGGGGTGGGATTGTGTCTTGCCATCCTGGAAGTTCTGGAGGTGAGATGTTGATATCCATGCAGAATTTATCCAGGTCTTCCGGGAACCTTAGAACTGCTGTCTTCCCATCCCTGTGAGCGATTAGAGCCGCTGGAAAACCCCATTGGTAGTTGATTGAAGCTGTGCGTAGCTTTTCGGTTAAAGGCCGCAGGGCTCTGTGACGTTCCAGCGTCTCCCTGGCCAGATCGGGGAAAAAAGAGAGTAATGCGCCATCAAAGTCCAGGGATTTAGCATCTCTAGCCTTTTGCATGATCAGTTCCTTCTCCTCAAAATAGTGAACTCTGCATATCACATCACGCGGAGTATCTGTCGCGAAGTTGCGGGGCCAAAGTGCCCTGTGCACCCAGTCTATTTTTAACGGCCTAGCAGGCCGTTAAAAATACCTCGTACGGATGGAAGGAGGTCTTCATCCCCGGTGGCTTCGGGAAGGCCCCTGATGCGGATGTTGTTCCGCCGATTACGGTTCTCCTGGTCCTCGATCTTATACAAGGCCATCCTGTGTGCTATGGCGAGTGGATGTCTGCAGGTGCCTAATGGCGGATGCGTGCCTATCCAGGCGCTGCTCCGATTCCTCTACTCTGTCCAATACCTGGGAGAGGTCTGCCCGGACTGCGGATACCTCCTTCTTGATTGCTCGTTCCAGCCCCAGTAGCATAGCCACTAACTCCGTCTTAGTAGGGAGTCCGCCTACCAGGGCCGCCACATCGGAGCGTCGTGACAGGCTCTCCTCTCCCTCCGAGCCCGCGGAAGAAGCCGGAGAGTGGCGTCTGTGTTCGGGCCTGTGGTGGGAGGCAGAGCCAACCCCGAGGCTCGCCCCGCGTGGTGAGTGGCCTAGGTCATCTGTGTCTTGTTGGTCCTCCGGCTCGGCCAGGAAGCGTTTTATGGAGCCCACCAATGCGCCTTTTTTCGGCAGGGATTTGCCCGATCTCTTACGCATCTCTCCCGGTGAGTTAATGTTGCTTGAAGTGCAGATTAAAGCAGTAATAGCGAGATCGGCGCCGGAGCTCAAGGGAGAAGCGTCCTCACCGCTGCATGCCGAGACCACGCCCCCATCACCCAGTCTTCTAACCACTTGAAGACAAAGTCCTTTCTGACACTTTTTGTTTACATGAACATTTTTTTTTTGCAAGAAAATTGCTTTGAACCCTCAAACATTATATATTTTTTTAAAGCAAAGGCCCTACAGATAAAAATGGTGGGTGTTGCAATTTTTTTTTCACACAGTATTTGCGCTGCGATTTTTCAAACGCAATTTTTTGGGAAAAGACACTTTTTTTTTATATTAATGCACTAAAATACACTATTGCCCAAATGTTTGATGAAATAAAAAAGATGATCTCATGCCGAGTACATGGATACCGTGCAGCAGCGACAAACTACATACATTTTTAAAAGTCTTTACAGGTTACCACTTTAGATTTACAGAGGTCTACTGCTAAAATTACTGCCCTCGATCTGACCTTCACGGTGATACCTCACATGCATGGTGCAATTGCCGTTTACATATGACACCAGACTGACGCTTACGATTGCCTTTGCACGGTACTTAAAATTCTTTTCTTGAGAATAGCAGGAAAAGGTGGACTTATGTGTAAAGTGGAATGAAGTCTGCCAGTCCGCCCTCAAACTCCTCTCCTAGATCTGCGGACCATGTCCTAGTGTATGCTGGCAAGTCATCGTGTGAGTGCATGTATTAAAACAGTAAAGGGAAGAAAGTAGATGTTTAGGCAACTCATGGAGGGAACACAGCCATTCAGTATAAGGGTGATGGATATGGGAGGAAAGATACAGCTGTTTTACAAAGGCGGACAAATGGAGTGTAGTGAGCCAGTCCTGTAATCCCTCAGGGGCAAACGGGGTTCCCTGTTGAGGTTGAACAAACTTAGTCAGCCTCGGCAATGCAGAACGCAATAATGAACAACGGTAGGGACTCCCATACCCTGGGGGAAGGCGGGGTTATCAAATAGTGGAGTGAGGGGGGAGGGGGTCTGAAGATAAAACCGAGCATAACCTCCTCTTGTGTACCATAATCTAAGGGCTGCTAACTTTAATGGGGAGGAAGGGGTTAAGCAGTGGAGATCACTATTGTAGCCCCACAAAGGGGGTCGATGTTCCAGGTCTTGTTCAACCATGATAGAAGCCTTTTGTGAATGGGCGCAGGAACCACTCCAGAATGCATGCCTTGATGGCAGCTTTATAGTAGAGTTCATAACCCGGTAAACCTGCTCCTCCTTGGAGCTTAGGAAAGACCTCAAGGAGATAAAAGATTTAGGGACCAAAATAGGTATAGTTTGCATAGTTTGTAGCAAATATAACAATTTGGGCAGGGTATCCATCTTCAGGGTGTTAATGCGGCCAAAGCAGGGAGAAGAAGAGCCCCCCAGGAATCCAAGTCCTAATACGTGAGAGGAGAGGAACATAGTTCAAGGTATATAGATCAGACAAATTGGAAGGGATTGTAACCACCAAGTAAGAAATACCCCTAGCCTGCCATTGAAAAGAGAAATTAGAGCGGAGTAAGGACATCATAGAAGTTGGTAAAGACACGATAAGGGCTTCTGTTTTGGAGAAATTGAGTTTAAAGTTGCTGAAAGACCCAAATTGCTGAAATACAGAAAAAAAAGTGAGGGCAGGGGAGGTATGGGGGTGTTGAATATAGACCAAAAGGTTGTCTGCCTAAAGAGATAGTTTGTGGTGAGAAGAGGATGTGTGAATGCCCTGTATAGATTTGTTCTGTCAGATGGCACTTGCCATGTTTTACGATAACAAATAAGAGAGGTGAAAGGGGCATTCCAAATGTCGAACGGGTCCGAAGATGTACCATTCATCACAACGGAAGCAGAAGGCTGAGAGTAGTAAGTGCCAGACATCTACCAAGTTAGGAGTGTAAATGTGACTTGGTGCGTGCCAGTGAAGAGGAGGGTAGGGATGAATTACCAGAAGACGTATCCGCCGACGAGGAGAGGGCAATGTTAAGATCACCACCCACAAAGCATCCGCCAGCAAAGGAAGACAATCTGGTGAGAATGGAGGAGAGAAAATGAGCCTGATCCTGGTTAGGAGCATAGACATTGGCCACTGTGAAAAGAAAATTGTTATATTTCAGTTTAAGGAATATATAACGGCCAGCATCATCAATAAGGGAATCTAGAACCTCGGGATTAAAGGATTTATGAAACGCAGTGGAGACCCCCTTAGTTTTAAATTGTGGGTTAGAACTGTGAAACCAGGTGGTATAGTAACGGTTACGTAGGACCAGTACGGAAATGCGTTTCCTGCAGGAGTAGTATGTTTGAGCATATTTTATGGAAATTATATAAAATCTGTCTCCGCTTCTCCGGTGTATTAAACCCTCTACAATTAAAAGTTGATAGGTTTACAGGACAATTAACCGCCATGATACAGGGTATAGATTGGGGGAGGGGGGATATGGGAAACTAAGGAGAGTGAGCCTCTCTTGAACCCAGACAACCCAGCAAGACACGGGAAAGGGGAAGAGTATAGGGGTAGGAGGAAAAAGTGTGGAGAAAAAGGGAAAGCTAGGAAGAGAAAAAAATGCATACCAATCCCTGTCTCCGGGTTCCAAAAAAATTGAGTAGGAGAGATGTAGTAAAAAAAAAAAAGAAAGTAGGCAGACAAAAAAAAAATAAATAAAAAGGCCACTAGGTGGCTCCATAAGATGAATAATGAAAAAATCCATAATACATATGACAATCTAGCTCAGCAAAAAACTGCATAATCGGGCACTGAAAGGCCTAATGGGGGGACACGGAAGATGCACAGCTCCCAAACCCCACGACCCACAGGGTAAATTAATAATAATAAAAAAAGGGGAAAAAATAGTCACAGTATGGTAGGCCAGGGAAACTCTAACAAGGTCAATAAAAGTATCAAATTAAGGCCACGGGGAAGCGCAGACAAAAATGTAGATACTGATAGGGCATAACATGTATAAGCAATACAAGTAAGACACAACTTCCAAAAGTGAGTTTTGATAGTCCCATCTACGAAAACCTATAAAACTGCTTATATGGCTGGAACATTAAATCCAAGTCATTGGACGGGTGCAAGTAAGATAAAAATATAAATGGAAGAGGCAAAACAAGATGTTACAAAGTAGGTCAAAAGAACTCCAGTGGTAGAGGAAGAACAAATTCCTGAGAGAGCGCAAGAGTAGCTTCTGAGCAAGGGAGTTAATTAACCACTTCAGCCTTGGAAGGATTTACCCCCTTCCTGACCAGAGCACTTTTTCCCATACGGCACTGCGTCACTTTAACTGACAATTGCATGGTCGTGCGACGATGTACCCAAACAAAATTGACGTCCTTTTTTTCTCACAAATAGAGCTTTCTTTTGGTGGTATTTGATCATCTCTGCGGTTTTTATCTTTTGCGCTATAAGCAAACGACAATTTTGAAAAAAACACAATATTTTGTACTCTTTGCTATAATAAATATCCCCAATTTTTTTTTTTTTTTTAAAAAGCAAATTTTTTTTCTCAGTTTAGGCCGATATGTATTCTTCTACATATTTTTGGTAATAAAAATCGCAAAAAGCGTATATTGATTGGTTTGCGCAAAAGTTATGGCATCTACAAAATAGGGAATAGATTTATGGCATTTTTATTAATTTTTTTTTTTTTTACTAGTAATGGCGGCTATCTGCGATTTTTATCGTGACTGACATTATGGCAGACACAACGGACACTTTTGACACATTTTTGGGATGATTGACAATTATACAGCGATCAGTGCTATAAAAATGCACTGATTACTGTATAACTGTCACTGGCAGGGAAGGGGTTAACACTAGGGGGCGATCAAGGGGTTAACTGTGCGTTCTAACTGTAGGCGGAGGGGACTGACTAGAGGGGATGACAGATCGTGGTTCCTAGCTATTAGGAACTCACGATCTGTCTCTCCTCACAGAACAGGGATTTGTGTGTTGACACACTCCCGTCCCCGTTCTGCCTCTCGTGGCCATTGGCCACGAGCATCGACACCCCTGCAGTGCAGTAGGTGCGTGGGCGCCTGCTATCTCGCTTTAAGGAGCCGACGTATAGCTACGACGGCTCACGGCGGCTGGTCGGCAACCGGTTAAAGGGCTCCCCACAGATAAATCGGTAATTCGGGGCCTTCTGAGAAGAGTATCTGTATCTTCGCTTTCGGCCCTGATTCTGCCACTGTGGAGCAAATGGTAATCCAGGGGCAGTTAGAGTGAATGGCCAGTCAGGCAGGGAAACTGAAAACTGAAACGGAAGTTCCAGAGTGCTGAGGAAAGCTGGTGAATCTCCTAAGGTGCACAACAAAGCTGTTTTCCCCTCATGATTTACCCGAAGATGAAAAGGGAAACGCCACTGATATTTAATCTTGGTTTCAGAGCTTTTCACATAGCCAGGGCTTGATGGGAAAGATCACGAACGGAGCATGACAGGGGTGTCATTAAAGAGTATAGTATCTTGAGTGCTAGCAGCATATTGGCTTCCTTAACCATGTAGAAATGTGCCCTGCAGAGGGTATCACGCACATAGGAGGGATCTGGATTCTACGGACCGGAGGTCCTATTGACACAGTCCTACTCAATGTGATCCTCTTTAGGCTTTTGAAGTAATTGGTTAAAGATGGCGGTCACGGCCGCATGTAAATCTTTGGGTTCCACAGATTTAGGCAATCCACTAATTCTGATGATGCGGCGATTCCTGTTTTCTATGTTATCCTGTTGGTAGGAAAGTTGTTGCAGCATAACAGTATGGGTATTGAAGATTTCCTTATGAGATTGCACAGCACTACAGAGCCCATCCGTGGTATTTTCTATATCTTCTATATATGCCCCAATGTCC
This sequence comes from Aquarana catesbeiana, assembly GCF_042186555.1. Lineage (NCBI taxonomy): Eukaryota > Metazoa > Chordata > Amphibia > Anura > Ranidae > Aquarana > Aquarana catesbeiana. The sequence continues at coordinate 535,932,228 of NC_133324.1, read as the reverse complement.
ATTTTTAAGCTCAGCTCTGCCTGTAGGTTTTTTTCAATCCTTCTGACAGTGTTTAAAGTCTGCTTTGGTAGGCAGAGACCTGATATAACTGTGCAGGGACTTCAGCTGTGATTCCATATCCCAACCATCCCCAGAGCCTAGGGAAGCATTTGAGTGACTCCTGGAGCGCCTAGAGGAGCGATCCTGGCCGTCAGGAGATGTATGGCAGGCACGAGAGCTCACCTGCATGTCCAAGGTCGACTCGGAGCAGGCCAGGGAAGGAGGCTCCATCTTGGATATCAGCTGGCTCTTGGCCACGGATGAGGATCGGGTGTCCTAAATCACCTCCTGGGCGACTTCTACCTGTGCCCTTCTAAACCTTCGGCGGGGTCCTCCCCATAGAGGTGATGAGAGCGGGGTTTCTCAGTGATTAAGAGCCCTGTATAGCCACAAGGTCCGGGAGCTGAGGGAGAGCCTTCCTACAGCTCCATGCGGCAAGCCACGCCCCCTGAACTTCTGATTTAAATTGCTGTGCCAAAGAGAGTATATCGGCATGTATTTCTTAAAGAGACCAACATGTCCTTAAGAGTGGTATCTAGGACTGGCTGGTTGTTGGTAGGGAAAGCTGAAATAGATTCATGTAGTTCTCGGGGGTCATCAAGGGAGAATTCTGGGGCACTCACCACCTCTGTGGCAGGCCTGGTAGGAGACCGCTTCTGTCTAGGTTTAGCAGGGCTGGAGGTGTTGGAAGAGGGCTCCTTTGCCCCAACTGCTGCAAGGTGTTCTTCCCTCGTGGCTGCCCATGCTGTGTCAATGGGAAGCAGCCGCTGCCAAATTGGCTGCAGGAGCAGAGCAGTGTTGAGAGAGTCTGTCATGCGGCCTGGCCAATTTCTGTTTGCGAGACATATTCAGGTGAGTAGCCTGAAGGTCTAGGGTAATAGCCTCCGGTTTATCACTGTTGTGCAGAGCTAACTGCTTAAGCGGCCATCTTCTTTGCACGCTGGATCTTACCCCCCCTTGCTCATTAAAATTTTAGATGTAAGGAATTATCCCAAACTACATTCTCTTGGGCAGGGTGAATAGCTCATAGTAAAAATATTCATACTGCCCCATATACTTCATCTATTTTGGACTATACCATTTCCATTATTATCTTACATTAAAAACCCTCAAAAACTTGCTTACAAATTTAATCTGGCAATATAAGAGCTTGAGTTAATGGGCACTTTTTATATGCTCCTAAATTTCAGGCAGAGTGGGAGTGCTAGATTTGCAGCATACTACAGAGCTTCAATCTTGGATCACACTCAACACTGGTGGAATCCAGAGACAAGCGATGGATACAAATCAAACAGCAAGCCTTCTCTACAAATCTGCCATCTCTACTTGTAGCTGCGATAGTGACTCACAGTGAATAGATATTATCTGGATACTATCAATGCAGCACTATGTGCATGGCTTTTTATCTTAAAACCTCCTTTAGACAGTCACTCTAAGATTAATAGCGTCATACTCCTGTTGTTCCCATCATAGGCATGCACACAAGTGTGCTGGGTGTGCCCGGGCACACCTTGTGTTCATGCCTATGATAGGAACAACAGGAATATGATGCTATTAATCTTAGAGTGACTGTCTAAAGGAATTTTTAAGATAAAGGGCATCCTAGGCGGATGCCTAATCACCCCAAGCACTCAGTCACTGGTCATGTCTAAATACAGAATCCTCTCTGAGCGGCTGCACTGAACCATCCACGCCATTCCCAGGAACAACTGCTGTTAATACATATACAGGCAAGGGGGGGTGGCATTGCTAGTGCCAGGCATTGCTCTGTTGCAATGATCGGCTCTAACTGCAGCTGTTCTGGCTGACTGCGACGCCTCAGCTGAGGAAGCTTCCACTAGGCTCCTCCTCAGCAATAAGTACAAAAGTAAACAGTCACTTCCCGTGCTAAGAGCTCTTCCTAAGTGTGGAAACACAAGGACAGCGGTGATCCCACAAACCTAGGCGGATGCCTTCTTCAGACGGGGTGGTCCGGTGGTACTACAAAGACAGACAAAAATAAAAGGCGCGCGCACACCTAGTGCATTACTAAAAATATTTAATCGGGAAGTAAAATCAATAAAGAATGGATACTCACAAGATGTCAATTGGACGTGAGCCATAAAAACACACTGCTAAACAGGAGGGACATGGATATGCCAAATAACAGGGTGTACCACTGATGCGTTTTGGGGGTGCACCCCCTTCAGAGCTAGGCTAGCTCTAAATAAGGGGGTAGGCCCCCAAAACGCATCAGCTGTACTGTTATATGGCACATCTATGTCCCTCCTGTTCAGCACTGTGTGTTTTTATGGCTCATATCCAATTGACATCTTGTGAGTATCCATTTTTTTTGCTTTCCGTTTTAAACATTTTCGGTAATGCACTAGGTGTGCGCACCTTCTATTTGTGTCTGTCTTTGATGTCCTCCTCGGCTCCAACCTGTCTCAAAACAGCTCAAGGAGGAAGCTAGGAGGAAGAACATCTCCCACCCCACATTGAGCTGCGTTGTATCTGAGGTCTGTAATGGGAAAGGATATTTTTTTATGGCTTTTGTACAGCTAGGGGGAGGGGAGAATTGTGATGGCAGGAGAAGAGAATTTTTGGTGGATGGGGGGGGTTTAGGGGGAGCTTGTGATATAATTGAGATGCCAGTCTCATCGAAGGGGGTGGGAGGAGAGCTCTGCGCACCCCTGAACCTGGCACTCTGCGCACCCCTGAACCCTGCACTCTGCATGTAGCGCCCTCCTGAACCCTGCACTGTGCAGGTAGCGCCCTCCAGAACCCTGCACTGTGCAGGTAGCGCCCTCCAGAACCCTGCACTGTGCAGATAGCGCCCTCCAGAACCCTGCACTGTGCAGGTAGCGCCCTCCAGAACCCTGCACTGTGCAGGTAGCGCCCTCCAGAACCCTGCACTGTGCAGGTAGCGCCCTCCAGAACCCTGCACTGTGCAGGTAGCGCCCTCCAGAACCCTGCACTGTGCAGGTAGCGCCCTCCAGAACCCTGCACTGTGCAGGTAGCGCCCTCCAGAACCCTGCACTGTGCAGGTAGCGCCCTCCAGAACCCTGCACTGTGCAGGTAGCGCCCTCCAGAACCCTGCACTGTGCAGGTAGCGCCCTCCAGAACCCTGCACTGTGCAGGTAGCGCCCTCCTGAACCCTGCACTGTGCAGGTAGCGCCCTCCTGAACCATGCACTGTGCAGGTAGCGCCCTCCTGAACCATGCACTGTGCAGGTAGCGCCCTCCTGAACCATGCACTGTGTAGGTAGCGTCCTCCTGAACCCTGCACGTAGAGCACTCCTGAACTCTGCATTCTGTATGTACTACACTTATGGTATTTATTGCCCCTTTAAGGCCCTCCTACACTTAGTGCAACTTGGCCACACCCACCATTTGCTCACTCTCCTGCCCCCACCCAAGAAACAGTGGGGGGCATGGTTGAGTTCCTGCACCTATTCTTGGAGGGTAAAAAAGCCCCCCGTGTGTGTGCTGTATGTACAGTGCCTTGAAAAATTATTCATACCCCTTGAAATTTTCCACATTTTGTCATGTTACAACCAAAAACGTAAATGTGTTTTATTGGGATTTTATGTAATAGACCAACACAAAGTGGCAAATAAGTGTGAAGTGGAAGGAAAATGATGCATGGTTTTCAAAGGTTTTTACAAATATTTGAAAAGTGTGGCGTGCATTTGTATTCAGCCACCTTTACTCTGATACTCCTAACTAAAATCTAGTGGAACCAATTGCCTTCAAAAGTCACCTAATTTAGTAAATAGAGTCCACCTGTGTGTAATTTTAATCTCAGTATAAATACAGCTGTTATGCAAAGCCCTCAGGGGTTTGTTACAGAACATTAGTGAGCAAACAGCATTATGAAGGCAAGGGTACACACCAGATAGGTCAGGGATAAAGTTGTGGAGAAATGTAAAGCATAGTTAGGTTATAAAAAAAAAAAATATCCCAAGCTTTGAACGTCTCACAGAGCACTCTTCAATCCATCTTCCAAAAATGGAAAGAGTATGGCACAACTGCAAACCTACCAAGATTGGCCATCCACCTAAACTGACAGGCCAGGCAAGGAGAGCATTAATCAGAGAAGCATCCAAGAGGCCCATGGTAACTCTGAAGGAGCTGCAGAGATCTGTAGCTCAGGTGGGAGAATCTGTTCACAGGACAACTATTAGTCATGCACTCCACAAATCTGGCCTTTATGGACAAGTGGCAAGAAGAAAGCCATTGTTGAAAGAAAGCCATAAGAAGTCCTGTTTGCAAGAAGCCACGTGGGGTACACAGCAAACATGTGGAAGAAGGTGCTCTGGTCAGATGAGACCAAAACTAAACTTTTTGGCATTAAAGCAAAACGCTATGTATGGCAGAAAACTTAACGCTGCACATTACCCTGAACACACCATCCCCACCCATGGAACATGGTGGTGGCAGCAGCATGTTGTGGGGATGCTTTTCTTCAGCAGGGACAGGGAAGCTGGTCAGAGTTGATGGGAAGATGGATGGAGCCAAATACAGAAAAATCTTAGAAAAAAAAAACCTGTTAGTCTGCAAAAGACTTGAGACTGGGGGAAGAGGTTCACTTTCCAGCAGGACGCTTTTTTTTTTTTTTTTTTATCTTGGTGCATTGTGCAATACAATTTAATAACCCAAAACAATATTCCAAATCTAAATATCATTGTCACAGTGATTGTGTGGCACTAACGTTCCTAGAAAGATAAGGTCGATAAACTTTACGAAACCCTTTTAATTAGACCTAGCTGCTTGTTCAGGGACAGTAATAAAAAAACCTCAAGCAAAAAATACAAGACAGCCTTGAATATTGAGACCAGTTATCTCAATGAGACTGTTATAGTAGCTCATATAGGAAGCCAATAGAATCAAACCTCATCACACAATGAGTTTCTGTTAAAATAGGACAACGACCCTAAAGATACAGCCAGAGCTACAATGGAATGGTTTAGATCAAAGCAAATTCATGTGTTTAGAATGGCCCATTCAAAGTCCAGACCTAAATCCAATTGAGAATCTGTGGCAAGACTTGAAAATTGCTGTTTTACAGATGATCTCCAGCCAATCTGACAGAGCTTGAGCTTTTTTGCAAAGAAGAATGGGTAAAAATTATTTTGTAGTATAGTGTCCCATAGAAAATGTTGATTCTGAAAAGAAAGTAATGGGGGGGGGGTAAAAATAAAAAACTAAAATAATGTGGTTGCATAAGTGTGCACACCCTCTTTTATAACTGGGGATGTAGCTGTGTTCAGAATTAAGCAATCACATTCCAACTCATGTTAAAAAGGAGTCAGTACACACCTGCCAGGGCCGCCATCAGGGGGGTACAGCCGCCACAACTGTAAGGGGCCCGCCCGGGCCAGAAGAAGGCAGGACGGGTGAAGGGGAGCAGTGCTGTGCATTAAAGAAACTATTTCACAGCTTTTGCTGTTCTCGTGTCACTGAGCTCAGACATCGAGCTTTTTACTGCCACCTCTGTCTACTATGTTTATGTGCACCCCTCGTGTGATTTGTACTGTGCTTCTCAGCAACATGTCAGCTTTGTGAAAATGGGCTGGGACTAGGTAGGAAGACCTTTACAAGTAGGGGCTGTGAGGAAAAGGGAGGGGAGGTGTTTGTGTACAGGGAGAGGCTAGAGTCTTGTGTGTTTACAGGCTTTTGTATGTGAGGGGCTGCCATATATATACAGGTTTACAGGTTTGTGTATGTGAGGGGCTGGCATATATACAGGTGTGTGTGGGGGGGGGGGCAGGCATATATATATGTAAAATATAGGTGTGGGGGTGGGGCACTGACATATATACAGGTGTGTGTGTGGGGGCACTGACATATATACAGGTGTGTGGGGGGGGGGGCACTGACATATATACAGGTGTGTGGGGGAGGGGGGGCTGACATATATACAGGTGTGTGGGGGGGTGAAGCCCTGACATATATACAGGTGTGAGGGGGGCTGACACGTATACAGGATTGCGGGGGGTGCTGAGTGCGTACAGGTGAGGTGGCCGGTGTGCGGATTCAATTGGATGGCCCGTGGGCAAGCCCTGGGGAATGTTGGTGTTCGGCTCGGGGGGGGCCCAGCCCTAAAGCTGTGTAAGGGGCCCAAAAATTTCTTATGGCTGCCCTGACACCTGCCATCATTTAAAGTGCCTCTGATTACCAAAAATAAAGTTCAGCTGTTCTAGTAGGTCTTCCCTGACATTTTCTTGGTCACATCCTACAACAAAAGCCATGGTCCGCAGAAAGCTTCCAAAGCATCAGAGGGATCTCCTTGTTAAAAGGTATCAGGAGAAGGGTACAAAAGAATTCCCAAGGCATTAGATATGCCATGGAGCACAGTGAAGACCGTCATCATCAAGTGGTGAAAATATGGCATAACAGTGACATTACCAAGAACTGTACGTTCTTCAAAAATCGATGAAAAGATGAGAAGAAAGGGACGCTGCCAAGAGGCCTACAGCAACATTAAAGGAGCTTCGGGAATATCTGACAAGTACTGGCTGTGTGGTACATGTGACAACACTCCCCCGTATTATTTCATATGTCTGGGCTATGGGGTAGAGTGGCAAGACATATAGTGGGAACGGAAAGTATTCAGACCCCCTTAAATTTTTCACTCTTTGTTATATTGTAGCCATTTGCTAAAATCATTTAAGTTCATTTTTTTCCTCATTAATGTACACACAGCACCCCATATTGACAGAAAAACACAGAATTGTTGACATTTTTGCAGATTTATTAAAAAAGAAAAACTGAAATATCACATGGTCCTAAGTATTAAGACCCTTTGCTCAGTGTTTAGCGCCCTTTTGATCTAATACAGCCATGAGGCTTTTTGGGAAAGATGCAACAAGTTTTTCACACCTGGATTTTGGGGATCCTCTGTCATTCTTTCTTGCAGATCCTCTCCAGTTCTGTCAGGTTGGATGGTAAGCGTTGGTGGACAGCCATTTTTAGGTCTCTCCAGAGATGCTCAATTGGGTTTAAGTCAGGGCTCTGGCTGGGCCTTCAAGAACAGTCACGGAGTTGTTGTGAAGCCACTCCTTCATTATTTTAGCTGTGTGCTTAGGGTCATTGTCTTGTTGGAAGGTAAACCTTCGGCCCAGTCTGAGGTCCTGAACACTCTGGAGAAGGTTTCCATCCAGGATATCCCTGTACTTGGCCGCATTCATCTTTCCCTTGATTGCAACCAGTCGTCCTGTCCCTGCAGCTGAAAAACAGCCCCACAGCATGATGCTGCCACCACCATGCTTCACTGTTAGGACTGTAGTGGACAGGTGATGAGCAATGCCTGATTTTCTCCACACATACCGCTTAGAATTAAGGCCAAAAAGTTCTATCTTGGTCTCATCAGACCAGAGAATCTTATTTCTCACCATCTTGGAATCCTTCAGGTTTTTTTTTTTTAGCAAACTCCATGCAGGCTTTCATGTGTCTTGCACTGAGGAGAGGCTTCCATTGGGCCATTCTGCCATAATGCCCCGACTGGTGGAGGGCTGCAGTGATGGTTGACTTTCTACAACTTTCTCCCATCTCCCGACTGCGTCTCTGGAGCTCAGCCACAGTGATCTTTTTGTTCTTCTTTATCTCTCTCACCAGGGCTCTTCTCCCCCTTTAGCTCAGTTTGGCCAGACGGCCAGCTCTAGGAAGGGTTCTGGTTGTCCCAAACGTCTTCCATTTAAGGATTATGGAGGCCACTGTGCTCTTAGGAACATTAAGTGCAGCAGAATTTTTTTAGTAACCTTGGCCAGATCTGTGCCTTGCCACAATTCTGTCTCTGAGCTCTTCAGGCAGTTCCTTTTGACCTCATGATTCTCATTTGCTCTGACATGCACTGTGAGCTGTAAGGTCTTATATAGACAGGTGTGTGGCTTTCCTAATCAAGTCCAATCAGTATAATCAAACACAGCTGGACTCGAAGGTGTAGAACCATCTCAAGGATGATCAGAAGAAATGGACAGCACCTGAGTTAAATATGAGTGTCATGGCAAAGGGTCTGAATACTTAGGACCATGTGATATTTCAGTTTTTCTTTTTTAATCTGCAAAAATGTCAACAATTCTGTGTTTTTCAGTCAATATGGGGTGCTGTGTGTACATTAATGAGGAAAAAAATGAACTTAAATGATTTTAGCAAATGGCTGCAATATAACAAAGAGTGAAAAATGTAAGGGGGGTCTGAATACTTTCCGTCCCCGCTGTACATATGTCACATACACAAACCTGTAAACACACAAGGCTCTGGCCCCTCCCTGTACACATACAACCCCCTTCCTTTTCTTACAAAGAAATCCAAGCCCAGCTAAATTTTGCAAAAACACATCTGAAGTCTCCAAAAAGCATGTGGAAAACTGTTATGGTCTGACGAAACTAAGGTTGAACTTTTTGGCCATAATTCCAAAAGATATGTTTGGTGCAAAAACACTGCACATCACCAAAAGAACACCGTGCCCACAGTAAAGCATAGTGGTGGCAGCATCGTGCTTCGGGGCTGTTTTTCTTCGGCTGAAGCAGGGACCTTAGTCAAGGTAGAGGGAGTTATGAACAGTTCCAAATAACAGTCAATATTGGCAGACTTCGGCTATAAAGAGCATGGAGAGGAACTTCATCTTTCAGCATGACAATGACCCAAAGCATACATCCAAATCAACAAAGTTATGGCTTCACCAGAAGAAGGTTAAAGTTTTGGAATGGCCCAACCAGAGCCCAAACCTTAATCTGATTGAAAATCTGTTGGGTGATCTGAAAAGGGCTGTGCACAGGAGATGCCCTCGCAATCTGACAGATTTGGAGTGTTTTTGCAAAGAAGAGTGGACAAATATTGCCAAGTCAAGATGTGCTATGCTGATGGACCCTTACCCAAAAAGACTGAGTGTAATAAAATCAAAAGGTGCTTAACCAAAGTATTAATTTGAGGGTGTGCACACTTTTGCAACCATATTTTAGTTTTTTTATTTTTACTTCCCTCCATCTAAAAGTTTTCAGTTTGTTCAACTGATTTGTAAAGTTTTATAGGTCACATTAAAGGTGGAAAGGTGAAAAAAAATTCTGAAAAGATTTATCTTTGTCTTATTTTTTTTACATCACAAAAACCTGACATTGTAACAGGGTTGTTTAGACTTTTTATATCCACTGTATGTGTGTGTGTGTGTGTGTGTGTGTATATATATATATATATATATATATATAAAGTATCTCACAAAAATGAGTACAACCCTCACATTTTTTATATTATATCTTTTCATGTGACAACACTGAAGAAATGACACTTTGCTACAATGTAGAGTGTGCACAGCTTGTATAACAGTGTAAATTTGCTGTCCCCTTAAAATAACTCAACACACAGCCATTAATGTCTAAACTGTTGGCAACAATTTGAGTACACCCCTAAGGGAAAATGTCCAAATTGGGCCCAAAGTGTCAATATTTTGTGTGGCCACCATTATTTTTCAGCACTGCCTTAACCCTCTTTGGCATGGAGTTCACCAGTGCTTCACAGGTTGCAACTGGAGTCCTCTTCCACTCCTCCATGATGACATCACGGAGCTGGTGGATGTTGGAGACCTTGCGCTCCTCCGTCTTCCACTTGAGGATACCCCACAGATGCTCAATAGGGTTTAGGTCTGGAGACATCCTTTGTCAATCCATCATGCTTTGCTGCAGTATATCACAGTACATGTTGGCATTCATGGTTCCCTCAATCAACTGTAGCTATCCAGTGCCGACAGCGCTCATGCAGCCCCAGACCAGGACACTCCCACCACCATGCTTGACTGTAGGCAAGACACACTTGTCTTTGTACTCCTCACCTGGTTGCCGCCACAAACACTTGACACCATCTGATCCAAATAAGTTTCTTGTTCTCATCAGACCACAGGTCATGGTTCCAGTAATCCACGTCCTTAGTCTGCTTGTCTTCAGCAAACTGTTTGTGGGCTTTCTTGTGCATCATCTTTAGAAGAGGCTTCCTTCTGGGAAGACAGCCATGCAGACCAGTTTGATGCAGTGTGCGGCGTATGGTCTGAGCACTGACAGGCTGCCCCCCAACCGCTTCAACCTCTGCAGCAATGCTGGCAGCACTCATACGTCTTTTTCCCAAAGACAACCTCTGGGTATGACGCTGAGCATGTGCACTCAACTTCTTTGGTTGACCATGGCGAGGCCTGTTCTGAGTGGAACCTGTCCAGTTAAACCACTGTATGGTCTTGGCCACCTAGCCATTTTCTCTCCCAGTGTCATGTGGCCCTGATTGTGCTACAAGATCTCAAGTGTTAATGGGAAGTAGGTGCGTTAAATTTGCTTTCATCGCTGTCACTTTCTCATACTGGTCACTGGAAGTTCAACATGGCACCTCATGGCAAAGTCTCTGAGGATCTGAAAAAAAGAATTGTTGCTCTACATAAAGATGGCCTAAGCTATAAGAAGATTGCCAAGACCCTGAAACTGACCTGCAGCGCGGTGGCCAAGACCATACAGCGGTTTAACAGGACAGATTATACTCAGAACAGGCCTCGCCATGGTCAACCAAAGAAGCTGAGTGCACATGCTCAGCGTCACTTCATCAATTTGGTCTGCATGGCTGTCATCCCAGAAGGAAGACTCTTCTAAAGATGATGCACAAGAAAGCCCGCAAACAGTTTGCTGAAGACAAGCAGACTGGGGACATGTATTACTGGAACCATGTCCTGTGGTCTGATGAGACCAAGATAAACTTATTTGGTTCAGATGGTGTCAAGCGTGTGTGGCAGCAACCAGGTGAGGAGTACAAAGACAAGAGTGTCTTGCCTACAGTCAAGCATGGTGATGGGAGTGTCATGGTCTGGGGCTGCATGAGTGCTGCCGGCACTGGGGAGCTACAGTTCATTGAGGGAACCATGAATGCCAACGTGTACTGTGACATACTGAAGCAGAGCATGATCCCCTCCCTTTAGAGACTGGGCAGCAGGGCAGTATTCCAACATAACGACCCCAAACACACCTCCAAGACGACCACTGCCTTGCTAAAGAAGCTGAGGGTGAAGTTGATGGACTGGCCAAGCGTGTCTCCAAACCTAAACCCTATTAAGTATCTGTGGGGCATCCTCAAATGGAAGGTGGAGGAGCGCAAGGTCGCTAACATCTACCAGCTCCGTGATGTCGTCATGGAGGAGTGGAAGAGGACTCCAGTGGTGACCTGTAAAGCTCTGGTGAACTCCATACCCAAGATGGTTAAGGCAATGCTGGAACATAATGGAGGCCACACAAAATATTGACACTTTGGGTCCAATTCAGACATTTTCAATTAGGGGTGTACTCACTTTTGTTTCCAGCGGTTTAGACATTAATGGATGTATGTTGAGTTTTTTTGAGGTGACAGCAAATTTACACTGTTATACAATAAGTTCACCTTTGGTAACATTACATGTTACACCCATATTTAGGTTGTAACATGTTATTGTAAAGCACCTGGTTGATAAGTTGAGCTGGGAATTATGGTTTTGTTTGACATGCGTGGCTCTTCTATGTGCTCTTTGCTGTGAAGGCCACTTATAGGTGGGGGCAGTGGCCTTTTGTTTGTACTGTTGGAATACTGGTGAGGAGATGCACCGGACACCATTGCTGCCATTGCGCTATATGCTGGGTGTCCAGTGTGCCCCTGTGCCGAGTGGGCTCCCTCCAGGCTCATCTGCTCTCCATCTGTTATTATGCATGTGCTTCTACTGTGGAGGCTCTATAGCGTAAGGACTGCAGATAATACTGGGGTTCCGTAAAGTGGCTCTGCAGCTTACACATGTATTTGCAAATGTGTGCAATCTAAACTCCTGTTTTTAATGTATACTGTTAGACAGGATAATTCAGTTGGTTGCAGGCTGGTTGGTAAGTTGAGCTGGGAATTTTCTTTAGTTTTGTTTACCATAGAACACTGTTCTTACCCCCTTGATCCCTCATTGTGACAGCGGGCAGGGCATCTACAGTCAGCATTCAAAAGCAACACAGCTGTGCGGGACTCCAGCCACCGGGCTGCGTCATTTATTCACAGTTTCCTGTGAATGAATTAACTATAAGTACCATCTGCCCTTGTGGCAGACGGCTTGTAGTTCTCTGTGAACTGTGGGGGCGCTGGCGAGTACTCTCCCATGTCATTGATTCTTCCTGCTCTGCGGTCTGGTAGGCCATGGACAATGCAAATTTCTTTCCTGCAACAATGGGACAGGGGAATCCCTCCTACTGATACATTATCATTCTCCCCCGCTGGGAGATGATAGTGATTATTAGTGGCTATAGCAGCCTCTAGCTATAATCGCAAGTAAATCGGGCAGGCTGATTGTACCCAAGTTGATCGATCAATTTAGTACATTCAGCCTGCCTATACACGATTTGAATGGTCTATGGCCAGCCTAACTGTCTGCCTTTATGGGAGGTATGGGCAGACAGGTGACAGAGTTGCCAGAATCCTGGCATGTGACCTCCTATATTGGAACTTTTTTTTTCTTTTTTTTTCTCGAATCGTCTTCCAGGGCAGCATCTGAAAGGCTGCTCCTCCCTGAAACAGGAAACACATTAGTCCACCATTATAAATTTCACAGTCTTACCTGCGTGCCTCAGATGTTTGTGTTTCCTCCAGACCCATGGGAGCTGCAAAAGAAACCTTTGTTATTTTACCTGTCTCTGTGCTAGTTGCAGGAGACCCCCTACAAGCATCCAATCCAGCCCAGCAGGCCTTGGGAGCAGATTTGAGCAAATTTGAGCAAACTTGCTCTGCCTGAGATTTCACCCCTAAAGAGGGGTCTGCAATCATCCCCCCAAGCTGCAATAATGCACTGACATTTTCCCCATGCCGCCTTGCCATGCTGAAGAAGGGACGTACGGCAGTTTCCATGTGGTGTTTATTTTCCCCGATGTCAAGGACGCAATGTGGCAGAGGTAGTGGGTACTATGATGCCTTACCCCTTGACCGCCGTGCGAACGGGTAGGTGTCTCACAGTTTCCATTTTTTCCTTTTCTGCTCTGGGGTGGATAATGTCCACGCCCGCCCAATTACCTCTGTTACCTCCGCGTTCCGTGTCCTCCGCACCCTGCAGAACAAGCCTGCTTCTTTCATCGTGGAGGCTCTGCGGGGTGTACCAAGATGACGCTGGAAAATTGTCACTTCCGGTCATACGGTTCTGGTCGGCGGCCATTTTCCCGGAGTCTGAAGACTTCCAGGAGATACAGAGTGGAACACTTCCGGTGACATGACTTCCGGGAGGCGGGAATTAAAAAAAAAAAATATATATATATATATATATATATATATATATATATATATATATATATATATATATATATATATATATATATATATATTGCAGCAGAGATTCCCCCCTCCCTAATGGACACCAGCAGCAGCGGCATGTGCAGGTATATCCACCAACTTGCACTGGGTCAGCTGGGGGTGGGGCCGGAGCCTAAGCAGGAAGCAGTTAAAAAGGCCCCTCTAAGCAGAGGATCCTGGTGGCTTACCGTGTCTGACGCTTCTCCACCCTGCCCTGCAGATCCTGCAAGCCAGGACAGCTCCAAGGTAAGCCAGAATACTCCAGAGTCACCTCTGTCTTAACCTCACTACGAAACAGCCTACTTACAGGCAGTTTTTAACCGCCTACCTCACGGAGACCTTTTTGTGCTTGATTTCAGGCAAGGACCCCAGAGGAAAGGCAAGTGAAAAGCAACAAAGCATGTGCTTCGTGCAGCCACCGGTTTTCACCTGAATGGAAAAAACCCCTATGTCAAAAATGTATAGACAAGATGGTGGCCAAAGAATCGCAAGGTTATCTGAAAAATCTGCTCAACTCTTTTTCAAAAAAGAAATAAAGAGCACCATGGCGCCCCACTATGCTCAGCTATTGAGAAGTTGGAAGCGCCAACTAGTGCCTGTCAGACCAGTACCCCGTCTACCAGCGGGACATGCGTTCCTTCAGGGAACAGACAGAACAAGAGGAGGATTCGGACTAATCCGAACAATCCAAATCGGAGGATGGACTTTGCTCAGACTCTGAGGAAGATGCGGTTTCAGAGGGCAACTTATTTCTCTCAGAAGATACGGATAGCCTTCTAAAAGCCATAGCCAACACGCTAGGTATTAAAGAACAAAAAGCCGCAGAGCTCGCAATACATGACAAGATGTAAAAAGGGCTACAACCCAGGAAACCTAGAACATTCCCTGTACACCAAACTCTTAAAGATATCGTCAAAAAAGAGTGGGAAGACCCAGAGAAAAAATTCTTCATACCAGCCAGTCAAGCGCAGATATACGTTTGCAGAGACAGACACCAAAACCTGGGCTAAATGCCCCAAAGTGGATGCCTCTCTGGCAAAAGTTACAAATAAATCTGACTTGGCCTTTGACGACGCGGGTACCTTAAGCGACCCCATGGGCAAGAAAATAGAAGCTCTTTTAAAGAAGGCCTGGGAAGCAGGGGCTGTGAATCTGAATCCAGCAATAGCTTCCACCTGCACAGCCCAGACCTTGCTAATCTGTTTAACCCAGCTTCAGGAACTACTGGAGAGTGACACACCTAGGGAAGAATTTATAAAAACCATCCCTACACTAACCAGAGCGGCAGCTTTTCTAGCAGATGCCTCAGCTGAAACAGTCAGAATATCTTCAAGGGCCACAGCGCTACTCAACTCAGCCCGAAGAGCCCTGTGGCTGAAATCTTGGGGGGGTGATATCTCTTCCAAGAACAGACTGTGCGGAATTCCGTTCACTGGAGACCTACTTTTCGGGCCTGAACTAGAAACTCTATTAGACAGGACCGCAGCAAAGAACAAGGGTTTTCCCCAAACCAAAAAAACAAGGGAAGGCGCCCTTTCGGCAATTCAAAAAATTCAACAAGCCGGGAGCAAAGAAGCGCTGAGGACAACAAAACAAAAAAGGCCAGGGTGAATTCACCCTCAAGCCTCCTAACCCAAAGAACAAAAAACAATGACTGTCACCAGGTGGGGGGCAGACTCACAGCTTTTTCCCCACCAATGGATGGAAGCAACAAAAAACAAATTCATCATACGCACCATAATGGATGGCTACGCGATAGAATTTTCCGCCCGTCCCCCCAACCAAGTACCTTACCATGCTACCAAAGGACGACGATGGAGCAAAGGCCTTTTTAGAGTCTCTGGAGAATCTACTGGATCAGAAAGTGATTCGCCATGTACCTCAAGAAGAAGAACAAAGGGGTGTTTATTCCCATGTCTTTGCAAAGAAAAAACCGTCAGGCAAGCTAAGGCTCATACTGAACCTCAAGCCACTCAATAGAGGAATAAAATATAAAAAATTCAGAATGGAGTCTATTTACTCGATCAGAAACATCCTATCACGGGAGACATTTATGGCGACAGTAGACCTACAGGATGCCTACCTACATGTCCCCATAAAGGAGAATCATCAAAGAGGTTCGCAATACAAGGGACAGCAACCACTCTGCACCTGCAATATACAGCTCTCCCTTTCGGCATCTCTTAAGCTCCCAGAATCTTCTCAAAATAATGGCAGAAGCGCTAAAAGGTCTAAGACAACAAGGCATTGGCATAATACCATACTTAGACGATCTACTGTTCTTTGCAGATTCAGCAGAGGCCCTCGAACAACCAACACAGGCTGTATCTATCTGCAAAACCTATCAGTGCAAAACCTGGGATGGATAGTGAATGCAGAAAAATCACAGATGACCCCAAGCCAGAGAGTGGTATATTTGGGCTATGTACTGGACTCCAGACTAACCAAAACCTTCCTAACAGAAGAAAACAACAAAAAAAACACACAGGCAGTAACCTCTCTAAGAGGGACTAAACCCATTACAATCAGACAAGGAATGGCCGTACTAGGGCTGATGACGTCTTTAATACCAGCCATCACCTGGGTGCAGATTCACATGAGACTTCTACAGAATTAAAATTCTGTCCCAGTGGGATGGCAGCCACTCATCCCTAGACAAGTCCATTCCTGTTCCGACCACAGTCAAACAAACACTCCAATGGTGGCTCAATCCGCTTCGATACATCGAAGGACGCAAATGGGCTCAATCTGACCCAGTCAGGATCACCACCGATGCCAGCGCCCTAGGCTGGGGGGGCACACATGGAGGGCCTCTGTACACAGGGAAAATGGAGCTCCAAATGGTCCCAAGCCTCCTCAAACATGAGAGCTAAAAGCTGTGGGGGAAGCATTAAAAGTGTTCAAACCAGCAATACAGGGGAGAGACGTAAAGGTACAATCGGACAAAGCCACAACTGTGGCAATACCTAAACAGGCAAGGTGGGACAAAGTCCCGAAGCTTGATGAGGCTGACGGAGACAATCCTACTATGGGCAGAATCAAACATCAGGTCAATATCAGGTATCCATCTGAAAGGAACAGACAATACGCTGGCAGACTTCCTGAGCCGGAAGACCATAAAACAGACGGAGTGGTCACTGAACCAAACGACCTTCGCGCAAATCACTCAAAAGTGGGGGGTACCCGAGGTAGATCTGTTCGCCTCCAAAGTGAACGCAAAATCACCAACATTCTTCTCTCTGGATCCCACAGATGACAGCAGCGGAGTAGATGCCTTCAGCCAAAGCTGGGGATGGCAACTGTGTTATGCATTCCCTCCAACTGCCATAATACCAAGAGTGATTAAAAAAATAAAGGCAGAGAGAGCAACAGTGATACTAATAGCACCACTCTGGCCCCAAAGGGCATGGTTCAGCCACTTGAAAAACCTCAGCATCCAACCTCAACTGACACTGACGGACCAGGCCAGATCTCTTATCACAGGGCCCAGTCAACCACCTGAACCACAGAATGCTGAAGCTTTCGGCTTGGTTACTGAAAGGGTAAGACTTCAGAAAAAAGGACTGTCAGACAAAGTGATCAGTACCATCCTAGACAGCAGGAAGCCCGTGACTAGGGCAATCTACGAGAAAGTGAGGAAAAAGTTTGTCTCCTGGAACAAAAACAAACTGATTTCCAACAGAGGGATAATCCCAACAATTCTGGATTTCCTACAAGATGGAGCAGACAAAAACATCTCTCCAGGCACACTCAAGGTACAAGTGGCAGCACTCATTCATGGACACCAGACTCGCAGAGGATGCTCTGATAAAACGATTCCTAATGTCACTTATAAGAGCTAGATCAGCCGAATATAAATAGAACTCCAACTTGGGACATGTCCACAGTGCTTAGAGGGTTTCTCTCCCCTCCATTTGAACCGATGGAAGATAGCAAAGACAAAAACCTCACTCTAAAAACTGCACTTCATGTGGCCCTAGTATCAGCCAGAAGAGTGAGCGAAATCCAAGCCCTGTTTATAATGGAACCATACTGCCTAATACATTTAGACAAAATAATTCTCTCACCAGACCCGGCCTTTCTACCCAAGGTCTCTTCAACGTTCCATAGAACCCAAAATATCATCATCCCTTCGCTTCCAGCACTATGGACAGCAAAAAAAAGAGACACTTACAACAAACTTGATGTAAGAAACACACTCATAACATACTTTGAAAGCACGAAGGATTGGCGAAGAACGACCTCTCTTTTGTCCTCTGTGCGGGAGTCAACAAAGGGAAACGGGCATCCAAGAATACCATCAGCAGATGGATAAGAATGGCCATACAGATGACCTATGAGGCACAAAACCTCACTTCGTCAGGCGGGATCAGCGCACACACAACCAGAGCCTGGCAACCTCGGTCGCAGAGAAAGCAGGGGCAGGAGCAGATCTGCAGGGCAGCGACATGGTCAAGCTTCAGTACCTTCGCAAGACACTACCGTATAGACCAGCTGTCTGTCCAAGACCAGGATTTTGGTCGCAGAGGTTCACCAGTCTCTCTCCACACCCTAGTAAGTATTGCTTGATACATCATCTCGGATGCTGCCCTGGAAGACGATTCAAGAAAATAGTTTGGTACCTGCTAACTCTTTTTCTAAGAAGTCGTCCAGGGCAGCACTAGTTCCCGCCCTTAAAACGACAAATACCAGGTACAACGGGGGAGCTTTTAAGCTTACTGAGATTTCCTTCGGGGTTTTAATACAATTGAGACACACAGGTAAGACTGTGAAATTTATAATGGTGGACTAATGTGTTTCCTGTTTCAGAGAGGAGGAGCCTATCTCTCGGATGCTGCCCTGGAAGACTTCTTAGAAAAAGAGATCCCAGTTACCTAACTCTATTTTTTTATTTTAATATCCTAAATTCTTTACCCTACAACTTTTCCCTACCTACTTCTTTTTTTTTCCCCTACCGCTTTTCTACCCCTATTTCCTCTCTACAACTTTAACTCTGTTTTTAAGCCCTGGTTCACACTGGTGCGATTTGACATATCCTAATCGATGCGACGCCGCATTAATTTCAAAATGTACTTTCTGTACTACCTTTTACGATTTCAGAATGCGATTTCCATTGACATCTGTGCAGAAACCCACACAGATGTCTTTGAAATCGCAGCTGAAATCGGGACTGACATGCGGGAGTGAAATTGTGTGAGTTCAGCTGAACTCGCATGGCTTCATTCCCGCAGCTTAGTGTGAACCTGGGCTTATACAGATTATACTGTATACTATGTACACTCTGATTCTAATTTGTCAGTTAAACCTCAATTTGTATATTTTTCTCTATTTTAGTTTTCTGACACACCAGCTGTTTTGTATACTGTACTAGTACTGTATGTACTCTGTTAAACTGAAATAAAGATTGATAGTAAAAAACAAAATTAAACCATACATGTTGCAATCTGCTTGTACAATCTCATACAATCAAAAAACAATATTGTGCAAGAGCCTGCACTGAGAGGACTTATGGTCCTGGAGGTTAATGTGTTTAGGTGGGCACTCACAGTACATATATTTGGTAACTCTAATTGATGGGGCATATGCGTAAGAAGGGTGGGGGTTATGAGTATGGTAGTTTTTATTTTTTTTAAAAGACTTGTCTTTAAAAATGTGCTAATTTTTTTTTTTTTTTTTTTGACTGTTTATTTTATTACTCCTATTTCAGGGAAGCACTGGGAGTTGTACTGCATAAGGATTCTAAGTGGCACCAACAATGGAAAGATTTCAAAGACAACAATGCAGTATTTAACAGTAAGTAAAAACAAAATTGTATAATATTTTGGAAGTATGCATGAAAGATAAGTTTCCTATTCATGGTTTACAACTGGGTGCTAAATAAACATTGTATTAGTAATTTTATTTAGCTGATTTGTTGTTTAAACAGTAGACAGCTTGTATATGTATGTCCTCAAAAAACTCCACGCCTTTGGTCTCCTTGACTGTAATCTTCGCTGGTTCTCATCCTAATTATCCAACCACACTCTTTAGCATTACTTATAATTCTACTTTCTCTGTCTAGGTCCCCCAGGGTTCTGTACTTGACTTCTCTCCTATTCTCCACCTACACCTGCTCCCTGGGTCAGGTAATGGCTTTCAACACCATCTCTACGCTGACGACACCCAAGTTAATTCTCTTTACTCCTCAGCTCACTCTTTTTAGTCTCCTCATGTATCACTAATTTACTAACAGACACCTGGATGTCAAACCACTTCCTCAAACTCAATCTGTCCAAAACCGAGCTCATAATATTTCCTCCCCCACGTGCCTCTTCTCTTGATCTGTCAAGATCGATGGCACAACTGTCACCCTGTCCCCAAATGCCAAGTATCTAGGTGTAATCCTGGACTCTGAAGTCTTTGTTCGGCCCCACATCCAATCACTGTCCAAATCTTGCCGCCGCCTCAACCGACGTAGCATCTCCAAAATACACCCCTTTCTAATCGGTGACACAAGTAAGCTCCTCCAAATACCAACCTAATCATTCTCTTCGTTCCTCCCAAGATTTCTAGCTCCCTTGTCTCCAGGACTTTTCCTGATCTCCCATCCTATGGAACCAGCTCATCCCCCACAGATATTACCCTTTGTATTAGTTGACCCTCCCTCCTAGATTGTAAGCTGTGAGCAGGGCCCTCTGGTTTCTCCTCCTATTAAATTGTATTGTAACTGTACTGTCTGCCCTCATGCGCAAACTGTCGATGCTATATAAATCATGTATAATAATAATAAGTACTTCTGTCTTGCTATCTTTCGCACTGCAGTGCTCAGTGAGACAGGGAAGAGCAGCACTTGCAGCCAACTAGACTCTTCTGCATGCACACCTTTTGATAGAGAACATGCAGACAGGAGGGGAAAGCAGAGTAAGCAGGGTTGATGACTTTTCAGAATGTTGCAGTTTCTTCATTGCCCTATCAGCAGCCTCTAACAAAGAAAGCGGTGTCGCTCTGTGTGACAGAGGTGTATAAATCAAGCAAGTGACTATACAGGTTTGTTCACAAAAAGCTTTTATTGAAAGCAATATACCATACAAAGTACCATAAAACACAGTTTCTTAAACATCAACAGATACGTTGGAATACAGGAATGAAAATGAACCAGATGCCATATTGGCAGGATCAGTAATTAAGATCAGAAAGTGGAGAAAAGCTCAGTTCTAATGCTCCTCAGATATGCTAACAGAGTATGTCAAGAATCCACAGAAGTAAGCTCTTGTGTTAGCAAGTGACATGGTGTGATGCCTAAGCACCAGACGTTTTTTCCCCAGCACTCCTGACGGTGGTGATGGACTTTGCTTCATGCAGGTGTCAGGTCATGACCCCTAGGTTCACCCTGCTGTAAGGTGCAAGCAAACATGGGAGTGAGTAAAAGAACAGACTGACAGAGATGAAGTTTCAGAAAACAGGCAAAATGCCTGGGCACGCAGCAGACAAGCAATTCAAGAGACAGCCACAATCTATACACGGGATCAATCAAAGTAAGCATACAGGATGGGGAGTAGCAAGACGGAACTCAGATAACGTATCCGTCCTTCTGGGACACAAGGGGACACATGACGTCAGCATGTGGTTTCTACCTACGCGCTTCGTCAGAGATGGGCGACGACAAAACAGGTAGGGCGGAGCGAAACGCTGACTTCACCTATCTCCTTGTGTCTCGGAAGGACGGTTTGTTCTGGTTGTGTGCCGGCCAGCACACCAGACTTGAGGCTTTCATTTTACTTGTAACATGCAAGTGCATTACTTTATTTTTAAATAAACTTTATAAAAGGTTTTACGCCATATGGAGGTTTTGTTGTTTTCGGTAATCCATCTATCCATGTGAGTGAGTGGGCGCCCTGCGAATAGGGGAACAATTTCGTTGGGAGAAAGACCCAGACTGCGTTTGAGCTAAACGCGCTGTTTGATCCCCTGTAACGGGGGATCACCTGGAGCTGGTAAGCAGCAAACCTTACTATTTGGTGGCGGACTCTTCACGAGGTGACTAATGGCGGTTTCTATCATCAGCAATCATCAACACTCATAGTTAGAATCACTGGCGGACTTTTTATAGATTGCTATGCTTCTATATCTGATGGACTGATCTATAGAATTATAATTTTTTTAGCGCAATTCTATTACAAGGAATATTTACATTCCTTGTAATAGGAATAAAAGTGATCCAAAATTTTTTTTAAAGAGAAAGTGTAAAAATAAAAAAAATTAAGTAAAATAAACAATACATTTTTTTTTTTTTTTTTTTTTTAAGCGCCCCCGTCCCCATGTGCTCACGCACAGAAGCAAACGCACACGTAAGTTGCGCCCCCATATGTTAACGCTGTTCAAAGCACTCATGTGAGGTATCGCCACGTGCGCTAGAGCAAGAGCACCAATTCTAGCACTAGACCTCCTCTAACGCTAAACTGGTAACGTGTAAAAAAATTGAAAGCGTCACCTATGGAGATTTTTAAGTACCAAAGTTTGGCGCCATTCCACAAGTGTGTGCAATTTTTAAAGCATGACATGTTGGGTATTAATTTACACGGTGTAACATCATCTTTCACATTATACAAAAAAATTGGGCTAACTTTACTGTTTTATTTTTTTATTCATGAAACAATTTTTTTTCCAAGCAAAACACGTTTGAAAAATTGTTATGCAAATACCGTGTGAAATAAAAAGTTGCAACGACCGCCATTTTATTTCCTAGGTCATCTGCTAAAAAAACATATAATGTTTGGGGGTTCTGAGTAATTTTCTAGCAAAAAAATAATTTTTACATGTAGGAGAGGAGTGCCAGAAAAGACCCGGTATAGAAGTGGTTAAATGATTTTTTTTTTTTTTTTTTTAAATCCTGCTCAAAATATACTGACAATGACCCAAACACTAACCCTGGCCCTAACCTAGATCTTAGTTTCAGGGTCTTGGCAATCTTCTTATAGCCTAGGCTATATTTATGTGGACAGAGTATAACAAGTAATTCTGTGCTACCCAAATAGTAAGTAGCTAACACAGCCAATAGGATATAAGCATAGAACAAAAACAGAATAAGTGTAGCGCTAATATGACAAATAACCATATGTTATATAGTGTGAAGACCATTAGGTTCCTCAAATCAGCACATCAAAATGTGTGGGGGGGACATAAAAAGTATATCAATAGATAATAAAGTCCTCAAGAAATGTATCATGTAAAATGTTGGGATGAGAGTCTTCAATATGCTGTTGTGCCAGTACCTGCAGATGCTACAGTATGTAGGAGCACTTCAGATCTAGATCTAATTTTCACACTAGAGCCTCCTTGAATGTGACATGTCTTGCCAGCTACATTCATGATGCATCCATCCTCAGAGGAGACTGCAGCAGGTTGACCTTTAGCTTTTTCAGGGGGATGCCCAAAATCTGACTTGTATCCTGATCAAAATCTATGCAGACTGGGGGGTTGCCATATTTCATTTTGCAGAAATATACAATGCCGCAGATTGAAAATGAAAGAGTCTCACTCTTCTTACTGATCCTGCTGAAATAAAGCTCATCTGAAAGCTTACACCATCACACAGATTATCCTTGGATCTTTTCCCACCTTTCACGGCACACCATCAACCATTCAGGATTCAAGCTTGTTTGACCCAATTGAACGTACATTTTATTGGGTTCAAACGTTCCGGTAAGCCTCCTCATTGTTGCTTTAATATGAAGTCTCACATATAGTTACATAGTTACATAGTTAGTAAGGTTGAATAAAGACACCAGTCCATCCAGTTCAACCTGAGTGAGTGTGTGTCTACAACCCTGACCCTTGTTCCTAACCCTGTACATCGCACACTCACATCAGTCCCTACCCTCAATCAAAGGTCCCCATTCATATACTAGGGCCAATTTTGGACAGAAGCCAATTAACCTACCATCATGTCTTTGGAGTGTGGGAGGAAACCGGAGTACCCGGAGGAAACCCACGCAGGCACAGGGAGAACATGCAAACTCCAGGCAGGTAGTGTCGTGGTTGGGATTCGAACCAGCGACCCTTTTTACTGCTAGGCGAGAGTGCTAACCACTGCACCACTGTGCCGCCCAGGTATACATATATTGAGGACTCTCTTCCTAACATTTTACATGATACATTTCTTGAGGACTTTATTATCTATTGATATACTTTTTATGTCCCCCCCCACACATTTTGATGTGCTGATTTGAGGAACCTAATGGTCTTCACACTATATAACATATGGTTATTTGTCATATTAGCGCTACGCTTATTCTGTTTTTCATTTTTATGTAGAGCAACAATTCTTTTTTTCAGATCCTCAGAGTTCTTTGCCATGAGGTGCCATATTAAACTCCCAGTGACCAGTATGAGAGAGTGAGAGCGATAACACTAAATTTAACACACCTGCTCCCCATTCACACCCGAGACCTTGTAACACTAACAAGTCACATGACATCGGGGAGGGGAAATGGCTAATTGGGTCCAATTTGGACATTTCCTCTTAGGGATGTACTCACTTTTGTTGCCAGTGGTTTAGACATTAATGGCTGTGTTGAGTTTTTTTGAGGAGACAGCAAATTTACACTGTTATACAAGCTGTACACTCACTTCTTTACCTTGTAGCAAAGTGTAATTTCTTTAGTTTTTGCCACATGAAAAGATAATAAAATATTTACAAAACTGTGAAGGGTGTACTCCCTTTTGTGAGATACTGTATGCATACTGTCAGTAGGAAGGGGTTAAAAGAAATAAAATCTTGAACATCCCTATCCTTTTCTGACAAGATCTACAATATTGTATACCTACAATAAAGTTTCTAGGATTAAAATCATCCCAGAAATTGTGTTTTTGTTCCCGATTGAGTATGCCCATAAGAGCAAGGACTAACAGTAACATACATACATGCGCACACACTCACTGTACATACATACAGTGCCTTGCAAAAGTATTCACCCCCTTGGCTTTTTACCTATTTTGTTACAGCCTTTAGTTCAATGTTTTTTTAATCTGAATTATATGTGATGGATCAGAACACAATAGTCTAAGTCGGTGAAGTAAAATTAGAAAAATATATACATAAAACTATTTTTCAGAAATAAAAAACTGATAATTGACATGTAATCACCCCCTTTGTTATGAAGCCCATAAAAAGCTCTGGTGCAACCAATTACCTTCAGAAGTCACATAATTAGTGAAATGATGTCCACCTGTGTGCAATCTAAGTGTCACATGATCTGTCATTACATATACACACCTTTTTGAAAGGCCCCAGAGGCTGCAACACCTAAGCAAGAGGCCCTACCACTTCCTTGTGATCCGGAACAGTGATCTCTGTCATGTTTCAGTAAGCCCACCCCCCTACAGTTAGAACACGCTGAGGGAACACACTTAACCCCTTGATCGCCCCCTAGTGTTAACCCCTTCCCTGACAGTGTCTTTTTTACATTGATCAGTGCATTATTTTTAGCACTGATCAATGTAATAATGTCACTGGTCCCCAAAAAGTGTAATTTGGGGTCAGATTTGTCCCGCTAAAAATTGCAGATCACCACCATTACCAGTAAAAATAATTAAAAAGTCCCTAAATCTATCCGTAGTTTGTAGACGCGATAACTTTTGCCCAAACCAATCCCTATACGCCTATTGCGATTTTTTTTTTTTTTTTTTTTTCAAGAATATGTAGAAGAAAATATATTGGCGTAAGCTGCTGAAAAAATTATTTTTTTTATATATTTTTTGGGATATGTATTCTAGCAGAAAGTTAGAAATATTTTTTATTTTTCTTCTAAATTCATTTTTTTGTTTATAGCGCAAAAAATAAAAGCCGCAAAGGTGATCAAGTACCATCAAAAGAAAGCTCTATTTGTGGGGAAAAAAAGGACGTCAATTTTGTTTGGGTACAGCATTGCACGACCACGCAATTGTCCGTTAAAGCGACACAGTGCCGTATTGCAAAAAATGCTCTGGTCACTAAGGGGGTAAAACCCTCCAGGCTAAAGTGGTTAAACTGCAAGTTCAGGGGGCGTGGCTTGGCAATGGCTGGGTAAAGACGTGTGCTGAAGGAGCTCCCGGCCTGACCCGACCTTTACCGGCCAAAAAGACAAACCTCACTACATGTGGGCATGGCATGAGCACCCCTAAACTCTACAGGACAAGATTGACAACACGAGGGACCCGAATCCTGACACCCCAACTCTGTATCCAGCGATATTTCAGAGGCAGACAAGAACCATCGCCGGGCGCCATTGTGACCGCACCGCGTGCAGCTCGTGCAGAGAGATATTACCATGTCGCAGGCATCCACCCCTACACTCTCTCCAGATCCAGACCAACCCACTGGGACCCCGGCCGCATTCCGATCGAAGGCAGCAGGCCCTTCACAAAGCCAAATCCACCTGGATGACGATCTCCGCACCATGCTCCAGGCCCTCCACACGAGGGCAGACATAGAAGCCCTAATCCAGCGTGTGGAGGAAGCCCACAGCAGGCACATACAGGAGGTAAAAACAGAGCTACACACGATCACTAACCGTGTGACCGCTGGAGAGACTTTGACCTCCGCCTTGGAGACCCAGGTGCTGGCTTTAGAACGGGCGCATGAATCTCATATGGAAGTCCAAAAGATGCAGCTCCACTTAGAAGAAATGGAAGACCGTAGCCGCCGCAGTAACCTGTGGCTGCAGGGGATCCCAGAAGCTACGGGCCCTGAAGACCTTGCGGAGACAGTTACAGCCATAATCCATAGACTAATGGAGACCCCACCACCCACCTTGGAAATTGACAGGGTACATTGTACTCTGGGCCCAAAATCCACAGACCCCGCAAGACCCCGCGATGTACTATGTCGTCTGCACCGTTATGCCCAAAAGGAGATTATTCTACGCAGCGCCTGGGAAAAGGGTGACATCGAATTTGACGGATCACACATCCAGATACTCCCGGACATCTCCAGAGCCACACTGCAACGCCGCGCTATGTTGAAACCGGCACTGGAAGCAGCTAAGCGGCATGGCTGCATATACAGATGGGGTTATCCCCTGGCGGTAATATTCCATTCATATCAAACTTCGTTCACACTGCGCACGCCAGCAGACCTCCCAGCTTTTTTCACCTTTCTGGGAGCCGATCTGGTTCAAGTGCCAAATTGGCTAATAAAGATAACGAGACCGAGCCAATCGGGCCCGACTATGAGCAGGCCCAAGCAGCCTGCCCGCTCTCAGAGACAACGGGGACGCCCTCGAGCCTCAACTAACAGGTCACGTGAGTCATAATTATATTACATTTCTAGTCACTAAAAAACAACCTGCAGGAATTGGCATCATGACACTTTCCATGATAAGCCCCACAGACTGATACCCACCTGGCGCCTAACACTTCCAGACTGCCAACCTGAAACCCCCACACTATAACCCGGCAGAGGAATGGTGTCTTCATGCTTTGAACTGGTTGGAACACCCCACTACTTTACCAATACCTCCCCCTTGCTCTACATTATGAGACGACCGTGCCGTCCCCTGGATGACTGTGCCGTCCTCTGGAACGAGACGCAATCACCTAAAACATTTCTCGGGGGCTCCGGGATACAGAGGGGGCCATGTTACTGTTGCTATATTTTCTTGGCTTTGTTTTTGTTATTCAGTTGCCCTGTGCTGTACCCCACGGAGCGACGGGGATGGAGACGGGATAACCCCCACCCTCCGCCCACCCGGCAGGACATGAACTGATGCGTTTCAGAGGTTTCCTCACCCCGAACACTATGTCTACACCTACTTCATCAGAGGTTTGCTAGCCCACAATGGGTTGTCTGTCTGTGTAATCTAGACTAGCAAACACTGACTCACTGGAAAAAGCCAGATTATGTTACACAACAGATAGCTACGTGCTCCAGGACCTTAACTCTTACATCCTCACAACCTAACTGCTACCACAAGTATAGTCAGAGCTCTACCCGGATGGTTGGTAAGGATACACTGCCCCTGGTACCAGCGGGTGACCACAGATGTATGATATCTACCATGATACGCATATGAGTGTTTTGTAAGGGTAGGGCGGACAATAAAATGTTGAGAGGAGACCCTCCTAACGCACGAGCTAGCGCCACACTCTTAGGGAATTCCCTGGGAGTGTGGCCATGCAGTGTCACGGGGTGAGGGGATGCGTAGTCTCAGTGGGTTACGAGAGACATGGTGTGTTCAAACCAGACATCGCGGGGTGAAGGGGGAGGTGAGACATCAAGGACGGATGGGGGTGACTAATCACGTCCCTCCCTTTTCCGACAGTTCTTTTCCCACGGGTTGGCCTTTGTCATTTGCTGGGGAGTGATTCGGTGGAAATGCTGACTTTGATCTGGAGGGGTAAACCTGGGAGTGGAAGCTTACATGGGGGATGATTTTGTTGTATGACCAACCTGCATATTTACTATGTCCCTTATACTGTTTGTTATAGATAGTAGTAATTGTTCTGTAAGACCTTTCAGTTCATTGGGCCCCAAACCTCTCCAAAGTATATAACCTGTACCACCAGATGACTAATAACTGCCCACTCCCACATACACAAGATGGGCCGGGGGGGGGTCCGGATGGACCCGGGAGCCTCCCAAGACCCTTGCTGAACACACTCCCACCTAGGCCTACGCTCATTACTCAGGCCTCCCTGAAGAGCGTATAAGCAACATTTTGCTAATACTTTAGATTCTATAAAACACATCTAGAGGGCTACACACCCTCTTTCTTCCCTCTTTCCTACTCTCTCTTTTTCACACCCTTACTGCTTTCCCCCCTCCCAACGTCTTCACTCCCCACCCCCCCATGATCATGAACGAACTTCACATTGTCACTTTAATCGCAAAAGGACTCAACGTCCCTGAAAAGCGACGGATGCTACAAAATGACATGAAACGCATGAAAGCAGACATTGTTCTGTTGCAGGAGATGCACTTCCGGGAAAATGCCTTCCCTATCCTAAAAAAATAGATACTACCCGACGGTATACCACTCCACGTATTCAAAGGCCAAATCTAGAGGAGTATCCATCCAGATTTCAGCTAAGATCCCCTGGTCCCTGATTTGATATAAAAATGGACCCGATGGGAAGGTTTTTATTCCTTAAGGGCATGATAGGAGACGTAAGGGTGATTATAGCCAACCTCTACGCCCCAAACTGTCAACAAGATACCTTCATCAAAATACACCTGAAATTACTTCAAGATTTCTCAGAAGGCCAGCTCATTCTAGGTGGCGATCTTAATATCCCCCTGCTCCCTACAGAAGACACCTCGATGGGGATTTCTTCCACCCCCCGAGGCACACGCAAAGTAATACATTCAGCTCTTCACGCTGCACAACTGATAGATGCCTGGCGTCTCTTCCACCATGGTGAACGGGATTATATATTTTATCCCCGCCCACACAACATGTACTCACATATAGATTACTTCTTAATACCACACGGCCAGCTACAGGCAGTCAGGGGCACCACTATAGGTTCCATCACATGGTCAGACCATGCCCTAGTCACGATGCCATATGCTCTGACTGACTTTCACAGGGGACAAAGGAAGCCATGGAGACTTAACGAGAGCCTCCTGCAAGACCCGGAGGTACTGGCCGATGTGGTAAGGGAAATAACACATTATTTTCAAGCTAATGACTCCACAGACAGTGACATAAGCCTAGTATGGGAAGCTCACAAGGCAGTGATCCATGGCACTCTCATAAAAGATGGGGCAAGACTTAAAAAACTAAGGACAGCGCAAATGACCTCACTAATTAACAAATTACAGATGCTAGAAGCTACACGCACAGACCCCGACTAGACAACTGGGAGTTGAACTTGCCACGATACGCACGCAGATTACAAAACTGCTCCACTTTAAAGCTAAGGCGGCACTGCAAATTTCCCCCAAAAAAGTGTACAAATCAGGAAATAAATGTGGTAGACTGCTAGCACAATCCTTACAAGCTCAAAAGTTAGCATCCTATATACCATACGTAAACTCCCCCCCACAGGCCAAAAAGCGACTCTACCCCAACAAATTTATTATTATGAGATGCTATATAACCTGTCCAAGACAAAGCCAACTCCAGAGCATATGGCAGAATACTTAACTAACTCCCTAATGCCCACCCTGTCAGCTGAAACACGCGATCTTTTGGAAGAACCAATTACACTGCCTGAAGTGCAATTGGCAATAGGCAGCACCAAACCAGGAAAAGCCCCAGGCCCAGACGGCCTCACAATTCAATACTACAAAGCATTACTACCATCCCTAGGAAGTCATTTGATAAAGTTGTTTAACAACCTTAGCGAAGGGGGTATGTTCCATAGCTCCACGCTGCAAGCCCAGATATCGGTCATTCCTAAAGAAGGAAAAGACCTGACCCAATGCGGGAGTTACCATCCAATCTCCCTACTCAACACCGACCTCGAGTTGTTTACCAAAATAATAGCCTCCAGACTGAAACTGCACCTTCCCCACTTAATACATTTAGACCAAGTGGGATTTGTACCAACCAGGGAGGCACGAGACAACACCATCAAAGTCCTGAACCTGCTTCACACGGCCAATCTTAAAAAAACACCAATTGTCTTCATAAGCACCGACACTGAAAAAGCGTTCGACCGCGTGAACTGGCTGGTCTTTTATGTTTGAAACGCTTCGACACGTGGGGGTAGGCAGCAACATGATGAGATGGATAATGGCAGTTTATACAACACCGACAGCTAGGGTCAGGGCCAATGGAGTGACATCAGACCTGTTCCCAATCACCAACGGGACAAGGCAGGGGTGCCCTCTCTCACCCCTCCTCTTTGCACTATCCCTCGAACCCTTTCTGTGCCTCATCAGATTAAACCCAAACATCTCGGGAATAATGATAAACCAATCCCAATATAAAGTGTCCGCATACGCAGATGACCTTATGTTCTCAATCACGAAACCAACAATATCCCTCCCGAACCTGCTAAGGGAATTTGATTTATACGGAACCCTCTCCAACTTGAAGATCAACCTTACCAAATCAGAGGCGATGGGTGTAGGAATACCACAATCATGGCTTATACATCTCCAATCCAGCTTTAACCTGAAATGGACAAATACGGCCCTGAAGTATCTAGGTACACAAATCCCCCAAACACTCTTAAGACTCTATGAATTAAATTTTCCACCACTACTGAAAACTGTCAAAATACTACTAAACAATTGGTGCACGGGTCTACACTCCTGGTTGGGGTGCTGCAACATATTAAAAATGACCATACTCCCAAAATTTCTCTACCCTATGCAGGCCTTGCCGTAAACATACCTGCAACCTATTTCAGAAAAGTGCAGTCGACATTCACGGAATTTGTATGGGCCGAACAAAGACCACGGCTTACAAACAAAATTACATGTCCTCCCCAAACAATTTGGTGGCCTAGCACTACCAGATGTCCGTGCCTATTATCAGGCAGTGCATCTGGGGAGGCTAATAGATTGGTGTCGTCACCAAGAGACCAAACTCTGGACCCATCTAGAACAAAACCGAAGTGTAGTCCCTCTCCGGAGAGCTCCGTGGTGTCACTCAGCCGTGCCGGCAGAGGTTAGGCGCCACCCACTAATAGGAAACACAATACAAATCTGTGCTCGGCTTCTCTCTCGGGCAACCCTATCCTAATCAAACTCCCCTCTATATCCAATTTTGGGAAACCCGCTGTTTACACCAGGTTTACGGGATGCGATCTTTGGGGGCCTAGTTGAATCGGGTCTACACCAAGCCTCCCACTTTAGCTCTGGAGGGCGTCGGAAAACAACTACAGAACTTTCTGATCCCATGGGCCCGTTTCGCCTGGACTTCCTGAGATCGCTTCAGTTGAACCATTTCCTTAACTCCATCCAACCTCCCACGAGTGGTGATCAACCACTCACCGCCTTTTGAAGATCTATGTTCGACCTTGGGGGTACTACCACACACGCTCTCCCTGACCTACAACCTCTTAAATACACCCCAAACAGATTTTTTGCCACCGGGCTTACTTAAGTGGGAGAAAGAACCAGACCATAGTTTTAACACAACCAAGAGACAACAAATCCTTAGATTTACGCACAAATCTTCTATATGCGCCAAAACTCAGGAGACAAATTACAAAATTTTATCTCGATGGTACAGAACCCTAGCACTGTTACACAAATTCTTCCCGACGACATCTGACCTCTGTTGGCATTGCCAAACAGAAAAAGGGACACTGTTGCATGTTTTCTGGTCGTGTCCTAGACTGATGAACTTTTGGCAAACAATCCGGGAGACGGTACAGAAATTCACAGACCACAACATCACTGATGACCCAGCATTCTTCCTCCATGTATCAAACATTCCCACAAAGACATACAAAAATTCTGTGATCCGACACCTAGACGCAGCTAAAGCCTGTATTCCATTGCATTGGAAATCCCCAATTCCACCAACCAAAGATCTATGGATCAAAAAAGTAGAGGAAATAAAAAAAATGGAAGACCTCATTCACACCGCACAAAACAGACAAGAGAAGTTTTCCAAAACATGGCAGCTGTGAAACATATTCATATACTCAACTGAGGGCCAGGCTCTGAGAGAACCTACAGTAGATAATTGAATACCCACAACACAAGTTAAATCCCCAAACTCTGCATACAGGACAAAGTATTACAGATGCACCCCTGACCCGTCTCCCCCAAGCACTCCATGATCACGGGGAACACTTTCTCCACCCCCCTCCCCCCTTTCTCTCACTTCTCCTCCTATCACTCTTTCTTTCTTCCCCTGCCGTAGGACACTCCTACACTACTTGAGAAAAAAGGAAAAAGAAGGGACGGAGCTCATGGGACCGTACTATCCTAACACACCGCACGTTAGGAAGCACATATGTCCTCCTCCAATTTGGAGGGATGCTCGATAATACCATACATGCTTCCCAGATGTAACCACAGTATCGCCGCAAAGCGAGCGAGAATAATACTTGAACAAAATTTCAAACTGTGCCTACCATGATGTAAACATTTTTTTTTAACAACAATGTCCATTAAGTCATGTAGGTGTGTTACGAAATCTGTTAGATGACGATATACTGTATTATGTATCATTTTGTATTATATTGGTCCATGTGGGCCCCTTTCCTGTTACAAATAAAAAAAAAAAAAAAAAAAAAATAAACTGCAAGTTCAGACTGACGTGGGCTTAAACCGCTCCACATTGAGTCTAATCATCCCACAACACTGACATACACGCATAAACGCACATACAGTACATACATACATATACTCACACAAATGCATTTAGAAATAAATAAAAGGTTGGTGCTAACTCAAATATACATATAACTTGAACATTTAGTGCATAATAAATAACCACACCAATAAAATAAGAAAAGTCCTCAATAGGAAACACAAGCACCAAAAAAAGTCTGTGTAATAACAGGTACTCTTAATTAGCCATGATTCACCTTCACACATGTGGAAGAAATAGACTCACCAGATGGCTAAATCAGATTCTTTGGCAGGTATAATGCATCCCTTGATATATACTTGTGCTCCTAGAACAATATAGCTCAGTTAAAGCAAAAAGAATCATAGGGCAATATGCTTTAATGTAAACCAAGTGGTAAAGTGCTCACTTACATTATAAGGTGCTAATGTGCTAGCACCAACATGTACAGAGACCACGTTTCCCCATGTCTCAGCGTGCGTTCCACCACAGCAAAAACCGGAACCCGTCGTACCGGAAGTGACATCAGCATTGGCAAGCGCGCAGCCTCAATGCATTTCGTGATCAACACGTCCTCAGGAAGCTGTTGACAGGACATGTTGATCATGAAATGCATTGAGGCTGCGCGCTCTCCCATGATTTAGCCATCTGGTGAGTCTGTATTTCTCCCACACAAGTGAAGGTGAATCATGGCTAATTAAGAGTACCTGTTGTTGTTAGACTTTTTTTCCTATTGAGGACTTTTCTTATTTTATTGGTGTGGTTACTTATTATGCACTAAATGTTCAAGTTATATATATATTTGAGTTGGCGCCAACCTTTTATTTATTTCCAAATGGTTTGTTAAGTATTTATTCACTTGTAAAGGGGTAGCTCTACTCACTATTTATATTGTTTGGCACCATTTCTTTATTTAAATATCTCACACGCATGCATACACAACCACATATATACAATATCTCACAAAAGTGCGTACACCCCTCACATTTTTGTAAATATTTTATTATTACTTTTCATGTGACAACACTGAAGAAATTACTTTGCTAAAATGTAAAGTAGTGAGTGTACAGCTTGTATAACAGTGTAAATTTGCTGTCCCCTCAAAATAACGCAACACACAGCCATTAATGTCTAAATCGCTGGCAACAAAAATGAGTACACCCCTAAGTGAAAATGCCCAAATAGGGCCCAAAGTGTCTATTTTGTGCGGCCAGCATTATTTTCCAGCACTGCCTTAACCCTCTTGGGCATGGAGTTCACCAGAGCTTCACAGGTTGCCACTGGAGTCTTCCACTCCTCCATGACGACATCACGAAGCTGGTGGATGTTAGAGACCTTGCGTTCCTCCAACTTCCTTTTGAGGATGCCCCACAGCTGCTCAATAGGGTTTAGGTGTGGCGACATCCTTGGCCAGTCAATCACCTTTACCCTCAGCTTCTTTAGCAAGGCAGTAGTCATCTTGGAAGTGTTTGGGGTCGTAATCGTGCTGAAATACTGGCCTGCGGCCCAGTCTTCAAAGGGAGGGGATCATGCTCTGCTTCAGTATGTCACAGTACATGTTGGCATCCATGGTTCCCTCAATGAACTGTAGCTCCCCAGTGCCTGCAGCACTCATGCAGCCCCAGACCATGACACTCCCATCACCATGCTTGATTGTAGGCAAGACGCACTTGTCTTTTTTTCCTCACCTGGTTGCCACCACACATGCTTGACACCATCTGAAGCAAATACAGTTATCTTGGTCTCATCAGGCCACAGGACATGGTTCCAGCAATCCATGTCCTTAGTCTGCTTGTCTTCAGCAAACTGTGGGCTTTTTTGTGCATCATCTTTAGAAGAGGCTCCTTTCTGGGACGACAGCCATACAGACCAATTTGATGCATTATGCGGCATATGGTCTGAGTACTGACAGGCTGACCCCCCTCACCCCTTCAACCTCTGCAGCAATTATAGCAGCACTCATACGTCTATTTCCTAAAGACAATCTCTGGATATGACGCTGAGCACCTGCACTCAACTTCTTTAGTGGACCATGGCGAGGCCTGTTCTGAGTGGAACCTGTCCTGTTAAACCGCTGTATGGTTTGGCCACTGTGCTGCAGCTCAGTTTCAGGGTCTTGGCAATCTTCTTAAAGCCTAGGCCAACTTTATGTAGTGCAGCAATTCTTTGCCATGAGGTGCCATGTTGAACTTCCAGTAACCAGTATGAGAGAGTGAGAGCGATAACACCAAATTTAACACACCTGCTCCCCATTCACACCTGAGACCTTGTAACACTAACGAGTCACATAACACCGGGGAGGGGAAAATGGCTAATTGGGCCCAATTTGGGCATTTTCACTTAGGGGTGTACTCACTTTTGTTGCCAGTGGTTTAGACATTAATGGCTGTGTGTTGAGTTATTTTTAGGGGACAGCAAATTTACACTGCTATACAGGCTGTACACTCACTACTTTACATTATAGCAAAGTGTCATTTCTTTAGTGTTGTCACATGAAAAGATATAATAAAATATTTACAAAAATGTGAGGGGTGTACTCACTTTTGTGAGATACTGTACATAGCCTTTTGAAAAACTACAGCTTACTGTACCTGGCTGACCAGTGTTTGGTATATGCACCTCCAAGTAATATGCCTGTGTAAACAATACTGTATGGAAGGGAAACAGGGCAGGTCAGAACTCAGGAAACGGCTTTCTCGGTGCACAGCTCTGCCCACTCCAGCTCTGCAGTTCTGTGTTTAAAGACAGTTAACTGTTGAGGCTGTACTAGAATACTAGAAAAATAGCGGTTGCCTTCCCCTGATTGCTGCACCTTTCAAGACTAGACGGTACCTCCTCCCCTGCTGACTGAAGTAGTAAGTGACGCTAGTTTCACATCTATAGTGGCAGAGCCTAATGCAAGTTTATCATGGGGCACTAGGGCAGTGCCCAGGGAGCCCCATGCCTGAAAACAGGCCTGTTTCTATCCATTGGAAAAGAGTTCACAAAGACATGGTCTATCCCTGTGGTTAATCCTGCTGTTTCTATCTTAAATAAACGTCTCATTGTACCTACTGAAGATTTTCCTCCTTTCAAACATCTGCAGATAGAAAGTTTGAGATGCTCTTAAAGACTCTAATACTCTTGCATGCCAATCCTTGCAACCAGCAATTGCTGCAATTTCAGTATGTTAGACTGCAGCTAACTGGACTAGGGCAATTAATAAACATGACTCCTGTTTTTCAGGATCATGTTTCAACAGCGATTACAGTGCTTCCCGTCTGCTCTGTTTTGTTGTGTAGATGCCCCCCCCCCCCCTCCAGAGCCTTTACCACCTCAAAATGCTGCACATCTAACTGCTTTTAATGGCAGGCATCACTCTACCTTGTCAAAACTTTTTTCAAGATGTATATTGCATTATTCTCCGCCTTGCAGCACTCTGTGCTTCCTTGAGATCTCAACGTGGTTCTCTCTGCCCTGCAGAAATCCCCTTTGACCCCATCAGGGATGTTCATTTAGAAGATCTCTCCTGCAAAGTATACATTTTGGTTGCTGTCACATTGATTTTTTTTTTTTTTTTTTGGCCATGACCATCCTTTTTTCCTAATATGTTATCAACCTTTCATCTCAGTGAGCACATAGTCCTACCATAGTATGTGTGTGTCACCGGCGCACAACCAATATTTACCGATTACTTTAATAGTGATTACCTTAGCTGCTGCATCCAAAAAAAACTCTCATAAAAATAGATTACAGATGCTATGTGTGTGAATGCGCTGCTCCCATCTAAATACGCTTATATCCTATCCATAAAGTGCAAACTTATTCCATATACAACATGGATCCATATAGAATCATTACATTAAAAATTAAATTATATCAAAAATTATATTAAAAAAATCCAAAAATTCAACAGTTCAATGATGTGTGTCACATTTGTGGCAAAGTCTCCCAGTGATGTATTCAAATCTTCTATCAATTGCCGTGATTGGCGTGCTCTTGTGCTAATTCAATGTACTAGTGACTTAGTGCTCCACCACCACCTGTGAGATTGGCCACTCACCAGATGTTTCTTTAAAACTACACCTTTGGTTCATTCATAGGGATAACCACTCCACTCAAAGGGAACTTCTTCAACAGTTATGATTGGACCTTAGTATTCCTCATAAAACATGAATAAAACGATCATCGCGCAATACCGTTTAAACTGTTTATTTGTAAAAAACAAATAAAAACTGTGCACTCACATTTATATGTGCCCTTGAGCCGGCACCAAGCTATTCCAACAGTTAGGGACGGGTAGGTATAGCAGTCTAGTTCGCCTATTGTGTGCTGTGCGACCTCCGTTCCTCCCCTCGTACCCGTTCGCGTCTTCACCAACCACGTTCGTACTTGATCACGTGGGTGTGTATCTCCCAGCAGCCAAAGGTGTAGTTTTAAAGAAACATCTGGTGAGTGGCCAATCTCACAGGTGGTGGTGGAGCACTAAGTCACTAGTACATTGAATTAGCACAAGAGCACGCCAATCACGGCAATTGATAGAAGATTTGAATACATCACTGGGAGACTTTGCCACAAATGTGACACACATCATTGAACTGTTGAATTTTTGGATTTTTTTAATATAATTTTTGATATAATTTAATTTTTAATGTAATGATTCTATATGGATCCATGTTGTATATGGAATAAGTTTGCACTTTATGGATAGGATATAAGCGTATTTAGATGGGAGCAGCGCATTCACACACATAACATAGTCCTACCATGGATGCCCTGCTCAAAAGCATCCTAAAGAAATTGCTCTTCATTGCCTGAACATACTGTAGTCAGAGCCATTAGAGTCTAACTTAAAGTGGTTGTAAACTTTGGACATTAAATATTACCAACGCATATTCCTCTATAGTGTGTACTTGTCTCAATTAAGAGCTCTAAGTGTCTTTTCTGTCTGCTGCTCTATCAGCGCGAGTCACTTTTTTCAAGTTTTCTTGACACCAAGAGAAAAAAGTGATGGGGAGGGATCTCCAACAGATTGACAGCCTCAGCTCTGTTCATGTGAGCTGTACAGAGGGGTGTTTCTCTCCCTTCCAATTAGATCTCAGAGCTCCCCTCACTGAGCTCTGCAGAGTGTAATTTCAGCTCTTTGCCCCCTTTTTCTAAACTATCAGACTGTAGATACAGGTACAACTTATGTAGGAGGATTGTTTCATCTGTGTAATACCTGAGGCCAGTCACTTCACTGGGTATATGTGAGGGTTTACAACCCCTTTAAAGCTACAGCTTCGATCAGAGAGTTGGATTCCCTGTATGTCCTACTTTCAGGATTTGCAAAGGACCCTGCTTCCAAGTGATTGTGGGATGGATTAGAAATCTGATTGCTAGAGCTTACCCTCTAGGACAAATCTCCTCCTGCACTTTTACACACCTATTCCCCAAGATTGGTGAGAATCTCCTGGGTATTTTAGCACCAGGCTTCAGAAACCCAGCTATGTAAGACGACCGCCTGGTCATCTGTTCATACCTTTGCAAAGTTCTACCAGGTGGATGTCCAGACTTCTGCGGATGTAGCTTTTGACTGCAAGGTTCTTGCAGTGGCTTACATTTAGGTCCTTGTGAGCCTTGTTGTTGGGCCTGTTGCCACAGTTCTGTTTGCCTAGTTGTAGTAGTTGTTGAATTTGCTAACATATACAGAAAATTCATAAGGAACTTCTGTAAGGTAATAACACCAATTACACAGCCAACAAGGAAAGGTATGCCTTTTGTGTGGTCGTTGAAGGTACAGGTTGCTTTTAGTAACCTAAAGACTTTATTTCTGCCACCAATATTGGTACAGCCTGATTCTGAACTATCGTGGAAGTGGATGCTTCAGACTCGGCCATGGGAGCTATCATATTTCAGTGAAGAGGAGAAAAGATGCAGCTTCATCCTTGTGCATATTTCTCTAGCTTCATGTCTTTAGCTGAAAAGAATTATGACATTGGGATTAAGAAATTGCTGGCAATAAAGGAAGCTTTTTTCTGAATGAAGGCATCTGCTGGAAGGAGCTAATCATCCTGCAACTGTTCTCATCGATCATAAAAATCTAGAATGAATTTGTTCTTTTGAGAGATTGACTTCTGCAAGCATGTTGATTGGTGTTCCTTTCCAGGTTCAATTATATTGTTTTGACCTGTGTCAAGGAACGGTAAGTAGTACACTAAAAACATATTATAAGCCCGACCCTCAAGGTACTGCTTACCTTATTAATAAGTCAGAAAAAGTGAAACAATACTAACATATGAGGATTGGATACCCTCAAAAACGATAGAATCATACTGAAAAAGGGGGGGGGGGGGGAGAAGGAGGGCATGGGAGCTCATGGTAGGTAGAACATATCCATGGAACTTCACTCATCATACAAGCATTATTAGCAAAACAGATTTATTGATGTCAAAGTTAAGAAAAGGACATTAAAAACAACATACATACATAGCATTGGAGCTATAAAAAACAAAAGGACCATCTTTGCATAGGTGGTGTAATTCCACCCAGGTTTCAATACAGCTGGGATTATATCCCCAGGTCTGATGACCTATGAAGAGTGACCCTAGTGTTGAATGAAGGTTGAACTAGAAATCAAAGAGCTAGGATGAATAAAGTCAAACCACAAGGTTGGTAGAACTATGAAGGAATATCAATAGTTCTCCCGATCTGCATTGGAAAACTGTGGACAAGTGGATGATATGTTGAAGTATAGAATGACTGTGATGAAAGGGGAAGCCTTGCTGGGTAACAGTGGTCAAGAGGAGGTATACAAGTGGGATGGTGTATGTGTTTAGATGTCCAGTAAGGTGATGTGTGGCTCGCTGGAACCATAAATAGGTGAACACAGTCCTCCTTAACCTCCCTCTCACTGTACCAATCAGAGTCCCTTTGTGACTTGCTCTCAAACCCCAAATGAGACAGCCATATGAAGAGGTAGATTTCCAAAAGGTGATAGTCCTTTCCAAAAAATGAGAGGTATACTTATCAGCTTGTGATCAAGTCCACAGATGCAAAGTCCCAGGGTATGTTCCTCCCTTATCTTTGAAAACAACAGCTTTGTAAAGTATATGATACCATAGATGGGTCAAAAGCTTGTAGTCCAGAGATGGGCCGCGTTTCAGCGCTCCGGTGTCTTGCTTCTGCATCTGACACAGAAAGCAGGACTCGGCCCCGGCACCCAAGTCATTGGATTTGATTGACAGCAGTGGGAGCCAATGGCTGCGCTGCTATCAATCTTTAAAGTCAGGACATGAGACACCGGCTGGAGCTGGTGTGCTCATTCCCGTTGTAGCATCCTTAGCCAGTTCCCGCCAAGCCTATAACAAAATGGCGACTGGGCAGGCCTCTTGTTACTCCGGGTGGATGTCCTATGACAACCTCCCAGATAGCATGGGGCCGCACAGCAGTGCGATCTGTCACCGGCTGCATCCACTGGACACAGCCGCTTGCTACCGGTACCATGTGACCGCGGTGACCAATCACTGCAGGTCACATGACAGTGGTAAACAATGGATGGCTTCCTTTATGCTATCCATTGTGTACAATTGTTGCTAGCTGTGATTGGTCAGTGTGATCACATGGTACAGACAGGGCCAATTACAGCTTATCTGTACCATGTGATTAGCCCTGGCCAATCACAGCTAAACAAAACAATCAGTGTTTCAGTAAATTGCTTGCTTATAGCAGTGTACAGTAATGCACTGCTGCAAGCAATCATAAAAAAATCCTGATCACTTCCCCAGAGTAGTACAATGTTACTATGGTAACATTTATATTGCTCGGGTCACAGTGGGGTTTATTTACTAAAGCTAGAGAGGGCAAAATCACAATTCTGCAGAGAAACCAACCAGTTTCCAGGTTTTAGTGCTAGCGTGAAATTAAACAAGCTGAGGTTAGAAGCTGATTGGTTTCTCTGCAGAATTGTGACAAATTTTACCCTCTAGCTTTAGTAAATAAACCCCATTGTGTTAAAAAAAAATGTAAAAAAAGAGAAAAAAAAATGAAAAGAATTTGAATGAAATGTGGACTTTTTTTTTTTTTTGTAATTTCTTAATTTTCAAAAAAATTATGACAAGATTACAACTTCAAAAAACTTGCCATGCCTCTTACTCTACACCTAGTACCCTGGCATGAGGGGAGGGATTGATGGTTGCATTATTGATTTTGATGGAAAAGTCATGCAGGGGGGAATATTACCAGCTCGGTTTTAGAGAGATTTAGTTTAAGGAAGTGGTGTGACATACATGCTGATTAGGAATGAGCCGAACACCCCCCTGTTTGGTTTGCACCAGAACATGCGAACAGGCAAAAAATTAGTTTGAACATGTGAACACCGTTAAAGTCTATGGGACTCGAACATGAATAATCAAAAGTGCTAATTTTAAAGGCTTATATGCAAGTTATTGTCATAAAAAGTGTTTGGGGACCTGGGTCCTTCCCCAGGGGACATAGATAAATGCAAAAAAAAGTTTTAAAAATGGCCGTTTTTTCAGGGGCGTAGTGATTTTAATAATGCTTAAAGTGAAACAATAAAAGTGTAATATTCCTTTAAATTTCGTACCTGGGGGGTGTCTATAGTATGCCTGTAAAGGGGCGCATGTTTCCCGTGTTTAGAACAGTCTGACAGCAAAATGACATTTCAAAGGAAAAAAAGTAATTTAAAAGTACTTGCGGCTATATGAATTGTCTGTCTGACAATACACATATAAGTTCATTGATAAAAACTGCATGGGATTTCCCCACAGGGGAACCCCGAACCAAAATTTTTTTTAAAATGGCGTGGGGGTCCCCCTAAATTCCATACCAGGCCCTTCAGGTCTGGTATGGATATTAAGGGGAACCCTGCACCAAAATTTTTTTTTTAAAAAGGCGTGGGGTCCCCCCAAAAATCCACACCAGACCCTTATCCAAGCATGCAACCTGGCAGGCCACAGGAAAAGAGGGGGGGCGAGAGAGCGCCCCCCCCGAACCGTACCAGGCCACATGCCCTCAACATTGGGAGGGTGCTTTGAGGTCTCCCCAAAGCACCTTGTCCCCATGTTGATGAGGACAAGGGCCTCATCCCCACAACCCTTGCCCGGTGGTTGTGGGGGTCTGCGGGTGGGGGACTTATCGGAATCTGAAAGCCCCCTTTAACAAGGGGACCCCCAGATCCCGCCCCCCCTGTGTGAAATGGTAAGAGGGTACAAAAGTACCCCTACCATTTCACAAAAAAAGTGTCAAAAAGGTTAAAAATGACAAGAGACAGTTTTTGACAATTCCTTTATTTAAATGCTTCTTCTTTCTTCTATCTTCATTTATCTATCTTCCTTCGGTTTCTTCCTCCATCTTCTTCTTCTTCTGGTTCTTCCTCCGGTGTTCTCGTCCGGCATCTTCCTCCGTGGCGTCTTCTTCCCTTCTTTGTTCTCGGGCCGCTCCGCATCCATGATGGGAGGCTCCCACTGTGTGACGCTTCTCGTCTTCTGATGGTTCTTAAATAGCGGAGGGCGGGGCCACCCGGTTACACCGCCCCCCTCTGATGCCCCCTCTGACGTCACAGGGAAAGCCTCAGGGAAGTCCCTGCGCGTCAGAGGGGGGCGGGGTCACCGGGTGGCCCCACCCTCCGTTATTTAAGAACCGTCAGAAGACGAGAAGCGTCACACAGCGGGAGCCTCCCATCATGGATGCGGAGCGGCTCGAGAACAAAGAAGGGAAGAAGACGCCGCGGAGGAAGATGCCGGACGAGAACACTGGAGGAAGAACCAGAAGAAGAAGAAACCGAAGGAAGATAGAAGAAAGAAGATAGAAAAAGCATTTAAATAAAGGAATTGTCAAAAACTGTCTCGTCATTTTTAACATTTTTGACACTTTTTGTGAAATGGTAGGAAAGTACCCCCTTACCATTTCACACGGGGGGGCGGGATCTGGGGGTCCCCTTGTTAAACGGGGCTTCCAGATTCCGATAAGTCCCCCGCCCGCAGACCCCCACAACCACCGGGCAAGGGTTGTGGGGATGAGGCCCTTGTCCTCATCAACATGGGGACAAGGTGCTTTGGGGGGACCCCAAAGCACCCTCCCAATGTTGAGGGCATGTGGCCTGGTACGGAGGAGGGGGGGGGCGCTCTCTCGTCCCCCCCTCTTTTCCTGCGGCCTGCCAGGTTGCATGCTCGGATAAGGGTCTGGAATTGATTTATGAGGGGACCCCACGCCATTTTATTTTTTTTTAAATTTTGGAGCAGGGTTCCCCTAAAATCCATAGCAGACCTGAAGGGTCTGCTATGGATTTTAAGGGGGACCCCCACGCCAATTTTTAAAAAAATTTTGGTTCGGGGTTCCTCTGTGGGGAAATCCCATGCCGTTTTTTTATTTTTATCAATGAACTTATGTGTATTGTTGGACCGACAATTCATATAGCCGCGAGTACTTTTAAATTACTTTTTTTTTCTTTTGAAATGTCATTTTGCTGTCAGACTGTTCTAAACACGGGAAACATGCGCCCCTTTACAGGCATACTATAGACACCCCCCAGGTACAAAATTTAAAGGAATATTACACTTTTATTGTTTCACTTTAAGCATTATTAAAATCACTGCTCACGAAAAAACGGCCGTTTTTAAAACTTTTTTTTGCATTGATCCATGTCCCCTGGGGCAGGACCCAGGTCCCCAAACACTTTTTATGACAATACCATGCATATAAGCCTGTAAAATTAGCACTTTTGATTTCTCCCATAGACTTTTAAAGGGTGTTCCGCGGCTTTGGAATTTGCCGCGAACACCCCAAATTGTTCGCTGTTCGGCGAACTTGCGAACAGCCGATGTTCGAGTCGAGCATGAGTTCGACTCGAACTCGAAGCTCATCCCTGATGCTGATCTGTCAGTTATTAAGTAAGTAATGCGAGAGGAAACTGAAGGAGTGAGGTGAGGAGTAGACAGATTTGGGTGTCATCAGCGTATAGATGGTATTGGAAGCCGTATACATAAGAAATGTAAGGTCATGTATATCCATAAACAACCCAAGTAGGTCAGTACCTGGAAGCTACTTTTGTGTAGCTGGGTCTCTCATAGACACAGCTCAAACTTCAAAATGGAAGACCTATCCCTCTGCGTCAGCAGAGAGAAGTCTGTGGTCAACCCCCAGAGATCTAAAAAAACAAAAAAGGACAAAGGAGGGACCTCAGAAAACCAGGGGTAATTTATAAAAAATAGCTACAGTGCCTTGCAAAAGTATTCACCACCCTTGGCGTTTTACCTATTTTGTTACATTACAGCCTTTGGTTCAATGTTTTTTTAATATGAATTATATGTGATGGATCAGAACACAATAGTCTAAGTTGGTGAAGTAAAATTAGAAAAATATATACATAAAACTATTTTTCAGTAATAAAAAAATAATTGGCCTGTGCGTATGTATTCATCCCCTTTGTTTTGAAGCCCATAAAAAGCTCTAGTGCAACCAATTACCTTCAGAAGTCACATAATTAGTAAAATGATGTCCACCTGTGTGCAATCTAAGTGTCACATGATCTGTCATTACATATACACACCTTTTTGAAAGGCAAGAGAGGCACCACTAACCAAACTCTGCCATGAAGACCAAGGAACTCTCCAAACAAGTAAGGGACAATGTTGTTGAGAAGTACAAGTCAGGGTTAGGTTATAAAAAAAGTCCAAATCTTTGATCCCTAGGAGCACCATCAAATCTTTCATAACCAAATGGAAAGAACATGGCATAACAGCAAACCTGCCAAGAGGCGCACCAAAACTCACGGACCGGGCAAGAAGGGCATTAATCAGAGAGGCAGCGCAGAGATCTAAGGTAACACTGGAGGAGCTGCAGAGTTCCACAGCAGAGACTGGAGTATCTGTACATA
Organism: Aquarana catesbeiana; assembly: GCF_042186555.1. Classification (NCBI taxonomy): domain Eukaryota; kingdom Metazoa; phylum Chordata; class Amphibia; order Anura; family Ranidae; genus Aquarana; species Aquarana catesbeiana. The sequence continues at coordinate 535,887,826 of NC_133324.1, read as the reverse complement.
GGACGACAATAAGCCGTACGCTCCATAGAGTTGGGCTTTATGGCAGAGTGGCCAGAAGAAAGCCATTACTGTACAAAAAACAAAATGGCATGTTTTGAGTTTGCGAAAAGGCATGTGGGAGACTCCCACAATGTATGGAGGAAGGTGCTCTGGTCTGTTGAGACTAAAATTGAACTTTTTGGCCATCAAAGAAAATGCTATGTCTGGCGCAAATCCATCACATCACCCAAAGAACACCATCCCCACAGTGAAACATGGTGATGGTAGCATCATGCTGTGGGGATGTTTTTCAGCAGTCGGGACTGGGAAACTGGTCAGAGTTGAGGGAAAGATGGATGGTGCTAAATACAGGGATATTCTTGAGCAAAACCTGTACCACTCTGTGTGTGATTTGGGGGTAGGACGGTGGTTCACCTTCCAGCAACACAATGACCCCAAACACACTGCTAAAGCAACACTTGAGTGGTTTAAGGGGAAACATGTAAATGTGTTGGAGCTGCCTATTCAAAGCCCAGACCTCAATCCAATAGAAAATCTGTGGTCTGACTTAATTGCTGTTTAGAAGCGCAAACCATCCAACTTGAAGGAGCTGGAGCAGTTTTGCAAGGAGGAATGGGCAAAAATCCCAGTGGTAAGATGTGGCAAGCTCATAGAGACTTATCCAAAGCGACTTGGAGCTGTGATAGCTGCAAAAGATGGCTCTACAAAGTATTGACTTTAGGGGGGTGAATAGTTATACACATTGACTTTTTTTGTTGTTTTGTCCTAATATGTTTGCTTCACAATCAAAAAAAAAATCTTCAAAGTTGGGGGCATGTTCTGTAAATTAAATGATGCAAATCCTCAAACAATCCATGTTAATTCCAGGTTGTGAGGCAACAAAACACGAAAAATGCCCAAGGGGGTGAATACTTTTGCAAGGCACTGTATATAAAATCCGTGTCTGTAGCCTGATCTTACCAATCTGTGTCTGTTCAGTTGAGCTGCATGATTCTGGCTAAAATGAGAATCACAAATTTTTTGGCTTAGAATAAAGATCACAATTCTCTCACGATTCTCGCAGCGTAACATCTTTCACATTATACAAAAAAATTGGGCTCATTTTACTGTTTTTTTTTTTTTTTTTAATTCATTAAAGTGTATTTTTTCCAAAGAAATTGTGTTTTAACCACTTACCCACTGGGCACTTGAACCCCCTTCCTAACCAGACCAATTTCCAGCTTTTGGTGCTCTCACATTTTGAATGACAATTACTCAGTCATACAACACTGTACCCATATGAAATGTTTTTTCACACAAATAGAGCTTTCTTTTGGTGGTATTTAATCACCGTTAGGTTTTTTTATTTTTTGCGCTATAAAAGAAAAAAGACTGAAAATTCTGGAAAAAAATGAATTTTTCTTGGTTTCTGTTATAAAATTTAGCAAATTAGTAATTTTTCTTCATACATTTTGGCCAAAATTTATACTGCTATATATCTTTGGTAAAAATAAGTACAAATTGGTGTATATTTGGTCTTTGTGAAAGTTAGAGTCCACAAGCTATGGTGCCAATATCTGAAAATTGATCACACCTGAAGTACTGAAGGCCTATCTAATTTCTTGAGACCCTAACATTCCAGAAAAGTACAAATACCCCCCAAATGACCCCTTTTTGGAAAGAAGACATTCCAAGGTATTTACCAAGATGCATGGTGAGTTTTTTGAAGTTGTCATTTTTCCCCACAATTCTTTGCAAAATCAAGATTTTTTTTTTCTTTTTTTTTTTTTTTTCACAAAATTGTCATATTAGCAGGTTATTTCTCACACACAGTAATATGCATACCACAAATTACACCCCAAAACATATTCTGCTATTACTCCTGAGTATTACGATACCACATGTGTGAGACTTTTACAGTGTGGCCACATACAGAGGCCCAACATGCGGGGAGCACCTTCAGGCGTCCTGGAGCACCCAGGCCAATTCTGACATTTCTCTCCAACATAAAAAATCATAATTTATTTGCTAGAAAATTACATAGAACCCCAAAACATTATATATGTTTTTTTTTAGCAAAGACCCTAGAGAATACAATGGCGGTCGTTGCAACTTTTTATCTCGCACGGTATTTGCACAACAATTTTTTGAACGCGTCTTTTGGGAAAAAAAACAGTAAAGTTTATTACTTTATTTATTTTAGTTTGACACTTTTTTCCAAAAAAAACATATTTTGATCACTTTTATTCCTTTTACAAGGAATGTAAACATCCCTTGTAATAGGAATATGGCATGACAGGTCCTCTTTACAGTGAGATATGGGGTCAATAAGACCCCACATCTCACCTCTAGGCTGGGAAGCCTGAAATAAAAATTAAAAAAAAAAAAGACCCTGGCTTCGATCGTAGTGGTGAGTCCATAGAAGCACCGGAGGGCAGCTGAAGGGGGGGACATCCCCTCTTGTCTCCTGTAAGAACGATCAAGCAGTGGAACAGCCGCTATGGTCGTTCTTATGGTGTAGGGAATCGCCGGCTGAAAAAGCTGATATCTGATAGCTGCAGGCATCATTCAGATATCCCTGCACAAAGTCAAGGACATCATATGACGGCGTGCAGGAAGTGGTTAAAATGCATTTTTTTTTAACACAAAGTTGTCCATTTATACAATATTTCTAACACATAGCATGTACATACCAAAAATGACACCCCAAAATAGATTCTCCTACTCCTGAGTACGGCGATATCACATGTGTAAGACTTCCACAGCCTGGCCACATACAGAGGCCGAGTATGACTGAGCATGGCAGGGTATTGCCGAGTATGGCTGGGTATCACTGAGTATTGCAGAGAGTCTGGCGGGGTATTGCAGAGAGTCTGGCGGGGCATTGCGGGGTATTTCAGAGTATGGCTGAGCATGGATGGATGGCTGGATGTGACTGCGATTGTCAAAGAGCAACGCTGTGGGCACTATAGATCCAGCCCACAGCACTGCTGCCATCCGATCTCTCCTCTCACACTGTACTGATTGGTACAAAGAGGGGAGAGAGGAACCGGGGTTATGACATGACGCCAGTTTGTTTACAAGTGATGGAGCGATCACGTGGTAAACGGCCACGATGGGCGGCCGTTTACTGTGATCCTTGATGTGCCGGGTCCGGTCACCGATGTGTTCGGGTGCACGGCCCAAGGGAGAGCGGGATTCTGGGAGGATGTCACTGTACACCCTTCCAGAGTTATGCAACCGCCCTGTAGCTGTCATTGGGCTATGGGCCGGTTGGCAAGTGGTTAAAAGACTGCTGCGCAAATACAGTGTGACACAAAATATTGCAAAAACCACCATTTTATTCTCTAGGGTCTCTGCTAAAAGAAAAATATATGTTTGGGGCTTCCAAGTAATTTTCTAGCAAAAAATACTGATTTTTACTTGTAAGTAAAAAGTGTCAGAAAAAGGTTTAGTCTTTAAGTGGTTAAACTGACCTCATTTACAGACCGAAGTTCATTCCTTTGATCCAAAGAACTACATGTTACAGTGTTTCTCTTTTAAACTTGGCAGGCTGCCTGGATTATTTTTTTTGTGTCAGCTGTCAAAGGTGAACAGAGAACTCTCTGCGCTTGCTACATAGAATCGGGAAGTGCTGTTTTAAGATCATGAGGAGAGTTAAAACACAATCTTGATTCTTTAACGAATAATCGTGCAGCTCTACTGTTCAGCAATATCCCCAGGCTGCCTCTGTGATCTCACAGCAGTGATATACACTGCAAACCTCTTTATATTCATAGGGGAATAGGCCCTGTCATGTGTCTGCACAGGGACAGTCAATGGGGAGCAGGCATGCACCAAAATCAAAGTTGACAGTTGTGGGCCAAATTATAACTAGCAGGTTGATTGGAGACTGCTGTCTTCAATATCCTCCATCAGAGAGGATGTCACCACCGGTGTGTAATGGCGCACGTGGCAAAGTCACATCCAGAAATGGAGACGGCACGACTGACATGATGGTCAAGGGCAGCACAGTTGGGAGGAGATGGCGCCGACATGCTTGGAGAAAGAAAGGCGGAGAGAGTTCCCACCAGCCTGTTAGGGAAAGGAAATGATCCATCAACGAGAATGGACATATCCAAAACTCAGCTTTGCCCCCCCCCCCCGGTGGAAACCAGAGGGGGCTATACATGCCGGGTGCAGGGAACACCAGAAAACTTGTAATGGCTGTTAACAACAAAAAACAACATTCCAGCCACGGGCAAAAAATGGCAAAGATGTTGACCCTTACTTCTGGGGGACCTCCAACATTTACATATGCAACGTAGTGTAATTCTGTATGTCAAAATAAAATGTGTGGACAAGGAGAAAATAAAATAGTAAGATGCAAGGAAAAGGAGAATGATAAAGGAGGGAAGGAATTCACATATATGTTCTGAACGTCTGGACTATAAACCCTCCAGAAAAATTCTTACTTATTATCTCATTGAGCCCTAAGGGCTTGGTAGCCCCAAACTTGTGAAATTCACATAAGATGTTCTGAGCGTCCGGAGGAGAAACCCTCCAGAAGAGGTCTTAAGCTTATCTCATTGAGCCCCATGGGCTTAGTAGCCCCAAGTTTGTGTATCCAGTGGGTTTCTTTTTGAAGTAAAGTTTTGTTCCAGTCTCCACCTCTGGGGTCCGGTGAGTGTGAGTCAAGAGCCCAGAAGAGGAGAGGTGGAACATGGTAGTTGTGTGAATTGATCATGTGTCTCCCTATGGTTGAGTATATATCCCCTGAATTTGCTGCTTTTAATTCTACGCCAAAATTATTGTTTAGTCTTTCCTATATAGAAAGCCTCACAGGGGAAATCTATTATGTAGAATACCTCTAGGGTATGGCAGGTGACCTGTTTGGGTCTAAGTTTCTGGCCATTAAGGAACTCTTGTTAGTGACTTGTATCGAAAGCCATCTGGTGGCAATACTATACTCAAAGCTAATAGTTTCCATTCACAACCGCTACTATGTTCCATTCCGTACTCCTAGTATCTGAGACTACGATGCAATTATAGTGACAATACCAATTTAAAGTAGTAGCCAATTATTTAAAGAATTGCCTTCTTGAGCGAGGGTACTCCCAGTCATGCATGCGTAAGGTATATACAGTAACAGGGCTTTCCTTCAATACTATACCCAATTATTATTTTTTAAAACTAAATTCGACCCCATGATAATGCTGGTCAGTCTTTAAGAATTATCATTCCGTACAATTCTCAACACAAACTCTTAAAAAAACAAGTCTCTAAATATTGGCACTTATTACAAGCTGATTTCAGAATTGCCCAGAATCCCCCCTGTCCCTCTGTTCACCTACAGGAGGCCACCCTCGATTAGGGATAAACTGGTTTCAAGTATGTTTAGATCTTCTACTTTCCTGCCAACTCACCCTCGAGGAACCCAGGAATTTGGATCCTGCCAATGGTGCAATTTTGTCAGGTCATCTAGATCACACTCTCCCTAGTGGCGAGAAATTTAGATCCAAACATAATTCTGCCATACCCTGGGGGTAGTCTACAAATTAGATTGCCCCTGTGAGGCTTTCTATATACGGAAGACCAAATGAAAATTTTGACGTAGAATTAAAGAGCATGTAAAAGCAGCAAATTCAGGGGATATATACTCAGCCATAGGGAGGCACGTTATCAGTTCACACAACTACCATGTTCCACCTCTCCTCTTCTGGGCTCTTGACTCGCACTCGCCGGACCCTAGAGGGTGGAGACTGGAATGAATCTTTACTTCAAAAAGAAGCCCTCAGGACTCAATACTGAAGTAGGCTTGCTATAGACCTTTTCTGGAGGCTTTCTCCTCCGGACACTCAGAACATCTTATGTAAATTTTACAAGCTTGGGGCTACTAGGCCCTTAGGGGCTCAATGAGTTAATAAGTTAATAGACTTTTTCTGGAGGGTTTCTTCTCCGGACGTTAACATCTATGTGAATTCCTTCCTCCCTTTCCTCTTTATTTCTTCTTTTTTTTTTTTTTTTTCTTTCTTTCGTTTTTCCTTTTGCTTGCAAACATTTTTTCTTTTCTCCTTGTCCACACATTTTATTTTGGCATACAGAACTACACTATGTTGCATATGTAAATGTTGGAGGTCTCTCAGAAGTAAGGGTTAAAATCTTTCCAATTTTTTGCCCTTGGCTGGAATGTTGTTGTTTTTTTTTGTTCACAGCCATTACAAGCTTTCCGGTGGTTTTTGGACATGTCCATTCTCTTTGGATCATTTCCTTTCCCTGACAGGCTCGTGGGAATTCTCTCAGCCTTTCTTTCTCCAAGTATGCCGGCGCCATTTTATTTGTGTATACTTACTTCTGTATGTATTCTAGAGATTCTTCTGATGTGCTAACTGGCATCCGCCCAAGGAAGACTTAATTAGTCAAAACACATCAGAGCGCTGGATTTATGCAATCAGGATCATCACATCATGTCTCATGGTTTATTACCATTTATTACCATTTACTGCTCAATGATATGTGGTATTTTTATGGTAATATGCTTTTTCAACTTTCCCCTAGATTGTTTTTCTTGGTCATTTTAATGATATCCCAATACCTGATTTTATCGATATGTGTCTTATATTTTGTGGGTATCAAAGTCCCTCCCTTTTCCCCATTTTCTTCCTTGTGCATGCGCATTTCTGTGAGCCAAATGTCTGATAAACATTCTGACACTGCCCCCCCCCCCCCCTTAAGGGCAGCCTCTGGATGCCCACCAAGGTCCGTTTCTCAGGGTGAAGTCTGAAGTAGGCTTGCACCAACTGTGAGGCATGCACATTAGAAGACGGCTCCCAGGAATTATCCTCTGGACGTAGCGTTTCCATTTAATGAGGAACTGGGTTTGACCCCCCTTTTCCTGCAATCCAGGATAGCTTCAACCTCATTCTTCATTACCCTCCACAAGCAGGGGAGCTGGAGTCTTTGGTTCCCGATCAGGAAACAGATTGGAAACCGTTTAAATAAAGACGTGGGGGCATGACCGGATGTTGCTGTGAGCAGACATGTGTGGCTTGGCTCCTACCTCGGCTCCTAGAGTACCCTGTTAGTTGCGCCCGAGGTGGGGAGGTGTCAGGGCTGGGCTCAGCCCTTCCTTCTCAAAGCTGGCCGCTCAGCTGTTGGCTAATTGCCAGCTCCTTTCTCTCCACAGTGACTCACCTGTTGAGGATATCCTGCTCATCAGTCCTGCCTACTTAAGTCGTCCAGCCCAGATGATCTCTGCCTTTGCCTTGGTTACATCTCTAGAGACATTTTCCTTTGTTCCTGTTAAAGACTTGCTTGGTTGACATTCCTTCTAGCTCCAGATCCTGCTTGCTGTTCTCCTAAGCTCATCTCTGGCTCCCTGATGTTTTGGCTTGTCTATCTGTTCAGGTTCCTGAACTCTGGCTATGTTTTGACTACGTTTACTCTGTTTACCTTTTATTATTTTTATTAAAAAAGTGTGATTTAACTGTACTTCTGATTCATGGAGGTAAATTTACCTGACGGAGAGTGAGCTGGTCCGGCTTAGATGCAGTGGTCCCTTGGAGAGGAGAGACTCAAGGGGCTGCTGCGTGTGGTTTCCCAGCGAGGCGTCGAATCAGCTATAACCGGAAGCATGTGGACCAGTCGCATGGGGTTTTGACTCCAGCCTAAGACCCTAGAGAACCCAGTCAGCAGTGTGCTGGGGCGGGGGAGAGATCAGCCTGACAGAGAGCAGTCAGCCTGGTACAGCAGCAACGGCCCCTCGTGGGATAAGTTGGAGAAGAGAGACGCCGGGGCTGATGTGCTGTCTTCCAGGGTCTGGGACAAGCTGTAAAGCCCCAGGTGACACAAGCTGTACACCCCGCGATGACATGGAAGAGGTGGCGCAGTAGGGTGGCACCAGTACCTAACCATCACGGGCTGCCAAGGAAAAGGAGTCAGGTGGCGGGAAAGCTTGAGTCATTCGCTCATACCCCAGGCCAGACACCTACAAAAGAAGAGCAGCAGACGCTACTGCTGCAATCAAAGGCACAGATGGGGGTCCCCTCAGTGAGAAAAAGTCAAGGCCAAGCAATGACGGCATCTGGGATGGACCCTGCAGGAGACAGAACTGTGGAGGAAGATACCCTGGGGCTATCTCCTAGAGCTGGATTCTCAACAGAAGGAGAATCGTCCCTGAGAGAAGTTCTGCAAACAGTCAACGCCTGTAAGTTTTCCCTCGGTAAATTGATTGATCAATTTAAAAGCATAAGGGAAGAGTTATCCCTTGTGAGGCATGATCTACAAAAAGTATGGGAACGGACAACCACTTTGGAGGGGAGGATCAGCTTAGTGGAGGATTACCTGAATCCATTAAAGCAAGAGATCAGATCTATAAGTGAAAAAGTGAATACTTGTGTCCAAAATGGATGACATGTAGAATAGAATGCGCTGGAATAACGTGAGGATTGTGGGTCTCCCTGAGCGGAGTGAGGGCCCAAATCCCATAGCTTTTTTTGAGAACTGGTTTAAAAAAAACATTTGGAAAAGATACTTTCTCACCATTTTTTGCGATTTGAAAGGACGCATAGGGTACCCTCCAGGCCTCCTTTACCAGGGGTCAATCCAGGTCTCTTCTCATAAAAATGCTTTATTACAAGGACAAAGTTGTTATACTTCAAAAGGCCAGATAAATGGCAAATATTCTTTACAATGGAGTCAGGATCTCCGCGTATCTAGACTTTTTGCCAGAATTGCAAAAATGGTGGGTCAAGTTCACAGAAATCAAGCGGAGGCTGCAGAAAGCAAAAATTACCTATGCTTTGTTATATCCTGCAAGACTGCGGGTGTCTGCCTGGGGGAGTTTTTGGGGTGGCAGGGTTGCTAGAAGCCAACAATAAAAGTTATAGACTAGCTGAAAATGTTTTTGGGCCTGCTCCTGGCAATTGGGCTGTATAGCTGACTGACTAATCGATTTCTTTTTTTTGAATATACTTGGTGAAGGATGGGGGGGAGCTGCACTAGGTTAAAAGGAACACTGTGTGTGTGGTTCCCTAACACAAGAGTTTAAGGTTATTCTATTTTTTGTCGTCTTTTTTTCTTCACCCCCCACCTCCTTACCTCCTTACTCTCCTTGTTTTTGAGGTGGGAGGGAGGGACAGAGGACTAAAAAAGACGTATATATCGGGGGCGGATCCAGAGTCTAGTCTCGGAAGGGGCACTGCCATAAAATAAGGTGTTGCTTACAGAACAGTATTTAACATATCATACAGTCCTAACCTTGTTTAAAACAGTGACGCTGTTTTAAAGTGTTGCATGCATCCCCATGCCGGCATCCTATTTATTTGTATTCTGACACATGGCTGCACTGACACAGCCACTATATCCCAATTTGTCTTTCCTTTTTTTTTTTTTTGAGTGGCACCTGCACAGCAAACAAGCCCAACCAAGGGCCAATAATAGTATGAAGAAAGGGAGGAGGGGAGAGTAAAGTCTATTTTTTTTTTCTTACTTGGCTCATATACTGTATATGGAATATGACACACTTGAATTGTTTTTTCTATGCAGTCTAAAATGCTAAACATATACTGGGGGAATTTTCGGGGGTTGGGGGATCCAGTCAAGAGAGTTGCGGTTTTTTTTTTATACACAAAGTGGGTACAAGGCGGGGATACTCTGCTTGCAGGAGACTCACCTCATCAAGGCTACTACGTCTGGATGCAATACCACTCTGTTCATACCTCTTGAAAGGTGAGCATACTGGTCGGAACGGGGGTGACATTTACCCGCAGACAGAGTAGTATAGACGAACATGGTCGCTATATCTTTTTGCAGTGCTCTATAGAAAATAAGATGTGGGTTTTGGCTAATTCATACATTCCACCACCTTTTAAAACAGAAATTTTGTACAAACTAATGGAGTTCATTTTAGATAAGCCAGATATACCTGTGATAGTAGTAGGGGATTTCAACACCGTTATGGACAGGAGTATGGATAGGTTCTCATTGGGGTCGTCGAAGGGTATTGTGCCTGGCAGCCAGCTGTCTCAATTTCTAGGGGAGGCAGGATTGGTGGATAACTGGTGGAATTTGAAATCCAGGTGTCCAGCAATATTCCTGTTTCTCCAGAACTCACTCCACGCTCTCTAGAATTGATCTAGCCCTGGGTAATGAGAATGAATTGCAGTTGGTAGGGAAGGTAAACTATATGCCGAGAGGCCTCTTAGATCACTCCCCATTGGTGTTGTCGGTAGGCCTGAGGGGGGATCGCTGCCCAGGCGAATGGAAAATGAGTCCCTTCTGGATGGAGTTGATGAGAGGACCGGTAAAGGTGCTAGCGTCATTGAAAGCGTTTGTCGGGTTAAATACGGGGATGACCTCAGAGGTAGTATGGGATGCCCTTAAGGATTTTCTCTGGGGTATATTGATACAAGCATCCAAAATTAAGAGGCAGACTAAGGACCGAGAGAAATCTTTCGGGGAGAGGGTGGCAATGGCTGACCCGACACCAGATATGTTAAGGGACTGGTCCTAAAAACAGCAGGCATATAAAGTCTTGATCAGGAAGGAGGAGAACAAACTTCTTTTCCAGAGCCTTTGGGGAGGGACATATGTTAGCCCTATTAGCCAAGTCAAACTCGCCTTCTTCTGTTCTCTCCACGATTGAGACGGCTGGGGGGTAGGGTATCTGTATATATACGTCACAGCTAAAAGGTACGGAGGGGGAGATGGGGACAGTTTTTGGGGTTTCCTGCCCTTTCCGGGGGGGGGGGGGACTGGATACCCTGATAACCCTGGAAGAACTACAACAGACAGTAGCAGCTATGGCAAATCAGAAATTCCCAGGGCCCAATGGCCTGCCAGTGGAAGCCTACAAGCGGTATGGGGGAGCAGCTCTTGAAGGTTGTAAACTGGATGGCTGCAGAGAGGATATTACCCCCTCTATCATGGAAACCACCATAGTTGTGCTACCTAAGGAAGGGAAAGACACACTTAAGGCATCCTCCTATAGACCCATCTCTCTATTATGCACGAGTGTAAAAATTCCTGTGAAAGTACTAGCCGTCAGGTTAAATATATTATTAATAAACTTGTACACCCTGACTAGACGGGATTTATACCAGATAGGTCCACTAGCATGAATATAGGGGGGTATATTTAAACTTGCAAATTTTGACAGTTGATGAGGGTTCAAGGGCCATCCTGTCACTCAATGCCGTTAAGGCTTTTGATAGCCTGAAATGGGAAATCTGTGGCAAGTTTTAGCGGAGTTCTGATTTGACCCCTCCTTCATAAATTGGATTACCCGCTAGCCGACCAGCCGCCGCAGTTAAACTGTGGCAGTTTGGCACGGCTGCGCAAATCGCCATAGGTGTACGTCGCTCCTTTAAGATGTCACAGCAGGCACGTACGCCGCGTGTCCCCGGAGCCGGTGCGTGGCGAGCGTGATGTCCGCTGGGCACCCACAATCACTCGTGACAGAGCGAGAACGGGGGTGTGTGTGTAAATGCACAAATCCCGGTTCTCTCAGGGGAGAGGAGACAGATCGTGTGTTCATACTAAGTATTATAAATAATGTACTAAAGCGTTGATATGTGAAATGTGTTTGTAGAGGTAGATTATGTGCAATAAAATAATTGAAAAATTATGCAAAAAAAATTGTGCAAAAAAAAATCCCAAAAGAAATAGGATATAGGCGAATAATAGGAAATATCCAAATAATTAAGCCGCACCCATGTAAAAAGTGTTCTGATGACACTACAATATGAATGAATCTAATAAAAAAAATAGTGCGCTAAAATTAACTTCCTATTAGAATATGACAATTGACCATATCGTATAATAAATTCCATGAATAAATCCAAGAGTATATGTAAAACACATGCCTTTAGAGCTGCGTGCTTGGTCTTTTTTATTAGATTCATACTAAGTATTAACACCGATCGGTCTCCTCCCCTAGTCAGTCCCATCCCACTACAGTTAGAACACACTGAGGGATCACAGTTAACCCCTTGATCGCCCCCTAGTGTTAACCCCTTCTTTGCCAGTGACATTTATACAGTAATCAGTGGCTATTTTTAGCTCCGATCGCTGTATAAATGTTAATGGTCCCAAAATAGTGTCAAAAGTATCCGATCTGTCCCCCGCAATGCCGCAGTCCTGATAAGAATTGCAGATCACCGCCATTACTAGTAAAAAAAAAAATTAAAAAAATGACATAAATCTATCCCCTATTTTGTAGACGCTATAACTTTTGTGCAAACCAATCAATATTTGCTTATTGCGATTTTTTTTTTTTTTACCAAAAATATGTAGAATATATATCTGCCTAAACTGATGAAGAATTTTTTTGGGGGGGGACGATATAGCAAAAAGTACAAAATATTGTGGGGTTTTTTTTTTTCAAATTTGTCTTTTTTTGTTTATAGCGCAAAAAATAAAAAACGCAGAGGTGATCAAATACCGCCAAAAGAAAGCTCTATTTGTGGGGAAAAACGATATACATTTTTCCTTTGGGTACAACATCGCACGACCAAGCAGTTGTCAGTTAAAGCGACGCAGTACCATATCGCAAAAAAATGGCCTGGTCAGGAAGGGGCAAATCCTTCCGGGGCTGAAGTGGTTAAAGTATTATGTAAAACACTGGAAGCAAAAGTGAGAGTGAATAACGAATACTCCCAAAAAGTTCTGATTGACGAGGGGGACGAGACATGGGTGTCCCCTATCACCCCTGCTCTTCACCTTCACGATGGAACCCTTGGTGACGGCTAAAAGGACCTCTTCAGAAGTGCAAGGTTTTCGGAGGGAAACGGGAGGTAAAGATTGCACTATATGCAGACATGTACTGCGGTTTTGGGGACATACCTAAGCCTCGCTGATGGCAAAAATAAAAGTAATTAAGTTCGGGCGATTTTCTGGGTTGACTATAAATTGGGGAAAATCAGCACTCCTACCAGTAGATTCCCTAGAGAAGCCTCTGCCACCGTAGGTCTCCCAACTTGAGGTAGTGGATAAAATGAAATATCTGGAAATATATCTGATGAGGTATCCCAAACATTTCATTAATATCATATTTCCACTTTTAGCCAACTTTAAGCGGAAAAATAAGATCTGCCGTCGACTCCCCTTATCGATAGCAGGGCGGTGTAACCTAATTAAAATGCTATGGATGCCGCAACTTTTTTATGTGTTGCAGAATTCCCCGATATGGATGTATAAAAAGTGGTTTAAAAAAATTTACACAATTTTTAGAGAGCTGAGAGAATACGTTTGCGCACATTACAACTACAAAAAGACGAAGGAGGTTTAGCAATGCCTCACCCATGGAATTACTTTTTGGCGGCACAGTTGCAGCACATAGGGCAGTGGTTCTCAACCTGAAGGTCGAATGACGGTTTGCCAGGGGTCACCGTATCCTGGACTGTTCCTGAAGCCCGCACCGCCCTCCCAGCCTTTTCGCGGCTGCCCAGCAGGGCTGTCCCTGGAGCCTGTGGTTGCCCAGCTGGGCTGTTCCCGGAGCCCGTGCCCGCCCATTCAGTTCACGGCATGGGTGGGGGCAGAGACTAGAGGTCAGCTGACTGGTGAGGAATGTGAAGTGGGAGGGGCTGGAGGAGACCCTATCTCCTGATTTCGGCATAGGTTTCAATGGTGCGAGACACCACAGAGCTAGATACACAGGAAAGCTGGAGACACAGTGAATAACACTACCTGTGATTAGAGTCGCCATTAAAAGTCCCCACTACAGTTCTCAGGACAGCAGATGACCTTGATCAAGAGCACCTAAGTTGGCTGATCAGAACTCCCCCCAACACTGCCACTGATCCCACTCCCCACCAGCACTGCCACTCCTCCCAACTTCCCACCAGCACTGCCACTCATCCCATTCATCCCCACCAAGGAGTAAGAGAAGGAATAAAAATAGAGAATACATGGTAGGGAGAGGAAAAATGGGGGAGGAACAAAGAAAAAGGGAGAGAAAGAATAAAGCCTCGTACACACTATCTGATTGTTGGCCAACAAAACTGTGGACTTTTATCCGAAGGGGGTTGGCCCAAACTTGTCTTGCATACACACGGCCACAGAATTGTTGGCCAACAATTACGAATGTAGTGACGTACTACGTTGTTTTTCAGCTCTTTAGCACCACCCGTTGGGCTCCTTCTGCTAATTTCGTGTTAGTAGAAGTTTGGTGAGTGTTGATTCGCACTTTTCATTTCGTGCTTTTCAGTTCGTTTCCGAACGGCCGTTCGTCAACCAGACATGTTGCGGAATCGGAGGATATAACGTGTTATTTATTAATGGCCTTGGAGTTATTGCTTTGACATTATTTTTTTGGTTGAATAATGATTAGATTTGGTATATTTTCTATATTTTTGGATGCATAGAATGCACTTTTTGGTTAAGTTCTATTGGCAGATAGAATGTCTAATTTTATTTGTTTTCTTTTTTTAATGCACAATAAAAAAATTGCGTAGAATAATACTTGGCTATGTGTTTCACTTCAAATGACATTTTGGGAGTAGGCAGTTACATTTTAAAAAACACAATGTAATATTAACAAGGGACACCAACCTAGTTGTATCTTTGATCTTAAAATCTACAGGATAATAGTATTGTGGTAACTTGCCCAAATTAAAAAAAAAAAAAAAAAAAGCATAAAAATATTATTCTTTATCTCTAGGAAAAAAAAGCCTTTAAAAATTAGTTTACAATAACTCCATCAGTATCACCAGCAAAGCAGCTTCATTATTATCCCATTAAAGAAGAAGAGAACCTGCTAGCCAACAATTGTCCGATGGAGCATACACACGGTCGGATTTTCCGCCAACTGCCTGTCATCGAACCGGAAAGTCCAGTCGTGTGTACGCGTCTTAAGGAAGTGCACAAGAAACGCGGCTAGAGAGAGGGATGGGGAAAAAAACAAGAAATTAGGATAGAGAGAGATAAAAGTTAAGAAAGGAGAACAAAGAGAGAGTGGTACATCCCAAAATGTACCATAAGGGGTTTTAATACTGTACGAGTGGAAGGGACTTGGAGTGCTAAATGTCCGTGGGTTAGGGATGCAAATTTCTGGTCTTGCCTTGGGTGCTGACAACCCACACTTCGAAAATAATTTTACTGTTAGGGGTCCCCACAACTTGGAAAATTTTATCAAGGGGTTACGGCACTAGAGGGTTAAGAACCACTGACATAGGGGGAAGTAGAGCAGGAGGGAGAGATGCAGGGAGGGGCTTGATGGTTTCGAACACACCCCATAACACGGCAGTGGAGGCAGATTCCTTCTTTAGGTGCCCCAAGCTGTTATTGATTGTGAAAGTATGGGACACTGTAAAGGATCTATTGGCATACCAGGGTTTTTTTACAGAGTATACTCCTCTCTTGGACAATAAAAACCTGGGAGAACTTCAGGCGATGGGGAAAATCAAAGAGTGGGAGAGGTGTGGGATGAACCGCCTTGCTCATATATGAATAGGATTCTGAAATTGTTTCAGGAACTCAGTGAAGAATACGTTATTCCAAAATGGTCCTTTTTTTTTTTTTACAAGTTAGGCACGCTCTTGAAACGCAGTTTAAGGAAAAGGTGTTAGAATGGAGTGAGATTTCTCTTCTCTGAAAAGTAATCAATGCGAGTACTTCTAAGGGATTAATCTCTAGTCTATACTTACCCATATGCAAGGGGGCCTTAGACGAGACGGGAGCTCCCCCTAGTATGAGGAGGTGGGAGGAGGTCTTAAAGAGTATAACTGGGGAGCAGTGGAGGCACATACTGGAACTAGGCCCATTGGTGTTGTCTCCCTCACAGAGAGTGTCAGATTTATTCTTGTTACAAAGTGTATTATACTCCTAAAAGGCTGTTTTTATTTGGACGGAGATCAGATGCCAACTGTCCGAAGTGTAGAAACACAGGAGAGGATCTCATACATATGGTTTGAAGGTGCCACACTGGAATTGGAAGGAGGTTCTTGACACTATAAATCTGGGTTTTGGGACATCATTAAGCTTAGACGCAAAGCTATTTGTGCTGGCATATGTAGAGGGGGAAGGGGACCCCGGCTACAGACAAACTGCAATGTTTGTTCCAGGCAAGAAAACTGATTGCACAGAGATGGTAGTCGGTATTACCCCTGACCTGTAGAGAGTGGACCCAGACTATGAATGAAACCATATGGAAGGATAGGTCCGTTTATATTAAATGGGGATGTGTAAAGAAATAAAATGATTTAGAAACCCTGGCTGGAGGCTAAGGGATACCCTAGAGCATTGGGGCATAATAGGTAAAGCAGGTAGGCCACTAGTATGCAACAAGGAAACTCAATATACAGGTGGGGAAAAAAAGTTCGGAAGGTGGGGAAAAAAAACTTAAATAATAGCAGATATTTTTCTTTTCTTTTTAAAGAAGATTATTGGGTGAGGTATGATGCATTAAAATGGAAAAAGTGTTGAAGGTTTGGATGTGAGGGGGAGGGGTTAATTAAGTGTGAGTGGGGGATATTAGGTTTATATAGTTTTAGCGAAGTACAACTGGTTTGATATTGAGTTAAGGATGTTTGTGGGAAGCAAGGGAACACGCACAATGGCACATTGATGAACTACATATATACAGTATCTCACAAAAGTGCGTACACCCCTCACATTTTTGTAAATATTTTATCATACCTTTTCATGTGACAACACTGAAGAAATGACACTTTGCTACAATGTAAAGTAGTGAGTGTACAGCTTGTATAACAGTGTAAATTTGCTGTCCCCTCAAAATAACTCAACACACAGCCATTAATGTCTAAACCGCTGGCAACAAAAGTGAGTAAACCCCCTAAGTGAAAATGTCCAAATTGGGCCCAATTTAGCCATTTGGTTCAGATGGTGTCAAGCATGTGTGGTGGCAGCCAGGTGAGGAGTACAAAGACAAGTGTGTCGTGCCTACAGTCAAGCATGGTGGTGGGAGTGTCATGGTCTGGGGCTGTATGAATGCTGCAGGCACTGGGAGCTACAGTTCATTGAGGGGACCATAAATGCCAACATATACTGTGACATACTGAAGCAGAGCATGAACCCCTCCCTTCAGAGACTGGGCCACAGGGCAGTATTCCAACATAAGGTCCCCAAACACACCTCCAAGATGACCACTGCCTTGCTAAAGAAGCTGAGGGTGATGGACTGGCCTAGCATGTCACCAGACCTAAACCCTATTGAGCATCTGTGGGGCATGCTCAAACGGAAAGTGGAGGTGTGCAAGGTCTCTTACATCCACCAGCTCCGTGTTGTCGTCATGGAGGAATGGAAGAGGACTCCAGTGGCAACCTGTGAAGCCCTGGTGAACTCCATGCCCAAGAGGGTTAAGGCAGTGCTGGAAAATAATGGTGACCACAAAAAATATTGACACTTTGGGCCCAATTTGTACATTTTCACTTTTGTTGCCAGCGATTTAGACATTAATGACTGTGTATTGAGTTATTTTGAGGGGACCGCAAATTTACACTGTTAAGCCTCTTTCACACGGGCAGCTGTTCTGCCGCTGTTGAAAGCATGTTTTGTTATTTTGAAATTCCAAGACTCCAGGCACATCGATCACTTGCAGTTGTACATTGCGATTAGTGTTTACATACAGCTGCGTTTAGCTGCAGTGGAAGATTCTTGCCATTTTTGATGTGCTTCCTGTTTTTCTTTCCTTGTTGCCGCATCTATCCGCTGGTGAAATAGTACACTGCGATTACCTGCGGTTATGTACATATAGCTGCGTTAAATCGGTCCTGGACACAGTCAAATTCATTTTTTCTAACAAAACCCAATGTGACGAAACCGTTGCTAAACGCGGTGTGTGAATGGGGCCATAGGAAAGCATTGTGTGAGTTTAGGAGCGGTAGATAACTTCATCTATTCGCAGCTAAAAGCTGAATTCTATCCCCCCGTGTGAAAGGGGCCTTATACAAGCTGTACACTCACTATTTTACATTGTAGCAAAGTGTAATTTTTTCAGTGTTGTCACGTGAAAAGATATATAATAAAATATTTACAAAAATGTGAGGGGTGTACTCGCTTTTGAGATACTGTACATACACATAACCACTAACATACATGTTAGTGGTTGTGGAGTGTGCGGGTACACACACACACTCATCCACATAAAAAAACACCCACACACTCTTATACACACATGCATATAGCCTCTTTAAAATTCACACATTTACTCTACATGGGTAACGTTCTCTTTTTTGGGCAGATTTACAGCCAAGCCTGGTAGATGTTAGTAGACAAAACAAGTCAGGACTACAGCTTTCTCTTCATCCTCTGACCTTTGTATGCTGGGAGAGTCAGTGATCAGCACTGCGGATTGCATCACATCTTCTGACAAACGTATGTTTGGGGCAATATCTCCCGCATACCCTTCCTGCCCTTCCTTCCCCCCTACTGAAACTCGGGCTGGTTTTTAATGTAATTACTAACTTCAGCTAGAAAATCAGCTCTTGACGGTTTATGTGCCTTAGACCCCTTTCACACTGGGGCGTTTTTCAGGCGCTTTTGGGCTAAAAATGGCGCTTGTAAAGTGCCTGAAAAATGCCTCCCCTGCAGCACCCTTGTGAGAGTCCGAGTGCTTTCACACTGGAGCAGTGCGCTTGCAGGACATTAGAAAAAGTCCTGTAAGCAGCATCTTTCAGGGGGTGGGGGAGCGGTGTATACACCGCCCCTGCCATTGGAATCAGTGGGCACTGCTGCCGAAGCACCTGCAAAACGCTTCAGCACCAGCGATTTGCGGGCGCTTTTTTTTTTTATCAAATAACATTTTATTATAGCATTTGCATTACAAAAGTACATAATATATGTGAAACAATAAGAGGAAAGAATACACGACAAAGAATGTATATATGCCAGGTTTTTCCTCTACTCTTTCTTTTTGGTTTCTTCTTCTATTTTGCTTAGAACTATGCAAATCACTAAAACACTCAAAATAAAGTGGAAGGATAGAAAGAGAGGGAGGGAAAGGAAGAAATGAAAAGAAAAGAGAAGAAAGAGTGTTGCTATATTTCGTTTACTTGATTATGGTGGATCCTCTCGAAGATGCCACAACTCCCAAACTTTATTATGTGCTTCCAGCCTGTCCTGTAGTCGGGCCGTCATCTTCTCCATCAACTCCACATCTTTAATTCTAGCGTATAAGGCTTCAGAAGTGGGGGGAAGGGTTTTTTTCCAATGTAGTGCAATAAGACAACGTGCCGCTGTGAGAATATGGCATGTGAGTTTTTTGTAAGGTGCGGGGACCTTTAACTGTGAGATTCCTAAGAGGAAGAATTTGGGGGCCAGGGGAATCTGTATCTCTAATAAGCGAGTCAGTAGTTGCTGAACCGTATCCCAGAAAGGGGTAATCAGTGGGCAGTCCCAATAAATGTGGAGGAGGGTCCCTCTGTTTTTTTGACATCGCCAACAGCGATCGGAGCTAGAGGGGTATATGGCGTGAAGAATATCTGGAGTCATGTACCAGTAAAGGAGGATTTTGTAGGTATTTTCCTTGTATAGGGTGCATAGAGAGCTTTTTGCTGCCTGGGTCCATATCGTCTGCCATTGCTCCATGGAAAGTTCCTCGTTGAGGGCTTTCTCCCACTTGATCATGTAAACATGTTTACCTTTAGTTTCTAGTGGGTAAGCATTTAGTATTTTGTAAATGTCAGAGATTAACCCCTTCTGGGCCGTGCCCGCCAGGATTAGATTTTCAAAAGATGATGGGGGAGAACTGTAGGTCAGGAGATATGGACATGGCATAGTGACGTATTTGCAGGTAGCTGTAAAAGGCTTGATGTGGTAGATCAAATTTGGTCCGGAGGTCAGAGTAGGACAGTAGCTTGCGGGATCTAGGGTCTACCAGGGCTCCATAGTGGAAAAGATTCCGTGACGCCCATGGGTGGGACATCTGGTGAGTGAGACTATCTGGGATTTTGGGGTTATAGACAAATGACGTTAGGACTGATTTTTCTGAGGACAGTGTATAAGAGCGGGATAGCTTGTTCCACAAACGTCTGAGCTGAGTCATAGGCCCTAATAATCGCTCGGGGGGCACCTCTGCATTCGCACTCCATAGTAGACTGTTTGGGTGTGTCGGGGCTAACCATATTTTTTCAATCTCTGTCCATCTTTAATAAGACCTTTGAGTGAACCATGATGCTATTGCACGAAGTTGGGCAGCTTGATAATATTTGACAAGGTTGGGAAAGGCAAGGCCTCCATCTGAGCGCGCCGCCATCATTACTGATTGAGGGATTCTGTGTTTTTTTATAATTCCAAGTAAATTTAAAGAGGTCAGACTGGAGTTTACTCAGGTGTTTATGTGGGACAGGAATAGGTAGTGTTTGGAAGAGATAGAGTAGTTTCGGGAGGATCGTCATCTTAATCGATGCGATCCGGCCTAACAGGGAAATGTGGTGTTTTTTTCCAATTTTTTAGCAGGGTTCTGATGGAGAGCAGGGGGGGGGGGGGGGGAGTTCTCCTGGTATAGGGTGTTAAATTTTGGAGTGATGTGTCCTCCTAGGTATTTCAAGGAGGTAGTTTTCCAGTGGTAGCTGAAATTAGCCTTTAAGTGTGTCGTTTCCTTGTCTGAGATATTGATTGGAAGGGCCTCTGACTTAGATGTATTAATTTTATAGCCCGATAGGGCTCCATATCGGTCAAGCTCTGCGTGTAGGTTTGGAAGGGAAATTCTAGGTTGGGTCAATGTTAGGATCACGTCGTCAGCGAACAGTGAGATCTTAAACTCCCGATCTCTGACTGATATTCCCTGGATATTCTGGTTGCTTCGGATGGAGGCCGCCAGGGGTTCAACACATAGTGGGAATAGTAATGGTGATAGTGGGCATCCCTGGCGAGTGCCGTTAGCGATCGAGAAAGCAGGAGAAAGGGCAAAGGGAGTCCTGACCTGGGCAGAGGGTTTGGAATAAAGGTGTTGTATGGCTCTCATGAAAGGTCCTCGGAACCCAGCATGCTGTAGTGTTGCGAATAGGAAGGGCCACCCAAGGTGGTCAAAGGCCTTTTCGGCATCTAGGCTAAGCAATAAGGATTCTGATTTCTCCCTATTCGCCACATCTATCAGATCAATCACCTTCCTAGTATTGTCCCCCGCTTGTCTGAGGGGGACAAAGCCCACCTGGTCCTTATGGATAAGGGATGGGAGGATCATATTCAGACGGATTGATAACAATTTTTAAAAATGTTTAGGTCCGAGTTCAGTAAAGCGATAGGTCTGTAGTTGGCACACAGGGTGGGGTCCTTGTCTGGTTTGGGGAACAAGGTGATGAATGAACGTTGCATATCTGACGGGATGGGGGAGTCTCGATAAAAGGCATTGAAAAGTTTGCACATATGCGGTAGTAGGATGGGGAGAAAGGCCTTATAATATTCATAAGGTAGTCCATCCGGGGCTTTGTGGGATGGGAGTGTTTTAATGGTCTGTTCTATTTCTTCTTCGGTGATTGGCATATTTAAGGTTGCTAGATCAGAGGTTTGGAGCTGTGAGACTCCACTCTGTGTGAGGTAATGTTGCTTGCGTTGGTGCAGGTCGGGAGGGAGGGGATTACTAGGAATGTTAGGGTTGTTATAGAGGTCCTGGTAATAGTCTGCAAAAGTATTGGCTATGTCTTTGGGGTGGGATAATAGGGAACCTAGTTTGTTCTTAATCTGGTGTGGTGTGGACATGTGTGAGCTATCTCGTAGTTTTTTCGCTAGTAGGGAATGAGCTTTATTGCCCTTGTCGTAGTACATTTGTCTAAGCCTGATTATGGCCTTTTCTACCCGCCCCATGGCTAGGTCACTCAGAGTTGTTCGCAAATGTATGATTTTCTTAAGAAGGGGTAGGGTGGGAGATTTTTGCAGTTGACATTCTAATGTTCTAAGTTCTTTTTCCGTTTGAAGTTTTGTGATCTGGGCTTCTTTTTTCATGGCAGATGATAATGCTATACACCTGCCTCGAATTGCTGCCTTGTGGGCTTCCCATAATGTGGGAGTGGATATGTCAGGAGTATTGTTTTCTGCAAAATAATAATTTAAGGCGGATACTAGTTCCATTTGCGATGGGGGGTGTTGGAGAAGAAATGTATTTAGTTTCCAGTTGTAGGGTCTACAGTTGGGGGGTCCCAGTTCCAACTTAAGTATGATAGGTGCATGGTCAGACCATGAAATTGGGAGTATCTGTGCATCTCGTGTATTTCTAAGCGTGCGATTATTTACAAAGAAGTAGTCGATACGTGGATGTGTCTGGTGGGGGGCTGAATAAAAAGTATATTGCCTATCGCCAGGATGGAGAGCTCTCCAGGCGTCAAAGAGAGCGTATCTTCTAGAGAGTTTGCGGAAAAGCTTCGAGTCTCGTAGGGCTCGAGCCGGTGTCGCCCCGGGGCTCACCGCCTGGCGATCCATTGTGGTTGAATGGGTTAGATTAAAGTCACCTCCCACTACTAGCATCTCGTGTTCAGATTTATGCCCCGTACACACGGTCGGATTTTCCGATGGAAAATGTCCGATCGGAGCGTGTTGTCGGAAATTCCGACCGTGTGTGGGCTCCATCGGACATTTTCCATCAGATTTTCCGACACACAAAGTTGGACAGCAGGAGATAAAATTTTCCGACAACAAAATCCGATCGCGTCAATTCCGACCATGTGTGGCCTGTTTCGACGCACAAAGTGCCACGCATGCTCAGAAGAAATTCCGAGACGGGACAGCTCATTCTGGTAAACTTAGCGTTCGCAATGGATATAGCACTTTCGTCACGCTGCAATGTTAAAAATGGTTTAATACAGCGCACTCTCTTCTTCTTTATAATGTGACAAGAATTAAGTAGTTTTGCTGCTCATATTCACACACACTTCTCACAAAATTTTATTTGTTTTTTTTTATTGGGATTTCCTGAATATATTGTTATCTGACAGTTTTTTAACTTTTTTTTTTTTTTTTTTTTTTTTGGATTTTAAGCCTTTTTTTTTCTTTAATGTTTGGATTTTTTTTAAAGGCTGATCTTTGTTCAATGTTATTTTTATTTTTACTCCAGAATATTTTTGTGTGTGTTTTGTGTGTCAAGTTACCCCAACACCATTGATATCTTTTATTATTTAATCTCAAGGAGATTGTTTGGTGTTGGTGTCCCTTGTTCATTTCACGTTGTATATTTGAAATGTACCTGAATCCTCACAAACAAACTGTCCTTTTTGAAGTAAAACACATAGGAGAGTATAATTCAAAACAAAAATCCTTTATTAAGGGCTCAGAACCAAACAAAGAGGAAGGCAACACTGGATCATCAGGAGAAATTAGCGAAGCCTGGGACCCCCAGGGCAGACATCAATTCTTCAACATCAAAATTGGTGGCCTGAGGAGTCCATATGTAAGGGAGGGCAGTCTGGTCCAGAATTCGCAGAGATCCGGATAGCAGCAGATGACATCTGTGTCCCCAGGCTGTGGTACCACAAGAGGCTGCATTTTTTGGCCGACCAGACTGAACCCAGGCCAATCACTGTCTGGTCTTCCTGCCACGCTTCCTTCCGGGCTGTGGCTGTGCAGTTGGAGATGTGGCAGGAGGAGGAGTAGGACCTGGAGGAGAGGGAGGACGAGGAGGAGGACCTGCAGGAGGAGGAGGAGGAGGACCATCGCAAAGGTGTGTCTGAGCTGTCATTTGGCCCCTCATACCTTTGTTAAGAGCCTCCAATATGAGCGCCTCACACATGGCTTGTTGGCCCTCCTCCATCCTCTGCATTTTATATGCAATGACGGCAGCAATGTCCTCCTCCACGGTCTGTCGTGCTCCCAGGACCTCTGGAGTCCTCCGGTAGCCTCCTCTAGGGCACTCCTCCTACTGCCACTTTCTCTTTTCAGGGGGGGTGGAGGGACCTGCAGATCAGCCAGCCTTCTCGGCCCGGCCACCTCCTGGCTGAGACTTCCCTGTGTATGAAAAAGGGACATGGTTTTAGTTGTTGCTTCATCAATCCCAATCATAAATTAGTACTCCAAACTAACATCTAGTTAACATCATTGATTGTACAAGCAGAAATATTTAGAGGAATGCTATACCTGGCTCAATCTGGGCTCCTCCACATGTGGCCTGGAAGGCCCAGGTTGGGCGTCAGAAGCCTCAGCCGGGGGAGAAGGAAGCGTGGAAGGAAGACTGGAGAGGATGGCCTGGGTTCAGTCTGGCCTGCCAGAAAATGTAGCCTGTCGTAGTACAACATCCTGGGGACATAGATGTCATCTGCTGCTCCGGATCTCTGTGAATCCAGGACTTTCTTGCGCTCCCTTAGATATGTGCTCCTCAGGCAACCAATTAATATCTTTAAATAGGTGATGTCTGCCGTGGGGATCACCTGCTTCACAATTTCACACAATTGCTCCAGTGCTGCCTTCCTCTTTGCTTGGTTCTTGAAATGGGGGTGTTTAATCTCCCACAGACAGGGCAGCTCCCTTAGCATCTCTACGAATACTGACATGAAGTCATTATCTTTGAGTAGCATATCCATGTTCACTGCAAGACACAACACAAGACAAAGCCTAATGTCAGACAAAACTCTCCTAATCTTGTTACAATATAGGCTTCAATCTAGAAGCAGTATAGGCACAAGTTTGTCTCTTACCTTCGTTCTTACGATCGGCGCGTCCAATGCTCCTTCCTCCGCTCACAGATTGCACGTAATACGCACGCGTGTTACGCTTTATACACACTGCGCATGCATGTAACTCCGCCCGCCCCTGACGTTCTTTCTATTCTATTCCCCGCCCCTTTTCGTTTGGCGCAGTGGGGGAAGAGCACATGGCGGAGTCACAGCAGGTGTGTGCTAATTGCAGGAACGAGGAGGAGGAAAGCCCGGATCCGGACACGTCCCGATCCAGAAGGAGACGTTTTAAGGCCACAAATATGTCCTTTGGGGAGATGTTGGAGATGGTCGACATCATGAGGAAGTCTGACTATGACGGGAAGTATGGGCCTTACCCCAACCCCAATATACGAAAGGCCAAGATCATGGCGAAAGTGGTCAGGAGTCTTCTGAGGAATTTCGGGGTCCGAAGATTGAAAGATCAGCTCCGGAAGCGGTGGTCGGACCTGAAATTGAGAGAGCCAGAGCAGTACCGAAAGATCCGGAGAGTGCTACAAAAAAGTAAGTAGTTGTGCTGTGTTCCTATTCTTTCTGTCTTTATTCCGTTCGTTCTGCTCCATATGCTTTTATTAATTGTAACGTTTAAAAGGGCAACTTTAATGTTCATGGGCCCATTATTTGTTCGTATCAAACATTTTTCTTTCGGCCTCTAAAACACCATTGTTTAGGCCATATGCATTTTCCCACATTTTTTTGGGGCCTACTTGGGTGCCAAATATTTGTTTGTGTAGATGGGTTTGGTACTAGAATGAAATGCAAACTAGATTGTGTGTAAGGGGAGGACACTGAGCAGCTGTTTTCACATCTGGACACTGGAGCACTAGTGTGGGACCCCAGAACACCATTTTTATTAGGGGGGGCACACAGGTGCTCCAGTGTATAATATAGGGGGGGTCTCCATCTGTGAAGTTTCTACAAAACAGGTAAAGTATTGCAGCTTGACAAAGGGCAATAAAAAAAATACATCTTGGAACTCGGCTAAAATAGACAATTGTACCCCACTTCCAAGCAATGTTTCCTATTTCTAGTTCTACCATCAAATATCTGTGTGCTAATTATACCATTTTTGTTTTACATAGGGGAGAAAAGACTCGGAGGACACCCCTCATCCGAGGTGACCACAGACCCCCCACCTATGGAAGAAGGTGAAATACCCCTAAATGAAGAAGAGTAGGAGGAAGAAGAAGATGTGGTGGAGATTGGCACCACAACAGGTGAGTGTCTGCGACCACAGACTCAGGTAAGAGATGGATGGTGGCAGATTTTTGATACCTGTTTTTGTTTTCTTTATCTCTTTTTAGGTGATCGTGATGTGAGGGATCCAGAACGTTTTACATCAGAAAGTGCCCAGATCCTGATCGGGGAGATCATGGGGTGTAATCTCGAATTGCACAACATACAGCAAAAAATCAATGATGTTATTAAAAAAAATAACATCATTGATGTTTTGGGGCGAATTTAAAACCCCACAAAATATATTTTTGGGATTGTGGTCCAATCTTTTAAATCTTTTTTCAATGTTTTGAAAAGCCAAATTTGGAGGATGCACACAGTGTGCCAACATGTGCTATCTGCCATCACGGGAGATCAATGGACGCGTTTTGGGGGTGCAACCCCTTCCTCAATTATAAAGTAGCGTTGAGGAAGGGCTTGCTCCCCCAAAACACGTCCCTTGATCCCCCCTGATGGCAGATAGCACATGTTGACATTCGTAAATTTGTGTGCATCTTCCAAATTTGGCTTTTCCAGGGGTGATTTCCCCCCATCTAAACGCAATATCAAACCCAGTTCCTAAATACTGATGTCTGATATAGCCTTCAGGTTTTACCTAATGTGAACTTTGTAAGTTCAAGTTTTTTGTCTTTCTTGTTGGTTTTACACAGGCCTGTTTTATCTGAAATGGACATTTCGATTTTTGATAATGCTACTGCAAAAATTGTTATACAACAACATGTTGGTTTGTTTTAAAAACCTTTGATAAATGCACATGTGATTGTGCAGGTATAAAAAAGTGGCTTACTCAAGAATGTGTGGATTATTGTCTCAACACTACAACACTTTTGGGGTGATGTAATTGCTGTTTTATGCAAAAATGGGGGTTATTTCCTAAGGGCAAATCCTCTTTGCACTACAAGTGCAGTTTCAGTGCAGTTGCAAGTGCTCTTGTAGTGAAATGTGTTTTTGCATTTAGGAAATAACAACCAACAGTGCTTTGTATAAGGTTACACAATCACGCCATTTTCTGCACTCAAAACATTTATGTCAGGGTCAGCTAAAACAAACACAAGCAGTAAATGTCCACAAAGAATTTCTTTTTTTTTTTTTTATTATAAAAAGGCTTCACATATTGTCTGGCATATTGATAGCCCCCCTACCCGCAAAGAACTCCAGGTAGCGTAACCGGATATCACGGGCACTCAGGGAGGGCAAGCCAGGACGGCCACTTTCAAGCGCCGTCAGTGTGGTTTGATGTAGGATTCCAGCCTCAGGCCCAACTGAGCCAGCATAGTTGGCCGAATGTTTCCTTAAAAAGTTATGGAGAACACAGCACGCCAGTATAATATGGTTCAGTTTATACTCCGCCATATGGATGGGTGTCAGAAATAGTCGGAACCGGCTGGCCAGGATTCCAAATGTGTTCTCCACCACTCTTCGGCTCTGGCCAGCCGGTAATTAAAAACCCTCTGTTCCGGGGTGAGGGTCCTCATTGGGAATGGCCGCATCAGGTGGTCCCCCAGCGCAAACGCTTCATCAGCAACGAACACGAATGGGAGTCCTTCCACATTGTCCTCTGGAGCTGGCAAGTCCAAGCTGCCATTCTGGAGATGCCTGTAGATCTCCGTCTGGGCGATGACTCCACCATCGGACATCCGGCCATTCTTCCCCACGTCCACATACAAGAAGTCGTAATTAGCCGACACCACCGCCAACATCACTATACTATTAAACCCCTTGTAATTATAATAGTACGACCCCGAGTTGGGTGGTGGGACGATGTGGACGTGTTTCCCATCAATTGCCCCTCCGCAGTTAGGAAAGTCCCACCGCTGGGCAAAGTGGGAGGCCACAGTCTGCCATTCCTGTGGCGTGGAAGGAAACTGTTGAGGAAAAAACAATAAACATTACTATTTTTACTCTGAAACATGGCAAGCAGATTATACACAAACATTATGGGGCAACCTCCAGATAGCATTTATTAAGGGGAATTTAACAACGCCAAAGTATAAGGTACACCTATCATATTCCCCCTCCCCCCCTCTCATGGGCCATTTGTAACATTATAGGGGGTGTGTGGAAATCTTGGACCTTCACTTCATTGAGAGATGAATGCCTAAATACAGGGTATTACTTTGAACAGACCCTCCTTAGTTACACTATTGGCAGCCCACTGGACAGGTAAGAAGTGTCATAATACAAAGATATAAATACACACTGTACACATTTGAGGACATTTGGACATTCTGCTATTACCTGTCAAGATAATAATAGGATACAAAAACTTTAAACAGTACCATTTGAAAGTATACAGGCAGGCCCTTGCACTACATGCTTTGGGGAATTCATCCATAAATCTGACCAGTAAATAGGTGGGTATAGTGTGTATGGGTTTGGCAAAGTCAGCAGATAGATGATTAAGGATAGATAGAGAATTGGGATCAGCTGACTTAGCAGTTGGGGGGAGGGAGGGTTACTAAAAATTATTTGGGGACACCGCAAAAAAAAGCCTCTGGCACTTTGCCTGAATTTAAATCAAAAATAACATTTCCAAACATTTTAGGGGGTGTTTGGGGTAAAGCACTACTATGGAGCAGATAAAATACATTGTTAAGTGACTACATGAGGTGAATATAGGCCAGGAGACACCATGCTGGGGAGGTTAGTGAAGGGCAAATATGTGTGAAGGACCTAAAATAATAATTACATAAAAATCCAGCATGCATGAGGACAAAGGGGACATTCACAGCATATTACAATCATGGTAATTAGGGAATGAGGAAAGAAATACAAGATATTATCAAACATTCAATACAATAAAATGTGATAAAAAAAGGATAAAAATCTTACCTTCATATACTCCTTCTGCAGGACCTGGATGATGGCAGAACAGGTCTCTGGGATAATGATCCCCAGAGCCTGGGGGGAGATGCCTGTCGAGAACTTCAAGTCCTGCAGGCTTCTCCCTGTGGCCAAATACCGCAAGGTAGCGACCAACCTCTGCTCCGGAGTGATGGCTTGCCTCATGCAGGTATCCTGCCTGCTAATATAGGGGGTCAGCGAAGCCAACAAACGGTGAAACACGGGGTCCGTCATCCTGAGAAAGTTCCTGAAATCATCAGGATTATTCTCACGGATCTCACAGAGCAAAGGCATATGAGAGAACTGGTCACGCTGAAGCAACCAATTCTTGGTCCATGAACTCCTCCCCACCCTGTTCATGGACTGGACTTGTGTCAAGGTCAGGACCCCAACACCAAGCCCCCGCACAGCACGAACTCTACGAGGAGTACGCATATGAAACATGGCTAGAAAACGGTCGGCTGCTCCGAACGAAGTAACAGAACACACTGAAGAACAGCAAGGCCTGTGAAGAGCGACCTGAAAAACAGTAACGAACGAACAAGAATACAATGACTACCTAAAGTCACGCGGAACTTGCTTGCACGCACTGAAGAGCAGATACAAACCCACAAGCATAAACTGAACGGCAGAAAACGATCTGAAAGCCACGAGTCTGAAAAAGCGCAAATCGTCTCTCACCAAACTTTTACTAACACGAGATTAGCAAAAGGAGCCCAAAGGGTGCCGCGCTTGGTTCTGAACCGGCCTTTTCTAGTCTCGTCGTACGTGGTGTACGTGACCGCGTGGTTGGCGATCGGAAATTCCGACAACTTTGTGCGACCGTGTGTAGACAAAACAAGTTTGAGCCAACATCTGTCGGAAAAAATCCTAGGATTTTTTTGTCGGAATGTCCGAACAAAGTCCGACCGTGTGTACGCCCTATTAGAGAGGCGAGTGAATACTTTGGACAGGAAGTTATACTGTTTAATGTTAGGGGCATAGAGGGCACAAAGGGTAATTGCTTGTTGTTGCCACTGTCCTCGGAGGATAACAAAGTGGCCGTGTGGGTCGCTGTAGTGGGCTGCACAGGTGAAGGGGGCTCCATTTTTAATGAGGATTGCGACCCCTGCTCTTTTATGCAACCCTGAGGAGTGGTATATTTGGGAATATTGTTTAGAGGCGAATGTAAATGAACCCTCCTTGTCAAAATGCGTCTCTTGAACAAAAATAATATCCGCTCCAGATTGTCTAAACTCCCTCAATGCCAAGTGTCTTTTTTTATTGGAGTTGAGGCCATGGACGTTTAAGGATAGGATCTTAGCCATGATACCAGGTGAAAGGGGGAGGATGCCTTACCTGATGTGGAGGAGAGGTTTCGGAGTTGTGGATCACTGATGTGCATACTTCGAGAGGAGAGCCATTTGAACTCCACAGGTTGTGTAGCGAGTCATATGGTGATGTAGAGGCAGAGGGTAAGAAGAAAAGTGAGAGAGAAGATGAAAAGAAAAGGAGATAGTTAGTACATATTAAACATTTATAAATTCGCACAACTGATATCTCTTGACCTTGAGAGGCTAAAGGGCCTAGGTCGATACGGGATTCCAGGGATCCTCCCGACAAAGGTCCCGAAGGGCCCGTCAGTCGGATGCACTGGAGCCCAAAATTGGTCATATATAACACAAACTGCAGAATGGCCGTAACTTCTAACATTTAACCAAAAAAGGGGGGTGGATAGGAATGAGATTTCCTACTCTCTCGAGTCTCTACCGAGACATGCCCATTTGGTAGACTAAAGTGTAAAACTAGGGCACAAGGAGGGGGGGACTAAGTATGCTATACTGTCCAGGGCCAAGTCACCAGTGGTAACTGATGGAGGAACAATCCATCAATAAGTAATTTGAGGTGTAGTCATAGCCACTAGGGTCAGCCATTCCTGTGCTTGGCACTCTTGCGGGACGCATCTCTGTTCCGGGATCTGTTGGAAGATAGGACCTTCTGCCATGTTGTGGGTGGTGTTGGCGGGGTGGTAATAAGATCCCAATCCGGGAGTCGAGGGACGGAGATTCCGATGATTTCACAGAAGGTTTCAATGTCCTCCGGGTATCTTAAAGTTGCAGATTTGCCTTGGTTTTTGGCTGTGAGGCTGAAAGGGAATCCCCAACGGTAGGTAGTAATTTCGTCTTGCAAGACGCATAGCAATGGCTGGAGAAGTCTACGTTTTTGTAGTGTGATCCATGAGAGATCTGGGTATAGCTGTACTTGTGCGTCTTTGTATGTCACTTTGCGTGCTAGCCGAGCTTGCCTCATGATGTCCTCTTTCAGGGGATAGGAGTTAATCCTGCAAATAATGTCCCTCGGTTGCGAGGTGCCGCCCTTGGGGCGAAGTGCTCGGTGGGCTCTGTCCATTTCAATAAAGTTGGTAACGGGTTCGCCCAAAAGATTATTAAACGTCCTGTAAAATATGTTGAATGTCCTCTGGGCCTTCGACTTCTAGTATCCCCCTCTCTCGTATGTTGTTTCTGCGACCCCTGTTATCTAAATCCTCCATATGTCGCTGCATATCTCTTAACATAGTGTGGTGGTCTGCTCCTTGGAGTTGGGTTCTATGGACTGCCAGTTTAGTCTCTTGGATTTCTTCTTCAGCCATTTCCATCCTGTCTGTTAAGTGTTTAAGGCCTGATTGAAGCACTTGTATTTCCGAGCGACATGTGGATTTTACATCTTCTATCAGTTGTCTAAAGTCCTCCTTAGTGGGCATTGCCTGTAAGTATGTTTGCCATTGTGGGGGTGCCGATTGGGGGTGGATTGATTCCAGGGTCCCCTGCTCTGAAGTTATGCAGGGTGGTAGAGGTTGATTGCTAATGGTACTGAGGCCTGTGGCCTGGTGCGCAAATCTTGGTGGGGGAGTCCCACGGTTCACTCCAAGATGGATTTTAACAAGGGCAGAGGGGCCCTTGTTTTATCCATCCTCTGGGGATGGGGGTCTGGTGTGCACACTTTGTTAGCATATGTGATCTGTAACACTGTCCGTTCTGCGAGTGGACTGGTGGTCCGTGAGGGGGCTAGTCTCTGGGTTTTGGAGGGTGGTGAGCCAGGTTCCAAGCGGCCGGAGGGCGTTGGGGTCA
This sequence comes from Aquarana catesbeiana, assembly GCF_042186555.1. Classification (NCBI taxonomy): domain Eukaryota; kingdom Metazoa; phylum Chordata; class Amphibia; order Anura; family Ranidae; genus Aquarana; species Aquarana catesbeiana. The sequence continues at coordinate 535,856,085 of NC_133324.1, read as the reverse complement.
GCGCAGGCTCCGGTGGTATCTGGTTAGCCGGGTACATAGGGTCTGGCAGGGCCGGAAAGTCCACAGAGAAATCTGAGGGGGTTGGGGAGCTTGGCTCAGTGCCCTGGATGCATGGATCCGATGCTGTTCTCAGCAGGCAAGGGAACGCCGCTGAGCATTGTGTATATTGCTGGGAGGGGAGGCCCAGCATGGCGTCCTGTAACGCTTGCGGCGCTGCCCCGTGGGAGGCGGATACGGGATGAGGACTCACCATTCCCGGTTGAGGGGGCTCGACTGTGGTGCTCAGCGGGGCTGGTTCGCGGTCTGGAAGTGTCCCCTGAGGCGAGTGAGGCGGTGTGGGGATCCGAGCGGTGCTCCGAGAGTAGGCCGCAGGAGTGTCCGGCGCCATCTTGGACGCTCCGGTGAGAGGCATGTCCGTCAGTGGAAAATAGGACCGGAGGTCCGTAGGGGTTCCTGGCGGGGGTAACGATGATCCCCTGGCTGCTGCGGATATAGTGGCCCTGGATCTGCCCATGTGAAGGCGGCGAAGCGTCCCCTGTGCGCTGTTTGATCACGGGCTGAGAGAGAGCAGGTGAATCAGGCTGCCATCCAGAGCGGCTTCCGGTCACGCCCCCCTTGCGGGCGCTTTTAACCCTTTATTTGGCCACTAGCAGGGATTAATAGCGCCCCGCTAGCGGCGAAAAAGCGCCGCTATTACAGTTATTAAAATTAGCTACGCTTTACCGCTAATTCCCCCCCCCCCCCCCCCCCCGCCCCAGTGTAAAAGTAGCTTCACTGTTGGCTTGTTAATGTGTTGGGTGGCCTTGCTGACCAATTGTAAGGTTCCAGAGGCAGATAATTCACCTACTTCCTTATTGAAGTCAGTATTTACATGTTGAAACACTTTTTTTTTATATTGCTTGCAAAATAGAATTTTATGTAACTACATCTTTGCTTTTGAAAGTGAGTGCATGTAAGTTCTTTTGCATGTTGCGGTAACTGCATGCACAACTTACATAAACTGCTAATGATATATTTCTTGTGCAGGGTTTTTCGAAATGAAGATGAAATATGATGAAAGCGACAATGCATTTATCAGAGCTTCACGTGCCATTACTGACAAAGTTGGTGATCTAATGGGTAAATACATTTTATTTTATTGCTTGTTGGTCTCAAAATTAGATTTTTACTATTTTCCTCTAGAAATTTTCCACTGTCATAATCCCCCTCATCAAAACATACTGTATGTGTGAATAATCCTATTTTATGAAAGGGAAGAGTTAATACCGTGCTGATCCATGAATGTGTTAAAGCAGCCAGCACACCTTCAGCTATGACTAAGCACCAGTAAGGGATGTGAAACGCATCAGCTGATTCATCCACTGTCCTTGATTGCTGTATGGACTGACTTATTCAATAAAGAAATTTTTCACTGGGGTGCGGCTGTCGGATTTCCTCTATTGCATGTGAGCACTAGTGCCGGTGAGAAACTAGCTACCCATGAGAAAGCCGCTACCCGGCCTACTGCGCATGCGCGATGCGCTCCACGGCAGCGATGCGTTCCACACATGTGATGGGTAGTGGTTTTCTGGTAGAACGTATCATCAGATTTTGACCACACTGCGCATGCGCAGCGGGATTGCGCACCAGATGACAATTAAAGAGGTATATGAACAGCAGATGACATATAGTGGGGACGGAAAGTGTTCAGACCCCCTTAAATTTTTCACTTTATCTTGCAGCCATTTGCTAAAATGATTTAAGTTAATTTTTTTCCTCATTAATGTACACACAGCACCCCATATTGACAGAAAAACACAGAATTGTTGACATTTTTGCAGATTTATTAAAAAAGAAAAACGGAAATATCACATGTTCCTAAGTGTTCAGACCCTTTGCTGTGACACTCCTATATTTAACTCAGGTGCTGTCCATTTCTTCTGATCATCCTTGAGATGGTTCTACACTTCATTTGAGTCCAGCTGTGTTTGATTATACTGATTGGACTTGATTAAGAAAGCCACACACCTGTCTATATACCGTAAGACCTTACAGCTCACAGTGCATGTCAGAGCAAATGAGAATCATGAGGTCAAAGGAACTGCCTGAAGAGCTCAAAGACAGAATTGTGGCAAGGCACAGATCTGGCCAAGGTTACAAAAAAATTTCTGCTGCACTTAAGGTTCCTAAGTGCAGCACAGTGGCCTCCATAATTCTTAAATGGAAGACGTTTGGGACGACCAGAACCCTTCCTAGAGTTGGCCGTCCGGCTAAACTGAGCTATCGGGTGAGAAGAGCCTTGGTGAGAGAGGTAAAGAAGAACCCAAAGATCACTATGACTGAGCTCCAGAGATGCAGTTGGGAGATGGGAGAAAGTTGTAGAAAGTCAACCATTACTGCAGCCCTCCACCAGTCGGGGCTTAATGGCAGAGTGGCCTGACAGAAGCCTCTCCTCAGTGCAAGACACGTGAAAGTCCGCATGGAGTTTGCTAAAAAAAACACCTGAAGGACTCCCAGATGGTGAGAAATAAGATTTTTTGGTCTGATGAGACCAAGTCAGAACTTTTTGGCCTTCATTCTAAGCGGTATGTGTGGAGAAAACCAGGCACTGCTCATCACCTGTCCAATACAGTCCCAACAGTGAAGCATGGTGGTGGCAGCATCATGTTGTGGGGGTGTTTTTTCAGCTGCAGGGACAGGACGACTAGTTGCAATCGAGGGAAAGATGAATGCGGCCAAGTACAGGGATATCCTGGACGAAAAGCTTCTCCAGAGTGCTCAGGACCTCAGATTGGGCCGAAGGTTTACCTTCCAACAAGACAATGACCCTAAGCACACAGCTAAAATAACGAAGGAGTGGCTTCACATCAACTCAGTGACTGTTCTTGAATGGCCCAGCCAGAGCGCTGTCTTAAGCCCAATTGAGCATCTCTGGAGAGACCTAAAAATGTCTGTCCACCAACATTTACCATCCAACATGACAGAACTGGAGAGGATCTGCAAGGAGGAATGGCAGAGGATCCCCAAATCCAGGTGTGAAAAACTTGTTGCATCTTTCCTAAAAAGGCTCATGGCTGTATTAGATCAAAAGGGTGCTTCTACTAAATACTGAGCAAAGGGTCTGAATACTTAGGACCGTGTGATGTTTCAGTTTTTCTTTTTTAATAAATCTGCAAAAATGTCAACAATTCTGTATTTTTCTGTCAATATGGGGTGCTTTGTGTACATTAACGAGGAAAAAAATGAACTTAAATGATTTTAGCAAATGGCTGCAATATAACAGTGAAAAATGTAAGGGGGTCTGAATACTTTCCGTCCCCACTGTATGTGAACGATTGCAATAGAGAACATGACATGACAATTAAAGAATGAAATGTTTCCACCCTGCCTGCCCTGTCTCCTGTGTGCCAACCTCACCACCCTGCCTGCCATGTCTCCTGTGTGCCAACCTCACCGCTCTGCCTGCCCTGTCTCCTGTGTGCCAACCTCACCGCCCTGCCTGCCATGTCTCCTTTGTGCCAACCTCACCGCTCTGTGTGCTCCTCCATGGGGGACTCCTCTGTGTGCTCCCCCTACATGTCCGCATTCTCTGACCACCTCCTGTATCCTGTGTGCAGCCTCTAACCATCTCTTATATCATGCCCACATCAGAGTTCCGGCATTCCCCTTTACATCAGAGTCTGCAAGATTCCCCCTTACAGTGCAAGGGAACTCTGACGTAAAGGGGAATGCTGCAGAGCATGATCTAAGGTGGGAATCTGATTTAAGGGGTGCTCTGGTCACCAGAGACCACCTTATATCAGAGTCCACTGCATTCCCCTTTACATCAGAGTTCCCACTTACATCAGGGTCTGCAGCATTGCCTTTTACATCAGTGTTCCCCTTTACATCAATGTTCCACTTTACATCAGGGTTCGCAGAGTTCCCCCTTGCACTGTAAGATTAAAAGGGATAGAGGCCGGCCATAAGAAACCTGCAGTCCACCACCCGCACACTTGCAATAGCCCATAGAATGGCTTTATACAAGATCGAAGATCAGGAAAACCGTAACAGGCGTAACAATATTCGCAGTAGAGGACTGCCTGAAGCGACTGGGGATGAAGATCTCCTCCCATCCATCCGTCTGATCTTTAATGGCATGTTGGGCCAGGCCGCTGACTACCCTCTAAAAATTGACCGGGTTCACAGGGCCCTCAGACCCCGCAACCTCTCCTCAGACACCCCCCGCGATGTCATATGCCGAGTTCATTATTATGATGAAAAAAGAAAAAGGACTTATTATGAAAAAAGCCAAGGAAGCTGCATCACTGGACTTTGATGGCGCCATTCTGTCTTTCTACCCAGACCTGGCCAGGGAAACCTTGGAACGGCGCAGCGCCCTGCGTCCCCTGACGGAGAAGCTGCGAGCTGCTTCTATTAAATACAGATGGGGCTTTCCAGCGGCGTTGATTGCAAGCAGAGATGGTAAGACGGCGATCTTACGGTTCCCAGAGGACCTTGAGAAGTTTTGCATGGATGTCAACATAATACCGCCTGAACTACCCGGCTGGCAAGAGGCTATCCCGGCTCTGCCCAGTAACTCAGAGCCTAGATGGCAGAAAGTGGACCGCAAGCACCGAACCTCCCCTGCTGGGAGTTCACCCCTGGGGGATTAGTTTCTAACCAAAATGGCCTTGCCCACTCCATTCACTTTACCTGCCTGTACCAGAGCAATGTGGCCCATAAGTATCGCCTCTTTCTTCCTCTGTTTGTTTTTTGGACTTTTTATTCATATTTTTTTATGCTTCAGCCTCCACCCTGAGTACCTGGCTGGGGGCACAGACTCTGATGCACCTCACCACGCTGTCAGGGCTGTATAGGATGATAGACATGCTCTGATCCGAACATTATCATCTTTCTTTTTCCTTTTTCCTATGGTCTGATATTATATTTTATTTTTCTTTTTTTTTTTTTTTTTTTTTCCAATATCCTAGACCATTTTACGTTTAACGTTTTAAGGTTCTGCTATTTAACGTTGATGTTTATGGGTTATGGACCAAGTGTCGCTCTCTGAGTATATGTTACAACACTTAAACAATATACCGAGTGCTTTTTATTAGCATCACTTTTTATTTTCAGATGTGGTGCTGGAGTCGGAGCTTCGGGACGATGCGCACGCCTACCCAGCGTCCGCGTTTGGATGCCTGGAACTCCTTACTCCCCCAACATAGGGTGCGGCGTGGCCTCATGCCCTCACGGTCCTGTCCCCAACAGGGGTGTGGGTGTTGGGCGTCGTCTGCACCCTCTCCATGCACGGTAGTTTTCTGCGTGCACATGTTGACCACCTTTTTATGTGGTCGTTTTTTTCTACTTATCAATGTTGTTCTTTTTTGTTCCTCTTTTTCATGCTTTCTCTTTTTCTCTTTACTACTCTATTCCTTCTTTTCCTTCCCTCCCCCCTCCCACCCCTACTTCTCTCCTAACCTTTTTTTCCCCACCTCAGGTCCATTTCATTGAGAAGATATGTCAGCTGAATCCTCCTCCTTCTCCCCATGGGTACGGTAAAACTTATTTCATTTAATGTACGAGGTCTTTATGCTCCAGGGAAAAGACATAATTTATATAGAGAGCTGAGTCGCCTACATGGAGATATTATTTTTCTACAGGAGACTCACCTCACACATACTACTAGTGTGAAGTTATTCTCCAAAAGGTATCCTACTTGGTATTATAGTCTTTCTGACATACATAAAGCAAAAGGTGTGGCCATTGGGCTTAGCTGCAATACGGCGTTTAAATTGGATAAGATGTTATGTGACCCTATGGGCCGTTTTCTGTTCCTTAAGGGCAGCCTGGGTAGTATGCCATGCACTCTAGTAAACCTCTATGCTCCTAATAGAGATCAGGCAGGATTCTTGACCACCACCTTGAAAAAACTGAGGGATTTCGCTCAAGGGTGCGTTCTCCTAGCTGGAGATTTTAATGTTCCTTTGGAACCGTGCATAGACACGTCTAAAGGGAGATCTAGTATTTCACATAATCGATTGTCGTTTATACGTAAGCGATTACAAGACTCCCAACTAATGGATGTTTGGAGGATTATGCACCCAGGGACGAAAGATTATACCCACTTCTCCCACGTTCATCACACGTACTCCAGGCTCGATTATTTCTTTATAGATCACCATCACCTTTCACTACTCAACAACACTCACATAGAATCCTCCCCTATGTCTGACCATTCCCCGATTTCGCTTGAACTAAAAATCCCGTCATTTCCCCTTAGGGCCACTAATTGGAAACTTAACGAATCCCTTATAATTGAGGACATAGACAGAAAACAAATAGCAGATGACTTAGCACTTTACTTTAAGGAAAACACCCACTCAGACATAACACCAGGAATACTTTGGGAAGCCCATAAGGCCCATATAAGAGGTAAACTAATGGAATTGGGAGCCCGGAAAAAAAAAGAACGTTTATTCCAACAAGCTCAGCTACTTAGAGAAATTGAGGCCCTGGAGATACAGCATAAAGCAAGCTTAACACAAGCCATACTAACTACTCTGACTACAAAAAGGGAGGAGCTGAAAGCACTATTTCACACTGAGCAGAAACATCACGCACGCATAGTAGCACAACGCTTCTATGAATGGGGAAACAAACCGAGTAGGCTCCTAGCCCGGTCATTGCAACAAAAGAAATCAGCATCTTTTATAGCAAAAATAAAAGGTCCCTCAGATACTCTGCTGTATGATACCTCTGCCATAGCGAGAGAATTCAGAGAATTTTAACACCTATACCATGTCCAAAACACTATAACAGATCAGGCCACCAAATCCACTCTTATTAGAAATTACCTAGAAAAAGCCAATCTACCTAAACTGCCCCCTGACTCCCTGGCTAACTTAGAGGGAAAGATCACTGTTTCTGAATTACGTGTTGCATTGAAAGATATGGCTACTGGGAAGGCTCCTGGCCCTGACGGGTTTACGATAGCTTACTACCGAGCATTTGAAGACATTTTATTACCTCACTTATCTTGCGATGCCAACACTACTTCGGATGGTGGTATCCTCAGATCCGAGACTATACATGCGCATATTACCATAATCCCTAAAGCGGGAAAAGACCCAACCAATTGCGGAAGTTATCGGTCTATCTCATTACTGAACATAGATGCTAAATTGTATGCCAAAACGATTTCAAATAGACTTCTTCCCTTGCTCCCTCAGTGGGTATCTAATGAACAAACTGGCTTCATCCCTGGTAGGGAGGCTGGGGACAACTCCTTACGCACCCTCTCTTTAATTGCACATGTCCGCGGGTCCTCCCAGTCCACCCTGTTACTGCCCACAGATGCCGAAAAGGCATTCGACAGGGTGGACTGGGACTATCTTATGGCAACGTTGGCACATCTCGGCATAGGCCCTTACCTTCTGTCACGGATTACCGCCCTCTATAATCACCCTACTGCGCAGTTGCGCATAAATGGCACTCTCAGTGACTCATTCACCCTACATAATTGCACCCGAAAGGGATGTCCTCTTTCACCTATTTTGTTTGCCCTCTCCTTGGAACCATTTTTGGCAACAGTGCGACAGAACCCTTCTATACGTGGTATCCCTATAGGTGACTTTGAACATAAATATATATTTTATATACAACAACCCTTGATTTCCCTACCTAACCTTATGTCTGAATTCTCAGCGTTTAGCGCCATATCCAATTTTAAAATTAATATGTTAAAATCTGAAATCCTCAATGTCTCAATCCCGGCCCAGAATGTAGAAAGCCTGAAACAGTCCTTTCCTTTCTGCTGGCAGACTGATAAAATGAAATATCTAGGCATATACCTCACTCCGAACCTGTCAGACCTTTTTCGTCATAACTTTCTGCCCCTACTAAATCAGATTAAATCAGATTTACAAAAGTGGTCTCAAATTGCTCACACGTGGCTAGGGAGAATTGGAGTGGTAAAAATGAATATACTACCCAGGTTGCTTTTCCTATTTCAAATGATACCCTTTGGTATACCGGTAGGCTTTTTTGGGGTTGTTAGTTCCTTAATTGGCCTTTATGTATGGAACAGAAGGCGACCTAGACTTGCTAGATCCCTTCTCACTAGATCTAAAAGGGATGGGGGCTTAGCCCTCCCAGATTTGAAAAGATATTTTTTGGCAACTGTATTGAGTAGAATCTCTGACTGGAAGTACCACAAAAATTCTAAACTATGGGTAAAACTGGAATGTGAACTTGGTGGCTCTGATCTTTTTACGCAAATATGGATACCCAAGAGATATAGGAGTATATCTTAAACCGTATCTCCACTCACTCGTTCTACCCTAATGATATGGGACTCGCTCTGCAAAGCACATAAATGGTCATACAACTCACCACTTTTACCTCTAACCAGCCACAATTATTTCCCACCGGGGAACATGGACCCCAAGACACACTCTTGGTCTTTTGGATCATTTTCTCAATTGCATCACGTAACCACCCGGGTATTTTGCCGCTAAATAAAATTGCACATCTTTCTACAGTGACGCCCATGGTCCATTGGAAGTATCGCCAATTGGCAGCTTTCATCCACTCTCTCCCAAAACCTCTACGGTCCATTTCGGAACTGACACCCCTTGAATCAGCTTTTACTGAAGATCAACCTGTGGAGAAACCCGTTTCTTACTTTTATCAAGCCTTGCACAGTTTAGCCCCCTCAAAAGATCCGACTTTCCTTAATAAATGGGAAAAAGATCTACATAAAGATTTACTACCGGAACAAAAAGCTATAATTCTCACAATGACCCATGCATCTTCCGGGGCATCTAAAACAGCAGAGGTAAATTATAAGCTGCTCACGAGATGGCATTACACTCCTGTCATGCTTCATAAAACCTTTCCTCAAACATCACCTCTGTGCTGGAGAGGATGCGGGGAACATGCATCACATGCTCATATTTGGTGGTTTTGCCCTTTAATACGCCCCTATTGGCTGTCCATTCTTTACTGGATTAATGAGATTCAAGGTACTGAGATTCCTAATGACCCATGGATTGTATTGTTACATTGTACAGACAAACCAGTGGTATCATATAAAAAATCTATAACGCCACACCTCCTTAATGCTGCAAAAGCTCTCATCCCTCGCTTTTGGAAACAACCGAACATACCTTCCATACGTCATTGGCTAATGGAAGTGGATCGTTTATACTATATGGAAGATCTTACTCTCTCTCTTAGACAAAAATCTGACTTAGCGAAAAAAATATAGTCCCCCTGGTTTGCCTTTAAATATACAACCGCCTATGCGGAAATTATGTCTTCAACCAAATAGCTGGCTCCTGACAACATTTATTGCATAATAGAATCTGGACCGAGGTGCTTACACCCCCCCCTCCCCCACCCTAACCTCCCCTCCTCTCCGTCTTCCTTTCTTCTAGTACCCTTTTTTCTTTCTTTCCTACTTAAAGTATCTATGTTATTTTGTTTATACAATAATATTTCTCAGGGAAGATTGTCTCACCTTTATGTGATATATGATTCACAGATTTTTCATGTTATGCAGCGGATAACTATTGTGTGTCTCTGCTCCAGATTGGAGTTATAGTTAATATTTCTTTATATGTGTACCTTTCTACATTCACATTTTTATTTATCTACTGATTGTCTACGACACTAAAGTGTATTGTTCTTCTCTAAACTGTATATGATACTGTTCATGTCATATTCTTTAATTCTTTAATAAAAACTAATTAAACAAAAGGGATAGAGGCCCAGAGACATGTCCAGGGTACAGAGAGGATATATGGGTTAGACTAGGAAGGATGGAGGCCTGGGCGCACAGAGGAGGCCTCCATCCCTTCTAATCTAACCCATGTATCCTCTGTGTACCCTGGACATGTCTCCGGGCCTCCATCCCTTCTAATAAAACCCATGTATTCTCTGTGTACCCTGGACATGTCTCCGGGCCTCCATCGCTTCTAATCTAACCAATGTATCCTCTGTGTTCCCTGGACATGTCTCTGGGCCTCTATCCCTTTTAATCTTGCAGTGCACGGGGGAACTCTGCGAACACTGATGTAAAGGGCAATGCTGCAGACCCTGATGTATGTGGGAACTCTGTAAAGGGGAATGCAGTGGACTCTGATATAAGGTGGTCTCTGGTGACCAGAGCACCCCTTACATCAGGGTCCCCCCTTAGATGATGCTCTGCAGCATTCCCCTTTACGTCAGAGTTTCCTTGCACTGTAAGGGGGAATCCTGCACTCTCTGATGTAAAGGGGAATACTGGGAACTCTGATGTGGGGGGAGACTCTTGTGACCAGAGACCACCTTCTGCAGAGTGAATGCACTAAGGTAACGGGGGTTACTGATACAAGGGGAAACCTTTATATCAGTGCCCCCTTACATTATTGTTTTAACTCCCCCCTTACATCAGTAATGCCCCCCCGACTGGCTTGATGGGGCTGTCACTGACCTCCTCTCATTTGCACCGGGCAGGGCTCAGACGGCACTAGGTTGGCGGCTCTGGTTTTATCCTATAGTCTCATCTCCACAGTCCACACACGTCTGACTCCTCCCATAATCCCCATCCCGGCGGCACTCTCACTCTTGATTCCTCTCCAGACTCCCTATCAGAGACTGCAGACATGAGAAAAGACAAGAGCTGGTTATAGGCTGCAGACATGGTACAGGAGGTGATCAGAGGATGCACACAGGATACGGGAGGTGGACAGAGGATGCGCACAGGATACGGGAGGTGGACATAGGATGCGCACAGGATACGGGAGGTGGACATAGGATGCGCACAGGATATGGGAGGTGGACATAGGATGCGCACAGGATACGGGAGGTGACAGAGGATGCGCACAGGATACGGGAGATGACAGAGGATGCGCACAGGATACGGGCGGTGGACAGAGGATGCGCACAGGATACAGGAGGTGGACAGAGGATGCGCACAGGATACGGGAGGTGGACAGGGGATGCGCACAGGATACGGGAGGTGTCCAGGGGATGCGCACAGGATACGGGAGGAGGACAGGGGATGCGCACAGGATACAGGAGGTGGACAGGGGAAGCACAGTATACAGGAGGTGGACAGAGGATGCGCACAGGATACAGGAGGTGGTCAGAGAATGCGAAATGGTACAGGAGGTCGTCAGAGTATGCAGACATGTAGATGGATCATGCAGAGGGGTCCCCCATGTAGGGGAGCGCACGGCGGGGTCCCCCATGTAGGGGAGCGCACGGCGGGGTCCCCCATGTAGGGGAGCGCACGGCGGGGTCCCCCATGTAGGGGAGCGCACGGCGGGGTCCCCCATGTAGGGGAGCGCACGGCGGGGTCCCCCATGTAGGGGAGCGCACGGCGGGGTCCCCCATTTAGGGGGAGCACACAGAGGGGTGAAGTCCTGATAAGAGGTGTCAAGGGAGGGCCCTTGCACAGGACACATGGCAGGCAGGATGGTGAGGTTGGCACACGCAGGAGACATGGCAGGCAGGGCTGTGAGGTTGGCACACAGGAGACATGGCAGGCAGGGCGGTGAGGTTGGCACACAGGACACATGAACACACATCAGGCAGGCAGGGTGGAAACATCTGATTCTTTTATTGTCATGTCATGTTCTCTATTGCAATCGTTCATATATGTCATGAATACGTTCTATCAGAAAGCGGCTACCCATCACACATAATGTGCGGAACGCATCGCGGCTGTGAAATGCATTGTGGAACGCATCGTGCATGTGTAGTAGGCCATGGATGCACTGGACATTTTTTCTTGACTTTTATATATATTTTTTCTATATATTCTGTTTGATATCAGTACATGTTCAACACTGTTTATGATGGACACAATAATCACATAGGCACTTTTTAGTGCTTGGTTCACTTTTCAGATTGCACTGTAGCCATACAGGTTTGTTCATTTATTAGTGCTGCGCATAACTTTTTCCACTGAATACAAATAATCCAACCTAACCATACAGTACAGGACACCGCCTGGATATTAATAGACCCTGGATTATGCCTACTTTGGCTATGTGCAAACCCTCAACATAGTCAAATGTGATTCTCTGTCAGTCTCACCATGCCCTGAAGAGACCTACAATGTCTAAAAGAACATTCCCCATTCATGAATCATTGGTGATTTTTATCCAGTGGAAAAAAAGTTCACTAAAATGTGGACTGTGAAGTTGGTAGACCCTGCCATGTCTTTCTTAAACCTCTTTCTTTGCCTATTGAAGACATTCTGTCATTGAAAGACTGCTGAAAAAATATTTGAGACACTCTTAAAGGTTCTTAACCCTGCAGGTACAGCTCTGCAACTGGCTTTTGCAAGACCACAGCTTTTTTGACTAAGGCAACGTACAGCCAACAGGCTCTTGTCTTTGGGACTGAACTTTAGCAGAGCATCTACAAAACGTGCCCCCCACCTTGCATCATTGTCTAGTATGCACTAGAAGAACAAGTCATGACACAAATTTCCAGAAGGGCTTTCATCTCTGTCCATATTAGAAGAATCTTATGGCTAAACACCTGGTCAGTTATAGCTTCCTGTAAACTATTCCCCACACTTATGTTCTTTGAAGGAGGATGTCTGTTTGGTGAGGCAGTTAACGCATTCTTCAAAGATCTCACAGGGGAAATGTCCTTCCACAGCGAAAGACTTTTTTACTTTCAAAGATTTTTATTTATTTAATACAAGAAAATGAAATATACCATTTTCCAGAAATGTAGATAAAAACCGTTGTGATTACATTAAAAAAGGATGTCAAGTATGAGTAAGAAAATCAACCAGGATTTGACATAGTAATTCCTGACAACCCCTCCTACATTTTGGTTAGTGTAGCGGGATCTTTGGGGAAAGCACTCCCAGCACCCCACGTGGGTACATACTGTGCCCGGGGGCCTCCCGCCATTAACCCAGGAAGAAGCGAAAAGCCTTCAGGAGGGTAGTTATGCACTGGAACCAAACTATGGAGCATAGCGAGAATTACAGATTGTCGTACTCTCATTTAGATGTCAAACCCGTATGATCTCTTGGTTTGATCAAATGGACTACAGTGCAGGAGGAAAGGGAAAGAAAAGAGAATAGTTGATCTAGAGAAGAGAAAGGATGAAGAGGAAGAGCCAATTAACAGGAAGGGAGATATAGACTAAACAAAATCAAATGTTTGTCGGACCTGAGCTCCAGGTATGAAAGAGATGCCTACGTGCAGGACCCAAGGTTCCTAGATGGTTTCAAATGTCGAAACTGTATCTGTTAAGATGCTAGCCAATTTCTTCTGGGACATAAGCCATGAGATCTTACACTTGGCTGCTATGAAGAAGACCTTGGGTTGTTTCCATGCCTTAGCTATGGTCAGCTTGGCACCTAGAAGCATAAAATGGATCAATTTGCGGTTGGCTTTGGAAATCTTTGGAAGGTTCGAGTTCAGGAGAGCGATGACTGGGTTTCTTGGGAGTTGGTAATTTTTCACTTTTTGAATCAAGGTGAACATCTTGTTCCAGAACGTCCTAATTCTGGGACATTCCCACCAAATGTGGGCTATTGAGCCTATGAGTTGGCAACCACGATAACACTGAGGGTTTGCTGAGGGAAAAATGGTAACCAGCTTTGAGGGGGTAAGGTACCATCTGGTCATTACTTTAAGGCTAGCTTCAATGAAGGAGACGTTCTTAATCCCTTTATAGGACCTAGAGAAGGTGGTCTGCCACCTCTCTAAATCCCAATGAATTTGGAGGTCATTTTCAAGCCAATATATAAGGTGATTTGCAAGGCGGGTGAGCAAGCGACTGGCAGATAATAGAGATTTCACCCCTCTGATCCATGGCTTATACACACCATTGTTCATGAGGTGTGATTTTGGGAGGGGACGGTTTACTTTTCCATATCTTATGGATATGGATTTGTTGGAATCTGAATTGATCCGAGGTTGGAATTTCATGCTTCTGAACACAGTAGCTCTGGGAAATTGGTCCCGAGGGAGTGAAGAAATGGCCAATGCTATACAACCCCTTGTCCATTTAAAAGATTTAACATCTAGACCAGGGGTAAAGTCTGGATTGTGAAAGATATGTTCAAGGGGCAGGCGTTCAGAGGTCAGTGAGGTCTCTGATCTCATTTTGTCCCAGAGAGTCAGGGTTTGTGATAGGATGGGCGATCTTTGGAGGGGACCCATAATAATCTATGTAGGTGGGGTCTGCCTGTCTATTTGAACCCAGTCAGGTTTTTCAAGTTTGGAGTAAATGGTAGATATTTGAGCTATTCTTGCTGCTTGAAAATACCACAACAAGCAGGGCAACCTACCCCGTGTCCTAGGCTGGAATAGGATTTTTTGGGGTATCCTGTGGCCTGAACCTCCCCAGATGAATTTAGTGACTTTGCTTTGGAAAGATTTTAAATGACCCTTCTTTATGTTGATTGGGAGGGATCTGAATAGGTAAAGCAGTCTAGGGAAAAGCATCATTTTTATGGAGTGTATTCTACCTAGCCAGGATAGCCCCCCCCCCCCCCCCCAGCCCAGTTTTTCAGGTCAGATTCTAGTTTCTGGTACATGGGTGGGAAGTTTGACGAGTACAAGTGTTCTATTTTGGCCATGAGAGTGATCCCCAAGTACTTAATACAGGAGTCGCTCCTTTCGAACTTGTATGAGCTTTTCAATGATGTGACCATCTCTGGTTTAAGAGAAATGTTTAGAGGTTGGGATTTAGAGTAGTTTACCCGGAGGCCCAAGACAGCTGTGAAATCATTCAATAATTTGCAGTGATTGGGAAGAGTTGTGATCGGTGAAGTAATTGAAGAATGTAGTCGGCGAATAATTTGCATTTATGGGTTTGGGAACCGCAAGTTACCCCTTGGATATTGGGGTTGGAGCATATATCGATTGCTAAGGATTCAATAGCAATTGCAAAAATTAAGGGGGACAGTGGGTAGCCCTGTCTAGTGCCTTTAGCTATACTTAAGGGTTTTGAGTAATGTCCCTGGAGGCGTATCAGAGCCTTCGGGAGGAGTAGAGGGTGTGGAGAATCCCCATGAAGCACTGGCCAAATCCCCAGCACTCCATGTGGGTAAAAATATAAGGCCAGGCAAAGCCTTATGAAAATCCAAAGAGAGCAGCATTCCTTCTTGTGTGGGGCCCTTATCCCGGTTAGATTGTAGTAGGGAAATGTCTATTACCCTTCTGATTTAGTCCGACCCCTGTCCACTTGGGATGAAGCCCACTTGGTCCTTGTCGACGTATCGGCTTATGAAGGAAGCTAGGCGATTGGCAAGAATTTTTGTTAGAATCTTTAGGTCGTTGGAAGATCTATAGTTCCCTACTTCCTGTTTTTTATCGGGTTTGAGTATAACTGTTAGGTAGGCAGTGTTGTGTTGAGGGTCTTAGGGGGTGCCTTGGGTTTTCGCGTTGAAAAATGTTGCCATGTAGGGGGCGAGAGTACCGGCAAAAGCCTTTTAATAGGGTACTAAAAGACCATCAGGTTCAGGAGCTGATCCCTTTTTAAGTTCTTTTATGACCTCCAGTATCTCCTCAACCGAAAAGGCTGCTTCTAACAAATTTTTGTGTTCGGTAGATAAGGTAGGCAAGGGAAGGTCCTTCAGAAAATTAGAAATTACTGGACACTTGTCTGTGGAGGTTGTGCTGTAGAGCTTAGTGTAGAAGTCATGGAAGGCTTTGAGTATTTTGTTTGGATTGGCTGTAGGGGGTTGTCCTGTTATACTAATTTTGGGGAGGGTGTGAGCGTGATCCCGAGGTGAAAGCTTTGAGGATAACATAGAGCCAAGAAAGAGAGAAAAGTATTGTTGCGCTACTAAAAAAATGTTTTCTCTTAAAAGTGTAAATCAGCAGCCAGCATCACCAGTATGATAACCGTATACAAAATGTGATAAATAAATAAATGCAGCGCTAAGTGTCATTAACCATGCGTTTTTCTGTGGTTAAACAAACGTATAATCAAACATGCGTTTTCGGTGATTATACAAACATATAATCAAACATATCACCTTTCATAGGTAATAAGGATGTTCATCCGAAAAAATGTGATGGTGATTCAAAAAATATAAGTGAAAATAAACAACAAATTATAAGTGCAGTGTCCACACACATGAATCATCTAATTAGAATATTATATATCACCCTACATCACAGCAGTGTATAGTGGTATATAAAGGAATAAAGTCCATACATAAAAAAACTCTAGCGATAACGCTGTGCAAACTGTGGCACTGATGAGATCCCGTAGTGATTGTTACATCTGGTGGGCAATCTTCCTGCATACAGATTTCATATAGAAATAGTAAGGTGGATGCGCTTACCAGAAGGGATGGACACTCTCACCGTACGGCGGGGTGTCATAAGGGCTTGTGGATCCAGATGATCCTATGGGTGTTCACTGGAAACTCGGTGAGGCGTGCCAATGGACAGTACCGGAAATTGCATACACAGCGACTTCAGAGACAAGGTAGACTGTAGGTCATCGGATGGATGGATGGATTCACCTCTACCAATACGCTGGTGGCCGAAAGGATGTAGTTCTCACCACGTCACAATGTCATCCACATAGGTAAAAAAAGGGAATCTCCACATGGTGCATGAACCGATAAAAGCAGGTTTATTTGAAATCATCAGCGGTACAGCAGACGTTTCACAAGCATCAGATAAAAAAGTTGAACAAGTGATCACAAATTGAATAAAAATAGGATTGGAAATTAGCGTGGCAACAGAGTAACAGCAGTCAGCAACCTGACATGTTTCGGACGATTGTCCATCTACAGGGGCATATAGCTGGATATCTGAAACCACGCTGTACATATAGCCATAATAATACATCTAATAGTAGTCAGCTGTGTGACTCTTGTCTCATGGCCGCTACTCGGCCAATCAGAGACAGGCAACCGTGTCTACCATAACACAGACCATCTGTGTAAAGCACTCCCCAAGCTTCCTCTCAGCCAATCAAAGACCGGCATCAGGTACCTGTCATCTCACAGGACACATGACCACCGCGGGTCACGTGACACCTCCGACCAATCACCGCTTCTCGGGCCGGATCATGTGCCTTTCCCAGAAGGAATTCTGGTTAATGGAGGCTACAGGGATATAATCATCTAGTGCACTTAATGATGACGTCATCGCACAGCCACGGCTGCGCTCCAAACCTCTCTCTCAGTTCAACCAACCGAGAGAGAGGGGATAGGGCAGGAGGAGGACTAATTCCACCTGACTGTCTCCAATCTATGTCATTGCACAAGCCGGATCAGCGCTCCTCTCCTGGTTACTTCCTGTGTCACCAGAAGCACCAATGGATTACTAATAGGCACAGGGGACACCAATGACATAAAAAAATAATACTAAAATTGCTATAAAAAATATTGTAAATATTAAAAATTGTAAGGCTGAGCACCGCAACCATTTGAATGGCTCTCTTTTATAGAAACATAGATTATATTAATTATGTAAATATGTCAACCTTACAGTACATTCATATATCAAAATAGCCCGTTGTTTCCAAATCACCCCTCAACAGGAAACAACAAGTAATCCGTGGACATTTCATTATCACTATTTCTAAAATGTCCCAGATCTATGGTTATAAAATGGAAAAGGAAAGGAAAAAATAAAAATAAAAAAACCTCGATATTCGATATTAGATCTTATATACCATCTTATATACCATCTTATATACCAACCCACAAACTTCCATATTCATGAGACCCTATGGAGGACTTGTCGGACGGCCCCGGAGGTAAACACAACCCGGGATCGTACGAACAAGAACTGTAAATACCACCGAAAAACCTCTGTAAGGACTTTAAGACTTATTGATAAATGCATTCACATCCCATTCAACGTTTAACCCATAAGGGGAATAGCTCTTTAACTGGAAGATCCAGAAGGTTTCCAGCTTAGACACTCCTCTCATGCGTGGGCCACCCCTCCAGTGTGGAACAAACCTTTCTATAATCTGAAATTTAGTACCTCTGGGGTCCCTATCGTGGAACTGAAGGAAATGGCGAGGTACGCTGTGGTTGGTACGCCCCAGTTTGATGGCAGTAATGTGTTCGTTAACCCTAGTACTGAATGTTCTAATTGTCCGTCCTACATATTGTTTATTACATGAACATGTAATAAGATACACTATGTAACGTGTGGCACACGTCACAAAGTGTTTCAGATGGTAAATAGTTGAAGTCACTGTGGATTGGAATGTCTCAGATTTTTTTCTCAAGAGATTGTGCGCGCATACGTTGCACCTCTTGCAGGGATGGTAACCCTTCATTTCAGGAAAGAACGAAGGTTTGACAGGGGCCTCAATCACATTATGTGCAATACGGTTTCTTAGAGAGGGAGCTCCTCTAAACGTAACACTGGCTCTAGGGGGAAGGACCGGGCCCAAAATGGGATCGTTTGTCAGAACATCCCAATGACGGTTCAAGATATGTTTTATACATTTATGCTGGACCGAGAATTGTGTAAATAGCGACCATTTAAACTTGTCATCTGGAAGAAGTTTTGGTTTTTCCATGATGAGTGTCTCTCGATCAATAGACAATATTCTACTAATCTCCTGGTCAATCATAGATGGTTGGTAGCTCTTTTCAATAAAGCGTTCTTTTAAGAACTGAGCTTGTTTAGTAAAGTCAAGGGGATTAGTGCAGTTTCTGCGAATACGCAGTAGTTGACTGCGTGGGACCGAATCTAGCCATGGACCGTAATGGCAGATATAGCCGTTTCTGTCCGTAGGTTTGAAAAACGTGCTGGTGACGAACTGACGGTCTGCTATAGAAATCTCCAAGTCAAGAAAATGAATAGAGGTTGTGCTCAGTTCGTATGTGAGAACTATACCCCTATCATTGTTATTAAGGGTCGTCATGAAATCGTGGAGGGTTTCCTCGTCTCCTTTCCATAGGAGGAGGATGTCGTCTATATACCTGGCCCAAAGACAGACCTCTGGTCGCCGTAACGGATAGACGACATCCTCCTCCCACAGAGCCATAAATAGGTTGGCGAGGCTGGGGGAAAATTTTGCCCCCATTGCCACGCCCTTCCTCTGCAAGAAAAATTGATTGTCATACCAAAAATAGTTTGATTGTGTGGCAAAACGAAGGAGGTCCATGACAAAAGATTGCTGTCTTGGTGGGATGTTTCTACTTATTGACAGGTAGTGCTTTACAGCAGCCCATCCCAGTGAGTGTGGAATGCAGGTGTACAGACTAGTAACGTCCGCCGTAACCAAGATGAGATCATCGTGGTAATCGATGGATTTGAGGCGACGAATAGTGTCACCCGTATCTTTGAGATATGACTGGACGTTACAGACTAGAGGCTGGAGGAAGAAGTCTATATAGCAGCCTATCCTAGAGGTTATAGAATCTATGCCACTTATAACGGGTCTCCCTGGGGGCCTGGTTGCATTTTTGTGTATTTTCGGGAGGTAGTACATCACTGGTATCCGGGGGCCTACCGGAACCAGGAATTCCTTTTCCTTTTTGTTTAAAATACCCTGTCGAAACCCTGAATCTACTAAATCTGTTAAACGTTTTTTGAAAACTCTAGTAGGATCTTGGGCGAGGGCCGTATATGTTTTGTCATCACTCAAAATGTGACACATTTCCAAATGGTAATCCTTTTTGTCAAGGATCACCAGACCCCCACCCTTATCCGCAGGACGGATCACTATGTCTTTATGTTCGCATAAAGACTTTAAACCAATTTTAATATTGGGATGATCAAAAGGTTGTTTTAATGGTAATCTTTCCAGATCCTTATTTACCAAATCGAAAAAAACTTTGATCGATGGGGCAGTAGCCCCTGGAGGGTTGAAGAGAGAGGGATTTGCTAATCCCGAATGTAGGATCGACAGATTACTTTCTGCCATGTTGCCAACGTCTTCCACTCTGGGGGCAACAGGATTGGCTAGAAAGTAACGCTGAATATTCAATCTCCTTTTAAATTTTTGCATATCCATAAAGGTCCCAAATCGGCTCAATCCTTTAGATGGGGCGAACTTGAGACCTTTATCCAATATGTGGAGTTCCGCATTAGACAAGGATTTCTGGCTGATTAAAGATTCCGCTAGATTTCAGTATCGCCTTCTTTTTCCGGGCCCTCCATCCCCCTCGGGAGCCTCGTTTGTGCTTGCTCTTCGTTTTGGGCCTGGAGAGCCCCTGGGAAAATCCTCGGGGTGTGGAAGGTTAGGATACGAGTTGTTATAAGTATATGGTGATCTATCATATTGTGTATATTCATTTTCCCTATGGCTGCGTTGTGTATTGTAGTGATTACCATAGGATTCCTCTCGAAGAGGTGAAAACCTGTTGTATGTCCTAACGGGAGTACGATAAGAATATTGCTGTTCTGGATAGTTTCTGGCATAGTAATCATAACGGGGTGATCTATCTTTTGTAGATGGACCTGAATGTTTATAGTTCTCATTCCTACCACGAGAAGACCTTCTACCTCTCCGTGTACCACCTCTTCCTCTGAGGATATTGGTTATTATTTTTAGGGGGGTGGTTCGGAGTCTGGTCTTGTGCGTTAGGTCTGTTAAGATTCCTCGGAGTCTTAGGATAGTCTTTGTTCCTTACATCGGTACGTGTGGTGTTCAGTGGAGGGGCTGTGAGAGCCTCTCCTGTAGTGGGGTCCGGGGGGGGGGGGGGGGGGGGAGTATCTATCCCCATCTGACCTGGGACCTCCGCAGATGGGTTACTATCCTTTTTTTGCCAGGTAAACACCAGGTTATTTCTATAATCGGAAATGTCACGGGTATACTTCTTTTGTTTCTTTGTACGTTGCTCTCTTTCCTCCTTTTCCAATTGATTTTTCAGATTGGCTGAGAGGGAGATGTACTCAGAATTGGTTTTGTGAGGAAGGAGTTTTTCTTTCAGGTCCTTGATTTCCCTGTCGATCTGGGATAATTTGCTCCTCTTTTTATCGACCAGGAACCCAAGGTCGCTATTTACACAATTCTCGGTCCAGCATAAATGTATAAAACGTATCTTGAACCGTCATGGGGATGTTCTGACAAACGATCCCATTTTGGGCCCAGTCCTTCCCCCTAGAGCCAGTGTTACGTTTAGAGGAGCTCCCTCTCTAAGAAACCGTATTGCACATAATGTGATTGAGGCCCCTGTCAAACCTTCATTCTTTCCTGAAACGAAGGGTTACCATCCCTGCAAGAGGTGCAACGTATGCGCGCACAATCTTTTGAGAAAAAAATCTGAGACATTCCAATCCACAGTGACTTCAACTATTTACCATCTGAAACACTTTGTGACGTGTGCCACACGTTACATAGTGTATCTTATTACATGTTCATGTAATAAACAATATGTAGGACAGACAATTAGAACATTCAGTACTAGGGTTAACGAACACATTACTGCCATCAAACTGGGGCGTACCAACCACAGCGTACCTCGCCATTTCCTTCAGTTCCACGATAGGGACCCCAGAGGTACTAAATTTCAGATTATAGAAAGGTTTGTTCCACACTGGAGGGGTGGCCCACGCATGAGAGGAGTGTCTAAGCTGGAAACCCTCTGGATCTTCCCAGTTAAAGAGCTATGCCCCTTATGGGTTAAACGTTGAATGGGATGTGAATGCATTTATCAATAAGTCTTAAAGTCCTTACAGAGGTTTTTCGGTGGTATTTAAAGTTCTTGTTCGTACGATCCCAGGTTGTGTTTACCCCCGGGGCCGTCCGACAAGTCCTCCATAGGGTCTCGTGAATATGGAAGTTTGTGGGTTGGTATATAAGATGGTATATAAGATCTAATATCTAGGTTTTTTTATTTTTTATTTTTTCCTTTCCTTTTCCATTTTATAACCACAGACCTGGGACATTTTAGAAATAGTGATAATGAAATGTCCACGGATTACTTGTTGTTTCCTGTTGAGGGGTAATTTGGAAACAACGGGCTATTTTGATATATGAATGTACTGTAAGGTTGATATATTTACATTATTAATATAATCTATGTTTCTGTAAAAGAGAGCCAGTCAAATGGTTGCGGTGCTCAGTCTTACCATTTTTAATATTTTCAATATTTTTTATAGCAATTTTAGTATTATTTTTATTGTCATTGGTGTCCCCTGTGCCTATTAGTAATCCATTGGTGCTTCTGGTGACACAGGAAGTAACCAGGAGAGGAGCGCTGATTCGGCTTGTGCAATGACATAGTTTGGAGACAGTCAGGTGGAATTAGTCCCCCTCCTGCCCTATCCCCTCTCTCTCGGTTGGTTGAACTGAGAGAGAGGTTTGGAGCGCAGCCATGGCCGTGCGATGACGTCATCATTAAGTGCACTAGATGATTATATCCCTGTAGCCTCCATTAACCAGAATTCCTTCTGGGAAAGTCACATGATCCGGCCCGAGAAGCAGTGATTGGTCGGAGGTGTCACGTGACCCACAGTGGTCATGTGTCCTGTGAGATGACAGGTACCTGATGCCGGTCTTTGATTGGCTGAGAGGAAGCTTGGGGAGTGCTTTACACAGATGGTCTGTGTTATGGTAGACACGGTTGCCTGTCTCTGATTGGCCGAGTAGCGGCCATGAGACAAGAGTCACACAGCTGACTACTATTAGATGTATTATTATGGCTATATGTACAGCGTGGTTTCAGATATCCAGCTATATGCCCCTGTAGATGGACAATCGTCTGAAACATGTCAGGTTGCTGACTGCTGTTACTCTGTTACCACGCTAATTTCCAATCCTATTTTTATTCAACTTGTGATCACTTGTTCAACTTTTTTATCTGATGCTTGTGAAACGTCTGCTGTACCGCTGATGATTTCAAATAAACCTGCTTTTATCGGTTCATGCACCATGTGGAGATTCCCTTTTTTTCCCTATGTGGATGACATTGTGACGTGGTGAGAACTACATCCTTTCGGCCACCAGCGTATTGGGAGAGGTGAATCCATCCATCCATCCGATGACCTACAGTCTACCTTGTCTCTGAAGTCGCTGTGTATGCAATTTCCGGTACTGTCCATTGGCACGCCTCACCGAGTTTCCAGTGAACACCCATAGGATCATCTGGATCCACAAGTCCTTATGACACCCCGCCGTACGGTGAGAGTGTCCATCCCTTCTGGTAAGCGCATCCACCTTACTATTTCTATATGAAATCTGTATGCAGGAAGATTGCCCACCAGATGTAACAATCACTACGGGATCTCATCAGTGCCACAGTTTGCACAGCGTTATCGCTAGAGTTTTTTATGTATGGACTTTATTCCTTTATATATCACTATACACTGCTGTGATGTAGGGCGATATATATTATTCTAATTAGATGATTCATGTGTGTAGACACTGCACTTATAATTTGTTGTTTATTTTCACTTATATTTTTTGAATCACCATCACATTTTTTCAGATGAACATCCTTATTACCTGTGAAAGGTGATATGTTTGATTATATGTTTGTATAATCACTGAAAACGCATGTTTGATTATACGTTTGTCTAACATAGAGCCAATTTTGTCTTTCTGAGAGTAGAATTTGGCCCCATTCCAGTGAATGTGTTTCTCCACTAAGTTGCTAAGTTCTTTTGAGGCATTAGTTGGGTTTTTCTTATGTTTGGTCTTTAGGGTTGCAAAGGTCTTTTCTAATTTAATGTCCATCTGCCGCTCTCTCTTGATTTGGGTTGCCAGTTGGATTATTTTGCCTCCAATGGTCACTTTGTGGGCTGCCCACAAGGTCTCTGGGAAAATACCGTCAACGTCATTCAATTGAAAGTATTTCTTTAAAGAGTCATCTATTTCCTTAGTTTACACTGAGGATCCACACTTTTAGTCGCCAGTGCAATAAAGGTTGTCTTTTAAGGGTGTTATGTAGGCAGAGTGTTACCATTGAGTGATCTGACCAGACTGTATCTGGCTGGGCAATTCTTGGGCGGACGGAATGAGACTTGGGGGAAAATAGGATATGGTCGATCCTGGCATACGACTGGTGGGGGCAGGAATAGTGAGTATAGTCTCGTTTAGAGGGGTTCAATTCCCTCCAAATGTCTGCAAGGTCTTGTGAGTTAAGGAGTTTGGCTATTTTAAGACTCTCCTTAGTGGGGCGGGTTAACTGGGCTGTAGGGGGTCTGGACTTATCTAGACCCTGGTCAAAAGCGATGTTTGAATCTCCTCCAAAGATGACTGTGCCCTCCAAGAGGGGGTTTAGGGTTTTGAAGAGAGACTGGAAGAATTTAGTCTATCCCTTATTAGGGGTATAGTAGGATACTATGGAGTATAAATGTCCCTCCATAGTACCCTTTACTAGGAGAAATCTCCCCTCCGGGTCTCTGTAGTCCACAATCCGGGAGAATTTACTGTGCTTAATAAGATTGCTACCCCCTTGGTCTTGTTTACTGCATTCGCTAAGTAAAATGTTGGGTAATAGGCGTGGAGTAATTAGAGGTTGTATTGGGCCGGGAAGTGTGTCACTTAAAGCATAACTATGTCTAGTTTGAGAGAGTGATAGTTTTTAAATGCTTTCCTCTGTTTCCCAGGGGAGTTTAGACCCTGAGCATTATGTGTAGCGATCCTGAAATTTTTCCTTTTGGGTTTACATTAGCCATGAGAACAGAGGGGTGGAATTCTGTCAACACTACTGTCACTTACCCACTGCCGCCGTCTTCCATTTGAAATAGATCTATGTGTAGGATGGGTTTTGATCCGGAGCTGGCACAGGGCACAACCTGGAGATTGGATAGAAAAGGATAGATTTAGAGAAAGAGAAAAGCAGATATATAGACAAAATAAGGAAAAGCGTCTTCTAGGAAGACTAATCGGGTTTGGCGTAGGACACTCCTGCCAAACTCCTACCCAAAAAAATCATCTGCCCCATAAGGAGGGCCGACAACCCATCTCACAGAAACAGGGAAGCTGCTACTATGGGATAGGTGGAGGCGCAAGACCCCGATGTCAATGTGAAACAGTAAAAAAAAAATAAATAAATAACATGATAAATAGGAAACATAGGGGAAAAAAATCCCCAGGACCATATCTGGGGTGTCTCCCTCCCCTCCCCAATTGGGGGGGGGAGGCCCCCTCAAAGTGCACAAAACGTGCTTAAGGCACTGAGATTACCTGTTTAGGACCCTGAGTGCCTGTAGAATTACTATCCCCCAGGCCACGGGAAAACCTGACTTCCTGGTGCCCCTGGAGCCTCGCTCGAGAGGGGCCGGGAGAGCCCAAGGTAAGCGCTCTAAACATTTCGTTTTCTAGGACCATGGAGAGAGCATATCATCACTGAAAACACTTAGTGATTCTTTATTTTCTAAAGTTATCCTCATTGTCTTGTCCTATAACTTGCTTGTAATGCGCAACTGGAGGAAAACTTGGAATACATAAAAGGGGGAAAAACCAATTTGGCCATGTAGGTTAGAAGCGAATGGCTCCAACATCAGGTAGAACCACTTTCATGGGAAAAGGAAAAAGTAGGGCATATGTTGATTCGGGTTGCAGTCTTAAGGAGGCCTATTGTCTTTGGATCTTTTGGTCTTTCCTTTGTTCCAGACAGGGGAGACTGGGCTTGCTGGGGGAGGACGCTTGGATGAGCCCACGGAGGAGTTGGTAAAGTCCATGGTTGCTTCCTGTGAGATGAGCTTGAGGTTCAGTAGGATCTTTTCACCATCCAGCAAGTTTGAGAGAGTGTGTCTTGCCCTTCAGTGTGAATTTCACAGAAAATGGGAAGGCCCATCAATATTTAATGTCCTGTTGTGTGAGGACTGTCAGGAAATGTTTGAAAGATCTCCGTTTGAAATGTTGTGGGAGAGAGGTCTGCGAAAATTTGTATTTGAAGGCCCTGGCACGTCACCTTTGGCTTGGAGCGTGATTGACGCATGACTTTTTATGGCATAGAAGTGTGGTTTCACAACTATGTCCCTAGGGGATCCATAATTTCTGGGGGGGTCCCAGGGCACTGTGAGCTCTGTCCAACTCCAGGTGGTGAAGAGGGGTATTGGGGATTAAATCCTTGATGGACTGCTGGGGAAATGTCCGTGATGGTCTCAGGAAGGCCCCAGATTCTGAAATTGTATCTTCTGGACCTATTTTCCAAATCATCAGTTCTGGAAAGGGCTGTTTCCAGCTGATCCTGTATGACCTGAATGTGGGCTGAATTCTGATTGGTTCTGGATACTGTGATGTCCAGTTAATTTTTTATGGCCCCTATTCTGGAAAACAGGTTCTGAAAATCAGATTTAATGTCCCTTGTGATTTTAGCCACCGTGTTGGTTAGCCCCCTCTCTAGGAGGTCAGAGAGCTTAAGGAATAGGTCCGCTGATGGTGTCGAAGCGTCCTGGCCTGGGAAACCTGGGGATGGGGGTCACAGGAAGATGAGTTTGGGAAGGCCCGACTGGAGAAAGCGTATAGTCCTCCATGGAGCAGCCCAGCAAAGACTCTGTGGGGGCTGGTGAGGGAGCCAGGGCGAGCTGGGTACTCCCATGGATCACCGGGGTGTAGATGAGGGTTGCTGGGGATAAGACTTGCCTCTGATCCAGGGATCCCTCTGTGTAGGCCGCGTGTGGCTATTCTGCTGCAGTGGTGGTGGCCATCTTGGTACACCCACCCCGCGTTGAGCTATCAAATTGCACCCCAAGATCGTGTCTGGCAGCTGGTCTGGACATCCAGGAGTGTGCATGGGATTTTTAGGGGCTAGGGTGCCCCGTTGTCAGTCCTGGGTGGCTGTGAGCGGAACTATGTGCGCCGCTGGTCTGGGGTGATGTGGAGCTCCAGGCTTAAGCGACCATCTTGGAGCTTCCGCACATGCAACACAAGACTTTTAAACCCCCCTCCTCAAATTGAAGAATGTCCCATCTCACTACTCGGCTTAGTCTTCAAAGCCAAAACTTGAAGGCTGAAGTGTGAGTGCTACCCTTGCAGAGGTCCAAGCACCCCTGAAGTTGGTGACAGGGAGTGCAAGGCTCAAAGAAGCATGGGTACTGGTTAGGCTAGTAGTGCTTGACTGGTTGGTGCATCCACGGGATGGCAGAGCACAAAGGGCACCAGGGTGGAGGAGCAGGTTGTATACAGCAGCTGGTCACTTATGGTATGTGCAGAATCAGGTTGGTAAGCAGGTACTGAAAGTAGGTGAGTGTGGTCTAGGTCCAAGCGGAGATCATACAGGGAAGGAGAACAAGATGAAAGGTCAGGATCCAAAGCTAAGATCATGCACAGAAGTCCAGAGGGCAAGGCAAAACTGTAAGCAGGATGCAGGCTAAAGTCATACACAGTGGGAGGTCAAACAGAAGACCACACGGGAGCAGAAAATCATCCAGCAACTTCGCATGGCAGCTCACTACCTTAAATAGGGCATTTAAAGCCAGTTGCATGATCATGTGCATGCACGTCAACGTGTGCACTGTGCATCTACACACATTTCACTGCAACGAGCGCCCATGCAAGATACTGGTGGAAGTGTGCACACCTCAGTGCTGAGTTATACCCTGACAATGCCTCCCATCCTGATGGGCAGCCTCCAGATACCTATTCAAACTAACTTATCTGCGTGTTTGTTAGCAAAATCTTGTAGGAGCCTGTGGGTGCTCTTTTTCAGAGGTTCAGGTCGGTCCAGATCTTTACTAAATTGTACTTAAAGGGCTTATATAAAATGTATATTATGTATATAAAATATAGTTATCAGAGAGGGTGATGAATGGAAGACAGCGTTCTCAACACGTTTTGGGCACTTTATGTACCTTGTAAGGATGTTTGGTCTCTGTAATGCCTCAGCCACTTTCCTACCTTTTTGTAAACATCTTAAAAGAATATCTTGACCTCTTCCTAATTATATATTCTTGAGGATGTCCTGATCTTCTGAGCTTCACTAGAGTTACACCAACTCATGTCAAAAAGGTGTTGACCATATTAAGACAGCACGGACTGTACGTCAAGGCTGAAAGTGACCAATTACACTTACCGGTGACGGTATTTTTGGAAAGTCTTCCAGGGCGGCACCCTGAGAGATGACTGGTCCCACCTGACAGGAAACACAATCAACAAAGAGGTTAAAACTCCCGCCCCTCCCTGTGCTCCTCAGTTGTGAAAAAGTATTGACCCACACCAGTGCACGAGAGTGAAACGCCTCAAAACTCCATACACAAACATACCAAAAGAGCGGGTGGGAAATAGGCTTGCCGTCCTGTAAGACTTCCCAGAAACAACGTTACCGGTAAGTGTAACTGGTCATTTTCTCAAGTCGTCTTCCAGGACAGCACCCTGAGAGAAAGAGCAAGTATCTCAGGCCTACCTTAGGGTGGGACAGCAGCTTGTAGGATCTTCCTACCAAACGCCAGATCCTGAGGTGACAGCAACTCCACCCTGTAGTGTCTCGGGAAGGTTCTCTGGCTTGTCCATGTAGCTGCTCTTCATATTTGCTCCACAGATGCTCTGGCCCTTTCTGCCCAAGAGGTTGCCAGAGACAGAGTAGAATGTGCTTTAAGGTCATTCGGGGCTGCCCTACAAGCCTGATCATAGGTTAAAGTAATAGTCTGCTTGATCCATCATGCTATGGATACTTTAGAGGCTTGCTGACCCTTCTTGTGGCCAGAAAAAATAGCTAATAAATGACTGGACCTTCTAAACTCTCTTACTTTATCCAAATAAGCCAACAGACAACGTCTGACATCTAAACAATGAAAGGAACTTTCTATCTCATTCTGAGGATTGGTGCAAAATGAAGGAAGAACAATCTCTTGAGTTCTGTAGAAATTAGAAGCTACCTTTGGGAGATACAGGGGGTCCTGCCTGAGTACAACCCTGTCATCAAATAATAGAAAAATAGGGTCTTTTATTGACAGAGCCTGAATGTCGCTTATCCTCCTGGCCGTTGTAACTGCTAGTAGGAAGGCTCTTTAGGGTAAGCAACTTAAGAGGGATAAGAGCTAATGGCTCAAATGGTGCCCTGGTTAGGGCTTCCAAGACTAACGTAAGGTCCCGGGGCGGAAACTTGCACATCTGTACTGGTGACAGTCTATCTCTGGCTGACAAGAGAAAATCCAGGATGGCAGGGATCTCCTGTTGGGAAGTCCCCTTCGCCTGACACCAGTGCGAAAAGACTCCCCAGACATTTGCGTAAATACACCTGGTAACCGGCTTCGAAGGGTGTCGATTACTCTCTCAGAACACCCCCTCTTTCGCAGGCTCTCCCTTTCATCTGGGTGGCAGACTGGGCCCTGAAGGGAGAAAGTCCTGCCGATCCGGAAGACGCTAGGAGGGAGCTATGGATCAATTTCCCAGGGAAGGGAACCAGGTCTTCTTGGGCCACCATGGGGCAATCAGAATCAGTCTGCCCTCTGACAGACTTAGCTTCTGCAGTATCCTCGGGATCAGAACTAAGGGGGAAAGGCATATGCCAAGCGGAAGTCCCAAACTTGGGCAGCGCGTCTACCTCCTCTGAACCCCTCGAGAGAGAAAGTGAGAAGAATCTCTTCACTGTTCTGTTCCCTCTGCGGGCAAAGAGATTGATCTCTGGGTTGCCAAAGTGCCAGCACACAAGGGAGAATACTTTGGGGTTCAATTCCCACTCACCCTGGTGAATCAGCCCATCAACTGAGGTAGTCCGCTTCGACATTGTATGCCCCCTTTATATGTAGTGCTGAGATGGAAGGGATTCTCTGCTCTGCCCACTCGAGGAGCTCCAGAGGTCAGAAGAGCACGAGACCTGGTGCCTCCCTGATGATTCAGGAATGCCACCGTGGTTGCGTTGTCAGAAAGGATCTGGACCTCCCGGCCCCTCATTCTTTCCTCGAAGGCCCTTAAGGCCTCTCTTGCCACCAAGAGTTCACGAAAGTTAGAGGAAGCGCTCCTCTGACTCTGGTTCCAGGCGCCCTCGGCTCGAAGTTCCTCTAAGTGGGCTCCCCAACCCCAGGCACTTTAATCCATTATTACCCTGATGGGTTGTAGTTGAGCCCAAAGGTGGCCCTCCCGCAACCTCTGAGGATAGAGCCACCACTGTAGAGACTCCTTTACCCTTGCTGGAATGGGAACCTTGTCGTCCAGCGTTCCTCTTTTCCTGTCCCAGGAGGATAGGAGGAATTGCTGGAGAGTCCTGGAATGGAGCTGAGCCCATAGGACCGCTGGGATACAGGATGTCATCAGCCTGAGAACTCTCATGACCCTTCTGTAAGAGACCTCTTCTACGTCTAGAAGGGACGCTACTGCTGAAATAAGGCCCTCTACCTCCCCCTGGGGCAAAACAAGCTTCTGGTCTGGGCAGGAACCAGCGAGGATTTTTCCTGGCTGATGATCCACCCCAGGGACTGCAAGGTACTCACTACCTTGGCCAGGTCGGAGAGAAGATGATCTTGATTCTGGTTGTCAGGGGATCAGCGTTACTCCTTGGAGATGAAGGAATGCAACCACCTCTGCCAGGATCTTTGTAAATACTCTGACTGGCTGCCAGTCCAAAGGGTAGGGCAGAAAACTGCCAGTGCTGCACTCCCTGCTCTGAGGGGATCGCGAACATTAGAAAGGCCTGGTGCTCTGGAAAAATAGGGACGTGCATCCTTCAAGTCTATCGTTATCATAAATCCGTCCTTCAGAAGGTGCCTTCTGAGAGTATAGATGCTTTCCATGCAGAATCTTTTGTACCGCAGGGAGGTATTTAACTTCCTAGATTTATTATGAGGCGGTACTTTCCCGGGGGCTTTGGGACTACGAAGATGTGGGAATAAAATCCCTGCCCGCACTGTCTTGCTGGTACTGTCACTATGACCCCCTGCTCTGCCAGCTGTCTGACACTGTATAAGAGACCCACTGCTTTCTGAGGGTCCCTGGGTAAGTGGGTTAAAAGGAAACTTGGGGGAGGTGAGGAGAGAAACTCCAGTCTGTAGCCCTCTCACAATCTGAAGGATGTGGGGATAACGGTACCTTCCTTTTTTTTATCTCTAATGATTCTTAGCCTGGGGGCCTCGAAAAAAAATTCCCCTGTCCTCCTTGGGTTTAATGAAAAATGTCTTGCCTTTCTCTGTAGACCTAGTAAGGGCCTGATCCAACCCAGTGCCGAAGAGCAGGGAACCCTCAAATGGAAGACCACACAACCGAGTCTTAGAAGTGCTGTCCCCATCCCAGGTCTTAACCCACAAGGCTCTCCTTGCGGAATTCAAAAGGGCACCAGTCTTGGCGGTTGTAGGCACCGTCTTGACTGAAGCATCTGCCAGGTAGGCTACTGCCCTACCAATTACCTCTAAAGAGTCCAAGCCCATAGCCGCTGCATTGGCTTCCCAGGCCTTGCGCAAGAGGGTCTCGGCTCGTCTATCCATCTGGTCCCTGATGTTGCCTGCATCCTCAAATGAGAGGTCGGATTGCTTGGACACCTGAGCCAGGGAAGCATCTAATCTAGGTTCTTCAAGAATCTCTCTTCCTCCTTGAAGAGGCACCTACGTTTCCGCGTTTTAAACTTCAAAAGTTCTCTTTCAGGCTCCTTCCACTCCCTCAGGATGATATCCTTAAGGGCCCAATGGACCGGGAGGACCTTGGATTGGGGCTTAACCAAGCCTTTATACATCCTATCTTGTGCGGACAGCTGTGCTGCGTGCTCCTGAATCTCTTCTGACGCATACACTGCCCTAAGAAGGCCCTCCATATCATCAGCGGCAAAGATATGTCTGCCTGGTCTGGAATGCTCCTCCTCCTGACTGTCCTCAATGCCTTCATCAGAACCACTCTGATCGGAGGATTCAGCCTCCTCCTCCTCAGAATCCTGAGAGGGGAGAGGTTTCAGGGGTTCTGGGCGCCTGTCTGCTACCCTCTGCTCGGTTAGAGGGGCGCTCCTGGGAGGAAGAACCCTCTCTGCTAGTATGAGGTTCAGGGTCCCTAGATTTGAGGGTTCCTTTGAAAGCTTTAAGGGTCGTCAGCATCTCTGACTAAACGGAGTGAAAGTCTTTCATAACCTGAGAGGTTTCTTTCCCCGCTAGCTTGTGGATACACTTGTAACAAAAAGGTTTAGCGTGATCCTGAGGTAATTTATCATTACAGTATGTGCATCTCTTAGAGCGGGAAGGGGCTTTGGGATGGCTGGCGACCACCTGGGCAGTACCATCCTCCCCTATAAGAGACACATATGCAAGTTAGAATGCAATGCTCCCCTTGCTATGTCCCGCAGGAGTAAGAGTCGGGGTCCCCCTCCCCCATCATTACCCCTGCCAGCTTAGATCGACTCGCCCCCTGTGGTCTCTTCTAATGCTGCGGCCACAGGAAGTGACCCGGGGAGGTGTGGCGACATCATTTCCAGCGCTAGGGAGGAAGCCAAGTCATTCCTCTTCCTGTCACCAGCAAGATGGCGCTGAATCCTCTCAGCTCAGCCGAACGGCGCTAGCTCTCACTGCCAGCCGCCCACGGGACCTTCTGCAGGAGTGCCTGGAGTCGGGGGTATGCCGTACCCGGCACCCCGAGGGAGACCTGACCGGCGCCCCCCCCTGCTGAACGGACGCCTGCCAGGTAAGAGGGGAGGAACAGGAAAATGGTCCCTGAAGTTCTGGGTACCCCACTGTACCCAGGGTCCTTCAGCTCTCAGGGGGGCTCTTCCCAAAATTGCTGCCCCCCCTGAGAAAGTGGGGAGACCCCCCCAATGAAGGGCAAGCCCTACTGGACCCAAAGACTGAACAAGCCTGCGGCCCGGCTCCCAGGGAGAGACCACCAGCCCACAGCTTCTGGTCTATAAGAAAAAAAACAAACGGTTTTGCTGTAAGAAAACACAATCAAGAACTGAGGAGCACAGGGAGGGGCGGGGGTTTTAACCTCTTTGTTGATTGTGTTTCCTGTCAGGTGGGACCAGTCATCTTCCAGGGTGCCATCCTGGAAGACGACTTGAGAAAAATGCAAATTTGAGAAACAATCTATCCAGTTCCTGGGGGTAATCTTTTCCATGGACAGGATCACCATGGATCCCCAAGAAGTATCAGCCAATCTTGAATAGCCAGTTACCACTGACAAGAAGGGCATCAAAAAATTTTTGTTGGCTTTGTTTATTTCTACCACAAGTTCATGAAAGACTTTTCAGCTAATTTTGCCCTAGTCACACGACTTACACACCAGCACCCGAAGTTCCACTGGTCTCCAGAGTCCCAATTGGCTTTCGAAAAGTTAACTTATTTACCTCAGCTCCAGTGCTCTAACACCTTGACCTGTACAGAAGTGGATGCATCTGAAACAGCAACTGGAGCAATACACTCACAGCACCAATGCCTGAAGGCCATACTCCATCCTGCGGCTCTCTCTTCTCAGAAGATAAGTCAAGCTGAAATAAATGTCAGTTATTGAGAGTTACTTGCAATTAACTCTGCACTGAAGGAATGGAGGTATCTACTGGATTGGGCGCTGCATTCTAGGTCTTTTTTGTGGCCTAACTTGAACCAGGACTGTAGGGGCTATGTAAAAACTTTCACAATCTGCCTCCACAGTAAGGGTGTCAAGGTCAAAGCATGGGGACTAATGAAATCTTTGCCTGGCCCAAGCTGCCCATGGAAAATGATCTCCATTGACTTGATTGTGAACCTACCTCCCTCAGAGAGAACAAGAAAATACCCTCCAATTGGAGGGTATACAGTGGCATTTGGATGTCATCATTCTGTCTCTAAGGTTTTTTGGTAGCCCCATTTAATGCTGCCACTGTATATATGTGTATAAGCCATCCTTTTTAACCATTTATATCATTTTACCCTGATGTACAATAAATATAATTTTTTTTACATATTTACATTTGTGCCTTTGGAGATCTTTTGTCTGATGTGCCTACAATAGTGCCTTCCCGTAGGAGGGTATTCTCTCGTTATGTTCATACTGGGATGTTGGCACTTGTATAGCTCACCACCATGGATCCAAGTCTTTACCAAGTAACTATAGACCTGTTAGTTTAACTTCTATAGTTGGGAAGATACTAGAGAGTTTAATAAAAGAACCACATAGACGAGTTCTTGCTGGAAAAAAAAAATTTTAAGCAACAGACAGCATGGATTCATGAAACCAGTAATTGTCAAACCTGATTTCTTTTTATGAGGAGATCAGTAAAACCTTGGACAGAGGGGTGGCTGTGGATGTGGTATACCTGGATTTTGCAAAGGCGTTTGACACAATTTCCCCACGCACGGCTCATGTGTAAGGTAAAGTTTACAGGCTTAGAAAGATCAATTTGTAAATGTATAGAAAACTGTCTAAAAGACAGTATTCAGAGAGTAGTGGTCAATGACTCTTACTCTGGTCTAGGGCAGGGATCTCCAAACGACGGCCCTCCAGCTGTTGTGGAACTACATGTCCCATGAGACATTGTAAAACTCTGACATTCACAGACATGACAAGGCATGGGAATTGTAGTTCCTGAACATCTGGAGGGCCATAATTTGGAGACCCATGGTCTAGGGTTATCAGTGGTGTACCCCAAGGTTCAGTGCTGGGACACTTACTTTTTAAGATCTTTATAAATTATATAGGGTCTAGGATTAAAAGTAACTTTTCTGTATTTGCACATGACACTAAGCTATGCAGTGGAATAACGTCCTTACAGGATGTCTCCAATTTACAAACCAACCTCAATGCACTGTCTAATTGGGCAACTAAGTGGCTAATGAGGTTTAATGTTGATAAATGTAAAGTTAAGCACTTGGGGGCTAAGAATATGCATGCATCATACATACTAGGGGGAGTAAAACTGGGGGAATCAATGGTGGATAAGGATCTGGGGGTTTTTGGTAGATCAAAAGCTCAATAATTGCATGCAGTGCCAAGCTGCGGTTTCCAAAGTGAGAAAAGTCCTTTCTTGTATTAAGAGAGGTATGGACTCCACAGAGGGAGATATAATTTTGCCCCTGTATAAATCATTAGTAAGACCTCATCTGGAATATGCAGTTCAGTTTTGGGCACCAGTTCTCAAAAAGGATATCAGCGAACTGGAGAAAGTGCGGAGAAGGGCAACCAGACTGATAAAAGGCATGGAGGAGCTCCGCTATGAAAAAAGATTAGAGCAGGCATGTCCAAAGTCCGGCCTGTGGGCCAATTGTGGCCCGTGTTCCGTTTTAATATGGCCCCACTGGTAATTTGGATATACATATCTTTTGTGGCCCCCAACGCATCCCCGAGCGCCGCTCCGGACTAAGGATGAGCTTGGGCGTGTTCACAACTCCACGTGCCCGAGCCTGCCAGGAAGCTTACAGCGCGTATCGCTAATCACAGGCACTGAGACATTTCCGGTCCTCAGCTGCAGAGATCGGGAAATGTCTCAGTAATATATATGTCTCCAAATAACACGCCCAAGCTCATCCTTAGACACTTAACCACACACAGCAGTGTGCAGGCACTTTTTTTTACAATTGAGATGAATACATTGTAAAATCTCAGTTAATGTCAGTTAGTCTAAATCAGTTATAAATATATTGTCATGGATCGCCAGTAATACCTTCATGCCCTGTCTGTCTGCTTACCTGGTCTGTGTGTCAGCCTTCGGCCTGCACTCACACATGCATGGTTAAGTAATCTTCCCTCAGCGTGGCTCCACCCTAGCCTCTATAGGATACACTATTTAACACTATGCTGTCCAAGCCTGCCTTGCCTAAGCAATATTGTGTTTTGATTTCCTGTTTCCTGCTTGCTGTGTGCTCTACGTCTGTTTCTGTTACCGATCTTTGCTTGTTCTTCGACTGTCCCTGCCTGCTTGTTACCCTGACCTTTGACGTGTTCTTTGTTTATCCTTGTCTGCTAGTTGCCCCAACCTTTTGCTTATCTCTTGACTATCCCTTGTTGTACTGGGCTGCTGCTTCCTCTCTATCCTCCTGTAGCCTACTGTGAGCGTGAGCTGGGAGACCCTGGGGGGTCGCGACCGGGAGCCAGTTGCAGCGCAGTCCATCCTCACCACTAGAGGCTCTGGTGAAAACCTGCTGGTTCTTGGATTCCGCGCCCTGGGGGATCTTATGCTCTAGCTCCCGGTGGGATCTGT
Source organism: Aquarana catesbeiana (assembly GCF_042186555.1). NCBI lineage: Eukaryota > Metazoa > Chordata > Amphibia > Anura > Ranidae > Aquarana > Aquarana catesbeiana. Next base: position 535,820,192 of record NC_133324.1, on the reverse strand, counting down.
GTTGGTACTCCAGTGGACCTGCTTTTCTGAACCATCCCAGAGTTCCATCCGCAGCAGTCAGCCATAGGGTCCACTATCTTAGTCACTGCAAAGCAGAGCTGAAGATGCAGAAGACAGGCAGAGGAGGAATAATGTGAGGGTGTTAGGCCTGCCAGAGGGGGCTGAGGGTTCCCAAACTACTTCCTTTGCGGAACAGTTTTTTAAGCAGTTGCTGGATTTGGGTGAGCTCCCTCCTACCTATGTGGCGGAACGAGCCCATCGGGTGCCCACTGGCAGGCGTCCTCCGGGGGAATCCCCCCGTCCATTCCTGGTGAAGTTCCTGAATTATAGAGATCGTGACATGATCCTAGCTGCCTCAAGAAAACACCCTGAGCTAAAGTTTGAAAACGCCAAAGTGATGCTCTTCCCTGACTTTTCAGCGGAGACTCAGGAAAAGGAACTGATTTAATGATGTAAGGAAGAGACTAAGGGAGAAAAACATCCAGTACAGTATGCTCTATCCCAGCAAGCTGCGGGTTCAACATAATGGCGCAGTAAAGTTTTTTTGACAATCCGAGTGATGCGAGCGAATGGCTGGACCGGAACCCTTGAGATTGGCTAGAGGCTGGCTAAGTACATAGCTTACTCTTTTGCACCTGTTGTGCCTTGAACTGTATTCACATTGATTAGGTCACTTCTTAATAGTCACGGGCAATACCGGATGGTAGGGTCTGTCCTCTCAGGATTACTTCTATTTTTCCGATTGGTCCTTTTTTTTCTGCTTTTGTCTCCTTTTGTTCCCTTTTTTTTTTTTTTAATACCCTGCATAACTTGAGATATATTCCGGAGACCCTGATATTAACTCTGATTGTACTGAACTTAAGGAGTTATTTGTCTAGTTGCCACTAAATGGCACTATCCATACAAGATTGGATGTCCCTAGTCATATTGCTTCCCTTTTTTTTTTCTTTCTTTATGTCCATTTTTAATGCTCCTTGCTCCTTTTATTGTTTAGTGATGTGGAGTTTACAGGAATCACAGGAAACTACTACTTGTTCTGTTGGACACCCTCGCAGACGTTTGTTCTTCCAACACCTTTCCAATTTTTGGGTTGTTTTTTTTGGGACCAAAAGCTACATACTGGACATGGTTTGGTTTAGTTCTGGTGTAATGGCTAGGGGGGTATGTTATAGTTTAGATTTTTGTAAGGGGGTTACTATTTGCTCAGTTCTCGGCTCTCCCTTGGTATGGGCAGCCCTCCTCTTCGGGGTGGGGCCCCTTGCCTCACAGTACACTTATAAGGATTACCGGCTGGGGATGGCGGGCTTCCACATTGCAATGATTTTGCCCTGTGACTATGGCTAATCCAATTAAATTGGTTTCATGGAATGTACGAGGCCTGAATAGTAAATTTAAGAGGGCATCAGTGTTCCAGTATCTCAAACAAGCCAGGCCGCATGTTGTCCTTCTACAGGAGACTCACCTGGATGGAAGCAGGATACTTGCCCTGTGTAGACCCTGGATTCAACAGGCTTTTCATGCCACTTACTCAACTTATGCGAGGAGGGTGTCCATCCTTATTAGTAAATCTGTTCCATGCACCATCCATCAGGTGATCTCAGATTCGGGGGGACAATATGTGGCCTTGGTCTTGGATATCTGTTACTGTGAAATGTTGTTGAATGTCTATCTACCACCTCCAGTTAATGTGCAATGCTTGTATGATTTGTTAGTCAAACTGACCCCTCATGCTCATCTCCCGCTTTTAATCATGGGGGATTTCAATGCTACTTTGGATACACTGGACTCCTCCAACCCTGGGAGGTTCGGCCAGGATCGACTTTGCATTTGGTAGTCCGGTGATGATGTCACATGTGAAGGATATTGCGTACCTGGTGGGGGGCTTGTCAGATCATAACCCACTTTCTCTCTCCCTGGCCCTTCCCGCAGGGGGGGTCAAGGGGTTGGAAACTTTCGCCAGGTTGGCTACAAAATGATCGGATAACTACTCACCTTAAGGACTCGGTTACAAACTATTGGGTGACAAATCTGGAGACTGCTGACCCCCCGATAGTATGGGATGCATTTAAGGCGGTGATCAGGGTGGAATGCATTTCAGCCATAAAGAAAGAAAGGGTGGAACAGAATCCTGAGGTTCAATTGTTGAAAAACGGAGAAAGGGAATGCGCGGAAAATAACGCCAACAGTCCTTCAGGATCTTCCTACGTTGAACTGTTGGAAGCCAGGAGGTTGCTCACACAATAATTTGGCGCATACGGAGGCGAAGCATAGGACAGAAACACAGTTTGCGGAGGGTGACAAAAATGGGAAGCTCCTTGCCAGGCTGGTGGCAGACTCTCACCAACTTGCAAACATCCCAGTTATCTGACATAAGGATGGGGGACAGGCTACTGACCCAATAGACATAATGACTGAGTTTCAGGACTTTTTTTCTACCCTGTATGCACCTATTCCTCAATATGACCGGTCGGCCTTGGAGGACTTGTTGGGGGGTCTCCTGCTTCCGAGGCTTTCTGACACTGATCGGGAGGTGGAGATCACTAATACGGAAATCGAATTGGCGATTTTTGCGTTTCCCCCGCATAGGGCCCCAGGCCCGGAGGGGTTTCCAGTGGACTTTTATAAGACCTACGCAGATCAGATAGCACCCAGACTTACAACACTATTAGCTTACTGTATACAGCATCAGCAATTACCTGCATCAATGCTAGACACTTATATGATTCTACTTCCCAAACCAGGAAAAGACTCTTTAGAATGCTCATCTTATAGACCAATTGCCTTACTAAACATGGATTTGAAAATCCTAATGAAGGTTCTAGCAAAAAGACTGGAGGGTATTATTTCCTCCCTGGTGGATATAGATCAGACGGGGTTTATGCCCGGTAAGTCAACAGACACCAACCTAAGAAGGCTTTTTACTCACTTGCAGCTCCCCAATTTCGACACCCCTACCAGGGTTGTAGTATCTATCAACATTGAAAAAGCTTTCGACTCTATTGACTGGCAATACATGCTGACGGTACTGGAAAAAATGGGATTTGGCCCGACCTTTAGGGGGTGGATATCGCAACTACATAACCCAAGGACGACAGTCCGCATAGGAATTCACACTTCCCTATTTTTCCACATTGGCAGGGGCACTCGACAGCGATGCCCCCTGTCACCTTTTTTGTTTGCCCTCCTGATGGAACCGCTTGCGGTTGCGTTAAGAACTGCTGGTGAGGTTAAGGCAATCAGGGTGGGGACTATAGACGAAAACCTGGCACTCTATTCTGACGACATGGTGCTGTTTCTGCGAGACCCAAGGGAGTCACTGGAGGCGGCTTTACACATTATGAATTAGTTTTCTCAGTATTCCGGGTTGAAAGTCAATTGGTCTAAATCGTCTATTTTACCTCTAGATGCTGGGGCCAGGGACATTGCTGACCTGGCCCTGCCATTGAAGTGGGTGTCGCAGATCACGTATTTAGGGGTCAAGATTACGGCGGATGTGGCAGAGTACATGCCCCTTAATCTGGCTCTGCTCCTAATATTTTTAAAGCAAAAGGTCCAGGCCTGGCAAAAACTCCCTTTGTCGCTTATAGGACGGGTTAACCTATTGAAAATGAAAATTCTCCCAGTCATATTATATTTTTTGCGAAATGCTCCCATTTGGATTCCCAAGTCCTTTTTTAAAAAACTAGACGGTCTCACTAGCTCGTTTCTGTGGGCTCCTAAACAGCCTAGAATAGGACTGAAAGTCTTACAGGAACCATGGGGGGAGGGTGGTCTGGCCCTACCAGATTGGCAGAAATATTATATAGCGGGACAAATGGTGGTTGTGCATAGGTGGCTAACCTCAGATGATGGGGACTCGGCCACGGTCCTGGAAGCGGCACACCTGGGCTCTTATGAGTCCCTGCGGTTGACTATCAATAGAGGAATCAAGATGGACCTTCCTCTAACTGCTTCTATGAAGGCCACGATTAAGGCGTGGGAGGAGGCAGTTGGAATGGCATGTCCTAGTTACCGGGGTCTATCTCCCTCCACTCTTTTGTGGATGAACCCTAAATTGTCACATTTCTACTCATTCGAAGATCCCATGGGCTGGGTGACCAGGGGAATCAAAACTCTCAAGGACATTACTATGGGAATTGCTAACGTTGATCAGCTTAAAGCTAGACATGATCTAACTAACTCACAATACTTTAGGTTTCTTCAGCTGCGCCATGCGTTTCAATCGCAATTTAAAAACAAAACTATAGAATCTTTTCCCTCGGACCTCGAAAATTTGCTAACAGAAGACCTTCCCAAGGCACTCTGTTACATACAAACAGTTGTTCAAAAATAGGCCGAAGGCAGTTCACAAGTGTAGAGAAAGATGGGAGGCTGAGGTCCCAGACATTCAGGGAGAGGACTGGGATGACGTGGGCACAGCCGTTTCAACATCTGGTTGCAGCTAGGGACAGACTGATTCATTTTAAGTTCTTGCATAGGATTTACTACATGCCAGCTAGGCTGGCGTCTATTTACCCAACAGTACAGGCGGAATGCTGGAGATGCTCTTTTGCTCCGGCAGCAGCTGAACATATATTTTGGAGCTGCCCTCAGATTAAACAATTTTGGTCTGAGGTCACATCCTGTATATCAGAGGTACTAATGACTCCTGTCCTGGTGACGATAAGGGTATGCCTCCTGGGTTTGGTGGAAGAGGTGGTCCCGTCTCGGGCCCATAGAACTCTCCTAAGCATCCTCTTGTTCTATGGTAGGAAGGCCGTTTTGTTGAGATGGCGCAAATCGGGAGCACCTGATTTGCTCTTCTGGAAGGGGCTGGTCAATTCTATGATGCCACACTACAAATCGACGTATCTTTCTAGAGGCTGCGGAAAGAAATTTGATAGAGTATGGTAGGCATGGTACAACTCTGACCTGACTGTAAATTAGCACCTGCACATGGGGGAAGACTGAAATAAGTCTCTTTATACCCAGTGGTTTAGCTGAATGATTTGGGGCTCCCCCTTGGGAGTCTAGTCACAGTGGATAATGAGGCAAAATTTGCTGTATCCAGAGGACATATAGAGAATTAATGGAGAGGGAACTGAGCAAAGTGGTTGGTGGGGGGTGGAGGGAGGGAGTGAACTTTTACATTTTTATGTTAGTTGGTAACATTACTGTCAGTTAGACAGGACATGTCTATGTAAATGTACCTGTTTATGTTGGCTTACACCGACTCAGTGGTGAGCTGAGTCGGTAATGTTATACGTTGTTGTTACGGTGTTGTTAAAAACAAAAATAATTTTTCAAAAAGAAAAGGCCACAAGCTCTTTCTTAGGAAGTTACAGGCAGTTCATTAGGAATTACTCTTCATTGCTGCGGCTATTATCGCCTTGACCAAGAAGGGTGCGAAGGAGTGGCCCCCTGAAGCTGTCTCTGCGTTTCATGACATTGTTTCTTGACCTTTTGTTGAGGCAACCTAACCTTGGGGATCCATTTTTTATTGAAGTGGACGCTTCCTCGACTGGGGTGGGAGCTGTGCTTCTTCAATCCTTTGAGCGCAAACGTCAACCATGTTTTTTTTTTCTCCAAAAAAATTCTCAGGCAGAGAAAAATTATGCTGTTGGTGATTGGGAACTTCTTGCGATTTAAATTAGTATTGGAGGAGTGGTGTCATCTCTTTGGAGGGTTCCCCGCACTCCATAACAATTTTCACTGACCATAAAAATTTGCAGTACTTAAAGAATGCAAACGACTGAATCCCAGACAGGCCAGGTGGAATCTTTTCTTTTCCTGTTTCAATTTTTCTATTGCGTACAAACCTGGTTCCTGCAACAGTCGGGCTGATGCACTCTCTAGGTCTTTTGACATTCAGGATGAGGAGCACACCTCCGAACCTGAGTCGATCATTCCTACCTCATGTGTTCTTGCCCATTCTACCCTGGCACTTTTAAAAAGGTTATCATTTTTATGGCAGCAGCTAGCTGCCATAACCCCGGTGTCCTCTTCCTCAGTGAGCGGTCCGCTTTCAGATAAAAGTGGTCTCAGCGGCGGATTCGCCATGAGATCACTTTTATCAACAGCGGGAGAGGGCCCCTCCCGGTACCCTCCGCTGCTTACCTGAGCTGCCGGCAGCGGCGTAGGTGATCAGATCCCTGTTAGGTATGGAATTGAAAGAGGGGAAGATGGCCCCCACCTGTCTCCATACCATTGCAGGGCGGAAGTGACGTGAAAACGTCACTTCTGCCCATAGCTCTTAAAGGGACTTTTTTTTTAATTGCATTCTAGTGTGTTCGCTGGTTCAAATCCCAACCACGACACTACTTTCCTCTGGGTAGTCCGGTTTCCTCCCATACTCCCAAAGACATGCTGGTAGGTTAATTGGCTTCTGTCTAAATTGGCCCTAGTATATGAATGTTAGTTAGGGACCTTAGATTGTATGCTCCTTGAGGGTAGGGACCGATGTAAGTGTATATGTAAAGTGCTGCGTAAATTGACGGCGATATATAAGTACCTTAACCGCTTCCCAACTGCAGATATACTGCGGCAGAAGGGCACGTACAGGCAGAATCACGTACCTGTACGTTGCCCGTTAAGAGGTGGCTTGTGCGCCCACCGGTAGCTCAGTGAGTGTGATAGCGGGTCCTGCGGACTCTGTCCGTGGGGATACCCGCGATCGTCTCACGGAGAGGAAGAACGGGAAAATGCTAATGTAAACAAGCATTTCCCCGTTCTGCCTAATGACACTGATCACCGCTCCCTGTATTCGGGAGCGGTGATCAGTGTCGTGTCACACACAGCCCACCCCCCCCCCCCACAGTTAGAATAACTCCCTAGGACACACTTAACCCCTACAGCGCCACCTAGTGGTTAACCCCTTCACTGCCATTCACATTTACACAGTAATCAATGCATTTTTAATTGCACTGATCGCTGTATAAATGTGAATGGTCCCAAAATTGCGCCAAAAGTGTCCGACCTGGTCGCCATAATGTAGCAATCACGATAAAAATCGCTGATCGCCGCCATTAAAAAAAAAAAAAATGTATTAATGAAAATGCCATAAAACTATCCCCTATTTTGTAGACGCTATAACTTTTGCACAAACCAATCAATAAACGCTTATTGCGTTTTTTGTTTTTTTTTTTCTTTACCAAAAATATGTAGAAGAATACATATCGGCCTAAACTGAGAAAAAAAATGTTTTTTTATGTATTTTTTGGGGATATTTATTATAGCAAAAAGTAAAAAATATAGCGTTTTTTTCAAACTTGACGCTCTTTTTTTGTTTATAGCGCAAAAAATAAAAACCACAGAGGTGATCAAATACCACCAAAAGAAAGCTCTATTTGTGGGGGAATAAAAAGGACGTCAATTTTGTTTGGGAGCCACGTTGCACTGACAATTGTCAGTTAAAGCGACACAGTGCCGAATCGCAAAAAGTTCTCTGGTCTTTGGCCAGCCAAATGGTCCGGGGCTTAAGTGGTTAAATAATAATTATAATATTACAAGGGATGTTTACCTTGTAATAGGAATAAAGGTGACACAATTTTTTTAAACGGACAGTGTAAAAATAAAGTAAAATAAATAAGAAAAAAATAAAAAGTTAACGCATGCCGAACTAACTCAAAACATGCAACCTGTAGATTTTTTTTTAAATGTTCTCTATGGAGATTTATAATGGTAAAAGTTTGTCACCATTCCAGCGGGCGCAATTTTGAAGCGTGACATGTTGGATATCAATTTACTTGGTGTAACATCATCTTTCACAATATAAAAAAAAATGAGGCTAACTTTTTGTTTTATTTTTTAATGCAAAAAAGTTGGGCTAACTTTACTGTTCTAATTTTTAATGCAAAAAAGTGTATTTTTTCCCAACAAAAGACCGCTGCGCAAATATGGTGTGACAAAGTATTGCAACGACCGCCATTTTATTTTCTAGGGTGTTAGAACCCCCAAACATTATATATATATTTTTTTCTAAGTAATTTTCTAGCAAAAAAAAAATGTTTTTAACTTGTAAACACCAAATCTCAGAGGCTCGGCAAACCACTTCAATACAATACAGGGCATTTTTACCCCCTTCCTGCTCTGGCAAATTTTCAGTTTTCAGCGCTGTAACATTTTGAATGACAATTGCGCGGTCGCGCAACAGTGTACCCAAATTACATTTTAATAATTTTTTTCCCCACAAATAGCGCTTTCTTTTGGTGGTATTTGATCACCTCTGCGGGTTTTATTTTTTGCGCTATAAACCAAAAAAGTCAGACAATTTTGAAAAAAACACTATTTTTTACTTTTTGCTATAATATTCCAATTTAAAAAAAAAAAACATTTTTTTCCTCAGTTTAGGCCAATATGTATTCTTCTACATATTTCTGGTAAAAAAAAATCGCAATAAGCGTATATTGATTGGATTGTGCAAAAGTTATAGCGCCTACAAAATAGGTTGATTTATGGCTTTTTTTTTTTTTACTAATATTGGTGGTGCGATTTTTATCGGGAGTGCGACTTTGTGGCGGACACATCGGAAACTTTTGACACTATTTTGAGACCATTGACAATTATACAGCGATCAATGCTATAAATATGCACTGATTACTGTGTAAATGTCACTGGCATGCAAGGGGTAACACTAGGGGGCGATCAAGGGGTTAAATGTGTTACCTAGAGAGTGATTCACTGGGGGGGGAGGGAACTGACTAGGGAAGGAGACTGATCGGTATGCCTATACACCAGGTACACACGATCGGTCTCCTCTCCCCTGACAGGATGTGGATCTGTGTGTTTACACACACAGATCCACATTCCTGCTCTGTAACGAGCAATCGCGGGTGCCCGGCAGATATCGCGGATGTCGGGCACACGCATCAGGCTCCAGAGTGACGCAGCGGGCACGCGCGCCCCCTACAATGTAGGGAGGCCGAGGATGTCATATGACAATGGCTGGGATGGGAAGTGGTTAAGTGGACTAGATTAAGGCTTGTCATGTCTGTGCCCAGTCCAAGTCCTCCACACAAGCTCCTACTGGTCATCTCTTGCCTTTGCCCATTCCTAAGGAGCCTTGGTCTCACATTGCCATGGACTTCATCACCAATCTTCCACCTTCTGAGAAGAATACGGTCATTTGGGTGGTAATTGATCGATTCTCCAAGATGGCCCATTTTGTTCCTGTTCCTGGTCTCCCTTCTGCTCCTGCCTTGGTTCCTATTTTTGTTTGTGAGATTTTCTGCCTTTGAGTCCCTTCCCATGTTGTTTCGGACAGGGGTGTTCAGTTTACTTCTCGCTTTTGGAGAACCTTTTGCAAATCCCTCAACATTACCTTGGATTTTAAAACCTTTTACCATCCTCAATCCAATGATCAGACTGAGAGGGTTAATCAGGAATTGGAGGTCTTTCTCCATACCTTGGTCTTGGCTCATCACGATGATTGGGCATCACTACTCCCGTGGGCAGAGTTCTCTCACAATAATCATGTCAACGTCAGTTCTCAGAAGACAATCTTTGTCACTGTTTATGGAAGACATCCTCAGCTCCCTTTTCTTATGACCTGTTCTTCCGACATCCCAGCTTTGGCTACCGTTCAGGAATCATTCAATTCCATGTGGGTTGACGTTCATGGTTCCCTCCCGAGCAGCTGCCAACAAATTCAAGGATTTTGCTGACTGTCGCCAGGTGTAAGCCACCTCTTCTACAACCAGGAGACAAAGTCTGGCTTTACACCAGAAACATTAGACTCCGGGTTCCTTCTCTGAAATTTGCCCCGAGATTCATTGGTCTTTACAATATCATTTCAAAGCTGAATCCTGTTTGTTTTAAACTCCAGATCCCTAAAAGCCTCAGGATCTCAAACTCCTTTCATGTATCCCTTCTGAAACCTTTAGTTCTCAATAAGTTCTCCCGTCCTCTCCCTACCTTGGCTCCAGTCTCTGAGGATGATCAGGAGTAGGAGGTTAGTCAAAATTTGGATTCTCGCTTCTGTAAAGGTGGTGTTCAATATCTCATGTATTGGAAAGGTCTTGGATTCCTGCATTTGAAATCTTCGTTCCTCGTCTTCTGAGGAAGTTCCATTTGAAGTTCCCCTCCAAGCCTGGTCCCAAGCGGGAGAGGCCTCGTAAGAGGGGTGGTACTGTTATGAATCGACAGTAATACCTGGCTGTCTGCTTACCTGGTCTGTGTGTCAGCCTTGGGCCTGCACTCTCACACCTGCATGGTTAAGTAATCTTCCCTCAGCGTGGCTCCACCCTAGCCTCTACAGGATACACTATTTAACACTGTACTGTCCAAGCCTGCCCTGCCCCGAGCAATATTTTGTTTGGTTTACGGTCTCCTCCTTGCCGTGTGCTCTACGTCTGTTTCTGTTACCGATGTTGGCTTGTTCTTTGACCACCCCTGCCTGCCTGTTACCCTGACCTTTGGTGTGTTCTCTGCTTATCCTTGTGTGCTAGTTTCCCCGACCTTTGGCTTAGCTCCTGACTATCCCTTGTTGTCCTGGGCTGCTGCTTCCTCTCTATCCTGCTGTAGCCTACCGTGAGCGTGAGCTTGGAGACCCTGGGGGGCTGCGATCTGGAGCCAGTTGCAGCGCAGGCCATCCTCACCACTAGAGGCTGTGGTGAACACCTGCTGGCTGTTAGACTCCGCGCCGTGGGGAATCTTATGCTCTAGCTCCCAGTGGGATCCGTGTTCGTGTTCCATTGGTCCTGCTTTTCTGAACCACCCAGAGTTCCATCCATAGCGGTGCACTCTTGACCCCAACAGTGTGCATCTGTCACCTGGCCTCAGGTGACCTGACAGACATTCAAAATGCTTTTCTAAATATTCCCATTTACCCGCCCCATCAGTGCTTTGTGCACTTTTCAGTAGGAGACAAACGCTTCCAATTTGTTGCTCTGCAATTTGGCCTATAGTCTGCAACCAGAGTATTCACAGAGGTACTCACATCCCTTCTGGCCCCTTTTAAGAACGTGGTGCATTCAGGTAACATAGCACCTATATGACCACCTTCTGCAGGACTCCTCTTGCCTTCAGCTATCTGCAAATGTCCAAAAGTCTATTCAGATATTTCAGACTTTTGTTTGTTTAATCAACCTTCAAAAATCTGTCTTCCAATCTTCCCTTAATCTAAAAATTTTAGGCATCACTCAGTTAAGTCTTCCTTACTAAAGGCAAACTCTTCCTTATCAGATCCCATGCTCAGAACTTACGTTCAAAGAGACATCCTAAGTGAGATTTTCTAAAAGAGTTCTGGGCCTCACAGTGCCCTCATTTGAGGCATGTTTCATTCACCCAATTTTATTCAAGGCCTCTCCCACTGTCCTGTACCTGATAGAGCCTAATACGATGAAGAAGGCCTCTCTTAACCTCTGACTTGGGGCTCTTGATAGAGTAAACAGGTAGCTCAGGAGTGCAGAGTGGCATGAGTGCCTGATGGTCTTGCTAGTCTCAGTGGTGGACAAGATCTTCCGATCAACCAGCGGATGGTCGTCAGCAAACAGAGATGCCATGTAGCAGCCAATGAACAGGCTAGCACTGGAGGCAGCAAGCAGGTGAACCACAGGCAGGTAGCAGACAAATGGAGAACGGGCACCAGTGGGTAACAGACAGATGCTTGCAGTTTGGAAATCCAATAATGACTGGAACATAGACAGGGTCAGAAGAACTGAGTCATACACAGGCAGACGGATCAGGTACAGATGATAAAGCAGGTGCAAAGTCATGGTACAAGCAAGGTCAGTAACATCAGAAGAGTAGCAGTAATAGGCACAGGTGGAAGCAAGGTCAGGGACAAGCCGGGGCGATGCAGGTGGAGTTCAGGAGTAGTCAAGGCAAGCCAGGTCAATAACTGGAGACAGATGCAGAGTAACAGGTTGTAGATGAGCACAGGGACGCTGTTGACAAGGCAACACTGGTCCTGAGTACTGACCCAGTTTAAATAGTCCATTGGCACCAATATCTGTTACAAGGTGTGCATGCGCATTTTGTATGTGCACGTAAAGAGCCATGAACAGGAATATGCCTGAGGGAGCCATCTTGTCTGCTGGCATACCCTTCCTGACACCCACGCAACATCTTGTTGGCCTGGAACAAACTTGCTCCTTCTCTCAACCTCCCTATGCTTCTCTCAAGAGGAGCAAGGGACTAGCTTGGTGGATTTCTAATCCAGCCTTGACAATGGGAAATGGTATTTCTACCACACCCATGAAGGATAATAACCGATACTAGCCCCACAGGCTGGGGAAGGAGTGTTCCAATCTCTTACAGTTCAGGGAACATGGTCACCCAGGTAAGCCCAGCCTTCCATCAACATCGTGGAGCTCAGAGCAGTAAAACTAGTTCATCACTGGACTCTCTTCTTTGGGGACACCTGATCAAGGTACAATCAGACAATTCCCCGGCTGTGGCCTATATCAGTCACCAGGAGAGTACCAGTAGTCAGGTAGCATTAACGACTTTAGCCCCGGAAGGATTTACCTCCTTCCTGACCAAGCCCTTTTTTGCGATACGGCACTGCGTCACTTTGACAATTGCGCGGTTGAGCGACTTTGTACCCAAACAAAATTCACATCCTTTTTTCCCACAAATAGAGCTTTCTTTTGGTGGTATTTGATCACCTCTGCGGTTTTTATCTTTTGAGCTATAAACAAAAACAAACCGTCAATTTTGAAAAAAAAGCAATATTTTTTACTTTTTGCTATAATAAATATCCCCCAAAAATATATAAAAAAACAAATTTCTTCTTCAGTTTTGGCCAATATGTATTCTTCTACATATTTTTGGTAAAAATCACAATAAGCGTATATTGATTGGTTTTCGCAAAAGTTATCGCAACTACAAAATGGGGGATAGGTTTATGGCATTTTTATAAAAAATTTTTTCTAGTAGTAATGGCAGCGATCTGCAATTTTTATCATGACTACGACATTGTGGCGGACAGATCAGACACTTTTGACATTATTTTGGGACCATTGACATTTATACAGTGCTCAGTGCTATACAAATCCACTGATTACTTTGTAAATGTCGCTATCAGGGAAGGGGATAAAAACACTAAGGGGCGATCAAGGGGTTCAGTGTGTTCCCTCAGCGTGTTCTATCTGTAGGGGGTAAGGGCTCACTACAACATGACAGAGATCACTGCTCCCAATCACTGGGAGCAGTAGATCCCTGTTATGTTGCTAGACAGAACAGGTAAAAATGCCTTGTTTACATAGGCATCTCCCCATTCTGCCTCATTGTGCCACGATCACCGGCGGACACAGAGTCCGCGGGTACGCTCCCGTGGCGCGTGTGCGTGCCGGCTATATATATTGTGTAGTGAAGTAGCGCTAATATAGCACGTCAACAAAAAAAAAAAAAAGGAATTTCTCAGATGCTCATGGCAAATATAAACTCATATAAAAGTGTTTAAAGTCCTAAAAAGCGCATCCCATAATATATGTCTGAGCAATAATGCAATGAAATCCAGTAAAGTGTATCACATAAAACTAAACTAAAAGTAAATTGTTTCCCAGGAGTAATCAGCATCCAAAAAAATCAGGTGACTCAGAGATGATCAGTTCCAAAGTGAAAAATATAAATCAGAGTAGAAAAAGGGGATAAGGACAGGTGAAAGAGTCCAAATTAAAGATGTAAGATGGTAAAAATGGTGAACAACCAGCCTGTTGAAGCTTTCAAGGGATCACTGCAGATTTTGTCCGGTCTCCACGGTCTTTTCCTAGAAGAGAGTTTTCTCCCAATCCTATAGGTGGGGCAACAGTAAACGACCAGCCTGTTGTTGAAGCTTTCCTCACAAGGTCCAAGGGATCGCTGTAACTTTTTTCTCCGGTCTTCACGGTCCTATCCTAGAAAAAAGCTTCTCCCAATTCGCAAGGTAGAAGATAAAAAGGAAGGCTCTCCATAGTGTAGTAGGTTTAAAAGTTCAAAAGTAATTTATTAAAAAAAATCTAAACTCCTTTACAATAAAAATGGCAGCAGCAGACCAGACAGCAAAAAAAGTGTCTAACAAATGAAAAGACTTCCGGTCACGGCCGTAACCGGAAGTGACATCACCAAGCTCCTCCCAACTAGTTGTGTCACAACATACGTGACTTCATCAAGACCCTACTACACTAAGTTACAGCGATCCCTTGGACCTTGTGAGGAAAGCTTCAACAAAGGCTGGTCGTTTACTGTTGCCCCACCTTGGATTGGGAGAAAACTTTCTTCTAGGAAAAGACCGTGGAGACTGGAGCTGCACGATTCTGGCCAAAATGAAAATCACAATTTTTTTGCTTAGAATAAAAAGATCACGATTCTCTCACGATTCTCGCGACATAAAATCTTTCACACTATACAAAAAAAAATGGGCTAACTTTACTGGTTAGATTTTTTTTTTTTTTTAACTCATTAAAGTAATTTTTTTCCAAAAAAATTGCATTTAAAAGACCGCTGCGCAAATTCAGTGTGACATAAAATATTGCAACAAACACCATTTTATTCTCTAGGGTGTCTACTAAAAAAATATATATGTTTGGGGGTTCCAAGTAATTTTCTAGCAAAAAAAATGATTTTAACTTGAAACCAAAAAATGTCAGAAAAAGGTTTAGTGTGTAAGTGGTAAACTTTTTTCACTTACACATGAAGTCTATTCCATTGACAAATTGTTATTACGTTTATACTTAAGTTCAACTGATAAAGAATGTTTTGTTTCTTGGCAGACTGCCCATTTTTTCTCTTCCTTTCTTTTGAGGGCTGTGGCTTCAGAAGAGCAGAGAGAATCATTTGCATAGAAAGAATTGTGAAACACTTTAGTCAAGATCACGATAACGATTCTTGACGATTAATCACGATAACGATTCTTGACGATTAATCACGATAACAATTCTTGACGATTAATTGTGCAGCTCTAGTGGAGACCGGACAAAATCTGTAGTGATCCCTTGAAAGCTGTGAGGAAAGCTTTAACAGGCTGGGTCGTTCACTGTTGCCCCATTAGACCCGTTGGGGTCTATTTATAAGGTGAGAGGCTAGCACTACTGGGGGAGGATTGCAGAAAGACATGTTTTCCATCTTACATCTTTAATTTGGACTCTTTCACCTGTCCTTATCCTCCTTTTCTACTCTGATTTATATTTTTCACTTTGGAACTGATCATTTCTCTGAGTCACCTGATTTTTTTGGATGCTGATTACTCCTGGGAAACAATTTACTTTTAGTTTAGTTTTATGTGATACACTTTACTGGATTTCATTGCATTATTGCTCAGACACATATTATGGGATGCACTTTTTAGGACTTTGAACACTTTTATATGAGTTTATATTTGCCTTGAGCATCTGAGAAATTCCATTTTTTTTTTTTTTTTTTTTACATGCTATGTTAGCGCTACTTCACTACACGATATACATTTCTAGAGCAGTTGGTTACACTATAGAAGTTTAGCTGCTTTTTTCATTTAGCACTTTATATGTATGCACTTAATTAGCACTTTATTTGAATTGATACACTGTTGGTAGTGCATTAGTACTTTGCCATATCCGTGCGTGCCGGCTAGCTGCCGATGACGGAGTGACGTACGGGTACGACGTTTTGCGCACCCGTGCCACTTTGCCGACATATATCGGCGTGAGCCGGTCGGCAAGTAGTTAAAGAAAGTTAGTATGAATATTTAATGGGCAGAAGAACACTGTCCAACATTTTTTTGCTGTTCACATCCCAGGGGTTGATAACTGGAAGGTGGATAATCTCAGTCATCGCTGCCTAGATTTAGTGGTATGGGTCCTTCATTCCATTATCTTCAATCTCCCTTGGCAGAAATGGGGGGCTCAAGATGTGGACATCCTGGCCTCCAGGTTCAACAACAAGTTATCCCTGTTTGTAGCCAAAGATCCTCTAGCACTGACATTGGATGTTTGAGAAATCCCCTAGACTCTGTTCCATATTTGCCTTTCCTCCAGTGAGGATTTAGATTCAACTGCAAAATAGAGCAGGAGGATAAGCCACTGGTTCTCATTGTACAAAACTGGCCCAGAAGAACCTGGTGCAAAGACATGCTCAAACTTTTGGAAAATGATATCTAGCCTCTTCTAAAGATGTCAGACCTTCTGTCTAAGGGCCCCATTTTCTTTCCAATCATTTTTAATGCATTCTTATAGAGAAGAAAAACAAAATATAACAAAACAGTTTAATTTGACAAAATGTCACATTATAAGTTATAGTGATAAGTACATCACTTTCAAAAAGAACAAAATATATTGTACCTTTTAAAATATCTAAATATTAAGCCCTCTCATCTCTCTCTACTGGTTAGAGAGGCCTTCAAAAGCAAAAAAGGATCTAATGACAAACATACCTCCTGCATAGGGTCCAGAGACCAAGGTGGAAGATGTCCTTTCCATTTCCATTTTTTCTATTGAATTTCAAGAGTATACAATTAAAAGTTAGAAGAAAGAGCAACAATAAAGAATAACTAGTAGTGTTGTACTTGTAGTATAGCAAAATCACGTCAAGTAGAGCTCAGGTACAGTCAGAAAGACTTTGTCTGCATGTTGTAGTAGAGTCTCTTGATATTAGTCTAGCATTCTTTGCCCTAGTATGTACTGTACCTTGTGTAATGGATTACCATTACACAAAGTACAGTACATAATAGGGCAAGGAATGCTAGACTAACATCAGTAAGAGGTTGTACGGACAAATTCCTCATGGAGACATATGTCTACAATTAACATCCCTTATACGAACTGTGTAACATCCATAGCTTCCAAACAGAGGCAAATATATGGATCGTTTTTTAAGTGCATACATGCTTTCCAGAGAACCGCTTTGGTTAACATCAAGGACAACATCTGATGTATTAGGAGCTGTTAAGGATTTCCAACATCTCGTTATGTTGCGTTTAGCAGACAGAAGGATGTAAATGACAAGAGTTCTGGCTTCTATGGGTATGGATTCAATGTTCAGATGTAAGAGTGCCATGCTAACATTTGGAGAGACAGGTAGAGGGGTGAATTCAGATATCAATTTGGAAATGTGGTTCCAATAGGATGTAACAGAAGGGCAGAACCACAGAATATGTATTGGGGAGCCGATTGAGCCACATTGGCGCCCGACCGTTGGCTAATGCGTCCAGGAACATTTTACAAAGTTTACAATGTGTAAGATACCACCTGCGAAGTGTTTTTTGGAACAACTGCCAGTGGTCAGTGTACAATGATGCTTTATAAGTCGTTCTGATGGCCTTTTGCCACACGACATCAGGAAATGTGTAACCTAGGTCTCTTTTCCACTTGCAAATAGTAGCTGTCTTAATGAAGTGAAGTTGTGAGAACCACTAATAGACTTATAAAAGGATATGCCCATTATGAGCAAAGTATGTGCCTCCAAGGGGATAGCTTTCCTTTTAATAAGATGATATATTTGAATATTGTGGTAATATTCAGTGGCTAGGTGATTACATTTAGGTTGAAGAGCAGAGAACAGGAGCATGGAGTCCCCATCTATTATGTCCTTGATGCAATGGACATTTGCTTGTTCCCAAACATTTAGCTTCAGGTGAGGTATGTAATGCTGTAGGAATGTAATTGGTAAGAGGATAATATGATCTGTGGTCTGGGAGTGGAAGTTAGTAGCCAAGGTGCGAATAGCGTGAATTGTGACTTGGATGGCTGAAAATGGAAATTCAAGGGTTGGTTTTCTGGTTAAGGCTGCTAGTAGTTTGTTTTTGCAGTTGGTAGAGATGTAGTTTCCAGGAGTGACCAAAGTTTATCACTGTCGGTACTCCACCAGTATTTGGTGTGGTCTAATAATGTGGCTAGGTAGTATTGGTAAAGGTTGGAGACGGGCCACCCACCAGAACATTTTTTCCCATAATGTGAAAGGCACATCTGGGTTTGCTACCATTCCATATGAAGCTAGTAAGCACATAATAAAGTTTGTTGAAATATCTTTGGTGGATACGTATGGTGCAGAAAGGGTAGAGAAGTTTAGGAAATGTAGTCGTCTTAAAGACTGCTATTCTTTCTATTGATATTTCTGTGATGTTGAGTTTGCCTAATTCTGTGGATAGATTATCCAAAAAAGGTTTAGAATTTAGGATGAGGAGTTTTGCTGAGGGTGAGGGGATGTGGATACCCAAATATTTAATATGGGAAGGCTCCCATGAATATGGTACATCTGATTGGATGGACCGTTGAAGTTGGGGTGAAATATTAAGGCCCAATATATCTAATTTGGTATCCTTCATTTTGTAGTAGGATAAGGTGCCAAATCGTGGCAGTTCCAAAACGTCTTGCAGGACAATTTCATGGGTCAGATGGTAAACGCACCAACTAGAAACAATGCGTTGCTAGACCTACTGATTACCAACAATACAGACCTGATTGCGGATGTGGAAATATGGGGCAATTTAGGAAACGGCGATCACAGGTCAATTAGTTTCAGTATAAATCACACTAATAGGAAACATAAGGGGAATACAAAGCCACTGCATTTCAGAAGAGCCAACTTCCCATAAAGAATGATGAAGGTAATCTGGTTACTAAGGATGGAGAGATGGAGAAGGTATTGAATTTATTCGTCTCCTCAGTTTTCACAAGGGAATCGGGGGGCTGCAGTAACCAAAACTGCAATGTTTATCCTCATGACACATCACAGGAAGCACCCTCAGGGCTAACAGAGGACAGAATTAGAAATAGACTTGAAAAACTTAACATTAATAAGTCACCGGGACCAGATGGCTTGCACCCGAGGGTCCTTAAGGAACTCAGTCAAGTAATTGCCAGACCATTGTTCCTAATTTTTACGAACAGTCTACTGACTGGAATGATACTAGCTGATTGGAGAAAAGCCAAGGTAGCACCAATATTTAAAAAAGGGCCAAGATACATCCCTGGGAATTACAGACCAGTTAGTCTGACATCAATTGTATGCAAGCTCTGTGGATGTTGAGGGACTATATGCAAGATTTTAGTAATGACAACGGTATCATTAGCAGTAATCAGCATGGATTCATAAAGAATCATTCTTGCCAAACCAAAACAATCTATTTCCTTCTATGAGGAGGTGAGCTGCCATCTGGATAAAGGAAGGCTGTAGACGTGGTGTATCTGGATTTTGCAAAAGCATTTGATACAGTTCCCCATAAATGTTTGCTGTTTTAAAGTAAGGTCAGTTGGCATGGACCATAGGGAGAGTACGTGGATTGAAAACGGGATACAGGGGTGAGTTCAGAGGGTAGTGATAAATGGGGAGTACTCGGAATGGGCAGGGGTGGAATTTGGGTCCCTCAGGGTTCTGTTCTGTGACCAATCCTAATTAATGTATTCATAAATGACCTGGAGGCTGGGATAAACGGTTCAATCTCTGTATTTGCAGATGATACTAAGCTAAGCAGGGCAATAACTTCTCCACAGGATGTGGAAACCCTGCAAAAGGATCTGAACAAATAAATGTTGTGGGCAACTAAATGGCAAATGAGGTTTAATGTGGAAAAATGTAAAATAATGCATTTGGGTGGCAGAAATATGAATGCAATCTACTCACTGGGGGGAGAACATCTGGGGGAATCTAGGATGGAAAAGGACCTGGGGGTCCTAGTAGATGACAAGCTCAGCAATGGCATTCAATGCCAATCTGCTGTAAGCATAGTAAACAGAATATTGTCATTCATTAAAAAAGGGATTAACTCCACAGATAAAACAATAATTCTCCCACTCTACAACAATACTCTGGTCCGGCCGCACCTGGAGTCCAGTTCCTGTCCAGTTATGGGCACCAGTCCTCAGGAAGGATGTGCTGAAATTGGAGAGAGTTCAGAGAAGGGCAACAGAACTAATAAAGGGACTGGAGGAAAGGTTACAAACACTGAACTTGTTCTCTTTGGAGAAGATATGCTTGAGAGGGGATATGATTTCAAAGTACAAATATCGTACTGGTGACCCCACAATAGGGATAAAACTTTTCCGCATAAGGGAGTTTAATAAGACACCCGACCATTCACTAAAATAAGAAGAAAATCGGTTTAACCTTAAACTGCGTAGAGGGTTCTTTACTGTAAGAGCGGTAAGGGTGCGGAATTCCCTTGCACAGGCAGTGCTTTCAGCGGGGGAGCATCAATAATTTCAAAAAACTGTTAGATAAGCACCTGGACGACCACAACATACACTGATATACAATGTAATACTGACCAAAAAACACAAACTTAGGTTGGACTTGAGTCTTTTTTCAACCTCGCCTACTATGTAACTATGTGATAGAAGATCTTGAACTACTGGTAAGGAGCAGAGCGGAGGATTAATACCACATCATCTGCAAAAAGGCCTATTTTATTAACTATATGGCCAAACTGCCTGTGATTTGAGATGCAGTTCTGACGAGTGCACTAGCGGTTCCATAACCAGTGCCAAGATGAGTGGTAATAATGGACAACCTTGCCTGGTACCGTTGGTAATAGAGAATGCCGAGGATAGTGATCCAGAGGAGTACACCCTGGCAGCAGGGCATGTGATGGCAGAGTATTGGGCCTTGGAATCCAAACTTCTGCAGTACTGCTTTAAGGTAACCCCAGTGCAGTCAGTCAAATGCTTTCCAATATCAAGAAAAGCGCTGGTGTCTTATGAAGCTCTATATATTTAAGCAGGTGAAGCATGCGATGAGTAGCATCCAGTGCTTGCCATCATTTAACAAACCCAACTTAATCCGGGTGGATCAGGGAGGGAAGTAAGTCCAACAGCGAAGGGCTAATGTTTTCACATTAATTTTCAAGTCTGATTTCAAGAGTGTGATGTGTCTATAGTTGCAGGGCAAGAAAGAAATCTTTGTGTTTGGGGATCGTGGTGACTACCACTTGTAGCGGAAATGACCAGTGTTCATAGCTTCATTAAATATACTCGCTAAATGGGGGGCTAGAATATTATCTTTTTTTTTTTTTTTTTATAATATTCATTGGGGAAACCGTCAGCACCTGAAGCTTTAGAGAGAGGGAGGCTGCAAATAACTTTTGTGATGGACCCCGTACTTTAAGAGGAGTATGTCCGCCACATAAGCTTCCCTTGCCCTATAACATAATACCAGATCCTGTAGCTCACCCAGTCACTTGTCAAGACAAAGCGCAGGGTGGCGCAAAACATCAAACTGTTGAAACACAGGCACAAAGAGATATACATTCTGGGACAATCCCCCCCTTGCCTAATGAACTGTACATTCACTAACATGAGCTATAGGTACAGTCAAACTTTTCAACAAATAATTCAATCAGTAACTGGGCACATAGACAGCTTTATCAGCAGGAAGGACCATTGGAGAAATCCCCCCCCCCCCAGCAACTAATAGCTGACAGTGATTTCATTAACCCGTAAGCTAATCCACATAAACATATAACATCCCACAATAGATCCATAACAAGTTAAAGTGGTCACAAGGTTAAACTTATCTACAAGAGATGCTAAGACAGACCGAAACAACAGAACAATGGGAATGACCTACTTAAAGCGGGGTTCCACCCAAATTTTGAACATTATCTCTATGCATTCTCTTCCTTGCCTAGATGCTGACATGCTGTGTAAAAAAATTTAAATCGCCGTAATTACCTTTTTTTTAATCTTCTTAGCACTTCCTGGTTTTCCTCCCATGGGAGTAGGCGTGTTTCTAGCTTCTCCCAGACCTCCCACAGTCCCCTGGGAGCTAGTCTCAGGCTTCCCAGCATGCATTGTGCAACAGCGTCATCACAACATCTCGGTGAATGCTGGGAGCACAGCATTCACCGCATCCAGGAAATACATGCTTGTGGGCTTCAAATGCCCACAATGAAGATGGAAACCGCCTTCAGTGAATTTTATAAGTTATTCTTTACAACGAAATTGGACACAGGCGGACTTATTACACAGAACATGTGAGTAGATAATCATGAGAAGAAAAGTTTGTGAATGAACTCCAAAAAAAAAAAAAATGATAGGTGGACCCCCGCTTTAACAATAAACATATAACAAACCCCACCTCAGTCTATTCAGCAAAAAAGTTTTCAACAGTCTGAGACAAACCCCTACAATATTCCAGCAGTCTGAAAAGGTGGCATTTCTCTTCATATATTAAGGGATATTGTTGGTAAATATTTCTGTCCCATTTGAAGTAATCCAAACCATGCTCTCAGCGGCCATTAAGTAGTTGTCCATCATTTTCTCAGTCATCCTGTGCCCCTAATAGACACAGCGTAACTTATACAAAAGAGGGGCCTAGGGAGCTGAAAAAGGCATTTCCCGACCTCTCTAAGGTAAGCTGGGATCCACAAGCCCCCTCCCCACCCAAAGTGACTCCTGTCACAAACTTTGATATTTCCACAGCAGTGAAAGGGTGAGAAAGAAGTTCTCTGTTCTTCAGGAAGGAACGGTAATGATAAATTACTTAAAAAAATATTTTTTTGCTAGTTCGCGGGCTGTGAGTATTTGAGTCTTGTAAGTTTATATAAATCAGAGTAGTAGTTCCTAAAAAACTTCACCTGTGCCAGCAGGATCATAGATTTTGGCATTGTCACAAGGATTTTTTAGATAGGGCATTCGATTAATTTTTATGCTTGGGACATTTGGCTGAATAGGAGCCGACTTTGCTGTTTTAAAGCATTTCTACTTGCTTTAAGAGCTTTAGCATATTTCTCGTGGTTGTATAGTAAAAAGTCTTGTAAAGTCTTATAGAGAGTTCGTTTACTAGAGTTAGCGGAACAGGGGTCCCGCTTGTTGGCCTCTTCAGTTTCTCGTAGTGATTGATTTAACAGATCAAATTGTTGGGATCTGCGTTTTTTTTTCCCCCGAGCTTCTACTTGAATCAATATGCCCCTGAGATATGCCTTATGGGCGGTCCACAGTGAGAACTTTTTTATATCACTGGTGTCCTTAAGCTCGAAATATGAGTTAAGATCCTTTGTGATTTGTTGGCTGTGGTCAGGGCCAGAAGGGAGGTATGTATTTGGCCTCCAAAGGGGAGTGCCCTTTGATCTGTGTTAGGGCTTGTTCATACTAAGTTACGGTCTCAATAGAAGAAGAGGCTACAATTGGGAGGGTCCATCTGTCAACTACAAAATATTTATTCTCAGGTAAGATCGGCGAAATGTGGAAAAAAAAGAATAGTGTCTCACAGCACTGTGCTGGCATCGCCAAACATCAAACAGATCAGGTTTTTGAAAAAACACATTTAGACCCCTTTCACACTGGGGTGTTTTTCAGGTGCTTTTGGACTAAAAATAGCACCTGAAAAACAGCTCCCCTGCAGCCCCAGTGTGAGAGCCTGTGCAGGACGTTAGAAAAAGTCCTGCAAGCAGCATCTTTCAGACGGTGCCAGAGCGGTGACTACACCGCTCCTCCACTGCCCCTGCCATTGGAATCAATTGGCACCGCTGCCAAAGCGCTTGCAAAGCGCTTCGGCAGCAGCGCTTTGTGGGCGATGTTAGCCCTAGCGGCTAAAATTGCTTTACCGGTAACGCCCCCCACCCCAGTGTGAAACTGCTCTTAAGCATGTTGAGGGTGGGCGTGGCCAAGATGGAGACCTGAGTGGACGTCTGAGCCGGAGCTCCACTGCTGTATCAGGCTAATTCCCTGCGATCCGCTCAGTATCCCAGCCATCCGACTGCAGCTGACACCCACATGCGCCGCAGGTCATCGGGGGCGGCTACAGCAAGGGGTAAGAGGATTAATTTTCCCCCATACCGGAGGAGACTGTCCCGGCCCCTGCTGATGGTGTGGAGACACGCGCGCGCTCCACAACCAACATGGCGTCCCAGACAGAGCGGAGCGTTCAGCCCCCCTCACCCCAGCCAGGACTAGCTGAGGTCCTGGCCGCCATTGCAAACTGCCAGACCTCTATAACCACCCTGACGTTTAAAGTGGATTCCGTGCAGCTGGATGTGGGGCTGTTTAGACAGGACATGGACAAGGTGAGGTCCCGGCTGTCCTCTGCTGAACAGCGCCTGTGCCAGACAGAAGATACAGTGGCTGAGCATACCAGCAGCCTCCGGTCCCTGCAAACTAAAATACGAGCCCTGGTATACAAGGCTGAGGATGCTGAGAATCGCAATAGGAGAAACAATCTCTGCATCGTGGGCCTTGCAGTGGGGATGGAGGGTCCCCACCCTACTGAATTTGTGGAACAGTTTCTGCATACCCATTTGCCCCGAACCCAATTCTCACCCTTCTATGCTATGGAAAGGGCC
This sequence comes from Aquarana catesbeiana, assembly GCF_042186555.1. NCBI lineage: Eukaryota > Metazoa > Chordata > Amphibia > Anura > Ranidae > Aquarana > Aquarana catesbeiana. Next base: position 535,796,044 of record NC_133324.1, on the reverse strand, counting down.
CGCCGCATCCCACCTAAACCTGGGCCTATAGGGACACCACTCCACACATTCATCCTCAAATTCCTCAATTTCAGGGACAGGGATGAGGTGCTCCGTGCTGCACGGCTATAGAAGGACCTTAATTACCAAAACACCAAGCTCCTTATTTTTCCCGATTATTCGGTGGAGACCCAAAAGCTGAGGTGATCGTTTGATCACGTTAAGGCGGCTATGCGCACACGTGGAATCTGGTATAGTGTCCTATTCCCAGGCTGACTGAGGGTCCAAGATGGTGAGACCACCAGATTCTTCACCTCACCTAGAGATGCATCTACCTGGTTGGATTTGCTGCCTCCGCACAGCTTAGATTGGATTCCTTACTGATTTATACTTCCCAGCTGTGGGTTGGGGTACATCTGTGTCCTACCCATGGAATCCTGGTTGCTGCCCTGTACAGCATGTTACTTCTCATCATCTACATTGGAGTTTCAGCAAGTTAGCTTTGCACCTGTTGTGCATGCCTTGTTCCTGTTCAGCAACCCACTAAAGATATGTGCCCCTGGTTAGCCCAGGTGTTTTCTGAAAGTAATTTTTTTTCTATTTTTCACCTTCTCTGCCTTATTTACTCCAATACTAAAGGCCCAAGTACACTGTCTACTAGCAGATCCACATTACATCCTGGTGGGCATTATTGCAGGGTTTGTGTTCTGAGTAAAAGGGGGGGTGGATGGGGATTTCATCTGCTTGTCTGCAGGCTGCCATTCCCTGTCCTCCCAATGTTGTGGCCACTGGCCAAATCTAGTGGTCATGTGAGTGACTGCTTCTGATATCAATCCCCAGGGACATTTAACATTTACTTTTTTCTCCAGTACAGGTTGTTCTGGGGGACAGTTATTGGGGTTGCACACCCGTGTTTCCTGTGCTAAGGGGAACTGTACTCTTATCCTGAACAGGTCTATTGCACCTACTGTGTCTTATTGCTCCTGCCTTGCATTTTTTTTAATTTTTTCTTCATGCAGGGAAAGCCTGATTTTTCACTCATTCTTCTTAATCCTGGCATAATGGAGACTCAACTCTCTCCTTTCATTGCAACTGGCGAACTAAATCCACTACAAACTACACCCACTGGTCCCTGCCTCTCATCATTGCGTGTTATATGGTTGTGGGAATAAGCATTCCCTTGGTTGGGGTGGGGGTGGATAGGGATAATGGTTTGGGTTTTGTATAAGTTTAAGTTTGTGTGTGTGTAAGTTTTCAAGGTGTTTTGTTCTGTCTCTATGCTTCTACCTCAGACATTAGCTTGGTTAAATGCTATACTATTCTGCTGATCTGTAATATGCTTGTGCACTATATACCTGTTTTCACCTCCTTGGGGGCTGGGTTGCTTACCCTGTGTTGATGCCTCATCTTTCTGATGTCTCAGCTTAGGGTGATATCCTGGAACGTCAGGGGCCTGAACTCTGCTGTTAAACGATCTCTGTTGTTCCGTTTCCTTCAAAAACACAACCCACATATTTAATATAACACATATATGTAACAACGCAAGTTCTGCAAGAGACGCATCTACAGACCCCTAGGTATATAGTCATTCACGCCCATATATATGATGAGACAGTGGTGCTGGTAGGTGTATATATTCCTCCTCCCACCTCAGTCCAGGTTTTACACCATATTATGCAACTGGTGGTTCAATTCGACAGTAACATGATTTATTTCATGGGGGATTTTAATATGGTCCCATGTGCGGCCGTTGATAGGCTGCACTCCTCGGCTGGTGACCCCCCCAACCTCCGGCTGTGGGCTGACACTTATGCCCTTACAGATGTCTGGAGGCACATGTACCCAAACACGAGAGAGTTCACCTGTCATTCAGCTACAACATAAGACCCGGTGTAGGATAGACCTGGTTTTTGCATCTAGAACCGCTTTGCAGTATATTTGGGGCATGTCTATGCTTCCCAGGGGCTTCTCTGACCATGCCCCGGTGTGCCTCTCCCTTGCTCTGACTATTCCCCCTGAGTCTAGACTATGGAGACTGTCTAGATTCTGGGTAAATGATGAAAGACTGCAGGAGCTGTTGACGGCTTCTATTTGTAACTATTGGACAGACAACCAAGATACTACCTCCCTACCTGTGCTGTGGGACTCCTTTAAATCATGGGCGAGGGGGGAATACATCTCTAGCATTACACTCCTCCAGAGGGAAGCTGACCTGTCCCTGGAGGAGATGGAGGGGAAGGTGACAAGGTTAGAGGCAGCTTATGTGCAGGCCCCAGATGCTGACCGTTATGGGAGTGGCAGTGGGCTCTACGGGAATTGTCTCCTCTTATGCCGTGTACACACAGTCGGATTTTCCGACAACAAATGTTTGATGGGAGCTCGTTGTCGGAATTTCCCACTGTGTGTAGGCTCCATCGGACATTTTCCATCTGAATTTCTGACAAACAAAATGTGTACACAATTCTGACACTCAAAGTTCCACGCATGCTCTGAATCAATTACAAGACGGAAGCGCTCAGTCTGGTGAAACTAGCGTTTGTAATGGAGATAACACAATCATCACGCTGCAGATTTTAAAATCTTTTAATGCAGAACATTCTCTTCTTCTTTATAATGCTAGAATAATGAAGTTGCTTTGCTGCTGAAAACCTGATTTCTTTATTATTTCTCGTGATCTCATGAATAATTTTTAATTTTTTTTTTTATCCAGATCTCCTATTATTTTTTTTTCATAGTGATCTCCATCATTTTTTCTTTCGTTTTGTGTCAAGTTACCACAACACTATTATTATCTTGTAATTTTTAACCTCAGGGAGGTTGGTGTTGGTGTCCGTTGTTGATTTGACATTGTATTTTTGAAATGTACCTGCCTACTCGCAAACAAACTGTCCTTTTTGAAGTAAAACACATAGGCAAGTATTTGTGAAAAATAGTCATTTATTATGGGTCATAACAAAATAAAGAGGAAGGGAACGCTGGAGAAACTGGTGAAATTTGCGAAGCCTTTGTACCCCAGGGCAGTCATCAATTATTTTACAGTCAAAATTGTTGGCCTGAGAAGTCCTTATAATAGTGAGCACAATCCGGTCCAGGACTACAAGAGATCAGGAACTGCAGCAGATGACATATCTGTCCCCAGGCTGTGGTCTTACCACAGCCTGCATCTTTTGTCAGACCAGACTGAACCCAGGCCATCACTTCCTTGTCTTCCTTCCACACTTCCTTCCAGGCTATGGCTCTGGTGTTGTAGTTGTGGCAGGAAGTGGAGGAGGAGGGCCATGGTTGAACTCACAAACGTGGCTTTGGCTTGTGAGTTCATCCCTCAACCCCTTATTTAGGGCTTGTAACATAACTTCCTCACATAAGAGGCGTTGGTGCTCCTCCATTTCCTGCATTTTGCCGGCTGCCATGTAGGCATAGTCTTGATTATGGGGGGGGGTTCTGAGGGCTGCAGTAGCCTTCCGAAATAGGCCAAGTGCTGCCTCCTCCAGGTTACTCCTCTTCCTGGGACTTTTTTTTTGGAAGGCAGAGGGGAGGGACCTGGGATTCGGGCAGGCTACTGGGCCCCGCCACCTCCTGGCTGCCACTTACCTTCGCCACCTCCTGGCTACCACTTACCCCCGCCACCTCCTGGCTGCCACTTACCCCCGCCACCTCCTGGCTGCCACTTACCCCCGCCACCTCCTGGCTGCCACTTACCCCCGCCACCTCCTGGCTGCCACTTGCCCCCGCCACCTCCTGGCTGCCACTTGCCCCCGCCACCTCCTGGCTGCCACTTGCCCCCGCCACCTCCTGGCTGCCACTTGCCCCCGCCACCTCCTGGCTGCCACTTCCCCCCGCCACCTCCTGGCTGAGACTTTCCTGTGTATGAAAAAGGAACATAGTTTTAGTTTTTGGTTCATCAATCACACACAATTTTCAGCTCATGACTGTTGCAAATTGAATGTTAATAAATAGAAAAGACTATAATTCTGACCCCAGCATTTTTCATTCTTGTCACAATCATTTGTGGCCACTACTGTCTATTGATATGTAAAACACTTTGTAAAATCAGAAATTACTGATCAATAATAACATGTAGTTAACATCATTATTGATTTGACTAGAAATATGTTGAACAATGCTATACCTGGCTCAAGCTGGGCTCCTTCACTTCTTCCTGGCTGTAAGGCCCAGGTTGGACGTTGGAAGCCTCAGCCGAGGTGGAAGGAAGCCTTGAAGGAAGATTGGAGAGTGCTGGCCTGGGGTCAGTCTGGCCTGCCAGAAAATGCAGTCTGTCATAGTACCACAGCCTGGGTACATAAATGTCATCTGCTGCAGCTCCTGATCTCTGGGAATCCTGGACCTTCTTGAGCTCCCTATTATAAGTGCTCCTTATGCCACCAATTAGGGCCTTCAAATAGGGGATGTCTGCCGTGGGGATCACCGGCTTCACAAATTCCAGCAATTGATCCAGCGCTGCCTTCCTCTTTGGTTTATTGTATATAAAAGGGGTGGTTTACCTGGCACAGTCAGGGCAGCTCCCTGTACATACAGTAGGTGACCGCGATATTGTGTCAATCTCGCCGCTTTTCTCGGCGAGATTTGACACCTACGAGACCCGTCGCGGGAGCCAGCGCCGAGATGGCTCACTCATCGGGAGGGGAAAACTTTTTTTTTTTTTTTTTCCTTTCGCGATGAGAGACAGGCAGTGCTGACAGCTGTCTGGTATAAATCCTGAGGGGGAATGCCACGCCAAATTTTAAATGAAAAAACTGGCGTGGGTTCCCCTCCAGGGGCATACCAGGCCCTTAGGTCTGGTATGGATTGTAAGGGGAACCCCCTACGCCGAAGAATTGGCATGGGTGTCCCCCCAAAATCCATACCAGACCCTTATCCGAGCACGCAGCCCGGCCAGTAAGGAAAGGGGGTGGGGACGAGGGAGCACCCCCCCTCCTAAACCGTACCAGGCCGCATGACCTCAACGTGGGGGGGTTGGTGCCTTGGGGTAGGGGGCGCCCTGCGGGCCCCCCATCTCAAAGCACCTTGCCCCCATGTTGATGAGGACAAGGGCCTCTTCCCGACAACCCTGGCCGTTGGTTGTCGGGGTCTGCGGGCGGGGGGCTTATCGGAATCCGGGAGCCCCCTTTAATAAGGGGGCCCCCAGATCCTGGCCCCCCACCCTATGTGAATGAGTATGGGGTACATGGTACCCCTACCCATTCACCTAGGAAAATAAAGTGTTAATAAAAAAAACACACCACACAGGTTTTAAAAGAAATTTATTAGGCAGCTCCAGAGGGGTCTCTTCCGACTTCGGGGGTCTTCTTCCGACTTCTCCCGGTGTTCCGCCTCTTCTCCCAGGCCCCTCAGCTATCTTCTTCCAGCTCTCTTCTTCCAGCTCTCTTGCTAGCGGGGGCCCGGTCTGCTGCTGCTGTCCGGTTCTTCTCCCGTATCTTCTGCCGGACTCCCCCGCCATCTTCTTCCAGCTCTATTGCTAGCGGGGGACCTGGTCTGCTGCGCTGTTTTGTCCCCTCTTCCCTTCTTCTCTTCTTCTGATGTTGACACGACGCTCACTCCTGCTGGAATGGTGTGTCCGAGCTGCGGAGCCATTTATATAGGCAGTGACCCCCCCTTGTGATGTCACAGTCCCAGCATGCGCAGGAACTCTGGGGTCACGCCCCCTTATGGTATCCCATACTCATTCACATAGGGTGGGGGGCCGGGATCTGGGGGCCCCCTTATTAAAGGGGCTCCCGGATTCCGATAAGCCCCCAGACCCCGACAACCAATGGCCAGGGTTGTCGGGAAGAGGCCCTTGTCCTCATCAACATGGGGGCAAGGTGCTTTGGGGTGGGGGGGCTCGCAAGCGCGGGCGTTCCCCCTCAGGATTCATACCAGACACCTGTCAGCACTGCCTGTCGCTCATCGCGAAAGGAAAAAAAGTTTTCCTTTCCCGATGAGTGAGCCAGCGTGACATGCACAGTACCCTGACGCCGAGAACCAGCGCAATGGGATCACGCTGGAAACACAATCTCGCGGTCAGGTACTGTATCAAGGAATATGGGGATAAAGTCCTCATTATTGAATAGATCCATTTTCTCTGCAAGACACAAGACAAACCCTATTGTCAGGCTAAACTCTCCTAATCTCGTCCCAGTATAGGCCTCAATCTAGAAGCAGTATAGGCCACTGATTAGGCAGAACAAAAACTGCGCTTTAGGATGCGTGTATAGGGTCAGAAATTAAGGTTGCTGCCTCCCTTACACAAGGTACCTGGTGGGGTACTATGTAGAAGTATGAGAATAAAGGATTGGGTATATTGGCGCTACCTAAAAAGATATCATATATTAATCAATATATTTAAATACTGGGATAGCCTATAATTTGGCACCCCCTACTTATAGTTGTAAATCTAAGAGGTATGCAGTATATACAAGCCCCCCTTATTTACAATATGGGTAGTGCCACAACCGCTAAGTAGGTTCGTTTCCAATGCTCATATGCTCAAAAGATTATGATAGGCAACAAGTGTCGCACAGTTTACTGGATCCTACTGCATCTGGAAAAGGGGCCAGAAACTGGATTCCATATAGTGCATTTACTAAGAACCATATACCAATACGGTGATGTATGTATATATACTACTATCCTAATCTGATACGTTACATATAATCATCATAGATTACAATTGCATAGACCAAAAACTACTCAATAGCCCAGGAAACAACAGCAATTAGATTTTCAACAAATATTGTAACAGTCCTATATATTGATGTTAAATGACTCATGCAGATTCCCACAGGTGACTTGGTGCTGCAATAATTTGTCTGGTGACTCTCGTGCTCCCCCTTTGGTTGCTTACTCACCAGCTCCCAGAACCCCAACAGGGGTATAACGCTTATGGTGTGATACGCTGGGTTACTTCCATCTGATAGATCCTTATGTTGTAATCAGCTCCCCAAGCCCCCCAGCGGGGTAATCCACCTGTGTTGGGAGATGGATCGCCTTGCTGCCAGGTATTATGCTGGATGTCTCCTGTGCTTTTGAATCCTTGAAGATATTGCTTCCACTCATATATTTAGGAAAAAAAGAGCTTCCATAGCGTAATAACGTATGGCCACTTTATTTAAAAAACACATCTAAACCAGCAACCCTGATCTTATAAAAGGAAAATTTCCAAAATTAAAAATGACAAAAAAATATACTAAATAAAAATAAATAGTAAAAAGTCCCAATCAAACAAAAATTGAAAGAGAAAATAAGTAAATCTACCAAGTCCAGGCACTAATTATGTATTTCTGTCCAGATGGATTAGGACAGCAATGATTGCCAGGCAGAGTACAAATTACAATTAAATGTATAAGAAAGGTCCCTCCAAACAGGCATATGGAGCGCAATGAAGGTGTAAGGCTACCAGCTGCTAAGCAGCGTCCTCCTCTCTCCTATGCCGTGGAGCAGACTGACAGAGCGTGATGCCGTTGTGCGCGCTTCATCACATGACGTCCTCAGCAACGGTGTCACACTCTTCCCTCTGCTAAGTTTTATAGGAGGAGAGCGCGTTCATCTTTAGCCTACCCCTCAATATTCCGGGGCTCGTTTTCAATATATTTCCTATGGACTCAATTTGAGATGTATGTAATACAGGAAATTCTCCTATTAGTTACATAGTGAAAATTGGATGTTCAATTTGCATATCCAATTGATTATGAAAATTCATGAAAGCGCTCTCCATTAACACAGAGACAATTCACTCATTTCATTAATACTAAACGGAACTCCCCCTGCTGGTTCAAAGTAAAACAGCAAGTGTGTTGATTCAGTGTACAATACCTTTGGAGAAAGGTTTCTGAACAATATCACATACAGAATATTTTAGCAACCGGCTTGAACATAGGTCCTAAGATACAGGTATATCCCCAACATCTACCATTTTACCAACACATATTTCTTTTATATGCGTGCTCTAGTTTATCTATAAAAAATGTGTATTTATAAAAATTAATTGACCATAAATAATATAATATGTCAGGAAACCCGACTTTTCATAAGTGAAAGATATATATATATATATATATATATATATATATATATATACATACACAGTGACACCCTACCCTCATATATGCATGTGTCATAAAAAATTTTTTTAGTTATATACAAATTAAATTAATAGTATTATCTCGTGCTTATATTCCCCTATGATAATGTTTAAAGGTGAACACGTAGCATCTTGCAGAGTTGTAAAACTCTATACCATGTGTATTCTAAAGAAATCCCGCATAAAGGGGAACTTAAATCCATAGACTCTATAGTGATATTAAACACTCTTAAATTGTGATTACTAAGTGTCATATTTCATACTGGACCACCCATAATGTATAGGTGTATGAATACCTCTACTTAGGTGTGAATATTATATACCCTAATAAGTGATTAAAGTGCGAACTATAGAATAAGTGATTGGATAGTGTATCGGTATTATCTCTATAAATACCGCAAAAACTTTATTAGATGTGTTTATATAGGGATTATATTACCTTATATGTGGGGAAAGGCCAACCATACAGGGGAGGTGTTATATATATAACCATCCCCTGAGGTAAGGGGTACACAGTGGCCCCCCATATTACAGAAGTAAGGGTAAACAGGGTTTGAATATTTTAGGGTCGGTGTATCCCCTGGGTGCCCCCTAGGTTAAAGGTTATCTTATATTCCCACAGTGTGATGACGGTAACCAAGACTTGAATATATCAAGATTCAGCTATGAAGCAGTTCAGATCTATATCTAGGTTGAGGCCCCTAGGCGCCAGGGACCTCAACCTATATATCCAAACCGTTTCATTCTGTGAAATGAGGGTGGTTTTGTTTCCTCCTCTCCAATGGTCTTTTATGGAATCAATGCCATAGAAAATTAGCCCTGATGGGTCTCTTCTATGTACTTGGTCAAAATGACGTGACAAATTGTTTTTGGGGAAGCCTTTCTTTATATTATTGATATGCTCACGTATACATACATGTAGGGGCCGAGTGGTTCTCCCTACATACTGGAGGTGGCAAGGGCATTCGATGACATACGTAACGTGAGTACTATGGCAAGTGATCAGGTTCCTGATTTTGTATTCTCTCTGATCAACCCTCGATTTAAAGGTTTCCCTCCTCCTGGGTACTTTCTTACTAACCCTACAGGGTAAGCATCTCTGGCATTTATAAAAGCCTTTTAGATTAGGAAAAATTTCTATCTGTTTGGGGGGATTGGTGACATTGTGGACCAGGTGATCACGAAGATTAGGGGCTCTTCTATAAACAAATTTTGGTTTGTTGGGTAGAATCTTGGCTAGCACTCTGTCCTCCTTGAGGATAGGCCAATATTTCCTAACGATTTTTTCTAAACTTTTGTATTGACTGTTGAACCCTGTTATAAAACAGAAAACAGAAGAACTGATTATCAACACCTGAACCAATATGGAACCCCACGTACACCAAGATTCAATATACCCACGCATAATCCATATTCTGTACTGAGGGAGCGTAATTACCCCCCCTATGAGAGAAGGAATGAAGACCGGGGAGGCTTTCAACAGAGACAGAACTATGAAGAGGAAAGGGTTTTTCCCAGGGGAGGCCCAAGAGACAGACCACCAGGGAAATGGAAGGCCCGAGTCCCCTACAGGAACCAGATGTGGAGAGGGAGTATTATGAACAGAGAAGGCTATGGAGGGCCAAGGGACGATCGTCTGCAAGGAGAATATCAAGATCAGAGAACATATGGATACCCCAGGAAAGAGTGGGACAACCAACGTGGGGGGAATGCAGTACCTACCCAGAGATCCACCGGAGGAAGAAGAAGACCAGAGGAACAAGAAGGGGGAGAAAGAAAAAGGAGAAGGGAATATTAGGTAAGGGTATATACAATCTCAGCAAAGTCCAATTCACCCAAGAGGAAATGAAGATCCTGGATTTAGGATTGAAGTACGCACCAGAAAAACCCTTGGATGAGTTTCAAACATATATAGACCTCAAAAAATTCATGAGGAAACTTAATCTAAAGAAACATTTTGCTGAGAATGAAGATACACGAACAAGCATGGAATCGATCTACATACATACCCAACTCAAGAATAAATCGATCTTTAATCCAAATACCCCAGGTAACCAATGTTTGGCAGCATTTGAAAAAATGGTGGAAGAAGATGTAAGAAAAGTACAAAAGAATAACAACCATAAAGCCAAAAAAATTTGGAAAACAATCAGGGCATTGAGCAAGAAGAAAGAGGTGGTCATACGACCGGCAGATAAGGGGGGAGGACTGGTGATCCTCGATAAGGAAGACTATGAGGAGGAAATGAACAATTTGTTACAGGTGGAGAATACATACAAGAAATTAGTAACCCCAAGAAGATATATATGAAGAAGCTAAAGGCCTTTGTGAAAAAAGGGAAAGATAGTGGAATACTCAACACCCAGGAAGCTGAATACCTTGTATCCAACTCTACCAAGACCCCTGTTATCTACTACACACCCAAGATTCATAAAAGGCTGGAGAAGCCCCCTGGAAGACCCATAGTTAGTGGGATAAACTCTATCTTTTCAAGACTGGGTGAATACTTAGACAAATTTTTAAAACCTTTGGTATGTAAGGGCAAATCGTATTTACGTGATAGCTCACAACTTTTGCAAGACCTACAAGTAATTAGTGGAGCTCAGAATTACATGCTTGCTACAATTGACGTGAATTCTCTCTACACCAGCATTGTGCAAAAAGACGGCTTACATGCTGTAGAAAAAGCCTTACATGAACACACAGAGATGAGACCATCACAAATCAACTTCATACTGGAGGGCCTAGAATTAGCAATGAGTTGTAACTAATTCTGGCATAATAACAACTACTATGTCCAACAGAAAGGAGTCGCAATGGGGGCACGCTACGCACCAAGCGTAGCTAACCTCCTCATGAATATGTGGGAGGAGGAGTATGTATACACAGGAAACAACCCCCACCTCAAGTTCTATTGGAGGTACATTGACGACCTGTTTATAATCTGGGAGGGAACGCCAGAGGAGTTCGAACAGTTTCTAAATAACCTCAATAATAATAGATATGGGCTCACTTTTACTGGTAAATGCAATCATCAACAAATTGAATACTTAGATATAGTGATCTTCAAGAATGGAGATAGATTGCATACTAAAACGTATTTTAAGGCCACTGACAAAAATGGGTACATACCGATTACAAGCTGCCACCATCCACAATGGAAGGGAAATATCCTTAAAGGGCAACTCTTAAGATTACGCAGAAACTGTGACAACATCGAGGATTTTCTGGTCCAAGCAGATGGGTTGATTGAACAATTCTGTGAAAAAGGCTACAAGAAAGACGAACTGATAAAAGTAAAAACCGTTGTAGCAAGTATGAATAGAAGGCAACTACTCACGAAAAATATAAGAAAAAATAAACCAAAGGACATAGCATTTATAACAGGGTTCAACAGTCAATATAAAAGTTTAGAAAAAATCGTTAGGAAATATTGGCCTATCCTCAAGGAGGACAGAGTGCTAGCCAAGATTCTACCCAACAAACCAAAATTTGTTTATAGAAGAGCCCCTAATCTTCGTGATCACCTGGTCCACAATGTCACCAATCCCCCCAAACAGATAGAAATTTTTCCTAATCTAAAAGGCTTTTATAAATGCCAGAGATGCTTACCCTGTAGGGTTAGTAAGAAAGTACCCAGGAGGAGGGAAACCTTTAAATCGAGGGTTGATCAGAGAGAATACAAAATCAGGAACCTGATCACTTGCCATAGTACTCACGTTACGTATGTCATCTAATGCCCTTGCCACCTCCAGTATGTAGGGAGAACCACTCGGCCCCTACATGTACGTATACGTGAGCATATCAATAATATAAAGAAAGGCTTCCCCAAACACAATTTGTCACGTCATTTTGACCAAATACATAGAAGAGACCCATCAGGGCTAATTTTCTATGGCATTGATTCCATAAAAGACCATTGGAGAGGAGGAAACAAAACCACCCTCATTTCACAGAATGAAACGGTTTGGATATATAGGTTGAGATCCCTGGCGCCTAGGGGCCTCAACCTAGATATAGATCTGAACTGCTTCATAGCTGAATCTTGATATATTCAAGTCTTGGTTACCGTCATCACACTGTGGGAATATAAGATAACCTTTAACCTAGGGGGCACCCAGGGGATACACCGACCCTAAAATATTCAAACCCTGTTTACCCTTACTTCTGTAATATGGGGGGCCACTGTGTACCCCTTACCTCAGGGGATGGTTATATATATAACACCTCCCCTGTATGGTTGGCCTTTCCCCACATATAAGGTAATATAATCCCTATATAAACACATCTAATAAAGTTTTTGCGGTATTTATAGAGATAATACCGATACACTATCCAATCACTTATTCTATAGTTCGCACTTTAATCACTTATTAGGGTATATAATATTCACACCTAAGTAGAGGTATTCATACACCTATACATTATGGGTGGTCCAGTATGAAATATGACACTTAGTAATCACAATTTAAGAGTGTTTAATATCACTATAGAGTCTATGGATTTAAGTTCCCCTTTATGCGGGATTTCTTTAGAATACACATGGTATAGAGTTTTACAACTCTGCAAGATGCTACGTGTTCACCTTTAAACATTATCATAGGGGAATATAAGCACGAGATAACACTATTAATTTAATTTGTATATAACTAAAAAAAATTTTTATGACACATGCATATATGAGGGTAGGGTGTCACTGTGTATGTGTATATATATATATATATATATATATATATATATATATATATATATATATATATATCTTTCACTTATGAAAAGTCGGGTTTCCTGACATATTATATTATTTATGGTCAATTAATTTTTATAAATACACATTTTTTATAGATAAACTAGAGCACGCATATAAAAGAAATATGTGTTGGTAATATGGTAGATGTTGGGGATATACCTGTATCTTAGGACCTATGTTCAAGCCGGTTGCTAAAATATTCTGTATGTGATATTGTTCAGAAACCTTTCTCCAAAGGTATTGTACACTGAATCAACACACTTGCTGTTTTACTTTGAACCAGCAGGGGGAGTTCCGTTTAGTATTAATGAAATGAGTGAATTGTCTCTGTGTTAATGGAGAGCGCTTTCATGAATTTTCATAATCAATTGGATATGCAAATTGAACATCCAATTTTCACTATGTAACTAATAGGAGAATTTCCTGTATTACATACATCTCAAATTGAGTCCATAGGAAATATATTGAAAACGAGCCCCGGAATATTGAGGGGTAGGCTAAAGATGAACGCGCTCTCCTCCTATAAAACTTAGCAGAGGGAAGAGTGTGACACCGTTGCTGAGGACGTCATGTGACGAAGCGCGCACAACGGCATCACGCTCCGTCAGTCTGCTCCACGGCATAGGAGAGAGGAGGACGCTGCTTAGCAGCTGGTAGCCTTACACCTTCATTGCGCTCCATATGCCTGTTTGGAGGGACCTTTCTTATACATTTAATTGTAATTTGTACTCTGCCTGGCAATCATTGCTGTCCTAATCCATCTGGACAAGAAATACATAATTAGTGCCTGGACTTGGTAGATTTACTTATTTTCTCTTTCAATTTTTGTTTGATTGGGACTTTTTACTATTTATTTTTATTTTTATTTAGTATATTTTTTTGTCATTTTTAATTTTGGAAATTTTCCTTTTATAAGATCAGCGTAGCTGGTTTAGATGTGTTTTTTAAATAAAGTGGCCATACGTTATTACGCTATGGAAGCTCTTTTTTTCCTAAATATATGAGTGGAAGCAATATCTTCAAGGATTCAAAAGCACAGGAGACATCCAGCATAATACCTGGCAGCAAGGCGATCCATCTCCCAACACAGGTGGATTACCCCGCTGGGGGGCTTGGGGAGCTGATTACAACATAAGGATCTATCAGATGGAAGTAACCCAGCGTATCACACCATAAGCGTTATACCCCTGTTGGGGTTCTGGGAGCTGGTGAGTAAGCAACCAAAGGGGAGCACGAGAGTCACCTGACAAATTATTGCAGCACCAAGTCACCTGTGGGAATCTGCATGAGTCATTTAACATCAATATATGGGACTGTTACAATATTTGTTGAAAATCTAATTGCTGTTGTTTCCTGGGCTATTGAGTAGTTTTTGGTCTATGCAATTGTAATCTATGATGATTATATGTAACGTATCAGATTAGGATAGTAGTATATATACATACATCACCGTATTGGTATATGGTTCTTAGTAAATGCACTATATGGAATCCAGTTTCTGGCCCCTTTTCCAGATGCAGTAGGATCCAGTAAACTGTGCGACACTTGTTGCCTATCATAATCTTTTGAGCATATGAGCATTGGAAACGAACCTACTTAGCGGTTGTGGCACTACCCGTATTGTAAATAAGGGGGGCTTGTATATACTGCATACCTCTTAGATTTACAACTATAAGTAGGGGGTGCCAAATTATAGGCTATCCCAGTATTTAAATATATTGATTAATATATGATATCTTTTTAGGTAGCGCCAATATACCCAATCCAGTATAGGCCACTGATGCACCAAGTTAAACTTGTACCTTCGTTAGAACGATTGGCTCTTCCGCTACATCTTCCTCCGCTCACAGATCGTACGTACAATGCACGCGTGTTATGCTTTATATACACTGCGCATGCGTAAAACTCCGCCCGCCCCTGACGTTCTTTCTAGTCTATTCCCCGCCCCTTGTCTTTTGGCGCAGTGGGAGAGCACATGGCGGAGAAGGAGCAAGTGTATGCAGACAGCAGCAGCGACGAAAGGCCGGAGCCACGAACGTCCTGATCCCAGAGGCCTCAATATGTTCTTTGTGGAGATGGTGGACATCTTGAAGAGGGCTGACTATGATGGAAAGCATGGACCTTACCAAAACCCAAATGTCAGAAAGGCCAAGATCATGACTAAAGTTATGAAAAGTCTGCACAGGAATTTTGGGGTACGACGATCCAAGGATCAATTGAGGAAATGCTGGTCAGACCTGAAATTGAGGGAGCAGGATCAGTACAGAAAGATCAAGAGAGTTCTTCAAAAAAGTAAGTAGTTGTCGTGTGTTCCTATTATTATTACTTGCATGCTGCTCCATAGGCTTTTCTTTACTGTTGTAAAGGTTAAAATGGGAAGTTTCAGGTTCGTGGGCACAGTAATCTTTCGTAGTAAACATCATTTGTTCACCCACTAATACGGTGTTTTTGGCAGATCCAGGTTAACTACATTTGTTCAGGCCTATTTGTATTAAAAGAAGTTTATGACATTGTTGTCTAGATGGGTTTGTACTAGAATGGAATGCAAACTTGATTTAGTGTAAAGAGAGGACACTCAGCAACTGTTTACACATCTGGACGCAGGAGCACTAGTGTGGGACACCAGAACAAACTTTTTAGGGTGTCCCACACAGGTGCTCCAGTGGATACCTGGGGTGTCTCCATGTGTGAAAATTGTACAAAAAAGGTAAGTATTCCAGCTTTATAAAGGGAAAAAAGTAATGTCTTCAGCTTGTAATTCTGCCAAAAAAGGCAATTGTACGACACTTCCAAGCAATGTTTCATATTACTATTTCTCGACTCAAATATCTGTGTGCTAATTATACCTTTTTTTTTTTTTTTTTTTTTTTTTTATTCAAATAGGGGAGAAAAGACTTGGGACATCTGAGGACACCAGGTACCCCCACCTCCTAAAGAAGAACAAATCTCGACACCACAACCAGAAGATGTGGAGGAAGGAGAGGTTTATGAAGTGGGTGAAATAGTGACCACAACAGGTGAGTGTCTGAGACCACAGCTTCAGGTAATATATGGATGCCTGCAATACATGGTGTGTGTTTTTATTTTAGGTGATGTGGATGTTGTGGAAGAAGAATCTCATTTCACAAGTGCAAGTGCACACGTCCTCATCGGGGAGATCATGGTGTGCAATCGTGATTTACAGAAGATCAAGGAAGACATTAATGATGTGGAAAAAGACTCAAAAACATCATTGATGTTTTAGGCAGAATCTAAAACACCCCAGAATTCTTCTAGTTTGTTTGGATTTTTATTATTTTCACACATTTTAAATATTTTTTAGAAAACCAAATTTTGACAATGCACAAAGATGCAACATGTGCTATCTGCCATCACGGGATATCGAGGTACGCGTTTTGGGGGTGCACCCCTTCCTCGCAGCTAAAGTAGATGAGAGGAAGGGGTTGCACCCCCGAAACACGTCCATTGATCCCCCATGATGGGAGCTAGCACATGTTGACATTAGGCATGGGATCAGGAGGGAAATCCCCATTTTGACTCTGTGTGCTTCTTCAAAATTTGACTTTCACAGGGGTGACATCTCCCCATCTGATGAAGGCAATATCAACACAGTTTGGACATACTAATGTCTGATATTGCCTTCACTTTCTCAAAGTTGAACTTTGTAAGTTCCTGGGTTGTGTATTGTTTTATAGTTTTAAACATGCCTGTTTTAATACAAAAAGGCTATTTGTACTGTCAAAAACAACAATGTTATTACTAAAATATGTTGGTTTGTTCAAAAACCCTTTTCTAACGCACATGTGAATGTGCACAGAGTAAAAAGTTTTCTACTCAACGTGTGGCTTCTTCTATCAATGCTCAATATCATTTTTCTGAGTAAGTTGGTGTTTACACTGAAATGGGGGTTATTTACTAAAGGCAAATCCACTTTGCACTACAAGTGCACTTTCGGTGAAGTTTCAAGTGCACTTTTGGAGTGCAAAGTGGATTTTCCTTTAGTAAATAACTCCCACGGTGCTTTAAAATTTGCCACAATCAGACCATTTTCGTGACTCACCAAAATGAATTCATGGTGCTGGAAATGATGAATATTTTTATCAATAATGCATTACATACGTTAACAAAAACAAGGTGTGTGTGTGTAGCAGACCCACAACATAATAATAGTTCGCTGAAGAAGAGATTGTCACCACATGTATCAAATTACGTTTGCACTATTGATGAAAATGACCAAAAAAAAAGCCCTTTGGAGAACCTAGGAGACAGCTAAAAGAAACACAAGCAGTAAATCAAAGGAAATATTATTTGTTTAACTAAAAACATTTATTCTTAAAATGTTTATTAAACATTTTCTGGCATATCAATGGCCCCCCTACCTGCAATGTACTCCATATATTTTATACGGACCTCGTGTGCGATTTGGAGGGTCAAGCACTGAAAATCAGATACAAACACAAACTGAAGAGCAGTAACGATTGGAAAAGCATGAGGCTGAAAAACGTGAATCATCTCTCACCAAATTTCTACTAACACGAGATTAGCAGAAGGAGCCCAAAGGGTGGTGCACTGGCTCTTGAACTTCCCTTGTGCCATCGTACTTGTTGTACGTCACTGCGTTCTTAACATTCAGAAGTTCTGACAAGATTTGTGTGACCGTGTGTATGCAATACAAGTTTGAACCAACATCCGTCGGGAAAAAAAACATGGATTTTGTTGTCAGAATGTGCGATCGTGTGTACGCGGCATTAGAGTGGCTCAGACTGACAAGGCCCTCCTGTACTCGGCCCAAAAGGTGTTTGAGTTTGGGGGGAAGAATGGGAAACTGCTGGCCTGGCTGGCTAAGGGAGACATCCAGGCCACCTCTATTGGCTGTATTAAGGACAAAGATGACCACATACTAACAGCGCCCGACCGTATTAATGCTCGTTTTCTACAATGTTTCCTGCACCTGTACTCCTCCCGGTCTGATTTCTCGCCTTCCGATCTCTCCGCATTCCTTGATCCTATCTCTTTTCCAACGTTGGCAGCGGTGGATAGGGAGAGGCTGGACGCGGACATCACCCTGGAGGAGGTACAATTGGCCATAGGACGGTTGAGGGGTAGTAAAGGCCCCGGGTACAGATGGCTTGCCATCTGAATTATATAGCAATTTCATGGAACTTCTTGTACCTAAATTGACCGCCCTTATTTCAGACTATGGTTCCCTGGAAGAGCTGCCTGACACTTTGAAGGAAGCCGTGGTTGTGTTGGTTCCCAAACCCGGCAAGGACCCACAGGACTGTGCGGCATATAGACCAATATCCCTACTAAATGTGGATGCAAAAATTTTTGCGAAGGTCCTAGCTAGTCTGTTCTCCCGGGTAATTGAGGACCTGGTTGATGTTGACCAGACTGCTTTTATGCCGGGGAAGGGAATCGACAAACATCAGGCGACTCTATTTAAACCTGTCTGTCCCCCAGGACAATCAAGGCTCCAGAGTTATTGCCCCATTAGATGCCGAAAAGGCATTTGACTCCGTAGAATGGTCCTATCTTTAGGATGTCCTTCAGCGATTCGGGTTTGGCCCCAAATTTATACATGGGATCAAACTATTATACAATGCTCCTAGAGCGAGGGTCCATACAAACAACTGGCTTTTCCACCCCTTTTAGCCTATTTTGTGGCAGGGATGCCCGCTCTCCCCCAGTCTGTTTGCCCTGGCACTGGAGCCCCTGGCCATTTTGATCAGGTCCACTCCGGATGTTGTGGGCCTTCGGCTGGGGAAGTTGGAGGAGCGGTTGTCCTTGTATGTGGACGACGCATTGCTGTATCTTAATGATGCTGGCCCCCTGTTATTAGCTGCCCTACGTATTTTTGATGAGTTTGGTACCTTCTCGGGTATTAGAATAAACTGGTCCAAGTCGGTTCTGTCCCCCATGGATGCAAATGCTGTAAGGACAGCTGCCTCCTCCCCCTTGCGGAGGGTGGAGGAATTCCGTTTCTTGGGCATCATAGGGACAAAACACCTTGCTGAATATATGGATAAGAACCTTCTCCCTCTGCTGACAACTCTGAAAGTTAAATGTACCTCCTGGGCCCACCTGCCACTTAATCTACTGGGATGGATAAATCTCCTTTAAAATGGTCTTACTGCCTAAATTTAACTATTTTTACTGGAACTGTCTGATCTGGGTCCCGGTTTATTTCTTTAAAGAAATTGAACAATACATGGGGTCTTTCCTCTGGCATGAGGCGTCCCCAGATTGGCACACTCTACTCTGTGGCTTTCGGCTCACCTGGGGGGCCTGGCCTTGCCCAATTTTAAGGTCTACTATTGGGCTGCGATGTTGGTAAGCCCAGTGGTGGTTCATGGGCTCGAGATCGAACGCGGCCACCTGTTTGGAGGCAGGCAGTTTTGGCTTCCTGGCTGATCTACACAATTTTGCATACAGAGGCCCAAAGGCGTACACACAGGTTCCTGGTCCAACGAGAGCCACCTGGAGGGTGTGGGTAGCTGCCAGACGTAGGTTTGTACATCCCAATCACTTGGTCACTGGTTGGACCAAGTCACTGGTCCAACCGCTTTGGGTTAATCCCAGCTTGCAACAGTTCCGTACCCTGCCTGATCCCAAGTCTGGGCCAAGCAAAAGGTATTGTCACCCTGGAAGATGTTATGCATCAGGGAGTTTTACTTCCAATGAATGACTTGCTTCACAAATTTCAACTGCCCCAATGGATGCGGTTTAGATATCTTCAACTGCGACATGCCGTTAGAGCACATTTTCCCCAGCCGCCGCTCCTCCAGGCCGACCCTATTGAGGACTTAGTCTCCCCCGGTGATTTAGAAAAAACCCTTATCAACCTTATACAGTGGGGCAAAAAAGTATTTAGTCAGCCACCAATTGTGCAAGTTCTCCCACTTAAAAAAGATGAGAGGCCTGTAATTGTCGTCATAGGTATACCTCAACTATGAGAGACAAAATGTGGAAACAAATCCAGACAATCACATTGTCTGATTTGGAAAGAATTTATTTGCAAATTATGGTGGAAAATAAGTATTTGGTCAATATCAAAAGTTCATCTCAATACTTTGTTATATATCCTTTGTTGGCAATGACAGAGGTCAAACGTTTTCTGTAAGTCTTCACAAGGTTGTCACACACTGTTGCTGGTATGTTGGCCCATTCCATTCCTCCATGCAGATCTCCTCTAGAGCAGTGATGTTTTGGGGCTGTCGCTGGGCAACACGGACTTTCAACTCCCTCCAAAGGTTTTCTATGGGGTTGAGATCTGGAGACTGGCTAGGCCACTCCAGGACCTTGAAATGCTTCTTACGAAGCCACTCCTTCGTTGCTGTGTGTTTGGGATCATTGTCATGCCGAAAGACCCAGCCACGTTTCATCTTCAATGCCCTTGCTGATGGGAGGAGGTTCGCACTCAAAATCTCACGATACATAGCCCCATTCATTCTTTCATGTACACGGATCAGTCATCCTGTTCCTGTTGGAGAGACAGCCCCAAAGCATGATGTTGCCACCCCCATGCTTCACAGTAGGTATGGTGTTCTTTGGTTGCAACTCAGCATTCTCTCTCCTCCAAACATTACGAGTTGTGTTTCTACCAAACAGTTCTACTTTGGTTTCATCTGACCATATGACATTCTCCCAATCCTCTTCTGGATCATCCAAATGCTCTCTAGCAAACCTCAGACGGGCCCGGACATGTTTTGGCTTAAGCAGGGGGACACGTCTGGCACTGCAAGATCTGAGTCCCTTGCGGCGTAGTGTGTTACTGATGGTAGCCTTTGTTACGTTGGTCCCAGCTCTCTGCAGGTCATTCACTTGGTCCTCCCGTGTGGTTCTGAGATTTTTGCTCACCGTTCTTGTGATCATTTTGACCCAACGGGATGAGATCTTGCGTGGAGCCCGAGATCGAGGGAGATCATCAGTGGTCTTGTATGTCTTTCATTTTCTAATTATTGCTGCCACAATTGATTTCTTCACACCAAGCTGCTTGCCTATTGCAGATTGTCTTCCCAGCCTGGTGCAGGTTGACAATTTTGTTTCTGGTGTCCTTCGACAGCTCTTTGGTCTTCACCATAGTGGAGTTTGGCGTGTGACTGTTTGAGGTTGTGGACAGGTGTCTTTTATACTGATAACAAGTTCAAACAGGTGCCATTAATACAGGTAACGAGTGGAGGACAGAGGAGCCTCTTAAAGAAGAAGACTGTCTGTGAGAGCCAGAAATCTTGCTTGTTTGTAGGTGACCGGGTGACTTATTTTCCACCATAATTTGCAAATAAATTGTTTCAAAAATCAGACAATCTGATTGTCTGGATTTGTTTCCACATTTTGTCTCTCATAGTTGAGGTATACCTATGATGACAATTACAGGCCTCTCTCATCGGTTTAAGTGGGAGAACTTGCACAATTGGTGGCCAACTAGATACTTTTTTGCCCCACTGTATACTGCGCTTCTGGGCACTGACTCCCCTAAGATGGAGGGGCTGTGGAGGGTGTGGCAGAGTGATATATACCGTCACTGGACAGGAAGGACTGGGATGACTGCTTGGAACAGGGACCCAGGTTGGTAATCTCCTCTAGGGATAAGCTTATTCAGGTTCAGTTCCTACACAGGGTATATTACACTCCTCAGAAATGACATCCTATTTTCCCGGACCGAGACCTGATATGCCCCAAGTGCAGGTTACAAGTGGCGTCTTTCATATGTTCTGGGAATGCCCGATTATAACATAATTTTGGTCAGAGGTCTTTGGCGAAATTAATCTTAGGCTACAGTTGTCCCTTCCAGTTACACCCGAGTTGGCTCTACCAGGGGTTCATGATGATGCGCAGCGTTCCCATCACTTGAAACTGCTGATATCCTACCTCCTGTTTTATGCAAAGAAGGAGATTCTCCTGAAGTGGATATCCATCTTGCCCCTTCTCTCTCCTCCTGGTAAGCCTTGATAGATACAGCCCTGCCCATGTATAGATTGACCTACATTAATAGAGGCTGTCAAAGGAAATATGACAAAGTGTGGGCTCCATGGGCAAGCACATAGAGGCATGAAGGGAGGGGGATGTGTAAATGCATTAGCCATAAGTTTATTTCTCCTGCTCAATCCTGCAGCTGTTTTCTCCGATTGCCATCGTATGCTTAATCAATTACGGTTGTGTATTGTCCTATTTTCTGTATGATATCCAAGCATTTTGTAAGGCTTTGTTCTAAGCTAATCTGTATGCTCTGTCTTGCCCGTTTTGACAACAATAAAGCACCTTTGTTTTGTAAAAAAAGATTTAGCTGTGGTGTCTATTGAAGAATCTATAATAGAGTTGAAGTCTCCTCCTATGATCAAGTGGCCTTGACAGCAAAGGTTAATTTATTTAAAGAGTTTTCTCAGAAAGGTGGTCTGTTTCACATTGGGACCATATAGGTTAACCACACATCATCTATTTCACAAACCAATATAATAAATCTACCATTGCTATCAAGTAGAGAGGATTTAAGAGAATTTTTGAGAGCAATCAATATTGCCTGCTTTCTTCTTGTCCGTATTTGCCATAAATATTTCTGGGAAGTGTTTGAGAGCATTGCGGTGGGGCCCGCTTGAGAAAATTAGTTTCCTGAAGGAAGACGACAGCTCCATGGAAACACTGGATCTCTTTTTGTAGTGCGAATGTGGACTGTTTCACATTCTGGCTTTTCTACATTTGGAGCTTCATGCCTGACACAGATGGTACTAGCTCAAATAGCAGTTGGTGAATGGAGTCATGAAGTAGCGGCTGTGTGACTGTTTCAGGGATGCTGCAAAACTTTATATTATTACGGCGTGACCGATCTTTGAGATCAACTAGTTTGGTCGTTATTCTTTTAACTACTTACGGACCTCCCGTCGTCATTGTACGTCGACTGTTTGATGTTGAATACCGTTGTTATGGCAGCAGATAGCTGCCATAACCCCGGTATCTTTTTAAAGAGCAGGCAGTCCGCTTTCAGATAAAAGTGGTCTCTGCGGCGGATTCGCAGCGAGATCACTTGGCGGCGGGAGAGGTTCCCGCCATTCCCTGGTGGTATCTGCTGATTACCAGAGCTGTCGGTAGCGGTGGAGACGATTGGGTCCTTTCCCCTCTGAGGCATGGAGTCGAATGAGGGAAAGATGGCCCCCACTCAGCTCCATACCATTGGATGACGGAAGTGACGTCACACGTCACTTCCACCCGATGGTCTTGAAGGGGAATTTTTTTTTTATTGAAAAAAATACTTTTTTTTTATTATTATTATTGCTTTTAAGTGTAAATGTGAGATCTGAGGTCTTTTTGACCCCAGGTCTCACATTAAAGAGGTCCTGTCATGTTTACATTCCTTGTAATAGGAATAAAAGTGGCCCAATTTTTTTTTTTTTTTAAAGGATAGTGTAAAAATAAGTAAAATAATTAAGGAAAAAAAAATGTAAAGCACCCCGTCCCGCCAAGCTTGCGCGCAGAAGCGAAGGCATATATGTAAGTCGCACTCGCATATGAAAACTGTCAAGCCACACTTGAGGGATCGCCGTGATCGTTAGAGCGAGAGCAATAATTCTAGCCCAAGACTTCCTTTGTAACTCAAAACTGGTAACCTGTAGAAATTTTCAAACGTCGCCTATGGAGTTTTTTTTTAGAGTCAAAGTTTGCCATTCCACGAATTTTGAAGCATGACTTGTTGGGTATCAATTTGCTCGGCGTAACATTATCTTTCACAATATAGCAAAAATCAGGCTAACTTTACTGTTGTCTATAAAACCAGTCAGGTGAGAGTCAGCTGGTCTTTAGAGATGAGCACATGGAGACAGGTAAGCTGACAGACAAAACTCTATTGTCTGTTTTTTTTTTTTTACTAACATTACTTCAGTTTGAAGGGTGTTGTAGCTGGTGATTATATCCTGTAAGCTGCTTTTTCTCATTCTTTACAAAGACATGGCGATCTTAAACCTTTATTT
Organism: Aquarana catesbeiana; assembly: GCF_042186555.1. NCBI lineage: Eukaryota > Metazoa > Chordata > Amphibia > Anura > Ranidae > Aquarana > Aquarana catesbeiana. The sequence continues at coordinate 535,772,274 of NC_133324.1, read as the reverse complement.
ACCTATAGGTAGTATTGGTCTTCCCTCTTCTAATCCTAAGGAGTTTGACCTTCATTACTTGAACATTGTGAAGGAGGTCAGGATCTACTTGTCTTCCACTGCTCCCTTTTGTAAAATGACTCATTGTTATTACAGAGGGTTCTCTCTGGGTTATAGCCCAGATATATTCTATTAGGGTTTAGGAGCCCCTGTTGCCTGCCACCTTTTACTCTACCAGAGCAATAGATGCCTTTTAGCATTCACATTTTGTCTCCCAGGTGTACAAGGCTGCTATATGCTCCTTAGGTCACGTGTTTAAAAAGCTCAACTGTCAGCTGATGGCAGTTCTAAGTACAAGATCTTACTGTGTCTTCTTTTTAGGGACTACAGAGGTCTGCTGTCACTCCCAAATAATGCTGGAAGAAAAAAATATTATTTTTTGCTCTCTGTAAAAATCTTTTTTTTTACTATTTTGTAAGACTAATTTATATGCTATTTCCTGTGAAAATTCATGATAACTTTTTCTTATACTGTATAAGAATGTTGATATTGTATAGCTTAGGATTAGGCTTTTGACACTCGCAATGGTGCAGAAACTGTACCCAATGAGAGGTAAGCACTGTTAGGTTATAGTCATTTTTAGTCAGTAGTAATATGTTGAACCCCATTTTTGAAGAATCTTTTCTAAAAAGTGCATGGAAGTTATGAATATGCAAAACCGATAATATTGCACACTTTCCTTAGTCCTTTTAATTCTTAGTCTGTCTCTTTTCCAGGTGGAATGTTTTCCAAGACAGAAATGTCAGAGGTACTGACAGAAATTCTGAAGGTTGATCCAAACTTTGACAAAGATAAGTTCTTGAAACTATGTGAGAAGGACATAATACCAAACATATTAGAGGTATAACCATACTCTTTCTCCACCTTTCCTAATTTTGCACTCCACTGTAAAATTAAAATGGTTGTATATTCTCTCATGTACCCAGTGAAGTGAATAGCTTCAGGTGATACACAGAGATAAAACAAATCCTCCTACATAGGTTTTACCTATTTATCTGCAGTATTCTTTTCCAAGGAGGCGTGGGTGGAGAGCTGCAGTTGGTGTGTGAGCTGATTGGAGTAAAGGGACATGCCCCCCTCTCCACACACTGCACAAGAACAAAGGAAGGATACAGAGCTGTGTTCTGAATATACAAGCTATGTGCTGAGCTCCCTCCCCCATCACAAATGTATCTCTTGTGTTAGGAAAACTTCTTAGGACTGATTAATGCTGATAACAGAGGAATGAAGCACCAGAGAGAAATGACACTTGAGCTTTGGAGATGGACAAGTAAACGCTACATATATACAGTATGTGCTTTGTTCAGATTTCATGACTGAGGTTTACAACCACTTTTAAAAAATCCCAAAGAATCATATATAAAAATGCATGTACAGAAATCTTTAAAAACATACTCTATTATATCAGCTGCTAAGTAAAATTAACTTACATTGAAAAAAAAAAAACAATGTGCATGTACAGTAGGCACGCATGACCTTTTTCTCCCCGACCACAAAATAAAGAATAAAATTACTTGCAGTCTCATGCATTTTAACAATAGTGGGCATACGCGCAGTATGCACACAGAACATTTACATTTTTTTTTTAACGCCTTTTACTCCTGGCAGAAAAAAGCAGCTTAAAGTCCCAAAAGCTGCATATTACATATGCGTTTAGGTACGTCAAGCATTTACAGTATGGTTTACATTGGCCAGAATATTCTGGCAAGTGTAATGAATGGACACCCAAGCGCGAATTGCATTTACACACATTTTCACCTGCCAAAAAGCTCCTCTTCTGAACACACTGGTGATGGTTTTTTTTTTTTTTTTTTTTTGCCAGCCTGTAAACTCCTAGGTTTGCATGGACACACAGGCTAACAAAGGCGCTTTTATTAAGCCCTGTGTTCCTTGAGGCCTTAGTGTGAAATGCTATAATAGTGCATCAGTCCTTAAAGTGACTAATCTTCCCAAAGAGCAGTGTATTCTCCACTTGGGTATTCATGAAGTTAATTTTTTCATACAAACACCACCTTTACCTACACATCAGTGGAAATGCACTTGCTGCATGTTTTTTTTTTCCCTTGTAGATCTTAATTTCATTTGTACTTGGAGTCTCCTTATGGATTGTTTTAGGAAAGGAAGAAGACACGGAAAATTGACCTGGGGTGTGCCATGGTCACGTGGTCAGTATGCCTAAAGGAGGTCATACCCAAGTATAAAATTAAAATGTAAAGTAAAAGAAAGAAAGGGAATGGGTGGGTGGGATGCGTTAGCCACCATCGAAAGGGAAGGAGGGACGGAGGGCAGGCTTTATGCAGCCCAACTCCTCCTACAAACACAGGCTGACCTGCGGTCAGCCTTACACTTGTACTCAGAGTCTCCTTATGGATTGTTTTAGGAAAGGAAGAAGACACAGAAAATTGACCTGGGGTGTGCCGTGGTCAGTATGCCTAAAAGGGGGCAAAAATAAAGACAGTAGGATGAAGCTATCAAAGATTTATTGCAAAAACTGAAATGTAACGTTTAAGCAAGATGACTTCCATCTACCTAATTTTTTGATCACATGAACAGGGACCCCTTGGCAGGAAGCTGCGGAAGCTGCCCCAATTCTGAAAGAATGGTCCAAATATGCTTTGAAAGCCAAACCCAAATTGGACAGTAGGGTGCGGCAATGATGCTTGAACTGAGCTGTAGAGAGGGGAGCACTAGGGAAAGGCAATAGTGGACTATCCCTAGTCCTGTCCGCTGTTGCCCTCACGAGCTGGTCTAAGACCAAAACCCGGGCACCATGCATGTCAGGCTACCAATGTGAGTAGAGAAATTATCTTAGCATGAGTCATGTGAGAACAGATGAGGAGACTTGCCACCGTACAAGCTAAATAGAAACGACCATCTCAATCTGTATGTACCTATAAATTTGATAGGTAGTGCTACAGTGGTAATGCCATGACCTAATCGTGAAGATGTGACGCTAACAAGAATGTGACAACAGAAATTAACGTGAGAACCAAATGCCGGGAAGTATGTGTAGAAACTTAACAAGTCCGCTTCGTGGCACCCCTGAAACCTAGTAGACCCCCAAACGTAAACTCAAGCCCGAAGAGCCTGAATGTGCTCAGCCCAAATGACATAAGTAGTGAAATGTGTCTGCATGACAAAATCTAAACGTAAGCAGCGTAGAACTCATGAGGAGACTTGCCACTGTACAAGCCAATTAAAAACGATCATCTCAATCCATTTGACACCCATAGACGTGATGGGTAATACTACAGGGTGTATGGCCGTGAGACCCAAGGTGTAAGAAACGACATGTACTGTGAAATGGTAAAACAAGAAACCAACCTGGAATTAACTGATTCGGGAAGAAAACAAAACAAAATAACTGAGGATATGTTGAACCGTAGTTAACACCACTATGGAAAGAAAACAAAACACAAAGCTACCACTTAGAAACCACGCTTATGTACCAATGAGTCAGGTTTGAGAAATGAAAATAACCACCCCTGAAAATCCGTTGAGAGGAAAACAAACGATACATACCTGAAAAAAGGCTGAAACTGCAAAATAACACTTGAGTCCTGTTGTGTAGAAAACCAACTCTGGAAAAGGGACATAAGCATACAAAACTACCACTCAGTATGAATACGTACATGTATGTGACTAATCTAGGACCATGATTCTTCTACACTATATATGCCGTGAAGACATGCGTGCTCATATGACCCCTTGCCCTGGAAAATGGGGTGCCCCGCTGGCCGTATCCTGGAATGTAATCATACTAAAACCACAATACCGTGACAGCAGCAGGAGTGTGAGACTTGGTGCCTAAGTGGGACCTGAACCAATTAAAAATGTGAGAAACTTCTCCCCTGAAATGAAAAAAAAATACCCCCTGAAATATGTAAACACCCCTGCAGCAGAGCCCCCCCCCCGTGCCTGTACAGCCCAGGCCGAGCTGACCGGCATCTGCTCTGAAACAAACACTCCCCAACAAAGTAACCCACCCGAAACAGCCTTCCCAACCCCCCCTTTAAGCCCTTGTAACTGGGTGCACCTGCTGACACCCCAGGGAAACAAGTGGAACCAGCAGTGCCTTAACCAAAGTGTGCTGTGCAAGCAAAAAAAAATCCTTTCAAGTTTATCATGGCAGCAGTACCTGTGATAGTGATGAAAACAGTGTCCAGCCCATGAGCCCAAAGTATGATGGTATCGGAAATTTGGTAGTGACATAATAGCAGTAGTAATGACACTGATGGTGAAACAGTAACCGCAGTAGAAATTACATAAATGGTGTGCCAGTATGTAGCAGGAAACTATAGTAGAGCAATGACATGAAAACATGGGTAGTGCCGTGGAACGTGTGGCAGTAATATCCTCCATGAAAGCAAATGCCCTAACCAAGGACCGGAGGGAAGAACATCCCCCCCTTACCTGCCCCATCACGTAATGAAGCCTCCAACCGAACAGTGAGGACACCGCTGTCCTACACAAGAGAGGAGAGGGGTGGAAGCGACCGCACAGTATCCTCGAAAAAACAGAAGTGATGTCAGGAAATAGTCGCCCCGAAATTATGCTCATACGTGAGCCACCGTCGACAGGGAAGGAGGGCAGGCTTTATGCAGCCCAACGCCTCCTACAAACACAGGCTGACCTGCCTCAGCCTTACACTAATTCCCACAGATCCCTCCCCCTTGCATCATAGTCCTCAATGATTCCCTATTACACCTGGATCCCTAGAGATATTAAATCAGGGTCCTCAGAGTCCCCCCCACATACACATTAGGGTCCCCAGAGTCTCCTCGCATTACAGCAAGGTCCCCAGAGTCCTCCCCTCCTTACACTAGGGTCCCCCAGAGCTCCCCCTCACCCCCATTGAATTATGGTCCCCAGAGTCCCACCCTTGCATTTAATCAGGGTCCCCAGAGTTCCCCCCCACCCACATTCAATCAGAGTCCCCTACCCCCCGTTACAGCAGGGTCCCTTACTTCTCAGCATAGCAGGCAGCTACAGAACAGGTGGAAGGTGGGACAGAGCAGGTCTGGAGGAGGAATTTGTCTTCTCTGAATGCTGGGCCAGGTGGTCCTAGCAACTAACCACTAGAGCTGGGAGTGGTGGTTGGTGGAACCTATGTTAGAGTGAAAACACAGGATATTCCACCCACTGCACTGTATTTTCATGGACAGTTCTCCTGTCCTTGGGCATTTACAAACAGGAGAAATCAGGTGTTTTTTTTTTACAAACTGTCAATCAAATAAGAACGGTTGGCAACCCTGGGTGAGTGCTACGTTTCGGCTGAAAAAAGCCCTTTTTATAACAAGCAGGAAAATAGGTTTTTAAAAAAGCCTTCACTGACCTCTCTAGCTGCTTGTTCTGTGAAGTAATTCATTCTCGGAGATCACAACAAAGACTCTAAAGTAATAGTAGAAGCTACACACATGCAGACCTGTGACCAACTAGACTGATAAACTTTGGCTTGGTTTGAAGAAGAGGCCGCCAAATGCATATCCATTAAGATGAAGGCTGGAGGCGTATTTAAACTAGGATTGAGGGGGGAGGGTGAATTAGATTATAATAGGTCAGACAGGGGTCAGCCCCTATTGGTTGGTGGAATGGGGAAAGATGGGGGAGGGTTATGGCAGATGATATGAGGGTTCCCGTGTTACAAACATTCATTGGAAATGGGTACTAGTTGCACTAAAACAAAAAATATGCAACATATGTGTGCAAAATGTGACAATGAATTAGTGTTCACCAATGCCAGAAGCCTACCAAGCAAAATAGGTGAGAGAAGATCTGGTGCACAAGGAGAACTATTATTTAATTGGTATTGCTGAATCTTGGCTTCATTCTTAACATGACTGGGCTAATAATATTCCTGGCTATGCTCTCTTTTGGAAAGGCAGAGTAAAACGGAGGGGTGGTGGTATCTGTCTCTATGTGAGAAGTGATCTCAAAGTGAGTGTGAAAGAGGACCTAGTTGATGGAGAGTGTGAGGAGTCTGAAGCATTATGGTTGGAACTGTACATGGGTGTGCGTACTACAAAGGTTATCATTGGAATTTGTTATAGACATCCTAGTGTTAATGAGAAGGTGGAGAACAGCTCCTTGCACAGGTGGAAAGGGCTGGGACAGTGATAATGGAGGATTTTAACTACCTGGAAATCGACTAGAGTAATGGCACTGCTGGGACAGTTAAAGAGCAAAAATTTATAAACCAAGACAATTTTATGCTCGAATTTGTGACCCCAACTAGGAATGATGCTCTGCTGGACCCGGTAATCTCAAACCATGCATAACTTATTACCAATATTCATATAAAAGAATATCTGGGTAGCAGTGACCATAAAATGATTTAATTGAATTTAATGTTAGCTGTAAGCAACAAACACGCAGGAAAGATAAACACACTTAACCTTAAGAGAGCAAATCTACCAAAGATGAGGGCTGCTCTCCAAGACTTAGACTGGAAGGAAATATTGGTATCGATGAACAAAACTGGGAATTCTTTAAAAAGACTATATGCAAAGTATATTCCCATGGGCAATAAGTTTAAAAGGCTAAAAATAAAACCTATGTGGCTCACACCCAAAGTTAAAAAAAAGCTATAAATAATAAGAAAAGAGCTTTTAAAAAATGTAACAATGAAGGAACACTACCATCGTTTAAATGTTACAAAGAATATAAAAGAATGTGATAAAAGGAAAAAAGGACAAAAAAATTCAAAACGAATGACAGATTCAAAAGCTAGTAGGACAAACCCCAAAAAATCTTCAAATATATTAATAGTAAAAAGGTCAGGTCTGAGCATGTAGGCCCTTTACAAAATAATCTAGAGTGGGTAACTGGGGACAAAGAGAAGGTAAATTTATTAAATACTTTCCTCAGCTCTGTGTATACAAAGGAGCATGGGGGAGCTCATGTCCATGATGGGGATGGTATTGACACAGACCCAAATGAACAACAATGGCTCAAATGTGATATGGTCCAGAAATATTTAGACAGAATAAATGTGGATAAAGCACCTGGACCAAATGGCATCCACCCACTGATCCTAAAATAATTGAGCTCTGTCATTTCAAAGCCATTGTTTCAAATTTTTAGGGACTTGTTAATGACTGGTATGGTACCACTGGATTGGCGTAGGGCCAATGTGCTTATATTTAAAAAGGCATTAAAAGTCTTTACCAAATAATTATAAACCTGTTAGTTTAACTTCTATAGTTGGGAATACACTGGAGAGTTTAATAAAAGACCGCATACATGAGTTCTTGTTGGAAAAAATATTTTAGGCAACAGACAGCATGGATTTATTAAAGACAGAAGTTGCCAAACTATCCCGATTTCTTTTTGTGGAGGTAAGTAAACTCTTGGACAGAGGGGTGGCTACAGACGTAATATACTTGAATTTTGCAAAAGCGTTTGACACAGTTCCCCACACACGACTAATGTGTAAGGTAAAGTCTACAGGCTTGCAAAGATCAGTTTGTAAAAGGATAGAAAACTGGCTAAAAAAATCTAATTCAGAGAGTAGTGATTAATGATTCTTACTCTGAATGGTCTAAGGCAGGGGTAGGCAACCTCGGCACTCCAGCTGTGGTGAAACGACAAATCCCATCATGCCTCTGCCTCTAGGAGCCATGCCTGTGATTGTCAGGGTCTTGCAATGTCTCATGGGACTTGTAGTTTCATCACAGCTGGAGGGCCGAGGTTGCCTACCCCGGGTCTAAGATTATCAGTGGGGTACCCCATTGTACGGTTCGGTGTTAGGACCCTTTTTGATATGTTTCTAAATGATATAGGATCTGGGATTGTATAGGAGTACAGGGGATAATGGGACTGTAAAGGGGGATGGGGATGATTGACCTCTACAGGGGATGGGGATGATTGAACTTTACAGGGGATGGTGGGACTGTACAGGGGATGTATAGGAGTACAGGGGATGAGGATGATGGGATTGTATAGGAGTACAGGGTATGGGGATGATGGGACTTTACAGGGGATGTATAGGAGTACAGGAGATGGGGATAATGAGACTGTAAAGGGGATGAGATGATGGGACTGTAAAGGGGTTCGGGAGATGGAGAAGATGGGACTGTACAGGGGATGGGGATGATGGGATTGTATAGGAGTACAGGGAATGGGGATGATGGGCCTGTATAGGAGTACAGGGGATGGGGATGATGGGGCTGTATAGGAGTACAGGGGATGGGGATGACGGGACTGTATAGGAGTACAGGGGATGACGGGACTGTATAGGAGTACAGGGGATGACGGGACTGTATAGGAGTACAGGGGATGGAGATGACGGGACTGTATAGGAGTACAGGGGATGGAGATGACGGGACTGTATAGGAGTACAGGGGATGGGGATGACGGGACTGTATAGGAGTACAGGGGATGGGGATGATGGGATTGTATAGGCGTACAGGGGATGGGGATGATGGGAATTTACAGGGGATAAAGGGGCTGCATAGGAGTACAGGGGATGGGGATGATGGGACTGTATAGGAGTACAGGGGATGGGGATGATGGGATTGTATAGGAGTACAGGGGATGATGGGATTGTATAGGAGTACAGGGGATGGGGATGATGGGACTGTAAAGGGGTACAGGGGATGGAGATGATGGGACTGTATAGGAGTATGGGGGATGGGGATGATGGGACTGTATAGGAGTACAGGGGATGGGGATAATGGGACTGTATAGGCGTACAGGGGATGGGGATGATGGGACTTTACAGGGGATAAAGGGGCTGCATAGGAGTACAGGGGATGGGACTGTACAGGGGATGTATAAGAGTACAGGGGGTGGGGATGATGGGACTGTATAGGAGTACAGGGGATTGGGATGATGGGACTGTATAGGAGTACAGGGATAATGGGACTGTATATGAGTATAGGGGATGGTGATGATGGGATTGTATAGGAGTACAGGGGATGGGAATGATGGGACTGTACAGGGGATAGGGACGTATAGGAGTACAGGGGATGGGGATGATAGGATTGTATAGGAGTACAGGGGATGATGGGACTCTATAGGAGTACAGGGGATGGGGATGATGAGATTGTATAGGTATACAGTGGATGGGGATGATGGGACTGTAAAGTGGTACAGGGGATGGAGATGATGGGACTGTATAGGAGTACGGGGGATGGGGATGATGGGACTGTAAAGGGGTTCGGGGGATGGAGATGGGACTGTACAGGGAATGGGGATGTAAAGGAGTACAGGGGGTGGGGATGATGGGATTGTATAGGTGTACAGGGGATGGGGATGATGGGACTGTATAGGAGTACAGGGGATTGGGATGATGGGATTGTATAGGGGATAATGGGACTGTATAGGAGTACGGGCGATGGGGATGATGGAACTTTACAGGGGATGGGGGATGATGGGACTGGACAGGAGATGGGGGATAATGGGACTGTACAGGGGATGGGGATGATGGGACTGTAAAGGAGTACAGAGGATGGAGATAAGGGGATTGTATAGGAGTACATGGAATAATGGGACTGTAAAGGGGTATGGGGGATGATGGGACTGTACAGGAGATAGGGATGTATAGGAGCACAGGGGATGGGGATGATGGGATTGTATAGGAGTACAGGGGATGATGGGACTGTAAAGGGGGATGGGGATGATTGAACTTTACAGGGAATGGTGGGACTGTACAGGGGATGGGGATGATGGGATTATATAGAGTACAGGGGATGGTAATGATGAGATTGTATAGGAGTACAGGGGATGGGGATGATGGGACTGTATAGGAGTACAGGGGATGGGAATGATGGGACTGTATAGGAGTACAGGGGATGAGGATGATGGGACTGTATAGGAGTACAGGGGATGAGGATGATGGGACTGTATAGGAGTACAGGGAATGGGGATGATGGGACTGTATAGGAGTACAGGGGATGGGGATGATGGGACTGTATAGGAGTACAGGGGATGGGGATGATGGGACTTTACAGGGGATGTACAGGAGATGGGGATAATGAGACTGTAAAGGGGATGAGATGATGGGACTGTAAAGGGGTTCGGGAGATGGAGAAGATGGGACTGTACAGGGGTGGAGATGTATAGCAGTACAGGGGATGGGGATGATGGGATTGTATCGGAGTACAGGGGATGGGGATGATGGGATTGTATAGGAGTACAGGGGATGACAGGACTGTATAGGAGTACAGGGGATGACAGGACTGTATAGGAGTACAGGGGATGACAGGACTGTATAGGAGTACAGGGGATGACGGGACTGTCTAGGAGTACAGGGGATGGGAATGACGGGACTGTATAAGAGTACAAGGGATGGGGATAATGGGACTGTATAGGAGTACCGGGGGTGGGGATGATGGGATTGTATAGGAGTACAGGGGGTGGGGATGATGGGATTGTATAGGAGTACAGGAGGTGGGGATGATGGGATTGTATAGGAGTACAGGGGGTGGGGATGAAGGGATTATATAGGAGTACAGGGGATAAAGGGGCTGCATAGGAGAACAGGGGATGGGACTGTACAGGGGATGTATAGGAGTACAGGGGATGATGGGACTGTATATGAGTACAGGGGATTGAGATGATGGGATTGTATAGGCGTGCAGGGGATAATGGTACTGTATAGGAGTAAGGGGATGATGGGACTTTATAGGAGTACGGGGGATGGGGATGATGGGTTTGTATAGGCATACAGTGGATGGGGATGATGGGACTGTATAGGAGTACAGGGGATTGGGATGATGGGATTGTATAGGGGATAATGGGACTGTATAGGAGTACGGGCGATGGGGATGATGGAACTTTACAGGGGATGGGGGATGATGGGACTGGACAGGAGATGGGGGATAATGGGACTGTACAGGAGATGGGGATGATGGGACTGTAAAGGAGTACAGAGGATGGAGATAAGGGGATTGTATAGGAGTACATGGAATAATGGGACTGTAAAGGGGTATGGGGGATGATGGGACTGTACAGGAGATAGGGATGTATAGGAGCACAGGGGATGGGGATGATGGGATTGTATAGGAGTACAGGGGATGATGGGACTGTAAAGGGGGTTGGGGATGATTGAACTTTACAGGGAATGGTGGGACACTGTACAGGGGATGGGGATGATGGGATTATATAGAGTACAGGGGATGGTAATGATGAGATTGTATAGGAGTACAGGGGATGGGGATGATGGGACTGTATAGGAGTACAGGGGATGGGAATGATGGGACTGTATAGGAGTACAGGGGATGGGGATGATGGGACTGTATAGGAGTACAGGGGATGGGGATGATGGGACTGTATAGGAGTACGGGGGATGGGGATGATGGGACTGTATAGGAGTACAGGGGATGGGGATGATGGGACTGTATAGGAGTACAGGGGATGACGGGACTGTATAGGAGTACAGGGGACGGAGATGACGGGACTGTATAGGAGTACAGGGGATGGGGATAATGGGACTGTATAGGAGTAAAGGGGATGGGGATGATGGGACTTTACAGGGGATGTATAGGAGTACAGGAGATGGGGATAATGAGACTGTAAAGGGGATGAGATGATGGGACTGTAAAGGGGTTCGGGAGATGGAGAAGATGGGACTGTACAGGGGGTGGAGATGTATAGCAGTACAGGGGATGGGGATGATGGGATTGTATCGGAGTACAGGGGATGGGGATGATGGGATTGTATAGAGTACAGGGGATGGGGATGATGGGATTGTATAGGAGTACAGGGGATGACAGGACTGTCTAGGAGTACAGGGGATGGGAATGACGGGACTGTCTAGGAGTACAGGGGATGGGAATGACGGGACTGTCTAGGAGTACAGGGGATGGGAATGACGGGACTGTCTAGGAGTACAGGGGATGGGAATGACGGGACTGTCTAGGAGTACAGGGGATGGGAATGACGGGACTGTCTAGGAGTACAGGGGATGGGAATGACGGAACTGTCTAGGAGTACAGGGGATGGGAATGACGGGACTGTATAGGAGTACAGGGGATGGGGATAATGGGACTGTATAGGCGTACAGGGGATGGGGATGATGGGACTTTACAGAGGATGTATAGGCGTACAGGGGATGGGGATAATGAGACTGTAAAGGGGATGAGATGATGGGACTGTAAAGGGGTTCGGGAGATGAAGATGGGACTGTATAGGAGTACAGGGGATGATGGGACTGTATAGGCGTACAGGGGGTGGGGATGATGGGACTGTATAGGAGTACAGGGGATGACGGGACTGTACAGGGGATGACAGGACTGTATAGGAGTACAGGGGATGACGGGACTGTATAGGAGTACAGGGGATGACGGGACTGTATAGGAGTACAGGGGATGACGGGACTGTATAGGAGTACAGGGGGTGGGGATGACGGGACTGTATAGGAGTACAGGGGATGACGGGACTGTATAGGAGTACAGGGGATGACGGGACTGTATAGAAGTACAGGGGATGACGGGACTGTATAGAAGTACAGGGGATGACGGGACTGTACAGGGGATGACGGGACTGTATAGGAGTACAGGGGATGACGGGACTGTATAGGAGTACAGGGGATGACGGGACTGTATAGGAGTACAGGGGATGGGGATGACAAGATTGTATAGGAGTACAGGGGATGGGAATGACAGGACTTTACAGGGGATAAAGGGGCTGCATAGGAGTACAAGGGATGGGACTGTACAGGGGATGTATAGGAGTACAGGGGATGGGGATAATGGGACTGTATAGGAGTACAGGGGATGGGGATGATGGGATTGTATAGGTGTACAGGGGATGGGGATGATGGGACTTTACAGGGGATGTATAGGCGCACAGGGGATGGGGATAATGAGACTGTAAAGGGGATGAGGATAATGAGACTGTAAAGGGGATGAGATGATGGGACTGTAAAGGGGTTCGGGAGATGGAGAAGATGGGACTGTATAGGAGTACAGGGGATGGGGATGACGGGACTGTATAGGAGTACAGGGGATGGGGATGATGGGACTGTATAGGAGTACAGGGGATGGGGATGACGGGACTGTATAGGAGTACAGGGGATGGGGATGACGGGACTGTATAGGCGTGCAGGGGATAATGGGACTGTATAGGAGTACAGGGGGTGGGGATGATGGGACTTTATAGGGGATGGTTATGATGGGACTGTATAGGAGTACAGGGGATGGGGATGGGATTGTATAGGAGTACAGGGGATGATGGGATTGTATAGGCGTACAGGGGATGATGGGATTGTATAGGAGTACAGGGGATGATGGGACTGTATAGGAGTACAGGGGATGGGGATGATGGGACTGTATAGGAGTACAGGGGATGGGGATGACGGGACTGTATAGGAGAACAGGGGATATGGATGACGGGATTGTATAGGAGTACAAGGGATGGGGGTAATGGGACTGTATAGGAGTACAGGGGATGGGGATGATGGGACTTTACAGGGGATGTACAGGAGGTGGGGATAATGAGACTGTAAAGGGGATGAGATGATGGGACTGTAACAGGGATCGGAAGATGGGACTGTACAGGGGATGGAGATGTATAGGAGTACAGGGGGTGGGGATGATGGGATTGTATAGGAGTACAGGGGGTGGGGATGATGGGATTGTATAGGAGTACAGGGGGTGGGGATGAAGGGATTATATAGGAGAACAGGGGATGGGACTGTACAGGGGATGTATAGGAGTACAGGGGATGATGGGACTGTATATGAGTACAGGGGATTGAGATGATGGGATTGTATAGGCGTGCAGGGGATAATGGTACTGTATAGGAGTAAGGGGATGATGGGACTTTATAGGAGTACGGGGGATGGGGATGATGGGTTTGTATAGGCATACAGTGGATGGGGATGATGGGACTGTAAAGGGGTACAGGGGATGGAGATGATGGGACTGTAAAGGGGTTCGGGGATGGAGATGGGACTTTACAGGGAATGGGGATGTATAGGTGTACAGGGGATGGGGATGATGGGATTGTATAGGAGTACAGGGGATAATAGGGCTGTATAGGAGTACGAGGGATGGGGATGATAGGACTGTACAGGGGATGTGGATGATGGGACTGTATAGGAGTACAGAGGATGGGAATAAGGGGATTGTATAGGAGTACATGGAATAATGGGACTGTAAAGTAGTATGAGGGATGGGGATGATGGGACTGTACAGGAGATAGGGATGTATAGGAGCGATGGGGATGATAGGGATGTATAGGAGCGATGGGGATGATGGGATTGTATAGGAGCACAGGGGATGGGGATGATGGGATTGTATAGGAGTACAAGGGATGGGGATGATGAGATTGTATAAGAGTACAGGGGATCATGGGATTGTATAGGAGTACAGGGGATGTTAGGATTGTATAGGAGTACAGGGGATGATGGGACAGTGCAGGGGATGTATAGGAGTACAGGGGATTGGGATGATGGGATTGTATAGGCGTACAGGGGATAATGGGACTGTATAGGAGTACGGGGGATGATGGAACTTTACAGGGGATAGGGATGATGGAACTTTACAGGGGATGGGGAGTGATGGGACTGTACAGGGGATGTGGGATGATGGGACTGTACAGGGGATGGGGATGATGGGACTGTATGGGGGATGATGGGACTGTACAGGGGATGGGGGATGATGGGACTGTACAGGGGATGGGGGATGATGGGACTGTACAGGGGATGGGGGATGATGGGACTGTACAGGGGATGGGGGATGATGGGACTGTACAGGAGTACAGAGGATGGGGATAAGGGGATTGTATAGGAGTACATGGAATAATGGGACTGTAAAGGGGTATGAGGGATGGGGATGATGTGACTGTACAGGGGATAGGGATGTATAGGAGCACAGGGGAAGGGGATGATGGGATTGTATAGGAGTACAGGGGATGGGGGTGATGGTATTGTATAGGAGTACAGGAGATGGGATTGTATAGGAGTACAGGAGATGGGATTGTATAGGAGTACAGGAGATGGGATTGTATAGGAGTACAGGAGATGGGATTGTATAGGAGTACAAGGGATGGGGATGATGGGATTGTATAGAAGTACAGGGGATGGGGATGATGGGATTGTATAGGAGTACAGGGGATGGGGATGATGGGATTGTATAGGAGTACAGGGGATGGGGATGATGGGATTGTATAGGAGTACAGGGGATGGGGATGATGGGATTGTATAAGAGTACAGGGGGTGATGGGATTGTATAGGAGTACAGGGGATGGGGGTGATGGGATTGTATAGGAGTACAGGAGATGAGATTGTATAGGAGAACAGGGGATGGGGATGATGGGATTGTATAGGAGCACGTATGGGGATGATGGGATTGTATATGAGTACAGGGGATGGGGATGATGAGATTGTATAGGAGTACAGGGGATGGTACAGTATAGGAGTACAAGGGATGGGGATGATGGGATTGTATAGGAGTACAGGGGATAATGTAACTAAAGGGGGATGGGGATGATGGGACTGTATAGGGGATGGGGCTGTATAGGAGTACATGTGATGGGGATGACAGGACTGTATAGGAGTACAACGGATGGGGCTGACGGGACTGTATAGGAGTACATGGGATGATGGGAATGACATCAGTGGCATTGGAGTGTTGGGGGGTGGGATAGGATCAGTGACAGATGGATGATTTGTATGTACAATAAAGGAGACTTTGGGGAAAAAATAGGGTCACTTTAGATGTGGGGGAGTTGTCATCTGCACGCCTCCCATGTACTGTACACAGGCATGCTCTCTACACATAGCACTGTGTTCATTTCCAAGAACAGACACAGGGTACGGGTTACTATGCTCCTTACCATGTCTCCTCTTCTGAAATTACGTGGTGCTATGTGTTGAAATCTTACCTGTGTTCAGTGACTCTCCCCCCTCCCCTCATTGGCTGGAGGAGACGCTGATACAGACTTTGAGTGAGGGTAGGGGGGATTCAGAGGACACAGGAACATCAAAGCCCAGGGGAAAGGAGAGCTTGCAGATAACAGCCAGGGAAAAGTGAGAAACACTTCACTGCTTGTGTCACGCTGTCTCTGCTTCCGGGTTTTAGCTGGGGACATGCTGCCATGGAAACGGAGGCATGTGAAGAGTGTGCTCATTCTAGATAGCAGCTTGGGTGTGCACCTCTTCACCAAGCACACCCACATGTCCAAGAGAGGGAGGGAGTGAAGGAGGGGTTGGATTGTGGAGGTGTATTCCCCCCCCGGAAACTTGAACTGAGAGAGAACCATTAGAGACTGCTTTTGGACTCTTCAAAAGACTATTCTGCAAAAACTAAAGGGCTGAGGAAAGAAATGCAATGCAAGTATGAGGGTAGCATGTACTACCTATTTTTGCATTCCCATACTTCTCCTTTAAACAGCAAGCTCACCACTAGTCTTCGGCCCATACAATGGTTAGGCTCTCACAAAGTAAGTGTGCAAGGCAGGCCACACAGTGGGTTATCAGTCTGTGTCTCAGAGCTTCCTCTTGCTGCACAGCTTGTGAGTCTCTCTCTTCCACTGACTTCCTTGACACAGTTACTGATTTCCCTCCCTGTTGCCTTTCAAACCTCCGTCACCTGGGACTTAACTCCTTCAGGGCCAGAGTCCTGGTAGTCAGGATTTCAAGGCCCCCCCCAAATCTCTTTGAACCTTCAAAATCCTGGGTCCCTAATATAAATGTAACAATCCAGAGTGTCCTGAAAGTCAGTCCTCTCCAGCCAAACTTAACCGGGACACCTCACCCTGCATAGGTGAGAACCCGTGAGTACCGCAAAAGTTCTGAAACTGTCCCCCTTAAAGGGGCCACCTCTCAAATATCGGGGGAGTGTACCTGCCATCCAGGACACATTCCCGATGTCCTGTACAGTGGACAGCCATGTCTTGGTAGGTTTGCAGTTGTGCCATACTCTTTCCATTTTTAGATGATGGATTGAACAGTGCCCTGTGAGATGTTTAAAGCTGGAGATATTTTTTTATAACCTAACCCCTGCTTTAAACTTCTCTACAACTTTATCCCCGACTTGTCTGGTGTGTGTTCCTTGGTCTTCATGATGCTGTTTGTTCACTAAAGTTCTCTAACAGTCCTCTGAGGGCTTCAAAGAACAGCTGTATTTATACTTAGATTAACCACTTAAAGACCAGGCCTATTTTTCAAACTTGTTTACAAGTTAAAATCTATTTTTTTGCTAAAAAATTAGTTAGAACCCCCAAACATTATATTGTTTTTTTCTAACACCCTAGAGAATAAAATGGCGGTCGTTGCAATACTTTCTGTCACCGTATTTGTGCAACGGTCCTACAAGCGCACTTTTTTTTAATAAAAAATACACATTTTTGAATTAAAAAATAAGACAATAGTAAAGTTAGTCCATTTTTTTTATATTGTGAAAGATGTTACGCCGAATAAATTGATACCCAACATGTCACGCTTCAAAATTGCGCCCGCTAGTGGAATGGCGACAAACTTTTATCCTCAAAATTCTTCAAGTTTAAAAAATTCTACTGGTTGCATGTTTTGAGTTACAGAGGAGGTCTAGGACTAGAATTATTGCTCTCGCTCTAACGATCATGGTGATACCTCACATGTGTGGTTTTAACACAGTTTTCATATGCGGACTCTATTCATGTATGCGTTCACTTCTGCATGTGAGCTCAGCGGGACGGGGCGCGTTAAAATTTTTTTTTCTTTCTTTTCCTTTTTTTTACACTGTTGTTTAAAAAAAAATTCACTTTTATTCCTTTTACAAGGAATGTAAGCATCCCTGGTAATAGAAAAAAAGCACGGCAGGACCTCTTAAACATGAGATCTGATGTCAAAAAAACTTTGGATCTCATATTTACAGTAAAATGCAATAAACAAAAATGTTTTAAAAAATCCCCCCAAAAAATGTCCCTTTAAGAGCTATGGGAGGAAGTGACGTTTTGACGTTGCTTCCGCCCTGCAATGGTATGGAGCCGGGTGGGGGCCATTTTCCCCTCACTCGGCTCCATGCCAAGCAGGGGACAGGATCTGATCGCCTCCGCCGGCAGAGGGCACCGGAGCGTGGCGGGAGGGGCCCTCTTCCGCCACTGATAAGTGATCTTGCGGAAAATCCGTCGCTGAGACCACTTTTTTCTGAAAGTGGACCGCCCACTGAAGAAGTGAACACTGGGGTTATGGCAGCTAGCCATATGACGGTGGGCGGTCCGTAAGTCGTTAATTTACAGACAGGTGGACACTAATTTCGTGATTTCTGAAGGCAATTGGTTCCACTAGATTTTAGTTAGGGTATCAGCGTAAAGGGGACCGAATACAAATGTACGTTACACTTTTCAGATATTTATTTGTAAAAAATGTTGAAAATGTATAATTTCTCTTTCGTTCTTTGACAAACACAGCACTTCCTTATTCAGAACCATAGGTTATACTGCCCCCCAAAGGAGTAGGACACTAGGCAGAAATAAGACTTGGCTACGCGTATGGGCAGTCCTAGGTGGTATACACCCCCCTCTCTGCTATAGGCCTTCCGTTTTTTTTCTGCCTAGTCAGGAGTAAGTACAGTACCTAGTTCTCTGCTTGGATCTCTAGTCCTGGCAATGTTTTTTTTTTTATTTTTTTTTTTCCTTTTTGACCTACAATCAATTGCCGGGCTGGGCGACAGGCTGGACACTTGATCCAGTGGTCTCCCCAGTCTGGCCAGCAAGCGCGTGCAGACTGCAGCTACGCGCTAGGTCGACCGTGACATAGCCCCATTGGACATATACAGTAGACGGTTTTTCCTCTTAAGTGGGATTTTAAAGGGCGGAGGTCTCAAAAAAGTATAACAAAAAGTATAAAAAATTATCAAGATTTTTATTATATCGAAGGTTTAAAAGTAGAACATATGCTAGAGTGAGAACAATGAATAAAAACAACAATGGATGCCAGAATTTACAAATAATGAAAAATACAACCAGGATAAACACGACAGGTCAACAGAGCTACACAGAACCCCACAGAGGCTGTATCAGCAAGGAGCCAATTGACAGTGCAGGCCCAACGCGTTTCGAGGTTTTTTGTAAGGATTGCGACCTCTTCTTCAGGGGGTGGAGGTAAGGTGTATATCTGTCATGCTATTGCACGGTCAATATTATATGGCATCCACTTTAGACGAGGGGAAGGGGGAGAATGGTAAACCACCGGGGCCCAGATCCGAATACCAGCGCCGCTGCCGTAAAACCAAGACCGCCAGCAGGTCAGGACCAGACACAAAGGGCGTCACGTCCGTCAGCTGTGTTGACAGACAGGGGCTGGCCTTGCGAGTTTAACGTCTCGCGAGGTCACATACGACCTGGTCTCGGCCCGAGTCGCAGCGTCCCTCATGGCCCACAGCCCCCTACTTTGGCGAGGAGGTTCTGTCTGGAGCGGTGCCTGCCCGGTTCTTGGTATGGTGAGTACATGTCCCCCTCTCCCCTTGGGGGTTTTTGCGGCTGACGCGGGCCCCTCCCCGGGTCGGTTGGTCCTGCGGATTACCCTCTGTCCCCTGCACCCTCTCTCCCTGTGGTGGATGGTCCCTGAAGGTCCCCTGGTAGAACCCCCCTCCATATGGGGTAGTGTGGTGCCGTGGTTGATCCTGGGGGATGGTGTAGAGTACTGGTGGTCAGGGGGTGCGCACTGCCGGGTGCTGTAAGCACAGCAGGGGGGTGGGAAAGGCACTGGGTCCCCCGGGGGTCCAGTGCCCTGATCCCCTCTTCTTCAGGTGGCTTTCTTGGTGGGCTGCAGAGTTCCCTCCTGGGTCCTTGGTAGCCTTGTGAGCGCGGTCGGCGGCCATTTTGCTGTAGCTGGCATCTTTTCCCCTAGTGCCTGCTGGCTTCCTATGGCCGGCAGCCATGTTATGGTGGATACTGTGCTCAGGCTTCCTATGGCCGGCCGCCATGTCTGTGTAGCACAGGATGGCATTTTTAGCATGCGGGAGCTCCTCCTTTACCCCGGTGCTGACTCGTGGGTTATCTTCTCCCTCAGATACCACTTGTGTGCAGGACTACATCTGAGGCAGCAAGTGCTACGCTGGTGGGGTGGTGAGCCTGGTGGGGTCCCTTCCTCTCTCTGCTGCAGGCTGTGGGGTGTCCTGGTGATCTGGTGCCGCTACCGGCATGGGGGATGTCCCATAGCATTGGTTGCTCTTGGTGTGGTGGGGCCCCTTCTTCCCCTATGGAGTCTCAGGAACATGTTTCCCCACCTGACCCCCTCTCAGAGGCTGCAGGTCCCTCCAGGTCCCAGCCATCCGTTGACGCACTGACGGCGGTCCTGGAGTCCTTTGTGTCCCGGGTGGAATTGGCTCTTGGGCGGCGAACTAGCAAGAACCGTCCCCCGCCTTCCCCTGCTTCATCTGTTCCGTCAGATCATGAATCTGATTTGGCCGCTGTGGACGGGGCCCACCCTGCGGGGTTTGCGGCCGCGCTCCTGGATTTTTCAGACAGTGAGGATGATTCCTCTGCCCTGGTGGCTGCGCACGAGAAGGCGCTGGTGGACGCACTGATTGCATCTGTGCGGGAAACTTTAAAAATGGTGGATGCAGCTATGGCCTAGGTGCCGGTCCCTTTTGGCACTCACAAAGCACTTTCACACGGTGAAAGTGTTCTCTTATCTCTCCTATTTTGACAAATTTGTCTATAAAGAATGGGAACGTCCCTTTGCGGTCCCAAAGCGCTTCACTGTGCGTTATCCCTTTGAGGAGAGTCTTCTCAAGAAGTGGACGACTCCACCCGTGGCGGATCCCTTGGTTTCTCGATTTGAACAAAGACACCATGATTCCGGTTGAAGTCTCTCCAGCTTTTAAAGATCCAGATGACAGGAAGGCGTAGTCTCTAAGCCTCACTATGTTCACTATTGTGGCTTCAGCCAGTCTTAGCCATTGCCCTGGTGTCTCAAACGCTGACGTGGGCGAAGCTGTTGCGCCGTGATCAGTTTCCTCCTGCCTTCACTGAATTGGCGGAGCAGTTGGTCCAGGGGCTGCAGTTTGTCTGCGATGCCTCTTTGGACGCAGCTCCCTTGCGTTCTAAGCTGTCTGTGGTGGTGCTTCGGTGCGTATAGTGTTGCGCTGCGGACCAGGCCTCTAAAAAAACCCTAACTGATCTGCCTTTTCAAGGCGATCGTTTGGGGCCACTCTGGATGATATCATTAAGAGTGTCACAGGGGGGAAGAGTACCTTTCTTCCACAGTTTCTCGCCCCTGAGGTTGAGCCTTAAGACCCAGCGGCGACGAACGAAGGGATGGATGTGACGCGGTTCACGCATGCGGTCCGCACGTCCGCATCTGGTCTAGGCCGGATGGGGGTATTTAAGGCTGCTGGTCCCAGCTATTAGACGCTGCTGGAACCCAGGGACACATACATGCTGTCACTAAATTCCAGCTAATTATTTGAAACCTTTGACTATGGAAAAACCATTATTATATACCTATGCTGCTGCTCTGATATAGGCTGCTGCCATCTCAGAGAACATATCGAGCATCTCTTGCCATGTCAATGTAATTCTAAACTACTCTTGCTGTTATTGTAAGTGTTTTGTCCGTTTTTTGAATAGTCTTTATTTTTATATTTTTCTCTTTTTTTTTTTTTTTTTCTGGTTACTCGGATAGTCTTATCAATAAGAACTGGTGGTTTTAGACACCATTCATCCCCTGGTATTGAGTCCACTGCAGAAATTTGTTTTTGTAAGTTGACCCTTTTTTTTATCTGGTTTTTCATATTCTATTTTGGAGACTTGTTTATATTTTTGATATTTAAACTAAATTTGACACACTTTATTACCTTTCTTTTAGTCGGTCCTTGAATGCCCCCTATGGTCACCCTTAGCATATGGTTCTCTAGATGCAGATAGAAGCCCGTGACCCTTTAGTGATTTGACCATATTTCAAGAGGTAAAGGTAAGGTGTTCTGCCCCAATAATAGACATGCAAATGTATAGATTGAAGTTGTTATGTAATACAAATTTGAAGAATTATGTATGCAATATACAGTGGGGACGGAAAGTATTCAGACCCCCTTAAATGTTTCACTCTTTGTTATATTGCAGCCATTTGCTAAAATCATTTAAGTTAATTTTTTTCCTCATTAATGTACACACAGCACCCCATATTGTCAGAAAAACACAGAATTGTTGACATTTTTGAAGATTTATTAAAAAAGAAAAACTGAAATATCAGATAATCCTAAGTATTCAGACCCTTTGCTCAGTATTTAGTAGAAGCACCCTTTTGATCTAATACAGCCATAAGTCTTTTTTGGAAAGATGCAACAAGTTTTTCAAACCTGGATTTGGGGATCCTCTGCCATTCCTCCTTGCAGATCCTCTGCAGTTCTGTCAGGTTGGATGGTAAACGTTGGTGGACAGCCATTTTTAGGTCTCGCCAAAGATGCTCAATTGGGTTTAAGTCAGGGCTCTGGCTGGGCCATTCAAGAACAGTCTAGGAGTTGTTGTGAAGCCACTCCTTCCTTATTTTAGCTGTGTGCTTAGGGTCATGTCTTGTTGGAAGGTAAACCTTCAGCCCAGTCTGAGGTCCTGAGCACTCTAGAGAAGGTTTTCGTCCAGGATATCCCTGTACTTGTCTGCATTCATCTTTCCCTCGATTGCAACCAGTCGTCCTGTCCCTGCAGCTGAAAAACACCCCCACAGCATGATGCTGCCACCATCATGCTTCTCTGTTGGGACTGTATTGGGCAGGTGATGAGCAGTGCCTGGTTTTCTCCACACATACCGCTTAGAATTAAGGCCAAAAAGTTCTATCTTGGTCTCATCAGACAAAAGAATCTTATTTCTCACCATCTTGGAGTCTTATATAGACAGGTGTGTGGCTTTCCTAATCAAGTATAATCAAACACAGCTGGACTCAAATGAAGGTGTAGAACCAGCTCAAGGATGATCAGAAGAAATGGAGAGCACCTGAGTTAAATATGAGTGTCACAGCAAAAGGTCTGAATACTTAGGACCATGTGATATTTCAGTTTTTCTTTTTTAATAAATCTGCAAAAATGTAAACAATTCTGTGTTTTTCTGTCAATATGGGGTGCTAAATGATTTTAGCAAATGGCTGCAATATAACAAAGAGTGAAAAATGTAAGGGGGTCTGAATACTTTCCGTCCCCACTGTATGGTCTTAAATTAATTGTTGATGTAATCATTATACCTTGTACCTCTTGTTGGGCAGCATCCCCTGAAGAAGCCCGATATATGGGTGAAACATGTTGGGAACTCCATCTCTAAATGCTTTGTCCATGAAATCCTGTTGATCTGTACTTGCCAATTGTTGTGTTTTAACAATTTTTTATTTTTTTCTAAAATATTATAGTTACTATTTAAATCAATTTGCACCTTAAAAATCCCAATCCCTCCTCCTAAGTTCAACTAATTAAGGGATGTGGTGCTATTACCAAGTTGATTTGTCCATGATCAAAAAACTCTTCTTCCTTTCTTCCACAGTCTAAACAGGGGAAGGAGCCACATCGCAAGCGTGGTCCTTCTCGGCGCACAGTTTTTTTCATCCCTCTGGGTCCGCTGACAAGGGCTCAGTCTTTCAAGCCCCCCTCGGGAGGTTCCAAGTGACCCTAGTCGGGCAAACCGAGAGCGGGTTTCTCCAGACCCCCAGATAAGGCCCCTTTGGCATGAAGGGGCGCCCTCACCCGCATTCCGGGTGGAAGGATGGCTTCGTTGGTTTCCGGGCCCGTTGACGTCTGATAAAAGACATATCTGTCCACTAAGTGATTGGTTACAAGATCGAGTTCCAGACTTGCCCCCAAGCAGATTTTTTCCTTCCAATCTGCATCTGTCTCTGGACCGCTTGTTAGCCCTCTGGAGCGAGGTACAAGACTTGTTGCTTCAGGGGGTGATTTTCCGGGTGTCGGAACGTTTCCAGGCCTTTTATTCAAATCTGTTTATGGTCCCAAAAAACGAGGGTATGGTACGTCCAATTCTGAACCTCAAGGCCCTAAACCACTTTTTGCAGGTTCGGAAGTTCAGAATGGAGTCCATTCGCTCGGTAGTGGCATCCCTTCATCAGGTGCCTTTCTTGCCTCCATCGACATCAAGGATGCCTACCTGCACATTCCGATTATTGCACAACACCAGCGATTCTTCCGCTTTGCTGTGGGAGAGGAGCATTATCAGTTTGTGGTGTTAACCTTTGGTCTCGGCTCCACTCCTCGGGTCTTCACAAAAGTGTTGGCCCCCGGTACTGGTGTTGCTGCGCCAGCGGGGAATTTCTGTTCTGGGCTATCTAGACGTCCTTCTGCAAGCGGAGTCACCTAGTACCCTGAGGGGCGACGTGGAGATCGCTATTCAGACTCTGGCAGATTTTGGGTAGCTGATAAACTACCAGAAGTCTGCACTGATCCCAGCTCAGAAATTGGATTATCTGGGTCTGACTCTGGATTCCGCTCTGGTCAGAGTGTTCCTTCCGTTGGACAAACTCCAGAAGTTACAAGCGGCGACTCACTTACTGCTGTCCAGCACGTGGGTCTCCCTGCGGACTTGCATGCGGGTGCTGGTCCTGATGGTATCTACTTACGAGGTGGTCCCGTTTGCTCAATTCCATATGAGACCCCTGCAAAAAGAGATCCTGTTAAAATGGGACAAATGTCCAGGATCTCTGGACAATCCGATTCGGCTGAGCCAAGAAACCAAGGGGTCCCTGATCTGGTGGCTTATTTCCCCGGCTCTTTGGCAGGGAAAAATCCTTTCTCCCTCTGTACTGGACGGTGGTCACCACCGATGCCAGTATGTCCGGGTGGGGAGGAGTCCTGGGCCTGAGCTCTGCTCAGGGACACTGGAGGAATCTAGGCTACTTGCCAACATCTTGGAACTCCGGGCGATCAGACTCTGTCTGGATCACTGGACGGATCGACTTCAGGACTTCAGTTGGACAATGCCATGGCGGTGGCCTATGTCAACCGCCATCGAGGAGCAAGGAGTGTGTTAGCAGGCCTTGAAGTAGCCGGCATTCTCTGGTGGGCAGAGCGCTCCGTCCCGGCCATCTCTGCCGTCCCCATTCCAGGGGTGGACAACTGGCAGGCGGATTACCTCAGTCGACAGGTGTTGGACCAAGAGGAGTGGTCCCTTTATCAGGATGTGTTTCAACAGATATGCCTGCGCTGGGGCACTCCAGAGGTAGATCTGTTGGCATGCCAGGATCAACAGAAAGGTGCAGTGGTTTGTGGCCAGGTCTTGGGATCCTCTGGCAAAGACCACGTACACTCTGGTGGCCCTGTGGGACCAGTATCGTCTGGTCTACGCCTTTCCTCCTCTCAAGCTTCTGCCGCAGCTGTTACGCAGGATCGAGGCCGAAGGAATTCGGATCATTCTAGTGGCCCCGGACTGGCCTCGTTGCAGATGCCCCCTGACGGCTGCCTCTCAGAGAGGATCTGCTATCCCAAGGACCGATCTTCCACCCTGCTTTACCGTCGCTTACTTTAACGGCCTGCCTGTTGAAAGCCAGGTGCTGAAGGATAGAGGCTTACCTCCGTCTGTGATTCAGACACTACTCAAAGCTAGGAAGTCTACTTCCAGGAAGATATATCATCGGACATTGAAAGCGTACGTTTCATGGTGTGAGTCGGTGGTTCACCCACGTTCCTTTTTGGTGGCTCGGATTTTGACTTTTCTTCAACGGGCATTGAAAAGAACTTGGCCTTGAGTACTATCAAGGGCCAGGTGTCGGCTTTGGCGGTTTTATTTCAACGTCCCCTAGCTTTGCATTCCCTGGTGCGCACCTTTTATTCGGGGGTTTGACATTGTGACTCCACCAGTGCGATCCCCTCTGCCACCGTGGGACTTGAATCTGGTGCTTTCGGTTCTACAGAAGCCTCCTTTTGAAAATATTCCAGAAATTCCCCTGCTCACTCTGTCACAGAAGGTGACCTTCTTGGTGGCTATCACTTCTGCTCATAGGGTGTTGGAATTGGCGGCGTTATCCTGTCATACGCCCTACCTTGTGATTCACAAAGACAAGGTGGTTCTTTGTCCTTGTCCTTCGTTCCTTCCAAAGGTTGTTTCCGATTTCTATTTGAATGAGGACATTGTGTTGCCTTCCCTGTGTCCCAGGCCACAACATCCGAGGGAATTTGCCTTGCACGCCCTGGATGTGGTTTGGGTGGTCAGGGTGTATTTCCCTGCCACTGAGTCCTTTCGGAGGTCAGACTCCCTCTTCGTGATCACAGACAGGCCAAAGAAGGGGCTGTCTGCTTCCTCTGCAACCATTTCTAGATGGATCAGACAGATGGTGACTCAGGCCTATTCTATCAGGAGTCTGGTTCCTCCCTTCCCGGTGAAGGCGCACTCTACTCTTCCATCATCAGGCATCAGTGACGCAAGGGATGGGATTTTTGACTTGCTGTAAAATCCATTTCTCTGAGTTCATTGACAGACACAGCACCCACCCCTCTATGGAGTTTTAATGCTTCTGACACTGCTTGTTACAAAGCTGAAGGCCTATAGCAGAGAGTGGGTGTATACCACCTAGGACTGCCCATAGGCGTAGCTAAGTCTTTTTTCTGCCTAGTGTCCTACTCCTGTAGGGGGTGGTATAACTTATGGTTCTGAATAAGGAAGCGCTGTGTCTGTCAATGAATGGGTTTTACGGTAAGTCAAAAATTCAATTTCTCCTTCAACTTCACAATTATGTGACACTGTGTGTTGGTCTATCACATAAAATCCCAATAAAATACATTCACATTTTTGGTTGTAACATGACAAAATGTTGAAAATGTCTAGGGGTATGAATACTTTTTCAAGGCACTGTATACTGCACACCAGACGCACCAAGCGCATTGGTTGAACTAGAAGTACACTTTATTGTGCATTCCTTGTGGCAAAATACCTAAGTACAGTCAAGTACATAAAGATTCTTTGCTTTTTGCTTCCCTGCCTTGTAAGTCCTTTTCAGTTGTAATCTTTTAGGACTGGCAGAAGAAAAACTGGTGAACTAAAAAGGATTGCAAACAGCAATATCTTTGATTGTAATCTGCATAGTCGTACAGTCATCTCTGCATACTCCTAAATTTGTATGGTCCCTGCTCCCTGCCACTCCCTGATGCTGATGCCATTTCTTTCACCCATATTCCGATAAATCAAATTCTTTTCCCAGACAGTACAAGAACATGTATTTTCAAGCATTCTTTGTTTAGGAACCTGAAACTTCCAACTGTTTAAATGTCCTATGCTTTTTATGCTTGGTGACTGATTGCTCAGAATACCTAAAACTGCTTTGTTTGAATGGTTTAACCCATTAATTTTGCTCTAACAGTGGTGACCTGATTGCCTATTTATGGGGACAGACTAATCCTAATAAGTAGGGGGGAGTGATCTGAAATTGCTCTTGGAAAGTAAGATACCTCTAGCACCCTATTTAGAAGATCGGGGGACAATAAACCCAGATCAATCCGAGAGAGGGACTTAAAGGTAAAGGAGTAACATGGGAATTCTTGTGCCTGCAGGTACCTACGACTCCAACAGTCTTCCAGGTTATACTTAGTTTCACATGTAACTAAAGGTGAGGAACATAGAGACTCAGACTGAAACTTGTCCAGGACAGGAGAAAGCACCACATTAAAGTCTCCCGCAACAATCAATGGTCCTTCCGCCACCTGAAGTACCCGGGCCATAACAGTGTCCCAAAACATGATCGTAAATGGAGGAGGTACAGAAAGTGCCACAAAAGTAGAAGAATAATTTTGAAGGAAAGCTATTACATAGTGACCAAATGGGTCCGTGATACTAGTCGTAATAGAGCAACGACTTGGCTATCAGTATAGTAACGCGTCATGCATAGTTTGAGTAAGTAGAGTGCAATGTATGTGCCACAAATACCCTTTTAAGAGCCATCACTTTAGACCCAACTAGATGCGTCTCCAGGAAAAAGATCAGATGGGGCTTATGTTTTTGTACATAATTACACACCAAAGACCTCTTGATTTTTTTAATTTAAAGCCCTGACATTCCAGGAGAGCACTGTTAGAGTGTAACGCCATGGCATACATAAGTTAATAGGACAGAGGACCACTAGGGGTACAAAAACCTGGGAGGATCAGGGTGGCCCTGGGTCATGCAACTCTAATTGGAGAGATGGTGCTAAGCATCTTGAAAACCTAGATAGTACCATAGTCACCAGCAACAAAAATAAAAACAAAACATGAAGAATAAAGCCCTGCAAATAATCCAACCCACCGGCTCATAATCCCCAACTGATTATGTGCTTGTACCCCAAACTAAAATGTCAAAAAGAGGGAGGGGGTGAAATTACACTTTCATCCGAGAGATGAAAGTGGAGGAATAAGTCACTAGACAAGGTTTTCCAGTCCCTGGCCAGCAACAAGGATAGTATAGCCAGTGCTGCAATACAACAGTCATTTCAGGAGCCTGGCAGATGCATGAGCATGTTTTATAGAAATAGAAGTAGAGCTGATAATAAAGTGAAACAACAACCTTCAACAACCGTGCAATAGTATAGCACAGCAACAGGACAGGGATGATTACAGAGAAAGCAACAGATCCTTTACGACTTTCCTACTTTGGACGCGGAGGAGCCCCTGGGGCAGGGTGGGGGGGAGGGGGCAGAGGGATCCTGTGGACTCTCTCTATGGCAAATAAGGGAGAGAAGGTATCCGTGCCCAGCATGATCTTCATCCATTCTATAGGGAAGTCCTCAGGATTCTTCCCTTCAGATCCCTCCGTGAACCCCAGAAATCTGAGGTTATTCCAACACAGTCTGTCCTCCATATCCCTTATCTTCATTGCCTGTGTTCGCTGTTCTGCTTGTATATCTCGAACTGCTGCAGACATAAATCTTCCACTGTACTAATCCTCTGCTCAGTGTTGGTCACTCTGTGCCTCAGCTTATGGACACCCTGAGGGTGTCAATCTGTGTGAACAGAGATGCATGACACAATTTAATGGTCGCCATGATTTGGGAGAGCATCAGCTGCTGCAGCTGTGCTAGGGGGGTCTGTCTCCCCCTGATTCACATCCCCTGACTCACCGGAGGTAGGGACATGAGAGTCCGGTCCTCTCCTCATTCAACAGAATCCTGAGGCGCCGCGGGAGCCATCTTGGGCAAGATGGGCGAAACGAGCCTGCTTCTCCTCGGGGGCGACAGGGAGATCCTTCTCATACTTCACCATCCTCAGTCTGGCCAGAAGGATGAGCACCTCTTCCAATGCAATTTGGGACAAAAAAGGCAGAGCTGGATAGGCAGGATAGTCTGTAGGAGATTGGGCCAGAGACAGAGCTCAGAGAAGGATCTGCTTACCTGTGTGCAGTTAGACACGCCCCCTCCAGACAAATATCTTTAAAGGGGCTGTGAAGGTTCATTTAAAAAAATAAAATAAATAACAAACATGTCACCCTTCTCTGTGTAAGGGTTTTGCACAGAGGGGCCCTAAACCTCCTCTTCTAGGGTCCCCCAGTGGCACTCCTGGCTCCTCCTCTTCTCGAGTGCCCCCACGGAGACCCACATTCCCTGGGGGCAGGCGTGCTCCCGAGTCCTGCTGTTGTGTCCATTGACACAAGACATCAGGACTCGGCCCCGCCCCCCGGCTCCTGTGTCACTGGCTTTGACAGCAGCGGGAGCCAATGCTCCTGCTGCTATCAATCCAGCCAATGAGGACCCGAGACAGAGGCTGGGGCTGCTCTACTCATCCCCATCACTGAAATGATTGGATTCAGGTAAGTAAAACGGGGGCTCTGGGGGGCTGCTGCACTACAAAGGGTTTTTCACCTTAATGCATAGAGAATGCATTAGGGTGAAAAACCTTGAGGGTTTACAACCCCTTTAATCAATGAAGCTATTAAAATTTTTGCAAGGATTTTGGCTGAGAAGCCCTACATGCCTAATTGGCTAGAGAAAGATGAAGTGGGCTTTGTCCCTGGGAGGAAAGCAAGGGACAATGTAATAAGAACTATACTTTTAATGCATTGAGCCAAAACAAAAGGAAAGAAACCAGTACTTTTTCTATCAGTTGATGCCAAAAAGGCCTTCAAAAGATTGGATTGGGAGTATATGCTTTCGACACTACGTTATGTTGGCTTAGACCCATGTATGTATAAGTGGCATTATACTCCAATCCAACAGCCCAAGTATGGGTAAACGGGACCTTGTAGGAGCCCTTCGCGCTTTATAATGGTACACCCCAGGGATGCCCACTTTTCCCTTGTTGCACTATATTTAGAACTATAGCAACTATATGGGCAAACCAAGAAATTGAGGGTTTAGAGATAGCCGGACAAGAACATAAGGTGTCCGCATTTGCGGATGACATGATGTTATATGTATCCAACCCGTCACAAACACTCCCAAATATTCATGCAAAACTCAAAAGGTATGGGGAATTTTCAAACTTAAGGCTCGGTTCACACTGGAACCGGCTGCGGATCGCACAGGAATGGTGTGCATCCCTGTTCTCTGGTTCAGGGAGGAATCAGGGCCGAACCTCTGCCTGAATTCGGCCCTGAAACGGAGCCAAAGACGCACAGCGTTTCTGTGCAGTGCGGTCACATTCTCCTGCCATGCGAATTGGACACCTGCATGCAATTTGCATAGCCTAAAGGTTGTCGTGCTTATGAGAATGTTTCTGCGCGATAATTACGAATGAGTAATTTTTAAACAATAATATTTTTAAGATACAGGATCAATCAATATGAACACAGACTAAAAACGAGATTTATTCCTACAAAATAGTTATATGTATTGGTTGACAAATACTCTACATAAAATCAAGAAAATTAATTGAAACACCCGCTATTGGTGGTGCTGTACTTTTTAAATGACACAAAAATGAGAAAACTTCCCGGTAGAGTCAATAAAAGTGCATTTATAGGACGATTAGACAAACCGTCTGTATTTCACAAATTCAACCATTACTATACTGCAGGTAAGTAAGTAAAGATCAACAGCGTGAAATAAAATAGACGCCTGCTATGTCAACAAAAAGAAAAATTACAAAAATTGTAATGTAAAAATGAAGCTAAAGAAAAATCTACGAATTGGTTATCGCCTCGCGGGAAATAGCTATCCGACTGTTTAAATATAATCAATATATTTTCAAATAAAACCAAATTAATATAAGGTAGATTAATACAATATAATTACCCTTCCCAAAATAGCTGCTGGCCTAAAATGGTCGTTACCTGAGTTCCAAGATGGGGTCTGCTTAAGGCAGAGCTGTGTCTTGCATTCTTAAAGTTTTTAGAGTATAAGGCATCAATGAATCTTCATGAATGTGGGTGGGGTTATGAGTATGTTGAGTTTATAAGAATGTATAAAGTTGATGGATGAAGTGTGTATGTCTGTTTGAGTTTATGGTCAGTGGTCTTAAATACCACTTTGAACAATGGGCTCATAAAGATTTTCATAACCCTAGCACAGAAGGTGAAACCTAAGCACCCCCTGAAGGAGTGCGATTCCTCTAGCGGGACTTTTTTCACGGGGTTACCTCTAATAAAGTAGAAAGTAGTAGAAGTTTATAGTTTTTGTATAAAAGTATTGTAGTTTATTAATTTAGCATCTAAAAATCATTACACATGACCTAACCATATATACAATAAAATGGATGCATGTAAATGGGAAAAAGTAATTCTACAAATAGATGACCAAATGCAATGATACAGGTAGTAAAGAACCAGTGATCATAGAACCCGACGTTTCGAGGTCAGCAAAAGGGGTTGACCTCTTCTTCAGGGGTAACAACAATTGGTCAAAATGGATATTTCATCTAGAAAATTAACAAAAAGCAGAGCAAACATAAATGGATGAATATCTCAGGCATTCACAGCAGGAGGCAGTAGAGAGCATCTAGTTTACATTATAAAGGTCAATAGACATTAACATATGTAACATCTTTAGTAAGTTCCAGGCATATACATGCAGGGATTTTATACTGACCCCTTAAGATTCATATAAGCACTCCCAGGGACATTATCAGCATCCAATGCGAATCAAGAATTTGCCGCCCGTCAAGGCCACACAGGGATCACAGAACCGAGGCTCAAGGAGATAGGGAAAATACCAGGTGAATCACAGGAAAAAGAACCAGGGTGGACTGAGGTTGCTTCACAAAGGATATCCCCAATATAAGAACAGACACAGTCCTCCCCTCACTGCGAAGGCTTGAGACAGCCTGTTTGATGGAGTTAGAGGGTGGGGGGTACAATCCTGCTGCAATGAAAATATTTCAATGAGAGTCTTAAAAAGAGAGCCTAGTATAAATACAATACTATTCTCAGAATTGTAAGGAGTATTGGGGTTAGCAGATTCACCCGAGATTGTAAATATAGAACATATATAACACGTACCTAAAAACTGGGGATAAAAGGAACCAGATCATGGGTCCCAATTTCAGCAGCAGGAAGTATTTGAATAATACCCCAGAATCAAAATGGGCAGGAGTCCAAGGAAATATGCAGGTTCCCTGGTTGGGTGTGAGTACGCATAAGTCTGCAGATTATAAAACGCATCAGGGAAATATTATAGGTAAGTAAACGGTTAACCGTCTGTAAAATTTCCAAACATCCCAACCAGAGGGGGTCCATGCATTTACCTGCCTGTCTCAGCTTCCTCCAAGCACGTCTGTGTGGTGTCAGTAGCAGCTGAATAATGCAGTGCTGGAGGAGTTTAAATGTGTGTTTAATTGCAGTGGGTGGGGATGTCCAATCAGCAGCCTGATTGGCTGAACCATGAGTATGGGGCGGTCACAAGTTTTTTGTTTTTTTTGTTTTTTTAGGGAAGACGTGAGATGTCTGTCTAGGATATCCCCCGGGCAGAGCGACGCATAGCGTCATCCCCACTAAACACTCCCTGGAGTGAAAGCATCCACAGCAGGGAGGGGATGGACATGTATAACAGCGCTGTGCTCGGCGGGGAGTGGAGCCAGCGCGACGTGGAGGATTCCCCCATGCGTCTAGAAGTCCCGCAGCGCAGAGCTGGCGTGCCCGTTGTCATGGAGATCCATGACACAGACTGCCAGAGAGAGGGGGGTTTCCGGGAGCGCTCTGAAGGGAGCGCTCCTCGGTCTCCCCCGGGTGCGCTGAGTGAGCTAACAACACAGCCCAGGCCTGGATGAATGGAAGGGAAAGGAGTGAAAGTGATTGGATAAATGGTAAGAGGGGAAGAAAGGAAAAAAAAAAAAAAGAGAAGAAAAACAACCCAGAAATAGGGGACACAGACATACAAAAAAGGGTGTAAAGAAGGAAGTAACAGTGAATGGAGAAGTGACAGCAGAAAGTAAACAGGGGAGGAAAGAAGAGAAAATCCAGGTAGGAGGAGAAGGAGGGAGAATCCTCCTAGGAAAGGGAGGAGAAGAAAAGCAAAGAAGGAAGAGGTAAAAAGAGAATGAATATAAGAACACCGATACTTGATGGATCTCCGTGTGGTCGGGAGGGACGGTCCCACTGGATCAGAAAAGGTCCTGAAATGATAGGAAGGAGTTGTTCCATTATATATTTTAAACAGTATATTATATCACAGGCTAAACAGGAATAACATGTTCAAAATAGAAATATATCTATAATCTTATTAGTTTTTATGTCCTATCAATTTCAAAGACCATCCCTGGCCAGGGGCATATTCCCAGAGTGTATGTATTTATCCAGTCACGTGAGAGTACGAGATTACTAGTGGGTAAAAAATAATCAATAAACAAGGAATACAGATAGTCCAGGTAGGCAAAGGACTACCTCAATTTAAATAAAAGGGGGGGGGATCCTATTGTAGAGGTTCCCATTCAGATCCTCCTGAGGAGAAACCCTCCAGGAAGGGTCTGAAGAGGTGGTTGCATTGAGGCCAGGTGGCATAGTCGCATTCAAGCAAAAAATCCACCTTTGTTCGGCCTGCATTAATATTTTGTTAGTGTCGCCTCCTCTAATACCAGGGTGTATTCTGTCTAGAATCAGGAAGGAAATCTTCGGAGTGATTCCTTCATGTAGGTCTCTCACATGTCTTCCCAGGGGGAGGCTTGGATTACTGGTCTGCATGGATAGGATGTGTCGATAGGCGCGTCGCCAAAAGGGCTGAATAGTTTTGCCCACATAGAAACAAAAGCAGTTACATAAAAGTAGGTAGACTACATTAGCTGTTTGGCAATTCGCATAGTGTTTAGGGCAGTAACGTTCGCCATTTGGGAGTGTTATATTGTGCGTGGTGTTCATAAAGCGGCAGTAGTTGCACCCCCCACAAGTAAATGTACCTGGGTATTTGCACGGATCCTGGTGTCCAGAATCGTGGTATTCACTGGACACCAGGTAATCCTTGAGAGATCTGGCTCTTTTGAATGTAAAGACCGGTGTTTGCTCACATATGGGCCTATAGTGGGGTCCATTGAAAGAAGATGCCAATACTTATTGGCAATTTTTTTGAACGTTTCGTGCTGGTTGCAGTATTTGGTTATAATCGAGATTGGATTCTTCTTGATATTTTTAGAAGATGGATTGTAAAGCAATTCTTTCCTGGGTTTCACTACTGCCCGATTGTAGGCCTTTTTGAGGCATGATTTAGAGTAACCCCGCAGTAATAGTCTCTCCCTCAGGAGATCAGCCTCTCTTCTAAAGGTTGTGTCATCTGTGCAATTTCTGCGTGTCCTCAAGTACTGACTGAAAGGGATGGATGCAATTAGGGGTGTTGGATGAAAGCTGCTAGCATGTAATATAGTATTGCCCGCTGTTGGCTTCCTGTATATACTACTGCTGATACGTCCCCTGTCATCTTTATGGATGGTTACATCCAAGAAAGTTATGGAAGAATTGTCAAAAGTCATTGTAAAACTCAAATTGAAATTATTTGTGTTCAAACATTCTAAGAAAGGTTCCAGTTGATCTTGTGGGCCGTCCCAAACAAGGAAGACATCATCGATGAATCTGAGCCATAGGCTCAGATTCATCATGAAAGGAGCCAGCTCCTCGGATTGGTTAATCATGCGCTCTCACTCCCCCAGGTACAGGTTGGCATACGATGGGGCACACGAGGTCCCCATCGCTACCCCCTGCACCTGGAGGAAGTGGGAGCCATTGAAAGTGAAGTGGTTATGTTGTAGGATATAGTCCAAGGAATCCAGCAAAAAATCGCCCATTTTGGGATTAAGTCTATTATCTTGTAAGATGACCTAGTCTCCCCATAGACGCTGCTTTACTTTATTAATTATTTTACTTTCACTTTATAATTTTCACCATGACTAACTACGCAGGGAAAAATTGGGACAACACCATGTCTGGCTTATACAAAAATTTCTCTGAAAAGGAACAGAAAGATTCGGAGCTATCTCAGATTTTCACAAATCTTAGAAGACTCCTAGAAAAGAAATCGACAAATCATTGGCACATACACTTCTTTCAACTCTACATAAAGAACAATATTAATCCTTTTGGTCTACGGATCCAGATCTTCCCTACAATGGAACATGTGGACCCGTCTTTTAAACAAGCCTGGGAAAGCAAATTATCAGCTTGCTCACAGGAAATGATGGTCCTCCTAATAGAGGAATATAGAGGGATTATTAAACAAACCGATAAGGAACTGGAGTCCCTCTATGCTCTTCTGGCTCCATTTAAAACTCACACTTCTTTTGTCCAATTGGACAATGATTTAAACGCACATCTTGAGCAGTTTAACAGAAATATACTGATAAAAAAGGAAAGTAAATTCCTACGGGATCGCACTGCGTTCTCTGAACATAAAGCATACAATTGGAAGACTAATCAAACAAGACCCAAGTCTAATTTCAGGACCAAGTCGCGTTTTAATGAGTCTGACCTGTCAGACGCTTCCTCAGTATCCTCATACTCTGTGGGAGGGCAATCTAGACCTTACAGATCATCAAAAAAATCCAAACGGGGCTCAAACGGAAGTGGGTCCAACGGAAAATATCCCAAAAAACGTATTATGGACACCCATAATACTCCTTCCCAACAACAGGGCCCTCCAGGAACCCACAATAAAAACCCAACAACGAGAAATACGGCACCTCCAACTTCCCAACAAGAGATCACTTCCCTCTTTCCTAAATTAATGACTACAGGTACCACTGCAACACTGCCGAGTATAACTCATAAGCGCGGTGGAGCAACGGGCGGTAACAACACCGGTCCACTATGACATGGGAATGGAGGTGACAGGGCCTCGGAGACATCTGATCAAGATTTAAATGTTCTAAATGTGGTAAATTTATCCACATATGAACTTTCTCACACTGAACTACAAGTCCTCTCACGGGGACTAAGTTTTTGCCCCAATCAAAATATCAACAAATTCGAAGCCATAAAAGACCTCCAATTGTTTGCACGCAAACTGATCCTTAAACAGATGTACTCTAAGTCAGTGGAGAAAAAGAACAACAGTGGCGCCACTCTAAGTGCAGTATTAAAAACGAATTTTAATATATCTTTAAAATCTGGTACTCACAAAGGTACATGTAAACAAGCGTGTAGAGTAAGATTGATAGTGCCAGGTGTCCCAAATGAGTTGTCCAGTCATATCATGCGGTGGCGTTGTGACAGGCTGCGCTGCAGGATGTTCGCTGTGTCCTGCCGCTGGAACGCACTGTTTGCGATCCGGGGGACGGAGTCACTTCCGGGTCCGTGCAGGGATAAACTTGATTGGCAGACTGATAGGCATAGGCGACGCGTTTGCGGAGCTACGCTCCTTCCTCAGGCCAGCGGCAGGACACAGCGAACATCCTGCAGCGCAGCCTGTCACAACGCCACCGCATGATATGACTGGACAACTCATTTGGGACACCTGGCACTATCAATCTTACTCTACACGCTTGTTTACATGTACCTTTGTGAGTACCAGATTTTAAAGATATATTAAAATTCGTTTTTAATACTGCACTTAGAGTGGCGCCACTGTTGTTCTTTTTCTCCAGCATCCAGAGGATTGCTTCATCCTTATCCACAGGGCTGCCTTCTACAGTTGCTTCCCATGGACTTTAATTTAACTCACTCAATTTAGTTTTATTTGGACTTTAGCAGCTCAGAGTCTGCTTGTTTATAGCTCTTACAATTTACCAATTATTTTTTGTGAAAATACCTTTCAGCAGTTATCCTCTCTGTAATATAGCTATATATATATATATATATATATATATATATATATATGTTTTTTGGGGTTCCAACTGTTTTATATTGGTTGATTGCAGCGCTCACATGTACATATTGTGTACTCTAAGTCAGTCCCGGCTCAACCTAACTTTGAGTCACAGGAACTGAAAGCCCTAGACACTTTAGTCAGCCTACTGGAAGAGAACGAATCCCCTGACCTGATCGACCAGATCGATCTAGAACACCTGTTGGGTCGTTTTGACCATACGGAACCTCCCCCCACGCCAAAATTTTAAAAGAAATCCGACAGATTTCCTCCTCTGAACACCAATTCTAACGTTCTAGCGTTTGTTAAATTGGTAGGAAAGGAGATCTGTAAGATTAGAACCAACATCAATGAAGGCGATAATCTATCGAATGACGAAAGGGTCGCTCTCAAAAAACTACATGATCATCCACACATAACAATAAAGCCCTCCGATAAGGGGGGCAATATTGTTATTATGGACAACACACAATATGTGGAGATGTGCATGAAAATCCTTGAAAATAAAAAATGGTACTGTAAGATCCAAGCTAATAAGATTATTAAGTTCAATCAGGAATTTTACTCCCTAGTAGATCTCGCCTTCGAACAACAGGTGATCAGCAAATCAGAATGGGAATTTATTAGAATTAAACAACCAAAGATCCCAACCTTTTATGCTCTACCGAAATTGCATAAATGTGTAAAACGACCAACAGGCAGACCTATATTGTCGGGGAACGGCTCAATAACAGAGAACCTCAGTTCCTTCATTGATGGGCATCTTCGCCCATTTGTGACCAATCTTCCCAGTTACTTACGCGACACTCCCCACTTACTCCAGATCTTGGATGGAATGACCATTCCCCCCACGTCGATTTTGGTGGCAATCGACGTGGAGGCCTTATACAGCTCGATTCCCCATAGCAAGGGCTTAAGCTGTATTCGACAGGTCATCTTACAAGATAATAGACTTAATCCCAAAATGGGCGATTTTTTGCTGGATTCCTTGGACTATATGCTACAACATAACCACTTCACTTTCAATGGCTCCCACTTCCTCCAGGTGCAGGGGGTAGCGATGGGGACCTCGAGTGCCCCATCGTATGCCAACCTGTACCTGGGGGAGTGGGAGCGCATGATTAACCAATCCGAGGAGCTGGCTCCTTTCATGATGAATGTGAGCCTATGGCTCAGATTCATCGATGATGTCTTCCTTGTTTGGGACGGCCCACAAGATCAACTGGAACCTTTCTTAGAATGTTTGAACACAAATAATTTCAATTTGAGTTTTACAATGACTTTTGACAATTCTTCCATAACTTTCTTGGATGTAACCATCCATAAAGATGACAGGGGGCGTATCAGCAGTAGTTTATACAGGAAGCCAACAGCGGGCAATACTAAAATGCTAGCAGCTTTCATCCAACACCCCTAATTGCATCCATCCCTTTCAGTCAGTACTTGAGGACACGCAGAAATTGCACAGATGACACAACCATTAGAAGAGAGGCTGATCTCCTGAGGGAGAGACTATTACTGCGGGGTTACTCTAAATCATGCCTCAAAAAGGCCTACAATCGGGCAGTAGTGAAACCCAGGAAATAATTGCTTTACAATCCATCCTCTAAAAATATCAAGAAGAATCCAATTTCGATTATAACCAAATACTGCAACCAGCACGAAACCTTCAAAAAAATTGCCAATAAGTATTGGCATCTTCTTTCAATGGACCCCACTATAGGCCCATATGTGAGCAAACATCCGGTCTTTACATTCAAAAGAGCCAGATCTCTCAAGGATTACCTGGTGTCCAGTGAATACCACGATTCCGGACACCAGGATCCGTGCAAATACCCAGGTACATTTACTTGTGGGGGGGTGCGACTACTGCCGCTTTATGAACACCACGCACAATATAACACTCCCAAATGGTGAACGTTACCGCCCTAAACACTATGCGAATTGCCAAACAGCTAATGTAGTCTACCTACTTTTATGTAACTGCTTTTGTTTCTATGTGGGCAAAACTATTCAGCCCTTTTGGCGACGCGCCTATCGACACATCCTATCCATGCAGACCAGTAATCCAAGCCTCCCCCTGGGAAGACATGTGAGAGACCTACATGAAGGAATCACTCCGAAGATTTCCTTCCTGATTCTAGACAGAATACACCCTGGTATTAGAGGAGGCGACACTAACAAAATATTAATGCAGGCCGAACAAAGGTGGATTTTTCCCTTGAATGCGACTATGCCACCTGGCCTCAATGCAACCACCTTCTTCAGACCCTTCCTGGAGGGTTTCTCCTCAGGAGGATCTGAATGGGAACCTCTACAATAGGATCGCCCCCCCCCCTTTTATTTAAATTGAGGTAGTCCTTTGCCTACCTGGACTATCTGTATTCCTTGTTTATTGATTATTATTTTTTACCCACTATAGTAATCTCGTACTCTCACGTGACTGGATAAATACATACACTCTGGGAATATGCCCCTGGCCAGGGATGGTCTTTGAAATTGATAGGACATAAAAACTAATAAGATTATAGATATATTTCTTTTTTGAACATGTTATTCCTGTTTAGCCTGTGATATAATATACTGTTTAAAATATATAATGGAACAACTCCTTCCTATCATTTCAGGACCTTTTCTGATCCAGTGGGACCGTCCCTCCCGACCACACGGAGATCCATCAAGTATCGGTGTTCTTATATTCATTCTCTTTTTACCTCTTCCTTCTTTGCTTTTCTCCTCCTCCCTTTCCTAGGAGGATTCTCCCTCCTTCTCCTCCTACATGACTGCATTTTCTCTTCTTTCCTCCCCTGTTTACTTTCTGCTGTTACTTCCTTCTTTACACCCTTTTTTGTATGTCTGTGTCCCCTATTTCTGGGTTGTTTTTCTTCTTTTTTTTTTTTTTTTCTTTCTTCCCCTCTTACCATTTATCCAATCACTTTCACTCCTTTCCCTTCCATCCATCCAGGCCTGGGCTGTGTTGTTAGCTCACTCAGCGCACCCGGGGGAGACCGAGGAGCGATCCCTTCAGAGCGCTCCCGGAACCCCCCCCTCTCTCTGGCAGTCTGTGTCATGGATCTCCACGTCAACGGGCACGCCAGCTCTGCGCTGCGGGACTTCTAGACGCATGGGGGAATCCTCCACGTCGCGCTGGCTCCACCCCCCGCTGAGCACAGCGCTGTTATACATGTCCATCCTCTCCCTGCTGTGGATGCTTTCACTCCAGGGAGTGTTTCGTGGGGATGACGCTATGCGTCGCTCTGCCTGGGGGATATCCTAGACAGACATCTCACGTCTTCCCTAAAATAGAAAAAAAAACAAAAAACTTGTGACCGCCCCATACTCATGGTTCAGCCAATCAGGCTGCTGATTGGACATCCCCACCCACTGCAATTAAACACACATTTAAACTCCTCCAGCACTGCATTAATCAGCTGCTACTGACACCACACAGGCGTGCTTGGAGGAAGCTGAGACAGGCAGGTAAATCCATGGACCCCCTCTGGTTGGGATGTTTGGAAATTTTACAGACGGTTAACCGTTTACTTACCTATAATATTTCCCTGATGTGTTTTATAATCTGCAGACTTATGCGTACTCACACCCAACCAGGGAACCTGCATATTTCCTTGGACTCCTGCCCATTTTGATTCTGGGGTATTATTCAAATACTTCCTGCTGCTGAAATTGGGACCCATGATCTGGTTCCTTTTATCCTCAGTTTTTAGGTACGTGTTATATATGTTCTATATTTACAATCTCGGGTGAATCTGCTAACCCCAATACTCCTTACAATTCTGAGAATAGTATTGTATTTATACTAGGCTCTCTTTTTAAGACTCTCCTTGAAATATTTTCATTGCAGCAGGATTGTACCCCCCACCCTCTAACTCCATCAAACAGGCTGTACCAAGCCTTCGCAGTGAGGGGAGGACACTGTCTGTTCTCATATTGGGGATATCCTTTGTGAAGCAACCTCAGTCCACCCTGGTTCTTTTTCCTGTGATTCACCTGGTATTTTCCCTATCTCCTTGAGCCTCGGTTCTGTGATCCCTGTGTGGCCTTGACGGGCGGCAAATTCTTGATTCGCATTGGATGCTGATAATGTCCCTGGGAGTGCTTATATGAATCTTAAGGGGTCAGTATGAAATCCCTGCATGTATATGCCTGGAACTTACTAAAGATGTAACATATGTTAATGTCTATTGACCTTTATAATGTAAACTAGATGCTCTCTACTGCCTCCTGCTGTGAATGCCTGAGATATTCATCCATTTATGTTTGCTCTGCTTTTTGTTAATTTTCTAGATGAAATATCCATTTTGACCAATTGTCGTTACCCCTGAAGAAGAGGTCAACCCCTTTTGCTTACCTCGAAACGTCGGGTTCTATGATCATTGGTTCTTTACTACCTGTATCATTGCATTTGGTCATTTATTTGTAGAATTACTTTTTCCCATTTACATGCATCCATTTTATTGTATATATGGTTAGGTCATGTGTAATGACTTTTAGATGCTAAATTAATAAACTACAATACTTTTATACAAAAACTATAAACTTCTACTACTTTCTACTTTATTAGAGGTAACCCCGTGAAAAAAGTCCCGCTAGAGGAATCGCACTCCTTCAGGGGGTGCTTAGGTTTGGCAAAAATTGGGATGGGGGCTTACCTCTAGAAAAATATACAGTGCCTACTGGGATGACACCTCCCTCCTTTCTAGCACAGAAGGTGGAACTTAATTTCCATTGGTGGAGGTAGATAATCATTTACCTTCCTGGAAATCCTTTTATGTGAATTGTCACTGCTTCTTTTAACCACCAAGAGTAGAATTATTTAACCTGAAATATTTATAAGTGATATTTTGTAAAAAGTGTTCATATCATCATAATGTATATCTAACTGTAAAGTGTTAGTATATCTAGAATATTTAGGAGCTCTGGTAACCAGTACAATGTGAGGGTGCAATTTTACACATTAATATCCCACCAAATTATTGAATATGAACCCTTTGAGTGGGGTAATAAGATGACTGAGAACCATGGGGCTAAGTTTTGCCTGACTATGTCTCCATCCCCTGCTCGCCCCCTACACACACACTCTTCTCTTCCCCACCCCTTTTTATTTTATTTTTTCACTAGGATCTCAGAGTAGTGTAATCAATAATTAATAAATAATTCACAATTTTTAGGTATTTGTTTTTTTTTTTTTTTAATGGTAATAAAGGGGAAGTGTTTTAGTTTCTAGTAAGTTTACTGGTTGGAGATTTAGGGGGAGGGAATGGATATTTTTGATAGATGGAACCAGGGA
Source organism: Aquarana catesbeiana (assembly GCF_042186555.1). Classification (NCBI taxonomy): domain Eukaryota; kingdom Metazoa; phylum Chordata; class Amphibia; order Anura; family Ranidae; genus Aquarana; species Aquarana catesbeiana. The sequence goes on along the minus strand of NC_133324.1, from coordinate 535,729,885 downwards.
GATTTCCAGTAGCGGTTCCCCCTGGTTCTTCCTTCTTACACTAGTAAATATTGTTTTCACCTTTTTTCTTTTCCCTTTTTTTTGTGTGGAACCGTGAGAGAATCTTGTAACTATGTATATTAAGGGGTATTCAAAATGTTTTGTAGTATGCATATTCTAGGAATGTTACATTTATATTACATTTATATGTGATTTTGTTATGTCTTGTAATGTTTTTTTCTAAAGTAAAATTAATAAAAAGATTTTAAAACCAGAAGGGCCCACAAGTTCTCAATAGCGTTTAGGTCAGGTAAGTAAGGGGGCCATGTTGTTATTCTTATATCTTTATGGCTTTTACTAGCTGGCCACGTAGTGGAGTACTTCGATGCATGTAATGGAGTATTGTCCTGCACAAATATCATGGTCTTCTTGAAAGATGCAGACTTTTTCCTGCACCACTGCTTGAAGTGTCTTCTAAAAACTGGCAGTAGGTTTAGGAGTTGATTTTGAATCCATCTTCAACCCTAAAAGGTCCAACTAGCTAATTTTTAATTCCAACCCATACCAGTACCCCATCTCCACCTTGCTGGCGTTGAAGTGGAGCTCTGTGCCCATTACTGATCCAGCCACAGGCCCATCCATCTAGTCTGTCAAGAGTGGCTCATTTCATTCGTCCATAAAACCTTTGAAAAATCTGTCTTTAGATATCTCTTGGCCCAGTCTTGACGTTTTAACTTATGGGTCTTGTTCAGTGGTGGTTGGGTTTCAGCCTTCTTTATCTTGGCCATGTCTCTGAGCACTGAACACCTTGTACTTCTGGGCAATCCAGGTAGGTTGCAGTTCTGGAGGATAATGGGTTCCTGGTAGCTTCATGTTTGATTCTCCTCCAATCTTTGCCAGTTAATTTTGCTGCATCCCTCTGAAAGACTTTTTACATTTCAAAGTCCGTTAAATTTTTTTTTATTTTGTCTGAGGAAAAGAAGCTGCCTAATAATTATGCACACCTTGATATAGGGTGTTGATCCCCTTAGGCCACACTCTCCCTCATTACACAAATACACATCACCTGATATGCTTAAATCCAATAAGCATTCAAGTTTATACAGCTTATAGTTGGACAATATGCATAAAAATGACTTCACTGTGGTTGTAAGGTGTATGAGAACCTGCTGCAGCAATCCATCCCACGATCAATTCCCTGTACAAGCATCTGTGCAAGCTCAAAGGCCTTGGCTGGGCTATAGCCACATGCCTGGTTTGCTTGCCTTCTGGTAAGCAAGTTTTTCTGTGCCTCACATCACTGCCCAGGCTGGGGGTTGCTGAGACACATGGCTCAGCTAGTATGGCGAGAGACTGGTGTGCTGACACAGACCCACAGGAAGATCCAGGTTCTGCAGCTAGTGCCCAGGGAGAGAGAGATACTGTTTTGAATACTCTGCCTAAACCTGAATCTGAATATACCCTTGCATGTGTAGCCGACAGCAGACAACAGTTATCTGGCACTGCAGACTTACCCTCTACCTTCTTAGACTGTCTCTGTATTTCCCTAGTGCTGGGCTCGGATTACATGCATCATACTCCTGAGCCAAGCAGACCACATTGTGGGAACCATAGTCTCCTGAACAGACATCAATGATCTGAAGAACTAATCATGAACTACACCTCCCAGCAAGCCATCTGCCCCAGGGACAGAACTATTGGAGAGGCTATAAAGGGATTGGCTCACCAGGCCCAACCTCTCTTGCTTTCCGGGTCCCATCACGTAAACACACACCCCCCCTTCCCTACTGTGCGAAAGCACTGCAGCCTACCACGCGGCAACATGGTGCTCCCAGGTCCGACCCAGGCGGGTCAGATGCTGCTTGCTACACGAGGGGCACCACTGCAGCATCACTGTAAATAGCAGGACCAGACGACTTACTGTTCCAGCAGCCAGACCGCCATCTCAGCCCCTTCGCAGAAGGAAGAATCGTCTTGGATCGTTCTTCAGGAAGTTTCTACACAGTTCTCCAGATTGGTGAGAGGGCACCTCCCCACAAATCCAATACCAGCCACTAGCATATCTCACAGGACACTGTATACAGACACCTTATACCCAGATCGCCCTAAGGATTACTACTGGTCAGACTCAGCTGCTCTGCCTTGACTGCCTATCACTGTGCCACATTTAGAATTCTCGTTTCTTTGAGCTCCAACTGCCAGTGAAGATAATCACAAGGCCTTGCATTCTGAACACTGCTATTTTATCGCTATTTAAAGGGTACACACCACTAGTACCTGTATTACTACATCTCTCATTAGGATAAAAGGTGTAATAGGCTGGAGTTCCCCTTTAGCAGTGGTATTATAGACAGCAACCGGTAGCCTTTATTTTAGAGATCTATTCATTTATTGTCTGTTTCTGTGTGGATTGATATTATGTATCTGTCATTTCAAACTGTCATTTAATTGCTTTGGGGACTTTTTTAACAGAGTCTGTTTATCCATGACATGGCTGACTAATACCTTGTTACAACACTGTCCTCTTGATTAAGTAGAATCTGAGAGAGCTAACCAATCTTCATTGTTTCTGTGTGTTGTTTAAAGGTATACACAACATGTCTTAAGGCGGCGCAGACAAACATGCAATTCTAAGCAAACCCCAAGGGGGCAGTGCTACACATGTTATGGTTAGGTTATGATCCATGCTTGTCAAACTGCTTTGATAGACTCAGTTAAATTTAATTTATGCATTCTGCGACATGATCTCCAAAAAATCCACACCAGAACGACTACAGCAGAACAGCATAATTATTCATTGCAGGCTGAGGTCCACTCTATGCATACCAACCTCCCCCGCCACTCTTCTAAACTGAGGGACTTGGCTTCAGACGCAATAACCTCTGCTTTGTTGGATTCCCTGAGGGATCGAAGGGCAGAGAGTCAGAGCCTTTTATGGAAAATTGGCTCAAATCCTTACTGAATCCTGACATGCTCTTTCCTTTATTCCCTATTAAAAGAGAGCATTGTGTGCTACTCCGGCCATTGCCCTAGTCCTCCGCCCCCCTCCGCATCCTCTTCAGGTCAACATCCTCTACTACCAAGATACAGAAAAAATGCTGCGGGCTGCACGTACACTCTGGGATTTGACATACAATGTCTACAACATCTTCATTTTTCCTGACTTCTCTGCTGCTAGTCAAAAGCAACAAGCTGCATTCACTGCAGTCAAGCACAGGCTCCGTGATAAAAGTCTGCAATATAGCATGCTTTACCCTGCAAAACTCTGGGTCGTTAGCAATGGAAAGTTCTTTACTTCTCCAGAAGATGCTTCCAACTGGCTTAATACCTTGAAATTAACTACCTTTGGCTTCATGCCTTGAGGTTGCCTTGTGGATATCGCCACCTTAGTCCGACGCTGTTCGAGAGGGACACTTCTCAGGATCTTTCTTCTACTTGCTGTGCTGCGTGTATATGGTTAAATGGCGCTACCCATGCAATATGCAATTATGCAATAACTTTGTATAACTTCTTTGTTTGGAACATTTCCCCAATTTCTTCGGTGGTGGTCTTGTTTTCTAGGTTTGTCACCTGTTGGTGGTCTTTTGTGCGCTTCCATGGACACACCCCTTGACAGTTATTATAGTTTTTGGAGAAAGCCCGCTGTTGGTTTGACAGGAGACGGGAGGGTTGGGGATGTTTTATTCGTTTGTGGTTAGTGTTTACCTGTCTAATTATTCTTGTACTCTGGTTGGCTTGTACACCTATTGTTAGCACATCTCGGTCACGCATGGCTCTCTGAATATTCTATTTCTTACTTTACAGTCAGTATGACTCTTAGCATTTTGGCCTGAAATGTTAGGGGCCTAAACTCCAAGATCAAGCGGTAGATGGTGTTTGACCAAATTAAACGATCCAAACCCTAGATTCTATTTCTCCAAGAAACACCTCCCCGGCTCTACTTTAATGGCATTAAAGCATCTCATGAACTTGCACGCCTTTCATGCCACCTATTCCATTTACTCCCAAGGTGCGTTGATTCTTATTACCAAATCAATCTTGGTTAAAATTGAGGAGACTGTTACTTAATTGTAGTTCTCAGCTGTTACTTAATTGTAGTACTCTGTTATTTGGATACTTTTTTTTTTGTTTAAATTTTCCAAAACAGGGCCATTCTGGCATACCCTGGCCAATTGGTGCACATAGCCATGTGCATAACAGCATACATCTCACCGTGCACCTCAAAACTAAAACCTATATAGCTATAAATAAAGAACCAAAACCACAAATTCTGTAAATTCGGTACCCAGGTTTCACATGGTAGGATGATGGTAGGAGATATCTTTTCCCATGGAGCTATTCTTCCCTCCCATCTGTCTGAGCTGGTTGTAATGGGAACGTTTAGGATTAAGTGTGATCACTTGACCTCTGGACTCACCCCACCACTCGCATGGACCTCAGCACTCAACAGGGCCAGGTAATTATGGAGTGAATCTAGCCAGGGTGATTCCCCATTAGCTGATCATCCGTCAGACTCTGAGTCCGTCCACAAGTGCCAAACTTTTTCATATTTTTTGGGGCATCCTTGGGACAAATATGTTGCTTTATAGAGGGGTATCATTATATTGATTAATATTTTCCATGATGACAGGATAGGGGGGATTGGCTAACTTTCATTTTAGTACTATGGCTTTCCTCGCGTAAAATAATAGGATACTTATTAGAGTGCAGGTTGCGTTAGCTAACGCCAGGTGTTCCACACGGCCAAGGAGGCAGACGCTGATTGTCAGAGAAATAGGTATAGTAGTTATTCCATGGATATATTGAGTTACCTCCCTCCAATACTCTTGAACCTGTGGGCAATCCCAGAATATATGCAGAAAGCCTGCAGGAGTGCAAGAGCATCTCCACCAAGCAGCTGATGAAGTTGGGTAAATGCGGTGAAGGCGTTGGGGTGTATAGTATATTCTGTGTAGGATTATTTCCGCCAAGAAGCTGCTTCCCAAGTCCTTGAACACTAGACCAATGGATCTGGCTATAGAAACCCCAAGGACCAGACAACACCAGTCTTAAGTACACCAGAAAATGAACTGCTTTATTTTTAGAAACACACTAAATTTATTCAGCAAACCATCAGATAAGGGCTACTCCCATTATCTCAGACAAAGGTCACCTTAGTCCTATTATAACAATGACCTCCTTGGACAGTCCGGCTCCCCCCATAGGACTAACTTGCATAAGAAGCCACAAGCAATTAGTGACCAGCTCTGGATAACTTAAGAACATATTATAACACAGAGTTCTCCAGGCCATGGTTCTCCTGCAGTCCAAAGTCCAGGACAATACCCCCCCCGTTCCACAGTACTGCACACCCGGCTAGATCAAATACAGGTCAGCTTGGGGATGTTCGGGAGCTATAGTACAATCAAAGTTCAGTTTGCCGCAAAAGTCCATCTGCGTTGCCATTTTGCCGGCCCAGCCTGTACTGCACAGTAAAGTTGTAGGGCTGCAGGGCAAGACTCTATCTCAATAAGCGTCCATTTGCCCCCGGATACTCGATTTAACCAGATCAAAGGGTTGTGGTTCATGAGCACCGTGAAGGATCGTCCATAGAGATACGGCTGAAGTTTTTTCAAGGCCCACACCAGTGCCAAACATTCTTTTTCTATGGCTGCATACCCCACCTCCCAGGGTAGTAGCTTGCGACTGATGTAGGCAACAGGGTGCTCACTGCCGTCGGCTCCCACTTGGCTTAGCACTGCTCCCAAACCGAAGGTGGAAGCATCTGTATGTACACAAAAACGTTTGGGTCAGGAGCTGCCAAAACTGGGGCAGAAACCAAAGCATTTTTCAGGCACTGGGAAGCATTTTCACACTCTGGGGACCACAGGACCTGGCGGGGAAGATTCTTTCTGGTCAAGTCAGTCAGGGGTTTAGCTATCATGCTATAGTCTGGAACAAACCTAGTATCAAAACTATAGTATCCTGCAGTGTCTAGGAATGCCAAGACCTGGGTTTTCATCCGGGGGGTGGGCTGGTTGGCAACGGCTGCTAACTTTAGCTGGTTCAGCACGCTGTTGCCCACGGCCTACCCGTTGCCCGAGTTATTGAACCACGGACATCCCTATGCTACATTTCTCTGGCTTTGTTAGTCCCACAGTCCTGATGCAGTCCAACACAGTACCCAGGTGGAGTAGATGTTCCTCCCAGGTATTGCTGTAGGTCGCAATGTCATCCAGGTATGCACAGGCATAATCCTGAAGGCCATCGAGGAGTTGATCTACCATCCTCTGGAACATCGCCGGAGCATTTTTCATTCCAAATGACATGACCTTAGACTGGTACAAGCCAAAGGGGGTGATGAATGCTGACTTTGAAACAGATTCCGGTTCCAGAGGACTCTGCCAGTACCCTTTGCATAGGTCAAGGGTAGTTAGGAAATTACCTCGGGCGATGAGGTCTAACAGTTCATCGACCCGGGGTAGACGTTAGTCGTTTAGTTGGCGGTAATCTATGCAGAAGCGGGTAGTACCATCCCGCTTTGGCACTAACACTACTAGAGATGCCCAGGGGCTGTTGGAGGGCTCAGTGACTTCTAAATCCATCATGTCCTTTATCTCCTGCCTCATACCCTCTCTCACTGACTCAGGTACCCGGTAAGCCGCATGCCGGATAGGTGGCTGTCCCGGGGTTTCCACTCGGTGCACTGTTATAGTAGTGTATCCAGGCTTGGTGGAAAACATTTCCTGCTGCTCCAGCCCTAGCTCCAATTCTAACCTCACTGTCTCTACACCTGCTCTGTCCCCATCTCTCACCGGTAGCTCTGGCAGGGGGAGGTTCTCGGAATCTTCCCTGGCTGGAGCACATATGGCAGTTGTCTCCTCAGGCCTCTCTTGGTACGCTTTGAGCATGTTCACATGGAAGGTCCGACAGACTTTCATTTGAGCACTTAGCTACCAGGTAGGTAGTGTCACATATTTGCTGCACTACCTTGTAGGGTCCCTGCCAAGAGGCCTGTAATTTGTCCGACTTGGTAGGCTTGAGGGCAAGAACTTTCTGCCCTACAGCCAAGGTGCGATTCCGGGTGGTACGATCATACCACTGCTTCTGCCACCCCTGTGCGAACAGGAGGTGTGGCAGAAATTTCTCCCAATCCCGATGAGAAGTTGCGAACGTCCGCAGCAAATGCTTTAGCGTTCCATTGAATCGCTTACATAGTCCATTAGTCTGGGGGTGGTAGGGAGAGCTGTGTATAGGCTTAATGCCACAGAGCTTCCACAGCTGCTGGGTTAGGTCCCCAGTAAACTGAGTCCTATGGTCTGAGATAATCTCCTGAGGGAAACCCACCCTGGCAAGGATTCAGAGCAGGGCCTCCATTACTGTCTCTGCATGGATGTTTGTCAGAGGAACTGCCTCCGGGTAACGAGTAGCATAATCCACCACCGTCAAGATATATCCCTTCCCAGAGGGACTGGGTCGGGGTAATGGTCCTACGAGGTCTACGGCTATTCGGCTAAAGGGCTCAAGGGCTCAGCTATGATCGGTAGGAGGTACAAAGAAGCTTTAGATTGGTTGCCCTTCTTTCCCACATGCTGACAAGTATCACAGGTACGGCAATACTGTCTAATATCCCCAGTTATCCCTGGCCAGAAGAATAGCTGAGTCAAATGGTGAACAGTTTTGGTCACTCCAACGTGACCAGATAGGGGAATGTCATATCCGATTCCAAGCAGGTCACGCCGATATTTCTGCGCCACGACCAGCTGTTTGAGCACTGGATGAGATCCCTTCCCTTCGGTCACCCGATAAAGTAATTCCCGATCCCACTCTATCCGTTCCCTTTCTAATCCCCCGGGGTCCATCCCTGCCCTCTCCCGGTAGCTAACGTCGAGTAAGATAGTAGTTCCCGGGTGAAGTTACTCGGGGTAGCTCAGGTAAAGGGTGGTACAGTCTGGTCGGGGTTAGGGAAGTTAGGCCTCACCTGGGTCCCATCATCGTGTACCTCCTCCGCTCGCCTTGCTTGCTGCCGGGTGGTCACAGGAAAGGCTTCTGGGGATAAATCCACATGGAAAGATAAAGAAAGATGTCCCAAATCATTTCCAAGTAAAACATTGCAGGTATATCTCTCATAACTCCAACTTCCACGTCTCTGTATCCCAAGCCCCAATCCATATGCACTTGGGCAGTAGGGATGCGTAAAACTTTGCCTCCAGCCACTCGCACAGCTATGGACCTCCCGGTTTTCCCAGTCATTGTAACCATCCTGGGTTGCACCAAAGTAATAGTAGCTCCGCTGTCCCTGAGTCCTTGGGTGGGTCACCCATTCACCCATAGAGCCTGTCGGTGATGCCTGCGATTGTCATCGGCAGCAGCTTGTATTGGGTTCACCTCATGGCGTAGCCCAAATTCCTCTTCACCCCAGCCAGTTGAGGTAGATGGTGGGGCGGCTTCCAGGTAATGAGCAGCCGCTCGGTCTGGGCCCGGGGCAGCACGGTTCCATGAAGTGACGTTGACATTTCGAGGACAGTTAGCTCTTTGGTGTCCCATTTGATTACACCCATAACAGCGAGGCCCGGTCTTCTTGATGGGTATAGCTGGTCAGGCCATTGCAGGGAGGGGGCGACTGACTGGGTGGCTGGATCTGGGCAGGTGCTGGCGGTGGTCTGGAGATGCCGCGAGGCTCCGGTTGGTTGAATATTCGGGTATCCATATTCTGGTCGGCTAGTTCCACTGCTTTGACTACCGTCAAGGGCTTTTGGTCTTGGACCCACTGGCGAACTTCAATAGGGGATTGGTTGTAAAACTGTTCCAGTAGGATCAGTTGGGCAGCATCCGCTAAGGTAGTTGCCTGAAAGCCAGAGAACCATACCGATCGGGACATCTGATGAGCCCATTCCGTATAGGGCTGGCCCTCTTTCCATTGTAGGCTGCGAAATTTGGACCTATGAGCTTCGGGGTGATTGCGTATCTTGCCAGCAGTCGCTCCTTAAATCGCTCGTAGTCTTTTTTGTCTTCCCCAGGTATGGTTTCAAAAGCATCCAGTGCTCGACCAGACAGTTTGCTGAAGAGGATGGTGACCCAGTCAGTTTTGTCAATTTCCCTTGAGATCGCACTGGGTCTCGAAGACATGCAGGTACCGGTCGATTTCCTCCACCCCATCCTGGAAGGGTTGAAAGACTACGTAGGGAAGTTTCTTGCGGCTACCCCTTTCTGCAGCTGTCCATAGGGGGCGCCGCCCCCCCTCCAGGCAGTCACAAGAAAAAAAATGTAAAAAAAAAAAAAACTTTTTTTTAAAGCTGGCCCTTTAAAAAAATAAATACAAAAAAAGGTCCTTAAGTGCACTGTGTTTGGACGCCGGACACAGTGCACTTATGGGAAGCGCCGAGTAGCTTCTGCCCGGCGCTAGTATCTATTACTATGGCTGGGCGGTTTGATTGACATCTGAGTATGATGTCACTTACTGTTTCTCTCTCCAATTGCGCCCAGGAGAGAGAAACATGTATGGAAGTATGAGAAGAACGTAGCTCTCCACAGGAGACACAGCTGGAGAGGACAACACACAGCAAGGTGGGGTTTGATGGTGACACACGCTGCTGCAATTTGGTGACACACGCTGCTGCAATTTGGTGACACGCTGCTGCAATTTGGTGACACATGCTGCTGCAATTTGGTGACACACGCTGCTGCAATTTGGTGACACGCGCTGCTGCAATTTGGTGACACGCGCTGCTGCAATTTGATGACACGCGCTGCTGCAATTTGGTGACACACGCTGCTGCAATTTGGTGGTGACACACGCTGCTGCAATTTGGTGGTGACACGCTGCTGCAATTTGGTGGTGACACGCTGCTGCAATTTGGTGGTGACACACGCTGCTGCAATTTGGTGGTGACACATTCCGCTGCAATTTGGTGGGACACAGGCTGCATTTTATGTGACACAGGCTGCATGTAAGGAGGGACTCCGCTGGGAGCACCTGATGTAAGGAGGGACTCCGCTGGGGTCACCTGGTGGCAGGCGACGTGTCTAGTGACACGCTCAGGGCTCCCACTGATTTTGCATTATGGTGAGTTGAATGATTTCATTTTATATTACAATGTAATAATAGAAATAATGCGCTTCAATCATCCTGACACCATAACAACCATGGTGCCGGGATGATTGAAGCGCTAACACCAGGTGTTTGGAGTATTTTTATCTGCTGATTGTTAAACTTTCTAGAATACACACATTTCTATTGTTGTGTAGGATCTGGGCCTGCTATCCCTCCATCCCTCTCTCCCTCCATCCCTCGTTCATCTCAGACACTAACCACACCACCTTAGAGCCAGGCTAACTAGTTTGCTGAAACCACGCCCATTTTCACCAAGTGGGAGGGGTCAAAAAGGAAGGGCGGGGCCTGGCGCCCTCCCCAATCCTAAAACTTCAGCCGCCACTGTCTCCAGGCCATGGTTCTCCTGCAGCCCAATGTCTGTGACAAGTGCGGGTTGCTTTAGCTAACGCCAGGTGTTCCACAAGACCGAGGAGGCAGACGCTGATTGTCAGAGGAATAGGTATGGTAGTTAACCCATGGATAAATTGAGTCACCTCCCTCCAATACTCTTGAACCTGTGGGCAATATATGCAGGAAGCCTACAGGAGTGCCAGAGCATCTCCAGGAAGCAGGTGATGAGGTTGGGTAAATGCAGTGAAGGCGTTGGGCGTATAATATATTCTGTGTAGGATTTTGAATTGGATCAGCTTGTCCCTAGTTGCAACTAGTGGCTGAAGCGGGTAATTCCACATGTCTTCCCAGGCTTCACTGTCCAGTTCCTGCACCTCCGACCGCCACAGATCACGCAACCCATCCAATCCAACCTGAATGGATGGCAGCAGTGCTCTGTATATTGGAGATAGTGGCTTTGAGAGTTCAGCATCGTTTAGTAGTTTCAAGATCATCATGCTCCATCCAAAGTTGAACAGATTTAAATTGTGAGTCAAAGGCGTGACGGAGCTGCAGGAACCTGAAGAAAGAATTCGGAGAATTTGTTTTTCAGTCTGTCAAAAGTGAGCAACCCAGAACCATCACAGATATCCTTCAAGGATTTGATGCCCCTGCCGGCCCATAATCCCGGCTCTTGTAGAGAGTGAAATTTCCTCAGCCTGGGATTACACCTGAACAGTGTATTAGGGGACCATATGGCTTTCACCAGGTTAGGTTTTATTACCACCGCGTGCCAAGCCCTGATGACCGCTTTCATAGCCTATTTTAAAAGTATCGGAGAACTCCCCTTCCCCCTATACAGGCAGTCCCCAAGTTACGAACACCCTAGTTACGAACGACTCCTACTTATGAACGGCCTCAAATACCGGCCACTTGTGCTCCACGTGGGTCCTGGATACCTTTTGAGCACTTCCAAACACATCCCACACTGCCGTACTACGCCCCAGATAACATAACAAGCGCCCGGAACATCCCGCATCCATGCACAGGCGGCAGTTACAATTATGAACGTGGTGTTCTGACCCGAAGTTACACTTACAAATGTAGCGTTGCGACTTACGAACAACTTCGACTTACGAACAAACCTATAGTCCCTATTGTGTTCGTAATCCGGGGACTGCCTGTAAAGGGCGTTACGAAGGGCCTCATAAGATCCCAAATGTGCCACCTCTAGGACTACTGACGCACTGGTATTGTTTGAGACCAACCATTTGTGGGCATGAGTGAGCATTGCTGCCAAGTAGTACGTGTGGAAGTCAGGGCAGTCAAGTCCCCCCTGTGTCCAGGGCCTGTGTAGAATTTTCTTGCTAAATCTGGCTGGATGTGTTTGCCACGAGACGGAAGCCACTAGGGAATCTAATTGTTTGAAAAGGGTTTTAGGTATCCAGTGCCCTAAAATATACAATAGAACCGGAAGCAATTTTATTTTAGTTAAATTTTTCCTATAAGGCTTAGTGGGAGTTTTGACTAGATTTACACCACTGCAGCACCGGGGACAAATTAAGTTTACTGAAATCCTGAGTGTTGGGAGAGATATTGATCCCTAGGTATTTAATGGTACTTGCCCATTGCAGAGGTAAATTAGGATTACTCAGTTGCTCCGCCCCTGGATCTGTGGGAAGAATTAGTAACTTGCTCCAGTTGGTGTGGAGGTCAGAAAGAATTGCCAAGTGATCCAGGATCTGGAGTGCTGGAGAAAGTGAAGGGCCAGGGTCTTGCAAAAAAAAAAGGATTAGATCATCAGCATATAATGCTAGTTTCTCGACTATTGAGCCGACCCAGATCCCAGACACCTCAGCTAACTTCTGAAGGGCCTCCACCAAGGGCTCCATCACCAGGGCAAACAGATCATGGGACAGAGGACACCCCTGTCTCGTCCTTCTCCTAATTGGGAAGGAGGGCGAAAGTTTGCAGTTCAATTTAATATAGGTCATAGGGGACTTGTAAAGTAGACCAATCCCTTTCCAGAAGGTTGGGGTGAAGCCGAAACCCCCAAGAACCTGCATCATGTATGACCATCTGACTGTGTCGAAGGCCTTCTCTATGTTGAGGGCTACCATGGCCTGAGAGGCGCCCTCCTCGGTTGGGAGCTGGAGATGGGTCAAGACTCATCTAAGATTTATGTCCGTAGACTTGCCAGGCATAAAGCCGGCAATACAAGGGACGGCAGCACCTGCATAATCCTATTGGCTAGCACCTTGATAAGTATCTTTAGGTAGTAATTCAGTAATGATATGGGCCTATAGGATGAACAAAAAAGGGGGTCCTTCCCTGGTTTGGGTAGCAGGCAAAATACCCCCCCCCCCAATATTTCAAGTATGGCTGCAACCGGGATAGGGTTCGGATTGTCATATAGTTTGCTATAGAAAAGATGAAATTCCCTCAGTATACCCTCAGGGTCTGTAGTTTGACCACCCATGGAAGTTTGGAGTCAAGGTTCTGCCACCAGGTTGGCCAATAGTTTACCATTCTTGTCCCCTGATTCAAAAAGTTTGGCAGCAAGCTTCCACGTATCAGATTGCACCAGCGGGGTATAACAGCATTAAAGCTCTCCTCGCTTGGGCTAGGGATAAATAGTTTTCAGGTGTGGGATGCTCCTTGAAGAGCTCCAATGCCATTTTTTTTGTCTTGTTCCAATTGAGTGGTCTGTGTTGCAAAACCAGATCTCACAGCATTAATAACGGAGACATACTCCCCTCGGGCATGAGCCTTGCCTGCCTCCCAGACCACTTCAAGGGGTGTGAAAAGAGCTTCTGTTAAAAAATCCACCATTTGGTGACAACAATGAATCTGTCTATTATGTAAATGTTTCGTTGAACCTTATGTATACAATGTTTTAATATATGTTGTTTTCAAATAAAAAAACTTTTTTATCTTTAATATATACCCTCTTACTATCTAATTTCTTACAAGTGCCATTAAAGTCCACTTAGGGGAATTTCATCTTTATATAGACCACTTCAAGGGAAGATGAATGCTTATTCAGGTTTCCAGTATTCTGTAAGATTGGGTCCCACCACCTCCTGGATTTGAGGATTGTCTATCCAATGTGATGCCAACATCCAGCATCCCGGATAACGGGAGGCTCCAAGGGTCAAACATAACTCTAATGGAGAGTGATCCGAGAGACCTGCCAGAAGGTATGACGCCGCCCCAACATGTGATAGAGTTGAAGGAGACCCAAACAACAAATCCTATGCATGATCCCGGTTTATGTGTGGCTGAGATGCGAATAAGTCCTGTCATTCGGATGCTTCCACCGCCAAAGCTATTGAAGATTGAATCTGTCTGCCCATAGTACCAGTTCAGGGTGGGCAGATCTAAGAGGGTTAGTAGTGTCTTTAGTATGGTCTAGAATGGCATTAAAGTCGTCCCATTCCCCCCCCCCGACTATAATTTTGTGGACCTGGAAGGGGGCGAGTTTTGTGAAAATGGTATACAGGACAGTGAAATCAAACTGAGGAGGGATATACACGTTAACCATCGCCCAGCGCTGAGCATACATTTCAAGAATTAAAATAACATAACGTCCCCCAGGATCAAGGAAAACTTGTTCCACCGAGCAAGGTAGTGACTTGCTCAGTAGAATGGTCGCCCCCCCTTGCATAGGAGTATGTGGCACGAAACCCGTTTAACCTCTTAAGAGCTAAGATCTTACTGCTGATGAGGTGAGTTTCTTGCAGAAACAGAATGTGAGATTTATGAGACTGCAAGATCTTTTCACTTTGTTGTTCAGAGCTCTGATATTCCAAGAGATCAACTTCAGATCCGTACCCATTTAAGAAAGAAAATTTTAGTGACATTAGGAGCCTAGAAGGCCCATACCCAAATGTGTCCTGCCATGGGCAGAGGTAGTCCAGGTATGTTGCCGTCCTGATATTCTGGGGGGAAGAAGAAGAAAAACAAAAAAAAGGAAAAAACACAGAAAAGCAGTGTAAGAAACCTGGGTAAACTTGGTAACCTATTAAAGGTATATGTAACTCCCTACTTGCCTGACAAAACCCCAACTGTCATCAAAGCAGTTTGAATCCCAAAACTTGATAGTAGATACTGCCTACTTAAAGCGGAGTTCTGCTTAAAAAAAAAAAAAATTAAAAGTCAGCAGCTACAAATACTGCAGCTGCTGACAGGGTCCAGCAATGCGAGCCAACGAAGCCCCGCTCGTCTCCCTCTCCTCTCTGCGGCACCGGCATTGTCATTGTGGGCGCCCGGCTATGACTTAACAGCCAGGCACACGCTGTGCATGAGCGAGCCACGCGGTGTGCTGTGACTAGCCGGGCAATCATCTGGAACCTGTGACGTGTCCCAGATGATTGCCCGGCCAGTCACAGCGCACTGCACGGCTCACTCATGCGCAGTGTGTGCCTGGAACACGGAGCCCCAGGAGGAAGTGGGAGCTGGAACCCTCTAAAAAGAGGGTTTCTGCTCCCCCCCCCCAAAAAAATGACATGCCAAATGTGGCATGTCAGGGGGTCACCTTCCCTTAAAGCGGAAGTTCCATTTTTGGGTGGAACTCCGCTTTAAGGTTTAGAGTTCCAGGGGGATTCCCAGCTCATGTTCAACCTATTACAGCAGGCGAGATTGGGGGGACATGTCTTCCATCACAGTAAAAGGGACCGGGCAATAATTTCTCCAGGTAGATGGAGAGCACCAGGTCTTCAACTTCTTAGAAAACAAACAAACCATGGGGGTCAAATGGGGATCACGTGTTGAGGTGCCTCTTGAGGTACGCTAGTGCACAGCAAGGATCATGACTGTACTGTCCCGAGATGGCGGGGCTGACTCCTCCATCACCGGAATCTCCCCAGGACCCAGCTCCAATTCATTCAGCAAGGCCTGGAGTTGTCCGACCAGTATAGGATCTGGCTGCGGTGAAGGGGGCAGCCTTGGAATTCTTCTTCCCCGTCTTTGAGGAGGGGGTCATCTGATGAGTCTCCAAAGGGGACCCCTATAGAGGAAAAGCGCTCATTCCAGAACAGCGACCAGGAAGAGCCCTGGAAGAGCACAGTCTGGGCAGGCAGTCAGTGGTCACCAGCAGCCCCCCACCTGGCAAAAACACCCTGGCAGAGACAATTCAATAAGGATGATGGGCGGGGAGTACAAGGTAGGGAACCTTCCAAGGCAGGGGGGCAGAGGCAGAAGAATGGCAGAGACACCAGGCCCCAGGACACGACAGCTGGCCCACACGAGCAGTCTCTGCTGGACAGGAGGTGGATGGATGATGAGGAAGATGGGAGTAGCAGAATCCGTGCTCCCAAGTCCAGGGCAGCCCAGCCGCGGCGCACTCCCAGCGGGGATCGGCAGGCTCCACTAGGCCACGAGCAGTCCCAGCGGCTCAGAAGATCACCAGATCGTGGCAGGCAGGTGGAGGGGCAGGCAGTAGGCTGGATGGGAGTCCCTTACCTCACTGCCAAGCTGGGATCCGCTAGTTCCAGGAGGGTTCAGGCCGGCAAGATGGTGGCGGCCGCTGGTGTGTGCTGTCTATGGCACTCTGGACGACCACGGGCAGAACCTCTGCATAATACTGGCCCAGGACTCAGCAGAGGACAGAAAGGAAAAGGTAGTCAGATTAGTAGGTCTTTTTCGGGCAATTAGCTGCATGGATGGCAAAGGATTAACTGTAGGATTCCCGGAGCTCCTCTCTAACACGTCCGCCGCCGCTCACATGCAGACACGCCCACCCGTTATTTGGATACTTCCTATACGCTGGTGACTATTTATCCCCTCTATTTGATCTTACTAGATTGCTGCAATGTACTCACAGAATACTTCAGATTACTAAGGGACTATAGCTGGGGACTTTAATAATATTCTACACATTGCTCTAGAAAGGGTAGGGGGAGCTTATGCCCCTTCTACTGCTTTGAAGGAGTGGGTGGAGCGCTATGAGCTGATCGAAATATGGCGTCTGAGACACCCTGATCGTACAGAATAATCCTGTCCCTCTCATGGGCCTCTGTCCAGGCTCAACATGTTCTTTACCAAGTCTGACACCCCGAGCAGAGTTCTGGATATCCAATATTTACCTAAAACAATCTCTGACCATGCCCCTTTGGTGCTGCAACTTTGGGTGACACCGCCTGTTGGCCTGCGCACTTGACGTATGAGCCCTTTCTGGCTTTTAGGTCCTATGATATGAACCTTTATTGGCAGAATAATCAGAAGGTCTCAATGTCAAATGGGATGCCTTTAAGGACAAATGAGAGGTTCTGGTGTACGTGACCTCAAAAAGGCAAACTATTCTAAATTGTCTACTCTGTGTCAAACAGTTTTTGATTTGTAATCCCAATATACTTCTGATCCCACCCCATCACATTACCAACAGTGGCAAGCTGCGCAAAGAAAGTGTGCCTTAAAACTCACTGTTAAGTCGCTTGCTTTATCAAGCACAACATATTTTTGAAAAAAGGATCAAGAACTGTAAATTATTGGCTTATCTGCCTAAACCCGTTCATGAGCCTTTTTTCAATTTTATACTATATTGTATACCTCCTGATTTCATCATACACCAGAGAATGTACTAGGGTATCTAACCCA
The DNA here is from genome assembly GCF_042186555.1 of Aquarana catesbeiana. Classification (NCBI taxonomy): domain Eukaryota; kingdom Metazoa; phylum Chordata; class Amphibia; order Anura; family Ranidae; genus Aquarana; species Aquarana catesbeiana. The sequence goes on along the minus strand of NC_133324.1, from coordinate 535,712,907 downwards.
GATACGGTCTCCCCACTCTGTCTTTAAAAGACAGAGTATCTGGAAAGTCCTATGACTACGGAGGAAATTGAAAAGACCCTAGGACGTTTTGCCAAACATAAAACACTGGTCCTAGATGGATTACCAATTGAGTGATACATAGCTCATAAGGAGTATGTAGTGCCCTGCCAATGTATCCTTTAAGAATCCATTCTGGAAGCAAAAGCCCTACCGGCTTCTATGTTGGAGGCACCAATTGTGCTTATTCCACAACCTAGTAAGGACCTTCAGTACTGTGAAATGATCCGCCCAATATCTTTGATAAACACTGATCTCAAGATCCTCCCTAAAATCCTTGCCACTCGAATAAATTCCATTATATCCTCCCTGGTAAAATCTGATCAGACTGGTTTTATTCCTGTTAGGTCCACCCATATTAATCTGCAGAGGCTGTTCGCCACTTAGCTGGTCTCCCTAGAGCCTTGATGGCCTTAGATACCCACAAGGCGTTTGACCCCTTTGAATGGCCATATTTATTTTAGGTTTGGGGACACTTTTATTATGTGGGTGAAGATCTTATCTTACCCTAGGCACGTGTAAGGGTTAATGATTGTATTTCTCCTCCCTTCTCTATAAAAAGGGGCACTCGGCAAGGGTGCCCGCTTTCACCCCTGCTGTTCACCCTCACCATTGCACCATTAGCAGAGATTCTTCGGACTTTCTCTTTGATAAGGGGTATCCAGGTGTGCTCGTTAGAGGAAAAAAGTATCCTTATACAGGGACGATATGTTGCTGTATCTTTGTAGCCCACAGCGTAGCGTTGCAATGGTATTGGACTTGGTCCAGCATTTTGGACAGTATTCAGGGTTCAAGGTCAATTGGATAAAGTCCTGTATATTCCGCATAGATTCCCCTCCATTTACTACCTGCTTGCCTTTTACGGACCTCTTCTAAGTTTAGGTATCTGGGTATAGAGGTACAGTTACCATTATCTCAGTTTTATCATAATAATTTGTTACCATGTATCTTCTTTGTCGCACTAAGACATCACATTGGGTCACACTTCCTCTTAGCCTGATGGGCCGTGTAAATTTATTTAAACATTTTTTTTTACCCACATTTTTATCTATGCTTGCTAATGCTCCACTCTATATATCAAAGCAAATATTTTAAGAAATTAATGCAATCCTTTCCATTTTTTTCTTTGGTATCCTAAGATGCCCAGAATCTCTTTGGAGACTTCACAGCTCCTTCTCTCCAAAGGAGTTTTAGCACTCCCCAACCTCTGATTTTATCATTATGCAGCCCATTTGGTCTAGGTACATTGGTGGTTGTTTCCACAACTTAACAGTACAGCTACTGCAGTTGAAGCTGCTATAGTCCCTTCATATGAAACTCTAGCCAATCTCATACATAGAAGATCCCTCAATACTACCAGTAGCACCACAATCCTAAAAACATCTCTGCGGGTGTATAATCAATGTCTGACCTTGGTGGCTGATGTAAATCATATCTCCTCTCCCAACCAGCCTCTTTGGTGTAAACCCCAGTTTACTTCATTTTCTTGATCTGTCTGGGGGTATGCTGTGGACAAGACGGGGTCTGGTGTATTTACACCAACTATACCAGAAGGGTACCTTAAAGTCCTTCTCACAGTTGCAATGGGAGTTGAGAATTTCTGCTAGGTGGCATTTCAGGTACCTACAGCTTAGACATGTGGCAGAGGCACAGCTAGGGCTTCAGAATGTACGTCTCTGCAACGCCAAACTAGAACAGGCACTCCTTCAACCAAACCATACATGGCTTATTTTCACGTTCTACATGCTTCTCATAGATAGGCCATCACCGCGGCTCCTCAAAGTGCAGTCCAGGTGGTATACAGATATTTCCTGACCTCTCTCCTGAGAACTGGCAGGAGCTGTTTAACTCATGGCACAGTTATCTCTGCTAAGGACAAACTTATCCAATTGTGGTACTTGCATAGAACATACTACACGCCACTGTGATTATTTCACATGCATAATCGTGACATCCCTGTATGCCATAAATGTAACAGAGACTGGGGACTTCCTGTGAATGGTCTGGGCCTGTGATAAGGTTAGACCATTTCGGTCAGCAGTTAACATGTTTCTTGCTGATTGTTTTGATTTCCCTAACGTGTAGCCGTAAATGGTGTCTGCTGGGCTTTTTTGAAGACTAATGCCCTGTACACGCGGGCGGACTTTTCGGCAACAAAGGTTCGACAGTCTTTCCGACGGACTTACTAACCAACGGACTTGCCTACACACGATCACACCAAAGTCCGACGGATTCGTACGTAATGACGTACGACCAGACTAAATCAAGGAAGTTGATAGCCAATAGCTGCCGTCGGACTAGCATACAGACGAGCGGATTTTTGGACCGGACTCGAGTCCGTTGGACAAATTTGAAACATGTTCCAAATCTAAAGTCCATCAAATTTTCGACCAAAAAGTCCGCTGCAGGTCCGATGGAGCCCACACACGGTCGGATTGTCCGCTGGATTCGGTCCGTCGGACCAGTCCGGTCGAAAAGTCCGCTTGTGTGTACGCGGCATTAGACATTTCTGCTAAGGCTAAACAATTACTTAGATCCTTACCATACTATGCTAGGAAAACCATAGCCTAGCAGTGTATTCACTCTAAAGCCTCGTACACACGATCGGATTTTCTGACAGGAATTGTGTGATGACAAGCTGTTGGCGGAAAATCCAACCGTTTGTACGCTCCATCGGACAATTGTTGTCGGATTTTCCGCCGACAAATGTTGGATGGCAGGCTTTAAAATTTTCCGCAGACAACGGTCTGTTGTCGGATTTTCCAAGCTTTTGTATACAAGTCCGTCGGACAAAAGTCCAAAGTACAAACACACATGCTCGGAAGCAAGGATGAGCCAGAAACGGTCGATCTTGTAAACTAGCGTTCGTAATGGAGAATTTACGTTCGTGGCAAGTTATGAAATCTCGAAATACAGCACACATTCTCTTCTTCTTTAATGGGATAATAATGAAGCTGCTTTGCTGGTGATACTGATGGAGTTATGGCAAACAAATTTTCAAAGGCTTTTTTTTCTAGTGATATCAAGAATATTATTATGCTTGTTTGTTTTTTTTTTTGTTTTTTGGTGCAAGTTATCACAGCACCATTATCCCGTAGTTTTTAAGATCAAAGATACAAGCATGTTGTTGTTCCTTGTTAATTTTGCATTATATTTTTTAAAATGTAACTGCCTACTCCCAAAATGTCATTTGAAGTCAAACACACAGCCAAGTATTATTCTCCACAATTTGTTTATTGTGCATTAAGAGAAGAAAACAAATAAAATTAGACATGCTATCTGCCAATAGAACTTAACTAAAAAGTGCATTCTTTGCATCCAAAAATATAGTAAATATAACAAATCAAATCATTATTATTCAACCAAAAAATAAAATAAAAGCAGGGGTCAGTCATCCGGAGATAATTCCGAAAATCATCTGGATTATTCTCCTGGAGCTCCAGCAGCAAAGGCATATGACATAATTGGTCATGATTAATAAAGCCACCAATTTTTGGTCCAAGAAATCCTCCTCCTCCTGTGACTGGACTTGGGTCAAAGCAATAACTCAAAGGCCAATTATAATAAGACGTTTTCTCCTCCGATTCCGCAACATGGCTGGTTGACAAATGGACGTTCAGAAACGAACAGAAAACTGCAAACTGAAAAGCGCGAATCAACACTCACCAAACGTCTACTAACACAAAATTAGCAGGAGGAGCACGAAGGGTGGCGCCTGACAATTTAACTTCCTCTTTTTTGGCTCGTAGTACGTCACTACGTTCGTGTTTGTTGGCCAAAAATTGTGTGCCATTTGTATGCAAGACAAGTTTTGGGCCACCGCCCTTCGGACAAAAGTCCGAGGCTTTGTCTGCGGAAAATCCGGTCGTGTGTATGAGGCTTAAGCCTTTACATATTGGCATGTGGAAAAAGCATGTTAACCAGAACTTGCCTTTGTACAAACTGACATATGAGGTCAGTTGCTGTACAACTTCGGTGATAATAAAGTGCTTTGAGAGACTGGTGTTAAAATGTATTAAAGCAGGCTTGGGGGCGTGGCATGGACATAGCGGCATGAAGAAGTTTCCTGCTGAAGCTCCCGACTCTCAACTGGCCCTATACCACTAAAATGCCAGCTATTGCTTGCCATGAGCTACCCTATACATAGGAAAGCCGGGGGATCCACCAAGGCTGCCTCCTCTGCTGTGATCAGCTGGTTCTTCCCGGGGAATCCAAGATCTCCAACCTCATCTCTGGCTGCTGAGCCTTGTGGCACCCTGTGGCCTACTGAACATCAACTGCCTACATCTATGGCCGTGTTACACCTGCTGGTGCCCAGTTCCCTAGCAGGGATCCTCACAACAGCCCTCTTTCAGCCAGGGCCCTTTCTCACAACCCCTGTAGGATGATGCCGACATTAGTTCCCTGCTCCGGGCACTCCCCACAAAGGCTGACATTGAGGCGCTGGGGCACCGATTAGAAGAACAGCAGCGCCGGGACTTCCAACATCTTGGACACCTGTTTATCCCAGGAAGAGACCGCGGTGTCCGCTCTGGAGCTCCATGTAGCTATTCCGGAACAGGGACACACTTCCCATCAGGATCAAATGGCAGCGTTAGAGCTCCACACTGAGGATCTGGAAAACCAGAGCCGTCGAAACAACCTGCGGCATCGGGGTCTGCTGGAGGCAACAGGTACTGAAAACCTGACAGTCACGATTACAGCAATTCTAAACAAAGTTTTGGAAGCTGGTCCCCCGAACAACTTGGAATTTGACAGGGTGCATAGGGCGCTGGGTCCCAAGCCGACTGATCCTGACCGCCCGAGAGATGTGATCTGCCGGCTCCATCATTACACGCAAAAGGAACAAGTCCTCGGGAACGCCTGGTCAAAGGGTCCCATTGACTTCGATGGGGCCAGAATCGCTAGTCTGCCTGATGTCTCCAGGGGAACCTTACAGAGAACAGCTATGCTGAAACCACTGCTAGAGAAGCTGCGCCACCGTAAACTTACAGGTGGGGTTTCCCCCTGCAGCTAACTGTCCGTAAAGGGAGCTCCTCCTTCCAGCTGAGACACCATGCAGACTTACCAGACCTCTTCTCCTTCCTCGACATAGATCCGATCCCACTAACGAACTGATTGTTTCCGTTCCCAGTCGGGATCTGCGTGCTGCTGCACAGGGACCCCGCTCTGGCCTGCCCCGCTGCATTCCAAGATGGAGGAGAGAGGACCAAGTTCCAGCTCCGATAGATGCGCCAGAGATTTAATGAACTCAAAGCAATGCTCGTGAGTATCCTGCCGGGGGTTTCTGAGAAGACTTTGGTTTGCTTGCTAGACTTTGTAGCTCATAACGTGTGGATCAACATAGACTCTGTTATACAACTGCTTACAGACTGCCTGAATTGCCACTGGGCTTGATATGCCCCCCACACCCAGGGTCCCCTCTGTTTATTCATTTGATCCACGCTCCGCTTGCCTGCCGGCAGGCTGAGCGATTCGGTGGCCTTTGCCAAAGTCACTGTTCCTGGGGCGGCTATTTGCACCCTCATTACAACCTCTTGACAAGGGGCGAACAAAACGGTCTTTTATGTTTTGGTGGGGAGTTTCCCAGGCCTCAATGTTTCTCAGGATGACAGACTGCCTGCTTTCACTTCAGCCTGTCTTCCAGTAGTGAGATAGGAGGACATCGGAGAAAATGGTAGGGACTTGGGCTTAACAGCCCGCTTTCGTTCTCAACAGGTGGTCTGTGCCGCGATAGAACTACCATGGAACTCAAAGGATTTGGGATGTGGGACAGCACTGGATTATATGTTTTATCATAAGATTATGTTGCTCTATAGTTTACTATGGGTCACGGGGGCAGGTTTCTGGATAAGCTGCTGGGTGGAGACTAGTGGCCTGCTTCCCTCTCCCCTTTTCCCCCTCCTACCTCTTATACCCTCCTACCACTGGTCTTCCGCCAGGCAGTCTTTTTCAGATAACCGGCTACTCTGATTCCATGTTCACCTCGTGATACTGCTCACTAAGCTGACAACTACAAAAGAAGCTTGGAAGCTGTGACTTGGTGGATACCTGTCTCTGCATTTGTTCTTGCTAACCCCACTTAGGGGCACAGGAGCTGATGAAGAACATTTACAACGAGTAATCCTATGCAACGTATGAAGAATGTTCGATCAGGTGTAGTTTGAGCACAGTCTTCTATCGCCTTGCTTACTGTCGGGCGCTATCTGGAAAAGCTATGCTCTAAAACATGACTGGGAGTAATATTACTATCTTTTCGGAGAGTGTACTTATTATTTGACACATGCCTACAAGTTTGCCCATTCCTGTAGTATATTGCATAAATTGCAGCTGAAAAGTAAAGTAGATCTCCCCATAGAAGTTAGAGGGGTCTCTGTTAGTGTTATCTTATATTTGTTTCTGGGTCATGACTCTCTACCTGCTTTCTGAATGGTTGAGATGGTAGAGTGTACATCACCTGGCTGTTGGCTTATAGGCTTTTGTTTTTTTTTGTTTTTGTGTACATTTGGGTTAGGAAGGCATAGGGAGTCTCTGCTCTCTGCTGTGCTCAACCTCTCCTCCACACCGCACCCTACTTTTTTTGCCTTTCTATTGTTTTCCTTTTTTGTTTTCTTTAACTGTTCAGTGCTACTGGGGTGCTTTGAGATTTTCTCAGTGTTAGGTCTCGTGTACTGCAGTAGCAGCCTTTGGTTGCTTGCCTATATATTTCCTCTCCCACCTCTTCTGCTTACCACTCTCTTTTCTTTTACCTTTGTACTATTATTCCTCCCCCCCTTTTTCCCCTTTCTCTTTTTTTTTTTTTTTTTCTCCCCCACTCCTCCGCCACCCTCTACGATGGCCATTGGTGAAACGGAACCCATTCGTCTGGTCTCGTTTAATGTTAAGGGGCTGAACACCCCGGAGAAACGTTCAATGGTTCGCCTTTGCTTTCTTCAGGAGACCCGCTTTCCTAAACTCCATGATCGCATTTTCCAGATGACTTTTCGTGGTTGTTTTCCTGATTTCAAATCCAGGGGGGTTTCTATATTGCTACATAACGCAGTTCTCTGGTCCTTCACAGATAGATGGTGTGATGCAGAGGGCAGAGCTCTCTTCGTCAAAGGATGGTCACTCTAGTGAACTTGTATTTTCTCAACTCAAACCAGATTTTCTTTTCTGGATCCAGTCCTTGCTAAATTAAGTGACTTTGCGGAGGGAGTGGTGATCGTTGGTGGGGATATGAACTTCACAATGGACCCACTTGTAGAAAAGCCTTCCACATCTCCTATATAGCGCGGAAACGCCTGAAGAAATTATTCTACGCCTTACACTTGGTTGATGTGTGGCGTGCGCTTCACCCAAACCACCGGGACTATACCTTCTATTCTCACCCTCACTATTCATACTCCCGAGCTGACCTCTTCATGCTCCCTCAATCACTCCTGTCCAATGTCCACTCTGCCCTCATCGGATCGATCACTTTCTCGCATCACGCCCCGGACGTGGTATATGTGGACTTGTTGTCTCCAGACCGTAAGCCGTGGATGTGGAAGCTTAAAGGGGCTGTAAACCCTTGAGATTTTTCACCTTAATGCATTCTATGCATTAACCACATGCTGACCGGGCCAAAGCCGAAAGATAGCTACAGTGCCGTCTGCTTATTCTGGGAGGGCGTCCATGGACGTCCTCAGAGTCTCGCGCGCTCCCTGGGGCGCGCCAGTGACTTTCGGGTCCTCCAGACCTGGTGCGTCACAGAACGGGGTAAAGAATCAATGACAGCAGCCCTTTACCACGTGATCGCTCCGTCCAATGATGGAGCGATCACTTGTCAACAAACTGGAGCTTGTCCGGTGCAGCTCCTCCCCTCTCCTCGCACCGATCAGTACAGTGTGTGAGAAGAGGGGGGAGCCGGGTGCAGCAGCACTGTGGGCTGTCTCTGGAGTGCCCACTGTGCTGATCTGTGCCCATCAATTCATTCATCCCTGGCTCATTCATGCCTCACATGTCCCCATACATGCTTATCCATGCCTCACATGTGCCCATACATGCCTCACATGTCCCCATCCATGCTCATCCATGCCTCACATGTGGCCATCCATGCCTCACATGTGGCCATCCATGCTCCATCCCTGTCTCATCCATGCTCAATCCGTGCTCATCCGTGCTCCATCCATCCCTGGCTCATACGTGCTCCATCCATGCCTGGCTCATCTGTGCTCAATCCATGCTGCATGCCTGGCTCATCCATGCTCATCCATCTGTGCTCATCCATCCCTGGCTCATCCATGCTCCATCCATTCGTGCCCATCCATGCCTCACATGTGCCCATCCATGCTCCATCCCTGTCTCATCCATGCTCAATCCGTGCTCCATCCGTGCTCATCCGTGCTCCATCTATCCCTGGCTCATACGTGCTCCATCCATCCCTGGCTCTTCCATGCTCAATCCGTGCTCATCCATCCCTGGCTCATCCATGCTCCATCCATCCCTGGCTCTTCCATGCTCAATCCGTGCTCATCCATCCCTGGCTCATCCATGCTCCATCCATCCTGGCTCATCCATGCTCCATTCATCCATGCTCCATCCATCTGTGCTCATCCATGCTCCATCCATCTGTGCTCATCCATGCTCCATCCATCTGTGCTCATCCATGCTCCATCCATCCCTGGCTCATCCGTGCTCCATCCATCCCTGGCTCATCCGTGCTCCATCCATCCCTGGCTCACCCTTGCGTCATCCGTGCTCATCCATGCCCATCCATGGCTCATTCATGCTCGTCCTTGCCACAGCCATGCCACATCAGTCTTCATCCCTGCCACATCAGTGCTCATCCGTGCCACATCCATGCCACATCAGTTCTTATCCATGCCGCATCCTTGCCACTACAGTGCCCATCAGTGTCTCACAAAAGTGTAGTAGGTAGTCAAATTAGTTTTGAAATGTATGTCCCTGCATGTTGGGCCTCTGTATGTGGCCAGGCTGTGTAAAAGTCTCCCACATGTGGTATCGCCATACTCAGAAGGAGTAGCAGATCATATTTTGGGGTGTCATTTTTGCTATGTACATGCTATGTGTTAGAAATATCTTATAAATGGACAACTTTCTGTAAAAAAAAAGTGTTTTCATTTTCTTTCCACGTTCTCCAAAAACTTGTGGAAAAACATGACATGTTCAAAAGACTCATGCCTCATAGAATATAAGTTGGGGTGTTTACGTTCCAAAATGGGGTCATTTTGTGGACGTTTCCATTGTCCTGGTGCTCCAGGGCCTTCAAAAGTGTAAGAGGTAGTCAAAAAATGAAATATGTAATTTATATCCCTAGAACACCTGACGTTGCTCCCTGCATGTTGGGCCTCTGTATGTGGCCACGCTGTGTAAAAGTCTCACACGTGTTATATCGCCATACTCGGGAGGAGTAGTAGAATGTGTTTTGGGGTATAATTTGTGGTATGCATATGCTGTGTGTGAGAAACAACCCGTTAATATGACAATTCTGTGGAAAAAAAAGAAAAAAAAATCATGTTGCAAAGAATTGTGGGAAAAAATTACAACTTCATAAAACTCACAATGCCTCTTACTAAATACCTTGGATTGTCTGCTTTCCAAAAATGGGTCATTTGGGGGGTATTTGTACTTTCCTGGCTTGTTAGTGTCTCAAGAAATGAGATGGGCCGTCAGTACATCAGGTTTGATCAGTTGAGATAAATTTTCAGTGATTGGCACCATAGCTTGTAGAAGATATGTAGCAGTATAAATTTTGGCCAAAATTTATGGAAAAAAATGACTAATTTGTAATGTTATAACAAAACAAAACAAAGAAAAATGCTTTTTTTTTTTTACAAATTTTTCAGTCTTTTTTTATTCATAGCACAAAAAATAAAAAGCCCAGTGGTGATCAAATACCACCAAACGAAAGCTCTATTTGTGTGGAAAAAAAGGACAAAAAAATCATATGGGTAGCATGTTGCCTGACTAATTGTCAATCAAAATTTGAGAGCACTGAAAGCTGAAAATTGGTCTGGTTAGGAAGGGGGTTTAAGTGCCCAGTAGTTAAGGTGAAAAACCTCCTGTGATGCAGCAGACCCCCTCTTGTAATTACCTGAACCCGGTCTTTTCAGCGACGGGGGCGAGCACATCAGCTCCAGCGGTTGTCTCTGGTCCTGATTGGATAGATTGGTGCCAACTGCACAGAGGAGGTAAGTATGACATGTTATTTTTAAAAAAACTAAGCTTTACATATCCTTTAATGATTCCCTGATTCAAAATCCATCGGTCATTGAAGTTTTCAAGGAGCTGCGGGTGTTCTTTTCCTCAAATGTGAACCCTGAAGACTCACCAATGATGATTTGGGAGGCCCATAAGGCTTATTTTAGAGGTATCTTGATCAAAATTGGCACGCACCTTGAAGAAAGGACTAAGCAAATTGCGGATTTGCTGAGTAAAATTAGCGCCTTTAGAGTCAGTCCATAAAAAAACATTGGCCAAAGCCACCCTAGCAGATCTTACAGTTTTGAGAGAGCAGCTTCGCTCCCTGGCGATGGTGAGGGCGAAAACCACTCTTGTCAAATGCAGACATTCTTTCTATGAACATAGCAATAAATGTGGTAAGCTTCTGGCACAGGCTCTCAGAACCCAACAGGCCCGTACATTTGTCCCAGAACTCCTGGATGAAACCCAAAGTTTCTGCAACTGAAGAACTATTTCAAAAGTATTATATATGGCGATATTTCAAAAGTATTATACATCTCTTTATAACCTTCCCAGTTCTAAGCCGTCTACTGAGGAAGCCGCCAGATGGCCTGCCATCAAGGCGTACCAGCAAGGTTCGTGCCTTTCCCGTCCGTCGGAGGACGAGTTGACAGCTCTGGAGGAACCCCTGTCAGCAGGAAAAATGGCTCTGGCCATTTCTCGTACGAAAACTGGTAGGACCCCTGGCCCAGACAATGCTCTCTGCTTTATTTTAGAACTTTTGAAGATCTCCTGACCTCACATTCTTTGTCTGCTTACAATGAAGCGGGCAATGGAGCGATCTTTCCAAATGATACACTCCGGGCGCACATTACAGTGATTGCTAAAGAAGGAAAGGATCCACTACAATGCCAAAACTATCACCCAATTTCACTTCTAAACAGTGACCTCAAACTATTCACTAAAATCCTTGCGATGCACCTCCTGGAGTTGAGCCCTAAACTGATCCATTCAGATCAAGTGGGCTTTGTCCCAACTAGAGAAGCCCGGGACAACACGATCAAAGCCATTAATCTGATCTTTGCTGCACACGTCCGGAAAGTCCCTATGCTGCTTTTGTCTACAGATGCAGAAAAAGCATTTGATAGGATACATTGGACTTTTCTGACTGAAACCCTACCTAGGGCATATTGGCTTTGATCAGCGGTTGATGAATTGGATACATGCAATATATTCTCGTCCGTCTGCATTGACACATCTCTTTTGGGATCGCTAATGGGACTCGCCAGGGGTGTCCCCTCTGCCCTCTCCCTTCTGATGTTCATTTTGGCTCTGGAGCCCTTTCTGCGATCAGTCAGAAATAATTTGGACATCACGGGTCTACATCTTGCTCCGACCGTATCTCCTTAAGTCACATTGTATAATGATGACTTGCTGTTTTTCCTGTCCAACCCTCTGGTGGCCCTTCCCAATCTAATGTCTGAACTGAAGACATATGAGGAACTCTCCTCCTTCTTTAATATCAACTTTCAAAACTCTAAGACGTTAGATATATCCATGTCAGCCTCCTTGAAGGCCCTGCTTCAGATGGACTTCCCCTTTAAATGGGCAGCCTCCCATATAAAATATCTTGGTAGCTATCTGCCGAGAAGAGTAGAGGATATCTATGCCTTAAACTTCCCACCTTTTTTGACGGCCATCAAAAAAGATCTACTGACATGGCAATCTGGTCTGTTCTCTTGGTTTGGATGTTGCAGTATTATTAAAGGGGTTGTAAAGGTTTGTTTTTTTTTTTTTTTTTTTTTTTAAATAACAAACATGTTATACTTACCTCCACCGTGCAGCTCGTTTTGCACAGTGTCCCCGAACCTGGTCTTCTGGGGTCCCTCGGCTGTCTCAGTTCCTCCCCGCAAGAACTAAACACCTTCATGCGAGCTCTCTCGCATGGTGTTTACTTCTTGCGGGCGCGCTCCCGTGTTACAGCCAGCAGCTATAGCCGCTGACTGTATCACTGGGCCCCGACCCCCGGTGCGCCTCGTCATTGGATGTGATTGACAGCAGCGCGAGCCAATGGCTGCGCTGCTTTCAATCCATCCACTCTAGCCAATCAACAGCCAGGCTGAGCGGTGAAGAGGAAATCGGGGGCGAGTGCAGCAGGTGAACGGGCTCAGGTAAGTAAAATGGGGTGGCTGGGTGGGCCGGTATTGTCGGATGTTTTTTCACCTTAATGCATAGGATGCATTAAGGTGAAAAAACTTGAACCTTTACAACCCCTTTAAGCTGAACGCCCTTCCGATCCACGTTCCGTCCTTCCTGTGTCCGGTCAATCACAAGCTTTTGTCCAATTCTTATGGGCTCAGTCAATCAATACTGCACCTACCGAAATTATTGGAGGGAATGGCTTTACCGGATGTCACCCTCTTTCACGCAGCATACCATATGAAGAGGGTATTGGACTGGCATATTCATGGCCCTCTTAAACAGTGGGTAGTGTGTGGGTAGTGAGCCGACACTGGTGGAGTTTCCATTAGACTCCGCTCCATGGTGCCAATCAGGCCTACTTGCCTCGGTTTTTGAGCACCCTATTGTGGGAGAGACTTGGCAGACTTGTTCTAAGATCTCTAGGACCTCCCATATTGCCCTGATACCTTCACCGCTCACGCTTATTGTGGGAAATCCAGCCTTTGGTCCCTGGGTCTATGACCCTAGCTTCCAAAGACTGAAATCCGCAGGTTTTTTTTAGGCTTGGCCTTTCATAGTGAACAGATGCTGGCTTTCTAGACAGCAAATTATGGATGGCCCATCTTTTGAAAGTTTGCCGTTTTTGGCCTTTTAGAACACGTCTCACTCAATTCGAGCTTTTATGCCAAGAGCAATCTCCGTTACGTCATGTGGTGTCTCTGACCTATCAATTGCTGGTGTCCCCGCCACTGTCCTTCAGGCCGTCATATATTTCCAAGTGGGAAGGGGACTTGGGATTGAGCTATTCAGACAAACCGGTTGGGAGAATCATGTTCACCTACAAAACTTCCATCTGTGCTAAACGCCAGAAATCTAATTTCAAGGTGTTGACATGCTGGTATCATACACCTGTTAAGATCCATAAGATGTTCCCTCATTGCACGGACTTATGCTGGAGGTGTGGAGAGGAGACTGGCTCACTTCTCCATGTCCTCTGGTCCTATCGACTTCTTCAGGCATACTGGACAGACGTCCATCGTATTATCCAAAAATTCACTGACTGTGTTGCCAAGAGACCCCACTCTTCTCCTTCTGCATCATCACCGTTTCTCTGAAAAGGTCTATAGACGCTCCATCTTACCATTACTGATCGCCGCGGCAAAGAGTTTGGTCTCTACATGTGTAAGTTTGCCTCTTTGAGCGAAATGTACCAGTCCCGCTGTGTTTGCAGAGCAAAAAAAAAAGAGTGATTTGTCCCACCCTGGATATCATCTTTTTGAATTGCTACCATCTGACAGGCGATTTAGAAACATTAGGGTGAATACAAATTGACTTAGGGAAAGCTTTTTCCTGAGCGCTAATAAGTCCATGACTGAAGTATTAGTCAATTAGTCGCATGAACTTGGTACCTGTTGCTATAGCGGTTCTTTTTCTTCTCTTTCTTATTTATAGAGGTGTATGGTAATATGTGAGTGTAATGTTGTTTTTTTTAACCACTTGCGGACCGCCCACCGTACATTTACTACGGCAGGGCGGCCACACTGTGCCAGATCACATACCTAGTACGTGATCTTACACATCTGGGTTTGGGGCATGCCACCGACGACCCATTCCTGCTGTGATTCTACACAGTGGGAGCCCAGTCGGGTACCGTGAACTCGATGTCCGCCGACACCTGCCGATTACACAGGGCACAGCAGAACAACAATCTGCCTATGTAAACAAGGAAGATTGTCGTTCTGTCAGAAGGGAAGGCACAGATTCTGTGTTCTTTGCGTTCACCTAGTCAAAGCACCTCCCCACAGTGAGTAAGCACAACCTAGGCACTCAGTTAACCCTTTGATCAGCTCTGATGTTAATCCCTTCCCTGCCAGTAGTACAGTGACAGTGCATATTTTTTAGCACTGATCACTGTATTAGTGTCACTGGTCCCCAAAAAGTGTCAATGTGTCAGGTGTCTGATTTATCTGCTGCAATATTGCAGTCCCGCTATAAGTCGCTGATCGCTATTACTAGTAAAAAAAAATACATAAAATAAATAAAAATATCCCATACTTTAACTTTTGCACAAATCAATCAATATTTGGTTATTGGGGTTTTCTACCAAAAATATGTAGCAGAATACATATTGGTCTAAATTGATGAAGAAATTTATATTTTTTATGGGATATGTTTTATAGCAGACAGCAAAAAAAATATATATATATTTTGTTTTGTTTTTTGTTTATAGCGTAAAAAATAAAAACCTGGGTACAGTGTCGCATGACCATGCAATTGTCAGCTAAAGTAACGCAGTGCCATATCCTAAAAAATGGTCTGGTCAGGAAGGGGGTAAAACCACCTGGAGCTCAAGTGGTTATTGTTATAAATTGTGAGGAGTTTCTTTTACAAAGTAATTTCATTTTAACTTGTTTCCAATGACAAAGTATTTTATCTCATCTTGGCGAACTATAAAGTAATTTCTCCGTGGTACTTTGTGCCTTCCAGGATAGCCAGGATTTACCCTGATGTTTCTCGTATGTGCTTCAGAGGCTGTTGCAAGGAGGGCACTGTGTTCCATGTATAGTGGACTTGCCGCAAAGTTGACGGTTCTGGACCAGAGTTTTGATATTTATTCATACGGTTACACATGTGAACATCTCCAAATCTGCAATAATGGCACTTCTGAACGAACCTATGCAGGGAGTACCTGGGGGAATGCAATCTCTCGTATTCTATATGTTCCTTAGCGATGAAAAACTGTGATGAATCATGTTGCATGAGAAAATAGCCAGCATTCTTAACGACACACAGCCCAAGTCTGAAAAAAACACTTGGACTCCCTGGCTGAATTATTGCGTAGGTTCAGCACAAGCAGTTTGAGACAGGGGCAGAAGAGGGCTGGCTCTCCCATCTTAATCTTCTTTTCCTTCTCTTTTTTCCACATTGTTTTACTGCACGGCTCATTATTTTCCCTGATTGATCTTGAACCTTGCTTTTTTACTTCTGGTCAGAAGTGTAGACTACCATATGTGAATAGTGAGCACCCAACTATAATAAGACAGTTTATTTATATCTGGATGCTCAGCATTGTTGTTGCTATAATAATAATTGTTTAGATTAGTTTTACTCGGCGCCAAATCCATTGAGATTTAGAATTAATAATACTTAATCCATCTGCCTTCTTTTAGGGTGGTAACTTGTTAATGGGTCCTCAGAGAATTCTTGGATATGCTCTTCTATGCCTTTTTTTCTTGATTTCTTTATTGTTTTTTATTACTATTTTACTTTTCATTTTATGGCAGTATTCTGTATCCCTGTTTTACTTATCAGTATTGCAAACTGGTCGGTGTATTTCGTTTTTTTTTATTTTCACTTAGAAAATAATAAAAATATTGTAACAGAAAAAAATGCATTTAGAAATGTTTTAACCCCCTACATCCTGCTGTAGACCTTTTACTGCCACCCATTTATTTTATGAACTGCAAAATCCTATGCAAAAGCTACACTCCATCCACAACTGACAGGGCCTGTATGTCACATAATGTACTGCTATTCAGCTGCAGTGCCTAGCAATGGGCAGTACACAAAGCCTTCAGGTGAGCTCTGGTCCCTTTGCAGAAAAATGCATACAGGTAGTATTTTT
This sequence comes from Aquarana catesbeiana, assembly GCF_042186555.1. Classification (NCBI taxonomy): domain Eukaryota; kingdom Metazoa; phylum Chordata; class Amphibia; order Anura; family Ranidae; genus Aquarana; species Aquarana catesbeiana. Next base: position 535,696,877 of record NC_133324.1, on the reverse strand, counting down.
CCGTACTGCTCAGACTCTGTTGCAGCGTTATGCTTGTGTTTATGTAGCAAGGTTACTTTGCAGTATAAGCAAGGAAACGGAGACCTCTGCAGTGTATAAATGTGCTTTTACTGAACAAAAATGCTGTACATACAAAACCATTACTAATATTAGGAATACAAATGAAGACTGACAGATATATCAAGCAAGATGTAAGTAAATAGTGTACTCCCAGTGAGCCCATCCCCCTAGGAAACACTTAACCCTTTGATCACCACTAGTGTTAACCCCTTCCCTGCCAGTGTCATTTATACAGTGACCAGTGCATTTATATAGCACTGATCACTGTATTTGTGTCACTGGTCACCAAAAAGTGTCACTTAGGGTCAGATTTGTCTCCACAATCTCGCTAAAAATTGCAGATTAGTAAAAATAGTAAAAAAATTACTGTTTATATTGCTTTTTTTTCTAAATTGTCGCTCTTTTTTTGTTTATAGCGCAAAAACTAAAAACTGCAGAGGTGATCAAATACCACCAAAAGAAAGCTCTATTTGTGGGGAAAAAAGGACATCAATTTTGTTTGGGTACAACGTCGCACGACTGCACAATTGTCAGTTAAAGTGACGCAGTCCCGTATCGCAAAAAATGGCCTGGTCATTGAGGGGGTAAATCCTTCTGGGACTGAATTGGTTAACCACTTCAGCCCCGGAAGAATTTACCCCCTTCCTGACCAAGCCCTTTTTGCGATACGGCACTGCGTCGCTTTAACTGACAGTTGCGAGGTCGTTCGACGTTTTACCCTAAAAAAATTGACTTCCTTTTTTTCCCCAAATAGAGCTTTCTTTTGGTGGTATTTAATCACCTCCTGCAGTTTTTATTTTTTGCGCTATAAACAAAAAAGAGCGAACATTATGAAAAAAAAAGAAATATTTTTTACTTTTTGCTATAATAAATATGCCAAAAAAATATATATAAAAAAAAAAAATCCTTCTTCAGTTTAGGCCAATATGTATTCTACATATTTTTGGTAAAAAAAAATCGCAATAAGCGTATATTGATTGGTTTGCGCAAAAGTTATGGCGTCTACAAAATAGGGGACAGATTTATGGCATTTTTGTTATAATTTTTTTTTTTTTATTAGTAATGGCGGCGATCTGCAATTTGTTATTGTTATTGTGACTGCAACATTGCAGCAGACAGATCAGACACTTTTGACACTGTTTTGGGACCATTGGCATTTATACAGCTATGGTCCGGCGGACATCAAATCCACGAGACCCGCGGGCACGCCCGCCCGGCTGATGGCGCAGCGAAGTACAGGCACATTGTTTTGCGCACCTGTACCACTTTGCAGACGTATATTGGCGTGAGACGGTCAGCAAGTGGTTAAAGACTGCCCAGCTGTCAGTGTAGATAGTAACATGGGAAGAAGGATCCTTCTTAAGAGTAATCTCTTTGGCTTTCAACTCTGCATACTGACTGGACTCTCCAATTTCGGTCTCCTGCAGGACTGTGTCTGTACTTGGATTGTAGGATGCTGCTGTCCATTGGCGCTCAGATGAGGTAACTATGGCTGGACCATCGGTGAACAATGCTGACTCTTTCATGTCTTCTGACAAAGGGTGGAGGCTCTTGAATGGGGGATGACTGCAGCACAGGAATTTCGTCTCCTGGCTGGGTGCTAGTAAAAGTAACAAGCCCTGCCAACGGTTTTAAAATGTCTCTGCCATCCCCAGCTACAATACCCCCTTTTTCTTGAAGGTACCACTTCCATTTCATCAGTGTCTGGTTCTGAGCTGCAGCTGCCCTTAGTGGTCAGTCCATCTCTCATCCATCCTGCTATTGGCAATGCAGTATGGATTGTGACTGTGTCCTTTCCTGTAATGGTCTCTACATGTTGAAGTGCTGTGTAGCCCTTAAACAGGTACTTGTCTAGGGGCATGCATCTCTTCTGTGCCCCTGTCAGTTGTTTGGACCAAAATCCAATGGGTATTGCTCTCTGTCCTTTCTTTTTCATTTGGCTGCCACAGACTCCAAGATATGGTACCATCCTGCTTCCAGCTGAAATGGTACTCTTGTCTCACGGGTCCCAATTCCTGATGCTGCAAAATGGCTGCTTCAGCAGCCAGAAATGCAGTCCACTGCTCTGAACCTCATGAGAACTTAGTCTTTTTCCTGGTGACATTGTATATAGGCCTCAGGATCAGTCCAAGATGTGGGATGAACGATCTCCAGAATCCCAACTCTAATGAACTTCTGTGCCTCCTTTTTGGTAGTAGGGGCAACAGCACCTGGATAGTTTGCACAACTGAGAAATTGTTCAATCATTTCAATAGTTCAATCCCCCCTTGTAAAAGCAGGAAACCATGCCCAGACTTGGTCGGAGTTGGTGAACAATTCCCTTCTAGCTCTTCCTGCTTTTCTTACCTTCTCTCGCGCCATCAGATCCCCACGATCGCCCATGACATAAGATGCTGGGACGAGTTTCACCAGGACACATGAACCTCTTGCATTAGGGGGAATTACCTTAATCTGTAGAACCGCATAAGAAGTAGTAGGGGCCTCTTAGAGCCGCACAAGAGGAATTTCTCCGATGCTTACAGGCTCTGAGTAGTATCAGAATAGACTGGGAGATTTCTCCCTCAGTTTGAACGTCACACTCTTCCTACCAACAGATGTAATCTGGTCTAGAGGTGTTATTACAAACGCCAGGGGGGTTTATTGGTAAGATTAACTTTTATATCTTCTTTACAGGTGTTGGTTCCCACAAAATGATCCCCTTTACCAAAACTAAAGTTGCACACTTGTGGGCTACCTAGTTGTCCCGATACACATACTTGTGTAGCAATACGGACTATCAGCATAAAACACCATACCTTTGGGTGTCTCTAGACATCGCTTGTTCTCTCAGTAATCAGTGACCTTGTATCTGTGTGCCCAACAGAGTGGATTGTGGGGTGAATAGTTCTTCCTCAGATAATCGCTTTGCAACAATGTACCCTAAGACTACACATCCCAGGGATCCTTGCTGCAACATGAAGATTGCCTGGAGTTGCTATAAAGGGAGCCGAATGCGCGCGTGGAGCTCTCTTCCTCCTGGGCCTGACACAAGACGGACCTCTCCGTGTAACAGGGAGAGAGGTCGCGGCCTACCACACGGAGTCCTATTTCCAACCCGAGGCCTAAAGGGCCTAGCTCTGTTACCCACTGTCGGACATCCTGTCATCAACACTACTCAGATCACCTGCCTGTCGGTGTGGGTGCGTGTGCCAAGCTTCATTTCGGAAGACCGAAACAGCAGATCTGCTGCACAAGTGTCGCTACACGGGTTCCAGTCCTGAAGACATCGGAACGAACTGGTTGTTGGTGAGAGGGCAAATAGCTCAACCTTTTATCTATCCATTGCCATTATTACAGAGACACTGTGCACAGACATCTTTACCCCAAGAACACTTCATTACATTGCATGAACACTGTGCTCAGACACCTTTAGATCTTCCACCCTAGAAACTTACTGCTTCATCAAAACCCAAACGTATTAGTTAACAAGCTCCAACTAGCTAGTGAAGAACATCAGATCTGCAACGTGGAACTTTCTTTGCTGCTACTTAGAGGGCCCTCCCCTATACTATTTCGTGATAGACCTGCTTTTACCTCTTATAGCATAGACTGCCCAGATTACATCTTTCTCTGTGTGGCAGCATAAGTAGTTAACTGAAACCTTCATAAGGGAGTGTACAGAGCCTTGCAAAAGTATTCACCCCCTTGGCATTTTTCATGTTTTGTTGCCTTACAACCTGGAATTAACATGGATTGTTTGAGGATTTATACATTTAATTTACATAACATGCCCACAACTTTGAAACTTTGACTTTTTTTTCTATTGTGAAGCAAACAACAAATAGGAAAAAATAACAGAAAAAGTCAATGTGCATAACTATTCACCCCCCTAAAGTCAATACTTTGTAGAGCCACCTTTTGTGGCTATCACAGCTCCAAGTCGCTTTGGATAAGTCTCCTATGAACTTGCCACATCTTACCACTGGGATTTTTGCCCATTCCTCCTTGCAAAACTGCTCCAGCTCCTTCAAGTTGGATGGTTTGCGCTTGTGAACAGCAATCTTTAACCACTTGCTGATGGCTGGCCGTCATATGACGTCTTGGGCTTTGTGGGGGGATATCTGAATGATGCCTACAGCTACAGGCATCATTCAGATATTGGCTTTTGCAGCCGGTGATTCCCTATACCATAAGAACAATCATAGTGGCTGGGACGTCCCCTCCTGCCGCCCTCCGGTGCTTCTACCAACTCACCGCTGCAATCGGTGAGTCGGAGAACAGATCCCCGGGTGTTCACCATAGAGATTTCCAGCAGACCAGATAGTCGCCGGAGTCTCTATGATCGTCGGAGGCCAGGCGCGATGTTATGACATCACGCCCAGCCTCTTCAGTCAAACGGATGGTGCCGCTTCGGCTGGGAAGCCGAGATCGTTTTATTTTTTTTTTATTTCAGGCTTCCCAGCCTAGAAGTGAGATGTGGGGTCTTATTGACCCCACATCTCACTGTAAAGAGGACCGATCATGCCATATTCCTATTACAAGGGATGTTTACATTTCTTGTAATAGGAATAAAAGTGATAATTTTTTTTAAAGTGTTAAACTAAAAAATGTAAAGTAAAATTAACAATACATTTTTTTTCTTTTTTCAAGTGCCCCTGTCCCCGTGTGCTCGCACGCAGAAGCGAACGCTTACGTAAGTCCCGCCCACATATGTAAACGGTGTTCAAACCACACATGTGAGGTGTCGTCATGAACATTAGAGCGAGAGCAATAATTCTAGCCCTAGACCTCCTCTGTAACTCAAAATATGTAACCAGTAAAAAATTTTAAAGCTTGGCATATGGGGATTTTTAAGTACCGAAGTTTGGCGCCGTTCCACGAGCATGTGCAATTTTGAAGCATGACATGTTGGGTATCTATTTACTTGGCATAACTTCATCGTTCACAATATGCAAAAATATTGGGCTAACTATACTGTTTTTTTTTCTTAAGGATGAAACTGTTTTTTTTCCAAAAAAAACACGTTTGAAAAATTGCTGCGCAAATACCATGCGAGATAAAAAGTTGCAATGGCTGCCATTGTATTCTCTAGGGTCTTTGCTAAAAAAAAGACATATATAATGTTTGGGGGTTCTATGTAATTTTCTAGCAAAAAAATGATTGTAGGAGAGAAATGTCAGAATTTGGCTGGTTGGTAAGTCTGACCACAGATTTGCTATTGGACTGAGGTCTGGACTTTGACTAGGCCATTCCAACACATTTACATGTTTCCCCTTAAACCACTCAAGTGTTGCTTTAGCAGTGTGTTTGGGGTCATTGTCCTGCTGGAAGGTGAACCTTCGTCCTAGCCTCAAATCACACACAGAGTGGTACAGGTTTTGCTCAAGAATATCCGTGTATTTAGCACCATCCATCTTTCCCTCAACTCTGACCAGTTTCCCAGTCCTGACTGCTGAAAAACATCCCCACAGCATGATGCTGTCACTACCATTTTTCACTGTGGGGATTGTGTTCTTTGGGTGATGTGATGTGTTGGGTTTGCGCCAGACATAACGTTTTCTTTGGCCAAAAAGTTAAATTTTAGTCATACATTTTGGGAGTCTCCCACATGCCTTTTGTTTTTTGCTGAAAGTAATGACTTTCTTCTGGCCCCTCTGGGTTTTTCATTTTTTTGATAAAATTTAAAAAGACCGATTTAAAAAAAAAAAAAAAAAAAATACAAAACCGTTTTATATTTTGTTAAATTATGCAAACCGGTAATTATTCTCCTTTATTTATATACGCTGGTGAGGCTACGCTGGTGAGGCTACGCTGGTAGGCTGCACTGATAGACTGCACTGAAGAAGGACATTGATAGGTGGCACTAATAGCTGGCACTGATGGGTGGCAGTGATGGGCACTGATCGGCACTGGTAGGTGACACTGATTTGCAGCACTGCTAGGTGGCACTGAATGGCACCACTGGTGGACATTGATAGGTGGCAATTGTGGGCACTGATAGGTGGCACTGATGTACTGTGGGCACTGATTGGTGGGAACTGATTCGTGGCACTGATTGCTGGCATTGGCGGGCAGTACTGGTGGGCACGGAGACTCTTCCTCTTCGGGACCGATGTTCCTGCAAACAGAAGCCGGCGATTACCTTTTTTTCTTCTCACGCTGTCAGCGTGAGAAAAAAAAAAAATAAGATTACCGAGCCTCTGTTTTGGCTGACAGCTGATCACGTGGTAAGGGGCCAGGACCAGCCCCTCACTCGGATCTGTGATCACCCGAGTCTCATTGACTTGGGTGATCACAGCGCGTGCCCCCTTCAGGGGGGCGTGGCCAGCTTTGAAAGGGGAGGACGTCAATAGATGGCCTCCCGGCAAAGCAGATCCGCGCTGTAGCCGTCATTCTGCTATAGAGAGGATCTGAACAGGTTAAAGGTGCAATAAAAATGTTCTTGATTTAAAAAAAAAAATAGGTAGAAATATTTGTCATGGAGTTATTGTCTAGTTACTAGACACTGGTAAATTTGGTCTTGCAACAATGATCTATCATGAAAGGGTTAAAGCAGCATTTGTATTCCTAATAAATTTGCTTTGGTGCATTTTTTTAAAGGTATATGTGGCTATATGTATTTTTGTAATATATTTGATTGATCCTTCTTTTTTTTTTTTTTTCTAGGCTATGATCAGAGGTGATCTTGATGTTCTTAAAGACTGGTGTTATGAAGCAGTAAGTGTGGAATTTTACAAATATTTAAAGGGCAACTCCACTTTTGTAGGGAAAAATAGCAAATAAAGAAAACATATATCCTGTAGAATTGCGATACAATCATATTGTAATTGAATGTTATTAAAAATTACCTTTCTTTTTTAATCTGCAGCTGCTGTAATTGTCTATAAATGCAATGCAATATGGCTACATGGAGTTAACTGTTCTGTACACAGAATGTGAACTGACTACTCCCCAGAAACATAATTACCCGCTTGTGTGATTGGCTCACCAATTTACCCAGAAGTCTGCCTAAGATACAAGTCAGATTTCAGGCATCCCCTGCAACAAACATTTTATTTTTGGTGAGATATTTCCAATAGGAACACGTCTAAAGGGATGCAGGCCCAGCAGCTTTCCTCATTAGTGCCCTGCAGGTGCCACAGCTAACTGAAAATATGTAACCACTCCCATCAGCACAGACAAACACACTTGTATTTCTTCGGAATAACAAGAGGTAGGACTCTGCAGCAAAGGTTGTTATCCTTGCAATGTACATATATCACTCGGGGGGGGGGGGGGGATGTTTTGTTCTCAACAAAAGTGGAGTTACGCTTTAAAAGATCAGTCCAACCTAAACTTAACTTAACTTTTTCAGTATACTAAGGGAAGGTATAAGTAACTGCTACATTTCCCTGCTCTCTGGCGCTCTAGAGCAGTGGTCCCTAAACCGTGGCCCTTTGCTTACTTTTATCAGGCCCTCAGGGCATTATTTCATTCACTAGTACCAACAATGGGGCATATTCCCCCCCGACCCCAATGAAGAAGCACAATTCCTACTTTCTCCCAGTGACACCAACAATTAGTCCCAATGATGGGACACAATTTCTCCCAGTAGCACCAACTATAGGGCACAATTCCTCCCACTGACACCAAAGATGGGGCACTTTTTTCCCACTGATTTAGCAACATTTTCTACTCCCAATGGCCACAGTCTGGCCTGCCAAAAGTCTAAAGGATAGTAAACTGACCCTTTTGTTTAGAAAGTTTTGAGACCCCTGTTCTGGAGGAAAGGGAGACAAAGACATTGGATGCTTTTAATCAAATTGTCTTTTATAGTTGACTATGCTACTGAGTTACTAGTTTAATCGGTTCCGACCAGCTCACATACTTTTACTGCTGCAAAATGGCTCTCCTGGGTGAAATCCCACACGGGTACGACTTTGCCCAAGAGAGCCGCCAGAGGGCAACCGCTGCTGAAGGTGCCCGCTGCACAGCAGGGCACCCAGTGCGTGTGGCCGGCGGGCACAATCGCCACCGGCCACGAGAGCCAGCACGGAGATTTGTGTGTGTAAACACACAAATCTCTGTGCTGTCAGGGGAGAGGAGACAGATTGGGGGTTCCTAGTAAGTAGGAAAAACGATATGTCTCCTCCCCTAGTCAGTCCTATCCCCATACAGTTAGAACACGCTGAGGGAACACACATTTGACCCCTTGATCGCCCCCTAGTGTTAACCCCTTCCCTGCCAGTGACATTTACACAGTAATCAGTATATATTTATAGCATTGATCGCTGTATTAAATGTCAATGGTCCCAAAAATGTGTCAAGTGTCCGATCTGTCTGTCGCAATACCGCTAAAACTTGCAGATCACTGCCATTACTAGTAAAAAAAATTAAAATGTCATAAATCTTTCCCATAGTTTGTAGATGCTATAATTATTGCGCAAACCAATCAGTATACGCTTATTGTGATTTTTTTTTTTTTTTTTTTTTTTTTTTTTTTTACCAAAAATATGTAGAAGAATACATATTAGCCTAAACTGATAAAGAAATTTAGTTTTTTGTTTTTTTTAAATGTGGGGGATATTTATTATAGTAAAAAGTAAAAAATATTGTTTTTCTTTTCAAAATTGTTGCTCCTTTTTTGTTTATAGCGCAAAAAATAAAAACCACAAGAAAGCTCTATTTGTGGGAAAAAAAGGACACAAAATTAGTTTGGGTACAGCATTGCATGACCGCGCAATTGTCAGTTAAAGCGACACCGTGCCAAATTGTAAAAAGTGCTCTGGTCAGGAAGGCGGTAAAATCTTCTGGGGCTGAAGTGGGTAAAGTGGAAATTTTGGCTTTCCAAAAAGCACACCATGCGGTCCCATATAGGTAAAGCAGCATAGTGTGCTAACCCTACCTACCATCCATGGCCCCTTTCTGCTTATACAATGAGGTCCACAATTGCATTTAGAAAATATTTCCTAAAACCTTCTGCAGCCAGTCATGACTTTGTTCCAAATTATTGTAGGGACAGAACAGCTGTTGGCATCAGCACCCCCTAGTGCCAAGGGAGGGAGCACAGGCCTATTTTTATGGGCCACATACACATAATACACACAGTGTGTACGCTCTTTTTTTGCAGCCGCTGCACTCCTCGCAGGCAACAGGCGTGAGTATAGGTACTGCAGCATTTTTAACCACTTGCCTACCGGGCACTTACACCCCCTTCCTGACCAAGCCATTTTTCAGCTTTCAGCGCTGTCGCACTTTGAATGACAATTGCGCGGTCGTGCTACACTGTACCCAAACAAATTTTTTATAATTTTCTTCACACAAATAGAGCTTTCTTTTGGTGGTATTTAATCACTGCTGGGTTTTTTATTTTTTACAAGAAAAAAAAAGAACCAACGATTTTGAAAAAAAAAAAAAAAAAAGTTTTTTACTTTTTTTCTGTCAGTAAATTTTGTGACTTAGTGATTTTTCGCCTTCACTGATGTGCACTGATGAGGCGGCACTGATGGGCACTGATAGGCTGAACTGGTGGGCATTGATGAGGTGCCACTTATGGGCACTGATGAGGAGGCACTAATATGCCGCACTTATGGGCACTAATAGGTGGTACTGGTGGGCACTGATAGGCAGCGCTGGGGGGCACGGATAGGCGGCACGGCTAGGCAGTACCGATGGGCACAGCATTGATGGGCAGCACTGACTGGCTTCGCTAATGGGCACTGGTAGCACTTGTGGGCAGTGGTGGGCACTGATTGCTGCCACTGGTGGGCATTAATTGCTGGCAATAGTGGGCACTGATTGGTGACACTGTATTGCTTTATTGTAATCAGGGCACTGATGATCAGTGCCCTGTTTACATTCCTAGATGTCCCCCTGCGTAGAGATGCCGCTGATCGGCTCTCCTCGCCACACACTCTGTCAGTGTGAGGCGAGGAGAGCCAAGTACCGGCATCTCCTTGTTTACATGTGACCAGCTGTGATTGGACACAGCCGATCACATGGTTAAAGAGCCGTGGACGCGGCTATTTACAGAGATCGGGGTCGTGCTGCGTCCTTGCAACACGTCGCGAGAACGGCCGTTCTGGGACGCCCGCCGTCATATGTCATCCCAGTCATTTGACGGTGGGCAGTCGGCAAGCAGTTAAAGATCTGCTGGCTTATCGGGGGAGGTTGCAATGAGTTGTATGCCACCTTGTGGATTACTCTGCACCATATGTATCCAAAACCAAAAGTCTAGTGTTCAAGCACCAGAAGTATATTGATAGCTATATTCTTAGCACTCAGAAAAAAAGAAATTGTAAATAATGGAGAATGAGGTGGCATACACCTTGTCAAACATAACATGTCTAAAGTCAGCAGATTTTTCCTTGGGTTCCTCTTTAAGTTGTTTACATTGTTCCTGAAGCACTAAAGTTTTTAGATATTTGTGCTGCAGATATTATCACTTGCTGATGTTCGTGCCATATTTATACTTTAACCACTTACCTACCTGAAAACGGTTAGGGACGAGTGTGATCTGTCCCAGTCTTTGTATAACAATGGCATGCCTCCATCCCTAATTGGTTGAGAAAAAAGGAGAGGAATTGTGACTTTAGATGAAGCATGTCAGAGGGTACATATCTAATTGTTTAGTGTACAATTAGATTAAATTTATCTTAATGCAATGTCACAATCTCCTAGGGGTGGTCCATGATATTAAATATACATCAATAATTAATAATATATACTGAATAGTTTAATCATAAAAGATTTACATAATATTCATATAAAAGTATTTAATATAGTAAATGGACATGGTTGGTACAGTCGATGCAAAATATTCAAACGAACATAGTTGATACAGTTAATACAAGGGTCAATAAATGAGAATACAGATAGTATAATTGTATAAGAATTACTAAAGCGCTGATGTGAGTGATGGTATCAAATTGTGACCCAAACATTATATTAAGATGAACAAATGATAGTGACTGCTATTATTGTGTTATGTGCTGATATCACAAAAAAGTGAATATATAAAAAAAAAGTTAATAAAGCGCTACCATTACCCTTAATATAGCCCAGTGCTTCAATAAATAATGTGATCCAATAAAGAATGCGATCCTATAAAAAAATAAACTAATCATATATATGTGTCCAGTAAACTACACTAGTTTAATTACTGTTCTTCCAAAATGCTTGTAGATTTCTGGAGATACTGGGAAAGACGCAAATACCACTCATTTGTAAGATAAAACACAAAAGGACAACGATACCCAAATGATCAGGTGTCTCTGATGTTCACATGTGGTGGATTGCTTTCAAACCTTCATTGCTTTCAATCCTTCATAGATCGATATTGCTCAAACAAAAGAAAGGACATACCTCATTGCGCAAATAAACTAAAAATGACATGTGCGTAATACAACACAGTTGCACTCACACATGCCCCGCAATAAGATCGCATTTAAGAAGGTCAGTTGCATATATTCAGAAACAATCTCCTCACTTAGCTGTTCCTGCTCACACAGCACTGGGGTTACTGGCTCCTCTGGTATCTCCAGAAATCTACAAGCATTTTGGAAGAACAGTAATTTATATCTAGTGTGGTTTACTGGACACAGATATATGATTCGTTTATAGGATTACATTCTTTATTGGATCACTTTTTTTTATATATTCACAGATAATATAATAATTCACATGATATATTAGACGATAAATGATACTGATCATAATTTAGGCACCCTCTAGTTGGAAACTACACGTTTCATGGCTTGTAACCATGGAGTCAGATGCATGTATATACTAAAAAATTGGAGTAATGAAACATCTGTTAGTATATGAAAACCTCTAAATATAAATATTTTGTTAGCAGACATAGACCTTTAGGCTAGTGCATATGCACTTGGTCGCGATTTTTTTTTCCCTGTTGCGATCTTGAAAAAAGCGTTTCACGATTCTTGCTATGCAAAGAATTCTCTCTGCTCTTCTGAAGCCACAGCCATCAAATGAAAGGAAGAAAAAAAACGGCCAGTGTGCCAAGAATCAACATTCTTTAGCAGTGAAACATAACTATAAACATTGTAACAATTTGTCAATGGAATAGACTTCATGTAAAAGTGAGGAAAGTTTAACCACTTAAACACTAAACCTTTTTCTGACATTTGGTTTCAAGTTAAAATCTTTTTTTTTTTTTTTTTTTTTTTTGCTAGAAAATTACTTAGAGCCCCCAAACATTATATATATTTTTTAGTAGAGACCCTAGAGAATAAAATGGTGGTTGTTGCAATATTTTATGTCGCACTGTATTTGCGCAGCGGTCTTTCAAATACAATTTTTTTGGAAAAAATTACTTTACTGGTTAATTTTTTTTTTTTTTTTTTAATTCATTAAAGTTAGCCCAATTTTTTTGTATAATGTGAAAGATTTTACGTCGCGAGAATTGAGAGCATCATTTTTTTTTTATTCTAAGCAAAAAAATTGTGATTCTCATTTTGGCCAGAATCGTGCAGCTCTACTACACTCTCACCTTTTTGGTGGAATGAATATATATAGATGCATTACTTATCATTTACACTTGTATCACTCATCACATATTTTACACATCCTTTTTCACATTTCTACCCAATCATTTGTTTTCTTTCAGAACTGGGTGCATGTCCAAGCGTACATATCCATCACAATGTGGTAATGTGTTGGGGCGGTCCGGCTTGTTTCCTGGCTGTTGCGCTTCCCTGGTCCTTATTTTGGCCTCTGGGGGGTGTTTTCTGCCTCAACCCCGGGTGAGACTACTCAATCTAGGCTACCGTTAAAATCCTATTTAGGAGCTGTGATTAGCGTGTGTGTGTTGATTTGTAAGTATCATTGAAACCGACTGTTTATCTCCCCCTATTTAGAGGGTTTCATATACTAACAGAGGTTTCATTACTCCAATTTTCTCTTTCGTTTATCGACAGACACAGCGCCTCCTTAATTTTGACCATTGGGTTATATCGCCTCTGCAGGAGTAGGACTAGGCAGAACAAAAAAAACCTGGCTACGCCCATGGGCTGTCCTCAGTCAGTTCCCCTCCCTGCTCTAAGTATTCAGTTTATTTTTGTCTAGTCAGGAGTAAGGACCTAGCTCCTTGCTGGGATCTTTTGGTCCTAGCAAAGCCTCAATGAACAGATGCTGGCCCGTGAGTTAAACGTCTCGCAGAATCGCATATGAACGGGCTCTGGTCCAAGTCGCAGAGGTCCCTTGGCCGACAGCCCCCCACTTCGGTGGTTTGTTCTGTCTGAGGGTCACCCGCACCATGGATCGGTAAGTACAGTCCCCCTTTGTGCGGTTTGGGATGGACGCGGGTACCCTTCAGGGATGGTCGGACCTGCCTGCAGGATCCCTCCTCTCATCCTAAAGTCCCTTGGTTAAACTGGGCTTCCCCCTCACCCCACGGTTTGGACATGTCCAGACGAAGTACAGGTCTTAGTGTATGAAACGAGTCAACATATGCCAATGCTAGCATACCCCCGTACTCCTCGATGATCTCCCACATGGGTTAACAAGGTATATTTTTACCATCTACGCCGAAGGGCTGGACTTTGAATATTCCACCTGGTATCCACTCATAGGCCACTGTAGCCTTGCCTTACTGGTGTTGAACCGAAAGTGCTTTCCATATTCTTCCGAGTAAACTGACAGCCAAACGACCATGGATTATGGTCACGGCAAACGTGCGGTCTATACAGCTATCACCAAGGACAATTGCAACAACGTATACACACAGTGAAAGTTCATCTCCGCTTTGGAGCTCTGGCACAACAGTGTTGCCTCCATCCTTGACTATGACAAAGCGCTGATGCGCGAAACGCGTCGTCAAGGCAACTCTTCCACAGTGGTCTGATCCAGCAACATGCCATGGTGACCATCTATCCACCCTTGGGACCTCTACATTGCCAAGCATTAGCGGCATTCATCACCTTTTGTGCTGGCTTCTTTATTCCCTTCCTTTACCTCACTTTGCACTGCTGCATCCCCCAAGTGACACCATTCAACACAGAGGCGTTTCATCTCTGAGGGGACACAGACCGGCACATCAGTGGTGCAGTGTCTTACCAGCTGACACTCCAGCGGCTCTCCTTTGGAACGGCCTCCCAGCTAGGCTGACGTCATCGCCCAGTACCAGACGGAGCCTCGGCTCGCTCTCCTTTCTCACGGTGTAGTGGTTGTCTCCCTCCACGCCGCACACACAGAACGGCATTCCGGAGCCGGTGAGTCATCCTTTCAGGGCTCGCACCCTACATCCAGCGGGGATCCTGCGGGTCTCCTGAGTGCCTTCATACCTGGGTCTCCCCTCTCCCCCCCAACTCATCACAGTTTGGGACCATGTAGTTGGATGGATCTCCCGTTTTATATTCTTGTTGCTTGATAGACAGTGTGTCGCATACTTAAGTTCTTAATGATTGTTTTCAAGTACTGTGTATCCATGGGACTGCCTTTATTAAATTAATCAGTTTTTACTTCTGGCCGTTGCAGTTTGACTTTGTGATATCCAGAGCGCTGGGCTATTTTTGTTTCTGACTTCCACTTGAATTATGACATTGTGTTGCCGTCCTTGTGTCCCAAGCCTGCTCTTCCCAAGTAATTTGCTTTGTATACCTTGGATGTGGTTTGTGCAATTCGGGTGTATCTGGCAGCCACTGAGTCCTTCCAGAAGTCAGACTCACTTTTTTTGGTTACACAGGGACCAAGGAAAAGGCTGGCCGCTTCTTCAGCTACCATCTCCAGATGGATCAGACTGACTGTGACTCAGGCCTATTCTATTAAAGGCGGGGTTCCTCCTTTCCCTGTCACGGTGCATTCTACTCGGGCGCTTAGTACTTCTTGGGCCTTCCGTCATCAAGCATCAATATCACAGGTTTGCAAGGTGGCCACTTGGTCGTCAGTGCATACCTTCACCAAATTCTATAAAGTAGATATTTTGGCATCTGAGGATGCTTCTTCTGGGCGCAAGGTTTTGCAGGCTGCTGTTTAAGAGGGGTGTTCCCTCTTGAGGGGTGTTTTTTCTTTAAAAGAAAAAAAGTATTTCAGATGGGGCTCTTGTGACCCAGTTAAGGCTCCTGTGTCCTGGTTAGGGCTCTTGTGGTTAGCCTTGGGTTATTTTGCCCACCCATCGTTTTTCTTTGGCATTGCTTTTGGATGCCCCAATAGCCAGGTGTTTTTTTTGTTCTGCCTAGTCCTACTCCTACAGAGGCGATATAATCCAATGGTCAAGAGGCGCTGTGTCCGTCGATGAACTCAGAGAAATGGATTTTACGGTGAGTATAAAAATCCAATTTTTTAGTATATACGTGCATCTGACTCCTGCTGTGTCAGGGCTGGCTCAGCTGTCGGCTAATTGCCAGCTGTCATCTCTCTCCACAGTTAACCAGCTGTTGTGGATCTGCTCGTCAGTCCCGCCTACTTAAAGATCTCCATCTCACTTCATTCCTGCTTTCGCCTTGGTCACATCAGAAGAAATCTCCTGTGTTCCTGTTTAAAGACTGGCTTTGCTGACATCCCTTCTGGCTCCTTATCCTGCTTGCTGTTCCTCTACATGAATCCCTGACTTCTAGCCTGGCTGATTACCCGATCTGGTTACTGAACTCTGGCTTGGCTGACTACCCAATCTGGTTACTGGACTCTGGCTATGCTTTGACTACGCTTACTCTATTTACCTTTTTATTTTTATTAATAAACAAGTGTGATTTTACTGTACTTCTGTCTCGGTCTGGTTCATGGTTTCTGACAGTAGGGGAAGGCCATGAATTCAGAAGATAGTCAATCCACTTGTCGGTAATATTTTTTCCAGATTGGATGAGCAAGATCACCGCATGGATCAGTTTGCCATGGCGTTGCAAACGCTCCTGAGTCGCACGGCTCACCTGGAATCCCCCACTGTGGCTGCTCTGGTACATTCTGAGTTGCAGGCCGTCCCTGCTGCGGCGCCAGTCTCTGTGCAGGCCCCCGCCTTGAGTATTACCTCTATAAGAGGTATGTCTGGTTCCGCCCCGCTTCCCCAGCGATTTGGGGATGATCCAGTTCAATGCAGAGGGTTTCTCAACCAAGTTGAGATATACTTTGAGATGCTGCCCCAGGCGTTTCCCACGGACAGAAGCAAAGTAAGGTTTGTGATATCTTTGCTTTCTGGGCTAACCCTCTATGGGAGACGCAAAAACCTGTTGTCTTGAGTTACCTTGAGTTTGTGGCCTCCTTTAAAAGGGTATTTCACGTTCCGCTCCGCTTCTGCCAGCCAAGTGCCTCATGTCAATCAGAGTACGAAAACTGTTGCCGACTACGCCATTGAGTTCCGTACTCTGGCAGCAGAGGTTGCTTGGAACAATGAGGCCCTCGTGGCTGCTTTTTCTCATGGTCTCTCAGATTCCATCAAGGATGAGATAGCAGACTTCCGGCCAGATGTGATCGAGGCAGCACGCGTTCCTCTGCAGCTCCGTATCCCTGTCATCATCCGATATACTGGAGTGATTAGAATTTTTCCTTGACTCTACCATAGGGTAGGTGAAGGCGCCCTGATCATAGCGATAACCTCTTCAGCCTCCAAAAGGGCTCCTAAGGCACACACGGACCCTCGGTATACCCGCTCCACTAAGGATGCTGTGAGAGGCCCCGCCCCCGCCGTCTTGTCTTCCTCGCCAAAGTAGCGGCGGTAAAGATGGCGCAGGGGGCAGCCGGAATGGATCTGGAGGGAGACCCGGTCCTGGCTGTGGATGCTGCTGCAATTACAGGGCCTATACTAGAAGCCATTAGTGCCAGCAAAGCGGAGTTGATGGGGCACATTAACCACCTGTCCTCTGAATGCACATTAATAAGGCATGACCTAGACAAGATCCGGGGCTGCCTGACCACGGTGGAGACAAGGGTTTCAGATGTGGAGGATATTTCTCATACCCATGATGCCCATATATCTGAACTCCGGGAACAGGTTCAGGCCTTACAGCGCAGAGCAGATGACGCAGAAGACCGACAAAGGAGGAACAATGTCCGGGTGGTGGGGCTGCCAGAGGGGGCTGAGGGTAACAAACCCACGCAGTTTGCAGAGCTCCTGTTTAAACAACTGCTGTCTCTACAAGATCTGCCCCCTACTTATGTGGTGGAGAGAGCGCACAGGGTACCCACTGGCAGCAGACCCCCGGGCGCCTTTCCGCCACCTTTCCTAGTTCGTTTCTTAAATTACCAGGACCGAGACATGATCCTGACGCAAGCCAGGAAGATTCAAGAACTGCGCCATGAAAACGCACGAATAATGCTATTTCCAGACTTCTCGGTTGCAACGCAATATAAACGACGATCCTTTAATGAGGTCCGCAGACGCCTGAGGGAGAAGGAGATCAAATATAGCATGCTTTATCCCAGCAAGCTCAGGATCCAATACAAGGGGTCGGTGAAATTCTTTGAAAACCCAGAGGAAGCTTGCGAATGGATGGACAAGGAATTTTAACAGCCCTTCAGCTTCAGGGTCCATACCTGGGAAGGTAATCGCTGTTCTATTTTGTTCTGTTAGTATTTTTTTTTCTTTGACCATTTTTATCTACATTCTTCTCCTGTCATAATGACCTAAAATGGAGTCTTGCTCATGGACACTTACTAAGCATGCCTGTGTTGAAGAGTACTTTTTTATACGTCCTGGATATTATTGGAATTATCTGCTATCTATTTTTCTCCTTTGCTATGAGGGGGATGTCAAGGAGGAACAAGGGTCTGCCAACGGATAGGATTATAATGTCTTGTGACGAGAGTAAAGTGCTGCTGGCAAGCTCGAGTCAGATCTCACTGGTTCATGAGGGATGCCGGTTCCTCTATTATACAAATTTGTGAACCTTCCTCACTGATAAGATTATTTTATTTTATTTTTAGTGCACTTTCCTTGTGCACTCAATGTTCTCTTTATACAATATGGCTCCAGTTTATGTTGTTTGGAGCAAGCATAGAGGATATGGACTCATCTACAGAAATGCCGGACTTTCGATTAAGGCAGCGGGATTTCATCACGTTTTTTGTTTTTGTGTTTAGGGACTGAGCTATATGCCGGACTGAAAAGTTTTGTTTCTGGCATACTGGCAGAGGAGGGTTTATTATTTTTTTCTAGAGTCATAGCTCAATCTACTGTATTAAGGTTAATCATAGTTTATATATCATTTGGGCTTTATGGTGCTATTGCTGGGGATACCCTAATTATACAACCATCCTTGTGGGATATGATTGGTAGGAAAGACAAAGATGATGGATGACGTTAAAATAGTGTCTTGGAACGTTCGAGGCCTTAATCACAGGCTTAAAAGGGCCTCAGTGTTCCAATACCTTAAACAATGCAAACCACATATCGTCTTCCTGCAGGAGACACACCTAGATGGCAGCAGGATCCTCTCCTTGCGCAAACCGTGGATTCAACCGTGGATTCAACCGTGGACTCAAAGAGCTTTACACTCGACTTACTCCACGTTTGCAAGGGTCTCTATCCTAATTAAGTCCATTCCTTGCTCGATTCATCTGGTGCTCTCGGATCCGGGAGGTAGATATGTGGCGGTTGTAATGAATATTTGCTTCAAGAAAATTGTGGTGGTGAATGTATATGTGCCCCCCCCCACTTCCAGGGACAGATTCTGTATGGTCTACTAACTAGGATTGCACCATATTCCCATCTTCCTGTGGTAGTGATGGGGGATTTCAACGCCGTCCTAGATGTGGCGCTGGACTCCTCTAATCCGAACAGAGGGGGATCTGCTGGTCTGTCGAGTTGGGTGTCAGTGACAGGATTTAGGGAATTGTGGCGATGGAAACAACCGGCGGACAGATGTTATTCTCATGTGTCTCAGGCTCATGGATCCTCGGCTAGGATTGACTTGGACTTCGGAAATGACCTTGTCCTACCATTTGTGACAGACATCAATTACTTGGCTGGGGGACTAACTGACCATAACCCTCTTTCTCTCACTCTCTTTGGCGTTGGGGGCGAGAAGGGGGGGGGTGGAGACTTTCCCCTAGTTGGCTACAGCATGATCAGGTTGCTGCCCAACTGGAGAATGCTATTAAAACATATTGGGCATCCAATACTGATACAGCAGATCCCCCAATAGTGTGGGATGCCTTCAAAGCAGTAACTAGAGGAGAATGTATCTCAGCCATTAAGACTGCGCGAGTACAAGATAATGAGGAAAACGAGAATTTGCAGCGGCGGGAGAGGGAATGTGCAGAAGCATATGCAAGATCCCCCACAGGGGTCTTATATGGATCTCTGTTAGAGGCACGCCGCTCCCTGTCCTTACATATTATGGGCCAGGCCCGCTCTGAAATTACAAAAAAGGCTCACACAGTGTTTGCAGAGGGGGACAAGAATGGGAAATTTTTGGCGATGCTAGTTTCGGATTATCATCCAATCACTAATATTCCGTTAATTAGGAATTCGGGGGGAGACCTGATTAGTGAACCCAAACTTATCATGGAAGAATTTGTTAATTTCTTCTCTTCCCTCTATGCCCCCATTCCACCATATGACAAATCGAAGTTAGACTCCCTCTTACTAGATCTGCCAATTCCGAAGCTGTCAGAGAATGATATCAGTTTTTTGGATGCTAAAATTACAGTTAAAGAAATACATCAGGCGATTTTTGCCTTTCCTCCGCACAAGGCCCCTGGGCCAGATGGTATCCCTGCAGACTTTTACAAGGTAAATGCAGAGATTCTAGCCCCCAGGATTAATTTGCTATTAGAATATTGCCAAGAGCATGACACCTTACCGGATTCTATGTTAGAGGCCTATATGGTTCTTTTATTAAAACCAGGAAAGGATCCCTTGGAATGTGCATCATATCGACCTATAGCCCTGTTGAACATGGATTTAAAAATTTTAACCAAAATACTGGCAGTTAGATTGGCTTCTGTTATACCCTCTATAGTTAACATTGATCAGACGGGCTTTATGCCGGGTAAGTCAAGCGACACAAATCTGAGGAGACTGTTCACCCACTTGCAAATTCAGTCAGAAAACACTAAAACCAGAATAGTAGTCTCCATAGACTTTGAGAAAGCATTTGATTCCGTGGATTGGGGGTACATGCTCAAGGTATTGGAGGTTATGGGTTATGGGCCACAGTTCAGGAGATGGATTTCCATGGCATATAAATCCCCGAGAGTAGCAGTCAGGTTGGGCTCATCGGTCTCCAACTATTTTGAGGTGTTGCCCGCTGTCCCCATTCTTGTTTGCCCTCGCCCTGGAACCCTTGGCGGTGGGCACTCAGGTCGTCTGAGATGATACAGTCCATCAAGGTAGGCACAATAGCAGAATCTCTAGCATTATATGCTGATGATATGCTACTTTTTCTTAGTGACCCGGAAGACTCCCTTAAAACAGCTCTGGGGATTATAGAGCACTTCGCCAAATTTTCAGGATTGAAAGTAAATTGGAACAAATCTTCTATTTTACCCCTAGACACTGAAGCCAAAGACAAGGCCGACCCGAACTTACCACTTCAGTGGGTTACGTCCCTAAAATATCTAGGAATCAAGATTACAGCTAATATACAGGATTACATGCCCCTAAATCTATTACCACTGCTAGCACTATTGAAACAAAAAGTTCAGTCTTGGACCAAATTGCCGTTATCCCTGATAGGTAGGATAAGTTTGCTCAAAATGAAATTTCTCCCAGTGATCATTTACTTTCTGAGACATGCACCAATATGGGTCCCAAAATCATATTTTAAAAAGATTGATAGTATTGTTTCTTCTTTTCTTTGGGCTCCTAAACCCCCTAGAATAGGCATTAAAATATTGCAAGAACCGGGAGATCAGGGGGGACTGGCGTTACCAGACTGGCAGAAATATTATTTAGTGGGGCAAATGGTTTTTGCTCGTAGATGGCGGAGGACAGAGATGCGGCCACGGTATTGGAGGCGGCTCATCTGGGGTCCTACGAAAGTCTCAGATTTGCCCTGTTTAGGGGACATAGGTCTGACTTACCTTTGAAGGCGACAATGAAGGCTACAATCAGGGCATGGGAGACAGAGGTAAAACTGGCATGTCCTAGTTATGGGGGGGTATCACCATCAGCTCCTCTGTGGATGAACCCAGCTCTACCCCATTTTTATAACTTTCCGTACCCTATGGTATGGGCAGTTAGGGGAGTGAAAACACTGAAGGATATTACATGTTTTGGAGAATTGCTGACCTTTTCCCATCTAAAATCAAGACATGACCTTCCGAATTCATATTTATTTAGATTCCTACAGGTTAGACATGCCTTTCAGATGCAGTTTCGAGAGATGAGGGTAGAATCCTTGCCCTTGTCTCTGGAATCGTTATTGTCAGGTGAGGAATTAGCAAAACCTCTCTCGGTATCATATAAAGAATTTTTCAAAAACACCCCACAGGCGGTCGTCAGGTGTAGAGAAAAATGGGAGGCAGATATCCCTGATGTACAGGGGGAGGACAGGGATGAGTTATGGACGCAACCATTTAAACATCTGGTGTCAGCCAGGGATAGGTTGATTAAGTTTAAATTTTTGCACAGGAGCCATTATACTCCAGCTAGGCTGGATAAGACCTTTCCCAATACCTCTGCAGAATGTTGGAGGTGTTCTCACTCTCCGGCAGACGCTGACCACATTTTTTGGCACTGTCAACAGATTCAACGGTTTTGGTCAGATGTCACCTCATGTATCTCAGAATTATTGATGGTACCAATACCGTTGACTGTAAAGGTTTGTCTATTGGGTCTCGTAGATGAAGTGGTGCCATCCCGTGCTTTGCGGACCATGCTCAACATTCTATTATTCTATGAGAGGAAAGCTATTTGATTACATTGGAAGAAGCCGGGGGCACCAAAAGTGGCCTTCTGGAAGGCACTAGTAAACGCCATGCTACCCTACTATAAGTCTACGTACGAAGCCAGGGGCTGTATGAAAAAATTTGATAAGGTGTGGGACACTTGGTATAAATCTAGTAATACGTTTGGATAGAGAAGAGAATGTAAATTGTGTTAATGAATTCCAATAGGAAACCTAACACCCAAAGGAAGGAGAGGCTGTTTTTTCATCTCTTGTCCTCTTCCTAAAATAAGATATCTATATTTCTTTCTTTATTGATTTACTGTATTAATTGTTCCACCCCGGCAAGTCAATAGGATCACTATGTTTCATACAATTGCAATGTGTGCCTAAATATAATATGCAATTTTCTATAGCTTAATTGACATTGTCCATTAGATATTAACAAATTGAAGAATCCTTCTTTAGGAGCTGTGACTCAAGGTTGGGAAGTAGTGCTAAGGGGAGGGAGGGAAGGGAAGGGGGTTTTTTGTTAGACAGTTGAACTATGTTAGGCAAGTTGGACCAGGCCATCTTGGCCATATTCGGACGGTGTCTATATGACACGTCTGAGTGCTGTATATTTTTGTGTGTTTGTAAAAAAGAAAACCAATAAACAGAATTTAAAAAAAAAAAGAGGATGAGAGATACCCACTGAGCTGGAGAGCTTGATCTCATTTACCATCCTCATTGACTCCAGACTCAGAGAAAGACTTTCTCTTAAGGAGCTTTTGCGGAAGCCTTCTGTACGTTTGCCTCCGAGCTTTGCAGTCCCACCCGTGCCTTCCTCACCTCCCATGCCTCCTGGTACCGAGTCGGTCAGTGAAGAAGAACCCATGAACTTGGGCTTCACGCGCCTCTCTGCGGATGAGAGAGCCTTTAGGAGGAGGGAGAGATTGTGCCTTTATTGTGGCCAGACGGGTCACTTTTTGAAGTCTTGTCCCACCCGTCCTGGGAACACCCGAACCTTGAGGTCCTGTCATGGACAGACCTTAGGTGGTGGTGTGTCGTCCCTAGTTATCCAGAAGGATAAGCCCCTGGTGTCGTCTATCGAGATACAGGCTCTAATTGACTCTGGGGCTGCAGGCCTGTTCATTGATGCTGCCTTTGTATCAAAGCACTCAATTCCACTGGAGCTGCGTGACACTCCACTTGCCATTGAGGCTCTTGACGGGAGACCTCTGCAGCCTGCCTATGCTACTCATGAGACGGTTCCATTTTCCATGGCCGTAGGGGCTCTTCACCATAAGATAATCCAATTCCAAGTGATTTCCTCTCCTAAGTTTCCGCTGGTTATTGGTTACAAAGGCACAACCCCTCTTTTGATTGGCTCAGTGCTGAGGTTCTCTCCTGGTCACCACAATGCAGTGAAACATGCTTCCGGAAGGTAGCCAAGGTTCTGTGTACCTCTTCACTCTCCTCCCTGCCAGAGGAGTACCATGATTTTAGCGATGTCTTTGACAAAGGTCAAGCCGGTAGTTTGCCTCCACACCGGCCGTATGATTGCGCAATTGACCTTCAACCTGGTGCCACTCCCCCTCATGGCTGGGTTTACCCTTTGTCGGTCTTGGAGGATAAAGCCATGGAGGAGTATGTTGCAGACACACTTTCTCGGGGTTTCATCAAAAAAGTTGGAAGACCCGTCAAAGACAAATCACAGCAATCGTAGGGTAGTAGTTCACATCTGTGAGCCCTTCCCTTTCCCTGTCAACAGAGGAAAGAGGAATTAATGCATTAAAGTTTTCATGAATTCCAATTTACTATATGGGTCACAACAGCAGATGCAGATAACATTTTTTAATCCTTTCACCTCCCCACCTCTCTTTCATGTCTGATCTTCATATGTTAATCCTTCACAGTAACCCAATCATCTTCACAGTAACCCAATCAAGATCTTTGCTTTATCCACTTAAGGACCGCCCACTGCATATACACTGCGGCAGGGCAGCCCTATTGCGCGAAACGACGTACCAGTACGTCTTTTCATGCAGGAGTTACTGCAGGCGCGTGAACATTTCTGGAGGTGTGCCCACTGCACGGTGGGGGAGCCAATGCGCAGGTCTGGCAGCCACGTCTGCCGGCCACCCGCGATCGCTCCTCAGAGAGGCAGAACAGGGATCTGCCTCTGTAAACAAAGCAGATCCCCATTCTGACAGGGGAGTACAGAGAGATCGTCTATTCATAGTGATCAGGAACAGCGATCTCTCTGTACTAGCAGTCAGTCCACTCCCCCACAGTTAGAAACACCTCATCTGCAAATCCTTGTCTCCTACTGGTGCTGGTTTTTTCTTTGTGAAGAAGAAGAGCGGTGAACTGAGACCTTGTATTGATTATAGGGGTCTCAATCGTTTCACGATTAAGAATGTCTACCCGATCCCATTGATTACAGAGTTATTTGACCGCCTCAAGGGAGCAACGGTTTTCACTAAGCTTGATCTGAGAGGGGCTTACAATCTTGTGAGGATTAGGAAGGGCGACGAGTGGAAAACTGCGTTTAATACCAGAACAGGCCATTATGAGTATCTCGTAATGCCTTTTGGCCTTTGTAACGCCCCGGCAGTTTTCCAGGAATTTATTAACGATATCTCCCGAGATTTGTTTCAGTTATGTGTGGTGGGTTTATCTTGATGATAGCCTCATATTTTCCAAGTCCTTGGAGAGCCACCACACAGATATCTGTCGTGTGCTTCAGAAATTAAGAGAGAACAATCTCTATTGTAAACAGGAGAAGTGTGAGTTCCATCGGGAACAGGTTAAATTCCAGAAAGAACGGTAACCCTCAGAGTTGGTCTCTGGAGTCCATTAAGGCCTTTCAAAGTCTCAAGGCTGCCTTTGTTTCTGCTCCTGTGTTGGCACATCCTGATCCTAAGTTAACTTTTATCCTTGAGGTTAATGCTTCTGAGACTGGTGTTGGCGCCCTTCTGTCTCAATGTCCTACCTCTGAGAGTGCTATGCATCCTTGTGGCTACTTTTCCAAGAAATTGTCACCTGCAGAGTGCAATTACGAGATTGGTGACAGAGAGCTGTTGGCAATCATTTTAGCCCTGAAAGAATGGAGACATCTCGAAGGTACCACTGTGCAGGTTCTCATTCTTACTGACCATAAGAATCTCACATTCTTGTCTGAGGCTAAACGCTTCTCTCCCAGAAGGGCACGATGGGCTCTTTTCTTGTCAAGTTTCAATTACATTGTCTCATTGTTTTCCAGTATTAAGAATGTAAGGGCTGACTCCTTGTCATGACAATTTTCCTCCACTTCCAAGTTGGAGTCGCTTCTGGTTCCTATGATTCCTCCTGATCGTATTCTGGCTACGGTTCGCACCAGTCTTACTTCTCCTTTGGGTGACAAAATTCTTGCTGCTCAGGTCGATGCTCCTCCTGCGAAACCTTGTGACCGCTGCTTTGTCCCAGAATGTCTCCGTACTGCCGTGCTCCAGACTTAACATTCTCCCAAGGCAGCTGGCCATCCTGGTAAGAATCAACTCGTTTGGGCCATTTCCCAACAATTCTGGTGGCCCAGTCTACGTGCTGATGTAGCTGCCTGTTCCGTGTGTGCTCAGAGTAAGACTCCATGACACCTTCCAGTGGGCCTCCTACAACCTATACCCAATGGAGAGAGGCCCTGGACCCACCTGTCTATGGATTTCATTGTGGAGTTGCCCAACTCCCAAGGCAACACAGTTATCCTTATGGTGGTTGACCGGTTCTCAAAGATGTGTCGTCGTATTCCACTTAAGAAGTTGCCCACTTCTAAGGAACTGGCTTCCATTTTTGCTCGGGAGATCTTTCGCTTACATGGACTACCCAAGGTGATTGTCTCGGACAGGGGTAGTTAGTTTGTGTCCGGGTTCTGGCGAGCCTTTTGTGCACAGCTGGGAATTCAGCTTGCTTTCTCCTCTGCGTATCACCCGCAGTCTAATGGGGCCGCAGAACGAGCCAATCAGTCATTGGAGCAATTCCTACGTTGCTATATTTCTGACCATCACAACAACTAGTCAGACCTATTACCGTGGGCAGAGTTTGCTCAAAACAGTGCCTTGAATTCTGCTTCCCGATTGTCTCCATTTATGGCGAATTATGGTTTCCAACCTACCGTCATGTGAATTATCCTTATATTATCTGCATCCTCATTTATTGACTCTTGTATTAACTGTATCAATTATTTTCATTGTTTGATTATTTTGCATTGACTGTACAAACCATGTCCATTGAGTAACAATATTAAATACTTTTATATGAATATTATTATGTAAATCTTTTATGATTACACTATTCAGTATATATTATTAATTATTGATGTATATTTAATATCATGGACCAATAAGTAAGCAATAAGTTAAATTATATCTAGTTGTACACTAAACAATTAGATATCATTTAGATGGACATACAAAGGAGAGGGATTTTCACGGTGCAAATAAATTAAGCATACGGAAAAGCTGTATATCTTTTCTCTTTTTTTTAAAAAAACAGTTTATTGTTTACATTTAAAAAAACACATATATTGTATAGAGTGACAGACATATTCCTTTTGGGATTAAAATTAAAACAAGGTGGTCAAAATTACGGAATGACAGGAAAAAATGTACACTACAAGTTCACAGATGGTAATTATTGCATACTAGCCCGACATGTGTCGCATTTGTCGCTTTTTCAAGGGATATGCAACTGTATAGTGAGTCATCCAATACTTTTAGTAATTCTACGGAAAATGGAAAAAAGAAAAGTTTTTGTATACACACATAGATAATTTTCGATATTGATACAACATTAAATATCATGAGAAAGCACGTGTTGTCACTCTGAAGTGTCCATGAAGGCTTACCCCCGAAGTTGACCCTATAAATTCTCGTCAGAACCGGCATATACAGACGCAACCAAGCATGACAGCAAGGAGGCTTAATTGCAACCACAGGGAGCAGTAAGGAGAAGCTGTTATGTGGATAATAAATATTCAGTGTCAGGGAGAAATATTATTATACAAAGAGTTAATTAAATTTAAGAAAAAATCAAAAATAGAAATCAATCAATTGACACACCGAGGGTTAATTAGAGCTGCAACTAAGGATAAGGTGGTCAGCGATAATAGTGAAATGATGATTGCCAGGAAAATTTGAATAATGGATATATTAAAGCTAAGGAATGAAATAAGAGCAAAAGATATTGTCACTACACAGAAAAATTGCTGGGCTAGATAATGTTAATTTAAAGAAATGTATAGACAAATAGTGAGAGTCTATACATGTGGCATAATGATATAATTAGGCTCGAGGTACAGAGATTTACTGGGTGTGACAGCCAAGGGTATATATGCACAGTTATGACTCAGCAAGAGTTCAATAAATGAATAAGGAACAGAAAATATATAGGCATAAGTGTAAGGCAGGGTATGGTGTTCGACACCAGTCACTTACCCTGCCCAAATCTTGGCTTGCATCCTCCGGCGCTGGCAGACATAGCTGTCAGATATGCCGGTTTATATACTGCTCCCCAACGAGCCGGCGTGTGACGTCGCCGGCTCGATGCGGACGTGATGGCGCCAGTGCGCATGCCCGAGGGACCGAAAACCCCGTCCAAACTTCAAGTCCCACAGGGCAACGCGCCGGCGGAGGGAGCCGACATGCGCACTGCTGCGCACGGCGGCTCCTCCCGCACAGGAGCCGCGTCACGGGGTGAAGGGGGCGGGGGGAGGGTTCCGAAGATGCCCTACGATGGAACCGGTTCAACGGGGATGCACGGCGCGAGGTGGGCACATCTCAGGGATGTGCCCCGGGCGTCCGTGTGGATGCGACAGCCCCCTCTCCGCTGTTGCAGCAAAGACTGGGCTGAAAGCGGTCCGACCAAGATGGGCCAAAGGGGTAGCCGATCGAGTAGGAAGGGACCACAGACCTTCCAATCTCGATCGGCACTTCCAGGGGGACAACACGTTTACATATAGGTCAAAATATGGTTGCATTGAAGCAGAATTACATACTAAAACCTGGTTACACATCAATACATGTTAAATCAAACCGTACAAAATATATTACAGAATATATTATAGAAAGTAAATACATTTATAATAGAAACAGGTCATTTGTTATAAATGACATGGGGGGAAAATGAAGGGAGGGGGGAAGGGAGACTGAGTGGGCAAGGAAAATGGGTGTCAGATGGACAATGACGCCAAGGAATGTTGCATGGGCAGCTAACATTCAGAGGAAGGGCCTGTAACTAAGGCTCTCGTTCAGGCCCGGGAAATGAGTGGCTTGGAGAGCATAAATCCAGCGGGCTTCAAGCTGGAGCAGTGTCCGATCGACACTGCCCCCTCTTTCGTCCAGCGGGGCATGCTCCAAAGCACAGAACTTGATGGTTCTAGGGTTAAAGTTATGGTACAGACCTACATGCCTGGCAATAGCTGTATCCATTTGTTTTTTCAGGATGGGTTTTATGTGGTCTCTAATTCGTTTGTAGAATGGTCGTTTCGTTTTGCCGACATAAAAGCCACCGCAAATGCATTGAGCTAAATAGATTATACCCGGAGTTTGGCAGGTGGCATTGAATTTAATTGAGTGCCACTGTCCATTAGGAAGTAGAAACTGTGACGTGTTTTCTACATAACGGCAAATGTCACATTTACCGCATGGAGAAATACCTGTGTGAGAAGATTTTTTATTTTTTAAGGTATCTTGGAAGTGACTGTGGACTAAACGGTCCTTCAATGAGGGAACCCATCTATAGGTTATTTCAGGGAATGGATTGATATGTTTGTTGACTACTGAGTCAGCAGATAAAAGAGGCCAAAATTTGGTTATGATATTCCTAATTTCTCTATGTTGGCTAGAGTAGCGGGTGATCAGTCTTACCGTATCGGATTTTTTGGGGGGTTTGGTTGAAAATAGTAACGAATCTCTATTTTGTATTTTGACCCTATTGTATGCCCTTTTGAGGCATGAGTGACTATATCCACGGGATAGTAATCTTTTGTACAGGTCTTTGGCTGCTGTCTGAAAATCTACGTCCTTGCTGCAGTTTCGTCTTAAGCGCAAATACTGGCTATAGGGAATGCTCTTCAGCAAGGGGCCTGGGTGTGAACTATCCGCGTGGAGAATAGTATTCCCAGCCGAAGGTTTTCTAAAAAGTGACGAGTCTAATTTTCCATTGGCGTCAATGGAAATAGTGAGATCAAGGAAGTTAATCGCAGTTGTACTATGTTCCATAGTGAAACAAAGATTAAAGTTGTTAATAGAGATCAATCTAAAGAATTCTTTCAAATCTGTTTCTGACCCAGACCAGAATAACAACACGTCGTCTATGTAGCGATACCAGGAAACGACCTTTTCCAATAGATGGGTCAGGTCGTCCCTGGAAAAAAGATCTTTTTCCCACCCCCCCAGGTACAGGTTGGCATACAATGGAGCACATTTGGTCCCCATCGCAACCCCCTGCACCTGGAGGTAGTGGGAAGAGTTGAACATGAAGACGTTATGTCTCAGTATGTAGTTGAGAAGTTCCAGAACAAATTCATTATATTTCTCAAATGGAGGACCTCTCTCATGTAGATGGTTACTCACAATTTCGATGCCCTCACTATGGGGAATAGTGTTGTATAGACTTTCAATGTCCAGTGCAACTAAATAGGTGCCTGGTGGAAGTGAGATACCTTCGATGGTTCTTAGTAGATCTATGGTGTCTTTGATGTAGGAAAAGAGAGAGGTAACATGGGGATGTAAATAGCTGTCTACCAGACTGCTGGCAACCAGATATTATGGGACGTCCTGGAGGTTCCAGGATGGATTTGTGTACCTTTGGTAAGGCGTAAAAAGTAGGGATTCGTGGGTCCCTTACATTGAGGTAGTCCCACGTGTTCTTGTCTATGATACCTTTATGATATGCCTTAAAAATGATGTTATAGTATTCAGTATTGAAATTTTGTATTAAAGTTCTGGAAATAGGGCGGTACCAGTCTCGATTGGATAAAATCTTATTGCACATATTGATGCATTGGGATGTATCCATGATAACTAAATTCCCGCCTTTGTCGGCAGGTTTAATTATTATCTTTTGGTTAGATTCAAGAGATTTGATGGCGGCTTTTTGATTTGCATTTAAATTAGAGGATACGGGAGAACGAAAGTTAGACTCTTCAATTGCTTGAGAAGTTTGTGTGACAAATGCCCAGATGTTAGGATTAGTGCTTAAGAGAGGAAAATTCCTTGACTTCGGTTTATAGGACTGTGGGGGGGGGAACGACACACCAGCGACCGACAACTCCGGCAGATGCAAGCAACCAGAGACGTCGTCGTCCGTGTGTCCCTCCTCCCAAAGTGCCACCAGGTCCTCATAGGCTTGTTGTTCCTCCATATTGATCCGGAGGTTGGATGTTGGATGATCAGATGTTGCTTGCATCTGCCGGAGTTGTCGGTCGCTGGTGTGTCGTTCCCCCCCCCACAGTCCTATAAACCGAAGTCAAGGAATTTTCCTCTCTTAAGCACTAATCCTAACATCTGGGCATTTGTCACACAAACTTCTCAAGCAATTGAAGAGTCTAACTTTCGTCCTCCCGTATCCTCTAATTTAAATGCAAATCAAAAAGCCGCCATCAAATCTCTTGAATCTAACCAAAAGATAATTAAACCTGCCGACAAAGGCGGGAATTTAGTTATCATGGATACCTCCCAATGTATCAATATGTGCAATAAGATTTTATCCAATCGAGACTGGTACCACCCTATTTCCAGAACTTTAATACAAAATTTCAATACTTAATACTATAACATCATTTTTAAGGCATATCATAAAGGTATCATAGACAAGAACACGTGGGACTACCTCAATGTAAGGGACCCACGAATCCCTACTTTTTACGCCTTACCAAAGGTACACAAATCCATCCTGGAACCTCCAGGACGTCCCATAATATCTGGTTGCCTATGTCTAACGGAAAACGCCAGCAGTCTGGTAGACAGCTATTTACATCCCCATGTTACCTCTCTCTTTTCCTACATCAAAGACACCATAGATCTACTAAGAACCATCAAAGGTATCTCACTTCCACCAGGCACCTATTTAGTTGCACTGGACATTGAAAGTCTATACAACACTATTCCCCATAGTGAGGGCATCGAAATTGTGAGTAACCATCTACATGAGAGAGGTCCTCCATTTGAGAAATATAATGAATTTGTTCTGGAACTTCTCAACTACATACTGAGACATAACGTCTTCATGTTCAACTCTTCCCACTACCTCCAGGTGCATGGGGTTGCGATGGGGACCAAATGTGCTCCATCGTATGCCAACCTGTACCTGGGGGGGTGGGAAAAAGATCTTTTTTCCAGGGACGACCTGACCCATCTATTGGAAAAGGTCGTTTCCTGGTATCGCTACATAGACGACGTGTTGTTATTCTGGTCTGGGTCAGAAACAGATTTGAAAGAATTCTTTAGATTGATCTCTATTAACAACTTTAATCTTTGTTTCACTATGGAACATAATACAACTGCGATTAACTTCCTTGATCTCACTATTTCCATTGACGCCAATGTAAAATTAGACTCGTCACTTTTTAGAAAACCTTCGGCTGGGAATACTATTCTCCACGCGGATAGTTCACACCCAGGCCCCCTGCTGAAGAGCATTCCCTATAGCCAGTATTTGCGCTTAAGACGCAACTGCAGCAAGGACGTAGATTTTCAGACAGCAGCCAAAGACCTGTACAAAAGATTACTATCCCGTGGATATAGTCACTCATGCCTCAAAAGGGCATACAATAGGGTCAAAATACAAAATAGAGATTCGTTACTATTTTCAACCAAACCCCCCAAAAAATCCGATACGGCAAGACTGATCACCCGCTACTCTAGCCAACATAGAGAAATTAGGAATATCATAACCAAATTTTGGCCTCTTTTATCTGCTGACTCAGTAGTCAGCAAACATATCAATCCATTCCCTGAAATAACCTATAGACGGGTTCCCTCATTGAAGGACCGTTTAGTCCACAGTCACTTCCAAGATACCTTAAAAAATAAAAAATCTACTCACACAGGTATTTCTCCATGCGGTAAATGTGACATTTGCCGTTATGTAGAAAACACGTCTCAGTTTCTACTTCCTAATGGACAGTGGCACTCAATTAAATTCAATGCCACCTGCCAAACTCCGGGTATAATCTATTTAGCTCAATGCATTTGCGGTGGCTTTTATGTCGGCAAAACGAAACGACCATTCTACAAACGAATTAGAGACCACATAAAACCCATCCTGAAAAAACAAATGGATACAGCTATTGCCAGGCATGTGGGTCTGTACCATAACTTTAACCCTAGAACCATCAAGTTCTGTGCTTTGGAGCATGTCCCGCTGGACGAAAGAGGGGGCAGTGTCGATCTGACACTGCTCCAGCTTGAAGCCCGCTGGATTTATGCTCTCCAAGCCACTCATTTCCCGGGCCTGAACGAGAGCCTTAGTTACAGGCCCTTCCTCTGAATGTTAGCTGCCCATGCAACATTCCTTGGCGTCATTGTCCATCTGACACCCATTTTCCTTGCCCACTCAGTCTCCCTTCCCCCCTCCCTTCATTTTCCCCCCATGTCATTTATAACAAATGACCTGTTTCTATTATAAATGTATTTACTTTCTATAATATATTCTGTAATATATTTTGTACGGTTTGATTTAACATGTATTGATGTGTAACCAGGTTTTAGTATGTAATTCTGCTTCAATGCAACCATATTTTGACCTATATGTAAACGTGTTGTCCCCCTGGAAGTGCCGATCGAGATTGGAAGGTCTGTGGTCCCTTCCTACTCGATCGGCTACCCCTTTGGCCCATCTTGGTCGGACCGCTTTCAGCCCAGTCTTTGCTGCAACAGCGGAGAGGGGGCTGTCGCATCCACACGGACGCCCGGGGCACATCCCTGAGATGTGCCCACCTCGCGCCGTGCATCCCCGTTGAACCGGTTCCATCGTAGGGCATCTAAGGAACCCTCCCCCCGCCCCCTTCACCCCGTGACGCGGCTCCTGTGCGGGAGGAGCCGCCGTGCGCGGCAGTGCGCATGTCGGCTCCCTCCGCCGGCGCGTTGCCCTGTGGGACTTGAAGTTTGGACGGGGTTCTCGGTCCCTCGGGCATGCGCACTGGCGCCATCACGTCCGCATCGAGCCGGCGACGTCACACGCCGGCTCGTTGGGGAGCAGTATATAAACGGCATATCTGACAGCTATGTTCTGACGAGAATTTATAGGGTCAACTTTGGGGGTAAGCCTTCATGGACACTTCAGAGTGACAACACGTGCTTTCTCATGATATTTAATGTTGTATCAATATCGAAAATTATCTATGTGTGTATACAAAAACTTTTCTTTTTTCCATTTTCCGTAGAATTACTAAAAGTATTGGATGACTCACTGTACAGTTGCATATCCCTTGAAAAAGCGACAAATGCGAAACATGTCGGGCTAGTATGCAATAATTACCATCTGTGAACTTGTAGTGTACATTTTTTCCTGTCATTCCGTAATTTTGACCACCTTGTTTTAATTTTAATCCCAAAAGGAATATGTCTCTCACACTTTACAATATATGTGTTTTTTTAAATGTAAACAATAAACTGTTTTTTTTAAAAAAAGAGACAAGATATACAGCTTTTCCGTATGCTTAATTTATTTGCACCGTGAAAATCCCTCTCCTTTGTATGTCCATCTAAATTAAATTTTTGCTTAGGGATGTGGTGCCTACTTATGAGGGTGTTTTTCCCATATTTGGAACCAAAACCCCAAACAACCTAAACAATTAGATATGTGTACCCTCTGACAT
Source organism: Aquarana catesbeiana (assembly GCF_042186555.1). Lineage (NCBI taxonomy): Eukaryota > Metazoa > Chordata > Amphibia > Anura > Ranidae > Aquarana > Aquarana catesbeiana. Next base: position 535,663,238 of record NC_133324.1, on the reverse strand, counting down.
GCCTCATCTAAAGTTCCAATTCCTATCCTTTTCTGTCTACCTGAAAACAGTCTTGCAGAAAAAAAGTTGGAAGACCCGTCAAAGACAAATCACAGCAATCGTAGGGTAGTAGTTCACATCTGTGAGCCCTTCCCTTTCACTGTCAACAGAGGAAAGAGGAATTAATGCATTAAAGTGTTCATGAATTCCAATTTACTATATGGGTCACAACAGCAGATGCAGATAACATTTTTTAATCCTTTCACCTCCCCACCTCTCTTATATGTCTGATCTTCATATGTTAATCCTTCACAGTAACCCAATCATCTTCACAGTAACCCAATCAAGATCTTTGCTTTATCCACTTAAGGACCACCCACTGCATATACACTGCGGCAGGGCAGCCCTATTGCGCGAAACGACGTACCAGTACGTCTTTTCATGCAGGAGTTTCTGCAGGCACGTGAACATTTCTGGAGGTGTGCCCACTGCACGGTGGGGGAGCCAATGCGCAGGTCCGGCAGCCACGTCTGCCGGCCACCCGCGATCGCTCCTCAGAGAGGCAGAACAGGGATCTGCCTCTGTAAACAAAGCAGATCCCCATTCTGACGGGAGTACAGAGAGATCGTCTATTCATAGTGATCAGGAACAGCGATCTCTCTGTACTCGCAGTCAGTCCACTCCCCCACAGTTAGAAACACCTCCCTAGGACGCACTTAACCCCTTTGATCGCTCCTAGTGTTAACCCCTTCCCTGCCAGTGTCATTTGTAGCGTGATCAGTGCATATTTTTAGCTCTGATTACTGTAATAATGTCACTGGTCCCCAAAAAAGTGTCCGATCTGTCCGCCGCAATGTTGAAGTCCCGCTAAAAATCACTGATCACCGCCATTACTAGTAAAAAAAAAAAAAGTAATAAGAGTAATAATAAAAATTGCATAAATCTATCCCCTATTTTGTAGACGCTATAACTTTTGCGCAAACCAATCAATATACGCTTTTTGCATTTTTTTTCTTTAAAATATAAAGAATACATATTGTCCTAAACTGATGAATACATTTTTATTTTTTTGGATATGTATTATAGCAAAGTAAAAATGTCTTTTTTTTTTTTTTTTTTCAAAATTGTCTTTTTTTGTTTGTAGCTCTAAAAATAAAAAACGCAGAGGTGATCAAATACCACCAAAAGAAAGCTCTATTTGTGGGAAAAAAGGACATCAATTTTATTTGGGGACAGCGTCACACGCCAGCGCAATTGTCAAAGAAACGCAGTTGCCGTATCGAAAAAAATGGCCTGGTCATTAAAATGTAAGTTCACCTTTACCGAAAAATCTGTAAGGTGAACTTACACAGGAACCCCTCCCCCCCCCCCAGTCCCCCTGTCCTTGACTGCGGAAATCTCCTATTATGAGCCCCGGTATGTCCGCGTCAGGAGTCTGGGGCTTAGAAATCCCCTCGTCATCCACGCGTCTTCTTCATAGCTGACAGGACGGGCTATGCGGCTGCTGATTGGTCGGCGCTGACCAATTAGAATGCTCCGAAACATCCCTCCTGACGAGGTACATTTTGGACTTTCAGCTGAGGAGATTTTAAGGCCCCGGACTCCAGACGTGAATATACTGGGGCTCAGAACAGGAGATTACCACGGTACAGATCAGCGGGTGACCGGGGGGGTCCTGTGTAAGTTCACCTTACAGATTTTTCTGTAAGGGTGAACTTTACCCTTTAAAGTGATTGTAAACCCTCCTTCCTGACTTTTAACTATAGGTAAGCCTAGAATAAGGCTTACCTATAGGTAGTGGAAATATCTCCTAGACGTGCACTGTTTAGGAGATATTTCACTTGTAGCGCTCCGACGATGTAATCGGCGCATGCGCTGTGAAGAAACGAACCTACGTGACGTTTCTAGCCCCAGCATGTGTCATTACTGACGGCTCCCAAGCGCATGCGCGGGAGTGACGTCACTCGGCTCTGGCCAGTCAGAGCCGGAGTCCGCGGACCCCGGAAGGAAGAGGGGCGAAGCCTGCACAGGGGACAGCGATGGATTTTTTTTGCAGGTGTCACATAATGGGCTAGTATGCGACACATACTAGCCCATTATGCTTTTAAATTGCAGGCTTTGCAGGAAGCAAAAGAGGAAGTAAAACCCACCAGGGTTTACTTCCTCTTTAAGGGGGTAAATTATTCCAGTCCTTAAGTGGTTAACCACTTAATACCAGAATATTTCTTCATTTCCAGACAGTTGTGGCAAAAAATTAGATCACCTTGGAGGGGGTGATTTATTTTAACTGAAACCAAGGGAATCAGGTTTAATGGGAGGAGTTAGTCAAAATATCACAGCACAGGAAACTGAACAATGTCCTGGTAATGAGTGCTAACAGATAATGAAGGCTAACCGATACACATCATGGATCTGTATCAAAGGTTTGGAGAAATTACATCATAGATGCTTTTCAGTGCAGCGTTTTTAGGGTTTCAGGACCTCTTTGTCACTCGAGAGGTGGAGAGCAACATTGGGGTCAATTCACTAACATTTACCACATGCAATAATGCATTCACGTGACTCATTTGTGTAAGGTATCGCATGCAGTATATAAAGTTCAATTCATCCAAAAAAATAAAGATTTTGCGCTAAACAACGTCCGGGGAAAAAAAACGTTAAATATCGTCAAAAATCGTGCGGTAAGCTGTTAAGTCCAATTCATTAGCGGAACAGAAAGTTAAAAAAACGCCATATTTACCACCAAGGTTTTGCTAGCTGTAACCAATGTGGTATTTCCTGCTTGAGAAGAGAGTTTTGGGTTAGCAGTATTACCAGCGATGGAGGTTTTTTGATGCAATTTATTGCAATTTAACCTGCTCAGAAGGCATCTGAGGAGGAGAAGGGTTGTGGTGATGGCTCCACAAGATTTTGCGGAAAGGACCCTGGATGATTTTACAGAGGGTGAAGCTCTTCGGACGTTCTGGCTGACCAAGGAGCTGTTCCTTATGCTGTATGTGAGGCTATGGCTAGTACTGGAGTCCACCACCTAGAGGAGTCATGCTATACCGGGCATTAGCAAGTTGCTCACCATGCTCCATTTCCTTAGCAAGGCTTCCTACCAGATGGTGGCCAGGGATGTTGTTGGCATGTCACAGGCATTCTTTTACCGAATCCTTGGACGAGTGCTTCAGTGATTCTGTGCAATTGCGTCCATCTATATCTACATGGGATCAGATTAAAGGTGGATTCTACAGTATGGCGTCCATAGCCAATGTGCAGTGGATAGCACCCATGTCCCTCTCTTTCCACCCAGCCACAAGGAGCATATTTACATGAACCACAAGGGCTACCATTTGATGAACATCTAGGTGGTGTGTGACAGCTAGATGTTGATCCGGAATGTGGCAACTGGATTCCCCGACTCAGTCCATGATGCCCATATCCTCCTCCAGTCTCAGCTCTATGAGAATTTTGAAAAGGGAACATTCAATCGTGGCTGGCTACTCGGTAAGTAGTGTAAAATCCTCATATGTTTTTATGCATGCATGTTTATTATTTACATACCTGTAAGATAATTTTATGTCTCACCTCTGCAACGATCCTTACCCGTGACTCTTCAGTAATGTGCATGTCTTTCCAAATCTGCCAAACTCTCTATTTTTAGTGGGAATGCTTCAGCGGTCCCACTATTCGTATTTGTTTTTTTATTTATTAGTGGAAATGCTTCAGCAGTCCCACTATTGTTGTTTGTTTTTATTTATTTTTAATTTTATTATTCCGTACGTTTTTTGGCTCTGCGTAACTTCTGCATACTTTCAGCTATTAAAGCCATTCAACTTTTAAAAAGTTCAGCTCTTTCAGCTGATGATGGGACTTCTTCAACTTTTTTTCTACTATTTACTATTTTATACTTTTTAAAATATTAAGCTTTTTAACACTTTTTTTTAACATTGAAGTGGATGAGAGCATGCTTCCATTACTTAAAAAATTCTTCCGCTCCCAAAAGTTTCAGCTCCTTCATACTTTCAATTACAGACGCCAAACTTTAAAATGTTCACAAAATATTCAGCTGTCTGGCTATATCTTTTCAGTTTGATATCTTTTACAGTTTTTGTGAAAAAGCTGTTTGTTTAGTGATCATTTCAGGAAATTTAATTTTAAAGGCTTTTGTTGCCATGGTTACCAAAGCTTCTCATACACAGTGATGGGCGGTGGGGGAGGTGGCTGGAGCATCTCTGCTCTGGAGGGGACAGACACACCATGTACTGAATTATAATAGAGAATTACGATTGGGCAATTTTGATGGGGCAGTTTTGATGGTGGCAATATGATGGGGCAGTTTTGATGGGGGCCGTTTTGATGGTGGCAATATGATGGGGCAAATTTGATGGGGGCCGTTTTGATGGGGCAATATAATGGGGAAGTTTTGATGTATAAAATTCTTCACATTTCCCAGCGAAACGCACAGCCAACTTCTTTTTTAAATGGCTGACATGCCCACATTTTTAAGTTTATCAACATAAATTTTATAGCGATACGTTCACAAAGGCCGTGTGTCTCTAACGGTGAAGTCGCTGTTTCCATAGCATGTACTGTTGTGGATTTATTAAGGCTTGTTTGAAGGATTCTCTCACACTGTCTCTCACTCAGGCAGCAAGCAGATAGTGAGGAGATGTTTTTTACAGTGTGTTCAAGGGACAGACAGCTAGAAGATAGGGAGATGCTATTCAGCATTCCCATGCATTTTCTCCAGGAAATGCATTTTCTAGTTAGTGGGATTGCTTCAGCAGTCCCACTATTGTTCGTTTTTATTTTTAATTTCAATATTATTCCGTACGTTTTTGGCTCTGCGTAACTTCTGCATACTTTCAGCTATTAATGCCATTCAACTTTTAAAATGTTCAACTCTTTCAGCTAATGATGGAACTTTTTTTCTATTTATACTTTTTAAAATATTAAGCTTTTTAACACTTTTTTTTAACATTGAAGTCAATGAGAGCATGCTTCAAATCCTTAAAATCTTCTTCCGCTCCCAAAAGTTTAGCTCCTTCATACTTTCACCTACAGAAGCCAAACAAACTTTAAAATGTTCACAAAATATTCAGCTATCTGGCTATATCTTTTCAGTTTGATATCTTTTACAGTTTTTGTGAAAAAGCTGTTTGTTTAGTGATCATTTCAGGAAATGTTTTCGATTAAACAGAGTGTACTGGGCTGCTTTTGTTGCCATGGTTACCAAAGCTTCTGTTATACACAATGATGGGCGGTGGGGGAGGCGGCTGGAGCATCTCAGCTCTGATTACAGAGCCCGTGGGAGGGGACAGACACGTCATGTACTGATTTATAATAGAGGAATATGATGGGGCAATTCTGATGGGGCAGTTTTGATGGCAATATGATGGGGCAGTTTTGATGGGGCAATTCTGATGGGGCAGTTTTGATGGTGGCAATATGATGGGACAGTTTTGATGGGGGCCGTTTTAGCAATTCAGCATTCCCACACATTTTCTCCAGGAAATGCATTTAGTTAGTGGGAATGCTTCAGCAGTCCCACTATTGTTGTTTATTTTCTTATTTATTAGTGGGACTGCTGCAGCTATTAAAACCATTCAACTTTTAAAATGTTCATCTCTTTTAGCTGATGGGACTTTTTCAACTTTTTTCTATTATTTATACTTTTTAAAATATTAAGCTTTTTAACACTTTTTTTAACATTGAAGTCAATGAGAGCATGCTTCAAATCCTTAAAATCCACCATGTACTGATTTATAATGAATATGATGGGGCAGTTTTGATGGGGCAGTTTTGATGGGGCAGTTTTGATGGTGGCAATATAATGGGGCAGTTTTGATGGGGGCAGTCTTGATGGGGGCCGTTTTAGCAATTCAGCATTCCCACGCATTTTCTCCAGGAAATGCATTTTCTAGTTAGTGTTATTCGTTTTTGTTTTTATCTAATAATATTTACTTTCAGCTATTAAAACCATTCAACTTTTAAAATGTTCATCTCTTTCAGCTGATGGGACTTATTCAACTTTTTTTTCTACTATTTATACTTTTTAAAATATTAAGCTTTTTAACACTTTTTTTTAACATTGAAGTCAACGAGAGCATGCTTCAAATCCTTAAAATCTTCTTCCGCTCCCAAAAGTTTCAGCTCCTTCATACTTTCACCTACAGACGCCAAACAAACTTTAAAATGTTCACCAAATATTCAGCTATCTGGCTATATCTTTTCAGTTTGATATCTTTTACAGTTTTTGTGAAAAGCTGTTTAGTGGTCGTTTCAGGAAATGTTATCGATTAAACAGTGTACTGGGCTGCTTTTGTTGCCATGGTTACCAAAGCTTCTGTTACACACAGTGATGGGCGGTGGGGGAGGGGGGTGGAGCATCTCAGCTCTGATTACAGAGCCCGGGGGGGGGGACAGACACATCATGTACTAATTTATAATAGAGGAATATGATGGGGCAATTCTGATGGGGCAGTTTTGATGGCAATATGATGGGGCAGTTTTGATGGGGCAATTCTGATGGGGCAGTTTTGATGGTGGCAATATGATGGGACAGTTTTGATGGTGGCAATGATTGTCAATTCGGATGGGAGCAGTTTTGATGGGGCAATTCGGATGGGAGCAGTTTTGATGGTGGCAATATGATGGGGCAGTTTTGATTGGGCAATTCTGATGGGGGCAATTTTGATGGGGGCAATTTTGATGGGGCAATTATGACTGTGGCAATATGATGGGGCAATTTTGATGGGGCAGTTTGATAGGGACAGTTTTGATGGGGCAATATGATGGGGGTAGTTTTGATGGTGGCAATATGATGGGGCTGTTTTGATGGGGGCCGTTTTGATGGTGGCAATATGATGGGGCAAATTTGATGGGGGCCGTTTTGATGGGGCAATATGATGGGGAAGTTTTGATGTATAAAATTCTTCACATTTCCCAGCGAAACGCACGGCCAACTTTTTTTAAATCGCTGACATGCCCGCATTTTTAAGTTTATCAACATAAATTTTATACTGATACATTCACAAAGGCCACGTGCCTCTGACTGTGAAGTCGTGCGTTTCCATAGCATGTACTGTTGTGGATTTATTAAGCCTTGTTTGAAGGGTTCTCTCACTGTCTCTCACTCAGGCAGCTAGCAGATAGTGAGGAGATGTTTTTTACAGTGTGTTCAGGGGACAGGCAGCTAGCAGATAGGGAGATGCTATTCAGCATTCCCACGCATATTCCCCAGGAAATGCATTTTCTAGTTTTTATTAATTAGTGGGAATGCTTTAGCAGTCCCACTATTGTTATTCGTTTTTATTTATTTAGTGGGAGTGCTTTAGCAGTCCCACTATTGTTATTCGTTTTTATTTATTTTTATTTCTTTAATTTTATTATGCTGTACGTTTTTTGGCTCTGCGTAACTTCTGCATACTTTTAGATATTAAAACCATTCAACTTTTAAAATGTTCATTTCTTTTCAGCTGATGATGGGACTTTTTTTCTACTATTTATACTTTTTAAAATATTACGCTTTTTAACACTTTTTTTTAACATTGAAGTCAATGAGAGCATGCTTCAAATCCTTAAAATCTTCTTCCGCTCCAAAAAGTTTCAGCTCCTTCATACTTTCACCTACAGACGCCAAACAAACTTTAAAATGTTCACAAAATATTCAGCTGTCTGGCTATATCTTTTCAGTTTGATATCTTTTAGTTTTTGTAAAAAAGCTGTTTGGTCATTTCAGGAAATTTTAGCTATTAAACAGAGTGTACTGGGCTGCTTTTGTTGCCATGGTTACCAAAGCTTCTGTTATACACAGTGATGGGCAGTGGGGGACGTGGCTGGAGCATCTCAGCTCTGACAGAGCCCGGGGGAGGGGACAGACACACCATGTACTGATTTATAGAGGAATATGATGGGGCAGTTTTGATGGGGCAGTTCTGATGGTGGCAAAATGATGGAGCAATTTGATGGGGCAATTCTAATGGAGAAGTTTTGATGGTGGCAATATGATGGGGCAGTTTTGATGGTGGCAATATGATGGGGCAGCTTTGATGGGGCAGTTTTGATGGTGGCAATATGATGGGGCAGTTTTGATGGGACAATTTTGATAGTGGCAATATGATGGTGGCAATATGATGGGGCAGTTTTGATGGTGGCAATATGATGGGGCAGTTTTGATGGTGGCAATATGATGGGGAAGATTTGATGGGGCAATTCTGATGTGGCAGTTTTGATGGTGGCAGTTTTGATGGTGGCAGTTTTGATGGTGGCAATATGATGGGAGCAGTTTTGATGGTGGCAATTTGATGGGGCAATTCTGATGGGGCAGTTTTGATGGTGGCAATATGATGGGGGCAGTTTTGATGGGGGCAATTCTGATGGGGCAGTTTTGATGGTGGCAATATGATGGGGCAATTTTGATGGCAATATGATGGGGGTAGTTTTGATGGGGGCCATTTTAGCAATTCAGCTATTCAGCATTCCCACGCATTTTCCCCAGGAAATGCATTTTCTAGTTTATTTTTAATTAGTGGGACTGCTTTAGCAGTCCCACTATTGTTATTCGATTTTATTAGTGGGACTGCTTTAGCAGTCCCACTATTATTCGATTTTATTAGTGGGAATGCTTTAGCAGTCCCACTATTGTTATTAGTGGGAATGCTTTAGCAGTCCCACTATTGTTATTCAATTTTATTTATTTTTATTATTTAATTTTATTCCGTACGTTTTTTGGCTCTACGTAACTTCTGCATACTTTTAGCTATTAAAACCATTCAACTATTAAAATGTTCGTCTCTTTCAGCTGATGAGACTTTTTCAACTTTTTTCTGCTATTTATACTTTTTAAAATATTAAGCTTTTTAACACTTTTTTTAACATTGAAGTCAACGAGAGCATGCTTGAAATCCTTAAAATCTTCTTCCGCTCCCAAAAGTTTCAGCTCCTTCATACTTTCACCTACAGACGCCAAACAAACTTTAACCACTTCAGCCCCGGAAGGATTTACCCCCTTCCTGACCAGAGCACTTTTTACAGTTCGGCACTGCGTCGTTTTAACTGCTAATTGCGCGGTCATGCAATGCTGTACCCAAACGAAATTTGCGTCCTTTTCTTCCCACAAATAGAGCTTTCTTTTGATGGTATTTGATCACCTCTGCCGTTTTTATTTTTTGCGCTATAAACGGAAAAAGACTGAAAATTTTGAAAAAAAATGATATTTTCTACTTTTTGTTATAAAAAAAATCCAATAAACTAAATTTTAGTCAAACATTTAGGCCAAAATGTATTCGGCCACATGTCTTTGGTAAAAAAAATGTCAATAAGCGTATATTTATTGGTTTGCGCAAAAGTTATAGCGTCTACAAACTAGGGTACATTTTCTGGAATTTACACAGCTTTTAGTTTATGACTGCCTATGTCATTTCTTGAGGTGCTAAAATGGCAGGGCAGTACAAACCCCCCCCAAATGACCCCATTTTGGAAAGTAGACACCCCAAGGAAATTGCTGAGAGGCATGTTGAGCCCATTGAATATTTATTTTTTTTGTCCCAAGTGATTGAATAATGACAAAAAAAAAAAAAAAATTTACAAAAAGTTGTCACTAAATGATATATTGCTCACATAGGCCATGGGCGTATGTGGAATTGCACCCCAAAATACATTCAGCTGCTTCTCCTGAGTACGGGGATACCACATGTGTGGCACTTTTTGGGAGCCTAGCCGCGTACGGGGCCCCGAAAACCCAGCACCACCTTCAGGATTTCTAAGGGCATACATTTTTGATTTCACTCCTCACTACCTATCACAGTTTTGAAGGCCATAAAATGCCAAGATGGCACAAACCTCCCCCAAATGACCCCATTTTGGAAAGTAGACACCCCAAGCTATTTGCTGAGAGGCATGGTGAGTATTTTGCAGCTCTCATTTGTTTTTGAAAATGAAGAAAGACCAGAAAAAAATTTTTTTTTTTTTCTTTTTTCAATTTTCAAAACCTTGTGACAAAAAGTGAGGTCTGCAAAATACTCACTATACCTCTCAGCAAATAGCTTGGGGTGTCTACTTTCCAAAATGGGGTCATTTGGGGGGGTTTTGTGCCACCTGGGCTTTCCATGGCCTCCGAAACTGTGATAGGCAGTGAAGAGTGAAATCAAAAATTTACGGCCTTAGAAAGCCTGAAGGCGGTTCTTGGTTTTTGGGGTCCCGTACGCGGCTAGGCTCCCAAAAAGTCCCACACATGTGGTATCCCCGTACTCAGGAGAAGCAACAGAATTTATTTTGGGGTGTAATTTCACAAATCCCCATGGCATGTTTGAGCAATATAACATTTAGTGACAACTTTGTGCAAAAAAAAAAAAAAAAAAAAAAAAATTTGTCTCTTTCCCGCAACTTGTGTCACAATATAAAATATTCCATGGACTCGACATGCCTCTCAGCAAATAGCTTGGGGTGTCTACTTTCCAAAATGGGGTCATTTGGGGGGGTTTGAACTGTCCTGGCATTTTATGCACAACATTTAGAAGCTTACGTCACACATCACCCACTCTTCTAACCACTTGAAGACAAAGCCCTTTCTGACACTTTTTGATTACATGAAAAAATTTTTTTTTTTTGCAAGAAAATTACTTTGAACCCCCAAACATTATATATTATTTTAAAGCAAATGCCCTACAGATTAAAATGGTGGGTGTTTCATTTTTTTTTTTCACACAGTAATTGCGCAGCGATTTTTCAAACGCATTTTTTGTGGAAAAAACACACTTTTTTAAATTTTAATGCACTAAAACACACTATATTGCCCAAATGTTTGATGAAATAAAAAAGATGATCTTAGGCCGAGTACATGGATACCAAACATGACATGCTTTACAATTGCGCACAAACGTGCAGTGGCAACAAAATTAATACATTTTTAAAAGCCTTTAAAAGCCTTTACAGGTTACCACTTTAGATTTACAGAGGAGGTCTACTGCTAAAATTACTGCCCTCGATCTGACCTTCGCGGTGATACCTTACATGCATGGTGCAATTGCTGTTTACATTTGACGCCAGACCGACGCTTGCGTTCGCCTTAGCGCGAGAGCAGGGGGGACAGGGGTGCTTTTTTTTTTTTTTTTTTTTTTTTTTTTTCTTTATTATTTTTTTACTTTTTTATCTTATTTTTAAACTGTTCCTTTCATATTTTTTTTTAAATCATTTTTATTGTTATCTCAGGGAATGTAAATATCCCCTATGATAGCAATAGGTAGTGACAGGTACTCTTTTTTGAAAAAATTGGGGTCTATTAGACCCTAGATTTCTCCTCTGCCCTCAAAGCATCTGACCACACCAAGATCGGTGTGATAAAATGCTTTCCCAATTTCCCAATGGCGCTGTTTACATCCGGCGAAATCTAAGTCCTAAAATGCTCGTAGCTTCCGGTTTCTTAGGCCATAGAGATGTTTGAGGCCACTCTGGTCTCTGATCAGCTCTATGGTCAGCTGGCTGAATCACCGGCTGCATTCTCAGGTTCCCTGTTGAGACAGGAGAGCCAGAGAAAAACACGGAAGACGGTGGGGGGGGGCATTCCCTCCCACTGCTTGTAAAAGCAGTCTAGAGGCTAATTAGCCGCTAGGATTGCTTTTACATGAAAGCCGACCGCTGGCTGAAAAGAATGATACCAAGATGATACCTAAACCTGCAGGCATCATTCTGGTATAACCACTCAAAGTCGTGAATGGCGTACCTGAAGACAAAAAAATGGTTAACAATAAAGCACAGTAAACGGTAAAGTATAAAAAATTGCATACCTGAAAAGCAAACATGATAAAACATAATAACAATAAAACATTGCAGAATAGAATACAGTAAAAAAGAGCAGGACACCAGAGAGAGAATAGAGAGAGAGAGAACAATAAAACGACAACTATTTTGTGTTTTTTTTTTTTTTTTTACACTTTTTTTTTGTAACTGTAACTTTTATAACTGTAACCGGTTCCAGGTTCGGGTCTCTCAAAATGCGATGGCATCTTGGGAGACCCTGTGAAAGTGTGCCTAGTCTGTGGAATGCTGTACCCTACGCTAATACTCAACTAGTGAATGGTAGTGTTCAAAACATTCACCAATGCAAAGACCAGGATTATCAGGACAGGAGGGACAATAATAGCGGGTGTCACGCCTATATCCGCGTTTGCTGCAGACACATCTTTTTTGGGGGGGTTCGTTGGGTAGGGGTACTCGGGAGGACATATAAATGCCTCTCATGCAGCCGACTGCATTTGGTTGGGGATGTGAATGGGGGAAATACGGGCGCTGCAGAAGTGGTGGGTTCCCAATTAGGATTGGCGAATGCAGCAGGAAGGGCATTATGGGCACGACGGGCCTGTGTTTGTCTTTTTGGTGGCAGCGCGACACTACTTGTGCTTGCCACCTCACCAGCTTGAACTGCACTTATGGGACTCGCCACGTCACCAAGTGTTACTGCAGTGCTGGATGTATGACTACGACCGGGGTGTACTAGGCCGCTGGCGCTTGCCAGTTCACCAAAACGCTACAAAAAAAAGTGACAGTGATCGATCGATACTGCACTTGGGTGGGCTGGGCTGGGCCGGGCGGAGGGGCAAAACGCAGGTGCTAGCAGGTATCTGGGCTGATCCCACTAACACTGCGTTTTTGGGAACCCTAAACTGCTGGGGACGCTAGTATAGATCTGATCGGATCAGATATTGATCCGATCAGATACTATACCACTAAGGGAGGTGTACGGTGCGTGCGTGGGTGTTAGTGGTACTGGCGCTAATCTGACGCTGCCTGGGGCTGGTGCTTGCCAGTTCACCAAAATGCTACCAAAAAAACTGTTAGCGATCGCAGGGATCGGGCCTGACTCTGCGAACGCTGCAGTTATGCGTTTAGTGTTTTGTAAGTGACAGTGATCGATCGATACTGCACTTGGGTGGGCTGGGCGGAGGGGCAAAACGCAGGTGCTAGCAGGTATCTGGGCTGATCCCGCTAACACTGCGTTTTTGGGAACCCTAATCTGCTGGGGACGCTAGTATAGATCTGATCGGATCAGATATTGATGCGTTCAGATACTATACCACTAAGGGATGTGTACGGTGCGTGTACGGTGCGTGCGTGGGTGTTCGCGGTACTGGCGCTAATCTGACGCTGCCTGGGGCGACGCATATCACCGCCGGGCAATCAAGGGGCTAAACCTTTATTCGGTAATAAACGGCGGGTGCCCTGACACTAAAAAAAATAAACGAACTAACCAGCGTCACCCGTAACAGTTATACGGTGATCAGTGGTGAAAGGGTTAACTAGGGGGCAATCAAGGGGTTAAAACATTTATTAGGTAGTATATGGGGGTCCCTGTCGCTATAAAACGCTGACAGCGAACCTAAATATTTACGTTCCTAACTAGCGTCACCAGCGACACTAATACAGCGATCAGAAAAATGATCGCTTAGCGACACTGGTGACAGGGGGTGATCAAGGGGTTAAAACTTTATTAGGGGGGGTTAGGGGGGTACCCTAGACCTACAGGGGGCTAATACTAACTGTCCTACCACTGCTAACTGTCACAAACTGACACTATGCAGTAATCAGGAAAAAAACAAAACAAAACAAAAAAACCTGCTTGGTGTCAGTTTGTGACAGGGGGGGGTGATTGGGGGGGGGATCGGGGGGCGATCGGGGGTGTTTAGTGTGCCTGGCATGTTCTACTGTGTTGTGTGTGTGTGTTGGTGCACTTACATGTCATCTCTCCTCGGTGCTGGAACGGAAACTGGCCAGCCGAGGAGAGATGACATCACATCCTCTGCCTCTGTGTACTATACAGAGGCAGGGGATGTTTCTCATTGGCTGGGAGCGATCGCGAGGGGGGGGCCACGATCGGATGGCCTCCCCCTCGTCTCTCAACTCTCCCAGCCAAACGCCGACCGCCGATGGCACCGGGGGGGGGTCCGATCGGACCCCCCGCCCGCGGGAAGGCAATCACGTACCAGGTACGTGATTTTGCCTGCCCGTGCCGCTCTGCTCACGTATATATGCGTGAGGCGGTCGGCAAGTGGTTAAAATGTTCACAAAATATTCAGCTATCTGGCTATTTCTTTTCAGTTTGATATCTTTTACAGTTTTTGTGAAAAAGCTGTTTGTTTAGTGGTCATTTCAGGAAATTTAAGCTATTAGAGTGTACTGTGTTGCTTTTGTTGCCATGGCTACCAAAGCTTCTGTTATACACAGGGGGGAGGTGGCTGGAGCATCTCAGCTCTGATTACAGAGCCCGGGGGAGGGGACAGACACACCATGTACTGATTTATAATTGAGGAATATGATGGGGCAGTTTTGATGGTGGCAATATGATGGGGCAGTTTTGCTAGAGCAATTCTGTTGGGGCAGTTTTGATGGGGCAGTTTTGATGGTGGCAATATGATGGGGCAGTTTTGATGGTGGCAATATGATGGGGCAATTCTGATGGGGCAATTCTGATGTGGCAGTTTTGATGGGGACAATATTAATGGGGCAGTTTTGATAGCAATATGATGGTGGCAATATGATGGGGTAATTCCAATGGGGCAGTTTTGATGGGGTAATTCCAATGGGGCAGTTTTGATGGGGTAATTACAATGGGGCAGTTTTGATGGTGTCAATATGATGGGGCAATTCTTATGGGGCAGTTTTGATGGGGCAGTTTTGATGGGGCAGTTTTGATGGGGCAGTTTTGATGGGGCAATTCTGATGGGGACAATTTTGATGGGGACAATTTTGATTGGGCAGTTCTGATGGGGCAGTTTTGATGGTGGTAATATGATGGGGACAATTTTAATGGAGCAGTTTTAAAGGTGCCAATATGATGGGGCAGTTTTGATGGGGCAGTTTTGATGGGGCAATTCTGATGGTGGCAATATGATGGGGCAGTTTTGATGGGACAATTCTGATGGGGCAGTTTTGATGGCAATATGATGGGGGCAGTTTTGATGGCGGCTGTTTTAGCAATTCAGCTATTCAGCATTCTTACGCATTTTTCCCAGGAAATGCATTTTCTAGTTTTATTTATTATTCCGTACGTTTTTTGGCTCTGCGTAACTTCTGCATACTTTTAGCTATTAAAACCATGCAACTATTAAAACGTTTGTCTCTTTCAGCTGATGATGGGACTTTTTCAACTTTTTTTCTACCATTTATACTTTTTAAAATATTAAGCTTTTTATCACTTTTTTTTAACATTGAAGTCTATGGGAGCATGCTTCAGATCCTTAAAATCTTCTTCCGCTCCCAAAAGTTTCAGCTCCTTCATACTTTCACCTACAGACGCCAAACAAACTTTAAAATGTTCACAAAATATTCAGCTATCTGGCTATATCTTTTCAGTTTGATATCTTTTACAGTTTTTGTGAAAAAGCTGTTTGTTTAGTGATCAGTTCAGGAAATTTCATTTTAAATTAGGGCAACCAGGCTTTTGTTGCCATGGTTACCAAAGCTTCTTATACACAGTGATGGGCGGTGGGGGAGGCAGCTGGAGCATCTCTGATTACATACAGAGCCCGGGGGAGGGGACAGACACACCATGTACTGATTTATAATAGAGGAATATGATGGGGCAGTTTTGATGGTGGCAATATAATGGGGCCGTTTTGGGGGCAATTTTGATGAGGGCCGTTTTGATGGTGGCAATATGATGGGCAGTTTTAATGGGGCAGTTTTGATGGAGGCAATTTTGATGGTGGCAATATGATGGGGCAAATTTGATGGGGGCCGTTTTGATGGGGCCATTTTGACTGTGGCAATTTTGATGGGGCAGTTTTGATGGTCCCAATATGTTGGGGTAGTTTTGATGGGGCAGTTAGGACTGTGGCAATATGATGGGGGCAATTTTGTTGGGGGCCGTTTTGATGGGGCAATATGATGTGGCCGTTTTGATGGTGGCAATATGATGGGGCAAATTTGGGGGCCGTTTTGATGGTGGCAGTATGATGGTGGCAGTATGATGGGGCAGTTTTGATGGTGGCAGTTTTGATGGTGGCAATATGATGGGGCAGTTATGACTGTGGCAGTATGATGGGGGCAGTTTTCATGGGGGCGATATGATGGGGCAGTTTTGATGGTGGCAATATGATGGGGAAGTTTTGATGGTGGCAATGTGATGGGGCAATTTTGATAGGGGCAATTTTTATGGTGGCAATATGATGGAGGCCGTTTTGACTGCGATTTTGATGGGTGCAGTTTTGATGGGGCAGTTTTGATGGTGGCAATAGGATGGGGCAGTTTTGATGCTGGCAGTATGATGGGGCAAATTTGATGGGGGCAGTTTTGATGGTTGCAATATGATGGGGCACATTTAATGGGGGCCATTTTGATGGGGCAGTTTGATGGGGGCCGTTTTGATGGCAGCTTTGACGGTGGCAATTTTGATGGGGGCAGTTTTGATGGTGCCAATATGATGGGGCAGTTTTGATGGTGGCAATATGATGAGGCAGTTTTGATGGTGGCCATATGATGAGGCAGTTTTGATGGTGGCAGTATGATGGGGGCAGTTTTGATGGTGGCAATATGGGGCCGTTTTGATGGGGCAGTTTTGATGGTGGCAATATAATGGGCAGTTTTGATGGTGGCAATATAATGGGCAGTTTTGATGGTCGCAATATGATGGGGCAGTTTTGATGGTTGTAATATGATGGGGCAGTTTTGATGGGGGCAATATGATGGGGCTGTTTTGATGGGGGGCAATATGATGGGGCTGTTTTGATGGGGGGCAATATGATGGGGCAGTTTTGATGGGGGCAATATGATGGGGCAGTTCTGATGTGGGCCGTTTTGATGGAGGCCGTTTTGATGGGGCAATATGATGGGGCCCTTTTGATGGGGCAATATGATGGGGCCCTTTTGATGGGGCAATATGATGGGGCCAATATGATAGGGCAGTTTCAATGGTGGCAATATGATGGGCAGTTTTGATGGGGCAGTTTTGATGGTGGCAATATGATGGGGAAGTTTTGATGGGGCAATCTTGATGGGGTCATCTCTGCTGGAGCATCTCTGATTACATACAGAGCCCGGGGGAGGGGACAGACACACCATATACTGATTTATAATAGATGAATATGATGGGGCAGTTTTGATGGTGGCAATATGATGGGGCCGTTTTGAAGGCAAATTGATGGGGGCCATTTTGATGGGGGCCATTTTGATGGGGGCAATATGGGCAGTTTTGATGGGGGCAATATGATGGGGTAGTTTTGATGGTTGCAATATGATGGCGCAGTTTTAATGGGGCAGTTTTGACGGGGGCAGTTTTGATGGGGCAGTTTGATGGGGGCCATTTTGACTGTGGCAATTTTGATGGGGGCCGTTTTGACTGTGGCAATTTTGATGGGGGCCGTTTTGATGGTCCCAATATGATGGGGTAGTTTTCATGGGGCAGTTATGACTGTGGTAATATGATGTGGCCGTTTTGATGGTGGCAATATGGGGCAAATTTTGGGGCCGTTTTGATGGGGGCAATATGATGGGGCAGTTTTGATGGTGGCAATTTTGATGGGGCAATATGATGGAGGCCGTTTTGACTGCGATTTTGATGGGTGCAGTTTTGATGGGGCTGTTTTGATGGTGGCAATAGGATGGGGCAGTTTTGATGGTGGCAATATGATGGGGGCAAATTTAATGGGGGCAGTTTTGATGGTTGCAGTATGATGGGGCAAATTTAATGGGGGCCGTTTTGATGGGGCAGTTTGATGGAGGCCGTTTTGATGGCAGCTTTGACGGTGACAATTTTGATGGGGGCAGTTTTGATGGTGCAATTATGATGGGGCAGTTATGACTGTGGCAATATGATGGGGCGGTTTGATAGGGGCAGTTTTGATGGGTGCAATATGATGGGCAGTTTTGATGGGGCAGTTTTGATTATGGCAATATGATGGGGCAAGTTTGGGGGCCGTTTTGATGGGGCAATATGATGGGCAGTTTTGATGGTGGCAATATGATGGGGCCGTTTTTATGGTGGCAATATGATGGGGCAGCTATGACTGTGACAATATGATGGGGCAGTTTTGATGGTGGCAGTATGATGGTGGCAGTTTTGATGGTGGCAATATGATGGGGCAGATTTGATGGTGACGATATGATGGGGCAATTTTGATGGGACAGCTTTGACAGCGATTTTGATGGGTGCAGTTTTGATTGGGCAGTTTTGACGGTGGCAATATGATGGGGGTCGTTTTGATGGTAGCAATATGATGGGGCAGTTTTGATGGTGGCAATATGATGGGGCAGTTTTGATGGTGGCAATATGATGGGGCAGTTTTGATGGTGGCAATATAATGGGGCAGTTTTGATGGTGGCAATATAATGGGGCAAATTTGATGGGGGCAGTTGTGACTGTGGCACTTTTTGATGGGGGCCATTTTGATGGGGGCTGTTTTGATGGGGCAGTTATGACTGTGGCAATATGATGGGGCAGTTTTGATGGGGCCAATATGATCGGGCAGTTTTGATGGTGGCAATTTGTTGGGGCTGTTTTGATGGGGCAATATGATGGGGGCCGTTTTGATGGTGGCAATATGATGGGGCAATTTTTATGGGGGCAGTTTTGATGGGGCAATATGATGGGGGCAGTTTTGATGGGGCAATATGATGGGGCAGTTTTGGTGGGGGCAATATGATGGGGCAGTTTTGACGGTGGCAATTTTTGATGGGGCAGTTATGACTGAGACAATATGATGGGGCAGTTTTGATGGTGTCAACATGATAGGACAATTTTGATGGGGGCAGTTTTGATGGTGGCAATATGGTGGGGCCAATCTGATGGGGCCGTTTTGATGATGGCAATGTGATGGGCAATCTTGATGGAGGCCGTTTTGATGGTGGCAATATGATAGTGCAGTTTTGATGGGGGCCGTTTTGATGGTGGCAATGTGATGGGGCAGTTTTGATGGTGTCAATAGGATGGGGCATTTTTGATGGTGGCAATATGATGGGGGCAGTTTTGATGGTGTCAATATGATGGGGCAGTTTTGATGGGGCACTTTTGATGGTGGCAATATGATGGGGCACTTTTGATGGTGGCAATATGATGGGGCCAATCTGATGGGACAGTTTTGATGGGGGCAATATGATGGGGCCGTTTTGATGGCAATATGATGGGGCCGTTTTGATGATGGCAATATGATCGGCAGTTTTGATGGCGGCAATATGATCGGGCAATCTTGATGGAGGCCGTTTTGATGGTGGCAATATGATGGTGCCGTTTTGATGGTGGCAATATGATGGGACCGTTTTGATGGTGGCAATATGATGGGGCCGTTTTGATGGTGGCAATATGATGGGGCCGTTTTGATGGTGGCAATATGATGGGACAGTTTTGATGGGGCAGTTTTGATGGTGTCAATATGATGGGGCAGTTTTGACGGTGGCAATTTTGAAAATGGCAATTTTGATGGGGGCCGTTTTGATGGGGGCCGTTTTGATGGGGCAGTTATGACTGTGGCAATATGATGGGGCAGTTTGATAGGGGCAATTTTGATGCAACCGTTTTGATTGGGCAATATGATGGAGGCAGATTTGATGGGGGCCGTTTTGATGGGGCAATATGATGGGCCAGTTTTGATGGTGGCAATATGATGGGGCAGGTTCGATGGGGCAGGTTCGATGGGGCCAATATGATAGGGCAGTTTCGATGGGGCAAATATGATAGGGCAGTTTCGATGGGGCCAATATGATGGGGCAGTTTTGATGGGGGCAATATGATGATGCTGTTTTGATGGGGGCAATATGATGATGCAGTTTTGATGGGGCAGCTTTGACGGTGGCAATATGATGGGGGCAGTTTTGATGGTGTCAATATGATGGGGCAGTTTTGATGGGGCACTTTTGATGGTGGCAATATGATGGGGCACTTTTGATGGTGGCAATATGATGGGGCCAATCTGATGGGACAGTTTTGATGGGGGCAATATGATGGGGCCGTTTTGATGGCAATATGATGGGGCCGTTTTGATGATGGCAATATGATCGGCAGTTTTGATGGCGGCAATATGATCGGGCAATCTTGATGGAGGCCGTTTTGATGGTGGCAATATGATGGTGCCGTTTTGATGGTGGCAATATGATGGGACCGTTTTGATGGTGGCAATATGATGGGGCCGTTTTGATGGTGGCAATATGATGGGGCCGTTTTGATGGTGGCAATATGATGGGACAGTTTTGATGGGGCAGTTTTGATGGTGTCAATATGATGGGGCAGTTTTGACGGTGGCAATTTTGAAAATGGCAATTTTGATGGGGGCCGTTTTGATGGGGGCCGTTTTGATGGGGCAGTTATGACTGTGGCAATATGATGGGGCAGTTTGATAGGGGCAATTTTGATGCAACCGTTTTGATTGGGCAATATGATGGAGGCAGATTTGATGGGGGCCGTTTTGATGGGGCAATATGATGGGCCAGTTTTGATGGTGGCAATATGATGGGGCAGGTTCGATGGGGCAGGTTCGATGGGGCCAATATGATAGGGCAGTTTCGATGGGGCAAATATGATAGGGCAGTTTCGATGGGGCCAATATGATGGGGCAGTTTTGATGGGGGCAATATGATGATGCTGTTTTGATGGGGGCAATATGATGATGCAGTTTTGATGGGGCAGCTTTGACGGTGGCAATATGATGGGGCCGTTTTGATGGTGGCAATATGATGGGGCAGTTTTGATGGTGGCAATATGATGGGGCATTTTTTATGGGGGCAGTTTTGATGGGGGCAATATGATGATGCCGTTTTGATGGGGGCAATATGATGATGCCGTTTTGATGGGGGCAATATGATGATGCCGTTTTGATGGGGCAGCTTTGACGGTGGCAATATGATGGGGCCGTTTTGATGGTGGCAATATGATGGGGCAGTTTTGATGGTGGCAATATGATGGGGCAGTTTTGATGGTGGCAATATGATGGGGCAGTTTTGATGGGGCAATATGATGGGACAGTTTGATGGGGCAGTTTTTGATGGGGGGGCGTTTTGATGGGGCAGTTATGACTGTGGCAATATGATGGGGCAGTTTTAATGGTGTCAACATGATGGGGCAAATTTGATGGGGCAGCTTTTATGGCAGTTTTGATGGTGGCAAGATGATGGGGCAGTTTTAATGGTGCCAATATGATGGTGGCAGTTTTGATGGGGGCCGTTTTAATGGTGGCAATATGATGGGCAGTTTTGATGGTGGCAATATGATGGGGCAATTTTTATGGGGGCAGTTTTGATGGGGCAATATGATGGGGGCCGTTTTGATGGTGGCAATATGATGGGGCAGTTTTGATGGTGGAAATATGATGGGGCAGTTTTGATAGTGGCAATATGATGGGGCAGTTTTGATGGTGGCAATATGATGGGGCAGTTTTGATGGTGGCAATATGATGGGGCAGTTTTGATGGTGGCAATATGATGGGGCAGTTTTGATGGTGGCAATATGATGGGGCAGTTTTGATGGTGGCAATATGATGGGGCAAATTTGATGGGGGCAGTTTTGACGGTGGCACTTTTTGATGGAGGCCATTTTGATGGGGGCTGCTTTGATGGGGCAGTTATGACTGTGGCAATATGATCAAGCAGTTTTGATGGGGCCAATATGATCAAGCAGTTTTGATGGTGGCAATTTGTTGGGGCCGTTTTGATGGGGCAATATGATGGGGGCCGTTTTGATGGTGGCAATATGATGGGGCAATTTTTATGGGGGCAGTTTTGATGGGGCAATATGATGGGGGCAGTTTTGGTGGGGGCAATATGATGGGGCAGTTTTGACGGTGGCAATTTTTGATGGGGCAGTTATGACTGTGACAATATGATGGGGCAGTTTTGATGGTGTCAACATGATGGGACAATTTTGATGGGGGCAGTTTTGACGGTGGCACTTTTTGATGGGGGCCGTTTTGATGGGGGCCGTTTTGATGGGGGCCGTTTTGATGGGGCAGTTATGACTGTGGCAATATGATGGGGCAGTTTTGATGGGGCCAATATGTTTGGGCAGTTTTGATGGTGGCAATATGATGGGGGCTGTTTTAATGGTGGCAATATGATAGGCAGTTTTGATGGGGCATTTTTGATGGCAATATAATGGAGCAGTTTTGATGGGGGCAATATGATGGGGTAGTTTTGATGGTGTCAATATGATGGGGCATTTTTGATGGGGCAGTTTTGACGGTGGCAATATGATGGGGCAGTTTTGATGGTGGCAATATGGTGGGGCCAATATGATGGGGCCGTTTTGATGATGGCAATGTGATGGGCAATCTTGATGGAGGCCGTTTTGATGGTGGCAATATGATGGTGCAGTTTTGATGGGGGCCGTTTTGATGGTGGCAATGTGATGGGGCAGTTTTGATGGTGTCAATAGGATGGGGCATTTTTGATGGTGGCAATATGATGGGGGCAGTTTTGATGGTGTCAATATGATGGGGCACTTTTGATGGTGGCAATATGATGGGGCAGTTTTGATGGTGTCAATATGATGGGGCAGTTTTGATGGTGTCAATATGATGGGGCAGTTTTGATGGTGTCAATATGATGGGGCAGTTTTGATGGTGTCAATATGATGGGGCAGTTTTGATGGGGGCCATTTTGATGGTGGCAATGTGATGGGGCACTTTTGATGGTGGCAATCTGATGGGACAGTTTTGATGGGGGCAATATGAGGGGGCAGTTTTGATGGCGGCAATATGATCGGGCAATCTTGATGGAGGCCGTTTTGATGGTGGCAATATGATGGGGCAGTTTTGATGGGGGCAATATGATGGGGCAGTTTTGATGGGGGCAATATGATGGGGCAGTTTTGACGGTGGCAATTTTGAAAATGGCAATTTTGATGGGGGCTGTTTTGATGGGGCAGTTATGTCTGTGGCAATATGATGGGGCAATTTTGATGAGGGCAGTTTGATAGGGGCAATTTTGATGGGACCGTTTTGATTGGGCAATATGATGGGGCAATATGATTGGGAAGTTTTGGTATAAAATTCTTCACCTTTCCCAGCGAAACGCACAGCCAACTTCTTTTTTAAATCGCTGACATGCCCACATTTTTAAATTTATCAACATAAATTTTTGATGGTGGCAATATGGTGGGGCCAATCTGATGGGGCCGTTTTGATGATGGCAATATGGTGGGGCCAATCTGATGGGGCTGTTTTGATGATGGCAATGTGATGGGCAATCTTGATGGAGGCCGTTTTGATGGTGGCAATATGATGGTGCAGTTTTGATGGGGGCCGTTTTGATGGTGGCAATGTGATGGGGCAGTTTTGATGGTGTCAATAGGATGGGGCATTTTTGATGGTGGCAATATGATGGGGGCAGTTTTGATGGTGGCAATATGATGGGGCCAATATGATTGGACAGTTTTGATGGGGCAATATGATGGGGCAGTTTTGATGGTGTCAATATGATGGGGCAGTTTTGATGGTGTCAATATGATGGGGCAGTTTTGATGGTGTCAATATGATGGGGCAGTTTTGATGGTGTCAATATGATGGGGCAGTTTTGATGGGGGCCATTTTGATGGTGGCAATATGATGGGGCACTTTTGATGGTGGCAATATGATGGGGCCAATCTGATGGGACAGTTTTGATGGGGCCAATATGATGGGGGCAATATGATGGGGCAGTTTTGACGGCAATATGATGGGGCAGTTTTGATGTTACCGTTTTGATGATGGCAATATGATGGGCAGATTTGATGGCGGCAATGTGATCTGGCAATTTTGATGGGGGCCGTTTTGATGGTGGCAATATGATGGGGCCGTTTTGATGGTGGCAATATGATGGGGCAGTTTTGATGGGGGCAATATGATGGGGCAGTTTTGATGGGGGCAATATGATGGGGCAGTTTTGACGGTGGCAATTTTAAAAATGGCAATTTTGATGGGGGCCGTTTTGATGGGGCAGTTATGTCTGTGCCAATATGATGGGGCAATTTTGATGGGGGCAGTTTGATAGGGGCAATATGATGGAGGCAGATTTGATGGGGGCCGTTTTGATGGGGCAATATGATTGGGAAGTTTTGGTATAAAATTCTTCACCTTTCCCAGCGAAACGCACAGCCAACTTCTTTTCTTAAACCGCTGACATGCCCACTTTTTTAAATTTATCAACATAAATTTTATACCGATACGTTCACAAAGGCCGTGTGTCTCTAACGGTGAAGTCGCTGTTTCCATAGCATGTACTGTTGTGGATTTATTAAGGCTTGTTTGAAGGGTTCTCTCACTGTCTCTCACTCATTAGGTGTGGGGATTAATGATCAAAAATCTTTTAAAAAAAAACCTTTAAATATTCCAGATCTTTCATACATTGGTGGTGGTAAACTTTTTTAATGAAATTCATGTTTATTTTAAAACCATTCTTACTTTTCCAACTATTCTCACTTCTTTCAACTTTTTCTTAAAGATTTCAGCTATTCATCCAGCTATTCAGCATTCCCACACATTTTCTCCAAGAAATGCATTTTCTAGTTTTATCTTTATTTCTATGCTCTGTGTTTTGGCAAACGTGTTTTTACAAATGTAATGCAACATCAGCCTTTTTTTCACTTAGGTGTTTCCGTAATACCCTTACTTGTCCTGGCTTTTCACACCCATCTTATATTGCACCTCTTGTGCCCATCGAGGTACAATGCAGCCCACTCCAGAACCCAAATTGTCACTGAACGGACCTTCAGTGTGCTGAAGAGCAGTTTCTGCATCCCGTTTTCTGGAGGGTTCCTGAGATATGCTCTGGAGAAAGTGGGATGCAGCAGCCCAGGAACATGTCCCCCACATTCTCCAGAGCATATCTCAGCATCACCTGGCATGCTGGACTGCTGCAGGACATTGACGTGGAGCTGATGGAGGATAAAAAACACATATTCACACCCAAGGTGTCTCAAAATCCTCGAGGAAACACATATTGGCAGCAGTTGATTAAGCAGTACTTCACCTGGTGAGTTGCATTTTTTAGATATGACATTGTACATGTCTGGTAAAGTGTACATTTTCAAAGCTTCAAACTTACCCCTATGTACCCTGTGCACCTTTTCATAGCATGCACGTGGTTTAGGTATTTTCTTTGTTTTTTTTTTTGGGGGGGGGGGGTTGGTTAAGACAATGGTAATTAGTAGCACACTGCCTCAACTTTTATGTCTGATGCCAACATCCGTTATTGCACAGAACACATTTTACACTTAATAATATAAAATGAATAGAATAATTTAATTTACATTTGTACATAGAAGAGCCGGCACCACTGGAAATTCAGTCTTCAATTTTATTGTTGCCTTATGACCATGATAAAAAGAACACGCAGGCGCGTTTTGGCATGCAGGCCTTGTTCACAGCGTGTGAACAAGGCCTGTGTGCCAAAATTCGGCTGCGTGTTCTTTTTATTATGGCCATAAGATAACAATAAAATTGAAGACTGAATTTACAGTGGTGCCTGCTATTCTATGTACATTTGTGGTTCATTTCGTTTTCTGTTCAGAGCGGTGTGATTTTGTGTTGCATTCAATAAATTACATTGTCCTTTCCATTTCTGTATGTGGATGACGGCCCTGTAAATATTTTAATTAAAAAAAATCGAAATACCTTTTTCCTAATTGGAAAAGAAAATTAATAGAAGACAATAAAATGATCAAAATAATATATATATATGTGTGCCCCTGGAAGACGTGATGATGTCACGAAACGCGTGGGGCGGAGCCAAACGACGCGCTGACGTCCCCTCCAATCTGTGCTGTATTCCAGTAGGACGGGTTTGTCCGTGTTTCCTGTGGCCAAGGAACCGAACTTCAGGCTGTTTTATATTTCGGATTTTGTAAGTGTTCATTTACGTATATTATTTTTAATAGATCTTGATGGTTTTACGCTATGTGAGCTCCTTTCTGTGTTTTATGGTGAACCTCTGCCACGAGTTTTGCTGCTGCTATTGCTGACGGTGTGATGACCTCTAGTGGATGCTGACACAAGTCCTTACAACCTGTTTAAAGTTTACCTGCTTGCTGTGATCCTCTGTGGTGGGGGGTCATGGCTATCCGGTAAGAAGTAACCCCCCTCATTCTCGGTGGTGGATCTTCCTCTGTTGTCACGGATTATTATTTATCACTCGGACTTTTCTTGATCATTTATGGGTGTTTTGAAGTTACTACTTTATTTATTTGTTTTTTTCATTCAATGGGACACTATTGTGGATTACATGCAGGTGTTCTCTGCAGTTATCCTCTTCCACATGATTTTTTCATTTATGTGTTGTATGTCATATGCACATTTTATTAGCGCAATTCTTTTATTTTTCTCTATCTATCTATCTATCTATCTATCTATCTATCTATCTATCTATCTATGGATAGATAGATAGATATATATATATAGATATATATAGATATATATATAATATAGATATATTTTATTATATCGGCTTAAATTTGCTGTCCCCTCAAAATAACTCAACACAGCCATTAATGTCTAAACCACTGGCAAGAAAAGTGAGTACACCCCTAAGTGAAAATGTCCAAATTGGGCCAAAGTGTCAATATTTTGTGTGGTCACCATTATTTTCCAGCACTGCCTTAACCCTCTTGGGCATGA
Source organism: Aquarana catesbeiana (assembly GCF_042186555.1). Taxonomy (NCBI): domain Eukaryota; kingdom Metazoa; phylum Chordata; class Amphibia; order Anura; family Ranidae; genus Aquarana; species Aquarana catesbeiana. Next base: position 535,636,707 of record NC_133324.1, on the reverse strand, counting down.
AGTTCACCAGAGCTTCACAGGGTGCCACTGGAGTCCTCTTCCACTCCTCCATGATGACATCACAGAACTGGTGGATGTTAGAGACCTTGCGCTCATCCACCTTCCATTTGAGGATGCCCCACAGATGCTCAATAGGGTTTAGGTCTGGAGATATGCTTGGCCAGTCCATCACCTTTTACCCTCAGCTTCTTTAGCAAGGCAGTGGTCGTCTTGGAGGTGTGTTTGGGGTCATTATCATGTTGGAATACTGCCCAAAGGGAGGGGATCGTACTCTATTTCAGTATGTCACAGTAAATGTTGGCATTCCTGGTTCACTCAATGAACTGTAGCTCCCCAGTGCTGGCAGCACTTATGCAGCCCCAGACCATGACACTCCCACCACCATGCTTGACTGTAGGCAAGACACACTTGTCTTTGTACTCCTCACCTGGTTGCCTCCACACACGCTTGACACCATCTGAACCAAATAAGTTTATCTTGGTCTCATCAGACCACAGAACATGGTTCTTTCTTTAGAAGAGGCATCCTTCTGGGACGAAAGCCATGCAGACCAATTTGGTCTGAGCACTGACAGGCTGGCCCCTTACCACTTCAACCTCTGCAGCAATGCTGGCAGCACTCATATGTCTATTTCCCAAAGACAACCTCTGGATATGACTTTGAGCATGTGCACTTAACTTCTTTGGTCGACCATGGTGAGGCCTGTTCTGAGTGGAACCTGTCCTGTTAAACCGCTGTATGGTCTTGGCCACTGCGCTGCAGCTCAGTTCCAGGGTCTTGGCAATCTTCTTGTAGCCTAGGCCATCTTTATGTAGAGCAACAATTCTTTTTTTCAGATCCTCAGAGAGTTCTTTGCCTTGAGGTGCCATGTTGAACTTCCAGTGACCAGTATGAGAGTGAGAGGGATAACACCAAATTTAACACACCTGCTCCCCATTCACACCTGAGACCTTGTAACATTAACGAGTTGCATGACACCAGGGAGTTAAAATGGCGTGCTCCTGTCTGATGCCTTGGTACCTCTCTGCCCGCTAACTGCTGACTCTGGCTATTCTGACTACGCTTCTGTCTCCTGTTTGACTTCATGTTACCTCTAAGTGGACACAGTGTACTGCTGTCTCAAGATTGCAGATAGCTTCGGCAAGCCACGTATCCTGAACCTGCAAGCCTGATCGAGTGCCCCTTTAACCTCGGCTGATCTACCCGGCATCGTGACAGTTCCTGACCTGATGTTCTGGCTGAATCACAGAGCCTACAAATCCTGCCACAAGCTCTGCAACCAACACCTACAGGCACTCGTGTTCCTCATGTCCCTTGGCACAATTGTTCCACTCTCAGTAGGGTGTGGGCTGGAGATAAAAGAGAGGCCAACCTTATCATTTCAGTCTCCTACCAGGTACGTGACAACTACCCAAAGAAAGGGGAACAGAAGACCCACTGGAAGGAGCCTAATTCTACCCACAGAAGACCCACTGAAAGGGGCCTAATCCTACTCACAAGACCCACTGAAAGGGGCCTAATCCTACTCACAAGACCCACTGAAAGGGGCCTAATCCTACTCACAAGACCCACTGAAAGGGGCCTAATCCTACTCACAAGACCCACTGAAAGGGGCCTAATCCTACCCACTAGACCCACTGAAAGGAGCCTAAATCTACCCACAAAAGACCCACTAAAAGGGGCCTATATATACCCACAAAAGATCCACTAAAACGGGCTTAATCCCACCCACAAAAGACAGGAAATGACACTATTCCACCCACAGAAAGGGGCACCATTCTACTCACAGAAACGGATACCATTCTACCCAAAGAAAGGTGCACTATTCTACTCTCAGAAGACCCATAAAAGGGGGCACTATTCCACCCACGGAAGACCCACAGAAAGGGGAACAATAGTACACACAGTAAGGGGCACTATTTCACCAACTGAAGACCCACTGAAAGGGGGTAAATTCTACACACAGAAGAGCGACAGGAAGGGGCACTATTCCACCCACAGAAAGGGGCACTATTCCACCAACAGAAGACCCACTGAAAGGGGCCTAATTCTACCCACAGAAGACCCATAGGAAGGGGCACTATTCTATCCACAGAAAGGGTCACCATTCTACCCACAGAAGACCCACTGAAAGGGGTACAATACTACCCAAAGGGGCACTATTCTACCCACAGAAGATCCACAAAAAGGGGCACTATTCCACCCACAGAAATTGGTACAATACTCTCCACAGAAAGGGCCACTATTCCGCTCACAGAAGACACACAGAAATGTGGCATTATACATCCAGAGTACACAAGTATTGTTCCTTAACCATTTCCCTAACAACCTATTATGGAATGACGTCTGCAAGGTGGCTCAGTTATCCTGACGGTGGGTCTGCGCTGATAATCAGCACATTGATGATCAGCGCAGCCTCCATCAGAGGTGCCCACCACAGCTGCCAATCAGTGCCCATCAGATGCCGATTGGTGCCAATCAGTGCCCATCAGTAATGCCGGTCAGTGCCCATCACAGATGCCAATCAGTGCCCATCAGTAATGCCTGTCAGTGCCTCCTCATCAATTCTGCCTGTCAGTGCCCATCAGTGGTGCATATCACTGCCGCATGTTAGTGCCTCATCAGTGCTACCTTATCAGTACCACCTCATCAGTGATTGTCTGTGAAGGAGAAAACACAATTTTCTAACAGAAAAACTTTTTTTTTCAAAAATTTCGGTCTTTGTTTCACAAAAAAAAAGTGCTTAAATACCACCAAAAGAAAGCTCTATTTGTGGGAAAGAATGATAAAGATGTAATATGGGTACAGCGTTGCATGAGCACGCAATTGTCATTCAAAGTGCGACAGTGCTGAAAATTGGTCTGGACAGAAAGGGGGTAAAAGTGCCCTGTATTGAAGTGATTAAAATTAAACCAAAAGGCATGACATGAAGTGCAAATATATTTCAAACATTGGCTGAAATTGAACATGAACAACTTTTTTATAAAAATAAAATCATTTTAAGTGAACATTGTTTAGAATAGAGCAACAATGGAGTATGTCAAACATGACAATTACTCCAGATTGATTTTACCCCTTGAAGTGGCCACTGTAATACTTTAGGTCAGGCGTTTCCAAACTTTCTAAACAAAGGGCCGGTTTATTCTTCTTCAGACTCTAGGAGGTCTGGGCCACATTTAATATTAGGAGGAGGAATAGTGCCCCATCGTGGTTATCATAGGGAGGAATAGGGACCCATTAATGGTATCAGTGGGAGAAATGGTGCCCTGTTGCTGCATTTTAATAACAAGTCACACTTGGCTAGGAAATCTAAAAATAATTAAAAATTGGAAAGAAATTAAAAAAACTGCCAAGTGCTCCTCAGTTTTCACAATATTAACATCAGCAGCAGCAGCACAGAACTGGGCCAAAACCAGAGAAGAATCCAGTACAGTGCAGATCAAACTGCTCTAGTAGGCCATACATTTAGGAAAAACACATTTTTATGAATGTATGGGAGGATGAAGTGACAAAACATTTTGGAAAGAGTGGACCCCAGCTTACCTGCAATTTTCAGTCAAAAAAGTTCCACCTGAAAAAGACACAGCTTGGATTTCCAAGCATCATGTTAAGTAGACATATATTTAAAACCGGCCACATAAAAATATTCTTTGTGACAATAGAAATAAACATTCTCAGGATAACAACAACAAAAAAAAGGACCCAAAAATAAAGGCTTTACCGCAAGGAGAGATTTTTAAAACCTGAATCATTCTTATTACTGCCTGGAATAATGCTTCTGACAGTAGGGACAACCCGTTCTAGACTGCCTTAACAAAGCAATTTTTCCCTTACAATACTCAGAAGTGGTGGTTTGAAAATCTTTTACAAAAACATTTATATGCTTGAGCTGATCTATTATACAAAATTATTTTCAAGCATTTCCCCATGTCTCTTCTGAGCTTGGTGAAAACATTGGCTTTGTTCCTGATCAAATAGTAACTGTTCCCTGTCTAGAGTTCTAGTTCTGCAGATGGTACGGCTTCTCCTCCTCTCTGCTGTCTGCTCTCTTGGTATTGAATGAACTGTGATGGCCTCTGTACTTGTGCTTTGTGTCATCAAAACATCATCTTGCACTGCGTTTTCATCCTCGATCAGTGTTGTAGAAGAAAACGGTGCAACTACTTCATTGTCAGACATGTCTTGTTGCAAGTCTTCCCTGTCGGAATAAAGCAACAATGGGCCTGAATCACAATTGGAACCTATAAACGAAAATGTCATGTTAGGCATTTGACAATGATACTCATTATTTTTATTCAAGACACTTGTATATTTCCAACCATTCTCCAACTGATCCCCCCCCCCAAAAAAAAAAAAAATTAAGGAAAAATCAGGTTTGGTTATTGTTAGATTTCTGCCTCAAAAACAAATCAAGTTGTTTTCTACTGTCCCAGGAAATTTTTTTTCTGATATGTAGACAAACTTTAGAATTACCTACTCCAGTGTTAAATCCAGTTATGCACAATTGTTTTTTTACCATACAAACAATTCTGGGTGTACTGTACCTGCAGCTGTCCCACGTTGTCTTCTAAATAGTGTACTTGCGTAATAAAAATTTGTATGCTACTGGTGCAAGTCACAACAATGAGATTAATAAACAAAATACCCAGCATTACTCACCTTTTCTTTGACTGGAGGTATCAATTCCTTTCCCAATTCCTGAAACTGTGTCTTGATCAATGAATGGCATCAGAAGCTCCTCATAGTCTGTAAATTCAACAAATTTGGCTATCCCTGAACCAGTTTTCTTTCTGCAAAGAATGTTAAAAAACTGTCATTAAAATCACATACAAAAAAAAACCCAAACAAAAAAAAGGGAAAGGATTACACTTTTTTAGCCCTTTTGTACAAAGTTAAAATGCATTTCCGGTATTTACATACCTTTCTTTATTATTAATGGAGATTTTCTTCTTTATTATCCCCTTTATAGCTTGATAAAGTTTTCAAACATTTGATAGTCTTCTGCCACTGCTTTCTTTTCGATGCAGACTCTGTCTTCAACATTTTGGTGCCCCTTAATTTGTCAAACACAGGCACAAGATGCTCGATAATTGCTAGATTTTCTCCATGTGTAAACTTGAAATTTCAGAAACGTCCCTCCTTTTTCTTTGGTGCCGTTTTCTGCAAGAGCAAGCTCCTTCCCTCTAGACTGACACTGCTGTTACACTCCAATCTCCTTTTTTGTAATTTTCTTCATGTACCTCCCTGCGCCCTTATCTTGACTGCTGTCACTGCCCTCTTATGTGATTTGTATGTTTTTTCTTAAGTTCATTGTCAATTTCTGTGCTGCTGCCATAACCCTAAGAAAGATAAAATGGTTAATGTTTTGCATTCCACTACTTTTGGGTGGCACGAATACAGTAATGTTCACTTAACAATCTATTCTTTCTTACAGATGATCCTGTTCGGACCACACTCCCCTCCTCTGTCCTGGAGGAGAAATCTTGCTTCACATATGTCCAGTTAAAAAATAATGAAGAATACATGTTAGTATTCAAAATTTAAAGTTAGGATGACACATTTGTTATACTTGCATTTGTTGTTTTCTGTTTGCCCAACTGAGCTGGTTTCTCTACACCAGTTTCAGATATCCTGGGAACCTGTGTTAAGCACTTCACCTCCGGAAGATTTTCAGTGTAGTGGGGGAGGTGCTTTAGTGGAAGACCTGGATCGGTGTTTCTGCTTTAGAGAAACCCAGGATCCATGCCTTCTGTACTCACAGAACAAGCAATCTGTCTTGTTTACATAGGCAGACTGGCATTCTGTCAGTGTACCGAAACAATCAGCGGGTGCCGGCAGACATCGAGCCCGCTGGACCCGCTGTGAAAAATCACAGCAGCAGCGTGGCCCACAACCTGGAATCGCAGAAACACGTATATACGTGATTCTGCACAGCACACCACACTGTAGCAGTAAATCTGCTATGGGGCAGTCAGAAATTGGTTAAAATACGATAAGTATACAGTTTACTTTCCATTACATTCAAATACCTTTTGATTCTACAAAAGAAAATTGACCTGAGAGAGAGACAGGGGAGGGAATGGGGATTGTGCAAAGTTTACCTTCACCATTGGAAGAAGAAGATTCTTGTCTCGGTCGTGTGCAAGACCTTGAAGACGGAAATAAAATTGGTTATTATCCCAAAAAATGTGTATTTGGTCACAATACTTACCATTAAATTCTGTACCTTGACTGTACTGCCTAGCATCTCCAAATCAATACTTGTAGACTGTTGCATCTGTAAAAAAAAAAAAAAAAAAAAAAGAAGTGGGTTACATTTATAGATCATTAATAATAGCAGAGTATGCAGTGCATGGAGGGTGCACCAGTGCACATTCTTGTGCACGCATACATACGCCAACATTATGGAAGTACATGCAGAGTTTGCTAGAGGTGGCGTGCATAGTGGATGCAGTTTTGCTGCAATGGTGCATAGCAGTGATGTGCATGCTGGAAGCAGTATTGCTGCAATGGTGCATGCAGAGTTTGCTAGCGGTGGTGTACAAGGTGGATGTTTTATGCAGAGCTTGCAAGTAGAGAGCGTGCATGCAGTATGGAAATTATGGCATTTAAAAGGATGTTTTATGCAGAGCTTGCTGGAGTAGGCAGTGATGGTGTACAAATATTTCATGCAGAGCTTGCAAGCAGAGAGTATGCTGGAGTAGACTGTGATGGTATACAAATGTTTCATGCAGAGCGTGCTGGAGTAGGCAGTGATGGTGTAGAAAGTGCATGTTTTATGCAGAGCTTGCAATTTACCATGCATTCTACCAAATCCACCATGTTTGGCTTCTCCTCCTGTCCTGTCTGTCGCTCGATTAGGCCTGATATAGTGGCGCAAGTTTTACACCAACTGCTCAATGCTCACAGAACTCTCACCTCTATGACGTGAATAATCAGCCTCAAGGACACATACAGATGCTAACAGTATCCGACTTCCAGGCTACAGGCTCCAATGCATCGCTATGGGCTCCGGTTCACATACAGAGATGGAATAGATAAATGCTTCCCATAGTGTAATAAGTTTTAACAATCGATGGTTTATTGAAAGACAAGTGAATGCTTACATCAAAAGCTATTAAACGCGATGAGATAAAAACAACGGCGTTCCAACGCCTCACATCACTTCCGGTCCGCGACTCACTCCGGCTATGTCACGTGACTTCATGAACACATTTATATACTGGGGACAGGAAGTTAAGTGGCCATTTTCTTGAAGTCAATGTCTAAACTACCATCGCGGCCATTTTCTTGTATACTCAAGTAATTAAAGTGAGTAAAATAGAAGACACTGAGAGACAACAGCGTGGACATTTTCTTGTGGTCTACATATATTCCGCCGGCCATTTACAAATTTAAAATTGATAAAAAAATATATATATATATATATATATAAATATATATATATATATATATAAAATACTAAAATATAAATGCATAGCATTAACGGTGCCGCACACCGGAAATGAAGTGTGAGGCATGGCATAATACCAAGAGTGAATAGTGAGATACAGTCACTTGGTAATACCTAATCAAAATTAAAAATTGATTAAAAAACAGTTCAGATCAAACTCAACGTTCAAGCCTTCTGAAATGAGATTCCTCAAAGTGTGTATCTATCTGGATTCCTTCCGACGTATGGTTCTCACCTTATGGCTCCCTCTCCATGATCTACTATATTTTTCAATGCCCCAAAGCTGTAGATGTGTAGGATCTTTGTTGTGTACTTGTGTGAATTGTCTCGATACACTATGTTTGGGGAAACCATTCACACTGTTTTGAACATGTTCCTTCACTCTAGTTTTTAATGCTCTTTTTGTTCTTCCAACATACTGTAACAACAGTACGGTATGTTGGAAGAACAAAAAGAGCTTTAAAGAGAAGGTTGTTGTCAGTGAGGTAGCAACTCATACAGTTCTGGACAAGGCATTCAAGAAGCTTGGAGGCAAGCGGGAGAAGGGTCTTAAGTTATTCAAACAGGTGGGGTCCAGTGAGGGTTTCTTAAGTATGGGGGTTAACCAGTGGTAACAAGACTGAAGGAGGAAAGTTTTGAGTGTGATGTCCATATATCAAACCATTGTCTCACAACCCATTCATACTTGGCTTTTTTTGAACATGGCTTTGCTGAGAACTACAAATACAAGATCTTGTCCATAATATACTTAGTTATAAGCCAAATTAAAGAATTCTACATTTACCAAAAAATAAGATGATATCCTGTGTTTGTGTGCACTATAATTAACTCGTGTTTTTTTTTTTTTTTTTTTTTTTTTTACTGAAACTGTTCTACTGTGGCAGAATGGCACGGGCAGGCAAATCGCCGTAATGTTATGGCGGCCGCGGCGATTGGATTTGATCCAGAACTAATCAATTCCCAGGCCAATGAAATCTGACCTGGACCTGGTGATCGCTCCTGGTGAATGAGATCCTTCCCCTGCATGTGTAAGTGTAAACACAGCAGGGGAAGTGGGGAAGTGATGTCATCTCTCCTTGTGTCGGTCTTTTCCATTCAAGACCGAGGAGAGAGAATATCTCACAGTAAATGCACCAACACTACACTGACACCAGTTCACGTAGGTACACTTGCCACCGCCCAGTTAACCCCTTCACCTCCCCGTTAACCCTTTCACCCCCCCAGTTAACCCTTTCACCCCCCCAGTTAACCCTTTCACCCACTGTCACTGTGTCACCCAGTGCAGTGTTCAGATTCTTTTTTTGATCACTGTACTGGTGTCATTAGTGACACTAATCAGTATTAGGGTAATTATTGGTAGGCCCAGATAGGTCTAGGGCCCCCCCATAAAGGTTTAACCCCTTGATCACCCCGTCACCAGTGATCACTGTATTAGGTGTAACGGGTGATGCTGTTTAGCTATATTTTTTTTATAGTGTCAGGGCACCCGCCGTATATTACCCAATAAAGGTTTAACCCCCTGATCACCCGGCTGGTGACATCAGTTAGGTTTTAGAGTCAGTCACGGTCTGCGTCGCCCCAGGCAGCGTCAGATAAGTGCACACACCATACACCTCCCTTAGTAGTATAGTGTCTGAACAGATCAATATCTGATCAGAACTATATTAGCGTCCCCAGCAGTTTAGGGTTCCCAAAAAGGCAGTGTTAGCGGGATCAGCCCAGATACCTGCTAGCACCTACGTTTAGCACTTCCGCCCAGCCTAGCCCACCCAAGTGCAGTATCAATTGATCACTGTCACTTACAAAACACAACACGCATAACTGCAGCGTTCGTAGAGTCAGGGCTGATCCCTGCGAATGCTAACAGTTTTTTTGGTAGCGTTTGAATCAGTCGCTGACAGTCAGATTCTTTTTTTACTTGTGAGTCTCACTACTGTACCAGTAAATTTAGAGACCAAAATGTCAAATCAAAGGTACAGTAGTGAAGAGGCCTACACGTTTCTGAGCATGACAGATAGTGAAGAGGAAGTCACTCATCTGTCAGATTCAGGCTCAGAATACGAACCTGTGGACAGCAGCTTCACCCTGACAGATAGCTCTGACGACGGAGTTGTGGTCCCTGCCAAGGTCAGGCGTACCAGACCCCGTTCTTCTGCTGTCTTTGAGGTGCAAGAACCGCAGGGCTCTCGTATGAAGCAGAAAGCCAGTACTAGTGCCGCTCATCCTGGTGAACTGGCAAGCACCAGCGGCCTAGTACATCCTGGTCATACATCCAGCACTGCAGTATCACGTGGTGACGTGGCGAGTCCCATAAGTGCAGTTCAAGTTGGCGAGAAGGCTAGCACAAATAGTGTCCCACTGTGACCAAGAAGAAGACAAAGACAGGCCCGTCGAGCCCATAGTGCCCTTCCTGCTGCATTTGCCAATCCTATTTGGGAGCCCACCACTCCTGCAGCACCCGTACTTCCCCCATTCACTGGCCAACCCGAAATTCAGGTGGAGACAGTTGATTTTACGTCACTTGATTTTTATTCACTGTTTTTCACCAAAGATTTCTATAGATCTATTGTGGACCAAAGCAATTTATATGCTGGTCAATTCATTGCCGCTAATCCCCAGCTGACCCTTGCTAGAGAATGGAAACTAATTACGGTTTCTGAATTTAAGACCTTCCTGGGCCTATCCCTCCTCATGGGCATAACTAAAAAGAGTGAGTTGCGGTCATATTGGTCCACTGACCCAATTCACCATATGCTCAGTCATTTGCTCGCTGTGGAGGGATAATAAGAATGTTTGCGTTCTGTCCTCCCTTCACGCAGACACGACGGTCCAAATTCCTACGGCGACTGGTGTTGTGGAGAAACCCCTCTGTGTCCACGAATATAACCTTAATATGGGAGGGGTGGACCTCAACGACCAGTTGTTGGCGCCGTACCCAATTGCCCGTAAGGCCAGACGCTGGTACAAAAAAGTGTCTGTATACTTATTTCAATTGGCTCTGCTGAATGCTTATGTGCTATACAAAGCTTCAGGATGAACTGGATTCTTCCTTAAATTCCAGGAAACGATCATCACGGCCCTTCTGTTTCCAGACAGTCCTGTGGCCCAACTTCCCAATCCAAATGCAGTAAGCCGGCTGCATGAGAGTCATTTTCCGCATGTCCTCTCTGGTACCCCTACCCAAAGAAACTCCCAAAGAAGATGTTGTGTCTGTAGAAAGCGCGGATATAGGCGTGACACCCACTTGTATTGTCCCTCCTGTCCTGACCATCCTGGTCTTTGCATTGGTGACTGTTTTGAATGCTACCACACACTAGTGCAGTATTAGCGTAGGGTACAGCATTGCACAGTCCTAGGCATACTACCACAGGGTCTTGAAAGATGTGATGGCATCGCATTTTGAGAGACCCTAATCTGGAACGTTTACAGTTTATATAAAAGTGAAAAAAAAAAATAAAACACACAAAAAAAATTAAAAAGCCAAAAATAGTTGTGGTTTTATTTTCCTTCTCTCTATTGTTCTCTCTATTGTCTGCTCTTTTGTTATTTCTCTTTTGTTACTGTATTTTAGAACTGTAATGTTTTATTTTTACAATGTTTTATTGTATTTGCTTTTCAGGTATGGTAAGTCTTACTGTTATACGGTTATTGTTAACCAACATTTGCTTAGCAGGTGTGCCATTCAGCTGCAGCATGGGTATATTTATTCTGACAGCAACAGCAATTGCTCCCGCGATGCATAAAGCCGTGACTCCAGCGCTGTAGGAAGTGATTTCACCACCAAAAAGAGCATATATGCCGAAGCATGGGGGCAGGGGTGGAGGAGCAATTTGCTCCTAACATTAGTATGGGGATACCACGTGTGTGAGACTTTTTGGGAGCCTAGCTGCGTACAGGACCTCAAAAACCAATCTCTAAAGGCGAAAAATTGTGATTTTACTCCTCACTACCTATCACGGTTCCAGGGGCACTGATAGGTCCAAATAGCACAAATGACCCCGTTTTGGAAAGTAGACACCCCAAGGTATTTGCTAAGAGGCATGTTGAGTATTTTGTCGCTCTCATTTATTTTTGAAAATGAAGAAAGAAAAGAAAAATTTGTTTTTTTTTTGTTTTTGTTTTTTTTTTCTTTTTTAAATTTTGAAAACTTTGTGACAAAAAGCGAGATCTGCAAAATACTCAACATGCCTCAGCAAATAGCTTGGGGTGTCTACTTTCCAAAATGGGTCATTTGGGGGGGGGGGGGTTGTGCTATCTGGGCATTTCATGGCCTCTGAAACTGTGATAGGCAGTGAGGAGTGAAATCAAAAATTTACGCCCTTAGAAAGCCTGAAGTATTTTGGGGTGTAATTTCACATATGCCCATGGCATGTTTGAGCAATATATCATTTAGTGACAACTTTGTGCAAAAAAAATGTTTTTAATTTTCCCGCAACTTGTGGCAAAATATGAAATATTCCATTGGCTCAACATGCCTATCATTAAATAGCTTGGGATGTCTACTTTCTAAAATAGGGTCATTTGGTGGGGGGGGGGGTTGTGCTATCTTGGCATTTTATGGCCTTCAAAACTGTGATTGGTGGTGAGGTGTGAAATCAAAAATTTATGCCCTTAGAAATCCTGAAGGCGGTGCTTGGTTTTCGGGGTCCTGTACGCGGCTAGACTCCCAAAAAGTCTCACACATGAGAGAAGAAGCAGAATGTATTTTGGGGTGTAATTCCACATATAACCATGGCACGTGTGAGCAATATATCATTTGGTGACAACTTTGCGTAATGTTGTTTTATTTTTGTTTTGTTTTGTCATTTTTCAATCACTTGTGAAAAAAAAAAGAAAATTATTCAGTGGGCTCAACATGCCTCTCAGCAATTTCCTTGGGGTGTCTACTTTCCAAAATGGGGTCATTTGGGGGGGGGGGGTTGTACTGCCCTGCCATTTTAGCACCTCAAGAAATGAGATAGGCAGTCATAAACTAAAAGCTGCGTAAATTCCAGAAAATGTACCCTAGTTTGTAGACACTATAACTTTTGCGCAAACCAATAAATATACGCTTATTTACTTTTTTTACCAGACATGTGGCTGAATACATTTTAGCCTAAATGTATGACTAAAATTGAGTTTATTGGATTTTTTTTATAACACAAGTTAGAAAATATCTTTTTTTTTTTTTTTTCAAAATTTTCATTTTTTTTCCGTTTATATCGCAAAAAATAAAAATCGCAGAGGCAATCAAATACCATCAAAAGAAAGCTCTATTTGTGGGAAAGAAAAGGACGCAAATTTTGTTTGGGTACAGCATTGCATGACCGCGCAATTACTAGTTAACCACTTACCGACCGCCGCACGACGATGTACATCCAAACTTTGGCGGCGGATATCGTTGTTATGGCAGCAGCTAACCCCGGTATCCCCGTTTTCGTGCGGCGGCCGGCTTTCAGATAAAAGTGGTCCCTGCGGCGGATTCGCCGCAAGATCACTTTTATCGGTGGCGGGAGAGGGCCCCCCACCGCGATCCGGTGCCCTCCGCTGCTTACCAGAGCCGGCGATCGCATCCTCCTCCGTGGTGTGTCTGGAGACGAGTGAGGCTAAGATGGCGCCCACTCGTCTCCATGACACTGCTGGGCGGAAGCAACGTCAAAACGTCACTTCTGTCCACGCCTCCTCTTAAAGGCACATTTTTTCAAATGTCATTTTTTTAAATGACTTTTTTTTTTTTTTTAATTGCATTTTAGTGTAAATATGAGATTTGAGGTCTTTTTGACCCCAGATCTCATATTTAAGAGGTCCTGCCATGCTTTTTTGTATTACAAGGGATGTTTACATTCCTTGTAATAGGAATAAAAGTGACACCATTTTTGTTTTTAAAACAGTGTAAAAATAAATAAAATGTTGTAAAATAAATAATAAAAATTAAAAAAAAATTTTAAACCCCCCCCCCGTCCCGACGAGCTCGCGCGCTGAAGCGAATGCATACGCGAGTAGCGCCCGCATATGAATACGGTGGTCAAACCACACATGTGAGGTATCTCAGTGACCGGTAGAGCGAGAGCAATAATTCTAGCCCTAGACCTCCTCTGTACCACAAAATATGCAACCTGTAGAATTTTTTAAACGTCGCCTATGGAGATTTTTGAGGGTAAAAATTTGACGCAATTTTCAAGCGTGACATGTTGGGTATCAATTTACTTGGCGTAACATTATATTTCACAATATAAAAAAAATTGGGCTAACTTTACTGTTGTCTATTTTTTTATTCAAAAAAGTGAATTTTTTCCAAAAAAAGTGCACTTTTAAGACCGCTGCGCAAATACGGTGCAAAACAAAGTATTGCAACATCCGCCATTTTATTCTGTAGGATGTTAGAAGAAAAACCATATATAAAAGTTTGGGGGTTCAAATTTATTTTCTAGCAAAAAAACCTGTTTTAAACATGTAAACACCTAAAATCCAAAACGTGGCTGGTCCTTAAGTGGTTAAAGAAGCACGGTGCCAAATTGTAAAAAGTGCTCCAGTCATTGAGCAGCCAAATCCTCCGGGGCTGAAATTTTTAAATGCTCCAAACTGTACCCAACCCAAAGTGACATCTGAGCTATTACTTCCCATGTGAGCAGGAAGAACAGATTTCTAGGCAGCCTGTGCACAAGTAGTAGGGCGGTGATTGATCCTGGTGCAGTGTTGGGCTCAGTGTGTAGCTCTTCTCTATTTTGACTGTTGTTAGTCCCTAAATCACAGGTCACTGCGCTATACCTCTGGCAACTTTTGCTGCTTATGCCTTAGAGCAGGGACAGCTTGGCAACCTAGTGCTTCAACTCTCTTCTCTCACCTTTGCTACATCCTTCTGCCACTGCAAGGGCTGAGGTTGAAAGCTTGTATCTGGAGCCACATGCAAAGTGAACAGGTCTACACAAAGTAACAATACTACATATATAAAACATACAAAAGTGTGCTTAAGAGCAAATGGTATGTCAATCCACAGCGAAATCAAGAAAAATGCTCTGGAGATGCAAATCTAACGTTGGTGGTTAACGGTTCTAATCCCGTCCAGGGTCAATGAAACAAGGAAGGACTTATATCAAAATCTCATGGGTAGGGATGAGCCGAACACCCCCCTGTTCGGTTCGCACCAGAACATGCGAACAAGAAAAAAGTTCGCACGAACACCGTTAAAGTCTATGGGACACGAACATGAATAATCAAAAGTGCTAATTTTAAAGGCTTATATGCAAGTTATTGTCATAAAAAGTGTTTGGGGACCCGGGTCCTGCCCCAGGGGACATGGATCAATGCAAAAAAAAGTTTTTAAAACGGCTGTTTTTTCAGGAGCAGTGATTTTAATAATGCTTAAAGTCAAACAATAAAAGTGTAATATCCCTTTAAATTTCATAGCTGGGGGGTGTCTATAGTATGCCTGTAAAGGGGCGCATGTTTCCCGTGTTTAGAACAGTCTGACAGCAAAATGACATTTGGAAGGAAAAAACCCATTTAAAACTACCCGCGGCTATTGCATTGCCGACAATACACATAGAAGTTCATTGATAAAAACGGCATGGGAATTCCCTACAGGGAAACCCCGAACCAAAATTTAAAAAAAAAATGACGTGGGAGTCATATTACACTTTTATTGTTTGACTTTAAGCATTATTAAAATCACTGCTCCTGAAAAAAGGGCAGTTTTTAAAACTTTTTTTTGCATTGATCCATGTCCCCTGGGGCAGGACCCGGGTCCCCAAACACTTTTTATGACAATAACTTGCATATAAGCCTTTAAAATTAGCACTTTTGATTTCTCCCATAGACTTTTAAAGGGTGTTTTGCGGCATTCGAATTTGCCGCGAACACCCCAAATTGTTCGCTGTTCGCTAACATGGAGATATGAGTAAAAGGCCCTACTAAGAGGACAATACTTAAATAAGCACTATGTCACACTATGTGTAACTGATAAGGAAAAAATGTGACCATCTGGGTACAACTGAGTACTAACAATAAAGAAACCGCATTCTTGACATGATATCAGAGATTTGTGTCTGGAGGGATTGCAAGTAATGTAAAATTTGTTGTAGCGGAAAGTGTTCTAAAGAGGGCATCTCAAGTGTTGGACAAAATAAGAGGTATGACATATGCCCATGTGATCTAAGGAGTGTCCTATACAATATAACCATTTATTCAAAATGTATTTTGCTACATTTCTTTGGAAATAACCCAAATCCGTGTATATTATTTAGTCTGTAGGAAAGTTATACAGTCCAAAGTTATACATACAAACTATGGTATACAGTGGGGAAGGAAAGTATTCAGACCCCCTTAAATTTTTCACCCTTTGTTATATTGCAGCCATTTGCTAAAATCATTTAAGTTCGTTTTTTTTTCCTCATTAATGTACACACAGCACCCCATATTGACAGAAAAACACAGAATTGTTGACATTTTTTCAGATTTATTAAAAAAGAAAAACTGAAATATCACATGGTTATATTGATTGGACTTGATTAGGAAAGCCACACACCTGTCTATATAAGACCTTACAGCTCACAGTGCATGTCAGAATAAATGAGAATCATGAGGTCAAAAGAACTGCCTGAAGAGCTCAGAGACAGAATTGTGGCAAGGCACAGATCCGGCCAAGTGTACAAAAAAAATTTCTGCTGCACTTAAGGTTCCTAAGAGCACAGTGGCCTCCATAATCCTTAAATGGAGGACTTTGGGACAACCAGAACCCTTCCTAGAGCTGGCTGTCTGGCCAAACTGAGCTATCGGGGGAGAAGAGCCTTGGTGAGAGAGGTAAAGAAGAACCCAAAGATCACTGTGGCTGAGCTCCAAAGATGCAGTCGGGAGATGGGAGAAACTTGTAGACAGTCAACTATCACTGCAGCCCTCCACCAGTCGGGGCTTTATGGCAGAGTGGCCCGACGGAAGCCTCTCAGTGCAAGACACATGAAAGCCCGCATGGAGTTTGCTAAAAAAAAAACACCTGAAGGACTCCAAGATGGTGAAAAATAAGATTCTCTGGTCTGAGGAGACCAAAATAAAACTTTTTGGCCTTAATTCTAAGCGGTATGTGTGGAGAAAACCAGGCACTGCTCATCACCTGTCCAATACAGTCCCAACAGTGAAGCATGGTAGTGGCAGCATCATGCTGTGGGGGTGTTTTTCAGCTGCAGGGACAGGACGACTGGTTGCAATCAAGGGAAGGATGAATGCAGCCAAGTACAGGGATATCCTGGATGAAAACCTTCTCCAGAGTGCTCAGGACCTCAGACTGTGCCGAAGGTTTACCTTCCAACAAGACAATGACCCTAAGCACACAGTTAAAATAACAAAGGAGTGGCTTCACAACAACTCCATGACTGTTCTTGAATGGCCGAGCCAGAGCCCTGACTTAACCACTTGACGACCGCCTCACGCCGATGTACGTCGGCAAAGTGGCACGGACAGGCAAAATCACGTACAGGGTACGTGATTTGCCTTCCGCGGGTGGGGGGTCCGATCGGACCCCCCCCGGTGCCCGAGGCGGTCGTCTTTTGTCCAGCGGCGATCGGTGATGAGGGGGAGACCATCCGTTCGTGGCCCCCCCCTCGCGATCGCCGCCGGCCAATGAAAACACTCCTTTGCTGCTGTATGCTAAACAGCAGCAAAGGAAGTGATGTCATCTCCCCTCGGGTCGGTATTTTCCGTTCCGGCCCGAGGAGAGAAGACATCTATGTGAGTGCACCAACACACACACACACAGTAGAACATGCCAGGCACACAAAACACCCCGATCCCCCCCCCGATCGCCCCCCGATCCCCCCCCCCCCCCTGTCACAAACTGACACCAGCAGTTTTTTTTTTTTTTTTTTTTTTTTTTTTTCTGATTACTGCATAGTGTCAGTTTGTGACAGTTACAGTGTTGGGACAGTGAGTATTACCCCCCTTTAGGTCTAGGGTACCCCCCTAACCCCCCCTAATAAAGTTTTAACCCCTTGATCACCCCCTGTCACCAGTGTCACTAAGCGATCATTTTTCTGATCACTGTATTAGTGTCGCTGGTGACGCTAGTTAGTGAGGTAAATATTTAGGTTCGCCGTCAGCGTTTTATAGCGTCAGGGACCCCCATATACTACCTAATAAATGTTTTAACCCCTTGATTGCCCCCTAGTTAACCCTTTCACCACTGATCACCGTATAACCGTTACGGATGACGCTGGTTAGTTTGTTTATTTTTTATAGTGTCAGGGCACCCGCCGTTTATTACCAAATAAAGGTTTAGCCCCCTGATCGCCCGGCGGTGATATGCGTCGCCCCAGGCAGCGTCAGATTAGCGCCAGTACCGCTAACACCCACGCATGCAGCATACGCCTCCCTTAGTGGTATAGTATCTGATCGGATCAATATCTGATCCGATCAGATCTATACTAGCGTCCCCAGCAGTTTAGGGTTCCCAAAAACGCAGTGTTAGCGGGATCAGCCCAGATACCTGCTAGCACCTGCGTTTTGTGCCTCCGCCCAGCCCACCCAAGTGCAGTATCGATCGATCACTGTCATTACAAAACACTAAACGCATAACTGCAGCGTTCGCAGAGTCAGGCCTGATCCCTGCGATCGCTAACAGTTTTTTTGGTAGCATTTTGGTGAACTGGCAAGCACCAGCCCCAGGCGTCAGGTTAGCGCCAGTACCGCTAACACCCACGCACGCACCGTACACCTCCCTTAGTGGTATAGTATCTGAACGGATCAATATCTGATCCGATCAGATCTATACTAGCGTCCCCAGCAGTTTAGGGTTCCCAAAAACGCAGTGTTAGCGGAATCAGCCCAGATACCTGCTAGCACCTGCGTTTTGCCCCTCCGCCCGGCCCAGCCCAGCCCACCCAAGTGCAGTATCGATCGATCACTGACACTTACAAAACACTAAACGCATAACTGCAGCGTTCGCAGAGTCAGGCCTGATCCCTGCGATCGCTAACAGTTTTTTTTTGTAGCGTTTTGGTGAACTGGCAAGCACCAGCCCCAGGCAGCGTCAGGTTAGCGCCAGTACCACTAACACCCACGCACGCAGCATACGCCTCCCTTAGTGGTATAGTATCTGAACGGATCAATATCTGATCCGATCAGATCTATACTAGCGTCACCAGCAGTTTAGGGTTCCCAAAAACGCAGTGTTAGCGGGATCAGCCCAGATACCTGCTAGCACCTGCGTTTTGCCCCTCCGCCCGGCCCGGCCCAGCCCACCCAAGTGCAGTATCGATCGATCACTGACACTTACAAAACACTAAACGCATAACTGCAGCGTTCGCAGAGTCAGGCCTGATCCCTGCGATCGCTAACGTTTTATGGTAGCGTTTTGGTGAACTGGCAAGTGCCAGCGGCCTAGTACACCCCGGTCGTAGTCAAACCAGCACTGCAGTAACACTTGGTGACGTGGCGAGTCCCATAAGTGCAGTTCAAGCTGGTGAGGTGGCAAGCACAAGTAGTGTCCCGCTGCCACCAAAAAGACAAACACAGGCCCATCGTGCCCATAGTGCCCTTCCTGCTGCATTCGCCAATCCTAATTGGGAACCCACCGCTTCTGCAGCGCCCGTACTTCCCCCATTCACATCCCCAACCAAATGCAGTCGGCTGCATGAGAGGCATTTTTATGTCCTCCCGAGTACCCCTACCCAACGAACCCCCCAAAAAAGATGTCGTGTCTGCAGCAAGCGCGGATATAGGCGTGACACCCGCTATTATTGTCCCTCCTGTCCTGACAATCCTGGTCTTTGCATTGGTGAATGTTTTGAACGCTACCATTCACTAGTTGAGTATTAGCGTAGGGTACAGCATTGCACAGACTAGGCACACTTTCACAGGGTCTCCCAAGATGCCATCGCATTTTGAGAGACCCGAACCTGGAACCGGTTACCGTTATAAAAGTTAGTTACAAAAAAAGTGTAAAAAAAAAAAAAAATATGAAATAAAAAAAAATAGTTGTTGTTTTATTGTTCTCTCTCTCTCTATTCTCTCTCTCTATTGTTCTGCTCTTTTTTACTGTATTCTATTCTGCAATGTTTTATTGTTATTGTTATTGTTATTATGTTTTATCATGTTTGTTTTTCAGGTATGTAATTATTTATACTTTACTGTTTACTGTGCTTTATTGTTAACCATTGTTAACCATTTTTTTGTCTTCAGGTACGCCATTCACGACTTTGAGTGGTTATACCAGAATGATGCCTGCAGGTTTAGGTATCATCTTGGTATCATTCTTTTCAGCCAGCGGTCGGCTTTCATGTAAAAGCAATCCTAGCGGCTAATTAGCCTCTAGACTGCTTTTACAAGCCGTGGGAGGGAATGCCCCCCCCCCCCCCACCGTCTTCCGTGTTTTTCTCTGGCTCTCCTGTCTCAACAGGGAACCTGAGAATGCAGCCGGTGATTCAGCCAGCTGACCATAGAGCTGATCAGAGACCAGAGTGGCTCCAAACATCTCTATGGCCTAAGAAACCGGAAGCTACGAGTATTTCATGACTTAGATTTCGCCAGATGTAAATAGCGCCATTGGGAAATTGGGGAAGCATTTTATCACACCGATCTTGGTGTGGTCAGATGCTTTGAGGGCAGAGGAGAGATCTAGGGTCTAATAGACCACAATTTTTTCAAAAAAGAGTACCTGTCACTACCTATTGCTATCATAGGGGATATTTACATTCCCCGAGATAACAATAAAAATGATTAAAAAAAAAAATATGAAAGGAACAGTTTAAAATTAAGATTAAAAAAGCAAAAAAATAATAAAGAAAAAAAAAACAAAAAAAAAAAACACCCCTGTCGCCCCCTGCTCTCGCGCTAAGGCGAACGCAAGCGGCGGTCTGTCGTCAAACATAAACAGCAATTGCACCATGCATGTGAGGTATCACCGCGAAGGCCAGATCGAGTGCAGTAATTTTTCCAGTAGACCTCCTCTGTAAATCTAAAGTGGTAACCTGTAAAGGCTTTTGAAGGCTTTTAAACATGTATTTATTTTGTTGCCACTGCACGTTTGTGCGCAATTTTAAAGCATGTCATGTTTGGTATCCATGTACTCGGCCTAAGATCATCTTTTTTATTTCATCAAACATTTGGGCAATATAGCGTGTTTTAGTGCATTAAAATTAAAAAAAGTGTGTTTTTTCCCCAAAAAATGCGTTTGAAAAATCGCTGCGCAATTACTGTGTGAAAAAAAAAAATGAAACACCCACCATTTTAATCTGTAGGGCATTTGCTTTAAAAAAATATATAATGTTTGGGGGTTCAAAGTAATTTTTTTGCAAAAAAAAAAAACTTTTTCATGTAAACAATAAGTGTCAGAAAGGGCTTTGTCTTCAAGTGGTTAGAAGAGTGGGTGATGTGTGACATAAGCTTCTAAATGTTGTGCATAAAATGCCAGGACAGTTCAAAACCCCCCCAAATGACCCCATTTTGGAAAGTAGACACCCCAAGCTATTTGCTGAGAGGCATGTCGAGTCCATGGAATATTTTATATTGCGACACAAGTTGCGGGAAAGAGACAAATTTTTTTTTTTTTTTTTTTTTTTTTTGCACAAAGTTGTCACTAAATGATATATTGCTCAAACATGCCATGGAAATATGTGAAATTACACCCCAAAATACATTCTGCTGCTTCTTCTGAGTACGGGGATACCACATGTGTGAGACTTTTTGGGAGCCTAGCCGCGTACGGGACCCCGAAAACCAAGCACCGCCTTCAGGCTTTCTAAGGGCGTGAATTTTTGATTTCACTCTTCACTGCCTATCACAGTTTCGGAGGCCATGGAATGCCCAGGTGGCACAAAACCCCCCCAAATGACCCCATTTTGGAAAGTAGACACCCCAAGCTATTTGCTGAGAGGTATAGTGAGTATTTTGCAGACCTCACTTTTTGTCACAAAGTTTTGAAAATTGAAAAAAGAAAAAAAAAAAATGTTTTTTCTTGTCTTTCTTCATTTTCAAAAACAAATGAGAGCTGCAAAATACTCACCATGCCTTTCAGCAAATAGCTTGGGGTGTCTACTTTCCAAAATGGGGTCATTTGGGGGGGTTTTGTGCCACCTGGGCATTCCATGGCCTCCGAAACTGTGATAGGCAGTAAAGAGTGAAATCAAAAATTTTCACCCTTAGAAATCCTGAAGGCAGTGATTGGTTTTCGGGGTCCAGTACGCGGCTAGGCTCCCAAAAAGTCCCACACATGTGGTATCCCCATACTCAGGAGAAGCAGCTAAATGTATTTTGGGGTGCAATTCCACATATGCCCATGGCCTGTGTGAGCAATATATCATTTAGTGACAACTTTATGAAAAAAAAAAAAAAAAAAAAAAAAAAGTGTCACTTTCCCGCAACTTGTGTCAAAATATAAAATATTCCATGGACTCAATATGCCTCTCAGCAAATAGCTTGGGGTGTCTACTTTCCAAAATGGGGTCATTTTGGGGGGTTTTGTGCCACCTGGGCATTCCATGGCCTCCGAAACTGTGATAGGCAGTGAAGAGTGAAAGCAAAAATTTACACCCTTAGAAATCCTGAAGGCGGTGATTGGTTTTCGGGGCCCCGTACGCGGCTAGGCTCCCAAAAAGTCCCACACATGTGGTATCCCCATACTCAGGAGAAGCAGCTAAATGTATTTTGGGGTGCAATTCCACATAGGCCCATGGCCTGTGTGAGCAATATATCATTTAGTGACGACTTTTTGTAAATATTTTTTTTTTTTTTTTTTTTTGTCATTTTTCAATCACTTGGGACAAAAAAAATAAATATTCAATGGGTTCAACATGCCTCTCAGCAATTTCCTTGGGGTGTCTACTTTCCAAAATGGGGTCATTTGGGGGGGGTTTTGTACTGCCCTGCCATTTTAGCACCTCAAGAAATGAGATAGGCAGTCATAAACTAAAAGCTGTGTAAATTCCAGAAAATGTACCCTAGTTTGTAGACGCTATAACTTTTGCGCAAACCAATAAATATACGCTTATTGACATTTTTTTTACCAAAGACATGTGGCCGAATACATTTTGGCCTAAATGTATGACTAAAATTTAGTTTATTGGATTTTTTTTATAACAAAAAGTAGAAAATATCATTTTTTTTCAAAATTTTCGGTCTTTTTCCGTTTATAGCGCAAAAAATAAAAACCGCAGAGGTGATCAAATACCATCAAAAGAAAGCTCTATTTGTGGGAAGAAAAGGACGCAAATTTCGTTTGGGTACAGCATTGCATGACCGCGCAATTAGCAGTTAAAGCGACGCAGTGCCAAATTGGAAAAAGACCTCTGGTCCTTAGGCAGCATAATGGTCCGGGGCTCAAGTGGTTAAACCCAACTGAGCATCTCTGGAGAGACCTAAAAATGGCTGTCCACCAACGTTTACCATCCAACCTGACAGAACTGGAGAGGAGGAATGGCAGAGGATCCCTAAATCCAGGTGTGAAAAACTTGTTGCATCTTTCCCAAAAAGACTCATGGCTGTATTAGCTTAAAAGGGTGCTTCTACTAAATACTGAGCAAAGGGTCTGAATACTTAGGACTATGTGATATTTCAGTTTTTCTTTTTTAATAAATCTGCAAACATGTCAACAATTCTGTGTTTTTCTGTCAATATGGGGTGCTGTGTGTACATTAATGAGGAAAAATGAACTTAAATGATTTTAGCAAATGGCTGCAATATAACAAACAGTGAAAAATGTAAGGGGGTCTGAATACTTTCTGACCCCACTGTATATCTGAAAATTGATCAATCCTAATGTACTGATAGACTATATCATTTCTTGAGGACCAAAACTGTCAGGACAGTACAGATATCCCCCAAATTACCCCTTTTTTGAATGTAGATGGTCCAAGGTGTTTACTAAGAGGCTTGGCGAGTTTTTTGAAGTTGTCATTTTTTGGAAAATGAAGAAATTTAAAAAAAAATGTTTTATTGTTATCCATGAGATGGATAAACAAAGCCCGGTGTTCTGCTTGACTAAGATTATTCTTGCGGGGGGCAGATGTAGTGGACAAACTCTCCTGAAGCACTAATCCCTCTCAATCACATTCTGAAAAGAGTCAATTGCACGAATTCTAGTCTGTACTCAATAGAAATATTTAATTACCCCTATATGTCTTATCAGTGGATGCACCATAAGTGCCACTCATTGATTCAGTGTCTAATTTGTCAAGGACAGATTTGGTTGTTACTCAAAAGAGGAAAAAGTGCACTCGGGAGATGGTTCATTATCAACAGGAGTGGTAGAGATAGAATTATCTAGAAAGTGTTTTTTCTTTCAGGGGGGAGGGGGGTGCAGATACCTGTCTAATACAGGTATCTGCAGCCACTTCCGGGCTTAGACAGCAGCAGAATATCTGCAGATGCCCCCCCCCCGTTGTGTTCCCAGCACACAACGGGGACCAGTACAGAAGTGCAGCGCGACTCGCGCATGCGCAGTAGGGATGTGGGCAGTGAAGCTACAGCGCTTCACTTCCCGATTCCCTGACCGAGGATGGCAGTGGGGGCAGCCGAGAGCCGAACGATTGATCGGCTTCGGTTGCCGACATCGCTGGACCCTGGGACAGGTAAGTGTCCATTTATTAAAAGTCAGCAGCTGCAGTATTTGTAGCTGCTGCCTTTTAATATTTTTTTTTAGGGTGCAGCTCCTCTTTAAGGTGTTTTTATAGATACATTTTTAGATGGAACTGCTATGTTAGGTGAGATAATTAATTATATTATTATTTATTATAAAGAGTTTAATTGTCTTGGTATGAAATAATAATGGAATTGGAAATGAGATCAATACACTAAAAAAAGGACTTCAAGAAGTCAGCCAAAGCCTGTAGTGAAACTATAGCAAGTTTTTCACAAGGCTTGGAACAACATACCATGTGAGCACGTTCAAAAACTTTATGCAAGTACCCAAGAGAATTGTTGCTGTGCTAAAATCAAAGGGTGGTCACTCTAAATTTAGATTAATTTTTTTTTCCATTCACTGTACTTTTCAAGAAACAGCCCAGAAACTATGTGTCTGTATTTTTAAATGCTTTTGCTTTACAGCATTTATTCACAAGTGCCTAAACTTATGCAGAATACTTTATATTACTGCCTAGGCGGTTTTATTATTAACATTAAGAATGAGAGCATATGATATTTACAAGCTGTTTTTTTATTTAGACATTTTGTCAGTTGGCACACCCTATTCAGCAAGCCAAATCCATGGGCCTACAAGTTCACTCCAGGATCCTGGATATTGACAACATTGATGTAAGTGTTAGTTTTTGTGTTTTATAGACATATATCCATTTTTCATTTGAAATTGTACAAATCACTAAATGTTGCATTGATGCATGTTTTTCAGCTGGCAATGGGAAAGATGATGGAACAAGGTCCAGTTCTCATTATAACATTCCAGGCTCAAACCGTCATGGTTCTCAAAAATCAGTTAGGAGTGGTTGTGGAAGGAGACCAGGCAAGTGTAACTTAACTTTTAGCATAGACTTAAAGGTCAAAATGTAGTAGGAAGTTCTTGTAGATACATTAGTTAAGACAATTCCAGTCTTCACAGGCATTTAAAAATGTAATGTCTAGATGTCTAACATGATATTTTAAATACACTTTACTCATTTAGGTTAGTACCCATATGTTGCTCAAAACGGGTGCCCACGCGATCCTGTGATGGCTGTGATCCTCAGATACAGCCCATTATAGATCAGGATATGGGTGCTGTGATTGGCCCTCCCGATCCTATGATGGCTGTGTCCAATCACAGCCTTCACAGAGTAAACAGACACATGTCTCTTTCAGTTCTCCTAACTGAGCTCAGTGTGGAGGGAGGGGTGGGGGAGCGGGGGGCTTCTGCAGCCTGTGTTGACAGCTCTTTGTGTAAGGGATGATTTTACACAGAGAGCCATCACAGATCACGCAGACTGCAGCCCTCCCCACACAATACACCAAGCACCATTGTCCCTGTTCCATAAACATCTGTCCAAGTGTCCCCATGAACATCTGCACAAAACATCTGTCAATGTCCTAACAACATCTGAACCAGTGCACAAAAACATCTGCAATAGTGTTCCATTGCAACATCAATATCTGTCAGTGTCGGTCGGTGGACAATCAACATCTGTCAAAGTGTACAAGTGCACAGAAACATCTGTCAGTGTACCAGTGTCCCACCAATAAATAAAAAAATTTAAGCGCCCCTGTGTTTGCGTGCAAAGACGAGCACACGCATTGGTCCCGTACGCATACGTAAACAAAAGTTGCACCATACATGTGAGGTATCGCTGCGGATGTCAAAGCAAGAGCAATAATTCTAGCCCCAGACCTCCTATGTAACTCTAAACTGGTAACCAAGAAAGGCTTATAAAGCGCCTATAGAGATGCTTAAATACGGAAGTTTGGCGCCATTTCACAATTGTGCACAATTTAAAAGCGTGACATGTTTGGTATGTGTTTACCTGGCGCAACACCATATTTTATATCTTACCAAAAATATAGGTATTGTCTTTATGCATTGAAATTCATTAAAATGTATTTATGCTTTAGTGTGTAAAATTGTGTTTGGAAAACTGCTGCACAAAAACCCTGCAACAGAAAAATTGGCAAAACCCACCATTTTGTTCTCTAGGGCCTCTGCTACAAAAATATATAATGTTTGGAGATTCTAACTAATTTTCTAGCAGAAATACAGATTTTTACTTGCAAACAAAAAGTGTTTGAAAAATGCCTGGTCTTAAAGTGGATAATGCCTGAAGCTACTCCTTGGATGTTACTCCTCTCTATGTGATTAGACTGTGAGAATCTCACACATGTGGTATCGCCATACTCAAGAGTAGAAGAATGTGTTTTGGGGTGTAGTTGCAAGTATGCCTATGCTGTGTGTGAGAAATAACTTGTTAATATGACATTTTTGTGAAAAAAAAATAATAATTTCTTCACTTTCCAAAGAATTGTGGGGAAAAAATTACAACTTCTTTAAAAAAGTCACCATGCTTCTTACTAAATACTTCGGATGGTCTACTTTCCAGGGGGTTTTTGTACTGTCTTGGCATATTAGGACCTCAAGAAATGAGATAGGCTGTCAGTACATCAGGTGTGATCAATTTTCAATGATTTTTACCATAGCTTGCAGACTATAACTTTCACACAGACCAAAAAATATACACTGATTTGGGTTATTTTTACCAAAGAAATGGAGCAGTATAAATTTGTCAAAATTTATGAAGAAAAAATACTTATTTGCAAAATTTTAAAACAAACTAAGAAAAACGCCTTTTTTTTAAAAAACTATTTTCTGTCTTTTTTGATTTGTAGCATAAAAAAATAAAAAACCCAGTGATGATTTAAATACCAACAAAAGAAAGCTGTGTGAAAAAAGTTATAAAAATTTCATATGGGTAGTGTTGCATGAGTAATTATGCAAAATGCGACAGCACTGAAAGCTGCCCTGGACAGCAAGAGGGTGAAAGTGCCCAGTATTGAGATGGGTAAAGATGAGTTCCAGTTATGGCATATATTTTTTATAGTTACATTGGTCCAGCTTAGACCAATGTAACTGTTTATATAACATATCTGGACAATAAGCCTGGCAGCTGGAAATCACTGGAGTAGACACCGCCACTCCAGTGGTCTCCACTTGACTCAGAGTCCCATGCTGAGCAGCTAGCCTGATACATTCTTAGCACAGGAGGTCAGCCACTCAGCACCATTTAACACTTTCCGACCCGGCCTGTAGTAAAACGCCGGAGGGCCTGGAGTGCTGTTGTTCTAGGACGACATCATATGACATTATCCCAGGACGCTCCGCCTGCAGGGGCTATGCAATGGCATGATCTATTACCAGCTGTGTCCACTGGCCAATGACTGATCACTGCACCGGCCTCCTACTAGTGACCAATCACAGCAGATCACATGACAATTGTAAACAATGGATGGCTTCCTTTCATGCCATCCATTGTATACAATTGTGTTGCTAGCTGTGGTTGGTCACAGCGATCACATGATACAGACAGGCCAATCAGCCCATCTGTACCATGTGATTAGCTTTGATCAATCACAGCTAATCACAACAAAAGATGAATGAACCAGTTTCATTCAGTAAAAATGGTTGCTTATACCAATGAAATTCAAATTTTTTGTAGTTGATCCAAAAAAAGATAGGTCCTCATAGATCCTCAATTCTGAGAGTAGGTTTGGGAGAGCAACTAGAGGATTGGACAGAAAAAATAACAAGTCATCCACATAAGCTGCAACCTTTGGAGCCAACGCTGATACTAGTAATGTCAGGGTTGTTTCTGACAGAGCGTAAAAAGGTTTCAAGGGTCAAGATGAATATCAAGGGAGAAAGAGGACACCCCTGTCAGGTCCCATTAATGATTCCGAAGGAAGAAGAAAGATGACCATTCACCTTCACTTGGGCAGATGGTCAAGAATAAAGCGCATTAATCCAATGCATCATTCATTGACCCAGCCCAATATGTTTGAGTCTCTGTCAGAAAAACCCAGTTTACCCTGTCAAATGTCTTTTCGGCATCTGTCAACAGAACCAACATAGAAATCTTCCGAACATGGATGGCATGGATCAAGTTGATAGCTTTTATCGTGTTGTCCCGGGCTTCTTTCGTTGGGACAAAGCCCACCTGGTCAGAATGGACCAGCTGAGGGATCGACTCAATAAGGCGCATCGCAAGAATTTTGGTGAACAGTTTAAAGTCAGTGTTCAGGAGCGAAATCGGGCGATAATTTTTACAGTGCAACGGGTCCTTACCTTCCTTCGCGATCACTTGATATGGGCTTGAATTGTGTCTTCTGGAAAGGCCGCCCCCGTTCACGCATCATTATACGCTGAAAGGAAATGTGGAGTCAGTAGGTCCGCAAAGGTTCTATAGTATAGCAGGGAATACTCGTCTGGACCCAGAGCTTTGCCCGTTTTCATGCTAGACATGGCCAAAGCCAGCTCCTCTGCAGAAATAGGTTCCTTTTTAAAAAATCCTTTTCAAATCTTCATCCGAAAGGTGAGGACGGCTCGAGTTCTGTAGGTAAACCACCCTATTGGGGACATCAGTAGCGGGCTCCTGATGAAGGTTGTAAAGGGAAGTGTAATATCTTTAGAATATTTTATCTATTCCCTCTGTTGCATGAACCTTATGTTGAGTTTTGTCAAGAAGCTCCAGGACAAATGTGCAAGCTTGTTGGGCTCTAAGCGCGTATGCCAGAATTTTGCCGCATTTGTTGCTATGTTCATAAAATGAACGTCTACATTTAGCTAACATAGCTTTGGCTCTATCCATTGGAAGGGAGCTGAGTTGGTTTCGCAAATCTAAGTTCTACTATAGTGTCTTTAGCCAACGATTCTTTGTGTGTCACTTCCAGTGTACAAATCTTCTCTATAATATCTACAATTTGGCTCTTAAGGCATGACCCGATCCTAATAAGGGTTCCCCTGATGTAACCCTTCTGTGCCTCAAATATTGGGTGCACTGTCGGAAGTCACAGTAGAAAAGAAGAATAATCTAAATTCTCTGGAAACCACCTCAGCAACGGACGATGTTTGGAGCAGGGAGTCGTTAAGCTTCCGCATCCATGGTTTGGGGGCCGAGGAGTCTGTCCACAGAAACCATTGCATGGGCCGAAAAAGTGATTGGACTAATGAATGCCGACGTAACCTTTGATAAGCGTGTTTGAGGCAGCAAGAAGAGGTCAATTCTAGTGTGCGAGTCATGGGGGTGAGAGTGAAAGGTATAGTCCTGTTGATTCGGATAAAGTATACGCAGATGTCAACCAGGTGGAAAGCTTGAAAGTTCTTCACGCGTTTCAACGCTGCGTAAGAGACATGGGAAGCGTCCCTAGAGGCATCCAAAACCCGATCCAACGTGAGATTCATGTCACCCCATACTATCGCTGCACCCTCTGCGAATTCACCCAGTTTGGCCAAAACCAATTCCAGAAAGGAAATCTGATTTGAGTTTGGGAAATATAAGTTCTTTAAGGTCACCAAAGTACAGCTGATAGTCCCCTTCACAAATGGAGCGCGGCCCTCTGCATCACACCACTGATTCCGCAAAGCCCAGGGAATCAAGTTACGTAACAAAATGCTAACTCCCTTAGATTTGGAATCGGAAGAGCAACCACGATAGACCATTGGGAAAAAACTATCGCAAAATTTAGGTATTCTGTCAGCATGAAACTGAGTCTCCTGAAGGAAATGGAGATGAGCCTTCATGTGTTTCAGGTTAGAAAGTACCAAAAAGCTTTTTTCGGGGTGTTCATCCCCTTCACATAGACACTAAATGGATAGACTCCTTTTTATCAGTAGCCATAGCTAAGGATGGTGGTTGAGAGGGGAGGGGAAAGAGGGAAGAGAAAAAAAAAAGCGAACACCTGTAGTGCTGCTAACTTAGGAACGCAAACCTAAGAAGCCATTGGCGTAAACGAGAAAAAATTATCAAAGCACCCTGGCAACCTAGCAATAGGCAATAAAACACGTGCCTATAGGGTTCAACACTATGTGGGGAAGGAGTCGGACACAGCAGGCATCCAAGGCTCCCTATTCCAACCTAAGCCCAGTAACATAAACAGGGAACATAGTGCAACTGTAATTAGACAGCCAGGCAATATAGACACTGCCAGTGCCGTGGGAGCGCAGAGCAGGCAGTGTGCAATGGCCCAGATACATAGAAATATTAAAACATCTATCCACCCCAAGCAGCAAGGTCGAAGCTCCTGCAATACAATAAGATGCCATGAAGGAGCAGACGAACAACCTAGACTATAAACCCCAAATATGGTAGAAATGGCCCAGAGTACCCAGAAAGGGAGGAGGGGGTGGAATAAAAAAGAGCAGACACCTTGCAGGCACCTTGCAAGCGAAAAGCAGGTAAATGTAAAAACAAAATAACATAGAGATAAAATGTAATACCCCCATCCCAGCATAGTGAGCCGTCAGCATGGTGATTCACAACACCCCCCATCCAATAAGAGGTTCAGCAGAGCAGGTCATTCAGGTCCCAGCCGTGGGTGCAGGTGGTATAGGTGCAGCATGCAGATTCTGCTACGGTTCCCCTAATGCAAAAGAGCACTCGCTGGTATCAGCCATAGTTATCACAGTCAGCCTTGTGGGCAACCCATGGAGGCCGGGTAGCTGTGTGGGGGTAAGCTCCCGGAGGATAGCAGAATGTCAAACAAGGGGATCATGATGGTAAAGGGGGCAAAGTAACAAGCAAGCACCTTGCCTGTTAGACAGCTTTTAGAGCATAGTGTGTTCCAGCAAGTTCTAGCTAGCATAGTCTGTCATTAGGTCCAATTCAACCATGGCCCCAAAGGCATACTATTCACGGCCACACAGCGAAACAGTCACGGCTCCAAAGCATCAACTGGAGCAGGGGTCCGGTCTTCTCTTCTCTGTCTAGGCGTGCAGCGTCGTAAACCGGACCAGGAGGCATGGGCAAATGAACAGCAATCTCGACCAGGTAACTCGCACAACCAGTCCAGTATTAGCTCCAGATCCAGAAACTTGAAGAGGTCTGGTAGGTCATCATGCTGTCGAAGTAGGAAAGATGCGGCCTCTTTATGGACGGTCAGCTGCAGGGGAAAGCCCCAGCGATAGGTTCCTTTTCTCTGGCGCAGTTTCTCCAACAAGGGTTTCAGCATTGCCCTCCTTTGCAAAGTGGCCCTTGAAATATCCGGCATAATGGCAATCCGTGCCCCATCAAAGTCTATCTGACTCTTTAGCCATGCACTGCGGAGGATCATTTCCTTCTGCGAGTACCTGTGTAGACGGCAGATTACATCTCTAGGACGGTCTGGGTCAGCGGATTTGGGGCTAAGCGCCCTATGTATCCTGTCAAATTCCAGGGCAGTCAGAGGGCTGGAGTCTAGCACATTATGGAAGATCGCCGTAACCATATTGACATGGAGAATTCTCTATACGCTATGCGTAATTCATGTCTCCTGCGCCAATAAGCGCCCTTTCAGCATTTTGGTATAATGCATCTTAGTACGACCCTGTTTCTTATATCTTCCCAAGTAATACAGACATGACCACCATTCTTAGAACCTCAGCTCCACAGCTCGACTGTCCTCTGGAGAGCCTGAGTTTTGTTTGTTGTTAGGAGATGCTGTCTGTTGCCTGCTAGAATGTGTATTGTAAATAAGTCTCTAGTATGGGATCTAAGAGTCATTAGATCCCCATTGTTTGTGTTAATTAACTCTGCTATTGTGATAATGTTGATTAGGTTTTCTGAGCTACAAGACGGCCAGTCTGGCCTAAAGGTCATGTCTGAGTCATCTAGGCTGTCTAAAGGGATTAGTTAATTAGCCCATGTTAATTGGGTTAATTAGGTTACAGGTGTATTGTTAGAGTAATATGAGCAGGAGGTCTGCACCTCCTCTTTTACTGTATAAAAGAGACTGTATTCCTGTCAATAAAGGGAGATTCCTGTTTGAACTTACATACAGCCTGCCTGGTGTTTGTTCTGAGCTACACAACTGGATTAGAACGGCACATAGCTGTAGTTCTAGTCCTGGAGCATCGGATGACCGAACCATCAGATGTTGTGATCTGCAATCTGATTCTATAGCTGCAGAGGAGTGTCGGGAGAGTGGAACCGAGCGAGCAAGGGGCTCGTTACATGCGACTTCTGAAGGTAATTGGTTCCACTAGATTTTAGTTAGGGGTATCAGAGTAAAGGGGGCTGAATGCAAATGTATGCCACACTTTTCAGATATTTATTTGTAAAACATTTTGAAAACCAGTTATTTTCCTTCCACTTCAAAATTATGTACCACTTTGTGTTGGTCTATCACATAAAATACATTCATATTTTTGGCTGTAACATAATAAAATGTGGAACATTTCAAGGGGTATGAATACTTTTTCAAGGCACTGTAGGTTTTATTTTTATCCTTTTAAACTTATTGCCCATGGGAATATACTGTGCATTGAGTTTGCCTACAGTCTTTTTGAAGAATTCCCATTTCTGTTCTGTGTTCATCTATGCCAATATTCCCTCCCAGTCTAATTCTTGGAGAGCAGCCCTCATCCTTTGAAAATCTGCTCTCTAATCCCGCACAAACGCTATTGCTTTTCTCGTCGGAAAAAGATACGATGGCTTTTCCGACGGGATTCCACTCAAGCTTGCCTTGCATACACACGGTCACACAAAAATTCGCTGAAATTATGACCGTCAAGAACGCAGTGACGTACAACTCTACGATGAGCCGAGAAAATGAAGTTCAATGCTTCCGAGCATGCGTCCAATTGGTTCCGAGCATGCATAGAGGTTTTGCACGCCACAGACGATCGCATTTTCGGATAGGAACTTTTCCCGACCGAAAAATTGAGAGCATGCTCTCAATCTTTTGCTGGCTGGAATTCCACCAGCAAAAGACCGATGGAGCATACACACGGTCACATTTTCCGATGAAAAACTCTCATCGGTCTTTTGCGGGCCGAAATTCCAATCGTGTGTACGCGGCATTAAAGTGTTTTTTGCTTGCAGCTAACATTAAATTAAATCATGTTATGGTCAGTGCTACCCAGATGTTCTTTTATTATGAACATTGGTATTAAGCTCTGCATGGTTCGAGATTAACAGGTCCAGCAGAGTCGGGGCCTCAATAAACTGAACCATAAAATTGTCTTGTAATGGGTTTATACATTTTTTGCCCTTTAACTGTCCCAGCAGTTGCCATTGCTCCAGTCAATTTCTGGGTAGTTAAAATCCCCCATTATAATCCCTGTCCCAGCCCTTGAAGCCCTTTCTATCTGTGCAAGGAGCTGTGTCTCCACCTCCTCAATAACACTAGGAGGTCTATAACAAACTCCAATACTAAACTTTGTAGATCGCACACCCATGTACAGTTTCAGCCATAATGCTCTAAACTCATCACACTCTCCATCAACTAGGTCCTCTTTCACACTCACTTTGAAATCACATCTTACATAGAGACAGAAGCCACCACCCCTCTGTTTTACCCTGTCTTTCCGAAAGAGAGCATAGCCAGGAATATTATTAGACCAGTCTTGTGAAGAATGAAGACATACAACAGGCAGCAACCCAGCAGAACGGTGCACTCCCAGATCCTCCTGTGTTTTTTTTTTTTATCGTGGGAACTGCAGCTTTTACAAGCCCTCTCCTTACCTACAACTACCTGATGTGATATATATCTGGGAGGCCTTGGTGTCTGTTTGCTGCCCGCCTGATCTTTATCAGATACATTTCTATCTTGATCGCTTTCAGCGACCCACTGACTAAGTCCACCTGTGGTAACATTTTTTCTTTTTGACATTTATTTGAACCTCTAGCTCCTGAAGAAGCGTTCCTTGTCAACGTAAAACATGTAGAGCAATTGGAGAATACACCACTTTGGAATACCAGACCTGAAGTGCTCCCCTAATCTCAACCCTTTAGGGGAAGTTTACCCTTTTCCTTTACTTAGATTATGAATTAATTGTATATCAATATATGGGAATACATAGTAAACTGCAGGATAGGATCCTCAATGGTGTTATTATATGTGTTGTATGCCTATATCCGATGTGTTATTAACAATGTTTTGTCTATGCCCTTTGTTTTTTTTTTTTTTTGTACGCTATTAATAAAATTCAATCTTTTTATATACCTTTTGTAGTCCAGTACAGTTGTGCCTTTAAAGTCCCAAAAAATTTTTAGTTTCTTGTGAAGAATGAAGCCAAGATTCAGCAATACCAATTAAATCATAGTCCTCCTTGTGTGCCAAAGCTTTCAACTCACCTATTTTGCTTGGCAGGCTTCTGGTATTGGAGAATAAACACTTTAAATAATTGTCACATTTTGCACACTCACTTTGTATATTTTTTATTTTAGTACAAAAAGTACCATTTCCAGAGGTTGTTTGTAACATAGGAACCGTCATATCACCTGCCATAGCCAATAGGGGCTGACCCCTGTCTCACTGGTCTGCCCCATTATAATCTAATTCATCCTCCCCCTCAGTCCTAGTTTAAATACTCCTCCTGCCTTCCCATGAACCTCTCCCCCAGCACAGCAGACCCCCTTTCATTTAGGTGCAAACCTTCTTTAGCATATAGGTTGTACCCCAATGAAAAGTCAGCCCAGTGCTCTCAAACCCAAATTCTCCCTCCTTACACCAGGTCTTTAGCCATGCATTCAGCTCTCTAATCTCCCCCTGTATTTCCCGTGTTGCGTATGGCACAGGCAAGATTTTAGAGAATAT
Organism: Aquarana catesbeiana; assembly: GCF_042186555.1. Taxonomy (NCBI): domain Eukaryota; kingdom Metazoa; phylum Chordata; class Amphibia; order Anura; family Ranidae; genus Aquarana; species Aquarana catesbeiana. The sequence continues at coordinate 535,602,086 of NC_133324.1, read as the reverse complement.
AACCTTGGAGGTCCTTTCCTTCAACTTGCAGCTTAGTTCTTTAAATTGGTTCTTAGCCACTTCCAGACCGCCCACCATGTATATTCGTTGCTACTTTGACGATAATAAAAATATTTTTATATAAAACACATACACACAGTGGGTATAAAAAAATCTACACACCCCTGTTAAAATGTCAGGTTTCTGTGTTGTAAGAAAAGGAGACAAATATAAATAATTTCAGAACTTTTCTCACCGTCTTTTAGGTGGAGTGAAATAGAAAAATAAATAAATAATATGATTGCATAAGTGTGCACACCCTTAAACTAATACTTTGTTGAAACACCTTTTGTTTTTATTACAGCACTCAGTGTTTTTGGGTATGAGTCTATCAGTATGACACATCTTGACTTGGCAATATTTGCCCACACTTCTGTGAGGGCATCTCCTGTGCAAAGCCCTCTTCAGATCACCCCACAGATTTTCAATCAGATTCAGATCTGGTTAGATTAAGATTCAATCAGATTCAGGTCTGAGCTCTACCTGGGCTATTCCAAAACTTTAAACTTTAATCTTCTTCTGGTAAAGCCATTCCTTTGTTGATTTGGATGTAGGCTTTTGGGCGTTGTCATGCTGAAAGATGAAGTTCCTTTTCATGTTCAGCTTTCTAGCAGAGGCCTGAAGGTTTTGTGCCAATATTGGCAGGTATTTAGAACTGTTCATAATTCCCTCTACCTTGAATAAGGCCTCTGTTCCAGCTGAAGAAAAACAGCCCCAAAGCATGATGCTGCCACCATGATGCTTCACAGTGGGTATGATGTTCTTTTAGTGATGTGCAATGTTGTTTTTGTGCCAAACATATATTTTGGAATTATGGCCAAAAAGTTCAACCTTGTTTTTTTCATCAGACCAAAACACATTTTCCCACATGCTTTTGGGAGACTTCAGATGTGTTTTGGCAAAATTTAGCCAGGCTTGGATGTTTTTTTTCTTATAAGAAAAGGCTTCCATCTTGCCACTCTACCTCATAGCTCAGACATGTGAAGAATACGGGAGATTGTTGTCACATGTACCACACAGCCAGTACTTGCCACATATTCCTGCAGCTTATTTAATGTTGCTGTAGGCCTCTCGGCAGCCTGCCTGATCAGTTTTCTTCTTGTCTTTTCATCAATTTTGGAGGGATGTCCAGTTCTTGGTAATGTCACTGTTGTGCCATATCTTCTCCACTTGATGACGGTCTTCACTCGGTTCTATGGTATATCTAATGCCTTGGAAATTCTTTTGTACCCTTCTGACTGATGCCTTTTAACAATGAGATCCCTCTGATGCTTTGAAAGCTCTCTGTGGACCATGGCTTTTGCTGTAGGATGCGACTAAGAAAATGTCAGGAAAGACCTACTAGAACAGCTGAACTTTATTTGGGGTTAATCCGAGACATTTTAAATGATAGCAGGTGTGTACTGACTCCTATTTAACATGAGTTGGAATGTGATTGCTTAATTCTGAACACAGATACATCCCCAGTTATAAGAGGGTGTGCACACTTATGCAACCACATTATTTTAGTTTTTTTATTGTTACTGCCCCCCCTAAAATATTTACTTTTGTTTTCCAACTGAGTTGTACAGTTTATAGCTCACATTAAAGGTGGAAAAAGTTCTGAAAAGATTTATTTTTGTCTCGTTTTTTTACATCACAGAAACCTGACATTTTAACAGGGATGTGTAGACTTTTTATACCCACTGTGTGTGTGTGTGTGTGTGTATATATCTCACAAAAGTGAGTTACACCCCTCACATTTTTGTAAATATTTTATTTTATCTTTTCATGTGACAACACTGAAGAATTTACACTTTGCTGCAATGTAAAGTAGTGAGTGTACAGCTTGTATAACAGTGTAACAGTGTAAATTTGCTGTCCCCTCAAAATAATTCAACACAAAGCCATTAACAACTTCAATACAGGGCAGTTATAAAACCTTCCTGCCCAGACGAATTTTCAGCTTTCAGCACTCTCACACTTTGAATGACCATTACTCAGTCATGCTACACTGTACCCAAACAAACAGAGCTTTCTTTTGGTGGTATTTATCACCGCTGGGTTTTTTATTTTTTGTAATATAAACGAAAAAATTGAGATTTTGAAAAAAAAACACCTTGCAAAGAAAATTTTCTTCATAAATTTGGGCCAAATTTTATACTGCTACGTGGCTTTAGTAAAAATAACCCAAATTAGTGTATATTACTTAGTCTCTGTAAAAGTAACTTGTGTATAAATACCCCCCCAAATGACCCGGTTTTGGAAAGTAGACCTTCCAATGTATTTAGCTTACTAAATACCATAGGCATGGTGAGTTTTTTCAAGTTGTAATTTTTTTCCCACAATTCTTGTGAAAATGAAGAAATGTATTTTGTTTTTATTTTTTTACACAAAATTGTCATAACAAATTATTTCTCTCACATAAATACTTGCAATGACACCCCAAAATACATTCTGCTCTTCCTCCTGAGTATAGCGATACCACATGTGTGAGACTTTTACACAGCCTGGCCACATACAAAGCCCAACATCCAAGTAGCACCTCCAGGCGTTCTAGGAGCAGAAATTACACGTCTCATTTGACAACCTATACTTTTGAAGGCCCTGGAGCACCAGGATAATGGAAACACCCACAAAATGACTGCTTTTTGGAAAGCTAACACCCCAATGTATAATCTATGAGGCATACTGACTCTTTTGAATGGTTACATTTTTTCCAGAAGTTTTTGGAAAATGTGGGGGAAAAAATGAAACCGCATTTTTTTTTTTTTTTAAACAAAAAGTTGTCCATTTATAGGATATTTCCAACACATAGCATGTACATAGCAAAAATGACACCCCAAAATATATTCTGCTACTTCTTCTAAATATGGCGATACCACATGTGTGAGACTTACACAGCCTGGCCACATACAGAGGGAAGCCCAACATCCAAGTAGCACCTCTAGGAGTTCTAGGCGCATAAATTACACACATAAATTCCTGCCAACCTATCACATTGTTGAAGGCCCTTCATATTTCTAACACACAGCATGTACTGTACATACCAATTACAAACCAAAATACATTCTGCTGAGCAAAGGGTAAAGAAAAGATTACCTGCGGTTTTAGTAGTGCAGTGGTCCACAGAGGAGAGCATTGGTTCAGGCAGCAGGCAGGAACGTGGATAGCGACAGCAAAACAGCCAGCAGGCAGGAATACTGTCCATAGTCAGTACAGGTAGAGATGTTGTCAGCACAGCAAAAGGATCATCCGTGCAGCATGCAGGAATACTGTCCATAGTTAGTACAGGCAGCAGGCAGAGATATGGTCTCAGTACAGCCAAAGTATTGTTCCAGGTGACAGGCACATGGTCCATAAAGTCCTGGGTCAGTGCAGACAGAGATATTGTCACCACAGCCAAAGTATTTGTCCAGGCAGCAGGCAGGACCATCAAGCTTAGGGCCTCGATCAGGAAAGAATGGGGACAGGGGTAGAGGCTTCTTCCACCCAAATCTCTTTGAAGCCTCCGGACAACCAGACCCTTTTCTGGGAACACAGAAAACCAAAAACTGTTTTTCTCAACTCAGAACACTCTTCCCCTCACATATGTGAGACCCCTGTGTAGCAGGGTGAAAGATCAGTCCAAGCGGCAGGCAAAAACATGGTAAACAGGCCGAGGTCAGTGCAGGTAAAAGGCAGAGACGGTAGGCAGAGGCATAGTTGATAGTCCAGGGTCAGTTCACGTGATAGGCAGAAACATGGTGGATAAACAATGCAGACAGCAGGCAGGAGCGTAGTCGATAAACAGACCAGGGTCATTTCACATGGAAGGCAATGATATGGTTGGTTGAGGCACCAGGGAAATAATCAGGACAGGAATTGAAAACAGGGAAATGGCAGTCTATTAGAAATATGGGCTAATAGTTTACAAGAGTGTGATAGCATCTGAAGCATTCTCTGATGTAAAGGTCAGGTTGGGAGGGACATTGAGGACAATGGAAACTGGTGTCTTTCCTTTCCTCTTTTGGTGCACACCCAACATTTTTTTGGGAGTCTTCTTCCGGTTGCTGATGGTGGAATATGGTCAGGAAAATGACGCTCATATAGTCTGCTGACACAATCAGAGCGAATGCTTTCTGGGGGGGGGGGGGGTCCTTGTTGATAGATCAGGGCAGTGACAATGTCTTCAATAAACTTTAGGAAGATGGGTGTTTCCGTCGATTTTTGATAGATAAAAGCATTATACATGGTCAAATGAGAAAAGTAAATTGTGACTTTTTTTTTATACCAGAAAAGGGATTTTTGTGTTGATAGATAGGGCTGCAACATTTGATCATTTAAATCCCCCCTCCCCCCCAATGAATTTATTGTACTCGTGGATACAGGAAGGCTTTCGAACGGGAGCGCGTCTTCTGCGAAGTTCCACCAAGGTGTCATTGTGGATGGTGGACATGACGTACACATCTTTCCCATACCTCCACTTTACAGCCAACACTTCCTTGTTCCTCCAGCTTGTCGATTCCCCCCTTTGTAGCCTTGTGGTGAATAGACTCTGTGGGAAACCCTTTGTTTTTTCTTGCTGTACCACAAACCAAAGTATTCTTCAGGTATAGGTGGCGGAAAAGGGGCAAACTAGTATAATTGTCCAAATAAATGTGATACCCCTTTTGCAAGAGTGGGAATGGCAACTCCCAGACAATTTTCCTGCTTATTCCCATGTACGGTGGACACTCAGGGGCCTGGAGCTGGGAGTCTTTGCCTTCGTACACGCGAAAGGCATGCACATATCCGGTGGAGCTTTCACAGAGCTTGTTGAGCTTCAATCCGTACCTCGCCGTCTTACTGGGGATATACTGCTTGATTCCCAGCCTGCCTGTGAAATGGACCAGGGATTCGTCCTCAGATGTTCTGGTCGGGTATATAAAGTTCAGCAAACCTCTTGGAGAGAAAATCAATTAGGGGGCGAATTTTATATAATTTATCAAGATCTGGGTCATTTCGGGAGGGGGCAGCCCTGTGAGTTTTCACTGAAATTCAGGAAGTGCATTATAATTTCATATCGGGACCTGGACATGACAGATGAAAAAATTGGCATGTGGTGGATAGGGTTGGTAGACCAATATGCATGCACTTCATTTTTTTTTTTTGTAAGCCCCATGTTGAGAGTTAGGCCTAAAAACTATTTAAGCTCCTCCACTGTTGGGTGTCTCCATTCAAAAGGGGCGGCCATAGCTTGAGCTGGGGTTGTTTTCTATGAATTGTTGGGCAAAAAGATTGGTTTGGTCCACATTGCATGGAATTAATTCGTCAGGGAAAAATTAATTTAAAAAATCCATTTCAGAAAAACCTTCAGTGTTGACCTGCACACCTGACTGTTCTGTGAAAGGGGGGATTGTGGCTGACCCTGTGCTAGAAGGCATCCGGAAGCTGGGTTTGGGCCCTAATTCTTTGACGTGAAATTGATTGGACTCTTTACCATGTGACCAATTGATGGGTCACACGGTAAAGAGCCAATTTCATTGTCTCTTTACCCTGATCTGGGCTGGGCTTTGTCCGAGAGAAAAGCCTCAACCGCGATCGCCGCGCTGCGGGGGGCATGCTGATCTGCATAGTGACTGGCTGTGATTGGTTGCAACGTAAAGGGCCAATTTCATTGGCTCGTTACCTTGATCGGGGAGGGGCTGTGTCCCGAGGGACACGCCCGATCCACGATCGCCGTTCCCCGGGGGCCCGCAGTAGTGGCGGGAAGCCGAGGACGTCATATGACTATGGCTGGGTATTGAAGTGGTTAATGTTTAAATCGCTGGCAACAAAAGTGAAAATGTTCAAATTGGGCCCAAAGTGTCAATATTTTGTGTGACCACCATTATTTGCCAGCAGTGCCTTAACCCTCTTGGGCATGGAGTTCACCAGAGCTTCACAGGTTGCTAATGAAGTCCTCTTCCACTCTTCCATGATGGCATCACAGAGTTGGTGGATGTTAGAGACCTTGTGCTCTGCCACCTTCCGTTTAAGGATGCCCCACAGATGCTCAATAGGGGTTTAGGTTTGGACACATGCTTGGCCAGTCCATTACCTTTACCCTCAGCTTCTTTAGCAAGGCCATGGTTGTCTTGGAGGTGTTTGGGGTCGTTCTCATGTTGGAATGCTGCCCTGCGGCCCAGTCTCCGAAGGGAGGGGTTCTTGCTCTGCTTCAGTATGTCACAGTACATGTTGGCATTCATAGTTCCCACAATGAACTGCAGCTACCCAGTGCAGGCAGCACTCGTGCAACCCCAGACCATGACACTCCCACAACCAAGCTTGACTATAGGCAAGACACACTTGTCTTTGTACTTCTCATTTGGTTGCCGCCATACACGCTTGACACCATCTGAACCAAATATGTTTATCTTGGCCTCATCAGACCACAGGACATGGTTTCAGTAATCCATGTCCTTGGTCTGCTTGTCTTCAGCAAACTATTTGTGGGCTTTCTTGTGCATCCTCTGTAGAAGAGGCTTCCTTCTGGGATGACAGCCATGCAGACCAATTTGATGCAGTGTGCAGCGTATGGTCTGAGCACTGACAGGTTGACCCCCCCCACCCTTTCAACCTCTGCAGCGGTGCTGGCAGCACTCATACATCTATTTCCCAAAGACAACCTCTGGATATGATGCTGAGCACAAGCACTCAACTTCTTTGGTCAACCATGGTTAGGCCTGTTCTGAATGGAACCTGTCCTGTTAAACCGCTGTATGGTCTTGGCCACCGTGCTGCAGCTTAGTTTCAGGGTCTTGGTAATCTTCTTATAGCCTAGGCCATCTTTATGTACATGCACTCCGAGGTTTAGCCGAACAACTAGAGGCCGCTTCACATATGACCTTCCAAAACCGTATGACCTTAGACATGGTCCTAGCTGAAAAGGGGGTGTGTGTAAGATGTTACCTGAAATGAATACATGCTGTACTTATATCCCAGATAACACAGGCCCAAATGGTAAAGTGACTTTAGCCATCCAGAAACTTGAGGATTTGTCCAAAGAATTAAGGAAGAATTCAGGGCTCTCCAACCCCTGGGACCAGTACTTCACCTGGATCAAAGGGGGAAGGCAGGGGGTTTTAACACAGATAGGAATAGCCATTCTGATAATTCTAGTGACCCTAGCTGTCATGGTCTGCTGTGTTCTTCCCTGCTTTAAGAAGTGTGTAGAAAAAGTTGTTGACCAATCCATTCCCATGTTTGTGAACCAAGAAATACCAGATGATGATGAAGATTATGTAAGGCTTGATGATTATGTGTTGCGCTCCGTTAGTCACCTCTCCCTGAGATGCAACACCATAGGATTACAGGGACAGACAGCACCTGATTGCCCCTCCAAGCTGTATCGAGGGGGGTCGTGAGTCAGTCACTGCTCTTCTCTATATACAGCTGAAAAGAGTTGCAGAGGAGAATGGGCCATGGGAGTGAGTAGGACTTTTAGAATGAGGGACAGTTTGAAGTAGACAGTTTCAAGGGGGAACTGTAATGGATGTGATTAAAGGAATCATGAAACGTCTATTCCAATGTATATACTGTATATGAGTACATGTTTTATATATCTATCAGCTTCTACGCTTATAAGCCTTAAAAACAATATTCAGTAGAATAAAAGCTTGCCTCTCTCCTACTGTGGCAGGACTGCAAGAGTTAACAGAGAAGTTCGCGCCTGCTTCCCAGAATACATTCAGAATATAACAACATAACACAAGAAGCAATAAATGCTGCAAGAACAAAATTTACTTCCTTAAATGTGCACCAGCTAAAACCCAAAACTTTGTCACGTTCCTTGCACTATATGTATTTTTGCACTTGTGGTTTTCATGTGATAGTCTATCTGACGTATCTGGGCACTTAAACCCCCCTCCTGTCCAGACCAATTTTCAGCTTTCGGTGCTCTCACACTTTGAATGACAATTACTCAGTCATGCAACACTGTACCCAAATTATTTTTTTGTCCTTTTTTCCAAACAAATAGAGCTTTCTTTTGGTGGTATATGATCACCTCTGGGTTTTTTATTTTTTGCGCTATAAATGAAGAAAGACCGAAAATTTTGAGAAAAAAATAATTTTTCTTAATTTCTGTGATAAAATTTTGCAAATTAGTAATTTTTCTTCATAAATTTTGGCCACAATTTATACTGCTACATATCTTTGGTAAAAATAACCCAAAATTAGTGGAAATTATTTGGTCTGTGTGAAAGTTTTAGAGTCTATAAGCTATGGTGCAAATCATAAAAAATGTATCACATCTGATGTACTGGTGGCCTATCTCATTTCTTGAGACCCTAACAAGCCAGGAAAGTACAAATGCCCCCCCCTCAAATGACCCCTTTTTGGAAAGTAGACATTTCAAGGTATTTAGTAAGAGGCATGGTGAGTTATTTGAAGTTGTAATTTTTTCCCACAATTCTTTGCAATATTAAGATTTTTATTTTATTTTTTCACAAAATTGTCATTGTAATAGCTTATTCCTCTCACATGGCATGTGCATACCACAAATGACACCCCAAAATACATTCTGCTACTCCTGAGTATAATGATACCACATGTGTGGGATTTTTTCACTGCCTGGCCACATACAGAGGCCCAACATGCAGGGAACTCCATCAGGTGTTCTAGGAGCATAAATTACACATCTCTTTTCTCAACCACCTATTACACTTTTGAAGGCCCTGGAGCACCAGGACAATGGAAACACCCACAAAATGACACCATTTTGGAAAGCTTACACCCCAACGTATAATATATGAGGCATAGTGAGTCTATTGAACGGTTCATTTTTTTCCAGAAGTTTTTAGAAAATGTGGAGAAAAAAAAAATGAAAACGCATTTTTTTTTTTTACACAAAGTTGTCAGTTTTCAAGATATTTCCAACACATAGCATTTAGATAGCAAAAATTACACCCCAAAATACATTCTGCTACTCCTCCTGAGTATTACGATACCACGTGTGTGGGACTTTTTCACTGCCTGGCCACATACAGAGGCCCAACATGCAGGGAGCACGATCAGGTGTTCTAGGAGCAAAAACTACACATCTCATTTCTCAACCACCTATTACGCTTTTGAAGGCCCTGGAGCACCAGAACAATGGAAACACCCACAAAATTTCCCCATTTTGGAAAGCGAACACCCCAACGTATAATCTATGAAGCATAATGAGTCTTTTGAACGGTTCATTTTTTTCCAGAAGTTTTTGTAAAATGTGGGGGAAAAAATGAAAACATATTTTTTTTTTTTTTTACACAAAGTTGTCAGTTTATAAGATATCTCCAACACATAGCATTTAGATAGCAAAAATGACACCCCAAAATACATTCTGCTACTCCAGAGTATGGCGATACCACATACAGAGATCCAACATGCAAGGAACACAGTCAGGTGTTCCAGGTACATATAGCATGCACATACCAAGAATTACACCCCAAAACACATGCTGAGCAAAGCCTAAACAAAAGATTACCTGTGGTTGTAGTAGCGCACTTGTACACAGGAGGATAGCACTGATCCAGGCAGCAGGCAGGGACTTGGTCAGCAATGGCAAACACAATTGTCCAGGCAGCAGGCAAGGATACTGTCCATATACAGTCCAGGGTTAGTGCAGGCAGAGATATTGTCAGAAGTGCCAAAAATTATTGGTCCTGGTAGTAGGCAGGAACATGTGGTGTGGTCAGTGCAACAGGCAGAGACATAATGGCAGTAAGTCCTACAGGCAGCAGGCAGAAGTAGGGCCTCGTTCAGGACAGAATGGGAACAGGGGTAGAGGCTTCTCCCACCCAAATCTCTTTGAAGCCTCCGAGTCTCCAGACCCTAATCTAGGAATGAGAAAACAAAAAAAAATTTTCTTCATCCAGAAAAACAATTCTGGAGCCCCTCACATATGTGAGACCTCTGTGTTGAATCCCACTAGTCCAGTTGCAGGGTACAAGATCAGTCCAAGAGGCAGGCAAACATCATGGTCAAACAGTCCAAGGTCAGTTCCAGATCAGGCAGAGGTATGTACAGAATTGTTAGGCAGAAGCATGGTCAAATAACAGTCCAGGGTCAGTTCCAGATCAGGCAGCGGTATGTACAGAATCGGCAGGCAGAAGCGTGGTCAAATAACAAGCCAGGGTCAGTTACAGAGCAGGCAGTGGCATAAGGTGTGTGAAGGCAGGAACTGAGGATTACGTTTACCATACCTCACTAATAATTTATTGAAGTATGATAACGGCGAAAACATTCACCTATGCAGAGGCTTGGTTCGGAAGGACATTAGGCACAGTAATAAGATGTGTCTCTTCTGACTCCTGCTCTGGTACACACCTTACATTTTTTTGACGTTGTTGGCCTATTGGTCTGGGAGGGAGTCTATCAGGAAAGTGGCGTTCGGAGAGTCGACTAAGAACATCTGATCGGATGTTTTCTGGTGGGCTGTTCGGGAATATAAGGGCAGTGTAAATTTCCTCCTGGTAGCCAAGTTTGGGGTTTTGGGTGGAGTTGCGGTAAATTACATATGAGTAAATGGCCAATTGAAAAAAAGAAATTGCAACTTTTTTATACCAATGGTATGTCCCTCTTGTGGCAAGTTAAGGTTCCAACATTTAGTCATTGAAGTCGACTCCCCCCATGAACAAATTATATTCATAAACGCATTTTGGTTTTTGGATGGGGCCATTTCTACTAGGGATTTCCACGAAGGTATCATTGTAGATTGAAGACAACATGTAGATATCCCTTCTGTCCCTCCACTTCACTGCCAAAATCTCCTTGTTCCGCAGACTTGCCGTTTCTCTTTTCCTCAACCTCTTATTGACAAGACTTTGAGGAAAGCCCTTTTTCTTTTTACGGTGCCACATGCTGGCGTCTTCTTTCGGTGAAGGTTGTGGAACAGGGGCAGAGATGTGTAGAAGTTGTCTACATACAGGTGGTAGCCTTTCTCCAGTAGGGGGTATATGAGGTCCCAAACAATTTTCCTGCTTGATCCCAAGTAGTCTGGGCAATTAGGGGGTTGCAGCTGGGTGTTCTTCCCTTCGTACACTTTGAAGGCATACATGTACCCTGTGACTCGGTCACATCATTTGTATACCTTCACCCCATAGCGGGCCCTTTTGCTGGGAATAAATTGTTTGATTTTAAGCCTGCCACTAAATTTAACAAGGGACTCATCCACACATATGCGTTGGTCCGGGGTAAACAGCTAAGGGAATACTTCAGAAAAATAATTTAGAAGTGGCTGAATTTTGAAAAGCCTGTCATAATTTGGGTCATTTCAGGGAGGGCAGTGGGTGTTATCATTGAAATGAAGGAACCTCATTATCATTTGGTATCTGGTTCTGGGCATTACCTTGGAGAAGATTGGCACGTGGTGGATGGGGTGGGTTGACCAATAGGAATTCAAGGTGTTTTTTTGGTCAGTCCCATACAAAATGTGAGGCCTAAAAAAACCTTCAAATCCTCCACCGTTAGGTCTCTCCACTTGTAGGGATGGGCATAATAAGACGTTGGATTATTTAAAATAAATTGCTGTGCATAAAGGTTGCACTGTGCCACAATTGTAGATAACATGTCCTCTGTAAAAATTAAATAAAAAAAATTGATTGGGGAAAAATTTTCCGTGTCCACCTAGACTCCTGGCTGGGCAGTGAAAGGGGGAATGTTGGCTTCTCCTAAATTAGGAGAAAGCCACAAGGGGTTCTGAAGGGCATAGGGAAGGCTGGCATGGGTCCTTGACCTTGGCCTTTCTTGCTGAGGTACTGCGGTGCTGGTGGATGCCACTGCCTCCTCACTAGAACGCCTTCGTTTGGTGGGCCGAATATCTTCCTCCTCTGAGTCACTCAGTGTTCCACTACCGAGGACTGTCTCATAATTTAAGTCCGACTCAGAATCGAAGTTTGAAATGGAATCCGAACAAGAGAGCTCCCCATCGCTCTCATTGGCCTGGGAAAGTATCTGGTACGCCTCCTCGGCACAAAAGCCTCTTTTGGACATGCTTGCTGGTGGTGATGCGACCACACAAGTGTGTGGTAAGCCTGCACTGATGAGGCGGCACTGATGAGCACAGATAGGCTCAGGTGGCTGAGGTGGCACAGAGGGGCACTGATGAGGTGGAACGGATGTGCGCTGATGAGGCGGCACTGATGAGGCTGCACAGATGTGCACTGATTACACAGATGTGCACTGATGAGGTGGCACTGATGAGGCGGCACAGATGGGCACTGATGAAGCTGCACAGATGGGCACTGATTTATGGCACAGATATGCACTGATGAGGTGGCACTGATGAGATGGGCACTGAGGTGGCACAGGTGGGCACTGATGAGGCGGAACAGATGTGCACTGATTGCACAGATGTGCACTGATGAGGTGGCACAGATGTGCACTGATTACACAGATTGGCACTGATGAGGTGGCACTGATGAGGCAGCACAGATGGGCACTGATGAAGCTGCACAGATGGGCACTGATTGATTGCACAGATGTGCACTGAGGTGGCACTGATTTATGGCACAGATATGCACTGAGGTGGCACTGATGAGATGGCACAGATGGGCACTGATGAGGCGGCACAGATGGGCACTGATGAGGCGGCACAGATGGGCACTGATGAGGTGGCACAGGTGGGCACTGATTACAAAGATGTGCACAGATGTCCGGACACTGATCACCAATGGCACAGGTGGGCACTGATTGGCACAGATCCCACTGTACTGATAGGGCACTGTTTGGGCACTTCTTTATCACTGTAAAAAAAAATTTTCACTCAATGGAGCACTGAAGGCACAGATCGCTGCAGATATCCTCTCTCTCCTCACACGCGGTCTCTGTGTGAGGAGAGAGAGCCAGCAATGAGAGATGATCTCATATGTTTACATTTGAGATCATCTCTCATTGGCACCGCCGATCGCGCTGTAAACGGCCGCTGTGATTGGCCATTTACAGCGATCTGTGACTGGCTGTGTCCAAGGGACACGGCCAGCACAGAATTTCCCCGATGCGCACTCGTGAGCGCGCACGGGGAAAGGGGAGGACATCCTATGATGGCCTCCTGGAAATTGAGGTCCGCGCTGTAGCCGTCATTTGGCTATGGCCCAGACCTCAAGTGGTTAATGGAATTGTATAAAAGTCTTGCTAAGCGGAAATATTAAACAGAAAGTAATTTGACTCTGAACTAAGCAGTCTCAGTGTGAGCTTACTTGAAGCATGCATGCTTTTGTATTCAACAATCTGATCAGGGGTTGATATAATAATATCAGAACTTTTGTTCTGAATCCAAAACATTGTCACATGAAAATATATAATAAAATATTTACAAAAATGAGAGGGGTGTACTCACTTTTGTGAGATACTGTGTGTGTGTATGTATGTGTGTATGTGTGTATATATATATATATATATATATATATATATATATATATATATATATATATACACACACACACACACACACACACCCCATAAATGAGTACCCCAACAGATACGTATATGAGAAAACCTTAACTTTGCTTTCAGAATCAACATTTTCTATGGGACACTATACTACAAAATACTCCCACAATTGTGGGCCATTGCAACCAAGATTTGTTAATTTGCACACACATTTTTCCTAATAATTTCATGAGCTCCCGACCTTCTCCCGGCTAGCTAAGCCCATTATGCTCAACTACATGAGGCATGTACTCAAAGAAGAGGAGGACAAAGGGGGAAATCTAAGGCAACAAAGAAGGGTGAGCCTGAAGGGAGCTATAGAACAATTTTTAATACAGCCCCGGCTAACCTCCCCTGCTCCCAAGATGGCGGAACCGCGTTGGGAGACGTGCGAGGCCCAAGCTCAGAAAGGCCGGTCGGCATCCCCTGCTGCTTCGGTGTAATCAGGCTCTTACTCTGACACCCCCGCCGCCCTGCAATCGGGATCCCAGAACCCAATACCCAGTTCGGAGTATCAGAGGAGACGCGGAACTATGGGCACTTCTTAAAGCCCTCCCAACCAAAGCTGACAGAGTCCCTTATCGGCCGCCTGGAGGCACAGCACCACAAGGACATTCAAGTAGTAAGGGGAGAACTGGGATCCCTATATCCACTAGACTGACTGCGGGAGAGACATCAGTGTCAGACCTTGAGCGGTGGGTGTCCACACTAGAACACCTACAAGATGCCCACATAGATGCTGCGACGATGCTGCAACTGCACCTAGAAGAAATGGAAGACCAGAGCAGGAGAAATAATCTCCGCCTATGAGGTCTCCCAGAGGCGACAGGACCAGAGGACCTAGCCGCCATGGCTACAGAAATCTTCTGCAGACTCCCGGGTGACACGCTTCCCCCGAGACCCCCCCCCCCAGTTTTTCTCCCCGGTTAGATTCTACATTCCTACTCTGAGCCCGGAGAGGCTCTCCCAGAGACTCTACCCAATATGTCCCGCTATCAGGACTTAAGTGTGGCCGACCCCCTCCCTGACAGCTGTCTCCGAGACTTTAGACAACTGGAGTGCCGTCCCCCTTTTCCCCCACCCCGACCCCCAGAAGTTACAGATAACGGGGAAGCCACACAGCTTAACTTGCACTTTTCTATGCCATCCCCGCGTCCTTGGCAGTAAGCAGAGCACAGAGGCCCCCCTCCTTCCGACGAACAAGAGCCACCAAACAAGTTGAAGAATCTACTTGGATTCTGAACACGATTGACTGTGTTGGCCAGGAGATATGATTAGAAGGAGACTGCTCTTGGTGACCATGCTGGGAAGCGTGGGGAGGGACGGGGATTTTTGCCGGAGACACTTGGAAGGCGTCTGCCACCTCCCAGTTCCGGGGATGAGGGGGTCTGACTCCCTGTGTATATTGAACGGGGTCGGGCCCTTTGTTCCCCCAGTTAAACCTGACTTTTCACTGTTGCCTTTGGTTATGCACTTTTACTCTTTACAGTATTACAGGGGATGCAGATGTACTCTGTCTGAAATATCCAGGAGGAGTTGATATAAGCACTGATGTTAGATGACCCCTGGATGTTTAAACGAGGTTGTATGCCCAGTGAGGCAGGAACATGCATGCATGCATACATATATATGGGAGGCTCTAGCGCCAGCAGGTGTTGAGGCTGATGTGACAATATAATATCGTGGCTTGGGGTCTCTGGGTGCAGCGAATTATCTGCGCCGGGCCCCCTGATACCCAGTGGGCGCTGAGCGGTACCGCACGCGGACCTCGGGTTGGTGTGCCCTTCTCTCTCCCCCCCGTGATCCACAGGGGACATAGGGGCATGGGGACCCCGAGAGTCGGGTGCAACGAGCCAAGTGACTCTAGCTCCACTAGGTTGCTTGGGCGGGATGGGGTGGGAGCACCCCCTCGCAGTCCACTCCAGCTACTCCCCCACATAGGCCAGCACATCCCTCGTCCGGGCTCGGTCAAGATGTGCTTGTGCAAGCCTACTGCTTGCTATTGTTAGTTGTTCCTTCCACCCTCCTGCCCCTCTGTGGTTCACTTATTCTTCCTTCCCCCTCACCTGTAGGTCTTTTTCAGTTCACGCTGTGCTCCATCAAGTAGAGATTTGATTGTAAAAGCCACTATAGAGATGTCTTATAATTCCTGCACAGCTGAACACCTTTCCTGACACCCCTCCTCTCCCCCCCCCCACCCCGTGTGTCCACCCTGCCAGATCCACCACTTCTCCCCTGTAACCCTGGTTGAGGATGGTCGGTCTAAAAATACTCAATAAATGCGAAGGGCCTGAACACACCGGAGAAACAACGTATGCTGATGAATGACTTAAAACGAGCCTTCATTCAAGAAACTCACTTTAAAGAGGACCGGCTTCCAGTCCTCAAAAACAGATTCTTTCCCCTAACCTATCATTCTACTAACACAACTAAATCTAGAGGAGCTTCTATACTTCTATCTAGTAGACTACCATCGAGACTCCATGGTGGATGAGGAGGGATGATTTACGTTATATACAAGTATAGATTACTTCCTCATTCCCCACGGCCAACTCCATGTGGTTAAGAACTCCTCCATTGGCCATAGGATGTGGTCTGCCCATTCCCCCTATAGTATTGACCTATGCACTTTCAAACAACCCCTCTCACAGAACTCGCTTTGGCGTCTAAACGAAAGCCTCCTACAGAGACCAGAGATCCTGGAGGAGATAAAAAGGGAACTAAAATTATACTTTCAAACTAACACTACAGCAGACTGCGCCGTGGAAGTCGTGTGGGAGGCTCACAAGGCGGTCATTAGGGGTATTTTTATAAAACATGGCGCTCGCATTAAAAAAGAGAGAGAGAAACCGTTAGAGCTACTTCTCGCCAAACTCCACACTACTGAGTCACAACATAAAAGTTCCCCTGGTCCCCTCCTAGAGGCTGAACTCGCATCCCTCCGCAACCAAATCAATGACCTCCTTAGCTATAGGGCTAAGGCAGGAAAATCCTTTGCTAGAGCGGTCAGACATTAAAATGCAAACCTACATCCCTCACTTCAAGACTCTGACTGATACGAAGGTCAGCTTACGGAACCAAGTTGCTAAAACTTTTAGAGACTATTACAAGACTCTGTATAATTTACCGGCCCCGCCCAGAGCGCAAACCATGATTACCTATCCTCCACCCAGATCCCTACACTGACCCTAGACAGTATAGCTGAACTTGACTTCCCGATCATACCGAGTCTTAGCCCCCATATGGTGACTCTCTAAAATTACCTAGGGAAAACGGCAGCCTTCTCCAGTGATACACTACGAGCACATATCACGGTTATCCCTAAGGAGGGTAAAGATTGGACAGCATGCAGTAGCTACAGACCCATCTCCCTTCTGAACACCGATCTTAAGCTGTTTACCAAGATTTTAGCGACCCGACTAGTCTGTCATCTGCAAACTCTGATCCACCTAGACCAAGTGGGCTTTATCCCCACTAGGGAAGCTGGGACAGTACAACTAAAGAACTGAATCTGATACATGTAACTGACCAGACCCATACACCCTCCATCTTAATAAATTCTGATGTGGAAAAGGCTTTCGACCGGGTCAACTGGAACTATGTTCACAGTTCTTAGACACATAGGGCTAGGGGAGACTAGGAATAAATGAATTGCACAAATCTATTCAACCCCTACTGCACAGGTCAAAACGAATGGAATACTTTTGGATCCCCTATCAATTACGAACAGGACTAGACAAGGCTGCCCGCTGTCACCACTCCTTTTTGCCCTATCAGAGCCGTTGTAAAGTTAGAACTAACCCAGACATCCAAGGCCTCGCAGTTGGAGACACCCAATACAAAGTCTCCGCATATGCAGTTGATTTACTTTTCTCCCTAATGAACCCATCTACCGTGGACATCTACTGCCCTGAAATACCTGGGCACTTTCGTCCCAGCTGACCTAACCCATACCTTTAACCTGAACTTCCCACCTCTACTGATTAAAACCCGGACCTTACTAGAATCATGGGCAAATGTAACCTTATCAAGATGTGCATTCTACCCAAGTTCCTGTACCTGCTACTGCCAATCTCAATCCCAACGCTGTTTTTTACCCAGTTCAATAAATTCATATGGGGCAAATAGGAAACCTTGTTTACCCCGCACCCTATTATCCCTTCCTAAGCTTAACTAAGGTTTTGCAGTTCCAGATGTGCAGAAATTTTATCAAGCCACACAGGGAGCTGCATTTCATTGATGGTATCATGAATTCACAGATGTGTCACGCCTTGACCGGGAATCGATCCTGGGACCTGGTGTTCTTGGGACGGTTCCCTACTGCCGAGCCACTGGGGAACCTCTTCCATACTAGAGTCCTTGTTACTTGATGCTGCTTGCTTATGGATTCTGGCTCCACGCTGTGGCCAGCTGTAGGCAGGCACCTAATCTTGTGACCTATAAGTAGTCATTTCCCCCTTCCCCAGTCCTTTCCGTAGTATAGGTTCCATTTCCTGCTTGTTGGTGTTTGATATATTGTACTTCTGATTGCTGACTTCTGCTTGTTCCCAACTTCGCTTCTTGGATTACTCCTTTGAATTACGCTGATCGCTGTTGCCGACCCTGGCTGTTCCCGACACCACCAGGTGGCCTCTCTTGAAGGACAACTGTTGGGAGAGTAGGCCAATCGTGTGCAGTCATTGGAGGAGAAATTAGCTGCTATCCTTTGTCTACTGCGCATGGTTCTTGTCCTGCTACATCTAGTAACCAAGAGTCTGGGGCTAGGGAACCGGTTGTCGTGTCTAACCCCCAGGGCTCTCCCGCTCCTAAGATACCTCTCCCTGAGAAGTATGATGGGAACCCTTTGGATAGCAGGGAATTTATCAACCACTACCAGTTGTATTTTAGAAATAGTTACATAGTAGGTGAGGTTGAAAAAAGACAAGTCCATCAAATCCATCATATGTGTGTGATTATATGTCAGTATTACATTGTATATCTCTGTATGTTGTGGTCGTTCAGGTGCTTATCTAATAGTTTTTTTAAACTATCGATGCTCCCGGCTGAGACCACCGCCTTCTCCTTCACCTCCACATCCTTGCCGCTCTTATGCCCTGTACACACGATCGGACATTGATCGGACATTCCGACAACAAAATCCATGGATTTTTTCCGAAGGATGTTGGCTCAAACTTGTCTTACATACACACAGTCACACAAAGTTATCGGAAAATCCGATCGTTCTGAACGCGGTGATGTAAAAAACGTACGTCGGGACTATAGATGGGGCAGTAGCCAATAGCTTTTGTCTCTTAATTTATTCTGAGCATGTGTGGCACGTTGTGCGTCGGATTTGTGTACACACGATCGGAATTTCCAACAACGGATTTTGTTGTCGGAAAATTTTATAGCAAGCTCTCAAACTTTGTGTGTGGGAAATTCCTATGGAAAATGTGTGCTGGAGCCTACACACGGTCGGAATTTCCGACAACAAGGTCCTATCACACATTTTCCAGCGGAAAATCCTATCGTGTGTACAGGGCATAGCAGTAAAGAACCCTCTACTCTACTAAACTACCCTCTAGTTTAAGGTTAAACCTCTTTTCTTCTAAATTTAATGAGTGGCCATGTGTCTTGTTAAACTCCCTTCCGCGAAAAAGTTTTATTCCTATTGTGGGGTCACCAGTATGGTATTTGTAAATTGAAATCGTATCCCTTCTCAAGCGTCTCTTCTCCAGAGAGAATAAGTTCAGTGCTCACAACCTTTCCTCATAACTAATATCCTTCTTCTGTGTTTGCCTCTGCTCAAGCCAAAGTGACATTTATTATCTCCTTGCTAAAGGGAAGAGCTTTGTCCTGGGTGTCCCCCCTTCTTAAGAAAGATTCTCCTATACTTACCGACTACCACACGTTCATGAAAACCTTTGAGAAAATATTTGACGTTCCTGGCAGAGTATCTGCGGCCGAGTCCAGCATTCTCGATTTACATCAGGGTAAACGCATGGTAGCCTCTTGTGCCATAGAATTCCACATGCTAGCGGCAGAGACTACCTTGGATAATTGTGCCCTTAAGGCTGTCTTCCCTAGAGGTCTTGCAGAATGCATTAAGGACGAGTTAACTTACCATGAGGTCCCAGTGGCCCTGGAGGATTTTATCAATTTATGTATCATGGTGGGCACCCGCTTCTCGGAACGCACAGTTACAGGGCACCAGTGACAATTTATTCCTCACAGACTTTGTGCTAAATCTCCCCCTCGGCAATCACTAGTCCCTTCTGTCGGGTCTGGATGTAGGGGCTGTGCGTTTGTCTGATAGTGAACATACCAAATGAAGGAACCTAGGCCTCTGTCTATATTGTGGGAAGCCAGGTCACGTCCTGTGTTCTTGTCCAGCTTAGTGGATGATCAAAGAGTCCCATTGGGCCGTGCTGTTTTGAATCCTCCTTAGTAGAGACTTTTAGTCCCAATATCTTTGTCCTAGATTGATATGATAAGTGCTGTTTTACTGTAGCGTTTATAGAATCGGGTACTGGTGGTGTATTTCTCGATGCAGCGCTGGTTAAGACCCTTCAAATTCCGACTGTTCCTAAAGACCCACAGCTCTGTGTAACCACTCTTGGCGGAGACCTGGTGATGAACTTATCACTCACGAATCAAAGCCTCTTTCCATCCTGTTGGGTGCTCTGCATTTTGAAGTTTTATCATTTGACATCATTCCATTTCCTAAACACACAGTAATTATCGGGTTTCCTTGGTTATGTAGCCGGTCAATTGATTGGTCCTCTGTTCAAATTTCTGCCAAGTCAACTGTCTCCAAAAGGTAGTACGTGAGGATGTGTCCATTCATATGGTGACTACAGACCCTGAATTACCTGAAGTCTATGCCGATTTTTCTGATGTGTTTTCTGAAAAAGAAGCGGAGGGCCTCCCTCCCCACCGCCCTTATGACTGCGCTATTGAATTGCTTCCTGGTGCTCCCCTACCTAAAGGGAGAACGAGAACCTATCCTCTCAGCCTTGCGGAGACTAAGGCTTCCTCCTCTCCTGTGGGGGCAGGGTTCTTTTTTGTGGAGAAGAAAGATGGAGGACTTAGGCCCTGCATTGACTTCAGAGCTCTCAATCATATTACTGTAAAAAATAAAAAATCTCATTCCTCTCCCTTTAATCACCGAGCTGTTTGACCGTGTGCAAGAGTCCAGGATCTTTACTAAACTGGACCTTCATTCGGCCTACAATCTCATTAGAATCAAAGCAGGAGACAAATGGAAGATAGCTTTTAATACTCAAAGGGGCCATTATGAGTGTCGCATGATGCCATTTGGTCTTTGCAATGCCCCCACTGTTTTCCAAGAGTTTGTGAATGACATTTTCAGTGAACTACTCGATTCTTTTGTTGTTGTCTACTTGGACGATATATACGCATTCACTCTAAAGATATGAAACATCATTTTTGCCATGTTCGCACTGTCCTCCAACGTTTACGAGATCATAGGTTGTACGCCAAACTTTCCAAGTGCTCCTTTGAACTGCCTGAAATTCTATTCTTGGGTTATATTATTTCATCCGAAGTATTGCAGTTGGATTCCAAAAAGCTCGATGCCCTCTTACTGTGGCCCAGACCCTCCACTTTGAAAGAAGTTCAGTGATTCATTGGTTTCTGTAACTACTATTGGAAGTTCATCAAGAATTTTTCCAAAGTTCTGGCTCTAAGAGAGGGACCGGTTGCTCTTAGTGGTCTCCAGAAGCTTTGTAAGTGTTCGATCTTCTAAAGTCTGCCTTTTGCTCCCTTCCTATACTCAAATCTGCTCAATTTTTTCTGGAGGTGGATGCCTCCAAAGTAGGTGCCGGAGCAGTGTTATCCCAACGACAACCTACTTCCAATAAACTTCATCCGGTTGCCTTCTTCAAGAAATTCTCTGTCGAAGACCAAAACTACGACATAGGCAATAGGGAGCTCTTGGCTGTAAAGCTAGCATTCTCCGAATGGAGACACTTAGCCGGGACGGAACTTCCTGTTGTGGTTCAGACTGACCATAATAACCTGACTTACTTGGGGAAAGCTCAAAGACTAAATTCCAGTCAAGCCCGTTGGGCACTTTTCTTCTCTTGGTTTAACTTTGTGGTAACTTACATTCAGGGCACCAAGAACACCATGGCCAATGCCTTGTCTCGGCAATTCCCTTGTGAGAATCTGCAAGTACCTCTAGATCATATTATTCCTCCTGAACGAACAAATTCTTGCTCAACTGGATATGATCCTACAAAGGAACTTGTTGGCTGCAAAATCTCAGGCACCTTCTAGTCATTCAGTTCCAGCTAATACTTTGTTCTGAGAACTACGTAAAGAAGTTTTGCAATGGGCCCATGAGCAGAAAATATCCGGACACCCTGGTATCAGACAAACCTTACGCTTGAAATCCCTGGTTTGGTGTCCTACCCTAATGTGACGGTCTTTGTTAGAGCTTGTACAGTTTGTGAGGTCATCAAAATGCCTCGATCTGTTCCACAAGGTCTATTGCAACCGTTACCTGTTCCTCGTGCTCCCTGGACCCATATTAGCATGGATTTTATTGTGGACTTGCCCACCTTCAGTGAGAATACTGTCATCTGGGTGGTGGTAGACCGGTTTTCGAAGTTAGCCCACTTTGTTCCCATGCCTGCGCTACCTTCTGCCCCTAGCTTGGCTCTTTCCTTTATTAAAAATGTCATCCGGTTACATGGTATTTCTGTCGATATTGTTAGCGATAGAGGCCCTCAATTCAGATCTTCGTTCTGAAAGGCTGTTGGCAAACATCTGGGGTTCAAGAATTTCCTGTCTTCTGGATACCACCCCCAATCTAATGGCCAGACAGGGCCAGGGCAAATCAAGATTTGGAGAGATATCTTAGGGCTTATGTTAATGCAGAACATCACAACTGGTGGGAGATGTTACCTCTAGCTGAATTAGCGCACAATTCGCTTTGGCACTCCTCTTTAAAATGTTCTCCTTTCCAAGCTGCCTTTGGGTATCAAATAAAACAAGAAAACATGCGCTCATAATCAGTGTACAAAGCGGGTCGCATTGAAGCGATCCAAATCAATACAAGTGAATTAGTGTGCAAAACGGATCCTATTGAAGCGATCCAAATCAATACAAATAAATTAAAATCAAATATTTGGAACAAACATCAATCAAAAAGCCATCAATAGATGATCTAAAATGAAATATGTACTGGTGTGCTTAAAACCATATATCTATAAACAGCTTAAAACTTCCCACACTAAATATGTTGTTACATTAACTAGTCCTCAAGTGTAAAAAAGTTTCTCAGCAGTGAAAAGGGTGGAGGTAGTCCATAGAATGGATGACAGAAGGAAAAGTTCCATAAGTAAGTATCCGCTTCATGAAAGCAAAGGAGGGCATCCACGATCCATCAGGTCAAAAGCAACACAGATAGATGGAGAGGGAGGGAAACTCTCACAGAATCCAAAGATAATAAAAAGATGGACCCTTACCCTCAATGGTGGACCTCCCTTCTGGCGAGGTCTTATGTGCAAGCAGACTTAGCCTTCTGCGGGGACTGTGGGTAGATGGTATCCAAATCCGCAACTTGCCCAGCAAAGAGGCAAGATTGTGTGTGTGGGGCCGGCAAGAGAGTACATTTGTGGAAATCAACACCTGAACCTTAAACAAGTGTTTGTTTGCTGTTTCACTAAAGGAAGAGAGGACAGCTTTCTGGAGTGTTACCCAGGTGGAGATCACAGAAGCCGGCAGGCAAATGCAACAAGCCTTTTAGATCTCTATAATCTGAGATCCAACAGATTCGTGGGCTTATCAACCCTCCTCAGGTGGACGAGTTGGTTCACGCCAGGTCGGAGACGCAGGGCACATCAGCGGATTTGGATACCATCTACCCACAGTCCCCGCAGAGGGCTAAGTCTGCTTGCACGTAAGACCTCGCCAGAAGGGAGGTCCACCATTGAGGGTAAGGGTCCATCTTTTTATTATCTTTGGATTCTGTCAGAGTTTCGTTTGTACACTGCCTCCCTCCATCTATCTGTGTGGCTTTTGACCTGATGGATCGTGGATGCCCTCCTTTGCTTTCATGAAGCGGATACTTATGGAACTTTTCCTTCTGTCATCCATTCTATGGACTACCTCCACCCTTTTCACTGCTGAGAAACTTTTTTACACTTGAGGACTGGTTAATGTAACAACATATTTAGTGTGGGAAGTTTTAAGCTGTTTATAGATATATGGTTTTAAGCACACCAGTACATATTTCATTTTAGATCATCTATTGATGGCTTTTTGATTGAAGTTTGTTCCAAATATTTGATTTTAATTTATTTGTATTGATTTGGATCGCTTCAATAGGATCCATTTTGCACACTAATTCACTTGTATTGATTTGGATCGCTTCAATACGACCCGCTTTGTATACTGATTATGAGCGCACGTTTTCTTTTATTTGGCTTAATTTACACAGATATTGGTGTTTCATCCATGCAGCTATAGTCTTGGATATATTTAATGTTTTAGCGCGGTTTTATTTTTTATTTATGCCTTTGGGTATCAGCCCAGGGTTTTTCCTTTTCAACCTTTGCTGGTAGTGGTCTTAGATTTATTGGATCTTTTCATATTCTGTCTAGTCAACCCAGTGGCTTAAAAACTACACTTGCCCCCTCACCTTAGAATTCCCACTACGTTTCACATATCCTTACTTTTACAAGAATAGGTTCTCTCTACCCTCTAGACGTCCTTCTCCTGTCTCGGTGGATGACTATCAGAAATATGAAGTTAGTAAAATTGTGGATTCCCAACGTAAGGGTAGACAACTACAGTGTTTGGTGGTCTGGAAAGGCTACTCTTTTGCAGAAAGGACTTGGGTGCCTGCTCGTGTTGTTCATGCCCCACGGTTGGTCAAGTCATTCCACAATAGGCATCCATCCAAGCCTAAATAGGACAGAGGCATCTTTGTGTTGATTCCTGGTCAAGGCATGATGCGGGGGAATCAATCCTGGGACCTGGTGTTCTTGGGACAGTTCCCTACTGCCTGAGCCACTAGGGAACTTCTTTCAGAGTAGAGCCCTTGTTACCCAATGCTGCTTGCTTATAGATTCTGGCTCCACCCTGTGGCCAGCTGTAGGCAATCACCTAATCTTGTGACCTATAAATAGGCACTTCCTGATCCTAGTATAGGTTCAATTTCCTGCCTGTTGGTATTTGATATATTGTATTTCTGGTTGCTGACTTCTGCTTGTTCCCAACTTCGCTTCTTGGATTATGCTGATCGTTGTTGTCGACCCTGCCTGTTTCCGGCGCCGCTTTCTGGTTCGCCCCTGTGGACTTCTGCCTTGGTTCGCTGACGTGGATCATTTTGGATTCCCTTTCTTCTGCCTGGTTCCTAACTTCGGCCACTACTAACCGTGATTTACTTGCTGGTTGTTCCTTGATCTAGTCTGTTTCCACTTCCCATTGTAGTCCCTATTTCTGGCTGCAGGATCCCAACCGTGCCTGCACCTGGTACTGGGATAAGAAGACTACTGGTCAAGAAACCGGAGTGACGGTTGGAATCTCCTGGCAGGCCTGACAAGATGTATTGCTCTATATTGAAAGAGGAGATGCTACCATCACTCTGTGCCCTTGGTCATCGTGCATTTTTCCAACATGACAATGATCCAAAACACATATCTAAGGCCACTGTTGCATTTCTGAAGAAGAACCAGTTGAAAGTCATTCAGTGACCAAGTATGTCTCCTGATCTGAACCCAATCGGTGAACACCTATGGGGAAATCTGAAGAGACAAGTTGATCATCATTCTCCATCCAGCATCCAGGCTCTAAAACAGATCATTCCTGAAGAATGTAAAAAGATAAATGTTGCAATATGTCGCCACTTGTTCATTCCATGCCTAGAAGACTTGGTCCCGTCCATTATTGTCAGTGGAAAGAATCGTAACCCTTCATTGGTGTCAGTGGGAGGAATTGTTGGTGTCAGTGGAAGGAACAGTCCACATTTTTGGTGTTAGTGGAAAGAACAGTGACCCCGTCAGTGGGAGGAAAAATTACAAATCACTGGTGTCAGTGAAAGGAATAGTCCCCATTGGTGTCAGAGGGAGGAATTCTACCCCATTATTGGTGTCAGTTGAAAGACGAATAAAGGGTCTTTTATTGGTGTCAGTGGGAGTAATAGTGACCTATCATTATAGGTCATACAAAATTTCTACATGTAGTAGTTTTTGTTGTGGGGTGTATTCATTTTTGCATCAACTAATTTGAGTAAAACTGAAGATTTTGTAATCCAAGTTATATGCTAAGCTAAGCTTACTTTCATGTAATAATCTAAAAACAAATGTTCTATAAAACTCAGTTTTGCCAAAATTTGGAAATTGTTCTTGTGTTCATTGAAATATTGATTCAAATCTTACTTTTTATTTTCACTGACTTTTCAAAAGAGGTGTACTCATTTATGCTGAGCACTGTAGGTAACAGAAACCTAGCAAACTAATAGTACAATATAGGAAGCAAGATTAACCGGGGCTATGCAAGAAAAAGGGGGAATCAGGACTGGTTACAGGAACAAAGCAAGCAGTAAGGGAACAGAATGAAGGATAAGTGCAAGAGCAAGATGGATCTGGCAGCAAGCAAGATATTCCAAACACTGACACGATTTGCAATAGCAGAGGTGGGACTTAAGTGCCCTCCCAGCAGCAGGGGCCAGGTGGAACTGATTGTAAGAACCTGTTGGCTGCTGGGAGACCTGCTGGTGGTCACTGGAACTACAGCTTTCAGCTCAGAGAACAACCGTGCCAGCGGCAGGTGAACCGGTAGTGATACTTGATGCTGCCCATGCCTTCTGTACCTGTACCTTTAGCTTCTATCCTGGGTACACTCCTGACTTGTCAACCACGCTGCCTGCAACATTGACCCACGTGACACCCTGTGTCCTCACCTCACTTGTCATGACAACCAGGGCTTTTGGACAAGAACTGCAAGAGAAACCCCCTCTTCAGCTTGATCTCCACCAGGCATGTGACCATATCACTCAGCCGGATGTGAGAGACCAAAACGGGGGTTCCGTCAATTAAGGCATTATGCCAGCAAAATTGCCTCCCTTCTCCAGGCAGTGAAGAATCTACAGGAGGGGTATTTTCAGCTAGAAAAGCTGCATGATTTTCAGCTAGAAAAGCTGCATAGCTGCTACACCTTCGTTTACTACAGTGCTGTGAAAAAGTATTTGCCCCTTCCTGTTTTTCTTTTTTTGCATATTTGTCACACCTAAATGATTTTGAGCAAACAAATTTTAATATTACACAAAGATAACCTGAGCAAATATAAAATGCCGTTTTTGAATAATTTTCTATATTAAGGGAAAAAAACTGTCAAAACCTGCCTGGCCCTATGTAAATAAAAAGTAATTGCCATCCGCCCCCTCCTCTTGCTAAATCATGAATTAACTGTGATCAATTTTTTTGGAAAGCTGGCGTTAAATTTCACTTGCTACACCCAGGCCTGATTACTGCCAGACCTGCTGAATCAAGAAATCACTTAAATAGAAGACATTCAAAAACAGATGCGAGACAAAGTAATTGACATTTATTATTCCAGTATCCATCTGGAAAGGGTTACAATGTCATTTCTAAAGCCTCATACACACGATCGGATTGTTGGCCAACAAATTTTGTCCGAAGGGCGTTGGCCCAAACTTGTCTTGCATACACACGGCCACACAATTGTTGGCCAACAATTATGAAGGTAGTGACGTACTACGTGTTTTTTTCAGCTCCTTAGCTCCACCCTTTGGGCTCCTTCTGCTAATTTCGTGTTAGTAGATGTTTGGTGAGTGTTGATTCGCACCTTTCATTTTGCGCTTTTCAGTTAGTTTCTGAACGGCCGTTCGTCAACCAGCCATATTGCAGAATCGGAGGAGATAATTTGTTATTTATTATTGGCCTTGGAATTATTGCTTTAACATTATTTTTTTGGTTGAATAATGATTTGATTTGGTATATTTTCTATAGTTTTGGATGCATAGAATGCACTTTTTGGTTAAGTTCTATTGGCAGATAGCATGTCTTTAAAATTTTAATTTTTTGTATGCACAATAAAAAAATTGTGGCGAATAATACTTGGCTATGTGTTTTACTTCAAATGACAGTATGGGAGTAGACAGTTACATTTTAAAAAATACAACTTAAAATTGATAAGAGACACCAACATAGTTGTATCTGTGATCTTAAAAACTACAGGATAATGGTGTTGTGGTAACTTGCCCAAATAAAAAAAAAAAAAGTATAATAATTATTATTCTTGATATCACTAGACAAAGCCTTTGTAAATTTGTTTGCAATAACTCCATCAGTATCACCAGCAAAGCAGCTTCATTATTATCCCATTGAGAAGAGCATTGTGCGCTGCATTTGGAGATTTCATAATTTGCCATGTCAAAGTGTTAATTCTCCATTACAAACGCTAGTTTACAAGACCGACCGCTTCTGACTCGTCCTTGCTTTTGAGCATGCGTATTTGTACTTTGGACATTTGTCCGACGGACTTGTGTACACACGCTTGGAAAATCCGACAACACACATTTGTCCGCGGAAAATTTGAAAACCTGCTAGCCAACATTTGTCCGCGGAAAGTCCGACAACAATTGTCCGATGGAGCATACACACGGTCGGATTTACCGCCAACAGCCTGTCATCGGACATTTGCCGTCGGAATAAAACAATCGTGTGTTATGCGGCTTAAGGCTTTGGGATTCCAGCGAAATACAGTGAGAGCCAACATCCACAAATGTAGAGAACTTGGAACAGTGGTGGACCTTCTACCTAAATGACTCCAAGAGCACAACAACGACTCATCCAGGAGGTCATAAAAAACCTATAAAAACAGCTAAAGAACTGTCTCAGTTAAGGTCAGTCTTGTATACCTGATTCAACAACAAGAAAAAGACTGGGCAAAAATAGCATCCATGAGAGAATTCCAAGATGAAAGCCACTGCTGATCAAAAAGAACCCAAAGGCTCATCTCATTTACCAAAAAATAATCTTGATTATCCCCAATTGATCTGTGAAATGATGAGACAAAAGTTGAACTTTTTGGAAGGTGTGTTTCACGATACATCTGATGTAAAACTAACACAACATTTCATAAACAGAACATCATACCAATAATCAAACATGGTAGTTTGATGGTCTGGGGCTGCTTAACAGCTGCAGGACCTGAGCGACTTGTTAAAATTAATGGAACCATGAATTCAGAAAACACTGAAGGAGAATGTACAGTATCAGTTCATGACCTCAAGTGTGACAAATATGCAAAAAAAAAAGTAAGGGGGCAAATAATTTTTCACACCACTGTAGATACCAAATATGTCAAGATTTAAAATTGTGCATGCCTGTGAAATTATGATAAACTAAAATTATCCATAGGTAATGCTTTAATGATATTACAGGTTATCAGTTAAGTGTGAACTATGGTGCTAGAACTATTGCTCTTAGGCCCCATTAACACTTGTGCGACTTGTCATGCAACCCCAAAGTTGCATGACAAGTCGCAACCCATGTTTCCCAATGAGTACTGTTCATATCTGTGCGACTTAAAGTCGCAGCGACTTTAAAGTAGTTCTTGCACTACTTTGGTCTGACTTTACTGCAACTTTTAAAGGGTTTACATTGAAGTCTATGGCCCTCAAGTCGCATGAAAGTTGCAACTTCATGATATGCATGCGGCTTGTGTGCAACTTGTAATTCATTAAGATGATCCACACAACCAGTTGCCGCTCTTAAAAGTCTTAATGTTTATTGAAAAACCACAGTCTACAAATGCAGATAAAACGCATCAGCGTTTCAGCCTACAAGGTCTTATTCATAACTACATTAAAGCACAGAAGGTTTTGAAATAGTATCACTAAATGCCATAGACTCCACCCATCAATAGCCTTAATTGATTGCAAATGAAGAAAAAGGGAGTTTGGGGACTTTGAATGAGACTAAGGACATTGTGGAGGAGATTAGTAGAAAGCGTATTTAATGACATGTAAAGATATAAAATTCATAAAATAATACAAAAGTATATGGCAAATATATATGACATATAACTCCACATGTACAGAAAAAAAAACGTAAATTTATAAATATATATCAACTTGGTAACACATGGTATAAAAATCTTCATAAATCGATTATGTAAATGCATATTGGTACAATCATCATAAGGCAATACATTGGAAGCAGGTAGGTAATATGAAATAGTGTAAACATGATTGCTGTGCACAATGAACTTAGGATAAATACTGGTGTAGGCATGTAACTGCAGTGCCTGACGCGTTTCGTGTGTAGACACTCATCAGGGGAAGAAGTTCAAAGATATCTATAAAAGATAGATGAATTAAGCTCATGTGACACTAAACATAACAGCAATGGGCAGTTGTGCTGATCCTGAATACTTACAGGTGATTCGATAAAAATTTGTATGGTAGAGCATGGTGAGTGAGGGCCAGGGCCAGAGGGTAGTCAGTCCCGGGAGCTGAGGCAATATAAGGCAGCAGGGCACACAGACAGAGGTCTACACAGGTAGCCAATCTAATCAAGAGATCCAAGGTAGTGAGTCATGACTGTCAAAGAGTCTGAAAATGAGGTGTCACTATACTGCAAAGGATAATGGAAAGTGAAACAAAACCAAGTGAACAAGCAAATTGGAAAATAGTGCACATAGTGATAGGTAAAGGATACCAGTTGACAATAGTAAGGAAATAAAGAAAAAAATCTGCGAATGCCTGAGAGACAGTCCCATATCACCAAGACAAGTGAGGAAGGGAAGGGAAAAAGAAAAGAGTAATTGAGTAGCCCAATGAAATGGGTAACAGCATGTTTACCTAGTGGAGTAAACCGAATGCAAGTTCGTCTGTGCCATAGAGCTTCTGAGGTGTGTGGCGAGGGAGGCTGTGTGCAGGGAGACGTCATATGTACGCCCCGCGTGCACGCCGGCTATTGCCAGCACTACGTCAGCACGTGGTATATGGGGAGGGGCCCCGACTCCGGCGGTAAACACCGCCCGCGAACAAGGCACCCGGCCACCTCGGCTAGCTGGAAAAGACTCGCGCCTCACGCAGAGACGCCTGCACGGCGTCCCATGTGAGGCACAGCAACGTAGCGCCGATGCGACGTGGGCGCCCGCCCACCCCCTGAACAGCCAATGGCCCCAGACAGGGCGGCAGGTAGAGGGGGATGGGAGGACACACAGAGCGCATCTCCGCTCCCAGGCAAAAGACAACAAAACGGCCCAGATGGTGGGGCAACCTACACTCACAGATAAATAGTGATGACATGCAACAGGTGCTGCCTAATAGATTTGGACATATTGATAATGTCCCAAGTTATAAAGCTACAGATGTGGTGCATGGCCCCATCCAAGCCTATAGAACCTCACATACAGCTGGCAGGGGAACACTCCAGTCCAATAGCCTCCATCCCTAATATGCAATAAACGAGGGGAGAATTGTGGGACTTTAAGCACACATGCTATGTGCCTCCATCCCGGATTCATGAAACAAAGAAAAAGGGAGTTTGGGACTTTGAATGAGACTAAGGACATTGTGGAGGAGATTAGTAGCAAGCGTATTTAATGACATGTAGAGATGTAAAATTCATAAAATACAGAAGTATATGGCAAATATGTATGACATATAACTCCACGTGTACAGAAAACACATAAATGTATAAATACTGTATATATCAACTTGGTAACACATAGTATAAAAATGTTCATAAATTATGTAAATTCATATTGGTACAATCATCATAAGGCAGTACATTGCAAGCATTTAGGCAATATGAAATAGTGTAAATAAATTGATTGCAAATGATCAACCAGAAAGAGGGAAGCCTTAACAACTGCAGGGTGGTTCCAGGTGTATGTTACTAAACTTTGCAGACAATATGATACAATAATGTACTAACATGTACAATAAAAAAGAAACAAATCAATTAGTCTCTGTTGGGGAAGGTGAAGCAGATGTATAAAAATGTCATAACATCCACAAAGAGAACACCAGGGAGAGAGGGCAATTAATGTAAATGTAAATCCAAATCCCACCTCAGGTTTAACCCATGAGTTGATCTTGTATTCAATTTAAAGATCCACCATGCCTCTCTCCCCAAGAGCCTTCTCTCTCTGTCACCTCCCCTGGATGAACAAGACAACCTTTCTATTCCCTTAAACTAGAATGAGGAAAGGCCGCCTTGATGGCAATCCCTAAGGTGATGTGCTGCATTGGAAATGTGCCTGACATTTGGATTATGGTGTCACAATAGCATTCCCCTATTTGGGTTCTTGGGGTGCGTGTGGTTCAACCCACATACTGTAGGCTGCACAAAGTGCAAGTAATAAGGTAAACTACAAAACTTGTACCACAGTTAATATATTGTTTCATAGTGAATTTCCCTCCTGTTGCTGTGGAAACAAAAGTCTTACCCGACAAATTTAAATGGCAGTACCTACAAGTTTTGATGTTGCAAGGATAATTCCCTGGATATGACAGCAAGGTGGGTTGGCATTTGCTGGTAGAGAAGAAAAGACTAGGTGATAAAAAAAAAAAAAATCCTAATGTTGGTGCTAGTCTGCTGGAAAAACGGCAACCTGCTTAAATTTTTGTATATAAACATTTTGTCAGTGTAGAGAATAGGAGCATTCTTTTTTAATATCTTCATTACCGTATTTATCAGCGTATAACACGCACCTTAACTTTAAGTTTCAGGAAAA
Organism: Aquarana catesbeiana; assembly: GCF_042186555.1. NCBI lineage: Eukaryota > Metazoa > Chordata > Amphibia > Anura > Ranidae > Aquarana > Aquarana catesbeiana. Next base: position 535,569,929 of record NC_133324.1, on the reverse strand, counting down.
AAACTTTCCACAGACCCCCTGCATAATACATAGCCACAGACCCCTTTCATTATAAAGCCCCCCCCCCGCACTCCCGCACTCCTGGGACAGCGCTGCCAGCATACTCTACAGTTGAGAAAACATCACTGCCAGCCTCTTCTCATACACCGCTCCTCCTGTGTCACTCTCATTGTAAATCAAAGCTTCTAAATACCTCCATTAACGCTGCTCTTTCATGGACCTGGTCTTGTGACTGCTCTCCTTTTATTGACGATCATGTGTCCGCTCTCCAATCAAAAGCTACACTCGAGGAGGAGGCAGAGCGGGCGGAGGAAAACAGCCAGAACGATGTGGCGTTAATTGAGTGATTTAAACGCTTAGATTTGCATTGAGAGTGACAGAGGAGGAGCGGTATATGAGAAGGGGTTGGCAGTAATGTTTTCTGAACTTTAAAGTATGCTGTCAGTGGGGAAACTGCAGCTGATGAGTCATCAGTTGTTAAGGACGCGGCGGACGGCTTTCCGGCCCGCTTCTTAACAACCAGCTATTCTTCACACAGAGTTCGAATCAGTCGATCGATTTTTGACCAATTCGAACTCCAATCATTCTGATCATTTGGAATTTGTTGGAAAATAAAGAAACTAAACAATTTTTTTTCCATTCTGCATATGTCTAACGACTTAGTAGAACACAAACAAAAATGATCAAATTGGGCAAAGCCAAAGTCGTAACAAAATCATACTCGTCCGAAGTCGCATCAAGTCGCAGGGTAAAGTTGCAATGGAATTGCATGATTTTTAAGTCACACAAGTATAAATGGACTCTAACATTCGCGACATGCATGCTGGATCTACTTTCACATTTGCATTTGCGTGCAAGCACTGGGGGATGGGGATGCTTTTTTTTTTTTTTTTTTTATTTGTTAAATTTTTTTATTCTTGTCACACTTTTTTTTTACATACTGTCACCAGAGCAGTGCAATCACTATGGTGACAAAAAAAAATAGTGTATATATTTCTTACTTTTTCCATACTGTCATTAGAGCAAGTAAAGTGTCACTATGGTGACATTGTACTGCTTTGGTGGTAATTAGAGACAACAGCTGGCTATGCTGACCTACAGGGAGGATTTACTAAAACTTGAGCGTGCCATATCTGATGCAGCTCTGCATAGTACCCATAGGCGTGCGCACAGGGTGTGCCCAGGCACACCCTAATCCCCCCATGCGCATTAATGTTATCGTTCTGTGTAGCAACAGGAACATGAGAAAGATCTCCCTCTTACCGGCTCTGCCATAAGAGAAGTGTTTATCCTTTTCTCTTTCACCGCGCCAGCAGGGAGATCAATGTGCCGGAGTCATATATATGTAGATACATACACATGCATGTGTGTTTGAGCTTAAGGGTGCACACCCTAATGCATTAGGCTGCTCACACCTATGATAGTACCCCATAATACCTCTGTAGGTCAGCGTAGCCAGCTGTCTCTTCAGCTTCCAGGTTTTATTGTCATAGCTTAAACAAGCTAAAATTAGAAGCCAATTGGCTACCATATACAGCTGCACCAGATTCTGAGTGCAGCAGTTTTAGTAAATCTCCCCCAATGTGTCATCAGAACAGCCAGCCATTGTACATGATCACCACCACAGCAGTGTAATATCACCAGACCAGTACAGCCAGTCACGGTCTCCCCAATCACCACCACACCAGTCACCATAAGTTATCGTTAACATGTACAATTCTCCCTGGAGAGCGATCCTGGCTTGGGTTGCTATTCAGAGAGCATTTGACAAGAGGTGAGAAGATGTTGTATGGCCTGCTTTAACCCCTTGGACCCCACACAGGCACTCCATTCACTTGAATAGGTTGCGATCCGCGAGTGCTACACCTGCCAAAAGTGACATGGGGTCTAATTCCTGCCACAGCTGCAAAGTACTGCAGCCATGCCATGTGTACACCCCTGGCTGTGCAGCTAAAGGGGGTAGCCGCTGGTGGGCAGTAAAGCCTTAGCTCAATCGCAAGGTTTTACTGCCATCCCAAACTCACAGGTGAACAAGCCCTAATAGAGGAAATAACTCAAAGTAATTTATGCCCCTAGAATGCCTGAAGGTGCTCCTTGATGACTGGGCCTTTCTCTATGTATTCTGGGGTGTAACTCGAACTATGCCTATGGTGTTCGTTATGTACGTGTACAATGGCTGGCTTTTCCAAAATCTTGTGGCAAAAAAATTAAGTCTTCAAAACTCCATGCCTGTTAGAACATACCTTTGGGTGTTTGCTTTTCAAAATCTGGTCATTTTGTGGGTGTTTCTGCTGTCCTGGTGCTCCAAAAATGGGATAGGTAGTCAGGAAATTAGATGTGTAATTTATGCCCCTTGAACAACTAAAGTTGTTTCTTGGATTGTGGACCTCTCTGTGGCCAGGCTATATAAAAGTTTCACACGTGGTATCACCTCCCATACTTAGGGTATAATCCTAAGTACGCCTATGCTATTTGTTAGAAATAACTTGACACGTTATGTAAAAAAAAATATTTTTATTTTCTTTCCAGCATTTTCCAAAGACTTGTAACAATAAATTGACATTTTCCTCTTTGGTCTGCTGCGATGGTATTCTAAGAGGGATCGTTTCCTCATTCTTTAGTTCACTGCTTGCGATGGCTAAGCTATCTAGTATGTGCACTATGTATAGCCACTGAAGGGAGCCCCATATCTGTTTTTCATAGTGTCCAAATCTCCTAAATGCAGCAGTATAAACACAGGTAGAATATTATAATACTGTGTCCTCCAGTAAACTACTAGGAAAATGTTGCTTCTATCTTCCTCCTTTTTACCTAACATTACCATAGCTGACAGTTAGGCAGTCGTGGTTATTGATGAAAAAGCATATGGAAACTTCCAGTTCGAGTGCCGCGATTAAAGGGAGCAGGGTGCCGCAGTTTCAGCATAGCCTGCCATAAAATCTGCTTATAAATCCCCAGGACGGCCCGTGTTCAGCCAGCACCCACCTGCGCTGTGCAGCGCACTGCTATACGGGGCGGTACCCTACATCTGCCTGCTCCCGCTCAGTCTATCTCCTGTTGCCTTTCTGGCACAGTGGCGGCTCCAGATCCCAAGATGGCCAGCAGGACTGAGCCAGCAACTGACAGAGCCAGCCAACAATCCCCTGAACCCATTGAGACCGATCACCAGGATTCTCATGAATCCTGGTGATCAGTCTCAATGTATGTATTACTTTACCTAATACATCAGTCATGCATTTTTGTTAACTGTAATGGTTTATTCAGCTCCACATAAGTGTGTCCTCTTCTTTCTTTCTTATCTTTATTGGCTATTATATTGACCATTTCGATCAGTGAGTGGGAAATATAGCTTTTACTGTATGTCTTATTCAAGGATCAGTAGGTACCAACTTAAGGTCCCTGTAAACAATGTCTAATATTGGAAAGGCTGCATCATAACATATTGCCATCCTATTAGTGTTGTGGGGATAAGATGGCAATGCCCCATTGTAATTTATATGTATGGAATGGAACGGTTGTGAGGCTGAGGTGTGGGTCCATACCCCATTCCAGGGGAAGAATATGTAGTGGAGTAGCGTGTTAAGTTGGTTCCAGGCTATTATCATGACTCATGTTTGGGAGATATATATAAGTAGATGGAAATAATTTTTGAAGTATATTGATTTGTGATAGGCAGTACTAGGAAATGGTGAATACTGATGAGAAATGTGCCTTTCTGTCATGGAATGTAAAGGGAATAGGGACGAGTTTAAAGAGGGCCCAGAGAGATAGATATAGAGATATATGCGCCGTAGGGCGCACGCAAAAATATGTTTACAGGTGTCAGAAACCATGAATTAGACCAAGACAGAAGTGCAGTTAAAAATTACACTTAATAATAATAGTAAAAGGTAAACAGAGCAACATAGTCAAATCATAGCCAGAGTTCGGTAACTGTAACGGATAGTCAGACAAGTCAGGGTGCCAAAGATTAGTGTACTTCAAGCAGGCCAGGAAATCATGAAACCGGAGAATCAACGTAGTGGAACAACAAGCAGGTTCAGGAACGTGAAGGGACGTCAGCCAAGCAAGTCTTCAATTGGTACACAGGGGAGAGTCTCTGGATGTGTTGACCAAGACGAAGGCAGAGAGGGACTGAACTGAACAGCTTAAGTAACCAGCAGGACTGACTAACAGGATATCATCATCATCATCAGGTGAGTCACTGTGGAAAAGATTGGAGCTGGCAATTAACTAACAGCTGAGCGGCCTGCTCTGAGAAGGAAGGGATGAGCCCAGCCCTGACAACAGGAAATGCATATGACTAAAGAACGAATGAATGATCTTAAAAAAAACATGGATACAGTGATGCCACTCCTATCACACATCATATTCAAGGGGAGTCTCGATGGTGCATCGGTCAGTAGCATGGGAGAGTATTTGGTTAAATGTGACCCAGAAGGTCGATATGTAATTGTGTTTGCTAAGTTGTACTTGCTACCTTTTGTGATAATGGGCATCTACAATCCTCCACCTGCTACTTTACGTGTAGTAAAAGATGCAGTAATGTTTCTGACACAAAATCCAGATGCCTAGGTTATATGTATGGGAGATTTTAATATGTGGCTAGACCCTATAATAGATAAACATGGAATAACCCCACAGAAGAAAAAAAGTAGGAGTGGGTATTTTGGGGAAATTAGTAGAGGAGGTGGGGTGGATAGATATTGGCGGGCTAAAAGCCCAGATCATAGATAATACAGGGGGTCCCCTAGTTACAAACATCCGACTTACAAACGACTCCTACTTACAAACGGAGGGAGACAACAGGAAGTGAGAGGAAATCTACCCCTAGGAAGGGAAATTCACTCCTGTAAGAGCTATTATGGGGAAAAGGTACCTCCACTGATGCTTTATCACCAAGGGTTGTTTCCACAACAACCCAAAATTTTCAGAATCCAATTGTTATTGGGACAGAAAGTGAGGTGAAATCTTCTGAACAGAGGCACAGACAGCAAAACAAACATTACAGGAGTGTTAACCCTTCCCTATGCTATCCAAAAAGCTTAAAAATAGTTTTTTTGGCTGGAGCTACACTTAAAAAATTTACCTGTTCCGACTTACAAACAAATTCAACTTAAGAACAAACCTACAGTCCCTAACTTGTTTGTAACCCGGGGACCCCCTGTACTCATGTGCATCTATGGGGAAAGGGTCACTCTCCCGAATAAACTCAGTATTGGGTAATGATAAGACACTACCGTTGGTGCAGTCGATTACATATCTTACCCGAGGAGTGTCAGATCATTCCCCGTTGCTATTTGAACTGGCCGTAGGTCTAAGAGGAGGACAGCCAGGGTGTCTAATACACCCTTATTGGTTGTCGCAGATAGGGATTAACATTTGAATACCAGATCAGTTGAGAATTTATCTGGAAGCCCAATGGATGGTAATTTTTGGGATGCACTCAAGGCATACCTAAGGGGAGCTTTGGGATCTACAATAGCATATATCAAGAAAACTAATAGGCAAGAGGAGGAAGAATTATCTGAAAAATGTGTGCAAGCGTAGATAGAATATATAGGAGATCCATCAAAAAGTAATAAAGGTGGGGGAAGGAATTTTTTTTTCAGAAATCAGAAAAATTGTGAACAAGGAAATCAAGCTGGTAAATTGTTAGCTCATATAATCAAACAATCAACAATGGCGGTATCTAAAGTTAGAAATAGAGATGGGGAGCTGGTATATGCGATAGATGAGATAATTAAATGTTTCCATGAGTGTTATGTCTCCTATGTCAGGATTCCATTGGAGGCATATATTCGATATATATCAATATCTTAGCGCCAGTTCTAACTATAATGTATACAGAAGCCTTCATGCGGGGGTCTTTGTCAGGGTTAATGTATGAGGCCATGGTGGTGCTCATCCCAAAACCAGATAAAGGTCTAAGTGAATGTGCCTCTTCTTATAGTCCAATTTTGCTGCCTAATAGTGATTATAAAATACTGGCAAAGATTTTAGCGGGAAGGCTTAATGTCGGAAATGACATGTGAAAACCATAATTGAATGTAGCTGTGTAAGATAAACGTTTTGTACCTTTTTATGAGGTTTTATCCTGTCATCACATGTCTGCATCGTCCTCCTTCAGCTCTCTCTCCCTCTAGAGGGGACGTGTCCAACTAGTAAGTGGGCAGGCAGCGTCTGATGTCGCACACAACAGGGTTGTACATTCCCTGTCTGCATAGCAGTCTCCTATATGTGTATTCCACACAGCCTGCAGCTCTCCTCCCCCTCTGTAATCACTTGCCGGCCAACTCCTCTCTCCTGTCCTGCAGCTGATCTCCATTCCACCTTACACAGTGCCTAAACATACACTGGATTCTGATAATAGCCTGCAGCCCTCCCCCATCTCCAATCACTTGCAATCCAGCTCTTTCTTCAACTCCTGTAGACCAATGGCGTCTCTAGGGGGGGCCCTGACCCCCCCCCAACATTATGCTGTGCCCCCCCCCAATTAAAAAAAAATATATATTTTTTTTTTTTACAAAAATGCAATGTCTAAGAGGGAGAGCGTCCCCAGTCAGCTCCTGCGGGTGATTCCTTCCCCCTCCCTCTGCTTGCTGACACTGCATAATGCGAGCACTCACACAACCACTGCTGCCCGATCTGCTCCTTTCCCTGCAACCTTATTGGCAGGGAGAAGAGCGAGTTGCAGGAAGGACTCTCAGTTACTGAAAAAACAGACTGATTTCTCCCATTCTTAGGACAGGAGAACCAGCCTGTAAATTCCAAGAGATGCCAGACCAGCGCTGTCAATAGCAGGAGCAGGACAGTAAGAGGAGGCTGGGGAACCCCACAGTGGCAGAACATCAGGGCCCGGTGGCAAGACAACCTTTGCAACCCTGATAGTTCTACCACTGCTTTGGACCCTTATATTTTCTTGGTATGCTGGTGACATATATCTCGTTTTTTGCCACCCTGGGGGGGCCCCAATACAGTAGGAAGGGAGCTCACTGCAGAACATGTGAAAGGGCCGTTGTGGGATCGTAGTAAAGGGCCTCAGGATATATATATATATATATATATATATATATATATATATATATTTGCATTTTATAGTTGCCCCCCTACTTTTGTCCCTGTCCCCCCATGTGCCCCCCCTAAATATGAAAGCTGGAGATGCCACTGCTGTAGATCTCCCCCTCACATAGTGCCGTAATTACACTCACTCCAGCTGAGAGTCTGGCCAGTCTGCAGGTCCTCCCTTATCTGTAACAAGGGCTTCAATCTCTTCCTGTAGCCTTTCTCACACACAGTATAAACACACTTTCTACACTTTACAACTGCTTCTAACTGATCCTAATCCATCTGGAGGGGAGATGTGTGATTACGGGCTGACAGCTCAGACACAGGAGAAGAACATTCCTGGTGTATGCACTGTAGTGAGTCTCCACTGTCTATGAGCAGAGCAGGGCTGGGAGGGGGCGTGGCACTACACAGACAGTAGCTAGAGGATGCCGAGCGTAGGTTCGGACCCTCAAGATCTCCTAGCTGGCACGCAAGGAACACAAACTGACCACAGTATCGGGGGTATGCCATCATGGCTAACATGGTCAGTTTAAAACAGGAACTTGGAACTGTCAGAATGAGCAGGTATTTTTCAGCAACCTGCTTAATAAAAAAAAAAAAAAGTTAGACAACACATGAATCAGCAGGCATAATAGAAAGTATATATGGATTTTTCTAGGGTTTACAAACGCTTTAACAACGTTATTTTATCTATCGTCCATAGCTATCAAACTATGGACGATAGATAAAATAATGCCAGGAAAGTTGACGTCAAATAACATAAGAACAACACAGTTGACGGCACATATGAAGGAATATATTTGAGTGCCCTGGCATCTTTAGATATAGCCAAGTCATTTGACTCTACTGAATGGTTTTATCTACAGAAATCGTTAGATCATTTTGGTTTTGGTGAAAGATTTAGAAAATAACCATAATCTATAGTCAACCATGTTCAACACTCCTGGTGAACAGATTAATGTCACCTACAGTACAATAAGCTTAGATAGAGGGACAAGACAGGAATGTCCACTATCTTTCTATCTTTTTGCTATAGCAATAGAGACGCTGGCCTTGAGGTTTAGGAAATCAGAGGAATATAAGGGAATAGCATTGGGAAACAAGATGGAGGTCATCGGTCATTATGCGGATGATATAATATTGTATATGGGAGACACACAGAATTCCTTAATGAAAGCAATGAAATTTAATATGTTTGGGAAATATTCAGGATTAAAAAATCAATTGGCAGAAAAACGTTTTAATGCCACTTAGACGAGATATACAGAGGAACGAGGACCTATATCCCTTGTTGAAAATAGTGAACTCATTTAAATATTTTGGTATACAAATTACTTTGGATCCGGAAGAGTCACTGGTGATGAATGCAAACCCTCTACTGGAACAAATTAAATGTAAGTTAAGCATATGGTCAAAGCTACCGCTATCGGTGGCAGAAAGAATACATTTAATTAAGACAGTAACGTTACCCAAAGATTTAAATACATTTTCACATTCCTCAGTAGTTATACCTAAATTTAAAAAGGTAAACTCACAATTTATATGGGCTAATGGTAGATCTAAATTTAAAAATAACATGACAAGGACCGAAAAACCAAGAAAAACCAAGCAGGGATGGCACGTCCAGATATATATCAGCTACAGACATGGATAAGACAGGAAAGAGATGGAGGAGTGGAAAATTACTTATTAGAAATTCTTCAGGTGGATGATTTAGTGGTAGGATTGGAGGCTACCTAAAGTTAGAGAAGTCCAGCCTGAGCTCTTTTTGTTGGGTTTCTCCTATGGGTCCTAGGAGTGCAAACCATTTTGCACTCCTGTGACCCGTTTTCAGCAGAAAGCGGTCTGAAGTCCGCTCTCTGCTGATGTCACTGCGAATCAGTCCAGGCACCGCGTCATCAAGACAAGTCTGGATCCGCCAGGTGCCTGGACTGATGCCTGTCTCAGCCTGAGACGGCCACTCCCTGCCCTCCACAGCTCAGCACTCCAGTGAGCATGGAGGAGCAGAGAGGAGAGCTACTGACAGGGAGCTGAGAGAACTGATCCATCGGCAGGTGTTCGATTCTCAGTGCAGAGACGCCGAGGGACAGATGCAGCATCAATCCGATGCTGCATCCACCTAGGTAAGTATGATGGGTTAAAAAAAAAACCCATACTTCTCTGTAAAAAAGATTCTCATTTTTACACGAGTGGTATGGAAAGAAGCAGGGTCGGTCCGTCCATTAAGGCACATGGGCGCCGCCCCCCATTCACACCGCTGCTAAGAGATTTTAGGGACATTCCTCAGGAAATTTCCATCTGGAATAATTCAGCATATGAACAACTAAATGGAAATTTAGATGGAAACTTCTGGAGAGGTTGCATTAGAGCAGTTACAGTGGGGACGGAAAGTATTCACACCCCCTTAAATTTTTCACTCTGTTATATTGCAGCCATTTGCTAAAATCATTTAAGTTCATTTTTTCCTCATTAATGTACACACAGCACCCCATATTGACAGAAAAACACAGAATTGTTGACATTTTTGCAGATTTATTTAAAAAGAAAAACTGACATATCACATAGTCCTAAGTATTCAGGCCCTTTGCTCAGAATTTAGTAGAGGCACCCTTTTGATCTAATACAGCCATGAGTCTTTTTGGGAAAGATGCAACAAGTTTTTCACACCTGGATTTGGGGATCCTCTGCCATTCCTCCTTGCAGATCCTCTCCAGTTCTGTCAGGTTGGATGGTAAACGTTGGTGGACTCCAGAGATGCTCAATTGGGTTTAAGTCAGGGCTCTGGCTGGGCCATTCAAGAACAGTCACGGAGTTGTGAAGCCACTCCTTCATTATTTTAGCTGTGTGCTTAGGGTCATTGTCTTGTTGGAAGGTAAACCTTCGGCCCAGTCTGAGGTCCTGAGCACTCTGGAGAAGGTTTTCGTCCAGGATATTCCTGTACTTGGCCGCATTCATCTTTCCCTCAATTGCAACCAGTCGTCCTGTCCCTGCAGCTGGAAAACACCGCCACAGCATGATGCTGCCACCACCATGCTTCACTGTTGGGACTGTATTGGACAGGTGATGAGCAGTGCCTGGTTTTCTCCACACATACCACTTAGAATTAAGGCCAAAAAGTTCTATCTTGGTCTCATAAGACCAGAGAATCTTATTTCTCACCATCTTGGACTCCATGCGGGCTTTCATGTGTCTTGCACTGAGGAGAGGCTTCCATCGGGCCACTCTGCCATAAAGCCCCGACTGATGGAGGGCTGCAGTGATGGTTGACTTTCTACAACTTTCTCCCATCTCCCGACTGCATCTCTGGAGCTCAGCCACAGTGATCTTTGGTACCTCCCTCACCAAGGGTCTTCTCCCCCGATAGCTCAGTTTGGCCAGACGGCCAGCTCTAGGAAGGGTTCTGGTCGTCCCAAACGTCTTCCATTTAAGGATTATGGAGGCCACTGTGCTCTTAGGAACCTTAAGTGCAGCAGAAATTTTTTTGTAAGCTTGGCCAGATCTGTGCCTTGCCACAATTCTGTCTCTGAGCTTTTCAGGCAGTTCCATGGAACCTCATGATTCTCATTTGTTCTGACATGCACTGTGAGCTGTAAGGTCTTATATAGACATATATTCGTTCGAACACGCGAACACCGTTAAAGTCTATGGGACTCGAACATGAATAATCAAAAGTGCTAATTTTAAAGGCTTATATGCAAGTTATTGTAATAAAAAGTGTTTGGGGACCTGGGTCCTGCCCCAGGGGACATGGATCAATGCAAAAATAAGTTTTAAAAATGGCCGTTTTTTCGGGCTCAGTGATTTTAATAATGCTTAAAGTGAAAAAATAAAAGTGTAATCCTTTAAATTTCGTACCTGGGGGGTGTCTATAGTATGTCTGTAAAGGGGTGCATGTTTCCCGTGTTTAGAACAGTCTGACAGCAAAATGACATTTCAAAGGAAAAAAAGTCATTTCAAACTACTCGCGGCTTATTAATGAATTGTCGGTCCGACAATACACATAAAAGTTCATTGATAAAAACGGCATGGAAATTCCCCACAGGGGAACCCCAAACCAAAATTTAAAAAAAAAATGGCGTGGGGGTCCCCCTAAATTCCATACCAGGCCCTTCAAGTCTGGTATGGATATTAAGGGGAACCTGCACCAAAATGAAAAAAAAATGTCGTGGGGTCCCTCCAAAAATCCATACCAGACCCTTATCTGAGCACGCAACCTGGCAGGCCGCAGGAAAAGAGGGGGGACAAGAGAGCGCCCCCCCCTCCTGAACCGTACCAGGCCACACGCCCTCAATATTGGGAGGGTGCTTTGGGGAGGGTGCTTTCGGGCCGCTCCGCATCCATGATGGGAGGCTCCCGCTGTGTGACGCTTCTCGTCTTCTGACGGTTCTTAAATAACGGATGGCGGGGCCACCTGGTGACCCCACCCCCTCTGACACACGGGGACTTTCCTGTGGCATTCCCCGTGATGTCAGAGGGGGGCGGGGTCACCTGTGGTGACCCCGCCCCCTCTGACATCATGGGGAATGCCACAGGGAAGTCCCCGTGCGTCAGAGGGGGGCAGGGTCACCGGGTGGCCCCGCCCTCCGTTATTTAAGAACCGTCAGAAGACGAGAAGCGTCACACAGCGGGAGCCTCCCATCATGGATGCGGAGCGGCCCGAGAAGAAGGGAAGAAGACGCTGCGGAGGAAGATGCCGGAGGAATAACCAGGAGAAGAAGAAGATGGAGGAAGAAACCGAAGAAAAATAAAAGAAAGAAGATGGAAAAAAGAAGACTTTAAATAAAGGAATTTTCAAAAACTGTCTCTTGTCATTTTTAACATTTTTGACAGTCCACTTGTTAAAGGGGGCTTCCAGATTCCGATAAGCCCCCCACCCGCAGACCCCCACAACCACCAGGCAAGGGTTGTGGGGATGAGGCCCTTGTCCCCATCAACATGGGGACAAGGTGCTTTGGGGTAGCACCCAAAGCACCCTCCCAATGTTGAGGGCATGTGGCCTGGTACGGTTCAGGAGGGGGGGTGCTCTCTAGTCCCCCCTCTTTTCCTGCGACCTGCCAGGTTGCGTGCTCGAATAAGGGTCTGGTATGGATCTTTGGGGGGATCCCACACCATTATTTTTTTTTTTTTTAATTTTGGCCGGGGTTCCCCTTAATATCCATACCAGACCTGAAGGGCCTGGTATGGAATTTAGGTGGACCCCCACGCCATTTTTTTTAAATTTTGGTTCAGGGTTCCCCTGTGGGGAAATCCCATGCCATTTTTATCAATTAACTTTTATGTGTATTGTCGAACTGACAATTCATTAATAGCCGTGAGTAGTTTTAAATGACTTTTTTTCCTTTGAGATGTCATTTTGCTGTCAGACTGTTCTAAACATGGGAAACATGCGCCCCTTTACAGGCATACTAAAGACACCACCCAGGTACAAAATTTAAAGGAATATTACACTTTTATTGTTTGACTTTAAGCATTATTAAAATCACTGCTCCCGAAAAAACGGCCATTTTTAAAACTTTTTTTTTGCATTGATCCATGTCCCCTGGGCAGGATCCAGGTCCCCAAACTCTTTTTATGACAATACCATGCATATAAGCCTTTAAAATGAGCACTTTTGATTTCTCCCATTGACTTTTAAAGGGTGTTCCGCGGCTTTGGAATTTGCCGCGAACACCCCAAATTATTCGGCGAACAGCCGATGTTCGAGTCGAACATGAGTTCGACTCGAAGCTCATCCCCACTTAGGACCATGTGATATTTCAGTTTTTGTTTTCAATAAATCTGCAAAAATGTCAACAATTCTGTGTTTTTCTGTCAATATGGGGTGCTATGTGTACATTAATGAGTGAAAAAATGAACTTAAATGATTTTAGCAAATGGCTGCAATATAACAGAGTGAAAAATTTAAGGGGGTCTGAATACTTAACGTCCCCACTGTATATGAACATGCGAACATTTGAATATCCTAATAAACATGCTATCTCACATGTTCTTTTATAAATAGTTAAAATATTCTTTTATAAATATTTAAAACTAAGACATGCTTTGCATGCACAATTTGGTAAACAAAATTTGCCCCGTTTATAGCAAGTCTGAAGTCACAGAGGCCGAAAGGATTGATCACAATGCTGTACTCATTCCTATTACAAGCTAGAATAGAGAACCATTGAAAGTAAGGGATAGATGGCAGGTTTTGATTTCAGAAATGACAGATAAGAAATGGGAGGAGATATGTCCCCCGCATTTGGTGGTATCACCAATAGATAATAAGATGACACAACTGTATATAATACACCAGATATATCTTAGCCCTACTAGATTATATCAAATGGGTAGAAGGTCAACGTTGCAATGAGGATCAGGATGAGGCAGATTTCTGCCATTTGATTTGGTAATGTAAAGAGGTAATAGGATATGAGTCAACGTAGTTGAAGGAAGATGGTTGGACTATGCCAGGGGATAGCTCAGATAAGTTTTCCAATCCTTAATCAACATATATTAAAAAAGAAGGGGAAAGGGGGGAATACCCTTTCTCCAAATAGATGGGATTTTTGGAGGAAAGTACTGAGTTCAGTAGGTGAAGATCAAGCAAGTTTGATAAAAAATTGACAATCTTTATTGAGACATAATTAAAAATAGAAATAATTAAAATAGAATAATAAAAATAGAAATAATTAAAAATAGAAATGTCAACACATATACAGACATATGACCATCCAGTAGTAGATTTCAGAATTCATACGTGACTAACAGCCGTTAGTATGATTTTTTTTTTGTGGTGATCCACAAAGATGAAGTGGTTCTTCGCCCTTGTCCATGGTTCCCTCCTCATTCCTTTTGATTAAAGGCATTGTATTGCCTTCCCTGTGTCCCAGGTCAAAATGTCCTAAAGGGATTTACCTTACATGCCCTGGATGTGTTTGGGGCCATTCGGGTGTATTTGGCAGTCACAGGGCCTTTTCGGAGATCAGACTCAGTTTGTGATCACAGATGGGCCAAAAAGGGGGCTGTCTGCTTCTTCTGCGACCTTTTCTAGATGGCTCAGACAGACAACGATTCTGGTCTATTCTATCAGGGATTGGGTTCCTCCTTTCCCTGTTACGGTGCATTCTACTTGGCTGCTTATTGCTTCTGGGGCCTTCCACCATTGGGCGTTAGCTGCGCTGGTTTGCAAGGCGGCCACTTGGTCGTTGGTATACACTTTCACAAAATTCTAGAACGTGTCTGTGCTGGCATCTGAGGATGCTTTTTTTGGCCGCAAGGTGTTGCAGGCTGCAGTTTAGAGGGTCTATTCCCTCTTGAAGGGGTCTTGTTCAGGTTGGGCTCCAGTTTGTTTCTGTGTTGAGCTCCTTGTTACCTGGTTGGCTCTTGTGTTAGCCTTAGGATTTTTTGTTGTCCTACCCCTCATGTTTGGCACTGCTTTGGGACGTCCCTATGATTATGAATAAGGAAGCGCTATGTCTGTCAATGAGTGAATGAGAAAATTGAATTTTTGACTTGCAGTAAAATCCGTTTCTCTGAGTTCGGATTTTACAGCAGCACCGACCCCTCTATGGAGTTTTTAATGCTTCTAACACCGCTTGGGACAAAACTGAACTGAGGGGGGGGGTGTATATCACCTAGGACTGCCCATGGGCACAGCCAAGTCTTTTTCTGCCTAGTGTCCTGTAGGGGGTGATATAACCCTATGGTTCTGAATAAGGAAGCACTGTCTGTCGAACTCAGAGAAACACATTTTACGGGAAGTCAAAAATCCTATTTTTTTTTTATACCAAGCAACAGGTAAGTGCAGTGTATTCTGGATGAGAATAACCAAGAAGGGATTGTATTCTTGTCAATAATTCAGTGTATTTAGTGTCTTTGTTGGATAATGATCTTGATCCAACAGAAAGGTACCGAGGTTTGTGGGAAGGTCACGGAATCCTCTGGCTGACGCCACAGACGCTCTGGTGGTCCCCGTGGGGCCAGTATCGTCTGATTTATGCCTTACTTTCTCTCAAGCTTCTTCCATGGCTTCTGCGCAGGATCGAGGCCGAAGGGATTCCGGTCATTCTGGTGGTTCTGGACTGGCCTCGCCAGTCTTGGTACCTCGAGCAGGTGCACTTGGTCACCGACATCCCTTGGAGTCTTCCTCTCAGGGAGGACCTGCTGTCCCAAGAGCCGATCTTCCATCCTGCTTTGCAGTTCCTGGCGGTTGAAAGCCAGGTGTTGAAGGATAGAGGTTTGCCTGGGTCAGTGATCTTGACACTGCTGAAGACTCGGAAGTCTACCTCTAGAAAGATTTGCGATCGTACGTGGAAGGCGTACATTTCGTGGTGTGAGTTCATTGGTGCTCCCTCGTTCCTTTTTGGTGGCTTGGATTTTTACCTTCCGTCAACGAGGTGTTGAGCAGAAGTTGGTCTTGAGTACCATCAAGGGCCAGTTGTCTGCCTTGGCGGTCTTCTTTTGGCGACCCCTAGCCACGCATTCCTTGGTGCATTCTTTTATTTAAGGCGTTCGACACCTGACTCCGCCAGTGCGGTCTCCTCTACCGCCGTGGGGATTTGAACTTGGTGCTCTGTTCTCCAAAAGTCTCCCATTGAAAATATTCGGGAGATGCCCCTGCTTACGCTGTCTCCGAAGGTAGCTTAGTTTGGTGGCCATCGCCTCTGCTTGCAGGGTTCGGAACTAGCGGTGTTATCTTGTCATATCCCCTATATGGTGGTCCACAAAGATAAGGTGGTTCTTCATCCACACCCGTCGTTCCTACCCAAGGTGCTCTCTGACTGCCTTTTGAATGAAGACATTGTGTTGCCTTCCTTGTGTCCCAGGTCCACTCATCCCAAGGAATTTGTGTTGCATGCCCTTGATGTAGTTTGGGCAATTTGGGGGTATCTGGCAGCCACAGAGTTTTTTCGGAGGTCAGACTCACGGTTTGTGATCACGGACGGGCCAAGGAAGAGGTAGCGTATCCAGATGGATTAATAAAGAAAGGGGGTTTTAAATAAAATTGTTTAAGATTGTAAAAGTCTATCCAGTCATTCCCCCTGGCCTGAGCATGTCACCTATAAGGTAGTGAATGAAGAAAGGGGGAGGTAAAAACAGTGACCAAATGCAAACAGTACTTCAGTTTTTTGGAGTAAATTGGGTAAGGGGTGAATAAGTTAGTAAGCAGAAGTAACCAAAATGGCGGAAAGCGAACTTCCGGTTTCACAGAAAGCCGATTGGTAAAACAAAATATAATAAGGGCATAAATACCTTAAGCAATATGCTGACGCATGAGTGATGCAAAATGCGTAGAGGCTAGTGAGTAACGCCAACGTCACATCCTGTCCCTAACCCGCACGAAACCGAGGCTTGCACCGCATGCCGAATCCTGGAGACAGAACAGCGGACATAGGCCTCACTCAGAATGCTGGATAGACTCAGTGCCGGTCTAAAGGCTCCATATCATGTGAGTGCATATTTGATACACGTTTTAAAGAAAAATAAAGTAAGGAATGTTGCGCAATGATGGCCGTTTTCTATGAGGATTTAAGATCATTGAAAGGTGGAGATTTTTGGAATGAATATTGCTACAACCCCTGGGAAACCCGTGGCATATTTCTACAAAAGAAACAACTGATCTAGGCATATATTGAGGCGTTTTGATTGTTTCCTGGTGAGTGCAAATTTTGGAAGGTAGTGGTGCATCACGAATTGGTGGAATATATAAACACGGATTTGAAACTTGAGCACGTGGGCTAAACTATTTGTGAAAAGGAACATCACTGGGACTTTTGTTATTTAGATCATCTTTAATAATTTTTTCCCTGTGGTTACAATTTGTGGGGATATACTTTTTTGTGCATATTTTATGTTCATTGTATGTGCTTAATTTAACCACTTCCTTCCCCACCCATAGTCATATGACATCTGCAGATGGGATCTCCCATCCTGGGTGGGTGTCATATGACGCCCTCGGCTTCCCGGTGGTATAGGGGGCGCGTGCGCCCACCTCGTCACCGAGGAGCCGGTGTGCGTGCCTGGCGGCCGCAATGTCCGCCGGGCACCCTCAAACGCTCGTGACAGAGCAGGAACATGGCTCTGTGTGTAAACACACAAATCGACACAAATGCCATAAATCAATAACCTAATTTGTAGGCGCTGTAACTTTTGCGCAAACCAATTAATATACGCTTATTTCAATTATTTTTTTGTACCAAAAATATGTAGAATAGATATTGGCATAAAACCTAGAAAAAAAAACTTTTTTGCAAAAAAAAATTGGGGATATTTATTATAGCAAAAATTTAAAAAAGTGTGTTTTTTTTTTTTTTTTTTTTTTTTTTTTTTAATCGTCGCTCTTTTTTTGTTTATAGCGCAAAAATAAAAACCGCAGGAAGCTCTATTTGTGGGGGAAAAAATTATAAAAATTTAATTTGGGTACAGTGTTGCATGACTGAGCAATTGTCATTCAAAATGTTACAGCGCTGAAAGCTTCCTGGGCAGGAAGGGGGTGAAAATGCCCTGTATTGAAGTGGTTAATGAAAGACATGTACACAGTATTCACTGTCACAGATACAAATATTAAATTTGGGGTTAGCGCAGTTATTCAATATAATTTTATGCCACATAGTGGGGAATTTATAACTGCAGCAAATCCTACACATTTTTTTATTTTGTTTGATTTTTGCGCTGGTGACACTATATACACAAGGAAAGGGCTGTCCGCTTCTTCTGCAACCATTTCCAGGTGGATCAGAGAGACTGAGTCAGGCCTGTTCTATCAAGGGTCAGGTTCCTCCTTTCCTGGTAACCACGCACTCTACTCGGGTGCTTAGTACTTCTTTGGCCTTCCGGTGTCAGTGGCGCAGGTTTGCAAGGCGGCCACTTGGTCGTCGGTGCACATTTTCACTAAAAAAAAAGTGGGTGTGTTTGACATCTGCGGATGCTTCTTTTTGCCACAAGGTTTTGCAGACTGCTGTTTAGAGGGTCTGTTCCCTCTTTGGGGGTGTATTGTTTAGGTTGGGCTCCAGTTTTTTGTTGCGCTCCTGTTACCCATTTGGCTTTTTGTGTTTTAGTCTTTGGAATTTTTTTTGTTGTCCCACCCCTCGGTTTGGCACTGCTTGGGGACGTCCCTATGGTTCTGAATATGAAGCGCTTTGTCTGTCAATTAACGAGCGAGAATAGGATTTTTGTACTTACCTTAAAATATATTTCTCTGAGTTCTTTGATGGACACAGCACCCACCACTCTATGGAGCTTTAATACTTTTGACACTGCTTGTTACTAAACTGAAGTCCTATAGCAGAGAGGGAGATGTATACCATCTAGGACTGCCTATAGGCGTAGCCAAGTCTCTTTTCTGCCTAGTGTCCTACTCCTGTAGGGGGCAATATAATGCTAAGGTTCTGAATTGGTGTCCATCAAAAAACTCAAAGAAATGGATTTTACGGTAAGTACAAAAATCCTATTTTTTTATAATTATGTGTACTTTCATTATGTAATAGAGTATTTTTAAAAAAATAATACATTCTAATAGAATGATGACTTTTTGGCTTCTTTTGTCGTAAAAGCTGCCACAGTATTTTTATTTGTATTTTAATCCTAATGCATTAAACTTTTTTTTTTTCTGTCTTTCTAGGATAAAGTTTTGCGCAATGTGTACGTGTGGGCACTCTGCAGAGATCAAGATGAGCTTAATCCTTATGCAGCATGGAGATTATTAGATATGTCCTCTTCTGCCTCTGAACAAATCCTCTGAAAATTTGCAACTTGCTAAAATTAAACTGTGTTCCTATTTAAAGATGATATTTGGACTAAACCCAATGTATATTCTAATTTCAATAAAAGAACTCCTGAAGTGAAAGTAGCTTCAATTTTCTGGTGGAGAAAACCATAATGGTTGTTTTCCTCCACCAGCAAATGATATCCCAACAAACTGTCCTGTTTGAAATATTCTTATGAATAATTGCAAAGGCAAAACTTTTTTTCTTCTTCAGTTTTCTAGTAAATAAACCCTTCAGTTTATTTTTTTTGCTATCTGTGTTAATTTTTATTGTTTGTCCTTCTCTGGATGGAGAGACCCCCCCTTGCTTCCTGTCCTAGAGATGCAAGAGTAAAAGGATATTTCTTTAGAGTGAAGGGAATGGTTTTTGCAGTGACCCCTTTGGAAGCTTTATTCTCACCTCTTGTTCTGGTGACAGTTGTAAAATCACTTTCTGTACTGGAGACAATGTCTCTATTTGTCCTAGAGTGTGAATTGACCCACATAGTACACAGACAACCATAAAAAACATATCAGGTGATCCAAGCCTTCCCTACCAAAAAAAGTTTAAAGGTTTTGGCTATACATGCACATTTGTTTCCCATTTCCTATGTAGTAATGACAAAGCTGACATTGCATGTTTTCATAAATATCATACATATGAAAATACTCATAAGCATTTACCGTGTGAATTAACAGTAAATACAGTAAAAACACTGAGTTAAAGTGACTGTAAATCATACATAATCACTTGTCACTGAGCGATTTAAAGCGGGGGTTCACCCACACCGCCAAAAAAAAAAAAATATTAAAAGCCAGCAGCTACAAATACTGCAGCTGCTGACTTTTAATACATGGCCACTTACCTGTTCCAGGGTCCAGCGATGTCAGCAGGGGAAGCCGAGAACCCGCTCGGTTCTTGGCAGCTGCCGCCGCCATCCTAGGTGAGGGAATCAGGCAGTGAAGCGTTGCGGCTTCACTTCCCGGTTCCCTACTGCGCATGTGCGAGTCGCGCTGCGCTTTCCAAGTGGTCCCCGCTCTCTCCTGGGAGCTGTGTGTTCCCAGCAGACAGCGCGGTGGGGACGGGAAGAGGCATAGACTCCCATGGGAGTCTATTCCGGAAGTGGGTGCAAATACCTGTCTTAGACAGGTATCTGCACCCCCTCCCCCCTGAAAGGTGCCAAATGTGACACCGGAGGGGGGGAGGGTTCCGAAAAGCGGAAGTTCCATTTTTGTGTGGAACTCTGCTTTAACATAAATTAGTAATTTTGAATTGTATGAATGAACAGTCCATTAAACAAGCGTGAAGGCTCAGTGGGATTTTACACTAGTATGAAAGGATTGACTTAAAAAATCATCCACCACACTCCCCTTTAGATGTGCACTCTCCAAATGAAGGTGCTTTGCACTCTCATGCTGGGCAAATACACGACAACCCACAAAGTGTTAAATCATCCATCTATATCCAATCTTGAAAGTAGATCTCATGGAAAATTCACATATAAAGAAACAAAGTGCTCCAATAGTGCATTATCGTTTGAAAGTTTATTCCAATAAGGCTTCAAACATTACACTCACATGGAATCAAATAAATGAGGGCATGTAGTAAATCCGCTGCAGCAGCAAGGAACTGGCATGACATGGTCACAGCGGACCAGCGTGTGTGAACGGTGTGTCTCACCCACACAAAAATCATAACCCTTGGAACATCACTTCCGGTATTGTGTCCAACATCACTAATGGTTGCTGTACAACCAAGTCCTGACAAGTTTTGTAATCATGACTTCTTCCCAGGATTGGCTGTATGGCACAGCTACCTCCCTTTTATAATTTCCCATATGTTAATGGTGGTGACTATCATTCAGCGCATGCGCTAGCTCCATGTGCCCGCAACCATGATATGCACAGTCTTGCTCCGCTCATGTTGTGGGATAGATAATATGTTGATCTATGATAACACTAATAACATGAAAGACAACACAAAACCAAAGCTACTCTGTCACTGATTGTAGCTAATAATGTAAATTAGCTGTATATATTATAAACGTTATACTTACTATAACAATGCACTAACAAAAGGAATATATAAATATTAGAAAACTGAGGAACCCATTCCTAACTAAATCATGACTTAAATTAAAAGAAATTACTTATGAAACAGTTGAGAGCCAGCTCAATATTTAACCCTCTAGGGGTTAAACTTTTTAATAGAAAAATCCACTGTGATAAGTCCCTAACTCGATTGGAGCCCCTCCGCGATGGAAATAGTCAATCCATCCCACGAAATTGCAGTAGTGTGGGATCTTGATTGTTCTCCCTAAAGTGAAGGGACACACTATGCTTATTAAACCCTCTCTTTATATTGGCTACATGTTTGGCAATGCAAATTTTGAGGAGATTTTTAGTCCTCCCCACATAATACAACCAACATGGACACCACAACAAAATGAACCACATGTGAGCTATTGTATGTGATCAATTCATCTCTAGAGAATGATTCATCATCAATATTAGTAGTGCTAGATATGGCCCCATTACTATTTTTTACTGTTCCACATAAAATGCATTTTCTACACAGATAAAAACCTTTTAAATCAATTAGTATTTTTTTGTTGGCCAGGTGGATCTAAAATATTTCTTACCACCTGGTCACCAACATTTGGAGCCTTTCTATATTCTATATAACCTAGGAAGATTTGGAAGGACCGGACCTAAATCCCTATCCATACAAAGAATATACCAATATTTTTTTTTAAATTCTTCAATTTCCATATGTTGGTAATGAAAATTCTAAATAAATCCCCACTAATGTTGGTCAGAAGGTGGCTGTTGATCCTTTTACCAATGCATTGGGTTCTGGGTATGTTGGCTACTTCATTAATTGCTTTATCTAGAATATCCTCCCTATAACCTTTGTAAAAATTTCTCTTTAAGAACATTCGCCTGCAAGATAAAGTCTTCCTGTTTAGTGTAGTTACATCTCACCCTCAACATTTGACCTTTTTGGTATATTCCTAATCCAAGGTGGGTGATGTCCACTTTTAATTGATAAATTAAACTGGGATTCATGTATCTTTTTTCTTTATAATTAATAGCTTTAGTTCTAAAGCCCAGCTTAACTAAAGAGTTCAACTGGGTTTTATATAATGCCGTTGGCTCACCCACCAATCTTTTATATGTGGATCCTTCTCCGTCATATAAAAATGGTGAGCGATCCAACGAAATCATATAAAACCCAGTTGAACTCTTTAGTTCAACTGGGCTTTAAAACTAAAGCTATTATAAAGAAAAAAGATATCTGAATCCCAGTGCATATAGAATTCCTGTAATCTATACATTACCTAATATTCATAAGAATTCTCAACTACCTCCTGCACGGCCAATTGTTAATGGCATAGGTTCGGTCACATAGAGGCTGGGAGACTACTTCCTACTACTTCCACATCGAGGCTGGGAGACTACTACAAGTATATAAACAAAAAAGTCAGTGCTACTACCCATACATCACATAGAAAGCAGAGATCCCGGGTGCTCGATCCACAGTTGCTGGCTGAATAGGGAAATGAGGAAAAGATGATCCACACTCCGGTGATTGCTCTTTAAAAGTGTAATAATTATTGACAAGCCACAGTGCCCAAACGCAAATGAGAACAGTTGACGCATTTCAGCCTATAAGGCCTTAGTCATAACCACATTACAGACATGAAACTTTGAAAAAAAAAATTGTAGCTCCAAGGATCACTGGCTCCACCCATTAATTGTCTTAATTGACTACAGGCAATTATCCAAAAAAGGGGAATCGGCTATACTGCATATTGGGTGATCCATATGCCACTATTTGTCACACACCTTACAGTAATAATAAGTATGCATGCACTAATGCACATATACATGATTAAAAAACACCATGAAATACAAAAAGCATTAGATACAAAAAGTAAAAAATAAATAATAATCCAGATATGTGAAAAAGACACCAGAGGAGGAAAAGAGAGAGGAGGCTCTGGGGAGAGGCATGCTTAATGTAAGTGCAAATCCAGATCCCACCTCAGGTTTAACCCCTGAGGCGATCTAGTTTTTAAAGGGGGATTCCATCCCTGAAAAAAATAAATTAAAAGTCAGCAGCTACAAACACTGTAGCTGCTGACTTTAAATAAAAACTTACCTGTCCTGGGTGCCCGCAATGTCGGTCGCCCGAGGCCAACCTGTCCCTCGGCTCTCAGGTCCCGGCACCGCCATCCTAAGTAAGGAGACCGTGATTTGGGCAATGGGTGCTCCAACACTGTCATGTTTGGGTAGGCTGTTTCTCTTGTTTTGGTTTCATAGACTTCATGTTCTCTATGCAATGTTATGACAATATGCGGTAGAAAATGTTGTATTTATTTATATTTTTTCTAATCTTGTATTTCACCATACAGTAAGAGCTTGTCCCACGAGTCGCCCTTGACGAAGGGACGGTCAGTTTCAGTCCCGAAACGTGTAGGCCTTCGTGGAAGACATTACAAGCATCTTTATCCAATGCACATCTGTACAGCTGTGTTTCAGCTTTTTATTGTGTTCACTGTGTTAAGTTTATTAACTAATATTTTGTATACATATATACATTTTTCTATGGAATAACATTGTTTTTACATTACGATGTTGCCGTTAAAGTCTCACAACCTTATTTGGGGGTATTTTTTTCAGCCATCCTAAGTAAGGTAAACAGGCAGTGGAGCCTTGTGGCTTCACTGCCAATTTCCTACTGCGCACGCGCGAGCGGCGCTCTGTGAATGGCCCCGTGGTGTTCTGGGAACACACACAGTTCCCAGAAGACAACGGGGCCGCTCACCGAGGAGCAGAACACACCCCGGAATAAGAAGAGGCAGATTAGGAAAACTGCCTAGCAACAAGGGTTTCGGTAAGTTTTAAAAAAAAAATAAACACATTTTTTTTTTTTTTTTTTTTTTTTAGGATTTTTCATGCAATTTTTTTTTTTTTTTTAGGGTGGCCCTCCACTTTAATCTAAAAATCCACCATGCTTCTCTCCCCAGTAGCCTTCTCTCCTTGTCTCTCTCCTAGACACTTTTCAGGCTGTAATAGAGGTTGAATTGATACAACTGAAACAACATAGCTCAACATCTAGAAAAACTAATGTCTCAAAGCAAGAGAAAGAGGCTCTACAGCAATTAAAAGTCAATAAAGGGTTAGTGATAAAGGAAGCAGATAAGGGAGGAGCAGTGGTGGTGATGACTAGGGAACAATATAGATCTGAAGCCATTAGACAGCTCAGTGATAGTGACACATATGGACCCCTGTCTAACAACCCCACTACTGTTTTTCAATCAACTCTTTTAAAACATTTACAGTTGGGCTTTAGTATGAGAGTTCTGTCATCCAAAACTGCTGAGTATCTCTATGTGGATAAACCTGTGGTGCCGGTATTCCATCATCTCCCTAAAATTCATAAACTTGATCGTCCCATTCAGAGATGACCAATTGTGGCTGGAATTGGCTCTTTATTTGAGTGTTTGGGAGAATGGGTAGACCGGCACCTACAGCCTTTGGTATACAGATTGCCCGGCTACATCAGAGATACGAGCACAGTCCTATCCCATATCACATCTGTCAAATGGATATCCACCTATGTGTGGGCTACACTGGACATGAGGTCACTCTATTCGCCGATCCCCCACAGCGCTGGATTGCAGGCTATCCAATATCATCTTCAACGCTACAGCTCCTACTCTCAGGAGCTACAGGAGTTTATTCTGTTGAGCGTTGAGCTTTTATTAAAGCATAATTATTTTTTATTTGATGGCGCATATTATGTCCTGCGCTGTGGGGCGTCGATGGGTGCTAGATTCTCACCGTCCATGGCGAACCTCTACATGGGTTGGTGGGAGGAACAAGTTTTGTTAGGTAGATTGTTTGGTATGGTCGTTTCATCGATGACCTCGTGATGGTGTGGGATGGTGACATTATGGGACTGCATGAATTTTTGAAATTTCTGAATGATCAGTTAAATCTACATTTTTCAATTGAGCATGATGTTTCCAGTATCAACTTTTTAGACATCACCCTAAAGGGCGATCCAACTACAGGTGATGTTTCAACATGCACCTATAGGAAACCTTGCTCTGGTAACACTACACTTTTTGCAACCAGTTGTCATCCATCCCACACCATCAATGCCATCCCTTATGGGGAGTTTATTTAAGCTAAACGTAACTGTTCAATAAACTCAACCTTTGAACTAGAATTTAGGGTATTCCATCAGCGCTTATTGGACCGAGGTTGTAACAAATCTGTTATATACCAAGGTCTAGAAAGGGTTTTGATGATGGACAGAGAATAATTATGGTCAGATAAGCCTAAAACTGAGAGAGAGCATAAAAATAATAACAAACCTCATCAAACTTACAACTTTAGAAATAGAAAAAGGGGTAAACCCATTACATTTGTAACCACATTTTCCCAAGAATATAATCAAATAGTCAGAATAATAAAAAAGAATCTGCCAATATTACATACAGATAAAGATTTATATGGAATTCTGCAAGCAGGTTGCCTTTTTTTCTAGCCGACGTGTGCCCACACTGGGAACTGCACTATCACCTAGTCTATTTTCATCCAAACAATGCCAACCCACCTGGCTCTCCTATCCTGGAAGTTACTCTTGTAATATAAAAACCTGTAGGTACTGTAACTTGTGTGATCTGGGTAAAACATTTGTTGCCACAGCTACAGGTGAAGAGTTTACTATACAGCAATACATCAACTGTGGCACAAACTATGTAATTTACCTGATCACCTGTATTTCATGCAGCCTCCAATATGTAGGCTGTACCACACGTCCTTTGAGAGCCCGTATAGGGGAACACTACTGTGACACAATTAACCCAAATGCTAGAAATATTTTGAATGCAACGCGTCACTTTAGGGAATGTCACCAGGGTGATCTCTCCTCTTTCCGCTTTAGAGGAATAGAACGGTTGTCTCACTCGCCCAGAGGAGGTGACAGGGAGAGAAGGCTACTGGGGAGAGAAGCATGGTGGATTTTTAGATTAAAAACTAGATCGCCTCAGGGGTTAAACCTGAGGTGGGATCTGGATTTGCACTTACATTAACTACTTGCCGACCGCCTCACGCAGATATACTGCGGCAGAATGGCACGGGCAGGCAAAGTAACGTATGGGTATGTTACTTGCCTCCCGCGGGCAGGGGGTCCGATCGGACCACCCCGGGTGCCCGAGGCGGTCGGCTTCTGTCCCCGAGCGATCTGTGCTGAGGGGGAGGCCATCAATTCGTGGCCACCCCCTCGCGATCGCTCCCAGCCAATGGCAATCTTCCTCTGCTGCTGTATAGTAAACAAGTAAGTGATGTCATCGCTCCTCGGCTCGGTATTTTCCATTCCGGCGCCGAGGAGAGAAGACATCGATGTGAGTGCACAACACACACACATACAGTAAAACACACCAGGCACACTTTACACCCCCTGATCACCCCCCGTCACAGTGACACCAAGCAGTTTTTGTTTTTTTTTCTGATTACTGCATTGGTGTCAGTTTGTGACAGTGTGGTAGGGCAGTTAGTGTTAGCCCCCTTTAGGTCTAGGATACCCCCCTAATAAAGTTTTAACCCCTTGATCACCCCCCGTCGCCAGTGTCACTAAGCAATCGTTTTTCTGATCGCTGTTATAGTGTCACTGGTGACGCTAGTTAGGGAGGTAAATATATAGGTTCGCTGTCAGCATTTTATAGCATCAGGGACCCCCATATACTACCTAATAAAGGTTTTAACCCCTTGATTGCCCCCTAGTTAACCCTTTCACCAGTGATCACCGTATAAGTGTTACAGGTGACGCTGGTTAGTTAGTTTATTTTTTATAGTGTCAGGGCACCCGCCGTTTATTACCTAATAAAGGTTTAGCCCGCTGATCGCCCGGCAGTGATATAACTTAGGTTTTAGGGTCAGATAGGGTCTGCGTCGCCCCAGGCAGCGTCAGGTTAGCGCCAGTACCGCTAACACCCACGCACGCAGCATATACCTCCCTTAGTGGTATAGTATCTGAATGGATCACTATCTGATCCAATCAGATCTGTACTAGCATCCCCAGCAGTTTAGGGTTTCCCAAAAACGCAGTGTTAGCAGGATCAGCCCAGATACCTGCTAGCACCTGCGTTTTGCCCCTCCGCCCGGCCCACCCCAGCCCACCCCAGCCCACCCCAGCCCACCCAAGTGTAGTATCAATAGATCACTGTCACTTACAAAACACTAAACACACATAACTGCAGCGTTCGCAGAGTCAGGCCTGATTCCTGCGATTGCTAACAGTTTTTTTGGTAGCGTTTTGGTGAACTGGCAAGCACCAGCCCCAGGCAGTATCAGGTTAGTGCCAGTAGCGCTAGCACCCACGCACGCACCGTACACCTCCCTTAGTGGTATTGTATCTGAACGGATCAATATCTGATCCGATCAGATCTATACTAGCGTCCCCAGCAGTTTAGGGTTCCCAAAAACGCAGTGTTAGTGGGATCAGCCCAGATACCTGCTAGCACCTGCGTTTTGCCCCTCCGCCCAGCCCACCCAAGTTGCAGTATCGATCGATCACTATCACTTACAAAACACTAAACGCATAACTGCAGCATTCGCAGAGTCAGGCCTGATCTCTGCGATCGCTAATAGTTTTTTTGGTAGCGTTTTGGTGAACTGGCAAGCACCAGCAGCCTAGTACACCCCGGTCATGGTCAAAGCAGCACTGCAGTAACACTTGGTGACGTGGTGAGTCCCATAAGTGCAGTTCAAGCTGGTGAGGTGGCAAGCACAAGTAGTGTCCCGCTGCCACCAAGAAGACAAACGTGCCCATAATGCCCTTCCTGCTGCATTCGCCAATCCTAAGTGGGAACCCACCACTTCTGCAGCACCCGTACTTACCCCATTCACATCCCCAACCAAATGCAGTCGGCTGCATGAGAGGCATTTTCTTTGTGTCCTCCCGAGTACCCCTACCCAACGAACCCCCCCAAAAAGATGTTGTGTCTGCAGCAAGCGCGGATATAGGCGTGACACCCGCTATTATTGTCCCTCCTGTTCTGACAATCCTGGTCTTTGCATTGGTGAATGTTTTAAACGCTACCATTCACTAGTTGAGTATTAGCGTAGGGTACAGCATTGCACAGACTAGGCACATTTTCACAAGATCTCCCAAGATGCCATCGCATTTTGAGAGACCCGAACCTGGAACCGGTTACAGTTATAAAAGTTACAGTTACAAAAAAGTGTAAAAAAAAAAAAAAAAAAACACAAAAAATATATAAAATAAAAAAATAGTTGTCGTTTTATTGTTCTCTCTCTCTCTATTCTCTCTCTATTGTTCTGCTCTGTTTTACTGTGTTCTATTCTGCAATGTTTTATTTTTATTATGTTTTATCATGTTTGCTTTTCAGGTATGCAATTTTTTATACTTTACTGTTTACTGTGTCAGCTGCAGTGCGGATTTATTTATCTTGACAGCAACAGCGTTTGCTCCCACGATATATAAAGCCGCGACTCCAGCGGAGATGATATATGCCGAAGCATGGGGGCAGCAGGGGCAGAGGAGCGATTTGCTCCTAACTTTTGGGGCGGATGCACCCATGCTTCGGCATATATAAATAGTGCATGTATGCCCATCATTAGAAGTGGGTGGATGAAGGGAGGTATTCTAATGGTAGGCATACCCACTGATCAATCTCTTTTTTTCGTTCAGCCCACAGGCTGCATGAAAAAAAAGATTACAATATACGCCCAACAAGGACCAGCAACGTACTGGTATGTTGCTGGACTTTGAGTGGTTATACCAGAATGATGCCTGCAGGTTTAGGTATCATCTTGGTATCATTCTTTTCAGCCAGTGGTCGGCTTTCATGTAAAAGCAATCCTAGCGGCTAATTAGCCTCTAGACTGCTTTTACAAGCAGTGGGAGGGAATGACCCCCCCCCACCGTCTTCCATGTTTTTCTCTAGCTCTCCTGTCCCAACTGGGAACCTGAGAATGCAGCTGGTGATTCAGCCAGCTGACCATAGAGCTGATCTGAGAACAGAGTGGCTCCAAACATCTCTATGGCCTAAGAAACCGGAAGCTACAAGCATTTCATGACTTAGATTTCGCCGGATGTAAACAGCGCCATTGGGAAAGCATTTTATCGCACCGATCTTGGTGTGGTCAGATGCTTTGAGGGCAGAGGAGAGATCTAGGGTCTATTAGACCCCAATTTTTTCAAAAAAGAGTACCTGTCACTACCTATTGCTATCATAGGGGATATTTACATTCCCTGAGATAACAATAAAAATGATAAAAAAAAAAAAAATGAAAGGAACAGTTTAAAAATAAGATAAAAAAGCAAAAAAATAATAAAGAAAAAAAAAAAAAAGCACCCCTGTCCCCCCCTGCTCTCGCACAAAGGCGAACACAAGCGTCGGTCTGGCGTCAAATGTAAACAGCAATTGCACCATGCATGTGAGGTATCACCGCGAAGGTCAGATCAAGGGCAGTAATTTTAGCAGTAGACCTCCTCTAAAGTGGTAACCTGTAAAGGCTTTTAAAAATGTATTTAGTTTGTCACCACTGCACGTTTGTGCGCAATTTTAAAGCATGTCATGTTTGGTATCCATGTACTCGGCCTAAGATCATCTTTTTTATTTCATCAAACATTTGGGCAATATAGTGTGTTTTAGTGCATTAAAATTTTAAAAAGTGTGTTTTTTCCCCTGCGCAAATACTGTGTGGAAAAAAAAACGAAACACCCACCATTTTAATCTGTAGGGCATTTGCTTTAAAAAAAATATATAATGTTTGGGGGTTCAAAGTAATTTTCTTGCAAAAAAAAAATAATTTTTTCATGTAAACAAAAAGTGTCAGAAAGGGCTTTGTCTTCAAGTGGTTAGAAGAGTGGGTGATGTGTGACATAAGCTTCTAAATGTTGTGCATAAAATGCCAGGACAGTTCACACCCCCCCAAATGACCCCATTTTGGAAAGTAGACACCCCAAGCTATTTGCTGAGAGGCATGTATTTTATATTGTGACACAAGTTGCAAGAAAAAGACAAATTTTTTTTTTTTTTTTTTGCACAAAGTTGTCACTAAATGATATATTGCTCAAACATGCCATGGGAATATGTGAAATTACACCCCAAAATACATTCTGTTGCTTCTCCTGAGTACGGGGATACCACATGTGTGAGACTTTTTGGGAGCCTAGCTGCGTACGGGACCCCGAAATCCAAGCACCGCCTTCAGGCTTTCTAAGGGCGTAAATTATTGATTTCACGCTTCACTGCCTATCACAGTTTCGGAGGCCATGGAATGACCAGGTGGCACAACCCCCCCAAATGACCCTATTTTGGAAAGTAGACACCCCAAGCTATTTGCTGAGAGGTATAGTGAGTATTTTGCAGACCTCACTTTTTGTCACAAAGTTTTGAAAATTGAAAAAAAAAAATATATATCTTTTTCTTGTCTTTCTTCATTTTCAAATACAAATGAGAGCTGCAAAATACTCACCATGCCTCTCAGCAAATAGCTTGGGGTGTCTGCTTTCCAAAATGAGGTCATTTGGGGGGGGGGGGTTGTGCTATCTGGGCATTTTATGGCCTTCAAAACTGTGATAGGTAGTGAGGAGTGAAATCAAAAATTTACGCCCTTAGAAATCCTGAAGGCGGTGATTGGTTTTCGTGGCCCTGTACGCGCTAGGCTCCCAAAAAGTCCCACACATGTGGTATCCCCATACTCAGGAGAAGCAGCTAAATGTATTTTGGGGTGCAATTCCACATATGCCCATGGCCTGTGTGAGCAATGTATCATTTAGTGACAACTTTTTGTAATTTTTTTTTTGTCATTCAATCACTTGGGACAAAAAAAAGGACTATTCAATGGGCTCAACATGCCTCTCAGCAATTTCCTTGGGGTGTCTACTTTCCAAAATGGGGTCATTTGGGGGGGGTTACTTCCCTGCCATTTTAGCACCTCAAGAAATGACATAGGCAGTCATAAGCTAAAAGCTGTGTAAATTCCAGAAAATGTACCCTAGTTTGTAGGCGCTATAACTTTTGCGCAAACCAATAAATATACCCTTATTGACATTTTTTTTACCAAAGACGTGGCCGAATGCATTTTGGCCTAAATGTATGACTAAAATTGAGTTTATTGGATTTTTTTTATAACAAAAAGTAGAAAATATCATTTTTTTTTTCAAAATTTTCGGTCTTTTTCCATTTATAGCGCAAAAAATAAAAACCGCAGAGGTGATCAAATACCATCAAAAGAAAGCTCTATTTGTGGGAAGAAAAGGACGCAAATTTCGTTTGGGTACAGCATTGCATGACCGCGCAATTAGCAGTTAAAGTGACGCAGTGCCAAATTGTAAAAAGTGCTCTGGTCAGGAAGGGGGTAAATCCTTCCGGGGCTGAAGTGGTTAAGCGAGCCTCCTCTCTCTTTCTCTTTTCCTCCTCTGGTGTCTTTTTCACATACCTGGATTATTTTTATTTTTTACTTTTTGTATCTAATGCTTTTTGTATTTCATGGTGTGTTTTAATCATGTATATGTGCATTAGTGCATGCATAAGTGTGTGCACATGTACTTATTATCACTGTAAGGTGTGTGACAAATAGTGGCATACATATGGATCACCCAATATGCAGTATAGCTGATTCCCCTTTTTTGGATAATCGTCTGTAGTCAATTAAGACAATTAATGGGTGGAGCCAGTGATCCTTGGAGCTACTATTTATTTTCAAAGTTTCATGTCTGTAATGTGGTTATGACTAAGGCCTTATAGGCTGAAATGCGTCAACTGTTCTCATTTGCGTTTGGTCACTGTGGCTTGTCAGTAAATATTACACTTTTTAAGAGCAATCACTGGAGTGCGGATCATTTTTTCCTCATTAGACTACTACAAGTTCCTCCAGCCACGTGTAAGAGCTACAAAAGTCTATTTGAAAGATACTACGGATCTTCTGCAGTCACTGGAAAAGTTGAGACTGGACTAGAACACACCCATTCATTTAGTGACTGCATTATCCAGCATGATGATGCTTTATTGGCCTTAAACTGGGCTCTGAGTAAAAGGGATGATATCCCACATACTCAAATGTTTTTTGGGGAAGGCACTGGACGTCTGCATTTCACATAATTATTTTTGGTATCATGGACATTTTTATTCCCAGCAGCTTGGCATAGCTATGGGCCATTTTGTGCTCAACCTAGCCAATCTGTTTATGGCTGAATGGGAAGATAGACATGTCTTTAATAGACAGACATATACCTCAATTGAGGTTCTATCGAAGATTTATTGATGACCTAATTGTTTCAGAGGGATCAAGGGAGTCTGCACTAGAATTTATATCTCACTTAAACCGCAATGACAAACAATAAAAAAATAGATTACCAAGTAAGTGACAACACACTTTAAGCCAATGGATCAGAATAGCTATTTATAAAATTAAAAGTGCACATCAGCCAGCTTGGATTAGGAATATACCGAAAGGTCAAATGCTGAGGGTGAGACGTAACTGCACTAAACAAGAAGATTTTATCTTGACGGCGAATGTTCTTAAAGATACATTACCTATAAAAATGTTATAGGGAGGATGTTCTGGATAAAACAATTAATGAAGTAACCAATACACCCAGAACCCAATGCCTTGTTAAAAAGGATCAACAGCCAACATCAGTGGGAATTTATTACCAACAGGGAAATTGAAGAAATAAAATATATATATATATATAGGTATATTCTTTGTATGGATACGGATTTAGGTCCGGTCCTTCCGAATCTTTCTAGGTTTATATATAGAAAGGCTCCAGATTTTGGGAACCAGGTGGTAAGAAAGATTTTAGATCAACCAATAGAAATGAATTGAAAACTTTCATATACAGAATCCTTTACCCACAGTGGATCCAGGAGAAGGCAAAAAAACAAGTTTAAAGCACTGAAATAATTTTTTAGAAAAATTCTTGATTCCCTTAGGCAATTCGATATTCCCTGAATCAACTAGTTCTGGTGTTATTACTTATAAATTTTAATAGCCAGTTATATTCTGTGCATTTCAGAATGCCTCCATCTTTTTTCTACAATCATCTATGCTTATTTAGCTGACTGTAAAGCTACCCAGTCACTTCCATGGGTGCTTCATTTGGGTCTATAGGTGACATTAGGGGATTAATAGACCCCTTATGTCTCCTTAAAGAGGACCTAACTTTTTTTTCTTTATGAATAAAGTTGTATTCCTTTTTCAAATATACAAGTACATTGCAGAAGAAAAGGCCTCATCAAGGTGTTTCAAATGAGAATATAAATACAGAGATCAAATGTCATTCTATAGTCATTCTGGAGCCATGAAACCAAAAGATCACACGGAGAAAAACCACTTAGAATTGTGGATATACTGAAAAATAAAAAAGTGAACCCCAAAATGGAGAACATATAAAGTAGAAGTAACCAACTTCATTCGATAGGTGGGTTGAGAGGTCTCCGTAATGGTTTTGGATGGTAATCATCAACTCTTGCATATCTGATATGGAATATCTGTCTAAAGATAAAATGCTGATGGCTAAAGAGGACAAAGCGTGAAAAGAGTGAGAAAAGTAGTTGGGGGGGGGGGGGGGACACGAATGTGGGTAAGGGACACACCACCCGATACATGAAGAATCCTTAATCAAGAGAAAGCAGTTTGAAACTGGAGAGTCTGAAAAGAATATCTAGATAGACGATATGTGGCCATGTAGACAGAAATTTGTCATGATGATGTGCTATATCAGTGCTTCCAGGCACTATTTATGAGTGAGTTTGTCAATTAATTCAGTGATCGTGGGGGGTATCAACCGATTTCCAGTGCTTTGCAATCTCATTCCTGGCCGCAATTAGGAAGAAACGCAATGGCCCTTTTTTGGTTCAGAAATGGAACCCATGAGTAAGGAGAGGAGGGTAATTGATGGTGTATGGGAGTCTGCATCAGCATTGTAGATAGGAAAAATGCATGCCCAAAAACTGTATGGGCTTGCATTCCCACCAGGTGTGGAGCATGGATCCCAATGAGTGATCACATCTGCAGCAGTTCGGCTAGATTGTTTTATACATTTTGTGGAGCAGCGTTGGGTAGCGGTACCACCGCATGAATATTCTGTAGCTCTTTTCTTTAGGGCCGATCCTGGCCGGGGTGCACAGGGTGCAGTGCACCCAGGCGCCACAGAGGAGGCGCTGAAGTGCCAGAGTGCTCCCCTCCCTCCTCCTCTCCTTGTCCATAGGCGGCTCTCTCCGCCGGTCACCGCCACTGCCGCCGCTGTGCCCATCCCCCTCCCTCCTCCTGTCAGAGGAGGAGAGCGAGACAGCCGGAGACTGGAGCGGCTGTCTCTGTGTTCAGAGAGAGACCAGCCTCGGCCGCACAGTGACATCACGGGGGGGGGCGGTCTGAGCCGACGTGTTCCACTTCTCCTGTGTGTAACTCCGAGTCCTGCCTGCTGCCCAAGCTTGACATGCTCTGTTCTCCACCCGGGCGGCGCGGCTGCACACCATCCTCTCTTCTCCAGCTGCCGCCCGGGTGTTTTTAATTAGCCTAATGGAGGGGGGGTCTGTACTAATGTGGGGGGGTGATTTGTCCTGGGGGGTCTGTACTAATGTGGGGGGGGATTTGTCTGGGGGGTCTAAACTAATGTGGGGGGGTGGTTTGTCCTGGGGGGTCTATACTAATGTAGGGGGGGTGATTTGTCCGGGGGGTCTGTACTAATGTAGGGGGGATGATTTGTCCTGGGGGGTCTAAACTAATGTAGGGGGAGGTGATTTATCCTGGGTGGGTCTATACTAATGTAGGGGGGGCGATTTGTCCTGGGGTCTAAACTAATGTACGGGGGATGTGATTTGTCCTGGGGGGTCTGTACTAATGTAGGGGGGTGGTTTGTCCTGAGGGGGTCTGAACTAATGAGGGGGGTGATTTGTCCTGGGGGGTCTAAACTAATGGGGGGTTTGTCCTGGGGGGTCTGTACTAATGGAGGGGGGTGGTTTGTCCTGGGGGGTCTGTACTAATGGAAGGGGGGTGGTTTGTCCTGGGGGTCTGTACTAATGGAGCGGGGTGGTTTGTCCTGGGGGGTCTGTACTAAGGGAGGGGGGTGGTTTGTCCTGGGGGGGTCTGTACTAAGGGGGGTGGTTTGTCCTGGGGGTCTGTATTAATGTAGGGGGGTGGTTTGTCTGCGGGGGTGTGTACTAATGGAAGGGGGCAGGTGGTTTGTCGCGGGGTCTGTACTAATGGAGGGGGGTGGTTTGTCCTGGGGGGTCTGTACTAATGGAGGGAGGGTAGTTTGTTCTGGGAGTCTGTACTAATGTAGGGGGGTGGTTTGTCCTGGGGGGGTCTGTACTAATGGAGGGGGGTGGTTTGTCCTGAGGGGGGTCTGTACTAATGGAGGGGGTGGTTTGTCCTGGGGGAGTCTGTACTAATGGAGGGGGGTGGTTTGTTCTGGGGGTTCTGTACTAATGGAGGGGGGGGTGGTTCTGTACTAATGGAGGGGGGGTGGTTTGTCCTGAGGGGGGTCTATTCTGATAAAGGGGGGTGTTTTGTCCTGGTGGGTCTATTATGATAAAGGGGGGTGTTTATACTTAGTGGTGGGTCTGTACTGAAGGAGGGGTTTATACTTAGTGGGGGTCTGCACTGATGAAGGGGGGTCTATACTTAGTGGAGGGGGGTCTGTACTGAGGGGCAACTATAGTTGGTGGAGGGGGTGATACCATGTTTTACCGCACCGGGTGACACCAACCCTAGTAACGCCACTGCAGCCGCGGGTTCTTGTTTCCCCTCTCCCTCTCCTCCTTGTGTGCGCTGCTGTACTAGTAAGCGGCACACTGTTTCTTCCCCCGCCTTCATATCGGCCAGGGAAGAAAAAAAAGGAGCAAAGAAGAGGACTGTGGGACATGTAGTCCCAAGGACTGGCAAGCCCCACTGTAACACAGAAACTGCAGCCCACACAGCAGGCTCAGCTGAATGGGAGAGAGAGAGCCAGGAGCCCGGGGAAAGCTTTCAGGGAAGTACACCCAGGACTCCAGAGGGAGAGCACAGTGCTGAGAGAACACCATCAGAGAGAGAACCCCGCAGGGGCACCACCAGAGGGAAAGCCACACAGCCTAGCGCCTTTCCTGATGGAGAAAGGAATGGAGTCATTGCCAGAATATAGATCTGGGCTCTACCCAGCAGAGTCACCATGGGCAATTCAGCGTGAGCTAACTCCTGATCAGAGGAACCGTTGTTGCTGTATCGCTGGGTCAGGTGAGAGGGCCGATCGGCCATTATTTACTAACGTCCATAGGAACTGCAGTCTCTGACCATCTCTTGTAACATGTCTGCAGTCTCTGATCATCTCTTGTAACATGTCTGCAGTCTCTGACCATCTCTTGTAACATGTCTGCAGTCTCTGACCATCTCTTGTAACATGTCTGCAGTCTCTGACCATCTCTTGTAACATGTCTGCAGTCTCTGACCATCTCTTGTTTCATGTCTGCAGTCTCTGACCATCTCCTGTAGTATGTCTGAGCGTCTCCTGTAGTATGTCTGCAGTCTCTGACCGTCTCCTGTAGTATGTCTGCAGTCTCTGACCGTCTCCTGTACTATGTCTGCAGTCTCTGACCGTCTCCTGTACTATGTCTGCAGTGTCTGACCATCTCCTGTATTATATTCCCAGTCTCTGACCATCTCCTGTAATATGTCCGCATTCTCTGACCATCTGCTGTAATATGTCCGCATTCTCTGACCATCTCTTGTAACATGTCTGCAGTCTGACCATCTCTTGTATCATGTCTGCAGTCTCTGACCATCTCCTGTACTATGTCTGCAGTTTCTGACCGTCTCCTGTATTATATCTCCAGTCTCTGACCGTCTCCTGTAGTATGTCTGCAGTCTCTGATCATCTCTTGTATCATGTCTGCAGTCTCTGACCATCTCCTGTACTATGTTTGCAGTCTCTGACCGTCTCCTGTATTATTTCTCCAGTCTCTGGCCATCTCCTGCACTATGTCTGCAGTCTCTGATCATCTCCTGTACTATGTCTGCAGTCTCTGACCATCTCCTGTACTATGTCTGCAGTCTCTGACCATCTCCTGTACTATGTCTGCAGTCTCTGACCATCTCCTGTACTATGTCTGCAGTCTCTGACCATCTTCTGTATTATCTCTGCAGTCTCTGACCATCTCCTGTACTATGTCTGGGGGCTCTTTCTAACAGATTCTCTAACAGAAGCCCTCTCTGTGTGCATCAGAGAGACTCCCCTCCAGGTCTCATTAGTGTACGCTCTTCCTGTGTTTTCTTTATTGTTAAAAGATCATGGGAGGATCCTAGGGTAACGAAGAGTTCTTAGGGGAACATCTCTGTGTTTGAATTGTTGCCATAGAAACATTTGTAAAGGGGAGGAGTTGATAAGATGACCACGCCCACGTGGGGGGCGCCAGAAATATTTCTGCACCCAGGCGTCTGTGACCCTAGGATTGGCCCTGCTTTTCTTGCACTGCTACAGAAATACAGGATTTATGCGTAAGCTTAAAGACCTTGACGAGGTCAGCACCTGAAAATACAATTTCTCTTTCGTTCGTTGACAGACACAAAGCTTCCTTATTCAGAAGGATAGGGTTATACCTAGTGTTTTTCCCCTAAAGCGGAAGGACACTAGGCAGAAAAAAAGACTTGGCTATGCCTATGGGCAGTCCTAGGTGGTATACACCCCCCTCTCTGCTATAGGCTTTCAGTTTTTTTCTGCCTCTTTTTCTGAATTTTTTTTCAGTGAGACCTACAACTGCTGGGCGACAGGCTGGACACTAGATCCAGTGGTCTCCCCAGTCTGGCCTGCGAGCGCATGCAGACCACAGCTAAGTGCTGGGTCGGCCACGACATAGCCCCACTGGATGGGGGCTGGCCCTGCAAGTTAAGTCTCGCAAAGTCGCATACGACCGGGTCTCGGCCCGAGTCCCAGCATCCCTCATGGCCAACAGCCCCCTCACTTTGGTGGCAAGGAGGTTCCCGCCCGGTTCCTGGTACGGTGAGTACATGTCCCCCTCTCCCCTTGGTGGGTTTGTGGCGAATGCAGGCTTCTCTTCTTCCCTTCCACCTCTCTCCCTGGGGTGGATGGACCCCCTCCAAATGGGGTAGTGTGGTGCCATGGTTAGTCCTGGGGTGATGGTGTAGAGGGTACTGGTGGGCAGGAGGTGCGCACCGCTGGGTGCTGTGCTTATCGGGGGGGAGGAAGACACTGGGCCCCTCTTCTTCAGGTGGCTTTTTTTGCTGGGCTACAGTGATCCCTCCTGGGTCCTTGGTAGCCTCGTGCACGCAGCCAGCGGACATTTTGCCGTAGCCAGTGCCCTTTCCCCTAGTGCCTGCTGACTTCCTATGGCTGGCGGCCATGTTTGCGTAGCCCGACGGCCATGATACGGTGGATAGTGTGCTCATGCACGGCGGCCATTGCTGTAAAGCCCAGGACGGCATTTTTAGCAGGTGGGAGCTCCTATCTGGATACCACATTACTGGTTCCAGCGTATAGACTCACAGTTCAGGGCTCATTTGGAGAGGTGGAGTGGCTTGCATTAAATTTGCCACTCTGCAGTTTCCTAAAGATCAGAGTGGATTGGCTGTCCCACAACTACTGTAACTGGGCTACTTTGCAGCCCAATTACAACACTTTACAGGCTGGGATCTAACTACAGCTGCAGATTCTTTCAGGGGTCTGTCTGCTACTTAGTTCCGACACGAGTTACACAGCATTATCCCATATGGAAATGGGTTTCCCTATGTTCCCATCTCACTGTCCCACAGTTCGGCTGTTGATGAAAATTTGGAGAAGTGTCAAGCATAGATTAGGCTTAACTGGGTTCTTCGTCAGATGCCTATTTTGCAGAACCATTTTTT
The DNA here is from genome assembly GCF_042186555.1 of Aquarana catesbeiana. Taxonomy (NCBI): domain Eukaryota; kingdom Metazoa; phylum Chordata; class Amphibia; order Anura; family Ranidae; genus Aquarana; species Aquarana catesbeiana. Next base: position 535,531,240 of record NC_133324.1, on the reverse strand, counting down.
TTTTAATTTGGCTAAGGTTGTTAAACACCCAATGTGGGAAAGGGCGGAGATTAGATACATCACCCAAATGCTAAATAATTAATGAAAGCATATATTCAGCTAATACAGGAGTTTCCGAGGTTGAAGGGCCATCACTATTAATATATGCAGCTACATCATGCTATGCGGTGCCAGAGTACACATGCTAATTTGAAGTTAGAGGACTCCACGTTCTTGGAATCCATATATACTGATCCCAAGAAAAAGGGTATAATCTCTCGAATCTATACACATCTCTTATCACATATTCAAGCCCTTGACCTTTGCCCTGCCGGGAGGGATGGGAGAGAGATGTCAGTCCCATTGGTGGTGAACAGCGGGATCAAATTTTTGGGGTGGGACCTCTGGTGTCGGTGTCCTGCGGTACAGAGACTGTCACACCTGTTTATATTGCACCGAGTATATCGCACACCAGTACAGCTAAATAAATGGGGTAGAAGAGAGACTTCCATATGTCCTTAATGTCAGACATGCTGTCCTTCATCAACATGCTCGGAGATTCCCAAGCTTGTGAGATATTGGAATCAAGTTATCACAAAAATTAACAAAATATATCAAGTTCAACTGGCTGTGGACCCGCTAACGTGTCTGTTGGGAAGTATCATTGACGAACTGTATCCCCCTTCGGTGTACATTGCCCTCACAAGACTTATACCTAGATAGGAAACTGATTGACCGGCTTTGGCTTTTGGCACATATCCCAAAGGAGGCACAGTGCTTATCCTTGTACGAGAAAGGAACACCTATTATCATAGGAACTCACCAAAAATAATCTCACCAAAAAATTCTGGCAGAGCTGGTTAAATTCCCCAGAGGTGGAACCCCTGCAGCTGGTTCTGGACAGATTACTGCTGGGCTAGATAACGTCCTGAACTGGCTCCAGCTGAGTGATAATATGGGACTGTTTGCAACCTGAATGCGATGTTATGCCTTATGAGATATTTGACAGTGACATGTTGGAATTAGGATTTCTTTTAAACAAAGTACCGTATTTTTCACTCCATAAGACGCACCTGATCATAAGACGCACCTAGGTTTTAGAGGAGGAAAACAAGAAAAAAAATATTCTGAACCAAATGGTGTACTAAAATATTGCCACAAATACAGCCTGACCATTGCCATAGAAATGCAGTTTGACCATTGCCATTAATGCAGCCTGACCTGTGCCATTGCTCAGGCTGCTCGGTCTTCTCAGCGGGTATCAGGCCCAGCCAGGAGATCGCCTGGCGCTTGCGGGGGCCTGGGATGTCTGTCTTCCGGTCTAGCATGGTGACAGGGGCGGTGGCGGCACGGGCAGTGCCTGTCGTATATTTGCACCAAAGGACGCAGAGACATTTTCCCCCATATTTTTGGGGAAAAAAGTGTGTCTTATGGTCCAAAAAATACGGTAATTGATGTTAACTTCTAGCTGTTTTTCTTCTATTTTGTTTATTTGTTTACCCTTCTTTGATAGCGTATTGAACATAAGGTAATATGCAATGCCTGTTGTTCATTTGATAAGCTAGTCGGCTATGCAGTTATTATAATTCATTTTCCATTATGATGATTACATCTCCAGGTTTTTTTTTTTTTTTTTTTTTTTATGGACTGTATGCCTTTCAGTTGTACCAAGTAATGCCTTGTGTTCTACTCAATAAAATTCTATTTTATTGATTTAAAAAAAAAATTAGGCTGGTTCTCTCCAAGGGTTTACTGGAAACAATGAAGAAAGAAATGTTTGTAGCAATGCAATCTTTACAAACTAACATAGCAGGCACCCACCACCAGCGCTACTCCGGTTACACTTGCACAGCTCCCAGAGATCTTCCCTCAGGAGCAGGGTACTTTGGAAGAGTTGGGAGAAAGTTCTAACTCTGACACAAAATCAGAGGAAGGAGAACTAAAAGAGGAAAAAGTGACTAAATTTCAGTGATTCCTGTTTCCCTCAGAAGACACAGAGGGATTACTGGAGGCCATTTATGATACATTGAGCTTAGGAGTGGAAGAGAATAAGGATCAATTATACGCAGGTCTGCAACAAAACAAGCTAAGACCTTTCCAATCCAAGTCATGGGCGGCACAGTGGTGTGGTGGGTAGCACTTTCGCCTAGCAGTAAGAAGGGTCGCTGGTTCGACTCCCAACCTTGACACTACCTGCCTGGAGTTTGCATGTTCTCCCTGTGCCTGCTTGGGTTTCCTCCGGGTACTCCGGTTTCCTCCCACACTCCAAAGACATGCTGGCAGGTTAATTGGATACTGTCTAAATTGTCCCTAGTATGTATGAATGAGTTAGGGACCTTAGATTGTAAGCTCCTTGGGGGTAGGGATTGATGTGAATTGTACAATGTATATGTAAAGCGCTGCGTAAATTGACAGCGCTATATAAGTACCTGAAATAAATAAAAATGAAAAAAAAAAGACATGATTCTCAGGGAATGGAAAGAACCGAAAAAGAAAATCATTTTTATTTTCCCCAAAAATGTAAAGATACAATTTTCTTTTAAAGAGGAGCAAATGGAAATTTGTTCTTCTTGTGGGACTTTAAAAGGAGAACCTACTCTGAAGTAATAAGGAGTATGAGGAGTATGATGTTTGCAATGAAACGTGTTATTGTGTATAGACCTAAACAAATCTACAATACACAGGGTGGATGTACAGGGAAATACAGGATGCGTACTACAGACAAAAAATTGCAATACAGTTACAGATATTCACAATCATACAACTCCGGTACATATGGAACACACATATGGGGAGTACCTGATTCGTTTCGAGATATACTCTTCTTCAGGGGTGTCTGATTGGAATCAGCACAAACAGAGGTATGTCTATGATTAAAGAGACAGTTATGAGCCAAATGTGAAACATTAAACAATCATAGTCAACATGAGAAAAGGTGTGACTATTGTGAAAACAATTGATAACGGTAAGTACTGACTTACTGCTAGTATTGCTTGGGGGAATATATCTATTACTGCATCCATTTAAAAACATTCAAGGAAAACGTTGGGACATATCACCACTGAACACTGAATGTGTGCTTTCTCCTGGTCCAGGTTGGGCAGGCCGTGTGAACCGTATCCCAGTAGAGCCACCAGGGGGGTATTCCCCAACAGAGGCCGTCAAAAAACACCACTGGGTGTGATAGAAGGTCCTGGAGTGAAACTCCAATCTGCAAAGGAAAGGGGGGTATGGGAGGGTCAGGGCGAGGCTGTATACACGCCTGAGGGGATCCTAGGGCCACGAGTGGCACTCATCCCACGTGCATGTGTAATTGTGTACAACTAAATGACAAAAACGCATGAATGAATGAGAAAGAAAGGAAATAAAAGGGCAGAGGATACCTGGAGGTGGTGGTTGATGCCGTATGGGCAGGATCCTGTTCGGTCTATAAGGAGAGCCGGCACTGGGAGGAGGGGGCCCTTGCAATTGCCCACTGAGGCAGGGCCTGACACCCAGGCAGAGTGAAGCCCGGTGTGGGGGAGGTCACTGGTGGGGGCAGGGTAAGCAGGACTGCCTCACACCGAGAGTACAAGCAGGGAGGCTCTCCAGAGGCACCAAAGGATGGGTGCCTAGCCCAGGGTCCAACCAGGGGGGGCACGGGGTATCCAGCCTGGAAGACAATGTAAGAGTAAGGTTCAGGCATAGAGAGATGGGATAAGGTGGATCTAGGTCTGGGGCTGCCCAGTGGCAGACACCAGATGGCAGTACATGGGGAAGAGTTTTACCTGATGCAGGTCCTAGGAGAGGTGCGGTGTCAGGGAGCAGAAGTGCAGACATGAGAGGAGCCTAGGAGTAAATGATGAGTAGGTGTGTTCAAATAGGGTGGCCTGGCTCACGATAGGTCGCAAGCGTGCCCAATGGGTGTAAGGTAGACGCCCCCCGAGCCTGGGGTGCGCGCATTGGCCCCCATGGAGACCGCGGCCAAAGTGTGTGTAGGTACAGGTCAAAAAGACTATGGGGTTGACTTAAGAAAAGCAAATAGACTGTGCACTTTGCAGAGGGCAGTTGCCCCTGCAAGTGCAATTGCTCCAGAGCTTAGAAAATGAGGTAAGGCTTGACTTTGCAAAAAGTACCCAATCCTGTGCAAGGAAAATTCAAAAATCAGCATTTTTGCTTGCACATGATTGGATGATGGAAATCAGCAGAGCTTCTGCTCATTTACTAAGCTCTGGAGCAACTGCTCTTGCAGAGGGCAACTGCACTTTGCAAAGTGCACAGTCTTTTTCCCTTTAGTAAATCAACCCCTATGTGTGTTTTTTCCAAAAGGCAAAATCATTTCTAAAATCAAGTGCAAAGTACTAATGAAAAGTGCACTTTAGAAATTGCACTGCAAGTGCACTTGTTGGAAGTGCAGTCGCTGAAAATCTGAGGGGAAGAGCTGAAATGAGGGGAAGCTCTGCTGATTTTATCATACAATCATGTGCAAGAAAAAGTTTTTTTTTCCGGGGGGTTCCTTGCATGTGCCCCTCGGATCCACAGCGAAGGCACTTCAAAATGCTTTTTCTGTGCAATTCCAAGTAGAATTTGCACTTGTAGTGAAAAATGAATTTGCCTTTGGAAAATAAACCCCCCTATGTCTAATTAACAAGGGATACCAACCTCATTAAGGGTCATTAAAACAACACAAAATATTAAGGTTATTGTGGTAACTTGAAACTACAAAAATAAAAAAAAAATAAAAATGTTTGTATAATTTAGCACACATTGTAAAATAGATAGTGTTTAAATTAAAAAAAAAATGAGTCCAAAATCTAATACTTTATGGAGATCTGGCTTTTTAAAAATATCATATTAGTCATGGCATGAGGATAAATCATGAAGAAAGTACTTTGTGAGAACTCTGTGAATAAAAAGCAACCAAACAACTTCATTCCTCTTGCAATATAAAGAAAAAAAAAACGCCGTATTAAAAGATCACAGAAGAGGAATGTGCTAGCTTCAATACGAAGGCTAGTTTTACCAGACCGAGCGCTTCCGTCTTGTAATTGCTTCAGAGCATGCGTCAGTTTGAGTTCGTCAGACTAGCACACAGACGACCGGTTTGTCCGCTAGAAAGAAGAGTCCGTCGGATAGATTTAAAACAGTTTCAAATCTAAGTCCGTCCAACTTTTGAGCAAACAAAGTCCGCTTGAGCCCACACACGATCGAATTGTCCAACGAAATCCAGTACGCCGGACCAAGTCTGCCATATAGTCTGCTCTTGTGTACGCGGCATTAGTCTAACCTCTTCATTTGACCTGAAGCAATGGGTACAGGCTTCTACTCACTCTGTTGGCAACACCCTTGACCTTGTATTCTCCTACCTATGCACTCCATGCAACTTCTCAAACAATCCTTTTCCTCTCTCCGTCCATCACCTTATTAGTTTCTCTCTCCCCCTGTCTTCCACCACCTTTCCCTCCAATAGCCTTACCATCACCCGTAGAAACTTTCGCAACTCCTCTCTCCTCTATTCTGCTACTGACCACCTCTATGACAAAATCTCTCCCCTGTCCTGCCCCAACCAAGCCACCTCCATCTACAACAAATCCCTGTCCTCCACCCTGGACAAGCTCACTCCCCTCACTACACGCAGAATCAGGCCTCGACCCCTACAACCCTGGCAAACAGATGACACTAAAATTCTCAAAAAACGTAGTCACGCTCTTGAGCGTCTGTAGCACAAGACTAAGTCTCGCAAAGACTTCAACCAATACAAATCTGCCCTCCAAAAATACTATTCTTTCCTCCACACTGCCAAGCAAACCTATTTTACAGCTCTTATTAACACCTTTTCATCCAGTCCCCGTAAACTCTTCTCTACCTTCAACTCTCTACTTTGTCCTCCACCGCCTCCACCCACTGACTTACTCACTGCCCTGGAGATCGCTAATTACTTCAAAAACAAGATTGATACAATCCATGATGAAATCTCCACTCTACAGGTATCTCCCCCAGCTAAGACCCCATGTCAACAGGTACAACTGACACTCCCCCTATTCAAATCGGCTACTACAGATGAAGTTGCTAAACTCCTTTCTATCGCCCACCTAACCACCTGTCCCCTGGACCCTATTCCCTCTCAAATGCTACGGTCGCCCTCTGACCCCATTCTGCACTCTCTAACCCACATCTTCAATCTCTCCCTCACCTCTGGCATCTTCCCCAATGCTCTAAAACATGCACTGGTCACTCCCATACTTAAAAAGCCGTCCTTGGATCCTACCAATCTTAACAACCTACGCCCTATCTCCTTGCTCCCCTTTTCCTCTAAACTACTTGAGTGCCTGGTTTACAACCAACTGAGTGACCACCTCATTAAAAACAACCTTCTTGATCCCCTTCAATCTGGATTTCGCCCTCAACACTCCACAGAAACTGCTCACAAATGACCTACTAACTGCAAAAACCAACGGACACTATTCTGTACTCCTACTTCTGGATCTTTCAGCTGCCTTTGACATGGTTGACCACCCCCTCCTCTTCAAAAAACTTTACTCCCTCGGTCTCCATGACTGTGCTCTTCAGTGGCTCTCATCCTACCTATCCCAACGCACATTCAGTGTCACTTACAATTCTACTTCCTCCACTCCTCTTCCCTTCTCTGTTGGGGTCCCCCAAGGTTCTGTTCTTGGACCTCTTGTATTTTCAATCTACACCTCTTCCCTGGGTCAGCTGATAGCCTCTCATGGCTTTCATTATCATTTCTATGCTGACGACACAAATCTATCTCTCCACCCCTCAACTCACTCCATCAGGCTCCTCACGCATCACTAACTTACTAACCGACATATCTGTATGGATGTCACACCACTTCCTCAAACTCAACTTGTCCAAAACCAAGCTTATAATATTTCCTCCCCCACGTGCCTTTTCCCCTGACTTCTCTGTCAAGAGCAATGGCAAAACCATCCACCCGTCCCCACATGTCAGGGTGCTAGGTGTTATCCTGGACTCTGAACTTTCCTTTCGGCCCCACATCCAATCACTTTCCAAAGCTTGCCGCCTCAACCTCCGCAACATCTCTAAACTACGTCCCTTTCTAACCAATAAAAAAACCACAAAGCTCCTGATTCACTCCCTGGTTATCTCTCGCCTCGACTACTGCAACTCCCTCCTCATTGGCTTATCTTTAAATAGACTATCCCCCCTTCAGTCCATCATGAATGCTGCTGCCAGACTCATCCACCTTACAAACCGCTCAGTGTCTGCTACCCCTCTCTGCCAATCCCTCCACTGGCTACCACTCACCCAACTAATTAAATTCAAAATACTAACAATAAGTCACAAAGCCATCCACAACTCTGCCCCCAGCTACATCACTAGCCTAGTCTCAAAATACCAACCTAATCGCCATCTCTGTTCCTCCCAAGACCTTCTGCTCTCTAGCTCCCTCATCACCTCTTCCCATATCCGCCTCCAGGACTTCTCCCGAGCCTCGCCCATCCTCTGGAATTCGCTACCCCAATCTGTCAGACTGTCTCCAAATTTATCTACCTTTAGGCGATCCCTGAAAACTTTCCTCTTCAGAGAAGCCTATCTTGCCTCCATCTAACAACTGCACTATTTTCTCCATTAGCTCATCCCCCACAGCTATTACCCTTTTGTATAACTTGACCCTCCCTCCTAGATTGTAAGCTCTAACGAGCAGGGCCCTCTGATTCCTCCTGTATTGAATTGTATTGTACTTGTATTGTCTGTCCTAATGTTGTAAAGCGCTGCGTAAACTGTCGGCGCTATATAAATCCTGTATAATAATAATAATAATAAATAATCTCCTCCGCGCATACCGGTGTGCACGCGATCGAGGAGTATGAAGCAAAATTTGGGGCAGATGCCCTCACGTACACTGGGGACATTTCGGCCAAGTGGTAAGTTGGGGTTACAGGTCTGCATGGCTGTGATGTGTCTGTAGGCCCTGCGCCAGAACTCCTGAATGGTTTTCCCTACATAAAAGCTGGTGCATTCACATGTGAGCAGGTAAACTACCCCACATGTTTTGCAGTTGGTGTAATGTCTGGGTTTGAAGGGTTCGCCATTGGGCAAAGTAACGTTTTTGGAGGTGTTAAGAAATCTGCAGTAGTTGCATCCACCGCACGTGAAGGTGCCTTTGTTTTTGCAGATGTTACGTTTGCCCCCCCCCCCCTTTGAATTCACTACAGACCAGCTGGTCTTGAAGGGATCCAGCCCGCCTGTAGGTGAATGCCGGGGTAGTGGGTACAAAAGGACCAATGGAGGGGTCCATGGTGAGCATATGCCAGTATTTGGATACAACTCTCTTAATTGCCGCATGTTGGTTGGAAAACCTCATTATGATAGAAATGGGTTTGGACTTTGGTTTTTTGGTTGAGGGATTGTACATCCTGAAAATCCTAGAAAGTGACATCCTGAGAGATGAAATTCTGGACGCCTTTTTATGCTTAACAAAGCGGTAGCTTACATCATAGATGCTTCAACAGAATCAGTTAAATTTATGACTAGATCAACAGCACTTAAAATGAAGCTAGGAGAGTGATTTGGCTCAAATCATGGTGTGGGGATGTCACTTCTAAGTCAAGGTTGTGCTCGCTTCCTTTTTCAGGGGAACTCCTGTTTGGTAAAGAACTGGAGTCGGTCCTAGAGATGACTGCAGACAGGAATAAGGGTTTCCCTATTCTACACACAACAAACAAACAAAAAAAGAATTTTCATTCCGTCAAGCAGCCACAAGTTAAAGATCCTAGAAAACCGGATCAAAACAAAAATTGGCAACACAACCATGGGAGTGGGAGAAAGGGATTTCTTTTCAACCCAACCCAGCCAAAGGATAAACCCCAGTGACTCTCCTCACCTGGTGGGCAAGAAACCTTCCTTGCGCCATGGCAATCAATCACGAGCAGCAAATTCATCCCGGACCTCATTGATGTTGGGTACAGGATTGAATTCCGCGACAGACCCCCAAACAGATTTTGCCTGACGACACTTCCAAGAGATGAAACAAAGTCCTCAGCTATGACAGCTCTGTTACAAGACGTGCTGCAGCAAAAGGCGATAAGCTTGATTCCACAGTTTCAAGCAGAAGGCGACTTTTTCTCCCACATATTTTTGAGGAAAATTCAGATTAATTCTGAACTTGAAAAAAGTCAATGCTTTTGTGAGGTACAAGAAGTTCAAGATAAAATCTATCTATACAGTAAGGGAACTTCTGTCTCCCAAGGCGTTCATGATCTCCCTTGACTTGCGGACGCTTACCTCCATATCCTGATCCAAACTGAATCAAAAAGATTCCTAAGATTTGCGTTAAAAAGCTCAGGAAAGATGCTGTTCTTCCAGTGCAACATGCGCCCCTTTTTTGGCCTTTCCTCAGCCCTTCACATTTTTAACACAGGCCTTATTGGTGTTAGGAAAGGAAGGCATACAGATCATACCTTATCTGGATGATCGCCTGATCTTTGGGGACTCAGCGGAAGAAGTAGACAGTATCTAATTTAACGATCAACCATCTTCAGAACTTTAGGGTGGTTAATAAACCTGGAAAAATTTCAACTCCAGCCAGCCCACAAACTGACGCTCCTATGCTATGTGATCAATTCTACAGTGAGCAAAATGTTTCTCACGGAGGAGAAAATCCTAACTCTAACATCAGCAATATCAGCTCTTTGTCAGAATCCACAATAAAATATCTGATGAGGGTCTTAGGCCTGATGATGGCATCTATTCCCGGAGTTCTGTGGGCTCGTTTTCACATGCGCCACCTTCAAAACTTCATGCTCTGGTGGAAGTTCCTCAATCAGTGAAAAAATCATTAAGATGGTGGCTAGACGTAGAGAACCTATCAATAGGCCATCTATGATCTCAGCCTCGGTTGTAGTAACTACAGGTGCAAGTGCGTAAGCTTGGGGAGCACACCTACAGGGTCATTGGGCCCAAGGAGCATGTGCACCGCAGATGGACAACGCCTCATCCAATGCATAAGAGTTAGGAGCAGTCTTTACCAGCAGTAATGAAATATGTTAAAAAGCGTGAGGCACATATACAAACTGTTGTAATTCCTACACCGTTCACCTGATTTGGATGTAAATACCTTCAAATTAAAGCTGAAAGTCTGCAGTTAAAGCACATCTTGTTTGTTTCATTTCAAATCCATTGTGGCGGTGTATAGAGCCAAAAAGATTAGAATTGTGTCGATGTCCCAATATTTATGGACCTGACTATCTTTTTTCCCTTTTTTTTTTTTTCATGTAGTGTCCATTTTGGTTTATGTGATTCTGTTTGGATAATTTGTTTGTATTGTTTTAATGTTTTCATATAAAAATAATCTGATTAAAAAAAAAGAGCAGTCTTGGAAACTCTAGTTGCATTCAAGGTTCCTCCAAGAGGCAAACATATTCAAGTACTTTCAGACAACATAATCACAGTCTGTTACATCAACAAGCAAGGCGGCACAAGAGCCGTAGGACTGATGGAGATAGCAGGTGACCTTTTGTCCTGGGCAGAAAGGAACCTGGCATCTCTTTCGGCTGTGCATTTATACTTGATGTGATTGTAGCTGTATTAGTGCAATTTTGACAGAGAAAATTGAGTACTGTCCGTGATACTTTTTTTTATTTGCACTGACATACAATTTTTCAGGACAAGCTTTCGTGATGTGTCCCCTTCTTCAAGGTCCAAGCAGTACTGATTCACAAATTTTTAAGCAGAATGTTAGAAAAACAAAACACAGCTCTGAGGGAAAGGAGAGAAGAAAAAAAAAATAAAGAAAAAAACAAACACATACAAATCAAATTTATTACCATTGATTTGTATGTGTTTGTTTCTTTTTTTTTTTTCCTCTCTCCTTTCCCTCAGAAATGTGTTTTGTTTTGTTTTCTAACATTCTGCTTAAAAATTTGTGAATCAGTACTGCTTGGACCTTGAACAAGGGGATACACCCCGAAAGCTTGTCCTGAAAAATTGTATGTCAGTGCAAATTAAAAAAAAGTACTCCGTGAGGACAGTACTCAATTTTCAGCTGTGCATTTAAAAGGAGAAATAAACACTCTGGTAGGAGGAAAATAGCGCAGACAGAATGGTCCCTGAATTAAGCAATCTTCGATCAAATCTGTATAAAATGGGGAACACCCAGCTGGTGAGACGCCTGGAGGCAGAATACATAGCCAATTCAGGGGAGGGCTCCCGCGAGGCATGGATATCCGCTCAGGATGCAATTAATAGAATTGACGCCTCCAAAGCTGACAGAAAAAAGTTCTTTAATAAAATGGCCTTTTATGAGGAAGGGGAACAGACGGGCAAGCTCCTGGCCAAAATAGTGCACTTACAACAATTATCCCTATCTATTGGGGCCCTGCACAATAAATTGGGAAGAGTGGTGAATACCCCTGACTTGGTTTTGCAGGAATTGGTAGACTTTTATTTGGAACTCTATCAATCCAAACAGACACATACACTAGAGGAGGTACGGGAGTTCCTACAGGGGATAGAGCTTACCGTGTTTAACGGAATCCCAGGTCGAGTCTCTAGAAACTCCCATCACTATATCACTATTGAGGAGATACTGATAGCAACCAACTCCTTTCCCAACTCCAAGGCGCCCGGGGATGATGGTCCACAGCCTTTAATCTTCGCCGGCTATTCCTCAACATACAATCTCATGCAGAAAACTCTGGAGATAGGGCGTTGATGTCTCTTTACGTCCACAGGGCATTTGATAGCATTGAGTGGCAATATCTCTGGGCCACTCTGACGAAATTTGGGTTTGGACCCGTATTCCTATCCTGGGTACAACTCCTATACAATTCCCCTTTGGCGGTAATTAGAGATGCAGACCGGGTATTTCCCCCCCTTCCCACTTCATAGAGAGACTCAACAGGGCTGTCCCCTTTACTTTTTGCCATTGCCATAGAGCCTATGGCAGCCCTAGTGCGCTCCAATCCTTAACTGACTTTAAATATAGACAGATACATGAAAAACGTATGCTTTACGCCGATGACGCCATGTTGCTATTGGGAGATACGTCGGGGTCCCTGGGGGAGGCTATATCGGTTGATAAAAAATTTGGGTCGTTCTCGGGCCTAGTTATTGGAACAAATCCACGATCATGATGTTGGACTCTACATTCACACAGGGCCCCACACTGCAGGATATCCCAGTATCAACAAAATTTAAATACTTCAGTGTTTGGGTCACGCCACAGCCCTGCGAGTACGTATCTCCTAATCTCTCCCCATTATTAGGCCGGATCAGGGACAAATCTAAAATATGGTCAAAATTAAAAATGTCACTGGCAGGCAGAGTAAACCTCACCAAAGATTTTCATGCCGCAACTTTTTTTTTTTTTCAAATAACGTTTTTTATTATTATTTCGTTTTTGCAGTACATTATGCATTAACAATTATTAAATGTAACAGTAGTACAAAAGTGCAAATTTTGTGTATACAGTGTTGGTAAACAATTGCTATGTTCCAATATTAAAGCTTTTCAAAATGCCAACTGAGTGTCATCGTCTGCCATTTAATATATCTATTGGCAAGTTTATAACCTTAATGTGATTGCAAAGTCATGACTTAGTTATCTATGACTATAAAAATCACAGGTTTACATAACATAGAGAAGTAGAAGTGGATAGTAGAAAGAGAGGAAAATAGAGGGGGGGGGGTATAGTAGATATATCAACGGTGGTGTTACCTGGTCATGGTGGGTCCTCCCGGAGGTGCCATAGCTCCCAGACCCAGTCTATCTTGTATTCTGGCTGTCATCTTCTCCATCACCTCTATATCCTTTATTCTAGCATACAGATCCTCAGCAGAGGGGGGGAAGAACGCTTCCAGTGTAGTGCTATAAGGCATCTTGCCGCCGTTAGTATATGACGTACCAGTTTTTTATATGGGGTGGGGAGTTTAAGCGGCGATAGGCCCAATAGGAAGAATTTTGGGGTTGCCTGGACCTGTGTGTCCAAGAGGCGAGCCAGTAATTGTTGGACTGTGGACCAGTAAGGAGTTAACAATGGGCAGCTCCAATATATATGTAGGAAGGTGCCCCTTGCTCCTTGGCATCTCCAGCATCTATCGGAACTATTGGGAAAGATGGCATGGAGAACGTCTGGAGTCATATACCACAGCAAGAGAATTTTATAGGAGTTTTCTTTGTATAAAGAGCATAATGAGCTCTTTGCTGTTTGATTCCATATTATCTGCCATTGCGAGATAGGGAGTTTCTCACCGAGGATCCCCTCCCACTTAGTCATATACAAGTGTTTACCCTGGCCATCCTCTGAAAAGACGTTCAGGATCCTGTATATGCTTGATATAAGCCCCTTCTGGTTGTTGCCTGCCAAGATTGTGGTTTCAAACGGTGATGGTGGTGAAAATTGTAGGGTGGGTGTTATAGTAAGTGCATAGTGCCGAATTTGCAAATACCCATAGAATGCCTGTCTGGGGAGGTCATGTTTGTTTTGTAGTTCGGCGAATGGCAATAATTTCCTTGTTCTGGGGTCCACCAGGTTCCCAAAGTGGAATAAATTCCGGGACGTACAGTGATGTGACATTTGGTAAGTTAGACTATCCGGCACTTTGGGGTTACAGATGAAAGAGGTCAGGAGCGATCTATCCGATGAGAGAACATGTTTGGGGGCCAGAGTGCGCCAGATCCGCCTCAAATGGGACATGGGACCCAGCATACGTTCAGGGACTAAGTCCGCATTCGCACTCCACAACAGGTTATTTGGATATATGGAAGCAAGCCATAAATTTTTCAATTTCAGTCCATTTATTGTAAGATTTGTGGGTGTACCAGGAAGCTATTGCTCACAATTGAGCTGCGTAATAATATTTAATAATATTAGGGAATGCTAATCCCCCCTCATTGCGGGACGCCATCAGCACCGACCTCGGGACCCTGTGTCTTTTGTAATTCCATGTATAATGCAATAAGTCGGATTGGAGTTTTTTCAGTTGGGCAATCGGGATTGGTATGGGTAGTGTTTGAAAGAGGTCTAAAAGCCTCGGAAGGATAGTCATTTTTATTGAGGCTATTCGACCCAGTAGAGAGATGTGGTGTTTTTTCCATTGAGTCAGTGAGGTTCTTATAGATCGGAACAGTGATGGGAAATTTTCTTGGTATAGGGTATTGAATTTGGGTGTGATAAATGTACCTAAATACTTCAGGGGATTCGTTTTCCATGTGAATGGAAAGTTAGATTTTAAGAGTGAGATCTCCGTAGGAGGGATATTGAATGGGAGGGCCTCCGATTTTGATGCGTTTATCTTATACCCTGAGAGAGCACGAAAGCGGTTTAGTTCTGTTTGCAAAATCGGGAGAGTAATATGAGGTTGAGTTAATGTGAGTATGATATCGTCCGCGAAGAGGGAGATTTTAAACTCCCTTCCTCTAACCGATATTCCCCGTATATCCGGGTTACTTCTGATGGATGCGGCTAGGGGTTCAACGCAAAGTGCAAATAGCAGGGGCGAGAGTGGGCACCTCTGTCTGGTCCCATTCGCCACTGAAAATGCCGGGGATAGTGCAAAGGGGGTCCTGACTTGGGATGATGGGCCGGTGTATAAGTTTCTGATAGCTTGTAAGAAAGGGCCCCGAAATCCCATGAATTGTAAGGTGGCAAACAAAGGGCCATCCTAAGCGATCAAACGCTTTTTCTGCGTCTAAACTAAGCAACAATGCCACCTGGTGCTCTCTATTCGCCACCTCCACTAGATCTATAACCTTTCTGGTATTGTCGCTGGCCTGTCGCAGCGGGACGAACCCCACCTGGTCTTTATGGACCAATGAGGGGAGAATCTGGTTTAGGCGGTTGGAAAGTAGTTTGGTGAAAATTTTAAGGTCAGAATTCAGTAATGCAATGGGTCTGTAACTTGCGCAGAGGGAAGGGTCTTTGTCTGGTTTAGGAATTAAGGTGATAAAAGAACGTTGCATGTCCGGAGGTATGGGGGCGTCGTGAAGAAAGGCATGAAAGACCTTACACAAATGTGGGAGCAATATGGGGAGAAACGTCTTGTAGTATTCATCAAGAAACTACGACAACCCCCTATCGGGGTTTTAAAGCAGCCAATAAAATTCAGCAAGGGTAGTCAAAAAAGGTTGATTTTATTAATACAAAAATTTGTATAAAAATAGATAAATGGCTTCTGACAATTCAAGTCAGGACATGAACTGAATACAGCATAAAAATTGCAACAAACAATATTCGTAGTTAGAAGCAATACAAGGTACAATGTATTATGAAACAGCCAAGGTTTCTTCAAATGTTGAATCCTTATGACATTGCAAAAAAGCAGGGCCTGTGAATGAGAGCAATGTACAGTACAGTATATGGGACAACAAGAATATTATATATTAATCCTGACGCGTTTCGACCCTCACTGGGTCTTCTTCAGAGGATGGGTTGTCCACTGTGGAAATGTAAACATATATCGAACACAGCATAAGACTCATTAATAGCAAACCCATGTGCATGCAGTGTAACATATTTACGTAAATTCCATAGTTATCTATCACAGGTTTCCTGACAGTATAGAGTATTTAAAGAAAAATAGTTCCTCCTAGGTCCTCCGTCTCCCCCGTATCGGGTCGGCTCCCCATAGGGCAGATGGACAACCAAATGTGCCTTACGAGGGATCACGTCTGCATACCCCCACATGTGCAGGGGAGGGAAGGGACTGCGAATGGCCAGAAGCTGCACCCAGATAAATTCACGTAGGTACTAGAAACAAGGTAAAAGGTGAGGAGTCAATTAACTCCTCCAAATGGTTGAAAATTGCCCTATCGTGGAGCAATATGATGGGTCTACAGGGAAACACATACAGAAAAAAAAAAAAAAAATTGAATGTGGGTGCTAAAGAAGTGACCAGCTGGGTGTGAAGCAATGGTGAAGGTGTGTGGCAATTTTGAACAGACAGGCAGCAAAAGCCCTGACGACCATCAAGGACCATATGATCGTAGGAGTATTGAGTGGAAAGCAATGGGGCAACAGCTCAAACAAACCACCAATGGTAGTGAGTAATAGGGAAAAAAAGACCAACCAAGGTTGGATGGAAGGGGGAAGGGGAGGGGGGGACAAATAGGACACAGACAGATAACAATTAAACACGCACATGGTGGCATTAAAACATGACTCCACCAATTTTTTGATGCTTACTTACTGAGTGGTGTGCATAGGATCTCTGTGGCTGGGGATGACCCATAGCCAACCGTGATCAGTGCATTGTACTATACCTGCCATTATCACCTAAAAAATCCAAAAAATAAATAAATATTTTTTAAAGAAATATAGTTGGCCCTGCTTTAGTGCAGTATGACTCAGATAATACACTTGAACAAAGCAAAGAAAAAGAAAAAGAAAACAAATTTTATGGTGCAAAGTATAAGCCTATGTGGATATATAAAGAACTATGAACTGTTTTCAGGCTGAATTCATCAAAGGGTAGGATATTTAGAGGTCTAAAACATATTTGTTGTGTTCCATTTCCCATATATAACGTTGTACATCATATGCAAAAGTTTATTGGAAGTGGTCGTGATTAGCGATGTTGATCGCATAAGGGGAAATCCAGGCAGGAATGGATGTTAGGGAGTTGAACTGCTAATTAGAGTATATATTAAAAAAGACAATGATGGGATGGAAAAAAAAAAAAAAAGGATGGTAATGTACTTTTTAATACGTCTCCACAGAACATTGTGGGACGTCGAAAAATGAAAATGGGAATGAAGTTACTATAAATTCAATTGAATAAAGTCAAATAATTTATTTAAATTTATTTAAATTAAATTAAACAAAACTGAATTAAATTAGAATAAATTGAACCGAATTGAAATTAAAATTGGTAAAAAAAAAAAAAAAAGGGGGGGGGATTCCTTCCCATGCATTCATTGTGTCTTTCCAGATGAGAACCCTTGCAGAAAAGGGGCGAACGAAATTGATTCGTTAAGGCCCGGTGGAGAGGTGGCCTGTAACTGGAATATCCATCTCTGCTCTTTTTGCAGCAGAGACTTGTTCCAGTCGCTGCCTCTCATATTTTGTAAAGGGCCACAAAGGTCATCCTTGGGACCCTATAGTTGTGTTTAAAAATAATGTGCCTCCCAATTGGAAGATACGGGTTCCCCACCTCCATACTGTAGACATGTTGAGAAATGCGTTTCCAAAATTCCTGCCTGGTCTTTCCCACATAATACGCACCACACTCACATTCCATCAGGTATACTATTCCACGGAAGTGGCAGTTCACAAATTGTGTGGGTGTAAATGTCTTACCATTTGGAAGGACAAAGATTTTATCTTTTTTAATAAGTGAACAATATGAACAATGTCCACAGGGGAAAGAACCCACTATGGAACAATGCCTCAATCTCCTATTCTCATTGATGTCTTCGCTCTTAACGAGCTTGTCCCGTAGTGACATAGCTCTTTTGTATGTTATAGTCGGTTTTTCCAGAACGAAATCACGCAATTTGGGGTCATCCGTGAGGATGCTCCAATGGCGCTCTATAATCTTTTTGATAGCCTGATGTTGTCGAGAGAAACGCATGATGATCCAGGTAAGGTTGGATTCAGGGCTTTTTGAGGGTTTGGATCTAAAAAGCAGCTGGGGTGTGGGATGTTCTATGGCTCGATTGTATGCTTTTTTAAGGCACGATCGGCTGTAGCCCCTTGCTAACAGTCGATTCTGAAGTCCCTCAGCTTCTTTTTTAAACAGGAAATCATTCGAACAGTTGTGCCGAAGGCGCAAATATTCTCCATAAGGGATAGAGTTCTTTAGTGGAGTGAGAT
Organism: Aquarana catesbeiana; assembly: GCF_042186555.1. NCBI lineage: Eukaryota > Metazoa > Chordata > Amphibia > Anura > Ranidae > Aquarana > Aquarana catesbeiana. Next base: position 535,513,482 of record NC_133324.1, on the reverse strand, counting down.
GGAAACTGCCCGAGTGGAGGACTGTATTCCCGGCAGTTGTCTTCCGAAACAAAGTACTGGAAAGATTTCTTTCCGCAGTAACTGAAATGGAGACATCCAAAAAGGTGACGCTGTGGGGGTCATGGGTCATCGTAAAACTCAAGTTGCGGTCATTCACATTAATCCGATTAAAGAATTCAACTAATTTGGTCTCAGGTCCCTCCCAGACGACGAAGACGTCGTCAATATACCTCAGCCATTTGGTCATATGGCTGGTGTATATGACAAGGTCCCCATCGCTGAAGAGGGACTTCTCCCACTCCCCCAGGTACAGGTTGGCGTAAGAGGGGGCACAACAGGTCCCCATAGCCACACCCTGTACCTGGAGGTAGTGGGAGTTGTCAAAGCAAAAATAATTGTGGTGCAGTATATAGTGCAGACCATTCAGAATAAACCTGACCAGTGCAGGATCTTTGCACAGCAGCCAAAGGCCCTTTGCACAGCAGCCAAACCCTGAAGATGGGGGATGCTGCTGTACAGCGCCTCAACGTCAATGGTCACCAGGATAGCATTGTCTGGTATCTTAAGATCATTGATGAGTTGTAGGAATTGTATTGTATCCTTAACAAAGGAGGGCAAAGACAGAACGGGAGGTTGCAAGTGTGCATCTATGACTCGACTTAGGTTTTCTGATATAGCTCCGTTGCCGGAGACAATGGGGCGACCAGTAAGTTTGGCAGAATTTTTATGAATCTTGGGTAGACTATAGAACGTAGCCACCTTAGGATGTGGAGTCCTAACAAATTCATAAATGTTCTTAGTAATTTCACCTCTAAAGAATGCACGATCAACCATGCTATAGAAGATGGAATTATATTGATTGATGTTCAGAGCTGAGATTACTTTGTACCATTTTTTGTTCTTTAGAATATCTAGACACATTGAGACGTAGTCGTCATTATTCATGACGACCGCATTGCCCCCTTTGTCCGAAGGTTTTATTACAATTTTAGAGTTTTTTGTGAGGCGCTGGAGGGCCAGATCTTCGTCGTGTGAAAGGTTAGCCGGTTTTGATTTGGTTTGTGGTAGTTGGCATATATCACGAATGGTCTGTCTTAAAAACACTGCTACATTGGGATTAATGTTTGAAGAAGGGAATGTAGTGGAGGCCTTTTTAAACATTACTAGGGGATTTGGAGTCGATTTGTCCACCTCCTGCAGTAAGGCGTCCAAATCAATTTGATCTATTATATCCACCGTATTGTTTTCTTGGTAAAGGAGAGTTAAGTCTCGTAAGGCCTTGCATTCCTTTAAACTATAGGGGGACCCATCCACAGCGTCAACCTCGGGATCTTCCTTAGCATGCAGGTATTTTAGTAATAACCTGCGTGCAAAGAGTTGTAGGTCAGTAATTGTTTCAAAGACGTCGAAATTTTGTTCAGGACAAAAGGTAAGTCCACGGGATAACATAGTTGTATCTCACTTGATGATAAGTTAATGGAGGATAGATTAACCACACTTAGGTGGTTTGTTGAATCCGCACCACAAAGGGGTCCAAACCTTTGCCTATTTTGTTGGTTTGTGGGGAACCAGGTCCCCGAGCTGAGTTTAAAGCTTTTTGTGGAGCTGCTTTATTAGAGCCTGCAGATGGAATAAGTTGTTGGGGTTCCTGTGCCAATGAGATGTTGCTATTGCGTTCAAGGGGCACTGTCCTACCCACCTCAGCAATCTGTTCTTTGGTTGCTGTATGGCCAGATAGAGCATCTTGGGAGTCTGATTGTGTGGGGGCAGTGTCCATCGCTCGTTTTTTAGAGTCGTGTTCAGGGGAATTCCTGAAACTACGGTCTCTTTTTGTTGTGCTTTACTGCGCGCTTGGCTCTGTTGTGAAGAATTTTTTAATACAGATTCGGAATCCGAAGGTCTCCGAGATTTTAAAGTCTGAATGTTGTTTTTGTTTTTGAGTTCCCGACGTGGGTGATTATTCAATGGGGACCTATAATTGTTCCATCTGTAGGCATGGCCCTCCAAAAAAGCATGTTTGTCTCTCCAAAATTGCGTTTCCTTGTTGTGTAAGATTTTTTTGTTAAAGGTCGAGAGATTTTCTTCCAGTAAAGTCTGGGATTCAGAAAACAGGGGGTGTTGACCATATTCGGTCAATGCTTGTTCCAATTTGTTGATAGCACCGTCTAGGACGACAATTTGTTTGTTGTACTCCCTGGACAGGATAGACATCATCTCCCTGGAGCACAACTTGAGATTGGCCTCCCATTCGGCTTTACACTCATCACTTATTAGATCAACGTTTGGAAAAATCTGGACACGTAGTCCATAGGGATTGATCTGTTCCTCGAGGTATCTGCCAAAACTCTTGACGTGCCAAAAGAGGGCAGATTTCCTCTTGAGTATCTTAGTTAACTTTTGAAATAGTGATGTAATGGACAAAGTTTTTTGGTCTCCCTGTTCGAAGGAGTTCTCATATTGAGTCATTAAGTTGGCCCAATCAGCCACTGTAAATTTACTCATCCTAAATACAAGGTCACAATCTTTGATGGCTAAAATAGGTATTACAGAGACAGGATGGAGAAAAAGAAAAAACCATATACCAAAATCATATGCAGCGCCTAAAAATCAGTTCACAGTTCATGTCTAAACTCGAGTGTCGGGAAACGGGGGAAGTGTGTTTAACCACCCAAAAAAAAAGAAAAGAAAAGGACAGCAAGGGACACTCATAGGAGTGTAGACAAATGGGCTGCGCACCCCATAAAGTGCATAAAGAAACTACGACAACCCCCTATCGGGGCTTTAAAGCAACCAATAAAATTCAGCAAGGGTAGTTAAAAAAGGTTGATTTTATTAATACAAAAATTTGTATAAAATAGATAAATGGCTTCTGACAATTCAAGTCAGGACATGAACTGAATACAGCATAAAAATTGCAACAAACAATATTCGTAGTTAGAAGCAATACAAGGTACAATGTATTATGAAACAGCCAAGGTTTCTTCAAATGTTGAATCCTTATGACATTGCAAAAAAGCAGGGCCTGTGAATGAGAGCAGTGTACAGTACAGTATATGGGACAACAAGAATATTATATATTAATCCTGACGCGTTTCGACCCTCACTGGGTCTTCTTCAGAGGATGGGTTGTCCACTGTGGAAATGTAAACATATATCGAACACAGCATAAGACTCAATAATAGCAAACCCATGTGCATGCAGTGTAACATATTTACGTAAATTCCATAGTTACCTATCACAGGTTTCCTGACAGTATAGAGTATTTAAAGAAAAATAGTTCCTCCTAGGTCTTCCGTCTCCCCCGTAAACTCCCTTCCTCTAACCGATATTCCCCGTATATCCGGGTTACTTCTGATGGATGCAGCTAGGGGTTCAACGCAAAGTGCAAATAGCAGGGGCGAGAGTGGGCACCCCTGCCTGGTCCCATTCGCCACTGAAAATGCCGGGGATAGTGCAAAGGGGGTCCTGACTTGGGATGATGGGCCGGTGTATAAGTGTCTGATAGCTTGTAAGAAAGGGCCCCGAAATCCCATGAATTGTAAGGTGGCAAACAGAAAGGGCCATCCTAAGCGATCAAACGCTTTTTGTGCGTCTAAACTAAGCAACAATGCCGCCCGGTGCTCTCTATTCGCCACCTCCACTAGATCTATAACCTTTCTGGTATTGTCGCTGGCCTGTCGCAGCGGGATGAACCCCACCTGGTCTTTATGGACCAATGAGGGGAGAATCTGGTTTAGGCGGTTGGAAAGTAGTTTGGTGAAAATTTTAAGGTCAGAATTCAGTAATGCAATGGGTCTGTAACTTGCGCAGAGGGAAGGGTCTTTGGTTTAGGAATTAAGGTGATAAAAAAAGTTGCATGTCTGGAGGTATGGGGGCGTCGTGAAGAAAGGCATGAAAGACCTTACACAAATGTGGGAGCAATATGGGGAGAAACGTCTTGTAGTATTCATATGGGAATCCGTCTGGTCCTGGGGCTTTATGAGATGGGAGGGATTTAATGGTCATTTCTATTTCCTCGTCAGTAATCTGTGTATTCAATGTCAGTAGGTCGAAGGGTGTTAAATGGGGAATTCCACTGCGTTCTAAGTATTCTCGCATTTTGTGGGATAAGTCTGGCAAAGGGGGATTGCTAGGTATTTCTGGGTTATTGTATAAGTGTTTATAGAAATCTGCAAAGACATGAGCAATCTCTTTAGGGTGGGAGACTATATGCCCTGACTTGTTTTTAATCTGGCGTGGTGTCTGCATGTGAAATTTGTCACGCAGTTTGTTAGCTAAGAGGGAGTGCGCTTTGTTTCCCTTGTCGTAGAATAATTGCTCTAAAGCAATTAGAAAAATGCTTTTTCTACCTGGCCTAGGGCAAATCCCTTCAAAATTGATCGAAGGCTAATAACCTTCCGAAGGATGGGTATGGAGGGGGTGATTTGGAGTTTATGTTCAGACACTCTAAGATCCTGTTCAGTTTTTGTCTTTGCGGCTAGGGAGTCTTTTTTCATTGCGGAAGACAAGGCTATACATTTACCGTGTAGGACCGCCTTATGGGCTTCCCAGAGGGTGGTTGGTGATATGTCCGGAGTGTTATTTTCAATGAAGTAGTGTTTTAGGGTGGTATTTAGTTCAACTTGGGAGGGGAGATGTTGAAGAAAAAATGTGTTAAGCCTCCAGTTATAGGATTTACGGTTAGGATTATCTAGTTCTAACTCTAGTAGAATTGGGGCATGATCCGACCACGAGATGGGGAGTATTTGGGCTTTTCGTGTAAGTCTGAGCGTATGGTTGTTAACAAAAAAGTAATCTATTCGGGAGTGTGTGCAGTGGGGGGCGGAATAAAATGTGTACTGCCGATCCCCTGGGTGAAGGACCCTCTAGGCATCAAAGAGCGCATATCGTCTGGAGATTTGTCGAAACAATCTAGAGTCCCGGAGAACACCTGATGGAGATACCCAGGGGCCCACCACCTGACGATCGACGGTTGCTGATTGAATGAGATTAAAAACTCCCCTCACCACCAAAACCCCGGGGTCTGACTTAAAGATACGCGTATATACTTTGGAGAGAAAGTTATATTGTTTAGTGTTAGGTGCATATATATTGTGCACAGCGTAATAGGTTGTGTATGCCAGTGCCCTTGTAAAATGACAAAGTGGTCAGAGTAATGGTTTGCGCAGGAGAAGGGGGTTCCCTTTTTGAATAATATAGCCACTCCTGCTTTTTTTTTGAGTACTAGATGAGAGGTACACCTGTGGAAAATATCTGGAGGCGAATGCGAACGAGCCCTCTTTATTGAAATGTGTCTCTTGTACCAGTATAACATCAGCTCCCGACTGTCTGAACTCCCGCAGTGCCAAATGCCTTTTTCTGTTAGAGTTCAGGCCGTGGACATTTAGGGATAGTAACTTTGCCATCTAATTACGTGTAGACAGGTGTATATCTGCTTACCTAGTGATGGAGCACCAGGGCCTGAGGTCAATAGACCTGGAGCCGACACCCCCCGGGAGGAAACCAGGACCTTTCACCCGCACCGCTGCATGAAGTTGATTCCTATGAAAAGGGAGAGAAGAGGGAAAAAGTTGGGGAAGAAGAAGGTGATTAAGTAAAACCAAGTGGTAACAGAACGCACACATTATCAAACTATAAATGGCCAATAGGCCTAAGTTACACGGAATCCCAAGTGTCCGTCTGCCGCCAGTCCAATTGGGGTGGCCGGGAGGGGTCACCCGGGGGTCCGTAACCAATGTGGTAATATAAAACACTTATATAAATCCCTGAACTAAAAATCAGGAGGGGGGGGGAAGGGGTGAACGGTAAAGTGTTTACTCTCTCGGAGCTCGATCATAGCAAGCCCTTAGTAGCGATGTAAACTGTGGCGTAGGGGCAATTTGGGGGGTACTGAACTATTATGTTTGACCAATTTTTGAGTCCCGGGCATGAGAAGTCAGTACGTTGATATAATCACGTCCTGTAGATAGATGTGGACTGTAGTAGAGCGGTAATATTGATCAATTCCTGAGTTTGGCAGGCTTGCGAGGTGCTTCTGGGTTCCGGGGCCGGTTAGAGGAAGGTACTTTCTGCCAGACTGTAGGCAGTGATGGAGTAATGGCTACTAAGTCCCAGTCTGGTAGCTGTGGGGGTTGAATTTCCAGGGTGTTGCAAAATACTCGGAGGTATTCGGGGTATCTAAGTACCACGGAGGTTCCCTGTTGCTTTGCTGTGAGGGTGAAGGGGAAACCCCATCTATAGGGAATTGCTTTGGTTTGCAGTATGTGCAGTAACGGTTGAAGAAGTCTGCGTTTTTGCAGGGTGATCCAGGACAGATCAGGGTAGAGCTGTATTTGTGCTCCAGCAAGGACAATTTTACGAGCTATCCGTGCTTGTCTCATGATAGATTCTTTGAGGGGATAGGAGGTGATTCTGCATATAACATCTCTCGGTTTCGATGCAGGTCCTTTAGGTCGCAATGCCCGGTGAGCTCTGTCCGTTTCTATGTGCTTCGCAGTGGGTTCTCCCAATAAGTTGTTAAAGATAGATTGCAGGGTGGTTTGCAGGTCTTCGTTGCCTTCTGGCTCTGGAATACCTCTTATTCAGATGTTGTTGCGGCGCCCCCTGTTGTCCAGGTCCTCTATGTGCCTTTGCATGTCTCTGAGGAGAGGACGATGTTCCGCTCCTTGCAGCTGTGTTCTATGGACTGCTAACTTGGTTTCTTGGATCTCTTCCTCCGCCATTTCTACTCTGTCCGCCAAATGTTTAAGTCCCGTTTGGAGAACCTGAATTTCTGTGCAACAGGTTGATTTTACATCCTCTATGAGTTGTTTAAAGTCCTGTTTGGTGGGCATTGCCTGAAAATAAGTGTGCCATGGGGGTGGCATGTGTTGGTCTTGTATAGGGCCCAAGTGATGGCTTGGTGAGGTTGGGGCTGGCGGAGGAGAGCGTGGGCTAAGTGATCCCGCTTCAGACGATCGGTGGGACCTGGGAGCTGGAGGATCCCACGGCTCGGACCACATCAAGGCCTGTGGCAGCTGGGGGGGTCTCTCATGGTGGATATCTGTAGAGGAGCATGGAGGGGTATGTTGTGCGTATGTGGGGTTGATAGAAGGCAGCTGTTTAGAGACACTAGTGTCCCTGGATCTGGAGAGTCTTTGTGTCTTAGGTGGGGGGGGAGGACGCTGCCATAGCCCACAGTGTCCCATCCTCTCCCCCTGATGTATGATGCAGCTCCACTGATGGGTGAGCGGGGCCTGGTAGTGGTGGAAAGTCCTGTGAAAGGGCCGAGGGTGTTGGGGACAGAGGAGTCTGATCCTGGAGATAGGGGTCTGAAGCCGCCCGTAGCAGCCTCGGAAATGCCGCCGAGCACTGTGTATAGTGCTGTAAGGAGATGTGTAGCTCGGATGGCTGCGGCGCGCGTGTCTGCCGGGCCTGGGGGTCGGGGAGGGTGGATGGACTCACCGCTCCCATGTGTGTAGCTGGGGACACCGAGCCTGTCACCGCTGGAGAGGATCCCATGTGCGATCGCTGCTGTGTGAGCTGCGGCGGCTGGTCTTGTGGAGATATCCGTCCTCCATGTGCCTGTGTGATCGGTGGCATCTTGTCTCCTCCGGCCAGGGTGCTCTCTGGTTGCGAAAAGAAAGTACGGAGGTCCGTGGAGGTCCCCGGTGGGGGTTGGGATGTGCCCCTGTACTTTGAGGATCGGGTGGTCCGCGATCTGCCCATGTGGGTATGTTTGTTCGTCCCCAATATTGCCTTAGTTGCTGCGGGCTGCTGGAGCTAAGGGATCAAGCGTCCATTAAGGTCGGCTTCCGGTCACACCCCCCCATGCCGCAACTTTTGTACATCCTGCATAACACCCCTATTGTAGTCCCACTTAAAATATTTAGAGTCATATATTCCCTGTTTCGGTCTTTCCACTGGCTTAATAAGCCCCCTAGAATTATTATTATTATTCAGGATTTATATAGCGCCAACAATTTATGCAGCACTTTACAATATAAAAGGGAGACAATACAGTTATAGTACAATAAAATACAAGAGGATTAAGAGGGCCCTGCTCAGAAGAGCTTACAATCTAATAGGGTGGGGCAGGTGGTACAAAAGGTTGTAACTGTGGGGAATGAGCTGATGGAAGTGGTAAAAGATTAGTTAAAGACGTGATGAGCTTTCCTGAAGAGATGAGTTTTCAGGGATCACCTGAAGGTAGCAAGAGTAGGGGATAGCCGGACAGGTGGAGGTAGCGAGTTCCAGAGGATGGGAGAGGCTCTGGAGAAATCCTGGAGACGAGCATGAGAGGAGGAGAAGAGAGAGCTTGAGAGGAGGAGACGAGAGAGCTTGAGAGTAGGAGGTCTTGAGAAGAGCGGAGAGGACGATTTGGGTGATATTTGGAGACAAGATTGGTGATGTAGCTCGGGGCAGAGTTGTGAATGGCTTTGTATGTTGTGGTTAGTATTTTGAATTTAATTCGCTGGGTGATTGGGAGCTAATGTAGGGATTGGAGGAGAGGGTTGGAAGACACTGAGCGGTTGGTAAGTTAGTAATGCGAGAGGAGACTGAAGGAGTGAGGATTAGACAGATAGATTTGGGTGTCATCGGCGTATAAGTGGTATTGGAAGCCGTGGGCAGTTATCAAGTGACCAAGGGAGGAGGTGTAGATAGAGAAGAGAAGGGGTCCAAGAACAGAGCCTTGGGGTACCCCCACAGAAAGGGGCAATGGAGAGGAGGAGACAGAGTTGTAGGTGACACTGAAGGAACGCTGTGATAGATAGGCAGAGAACCAGGATAGAGCAGAATCTCGGAGGCCAAGGGAATGTATTTTATTGAGAAGGAGCGGGTGGTCAACAGTATCAAAGGCCGCAGAAAGGTCAAGTACTAGGAGTATGGAGTACTGGCTGTTGGTTTTAGCAGTTAGTAAATCGTTAGTGAGTTTTAATAAGGCACTTTCCGTGGAGTAATGTGAGCGAAAGCCAGACTATAAGGAGTCAAGAAGGTTATTTTCACTGAGGTAGGAGCTAAGACGGTTGTAGACTAAGTGTTCTAGAAGTTTAGAGGTGAATGGGAGCAATGAGATGGGTCTTAAGTTGCTCAGATTGGTGGGGTCCAGTGAGGGCTTTTTAAGTATGGGAGGGATTTGCGCATACTTTAGAGGGGAGGGAAAGGTGCCACTAGAGAGGGATAGATTGAAGATGTGAGTGAGGGAGCATAGGATAGAAGAAGAGGGTGACAGTAGTAGTTGAGGTTTTGTAACCTCTTCAGTAGTAGCCAATTCAAAAGAGGAGAGTGTTGAATGTGCTGTTAGGCAAGGTATGTTGTACGCACAGTGGAGCTGTCCTCAGGAATTGCATCAATCTTGTCTTTGAAGTGATTGGCAATCTCTTGGGCAATGAGTGAGTTAGTGTGTAGAGGGGAAGGGGGATGAAGCAGAGAGCTAAAGGTTGAGAAGAGCCGACGGGGACTGGATGACAAAGTATTAATAAGAGAGACAAAGTAGGCTTGTTTAGCAGAATGGAGGCAATGTCTCTTGAGATTTCTAGTGTTGTCAGTTTGCCAGGGTTGTAACGGTCGGAGCCTGATTCTGCATGTGGTTAGAGAAGCAAGTGCATCTAGTGATGATGAGAGCAAACTGTTGTAGATAGAGGTGGCCAGGTCAGGACAGGACAGGGGAGAGATTGTCATAAAGGTGGGTCAGTAGCAGAACAGAGAAGAGAGGGTTAAAGTGGCGAAAGTTCCTACAAGTAATTGTTTGCTGCTTGGAGGGATGGGTGGTTGGAGGCAAGGATAGAGTGAAACTAATGAGGTTGTGATCAGAGAGAGGAAAGGGGGGGTTGGTGAGATGGGAGAATACAAGGTCAAGGGTACAGTGGTGCAAAAAAGTATTTAGTCAGCCACAATTGTGCAAGTTCTCCCACTTAAAAAGATGAGAGAGGCCTGTAATTGTCATCATATACCTCAACTATGAGAGACAAAATGTGGAAACAAATCCAGACAATCACATTGTCTGATTTTTGAAAGAATTTATTCGCAAATTATGGTGGAAAATAAGTATTTGGTCAATATCAAAAGTTCATCTCAATACTTTGTTATATATCCTTTGTTGGCAATGACAGAGGTCAAACGTTTTCTGTAAGTCTTCACAAGGTTGTCACACACTGTTGCTGGCATGTTGGCCCATTCCTCCACGCAGATCTCCTCTAGAGCAGTGATGTTTTGGGGCTGTCGCTGGGCAACACGGACTTTCAACTCCCTCCAAAGGTTTTCTATGGGGTTGAGATCTGGAGACTGGCTAGGCCACTCCAGGACCTTGAAATGCTTCTTACGAAGCCATTCCTTCGTTGCCCGGGTGGTGTGTTTGGGATCATTGTCATGCTGAAAGACCCAGCTACATTTCATCTTCAATGCCCTTGCTGATGGGAGGAAGTTTGCACTCAAAATCTCATGATACATGGCCCCATTCATTCTTTCATGTACACGGATCAGTCGTCCTGTTCCCTTTGCAGAGAAACAGCCCCAAAGCATGATGTTGCCACCCCCATGCTTCACAGTAGGTATGGTGTTCTTTGGTTGCAACTCGGCATTCTCTCTCCTCCAAACAGGACGAGTTGTGTTTCTACCAAACAGTTCTACTTTGGTTTCATCTGACCATATGACATTCTCCCAGTCCTCTTCTGGATCATCCAAATGCTCTCTAGCAAACCTCAGACAGGCCTGGACATGTACTGGCTTAAGCAGGGGGACACGTCTGGCACTGCAGGATCTGAGTCCCTGGCAGCATAGTGTGTTACTGATGCTAGCCTTTGTTACGTTGTTCCCAGCTCTCTACAGGTCATTCACTAGGTCTCCCTGTATGGTTCTGGGATTTTTGCTCACCGTTCTAGTGATCATTTTGACCCCATGGGGTGAGATCTTGCGTGGAGCCCCAGATCAAGGGAGATTATCAGTGGTCTTGTATTTTCTAATTATTGCTCCCACAGTTGATTTCTTCACACCAAGCTGCTTGCCTATTGCAGATTTAGTCTTCCCAGCCTGGTGCAGGTCTACAATTTTGTTTCTGGTGTCCTTCACCATAGTGGAGTTTGGAGTGTGACTGTTTGAGGTTGTGGACAGGTGTTTTTTATACTGATAACAAGTTCAAACAGGTGCCATTAATACAGGTAATGAGTGGAGGACAGAGGAGCCTCTTAAAGAAGAAGATACGGGTCTGTGAGAGCCAGAAATCTTGCTTGTTTGTAGGTGACCAAATACTTATTTTCCACCATAATTTGCAAATAAATTCTTTCAAAAATCAGACAATGTGATTGTCTGGATTTGTTTACACATTTTGTCTCTCATAGTTGAGTTATACCTATGATGACAATTACAGGCCTCTCTTATCTTTTTAACTGGGAGAACTTGCACAATTAGTGGCTGACTAAATACTTTTTGCCCCACTGTATTACCATTGGAGTGAGTGGAAGTATGTGTCCATTGCATTAGGTCAAAAGATGAGGTTAAGCCGAGAAGTTTAGCTGTAGTTGGGCTGTTAACATTGACAGGAATGTTGAAGTCACCAAGAATGATAGTGGATATTTCAGAGGAGAGAAAGTAGGGTGGCCAGGCAGCAAAGTCATCAAGAAAGCACGATACCATTCCAGGATGCCTATAAATTGCTGCAATCCTCAGAGAAATGGGAGAAAACAGACGAATACACTGCATCTCAAAAGAAGAGAGGGAAGGACAGGAAGGACTTGGAAGGTGCTTTGTGGGGATAGAAGGAATCCAACTCCACCTCCTTTCTGTCTGTTGGGTCTGGGGGAGTGAGTCCAATGGAGACCACCATGGGAGAGGGCAGCAGGAGAAGCTGAGTCAAAATTTTGAAGCCAGGTTTCTGTTATGGCGAGTATGTTAAAGCCAAGAAAGATGAAAAGGTCGTGTACAGATGTTAGCTTGTTACAGATGGAGCGAGCGTTCCAAAGGGCGCATGAGATTGGTGGGCTGCTTTGAGGAAGCAGGGGGATAGAAATTAAACTGAGTGGATTGCGGTGGTTGCCAGAGGAGGAGGGATATTGGATATGTGGCTTACAGTTGGAAAATGGTGGACCAGGATTAGGAGAAATGTCACCTGAGACTAGGAGAAGGAGGAGGGTGAGGAAGGCAAGATGGGAGTGGGATGTGCATGAGCGCACGTGTCTAGTGGCCCTGGTGCTTATGTCAGCATGTGGGTGCAGCAAATGCAGGAGATGATGGGTGCAGTAGTAGGGAGAGGGTAGGAGCAGCTCCAGAAACCTAAAGACGCAGGAGGGTTGGCCCTTCCCAACCCATGGTTATATTAATTGGCCGCCCAGCTACAACATATTGCCCGAGCCATACCCAGTGGGTCTGATACAAGGGGAGGAGGTGAAGATCCTACAACTGCCCTTTTACAGCATATCACGGGCTCACACAGTGTGGTCACGGGGCTCGAAGCTCTATCATTTGCCAAGTCAAACAAGCTCTTTCCCACATATGCATTGATCCAAAAAATTTTGAATAAAACTCGCCAACTACAGGATATCAATAGCTTTACAGGGCACAGCCCTATATGGAACAATCAGTTTTAGTTTTACGGGGAGTTGCTTCTTCTGACTTGTGCGGAGCGATGGAAACGGCATGATGTTACCCACTTGGTTAACAATTTTTCTAATGGCAGTCTGCTCTCTTTTGCAGAGCTGCAGGAAAATTTGGGTTACCCCAATCAATGTATTTCCCTTATATACAGCTAAGACATGCTGTCAAGGCACAGGCAGGAAATAAGCTTTGGATATAATCCCCCGTCCCAATCTTTCACTACATGACAGAGGTGTCCTACTTTAAGGATTTCATGTCTAGATCATACGCTATGCTACTATCCATATTTTTAACAGGCTTTCCCACTAAAGTGACATCCCCATGGGAAATGGACGGGGTGCATTTGAGGAGAACCAATGGGCGGAGGCCCTACAGGCAATACAAGGGTGCTCAATTAATGCGGCCCAACTACTGTCACAAATATATAGTGTGTTGAGGGTTCACCTCACACCTGTTAGGCTGCATAAGATGGGCGTCAGTGAAAATGCTAATTGCACCAGGTGCGCTAGAGACCACGGGGACCTCATTCACTTATTGTGGCGGCGCCCCAAGTTACATCTCTACTGGAGGGGGGGTTCTCAAAACCATAAATGAAGTATTCATGGTCAAGGTCCCACAGGACCCTAAAGTATGTATCCTTGGTATTCTGGACGATCTCCCAATTGAAGACAACCCAAAAAAGGCCATTGGTAGAGCTCTTTTCCAAGCCCGTAAACTTATCCTCCAACATTGGTAGGCAACTGACCCTCCTAAGTTACGGGAATGGATAGCTCAGATGGGAGCCACATCACGATTAGAAACGTATATATTTCAACACAGGGGCCGACCAGGAAAATTTGACCTCTTATGGGCTCCTTGGTTGAATACCCCAGGACTATCCCCGCTAGAATTGGTAATGGACAGATTGCTTCTTTAAGATATGTGATGGTGGGTCAGGGGTGAAATGTATAATTGTATGAAGACAGATAATTGTACAGGAATAACTAGGTGAAAAAATGTTGAGGCCTAGTTGGCCATATACCTACGGTGTGTCAGAGTGTGTCAGATTGTGAGAAACTAATTCATTTATTCTCCAATGTTACACTGGAATGACAATTTTCTTTGAACATGTGTGTTACCTTTTATATCAATAAAAATCCTTTTTTGAGAAAAAAAAAACCACCAGAAATCGACCTGTTTGCAACCCAGGTAAACAGGAAAGTAGACAAGTTTTTTTCCCTGCAGAGGGATGGGCATGGATGCCCTATCTCAATCTTGGGGGAAAACTCTGGTCTATGCATTTCCTCCATAATTCAAAAGATTCCATTTTCAGCAGCAAAGGTTATCCTCATTGCCCTCTACTGGCCCAGGAGAGCATGGTTCACCAGGCTGCTCAAACTGAGTGTAGTGGACCCCTGGAAGCTCCCTCGCTCCCCTGACCTCATCCATCAAGGAGTGTTAAAGATGAAAGAAAAAAGTGCAGCGCTAAAATGCAATAAGATTAAATGTGAATTGAACTAGCACTAAAAAGACATGTGAGTGACAAGGATTGGATGAATGTGTACCAATATTAAAGTGCATAAGTACCCAACATATCACAGATGCAAAATCAATTGCTGGTGACACTAAAAATAAACATAGGCAAAAATCAATGAGCCATGAGACTCTACTAAAGATGGAAAGTCCTCCAACATCAGCAAATAAAGTTCATAAGAAAAACTGTGCAAAAGTGAATAATTGGATGTAGAAATCTGAGAAAAAGTCTGTTCAATGAAGACAGTGATGGATCATCAGGGATAGCACGTCTGCTGCCCAGGGGTAGGGGTAGGTACTCTTACCAGAGGAAGTGGACTCACATGCCAGCGGCAGTGAATCAGACAAGCTTGGGAATAGACAGGAACTCTGGCAAACCGTCACTGGAGATCCAAATGCCAAGGGTCTCGTCCAGCTACCATTTCTTCAGTTCGGGGATCAAGGAGTGTTAACGCATCCAGCTGTTGACCAGTTTTCATGTAGCAGTCCTTTCTAATTTTTTTGATGTGTCTGGCAGACCACTGAACTGATTAAAAGATTTTTTTTACGGCCATAGGTTGCAAGGCCAAGCCAAAAGTTTTCCGATTTCCTTCCTGGGATCTCTCAATTGTTCTACAAAAGCTTCTGTAAAGAAGCTGAACCTCTGTAAAGAAGTTGAACCTTTGGAAGAGTCTTCTACCAGACTACTAAAGCCGCGTACACACGAGTGGAATGTCCAACAGAAAAAGTCCGACGGAAGCTTTTCATCGTCTATTCCGATCGTGTGCATGCCTCATCGGACTTTTTTTTAGAAAATTCTGACGGACCTAGAAATGGAACATGTTCTAAATATTTCCGACGGAATCAATTACTATCTGGAAAACCGCTCGTTTGTATGCTGTTCCGACGGACCAAAAACGACGCATGCTCTGAAGCAAGTACGAGACGGAAGCTATTGGCTACTGGCTATTGAACTTCCTTTTTCTAGTCCCATCATACGTGTTGTACATCACCTTGTTCTGGATGTCGCACTTTGGTGTGACCGTTTGTATGCAAGACCGCTTGAGTGGAATTCCGTCTGAGTTCTGTCAGAGAAACCTTCGGAGTTTATTCCGACGGCAAAACCGGTCCTGTGTATGCGGCATAACTCTGAAAACAGCGCTCCTAGTAGCCTTAAGCCCCATACACACGATCAGAAAATGTATGAAAAATACCGCTTTTGAAGCGGTCATACGATAATCTGATTGTTAGCACAGAGCTTTCGAGAGGCAATCATCCGATATTATCCGATCGGACATACAAAAATTTTTTTTTCGTACGATACCACATCGTACGTTTTTCTTTTAATCACTACAGTTGTCATTCGAAAATGCAATATAATTACACTACAACACATTACATCACTTCTGATTTTTTTATTCTGTTGTACGAGAATTTTCTTAACGTTAGTAAACTCTTCATTTTTGAAATGCAATTAGCATGCAAAAAAAATGGACGATCATTCGTTCGATAATCTCATCGCGTGTACCAGGCATTCCTTTCAGCCAGAAGAATCAGTGAGCTCCAGGCGCTCTCAATTGCAGAGCCTTATTGTATCATCTTTCCCGACAAAATACTCTTAACCTTGGATCCTGCTTTCCTGCCTCGTTCAGAAGCAATTATCATTCCGTCTTTTTGTAATGAGCCCAGACATGATAAAGAAGTAAAGTTCAATAAAGTTGATGTCAGGAGGTGCCTAATTGCCTACATAGAACATACTAAGGATTTGCGATTCTCCTCTAGTCTTTTCATGCAGTTTTCCGGAGCTAACAAAGGGAAGAATGCTTATAAAAACACAATTGCTCGATGGATGAAGCTGGCGATCTCTGAAGCTTATCTTGCATCTGCAATATCGCCTCCTTCTAATTTAAAAGCACACTCCACAATGTTGATGGCGATCCCATAGGAAGAACGGGCAGGAGCTTCCCCTATCCAGATCTGTAAGGCAGCCACCTGGTCCAGCTACCAAACCTTCATTAAGCATTACCGGTTGGATCTGCAGTCTAGCATGGATCAGGTGGTTCCTTTTTGGTCCTCTCTCATAGCCGTCCTGGAAGATGACTTGGGAAAACAGAGTTATTACCTGTTAACTCGCTTTCCAGGAATCTTCCAAGACAGCGCCAGTTCCCACCCTGAAATGTATGTATTAAGTGTACATGTTATGGGTATAACTGTTACATTTGTAGATATTGCCTACGGTCATCTGTTATACCTCAGGGTATACTGTGGTGCATGCCTTAAATAATGTGGATCATGTGTTTTCTGTGCTAGGTGGGAGGAGCCTCCCTCTCGTAGCTATCCTGGAAGATTCTGGATCAGGTGGTTCCTTTTTGGTCCTCTCTCGTAGCCATCCTGGAAGATGACTTGGGAAAACAGAGTTATTACCTGTTAACTCGCTTTCCAGGAATCTTCCAAGACAGCGCCAATTCCCAGTAGTCTGGTAGAAGACTCTTCCAAAGGTTCAAAAGATTCTTTACAGAAGCTTTTGTAGAACAATTGAGAGATCCCAGGAAGGAAATCGGAAAACTTTTGGCTTGGCCTTGCAACCTATGGCCGTAAAAAAAAATCTTTTAATCAGTTCAGTGTTCTGCCAGACATATCAAAAAAATTAGAAAGGACTGCTACATGAAAACTGGTCAACAGCTGGATGCGTTAACACTCCTTGATCCCCGGACTGAAGAAGTGGTAGCTGGACGAGACCCTTGGCACATTGCATTTGGATCTCCAGTGACGGTTTGCCAGAGTTCCTGTCTATTCCCAAGCTTGTCTGACTCACTGCCACTGGCATGTGAGTCCACTTCCTCTGGTAAGACGCGCTATCCCTGATGATCCATCACTGTCTTCATTGAACAGACTTTTTCTCAGATTTCTACATCCAATTATTCACTTTTGCACAGTTTTTCTTATGAACTTTATTTGCTGATGTTGGAGGACTTTCCATCTTTAGTAGAGTCTCATGGCTCATTGATTTTTGCCTATGTTTATTTTTAGTGTCACCAGCAATTGATTTTGCATCTGTGATATGTTGGGTACTTATGTACTTTAATATTGGTACACATTCATCCAATCCTTGTCACTCGCATGTCTTTTTAGTGCTAGTTCAATTCACATTTAATCTTATTGCATTTTAGCACTGCACTTTTTTCTTTCATCTTTAACACTCCTTGATGGATGAGGTCTGGGGAGCGAGGGAGCTTCCAGGGGTCCGCTACACTCAGTTTGAGCAGCCTGGTGAACCATGCTCTCCTGGGCCAGTAGGGGGCAATGAGGATAACCTTTGCTGCTGAAAATGGAATCTTTTGAATTACGGAGGAAATGCATAGACCAGAGTTTTCCCCCAAGATTGAGATAGGGCATCCATGCCCATCCCTCTGCAGGGAAAAAACTTGTCTACTTTCCTGTTTACCTGGGTTGCAAACAGGTCGATTTCTGGTGTTTTTTTTTTTCTCAAAAAAGGATTTTTATTGATATAAAAGGTAACACACATGTTCAAAGAAAATTGTCATTCCAGTGTAACATTGGAGAATAAATGAATTAGTTTCTCTTACATACCACAATCTGACACACCGTAGGTATATGGCCAACTAGGCCTCAACATTTTTTCACCTAGTTATTCCTGTACAATTATCTGTCTTCATACAATTATACATTTCACCCCTGACCCACCATCACATATCTTAAAGAAGCAATCTATCCATTACCAATTCTAGCGGGATAGTCCAAGGAGCCCATAAGAGGTCAAATTTTCCATAAGAGGTCAAATTTTCCTGGTCGGCCCCTGTGTTGAAATATATACGTTTCTAATCGTGATGTGGCTCCCATCTGAGCTATCCATTCCCGTAACTTAGGAGGGTCAGTTGCCTACCAATGTTGGAGGATAAGTTTACGGGCTTGGAAAAGAGCTCTACCAATGGCCTTTTTTGGGTTGTCTTCAATTGGGAGATCGTCCAGAATACCAAGGATACATACTTTAGGGTCCTGTGGGACCTTGACCATGAATACTTCATTTATGGTTTTGAGAACCCCCCTCCAGTAGAGATGTAACTTAGGGGCCTTGCTCTCACACCTGTGTGTTTGAGTAATCTTCTCTCAGCGTGGCTCCACCCCAGCCTCTAAAAGAAAACACTATTTAACCCTGTGCACTGCAAGCCAGCCTTGCCTGAGCAACAGTTGTGTTTAGGCTTCTGTGTGGCGTCCTGCTGTATGTTTATCTCTGACTTCCGTGTATTGACCTTGGCGTGTTCTTCTTACCATCCCTGTCTGCTAGTTGCCCCAACCTTGGCTTGTTCACCTGACTATCCTGTGTTTAACCCTGTACTGCTGCTTCCGCTCTGTCCACCAGAGCTAGTCCGTGAGCATAAGCTGAGGGACCCCGGGGCCGCGACCTGGAGTGAGCTGCAGCAAAATCCATCCTCACCACGAGAGGCTCTAGTGAAAACCTGCTGGCTCCTAGATTCTGTGCCCTGGGGAATCTTGCGCTCTAACTCCCTGTTTGGTCTGTGGCGATGTTCAGGTGGAGCTGCTTTCCTGAACCACCCAGAGCTGCGGATGCAGCAGTCAGCCGAAGGGTCTAAAACCTTAGCAGTGTGCTCCTAATCCCAGCAGTGTGCATCTGTCACCTGGCCTCAGGTGACCTGACATGATACTGTGCTGATATCGCAGAGATAATAAAACCTAGATTAGGAAACATTGTATCCAGCACTTTTTAAATATACACTAAAAGTGTTTTTAGAAAAATATAAATGTATTTTATACATTTAAGTGTAGTATGTATTTAAGTGTAGTGTTTTTTTTCAGTAATAAAATAGATTATTCCATAGCACTTGAATAGTGTTAAGGCTGTTGCTGATTGAGACCAATTATGAGTTAATTTATGAACAATGCATTAATATCATAAACTACAGTTTGTAAACTTATAACACATTATTGATCTATGTGTTTTGCAGAATAACCTGCTTCCTCAAGGCCAGGATCACTCAGGAACACTCTTATGTTGGAAAAAATGACAGTGTTGTCTCATAATCTAACTACATGCAAAAACATACCTGTAATATATGAAAACAGGTCACATAAGTAACACCGAAAAGCCTTAATAGAATAGAAGTTTAACCACTTCTTTACTGACGTACCTATATAAATGTCATATTTGCAAGTAGTTACTACCAGGGTCATGGTTGCAGATGTAGCCATGATCCTCGTATTGTTTTTAGCCAGTGACTGGCTCTCTTAATGACTTTTACATCACTCCAAAAGTCCCTCCTAATCAGGAGCCAAAAGGCTGACCCCCTAATTGACACTCATTACTCCTTACAAAGGTCCAAAGACCAAGACATATTAAAGAGGAAGACTCTAACTACCAAGTATAATTATATGCTTAGACTTCCAAAGGAATACAAGCATTATCAGCGCTACACAAACTGTATGAAAGGTCCTTATAAAAAGTCTTTAAACACATGCACCCTGTGAGTCATAAATTAGATCAAAGGCAGACTGAATAAGGTTGCTGATGATCCAGGTCTAATCCTTGAATCCCATCACCACACCTTGTGGAACACCGCTCCCTGTGGATATTGAACTCACCAGATCTTAAAGAGGAACTGTAGTCTGCTCACATAATTTGTAATAAAAACATCTTTGCCATTCTGAAGCTTCCCTCCAACCACTTTGCATATTATTTTATATATACTGTGATTCTGTACTTGCCAAATATGCTGCAGAAATCTCCCTCCACTGAGTCTGGCTGCATCCATTTTAACTGTGGGCAGCTGAAGCTGCTACCTGTTCACTTCCTGGATTTACACAAACACACAGAGGCACACCTCCAGCTCTGCAGCCCTGATTGGCCCTCTTTATGACTCATCCCCCCTCCCTTCATGGCAAACTCTCACAAGAGTGAGAGAGAGCTGTGCATGATGTCATAAGCCTAGGCTTTTTACCAGACAAGAAACAGTAAGTGAACTGTATAAGGTATTTACTGGCAAAAATGTTTCACTATCCACAGTTAAAACAACAAGGGCAGAAAATTTAATAGATGGAAGGTTGAAAAAAAGGACTAAAGTTCCGCTTTAACCAGTTCCCGACCAGCTCATGCAGATATACTGCGACACAATGGCTCTCCTGGGCGAAATCCTATATGGGTACGTCCTTCCCTTTTTTGGCCACCAGAGGGCACGCGCCCACCAGCCGCATGGCGGGGGACCCGGTGCGCATGGCCGGCGGGCACACAAATCCCTGTTCTGTCAGGGGAGAGGAGACATGTCGTTTGTTCCTAGTATGTAGGAACAGCGATATGTCTCCTCTCCTACTCAGTCCTATCCCCATACAGTTAGAAAACACTGAGGGAACACACATTTAACCCCTGGATGGCCCCCTAGTGTTAATCCCCTCACTACCAGTGACATTTACACAGTAATCAGTGTATTTTTATAGCACTGATCATTGTAAAAATGTCACTGGTCCCAAAACCATGTCAAAAGTGTCCGATCTGTCCGTCGCAATGTCGCAGTAAAAATCACAGATCGCCGCCATTACTAGTAAAAAAAAATAATAAAAATGCCATAAATCTTTCCCATAGTTTGTAGACACTATAACTTTTATGCAAACCAATCAATATACGCTTATTGCGGGGTTTTTTTACCAAAAATATGTAGAATAATATATATTGGCCTAAACTGATGAAGAAATGTGTTTTTTTTTTTTTTTAAATGAGGATATTTATTATAGCAAAAAGTAAAAAATATAGTTTTTTTTTCAAAATTGTCAGTCTTTTTTTGTTTAAATGCAAAAAACAAAAACTGCAGAGGTGATCAAATACCACCAGAAGAAAGCTCTATTTGTGGAAAAAAAAGGACGCAAATTTTATTTGGCTGAAGCATTGCATGACAGCGCAATTGTCAGTTAAAGCGACGCAGTGCCAAATTGTAAAAAGTGCTCTGGTCAGGAAGGGGGGTAAGATCTTCCGCGGCTGAAGTGGTTAAGTTAAACTGCACCTCAAGTGCAATGCCAATTGTTCCAAAGGATCCTCCCTCGTCACCAGATCAAGGTGACATTAGTGACCCCCCCAGACTGGCCTGGCGGCGCTGTCACTGATCTTCTCTCAGGTGCACCTTGCAGGGATCAGTCGGCTCCAGCTTGGTGGCTCTGGTTTTACTATAGTCTCCTCTCCACAATCCACACACATCTGATTTCTCCCATGATCCCCATCCCGGCGGTGCTCCCATTCTTGACTCCTCTCCAGACTCCCTCAGAGACTGCAGACATGATATAAGACAAGAGATGGTCAGAGGTTGCAAACCTGATACAAGAGATGGTTAGAGGCTGTGGGCATAGTACAGGAGATGGTTAGAGGCTGTGGGCATAGTACAGGAGATGTCAAGATGTCAGAGGCTGTGGGCATGGTACAGGAGATGGTCAGAGACTTAGGACATGATACTAAAAATTTTAAGAGAATGTAGACCTGATACAGGAGATGGTCAGAGACTGCGGACATGATACAAGACATGGTCAGAGACTGTGGACATGATACATGAGATCAATGCAGCCTCACCAGTGCCCCTCAATGCAGTCTCACTGTGCCCATCAATGCAGCCTCACTGTACCTATCATTGCAGCCTCACTGTGCCCATCATTGCAGCCTCACTGTGCCCATCATTGCCGCCTCACTGTGCCTATCATTGCCGCCTCACCGTGCCCATCATTGCCACCTCACCGTGCCCATCATTGCCACCTCACCGTGCCCATCATTGCCGCCTCACCGTGCCCATCATTGCAGCCTCACTGTAGCCTCACCGTGCCCATCATTGCCGCCTTACCGTGCCCTCATTGCATCCTCCCTCACCATCATTGCAGCCTTACCATGCCCTCATTGCAGCCTCCCTCACCATCATTGCAGCCTTACTCTGCCCTCATTGCAGCCTCACCAGTCAGTGCGTGCATTACGCACAGTGGGCATCTCCCACTGTGTCACGGAGCTGAGTGTGAACAGTTCGGCCGTGCTGTGATAAAAGTCCCACCCTCAGAACACTGTGTCTATCACACGAGCTGGTCTAGGAGGAGGGCGGGACTTTTATCACAGCGTGGCCGAACTTTTCACACTCAGCTCCGTGACACAGTGGTCTCCCGCTGTGTGACAAGTAGGCAGGAGGAGGGGGAGGAGGAGGGAGGGGAGCACTGCAGCCACAGCATAGATCAAAGTGGCCCCAGGGCAGGCAGCCTACTGGGAAATGCCAGTCTGCCCTGTATGAGCGCTGGGGGAAAGTGGATACTTGCAATTTACTGTGACTGTTTACTTTTATTTTATAGTATTAACTACCAAGTATGTTCAACTCCTAAGAGATTGGAAGACGTTTAAGACAAATGACTGGTCTATCGTGGTATTGTATCATGGCCGCCCTGGGAGATGACAACTGGTTCTCCATATTGTTTCCAAAAGATGGTCTTTAGAAGTCTGCATAATCGCCATGGCCCTCTGGGATCGAAGAAAATGTATGGCTTCGTTCAAGACAGTTTCTATTGGCCCAAGATGTGAGATACTGTGACTAGTCTATGTAGACTTTGCCTCAGATGCTTTCAGAGAAAAGCCCTGCCACTTCCAGTGGGGCATTTAGAGTTTGGGCCCTATGGACTTAGTGTAGACTTTTCCCTGCACTGACAATGATTCGAGAGGAATTGTAAATGTACTGGTGGTGACTAAGTGTTGGGTGAACAGTTCGAGCCGAACAACGGAATTTGCAGGCAGCTCACCGGGATGTTTGCCTGCCGAGCAACCCACAATGCACTATGCATATAGTTTAGTCTTTATCTGTGTGTGACTATGAAGGCGCAGATTTAGGAAAAATGGCACTCTAAGTTATATTTACTCTGTTGGATTTTTGTCATCTGTGGACTTTGGACTTTGTTCTGTGTTGGAAGTCAATAAAGTGCATCTCTCTGGAAGAATTGAGTTGCTGCAGAAGAGTACTTACATCATCATTATATTAACTACTAATTAATTATCATACCCACTATACATCATATCACTACATCCGTCATTCTTTCCTGACCTGCCAGGGAAACCCTGGAGTGCCGCAGAGCCTTGAAACCCCTAACTGAAAAGTTACGTACAGCCTCCATCAACTATCGGTGGGGTTTCCCTGCTGCCTTGATTGCAAACAGGGATGGCAAGACAGCTATCCTCCGCTTTCCGGAGCACTTGGAAAAGTTCTGCATGTATGTCAGCATCACCCCGCCATAACTCCCCGGCTGGCAAGACACCATTCCTCCGATCCCCAACAATAACTCGGCAGGACGTTGGCAAAAGGTAGACCAGAGACAGCGATCTGCCACCCGTGTTCTTCTACACAGATGGGGTGAATTCCGAGGTGAATCACTGGTGACCTCCATGTGACGACTTGTTCTATACCTACATTTCACAAATATACTGCAGATGACTGGTGTCAGTCACCCCTCCCGTCTTATTTACACAGGTTTGACCTTTATAATGGAGCCCTAGACCCAGATTGTTAACAGGTTGTTTCTGTATTGAGGGTTTTTTATTCTGCTAGTGCACTGTTGCTGAATGCATACTGCCGGAGCCGAACCCCTGTTTTGTTTTGTACTTTCAAATGCCCGGTGCTACCAACCCCCCCCTTTGTGGGGTGACGGGTGGCCCTATGCCCACGTGTGGCTACCCCCTTTGGGATGGTGCGCCCATGGGTGTCAGGACTCACGTGCGCCCTGCATATGCACCGCAGATATTTGCGTGCAAGACATGCACACTTTCAAGAATGGCTTAAAGTTTCAGATCCCATGTTGGTATCTATTGACTGGTTCTTTCTGCTATACTTTCTCTACCCCCTCTTTCTCTCTCCCTCTCTTCTTCCACTCCCCCTTCTCCCGTTTTCCCCCTGCCTCAGATCCAGCTTCATCAGAGGAATGAGCTGAAGGAGTCTACCTGTCGAACCCAATGGCCACAGTGAACCTGTTATCCCTCAACGTTCGGGGACTCCACACCCCTGGTAAGAGACATAACCTATTTAGAGAACTGACCCGTCTGTAGAGGGACATTGTCTTCCTGCAAGAGACCCATCTCACTCAAACCACAACAGTAAAACTCTTCTCCCTGTATCTGTAATACCCCACATGGTATTACAGTTTGTCTGATGTTCGCAAGGCAAAAGGAGTGGCCATTGGGTTCCATAGGGATACCTCTTTTATAGTTGATACTAAGTTATGTGACCCATTGGGTCAATATTTGTTTCTACGAGGCAGCCTGGGCAATATGCCATGCACTTTAGCTACCATTTACTCCCCCAACCATAACCAAACAAGTTATATTGCGGCCACCCTCACCAAATTACGAGATTTTGCCCGTGGATGCATTTTACTGGCAGGGGATTTTAATACCCCCCTAGAACCCCTCATTGATACCTCACAGGGTAGTTCCTGTATCTCCCACAAACGCTTAACGTTAATCCGTAAACGATTACAAGACAATCAACTTATGGATATCTGAAGGATAATGCACCCATGGGTAAAAGACTTTACACACTACTCGCACCTACACCAACCCTACTCAAGGATTTGTTGTAATATGTTGGTAGATTTATGTGGGATTTTATATTATTATTAATATATATATATATATATATATATATATATATATATATATATATATATATATACACACACACATACAGTACAAGATTGACCAGGCCAGGAAGGGGTGAGTGAAACAGGCCACGTTGGTATCTGTTAATCTGATTACACATATCAAAGGGGACTTGTTGATGTTAATAAGCAAAAATGCAAATTAGGGCAATTTATGACTGCACAGCTGCAGTCATAAACTGCCCTAATTTGCTAGGGGTCATTGTCTGATCAAAGGCCTAAATGGAAAAGGACAATCAAATCTAGTGAATATAACATGGCGTTCAGTCTATAGTTTGGTCTTTATCTGTGTGTGACTATGAAGGCACAGATCTAGGAAAAATGGGACTTTGAGTTATATTTACTCTGTTGGATTTTTGTCATCTGTGGACTTTGGACTTTGTTCTGTGTTGGAAGTCAATAAAGTGCATCTCTCTGGAAGAATTGGGTTGCTGCGGAAGAGTACTTACATCATCATTATAATAACTACTAATTAATTATCATACCCACTATACTATATCACTACATTGGTGCCGTTCAAATGACCAGAAGAGCATTTTTAGACTTAGTAACAGAAGTCGGTGGTGACAACAATGCTGTGAGGTGGACAGAAGTCTGATGAAGAACCAGGAGCTGTGCTGTGACTCTAATATCTGGTTGTGACATAAGTGAGTCTGATCTACAAAATTAAACAAATTGGGAACCCCAGAATTATTCTCTGGAGACTGGAAACAAAAAAAGGGACTGTGTCGTGTACCAGAAGACCTGAACTGGAAGCTGAAGGAGTAACTAATGCGGTGAGTAAAATATTTCTTTTTTTTTTAATCATTAGTAATATAGTCAAAATGCTTACTCAGTGTGAAGCTAGTATCAGTTCTGATAAAGTTAACAGATGGGTATTAAAATTTATTAAGCACCGTGTCGGTCCTTATGAAATTCCAGAAAAATGTAAGCAGACGTGGACTATGATGAAGGAATTTTTAGAGAAAAATGTCTTTGATAGCAAAATTTCAGAAAGTAAAAGAAAAGGTTGTATTATACAGGGCTTATTATCTTGCTGTTTAACAATGGAAAGTTATTTTAAGGGTAAGGTTGAGGAAATTACCCAGTTACAGAATGCAGTTGATAATAGCAACAATGCCATTGGGGGAGCTTTGCTTGAGAAATCTAAATGTTGTGATGAATTGAGAGATTAAAATTAAGAATTATGGAATTAGAGAAGAGATCTCAGGAATGCAGATATGCATCAAATCTTGGATTCAGCAATCTGCAGCAAAATACAAACTTTCTATCAACTGAAACAGAACCTCATATTAAATCTGATAATTCATTGCCAGCTGCACCCACTGTGACCACCACAGTTTATAATAATAATAATAATACAGGTGAAGTTCAGTTTGTAATGAAGCCTTTGAAAGCAAAGGAATTAGATGCAATTCTTAAAGAAATAGGAATGATTCCTTGCCATGATTTAAACAGATTTTTAAAATGGTTTTGTGACTTGCAAAATGTCAGAGATGTGTACAGTCTAAACCCATCTGTTTTAGAAAAAGTCATACAACATTCTTTAGGAAGTGGTCTTTAGGTGAGAATTAAACAAATCTGTATTCAGCCTCTGAGGACAAAGGACATATTACTGGAATTATTATGTGTTTTGTATGGTGTATGTTCTGATGTTACTATTCATTATTGGTCGGTAATAATCTTGCATTTGAGCGTGGGGGGTTGATACATATGAGTATGTTTCTAGATGCTTTGCATGAAGATATCAAACAAAATATTTTATTAGTTACCCCAAATCCTCATGATTTAAAAGACGTATTGTTGAGAGCAGACCATTTATGGAGAAAGTCAAATAAGCAGGCTGTCAAAATTGATTTAGCCAAATTGTTTAGCACAAATACTGAACCTAAAGATCAAAAGATAATATCTTATGATAACACCCAGAGAGGAGACACCGGGTCAAATATAGGTGATATTAATATGAAAAACAGAGCTGACCAAAATAATAATAAGAAAAGGTCCAAGACCTGGATACCATTTTCTCAGTTAAAACAGAAATATGACCACCTGAAGATTGAGTATGACAAGATGAGAGGGGAACGTGATAAATTATTAGAGCAGTTGAAGGGGGTACAGGATGTACATTCTCCAGATCTGTTTTTGAATGCAAATGACACTTCTCTAGCAGTGGGGGTGAATTAGCTTCAAACTGTAAATGTGTAAATAGTGCTTTGTTTTAACTTCAAACAACATTTAAGGACCTTGCTAATGAGTTTTTGTTGAAGAGTTTTTTGTCTTTCAGATATTTGTCCGGAGATGCTCGCTTGCATGTGAATAGCAGAAGCACTAGAAGTATTTGACATTGCTGGCTAGTGAGAAACGCTGAATAGACAATATGGGGGTCATACTATAGAGCTGCGGCGCTAATTGCCGCTAATTAACGCTAAAACGGTATTCACTATAGCTCTGGTGAGAAAATACTCCCAAAATCGAATTTACTATAGTCCCCTGAAACCAAATAGCACCCAAACCCTTACTCTGTTAAAACCTGGAGTAGTGCACTTGGAAATAATGTTTAGAGCATGATATAATTGTCTAAATTGTATTGAAATATGCAGTATATTATTTGAAGATAATCTGCTTTTAAACTGTGTGAAAAAGTGATTTCTACACCGAAATATCTTTAAAAGTCTGAGAAGTGAAAAATTCCCCATTTTGGACAACTAGGTGCCAACACAACTGAGCATGCTCAGACCTGAAAATAACTCTCATTTTAACTCAAGTGTCTTTTTTAGCCGGCGCTATAGTAAATACCAAAATGAGAGCTAATTAGAGAGCATTTTTTTGAAGTGAAAATCTGCTCTATTTTAGTCCAAATCAAGTATTAGCCATTGATTCTAATGGAACAATTCTAACTTTCACAAAAAAAACCTTTTGATGTTGAGATGAAATGTATCTTTCTGTGAAATAAATTTTTCTTTGCAACATTTGTTGCTTCTACTTGGTAAAATATATTTTTCTCTGTCACTTGTTACTCTCAATCTCACAACAATCCTTACCCAAACTCACACAGGTGTCTTAATAATCCACAAACAATACCATTGCTGCTGCAAATTTAAAATGAATCACAATTTTTTGTGCTTTTTATTATTTCCAAATATTCATAATTTGAGCCCAAAAAATGTGATATGTGTACCAACATCAGATAACAAAATGTAATTCCCCAAAATTTGAGTGTAATATTCTACTCTCAACCACAAAAAAACACCAAATAACAGAATAAATCAAGAAGAATAACTCTTGAGTAATGTAATTCCATCACTTGTATGTCCAAAGAAATGCAGTATTTATGTGCATTTATGTGTAGGAGGTTCCCACACGTGGCAGCTCCGTGGCTTAGAGGTTAGAACTTCTGCTTAGTATCCCTGAGGGTCTGGGTTCAAATACCATACAAGAACATATTTGGGGGGCACACCATACAATGCATTTAAATTCAAGATGGTGCTGCTGTAAGACCTATAAACAGTACAAAATATTTTACAGCGCACACATACAAGAATGACATTTCCTGCAGGGCTAGTTAAAAACACCTGAACATATTCAAAAAATACGGGGGTTTGGTCACACTATATGGTCATATAGTGCTAAGCCCACTTACTGCGACAAAGTACCCCGAATTAGTGGGTCCTACACTAGTAATAGAATGGAAGATCCTCTGTCTCAACCATGGGAGCTGAACTCCTCTATGTGGGAGAACTGAAAGGGATACATCCTAATCACTGGTGGCCACTAAATAGGAGGTAATGAGGAGGGGGAGGGATGCTCCAGCCCAAAAACCTGGTCAGGGCCTATTACAACATACAAGAACATATTTGGGGGGCACACCATACAATGCATTTAAATTCAAGATGGTGCTGCTGTAAGACCTATAAGCAGTACAACATATTTTACAGCGCACACATACAAGAATGACATTTCCTGCAGGGCTAGTTAAAAACACCTGAACATATTAAAAAAATACGGGGGTTTGGTCACACTATATGGTCATATAGTGCTAAGCCCAAAGTACCCCGAATTAGTAGGTCCTACACTAGTAATAGAATGGAAGATCCTCTGTCTCAACCATGGGAGCTGAACTCCTCTATGTGGGAGAACTGAAAGGCAGGCGTCCCAATACTTAGGCCAATATATTGTATATTGCTTGTGACACTGAGCATGGCTATGAACTTAGGGCTGGTTCACACCACAGAGATGCAGAGAACATGTGTGGGGTTGTCTGGTGGCTAAGTGTCTGTCTAGCAGCACCTGGGATGTTGGTTCAATTCCCCAACATGCTAATCCTTGTGTTGAAGTTTATATGTTCTCCCTGTGTGGGTTTCTCACCACAATCCAAAGACATGCTGGCATCTTATTTGTCTCCTGTCGAAATAGGTTCTAATGTAAGAAAGTTAATTTTGGACTTTAGATTGGAAGCTCATTGCAGCCAGGGACTGATGTTAATGTTTATTAGCACTAATCATGCCCAGGGACTTGGACATTTCAAATTTTCGGGTTTACACTGCACGGGTACATATGCTTAGAAAACTGTTGCTTTGTTTCTGTGGATGCAAATGTACTTTGATCTTTGTCCTGTAGTTGGAGATTTGATGCACATAGCCAAGGGCTAACACAGTTGCGAATACTATTATGTGTTCCTGCTCATCAGGTGCAATCACTTTAGACATACATGAAGAGACAGATTGAAAGATACTGGTGGGCGTGTACTTCTAGTCGGTGTGCTAACAATACAACCTCAATACAACAATACAACCAATACGAACCCCCCTACTGCAGGCTTTTATATAAGAATATAAAAGCCTGCAGTAGGGGGGTTCGTTTGGCCTGAGAAGGTCAGGTTTTTTGCTGTTATTTGTGGGGGAGAAGGAATGATATTGTGCATATTGACAAATGCCCAACTAGGGAGAGTTGATGAAATTCTTGTACATTTTTACAATCAAAAGTGGGTTCATGTGGCCATGCTGTCAATGTTGTGCGTGTATTGTTCCTGTTTTAACTGGAAACATCGTTTGGAAGCATCTGCTGACCTACTCTTTTTGATCTAGTTGTTTAATCGTGTACACCGAAATGCAGCTTCCAGCAGAACATGGTCACCAATGTATGTATGTGTGGATTGTGGGCTGGTGGTGGGTGTTTTGAATAAGTCTTTTGTAATATTATGTTGGAATTCTTTGTAAGAATGACTGTTGTTTATATAAGTATGTTTCTATAATCTTGCAGATAAAAATGTGATGTGTTGCCCATTATACACTGAAATTAAAGCTGTGTCCACTCTAAGGATTTGTCAAATTTTAGATTGTTAAGCTCCTATGAGCAGGGCCCTTAAAATCCCTTTGCCAAATGTAGCATGATAAAAATATCATCCTGTCCAAATTTTTTTGAAGCTAGTAAATGAATGTAATTGCTGGTAAAATAAAAGTACATTATTGAGCTTTGTTGTGGTGTTTTTTTCTTCTACCTTTCTTTCTCTTTAGTTTTTGTGGGTGGTGGTTTTGGGAAAGTGCAATATCTCTTATATTTTATTTCAATATGTATTTGTGCACCAAAAAACGAATCTCTTTGCCCTGGTTCACATTGATGCTACTTTGAAATTGCGCTACTTCACTTGAAGTAACACGATTTCAAAGTAGCAAGGTCAGCGTGATTTCAGGTGCGACTTGATAGACATCCGTGTAGCTTCATACACAAATGTCTATTGAAGTCGCACCTGAAATCAGCAAAAGTAGTGCAAGAACTACTTTAGCAAATTGGTGCAGCGCCACAAAAAATGTTGCATCGATTGCTGCCAATAGTCATGCGATTTGATCTCTCAAATCACATGACAAATTGCTCCAATGTAAACCTAGGCTTCTGCACACCTGCAAGTTAATGATAAAGGTGAAATCTTTATATATAACAGCTGTGGAGAATTGCAGGTAATGAATTCAGATGGTGGATAGGCAGTGTTGTATGTGTCAGCTTTAGTTCACATTGGTGCGATTTGACATGTCAAAGCGGTGAAAATTGCACTATTTTAATTGGTGCGACTTTGGGGTGCAATTTGTATTGATATCAGTGCAGAAACCTGCACAGATGTCTCTGAAATTCCCCCTGCAGTCGGAACTGACATGCGGGAATGAAAGTGTGTGATTTCAGCTGAACAATTTCCTCCCTCTGTTAGTGTAAGCCAGGGCTCAAACGGGGACTTTTGTTTTGTCATTCACCTGCTGCTAATCCAGGGACACCATTTCTTATCGAACGCCTTTAAATATCATAAGTAGAAATACAAATTTGCATATCTGCAAATAAACAAAAATAATAAAATTCTAATCGTGGTTGCGATCAAATATTCGCAGCAGCGATCAAAAGAGTGTGGTTTCGCATTCTGACCCAGAAAAAAGTCATTGTAATCACCCGGAAGTTCCTGTGCTGGTCAGGATCTCCATCTAGGTGGACATGGCAAGGTCCCTCTTTAGCAAAGAGGAGATGCTGCTCATTTTCCAGATAAGGTATGATATGTACTTGTGCTTAATCAATGCTGGGGTGGATGTGGTAGTTAGATTTGGTGTGGGTGGGGTTCATTGATTTGTTTGGCATCCCCACACATTTGCTTCTGGCCCATGTGCACACATCACTTCCTGCATTTGTTCTGCTGATGTAAATGCAAGTATAAATGAGAGCTCCTTTATATTAAAATATATATGACTTGTTTCTCAGTTGGGCGACTTTGGACCTCTGAGTTGCTTGACAAGTTGTACCCCATGATTCTCAATGATAACTAGGGATGGGCCGAACATCCCCCCTGTTCGAGTCGCAGCAGAACATGCAAACAGATAAAAAATTTGTGCGAACACCGTTAAAGTCTATGGGACACGAACATGAATAATCAAAAGTGCTAATTTTAAAGGTTAATATACAAGTTATCATAAAAAGTGTTTGGGGACCCGGGTCCTGCCCCAGGAGACATGCATCAATGCAAAAAAAGTTTTAAAAATGGCTGTTTTTTCGGGAGCAGTGATTTTAATAATGCTTAAAGTGAAACAATAAAAGTGTAATATTTCTTTAAATTTCGTACCTGGGGGTCTCTATAGAATGCCTGTAAAGGGGCGCATGTTTCCCGTGTTTAGAACAGTCTGACAGCAAAATGACATTTCAAAGGAAAAAAAGTCATTTAAAAGTACTTGCGGCTATTAATGAATTGCCGGTCCGACAATACACATAAAAGTTCATTGATAAAAACGGCATGGGAATTCCCCACAGGGGAACCCCGAACCAAATTTTTTTTAAATGGCATGGGGGGTCCCCCTAAATTCCATACCAGGCCCTTTAGGGGAACCCCGGCTAAAATTTAAAAAAAATGGTGTGGGGTCCCCCCAAAAATCTATACCAGACCCTTATCCGAGCATGCAACCTGGCAGGCCACAGGAAAAGAGGGGGGATGAGAGAGCGGCCCCCCTCCTGAACCGTACCAGGTCACATGCCCTCAACATTGGGAGAGTGCTTTGGGGTAGCCCCCCAAAACACCTTGTCCCTATGTTGATGGGGACAAGGGCCTCATCCCCACAACCCTTGCCCGGTGGTTGTGGGGGTCTGTGGTCTGGGGGCTTATCGGAATCTGGAAGCCCCCTTTAACAAGGGGACCCCCAGATCCCAGCCCTCCCCCCTGTGTGAAATGGTAAGGGGGTACAAAAGTACCCCCGAATGAGGTAGTTGAATGAGGTATAGTGACTGCGCTTAGGACAGATGTAAAGGTATGCAGCCCCCCTAAAGAAACTCCCCAAGGTGTTTCGAATATAAATATATATGTATGAATGGGGTAATGGCGCTCCCTGACGAGTAGTTGGGCAGGTGAGTAATATAGGGTACCAATAATAATTGGAATCAATATACAAACTACACGGCGAGTAGCCCCACCTGGGTGAGTTGCATAAATAGATAAATGCCAAACAACTGCGGAGTGACAAATCTCCCTCCACGTTCGTGAGTGTGCAAATAAAGGATTTGGAAATAAATCTTCAAAATTAATGTAAATTAATAGTGATTGTGTTGGTAGAGATACCTGCTACACATGCTCAGGACCTTCCTGGGAAATCCATCTACCACGCCAGCAGGGAGATCGTAAAGATTACCGTTATATGCGAATTACCCCTTTGGGGTGAATGGATCTGGTGAGTGGGGATCCTTGAGGGGGAGCACTAAGTCACCAAGGACGTTGAATACACTGAAGTCACAACTTAAAGTTATTTTCATGTTTATTCCTGGGTTGCTTATTCACCGCAAGATTTTCTTCACAATTACGGACTGGTTAATATTTGCGGACTGCTCATATACACTTTTTAAGTGATTAAAATATTAATTAAGGTTTCTATGTCTTTGTTTAATGCACTTTGTTTAATGCACGTTTGAGGATTTATAATTTGGCAGAAGCCTAATGTGTGCTTGGGTGTTCAAGTAACATACATTTAACTGTAAAGTTATGTAATGGTTTATTGGTACCAATGTTCTTTGAGGTATCAACACTTGGTTTAGGCACATAGTATTATATGTTTGGAGTGTGCACATGCTTATGAGTGACATACTTAATTAAGCACCATTCACGGTTGCACTTACACGGATTATGTTTAAAAAGGGTAGGTATCTCTACTAACACAATCACTATAAATTTACATTAATTTCAAAGATTTATTTATTTCCAAATCCTTTATTTGCACACTGACGAACGTGGAGGGAGATTTGTCACTCCGCGGTTGTTTGGCATTTATCTATTTATGCAACTCACCCAGGCGGGGCTACTCGCCGTGTAGTTTGATTCCAATTATTATTGGTACCCTATATTACTCGCCTGCCCAACTACTCGTCAGGGAGCGCCATTACCCCATTCATACATATATATTACAAAAGTACCCCTACCATTTCACAAAAAAAGTGTCAAAAATGTTAAAAATGACAAGAGACAGTTTTTGACAAATCCTTTTAAATGCTTCTTCTATTTTCTATCTTCTATCTTCCTTCGGTTTCTTCCTCCATCTTCTTCTTCTGGTTCTTCCTCCGCTGTTCTCATCCGGCATCTTCCTCCGTGGCGTCTTCCCTTCTTCTCCTCGGGCCGCTCCGCATCCACCATGATGGGAGGATCCCGCTGTGTGACACTTCTCGTCTTCTGAAGGTTCTTA
Source organism: Aquarana catesbeiana (assembly GCF_042186555.1). Lineage (NCBI taxonomy): Eukaryota > Metazoa > Chordata > Amphibia > Anura > Ranidae > Aquarana > Aquarana catesbeiana. The sequence continues at coordinate 535,479,550 of NC_133324.1, read as the reverse complement.
AATAATGGAGGGCAGGGCCACCCGGTGACCCCGCCCCCTCTGACGTCACAGGGAATGCCACAGGGAAGTCTCCGTGTGTCAGAGGGAGGCGGGGTCACCGGGTGGCCCCACCCTCCATTATTTTAGAACCGTCAGAAGACGAGAAGCGTCACACAGCGGGAGCCTCCAATCATGGTAGATGCGGAGCGGCCCGAGGAGAAGAAGGGAAGAAGACGCCGAGGACGAAGATGCTGGACAAGAACACCGGAGGAAGAACCAGAAGAAGAAGATGGAGGAAGAAACCGAAGGAAGATAGAAGCATTTAAATAAAGGAATTGTCAAAAACTGTCTTGTCATTTTTAACACTTTTTTTGTGACATTGTAGGGGTAAAGTACCCCCTTACCATTTCACACAGGGGGGAGGGCCAGTATCTGGGGGTCCCCTTGTTAAAGGGGGCTTCCAGATTCTGATAAGCCCCCTGCCCGCAAACCCCCACAACCACCGGGCAAGGGTTGTGGGGATGAGGCCCTCAAAGGGTTGTGGGGATGAGGCTACCCCAAAGCACCCTCCCAATGTTGAGGGCATGTGGCCTGGTACGGTTCAGGAGGGGGGGCGCTCTCTCGTCCCCCCCTCTTTTCCTGCGGCCTGCCAGGTTGCGTGCTCGGATAAGGGTCTGGTATGGATTTTTGGGAGGACCCCACGCCATTTTTTTGTTTAAATTTTGGCGCGGGGTTCCCCTTAAAATCCATACCAGACCTGAAGGGTCTGGTATAGATTTTGAGGGGGACCCCACGCCATTTTTTTTTTTTAAATTTTGGTTCGGGGTTCCCCTGTGGGGAATTTCCATGCCGTTTTTATCAATGAACTTTTATGTGTATTGTCGGACCGGCAATTCATTAATAGCCGCGAGTACTTTTAAATGACTTTTTTCCTTTGAAATGTCATTTTGCTGTCAGACTGTTCTAAACACGGGAAACATGCGCCCCTTTACAGGCATACTATAGACACCCCCAGGTACGAAATTTAAAGGAATATTACATTTTTATTGTTTCATTCTAAGCATTATTAAAATCACTGCTCCCGAAAAAACGTCCGTTTTTAAAAAAAATGTTTGCATTGATACATGTCCCCTGGGGCAGGACCCGGGTCTCCAAACACTTTTTATGGCAAAGAACTTGCATATAAGCATATAAGTGAGAACTTTGGATTTTGCAGGTTTGAGCCCCATTGACCTCCACTATTCCAGCATATGTGATCTGAGAGGCATTATTGCCGCAATAGCGCTGCTTTCCATTTGCATTAGCGCTGACTTTCTGAGAGTTGAAGTCTTTCTGGCTTTTTTTGAGAGTTATTTTTTGGTACTGCAGGATAATTTTTTGGCGCTATAGTAAATGACCCCCTATATCACTATATAAGGAATTATAAAGAATTCATGGACTCTCTCAATATTCCTCAAGCAATGGATCTTTTTCTTTTTTCTTCCCTAAATTTAAATTTTTTTCCCTTTTCCTGATATGTTTTGCTTTTCATTTTTTATTTTCATTATGTTTTTTTTTACTTTATCTTAAAATCAAAGAGAATCATTTAAAACTAAAATAATTTTCATAACATCTTACATAATACATATTGATCAATATATTTGACATTTAAAGTGAGATGCTGCACAATGGCTTGGCATAGCATAAATTACTGGGTGTCTGCGTATTTGTATACTTAGACTGAGTAGAATAGTATGTTGGGTGGTTTTCCTAAATTTATAAGAGGGGTGAGTGAAATTCATCACTCTAGTCATGATTTGAACTTTGTTGAATCAGTTGTTTGCTGAAGGCTATGACATATATGGATGAAAAAGAACTTTCTACCTTTCATGGCAAAAATACTGGCAAGAATTTCCACTGCCGCCTTGCCTGGACACATGATCTGATAAACACGGATGTCAAGCTGATACTATCTAAACCATCTTGTGGTCCCATTCATGTGTAATTATGGACTGAATGATCCAAGTAACTGCTCTATTGGAGGCAATGTGGGGTCAGCCTACAGCAAATTACAAAAAAAAATATTGTGTCTGGCAATCAACAAATTCTGGTACTTGACAGGTACACAACAGGTCATCATTGCTCAAATATGAAATGGAAAGAAGCAGATGTGAATTGTAAAATGCTTGCAAGATGGACTACAGCTTTAAGCTCATGAATGTCAAGTGCAAGGAAATAATTTGCAGCACAGAGTTTTTACTGCCGTATCCAAACCTTTTGACCTTGAAAGTGAGAGCTGGTACATTGATGGTTCTTCTTGCTATAAAGATGAAAGTAGAATGTTTGTGTAAAAGCATCTTTAAAAATGAAACGCTTGAGCCTGGAGATGAGAGATTCCTAGACTTATGTGGATTGGAGCTCCCAGAGCATACCAAGTTTACTTTCAGTGAGATGGTGAGAGATGTGAGGAAGTCAGACCGAAGAATGGACTGTGACATCAGCTCGTCTTTGCGCAATATTCAAGATCTTGATGTGATATAATAAGGCCTAACAGCTATATGGGCCACTGACGTTTACCAAATCCTTTTCCAGTCATAGTCTAAAAGTTATATTATCTAATAACTGTTTCATGGTGATATTTTAGAGGCTGGTGAAGAGAGATGTAACCAGTTTCAACTTTATATTTTATATGAGCCATTGTATAGCATCCAATACCTCAAATCGTAATGATATGTTTGTTGCTTGATTTATGGGTCAGTTTTGGGAGTTCAAACTGACCCAAGTGTGGGTATATGTTGGTAGATTTATGTAGGATTTTATAATATATATATATATATATATATATACACACACAGTACAAGATTGACTAGGCCAGGAAGTGGTGAGTGAAACAGGCCACAGGCTGTTAATCTAATTACACATATCAAAGGGGACTTGATGCAAATTAGGGCAGTTTATGACTGCAGCTGTTCACGGCTAGGGGTCATTGTCTGAAAGGCAGAAGCATATCAAAGGCCTAAATGGAAACGGCCAATCAAATTGCTCAGCCATTTAGTGTCTAGTGAATATAACATGGTGTTCAGTCTATGGTTTAGTCTTTATCTGTGTGTGACTATGAAGGCGCAGATCTAGGAAAAATGTGACTTTAAGTTATATTTACTCTGTTGGATTTTTGTCATCTGTGGACTTTGTTCTGTGTTGGAAGTCAATAAAGTGCATCTCTCTGGAAGAATTGGGTTGCTGCGGAAGAGTACTTACATCATCATTATAATAACTACTAAATAATTATCATACCCACTATACATCATATCAATACAGGATTGACTACTTTTTTATTGACCACCATCACTTAGCCCTACCAATAAGTTCTCATATCGAGACCTCCCCAATATCGGACCATGCCTCGATCAGTTTAAACCTGAGAATTGCCTCCCTGCCCCTAAAAACAGTGAACTGGAAACTTAATGACAATCTCATTCTTGAAGAAATTGACAAAAGTCAGATAGAAAAGGAACTATCCCTTTACTTAAAAAACACAAGCCCAGACATATCGCCAGGGGTGCCCTGGGAAGCGCACAAGGTGCACATAAGGGGGAGGCTTATTGAACTAGGCTCTTGGAAGAAAAAGGAGAGGACACACCAACAGACGACCCTTCTCCGGGAAATAAGCTCCCTGGAGAGGAAGCATAAAACATTACAATCCCAGTCGCTCTTTAAATCACTGACTTTGAAGAGGGAGGAACTTAGAGCCCTCTTCCACTTAGAACAAAAACAAGAATTCCGCGGTGTTGCCCAAAAATTGCACAAATGGGGAAACAAACCTGGCAGACTTTTGGCTTGCTCATTACAACAACAAAAAATCTGCAGCATTCATAGCTAAAATTAAGACACCCGCTGACACCTTGGCTTATGAGACATCGGATATAGCTAAAGAGTTCTGCTCCTTTTCAACAGCTCTATCACGTACAGCACACCGTGACAGACAAAGACACTAGAGCTAAATCCAAGAATACCTTACACAAGCTAACCTACCCAAAATACCCACTGCTTCTCTTGAAACTCTGGAAGGTGCATTCACCACTTCAGAACTACGAGTAGCACTTAAAGCTATGGCTAACGGCAAAGCCCCAGGCCCAGATGGTCTGACAGTAACATACTACCATACGTTTATATCCCACGTTTGACTTTATATGCTAACTCGGTCTCTGCGGGAGCAGCTCTCCATCCTGAAACACTTCACACCCACATTACCGTACTCCCTAAGCTGGGAAAAGACCCTAGTAATTGTAGAAGCTATAGACTCATTTCATTGCTGAACATAGATGCCAAATTGTATGCCAAAGTTATTGCAAACAGACCCATCCCCCTAATACCCCAATGGGTCTCTAGAGACCAAACCGGATTTATCCAGGGAAGAGAAGCCGGGGACAACTCCCTTTGTACCCTATCTTTGATATCCTATGTACGCAGATCTTCCTAGCCCACCCTCCTGCTGTCCACGGATGCTGAAAAAGCATTTGACAGGGTGGACTGGGAATTTCTGATGGCAACCCTGTCACACCTAGGAATCATCCCTTCTCTTCTGGGTCGGATCTCAGCTCTCTACAATCTCCCCACGGCACAACTGAGCATAAATGGCACTTTAAGTGATCCCTTTACACTTCATAATGACACTCGCCAGGGGTGTCCCCTCTCCCCCATCCTATTCGCCCTCTCCCTAGAACCATTCCTATCTACAATAAGACACAACCCTAACATCCATGGAATCACCATAGGCAACACAGAACATAAATACGCGGCCTACGCGGATAACATTCTGTTTTGTGTACAACAACCTCTCATATCTCTCCCTAACTTAATGTCGGCCTTTACAACATTCGGCACTATTTCCAACTTCAAAATAAACATGTCAAAATCCGAAATACTAAATATCTCCATCCCTTACGCGAGTGTCACTTGCTTGAAACCGTCTTTCCCGTTTAGTTGGCAAAATCGCTCGATGAAATATTTAGGTATCTTCCTCACCCCTAAACTAACCTCTTTATTTCATGCAAACTTCATACTCCTACTGAACAAGATAAGGGCTGACCTACATAAGTGGATCCAACTCGCACACTCATGGTTGGGGAGAATAAGTGTTGTGAAGATGAACATATTGCCCAGGCTGCTATTTCTGTTCCAGATGATCCCATATAGAATCCCTCCTGAATTCCTCAAACTGATACAATCGATAATCTGCAAATACGCCTGGAAATGTAACTGACCTAGAGTCGCCAGAAACTTGCTCACTAGATTTAAACGTGATGGGGGACTAGCCCTACCAGACATTAAGGGTTATTTCTTAGCGGTAGTATTGAGTAGACTGGGAATACCACAAAGACTATAAGTTATGGGTGGCCCTTGAATCTGAACTTAGTGGTGTGGACCTATTCCCTAGAATATGGATACCCAAGAAATTTAGGAATCTGTCCACATCCACCTCACCTCTCACGTGGTGCACCTTTATGATATGGGAATCCCTGTGCAAAACACACAAATGATCACATAACTCTCCCCTTATGCAACTATCTGGACATGGACCCTAAATCCCACTCTCTGAGCTGATCTATGACCCTCCTGCATCAAGTAACATCTAACACAGGCATTCTACCTCTCACGTCCCTACTGCCGTCCGCGATGAGGCAGGCATCCTATCCCTACACCCTACCCCCCACCCCTTCTTTTACACTTCTGCCCCCCACTAAAAGAATTTCCTCCTTTTTCTGCTATTCGCTATTTTTAACATTTTTTACAATTTTAATGAGATACGGTATAATATAGGCTATATAGTAGCTATCTGTCTAGATGCTGGTAGCAATACTGGGTTTCTTCTACATGTTTGCCTAGTTTCTTTAGCTACAGCAGCAGCACCTTAGTAGGTGTAAATTACCAGGGACTTCTTGAGATAACCGCATTAGGGGTTTGGTTCTGTAGGATTAGCTTTTTCTTTTCTCTGTTTTTTAGTGCAGAGGGTGTAGTGCCCAGAGAAGCACAGGTTGCCAGATGGATTCAGGAGAGAATAGCTTGTGGTCACCGGCAGAATACTGGGTGATGCAGGAAACACAGCTGAGCCAAAGTCTCTAGGAATCCTCAGTAATACTTGGCAAGGTGTGCACAAGGGATGGTAGTGGAAGCCAGGCCAGGGGTCAAACACAGTAGATCCAGCAGGAGGAAGAGGCAGGTTGCAGGAACGGAGATAAGCCAAAGGTCTGGTACAGGAAGGCAGGCAGGAACAGATAACTGTAGCAGAGTCCGTGATACAAGTCGGGATCAGGTACTGGAGAAGGCAACAAGTCGGTAAAGCAAGCCAGGGGGTCAAACCAGGCGAGCAGATCACAGGTCAGGAACAAGCCGGGTCACAACAGGAAATCCAAAAAGTAATAGCACAGAGGCTCAGGAACACAGGAAGGCTGACGAAAATCCAGCAATGAGATGGGTTCAGCAGCAGTCTTATATAAGCCAGCAAGTGGCCGCAACTGTCACGTTCGCCAATTGGCGCTTCTGCGCGTGCATGTTCGCCTGTTGGCTCTGGTGCGAATATGCTTGTGCTCGTTCGTACCTCTTGCATTAGTGCGCACGGCAATGTGTCAGAAGCAACCATTACCAGTACTGGCACTATTGACAGTTCTCCTACGGTAATTTCCCTGACAGCTGGGTTTTTTATTTTTTTACAAAAAAAGCAAAGAAAAAAATGATAATTTTGAAAAAAAAAAAAAAAAAAACTGTTTTTCTTAGTTTCTGTCAGTAAATTTTGTAAATTAGTAATTTTTCTTCTTCACTGATGTGCACTGATGAGGCTGCACTTATGAGCACTGATATGTGGCACTGGTGGGCACTGATAGGTGGCACTGGGCACTGACAGGCAGCTTTGATGGGCAGCACTGATAGCCAGCAGACTGGCATCACTAATGGGCATATATTGCTGGCACTGGTGGGTACTGATTGCTGACGCTTTATTGTAATCAGGGCACTGATGATCAGTGCCCTGATTACCTGTCTTGCTGTCCCCTGCGAGGAGATGCCGGTTATCGGCTCTGCTCGCCACACACTCTGTTAGTGTGGGGCGATGAGAGCCGATTACCTGCACTTCCGTGTTTACATGTGACCGGCTGTGTTGGCAGAGCCAGCGGCTCTTTACAGAGATTGGAGCCACACCGTCCCCCGCCACTGCACTGCCCATGGGAGCGGCCGTTCGGGTGCGCCGCCATATGACGTCCACCTAGAGCGAGAGCCGCACCGTCCCTCCGTCATTTGGCGGTGGGCGGGAGACAAGTGGTTAAATGCCATTTTTTTTCTTTATAGATGTCAGTTTTGCTGCAGCAGGTTCTATACACGGTACAGATGTGCCACAGGCAGCCTAAGGAACTAGGCACTATATTTAAAGGGGTTGTAAAGTTATTATTTTTTTTTTTTTTAAATAACAAACATGTTATACTTACCTTCACTGTGCAGCTCGTTCTGCACAGAGTGGCCCCGAACCTGGTCTTCTGGGGTCCCTCGGCGGCTGTTTCAGCTCCTCCCCGCAAGCATTTACCACCTTCATGCGAGCTCCCTCGCACGGTGGTGAGTGCTTGCGGGCGCGCTCCCGTGATACAGCCGGCGGCTATAGCCGCTCGCTGTATCACTCGGCCCCGCCCCCCGGCGCGCCGCGTCATCGGATGTGATTGACAGCAGCGCGAGCCAATGGCTGCGCTGCTTTCAATCCATCCACTGCAGCCAATCAGCGACCAGGCTGAGCTGCAATGAAGATGACGAGCACGAGCAGCGAAGATTCGAGGCGTCAGGTAAGTAAAACGGGGGGCCTGGGGGCGGCGGTACTGTCAAAAGTTTTTTCACCTTAATGCATAGAATGCATTAAGGTGAAAAAATTTTTACCTTTACAACCCCTTTAAAGTGTTTGTTAACCAGCTCATACAAATGTACATAATCCTGCTGGTTCCCTAATCACAGGCGCTCCTGTCTCTGCGTTTTATGAAAAAAAATCCCATATTTACCGGATTTCAGAGCGGTTCCCCGTGATCACGTTACGGGCTGGCTCTCTCCTTTGCCCGGCTGACAGATTCAGTGGGCGGGGCCCAGATTCCCCCGCTGACAGCAGCCAGGACGCGAGGAGGACAGGAGAGCGAGAGCCGGCCAGTCACATGACCACGGGGAGCTGCTCTGAAATACAGTAAAAGGAGGCATTTTTTAAAATTTAACACAGAGGCAGGAGCACTTGTTATTGGAGAACCAGCAGGAATATATACATTTTTAGGAACAGCGATCTATCTGTACTCCCAGCCAGTCCACTCCCCCCACAGTTAGAAACACCTCCCTAGGACACACTTAACCCCTTGATCGCCCCCTAGTGTTAACCCCTTCTTTGCCAGTGTCATTTATACAGTAATCCGTGCATTTTTATAGCACTGATTGCTGTATAACTGTCACTGGTCCCAAAAAAAGTGTCAAAAGTGTCCAATCTGTCTGTTGCAGCTAAAACTAACTGATCACCACAATTACTAGTAAAAAAATAATAATAATAAAAATGCCATAAATCTATCCCCTATTTTGTAGATGCTATAACTTTTCAATCAATATACGTTTATTGCGATTTTTGAATATGCAGAATTGGCCTAAACTGATGAAGAAATTCTTTTTACTTTTTTGGGGGGGATATTTATTATAGCAAAAATATTGTTTTTTTTTTTCCAAAATTGGCAGTCTTTTTTTGTTCATAGCGCAAAAAATAAAAACCGCAGAGGTGATCAAATACCACCAAAAGAAAGCTCTATTTGTTGGAAAAAAAAGGACATAAATTTTGTTTGGATATAACGTTGCACGACCACGCAGTTGTCAGTTTCCAACGCTGTGCCGTATCGCAAAATTGGCCTGATGATAATCCTTCTGGGGCGGAAGTGGTTAAAGGAATTTTTATTTTTTATTGTTTTTACTAAAGTCATTAAAATCACTGCTCCTTTAAAAGTTTTTTTGCATTGGTACATGTCCCCAAGGGAGGTAGCCGGGCCCCTAAACCATTTTTATGGCCAATAACTTGCATATAAGTCTTCAAAATGGGGACTTTTGAGTTTTCAAGTTCGGGTCCCATACACTTCAGTAGGGTTCATTGTTTGGGTCTGAACTTTTGCGATGTTCGAGAGTTCTGGCGCCAGCTGAACCGGGGGGTGTTTGGCCATTACTAATTGTTAATGGCCTACACACAGACATAAACATTAACAAACTTGTCTTCCTTGATCTTTACGATTTCTTTCAAGTCTGACCACACCACCTGCACTCCACAATGCTTTGCGAATTTGCCAATCACCTCCCTTTGAACTGCATAAAATTAACATAGCAAAGTCATTAGCTACAGTCAGGTCCATAAATATTGGGACATTGACACAATTCTAAACTTTTTGACGCTATACAACCACCACAATGGATTTGAAATGAAACGAACAAAATGTGCTTTAACTTCAGAGTTTCAGCTTTAATTTGAGGGTATTTACATCCAAATCAGGTGAACGGTGTAGGAATTACAACAGTTTGTACATGTGCCTCCCACTTTTTAAGGGACCAAAAGTAATAGGACAATTGGCTGTTCAGCTGTTCCATGGCCAGGGTTGTGTGTTATTCCGTCATTATCCTATTTACAAGGAGCAGATAAAAGGTCCAGAGTTCATTTCAAGTGTGCTATTTGCATTTGGAATCTGTTGCTGTCAACTCTCAATATGAGATTTGGGTGGCAAAAATATGAATGCAATCTATACACTGGGGGGAGAACCTCTGGGGGAATCTAGGATGGAAAAGGACTTGGGGGTCCTAGTGGATGATAGGCTCAGCAATGGCATGCAATGCCAAGCTGCTGCTAATAAAGCAAACAGAATATTGGCATGCATTAAAAGGGGGATCAACTGCAGAGATAAAACGATAATTCTCCCGCTCTACAAGACTCTGGTCCGGCCGCACCTGGAGTATGCTGTCCAGTTCTGGGCACCAGTCCTCAGGAGGGACGTACTGGAAATGGAGCGAGTACAAAGAAGGGCAACAAAGCTAATAAAGGGTCTGGAGGATCTTAGTTATGAGGAAAGGTTGCGAGCACTGAACTTATTCTCTCTGGAGAAGAGACGCTTGAGAGGGGATATGATTTCAATTTACAAATACTGTACTGGTGACCCCACAATAGGGATAAAACTTTTTTGCAGAAGAGAGTTTAATAAGACTCGTGGCCACTCATTACAATTAGAAGAAAAGAGGTTTAACCTTAAACTACGTAGAGGGTTCTTTACTGTAAGAGCGGCAAGGATGTGGAATTCCCTTCCACAGGCGGTGGTCTCAGCGGGGAGCATTGATAGCTTCAAGAAACTATTAGATAATCACCTGAATGACCGCAATATACAGGGATATGTAATGTAATACTGACACATAATCACACACATAGGTTGGACTTGATGGACTTGTGTCTTTTTTCAACCTCACCTACTATGTAACTATGTAACTATGAGATCCAAAAAGCTGTCACTATCAGTGAAGCAAGCCATCATTAGGCTGAAAAAACAATACAAACCCATCAGAAACATTAGGTGTGGCCAAATCAACTGTTTGGAACATCCTTAAAAAGAAAGAACGCGGGGGACTTCGGGCCGGATGTGATCGGGGCAGCACGCATACCTCGGTAGCTCCGTTTATCCTGTTCTCATCCGACACCTGGGAGCATATTTAGTTGTGCTTCGAGTCTATTTTGAAAAAGGGGAGAGAATCCGGACACTGAGGATGATTTCCTCTGCCTCAAAGAAGGCTTCAAAAGGGCAGAAAGAACAGCGGCAGACGCGCTCCACGAAGGACACAGCGGGAGACTCCGCCCCGCCATCTTGTCTTCCCAGCCAAAAGAGCAGCACACCAGATCATCAGCGGCTGCTAAGATGGCACAGGCACAGGGATCGGAGGAGAATGGAAAGGAGACAGAGTCAGTGGAGGACCCGACTCTCACAATGGATCCAGACGTGATAACCAGACCGATCCTGGAAGCTATAAATACAAGTAAGGCGGAACTTATGGGGCGCATAGATCATCTCTCCTCTGAGTGCACTCTGATACGGCATGATCTAGACAAGATCAGAGGCCACCTGACTATGGTGGAGACCAGATTGTCAGGGGTGGAAGATGTCTCTCATACTCAGGGTGCCCAACTATCAGAGCTCCGTGACCAGGTCCGTTCCCTGCAGCGTAGGGCGGACGATGCCAAGGACAGGCAGCGGAGGAATAACATCAGAGTGGTAGGGTTACCGGAGGGAGCGGAGGGTAACAAGCCCACTCGGTTCACGGAGCTTTTATTCAAGCAATTGCTATTGCTGCAAGATATGCCCCCTACATACAGTATGTGGTTGAAAGGGCGCACAGGGTCACCATGGGTAACAGACCCCCAGGAGCTTATCCTAGACCCTTTCTGGTTAGGTTCTTAAACTATCGCGATCGGGACATGATTCTATCTGAATCCAGGAAGCACCCCGAACTACGCCACGAGAATGCACGTGTGATGTTATTTCCAGACTTCTTGGCTGCAATCCAGCAGCAATGGCGCTCATTTAATGATGTGCGTAAACGCCTGAGGGAAAAGGAGATTAATTATAGTATGCTATACCCTAGCAGGCTGAGGGTCCAATGTAAAGGGACAGTAACGTTCTTTGACACCCCAGAAGAAGCAAGTGCATGGATCGATAGAGAACTTTAATAATATCCGTAATGACCCCAGAGTGGGAATAATTACACTCTCTGTTGCACATGTTGTGCCCTAATGTTTGCCGTTAAAGACTTGTACTTTTTGAGCCTATTGAGTAATTATTTCTACTCCGGATGAAATCTGGTTTGGTCAGCGAAATGGGGTGGCTGGAAGACCAACTCCTTTCAGTCCCTTCTATGATGCTTTGAGAACTCTTTGGCATTCTGGAAGCTGCACGTACAGGGATTGATTGAGTTCTTTGAGACACTGCCTAATGGCCAAGTGCGGGGATGCTGGGGTTTACTGTTGCACTGGTTGTGCCAGGAAGAACTCGTATTTTTTTTAGATTATTGCACACTTATTCCTGGAAAGGACGCACTCTGGCTGGGCCACTAGGAGTCGGCTTGAAGATTATTACTTTTATTTCTTCCCCTTTCCTTATTTTCCTTTGGCCCCCTATAAGAAGCTGTTGGAGAAAGTCACTTTTTGAGTTACTTTGCTGTAATTTAGTCTGCTGATCATTCATCCCTTTCTACTGCTCCACGTACCCTCTATCGGGAGCGAAGTGAGGTTATGCAGTATCAGTCAACGAACTGCCGAACTTTCAATTGCAACAGCGGGATTTCACCGCAATGTTCCAGTTTTGTTTAGGGATTAAGCTATATACCAGTACTTTATTGTTGGGGGTTGTTTACGGTATAAAGCAGGGGAGGGGGTTCTCGTGGTCACAGCACATAAGGCTGACATCAGCACGCATATTATTCTTTCAGGTCTCTATACATGTGCAACTTTTGCAGAGGGTGGGAAACTGTTGATATTACTGTGTTGGGATAGAACAAATAGATTACATGTCAATGGCGGGTGATGTTAAGATCATATCGTGGAATGTTAGGGGGCTCAGTCATAAAGTTAAGAGGGCCTCAATATTTCACTATTTGAAACAAACTAAGCCGCATGTCGTCCTCCTGCAGGAGACACACCTAGATGGCAGCAGGGTTCTAGCATTACGGAAACCATGGATCCAAAGGGCCTTGCATTCCACATACTCCTCCTTTGCCAGGGGGGTGTCCATCTTAATTAGTAGAGCCCTCCCTTGCTCAATCCATCAAGTGCTCTCTGACCTGGGGGGGTAGATATGTGGCAGTGGTGATAGAAATAGGTTCTCGAAAATTATTGTTGGTTAACATATATATACCCCCTCCTTTTCAAATTCAATTACTATACGATTTAATGGTTAGGATAGCATCATTCGTTCATCTTCCTATGGTTTTGATGGGGGACTTCAATGTCGTCTTAGATTCGGCGCTGGACTCCTCTAATCCAAACAGAATGGGTTCCTTTGATTTAAACAACTGGGCTTCTGTGGGTCTGAGAGAATTGTGGTGTTGGAAGCACCCGGCAGATAGATGCTTCTCCCATATATCGACTGCCCACAGATCCTTAGCCAGGATAGATCTCGCTTTGGAGAATGACTCCCTCTTGTCGTTTGTGTCAGACATAGCATATCTACCCGGGGGATTATCAGATCATAACCCTCTTTCCATTACTCTGACTTTTCCGACGGGGGCGAGGAGGGGGGGGTGGAGGCTCTCCCCTGGTTGGTTGCAACATGAGCAAGTATCGACCCAATTAGCGAAATCCACTAAGTTATATTGGTCCATTAACGCTAACTCAGCGGGACCCCGGGTGGTGTGGGATGCTATTAAAGCAGTCACTAGGGGGAAGGTTGTTTCGGCCATTAAAGCTGCTTGAATACATGATAACGAGGAACTAGAAATTCTGCAGCGGAAGGAGAGGGAATGTGCAGAGGCACATGCGGGTTCCCCTACGGGGGCCTCGTATGCGGCTCTTTTAGAGGCACGTTGCCTATTACATGTTGCAAGTCAGACTAGGTTGGAGATGCAGAAAACAGCTCATACTATCTTTGCGGAAGGTGATAAGAACGGGAAGCTCCTGGCCATGTTAGTTGCAGACTATCACCCGGTCGCAAATATCACGGTTATCAAAGATAGGGGAGGAACTCTGGTCACAGATCCCCGGCTCATTATGCAGGGGTTTGTGGCCTTTTTCTCGTCCCTATATTCCCCCATCCCAACCTACAATGAGTCAGCATTAGATTCCTTACTAGGGGAGTTGTCAATTCCGAAAATAACGGAGCAGGCTAGCCTGTTACTCGATGCCGTAATCACGGCGAAGGAAATCCAGAAAGCAATTTTTGCCTTCCACCCCAACAAGGCCCCGGGTCCGGATGGATTCCCGGCGGACTTCTATAAGTCCAACGTGGAGTTATTGGCCCCCAGGTTGAACTTGCTTCTAGAGCACTGCCTGGAGAGTGGTACCCTGCCTGATTCTATGCTAGAGGCCTATATGGTCCTCTTGCTTAAACTGGGTAAGGATCTGGCTGAGTGTGCTTCTTATCACCCCATAGCTCTTTTAAATATGGATTTGAAGATTTTGACCAAAGTATTGGCTTTTAGGTTAGCAAATGTGTTCCAATCCTTAGTTAACATCGATCTAGGGCAAAACCTGTTTAGGTTTTATGCCGGGAAAATCTACCGACACGAACCTGAGGAGACTCTTCACCCACTTACAGCTCCACCCAATGGACTCCAGGATTAGAATAGTAGTCTCGATAGATATCGAGAAAGCATTCGACTCTGACGACTGGATCTATATGTTCAAAGTCCTGGAGTCCATGGGTTTTGGGTCGCGGTATAGGAAGTGGATATCCATGCTTTATAGCCAACCCAAGGTGGCTATACGAATGGGATCTGCGGTATCTGACTTCTTTGAGGTAGGCAGGGGCACCCGCTATCCCCATTCCTCTTTGCCCTCGCCATGGAACCGCTTGCGGTTGCACTTAGGTCATCCAGGCCATTAAACTGGGCACGATAAATGAGTCTCTGGCATTATACGCGGATGATATGTTGTTGTTCCTTAATGACCCGGGTAAGTCACTGCAGGAGGCATTAGGTATTTTTGACACTTTTGCAAAATTTTACAGGTTAAAGGTAAACTGGAGCAAGTCCTCCATTCTTCCCCTAGATGTAGAGGCTAAACAAATGGCTGACCCCAGCCTTCCATTACAATGGGTAACGTCCCTAAAATACTTAGGTATTAAGCTCACTGCAAACGTACTTGACTATATGTCCCTTAACTTACTCCTGTTATTAACGTTGCTTAAACAAAAAGTCCAGGCCTGGATAAAACTACCACTGTCCTTGATAGGTAGGATCAGCTTGCTCAAAATGAAGATTCTCCCCGTAATCCTTTACTTCCTACGACATTCACCCATATGGATACCAAAATCTCATTTTAAAAAACTTGATAGCATTATCACCTCCTTTTTGTGGGCGCCCAAATCCCTAAGAATAGGTATTAAAGTCCTGCAGGAAACTGGGGATCGGGGAGGGTTAGCGGTGCCAGACTGGCAGAAATATTACCTGGCGGGTCAGATGGTGGATGCTCATAGATGGCTCAGAGGATGGAGATGCGGCTACAGTGCTGGAGGCAGCACATTTAGGATCGTATGAAAGCTTAAAGGTGGCTTTGTTTCGGGGTACTAAATCAGACCTACCATTGACGTTGTCAATGAAGGCTACGATCAGCGCATGGGAGGTATCGGTTAAGCTGCATACCCTAGTTATGTGGGAGTGTCCCCATCTACTCCTCTTTGGATGAACCCCAAACTACCCCATTTTTATAGTATGCCAGACCCGATGATTTGGGCAATTAAGGGGATAAAAACATTAAAGGACATCACTTCCTTCGGGGATCTAATGTCCTTCCCCCAACTTAAATGACGACATGACCTTGAAAATTCATATTTCTTTAGGTTTCTTCAACTCCAACACGCTTTCCAGACGCAGTTCAGAGAGTTGAGGGTAGAATCTCTGCCTTCGGGTCTTGAAACACTGCTGTCAGATGAAGATCTAGTCAAGCCCCTATCAGTGACATACAAGGAATTCTTCAAGAAAACGCCACTGGCAATCTCCAGGTGCAGAGAGAAATGGGCGGCAGAGGTTCCTGAAATATAGGGGGAGGACTGGGACGAGGTATGGACACAGCCTTTTAAACATTTGGTTTCAGCCAGAGATAGACTGATTCAGTTTAAATTTTTGCATAGAAGCTATTACACTCCGGCTAGACTAGCAAAGATTTTTCACACTGTCTCTGATGAGTGCTGGAGATGCTTCCACTTGCCGGCTGATGCTGAACACATATTTTGGAAATGTCCCATGGTGCAACAATTTTGGTTGTATAGCACCATGGGACATTTCCTCTTGTATAGTGGAACTTCTGGTAGTATCCATACCGATGACTGTGAGGGTCTATTTGCTTGGACTGGTGGACGAGGTGGTGCTGTCTCTGGCCCTGAGAACCCTTCTCAATATCTTACTGTTTTACGGGAGGAAAGAATTTTTACAAGGAAAAGAGAGTGGGACATAGGGGACAGTGGCTGATGTTGGCCCCATAATGTTCACACCCTAAAATGGCTGGACTATACCGGTACAGGTAAACGATGATAGACAGAATGTATAAAAGGAATTTATTACAAAAAGGAAATACATGGTATACAGATTAAAATGCAAAAACAGAAATTCAAAGATCACCAAAGAATATCTGTAAATTACAAAATATTGACTGGTCTGGTTCTCGACTAGTTTCGCGATATTATCGCTTCCTCAGGAGGACCAATCTATAAGACAAATAATATAATGCAATACAAGCAAAAACAATATACAGTACACTACAAGTAGTGATCTTAGAAACAGCATGTAGAAAGGGGAAAGAATAAGACATAATTACTAGTTCGGCTTACCCTATAATTGGGTGATCATGTGCGGCACCGGGCCACCCAAACAACTCTCCCCCGCGGCGGACAAGGGGGATAGTTTAGAGCCCTCTAAGTAAAAAGCATAGCGTAAGTGGGGGGCTACAGAGATAGCTGGTGAAAGGATACAATGGATTTAGCCAACCACATATTGAGGGAGCGGAAAGGGAGGGGAGGGAGGGCCAAGGGAAAAAGGGGGAAGGAAAATGGGGGGAGGGGGAGGGGGGAGGGGGGGAAAGGGAGGGGGGGAAGAGGAGGGAGAAAGGGGAAGCGGGAAGGGAGGAGGGAAGGAGGGTAAGGGTAATGGAACATGGGAAGGGGAAGGGGGGGGAGGGGGGGGACTGGGAGGGACACCAGGGGAGGGGGTAGTGGAGGGAAGGGAAAAAAGGGGGGTAGGGGACAGGGTGAGGAGGAGCAGACAATGCACAGGAACAAGGAGGGTAGAGGGAGGGGGGGGAAGGGGAACAAACAAGAGGGATTACACTGGGCTAATAAACAATAGAAGCGTGTGATGTGGCTTACCATAATGGTTGGAACGAAGGGTAATACATATGCTAGCCACGAAAAGACTTGCGATGGCGTGGGGGTCGGGTGGCCCGTAATGAGCAGGAGAACCAACCAATTCCAAGCACTGGGGCATCATGGAGGGTACAATGTGTGGAAGTCCACCACTAAGGGTAGATAACCACAGGGTTGCATGGCAGTCTGTCAATAAATAGTATCAAATGTAACATGAGATACAGGATAAAATCCAAGTGAAGGTATCTAAAATCGATAGCGTCGGGTAGAGGATAGTATCCAAGGTAAGAGAACATAACGTACCTATAGATGTACACCAGTGAGGTGTTGAAGGCCTCCGTTCCATCCCAGCCCCACGTCAGCAGTCTATCATGGGGAGAGCTCAGATGCTCACTCACAGGCCCGAGGGCCCATTAAGTGAGCTCCCCAACCCGGAGACGCCCACGACGCCGCCAGCCGGCAAGCGTCTGACGTCACCGGGTCAGTTTCTCCGCACTGCGCAGGTGCGCAGACCTCGCTACTGCGCAAGCGCGTTCAAGGCGAGCCCGTGGGTAGGAAACCCTGGGCTCCGCAAGGACAAGCAGGAGACGAACACCAGGGCGTCTTCTCCTGCCAGGAGAAACACATGTCCGCCGCTTGGAAAGGCACAGGCAGCCACGGACCACACAGGGCACCTAGGGTCAGCCGAACAAAATAAACAAAAACATTAAACATCATGACAAAAAATGGTAATAAATAAATAGCAGTATGTGTAAAAGAAATAAGAGTGGCAGTAAATTGCCACCCAATCCATTAAGGTGTTGGTAAACACAAACGGGACTTGGTCCCCATAGATGGCACTACAAACAGAGGGGGGGCAGCATTGGCTACTAAGAGACCTGGTTGAGAGATGAGAGCATTAATCAGTTGGGGCTACCTGTTGGTGAGTGATAGGAGTGAGAATAAGGACAGGGAACAGGGAGGGGGGAAAGGGGTGTGGGGGGAGGGGGTGTAGGGGGAGGAGGGGGTTTTAAGGATGTGCCAATGAAAGATGAAATGTGTGTTGTAAATGAATAGAAGTGATGCGGTGAAGAGTGGTAAGGGAATGGATAAAAATTATACATGGTTGATTGGTAGTAACAGATAATAAAATAAAAAACGTGAGCATGTGTAAAACAGTGGATCTGAGTACAACGTAGTAGGGATAGAAATCTGAAGGTAATGGTGACAACCAACAGCGAGGAAGCCATGGTAGATGGATGGGAAGAATGGAATAAATCCTAACAATAATTAGATTAGGGGTTAGATGACTTGAGGGCAGGGAACTCCATAGGGTGTCAAACTACATAATATAATATTCTAGGCTAGAAAGGGGTAATCGCAGAAGGGCGATGATGTAGCAATGATAGGATTAGGTTACAATGGGCCAACATGGGTAAAGGTCAGCTACGGATTAGGGGTATGGATAACACAATAATCACACTGGACCGGAGATTAAACGGTCCAAGTAGCACATACTCTTGGGTAAAGGGTAGTGAATATAGACTGACCAAACCCCATTCATGGCAATAATAGTTGTAATGTTAAAGGTTTGAGTTGAAACATGGTATAGTGGGGTAAATGTGAAGGAACGTCTGGCTGTATGGAACTTAACCTGCGTGGTCAGTAATAGGGCTGCTCCCATGTGTGGTCCATCTAAAGGAGGGGGCCAAACTCCGACGTAATGGGATAATTAATAAACAAAAAGGTAATCTAAGTTAGGAATTAGAGGCACTCAAGGGGAAAAAAGAAAACGGGTGTGTTATCCACCCAATGAATATGCACAAATTGTGAGTATAGCCTCAAATAATAAGGGTAATAAAATTTAAACCGTACCATCATCCAAATTAATATGTACAAGGAAAAGACAGTGGGACATAGGGGACAGTGGCTGATGTTGGCCCCATAATGTTCACACCCTAAAATGGCTGGACTATACCGGTACAGGTAAACGATGACAGACAGAATGTATAAAAGGAATTTATTACAAAAAGGAAATACATGGTATACAGATTAAAATGCAAAAACAGAAATTCAAAGATCACCAAAGAATATCTGTAAATTACAAAATATTGACTGGTCTGGTTCTCGACTAGTTTCGCGATATTATCGCTTCCTCAGGAGGACCAATCTATAAGACAAATAATATAATGCAATACAAGCAAAAACAATATACAGTACACTACAAGTAGTGATCTTAGAAACAGCATGTAGAAAGGGGAAAGAATAAGACATAATTACTAGTTCGGCTTACCCTATAATTGGGTGATCATGTGCGGCACCGGGCCACCCAAACAACTCTCCCCCGCGGCGGACAAGGGGGATAGTTTAGAGCCCTCTAAGTAAAAAGCATAGCGTAAGTGGGGGGCTACAGAGATAGCTGGTGAAAGGATACAATGGATTTAGCCAACCACATATTGAGGGAGCAGAAAGGGAGGGGAGGGAGGGCCAAGGGAAAAAGGGGGAAGGAAAATGGGGGGAGGGGGAGGGGGGGGAAGAGGAGGGAGAAAGGGGAAGCGGGAAGGGAGGAGGGAAGGAGGGTAAGGGTAATGGAACATGGGAAGGGGAAGGGGGGGAGAAAGGGAGGGGGGAGGGGGGGGGGACTGGGAGGGACACCAGGGGAGGGGGTAGTGGAGGGAAGGGAAAAAAGGGGGGTAGGGGACAGGGTGAGGAGGAGCAGACAATGCACAGGAACAAGGAGGGTAGAGGGAGGGGGGGAAGGGGAACAAACAAGAGGGATTACACTGGGCTAATAAACAATAGAAGCGTGTGATGTGGCTTACCATAATGGTTGGAACGAAGGGTAATACATATGCTAGCCACGAAAAGACTTGCGACGGCGTGGGGGTCGGGTGGCCCGTAATGAGCAGGAGAACCAACCAATTCCAAGCACTGGGGCATCATGGAGGGTACAATGTGTGGAAGTCCACCACTAAGGGTAGATAACCACAGGGTTGCATGGCAGTCTGTCAATAAATAGTATCAAATGTAACATGAGATACAGGATAAAATCCAAGTGAAGGTATCTAAAATCGATAGCGTCGGGTAGAGGATAGTATCCAAGGTAAGAGAACATAACGTACCTATAGATGTACACCAGTGAGGTGTTGAAGGCCTCCGTTCCATCCCAGCCCCACGTCAGCAGTCTATCATGGGGAGAGCTCAGATGCTCACTCACAGGCCCGAGGGCCCATTAAGTGAGCTCCCCAACCCGGAGACGCCCACGACGCCGCCAGCCGGCAAGCGTCTGACGTCACCGGGTCAGTTTCTCCGCACTGCACAGGTGCGCAGACCGCGCTACTGCGCTAGCGCGTTCAAGGCGAGCCCGTGGGTAGGAAAAAGAATTTTTGTTAAACTGGAAAAAAACGGGGTCTCCGGATGTGATTTTTTGGAAGGGCCTGGTAAACACCATGTTACCCTATTATAGAGCTACTTATGAGGCTAGGGGTTGTAATAAAAAGTTTGACAAAGTCTGGCAAGCATGGTACAAAACCAGTGATACAGCAGGATAGGAATTTGTGTATGGTAAACTTCATGATATATTCCAGGGAGGTTAAGATACCTTAGAATTGGTATAGGATGAGGGTAAATTTTTCTGACAAGTAATGTGTGTATTAAATAACATCTGAAGATACTCTTTCTCCTTTTATATCCGGGATGGGTTAAATTATTGGTTTTCCAACAAATCACAGGTGTTAAAGAAATAGTGTGAGACTTCTACTTTATAATGAGCTGTGACCACAAGGGGCGCCCAAATCCCCAAGAATAGGTATTAAAGTCCTGCAGTAAACTGGGGATCGGGAAGGGGGGGTGGGTTGTAGGGTAGGGGTGTTGATGTAATTAAATGCATAAGCTAGATAGCGGAGTTTGTTAGTCAGGATAGTTTTTTTGTTTTTTGTTTTTTTTGGGCCATGTTCGGCCTGAATGTGGACAATGTCTGTTGACGTGTCCAATGTTTTATGTCATATTCTTAAATTTAATAAACAGAATTTTCAAAAAAAAAAAAAGAAAGAAAGAAAGAACGCACCGGTGAGCTCAGCAACACCAAAAGACCCGGAAGACCACGGAAAACAACTGTGGTGGATGGCTGAAGAATTCTTTCCCTGGTGAAGAAAACACCCTTCACAACAGTTGGCCAGATCAAGAACACTCTCCAGGAGGTAGGTGTATGTGTATCAAAGTCAACAATCAAGAGAAGACTTCACCAGAGTGAATACAGAGGGTTCACCACAGGATGCAAACCATGGGTGAGCCGCAAAAACAGGAAGGCCAGATTAAACAACATCTAAAAAAGCCTTCACGGTTCTGGAACAACATCCTATGGACAGATCAGACCAAGATCAACTTGTACCAGAGTGATGGGAAGAGAAGAGTATAGAGAAGGAAAGGAACTGCTCATGATCCAAAGCATACCACCTCATCAGTGAAGAATGGTGGTGGTAGTGTCATGGCGTGGGCTATATATGGCTGCGAATGGAACTGGTTCTCTTGTATTTATTGATGATGTGACTGCTGACAAAAGCATCAGGATGAATTCTGAAGTGTTTCGGGCAATATTATCTGCTCATTTTCAGCAAAAGAACTCATTGGACGGCGCTTCACAGTGCAGATGGACAATGACCCGAAGCATACTGCGAAAGCAACCAAAGAATTTTTTAAGGGAAAGAAGTGGAATGTTATGCAATGGCCAAGTCAATCACCTTACCTGAATCTGATTGAGCATGCATTTCACTTGCTGAAGACAAAACTGAAGGGAAAATGCCCCAAAAACAAGCAGGAACTGAGGACAGTTGCAGTAGAGGCCTGGCAGAGCATCACCAGGGATGAAACCCAGCGTCTAGTGATGTCTATGCGTTCCAGACTTCAGGCTGTAATTGACTGCAAAGGATTTGCAACCAAGTATTAAAAAGTGAAAGTTTGATGGATGATTGTTAATCTGTCCCATTACTTTTGGTTCCTTAAAAAGTGGGAGGCACATACAAACTGTTATAATTCCTACAACATTCACCTGATTTGGATGTAAATACCCTAGAAATTAAAGCTGAAAGACTGCAGTTAAAGCACATCCTGTTTGTTTCATTTCGAATCCACTGTGGTGGTGTATAGAGCCAAAAAGATTAGAATTGTGTCGATGTCCCAATATTTATGGACCTGACTGTATCCTTTTGTTATGTAGAATATAGCTGGTTTGGTCAGACCCTGGTCTGGTCAATATCGCAGCCATAATACTGTATGTGTGTGTCACATATATACAGCTGGTAAAATAAGTATTGAACACGTCACCATTTTTCTAGGTAAATATATTTCTGTTTAAATTCTTTTTATTCAATTTAGAAAAGACATAACAATACAAAACAATCAAAAACACAGGTAGTATTGCTAAAAAAAGGAAAGGATAATAATAAAATAAAAGTGCCAAGGGATTCCATATACCCCACAATATACATATAATTACCAGCATGAAATACATAGAAAGAAGAAAGAGGTATAAGACAAATAGGGGGAAGGGGACCCCCTTTAAAACATAGATACCTTTTCTGGTCTTCCTCCCAACTGTGGTCTAAAGTCCACCCAATCTCTTCATCTAGTCCCTAACCCCCCCCAAGTAATAGAGAGAAAAAAAAACATAAACCTATTATTATTAT
Source organism: Aquarana catesbeiana (assembly GCF_042186555.1). Taxonomy (NCBI): domain Eukaryota; kingdom Metazoa; phylum Chordata; class Amphibia; order Anura; family Ranidae; genus Aquarana; species Aquarana catesbeiana. Next base: position 535,456,842 of record NC_133324.1, on the reverse strand, counting down.
TATTATTTATAATAATTAAGAGCCAGGGAGACACCTATGTGGCTACCTTTCTGATTCTACCCGTCACTTCCCATACTGTGCTCTCATATTCTTCCACCCATTCCAGCCCATTTTGGGTATTCAGTGAACATATTACCTATACCCGATTTAAGACCCCTTTCACAATGCGGGCGTTAGTGGTAAAGCGTCGCTGGTTTTAGCGGCGCTTTTTCGCTGTTATAGCGGCGCTTTTTTGTGGCCGCTAGCGGGGCACTTTTAACCCCCGCTAGTGGCTGAGGAAAGGGTTAATAGCATCCGTTTTGTGGCGCTGCCCATTTATTTCAATGGACAGGGGTGGTGGAGGGAGTGGTGTATACAACGCTCCCGCACCGCCCTAAAGATGCTGCTTGCAGGACTTTTCCTGTTCTGCAAGCACACCACCCCAGTGTGAAAGCACTCGAGCTTGCACACTGGGGTGGCTTGAGAGGCGCTTTTCAGGCTCTATTTTTAGCTCTAAAGTGCCCCAGTGGAAAAGGGGTCTAAGTGAGATGGAAGAGACCCTGCACACTCCTAAGTTTCCAACCTGTGACCTCACACACAAAAAAGCACCCCACAAAAATCAGAAGCAAAACCGTAAAAAAAATAAAATAAATAATATGTGAGCTATTTGCTGTTGACCAGGGAGAACTTCCTATTGCTACCGCCCCTAATCTACCCTGGACATACCCTGTTCCCTTATCCATCCCCCAATCCCACACACCCTTACCCTCACCTCACCCATTCAAGCCCGATAATGGTATACTATCTCAGTGAGCAAAATCATAGTTACATAGTTACATAGTAGGTGAGGTTGAAAAAAGACACAAGTCCAACCTATGTGTGTGATTATGTGTCAGTATTACATTGTATATCCCTGTATGTTGCGGTCATTCAGGTGATTATCTAATAGTTTCTTGAAGCTATCAATGCTCCCCACTGAGACCACCGCCTGTGGAAAGGAATTCCACATCCTTGCCGCTCTTACAGTAAAGAACCCTTTGCGTAGTTTAAGGTTAAACCTCTTTTCTTCTAATTGTAATGAGTGGCCATGAGTCTTATTAAACTCTCTTCTGCGAAAAAGTTTTATCCCTATTGTGGGGTCACCAGTACAGTATTTGTAAATTGAAATCATATCCCCTCTCAAGCGTCTCTTCTCCAGAGAGAATAAGTTCAGTGCTCGCAACCTTTCCTCATAACTAAGATCCTCCAGACCCTTTATTAGCTTTGTTGCCCTTCTTTGTACTCGCTCCATTTCCAGTACATCCTTCCTGAGGACTGGTGCCCAGAACTGGACAGCATACTCCAGGTGCGGCTGGACCAGAGCCTTTCAAGTTTCTGTGGAAGAGAAGAAAAAAAGGGGGGAGAGGAGGAGGAAAAAAAGGAAGACACATATCTTTTTAACATATTTTTAACAGAAAATTTCCTCCGTCTCACCCTCCCTCCTCTCTCTCAATTACATTCTCATTACCAATACATCTTATATAAACTGAGGATTGTTTGAATGCAAACCAACTTATTCAAAATTTCATACAACCTGGAGAAGAGTCATTTTGCAGGTGTATTAATTCCTCCATTAATCTAGTACTATCTATTTCTCTAAGCCAATCCATCATAGTTGGTATTTTCTTTGACTTCCAATATTTTGGGATTAGTATTTTTGCTGCATTCAACAGGAATGGAATAATAGACGTTCTATATTTTTCCCTTGGTTCACCTGGGGCATGAAATAGACATTGCCAAGGGTCTTGCCCAACTTCAGAATTGCTGATCATCTTGATTATATTCAAGACTTGGTGGCAATGCCACCATATATGGGCACGCGTTCCTTTGCCACCACACTCCCTCCAACACAGGGATGACACATCTGGGTTAATCTTGTGTAATTTTGGTGGAACATAGTACCATTTACAGTGGGGACGGAAAGTATTCCGGACCCCCTTAAATTTTTCACTCTGTTATATTGCAGCCATTTGCTAAAATCATTTAAGTTCATTTTTTTTCCTCATTAATGTACACACAGCAACCCATATTGACAGAAAAACACAGAATTGTTGACATTTTTGTAGATTTATTAAAAAAGAAAAACTGAAATATCACATGGTCCTAAGTATTCAGACCCTTTGCTGTGACACTCATATTTAACTCAGGTGCTGTCCATTTCTTCTGATCATCCTTGAGATGGTTCTACACCTTCATTTGAGTCCAGCTGTGTTTGATCATACTGATTGGACTTGATTAGGAAAGCCACACACCTGTCTATATAAGACCTTACAGCTCACAGTGCATGTCAGAGCAAATGAGAATCATGAGGTCAAAGGAACTGCCTGAAGAGCTCAGAGACAGAATTGTGGCAAGGCACAGATCTGGCCAAGGTTACAGAAAAATTTCTGCTGCACTTAAGGTTCCTAAGAGCACAGTGGCCTCCATAATCCTTAAATGGAAGACGTTTGGGATGACCAGAACCCTTCTTTGAGCTGGCCGTCCGGCCAAACTGAGCTATCGGGGGAGAATAGCCTTGGTGAGAGAGGTAAAGAAGAACCCAAAGATCACTATGGCTAGCTCCAGAGATGCAGTCGGGAGATGGGAGAAAGTTGTAGAAAGTCAACCATCACTGCAGCCCTCCACCAGTCAGGAAGCCTCTCCTCAGTGCAAGACCCATGAAAGCCTTCATGGAGTTTGCTAAAAAAAAAAAAAACCCAGAAGGACTCCAAGATGGTGAGAAATAAGATTCTCTGGTCTGATGAGACCAAGATAGAACTTTTTGGCCTTAATTCTAAGCGGAACGTGTGGAGAAATGCAGGCACTGCACATCAGCTGTCCAATACAGTCCCAACAGTGAAGCATGGTGGTGGCAGCATCATGCTGTGGGGGTGTTTTTCAGCTGCAGGGACAGGACAACTGGTTGCAATCAAGGAAAAGATGATTGCAGCCAAGTACAGGGATATCCCGGACGAAAACCTTCTCCAGAGTGCTCAGGACCTTAGACTGGGCCAAAGGTTTACCTTCCAACAAGACAATGACCCTAAGCACACAGCTAAAATAACGAAGGAGTGGCTTCACAACAACTCCGTGACTGTTCTTGAATGGCCCAGCTAGAGCCCTGACTTAAACCCAATTGAGCATCTCTGGAGAGACCTAAAAATGGCTGTCCACCAACGTTTACCATCCAACCTGACAGAACTGGAGAGGATCTGCAAGGAGGAATGGCAGAGGATCCCCAAATCCAGGTGTGAAAAACTTGTTGCATCTTTCCCAAAAAGACTCATGGCTGTATTAGATCAAAAGGGTGTGTAGCAATAACTCTTGGTGGAGCTGCTGGTTTAAGCGGGCTTGTTACCTTCAATCTCCTTCCCTCTGTTTCACCGGAACCGGGTCTAGGGTTAGGTTGAGTTTACCTCTGGACGACACACGCACCAACACTTGAGTACGTTTTCAATGCTTTATTAAACCATCAACGAAGGAAGTAGCAGACAAGAGGCAGAAGGAGAACTGCAGAGGAAAACTCAAATACCTTTTTAGTAAGATTCTTGACAAATGTCCTTGGGGTTGGATATTTCAATAGAATGCACTCCCTTGGTGGAACACACTCCTTGCACGCCTGGATAGGCCTCTCTCACTAGCCTAGCAGCACGAACAAAAGTCTCTGCCACAGACTTATTTGGGATAAACCCGTACGATCCTCTGCCACAGGATGTATTGGTTTTCTTGTGGTGAATGTCAGTCACAGTGCTTGAACCTTTAAGCCAACCCGGCAACACTATGCTGTAAAATTACTTTAGGATACGTCCTCCAACCGAGTCACCAGGCCCCTCTCCAGACCAGCACGTTGCATGATCCTTCCATGACGGGTCCTCCCCTGGGATCTTCTCGGTTGTCCAGCTTCCTCCCTTTGGATAGACAGCTCAGGACCATTCCTCGGCCGCTGTGGTAGGCCCCAGACAAGCTTCTGGGCCCACCCCTGCGCCACAGCAACGTGGGCCTCCGGAACGGAGGACCACGAGATAGCTCTCTAACGCATACCTGTAGGCCAGGAGGGCCAGCAGGTGGCTGTAAAACGAACCTCAAAATCTGGCGTCTGTCCCATAAATACCCTCGCCCAGAATGCAACTCAGAGGACCACCTCCACCGAGTTGTCTCCGGGATAGAAGAGCATCCATACGCTTAGACATGTTGCCTTTCCAACACTAGCCAGCGGAAACAGCGACACCCACGGCTCAGTATGGAAACACACGCAACGTCAGCCAAGCTGAAACAGAGGCAAATCTAACCTTCCTAACGAACAATTTACTAAATTTACCTATCAGATGGTAGATCGCATATCTACCAGCGCTACATACTCCCCCGACTATAGTAGACGTTGTCCCCAACGTCTGTCCAAAACACAATGACAGTAACTCCCAAGCCTGGGAGTAGGTATTTGAGCTTTTAATAACTTGGATAGACAAAGAGAGAAAGAAAGACAGTGGAAAGATATTATAAAACTTACATCTATAAAACATTATGTTCACATCCGCAAACAAAACCATACTATGATTGTACATAACCTCACTATCTATCTAGCTGAAAACCCTCGCAGCTTGATAGGAGATCCAATAATTCCTGAAAAGGAAAACTTATTAAACACACACACATGCTGTACAATATCAGGAGCAAAGCCTCATTATTAGAGAAAATGAGCCTCTATTCCCATCATCTAGTATCAAAAAAAAGAAAAAATCTTAAGGAGTCCATCCCTGTATACTCTCTTTAAATGGAAAAGTCCAGCTAGCGAAGAGTCTTTGAATTTGAAGACGTCAAGATGAACATTATGTTTTGATCACGAAGATCTCTATACACTGATACTAACTAACCCAAAGTTCTTTTGTCCAGAGTCACCAATAAAACCGGGGAGCTGGCAATGTCAGTGTCTTTCCCGTTTTATCCACTGTGGTAATGAAACAGACAACGTCATCTTTTCCGGGCCTGCAGATGACCACTTTGTCAGCATAGATGTGCCGACCGAAGTTCCAGTGCATAAAACATCCATTAAAACGTTCATCCATTTTAACAGAACATCCAGTCTTTCGGAAAGGCTTAGGCACAGACAAATAGTCCCAAACAGCTTCACTGTACCAAAGTTTCCGGTTAAGTTCAATCACTTGCATTATATCCTGAGGCACATAAGGGAACTCCAAACCATACTCTGCAGCTACACGCTTGTTTAAAATTCTCTGCAAACGTGCAAGTTTGGGCAAAGATCTGTCCTTCCCTATACCAGGCGGCACACAGGAATCCAATGATTTGCTCACCATAGACCCAGCCGGTGTCTGCAGTGAACCAGCAACCTTCGACAAAGTCTCGGCAGCAGCACTGTGCGGCTCCACACAGGGTGACGTCTTCCCAGAACTCAGGGCTGTCCATTCAGGGAAGGTCATAGCAGAGGCGACATTTTCACCTTGTGACCACAACAGCTCTTGTGACAGTCTCAAATAAGGCATCATCACCGGAAAGATCCGACATGGATTCTATTTCCGAATCTCCCAACTCTTCCGCTGGCAGATATTTATTTACAGTCCCAGATACATTCCCCATCAGTGGACTTTGGTAGCTCCGGTTCAGGTAACCTCTGGGGTAGGCCTCGACCACGGCCGCGGGAAGCCTTCACATATCCCACCTTCCTTTGAGCAGGTACAACAGGAGTAGGTGTAGTGGACGCAGAAATCACAGTAATGTCCCCTGATGAGACAACAGCAGCAGAGTCTCTCTCCGGAACACTGTCAGTAACAACAGGCGAAGTGACGGCCTGCCGTTCTCTCTCTGTAGTAGTAGCAGCTTCTACTGTGGTGATACCGGTTTCCCAATCCATTCGATAAGCATGGGGCAACGTGGTAGGTTGCTCCACCACAAACAAGTACTCTCCACATTGCGGACATCGGCCAAATGGACGAAGATGCACGGCCAGTCCTTCACATCGTTGGCAGATCATGCCCAGTCCCTCAATATCTCCTGAGGTGTACAGAACAAACCTCCCCTGCGGCTTCAACCAAACTCCAGTATCCATAAGCAGGGCTCCGGTCAACACAGTATTCAACACGGTGCTTGCAGGAAACATTATCGGTCCCATAATTGGCTGCATCGCCGGAAAAGACATGGCCACACTCTGATCTTCTCAGCACGATCACGAGGCCTCTCTCTTCCTCTGGCGCCAAACACATACACGCGTCCCATGCGGTATCAAGTAGGGTAGGCTCCTCCCACTTGTTCTTCTGATCTTGTAGTTCCCGGGCCGTCACTGGTGCCCGCCGTCTACGCACTCAGAAATAAAGTCCTGCAGTTTAACCCCTTCTCTTCCTGTAAGATTTTTTTTTTTTTTTTTCAAAGTCCAGTTCTCACCATAAACTCCCGATGAAACACTTCTCTGGGTTGCGAGAATTGACGGTCAACAAATCCTGGACGACGCCCCCACATGTAGCAATAACTCTCGGTGGAGCTGCTGGTTTAAGCGGGCTTGTTACCTTCACTCTCCTTCCCTCTGTTTCACCGGCACAGGGTCTAGGGTTCCGTTGAATTACCTCTGGACGACACACGCACCAACACTTGAGTACGTTTTCAATGCTTTATTAAACCATCAACGAAGGAAGTAGCAGGAAAGAGGCAGAAGGAGAACTGCAGAGGAAAACTCAAATACCTTTTCAGTAAGATTCTTGACAAATGTCCTTGGGGTTGGAGATTTTAGTAGAATGCACTCCCTTGGTGGAACACATTCCTTGCACGCCTGGATAGGCCTCTCTCACTAGCCTAGCAGCCAGTACATAGCACAAACAAAAGTCTCTGCCACAGACTTATTTGGGATAAACCCGTACGATCCTCTGCCACAGGATGTATTGGTTTTCTTGTGGTGAATGTCAGTCACAGTGCTTGAACCTTTAAGCCAACCCGGCAACACTATGCTGTATAATTACTTTAGGATACGTCCTCCAACCGAATCACCAGGCCCCTCTCCAGACCAGCACATTGCATGATCCTTTCATGACGGGTCCTCCCCTGGGATCTACTCGGTTGTCCAGCTTCCTCCCTTTGGATAGACAGCTCAGGACCATTCCTCGGCCGCTGTGGTAGGCCCCAGACAAGCTTCTGGGCCCACCCCTATGCCACAGCAACGCGGGCCTCCGGAACGGAGGACCACGAGATAGCTCTCTAAGGCAAATCTAACCTTCCTAACGAACAAGTTACTAAATTTACCTATCAGATGGTAGATCGCAAATCTACCAGCGCTACAGGTACTTCTACTAAATACTGAGCAAAGGGTCCGAATACTTAGGACCATGTAATATTTCAGTTTTTCTTTTTTAATAAATCTGCAAAAATGTCAACAATTCTGTGTTTTTCTGTCAATATGGGGTTCTGTGTGTACATTAATGAGGAAAAAAAATTAACAAATGATTTTAGCAAATGGCTGCAATATAACAAAGAGTGAAAAATTTACTAACTACCCACTGTAGTTAGCAGTTTATAATTCATTTCTTTTATTATATATAGAAATATATATATCTATATATCTATAGATATATCTATAGATATATAGATATATATATATTTATAAAATCTATAACTTTTATGTTTTAAAGCTTATGGGAGGGGTTGATAAAGTAGGCATCCCTGAAACGTACCATTGAAAAGCGCAAAAGACTGCAACAGGGTCCCATTCACCAGTATTTGAGCCATTGGTCTGGAGAACAATGCCTCCATCCACTTATACATATGCAGACCCAAGCCAACATATCAGTGTTGAGAGCATATAATCCCAGTCCAGTCAAAAGTCTTTTCGGCATCAATTGATAGAAAAGGTACTGGGTTCTTTCCTTTTCTAGCTCCGTTCATTAGGAGAAGAGTTCTCAACACATTATCCATTGCTTCCCTCCCAAGGATAAAGCCTACTTGGTCTTTCTCTATCCAATCTGACAGAAAAGGTTCTCAATCTCTGAGAGAGTTTTTTGCATATACAGTAATTTAATATCTTCATTAATTAAAAATATTGGCCTGTAGCTAGAGCACAATGTTGAATCTTTCCCTTTCTTGAGAAGAAGTGATATACTGTATATAGGTCCCTAAAGCTTTGCCAACCCTCCCCCCCCCCCCCCCCGATAGAAGTATGTCAGAAAATGAGGTATTGGAATCCCTCTAAACAAAAGTGAGGATATTACTAATTTATACACTTTTTCATGCAATCTTTATTTTTATTTTTTCATCATTTTATCTTTTCATTTTTTGTTTTTATTTTTATTTATATTTAATTTTCTTTTTCTTTATTATTTTTTTCCATTCGCATTTACATTTTATTTTCAATCTACCAAACTATTTATTTCAACTACATCCCTAAATTTTCAAATGTAAAATAAACATTTATAATTTTTTCATATATCTATTACATACACTCAATTACATCCTTCTTTAACTATCCATTCATTGGTTCAACTGCTTTATTCTAGATATATATTATTATTTTTATTAATATACTTATATTTATTTAGTTTTTACTTTTGTTTACTTTGATTACTACTTTCCACACGTGCATATATCCATCTAAAACAGTTTTTACCAAAATCTGTGTGCCACATCATATGACGTCCACCCAGAAAGAGAGTCACGCTGTCCCTCTGTCATTTTGACGTTGGGCGGGTGGCAAATGGTTTAAATGTCACTTTTTTTCTTTATAGATGTTGGTTTTGCTGTAGCAGGTTCTACACACAATATAGATGTGCCGCAAGCAGACTAAGGGGACCACCCAGACACTATAATCCTGCTGGTTCCCTAATGACAGGCGCTCCTGTCTCTGTGTTTTATTAAAAAAAAAGTCTTATTTACCGGATTTAAGATCGGTCACTGGCTGGCTGTCACCTCTGCCCGGCTGACAGATGCAGTGGGCGGGGCCGAGATTCCACCACTGACGGCAGCCGGGACGCGAGGAGGACAAGAGAGCGAGAGCCGGCCAATCACATGACTGCGGGGAGCCGCTCTGAAATACAGTAAAGGAGGCAATTTTTAAAATTAAACACAGAGGCAGGAGCACCTGTTATTAGGGAACCAGCAGTGTTAAATACATTTTAAACAGTTATGAGAGCAGCAGGAGCTGAGGGGTTGGGCACTGTAGCTGTTAACATAACATGAAGAAATTAATTATTCCAGCGCTACCTGTGGCTATAGGGATGAGGATACTAGTTGCAGCAAACACCCGATTGGTCAACCAAAACCAACAAAATAAACAGGATAAAAATCAATAATTGGTGTTGCGCTCTAAGTAATAACTAAAATAACAGTAATATATAGAAAGTGTTGTGGGGACCAAAGTAAATAGATCAATAAGATCAAATCCTAAATTCTGATCAAACAATGGTAAAATAATGCAATAAAGTGACAATGTGCAAAAATTACAATAAAGTGTCCAAGATGCACAAATAACTGAAAATATATGACATAAATGTGCAAAATAGCTAGTGTCAAAATAATTCCTCCAATAACGTGAAATAATAAATATCATACATCCACAAATCACAAAAATGTGAATAAATCCCCCCAAAAATATATATATGAATGATGATGATAAATGTAGCATTATTTATCATCATTCATATATATATATATATATATATATATATATATATATATATATATGGGGGGGATTTATTTACATTTCTATATGCGCGAGATCACTTTATTCAACTTTATCAGTTATAGTGTTTGTGATACGCTTAGATTTTGCTGCATTTGATTTACTATTTATCACTTCTATTCTGCCACTAGTCACATTTTAATTACTCTCAGTAGTGCAAGAGACACATCCACATCTTTAGCCAGACTAAAGCCGAAAGCCAGACTGTAAGGGGTCAAGAAGGTTATTTTCACTGAGGTAGGAGCTAAGACGGTTGTAGACTAAGCGTTCTAGAAGTTTAGAGGTGAATGGGAGCAATGAGATGGGTCTTAAGTTGTTCAGGTTGGTAGGGTCCAGTGAGGGCTTTTTAAGTATGGGAGTGTTCTGCGTATGTTTTAGAGGGGAGGGGAAGGTGCCACTAGAGAGGGAGAGATTGAAGATGTGAGTGAGGGAGCATAGGATAGAAGAGGGGAACCGTAGTAGTTGTGAGGGAACAGAATCCAAGGGACAATTGGTTAGGTGGGTATCTGAGAAAAGTTTTGTAACCTCCTCAGTAGTAGCCAATTCAAAAGAGGAGAGTGTTGAATGTGCTGCTAGGCAAAGGTATGTTGGGTGGTGAAGACATACGCACAGTGGAGCTGTCCTCACGAATTGCATCAATCTTGTCTTTGAAGTGAATGGCAATTTCTTGGGCAGTGAGTGAATTAGTGGGTAGAGGGGGTGGGGGACGAAGCAGAGAGTTAAAGGTTGAGAAGAGCCGACGGGGACTGGATGACAAGGAATTAATAAGAGAGACAAAGTATGCTTGTTTGGCAGCATGGAGGCAGGAATTGTATTTTAGAAGGGCAGATTTATATAGGGTGAAGTCTTGCAGGCATTTGGTTTTACGCCACAGTCGTTCAAGAGCACGGCAATGTCTCTTGAGATTTCTAGTGTTGTCAGTTTGCCAGGGTTGTAACGGTCGGGCCTGATTCTGCGTGTGGTTAGAGGAGCAAGTGCATCTAGTGATGATGAGAGTGAACTGTTTTAGACAGAGGTGGCCAGGTCAGGACAGGACAGGGGAGAGATTATGTCACAATAGTAGAATAGAGAAAAGAAGGGTTAAAGTGGCGAAGGTTTCTACAATTAATTGTTTAATGCTTGGAGGGATGGGTGGTTGGAGACAAGGATACAGTGAAAATAATGAGGTTGTGATCAGAGAGAGGAAAGGGGGTGTTGGCGAGGTTGCCAGGGTTGCAGAGATGGGAGAATACAAGGTCAAGGGTATTACCATTGGAGTGAGTGGAAGTATGTGTCCATTGGGTTAGGTCAAAAGATTAGGTTAAGTCAAGAAGTTTATCTGTAGTTGGGCTGTTAACATTGACAGGAATGTTGAAGTCACCAAGAATGGTGGGTATTTGAGAGAAGAGAAAGTAGGGTAGCCAGGCAGCAAAGTCATCAAGATTGGTAGGGTCCAGTGAGGGCTTTTTAAGTATGGGAGTGTTCTGTGTATGTTTTAGAGGGGAGGGGAAGGTACCACTAGAGAGGGAGAGATTGAAGATGTGAGTGAGGGAGCATAGGATAGAAGAAGAGGGTAACCGTAGTAGTTGTGAGGGAACAGGATCCAAGGGACAATTGGTTAGGTGGAGAGAGGAAAGGGGGTGTCGGCGAGGTTGCCAGGGTTGCAGAGATGGGAGAATACAAGGTCAAGGGTATTACCATTGGAGTGAGTGGAAGTATGTGTCCATTGGGTTAGGTCAAAAGATTAGGTTAAGTCAAGAAGTTTATCTGTAGTTGGGCTGTTAACATTGACAGGAATGTTGAAGTCACCAAGATTGGTGGGTATTTGAGAGAAGAGAAAGTAGGGTAGCCAGGCAGCAAAGTCATCAAGAAAGCTGCAATCCTCAGGGAAATGGGAGAAAACAAACGAATACAGTGCATCTCAAAAGAAGAGAGGGATAGAGAGGGAGGGACAGGAAGGACTTGGAAGGTGCTTTGTGGGGATAGAAAGAAGCCAACTCCACCTCCTTACTGTCTGTTGGGTCTGGGGGAGTGAGTCCACCATGGTAGAGGGCAGCGGGAGAAGCTGAGTCAAGATTTTGAAGCCAGGTTTCTGTTATGGCGAGTATGTTAAAGCTATGAGAGATGAAGAGGTCATGTACAAATGTTAGCTTGTTACAGATGGAGCGGGCGTTCCAAAGGGCACATGAGATTGGTGGGCTGCTTAGAGGAAGCAGGGGGATAGAAATTAACTGAGTGGATTGCAGTGGTTGCCAGAGGGGGAGTGGTATTGGATATGTGGCTTGAAGTTGGAAAATGGCGGACCAGGATTAGGAGAAATGTCACCTGAGATTAGAAGGAGGAGGGCGAGGAAGGCAGGATGGAAGTGGGATGTGCATGAGCGCACGTGTCTAGTGGTCCCGGTGTTTATGTCAGCATGTGGTGATATGTGCATGCTGCAGGGAAGAGAGGAGGGGTAGAGTAAAGATAATTTGAGGATAGAAGACACCAATGTGAGAAGGAAGAGAATAAGGAGCATGTTAGTAGATAGAGAGTGGGAAACTAACTTTATATAAAATAAATGTCAAAAGCTGGTTTGCTTGTCGTCTTGCAGAGTGGAGCAGAGTTCTTCTTGTATCTTCATCCAGCTTTAGTTATCCTGCTTTTGTTAAACTAGGTCGGCGAAACTGCACATCACTTGTGACAGAGCCACTCAGGGCAGAGCCGTTATGTCGGCTCCTTGCCCCTGTCTGCGCCACCCAATAGGCTGCTTACAGCAACGTCAGTTCAGTAGAGATGTACAGATGGATAGAAGACATTTCTCAGCAAATAGCTTGAACTGTCTTCTTTCCAAAATTGGGTCATTTGGTGGGGTTTTGTGTTATCTTGACATTTCATGGCCTCCAAAACTGTGATAGGTTGTGAGGAAGTGAAATCACCATTTTACGCCCTTAGAAAGCCTGAAGGCGGTGCTTGGTTTTCGAGGTCCTGTACACGGCTATGCTCCCAAAAAGTCTCACACATGTGATATCACTGTACTCAGGAGAAGCAGCAGAATGTATTTTGGGGTAAAATTTCACAAATGCCCATTGCATGTTTGAGCAATATATCATTTAGTAAAGACTTTGTGCAAAAATATAAATAAAAAATAATTGTAATTTTCCTGCAACTTGTGACAAAATATAAAATATTGCATGGTCTCAACATGCCTATCAGCAAAAAGCTTGGGGTGTCTACTTTACAAAAAGGGGTCATTGGGGGGGTGTTTGAATTGTCCTGGCATTTTATGCACAACATTTAGAAGCTTATGCCACACATCACCTACTCTTCTAACCACTTGAAGACAAAGCCCTGACACTTTTTTTTTTTAATATTTTTTTTGCAAGAAAATTACTTTTAACCCCCAAACATTATATATTTATTTAAAGAAAAGGCCCTACAGATTAAAATGGTGGGTTTGCAATTTTTCTTTTTACACAGTATTTGTGCAGCAATTTTTCAAACGAAATTTTTTGGAAAAAAAAACACACTTTTTTAATTTTAATGCACTAAAACACACAATATTGCCCAAATGTTTGATGAAATAAAAAAGATGATCTTATGCGGAGTACATGGATACCAAACATGACATGCTTTAAAATTGCGCACAAACGGCGAGAAGCTACATACATTTTTAAAAGCCTTTACAGATTACCACTTTAGAAGAGGTCTACTGCTAAAATGACTGCCCTCAATCTGACCTTCGTGGTGATACCTCACATGCATGGTGCAATTGCTGTTTACATATGACACCAGACCAATGCTTGCGTTCGCCTTTGCGTGTAAGCACGGGGGGACAAGGGTGCTTTTTTTATTTTTTTGCTTTTTTTATTGTATTTTTAAACTGTTCCTTTCATATTTTTTTTTATCATTTTTATTGTTATCTCAGGGAATGTAAATATCTCCTACGATAGCAATAGTTAGTGACAGGTACTCATTTTTGAAAAAAGTGGTGTCTATTAAACCCTAAATCTCTGCCCTCAAAGCATCTGACCACAGTAAGATCGTTGTGATAAAATGCTTTGCCAATTTCCCAATGGTGCTGTTTATATCCGGCGAAACCTAAGTCATAAAATACTCGTAGCTTCCTGTTTCTTAGGCCATAGAGATGATTGGAGCCGTTCTTGTCTCTGATCAACTCTATGGTCAGCTGGAGGAACCACTGGCTGCATTCTTGGGTTCCCTGTTGGGACAGGAGAGCACGAGAAATCCATGGAAGACAGTGGGAGGGGGGGAATGTCCCCTCCCACTGCCTGTAAAAACAGTCTAGAGGCTAATTAGCCACTAGGATTGCTTTTACATGAAAGCCGACCACTGGCTGAAAAGAATGATACCAAGATGTCACATAAACCTGCAGGCATCATTCTGGTATAACCACTCAAATCCAGCAAGATACCAGTACGTCTCTGGTCCTTGTTGTGAATACATTGTAATGTTCCTTTTTTCATGCAGCCTGTGGGCTGCATGAAAAAAAGATTGATCGGTGGGGATGCCCACCATTAGAATACCACCCTTCATCCACCCACTTCTAATGATGGGCACCTTTTTTTTTTTTTTTAACTGTGGTGGTGAAATCACCTCCTAAATAAACCCGTGCTGCAGCTGAATAGCGTACCTGCTAAGCAAATGATGGTTAACAATAAAACAAAGTAACATTACATTATAACAGTAAGACTTACCATACCTGCAAAGCAAATACAAGAAAACATAGTAAAAATAAAACATTGCAATTTTTGCCTAAAAAATATATGCCGAAGCATGGGGGCAATCCGCCCCTAATGTTAGGAGCAAATTGCTCCTCCACCCCTGCCCCCATGCTTCGGCATATATGCTCTTTTTTTTAACTGTGGTGGTGAAATCACCTCTGACAGCACTGGAGTCATGGCTTTATGCTCATGGGAGCAAACACTGTTGCTGTCAAGATAAATAAACCTGTTCTGCAGCTGAATGGTGTACCTGCTAAGCAAATGATGGTTAACAATAAAACAAAGTAACATTACAGTATAACAGTAAGACTTACCATACCTGCAAAGCAAATACAATAAACCATAGTAGAAATAAAACAATGCAATCTGTGCCTAAAAAATATATGCCAGGGCAATCCACCCCTAATGTTAGGAGCAAATCGCTCCTCCACCCCTGCCCCCATGTTTTCTTTTTTTTTGTTTTTTAACTGTTGTGGTGAAATCACCTCCGACAGTGCTGGAGTCACGGCTTTAATATTGTGGGTGCAAACGCTGTTGCTGTCAGAATAAATAAACCCGTGCTGTAGCTGAATGGCGTACCTGCTAAGCAAATGATGCTTAACAATAAAATAAACATTACAGTATAACATACCATACCTGCAAAGCAAATACAATAAAACATAGTAAAAATAAAACAGAGAGAGAACGATAGATATAGAACAATAGTGAGCGGTCAGAGAGCGAACATAAGAGAGAGAACAATAGAGAGAGAGAAGAAAAATAAAACCATAACTATTTTTGGCTTTTTTATTTTTCTTGTTTTTTTTGTTTTTTTTTTCACTTTTATAAAAACTGTAAACTGAACGTTGCAGATTAAGGTCTCTCAAAATGTGATGGCCATCACATCTTTCGAGACCCTCTGTACGTGTGCCTAGGACTGTGTAGTGCTGTACCCTCAGCTATTACTCAACTAGTGTGTGGTAGCGTTTGAAACAGTCACCAATGCAGAGACCAGGTTGGTCAGGACAGACGGGACAATAAAAGTGGGTGTCACGCCTAAATCGGCGTTCTCTGCAGACACAACATCTTCTTTGGGGTGGTCTTTGGGTAGGGGTACCAGGGAGGACATAATGCCTCTCATGCAGCCGGCTCACTGCATTTGCGTGGGGAAGGTGGGCCATTGTATTCGTGGACACAGAGGGGTCTCTCCACAACACCGGTCACCGTAGAAAGTTGGACTGTAGTATCTGCGTGAAGGGAGGACAGAACGAAAACATTCCGTGAATCCCTCCACTTCACTGCTAACAAATTATTAAACTTCAAGCAGGCTCTCTCCCCCGCGCCCCCCCCCCCCCCCCCCCCAAGTCTAATTCGTGATTCTACATATCATTAGGGGAAGCCCCGGCGATTAGATTGCACGGTGCCACATGCGCCAATTCCATAATCAAAAAGGTGACTAAAAAGTGGCACGCTTGTGTAATAATTGTCCATGTACAAGTGTTACCCCTTTCTGAATAAAAATTATTAAAAAAAGAAGAGAAACCAATCAATGAAGAAATCTTGACAACTCTTACCACATCCCAAGGATAATTGAAAAAATAGGAAAAAATGCCCCCAGGGTATGGTACGGGTAAGAGAAATGTCAAAATGTAAGAGACAAAAAGTACTAAAAATGTATAAATTTTATTCAATAAGTAAATACAAAGTGATATGAACAATAAACATCTAAAAACATATGAATGGGACATATGAATGGGACACATAATTAGAACATAACAGCTGCTAAATGTTGAGACACACAGAATTTCAAACATAAAGTCGAATGTAGGTAGTGGTCGCAACAAATCC
Organism: Aquarana catesbeiana; assembly: GCF_042186555.1. Classification (NCBI taxonomy): domain Eukaryota; kingdom Metazoa; phylum Chordata; class Amphibia; order Anura; family Ranidae; genus Aquarana; species Aquarana catesbeiana. The sequence goes on along the minus strand of NC_133324.1, from coordinate 535,440,645 downwards.
CAACATGTTTCGGAACAAAGGCCAAAAAGGGGCTAGATTAATAATATGTTAATTTCCTTCCTCAGGGGTTAAATGGAAGCGTGCTGATATAGTTCTATTGGAGAGAAATACAGTATACCTGGCATGTTGCAGCAAACCACTTTCTGCACAGCCAGGACATCCGTTCTACCCTCTACATGTGTAGAGTATTGGTGGTTTAAGGTATTATGGTTTAAGACCCCAGGAAGGTCTTAAATTCGGAAACCCTAATTGGTTTCCAATCTCTGGCAAGAGTCAGCTGGGGATTAGCGGCGATGAATTGACCAGCGTACAAATTGCTTTGGTCCACAATAGATCTACAGTGAAAAACAGTGAATAAAAATCAAGTGACGTAAAATCAACTGTTTCCACCTGAAGTCGGGTTGGCCAGTGAATGAGGGAAGTACAGGTGCTGCAAAAGTGGTAGGCTCCCAATTAGGATTGGTGAATGCAGCAGGAAGGGCACTATGGGCTTGATGGGCCTGTCTTTGTCTTGGTGGCAGCGGGACACTACTCGTGCTAGCCACCTCGCCAGCTTGAACTGCACTTATGGGACTCGCCACGTCACCAAATGCTACTGCAGTGCTGGATGTACGACTAGGATGTACTAGGCCGCTGGTGCTTGCCAGTTCACCAGAAGGATGAGCGGCACTAGTATTGGCTCTCTGCTCCATTAGAGAGCCCTGCGGTTCTTGCACCTCAACGACAGAAGAAGAACGGGTTCTGGTACGCCTGACCTTGGCAGGGACCACAATTCCGTCGTCAGAGCTGTCTGTCAGGGTGCCACTGCTGTCTACAGGTTCGTATTCTGAGCCTGAATCTGACAGATGAGTGACTTCCTCTTCACTATCTGTCATGCTCAGAAATGTGTAGGCCTCTTCACTACTGCTACTTCGATTTGACATTTTGGTCTCTAAATTTACTGCTACAGTAGTGAGACTCACAGGAAAAAAAGCTCCTGACTATCAGCGACTGCTTCAAACGCTGCAAAAAAACTGTTAGCGTTCGCAGGGATCAGGCCTGACTCTGCAAACGCTGCAGTTATGTGTGTTGTGTTTTGTAAGTGCCAGTGATCGATTGATACTGCACTTGGGTGGGCTGGGCTGGGGGGAGGGGCTAAACGCAGGTGCTAGCAGGTATCTGGGCTGATCCCGCTAACACTGCATTTTTGGGAACCCTAAACTGCTGGGGACGCTAGAATAGATCTGATCAGATCAGATATCGATCCGTTCAGACACTATACTACTAAGGGAGGTGTATGGTGCGTGTGTGGGTGTTACTGGCACTAATCTGATGCTGCCTGGGGCGACGCAGACCCTGACTGACACTAAAACCTAACTGATCTCACCCGCCAGGTGATCAGGGGGTTAAACCTTTATTTAGATAAAATATGGCGGGTGCCCTGACGTTATAAAAAATAAACTAGCTAACCAGAGTCACCCGTGACACTTATACAGTGATCAATGGTGACAGGGGGTGATCAAGGGGTTAAAACTTTATTAGGGGGGTTAAGGGGGTCCCTAGACCTATCTGGGCCTACACTAAGTACCCTAACATTGATTTTCGTCACTAATGACACCGGTACAGCGATCAAAAAAAAATCTGAACTCTGCACTGGGTGACACAGTGACAGGGGGTGAAGGGGTTAACGGGGGGGGGGGGGGTGGCAAGTGTACCTATGTGGACTGGTGTGAGTGTAGTGTTACTGTGAGATGTTCTCTCTCCTCGGTCTGGAACGGAAAAGACCGACACGAGGAGAGATGACATCACTTCCCCTTCTGTGTTTACACTTACACATGCAGGGGAAGGATCTCATTCGCCAGGAGCAATCACCAGGTCCAGGCCAGATTTCATTGGCCTGGGCCTGGGGATTGATCGGTTCTGGATCGAATCTGATCGTCGCGGCCACCGAGGGGGGGTGCGCGCGCACCCCCCGCCGGCCGCACACGCGACTTATAGCTATGACGCTTCGCACAGCCGGGCCAACCAGCCACTATATAACTGTGGTGGCTGGTCCAGAACCATTTAATGTGAGTACCAACTGGCTGTTATTTTTAATAAATAAATTCAAGTTTCAACATACTTCACGATCTGGGCCCCCTCCTTTTCTTCCCTGTATACATCGTTACTGGATCTGGAAATCTTCCCCTTTTTTCATGCAATGCCTAACTGCACAAAGGAGAAACCCCCAGCTATCTACTACAGGAGTCTGGATTTCGCTGGGTGCTATTTTAATTCCTCACGCTGTTACCTTACAGTGGTAAAGTAAGGGGCTAATCCACACAAAGGTGTAATTGCACTGAAGAAAACAACCATCAAGTTCCTGTTCACATTTAGGGATGAGCTTCGTGTTCGAGTCGAACCCATGTTCGACTCGAACATCGCGTGTTTGGTCGTTCGCCGAATTACGAACGATATGGGCCGTTCACGCCAAATTCGAGTGGCGCGTCACGGCCCATAATTCACTGTGGCATCGCAGTGCATTGCTGGCTGATGATTGGCCAAGCATGCACTATGACCCGCATGCTTGGCCAATCACAGCGCTGTCTGTACAGAGAGCCGTAATTGGCCAAAGCCAGGGTGGCTTTGGCCAATTATGGCTCAGGGGGTTTAGTACACGCCCCACACTATATAAGGCCGCCTGCACGGCGGCCCTGTGTAGCGTGTTCCGGCGTTGAGAGAGAGATAGAGAGATAGATAGAGAGAAAGAGACAGCGTCACTTGATTTAAGTTGGAGTAGGCAGGCGAGTCAGTTAGCTGCACTTACAGTGTATTGTGTATAATATATATATATATATATATATATATATATATATATACACACACACACATCCTACGTGTTGTGTATATATATATATATATATATATATATATATATATATTATATATATATATATATATATATATATATATATATATATATATATATACACAGTATATTTATTACACACTGTATTCAGTTTAGCTAGATCTGTTCCTGTTATTCTCTTCCTACTACTGAAAGGCAGGCAGGTGTTTTTACAGTATTTACAGCTACCTGAAGAAAATTGCTGGTGTTCTTCTGATCCTATTAGCTACAGTATTTACAGTTAGTGTAGTGTGTCCTCTGCACAGTGTGCACCTAAAGCTACCTGAAGAAAATTAGTGGTGTTCTTTTGATCCTATTAATACCACAGGCAGGCAGCTACAGTATTTACAGTTAGTGTAGTGCGTCCTATTAGTACAGTACCGCAGGCAGCTGCAGTATTTACAACTTAGTGTAGTGCGTCCTCTGCACAGTGTGCACCTAAAGCTACCTGAAGAAAATTAGTGGTGTTCTGATCCTATTAGTACAGTACCGCAGGCAGCTGTAGTATTTACAAGTTAGTGTAGTGCGTCCTCTGCACAGTGTGCACCTAAAGCTACCTGAAGAAAATTAGTGGTGTTCTTCTGATCCTATTAGTACAGTACCGCAGGCAGCTGCAGTATTTACAAGTTAGTGTAGTGCGTCCTCTGCACAGTGTGCACCTAAAGCTAAATGAAGAAAATTAGTGGTGTTCTTTTGATCCTATTAATACCACAGGCAGGCAGCTACAGTATTTACAGTTAGTGTAGTGCATCCTATTAGTACAGTACCGCAGGCAGCTGCAGTATTTACAAGTTAATTTAGTGCGTCCTCTGCACAGTGTGCACCTAAAGCTACCTAAACACAATTAGTGGTGTTCTTCTAATCCTTTTACTACAATACCGCAGGCAGCTGCAGTATTTACAAGTTAGTGTAGTGCGTTCTCTGCACAGTGTGCACCTAAAGCTACCTGAAGAAAATTAGTGGTGTTCTTCTGATCCTATTACTACAATACCGCAGGCAGCTGCAGTATTTACAAGTTAGTGTAGTGCGTTCTCTGCACAGTGTGCACCTAAAGCTACCTGAAGAAAATTAGTGGTGTTCTTCTGATCCTATTAGTACAGTACCGCAGGCAGCTGTAGTATTTACAAGTTAGTGTAGTGCGTCCTCTGCACAGTGTGCACCTAAAGCTACCTGAAGAAAATTAGTGGTATTCTTCTGATCCTATTAGTACAGTACCGCAGGCAGCTGCAGTATTTACAATTTAGTGTAGTGCGTCCCCTAAACAGAGTGCACCTAAAGCTACCTGAAGAAAATTAGTGGTGTTATTCTGATCCTATTAATACCACAGGCAAGCAGCTACAGTATTTACAGTTAGTGCAGTGCGTTCTCTGCACAGTGTGCACCTAAAGCTACATGGAGACAATTGCTGTTGTTCTGCTCCTATTAATACCACAGGCAAGCAGCTACAGTATTTACAGTTAGTGTAGTGCGTCCTCTGCACAGTGTGCACCTAAAGCTACCCGGAGACAATTGCTGTTGTTCTGCTCCTATTAATACCGCAGGCAGCTACAGTATTTACAGTTAGTGTACTGTGTCCTCTGCACAGTGTGCACCTAAAGCTACCTGAAGAAAATTAGTGGTGTTCTTCTGATCCTATATTAATACCACAGGCAGGCAGCTACAGTATTTACAGTTAGTGTACTGTGTCCTCTGCGCAGTGTGCACCTAAAGCTACCTGAAGAAAATTAATGGTGTTCTTCTGATCCTATTAATACCACAGGCAGACAGCTACAGTATTTACAGTTAGTGTAGTGCGTCCTCTGCACAGTGTGCACCTAAAGCTACTTGGAGACAATTGCTGTTGTTCTGCTCCTATTAATACCACAGGCAGGCAGCTACAGTATTTACAGTTAGTGTACTGTGTCCTCTGCACAGTGTGCACCTAAAGCTACCTGAAGAAAATTGGTGGTGTTCTTCTGATCCTATATTAATACCACAGGCAGACAACTATAGTATTTACAGTTGGTGTACTGTGTGTCAGGTCACCTTGAGGCTAGGTGACAAATGCACACGTTGGGATCAGGAGTGCACCGCAAGGCAGTGGACCCTACGGCTGACTGCTGCGGATGGGAGTCCGGGTGGTAAGGAAGGCAGGGCCGCTGGAACACCAACACGGATCCCACCGGGGTTAGAGAGTAGGATTCCCTGGGATGCGGAGTCTAAGAGCCAGCAGGTGTTCACCAGAGCCTCTAGTGGTGAGGATGGACTGGGCTGCAACTGGCTCCAGGTCGCGACCCCCAGGGTCCCCCAGCTCACACCCATAGTAGGCAACAGGAGGATAGGGATAGTAAAGAAATAAGCCAAGGTCAGGGCCACAAGCAAACAAGGACAACAGAGTTCACGCCAAGGTTCAGGGTCACAGGCAAACGGATAGTCGGGGACACGCCAAAGGTCAGGGTCACAAGCAGACAGGAATAGTTCAGAACACGCCAAGGTCAGTAACAGAAACAAACGTAGAGCACACGGCAGGCAGGAACAGGAAGCCAAAACACACAAAGGTTGATCAGCAGGGCTGGCCTGCAGTGCAGAGGTTAATATAGAGTTCTCTGATAGAAGCTGGGGTGGAGCCATGCTAGAGAAGAGTTAATAAAAGCAGTCCGGTGAGAGTCAGCTGGTCTTTAGAGATGAACACATGGAGACAGGTAAGCTGACAGACAAAACTCTATTGCATAACCATGACACTGTGTCCTCTGCACAGTGTGCACCTAAAGCTACCTGAAGAAAATTGGTGGTGTTCTGATCCTATATTAATACCACAGGCAGGCAGCTACAGTATTTACAGTTAGTGTACTGCGTCCTCTGCACAGTGTGCACCTAAAGCTAAATGAAGAAAACTGCTGTTCTGATCCTTTTAATACCACAGGCAGGCAGTTACAGTATTTACAGTTAGTATACTGCGTCCTCTGCACAGTGTGCACATAAAGCTACCTGAAGACAATTGCTGGTGTTCTCATACTAATAATACTACAGGCAGGCAGTTGATTCTGCTAGCTGCAGTATCAGTATATATATACATCCAAACTTTGTGCAGCTACATCTCACTGCAGGCCATTAGTATGTCTGGAAGGCCAACAAGGAGAGGCAGACAGTCACAAGCCAATAAAAGAGGGCAAGCAGGCTCTGTGTCTAGAGGCAACAAGGCTGGTCATGGAGATGGTGCATCCTCATCAGCACGCGGCCCTGGGACACGCTTGTCCTTTTTTTCGGCAGCTGGCCGTGTTGAGCCACAACATGCGGAAGACTTGGTAGAGTGGATGACCAAGCCGTCCTCATTCTCTCATTCTCTCTCACCCAGGCTCAGGGTACTTTGGCAAAGCAGCTACCAACGTGGCCTCTTCCCTCGGCTCAGTGGCATCAGTCACTCCTTCCCTAGCCCCACCATGTCCTCCTGAGGAGTCCGCCGAACTGTTTGACCACAGTGTTGGTCAGGAGGATGCCCAGCGTTTTGAAGGCTCCGATGATGGTATCCAACTAGAGGAAGACAGTAACGTGAGCCCAGAGACAGGGGGTGCCCAAGAAAGACAGCAATCTGGCAGTCATGTTCCCCCAGCTGCAGCATACTGCCAGCTTTGCTCCAGTGATGAGGAGGGAGGGGATGATGAGGTCACTGACTCCACATGGGTGCCTGATAGGAGAGAGGAGGAGGAGGAGGAGGAAGAGGCACATCACCAACGAGGCAGGATGCACTCCAGGGGCCAGCTTAAGGACAGCACACCGCAGAGCTACGCATGTGCAGGGCGCTGCTGTCTCTGTGCATTATTCCAAAAGTTCTTTGGTGTGGGCCTTTTTTGAGACGAGTGCATCAGATCCCACCGCTGCTATTTGCAACATATGTCTCAAGCGTATCTCACGTGGCCAAAACATCTCCGGCTTGGGAACCATATGCTTGACCAGACATATGTTGACCTGCCATGCAGTTCGTTGGCAAGCGTACCTAAAAGACCCACACCAAAGAACAAAGCGGACCTCTCCTTGCTCCTCATCAGCTGGGATCTCCAACCCCACTATACCTTCAGTCCTCTCAGACCTACACTGAGAGGAATGAAGGTGTAGAATTAGGTGTGTCACAGCCAAGTACTTGGGGGCAATCTGCTATCAGTACACCGACATCAGTTTGTACCAGGCAAATTTCCCTGCCCCAGCTGCTGCACCGCCGAAAGAAGTTCGCTCCCAGCCATCCACATGCCCAGCGGTTGAATGCTAGCATGGCTAAGTTGCTAGCACTTCAACTGCTGCCTTTTCAGTTGGTAGACTCTGCCCCCTTCCGTGAGTTTGTGGAATGTGCGGTTCCTCAGTGGCAGGTTCCCAAATGCCACTTTTTCTCACGGAAGGCGATTACGGCTCTCTACCGGCATGTGGAAGGCAATGTCTTGGCCTCGCTGGACAGGGCGGTCAGCGGTAAGGTGCATATTACCGCTGACTCATGGTCCAGCAGGCATGGACAGGGATGTTACCTATCTTTCACTGCGCACTGGGTGACTCTTCTGGCAGCTGGGAAGGATGCAGGACATGGTGCAGTAGTGTTGGAGGTTGTTCCGCCACCATGCCTCCAAAACACTACTAGTGGTGATTCTGCCACACCTCTCTCCTCCACCCCCTTCTCTTCTTCTTCCTCCATGGCCTCTTCCTGTGTTGATTTGTCTTCGGAACCAGCGGTGCTCTGGAGGCGTTCAAGGGGATACGCAGGCCAAAAGATGCCATGCGGTGCTTGAGCTGGCGTGCTTGGGGGACAGGAGCCACACTGGGGCAGAGATTCTGTCAGCTCTGCAGTGGCAGGTTCACAGGTGGTTGACGCCACGCCAGCTTAAGGCAGGTATGGTGGTTTGCGACAATGGCACCAACCTCCTCTCCGTCCTCCGACAGGGACAACTGACCCATGTGCCCTGTTTGGCTCACGTCCTTAACTTGGTGGTGCAGCAGTTCTTGGGCAGGTACCTGGGCTTGCGTGATGCCCTGAGGCAGGCCAGGAAAGTCTGTGTGCATTTCCGCAGGTCATATAATGCCAGTGCTCAGCTGGCTGACCTCCAAAAGGAGTTTAACCTGCCCAAGAACCGCCTACCAGGTGGAACTCATTGTTGGCCATGCTACAGCGGATGCACACGCAGCAGAGGGCCATCAATGAGTACCTGTGCGACTATGGCACCAGGACAGGGTCAGGGGAGCTTGGTTTTTTTCCCCACACCAGTGGGCCATGATCAGGGATGCATGCACTGTCCTGTCACCATTTGAGGAGGCCACGAAGATGGTGAGCAGTGACAGTGCATGCATCAGTGACACTGTCCCCCTTGTCCACCTGTTGGAGCACACGCTGCGTGGAATAATGGACAGGACACTTGAGGCAGAACAGAGGCAGGAAGAGGAGGACTTCCTTAGCTCTCAAGGCCCCCTTTATCCAGACAATGTTCCTGCGTGCCCGCCGATCACACAGGAAGAGGACGAGGAGGAGGAGGAAGAGGTTTGTGTCAGCATGGAGGTGGAGCCTGGCACTCAGCATCAGCAGCAGTCTTCAAGGGATCATTTACAGTCCCAAGAAACCCATGGACTTGTACGTGGCTGGGAGGAGGTGGCTGCGGATCATGTCCTCCTTAGTGACCCAGAGGACTCTGGACCGAATGCCTCAGCAAACCTATGCTGCATGGCCTCCCTGATCCTGCAAAGCCTGCAGAAGGATCCTTGTATTCGTGGTATCAATACTGGCTGGCAACCCTCCTTGATCCACGTTACAAGGGTAAGGTTGCGGACCTTATCTTGCTGTCACAGAGGGAGCAGAGGATGAAACATCTTCGGGAGGCCTTGCAGAAAGGTCTGTGCAACGCGTTCCCAGAGACTGGGAGGTTACAAACTCCTGTATCTGCACAACGTGTTGCTGAGGCTTTGGTCAGTCAAAGAAGGAGCGGTGGAGAAGGTGGCCGTCTGACCGATGCGTTCAGACAATTTTTTAGTCCGCAGCCCCAAGGTATGATCAGTTCCAGCAACCATCGCCAGCGTCTGTTTTACATGGTGCAGGAATACCTATTGGTAAGATCAGACTCGGACACCTTTCCCACCGAAAATCCTTTGGGTTACTGGGTCTTGAGGATGGATCACTGACCAGAGCTTGCACAGTATGCAATTGAGCTACTGGCCTGTCCTGCATCCAGCATTCTTTCGCACATTCAGTGCTGCTGGAGGTTTTTTAACCGATCACAGGGTGCGCCTGTCCACCGACTCGGTCGATCGACTGACCTTCATAAAAATTAATCTGTCTTGGATCACCACCAGCAAACCAAGCACCTGATGCTGATGTAACCGAATAATTTTTTTTGAAATGTCGGATCCCTTCAAGACTGCCTATGCTGATGCTGAGTGACTATCCTGTTATGCTGAGTGACTATCCTCTTCCTCCTCAATGATCATGCTGATAGCTTGTAAGAATATTTTTGGTTCTGGGCGCGCCACCAGTGGCTAAGGCCCAATTTTTCAGCCCCTGTTTAACAGGGGCGTGTAATTACAATTTTTGATGCAATATTTTGCAAGGAGGGTTTGTTGCTGCACTCAACTAGAGTATTTGTGAGGGGTTGCAGTGTTGTGGCACCAGCACCAGTGCCTAAGGCCCAATTTTTCAGCCCCTGTTTAACAGGGGCATGTAATTACAATTTTTGATGTAATACTTTGCAGCAGGGCTCGTTCCTGCGCTCCAACTAGCGTATCTGTGAGGGGTTGCAGTGTTGTGGCACCAGTGCCTAAGGCCCAATTTTTCTGCCCCTGTTCAACAGGTGCATGTAATTACAATTCTTGATCTAATATTTCACAGTGGGGCCTGTTCCAGCTCCCACCAACTGTGAGGACTTACAGTGTTGTGGCAACACCAACACCTAAGGCCCCAATTTCTGCAGAGTATATAGGGCAGGCCCCTACTTTCAAACATCCAACTTACAAACGACTCCTACTTGCAAACGGAAGGAGACAACAGGAAGTTAGATGAAATCTACCCCTAGGAAGGGAAATTCTCTCCTGTAAGAGTTAATATGGGAAAACAAGTCTCCTCTCCACTGATGCTTTATCACCAATCCTTGTTTCACTAAAAACCCCAAATTGTCAAAAAACATTTGTCATTGTGACAGAAAGTGAGGTAAAATCTTCTGAAGAGGTGCACAGACAGCAAAAGAAATGTCACAGGGGTGATAACCCTTACCTATGTTTTCCAAAAAGCTTAAAAATAGATTTTTTGGCTGGAGCTACACTTCAAAAATGTACCAGTTCAAAATTACAAACAGATTCTACTTAACAACAAACCTACAGTCCCTGTCTTGTTTGCACCGCCTGTATACTGCTGTTCAGAGGGCCTGGGGCCCCATGCCTTTCCTTTTTTTAATTTGGGTGAGGGGGTCCCCTTAATATCCATACAAGACCCAAAGGGCCTGGTAATGGACTGGGGGGGGGTACCCATGCCGTTTGTCTCACTGATTTTCATCCATATTACCGGGACCAGACATTTCGTTAAAGCCGTAAGCAGTTTTAACTGACTTTTATTACTTTAAAAATGTCATTTTGTGCAGGGACTGTTCTAAGCACGGGAAACACGCACCACTTTACAGGCATACTATAGACACCACCCAGGTACGATATTAAAAGGAACATTTCACTTTTTTTTCCACTTTAAGCATCATTAAAATCACTGCTCCCGAAAAAAGTCAGTTTTTAAAACTTTTTTTTGCATTGATACATGTCCCCTGGGGCAGGACCCGGGTCCCCAAACCCTTTTTAGGACAATACCATGCAAATTAGCACTTTTGATTTCGAACGTTCAAGTCCCATAGACTGAACATTGACGTTCGTGTGAATTTTTGGTCTGTTCGCAGGTTCTGGTGCGAACCAAACCGGGGGATGTTCAGTTCATCCCTATTCACATTCTCTGCACAGAGTGCTAACTGGAGCAGCACTTCAAAGCTTCAGTTCAGGACACAGTTTTATATTTGGACATTTGTAATTGTTAGCACCTTATTATTACTCGATTTGAAGATTATATGTCACTTCTGTCACTTTCATCACTTGCACTTTATATATTCGTATGTATTTACTGTATGTTTAGTGATTGTCTATACCATTGTATGATCAGAATTTAGGATTTTGATCTTATATGTGTCCACTTTCTATTTACTTTGGTTCCCACAAGACTTCCTATATATTACTGTTATTTTAGTTATTATATAAAGAAAAAAAAATATAAAAAGAAAAAAGAACTTTTGCGCTAACCAGACAAATTAGATAAAATAAAATATTAGATGCAGCTGCTAGTGTTAGTCAAAAAAATACAAAATACCCTAATACAATACATATATAGTGACAAGCGCGCATCCTGACACAGTGTGTATTATACAGTGTGTGTAAATCCTTAGTGTTTTGAACCCTATAGGTGTGATATTGAATAATAAATATCCAAAATAATTTATGTGAAAAAAAATTATTGAAGAATTTGTTATAGTTCCGCTAAATATTGAATTACCATGCTCCAAACAATATTGTGAAAATAATAAAGTAAAAAATGTTGGTATAGTGACACCAGCCACAATGTTGCTAAAAAAACTTTTGGTCAGCAACAATGTAGCATCCACTCATTACTCAAAATAATATTGTGAACATCATATGGTGAAATATAGTGGTATAGTGACACCAGCCACAGTGTTGCAAAAAGACTCTTTGGTCAGCAACAATGTAGTATTCACTCCACACCTCAAAAATAGTGCTAGAAAAAATATTCTGTCAGTGAGAACTTCTTCCCCCTGAATATCCTGTGTAGGATTTAAACAACAAAAAAAATATGTATTCAAACTCAGTCCTCATAGAAATATATATTATGCTGATGATGAAATAAATCTTCTACTGGAATACAGTGATGATCTTCCTATTCAGAAAATATAGTAGAAGAGGCCGCTTACCGGATCAGATGGATCTCTGGTTAGGGAGATCAAACAAGCTTGTTGCATTAGCCTGCCGGCTTCCCTGATTATCACCTGGATGTCAGTTGTAAGATCTTCATCCACTATACCCAGTCCACAGAACAGGTATCCTCTGTTTTTGGTGTACAGGATTTCCACAACTCCAGAATGATTTTAAATCTTTGAATTATCCATAGTATAGCCAAACACCTCAGTGGGAACAAAGCGGGAGAAACTCCATAGTGCAGATGTGTATTTCAAAAAATGTATTTTAAAAAACTTTTTCACAGTCACTTCAACAAATTCCACTGCAGTTGATCACAGCAATGACACACAGCACTCTAGGAACCGCAAATCAACAACTTTAAAAGTGCACAGCAAACGGGAACCAGATAAAAAACAGCTAAAAAACAGCTAAAAAGTTCAACTGCAAATTTTAGCAGACATGCAGCGAGAGAGCAAACCGACTGACTGCATGGGGAAAAAACTAAAAAAACGTGATGGCGTCACAGCCTCTAGCTCCACCCGACATGTTTCCCCTAAACAGGCTTCCACTGGGAACGGAGACATGGCTGTATATTGACACATCACGTTTATATACTCACAAGGCAGGAGAGACACCGGAAGTAACATTTCCACACTTCCTTCTTGTTGTCACTTAATATGTGGTCATTTTCTTTCCGGATTTACTTTAAAAACTAAAAAATTATTATACTTCATCATCCCATATGAGGAAAAAGGGAAGATGAAACTGGAGGTTACTATTAGAAAAAAAGAAAAAATATTTTTCCTCAAAAAACACTTTTTCTGGAAAAAACCTCATTTTTTAAAAACTCTTTTTTTATATACTCTTTTTTAAGGGGGTTACCACAAGTAGACTTTTACACATATATATATATATATATATACGCACATCTAGGTATATTGGCGTTCTTGATTTGCGTTTCAACTTATTATATATACATATAAATTTATTACATTTTTCATAGGGGTTATTTTGTCCTAAGGTTATGCAGCAGTCTAACCAAAAAGAGGACTCTACTCCCTTAATACATTAATTCATTGTTATATAAAATTATCAACAATTGCAACACTTTAAAGGGGAAAACATCTAAATTCTTAAAAAAACGAGAAGCTACAGGCTGGTTGGACAACAGTTGGAGGATTTCCCCATCACCACTGATCTTGTCTTCAAGGTCTCCAATAAAAAAAAACGAAAGCTGCATCACAATCATCCTCATGGGCCCCTCTAACTGAACTTTGCTGAATGTTTATCTGGAGGTATCTCTATGATTAACTATACATACCCAGATATATGTGCACAATTCCACCAGGACTCTTGTTGGGCCCTTTGCTCAAAATACCTGTTTATACAGTATATTGGATACATGTACTATTGTTAATCTTTACTCATATAAAGCTTATATTATTTCCACAGTGGTGTGCATCTATAAGCGTATGGTTAATTTTTTTTTCCAAATAACATTTTTCTATTATTGTTTGTATTTGCAATACAATAATCCACAAGTTTAAAGGTACAGATCGTACTGTTGCATCATTTCTGTTAGACATTTACTCGCAACTATTTGCAATATGCTCAAAGACAGTAGTAGTTACGTATCTAGCGTTGTCACATCGTTGTATATGCATCATGGTTTCATTCAATAACATGTATCAACTAGTGTAAAGTGATGAGAGTCACAAGAGTACTCAAAGTGAAGGGAAAGGAAAGGGATAGGGGAAGAACAAAGTAAGAGGTCATCGGAATAGCTCTTCTACATGATCATGGTGGGTCCTCCCGAAGGTACCACAGCTCCCAGACTTTATTATGAGCCTCCAGTCTGTCCTGTATCCTAGCAGTCATTTTCTCCATCAATTCCACATCTTTAATTCTGGTGAATAGGGCCTCGGGGGGGGGGGGGGCGCCTTTTCCAATTTAGGGCTATGAGACAGCGTGCAGCCGTGAGGATGTGGCGTAATAGTTTTTTAAAGGGTGTGGGAATCTTCAGTGGTGATAAGCCTAATAGAAAAAAATTTGGAGTCGTGGGGAGCGGTATCTCAAGAAGACGAGCCAACAACTGTTGGACTGTGTTCCAAAAAGAGTTGATTAGTGGGCAGCTCCTGTAAATAAGGAGAAGGGTACCTTTATCTCCCTGACAGCGCCAACAGCAGTCGGAGCTAGTAGGATAGAATTTCCTCATTTAGAGCTTTCTCCCATCTGATCATATAGGTGTGTTTGCCCTGCACTCCTAAGGGGTAGGCATTTAGTACTGTATCTTGTATATATCGTAAATTAGGCCCTTCTGGGCAGCGCCTGCTAGAATTAAATTTTCAAAAGGGGTTGGGGGGGAGAATTGCAAGTTAGGGGCTATAGTTAGAGCGTAGTGGCAGATTTGCAGATACTCGTAAAACACCTGGCGAGGCAGATGGAATTTGGTCTGAAGTTCAGCAAAAGGCAACAATTTGCGTGATCTAGGGTCCACTAGGTTCCCAAAGTGAAATAGATTCCGCAATGTCCACAGCGAGGACATCCGGTGGGTGAGGCTATCTGGCACCTTGGAATTGCAGACAAACAAGGTCAGAAGCGATATTTCTGATGACAGCCCATGGGGGTGCGACAATTTGCACCAGAGCCGCCGAAGTTAGGACATGGAGCCTAGCAAGCAGTCAGGGGTTACCTCCGCATTCGCACTCCAAAGAAGGTTATTTGGGTGTACCGGGAAAAGCCATATCTTTCCGACTTCTGTCCATTTGTTGTAGGATCGTTGGGTAAACCATTGCACTTAACTGGGTCGCCTGATAGTATTTGATAGGGCTGGGGAATGCAAGGCCCTCGTCCGAGCGTGCTGCCATTAGTACCGACCGAGGTATTCTATGTGTTTTGTAGTTCCAGATATATTGGAGCAAGTCGGACTGGAGCTTTCTCAAGTGGTTGTAGGGAACAGGTATGGGCAGTGTTTGGAAGAGGTATAAAAGTTTTGGGAGGATCGTCATTTTAACTGAGGCAATCCGCCCTGGGAGGGAGATATGCAGTAGCAGGGTTCTGCAGTAGCGGAAAAGGGGGGGGGGAGTTTTCCTTGTATAGGGTGGTGAATTTTGGGGGGGGATGTGTACTTCAAGTACTTCAAGGCAGTTAGTTTCCAACTGTAGGAGAAGTTGGCCTTCAAGTGGGCAATCTCCGCTTCGGGAATATTAATTGGAAGGGCCTCTGATTTAGATGCATTCATTTTATATCCCGAGAGGGCTCCATAAAAGGTCAAGTTCTGTGTGTAAGTTCGGGAGGGAAATTCTGGGTTGAGTCAGTGTGAGGATAATGTAGTCGGCAAACAGTGAAATGTTAATAACTCCCTACCCCTGACCGATATGCCCCGAACATCTGGATTATCGCAGATAGAGGCAGCTAAGGGTTCAACACATAGTGCAAATAGCAGGGGTGAAAGTAGGCATCCCTGCCGGGTGCCATTAGCCACTGGGAAAGAGGAGGAAAAGGCAAAGGGAGTCCTAACTTGAGATGAAGGGTTGGAGTAGAGGTGTCGGATGGCTCAGAGGAAAGGCCCTCAAAACCCAACGTGGTGTAGCGTGGCGAACAGGAAGGGCCACCCAAGGCGGTCAAAGGTCTTTTCGGCATCCAAGCTAAATAGCAAGGAGTTCTCCCTGTTCGCCATGTCAACCAGATCGATCACCTTTCTGGTGGCCAAAGCCTACCTGATCTTTGTGGATAAGAGAGGGGAGGACTACATTCAGACAAATTGAGAGTAGTTTTGTGAAGATTTTAAGGTCCGAGTTCAAAAGGGCAATGGGTCTGTAGTTGGCATACATGGGCTTCCCAAAGTATGGGGAGGGATATGTCAGGGGTGTTATTTTCCGCGAAGTAGAATTTTACAGTGGAGTCCATTTCCGAAGGAATGTGTTTAGCTTCCAGTTGTAGGGCCTACGGTTGGGGGTACCTAGGTCTAGTGTAAGCAGGATAGGGGTCTGGTCAGACCATGAGATCGGGAGTATCTGTGCTCTGCGTGTTATTCTAAGTGTGGGGCTATTGACAAAGAAGTAGTCTATGCGGGAGTGTGCGAGATGGGGGGCCGAGTAAAAGGTAAACTGTCGGTCACCAGGGTGGAGAACCCTCCAGGTATCAAAGAGAGCATAACGCCTGGAAAGTTGTCAAAAGATCTTCAAGTCCCTAAGAGCTCAAGGTGGGGTTCACCACATGACGATTCGCAGTTGCAGATTGGGTTAATTTAAAGTCGCCCCCCACCACCAAGAATCCATGATCTGACCGAAAGAGGCGGGCATATACCTTGGACAGGAACCTGAGTTGTTTGATATTCAGGGCATACATGGCACAAAAAGTGACCGCTTGTGTTTGCCATAGGCCTCAGGTGATAATGAAGTGGCCATGGGGGTCGTTCAGAGCAGCTAAACGGAGACCCATGTTTGATAAGTATGGCAACTCCAGCTCGCTTATGGGGTCCAGAGGAGAGATAGACCTGGGGATAATGTTTGGAGGCAAATGTGAAGGAACCCCCCTTATCAAAGTGTGTTTTCTGAACCAAGATAACATCAGCACCCGACTGCCTAAATTCCCTTAGTGCCAGATGCCTCTTTCTATTGGAGTTTAGGCCGTGGACATTCAGAGACAAGATCTTAGCCATGGTGTCGGGTAAAAGCAAGGGGGGGGTGCTTACCCGATGTGGTTGTGCAGTTTCTACAGGCTAGAGACCAGGAGCGGGCACCTTTCAGGAGGAGATCCAGGCAGACCCCACGAGCCGCGTGGGGAGCCAGACGATGACGGAAGAGAAGAGAGGAGAGGGGGAGGCTGAAAAAGAGAGAAAGGATTAAAACAAAGAAACATTGAGAGCATTGAGCAAACATTTTCACAAGACCTTAAGAGGCTAACAGGCCTAGGTCAGTATGGTTTCCCAGGAATCCTCCCAACCCGGGTCCAAAGGGATAGGTCAGGGGGATACAAGGAAGCCCAAAATTGGTCAAATGAAACAAGAAAACTGCAGTCAACTTTAGTCAATTAACCAGGGGGGGTGGTTGGTGAGTAAGAGGAAACTCTTACTCTCAGGTCTCATCCGAGACATGCCCATGAGGTAAACTGAGGACTAAAACTGGGGCGGGGAGGGACTGAAAGCTAAATAGTGTTCACCAGCCGTAATCGGATGGTAAATCATTTAATGAGCAGGTACCATGGGAAAGAGGGTAAGTATAGTTCAGTCGTTTCTGTGTTTGGTGGCTTTGCGGGATGTGTCCGTGCTCCGAGGGCGGTTAGGTGGGGGGACCTTCTGCCAGACTGTGGGAGGCAGAGGTGGAGGTGGCATGGCCACAAGATCCCAGGGAGTTGAGGGGGAGGGATCCCCAGGACATCACAAAAGGCAGCTAGATCTTCCGTGTATCGCAGGGCGGCAGATTTGCCCTGGTGTTTAGCTGTGAGGGTGAAGGGGAACCCCCAGTGGTAGGGAATGTTCTCGTCTTGCAGAGTGCGCAGTAGGGGTTGAAGAAGGAGGGTGATCCATGAAAGATCTGGGTATAGCTGAATTTGGTCATCTTCGAATGTCACTTTTCGTGCTAGGCGAGCCTGCTGCATAATTTCCTCTTTCAGGAGGTAGGAGCTGATCCTACAGATGATATCTCTTGGCTTGGAGGTGGAGCCCTTAGGGCGTAGGGCTCGGTGGGCTCTGTCCATTTCAATATGTTTAGCAGGGGGCTCGCCTAGCAGGTTATTGAACAAGGTCTGCAATGTAGACTGTAGATCCTCGGAGCCCTCAGATTCTGGAACTCCTCTCACTCGGATGTTGTTTCTGCTCCCCCTGTTGTCCAGGTCCTCAACGTGCCGTCTCTAAGCAAGGACCGGCGGTCGGCACCCTGAAGTTGGGGCCTGTGGACTGCCATCTTTGTTTCCTGTATCTCTTGTTTGGCCATTTCCTCTCTGTCTGCCAGGTGTTTGAGGCCTGATTGGAGTACCTGAATCTCTGAGCGGCAGGTGGATTTCACATCTTCTATCAGCTGCTTGAAGTCCTCTTTAGTTGGCATCGCCTGCAAATAGGAGTGCCACTGGGAGGGCATGGGGTGCACTGTTTGTGGCGGTAGTGGTTTTAAGTCCGGCGTGATGATGCCAGGGTAAGGGTGTGAGTGTATTGTTGGTGGGTCCCATGGCTCACACCAGGCCCTCACAGTGTGTCCCCCAGGCAGAGAAAGAGCAGGGGAGCAGGGGAGCCGGGCCATCTGTACATAGGTGGCCAACTGTTCAGCATGGGCTCTGGAAGAGCTAGGGTCTCGAGAGGGAGACATTCTCTGTGCTTTAGGGGGCGGTGCAGGAGCGGAGTCACCGGGGGGCTGCATGGATCTTTGCAGGCTCAGGCAGTGGATGGATGCAGGGGTACATAGGGCCTGGGAGGGCTGGAAAGTCCTCAGAGAAGTCTGAGGATGCAGGGGATCTGGGATCTGTCCCGTGGACACAGGGATCTGACGCCGTCCTTGGCAGTCTCGGGAATTGTGTACTGTTGAGGGAGGAGGCCAGACATGGCGAGGCCTCAGGGGAGGTGGACTGGTAGGGGGGACTCACCGCTCCCAAGTGTGAAGAGGAATCCACGGCACCCATCGCAGCTAGTGGGGAACCTGTGGGGGGTCCGGTTCTTCGAGTGGGCTGAGGGGGAGAGCTGGATCTCCATCCAGGCCGGAGAGCGGGAGGTGAAGGCGTCCTGCGCCATCTTGTCAGCTCTGCCTGGTGGCATGTCTGTCGGCGGGAAGAAGGACCAGAGGTCTGTGGAAGAGCACGGTGGGGGTTGTGATGATCCCTGGGCTTTAGTCGATCGGACAGTCCTGGATCTGCCCATGAAAATGTGGTGGATAGTCCCCAAAAGTGCCTGTTCGTTACAGGCTGAGAGAGAGCAGGGAGATGGCACCCATACAGGACGGCTTTCGCTCACGTCCCTCTATGGTTAATTTTTATACTGATTGTAGTAGTTCCACTGGTGCTGATTACTTTGATTAGATTACTGGTTAGTATCCCAGGAAGAATATCTTTGAAGCACATTTCATCGCATTATCCTTTTTTTTGGGTATTTTTTTATAATTAATGTAAACATTGGAAAAACTTTTCCAATCTGTCTGGCACTGTTTTAGTCTGTGAAGGGTTTGGAACTTGATCCTATTTTTGATATATTTTCCTTACTTGGGATTATGCTGCAGGTGCTGTTTTTTTGTTCCTTCTAAGGGTGTCCAAAGTGTGGCTTCTTGTAAGGCCTCCTGGGCTGTTGTCCTTTCCTGGGGAGGCGAGGATCATGGAGTCTTCCGGATCACTCAATGAAGCTTTAAATTTCTGGTTATGAGATTGTTCATTCCATTTTTCAGTGGTAAATATATTATTGCTGTATACATAGAAGTTAGTGTATGATGAAATGTACTGAAATGTCCTGAGTTGTTTTGATGTATTTCCTCAGAGCAAACTATCCCCCCTGAAGAAGACCATGACTGTACAGGTCAAAATGTGTCTGGGTTTTATTATGGCTAACAATTTGTAATGAAATTGTCATTTTGTATTTTGTCCATTACTATACTTGGAAAATGTACTGATTTGGTAACCAGAGCTCATATTTTAATGGAACATGACATTTAATATCATTTTGATAATGTATTTTATTTTTTAAAATGTTTTTTGCTTTCTACTATATTGCTGCTAAAAAAAAAAAAAAAAAAAACTTGGGGGAACCCTCCCATATCACGTTTCCTCTGTTCATGGGGGGGGGGGGCTGTCCTCAGTGGAGGCACTGCCAGCTTTATCATCGGATTTACTTTTCCACTTAGTGAAGGTTCTAATTCTCTTATTTAACTACAGGTTTAGGGGAGGATCATTTCTCATACCCCCCCCCCCAAAAAAAAAGAGAGCTACAGGTATATGTATTTAAAAAGAAAAAAAAACTTAATTTATTGAAAAAATTGCACATACAGGCACCCAGCACCACAAAAAGTTGCTAAAAGAAAGAGAAGAGCACAATGTTAGCCTTTCTCCAAAAAATCTTAGTAACACTGACTTCCAGCCCAAACAGGGGTAGTAACAAGAACAGAGGGGTGGTTTTGACTTTAAATAGAAGGTAACTAAGATATAGGGTAAGGCTAAATTTAGAAGAGAGTCACTGGTGTCTTGTGTGTCCAGCCAGGGTTCCCAGAGTCTAGTAAACTTCCCTGGGCACCCACTCGCCTCATAAGTTAGCTTATAAAGTGGGAGGTTCTGATTAAACATTTCCACAAACCAAGGTGCAGGAGGTCATAACATATCCAGTATAATACAATTGTCTTCCTGGCGTAATAGAGAATCGTGCTAAAGAACAGTCGGTTCAATATCATCAAATACCCTGAGAAGACACCACTTAGGGCTACAAACATTGGGGAGATCAAAATGAACTGAAATAAATGCAGTAATCTAAGACCAAAATTCATAAATTCTCCTGGTTCTGACCCACATTTATAGCATGTGGGGTTGGCGATTTGCGCATAAGAAATAAATTATTAGGTGTATAATACGTTCTTTGTAAGTATCTCAATTGTATGAGCTTGTCCCTGGCAGTGATTACGATATCGGCATATGAGGCATACACCTCCTTCCAGTCATCTTGAGAGAGGTCCGGGATATCAACCAGCCACCTGTCTTGTACTTTAGTTTGCTGGGCGGAAAGTCTGCCTAGTAGTAAAGAGTACTAAGTAGAAATAAGTTGTATATGATTCGATGAAAGAAGTGCACCCTCCAGTTTAGAATTACTTAAACGCCCCTCCCGGAGTCCCAGCTGTGCTTCTGCCAGGTGGCGTAATTGTAAGTACCTGAAGTGCCACCCCAGGGGGATATGTAGTTTTTTCTGCAAGTGTATAAAAGTTTTAAATACACCCCCTTGATATAATTTTAAAAAATTGATTAAACCATACCTAGCCCAATGCAAACTATCTGGTAGGTTGTAGAAGTGTGGCAAACAGGGATTAAACCATAACAGCTGCTTAAGGGAACAGAGGTGCTTGGCTTCATCTAAAATATTTAAGCAGTGGTTATAAATCCACAGAGAGATCTTTAGAGTTACCGTCCCTGTTAAGTGTTCTTCTATAAATAAGATTACACAAAGTCTCAAATGAGTAGACCACCGCTGTTTCAGCCACAGTGGCTGCATTGCTCTGTGGGAAAAGCCACCAGCAGATATAAAGCAATTGGGCAGCATATTAATAGAGACACAAATTAGGCAATGCCAGACCCCCCTGGAGACCAGGAGCTGCAAAATCTCCAAACAGAAAGTCTGGGTAGCTTAGGGTGCCAAAGGAAGGTAGTGAGAAGTGAGTAAATTTCCTGGAAGTGGTGTTTGGAAATATATACCAGGGAATTAGCAAGAGTATAAAAACAAGAGCTTTTTTTTTTTTTGAAAATGGGTTTATTAGGATTTAAAAAAAAAATTATATCCAGGACAGACAAAAGCACCTTCACGGGGTAATACAATATATAACAGGAAATATTGAGAGGTATATATGTATTACATAATAACAGGAAATAAAAGGTAAGCATTGTTAACATCAGCTAGGTGTGAAGGACAGGACTGGACTTTACCATTGAAACGCAGATTTGATGCAGATCAAATAGGAAAAACAGGTTACAGGCTGGGTTTGGGAACATATTCTGCAGTATCAAAGAAAAAAGGGAATATGTGGAACTTTGAATGAGACGCAACGGGGGATATTGCGCCTCCATCCCTGGTTACTTCTATACTGTGGTGATGGGCTTACGTTAGATGACATTTCTTTTTATTTATACCAATATGGTAAGAAACCACTTACTTTATTGTATGCAATATAGAAACTCCACCCACAGCTACATCAAGATTTTTCCATACACACTTTTTGGGGGGACTGCGTGTGTGCTCCTAGTTCATGCTTGGGTCCTTTCCTCAGCTCCCGTGCTGGACATATTTATCTGGCTGACCTCCAGCAGGTGGTATCGCATAGTCTCAGTATCAGTTCTTATGTGAGTACTTTCAGTTATGGCCGTTTATCTGTTCATCATCATCCTTAATCCCTCCACCCCCCCCAGTCTGTGTTTATATCAAACTATAATGGCGATTTTTATCCCCTTTTTAGTATATCGATGCACTTGCTCCTGATGAGTGGAAAGAAGTCCATGAAACCTTGTCAAGCTTATTTTGATGTATCCATTTCATATTTATGATTCTAGATGGTTATATTGCTTTACCACCCTGATATAATGTTATGTCTACTCCATTTGGGGGACTGTGATGTACAATATTTACTTTCTGTGTCATGTTGGTTACTATACGCAATATGTATGTTGATACTTTGTATTTTATATGCCAGTGTACTATATGGGTTTATATGGGTTGATCCATGCCCTATTTTTGGTCTAATAAAGAATATAATGTTTTACATATGTACATGGTTTTGTCTGGCTCTACCCCACTCTTTTTTGCATAACATATGCTGCAGGGTAAATAACCAGGGGACTAAAGGAGAGGAACGTAAGGGGCTTCTGAGCCACTAGAATCTCAGACTCTGAGCTTGCCCAGTCAGTTGGTTAGGTCAGCTCGTAGGTACGTCAGTGTAATGGAAGGGCTCTATGTGTGAAGACATTTCTTCAGGCGAGAAAGAGCATGCCATGAACTGGCGCCATCTGGCTATGAAGTGACGCATGGACTGGAATTTTTGGGTGATAGTGTCCAGTTTCTCCAGGAGGAACAGTGATCTGAGTAGAAATTGGACGCTATCACCCAAAAAATTCCAGGCCATGCATCACTTCATAGTCAGGTCAAGCACTCGCTTGATTCACTGCAGATCATTTCGGTTGGGTGGGATGTATCCATGCTTGCATGAGAGTCCTGCGCGCCACGAAGAGACAAACATGAACTGGGGCAGGATCTGGGAACGTGAAAGTGGGTTTGGCATGTTTTCAGAGCCAAAGATGCATAGCAAGGGTATCTTTAGGCACCGAGACCTGGGGAACTTGAGTAACATAGTTGAGGACTCGAACCCAGAAGAAGGAAGTTGCTTGGCATTCCCATAACCTATCGAACAATGTTGGCCGAGGAGTGGCACACCTGGGGCAGGAGGATTGAGAAGGATTTGCAGGGTTATGGCGAAAAAGATAGTAGGCTTGATGAGCGATCTTAAATTATGTTTCATGCCAAGTTTCATAAATTGTCAGTTAGCGAACCTTCTGATACTCTACTAATATCAGCGACAGTGTAGTTTCATTGCCACGAACAGATATCCATTAACAAAATTGATAATTATCAATTTTGTTAATACAGACTTATGAAATAAAAAGTATTTAAAGAACAGATATCCAAGGTTTGAAGGGTGCTAGACGATATTTAGAGGCTTCAAGCGTGAGGAGATTGGAATAGACATCTGAGATGGAGTATTGATGCCGGCTAAGTAGTGTTTCGATGAATGAGCCTTGAAGAGGATTGTGGCATTGGTTGAAGCAAGTTTTCAGATAGTGGGGAGAGAGTATTGAGTGGATATTTCTGAAAAGGGTCTGAAGGAGAAATATGCATTGTCCAAGACGTCAACGGCAGTCGTGAAGCCGCTAGTAGACCATTGAGCAAATGCTTTATGTTCTATAGAGGGCAGAAACATAGGATTACCCTGTATAGGCAAGTAGCGGGAGATGGTGGAGGGCAAACCAAGGAGTCTATGCACTTCTCTCCAAGCTATGATGGTGTCTCTAATTAGTAAATTTGATTTTAGGCAAGCAGGAAGCGAATGTAGCTTGGAATGAAGGACAGCCTGGAGATTGAATGGAGACACCAGGGCGCCCTCCAGCATATAGTTGGTATAGCGGAATTTCCTAGATAACCAGTCAAGACCTTGACTTAAAAGACCTGCAAGATTGTAAAACCATAAATTGGGTAGCCATGCCCCACCTTCACTCTTAGGAAGAGATAGTTTTTGTAGTGCAATACAGGGTCATTTGCAGCGCTAGAGAAAGGCAAGCAAGGCCTTATGGATTTTTTGGTCATCAGAGTGCTTTAATAGGATAGGGAGAGTTTGCATAGGTTAAAGTAGCCTAGCGAAGGATATCATTTTAAAGAGGTGACATCTTCCAAATAGTGAGAGAGGAAGGGCAGCCCAGGCTTCCAACTCCTGTACAATCTTATTGATTAATGGGGAATAGTTAAGGTGATACAATTGCCTATGCATATAACCAGATAAGTGATATACTGTTTAGCAATCAGAAAAGGGGACGAGGTAGACCACCTGGAGGACACAGATGGGTTGAGGGCTAGAACCTCGCTTTTATCAAAGTTAATCCGAAGTCCAGAACATAGACGAAAGGTCGCAAGCACACTCTGTAGCTTGGAAAAGTCAGATGAGGGATCAGTGGAGAAAAGCAATATATCATTGGCAAACAAGGCCGAGCAAAAGGTTTGATTGCCAACCGTGACACCGCTAATCCCCGAGGGGGAGTTCGAAACTCTATAAAGTGGTTCTATAGCAATATTAAAGAGGAGGGAAGAGAGGGGGCACCTCTGTCTTGTACCATTGGCGAAAGGTATACTCGACAAGATGAAATCTGAGGTGATAAGTCGGGCTGTGGGAGAGGCATGCATCTTTTGAACAAAATTCAGTATTGGAACTGACATGCTGAACGCTCTCATGACCATAAACAGCCAAGAAATCCTACTGTATCAAAGTGTATTGTATTTATACTGTCTACCCTCAAGCTGTAAAGCGCTACATAAACTGTTGGCGCTATATAAATCCTGTATAATAATAATAATAATAAAAAAAGAAAAGTTGATGTTGTCAAAGGTTTTTTGGCGTCAAGCGAGATGATAGCTTCATCCTGGTCAGAGCAGGCTCTGGCATGTTCAAGAGAGCTAACAGAACTTTTCATATGTTAAGGGTGGGCGAGCGGCCCGGGACAAATCCTGACTGAGCTTAATGGAGAATGGGGGGGGGGAGCCAAGCTAGCCGAGTCGCGAGGATCTTAGATAGAATTTAGTCTATAAGAACCAGGGAGTAAAGGGTATTTTCCTATTTTGGCTAAAAGCTTAATGTGAGCTTGCGAGCCAGATGGAAGGTATTGTCCTGCAGCCCACATTTCCTCATAAACGCGATGTAATGTTTCCGTGATAAAGTCTGTCGTCAATTTGTAAAATTCCACAGTAAAGCCATCAGGTCCTGGAGCTTTCCCCGCTGGCAATGATTTGATCCTGAGGCAAACATTGAGCGTATCTAGTTGGGCCTGGGAAAGCGTAGAGAGATGGATTCCTTCAAGTAGCGAGTTCGCCACAGCAACATTGATAGGGTCTTCTGCATAAAATGAGGTGTAGTAATTGGTGAGAAGGGTGTTAATCTCAGAGGGCACATTGACATTAGAGCCAGAAGGGAGAGAGCCAGAAGGGTATTGAATGGCTCCTATATGGGTTGGAGGATGTTGGCCAGAGCATAGCCTCGCCAAAAGCCTACCCACCTTATTGCCATAGTTGTGCATTTGGATAGTTGAGTGAGATTGGGTAATTGCCTATGATCAAAAGCGCATTTGGCTGCTTGCCAGGCTTTAATATTGGCAGAGGTTCGAGTCAGGACACGATGGGTGGAATGGAAAAAATCGCTGGCTTGTTGATACTTAAGACAGGATTGTTTTTTGAATTGGGTAGAGTAGGAAATAATGTGCCCCCTGTGAAAAGCCTTCCCAGCTTCCCAAACTAAATTACGGGTAGTAAGATGGGTGCTGTTAGTCTCAATATACTCTGCCCAGGTTCACTGTAAGGTGCGTTTAAAATCTTCATGGTCAGCAAGGTAGGAGGCAAAAACACCAAATGTTTAGAGGTCAAGGTGATTTGAACCCAGACAGCTGCAGACTAATTGGGGAATGATCAGAGATTACCATATCCTCTATATCAGAGGAGTTCACTAGGGGGAGCAGGGCCGAGGAGCAGAAAAAGGTAGTCTATATGGGAGAAGGAGTCGTATGGGGGGGGAGAAAGTTTACTCAAGGTCGACGGGATGAGAAATACGCCATACATCAGCAGGGCCAGTGCTACCACTAGGCAAACTAGGCAGCTGCCTAGGGTGCACTGCTGCCTAGGATGCCCGGCCACTGGTGTTCCTACTCTCTTCTCTCTGCAGCAAGCAACTAAGTCTCAGCTTCAGTAGGCAGCCGCTGCTCCGTTCGCACATAGTGTCAGAGGCACAACGGCAGCGGAGGACTGTGTCTGTGTCCCGACTCCTGAATGAATGGAAGCAAGCAAACATTCATTGATGGGCCCTGGTGAGGCTGCATTTGATGGGCGCTGGTGATGCTGCATTTGATTGGTGCTTCATTAAAAAGGCGGGGTATACATGGGCAGGGCAAAGGGGGTGGAGCCAAGGGGTGGCAGCAAAATGAGGTTTCGTCTAGGGTGTCAAAAATCCTTGCACCAGCCCTGTACTGGTAAGGTGAAGCGTAGAGACCGAGTGAGCAAGCATAGTGGGGTCAGCAGTTTAAAAAGGTCTCCGTTGAGGTCGGTGAAGTCCTGAAGTGCGAACCTCGGAGAGATACATAACCAAATTAAAGAGGCCCCCCCCAGGACATGGCAAGATTCCGGGATGAGCAAAGCTCAGGATACCAAGTCCTGAAAAAAACCTTATCCAGGAGAGTTGACGGCATAAACAATGGAGATAGCTATGTCACGAGAGGCAATTGTTAAATGAAGAGTGAGTCTGTAACCTTTTGAGTCTGTCTTAACAGAGTGAACTGTGTGCTGAAGATTTTTGTGGATCAATATAGCAACTCCCACCTTGCGTCCTATAGCTGGAGAACCATAAACCTTGCCTACCCACAGTTTACAAAGACAAGAGAGGTCATCTGCTGCTAGATGTCTCTCCTGGAGGACAGCAACATCAGCCTGCAGGCGTTTAAGATGTCAAAGTACAGTATCTGCATACATTTATTAGGGGAACGGAGCCCCTTAACATTCCATGAAATTACCTTCAAGTGATCCCCAGTATTCGAAGAGGCCATGACCATCGCAATGGTAAGTAACAAGACAGCCCAGGAGAGGGCAACACAGCGCTGGGCATCGCCCCGACGAATCCTGCATCACTGTATCTGTGGTAGAATCTTGTCAAAAGAAAGGAGAGCAGAACACATACTATCAAGTAAAACAAGAGAAACGAGGAGGGCAAGCCCCCAATAAACCAATCGGGACTTCACCTTTTTCCATAGGGAGTATGGAAAATCGCACCTGCCTGTACGTGTATTCTCTATGGTACTAGCATAGAGGGGAGAAGGGGGGGATAGGAGTGAAGGAGTTTAAGGGTACTCCAGGTACGTGACAGACCATCAAAGGGTTACTATGGCAAACCACCGAAGACCCCCGGTACTGTGAGACACTTTCAAATGAACACGAGATACAAGGAGTACGTTCAAAGAAAATGCCTGCCTTTTTTGGGCGGGTATACAGTTTATATTAATATCAACTTACCAATCACAATAGGGGAGGGAGGAGTGGTTAGTAAAGGAATATATTGCATATCATTAATATCATGAATATAATTACACAAGTCAGTGATTATATGGTTATGCAGGTCTATAACCCCTAACACATAGCCAACATAAGGTTACAAAGAGTGAATAGGCCATCTGGCCATGACTAATAAGTCATGCTTTCCTGTCCCAGAAGAACAGCCAGACTAGACCACTATATATAATATAATATAAATAAATAAATATATAAATAAATATATAAATAAATAAATATATATATATTACGTATTTATCGGCGTATAACACGCACATTAATTTTAAGAGGGAAATTTCAGGAAAAAAACTTAAATTTTAAATAAGGAACTTTGAAGCAAAATAAAGGTCAGTGCCTATCTTCTGCAGCCTCACCATTCCCATCAATGCAGCCTGATCAATGCCCATCTGCAGCCTCACAAGTGCCATCAGTACAGCTTCGCCATTGCCATCAATGCAGCAGCCTTGCCATTGCCTTCAATGCAGCAGCCTCACCATTTCCTTCAATGCAGCAGCCTCACCATTGCCTTCAATGCAGCAGCCTCACCATTGCCTTCAATGCAGCAGCCTCACCATTGCCTTCAATGCAGCAGCCTCACCATTGCCTTCAATGCAGCAGCTTCACCATTGCCTTCAATGCAGCCTGATCGATGCCCATCTGCAGCAAGTGGGGACAGGGAGGGGGGCGGGATGAGTGGCGACAGATTACATGCAGTGAGAATCCTATGATAGACAGAACAGTGGTCCAATGGCGGCCCAGGAGACGGGACTTCCTATTACAGAGGCCGCCAAGTAAACAGGAGATTCTCACTGCATGTAATCTGACGGTGCTCGTCCCGCCCCACTCCCTGTCCCCTCTGAGGCAGCTAAAATTTAAGTATTGGCGTATAACACGCACATGCTATTTGCACCCAATTTTCAAGGTGAAAAAGTAAGTGTTATACAATAAATACAGGAGATGGAGAGAGAGAGGGAGAGAGAGAGGGAGGGGGAGGGAGAGAGAGGGAGGGGGAGGGGGAGAGGGGGAGGGGGAGAGGGGGAGGGGGAGGGGGAGAGGGGGAGAGGGGGAGGGGGAGAGGGGGAGGGGGAGGGAGAGGGAGAGGGAGAGAGAGAATGAATGCTTGGGCAAGCTGGCAAGCTGTTTTGGTGTGTGCTCTTGCAAAATGCAGTTACAAAGCTGGAAATACAGAATAAGCTAGAATATAAAGTCTGAGACCCTCTGGACAAGATGGAGTCACAGTGGTTTGGTCATATTACTACAATCCCCTCTGTAATTCATGAAGGTGACTTACTTCTTCTCATTGTGACATACTCACCTTGGTGACCATAATAAGAGTTGATGTACATCTTATTAGCTGCAGCTGGGTCGGGAAATCGAGTACCTCGGGAAATCATGCACATAACAAACTTGAAGCAGTAATGCAATAAGCAGAATCATTACAATAAACATAGCAATATCCTTGATCCAGGAAAAAAAAACTCTACTGAAACCAAACCCTCCCACGTTACCAAGGGGGTTCCAAGTCTTAGCAAGGTCCCTTGCTTCTACCTGTAGTTTGTTAACCTCCTTACTGTGCTGAGCAGTTATGACAAAATAATCGGGCACCTCCATTGGTGGAGGTGTGTAGTGTATCCAGGTGCAACACTCATAATCCTTTGTTACCTCGCATAACCCTGTGAGTGCTGCGCTCATGCTTTCGGTGGGCAAGTCATGAAGCTCTAGCTGCTTTCTTATTGCCCTAGTTTCTAGGTTAAGGCTGGTAATGTCAACAGAATTCTTATCTAGTATTTCATCCAAAATCCCAGAGTAATTATTTAGCCTTTTCATCATGTCAACCCCATCCGGTTCCAGAGGGGAACCATGCCAAGGCCATGTCCTTTTCCAAAAACAATGACCTGGCATAACGGTGTTCGAGGAGGTATCTGGGATGAACACCAGCCTTGAGCAACTGACTTCCCTCACTGTCTCTGAGAATTCCCATTATCGGGACTAATGAAGCTAGGTAACACCATCCCTGGGGATCACTAGGAATCCATGTCCTTCCGCAACAAATGTATGTGCTGTTGCCCAAGGCTAGTGGCTGTCTGCTAAGGACTTGTTGGGTACCTTCAGAGAATCCTGCAAGGGCAAGCTCCGAGAGTAGTTTTGCAATCTCAGTATGGGGGTCAGGGGTATTTATGAAGGTATATATGGTGTGATTTAGGGCACAACCTGAGGTGTCAAAAACTGTGAAGTGATCTGAGGACATAGAGAAGTTGATTCTAGTGTGACTGCATGCTCCCCCACCTTTTGATCAGTTACCCAATCTAAAACACCAATCAGGGAAATTACTCCTTCCCATGGCTTGGAAGGTGAGAGGACTGTTCTCTAGTGTCACCTGCACTCTGATGAGAGTAATGGGGGGTGTTCCGTTTAGAAAGGGGGTGATATTCAGGGGTACAGCCATAAGGGGAATACGGGATATGCTAGGATGCAATATAATAGAAATATTCCTGCGCTACCCAATTGGAAAAAGAAAGAAAGAGGAAAAAATGAAAGTTGGAGAAAACGTATGCGACTGGACAGCTGCACACACCGATAAAGGGCCAAAGCACAAACCCAAAATAAACAGAAATAGAAGAGGGGGAGGGGGTGCTGCGCTAGCCAGAAAAACAAACTGCTGTAAATCTCCGTATGTAATCAATTAAACTGTATGCTGATATCCCATAATGCATAAAATCGCATATTGAACAAAAACGCATACGTGTGATGTCATCGATCACGTGACTTCTTCAGGGGATCATACGTCACGCGTAGGGACGGAATAGGCTTTTTCACACTGCTGGAAGCATAACGAGCTCGCTGCTCGTAGGAGAAAGGATTTGTTCATACATTGTTTAATGTGAGTACATTCACTTATGTTTCTAAATAAAGCGCCACCTTGTTAAAAACTTACTTCACTATCCAGTACCTTTGTCCTTCATACCCGTTTTTTACATACACCTGAGATGTGGAGGCTGAGTTAGGACCCGCGCTGGTCCAGGACCCCAGCTAGGACTATAGCTATTTGAACCCAGCTGCCCAAGGATCACTCAACGCCGCCAAGCGTGGAGATAGGGACGGGACTGAGGCTCAGGACTCTGCGGTTTAGCTACTATTTTGCAGTTGACCTAGCACCGCTAGGTAAGGGGCCACTACCTACACTAGTGTATTATGCACGAAGAGGACACAGAGTGAATTGCATCCCAGACACCCCACTGTCGTTTACTTGAGCACTAAGACTTTTTTGTGCACTTGAAGACATTAGCACATTGCACTTTAAGTTGCTGCACTTATTGGCATGTCATTTACTGTTCTAATTGCAGATTAAGCACAGTATTTTAGGATCATCACTGTTGGGACATTGTATGATTATTATACCACTTATCACTTTATCATTTATTTTTTTGGATTGATCTGTTTGAATAGAGATGTTTAGGTCACCATAGCACCGGCACTTTATATCTTATGTTTTGCACAATTATTAAGGATGCATTTTTGATTTTTATTTATATGAATTGAATGTGTTTTGTATATACTCACTTTTCATTATTATTTATATGAAGATGTCTCTGCACATTGCTCTTTGTTGACACAAGATCTTTATATATCCCTTATTTTTTTCACAAGGTTTTTAGTTTGAACACAAACCTATGCATTTTTATTCATTATGCGATTTTTTGTATTATGGGATATCAGCATACAGTTTAATTGATTACATACAGAGATTTACAGCAGTTTGTTTTTCTGGCTGGCGCAGCACCCCCTCCCCCTCTTCTATGCTAGGATGCAGTTTACTACATATCCAACATTTGTCATATCCTGATTTCTGAGCATAACTATATTTAAAATTTAAGTAACAACATGTTTTCTGTGAGACTATCAGTTTTAGTTCCCTTCTATGTCTAGTATGTGTGTTATCAGTGGTGTTATGGAGTGGGCCACATATGACTCTAAGGGCCTCCAGATCTTCAGGATGATAAATACAGTGAGTTATGATCCATGTTAGTAGGAATACCATCAAATCAGTATGAGCAGGAGGCCCAAGACCTTCCCAGAAGTCTGTGGTGAAATAAGCAGGGTCATCTTTTTCAGAGACTTGATCACCTGCTTCCCTCACTATTCGAGGACTTGTATCACCTGCTTTGCCTCTCTGTACTTTGTCTTGCTTCTTAGGTGTTTGGTTCACCTTCTTCACACGTCTGGCATGGATCCAAGCCTGCTGTCCCTTTACCAAGATGGCTGTTCGGGTCACCGCGATCACTGTAGTTGGGGGTCCAAACCGGTACTCTTGCTTATTGGTACGATTCAAGGACTGGACCACCACGATATCTCCCACCTGGAACGGGTGAGTTGGTTCCTGTAAAGAAAAAGGAGAGATGCGAGCGACACGTTTTTCAACTCTCTCCAAGGTTTCAATCAATTTCTTAACATACTCTTCCTGTATAAGATCAAGATCCCCTCTTTCTAACATTAGGGGCTGTCTGGCCCATGGGGTGGGGAAAGGCCTACCCATCAAGACTTCAAATGGGGAGAAACCTGTGGCTCTGCAGGGAGTCATTCTTACCTCTGTTAGGACTGCAGGCAGTACCTTTTTCCATCTGTTGAAAGTTCCTCCTGTGGCCTTCCTGATATTATCTTTAAGAGTCCTATTCATTCTTTC
Source organism: Aquarana catesbeiana (assembly GCF_042186555.1). Taxonomy (NCBI): domain Eukaryota; kingdom Metazoa; phylum Chordata; class Amphibia; order Anura; family Ranidae; genus Aquarana; species Aquarana catesbeiana. The sequence continues at coordinate 535,408,644 of NC_133324.1, read as the reverse complement.
TACTATGCCTGAACTCTGTGGGTGGTATGAGATGTGAAACTTCCAGTCAATCTTCAGTGTTTTCACTAAATCTTGACACACTTTGGCTATAAAGGCAGGACCATTATCTGACTTCATTTGCAGAGGGCAACCCCACCAGAGGATTACCTCTCGGGCAAGGATTCTGACCACTGTCTGTGCATCTTCCCTTGCGGTAACGAACACTTCCGGCCATCGTGAGAACATGTCTACTATCACAAGCAAATATTGCTGTTTCTCACCTAATTTGGGCATGTGTGTAAAATCAATCTGAAGATGAGTGAACAGTGTGGACGGGTAAATAAGGTGTTCATGTTTCACTTTGTGTGGATTCTTTGGATTGTTCCTAAAGCATGTAATGCATCTTGCAACAAATGATTTCACTAATGAAGGAAGTCCCGGAATGAAAAAATCTTTGTCCAGTAATTCACATGTCATCTGCCAGCCTCTGTGTCCCACCCCATGATATTGTGAGATAAATAAAAGGTGTGCTAGCTACAGGTATGCATGGCTTCCCCTCATGGCAGATGAGTCCTGATTCAGGGCTCTTCTTCACTCCTGATATGTTCCATTGATGTCCTGTGGGGTGGCATGTACCTGGAGGTCAGATAGGGTCTGGTCAGGAAAGGGGCATCTGTATTGTGGCCACTTGCCTGCTAGCTACTTTCTTTAGCTATTTTACCTGCCAGTGCATTTCCCCTAGCAATGGCATCCTGCTCTCCTGTGTGGGCTCTGCAATGTAGGATGGCTATTGATTTTGGAAGTTGTATTGTCTCTAAAAGACTCGTAACCAAAGTTGGAATGTGAGATGGATTTACCATCGGCTGCTATGTAACCCCTCTTTTTCCAAATAAATCCAAAATCGTGTGCAGCACCAAATGCATATTTGGAATCAGTGTATATGTTCACATCTCGTTCTACAAAGAGCTGGCAAGCTCTTGTGAGTGTGATCAGTTCTGCTGCCTGGGCTGACTGAAAAGGAACTGAGTTTGCTTCTAATATTACATCAGGCAGCTGAACTACAGCATGCCCTGCATGATATGTGGTGTCATTTGGTCTTGAACAAGAACCGTCTACAAATACATTTTGTGCATTAGAGAGAGCGATTGAAGACATTTAGGATAGGAGCGGGACCAGAGTTGGCCGATGCATATTTTATCTCAAGTTTTGGGTTGGACAGCAAAATCACCTCATAGCCACTCAGCCTCTGAGCTGACATATGTTGAGTGTGAATGTTCTTTGGTAGAATGGAAACATTGTGGGTAGTGTGCATAGGTGTGCGCAGCCTATTGCATTAGGGTGTGCACCCCAAAGCTCAAACCCACATCCATGTGTGTGTCTACATTCTGTACAGTATATATGGTCCAGGCACATTGATCTCCCTGCAGGCACAGTGAAAGAGAAATGCGTAAGCACTTCTCTTATGCCAGAGCCAGTAAGAGGGGAAACTGTTCCCATCCCCACTGCCAAAAAAGAGAGCAATAATGCTAATGCGCACTGATTAGGGTGTGCCCAGGCACAGCTGACACATCCTGTGCGCACGCCTATGGTAGTGTGTAATGTAGTTGCATGACCTAGAGTGAATGAAGTAGCCATTTCCACAACCAGGATGCCAAAGTCCGGAGACATGCCGGCATGCCCTGTACCGACATCGGTACTACCCGTGAGAAAAAAATGCAATAGGGCGAAGTTTACCCCCATGCTCTTGCGCTAGGACTCCCGCCATCGCTTTACAATTGTCTCTTGCAAATAAATGAAACATCTTTCCTTACACAGTGTAGTAATCGATATAATTATTAATATTATATCTGCGTATTAATTTGTCTAGTCCCTATCATTGGTTGGTCTACTAAACTCTGAGCACATGCTATTGTTAATATCACAATAATACCAGGTTAGCTATGAAACCAAACACACGGTGCTGCTAGTAAAACAATATCTTATTTTATTTCCCAAGGAGTTAGGAAACTATCATAAAAGTACTAAAAGGGTATTACAATGTTACATAGCTTACAATCAGAACACACTTTACTAACAGCACATCTCTACAACATATAACAACAATGAAATATCAAAGATACTTATCACACATGGTTTCTTCTGCGGGTTCTGGATGATAAAAGGGGTTTGGGCCTCATGGAATATAGGCCCAAGCCCTCGGTCAGAGCAAGGTCCCAAGATAGCATAGGGAGACCCTTACAGCAGGCATCTCAGCAACCAAGAGGGGGAACAAAAAGCCTGTGTCTTCCTTTCATTCAAACATACACGCCCACTCGTAGCCACCCCCATTTGCCTTTTATCCAATATACATTGCCGAGGAGGTATCCCTCCCAAATGTCTGCCCATTCTCCAGGAAGCATGGTATATTGTCCACCAGGGCCAGCGTCTCTATTAGCCCTGTGTCAGATCTTCAATAGACATCTTGGCAGCAGTGGTCTCTTTGAAATTTGTACTCACACATGTCACAGCAGGTGGGCTTGAGCCAAGGCATTGTTCTTCTGATCACAAAGCTTTGATGTGTTTCATTCCTACCTGGCTGTGTCAAACAGGAAGTGAAATACCAGAAGTAAGATATTAAACCATGTTGCTATCCAACACACAGGTAATCCAAGTCCAGGAGCTGTAACCATTGCAGTTTTAATGTATACAAAAGCATTACACATTTCATCATTCCATTTTATACAGTCTGGAATATCAACATTTGTGGCTTGTCTCAGGAGGTTATCATAGTAGGAACAATCAGATATACATTGGCAGCAGTAACCAATCATACCAAGAAAAGACAGCATATCTTTCTTAGTAAGTGGGCGGGGCAGACCCACGAGAGCCGTGGCTCTCTTGTGACTGCTTTTCCTCTCTCCTTTGGTGAGCACAAAGCCAAGGTACTCTACAGTTTCCAGACACCATTGTAGCTTTTTCTTAGAGACCTTGTGACCATTATCTGCTAACCAATGTAACAGATCTACACCATCCTCTTTGCATGCAACCTGGCTTGGACTACACAACAATAAATCATCAACATACTGTAACAAGACTGAACCATGGCGGAGAGTCAAGGACTGCAAGGTTGTCTGGAGGACTACCGAGTAGACTACTGGGGAGTCCACATAACCCTGGGGCAATCTACACCATGTCATTTGGCGATTTATAAAACAAAATGCGAGTAGTGGCTGTGTCTCCCAGTCCACTGGGACCGAAAAATATACGTTTGTTAAATCAATCACAGAAAAATATTCAGCATCGTATGGAATGGAGGTTAGGAGTGATGGCACATGAGACATTATAGGTGCGATGGGCACAACCAAGTTATTTACAGCCATAAGATCCTGTACAAACCTATAACTGCCATCCGGCTTTTTCACTGGATTTGTAGGTGTGTTAAAGAGCGAGACTGTCTCTTTTAGAATTCCCTTTTTAAGAACGTGCTCTACCATCGGTGCAATTCCTTCCTCTTTCGACAGTGAAAGACAGGCTGTGCCCCCTCTTTTAGAGTGGCTTTGTAGGGGGTGCAGGAGAGGAGTCCCACATCGAGTGTGCTTTCTGACCACACTCTCTCAAGATCTGCTTCAACTTCTATATTTAGCATTACAGGGCAGATTGGGAACACTTTGAATGTGCAATAATTAATTTCTAGTTTAATGCCTAATTTTTCCATTAAGTCCCTTCCAAGGAGATTCACAGGGCAGTTTGGAATTATCCGAAACTCATGGCGGTACAGTGTCCATCCATCAGCATCTTGGTAGACTGAAAGGGGCAGGGTTTTGAAAGTTTTAGTGACTATCCCGTTAATTCCAACCGAAGGCTCAGCATTCGTAATCTCTCCGCCAAAAAAAATCCTCACTTAAGCTAGATTTTGTTGCGCCACTATCAGCTAAAAATTGAATCAATTTCTTGCAGACATATAATGTCACGATCGGTTGCTCCTCATAGGAATGAGAGATAAGAGGGAATGCCGGGATACCACCTTCAGGGCAGGTTCATTGCTGCTGTTGGCTTGGCCAGTGAATGGGGTATTTAGGTCCTTGTGCTGGCTGATTTGACTGCTGTTGGAACCTATTTTGTGTGGATGGTAAGGGCTGGTAGGTTTGGTCCTGGGACTCATAGGGGCATTGGTTTCTCCGTGTCCATGGCTCTTTAACCATGTGTCCAATCACAGCCGGTCACATGTAAATACGGAGATGCTGGTAATCGGCTCTCCTCCCCTCACACTGATGGAGTGTGTGGCAAGGAGAGCCGATCAGCGGCATCTCCTCACCGGGGGACATGTAGGAATGTAATCAGGGCACTGATCATCAGTGCCCGGATTATAATGGTGAAATACAGTGTCACAATACAGTGCCCACCAATGCCAGCATACAGTGCCCACCAGTGGCAGCAATCAGTGCCCACCACTGTCCATTAGCCATGCCAGTCAGTGCTGGCAATCACTGCTGTCCATCAATGCCCATCAGTGTCGCCTATCCATGCCCACCAGTGCTGCCTATCAGTGCCTACCACTGCCGCTTATCATTCCCTCCAGTGCCGCCTAATAGTGCCCATCAGTGCCACCTAACAGTGCCCATCAGTGCTCACCAGTGCCACATATCAGTGCCCATAAGTGTGGCATATTAGTGCCTCATCAGTGCCACCTCATCAGTGGCCATAAGTACCGCATCATCAGTGCCACCTCATCAATGCCCACTAGTTCAGCCTATCAGTGCTCATCGGTGCTGCCTCATCAGCGTACATCAGTGAAGGCGAAAAATTACTTAGTTACAAAATTTACTGACAGAAAAAAAGTAAAATTTTTTTTTTCAAAATTTTTGGTCTTTTTTTTTGTAAAAAATAAAAAACCCAGCATTGATTAAATATGACGAAAAGAAAGCTCTATTTGTGTAAAGAAAATGATAAAAAATTTGTTTGGGTACAGTGTAGCATGACCGCACAATTGTCAAAGTGCGACAGCGCTGAAAAATGGCTTGGGCAGGAAGGGAGTGTTAGTGCCTGGTAGGCAAGTGGTTAATGTGTGGCATGGTGCCCTGCCAACAGATCTTGTCAAAAGAAGTTTATTGAGTATACAATATTATAAAGATACATAAAGTAAGTTTACAAGGATCTATAAAGTAAGCTCATTGTTTTACAGTAGGGTTTATATAGGTAAATATCATGAAATTTCAAATATTAAACATTGGGTTCACGTAAACCTAAATTAAAGATATATATCATTTCCTTAGTTACTTTTGTAGGTATTTAAATGATTTATACCTACTATACATATTGTTTACAAGTAGAGTGTATATAGGTCAAATAAATTCTGATAATGAGCTTTAATCGTAAGGTGGAGAAAAGGAAAGAGAAAGAAGAAAAAGGGTTGAAAGGTAGAGGTATGGTCCACAAGGTTGTCCTGCTCGTCAGTTTATTATTCGTTTTAGTTCTCTTTGAAGCCTTAGAATGGGTGTCTCTGTAAGTCATTTAATCTGTTACCATGGCAACAGGACAGAGTCATTGAAGTTTGACAGGAACTGTTGTTTTATCCAAGGGTGCCAAAGTTTTTCAAATTTTGGAATTTGATTTTGATCGATGGCTACCATCTTAGCATGGGACATTGTATTATTCATTCTGTGAATTGTTTCTGCTAGTACCAATGTAGGAGATTTCCATGCCTTGGCCACTGTTTTTTTGCAGCCGTTATTAGTTGGATTGAGAGAGTGTTAACCATTCCGGTTTTAGATTAAGTAAAGTTAAATATGGATCTGGTTGTATTATTTTTTTAAATATTTTAGATGCAATCACGAAGACTTCCTTCCAGAAGGTTTGGATTACTGGGCACGTCCACCATATGTGTAAATATGTGCCTATTTCTGGGCATCCTCGAAAATAAAGAGCTGAGGTATTAGGTGAATATTTTGCCACTCTAGCGGGTACAAGGTACCAGCGAGTTAGGACTTTATAATTTGTCTCCAGTGCTAAGATGTTGGGTGAAGATGACTTAGATGTGAGCCATATGTTAGACCAGTCCGTGTCTTCTAAAGTTCGCCCCAGGTCCTCCTCCCACCTCTGAACGTAAGAGGGTCTATTAAGATTTGCTACTCCATATAATTGATTATAAAGTGATGAAATTGTACCTTTAGCAAATGGATCTTTTGTACAGATTGATTCAAAAATGGATAATTGGGATAATGGTGTATCCCTCTTTAGGAATGGTGTATAGAAATTTTTGATTTGGAGATATCTAAATATCTCAGAGTTTGGTAGATCATATTTTTCTCTAAGCGATGGGAATGAAAGGAATGATTTAGATGCTATGAAGTCATTTAGTGTCTGAATGCCTGATGTTGTCCAAGCTTTAAAAGAATTTGGGTAGATCCATGCCGGATAAAAGGCCGGATTTCTGATAAAAGAAAGGAGAGGATTGTGTGGAGATTGTAACTGATATTTGGTTTTTAGTTTATCCCAGAGAGATAAGAAGTGTTTAGTTATGGGATTATGAATTTTAAAGCGGTCTTTAGGATCAAGCCATAATTAAATTTGATATTAATAGAGGGTCATTTTCTGAAGCCTCTATAAATAGCCATAATGGGATTTCCTGTTTTGCATGGTATTTGGACAGACTGGCCAAATGTGCTGCTCTGTAGTAGTTAGTAAAATTAGGGTATCCCAGGCCTCCTTTATTTTTGGGAAGATGTAGTGTGTGTATAGGTATACGTGGTTTAGAAGAGCCCCATATAAACGAAGTTGCTCTTTTTTGTACTATTCTCAAAAAATAGGAAGGAATTGGAATAGGGAGGACTCTGAATAGATAAAGCAATTTGGGTAGAATAGTCATTTTGATTGCATTAATCTTCTCTATCCAGGATAAAGGAAGTTGCGACCATTGTTTTATTAGATTTTTGATCTGTCTTAATACAGGAGGATAATTGGTTGAGAATAAGTCAGAATGAGATGCTGTTAAATGAATTCCAAGATATGAGATTGATTTTTCTGCCCATGTGAATGGGAGTGCAGCCCTAGCCGGGATCAATTCCATGTTTGTGAATGAAATATTAAGCACTAGGCATTTCTTAGGATTAATCATAAGGCCGGATAGGGCTGCAAATCCATCAAGAGCTGGTATTAAGTTAGGACCAGAGACCTGTGGTGATGATAGAAAAAGTAATATATCGTCTGCAAATATACATAATTTGTGTGTAATACCTCCTACTTCAATGCCAGTTATAGTTTGGTTTGGTCTGATGTATTGGGCCATGGGTTCGAGTATAAGGGCAAATAATAAGGGAGATAATGGGCAACCCTGTCGGGTACCTCTTTCGATATTAAAGGCTTCAGATTTGTATCCAGCATATTTTATATAGGCTTTGGGTTTATTATATAATGCTTTGATCCATGTTAAAAAGTGGGGTCCAAAACCCCATTTTTGTAATGAATATTGCATATATTGCCAGGATACTGTGTCAAATGCCCTCTTAATATCGAGAGATAGAAAACATAAAGGGATTTTCCGTTTTTTAGCAATATGTGCCAATAACACTGCCCTGCGTATATTATCGCCTGCCTGTCTATTTGGCATGAAGCCTACTTGATCTCTATGTATTAATTTTCCTATAATGCTATTGAGGCGTTTTGCTATTATTTTTGCTAATAATTTAATATCGAGGTTTAACAGAGAGATAGGCCGATAATTCACACAGGAAGTATCATCAGAAAGGGGTTTTGGGATCATACAAACAATTGCCATTAGTGTTTCTTGCCGAAAAGAATGTCCATCTAGAAGTTTGTTAAAAGTTTCAGTGAGAATGGGAGAGAGTATTTCTGAGAATGTTTTATAGTATAAAGCCGAGTAGCCGTCTGGGCCTGGTCTTTTGTTAAGTTTTAGGTCTTTTATGGCGTTAGCAACTTCATCTATAGTTATAGGCTAATCCAAACTGCTTTTTTGATTCTGAGATAACTCAGGTAAGGTTATTTTTGAGAAGAAGGATTCAGCCTCTGTAGGATTAAATTCATTGTTTGTCTTGTATAAAGTTGCGAGATGTGAGTGAAATTTATGGACTATTTTAACTGGATTACAAGAGTAAACATTTTTTGATAATTTCAAACGTATTGGTTTGAAAGATTTGTTAGTTGAATTTAATGCCCGAGCCAAATATGTACCTGGTTTGTTTGTATTCATGTAGAAATTGTGTTTGGAGCGTTTGAGGGATTTATCAACTGACTCAGTGAGAAATAGATCGTATTCCAATCTAGATTTTTCCAGATGAGATTTTGTACTCTGAGATGGATTATCTTGAAATGATATGTAGGCTGCATTAAAATTTAGTTCTAGTTTTTTTGCTAGATTTTTGCGTTCCTGTTTGAATAGTGCCATTTGTCTTTGTATTGTACCACGCAAGACAGGCTTATGAGCTTCCCACAGTGTTATTGGGGAGATGTCTGTTGTATTATTAATTGATATGTATTCCTTTAAAGCTTGTTCAATGGCCATCTGATGTAGTGGGTGTTTGAGCATTATGTCCGGTAAGTACCACGTTGGGTCATGCGCTTTTGGTATGGCTGAGGCTATAGTAGTGTATACTGCATTATGGTCAGACCACGGAATCGGAATTATATCTGATGCAATAATTTCTGGTATCATTCCTATTGTTAGAAAAATATGATCTATTCTGGTGAAGGTTTGATGAGGGTGCGAGAAATAAGTGAATTTCTTTTTCATTGGGTTACTTTCTCTCCACGAATCTACCAGATTGTATTTGGAAAGAAGTTGAGAAAAAGGTAATCTAGAGGTTATTTTGGATGGTGTAAAAGGTGATTTATCTAGAAATGGGAGGAGGACCTGGTTCGAATCCCCACACATTATCACTGTTCCTATTTTGTGTGTATTAATCAATTGTAATATATGTGAGAGGAATGGTGTAGGTTGTTTGTTAGGAGCGTAGTAGGAAATCACCGTGATTGCTGTATCCATTATATAACCCATGAGTATCAGGTATCTACCTTCTGGGTCTTTAATTTCTGATGATAAGGTGAATGGTGTGGATCGGTGAAATGCAATTAGAGTTCCCCTTTGCTTGGTACAGGCAGAAGCCGTGTAAATTTGTTGATAAAAAGGAGAAATATATTTTGGAGTAGAATCTTTGGTGAAGTGTGTTTCTTGGAGGCATACTATGTGAGCCTTCTTGTTATGAAAAGTACGGAAGGCTTTGGTCCTTTTTTGAGGGACATTTATTCCCTGAACATTCAGGGAAAGTATATTCAGTGGTGCCATGGCAACAGATCAAATAGTTTTGACTTACTTTTTGTTATGCAGCGCTGACTGCGCAGATCAACCTGTGTGGACTGAAGAGATGAATAGATAGAAAATAAACCAGTGAATTCTGGAGTAAAGAGTAAACAAAAAACATATGAGATTAGATGATACATTGTATAAATTATTTTTTGCAAGTAATCACAATTTACCCGTGAAAGAGAGTAAATATCTCTCTCAGGGGAATAAGTGCTTTTGTCACACTCCCACATAATATGGTTGGGAGAATGAGGAGGGCTAATGGGGGTACACGGATCTTCCGCTTACAGGAGAGAAGTGCTATGTCAAAAGACATCAAAATGATGTTTCATTAATTGGAGTACAGAATATAGTTTTTGTTGAAATTATTTATTCCAGGGTGGTTGTATATGGTTAGTCTTGCCCTAGGCTAAATAATTCAGTTAGAAAGGTACTGTTAATAACTGGTATTGATGAAGATAGTTTGAATTATTTTGGGATTTTAACCCTTTTAGAGTAAACAATTACATATTTTATTCATATGTAACTGTTTAGATATGTTAACTCATAAAATTGAGGCTGTATTGCTTCAGATTAGAATAAACAAAAACATAATTCTAGGAACTAGTTAGGTAATAATATATTTGTTTTAAGAAAAGAAAGAAAAAGCTTCCATTACTTCTGGATTATTGAACATATTTGTCCTAAAAAGTAATAAATCTATTGTTATTACCTGATAATATATAACTGAACAAGAATTTCCTTATTTCACTTATATATTCTAAGGCTATATGAATCAGAAGTAATAAGAAATATAACTGGAATGTAACATGATCCCACACAGTGTGTGACTATCAGAATGCAGTTACATTCAGTTATAAATACAGGTTTTTTATAGAGAACCATCTCTTAGTATAATAAATGAAGAGATATCAGGAATTAGGATGTCAGTCCATTGAATCTTCTTGGTCCATGGATAATGTGGCATAACGGCCTCTTTTGTGAGAATGATGATTCCCATTTTGTTCTGAAATTTTCTGAGTGCTGCCTGAAGGTGAAGATGATTCTGCGTGTGGGCAGGGCCGATCCTAGGGTCACAGGCGCCTGGGTGCAGAAATATTTCTGGCGCCCCCATATGGGCGTGGTCATTTTTAGTAACTCCTCCCCTTTACAAATATTTCGATGGCAACGACTCAACCACAGAGATGCTCCACCACGAAGTCTTCATTACCCTGGGATCCTTACAGGTACAATAAACAAAATACAGGAAGAGAAGCAAGAGTACTTTATTGGGACCTGGAGTGGGCCTCTCTGATGGAGACAGAGAGCGCTTCTGTTAGAGAGTCTGTTAGAAAGAGCCCCCAGAAATACTGCAGACATGATACAGGAGATGATCAGAGACTGCAGACATACTACAGGAGATGATCAGAGACTGCAGACATAATACAGGAGATGATCAGAGACTGCAGACATACTACAGGAGATGATCAGAGACTGCAGACATACTACAGGAGATGATCAGAGACTGCAGACATACTACAGGAGATGGTCAGAGACTGCAGACATAGTACAGGAGATGGTCAGAGACTGCAGACATAATACAGGAGATGATCAGAAACTGCAGACATAGTACAGGAGATTGAATGAATTATAAACGTATCATCGCACAGTGGTCCTGCGGATACGAAATAGGTTATGTGTGCCACGTCTAATATAAAGTAGTTTGGGAAAACATGAGAGTGTGGGCAGGCACCAAGACTTTATAGGCACAATAAGAATACTTATATCATTAAAAATATTATTTTTATTTCAAAAATGTTGTATTAAAAACGGGGAAAGACAGAAAATAAATAAAAACTGGGTATGACATACATAGTTTACAGAATATGCACTCCATACACAATAAGTAGGTTAGTATAGAAAGGCAACGGAACTACAGGATCAACAAGAGACAGATACAACTTATTGATCTATATAGTTACAGTACATATTGTTAAGTCAAACGCTATGTGATGGTGGTAGTCAAATTCTGTATAAGCTCATAAGCTCGACATGTTACGCGCCTTTATGCGCTTCTTCAGGAGCATAAAATAAGGAAACGGTAATGGATAATACAATATTATCAGAATTTCCAAGACATTTTTGTATGAGTATAATATATACATTTACATATGAGTAAAAAGATAATAAATGGAGGCTGTTTAGAGGGAACACCAGGGGAACATCAGTTCTGCAAACGTCAGGCGGAGAGAAGGCAATGTGGGGACGAATGTAACATAGTACAAGTCTATAGTATGAAATAAGGAGGGTAGATAAATGTGATATAGACTAAATAATAAGTAAGGTGGAAGGGGGAAGGGAGGGGGGGAAGAGAAGAGGGGAAGGAGGGAAGGAAAGGGAGAGGGTGAGGGGAAGGGGAAATGGTTAGGAAGGGGAAGGGCCGGCGGAAGGAAAGGAAAGGAAGGCAGGAGAAGGGGGGGAGGGGGGGGGAATAAGGGGGGGGAAGCAGGAAAAAGGGGGGGGAGGGGGGAAAGGGGAAGAAGGGGGGGTGGGGAGGAAAGGGGGGGGCAGGGGGCAGGGAGAATAAGGGGGGGGAAAGTGGGGAGAGGGGGATGGGTTGGGGGACGGGAAAAGGAGGGGGAAGAAACAAGGGAGGGGAAAGGAAGAAAAGCAAAAGAGGGGGGGGTTTATTTAATAACAGTAGAACTGTAGATAATATATGTAGTAGATAAAATCTATATATATATATATATAGTAGATAATATATATATATAATTCCTAGTATATCATAGTGGAAATAACATATCTATTAAAAGGTATCTTATTGGGGTAAAATTGCACTTACCCTAGTCAGTGTAGAGACTATAATTTAGGAAGGAGGGGAGGTAGAAAGCAAAACCACAACCATCTCCTTAGTAGATAAAGGTAATTCCCAGCATTTTATTGAGTAGAGCAGGGGAAGAAAAGAAGAAAGCTGTCGGTCAGGGACAGACTTGTAAATTTCATCAAGGTATATGGGCGTTATGGTTCCTTAGGAAACCATGCGGTTCAACCCCCAGTCTTGCTGAGTCTGTTAGGTAGGTAAAAGAGTGATCATATGAGATAAAGCCTGAACTGGGTAAAATCAGAAGGGGATGCTGGAGGTATAAACTTACCTAATTGTAGAGCATGTAGATACTGAATGACAGGAGATGGTGGTGGAGCGTCATACCGCCATCTCACCAAGGGTAGTGATTTGTGAAGAGAGTACAGCGAGAGACGCCATAACGGCGTCTCTTGTACACCCGCCCCGCCTGTAGTCACCAATCGGCGTAGCCGACGTGACGTCATTCAGGCCGGCCGCTGGCGCGTACTGCGCATGTCCCAATTCCCGGCGAAAATCAGAAAACTGACAGAGCGTCGGGGAGAGAGACGGCGGTCGCGTCCAGGTATCCAGGCAACCAGAGGGGGCCGGGCCTGCCGCGCAGACTCCTCGTCCCCCAGTGGACAAAGCATCCAACAGCGCAGGGAGGGGGGGAGGAAAAAGGAGGCGGTGACGTCTCGAGCACCCCAGCCAATTAGGGATGCAGGGAGGTCCAACGCCTGGACCTCGCCCCTCCAAGACAGCCGGTGGATGTCCGTCCACAGGGAGAAACGGGGGAGAGAAGGACAGCGCAAGCACGTCCGCGTCATCATGGCAGTCAAGGAGTACCAGATGCGCCACCATCTACAGACAAGAGGCATAGTAGATGTGGCGCTTGGCGGCCGCACATTGCCCCTAGTGGCCCCACCTGAGTACTGCAGAAGGAGGATAAGCCCATGATGATAAAACAGCCTCCATAATGTATCTGTAGAAGAAATAAAGATATGCAAATAAACAAATAATATAAAAAAAGTTTCTATTCACATAGGTATGAATATAGAAAACCGGCATCAAAGGATCATAACAACAATTGAGTGAAAAGGAAAAGGGGGGCGAAAGGTTGAGGGCAATAACAAAGTATACAGTATATAAAAGTACATTATGTTTAAATTGGTACTTCTAGAAAGTGTATAAATTGGTATGTATTAACCTGATATGTATGCAGGGGCATACAGGGAATTCTGGGTTAGCCAGAGCCATTGAGTAGGGTTCTAAGGCAGTCTAATTTCAATAAATAGATGGAGACAGTTAAGTGTACATATATATTTTCAATATATTGACGTTGAATATACTTAAATTTAAAGAAATGGTTTGTATGACTGTGCCTCATTGATCCCAGGGGGGAGGGTAGCCCCCAGGCGCTCAATCCATAGTGTTTCTTGTTGGCATACTTTTTTGTCCCACTCTCCAGCCCTGGGGTCCGGTGGGATGACTGTTAATGCAATGAATGAAACAAGGGAGGTATTAAATTTGTGATAGAGGTCAAGGTGCCTGCTGACTGCCGTCACCATTTTTCCTTCCCCAGAATAATAGATATGGTCCCTAATTCTACAGCGTAGATGTCTAATGGTCTTCCCTACATAGAATGCGCCGCATTGGCACATCATTAAGTATACCACACCTTTTGTGTCACAGTCTGCATGAAACTTAGGTATAAATTTTTCTCCATTTGGTAGTGTAAAGGAATTACCTTCTTTGATCCATGGGCAAAAAGAACATTTGCCACATTGAGCCATTCCTGATTTAGAATGTTTAAATTTGGGTGTGGCAGAAAAGTGACTTGAAGTTAATTGGTCGCCTAGAGACCTTGTTCGTTTAAATGTGATTTGCGGGAAGGGGCTGATATATTTGTTTAAGATAGGGTCCTCCTGAAGGATCGGCCAATGTTTATTCAATATGTCCCTAAGTTTGTGATGTTGTTGGGAAAATTTAGTGATAAATCTCACTGGAGCACTGGTCAGAACATTTTTCTGTTTAAAAAGTAAAGAATTCCTTGACTGGCGGATGGCTTTGTTGTATGCACTACGTAGTATGGTTTTCTTATAGCCTCTTAATAATAGTCTATGGCGGAGTGCTAGGGCTTGAGCTTTGAATTCCTCTAGGTGTGTACAGTTTCGACGTAATCTGAGATATTGCGCATAAGGAATACTCTTAATAAGCGATCTAGGATGAGCACTACCCGCATGTAGTAGGGTATTTCCTGCCGTTTCTTTTCTGAACAGGGTGGTTGCTAAACAATTATCTTGATCTTTAAAAATAGTTAGGTCTAGGAAGGTTATTTGGTTTACGTGAGTTGAAATAGTAAACTTAAGATTCATCGAATTGTAATTAATTGTCTGGATGAAATCATCCAGCAGCTTACGTGTTCCTGTCCATACTAGGAAAATATCGTCTATATACCTCCGCCATATGAGAATCTGGTCAGTGTATACAGTCAAGTCCTCATGTGAGAAGATGTCACGTTCCCACCCCCCCAGGTACAGATTGGCGTAGGCCGGCGCACAGCATGTGCCCATGGCCACGCCCTGTACCTGGAGGAAGTGGGAATCTTTGAAGCAAAAGTAGTTACGAGTCAGTACAAATTGGAGTAGTTCAAGTATAAATTCACAAAATTCCCAGCTATAGTGGTCTTGTTCCCTTAGAAAGGTGCGTACCATCCCGATGCCCTGCTCGTGTGGGATGCTGGAGTACAAAGACTCGACATCCAGTGTCACGAGGAGGGCATCGGGAGGGACAGGCAAACCCTCTATTTGTTTCAGCAGATCCAGGGTATCACGTGTATAAGACGGGAGGCTTAATACATGTGGCATTAAAATAGAATCTATAAAACGGCTAGCATGTTCAGAAAGAGAGCCAATACCGGAGACGATTGGTCGGCCAGGGGTCAATGTAGGGTGCTTATGTATTTTCGGTAGGGCGTAGAAAGTAGCCTCTTTGGGATTCTTGACATTGAGGTAATTGTAGGTGTCTTGGTCAATTAAGCCCTTTTGGAAGGCTTTGCCAATGGTCTCCAGGTATTCTTGCTTAAATGCTAGAATCTGCGTCTCAGGTAAAAGGCGATAGCAGTATTTGTCCGCTAGAATTTTAGTCACCATAGTTTCATAGTATGTTTTGGTCATCAGGACAATGTTCCCTCCTTTGTCCGCAGGTTTTATTTCTAGGTCTGGTTGATTTTTTAGAGCTAAGATGGCTTGTCTTTGTGAGTAGGAAAGATTTCCTGGGGTTACTGGCATAGTGATTTCTTTTATATCTTTAATGGTTCCAATAAGAAAGGCCCAAATGTGTGCATTTGTAGTTAATTCTGGGAACCGCTGTGATTTGGGTTTGAATTTTTTAATATTGGATGTATGTACAGTAGGTGCTTTTGTCTCTTGTATAGGATTGGAGGGTTCGTTTTCCTCCAGTAGGAGTATAAGGTCTCGGAGAGCTCGAAAATCTTCCATGGAGAAATGTTTAACTTGTTCTGATATCGCCTTATCTTGTTTAGACTGTACTACATCTTTATCGAAGAGAAATTTGTATGTTAGATTACGTGAGAAAAGATAAACATCTTTTATTGTCTCATATTTATCAATATTAGTTGAGGGACAGAAGCTAAGTCCAAGTTTAAGGACCTCGAGTGTCTCCCTATCGAAATGATAGGGTGTTAGGTTAATGACTTCCAAGCCTGAAGTCACGTCGGCATTGTCATGTTCGTGGGTATTTGAAAATTTGTCTGTGTCTGTGGAGTTTGGATATGTGCATCTAGTGTGCTTTGTCTAGTGTTGGGTGCTCGTTGTGTCAACGGTAGAGGGGTACTGGAGGGGTTTATGCCCATATCCGTTGGACCTGAAGTGTTAGATTGTGTCGAGTTGGGTGTTTGTGGTTGATTATTCAGTATCTGTATTGCTTGTAAGGCAGTTGCTCCTAAATATTTTGGTTGTGCTGTGATGTGTGTCCTTTAGTTTGTGAATGTGCTGAAAATCTCGTGTCTACTTTTGGAGGGCGTTTAGAAGAAGGTGTATATGGGTCCCCACCATAATCTCTTTTTTGTGCTGTAGTATTGTTTCGGGAATAATGTTGGTTATGTCTCGGGGCAGAAGATGTTGATCTGAATGAGGAATCTGATTCAGTATCCTCATCGGTAGTCGCATAGTTATTAGTTTTCGTGGCCCGATGATGATTTCTAGAACCCTTGCGTAGCATGGTATTCTGCCAGTGATATGCGAAGCCTTCAGAGAAGGCTAGTCGATCTTTTGATAGTTTATTTTGTTTTTTATAGATGTCTTTGGTGATCATCATCTATAAAAAACAAAATAAACTATCAAAAGATCGACTAGCCTTCTCTGAAGGCTTCGCATATCACTGGCAGAATACCATGCTACGCAAGGGTTCTAGAAATCATCATCGGGCCACGAAAACTAATAACTATGCGACTACCGATGAGGATACTGAATCAGATTCCTCATTCAGATCAACATCTTCTGCCCCGAGACATAACCAACATTATTCCCGAAACAATACTACAGCACAAAAAAGAGATTATGGTGGGGACCCATATACACCTTCTTCTAAACGCCCTCCAAAAGTAGACACGAGATTTTCAGCACATTCACAAACTAAAGGACACACATCACAATCTAATGGGAAACCACCAGCACAACCAAAATATTTAGGAGCAACTGCCTTACAAGCAATACAGATACTGAATAATCAACCACAAACACCCAACTCGACACAATCTAACACTTCAGGTCCAACGGATATGGGCATAAACCCCTCCAGTACCCCTCTACCGTTGACACAACGAGCACCCAACACTAGACAAAGCACACTAGATGCACATATCCAAACTCCACAGACACAGACAAATTTTCAAATACCCACGAACATGACAATGCCGACGTGACTTCAGGCTTGGAAGTCATTAACCTAACACCCTATCATTTCGATAGGGAGACACTCGAGGTCCTTAAACTTGGACTTAGCTTCTGTCCCTCAACTAATATTGATAAATATGAGACAATAAAAGATGTTTATCTTTTCTCACGTAATCTAACATACAAATTTCTCTTCGATAAAGATGTAGTACAGTCTAAACAAGATAAGGCGATATCAGAACAAGTTAAACATTTCTCCATGGAAGATTTTCGAGCTCTCCGAGACCTTATACTCCTACTGGAGGAAAACGAACCCTCCAATCCTATACAAGAGACAAAAGCACCTACTGTACATACATCCAATATTAAAAAATTCAAACCCAAATCACAGCGGTTCCCAGAATTAACTACAAATGCACACATTTGGGCCTTTCTTATTGGAACCATTAAAGATATAAAAGAAATCACTATGCCAGTAACCCCAGGAAATCTTTCCTACTCACAAAGACAAGCCATCTTAGCTCTAAAAAATCAACCAGACCTAGAAATAAAACCTGCGGACAAAGGAGGGAACATTGTCCTGATGACCAAAACATACTATGAAACTATGGTGACTAAAATTCTAGCGGACAAATACTGCTATCGCCTTTTACCTGAGACGCAGATTCTAGCATTTAAGCAAGAATACCTGGAGACCATTGGCAAAGCCTTCCAAAAGGGCTTAATTGACCAAGACACCTACAATTACCTCAATGTCAAGAATCCCAAAGAGGCTACTTTCTACGCCCTACCGAAAATACATAAGCACCCTACATTGACCCCTGGCCGACCAATCGTCTCCGGTATTGGCTCTCTTTCTGAACATGCTAGCCGTTTTATAGATTCTATTTTAATGCCACATGTATTAAGCCTCCCGTCTTATACACGTGATACCCTGGATCTGCTGAAACAAATAGAGGGTTTGCCTGTCCCTCCCGATGCCCTCCTCGTGACACTGGATGTCGAGTCTTTGTACTCCAGCATCCCACACGAGCAGGGCATCGGGATGGTACGCACCTTTCTAAGGGAACAAGACCACTATAGCTGGGAATTTTGTGAATTTATACTTGAACTACTCCAATTTGTACTGACTCGTAACTACTTTTGCTTCAAAGATTCCCACTTCCTCCAGGTACAGGGCGTGGCCATGGGCACATGCTGTGCGCCGGCCTACGCCAATCTGTACCTGGGGGGGGTGGGAACGTGACATCTTCTCACATGAGGACTTGACTGTATACACTGACCAGATTCTCATATGGCGGAGGTATATAGACGATATTTTCCTAGTATGGACAGGAACACGTAAGCTGCTGGATGATTTCATCCAGACAATTAATTACAATTCGATGAATCTTAAGTTTACTATTTCAACTCACGTAAACCAAATAACCTTCCTAGACCTAACTATTTTTAAAGATCAAGATAATTGTTTAGCAACCACCCTGTTCAGAAAAGAAACGGCAGGAAATACCCTACTACATGCGGGTAGTGCTCATCCTAGATCGCTTATTAAGAGTATTCCTTATGCGCAATATCTCAGATTACGTCGAAACTGTACACACCTAGAGGAATTCAAAGCTCAAGCCCTAGCACTCCGCCATAGACTATTATTAAGAGGCTATAAGAAAACCATACTACGTAGTGCATACAACAAAGCCATCCGCCAGTCAAGGAATTCTTTACTTTTTAAACAGAAAAATGTTCTGACCAGTGCTCCAGTGAGATTTATCACTAAATTTTCCCAACAACATCACAAACTTAGGGACATATTGAATAAACATTGGCCGATCCTTCAGGAGGACCCTATCTTAAACAAATATATCAGCCCCTTCCCGCAAATCACATTTAAACGAACAAGGTCTCTAGGCGACCAATTAACTTCAAGTCACTTTTCTGCCACACCCAAATTTAAACATTCTAAATCAGGAATGGCTCAATGTGGCAAATGTTCTTTTTGCCCATGGATCAAAGAAGGTAATTCCTTTACACTACCAAATGGAGAAAAATTTATACCTAAGTTTCATGCAGACTGTGACACAAAAGGTGTGGTATACTTAATGATGTGCCAATGCGGCGCATTCTATGTAGGGAAGACCATTAGACATCTACGCTGTAGAATTAGGGACCATATCTATTATTCTGGGGAAGGAAAAATGGTGACGGCAGTCAGCAGGCACCTTGACCTCTATCACAAATTTAATACCTCCCTTGTTTCATTCATTGCATTAACAGTCATCCCACCGGACCCCAGGGCTGGAGAGTGGGACAAAAAAGTATGCCAACAAGAAACACTATGGATTGAGCGCCTGGGGGCTACCCTCCCCCCTGGGATCAATGAGGCACAGTCATACAAACCATTTCTTTAAATTTAAGTATATTCAACGTCAATATATTGAAAATATATATGTACACTTAACTGTCTCCATCTATTTATTGAAATTAGACTGCCTTAGAACCCTACTCAATGGCTCTGGCTAACCCAGAATTCCCTGTATGCCCCTGCATACATATCAGGTTAATACATACCAATTTATACACTTTCTAGAAGTACCAATTTAAACATAATGTACTTTTATATACTGTATACTTTGTTATTGCCCTCAACCTTTCGCCCCCCTTTTCCTTTTCACTCAATTGTTGTTATGATCCTTTGATGCCGGTTTTCTATATTCATACCTATGTGAATAGAAACTTTTTTTATATTATTTGTTTATTTGCATATCTTTATTTCTTCTACAGATACATTATGGAGGCTGTTTTATCATCATGGGCTTATCCTCCTTCTGCAGTACTCAGGTGGGGCCACTAGGGGCAATGTGCGGCCGCCAAGCGCCACATCTACTATGCCTCTTGTCTGTAGATGGTGGCGCATCTGGTACTCCTTGACTGCCATGATGACGCGGACGTGCTTGCGCTGTCCTTCTCTCCCCCGTTTCTCCCTGTGGACGGACATCCACCGGCTGTCTTGGAGGGGCGAGGTCCAGGCGTTGGACCTCCCTGCATCCCTAATTGGCTGGGGTGCTCGAGACGTCACCGCCTCCTTTTTCCTCCCCCCCTCCCTGCGCTGTTGGATGCTTTGTCCACTGGGGGACGAGGAGTCTGCGCGGCAGGCCCGGCCCCCTCTGGTTGCCTGGATACCTGGACGCGACCGCCGTCTCTCTCCCCGACGCTCTGTCAGTTTTCTGATTTTCGCCGGGAATTGGGACATGCGCAGTACGCGCCAGCGGCCGGCCTGAATGACGTCACGTCGGCTACGCCGATTGGTGACTACAGGCGGGGCGGGTGTACAAGAGACGCCGTTATGGCGTCTCTCGCTGTACTCTCTTCACAAATCACTACCCTTGGTGAGATGGCGGTATGACGCTCCACCACCATCTCCTGTCATTCAGTATCTACATGCTCTACAATTAGGTAAGTTTATACCTCCAGCATCCCCTTCTGATTTTACCCAGTTCAGGCTTTATCTCATATGATCACTCTTTTACCTACCTAACAGACTCAGCAAGACTGGGGGTTGAACCGCATGGTTTCCTAAGGAACCATAACGCCCATATACCTTGATGAAATTTACAAGTCTGTCCCTGACCGACAGCTTTCTTCTTTTCTTCCCCTGCTCTACTCAATAAAATGCTGGGAATTACCTTTATCTACTAAGGAGATGGTTGTGGTTTTGCTTTCTACCTCCCCTCCTTCCTAAATTATAGTCTCTACACTGACTAGGGTAAGTGCAATTTTACCCCAATAAGATACCTTTTAATAGATATGTTATTTCCACTATGATATACTAGGAATTATATATATATATATTATCTACTATATATATATATATATATATATATATATATATAGATTTTATCTACTACATATATTATCTACAGTTCATCTGTTATTAAATAAACCCCCCCCCCTCTTTTGCTTTTCTTCCTTTCCCCTCCCTTGTTTCTTCCCCCTCCTTTTCCCGTCCCCCAACCCATCCCCCTCTCCCCACTCCCCCCCCCCTTATTCTCCCCGCCCCCTCCCCCCCCTACTTCCTCCCCCCCCCTTTTTCCTGCTCCCCCCCTTTATTTCCCCCCCTCCCCCCCTTCTCCTGCCTTCCTTTCCTTTCCTTCCGCCGGCCCTTCCCCTTCCTAACCATTTCCCCTTCCCCTCACCCTCTCCCTTTCCTTCCCTCCTTCCCCTCTTCTCTTCCCCCCCTCCCTTCCCCCTTCCACCTTACTTATTATTTAGTCTATATCACATTTATCTACCCTCCTTATTTCATACTATAGACTTGTACTATGTTACATTCGTCCCCACATTGCCTTCTCTCCGCCTGACGTTTGCAGAACTGATGTTCCCCTGGTGTTCCCTCTAAACAGCCTCCATTTATTATCTTTTTACTCATATGTAAATGTATATATTATACTCATACAAAAATGTCTTGGAAATTCTGATAATATTGTATTATCCATTACCGTTTCCTTATTTTATGCTCCTGAAGAAGCGCATAAAGGCGCGTAACATGTCGAGCTTATGAGCTTATACAGAATTTGACTACCACCATCACATAGCGTTTGACTTAACAATATGTACTGTAACTATATAGATCAATAAGTTGTATCTGTCTCTTGTTGATCCTGTAGTTCCGTTGCCTTTCTATACTAACCTACTTATTGTGTATGGAGTGCATATTCTGTAAACTATGTATGTCATACCCAGTTTTTATTTATTTTCTGTCTTTCCCCGTTTTTAATACAACATTTTTGAAATAAAAATAATATTTTTAATGATATAAGTATTCTTATTGTGCCTATAAAGTCTTGGTGCCTGCCCACACTCTCATGTTTTCCCATAGTACAGGAGATGATCAGAGACCGCATACATAGTACAGGAGATGATCAGAGACCGCATACATAGTACAGGAGATGGTCAGAGACCACAGACATAGTACAGGAGATGATCAGAGACTGCAGACATGGTACAGGAGATGATCAGAGACTGCAGACATGGTACAGGAGATGATCAGAGACTGCAGACATAGTACAGGAGAGGGTCAGAGACTGCAGACATAGTACAGGAGATGGTCAGAGACTGCAGACGTTGGTAGAGACAGTGCGGGATACCAGTGTGAGGAATTCATTCCCGCACTTCAGCAGCCACTGACTAGAACACTGGTGTCAGAAAGAGGAACGCCCCTCCCCCGAGCACTGCCAGGCTGCCCTACGCTCACACTGGAGTTCTGGACAGACACTCACAAGGAGAGAAGGAGGAAGGGGAGAAGTCTGGCTCTTCGGCGCCCCCACCTCTGCAGGCGCCTGGGTGCAAAGCACCCTTTGCACCCTGGGTAGGATCGGCCCTGCGTGTGGGAGAGTTGCTGCTTGTGGGTTCTGTCAGATTTAATTTTAAAAGGGTTTGTTGTAGTTCATCTGCTGATCTGCTTCTGTAAATTGTACCTTGGTAGTTAAATCTGACTGAAAAGGGGAAGCCCCATTGATACATAATGTTGTGGCGTTGCAGTTCCATTAGTTGGGGTTTCATGGATCGTCTTTTAGTAATAGTAAGTTGGGATAGGTCAGCAAAAATTTGATAATTGTGTCCTTGAAAATTAAGTTCCTTTTTTTCTCTTGCAGCAATTAGTATTTGTTCTTTCGTTCTGTAATAATGAAATTTTGTGATTATATCACGTGGGGGTCCATCTTTCTTTTTGGCTGTGAGGGCTCTGTGTACTCTGTCCAGTTCTAAACGTTCAATAGGGATATCTGGCTTTAGTTCTTGTAATAGAGCAGTAATAGTAGATTGCAGGTCTGTCACAGTTTCAGGTATTCCCCTTATGCGCAAGTTTGAACGTCTGGCTCTATTTTCGTAATCTTCGAGCTTAGTTTGAAGTATTAAATTCTCTTCTTTTAGTTGTTCCAATTCTGTTATATTTACTTGGGTTGTAATTTCAATTTCATCCATTTTTATTTCTAAGGCTGCGGTGCGGTTTCCCAGCTCTCTTATTTCTTTGGTTAGGCTTTTTGTTATTTGGTCTGAGGTTTGTTTTAAAGCCTTATGAAGCATCTTTTCAAATTGTAATAATATTAGAGTCTTGCTGTGACATTTTCTGTCTGTGAGAGCTCCCTGATGCTGTATCTTGTGAGGTGACTGGAGCCGCTTTAGTTGCAGTGAGTGCCTGTGAGCTCTTTGTGAGGCGATTTTTATTTCTGCCACGGTTTCCTCCCAGTACCATATTTTCTGCCCAAACTTTCACAGTTTGTTCCCTGGGGCAAAAAGGTTCAAATGGATACCTTTTGAGCCTGCAGGCTCCGCTTTGTCCTTCTCTTCTCTCCTCAGCGGTGCAGAGCTCTAACAATGCATGTCTGCTCCGCTAGGCTCCGCCTATCTCCCTGTTCCCTGCCAACAGATCTATATCTTCCATTGTAAGACTTGGATAGATCTGAGTAGCATAGGGTGGAGGATTAGTGTTAAAACGAGAAAGGAAGAGCGCTTGGTTGCAGGGTACATGAGACTTCTGCCATAGCTAAAGAATTCTGCTCCCGTCAGCAACTGTCAGGGCTGGGCTCAGCCCTTCCTTCTCTGAGCTGGCTGCTCAGCTGTCGGCTAATTGCCCTCTCCTATCTCTCCACAGTTACTCAGCTGCTGATGATATCCTGCTCGTCAGCCCATAACATAGTGAAAAAAGGGGGAATGATTAATGCGCTACCCAAAAAGACAAAAAACAGCTGCTACAAACCATGAGACAAAAAGGTAACAAATATAAAATAAATTGTAGCGCTAAAACACACATGTGTAAATAGTAAATAAAGTTCAAAGTGTATGTAGACGTAATGTCCCAAGTAAAAAGGGGAATGTATAATCCAAAAGGGGAATGTATAATCCAAATAGGACAACAGTCCGCAGTGAGATTAAATAATCTGTGTATTGATCCTGTCTGCTTCCCAACCGTCAACTTGTATATCATCAACTTTAGCGAATAGATGGAATACGCTTACCAGAGAGGTTGGATTCTACTGCCATGAGCATAGAATCAATGGAGCTTGATGCCACCCTGGGCAAAGTGGTAAAGTGTTGGAGGCAAGGGTAGAGCCTCTACAGGGCCGGAACGTCCCCTCTATGTCCACCAAAGCAGGGCCAAAATGGATTCCAAAAGGCAAAGTGGTTTCACAGTTCTTTTGTTATTCTGAAGAAATCCATGTGTGTTTGTCTGTGCCTCTGTTCAGACAAACACAGACAAACACACATATATATGCGATTTTTTAGCGATTTGGTAGCAATTTTTTTTTTCACATTGGTTTTTTAGCACAAAAAATTATTTTCTCACATTGATTGAACTTTGTATCAGAGCGCATCAATCTATGTTATATGCTTTAATTTTTAGGGGATTCTGACCATTATATAATTGATAGCAGCTTGATATCATTGTCAATCCAACAAATTTTTTAATTTTCTTTATTTTTTTATTTAATTTATTGCAGGCGCATTCACATACATTTGATTCACACTTATTTGATTGTATATGTCACGCTAGAACATTATTGCGCTTGGTGTTTTTGTTTATTTACTGCTCGTCAGCCCTGCCTAAGCTGTCCAGCCCAGAAGATCTCTGCCTTCGCCTTAGTCAACATCACAGAGACGCTCTCCTGCATTCCTGTTAAAAGACTTGCTTGGCTGACATCCCTTCTGGTTCCAGATCCTGCTTGCTGTTTTACTACGCTCATCTCCGGCTCCCTGACGTTTGGCTTGTCAGACTATCTGTTCCGGTTCCTGAACTCTGGCTATGTTTAAACTATGTTTGTTCTATTTACTTTTATTATTAAACAATTGTGATTTAACTATACTTCAGTCTTGGTCTGATTTCATGGTTTCTGATAGAAACTCTATCACGTGCACCATACTACAGTAGATAAGGGGACTAGAGAAGCCCTTATCCAAGAGTATCTCGCACAAGCTAACCTACCAAAACTACCCACCTCCACTCTTGAAGCACTGGAAGGGGATCTCACTACCTCAGAATTACGAGTAGCACTTAAAACCATGGCTAATGGAAAAGCCCCAGGACCAGATGGCCTAACCATAGCCCTTTTATTTGCCCTTTCATTAGAACCCTTCCTCTCGACGATGCAGAACAACCCCAACATCCACGAAACATAAATATGTGGCATATGCAGATGACATATTATTTTATATTCAACAGCCCATTATTTCACTCCCTAACCTGATGTAGACCTTTACAGTGTTCAGAACCATCTCCAATTTTAAAATCAACCTGTCCAAATACGAAATATTAAACATCTCAATCCCACATAAAACTGTGGCTCAATTGAAACCATCCTTTCCCTTTAGTTGGCAACCACACAATTAAATATCTTGGCATATTTCTTACACCTAACCCAGCTTCTCTGTTTCGTGTAGACTTTATCCCATTACTGAACTCAATTAGATCAGATCTGCATAAATGGACCCAGCTAGCACACTCATGGTTGGGGAGAATCAGCGTTGTGAAGATGAACATCTTGCCCAGGCTGCGCTTCATGTTCCAAATGATCCCTTACAAGAACCCCTTGGGGTTCTTTACAGTGTTGAAATCGACAGTATGCAAATACGTCTGGAATCGCAAACGACCCCAAATTGCTAGAAAATTACTTATTAAATCTAAAAGGGAAAGGGGGCCTAGCCTTACCAGTCTTTAAGAGTTACTTCTTAGTGATAGTATTGAACAGAATATCGGACTGGAAATACCATAAAGACTCTAAGCTGTGGGTACATCTAGAATTAGACCTAAGTGGTGTGGACTTGTTCCCTCAGATATGGATACCCAGGAAATTTCGGGAAGCTATCCCCGAACACTTCACCACTTGGTCTACTATCGCGATCTGGGACTCCTTATGTAAAACACACAAATGACTGTATAACTCTCCTCTAATGCAATTAAAGGGACATGCCTATTTCCGTCCGGGGAATCTTGATCCCAAGTCTCACGCTTAGATCTTTGAGACATCAACTCTACTCGTCCAAGTAACATCCGCCACTGGCATTTTACCTTTCTCTATGCTCTCACTATCTTCTACGGTGTCATTCATGGACCTGTGGAGATACCAACAGCTCTCCATGTTCATTAAATCACTACCAAAGCCATTACATTCACTAGCAGAACTAACACCAGTAGAAACCATCCTCATTAATGATCAACCACCTGAGAAACCTATCTCCTACTTCTACCAAGCACTATTGTCACAAACCTCAAAGGAGTGGCCTTCCCTTTTTATCCAAATAGGAACAAGACCTACAAAATCCTCTCTCGGAAACTCAACGATCAATGATTCTCCAATTAACCCACACCTCTTCAATGTCCTCCAAAACTGTGGAGGTGAATTATAAATTGCTTACAAGGTGGCACTACACCCCAGTGGTGCTAAAGTCTTTCCCTCCATTTCAGCACTCTGTTGGCGAGGATACGGAGAGTAGGCAACCCACGCGCATGTGTGGTGGTTGTGCCCACGCATTCACCCATATTGGCTGGCCATACTATATTGGATCAAAGAGATCCAGGGTTCTGAAGTTCGCAATGACCCATGGGTGATATTGTTCAACTGTACGGGGAAATCAGTGGGACCCTATAAAAAAAAAATCAATAACGCCTCATCTTTTGAACGCAGCAAAGACGCTTATTCCTAGACTTTGGAAACAACCAACTATTCCAACCCTACACCAGTGGCTACTGGAAGATCTCACTATGGAAGATCTCACTTACACCCTTAGAAATAAACCTGAATTATCCAAGAAAATATGGTCCTGCTGGTTTGCCTTCAAATTATGTCTCAATCAACATAAGATGATTCATAGTCATTCACTGTATACATTGGTATTAAGCTGAGGCAGGATATCTCCCACCAATCCTCATCCTCTCCTTTTTCTCTACCTCTCCTTACTCTCTCTCTCCATCACACACAGTTTTCATTTACCTCTATACGAGGTATGTTTTGTCCTTTAATGGCATTTTATGTTCATGTTTTTTTTACTATGTCAATGAGTCATTCTGGCCTATGTTTACTGAATGGTTCTAAGCATCTATTGACTATCTTGCCATCTTGCATTTTTCCTAAGCCAGTTGGCATCCTGTGTTTGTTTAGTTTGCCACCAGGGGAAAAATACTGCCGTCTCACAGCTCCGGTGCTTAGAAATCGACTCAGCTTTCTCTCTTCTTCCCTGCTGAGAGGATGGGCTACGCAGGTTCTGATTGGTCAGCGCTACCCATGTGATGGCGCCGACCAATTAGAGCCAATTTAGGCGATTAAGCTCTGGGGATTTCTAAGCCCTTGGAGTGGACTGTAGGAGTGGAGGCACGTCCTACAGATTGCCCAATGGCAGAATAATGGCGCTCAAGCAACACATTACATGTCAAACACGTTGTGTTGTGTACATTATGTTTTGCCCACGTGGTGCCTTCTACCTGGGCAAAACTATTAGACTGTTTTGGAAAAGAATATCTGACCACATTTCCTATATTAGGAATGGCCAGCTCAATACACCAATTGGGGGTCATGTTGGTTTCAAACACAATTTCAACAAATCTTTAATCAAGTTTGCAGTGTTGAAAAAGGATCCGGAGGATGCACATGGGGAGGATCTAGCTAAAGAGTTCTTTGTAGAGAGGTAGATGGATTTACAACCTCAAAAGCTAGCACCCCCCAGGACTCAATGATATGTTGAGCTTCAAACCTTTCTATGTGACGAGCAGTGTTAATTTCTTCAATGAAAACATTTTCGTTAAAGTTTTCGTCAGCGGCATTTTTACAGTGACAAAAGCTAAAAGTACAGCACATTTTCCACCACTGATGAAAACTAGGATGAAAATCAGATCCGTTTTCATTTGAAAATGTGAGGCAGGGACATTTACGCTCATGAACGAACTTCCGTTTTTTCATGAAGCTCCGACTGCTTCCGCAATCCGCTCCCAGCAAGCAAGCGCACCTTGGCAAGACAACTGCCAGCCCCAGAGAGCTGAGAGTGAGAGAGGAGCACTGTGCATTACAGGCCAGCCAGGCTGAGTCCCGACGAGACAGTCTGTCCCACTCCTGAGTCCCGACTCACGAGACTAGAGCAGACTGAGTGTGTTCATTACCAGTTGTGTAGTATAATACAATTACAGCAGGCCTGAGGCCTCCCCTCGGAGCACCATCTATCCAGACTGAGCAGGTTAGTGCAACTGCATTACAGGCCTCTGTCCACTGGCATCCAGGGCACTGTGGATTACAGGTCATCCCTCAGACCACCATCCAGCACTGGACAGCATTACAGGTCTCATCTGACCACTGGCAGTGGCATCCAGGATATTGTGGCCTGTGGATTACAGGCCATCCCTCAGACAACCACTATCCAGCACTGTGCAGCATTACAAGCCTCCCCTGACCACTGGATCCAGGACACTGTGCATTACAGGCCATCCCTCAGACCACCATCCAGAACTGTGCAGCATTACAGGCCTCCTCTGACCACTGGCAGTGGCATCCAGGGCACTGTGCATTACAGGCCATCCCTCAGACCTGAGACCACCACCTCCTCACTGTCCAGACCCTTTGCAAACCACGTGGAGCATTACAACAGGCCTTGTCTTCCCACCGGCATCAAGGGCACTGTGCATTACAGGCCATCCCTCAGACCTGCCAGAGAACACTGTCCAGAGCACTCTGCAGCATTACAGGCCTCCTCAGATCACCATCCAGAGCACTCTGCAGCATTACAGGTTTCCTCAGGCCACCGTACAGAGCACTCTGCAGCATTACAGGCCTCCTCAGGCCATCATCCAGATCACTGTGCAGCATTACAGGCCCCCTCAGACCACTGTCCAGAGCACTCTGCAGCATTACAGGCCTCCTCACTGTCCAGAGCTGTGATGTTAAGGACAAGACCCTTTGCAAACCACGTGGAGCTGGTAAAAACACAACAAACATGAAGCGTCATTTGTGGACATTTTGTTTAGAACAGTCTCATCTATGTACATAGGGATTTGTTTAACAAACTTTCTTGCAGTCAGATTGCATACCGTTTGTTATTCAGAAGTAATAGCTTCATTGGGAGGGATATGGGAGTGATTTCATAATATCTCTCAGCTGCTGCTTTCCCAGAATTAAAGTATCTCATGAGATATATATATATATATATATATATATATATAGATGGGTCGCTGGGAGGGGCACTCTCAATTTTTGCACAGCACAGGGCGCCTAAGGCCAGCCCTAAGAAGGGCCATACATGTAGTATATTATAGAGAGACAACTTAGAGCTGACTGTGTGGGGTAAAAGGGAAGGTAAAATCAGAATAACTCGATTTTTTTCCCCCCCTAAGGCCCCATTCACACTAGCGCGTTTTTTGATGCATTTTGCATTTTGCAGAAATGCACGGGAATTTTTTAACATGGGTTCCTATGGAACATGTTCACATCAATGCTTTTTTGTATCTCAGCGTTTTTGGAAAGGGTCGGGGACTTTTTTTCATGCAAAAAGCAGCGTTTTGCATGTAATGGTTTTCAATGGACAAGCATCAAAAACGCAAGTGCTGCGTTTTTGCAGCGTTTTTGATGCGTTTTTGGTGCGTTTTTGCCGTTTTTTTTTTTTTTTTTTGTAATTTTTTTTTAAGACTGTAAAAAAAAATGAAAAAAAAAAAAAACGCAAATCGCGGCAAAAACGCCGCAAAAACGCGGCAAAGACGCGGCTCAAAAACGTGGCAAGCATGAAAAAAAAACCTCCAAAAACGCTCAAAAGCAACATGCATAGGTGTGAATCGAGCCTAATTCAGCCCCACAGATACATAAAACCTTCAATGACGGGCCAAGTCAAACCAGTGCACCAGAACAGGAAACTATTTGCACTGTTCTCTTTTAAGTGTTTCGAAATACATTGAGAGAGAGATTGAGAGTAACTTGGTTTGAGAGCGTTTTGCAAGATGAGCAACATTTTTTTTAAATAAATTTTGACTTGGTAAACAAGCAATGTCTTGATATACAAGTAGCGTCCTGTCACAACAGATTTAACCATTAAATGGTTACATTTAATGAAGGAACAACATTTAGCAACTTACATGGTTGATGAATAAAAACAGGCACATCTAAGTATGCAGGCATACAGGGTAAAGCTGGTCTATGTGGACAGATTTACCTCCTCTGCTTTCTTAAGCAGCTCCTGAATATTCTCATCTGCCACATCAACAAGGGTTTTCACAGACAGCAGAATTGACAAAAAAGGAAGCAGCTGCTGCAAGCACTGGCGAGAATATTTCATCAGTTACTTGGATCTAAGAATGAAGCAAAATGCTGGTTCACAATCTTTCATTTTCTGTGCAATTGTGGTAGCTAGTCTTGGTAGCTAGTGTTCTGTTTAAAGTCCTCAAAGTGGCTGGGTAGAGAGTAGATTAAAGAGGCTAACATGGATATGGTGTGTCACTCTGGAGGGTTTTAGTATGTTCCGCTCCACAAAAGGCAGCAATAGGTCATGCAATGATGTGAGCTTTTTCCTTTTAACTAGGGAGCAAGCTGTGTCCCATCCCATGTTGTTTGGAATTTAGCGGACCAAATCTTTCAGTTTGAGGCATCTTTTGATCATGTTGAAAGTACTATAGTAGTATTACATGAAGAGCGTGTGGGGCAGTCATTTAACCACTTCCCGCCCGGTCAATAGCATATTGACGTCTGGGAAGTGGTTGCGTTATCCTGACTGGGTGTCATATGGCAATGCCAATAAGCATTGCCATAATGTCCCAAAGGGTTTACACATCTGAGGAGGCATATGAGATTCTTGCCATGTCGGATGATGAGAGCAGCGGGGAGCTCCCATCATCCGATTCTGGTTCGGAATATGAGCCAGTAGAGGATAGTGGATCAGAGTCCGAGTCCGCGGAGGAAACCGTCCCTCCCAAAAGAATGAGATCAGGACGAAGATCAGGAGATCTGCCCACCACCAGCAGCGCCAGACCCCAGGAAGAGGAGCCCAGTACAAGTACTGGAATTACACGCCCAACTCGAAGACCCCAGCCCTACCTTCCCGATGCCCTGGCAAACCCCTTATGGTTGCCTGTAAACTCAGGATCCGCTATCATCCCCCCTTTCACCGCACAGCCAGGTGTGCAGCCCGACACTACAAATTTTTCTCAATTCGATTATTTTTCTTTATTTTTCCCACAAGATTTTCTGCAGAATATGGTGGATCAAACTACCGTATTTATCGGCGTATAACACGCACCTTTTTCCCCTTAAAATCAGGGGAAAATCACGGGTGCGTGTTATACATCGATCCCTTACGATCCGGAGCTGCCAGATTTTCAAAATCGCCGACCGCGATTTGAAAATGGCGCCGCCGGCGCCGAAATACAAAGTGCCGGTCCTCGGCTCTTCTCGGCCACTTTAGTCTTCACTCGAGCGCCCCCGAACCTAGCCGAGTGTACTTGGCTAGGTTCGGATAGCTCCGCTCGTGACTACGAGTGGAGCTGAAAGTAAACGAGAGCCGCCGACCGGCTCTGTGTATTTCGGCGCCGGCGGCGCCATTTTCAAATCGCGGTCGGCGATTTTGAAAGACAGGATGGCAGGGGTCCGGGATCACAGGATGTGAGGCTGCACTGGGGAAGGCTGCACTGACAAGGCTGCACTGACAAGGCTGCACTGACAAGGCTGCACTGGGGCAAGGCTGCACTGAGAAGGCTGCAATGATGGGCATTTAAATGTAAGTTTTTTTCCTTCAACTTCCCTCCTAAAAGTTTTTATTTCCTTAAAATTCCCTCCTAAATTGGGGTGTGTGTTATACGCCGGTGCGTGTTATACGCCGATAAATACGGTAATTTGTATGCATCCCAATTTTTTGCTGCCAACCCCAATTCTTCCTACGCCCACATGTTCCAGTGGTGATGTGTCACACTGGATGAATTTAAATTGTTTTTGGGCCTTACTTTCAATATGGGGCTTACAAAGAACGAAGTCCATGCATATTGGTCCACCAACCCCATCCAACACATGCCCATATATTCCGCTGTCATGTCCAGGACAAGATACGACATGATTATGCGTTTTCTCCACTTCAATGACAATTCACAGTGCCCTCCCTGAGATCATCCCAACCATGACAAATTGTACAAGATACGCCCCCTAATCAATTCCTTTTCCCAGCGATTTAGAGAAGTTTTCATCCCAGACCAAAAAATTTGTGTGGACGAGTCCCTCATACATTTCACTGGCCGACTGCACTTCAAGCAGTATATAGAGAGAGCGAGGTATGGGCTGAAATTAAATAAATTATGTGATCGAGCCACTGGATAAGTCTTCACATTCCAGATCTACAAAGGCAAAGACTCCCAGCTGCAGCCCCGTGACTGCTCGACATATATTGGAACCAAACAAATGTGAAAAGACACATAATATCAAAGCAGCGCTCCTGTCAAATTGCTGAGAATTGACACAATTGCATATAGGGTAAATGCACATAAAGTCGCTAAACATTAAATCGCAGATCTGACAAGTGCTGAGAATTGACAATTGCATATAGGGTAAATGCACATAAAGTCGCTAAACATTAAATCGCAGATCTGACAAGTGGATAAACATGAAGGTAAAGTTTGTGGCTAGCTTCATAAGTGAATAAAGAAGTGGAGATGGTCGGATAGTGTACCAAGCACCGTATTCAAACCCGTGCTCCACACGCCCCTCTGGGGTTCAAACTCTCAGTTTAGAGAAGTTGAAAATATTTTTAATACACACTGGCATGTCTTGTTCTTGGACCGATCTCTGGCTACGGTCCTTCCAGCTAATGTCCTGATCTCATTCTTTTGGGAGGGATGGTTTCCTCCGCGGACTGATATTATGTGTCTTTTCACATTTGTTTGTTTAGTGTGACAGTCTGTTGTATCTCATATTAATTTATTTTTTAGTTTAAGTGGCAGCCAGATTATATATTTCTCTCTTATTGTGATTAATCACAGTGCCAGCATGTGTTAATCTGTTTGGAAACTCATTGCGCTGGGTTGGAAGGAGATAAGTGAGCCTAGTTTTATTTCTTTCCTCTTTTTTTCATTATATATTGGAACCAGTGGGAAAATTGTCTGGGAGCTGGCATACCCCGTTTGAAAAAGGATACCATTTATATGTCGAGAACTATTATACCAGTCTGCCCCTTTTTCGTCATCTTAACAGTAAAAAAACCCCAGCCTGTGGTTCTTTAAAAAAAAACGTAAGGGATTCCCACAAAATCTGACAAAAAAATAGCAAAATGGAGAATCGGCATTCATAAGGAACGAGGAGGTGTTTGCCATGAAGTGGAGGGACAAGAAAGATGTCCACATCCTCTCTACCATCCACAATGACACCGTGGTGGAGATCCAAAGAAGACGCGGCCCCATTGTAAAGCCTGAATGTGTTAACGACTACAATATGTATATGGGGGGGGATTTGAACGATCAGGTGCTACAGCCCTATTTATCAACCAGAAAGTCCCGTTACTGGTACAAGAAAGTTGCATTTCACCTGTTTCACATGGCCCTTTTTAATTAGTTTGTCTGCTACCAAAAAGCAACTCAAAACCAACAAATCACCTACTTCAAGTATATTGAAGATATTGTCACTGCCCTCATTTACCAACAAGGTCCCGCCCCAGGAAGCATTCGCTCTGATAATGTGAGTCGACTTCACGAGCAACACTTTCCCTATAGCATTCCCTCCACAGAATCTGGAAGAAGACGCCAAAAGAAATGCTGTGTATGCAGCAGAGGAGTAAGAAGAGATTCCAGCTATTATTGTCCCCAATGTCCCTCCCAACCTGGCCTGTGCATCAGAGATTGCTTAAAAAATTATCATACATCCATCCAATATTAGTTCCCTTTATTATTACAAGACTGCCAATTCCCCATTTGCCTGCTACCATGTTAATTAACTGACCCTGGCCTGTTTACCGACGATGTCTTTGCTTGCCGATTTAAACCACGTTTCTGACTTCCACGTGCACCAACCTCAGCCTGTTTACTGACGATGCCTCTGCCTGATGATTTAAACCACGTTTCTGACTTCCACATGCACCGACCATGGCCTGTTAATCAATCATGTTTTTGCCTGCTACTTGGATTAATCTTTTGGCCATCTACTTTAGTACACAGGGGTCTCACATATGTGAGGGGCTTCAGAATAGCGTTCTGAGTAGAGAAAACCATTTTTTCATTTTCTGTGCTCCAAGAACAGGGTCTGGTTGCCCGGAGGCTTCAAAGCGATTTGGGTGGGAGAAGCCTGTACCCCTGTCCCTAAGCTTGATGGTTCTTCCTGCTGCCTGGACCAATACTTTGGCTGTGCTGACCATATTGCTGCCTGTAATGACCCATGACATTATGGACCATGTTTCTTCCTGCTGTTTGGACCAATACTTTGGCTGTGTTGACCATATATCTGTCTGCTGCCTCTACTGACTTTGGACAGTATTTCTGACGGGACACCTCTGCCTGCTACCTGGACCTGTGCTTTGGCTGTGCTGACAGTATCTCTGCCTGTACGAACTATGGACAGTATTCCTGCCTGCTGCCTGGATGATTGCTTTTGCTGTCGCTGACCTCATTCCTGCCTGCTGCCTGGACCGATGCTCTCCTCTGTGGACCACTGCACTTCTAAAATCACAGGTAATCTTTTGTTATTTGGTATGTACCTGCTATGTGTTAGAAATATGAAGGGCCTTCAAAAATGTGATCAGTAGTCAGAAAATGATGTGTAATTAATGCTGCTAGAATGCCTGGAGGTGCTACTTGGATTTTGGGCCTCTGTATGTGGCCAGGCTGTGTAAAAGTCTCAAACATGTGGTATCGCCATACTCAGGAGGAGTAGCAGAATGTATTTTAGGGTGTCATTTTTGCTATGTACATGCTATGCGTTATAAATATCTTATAAAGGGACAACTTTGTGTAAAAAAAAAAATGCATTTTCATTTTTTTCCCACATTTTCCAAAAACTTCTGGAAAAAAAAACGAACCATTCAAAAGACTCATTATGCCTCATAGATTATACGTTGGGGTGTTTTCTTTCCAAAATGGGGTCATTTTGTGGACAATTCCATTGTCCTGGTGCTCCAGGGCCTTCAAAAATGTAATAGGTGGTTGAGAAATGAGATGTGCAATTTATGCTTGTAGAATGCCTGAAAGTGCTACTTCAATGTTGGGCCTTTGTATGTGGCCAGGCTGTGTAAAAGTCTCACACATGTGGTATCGCCATACTCAGGAGGAGTAGAGGAATGCATTTTGGGGTGTCATTTTTGCTACATACATGCTATGTGTTAGAAATATCTTATAAATGGACAACTTTGGAAAAAAAATTAAAATGCATTTTTTTTTGTACACACTTTTTCCAAAACCTTCTGTAAAAAAAATGGACCGTTCAAAAGACTCATTATGCCTCAGAGATTATACGTTGGGGTGTGTGCTTTCCAAAATGGGTTCATTTTGTGGATAATGCCATTGTTCTGGGGCTCCAGGGCCTTCACGCGTCCCAATTCCAAAAACAGCTGTACACACAGGGAGGTGGGGACTTCCTGTCCCTTGATGTATTAAAGGTCCCCACTGGATATCCACTTCTCCTGTTGTCTAACTGGATTCTCTAACTGTAACTCTGACAGTTCAGCATATTTGTTTTAAAATATTTATCAGCCACTTTATCACCTTAAGGGCCAGTGTCAATGTTCGATTTTTTTCACTTATTAAGGTGTTTTCACTAAAATAAGAAAAGACTTTCCTGTAAGAAATTTCTGGATCATACCAAAAAAATTTTTTTAATTTATACACTTGAACTTTTTGTTAAGTTTCAGTCACACTCCTAACACAGCGCCACTCCCTATACTTTGATTTCTATACAGAAGTCGTTTTGCAAGTCGCCGCGGAAGTCGTTTGCAGGTCGCCTCGCTGAGGCAACCTGCAAGTCGTGCCGCCCCTGTGTGAACCGGGGCTAAGTGTCTCAAGAAATGAGATAGGCCTTCAGGTGAGATAGTACATCAGGTGTTTTCAGTGATTGGCACCATAGTTTGTAGACTCTATAACTTTCACAAAGACCAAATAATATACACTAATTTGGGTTATTTTTACCAAAGATGTGTAGCAATATAAATTTTGGCACACATTTATGAAGAAAAATGACTTATTTGCAAAATTTTACAATAGAAACTAAAAAAAAGTATTTTTTTTTTTCAAAATTTTCGCTGTAATCACCCAGTGGTGATTAAATACCACCAAAAGAAAGCGCTATTTGTTAGAAGAAAATGATAAACATTTTGTTGGATACAGTGTAGCACGACTGAGTAATTGTCATTCAAAGTGTGGAAGCGCTGAAAGCTGAAAATTGGTCTGGGTGGTAAGGTGCATAAGTGCCTGGTATTAAAGTGGTTAAAAGAGTAAGGCCACAATGCTCCAATATCTTCAGTGTTGCAATGGAAGACTTTCACTATTGATCTTGCTTTATTCAAAGAATCTTTTAACACTTGCCTCCATGCACCAGACCAGACCACACACGGTGTCCGGTCAAACATCTTATGGGACTAGTTTTACATAAGATAAAATAAAATAAAGTGGAAAAATAACAAAGATACACCAGTTGAGCAGACAGCCCCAAGATCATTTATTTCATATCCATTTGATAATTGACTGTAGTGTCATCATGTAAAAGAATAATAGACAGAAAACTCCTAGGGATCCTAGAACTCCTGGGATCAGTGGCAGTGCTGGGGGGGGGGGAATCAATGTCAATGCTGTTTTTTTTTTTTTTTTTTTTAATCAACTACCAATTTAAAGAGGAGTTTCAACACTGGCCACCAATCTAATAGGGGTTTATACTGACCACTAGGGATGAGCTCGATGCTCGGGTCACACATAAGTTTGACTTGAACCAAAGGCAGGGTGCCTTTGGCCAATCATGGCTCGGGGGAATAAGTCCACGTCCCACACTATATAAGGCTTCTTACACGGAGGCCGTGTGTAGTGTTGTTGGCAGAGCCGATCCGCCCTATACGCTCACTACGCAAGCTGTGTAGGGCCCCACCGCTTTGGGGGGGGGCCCCGAAGACCCAGCATCCCCCCCCTACGCGGGCGGGGTGGAGGGTGGAAATTTCCCCCCAGGCCGCGTACATTATCTATAAAACGGCCGCGGGCTACGGCGCTGGCTGTCTGTTATTTATTTTTTTGCTAGATGTCGGCTGCGGCACAGGCTGCGCTGCATTGTGGGAGTTGTAGTCCAGCCGCGCTAAAGGTAATCTTATCAGCACAGCAAACTACAACTCCCACCTCCCAGGAGTCTCAGAGGCAGGTCACGTGGCACGTCAGGGGAGGGTACGAGCGGCGTCAAGAACGTCCCATCCTATGACTTGCTGAGCTTGTGGGCTGGGTGCTGGCTGAAGAGAAGAGACGAGACTTGACATGACAGGACAGAATCATCACTCCCCCCCGAAGAGGTGCAAGGACCTGGCTCTCCACTGAAACACAGCCCTCCCCAGCCTGAAGTAAGATGACCTCTGTTGCGATAAAACATTTACTGTATCCCCTTCAGGAGTAAATTTAAGAAATGATGCATATTGAAATGATGCAAATTTAAGAAATGATCCCCCCCCCGATGAGCACTGATCAGGCTTCATTGATGGGCACTGTCTGCACTGGTGAGGCTGCATTAAGGGCACTAATAGGCACTGATG
Organism: Aquarana catesbeiana; assembly: GCF_042186555.1. NCBI lineage: Eukaryota > Metazoa > Chordata > Amphibia > Anura > Ranidae > Aquarana > Aquarana catesbeiana. The sequence goes on along the minus strand of NC_133324.1, from coordinate 535,370,930 downwards.
AGGCTGCATTGATGAGCTCTGAACTGATCAGGCTGCACTGATGCCTGGGCACTCTCTGCACTGGTGAGGCTGCACTGATGGGCACTCTCTGCACTGGTGAGGCTGCATGAATGAGCACTGGTGAGGCTGCATGAATGAGCACTGATCAGGCTGCACTGGTGAGGCTGCACTGATGTGCAAGTGTACGTGGAGGCTCTCTGGGAACCCTGATGTAGGGAGAGGCTCTCTGGGAACCCTGATGTAGGGAGAGGCTCTCTGGGGACCCTGATGTAGGGAGAGGCTCTCTGGGGACCCTGATGTAGGGAGAGGCTCTCTGGGGACCCTGATGTAGGGAGAGGCTCTCTGGGGACCCTGATGTAGGGAGAGGCTCTCTGGGGACCCTGATGTAGGGGGGAGGTCTCATAGTGTGAATCCACTTTGCAAAGTTTATTGAATTTGGTTAAAAACACTTAGAATCTCCTAGGAGAAAAACAGCTTGTTAATCAGGGCCGCTACTAGGGGTGGGCGGAAGGGGAAGCTGCCCTGGGCGGAATGATTTAATGGGAGAAGAGGGCGCAGTTTGCCGGGTACAACCCTGCCCAGCACAGAATATGCTGCTGTAACACAGAGTAGACAGAGAGCGGCTTTGTTCCTGCATATAGGCTAGATGGTAGCACTACAGCCGCCCCCTGCCTGCACAGTGCAGTCCTATTCCCTATACAACAGTAGAGTGGAGCAGGCTGAGCACGTGAGGTTGGGAAGGCATCGGCTATCAGTGCATTCCTGATTGACTCTACATGCATACATTTTTCCTGCTCCTTAACAACGGCTTCTCTCTCCTCACTCCAGTCATCTCTTTCACGCCTGCTTTATCTTTCAGTGTGTTCTGATGTCTGTGGGACATCACCAGCTCTGCCCCCTAGCCTCCTGTTTTTATCTCTCCCTGCTCTGGATGATCTCAGAGCCCATTCCTCCTCTGTGTAGTGACCCCTCTTCCTGTGCCCTTACCCTTTGGACCCCCTCCTCTCTAGCTGTCCGGCCAAACGGAGTAATGCTCTCGTCTCTGTCTCTCAACTGACAGGGAACACAGGCTTCATATCACTTTTAATTGCTGTGGAGACAACTGTTATTTCAGATTCTATTTTTAGTAAGGGCCCATTTACAAGAGGTGCAAACATGTGTCTCCCATGCAGGGCTGTCTTATCAGCACTGGGGTACAGAGGTGTCGTGTGCAACCCTATGCAAGCACCCCATTCATTTCTACTGGGACATGGCTGCATGGACACAGCCTATGTATCCTACTATGAGATGCAGGTGTGGGTTCCAATAGAAATGAATAGGACAATGGCACAGGGATGCCCACAATGCCCGTACATCCCCATGCTGATAAAAAGAGAGCCCTGCACAGGATGCACGTCTGCGCTGCATGTGAATGGGCCCTAAAAAACTCCTGTACATGGATGCTTAATGAGCTCCCTGGCTCCCCAGGCATAAGAAAACAACAGGGATTTTACGCAGGAGCTAATAAAGCTGGCCATAGATGGATGGACATTCAACTGGTCCAAAAAGGACAGAATACGTTTTAATCCATCTAAGGCCATTCCTGCTAAATTTAATGATCAACTTCTCTCAAACCAGCAGAAATGTTTACTTCGACCAGTAGCGCTGACATAGATGTGTCAGCGGAAAGGAATCCCTCATTCACCTTGGTTGTGTGGATGGGGAGATCCACCCAGTTTTTTTTCGATCAGACACTGACTGATAAAAACAAACTGATCCATCTATGGCCAGCCTGCAGCTTACCATACATTATACAATCTGATTGTACAAAAAGGCCCGCCTGATTGGATATTAATTAAAATTAATTGTTTAAGTTTGTTGCAAAGTTTTGGTAAATGTAAAAAAGATTGTGCAGAGATTGTACAGATTGTATAGTGTATGCTGACCTAGAGTATAGTGTTCTTGTGCATGAGTACGAACATGAGTTTTCCCTGTTATCTTTGTTCTCATCTATGCAGATTTGTTTGCCCAGGAGTTTTATCTTTGAGTCCATTAACCACTTCCATACAGGGCATTTTCACCCCCCTTCCTGCCCAAGCCAATTTTCAGCTTTCAGCGATGTCGCACTTTGAATAACAATTGCGCGGTCATACTACACTGTACCCAAATGAAATTTTTATCATTTTTTCCCCACTAATAGAGCTTTCTTTTGGTGGTATTTGATCACCCCTGCGGTTTTTATTCCTTGTGCTATAAACAAAACAAGAGTGACAAGTTTGAAAAAAACACAATATTTTTTTACTTTTTGCTATAAGTGTCCAAATTTTTTTTTTTAAAACAAATTTTTTCCTCAGTTTAGGCCGATACGTATTCTTCTACATATTTTTGGTAAAAAATATTGCAATAAGCGTATATTTATTGGTTTGCGCAAAAGTTATAGTTTCTACAAAATAAGGGGATAGATTTATAGCATTTTTATTATTATTTTTTACTAGTAATGTCGGCGATCTGCGATTTTTATCGTGACTGCGACATTGCGGCGGACACATCGGACAATTTTGACACATTTTTGGGACCATTCACATTTATACAGTGATCCGTGCTATAAAAATGCATTGATTACTGTATAAATGTGACTGGCAATGAAGGGGTTAACCAGGAGGGGGCGCTGTAGGGGTTAATGTGTTGCTAGGGAGTGATTCTAACTGTGGGGGGAGGGGGATTCACAAGGGGAGGAGACCGATCGGTGTTCCTCTGTACAAGGAACACACCATCGGTCTCCTCCCATCTGACAGGACGTGGATCTGTGTGTTTACACACACAGATCCACGGTTCTGCTCGGTTACCGGGCAATCGCGGGTGCCCGGCGGACATCGCGGCCTCTGGGCACGCACACCGGGACCCAAGTGATGCGGCAGGCGTGCGCACCGCCGGCGGCGCATGCGCGCCCCCTGGGCTGCCTGGAAGGCTGCGCTGTCATATGACGGCGGCCCAGAACAACAGCTGCACCGTCCCGCCATCATATGACGGCGGGCAGCAAGTGGTTAAATACCCTGACACATTGTCTAAAGCTTGGTACACACTAGGGTTGCACCAATACCTGTTTTGTACCAGCAATTACGATTACCGATATTTGTGCTCAAGTACTCGCTGATACCAGTAGGGCTCCTTTTACACTGAGGAGCTTCTAAACCGCCAGTAAAACACAGAGCTTTTGAAGAGCATTTCAGGCGCTTTTGAAGAGCTTTCCATTCATTTCAATGGAGAGGGGTGTTTTTTCACCACCCTGTCAGTGCACTTCCCCAGTGTGAAAGCATTCATTTATATTAATGGAAATAGGTTTTCGTGAGCTTTTCAGTCGCTTTTTTTTGGGGGGGGGGAAAGCACCTGAAATGCGCCTCAGTGTGATAGGGGTCCTACTGATACCTTTGCGGTGCAATTTGAGCCTATACAAAATTAATGGGCTCAAATCGTACTGCAAATAATCTCATGTGATTTGAACAGGAATGTGGTGCGATTCCTGTCCAAAGCACATGCAATTTTGCCCACCACTCCTGTGTGAACCCAGGCTGAAGTCACTATGACAAGACTGGGTTCACACAGGAGCTGTGTGATTCGGACAGGAATTGCACCACATTCCTGTTCAAATCGCATGTCATTCTTTGCAGTGCAATTTGAGCCCATTCATTTTGTATGAGCTCAAATCGCACTGCAAAGTATTAGTTTTAGGTATGTGAGCATTTGCACAAGTACAAGTGCTTAGTATCAGCAACAATACCGGTATTAGTGCAATCCTAGTACATGCTATTTTTTTTTTTCCAAGCAGGCTGAACAGATCCTTGCAACCACTCAAACAAGGTGGATGGAGGAATCCCCCCTCTGTGCTATTGTACTCGGACAGCAGGACTCCTCCTCTGTCAGAATACAATGAGGTTTTCAAGGAGGACCAAGATCAGCTTCAGCTAGTTCTAAAGTACTATCTACAATCTTCAGAAATCACCCTTGGACAGCCAGGTTACTCATTATTGGCTGTGAATCAAAGAAATCTAATTGGCTGTGTGCTTTGTGATGACCAATCACAAATGTAAATAGTAATACCGGTGCACTCCTGTTGTAGAAATGTTATTAAGATGTATTCAATATGTATTGTCACAGTGTCTCCCAGTGTTACTTCTCCTTGCGTCTCGCTCTTAAGAGAAAGACCATTGGTAGTGAAAAGCTTCCTGTTGATATAGAGTGATCTTCAGCTTGTGAAGATCTTCGGCTTGTCCGCCAGCGAGGGCCCCTGCGTTATGCATAGACTTGTTCATTTGGAGGAAATATGTTCACTCTGCGAAGACATTATCGGTTTGATACCTATCTGCCTTTGTGGAAGGATGTGCGCTCATGTCTTTCTATATGTCTGATCATCACGTGGAGGTACCATGAGCGTGTCCCTGCAGATAGTCTCCCATACACAGGAATGGTAGTATAATCCGGCTATGGATCGTTCTCTGAAACATGCAAAATAAGGATTCACGCCAATGGTAAAAACGGGAGTGTGTGTGCGCATTTATCGGACAACGTTCACGATTTCTTAGGCCAACCTTTTGGGATCCCTTTTGTTAAACTGTAGAGCACAGTTTACAGGTACAAAGGGCAGGAAATTGTGGCCTGCACAGACACGCCCATACACTACCCTAGTCATTGTTCCATTGGTTAAGAGTTGTATAACACCTACTGTTTGAAGGAATGCCTGGGTTCATTGGCTGAATTGTCTGCATAGGCACCAAGCCTCTATTGTTATCCCTGTTCAAAGTCCTATTTGCTCACATTGTCACGCAAGACCGTCTGCGGAGCTTCCATACGCACAACAACTGTGTGTGTTTTACTTGGAAAGCAAGAGTGCATTAACCCAAAAGAGCTGAAAAGTGAAATTGATTACGCATAGCGTATTTGAATTTTCACAACAGTTTTGGAGGGCCAGGATTTTTGGAGCCAACATAGCTTCCTACACAGCGGACCGAGAGGAGGGAGCGAATCCAGTCCAGGACAACAAAACAGTTTTTGAAATCTTTTGTTGTCCATAGGCCAGGAGTTTGTTTTCTCTGTCCGCTGTGTTAGGCAAGTTCTGCTTTCCTCTTTTGGTATAATGGCGGGATTTTAATTGTATGTTACAGTAGATGCCGGCGATATTGTATCAATCTCGCTGCTGTTAGTGGCAAGATTGACACCTGCGAGCCCCGTTGCGGGAGCCAGCACCGAGCTCTGTCGCTCCTCCAGCTCGCCGCCCCCGATGGATTCCTATGGATGCGCGCCATCTCGTGGGGACGACGAGCACGAGAAGCACAGCCTCGCAGCGGTGATTTTTACGCTGGAAACACAATATCGGCGGCGGGTACTGTATAGTTTTGTCATTGTGGGTAGGTCTATTAACCACTTCACCCCCGGAAGGATTTACCCCTTCATGACCAGAGCACTTTACTTTTTACAATTCGGCACTGTGTTGCTTTAACCACTTGACGACTGCTGCACGACGATATACGTCGGCAGAGCGGCACGGGCAGGCAAAAGGGCGTACATTTACGTCCTTGCCTTCCCGTGGGTGGGGGGTCCGATCGGACCCCTCCGGTGCCAGCGGCGGTCGCCTTTGGTCTGGCAGTGATCAGAGATGAGGGGGAGGCCATCCGATCGTGGCCCCCCCCTCGCGATCGCTCCCAGCCAATGAGATTCTTCCCTTGCCTCTGTGTAGTACACAGAGGCAGAGGAAATTATGTCATCTCTCCTCGGCTCGGCAGTTTCCGTTCCGGTGCCGAGGAGAGAAGATTGTAATGTGAGTGCACAACACACACACACAGTAGAACATGCCAGGCACACATTACACCCCCCTTTACCCCCCGATCCCCCCCCCCTCTGTCACACTGACACCAAGCAGTTTTTTTTTTTTTGATTACTGCATGGTGTCAGTTTGTGACAGTTACTGTGTTAGGGTAGTTAGTATTAGCCCCCTTTAGGTCTAGGGTACCCCCCTAACAGTTTAAACCCCTTGATCACCTCCTGTCGCCAGTGTCACTAAGTGATCATTTTTCTGATCGCTGTATTAGTGTCACTGGTGACGCTAGTTAGGGACGTAAATATTTAGGTTCACCGTCAGCGTTTTATAGCGACAGGGACCCCCATATACTATCTTATAAATGATTTAACCCCTTGATTGCCCCCTAGTTAACCCTTTCACCACTGATCACCGTATAACTGTTACGGGTGACGCTGGTTAGTTTGTTTATTTTTTATAGTGTCAGGGCACCCGCCGTTTATTACCGAATAAAGGTTTAGCCCCCTGATCGCCCAGCGGTGATATGCGTCGCCCCAGGCAGCGTCAGGTAAGCGCCAGTACCGCTAACACCCACGCACGCACCGTACACCTCCCTTAGTGGTATAGTATCTGAACGGATCAATATCTGATCCGATCAGATCAGATCTATACTAGCGTCCCCAGCAGTTTAGGGTTCCCAAAAACGCAGTGTTAGCGGGATCAGCCCAGATACCTGCTAGCACCTGCGTTTTGCCCCTTCGCCCAGCCCACCCAAGTGCAGTATCGATCGATTACTGTCACTTACAAAACACTAAACACATAACTGCAGCTTTTGCAGAGTCAGGCCTGATCCCTGCGATCGCTAACAGTTTTTTTGGTAGCGTTTTGGTGAACTGGCAAGCACCAGTGGCCTAGTACACCCCGGTCGTAGTCAAACCAGCACTGCAGTAACACTTGGTGAGTAAGCCACGGCGAGTCCCATAAGTGCAGTTCAAGCTGGTGAGGTGGCAAGCACAAGTAGTGTCCCGCTGCCACCAAGAAGAAGACAAGCACAGGCCCGTCGTGCCCATAGTGCCCTTCCTGCTGCATTCGCCAATCCTAATTGGGAACCCACCACTTCTGCAGCGCCCGTACTTCCCCCATTCACATCCCCAACCAAATGCGGCATTTTTATGTCCTCCCGAGTACCCCTACCCAGCGAACCCCCCCAAAAAAGATGTTGTGTCTGCAGCAAGCGCGGATATAGGCGTGACACCCGCTATTATTGTCCCTCCTGTCCTGACAATCCTGGTCTTTGCATTGGTGAATGTTTTGAACGCTACCATTCACTAGTTGAGTATTAGCGTAGGGTACAGCATTGCACAGGCTAGGCACACTTTCAAAATGCGATGGCATCTTGGGAGACCCTGTGAGAGACCCGAACCTGGAACCGGTTACAGTTATAAAAGTTAGTTACAAAAAAAAGTGTAAAAAAAAAAAAATATGTAAAATAAAAAAAAAAATAGTTGTCGTTTTATTGTTCTCTCTCTCTCTATTCTCTCTCTATTGTTCTGCTCTTTTTTACTGTATTATATTCTGCAATGTTTTATTGTTATTATGTTTTATCATGTTTGCTTTTCAGGTATGCAATTTTTTATACTTTACCGTTTACTGTGTTTTATTGTTAACCATTTTTTTGTCTTCAGGTACGCCATTCACGACTTTGAGTGGTTATACCAGAATGATGCCTGCAGGTTTAGGTATCATCTTGGTATCATTCTTTTCAGCCAGCGGTCGGCTTTCATGTAAAAGCAATCCTAGTGGCTAATTAGCCTCTAGACTTCTTTTACAAGCAGTGGGAGGGAATGCCCCCCCACCGTCTTCCGTGTTTTCCTCTGGCTCTCCTGTCCCAACTGGGAACCTGAGAATGCAGCTGGTGATTCAGCCAGCTGACCATAGGGCTGATCAGAGACCAGAGTGGCTCCAAACATCTCTATGGCCTAAGAAACCGGAAGCTGCGAGCATTTCATGACTTAGATTTCGCCGGATGTAAACAGCGCCATTGGGAAATTGGGAAAGCATTTTATCACACTGATCTTGGTGTTGTCAGATGCTTTGAGGGCAGAGGAGAGATCTAGGGTCTAATAGACCCCAATATTTTCAAAAAATAGTACCTGTCACTACCTATTGCTATCATAGGGGATATTTACATTCCCTGAGATAACAATAAAAATGATTAAAAAAAAATAAAAAAATGAAAGGAACAGTTTAAAAATAAGATAAAAAAGCAAAAAAAAAAAAAGAAAAAAAAAAAAAAAAAAGCACCCGTCCCCCCCTGCTCTCGCGCAAAGGCGAACGCAAGCGTCGGTCTGGCGTCAAATGTAAACAGCAATTGCACCATGCATGTGAGGTGTCACCGCGAACGTCAGATCGAGGAGGGCAGTAATTTTAGCAGTAGACCTCCTCTGTAAATCTAAAGTGGTAACCTGTAAAGGCTTTTAAAAATGTATGTAGTTTGTCGCCACTGCACGTTTGTGCGCAATTTTAAAGCATGTCATGTTTGGTATCCATGTACTCGGCCTAAGATCATCTTTTTGATTTCATCAAACATTTGGGCAATATATTCATTAAAATTTAAAAAAGTGTGTTTTTTCCCAAAAAAATGCGTGTGAAAAAAATCGCTGCGCAAATACTGTGTGAAAAAAAAAAAAAAGAAACACCCACCATTTTAATCTGTAGGGCATTTGCTTTAAAAAAATATATAATGTTTGGGGGTTCAAAGTAATTTTCTTGCAAAAAAAAAATAATTTTTTCATGTAAACAAAAAGTGTCAGAAAGGGCTTTGTCTTCAAGTGGTTAGAAGAGTGGGTGATGTGTGACATAAGCTTCTAAATATTGTGCATAAAATGCCAGGACAGTTCAAACCCCCCCCAAATGACCTCATTTTGGAAAGTAGACACCCCAAGCTATTTGCTGAGAGTCATGTCGAGTCCATGGAATATTTTATATTGTGACAAGTTGCGGGAAAGAGACAATTTTTTATTTTTTTTTGCAAAGTTGTCACTAAATGATATATTGCTCAAACATGCCATGGGAATATGTGAAATTACACCCCAAAATACATTCTGTTGCTTCTCCTGAGTACGGGGATACCACACGTGTGAGACTTTTTGGGAGCCTAGCCGCGTACGGGACCCCGAAAACCAAGCACCGCCTTCAGGCTTTCTAAGGGCGTAAATTTTTGATTTCACTCTTCACTGCCTATCACAGTTTCGGAGGCCATGGAATGCCCAGGTGGCAAAAAACCCCCCAAATGACCCCATTTTGGAAAGTAGACACCCCAAGCTATTTGCTGAGAGGTATAGTGAGTATTTTGCAGACCTCACTTTTTGTCACAAAGTTTTGAAAAATGAAAAAAGAAAAAAAAAAAACTTTTTTCTTGTCTTTCTTCATTTTCAAAAACAAATGAGAGCTGCAAAATACTCACCATGACTCTCAGCAAATAGCTTGGGGTGTCTACTTTCCAAAATGGGTCATTTGGGGGGGGTTTGTGCCACCTGGGCATTCCATGGCCTCCGAAACTGTGATAGGCAGTGAAGAGTGAAATCAAAAATTTACACCCTTAGAAATCCTGAAGGCGGTGATTGGTTTTCGGGGCCCCGTACGCAGCTAGGCTCCCAAAAAGTCCCACACATGTGGTATCCCCATACTCAGGAGAAGCAGCTAAATGTATTTTGGGGTGCAATTCCACATATGCCCATGGCCTGTGTGAGCAATATATCATTTAGTGACAACTTTGTGCAAAAAAAAAAAAAAATGTGTCACTTTCCCGCAACTTGTGTCAAAATATAAAATATTCCATGGACTCAACATGCCTCTCAGGGGGTACAAACCCCCCCCAAATGACCCCATTTCGGAAAGTAGACACCGCAAGGAAATTGCTGAGAGGCATGTTGAACCCATTGAATATTTTTTTTTTGTCCCAAGTGATTGAATGACAAAAAAAAAAAAAAATTTTACAAAAAGTTGTCACTAAATGATATATTGCTCACACAGGCCATGGGCCTATGTGGAATTGCACCCCAAAATACATTCAGCTGCTTCTCCTGAGTACGGGGATACCACATGTGTTGGACTTTTTGGGAGCCTAGCCGTGTACGGGGCCCCGAAAACCAATCACTGCTTTCAGGATTTCTAAGGGCGTACATTTTTTATTTCACTCCTCACTACCTATCACAGTTTTGAAGGCCATAAAATGCCCAGATGGCACAGACCCCCCCCAAATGACCCCATTTTGGAAAGTATACACCCCAAGCTTATTGTTGAGAGGCATGTTGAGTCCATGGAATATTTTATATTTTGACACAAGTTGCGGGAAAGTGACAATTTGTTTTTTTTTTTGCACAAAGTTGTCACTAAATGATATATTGCTCACACAGGCCATGGGCATATGTGGAATTGCACCCCAAAATACATTTAGCTACTTCACTGAGTATGGGGATATCACATGTGTGGGACTTTTTGGGAGCCTAGCCGCATACGGGGCCCCGAAAACCAAACACCACCTTCAGGATTTTTAAGGGCGTAAATTTTTGATTTCACTCCTCACTGCCTATCACAGTTTCGGAGGCCATGGAATGCCCAGATGGCACAACCACCCCCCAAATGACCCCATTTTGGAAAGTAGACACCCCAAGCTATTTGCTGAGAGGCACGGTAAGTATTTTGCAGCTCTCATTTGTTTTTAAAAATGAAGAAAGACAAGAAAAAATTTTTTTCCAAAACTTTGTGATAAAAAGTGAGGTCTGCAAAATACTCACTATACTTCTCAGCAAATAGCTTGGGGTGTCTACTTTCCAAAAATGGGGTCATTTGGGGGGGGGGGGGGGGGGGGGGGTTGAACTGTCCTGGCATTTTATGCACAACATTTAGAAGCTTATGTCACACATAACCCACTCTTCTAACCACTTGAAGACAAAGCCCTTTCTGACACTATTTCTTGACATGAAAAAATATTTTTTTTTGCAAGAAAATTACTTTGAACACCCAAACATTATATATTTTTTTAAAGCAAAGGCCCTACAGATTAAAATGGTGGGCGTTTCATTTTTTTTTTTTTTTTTTTTACACAGTATTTGCGCAGCAATTTTTCAAAAGCATTTTTTGGGGAAAAAAAAACCACACTTTTTTTAATTTTAATGCACTAAAACACACTATATTGCCCAAATGTTTGATGTAATAAAAAAGATGATCTTAGGCCGAGTACATGGATACCAAACATGACATGCTTTAAAATTGTGCACAAATGTGCAGTGGCGACAAACTACATACATTTTAAAAAGCCTTTAGAGGTTACCACTTTAGATTTACAGAGGAGGTCTACTGCTAAAATTACTGCCCTCGATCTGACCTTCGTGGTGATACCTCACATGCATGGTGCAATTGCTTTTTACATTTGACGCCAGACCAATGCTTGCGTTTGCTTTTGCGTGAGAGCAGGGGGGGACAGGAGTGCTTTTTTTTTTCTTTATTATTTTTTTTGCTTTTTTATCTTATTTTTAAACTGTTCCTTTCATTTTTTTTTTTTTTTAATCATTTTTATTGTTATGCCAGGGAATGTAAATATCCCCTATGATAGCAATCGGTAGTGACAGGTACTCTTTTTAAAAAAAATGGGGTCTATTAGACCCTAGATCTCTCCTCTGCCCTCAAAGCATCTGACCACACCAAGATCGGTGTGGTAAAATGCTTTCCCAATGGCGCTGTTTACATCCGGCGAAATCTAAGTCATGAAATGCTTGTAGCTTCTGGTTTCTTAGTCCATAGAGATGATTGGAGCCATTCTGGTCTCTGATCAGCTCTATGGTCAGCTGGCCGAATCACCGGCTGCATTCTCAGCTTCCCTGTTGGGACAGGAGAGCCAGAGGAAAAACATGGAAGACGGTGGGACATTCCCTCCCACTGCTTGTAAAAGCAGTCTAGTGCCAATTAGCCGCTAGGATTGCTTTTACATGAAAGCCGACCGCTGGCTGAAAAGAATGATACCAAGATGATACCTAAACCTGCAGGCATCATTCTGGTATAACCACTCAAAGTCGTGAATGGCATACCTGAAAACAAAAAAAATGGTTAACAAAAAAAACACAGTAAACAGTAAAGTATAAAAAATTACATACCTGAAAAGTAAACATGATAAAACATAACAACAATAAAACATTGCAGAATAGAATACAGTAAAAAAAGAGCAGAACAATAGAGAGAGAATAGAGCGAGAGAGAACAATAAAACGACAACTATTTTTGCTGTTTTTATTTTATATATTTTTTTGTTTTTTTACACTTTTTTTTGTAACTTTTATAACTGTAACCGGTTCTAGGTTTGGGTCTCTGAAAATGCGATGGCATCTTGGGAGACCCTGTGAAAGTGTGCCTAGTCTGTGCAGTGCTGTACTCTACGCTAATAACTAGTGCATGGTAGCATTCAAAACATTCACCAATGCAAAGACCAGGATTGTCAGGACAGGAGGGACAATAATAGCGGGTGTCACGCCTATAAACGCGCTTGCTGCAGACACGACATCTTTTTTGGGGGGGTTCGTTGGGTAGGGGTACTCGGGAGGACATAAAGAAAATGCCTCTCATGCAGCCGACTGCATTTGGTTGGGGATGTGAATGGGGGAAGTACGGGTGCGGCAGAAGTGGTGGGTTCCCAATTAGGATTGGCGAATGCAGCAGGAAGGGCATTATAGGCACGACGGGCCTGTGTTTGTCGTCTTCTTGGTGGCAGCGGGACACTACTTGTGCTTGCCACCTCACCAATTTGAACTGCACTTATGGGATTTGCCACGTCACCAAGTGTTACTGCAGTGCTGGTTTGACTACGAACAGGGTGTACTAGGCCGCTGGCGTTTGCCAGTTCCCCAAAACGCTACCAAAAAAACTGTTAGCGATCGCAGGGATCAGGCCTGACTCTGCGAACGCTGCAGTTATGCGTTTAGTGTTTTGTAAGTGTCAGTGATCGATCGATACTGCACTTGGGTGGGCTGGGCCATGCGGAGGGGCAAAACGCAGGTGCTAGCAGGTATCTGGGCTGATCCCGCTAACACTGTGTTTTTGGGAACCCTAAACTGCTAGGGACGCTAGTATAGATCTGATCGGATCAGATATTGATCCGTTCAGATACTATACCACTAATGGAGGTGTATGGTGCGTGTGTGGGTGTTAGCGCTACTGGCGCTAACCTGATGCTGCCTGGGGCGACGCATATCACCGCCGGGCGATCAGGGGGCTAAACTTTTATTAGGTAATAAACGGCGGGTGCCCTGACACTATAAAAAAATAAACTAACCAGCGTCACCCGTAACAGTTATACGGTGATCACTGGTGAAAGGGTTAACTAGGGGGCAATCAAGGGGTTAAAACCTTTATTAGGTAGTATATGGGGGTCCCTGTCGCTATAAAACGCTGACGGAGAACCTAAATATTTACCTCCCTAACTATCGTCACCAGTCACACTAATACAGCGATCAGAAAAATGATCGCTTAGTGACACTGGCGACGGGGGGTGATCAAGGGGTTAAAACTTTATTAGGGGGGGTTAAGGGGGTATCCTAGACCTAAAAGGGGGCTAACACTAACTGCCCTACCACACTAACTGTCACAAACTGACACCAATGCAGTAATCAGAAAAAAAAAAAAAAAAACTGCTTGGTGTCAGTGTGACGGGGGGGTGATGGAGGGTGTAAAGTATGCCTGGCACGTTCTACTGTGTGTGTGTGTTGGTGTAACCCACTCAGATGTCTTCTCTCCTCAGCGCCAGAACGGAAAATACCGAGCCGAGGAGATATGACATCATTTCCTCTGCCTCTGTGTACTATACAGAGGCAGGGGAAGATTTTCATTGGCTGGGAGCGATCGCGGGGGGGGGGGGGCACGAATGGATGGCCTCCCCCTCATCTCTGAACGCTCCCAGACAGAAGCCGAACGCCTCGGGCACCGGGTACCAGGTACGTGATTTTGCCTGTCCGTGCCATTCTGCCGCAGTATATCTGCGTTAGGCGGTCGGCAAGTGGTTAAATGGGAAGCTAACCTACCCTGTTTCCCCGAAAATAAGACCTAGCTTGATTGTCAGTGATGGCTGCAATATAAGCCCTACCCCCCAAATAAGCCCTACCCTGTTTCCCTGAAAATAAGCCCTACCCTGAAAAGAAGACCTACAAGGACTTTAACTAGGGCTTATTTGGGGGGTAGGGCTTATATTGCAGCCATCACCGACAATCACGCTAGGTCTTATTTTCGGGGAAACAGGGTATATTTCAGTCCTCTATAGGACCCCATTAATACAACCTAAAGTGTTTGGTATAAGTACGGTATATTGTGTAATATGTTTGTGATGTATATGAGGAAAGCTAGGCCCCTATGAGAAGTAGAAATTTATGAATTGTACTTTTATTACCTATTTAGGGGACCAACAGGTAGATTGTATCAGTTGTGGATATTATTTAACTGATTCATGACACATGTGCCCATACATGTGTAATAATATCTCTCACCCACAGGTTGTTTAGTAAGTTTTAACGTCGTGTTTTAAAATGGTTGCTGCATATTCAATTGACCATTCGGCTATGGGGGGGAAGTGCAACAATGTATTGCTGACATCACTCACAAAAGGACACTTTTAGTGGTTAAGAGGGCTACGCCCTGTGACTTCATCCTGTGGGTGGTCTCTGGGATACAGGACTATAATTTGAGCTATGGAAAGGCCAAGCATGCAGCAAGGATTTCTCATTGTCCTGTTCCAGTGGAAGCTGTTGCCAGAGTTAAGTATATTTTGTGTTTTATATAACTTTGGCATTTCGTGTTAGATATATTGGTTAGTTAAATAACCTATATTTGAGTCCTCTATAGGCCCTAATCAATATAGCCTAAAGTGTTTAGTCCGTATACATTTAAGTGTTCATTTGGTGTCTCAATTGTGTAGTCAGTTTTTGTGCTGAGAAATTTCAGTTTTCTAGTGAAGAAATCTCGGTTTGTGCTGGTTTTGGTGGGATTGGTGACTGAATTTCAGTTGGTAGTACCACCATTTTGTTGTAGACCAAATTTCTTCTGACATTTTTTTGTAGACCAAATTTCATTGGCCATTTTGTTGTAGACCAAATTTAATTGACCATTTTGTTGTAGACCAAAATTCGTTGGCCATGTTGTATTTTCAATTGTTGAATTGAATTGTTGAATTTCAATTGTTACAACTACCATTTTGTTTCTGCTGAATTCTGGTTCTGGGTGAAATTATTCTGCTTTTGGGCTGAATTTCAGCATTTAGTGAAAATTAAGTCATCTTTTTACATTTCACTTTTTGGCTTTAGTTGCATTGTTTTTTGTGCAATATTTCAGTCTCAAGTGAAAATAGTCTGTTTTTGTACTGAATTCTGTTTGTTTCCAGTAGAATCATTTTGGGAGTTTTTTACGTTAAGAGCCCTTTCACACCGGCCGCCCATAGCGTCGGCAGTAAAACGTCGCTATTTATAGCGGCGTTTTACCGTCGGATTAACGCCGCATTTCGCCCGCTTTCACCCCCCGCTAGCGGCCGAGAAAGGGTTAAAACCGTCCGCAATGCCCCGCAATAGCGGCGTTTTGCCGGCGGTATCCCAGCGTTGCCCCATTGATTTCAATTAGGTAAACACACCGCTCCTTCACTGCTCCAAAGAAGCTGCTGGCAGGACTTTTTTTTTTTTTCCCGTCCTGCCAGCGCAGCACTCCGGTGTGAAAGCCCTCGGGCTTTCACACTGGAAACAATGCTGCAGCTGTTTGAGGGCGGAATGCAGACGCTATTTTTAACGCTATAGTGCCTGCAAAACGCCCTCGGTGTGAAAGGGGTCTTAATTTCAGTTGTTTTGTGGAGATTAATACTGTATTCAGTTTTGGGTAGAGACAGTCAACTTTTTTTGTGAGTAGACGGTAGGAGGCATCCCCATTGTTGTAACATCTAGATACAGACGGAAAGAAGCCACATTTTTAATTTTAAATAGCGGAGGGTTTCATTGTGCTTCCTAGTTTTCTGGCGAACACGTTTATAGGGGTGCCGATGTATGGTTGTATAGCATATCAACGTGAGTAGTAAATTCTAGCATACCGAGAGGCCGTGTAAAATAGTCTGACAAGCCGGGTGCCAGTATTGTAAAAATAGGCACTAGGCAGTACTGCTCCAAAAGTTAGTGCAAGGGTGCCCTGTATGCAGGGATACATCATAAGTGATTCGAGTCATCATGGGTAATTGGCCGTCCATGCTTGGGAGAAAAAAAGTTAGGCTCCCCACCAGACAGCTGTACAGCACATGAGGTCTGGGTTTGGGGCTCAGGCCACAAGACCTCTTAAAGATTGGCATAGATGGTCAGAGGGTACAGCATGGTGTATTCCTTTGGAAGGTACTTTTGAAACCTAGAGGTGGGAGAAACTCCTCACTGAGTTTAGAACCAGACTCCAGGCTACAAAGACTTTAGACATAGATCAGTTGTGGCTTCAGAAGTCTATTATGGTGAACTCGTAAGAAATAGTAGAAATAGTAATAATGATGCTCAGTGCAATACAATAAATCCTGTGCTTTGTGTAATGAAAAACCTAGTAACATACTAGGACAACCTAGTAACAACAGCACCAAATTAGGAGACCTAATGAGACCCCCAAAAGCTATAAAAATATCCACAAATGCTTGATAAATCTATGAGACGATTAGCCTGTCCAGAGAATGACTTATAAATAGACAGTACAATGATTCACCAGAAGATTAATAATGTGTTCAATCTGCCTATGTTGAACATTATAATTCATTATTAAGGAAATTTCTTGGTGTTGTATGGATTTCTTTTCTTTACCTTGGATTAGTTCTTCACGTGGTATTAGATTTTACAAATTTTAAACTTCTCTATTTTTTAACAATGTTTATTTTATTTTATGATCTTGTAGTATGTTTTTAGCATCATGTATTTGATAGTTCCACATATCACCACTGGAGGGAGTGTTTAAATAAATAAAAGTGAGGAGAGTAATTCCAGAAGGTGACCATAGGAGGGAGTTCTATAACTATGTTTCTAGCTGTGTTTTTAAATGATGGTTTTAGAATTTTCATTTTAGTGCTAATTTTTGGGTCCTCTTTCTTATGTATTTATTTTATATGTTAAAGCTCTTGATGTTATATTATTGTACCATTAAAGTAATATATATTATGAATTAGATAGCTGTAATCATCACTTATATGCGCTAAATGGTACGGATGATCCAATGACGACCAAAGTCACTATGGCAACCTGGACGCTGGCCTGTTTATAAATACGGAGCTCTGTCTGTCACATGGCTACCCTTGAAAAAGCTGTTTGGATTAATCTTCTGGTGAATCATTGTACTGTCTATTTATAAGCCATTCTCTGGACAGGCTAATCGTCACATAGATTTATCAAGCATTTGTGGATATTTTTATAGCTTTTGGGGGTCTCATTAGGTCTCCTAATTTGGTGCTTTTGTCCTAGTATGTTACTAAGTTTTTCATTACACAAAGCACATGATTTATTGTATTGCACTGAGCATCAATATTACTAATGGTTTTATTTTCATTTTTGTTTGTGTGCATATTAAGGATTTATATATCTATTTTTTCACTTCATCTGTGTGCATATAGAGGGTTGATTGTAGTGCACTGTCGTTGTACATACTATTATGGTGAACCACCAGGGTATACAGAAGGCAGTTTCAGTCCGGAAGAAACGCATTATGTATACCTGGCCAGAGGAGATTGCCGAACCTAGTGATCCAATAAGGGAAATGGAGGAAGCCCTCTCTGGGCTAACCCTGTTGAGACAAGCAGGATCAGCTGGATCTGTAACTGCTGTTGTCTCTCCTGAATTTCCCACCGTTCCTGCTGTCGCTGACTCTTCTCTCTCTCAATCCCTCTCCAGTTTCTCCATCCTGCAGCTCAAACTCTCTCCCTTAACCATCTTCTATAACCATTGAAGCCTCTGCTCTTCAACCTAAAGCTAACTACGATCTGTATAAAGGCTCTGAAAGAGTATGATTTAGCCTACCTACTCTATATGCTTCTCCTGGGGGATTATTCATCAGAGCCCACTGTATGTGAAACCGTATACGTTAGTCCACTATTAACCCCCCCAATATACACCCACTCTCCACCCCTAGGCCTTTCGAGTCTGGGTACAACAATTTCAGGGTGCCCCCAATGCAAACAGAGAAAGGGCTCCAGGGGAGAGGGTAGTATGGCATGGCCTTTTTACATCATCAGAGATCAGGAACATCCTATCCAAACTGCCAGACCATAAGATGAATTTGTGGGGGTTCGCAAGAATATTCAGTCAGAACCAATTTAGTTATGGAATGAGTGGGATGGACTGTGCCAGAATTCTAAGGGCTAAAATAGGAGATGAAATGGCAGATGCTGTAATGTCTCGTTTTAGCATCACCACTCATGAGCAGACAACATCTGGGGGTAAAGAGTTTTGTAAGGCCCTTCTAGGAAAGCTTACGGAGCTGTATGGTAGAACCTCTACCATGGATGTAATGAAATTAAGCCAGAATCCTTAAGAATGTGTTTGTTTCTGGCTTCGCCTGAAACAAGACGCAATAGATGCAGATCTGGAGGTTGGTCACGATGTACCACCTAAGGGACAAAAGCTTATCGCCATTCACCTCATGTTAAGAGCCAAATTTCTAGAGGGGATCTATACAAAAATTCAGGACCGGTTATTAGCCAGGCCCAAATTTAATGAAATGTCTATGCCTGCCATCCTATCCACTCGCTCTGGTATAGAAAGGATGTGGATCGGAAAAAAAAAACAGGACAAGACTTCTAAGGTTTTTGTTTTGCAAGCACTTTACAAAGAACAAACAGACAAAAAGGCCAGAGATACGACAGAGAGGAAGAGACAAAGAGTTGCAGGCACTAGCAAAGAGTAGATGGGTGACAGTCAGGAAGGGTAGAGGGGGGAAGTGCCAGGGAGGCCGATCCAGGGCTGGAGAATCCCAATAAGTATGCTCCATTGAGTGACATTGGTGAAACCAGTCAGGGACCAGCACTGCTGGAGCTGAGGGACTCTCATAGCTGCCAGGGGAAGAACTCCTCCAGTGGGGGGAAGCGAAGGGAAAGGAAAGACAGATTTTGGTGGTAGGGGACTCAATTCTTAGAAGGACAGAGAGGGCAATCTATAACAAAGACCTGAAGCGCCGAACAGTATTTTGTCTACCGGGCGCTCAGGTTCGGCACATCATGGATGTGGTGGACAGATTACTGGGAGGGGCTGGGGAAGACCCAGCTGTCATGGTGCACGTTGGCACCAATGACAAAGTCAGAGGCAGATGGAGTGTCCTAAAGAACAATTTTAGGGAATTAGGAGCTAAATTGAGGAAAAGGACCTCCAAGGTAGTATTCTTAGGAATACTACCAGTACAGCAAGCCACACCAGAAAGACAGAGGGAAATTAGGGAAGTAAACAAGTGGCTGAAGAGCTGGTGTAGTAAGGAGGGGTTTGGGTTCCTAGAGGATTGGACTGACTTCTCAGTCGATAACCGGTACTATAGAAGGGACGGACTGCACCTAAATGAGGAGGGTTCAGATCAGCTGGGAATGAAGATGGCCAAAAAGTTAGAGGGTTTTTTTAAACTAGGTGATGGGGGGGGGGTCCAGAGAGATAGTCAGTGTGGAACATATTCCAGAGGACTGTATTGGGGGCATTCGTGGTAGGTTGACCAAAGCACAAAAACCCAAGGTAAGTATAGTAGCAAGTCCTAGTTGCAATCTCAGAACACTCAATACGAGGATAATATGCAACCGGTCTAAACTACGTGGCATGTTCACCAATGCCAGGAGCTTGGCGGACAAGATGGGTGAACTAGAGATACTGTTGTACGAGGAGGATTTAGATTTTGTGGGAATTTCAGAGACCTGGTTCAACAGCTCTCATAATTGGCTGGCAAACATTTAAGGGTATACCCTTTATCGCAAGGATAGAGGGTAAAAAAGGGGGAGGGGTATGCCTTATATATCAAGAATAATGTACAAGTGAATGTGAGAGATGACATCACTAAGGGAGCTAGGGAGGAGGTGGAATTCCTTTGGGTAGGGCTCCAAAGGGATGAAGCAAAGGGGAAAATAATACTGGGAGTATGCTATAGGCCCCCTAACCCGAGGGAGGAAGTGGAGACAGATCTCATATCACAATTTGGATTAGCAGCAAGGATGGGAAGTGTTATCATAATGGGGGATTTTATTTATCCAGACATAGACTGGGCGGAGGGAACTGCACATTCATCTAAGGCTCACCAGTTCCTTAATGTCTTGCAGAACAATTTTTACGGGTCAGATGGTAGACGCACCAACTAGATATAAAGCATTACTGGATGTATTGATTACTGGATCTATTACCAACAATACAGACCTGATCACGAATGTGGAAATAGGGTGCAATTTAGGTAACCGCGATCACAGGTCAATTAGTTTCAGTATAAATCACACAAATAGGAAACATAAAGGGAATACAAAGACACTGAATTTCAAAAGAGCCAACTTGCTTAAACTACGAACCTTGCTAGAAGGCATTAATTGGGATAAAATCTTAGGAACAAAGAACACAGAGGAGAGATGGGTTTGCTTTAAGAGCATATTAAATAAGGGCATTAGCCAATGCATCCCATTGGGTAATATATTTAAAAGAGCGAACAAAATTCCTGGATGGCTTAACTCCAATGTAAAAATGCATATAAAAGCAAAGGAGAAGGCCTTCAAAAAAATACAAGGTTGAGGGATCATCAGCATTCAGACTTTATAAAGCATGCAACAAGAAATGTAAGGGTGCAATAAGGATGGCTAAGAAAGACACATAGCGGAGGAGAGCAAAAAAAATCCCAAGAAATTCTTTAAGTATGTAAACAGTAAAAAAGGTAGGACAGATCATATTGGCCCCATAAAGAATGAGGAAGGACATCTGGTTACAAAGAATGGGGAGATGGCGAAGGTATTGAATTTATTCTTCTCCTCAGTCTTCACGAGGGAATCGGGGGGCTTCAGTAACCAAAATTGCAGTGTTTATCCTCATGACACATCACAGGAAGCACCTCCATGGTTAACAGAGGACAGAATTAAAATTAGACTTGAGAAACTTAACATAATAAATCACCGGGACCAGATGGCTTGCACCCGAGGGTACTTAGGGAACTAAGTCTACTAACCTTCTATGAGGAGGTGAGTTGCCAGCTAGATAAAGGAAGGCTCGTAGACGTGGTGTATCTGGATTTTGCAAAAGCATTTGACACAGTTTCCCATAAACGTTTACTGTACAAAATAAGGTCCGTTGGCATGGACCATAGGGTGAGTACATGGATTGAAAACTGGCTACAAGGGCGAGTTCAGAGGGTGGTGATAAATGAGGAGTACTCGGAATGGTCAAGGGTGGGTAGTGGGTAGTAGTCCCCCAGGGTTCTGTGCTGGGACCAATCCTGTTTAATTTGTTCATAAACGACCTGGAGGATGAGGTAAACAGTTCAATCTCTATTTGCAGACAATACTAAGCTAAGCAGGGCAATAACTTATCCTGAGGATGTGGAAACCTTGCAAAAAGATCTGAACAAGTTAATGGGGTGGGCAACTACATGGCAAATGAGGTTAAATGTAGAAAAATGTAAAATAATGCATTTGGGTGGCAAAAACATGAGTGCAATCTATACAATGGGGGGAGAACTTCTGGGGGAATCTAGGATTGAAAAGGACCTGGGGGTCCTAGTAGATGATAGGCTCAGCAATGGCATGCAATGCCAAGCTACTGCTAACAAAGCAAACAGAATATTGGCATGCATTAAAAAGGGGATCAACTCCAGAGATAAAACGATAATTCTCCCGCTCTACAAGACTCTGGTCCGGTCGCACCTAGAGTATGCTGTCCAGTTCTGGGCACCAGTCCTCAGGAAGGATGTACTGGAATTGGAGCGAGTACAAAGAAGGGCAACAAAGCTAATAAAGGGTCTGGAGGATATTAGTTACGAGGAAAGGTTGCGAGCACTGAACTTATTCTCTCTGGAGAAGAGACGCTTGAGAGGGGATATGATTTCAATATACAAATACCGTACCGGTGACCCCACAATAGGAATAAAACTTTTGCAGAAGAGAGTTTAACAAGACTCGTGGCCACTCATTAAAATGAGAAGAAAAGAGGTTTAACCTTAAACTACGTAGAGAGTTCTTTAGTTAGTTTTTTTTTTTTTTTTTTTTGAGCAATAAACAAAAAAAGACAGGCAATTTTGAAAACAAAAAAACAATATTTTTACTTCTATAAAAAATATCCAAGAAAAAAATGGAAAAAATATGATTTTTAAAACAGCTTACTTGTAAAATCCTTTTCTTGGAGTACATTATAGGACACAGAGCCTCAAGTAATTACTTGGTGGGTTATGGGCCTACCTTCAGGTGTTGACACTGGTATAACCAATACAGGAAGTTGACTCCCCTATATAACCCCTCCTCCTTCCAGGAGTCCTCAGTTTTTGTAGCCAAGCAATATAAGCAATATACTCTCACGCCATAAAACAGAGGGGCGGGAGCTCTGTGTCCTATGATGTACTCCAAGAAAAGGATTTTACAGGTAAGCTGTTTTAAAAATCCTATTTTCTTTATCGCACATCATAGGACACAGAGCCTCAAGTAATTACTTAGTGGGATGTCCCATAGCAATGCTACTTGAGGGGAGGGAGACCCAACCCGTAGGGCACCCCCAGACCTTGAGGATTTATGCTGCTGCTTGCAGCACACTGCGCCCAAAGGTGATATCCTCATTCCATTTTACATCTACTTGATAACATTTTGTAAATGTATGCACTGAAGACCAAGTCGCGGCCTTGCAGATCGGAGACATGGAGGCCTGGTGACGCACTGCCCAAGAAGCACCAACCACTCTGGTAGAGTGTGCCTTAACTTGAAAAGGGGGAATCTTTCCCTTTAAATCATAAGTTCAAATTATAACTTGCCGAATCCACTTAGCCACAGTGGATTTTGACGCTGCCTGTCCTTTTTTTTTTTAGGACCCTCTGGCAGAATAAACAAGACATCAGTCTTACGAATCTGAGCAGTTTTCTTTAAATAGATCTTCACTGCTCTCACCACGTCAAGACAATGTAGTGACTTTTCTTCCTTGGAACATGGTTTTGGAAAAAACGATGGCAGGACAATATCTTCATTCAAAGCCTGAAACCACTTTTGGCAAAAAGCCTGGACAAAAGCGCAACACCACTCTGTCCTCAAATATGGCTGTTTACAGGAAAGAGCAGTCAATTCTGAAACCCTCCTTGCTGAGGATATAGCAACCAAAAATAATAGCTTCCTAGTCAGAAGGACTAAGGGAACATGCTGTAATGGCTCGAATGGCGTTTTTGTAACACTGACAAAACTAAAATTCAAGTCCCAAGGGCTTAAGGGTGATTTAACTGGCAGATTAATCCGCATCACTCCTTGCATGAAACCCTGGACTAAAGAATGCATAGCAAGTGGTCTTTGAAATCAAACTGATAAGGCTGAGACTTGGCCCTTAATAGTACTCAGGGCTAACTTCTCTACATCAACATCTCTATGCCTACTTGTAGAAAGGCAAGAATTCTGCCTCTAATATATCTCCGAGGGTGCCAACCCTTGGATTCACACCAGGAAACATAAGCTTTCCAGACTCTATAATATATAGCTCTAGAAGCTGGCTTCCTAGCATTAAAGTAGAAATAACTGCCCTGGAAAGCCCACGTCTTTTCAGAATGTGGGTCTCAATAGCCAGGCCATTAAAATGTAGTCTTCGTAAAGTAGGACGGAATATCGGCCCCTGTGAGAGCAGGTCTGGCCTTAGTGTAAGGGACCACAGATCCTCCACTGCCATCTTTACGACCTCTGCATACCATGACCTTCTGGACCATGCTGGTGCTGCGAGAATTACCGGTTTTCTTTCCAGCTTGATCCTGCAAAGAAGTCGAGGCAGCAACTGAATAGGGGGAAATGCATAGATCAGTAAAAGCTGATCCCACAGTATCACCAACGCATCTGTTCTGCATGCAAATGGATCCTTTGTTGTGGACACAAAGTTGACTAACTTTATGTTGCACTGGATGCTAGAAGATCTACATCCGGAGTCCCCCATCCTTGACAAACAGCCCGAAACATGTTGGGGTGAATAGACCATTCCCCTGGGAATAATCTGCTGGCGGCACATGTAGTGAGCATGCAAATTCTCTATTCCCGGAATGAAAACTGCCGGTGAGCACGGAATATTTCTTTCTGCCCAAGTTAGAATATGGTTCACTTCTCTCTGCACTGAGAGATTCTTGGTGCCCCTTTTGGTGATTGATATAGGCCACAGCCGTGGCGTTGACGGATTGGATCCTGTTGGTACAATCCCTTAACCTGGAAGTCCAGGCTTTTAGAGCCAGACGCACTGCCCGAATCTCTAGGATGTTGATGGGCAAGGCTCTTTCGGTTCTTGAACACTGTCCTTGGACAGTTGTCTTCTCTGTCATTACCACTTTCCAGATAAGTGGTCTGAAAGATTTACCCTTTAGGACATTCTTTAGTAACCACCAATTGAGGCTTTGGGACAGCCGCAAAGGCAAGTTCAAAGCTTGGATCATTTTGTTCCAAGCAAATAGAATACTGTTTTGCAACAGTCTCGAATAGAACTGGGCAAAGGGAACTGCTTCGAATGAAGCCACCATCCTTTCTAACAACCTCATGCAAAGGCGAATGGAGGGACCTCCTTTTGACCTGACCATACACAACAACTCTTTTATGGAGTTGTGGTTTTTTTTTTTTTTTTCTGGGCAAGAAGACCCTTTTTCTGGGCTGTATCTATGATCAGAACCAAATACTGCAGCCCTCTTTTAGCGATTTTAATGGAGACTTTACTAGGTTGAGAATGCAACCCAGACCTTTCCAGGTAACTGGTTGTAATGCGTACACCTTACTCCGAACAGCGATTGGTCTATTAGCAATAGATCGTCTAGGTATGCCAAGACTGTTTAAGCCCTGTGCCCTTGACCTGGCTACAGGTGGGGCTGGCACTTTTGTGAACACTCGAGGTGCTGTAGCTAGCCCGAAGAGCAAGGCTATAAACTGAAATGCTGCTGTTCTACTTCGAACCACAGAAACCTTTGGTGAGCGGAAAATATATGGACATGCAGATATGCATCCCTGATGCCGATAGGCGCCAGAAGTTTTCCTCCTTGCAGGATAGAAACTACTGACTTGATCGACTCCATAGAAAGGAGCGGATCTTCAGGAACTGATTTAGATTCTTTTAGATCTAGAATGGATCTGTTGAATTTCTGCGTGGCTCTGTACATGTACAGGAAAGGCATGAAAAAGGCACCTAAGAAAAAACAGAACTATCAGCCGACTACTAGAGGTAGCTTGAAAGAGGCACAAATCATCTCTGTAAGAGGTTTGTACCAGCAATTTCTCAGATTGTGAGGCTGAAAAAAAAGTTAAACTCTAGTTGTCTCCTCTGCAGAGGAGTACTCGGTTTGCCTTTCTTCCCGATTACCTGAGGGTAATCCTTCATCCTCTACCCACTGTTTCCTTGATGAGGGATCTCAGGTGGGGGAGGGGGATCTAACACGCTTCCCATCCTTGAATAGCGGATGCGATTAAAGTTGCTAATTTTCCTTCTAGGCCCCTCAGGGCGGAGGAAAAACGCATTTTCAATCATGTATACAAGGGCTGAATATTTTCTCCTCTTAGGCTCAGTTTCCAATATTGCAACCCCAAAGTTGCGTGATTTTACCATGATCTTTTGCCGCAGAGAATACGTCGGGGGCGCGATTTTGATGCGACAGGAAACAATGCCTGTGTATTCTAGAGGTCTATGGACCTCAAGTCGCGTTAAAGTGGTACCAAAGTAGTGCAGGGACTACCTTGAAGTCGCACAGATCTGAACAGTACTCCCCTGCACAGGGGAAGGAATCCGTTTAAGTGACTTGTCCAAGGTCACAAGGAGCCAACGTGAGGACGAGGTCCCATGTCTTTCAGGAAGCCTCCCATGGCTACGCTGGCCGTCAGAGTAGTTAACCTGTGAGGAGTGGCTCCTTCACTTAGTGAACGCCGACGTGTGGATCTGAACCCATGTCTGTCAGGAAGTCTCCCATGGCTGCACTGGCCGTACTTAACCTGTGAGCTGTTGTGGCTTCACTTTAAATAAAAAGGACATTTATACCTTCTTTTGGACAAAAGAGCTTTACTGCTAGAAATCATTTGGCTGTATTTCACCAAACCTTCCCCAATGAAAAGGGAAACTAGTCAGACACCCTTTTTTGCAAGATGCTTCGGCTGACCAACCCTTTTAACCACAGGGTCCTAAGCATGTGTTTTAGCACAAGAGCAAGGCAAGACGCCTGGTGGATAGGGTCTTTTATGGCATCTATGGCAAAACATAGCGCCATTGCAATTATGCCTCTTTATTGATGCTGGAAATAGCAGCGTCTACTGCTGGTACTTTCCAACCTTTGTGATTTTTTTTCCTCCATGATAGAGAACTGAGAAACTCTTTAGAGGGAAGAAGTGCTTATCCAGATGATCCCATTCAGCATAAGTAAGCGCTGTAAAAGGTTTTTTTTTCTCTCTTTTTTAAAAAACAAAAACAAAAAACAAAGGGACCTGGACTTTCAGCTTACTCTGTTAGGAGTAGTATAAAAAGTGGAATGAACTATCTCTGTAAGAGTTTGTACCATCAATCTGTCAGACTGTGAGGTTGCATAAGGTTCATCAACTGTTGTTTCCTCCGCAGAAGAAAATTTGGCTTGTTTTTCCCCGTGATCACTTGAGGATAACATCTCATCCTGTGCCCACTGTTCCCTTGGAAAAAAGGGTTTGAGGTTGGGAAGGGGGATCTAGCATGCTTCCTATCTTCTTGGATGGAGAATGCAATTAAAGCCGCTAATCTTCCTTCTAAGCCCAACAGGGCAGAAGGGAATGCATCTTCAGTCACATACACAGGGGCTGAAGTGTGAGAAGCAGTTGCACCACCAATTGCTTCCAATGACTCACCCTGGCTTGCCATGTCAGGTATCTCCAGAGAGGATGACAGTGTGGAGGCATGACTGGAGTTCCCAGCGCCTGGGGGTGGAATCTTTGGTACCTTTGTGGTACACTGGAAATCAAACGTGCTAAGCACAACAGCAGAGACACTTTAACAAATTATGGTATTTGCTGAGCAATAGTTTTAGCAAAAGAAAACAATGTCACCATAAGGATCTGCCTTTGATGCTGAGTACCATAATATTTCCTGTGCTGGAAATGCCTGTTTACACACCTTTACATGCCCAGCGCTCCTGTGTCTCTTAGTGTGACAGACTTCTGTCTTCAGCATATGAACTGAGAGCGTCTGTGTTAAGCCTCAGGTGAGAACCTGATTACACATAAGTGTCAGCTGTTACCGCACCTCTCAGGCAGGAGAGGGGAGGGGAATTTTTATCAGCAGTGTTTGTTACGCTCCTAGTTTTAAAGGAAGACTTCACTTTATACAAAAAATGCAAATGACCGGTTTTGTATGTTCATAAACTACTGCTGTAACCCCTTTAGATACCTCAGAAGAGGAACACCATCTGTTCAATTAAGAACTCCCCTCTGGCTGCAGGGACCACACCCGCTGCTATAGCCAGACACAGAGCTGCTGAAAAAGGCATCGTACTAGGTAAGTGTAATATACTCCCTCTAGAGGAGACATTTTAAGGCATACAGTTATACATTTTATATATGTATTTTTTGGAGAAAAAGGCATAGGTGGACCTTTTACAGTTCCTAGGCTTCTCCCCTTACCTTATCCTCGCTGCAGGATACTGCTGACTTAACAGACAGATCCAACTTTCACCTATCATGGCAGGCAACGAAGTTAAACCTTCAAAGACTGGGGCCCTTTTTAATAGGGGTTCCGCTCCTTTGGACCTGTATAGCACCCCTCAGGAACAACTTTAGGTAATATGAAAAACCAAAAAGAGTCCCGGTTCCTAGGGTCCAGCACTCAAAGAGAAGCTTACAGGCAAAACCTTGTTCTTCAATGTGAGGCCCAGGTACCATCCTATGGCCTCAGTGGCAAGGATGGATCCGGTTGTGGAGGTTTTTTAAATCCAGCATGGATCCCTCCCTGGAGCTCCCCAGAGCACATCTTCACTCGTGACCAACACCTTAGACACTGGCGAAAAAACTGAGGACTCCTGGAAGGAGGAGGGGTTATATAGGGGAGTCAACTTCCTGTATTGGTTCTACCAGTGTCAACACCTGAAGGTAGGCCCATAACCCACCAAGTAACTACTTGACGCTCTGTGTCCGATGATGTACGATAAAGAAATGTAGTTTCTTAATAAATTTAGGCCAATATGTATTATGCTAAATATTTTTGGTAAAAAAAAAATCCCAATAAGCGTATATGGGATCCCAAACTATGGGATATTTAAATTTATTTTTTATTGTAATAGTAATCCGTGACTTATAGCGGGACTTCGATATCGCGACTGACATTCGGACACTGACACTTTTGTGGACCAGTGACACAAATACAGTAATCAGTGCTAGAAAATATGCACTGTCACTGTACTAATGACACTGGATAGGCAGGGGTTAACCTCAGGGGTGATCAAAGCGTTAACGGTGTGCCTAACCAGTGCTTTACTACACTGTGGGAGGTGCTTTTACTAGGGGAAGACATGGATTCTAGTCCCTGCTTTGCAGAGACACATGATCCATGCCTTCCCTCCTGTCAGAACAGCAATCTGCCTTGTTTTACAAAGGCAGACCACTGTCCTGTCTCTATGCAGGATGATTGGCGGGTGACGGCAGACATCGAGACGAGTGTACCCGCCAATAGGCTTCCACTGTGTGCTTAAAAAAAAGGCCTAAATTATTTCCTAAATGTACATAATATAACTGGATACTAACATTTATAGGTAAAGTTGATCTAGGGAATATCCGATTGCCTCTCGGGGGATCAGGAAGGAATGTTTTCCCCTGCTGTAGCAATTTGGAACATGCTTTACTGGGGTTTTTCACCTTTCTCTGGATCAACAGTGGGTATAGGATTATGTATATGGGATTGTATTTTTTTTTTTTCATTTATTGGTTAAACTAGACAGACTTTTTAACCTAACTATGTAATATATGTCCTTTGATCAGAAAGGATCTTGTCAACATAATCTTGTTTGTAGTCAGAGTCTTCACTTGGAAATGTGATAATCCTAACTACCAAGACCTGATCTGTGCCTTGGCCTGGCTGGTCAGTATGCCTAAAAGAGGGCATACCCTGAATGAATAAGTATGAAATGTAAATGAAATGAAGAAAGTATGGGGGAACGGGTGGCTGGAACCCAGAAATGAGCGGACTATGGATCTGATGGAGGAGGAGGGATATAAAGCCCTCAGACTCCTCCTACAAATTAAAGCTAGCCTGCGGCCAGCCTTCCAACTTGTAGTCAGAATCTTCACTTGGAAATGCGATAATCCTAACTACCAAGACCTGATCTGTGCCTTGGCCTGGCTGGTCAGTATGCCTAAAAGAGGGCATACCCTGAATGAATAAGTATGAAATGTAAATGAAATGATGAAAGTATGGGAGAACGGGTGGCTGGAACCCAGAAATTAGCGGACTATGGATCTGATGGAGGAGGAGGGATATAAAGCCCTCAGACTCCTCCTACAAATTAAAGCTAGCCTGCGGCCAGCCTTCCAACTTGTAGTCAGAATCTTCACTTGGAAATGCGATAATCTTAACTACCAAGACCTGAGGTGTGCCTTGGCATGGCTGGTCAGTATGCCTAAAAGAGGGCAAAAAGACACGAAGTAAGTGTGATGTGAAAGCTTCAAAAAAGGGCCAGCAAAACCATCCATCCAGAAATGGCCAATGCCCGGATGACTACAGAAAAAGGGGGTTTACGTATGTAGCTGCTAAAATAGAGGACCTCCAGCGCTCCATGTACCTGATGATGAAGGGACCCCCTGTTCGGGACCTACAAAAGTTGCCTCCGATCCAGACGAATATCCAGAAAAGGGGTTTTGGATTAGAGCGTAGTTTGGCAAGTAACCTGGACATGAGAACAAACGGTTACAGTGAGAGGATGCATGGGGAGAGGGAAAAGAGCAGACCCAAGAAACATTGCAGAGAAGGACAAATACTTAATCCAACACCGTGACTGTGGTATAGTAATAAACCACAAATCCCTGGCTTAACCATCTGTTGTAACGATGGGGAAGTTGTAAGTTTAGTGGAGAGAACTGCCTGGAGCATTAACTGGGAACTGCGCCACGGGTAGGCGACAGGAAGTCTGAAACACCACACACCTAATTGGTAGCTGGTAGCCGTGCGAAAGAGAACATCCCTGACTTCCTTGAATACCCTCGACGGCTTAGAGAGGGTGAGCTGCAAAAATGGACAGACTGATAGGAGTTTGTAGGGGCCTGAAATGCTGGTCACCTGATGCCAGAAAGCCAGAGATATGAACCTATAAAACCTTCCCACCCTTGGTAGAAGCCCTCGGAATATTCTGGATAAAGAACCACTGGCCCGATCGATCACCTGTGACCAAGCTTGCCCCCAGAACTACATGCCACTGTAAGAAATTCCAACATCACCTGCAGGCGCGCTGAGAAGAGCAGGAGCCGGGGTCGCAGCTGACACCTCCACTCAAGCCGAGCGGGCCATAAACCCCTCCATCCTACCTAACAATTGTAGCATGGACAAGAGCGCATTAAGTACTGCATGAATCTGGGTTGAGGAATCATGCATAGAAACATGTACTGCTCTGGTGGATGGAAGAGTTTGGGACAGAGTTAGGAATGACAACCTAAAAAGAACTGCCCCCCCCCCCCCCAGCTGAGGCCTGGAAAGGGGTACAGCAGCGATAAAACTCAGCTGTGAGTTTGGTATGGTCCCACCCCTTAACGATGGGGTGCTACCATGCACTGAAACCCCCATGCGGCGAAGGAGAGATGAATGTGAATTGTCCGCTTCCGAAACGCATGACATGCCCTGATCTATGGAAACACAAACTAGAAAAATGAGGACAACCAACCCATGAAACAACAACACCACCCCTTTGTGCCTGACAAGTATGAGGATGTAGGTGCAGAAATGATAAGACCAACAGCGCGTGAATGTGAACCTAATGATGACACAAACCTAGTGTATGCAGTGAGCAAGCCCGAGCAACCTGCAGCGCCAAGACAGATAATTAAAAACGAACACTCAGGGCTGGTGTACCCACAGACCATGGTGGGTAGTAGTAAAGGTGTAATGGTGAACGTGCATGTATGATGTATGGTATACGGGCGAGAAGATTGTGGGATGACAATCAATTAAAAATGAAACCTCAGCCCGTATGGATCCGTAGATGTGACAGACCCTGGATGTAAGCACTAACAGAAATGCTATGAACAAAACACTACGACAGAAAATACAGACAGGTAGCAACTGAAACCCTCAGGGCTGATGTACCCACAGACCGTGGTGGGTGGTAGTAAAGGTGTAATGGTGAACGTGCATGTATGACATATGGTGTACGGGTGAGAAGATTGTGGGACGACAATCAATTAAAAACGAAACCTCAGTCCGTATGGATCCGTAGATGTGACAGACCCTGGATGTGAGCACTAACAGAAATGCTACGAACGAAACATGACAGAAAAAACAGACAGGTAGCAAAACTGAAACCCTCAGGGCTGGTGTACCCACAGACCATGCTGGGTAGATGTACAAGTAAAATAAAATGAGCGTGCATCGTATGATGTAAGTTATGCAGGCGAGAAGATTGTGGGACGACAAACAATTAAGAAAACCTCAGCCCGTATGGATTTGTAGACGTGACAGACCCTGGATGTGAGCACTAGCGAACAAAATGCTATGATAGGAAAATGCTACGAATGAAAATTATGACAGGAAAATGCTACAACCGAAACTATGACAGGAAAATGCTACGAACTAATACTATGACAGGAAACATGCTACGAAAGGAAAAGCTACGAATGAAAGCTGTGACAGAAAAATGCTACGAACGAAAAACTTAGACAGGAAATGCTACGAACGAAAGCTACCCAGGAAATGCTACGACAGGAAAATGCCATGAACGAAACTATGACAGGAAAATGCTACGAATGAAAGCTACACAGGAAAATGCTACGAATGAAAGCTACACAAGAAATTTGCTACGACCGGAAACTTTGACAGAATGCTATGAATGAAATGCTACGACAGAACTGCTACAACTGAAATGCTACGAATGAAAAGCTACAACAGAAATGCTGTGACAGGAATGCTACGATCGAAATGCTATGAATGAAATGCTGCAAACGAAAGGCTATGACAGAAATGGACGAAATGCTGTGACAGGAAATGCTGCGATCTAAATGCTACCCTGGAAAGCCATGACAGAAATGCAGCGAACAATGGCAGATGCTGACAGATTGTGGAAATCTATCAAGAAAACTGTGCAGAACTAGTATTAACGTCTGTCGTGTAGTGTGTACCTAGAGCACTGCTAAACACCAGAAATAAAAAATTCTCATGAGTCAACTCCCCGAATGCGTTACCTATGGCTAAGTAAAAACAGGGAGCTAAGGAAACACAAATGACAACCGCTCGCTATATGTTTCTTAATTTGGCGTGGGGACAGTTGGTTTGGGCATGGTGGATATGGCTGGAGGTGTATAACTGAAGACATGTCCACACGGAGCATGAAGAGTATAGGTGACACTGGATCTGTACATTGTTAACTGAGCATGTTGTTTTGTCAAACGCATAGACGAGGCAATCCACAGCCCACGTCCCTGCATTTCCTGCTAGCGGAGGTAGACGAGCCCTGCGTTAGGCTCCGGCTTGATGCAGCCAAGAAATGGGAGCACAGCGCCTGAGGTCCTGGGCTCGGCTCCTCCAGCTGCTCTGGAGCCCAGAGCCAACCACAACAGGCGCCAGAGCCCCCACCATCCCCCATAGAGACAGAGCTGCTGAGCAGCAAACGTGCCTGAAAGCAACAACCTTGTAGATGTGAACGTATTCTTAGAGCTAAAGTGGTGATCCACCAAGACAAGGCGTGTCTTGTTTGGGTGGATAGGAGTATGGGTGGATCCAGGGAAAGAGCCTGCTTTCCTCATGGGGAAAGTATAGTTGGGAGAGTTTTTAGAATGGTTTTGGGTAAGAGGTTCTGCTTCAAAATGGTCTGATTTACAGGAACAGAATCTCATTTTTTTTTTTTTCTTTGTGTGGACAGTGTGTGAAAACAGCGAGCACTTCACATAGCATAATTGAAATGATTAAATGCCTCATTAACGTGAGCTTGGATTCCTCAGCATTATGCAGAGCATGATACAGCAGAGCAGCGATGATAATGCCAGCCAGTAGGGAAGATGCCCTGTCTGATTTAATGCTGATGAATGTATAACCAGGTTTGCCGTTTTGCCCATAAGGTTAATTTACTGGCTCATGTTTCCCCTGGATGGATCAGACAATTGCACCTTTCCTCAGGCCTGCCAGGTGGCAGCGTCATAATAGACCATCATACACAGGAGAGCATAGAAAAACTTGCAGGTAACAAAGACATCTGAGCTCCCAATTTAACCGAAAGTTCCCGACCTCCCCTGCACCGGGATCCGGCCTGTGAGCTAATTGTTGCTAAATGCGACACCCCCCAACCGCTGCCCCTGCATCACGAGAAGGAGCAATTGGGGGCAGTAATAAGCACGAAGCAGTGTCCAGGACGAGCCCCCCCCCCCCCCCGGGCTGACATACCCCTGCGATCGGGCTGACACCCCCACCCGCTGAGCCCGGGCCGGCACCTGAGCGGGACTGGTGGCATCAGAAGATGCCACCTGCCCTCCTCCAGCCGACCATGCTGCTGCTCTGCTGGCCGAAACCGGAAGTGAGGCGAACTGCCCTGGACCCGGAAAGGACGTGTCGGCTAACCCAGAAATGAGCCGACGAAGGATCTGATGGAGGAGGAGGCATATAAAGCCCTCAGACTCCTACAAATTCAGGCTAGCCTGCGGCCAGCCTTCCAGCTTATCTAAGACAATGATCCCTCCTTCTTTGTCAGTGGGGCGGATTGCTAAATTCTTTTCACATAACTTTTTAACACATTACAATCCTTGTGTCCACCGTAGGTCCTTATATTTATGGACTAAGTCGCAAAACACACTAATGGAAGGTGGGCAGGCACCAAGAGGTATTAGCAAGGTTTGAATGTCTCACTGTGTCAGTGCCAATAAGCATATTCATTTTTACAGGATTGGTTAATAAATACCCTTTAACATTAATTTTTTTTTACACATTTATGGACATTCATAAAAGTTTTACATTTATCAAGTTTTACAAGTAGGTGCAAACGTAAGGCCACAATCCAAAGTGACCTTCTCAGTATCTTTGCTAAAATTGAAAAAGCCAGATTCTCTCACATTCCCTTCTTTTTCTTCCAAAAAACCCCGATTCTGCGTATTATATGCTCCATACTGGTGTGAATGTTTAGAACATGTGCCATATCTTGAGCTCTCAAAATGAGCGTAATGGATCTAGTTATAGCCATCACTCCTTTCCCTCCAAGGACATTGATCCTGAGGGGGATTGTTATAATTATAACATTATGAGGAGATTTGTAGGCCCTACATTCAGTTGACATGTGCAATTCGTTTCAGTTTCAGGACAATTTTTTGGTTATTCGGAGATTCGGATTAAGCCCTCATGCACACAGGCTGTTAAAAAAACGTTATGAAAAAGCCAGTATCTTTGCAGTGGTTTTTTTAAACTTTTTTCAGCGTTTTTGCAATAGCGTTTTTGAGTGTTTTTCCGCGTTAGCGTTTTTGAGCGTTTTTGAGCGTTTTTTTTTTTTTTCAAATTTTTTTTTTTTTTTTCCAATGGATCAAAAATGCTAAAAAACGTTGGTGAATGACGTTTTTGAGCGTTAGAGCGTTTTTACAGCTGAAAAACCTCTTTCAGAACCCACTGGTCCTGGGTTTTTTTTTACAGCTTAAAAACGCCTATGCCACTTGCAGCTCAAAAACGCCTAGGTGGGCATGAAACCATAGACTAACATAGACAGGCCTTTTTAAGCTGCAAAAAAAGCTCAAAAAAGCAGCTGTAAAAACGTCCGTGTGCATGAGGACTAAATAGTAACAAATTTCATTGAAATTTGTTTAATTTTGTTTCATATATTCGTTTTCAAACAAATTTCACATTTGCAGAAAGGATTCGGATCGATCGAAAAAATTAATCAACCGATTCAAATTCTGTGTGAAGAATAGCTGGTTATTAAGGAGCGGGCCAGGAAGCTGGCCGCCTCTTCCTTATGCTGAGAGCTGAATTGTAAACAAAAAAGTGCTAGCAATAGACAATTCAGAAAACTGTATGCCCCCTCCCCCCAATCCATACCAGGCCCTTCGAGTCTGGTATGGATTTTAAGGGGAACCCCATGCCAAAATTAAGAAAAAAAAACTGCGTGGGGTCCCACCCAAAATCCATACCAGCCCGGCAGGTCTGAAAAGGGAGGGGGAAGAACATTCTAACCCCCCCCCCACGAACCATACCAGGCCACATGCCCCCTCAACATGGGGGTGCTTTTGGGCAGGGGAGGCTCTGCCCCCCACCCAAAAGCACCTTGTCCCCATGTTGATGGGGACAAGGGCCTCTTCCTCACAACCCTGGGAGGTGGTTGTGAGGGTCTGTGGGTGTGGGGCTTATCGGAATCTGGTCACCAAAAAAGCAAATAAAGAAATGACAGGAGTTTTTGAAAATTCCTTTATTAAAAAATGTCCCCCAATGTTGTATATCTATCAACAATCGTGGCGCCCGCTGCACCACTGGACCCGAAAA
This sequence comes from Aquarana catesbeiana, assembly GCF_042186555.1. NCBI lineage: Eukaryota > Metazoa > Chordata > Amphibia > Anura > Ranidae > Aquarana > Aquarana catesbeiana. Next base: position 535,335,324 of record NC_133324.1, on the reverse strand, counting down.
AAGACAAAACCTGCCGTCTGCATGCTCCTCCATCTGATATTTCTTAACCACTTACGGACCGCCGCATGCCGATATACGTCCTAAGTTTGAAGAGGAATATCGTTATGGCAGCAGCTAGTTGCCATAACCAATCTTTTGGCCGGCGGTCCGCTCTCAGATAAAAGTGGTCTCTGCGGCAGATTCGCCGCAAGATCACTTCTGTCGGCAGCGGGAGAGGGGCCCCCCTCCCGCCGCGCTCTGGTGCCCTTCACCGCTTACCGGAGCCTTTGGCAGCAGCGGAGGGGATCGGGTCCTTTCTCATGCTGGGTATGGAGACGAGTGAGGGGAAGATGGCCCCCACCCGAATCCATAACAATGCAGGGAAGAAGCAACGTCAAAATGTCACTTCCGCCCATAGCTCTTAAAGGGACATTTAAAAAAAAAACATTTTTAAATGACAACTTTTTTTTATATTGTATTTTAGTGTAAATATGAGATCTCAGGTCTTTTTGACCTCAGATCTCATATTTAAGAGGTCCTGTCATGTTTTTTTTTTTTCTATTACAAGGGATGTTTACATTTCTTGTAATAGGAATAAAAGTAACACAATTTTTTTTTTTAAAAAGAACAGTGTAAAAATAAAAAAGGTAAAAGAAATAAGAAAAATATTTTTTAAACATGCATCGTCCCACCGAGCTCGCGTGCAGAAGCGAACGCATACGGGAGTAGCGCCCACATATAAAAACGGTGTTCAAACCACACATGTGAGGTATCGCCGCGATCGGTAGAGTGAGAGCAATAATTCTAGCACTAGACCTGTAACTCAAAACATGCAACCTGTAGAATTTTTTAAATGTCGCCTATGGAGATTAAGGGTAAAAGTTTGTCGCCATTCAACGAGCGGGTGCAATTTTGAAGCGTGACATGTTGGGTATCAATTTACTCGGCGTAACATTATCTTTCACAATATAAAACAAGTGAGAAAATAAAAAATATATAAATGCAGCGCTGATATGTAACAAAGTGATAAAGCGAAGTGTCACTTAACCACTTGAGCCCCGGACCATTATGCTGCCTAAGGACCAGAGGTCTTTTTCCAATATGGCACTGCGTCACTTTAACTGCTAATTGCGCCGTCATGCAATGCTGTACCCAAACGAAATTTGCGTCCTTTTCTTCCCACAAATAGAGCTTTCTTTTGATGGTATTTGATCACCTCTGCAGTTTTTATTTTTTGCGCTATAAACGGAAAAAGACCGAAAATTTTGAAAAAAAATGATATTTTCTACTTTTTGTTATAAAAAAAATCCAATAAACTAAATTTTAGTCATACATTTAGGCCAAAATGTATTCGGCCACATGTCTTTGGTAAAAAAAATGTCAATAAGCATATATTTATTGGTTTGCGCAAAAGTTATAGCGTCTACAAACTAGGGTACATTTTCTGTAATTTACACAGCTTTTAGTTTATGACTGCCTATGTCATTTCTTGAGGTGCTAAAATGGCAGGGCAGTACAAAACCCCCCCAAATGACCCCATTTTGGAAAGTAGACACCCCAAGGAAATTGCTGAGAGGCATGTTGAACCCATTGAATATTTATTTTTTTTGTCCCAAGTGATTGAATAATGACAAAAAAAAAAAAAAAAAAAATATTTACAAAAAGTTGTCACTAAATGATATATTGCTCACACAGGCCATGGGCCTATGTGGAATTGCACCCCAAAATACATTTAGCTGCTTCTCCTGAGTATGGGGATACCACATGTGTGGGACTTTTTGGGAGCTTAGCCGCGTACGGGGCCCCGAAAACCAAGCACCGCCTTCAGGATTTCTAAGGGTGTAAATTTTTGATTTCACTCTTCACTGCCTATCACAGTTTCGGAGGCCATGGAATGCCCAGGTGGCACAAAACCCCCCCAAATGACCCCATTTTGGAAAGTAGACACCCCAAGCTATTTGCTGAGAGGCATATTGAGTCCATGGAATATTTTATATTTTGACACAAGTTGCGGGAAAGTGACACTTTTTTTTTTTTTGCACAAAGTTGTCACTAAATGATATATTGCTCACACAGGCCATGGGCATATGTGGAATTGCACCCCAAAATACATTTAGCTGCTTCTCCTGAGTATGGGGATACCACATGTGTGGGACTTTTTGGGAGCCTAGCCGCGTACGGGGCCCCGAAAATCAAGCACCGCCTTCAGGATTTCTAAGGGTGAAAATTTTTGATATCACTCTTCACTGCCTATCACAGTTTCGGAGGCCATGGAATGCCCAGGTGGCACAAAACCCCCCCAAATGACCCCATTTTGGAAAGTAGACACCCCAAGCTATTTGCTGAGAGGCATGGTGAGTATTTTGCAGCTCTCATTTGTTTTTGAAAATGAAGAAAAGGCAAGAAAAAACTTTTTTTTTTCTTTTTTCAATTTTCAAAACTTTGTGACAAAAAGTGAGGTCTGCAAAATACTCACTATACCTCTCAGCAAATAGCTTGGGGTGTCTACTTTCCAAAATGGGGTCATTTGGGGGGGTTTTGTGCCACCTGGGCTTTTCATGGCCTCCGAACCTGTGATAGGCAGTGAAGAGTGAAATCAAAAATTCACGCCCTTAGAAAGCCTGAAGGCGGTGCTTGGTTTTCAGGGTCCCGTACGCGGCTAGGCTCCCAAAAAGTCTCACACATGTGGTATCCCCGTACTCAGGAGAAGCAGCAGAATGTATTTTGGGGTGTAATTTCACATATTCCCATGGCATGTTTGAGCAATATATCATTTAGTGACAACTTTGTGCAAAAAAAAAAAAAAAAAATTTGTCTCTTTCCCGCAACTTGTGTCGCAATATAAAATATTCCATGGACTCGACATGCCTCTCAGCAAATAGCTTGGGGTGTCTACTTTCCAAAATGGGGTCATTTGGGGGGGTTTTGAACTGTCCTGGCATTTTATGCACAACATTTAGAAGCTTATGTCACACATCACTCACTCTTCTAACCACTTGAAGACAAAGCCCTTTCTGACACTTTTTGTTTACATGAAAAAGATATTTTTTTTTCCAAAAAAATTACTTTGAACCCCCAAACATTATATATTTTTTAAAGCAAATGCCCTACAGATTTAAATGGTGGGTGTTTCATTTTTTTTTTTTTCACACAGTATTTGCGCAGCGATTTTTCAAACGCATTTTTTGGGGAAAAAACACACTTTTTTAAATTTTAATGCACTAAAACACACTATATTGCCCAAACGTGCAGTGGCAACAAAATAAATACATTTTTAAAAGCCTTTAAAAGCCTTTACAGGTTACCACTTTAGATTTACAGAGGAGGTCTACTGCAAAAATTACTGCCCTCGATCTGACCTTCGCGGCGATACCTCACATGCATGGTGCAATTGCTGTTTACGTTTGACGACAGACCGCCGCTTGCGTTCGCCTTAGCGCGAGAGCAGGGGGCGACAGGGGTGCTTTTTTTTTTTTTTTTTTCTTTATTATTTTTTTGCTTTTTTATCTTATTTTTAAACTGTTCCTTTCATTTTTTTTTTTTTTTTAAATCATTTTTATTGTTATCTCGGGGAATGTAAATATCCCCTATGATAGCAATAGGTAGTGACAGGTACTCTTTTTTGAAAAAATTGGGGTCTATTAGACCCTAGATCTCTCCTCTGCCCTCAAAGCATCTGATGACACCAAGATCGGTGTGATAAAATGCTTCCCCAATTTCCCAATGGCGCTATTTACATCTGGCGAAATCTAAGTCATAAAATGCTCGTAGCTTCCGGTTTCTTAGGCCATAGAGATGTTTGGAGCCACTCTGGTCTCTGATCAGCTCTATGGTCAGCTGGCTGAATCACCGGCTGCATTCTCAGGTTCCCTGTTGAGACAGGAGAGCCAGAGAAATACACGGAAGACGGTGGGGGGGGGGGCATTCCCTCCCACGGCTTGTAAAAGCAGTCTAGAGGCTAATTAGCCGCTAGGATTGCTTTTACATGAAAGCCGACCGCTTGCTGAAAAGAATGATACCAAGATGATACCTAAACCTGCAGGCATCATTCTGGTATAACCATTCAAAGTCGTGAATGGCGTACCTGAAGACAAAAAAATGGTTAACAATAAAGCACAGTAAACGGTAAAGTATAAAAAATTGCATACCTGAAAAGCAAACATGATAAAACATAATAACAATAAAACATTGCAGAATAGAATACAGTAAAAAAGAGCAGAACAAGAGAGAGAGAATAGAGAGAGAGAGAGAGAACAATAAAACGACAACTATTTTTTTTTATTTTATATATATTTTTTTTTTTTTTACACTTTTTTTGTAACTAACTTTTATAACGGTAACCGGTTCCAGGTTCGGGTCTCTCAAAATGCGATGGCATCTTGGGAGACCCTGTTAAAGTGTGCCTAGTCTGTGCAATGCTGTACCCTACGCTAATACTCAACTAATGAATGGTAGCGTTCAAAACATTCACCAATACAAAGACCAGGATTGTCAGAACAGGAGGGACAATAATAGAGGGTGTCACGCCTATATCCGCGCTTGCTGCAGACACGACATCTTTTTTGGGGGGTTCGTTGGGTAGGGGTACTCGGGAGGACATAAAGAAAATGCCTCTCATGCAGCCGACTGCATTTGGTTGGGGATGTGAATGGGGGAAGTACGGGCGCTGCAGAAGTGGTGGGTTCCCAATTAGGATTGGCGAATGCAGCAGGAAGGGCACTATGGGCACGACGGGCCTGTGTTTGTCTTTTTGGTGGCAGCGGGACACTACTTGTGCTTGCCACCTCACCAGCTTGAACTGCACTTATGGGACTCGCCACGTCACCAAGTGTTACTGCAGTGCTGGTTTGACTACGACCGGGGTGTACTAGGCCGCTGGCGCTTGCCAGTTCAATAAAAAGCTACCAAAAAAACTGTTAGCGATCGCAGGGATCAGGCCTGACTCTGCAAACACTGCAGTTATGCGTTTAGTGTTTTGTAAGTGACAGTGATCGATCGATATTGCACTTGGGTGGGCTGAGCTGGGCCGGGCGGAGGGGCAAAATGCAGGTGCTAGCAGGTATCTGGGCTGATCCCGCTAACACTGTGTTTTTGGGAACCCTAAACTGCTGGGGACGCTAGTATAGATCTGATCAGATATTGATCCGTTCAGATACTATACCACTAAGGGAGGCGTATGCTGCGTGCGTGGGTGTTAGCGGTACTGGCGCTAATCTGACGCTGCTTGGGGCTGGTGCTTGCCAGTTCACCAAAATACTACCAAAAAAACTGTTAGCGATCGCAGGGATCAGGCCTGACTCTGCGAACGCTGCAGTTATGCATTTAGTGTTTTGTAAGTGTCAGTGATCGATCGATACTGCACTTGGGTGGGCTGGGCTGGGCCGGGCGGAGGGGCAAAACGCAGGTGCTAGCAGGTATCTGGGCTGATCCCGCTAACACTGTGTTTTTGGGAACCCTAAACTGCTGGGGACGCTAGTATAGATCTGATCGGATCAGATATTGATCCGATCAGATACTATACCACTAAGGGAGGCGTATGCTGCGTGCGTGGGTGTTAGCGGTACTGGCGCTAATCTGACGCTGCCTGGGGCGACGCATATCACCGCCGGGCGATCAGGGGGCTAAACCTTTATTCGGTAATAAACGGCGGGTGCTCTGACACTAAAAAAAATAAACAAACTAACCAGCGTCACCCGTAACAGTTATACGGTGATCAGTGGTGAAAGGGTTAACTAGGGGGCCATCAAGGGGTTAAAACATTTATTAGATAGTATATGGGGGTCCCTGTCGCTATAAAACGCTTACGGCGAACCTAAATATTTACCTCACTAACTAGCATCACCAGCGACACTAATACAGCGATCAGAAAAATGATCGCTTACCGACACTGGTGACGGGGGGTGATCAAGGGGTTAAAACTTTATTAGGGGGGGTTAGGGGGGTATCCTAGACCTAAAGGGGGCTAATATTCACTGTCCCAACACTGTAACTGTCACAAACTGACACCAATACAGTAATCAGAAAAAAAAAAAAAAAAAAAAAAAAAAAAACTGCTGGTGTCAGTTTGTGACAGGGGGGGGGGGGGGGTGATTGGGGGGGGATCGGGGTGTTTTGTGTGCCTGGCATGTTCTACTGTGTTGTGTAATGTTGGTGCACTCACAGTGATGTCTTCTCTCCTCGGCGCTGCAACGGAATACCGAACCGAGGAGAGATGACATAATTTCCTTTGCTGCTGTTTAGCATACAGCAGCAAAGGAAGTTATCTGATTGGCCGGCGGCGATCGCGAGGGGGGGGCCACGAACGGATGGCCTCCCCCTCATCTCCGATCGCCGTGGGACCAAAGACGACCGCCTCGGGCACCGGGGGGGGGTCCGATCGGACCCCCCACCCGCGGAAGGCAAATCACGTATATATACGTGATTTTGCCTGTCCGTGCCACCTTGCCGACGTAAATCGGCGTGAGGCGGTCGTCAAGTGGTTAAAATGTAAGTGTAAAGCTGGTGGTAACTTATAAGTCAAACACCAGCGTGAACAATATACAACAAAAACAAATCAAAAAGTCTGTCACAGGTAAAAAAGTGGTATGTGAAATGTCCATAAAAGACAGCAAAAAAACTGCAACAAAAACTGTGTGTGGTAAGCCAAAAAACAGAAGGTTCCTCAATGGATATAATGGAGTCCCATGTGTAGATGATGCATGAAGATGGTAACTAATCGACCACTGTATGTGACAGGAATAACCTCTTCATAAGATATTTTGCAACATAAAGATGGGAATGATTGAAGAAATGGGTACGCTTACCATGAGCAGTGGACACACTCACCATACGGCGGTGGGTCAATCAGGCGTTTGGATTCATCAATCCAGCAGATGTTTGATGGAAGAAACCAGTGTGGAAATACACCTCCATAATTTCATCCAAAGCCGTGAGAAACAAATGGTGTAGCTAGGACCCCCAAGCCAGCGGGCTCGAACTCCCATGGAGTGGTCACACTTGATGAGATGTGCGGACTCCAGATGATATCACATCAGACCATGAAAAAAAGGAAAGAAGAAAAGGGTCTCCACAGTGCTCCAGTGTGTGAATCCAAAAAATAAAAACGTATTTAAAAAATGCCAAAGCTCAACAGTACAATCCACCTAGTCAGGTGGGTACAAGAAGTGATCACATATAAAAAGTAAAAATAAGTATTGCGTGGTGTCAAAAGCACAAAGGCTTAGCAACCCGACATGTTTCGGACAAAAGTCCTTCAACTGGGGCATAAAGTTTGGTCTGATGTGATATCATCTGGAGTCCGCATGTCTCATCAAGTGTGACCACTCCATGGGAGTTCGAGCCCGCTGGCTTGGGGGTCCTAGCTACACTTCGCTTTATCACTTTGTTACAGATCAGCTATGCATTTATATATCTTTTATTTTCTCACTTATTTTTACAGTCTATACTGTTTATGCTAGCGGCTTTATTATTTTATCACTAGTAGCGCGACATTGTCATACTTACAACATAAAACAAATTGGGCTAACTTTGTCTTATTTTTTAATTGAAAAAAAGTGTATTTTTTCCCAAAAAAGTGCGCTTGTGAGACCGCTGCGCAAATACGGTGTGACAGAAAGTATTGCAAAGACCGCCATTTTATTGTCTAGGGTGTTAGAACCCCGAAACATTACACTTTTTTTTCTAAGTAATTTTCTAGCAAAAAAAAGTTTTTAACTTGCAAACAAACCTCAAAAAGAAGCTCGATCCTTAAGTGGTTAAATAACTAAGGGGTGGAGTCGCCCGATGATGACGTCACAAGGGGCAGGGTCACCAGATGACCATGACCCAGCATGCCTTGGTTATTTAAGAAATATCAGACGGAGGAGCAGGCAGACGGTGGGAGCCTTCAACTAAATGTTAGGTTTATTTTTTCGGGAGCCGGTGGTGCGGTGGGCGTTGTGATTGATGATGGATCTACGTCGAGGGACATTGATTTTTATTATTTAATAAAGAAATGGTCAAATACTCGTGTTGTGTCTTCACTGTTTTTGTAAATGGGTAGGGGTACTATGTACACTATATGCATTCAAATAGGAGGGGGGCCAGGATCTTCCAGATTTTGATAAGCCCACTCACCATCAACATAGGGACAAGGTATTTTGACGTGGGGTCCCCCTTAAGATCCGGACCGACTGGGGGTTACCCCACACTGTTTTTTTTTCTGAATTTTCTATTGCCAGCATTCTTTTGTTTACATTTCAGCTCTCAGCGGGGAAGTCCATTGGTTCTTAAAGGACGTGGCGGCTGGCTTCTTGGCCCACTCCCTAACAACCAGCTATTCTTCACACAGAATTTGAATCGGTCGATCATTTTTTGACCGTTTCGGATTTGAATTGTTCCGGATATTTGGAATTCGTTAGAAAATTAACCACTTCAGCCCCGGAAGGATTTGCCCCCTTCCTTACCAGGCCATTTTTTTGCAATACGGCACTGCATCATTTTAAGTGACAATTGCGCGGTCGTGCGACGCTGTTTCCAAACTAAATTGATTTTTTTTGCTCACAAATAGAGCTTTCTTTTGGTGGTATTTGGTCTCCTCTGCGGTTTTTATTTTTTGCGCTATAAACAAAAAAGAGCGATAATTTTGAAAAAAAAAAATATTTTTTACTTTTTGCTATAGTCAATATCCCAAATAAAAAAACAAAAAAAAAATAATAATTTTCGTCAGTTTAGGCCAATATGTATTCTTCTATATATGTTTGGTAAAAAAAAAAAAGATGCAATAAGCATATATTGATTGGTTTGCGCAAAAGTTATAGTGCCTACAAAATAGGGGATATATTTATGGCATTTTTATTATTTATTTTTTTACTACTAATGGTGGTGATCTGCGATTTTTAGTAGGACTGCGACATTGCAGCGGACAGATCAGACACTTGACACTTTTTTTGGGACCATTGACATATTAGCCACTGATTACTGTATAAATGTCACTGGCAGGGAAGGGGTTAACACTAGGGGGCGATCAAGGTGTGTCCTAGGGAGGTGTTTCTAACTGGGCGGGGATGGGACTAACTTGGATTAGATAGAGATTGATGTTCCTGATTACTAGGAACAGCAGATCTCTCTCTACTTCCCTGACAGAGCGGGATCTACGTCATCCGCCCCCTAAAGCTCTTAAAGCGGCCGACGTACACCTACGATTTGCCCAGTAGAGCCAACCTCCCACAGGATGACGGTGTCTGGTCGGCAAACAAAACTAAATTTGATGAAATGAAACTAAACAAATTCCAAAATGAATCAACTAAACAAAATTAGTAACATAACAAATCTATGCAAAACAAAACATTTTTTTCGTTCTGCACATTTTTTAACATTCAGGGCCCCTATCCCAACTCGTATCTATCCTGCAATGGCAGAAATCTATTTTTATGGGGAATACCTTCCCTCCTAAGTGATTATTTCACCTGGGGAAGGGTCCCATTGCCCTCATCTACCACCCCCTTTCTTACCCCTACCAGGGGAGCCTTTGGTATTCATCCAAGATGCTGCCCCCTATAATGTGGGGGGTTCTATTGGGACGGTTCTCTTCTCTCCAGAGGGTTAATTACATCACGTGTGTCCAAACTGTCTTCCTCTGTGGGTACCTCGTATGCAACAGGTGTCCTTTCCTCCTGCTTATTTAGTTCAGTTTTATTTTGCCAACTAAAAACAATGCCTTTCTTAATAAACAACATCTCTGTTATACGTTTTCCTCTTTTTTCTGCTCTAATTCTTCCTTATCCAAAACTTTTGAGGCTGACTATTTAATAAGAAAATAATGTATCCCTTAAAGTGGTTGTAAACCCACTCATATACCCAGTGACGTGAATAGCCTCAGATGATACACAGAGATTAAACAAATCCTCCTACATAAGTTTTACTTGTTTATCTGCCGTCATCTCTTCCCTACATCCCCTCAAAAGAGCACAATTGTGATAAAATCCTTCTGCAACTGTCAGGAGCAGAGAGGAGAGGGGTGCAGAGTTGCAGTTACAGTTCTTATAATCTGTGTGAGAGCTGATTGGAGGAAAAGGACACACACCCCTTCACACAGCACACAGGAATATGCAGAGCTGTGTTTTGAATAAACAAGCTCTCTCCCCGTCACGTTGGGAAAACTTGTCAGAAGTGACATGCTGATAACAGAGGAACAAACCACCGGAGAGAAATGACTCATTGCTTTCGAGAGAGATAATTAAACACTGCAGATATGTTCTTTGTTCAGATTTCATGATTGGGGTTTATAACCACTTTAATTAATCTCCACCTACAGCTGAACTAATTTTTTCTTCTTTTTCTGAACAAAAAATTAAAGGAAATCAATACCAGCTTTAATAAAATATTTAAACCAATCATCAATATCAGGCCAATCTATCTGGGGGCTAAGGTCCCAACGTAAGCTCTGAGGGACCATCTTCTCAGAAAGATAGGTCTCTAAAAAATGAGATATCCCAGCATGTGTGTAACTTGGTGACCATGAGGTTTTTCGATCTAGTGAAAATTCCCACAATCCCATTATCACCATTTTGGGTTATAGTGAAAACCCCCTCCATGCTCAAATCTCTCGATGCATGGTTATCAAAAATATCTAATAATCAAAGAAAAAAATGCAGCAGTAAAAAAAAAATTAAACTTACAGCGCAAAAGGTACATCAAAATAGTGTAAAGAATGAAGCAGCAGTACATAATAAGGTACAGAGTATACCATATGACTATAAAACGTACGTAGGGTGGGACTGGAGGTTATGATGTCACCATGCATGTGTGGCCACATTCTGGTAAATGTAGTACTATCATCCGTGGCCCGTAGTACTATCATCGCCCAGCCCAGGGCGAGGATGCCAATGCACGCCCCCCCTCCCCCCTTAGCAGTAGCATTTGCAGCACACAAAAACATATGTGATGGTTGTGTTGTTGTGGAAATTCAAATACGCTGTCCGATAAACACGCACACACACTCCCGTTTCTACCATTGGCACAAATCCTTATTCTGCATTGTTCAGAGAACAACACATAGCCAGATTATACTACCATTCCTGTGTATGGGAGACTATCTGCATAGTTGATCAGACACATAGAAAGACACGAGCACGCATCCTTCTGCAAAGGCAGATAGGTGTCAAACCGATAATGTCTTTGCAGAGTGAACATATCCCCTCCAAACAAAGTCTATGCATAACGCAGGGGCCCTCGCTGGCGGGCATATGTTCACAAGACGAACATCTCTCTATATGCACAGGAAGCTTTTCACTACCAATGATCCTTCACGGATGCCGGTTCGCTGCGGTTCACTCTTAAGATCGAGCCGCAAGTAAACCAACACTGGGAGACACTGACAATACATATTGAATTCACCTTAATAAAATTCCTACAACCGTCCCTTCTCTTTTGTCATATGCTCCCATGTGTCGATGAATCTTGATCTTCTTACACCTGGAAATGAATCAGTCTTTACCGTCCATATGAGACCATAAAAAGAAAAATACGGCTTGACTTGTAGACTGTTCTTCAAGGGAGGGCATGAAGTGGGAGGTTGTAGCAATCGCTGGTCGGTCTGGAATCCTCTGCATCTGGTACATGGGTTTGGCTTTGGGGCCTCTTGTCTCGGCGAGGAAGATGTGGTTGTCTGCTCGGGCTTTGGTGATAAGGTGATAAAGGACACCCCTGTCTGGTGGCCCGTCCCAAAGCAAAGGGCAGTGACAATCCCACCTCTCTTATAGCTGCTCGGGGGGCGGTAATACAGCAAACGCACCCAGGAGATGTATACGTCGCCAAAGCCACTCTACACTGTCAAAGGCTTTCATAGCATTTACTGCCGTGGACTTGTGCCACATGCTAATGTAAAGCAGCATGTCCCGGCTCTTTCTTTCCGTGTTGCAGCTAGGGATGTGCACCATACAAGCACTAATTGCTGTTAGAAAGATCTCAAAGCTACAGCAGGAAGAGGAATATTAACAATACTGAATTACAGCAGAATACAGTGTGTATATTATATAATTATGGGCATGTGTCTACAGTTGGGTAATGATTACATAAACCAAGGGCAATATGTTTATCTCCTGTTGTGGCTGGAGGGGAAGAAACATACTTTACATTTATAATTATGTAACCTACCTATCCTGCTGTGTGTTACTGAGTAGTATAGTATGGCTGGTTACAGAATGAGGGGATGTGATTTATGTTGAAGTGGGCTTGTTCACATTTATCATAAACATGCCGGCCTAGTGTACCCTCCCACATTCACTTCAATTTCCAAAGCATGATGGGAAGTGTAGTTTGATTATAGTGTAGCTGTTCTAACAGCTCCTCTGCAAAATAGATGCTTTTTTGAATTACAGAGAGGACGTCCTGAAAATTCAATTAGACTTTTCTCTTCAATGGTAGTGAATTTCACAAATGTGAAAACTGTTTAGTGTTTGTGTAGAGGGTGTACTAATGGGGGATTTTTTGCAGATCCCAGGGTTCTGCTTTAAAGTCTGTAAAATCTTCAATTATTGCAAGTTCTCTCAGCTGAAGACGAGTAAATCCAGGATTACAATTCAAGTAAAACTAGTTCTAAATGCAGTTCTCAAACAAGAGAAATATGCATTTGTGCTGGGGAAAAGTCCAGTTTAGTTTGTTTGTGGGCTCCATCTTGTCCCTCCTACAGTTGGGTAATTTTTGGGACACAGGCCTCAACTGACAGGTGAGAGGGTACTTTTGTCTGCTAAATTATCTTTATAACCTGCACATGCTACAAGGATGACATGCTTGCATGCCAGAGGTGCCCTAAAGACATGAAAAAATATGTTATGGAGTTAAATGATGAGGACCATAATGAAAGTGCAAGTAGCTTTTCCCTTCAGCATTCTCATTCAAGAAACACTCGTTCTGCTGCTTCTGGATCATCACAAAGTGTTTCTTCACCAGCAGCATCTTCAAGTAAGAAAGTGTTGCAAACCACTGCCTCACAAAAATACACATCCTTCATTTATAGATAAAATGGCACCTGAAAATCAGAACATTGATCAAGCAGGAGAAATATATTACTTCTGGAGGAGCATTGTCAGAAACTGAAAATGCCTATTGGCAGGAAGCTTCTAAGTATTACGAGGGTGGTTACCAGTTCTAATTAATAGTTGAAATGTTCTTAACCTATACAGTTCTTTGTTCCATTCCATTTGTAATTAAAAAAAAAAAATACTGAATAAGCTGTACTTTTATTTCAAGCATAATACTGTTATTCACACTGCATTTCACATTCCCAGTGTAACCAAATGACTTTCAATTTTTAAACGTACTCCACAATGATTTTTTTCAAATTACCCAGAAAAAAAAAAACACGGAAAAAAACCTCCTATCCTGCAGAGATGCCCTATCTAACCACTGGCCATTGGGACAATGTAGAGAGTCTGCTGGCAATTTGCTCCTTATGTTTGAGCGCTCAAATAAACATGATGGTGGGACAGAGGCCTCTCAGCACTGATAACTCCAATTCTGGTCCAGAGAAGGTCTCTGCAGCTGTAGCAGGCGGTGGCAGCTGGGACTCTCTGGAGCAGTAGCACAGTCCTTCCCTCACTGCAACTAAGCACAGCGATAGCCTGCAGGCTGATCAGTACACCTCTTCTGGCAGAACAGATCCTCTGGCAGCATGTGGTCAGCAGCACATAACAGACAGCCCAGTGCTTCACTTTGCTTGAAATTTTGCTATTTATTAGCAAAGTCCTCACAGCATAATTCAGTGGCAGACCGTATTCAGTCCCAGAGTCCTATGCACTAGCTCTGAGGTTCACAGCAGTCTGCATGTGGTCCTAAGCTCACTAGCACACAGCCCAGAAAACAGCCTAGTCCAGCTATATTAATCATGGAATATGCACACAATCCTGTATTAAAAAGAAACTATTACGGTTATGAGATCAACCGTTTATTTTTTAATACAGAGTGCACTTACATCACAGGATACATGAATAATTACAGTCTTTCTACAGAGAGGGCACAATAGGAGCCGTTCACCTTCAAACACCATCTGACCGATACTTTCCACTTAGACAAGGGGTGGGAGGGAGAGAATTCACAACTCCAATTTATTCACTTGTGTGTTAAAACTTGTAGCATCGGCTCTTTAACAGCTTTTTTTCAGTAAGTAGATAAGGATAGTCGAGAAAACACAATTTCATTAATATACAATATTTCATACAAATTTGTTTTTGGAAATATTTTTTTAGTCTGAAGAAAGGAATATACAAAATCACAATAAATTTAAGAGTGGACACAGGAATCCATGTCTACAGTTAGTGTCTGTTTGACAGTGATACCTATAAACAGCACTTCTGATTCCATTTTAGTGGGATAAAAAATAAGCTTAAAGTACACCTAAAGGCATTATTTTTTAGTTTTGGATAGAGTAGAGAGGGATTAGACCCCTTGCCATGTTTTTATTGCTGTCTGAATCTCCAAAACTGTGTCACCATCTCCATTCATCCTGTTACTGTTATCACCTAAAGTGAAAAAAAAATCCCAAATGTTGGGTTGTCACAAGAACAGGAAGAGAGGGGACACTAGTTCTGGTGACAACCAGGAACTCCCTCACTTTGGAGGAAATCCCCTTCCTGTTTTGGCTATGGGGCAGGAAGTGAAAAGGAAATTACCCAATGTGACACAGATTTTTTTTTTTTACTATACCCAAAATGAAAAAAAAATGCTTTTAATTCTACTTTAGCCCTTTTTGTTGGTCTTTTTTTTAGCTTTATGATGTTAAAATGCAAAAAGTATAGTTTTAGGAAAACATTAACTATACCCAGCAATCTACTTTTCCAAGTGTTTTTAAAGGGGTAGTTTACAATAAATTAAACATACCTGCAGCAAAGCAGATTTATCTAAAGCTCGTGGAACCTTAAAAAAAGCTATACTCATATACAGGTAATTTATAAAAGCCATTTATCATTTAAATTCATGGTATCAGCAGCAGAAATAAAAGTTTAAACAAAAAACATATCAAAGTTAACCAATGTTGAATGTGATAAGTTAGATCCTCAGATTTTCCAGAACAGTGAAACCTGTGGCATTAACAGACAGTCACAGTATTAGGCTCTGCGGTTTGCCGAGATGGTGATGGTGTCCGTTGGCTCTTTTGGTGGTACCTCACTAAAGACAGAAAATAATTATATTATATATATATATATTTATAATATATTTGCGCACACACACACACAACAGGTTGTATAATATACAGCTTCTCTGAGTTGAACGTTCCACACACTACTTCCATTTCACAATAGCTCACAACCCCCCTGCCCCTACCCCTTACCTTCCATATGTCCTACTTATGGGTCTTACTGGCTAAAAAGATTGGAAATTTAAGTAAGAATAACCTGCTTCTACTGTGTGTAGCTTTTTTTTTTGGTAGGGGGAGGGCTCCCCAAACAGGAGAGCCAGAAGCTTTGCAAAGTGAAAGAGTATAGTAAAGTTGGCAGTTCTTCCATCCATCCAGTCAGCGATGTCATGTGGAATCCAGTTTGGCTGTGGTTAAGACATACAGTACTGTGCAAAGGTTTTGGGCAAGTGTGAAGAAATGCTGCAAAGTAAGAATTCTTCAAATTAATTTACAAAATGCTATGTGAGCAAATAGAAGAAAAATCTACAGTAAATCAAATCATTATTTGGTGTGACTATCCTTGGGCTTCATACTAGCATTAATTATGGATTTTGTAGGTTTACAAAATTTACAAGCTGTTGGGGGAAGTCCTGTCAATTAGGTTGCACAGTGCCACATGCGCCAAATCCAAATTCAAAAAGGTGTCTAAAAAGTGGCACGCTTGTGTAATAATTGTCCATCTACAAGTGGTACCCCTTTCTGAAAAAGGGTGACACCAAGTCCCAAACAATCTTGCCAATGCTCCCTATGTAGTCTGGGCAGTCACGGGGCTCCACACTATAATTTTCCTCGTAAATTAGGAAACTCCATGTATAGCCTGTTACCCTGTCACAGAGCTTATACATTTGACCCCATATCTGGCACTTGCTCGCTTGGGGAGAAACTGTTTGAAATCAAGGTGGCCAGAAAACTTAATCAGGGACTCATCTACACAGACAGCTTGTTCGGGCATATACAAGGCTGCAGATTTTTGGTTCAAGTGATTTACGAGGGGCTGAATTTTGGGGAGCCAATCATATTCAGGGTCACCCTGAGGACGACAGAGTTTATTGTCGTTGAAGTGCATAAACCGCATGATTTTCTGATATCTACTCCTGGTCATGGCACAGGTATTTGATGAGTTGGGTCAGTGGACCAATATGACTGCAACTCATTTTTTTTTTTTTTTAGTAACGCCCATGTTGAGGAATAGGCCCAGAAAAGTCTTACATTCAGAAACAGCAATACGTTTCCATGCAAATTGCCTGGCGAGGTTTGAATCTGGGTTTGCGGTGATAAATTGATTGGCAAATAAATGGCTTTGGTCCACAATAGATCTGTTCAGATCTTCTGTGAAAAACAGCTCATAAAAAAAACAAGGCGAGTTAAATCTGCTGTTTACACCCGAATTCCTTGTTGGGCAGTGAATGGAGGAAGTAGAATCTTTGGGCTCCCAATCAGTATTTACAAGCGCAATGGGAAGAACACTATGGGCCTGTCTTTGAATTCTTGGTGGCTGTGGGACACTTCTTGTGCTAGCCACCGCACCAGCTTGAACTGCACTTATTGTACTCGCCATGTCACCAAGTGTTACTGCAGTGCTGGTTTGGCTACGAACAGGATCTACTAGGCCGCTGGTGCTTGCCAGTTCACCAGAATGTAAAGCAGCACTAGTACTGGCACTCTGCTGCATATGAGAATCATCATGTGATTGCAGCACCTTAGCAACCAGGGATCGGGGTCGGGTACGCCTGACCTTAGCAGGGACCTCTACTCCGTCGTCAGAGCCATCTGTTAGGCTGCTCTCTACAGGTTAGTTTACTGAGCCTGATTCTGACAGTGAGGACTCCCCATCGCTTTCATCTGTCATGCTTCGTATCCTGTAGGCCGCTTCACTAGTGTACCTTTCCTTTGACATTTTGGCCAATAAATTTATAAGTACCTAGTGTGACTCACAGGTAAAAAAGCACCTGGTTGTCAAGGATGGTTTGAACCGCTCCAAATTAATTGTACCTGCTAGTACTAGCAGAGATCAGGCCCGACTCTGCCAACTCTGACACTGCACTTGTTGGGGGTGCAGGTGCTGGCAGGTGTCGGGGCTGATCCTAAAAACGCTGCATTTTTGGGAACACTATACTGTTGGGGACGCTAGTATATATCTGATCAAAGATATTGATCCATTCAGACTATACTAGTAATGGAGGTGTAATAGTGTGTGTGTGTGTCATGAATCTGCAGTATTTCATGCCCTGTCTGCTTACCTCTCTGGTCTGTATATCAGCCTTAGGGACTGTGCTCCGCAATCTTCTCTCAGCATAGCTTCACCCCAGCCTCCAACAGGAAACATTATTTTAACCCGCGCACTGCAAGCCAGCCTTGCCGAGCAACCATTGTGTGAAGGCTTCCCTGTATGATTCTTGCCGTGTGCTCTACGTTTGTTTCCCATGTACCAACCTTGGCTTGTTCTCCTGACCATCCGTCTGCTTTTTGCTCCGGCCTACAACTTGTCCTGACTATTCCTTGTGGCCCTGGACTACTGCTTCCTCTCCATCCACCAGAACCATCCATGAGCATGAGCTGGGAGACCCTGGGGGCCACGACCTGGAGTCAGCTGCAGCCAAGTCCATCCTCACCATCAGAGGCTCTGTTGAACACCTGCTGGTTCTTAGACTCCTCACCCTGAGGAATCAAATGCTCTAGCTCCCTGTTCAGGACCGTGGCTTCGACCCTGTGAAGCTGCTTCTCAGAATCATCGACCCTCAGCAGTCAGCTGTTGGGTCCACGACCTCCGCGGTGCGCTCTTACTCACTTGGCCTCGCAGGTGACCTGACAGTGTGTTAGTGTTACAGGCAATAAAAGGGTTGAAATGTATTAGTGAATATGTGACGGGCAATCTGACGCTGTCTGGGATTGACGCGAACGCCATCTGGCGTCACCCGTGACATTAATACAGTGATCAGAAAAAAGATCTGTACACTGTACTAATGACACGGACAGGGCAGTAAAAGGGTTAAATGGGGCGATCAGGGAGTAAAAACTTTATTAGGGAATGTATAGCGGGTACCCTGACCCTAACTGGGACTGACGCTAACTGCTGCTTACGCTATCTAGTGTCATCAGTGACACTAATACAGTGATTAGTAAAAAAAATCTGTACACTGTACCTAATGACACCATGACAGGGAGTGTAGTGTTTGTAGTCACAGTAGATGTTATCTATTCTCACACTGGATCCGAAAAGGACTCCAGGGCAAATGATTTCATAATTTCCTGTGCCTGTGTAATGTAAACACAGGCACAGGAGGGTTCTGTGATTTGTCAGAATAAATCAGCAGGTCCATGCCATAAATCATTGGCCTGGACCTGAAGATTGATTGGTTCTGCATCGAATCAGAACAGCGCCAGGCCAGTGGGCGCACACGCCCCCCTGCCCGCAAAAGCGGATCACGTACAGGTACGTAATTTTGCGCAGAGAGGCCGCCATCCTGCAGTACATGTACGTGGGGCAGTCAGAATCCAGTTACACTTGGGTCCTGCTTTAATGTAAGGGAGACAAAGTTACTCCAAGTGGCGTGGCCTGAGTATCTTGCAATCCTTCAGCACAGCGAGTGTTTAGCTGAATTTTTGCTGCAGCTCCTCGGTGCCTGGTTTTTGCCATTGCTATTAGTGAGGGTGCGAAGAAGGGAGGAAGTGGGATCCGCAGCAACCCAAGTGTCAACTGTCCTCTAGCAAAGTCCTTGTAGCAAAAGGGCAGAAATACCTTATAAGGACTCAGAGTAGAAGTGGTGGTAAAAGTGTAACCTATGATGACAACACCTAGTCATTCGCTAAGCTCTGGCTGGTGGAATTTTTACTACCAAGTTGGAAAAATGTAAACAGCCGATAAGTCAATTAATTCAAGCACATTCCTGGCTGTACAAAGTGAATGCTACTCAGGGGAAACTTAAATAACTGTATTGCAAGTTATGGAGATACGCACTGTAAAGCTACAGTACCAGTCCAATAAGTAGGATGAACTTTTATTACCTTTCCATGTCAATGGTTCCTATTATGGGTCCAGGGTTTGCCTGTAATAGTGGGCATACCCCAAGGGGGGTGTTCAGGGTCTGGAACTACAGCCCTGGACTCGTATAGCAGCCTGTGGCTAACTTGTTGCACTCAGTGCCAAGGTGGGCAAATCAGGATCCAGTGCCCAAAGCAACATAGGCTGACCCTACACATGGGGTCAAGGTACAGTTGACTGAGGAATACGAACTAAAGAAAACTGGTTAAGCAAAGAAAACCTCAATATAGGGAAGAACATCACTTAAGCACAGAAGCAAATAACTGTGGACAAAGTGAGTGGGGGTAATACGAATTTGCCTGGGGGTTGTGCTTAGAAAAAACTTTGCCAGTGTCCAACCACCTGAAGGGAGCAGCCTATAACCCAGTGTCTATGAATATCCAGTCTAATATTAAGATTAACATAAAATAGTGCTAAATGGTAAACATTTATGAACTCACTCTCTCTCTCTCTTTATATATATATATATATATATATATATATATACACACACACACACACACACACACATATACATACATACAGAAATTGTGAAATTTTGGCAATTATATTGAAAATATGACTAATCATGCCAAAACTGTCTTTTATTTAAGGATAGTGATCACATGAATACATACATACACACACACCACAGATACATACATAGTATACAAAGATTAAAATTAAACCACACTATGGGACTTAATGCTATGCTATAGTAACAAATACATAATACCATGGTACAAAAAATACATTGCTTGGGTTTTCATGAAGATTCTTTGGCTTGAAAACTTGCAGTAACTGAAGAAAGTAGGTTGGAACTTTGTTTTTATTTTTGTTACATGTGTTTCAGGTCAGTGACTCAAGGCAAAGATGTGGAAAAAACTGATGAATTTTGACTTACCTTTACATTCCATAACTTAGAGGATGTGCACAGGACAAAAGCAACATACCCATACATCATGTGTTATAGTCTAGTAGCTTCAGGTAATTGGGCACCATCATGCTTTTGAGTACATTCTCCCCCCCCCGGGGCACCTCCCCTATAACCTTACCACACTCTGAGGCCCCTTTCCCAGGAATGGTCCGCATGTCCATTTTTCAGGTGGATCTGATTGAGCCACCCATTGACTTCTTATGGGGAGAAGGGTGTTAGAGTATAGTTGTCCCGTGATACCCGTCTGCCATCCGTTCCAACAAGATCCGCTCAAAACAGATGTATGGTGATCCGATCCGCTGGAGAATGGCGAACGTATCAGATGAAAACGGACAGGCGGTCCGTTTTCATTCGATCTCCCCATAGAGGAGAGCAGGGCTCTCACAGGTCTGTCTCAGCACAGTGAACAGAGAGCGACCAGTAATCTGCCTGCTCAGTGGGGATCGCTCTGGGGATTTGCCCTGTGTGAAAGGGCCCCAAGTCCTCAGTTTTGTAGCAAGCAATACAGAGTAACAAGGAGGGTTTTGGGAGACTGGCCTGTGTCCTGTACACTAAAATATGGAATTTACAGGCAAGTTAAAATTCTTGTGACCTTAATTGTACAGTTCAGAATGCACACAGCTTCTTTATACACTATGGGCTGTCCCCAAGCAATGAATACAGGAGTGGGATACCTAAGCAAACAGAATTGTGCCAACAGGCCTAAAAACAGCAGGGATAAAGACCCAGCTTCAGAGTACTGTGGTAAGAACCTTGCAGCTGAAAGCTGCATGCGCAGAAAATTCTACCTCCACCTGGTAAAACTTTGAAAAAGTGTGAACAGCAGACCAGGTAGTGGCCTTACAGAATTGGGTGACAGACTTGGTGTCTGGAGGCCCAAGATATTCCAACAGGTGGTGTTTGGCACGTAAGAGCGCAGGAGGAGATTTTTGGCTATTGAGCATGAACTCTAGTAATCAAATTCCACTGTGTAATGGTGGATTTTAAAAGCAGGGTCCCGAGCAAGGAACAAACAGGGAATCTGTTTGTCTAGGTACACTCTAATGGCTATGTGCAGGCAATGTAGAGACTCTTCCTTTGAATGCTTAGGAGCAGGGCACATGTCCTCATTGAGTTGGAGCGCTGAAACCACCTTTGGAAGATGGTCTAGTACTGCTAATACAACCAAATCATTGTAAAGTATGAGGATGGGCTCTCAACAAAAAAAAGGGCCATCAGTTTAGAGACCCACCTGACAGACATGTCGACCACCAGAAAAGCTACTTTGCTGGCAAGACTCTCCAGGGGGAATATTCTTGATGAGTACAAAGGCTGGTTTTTGGAAGGCAGAGAGAACCCGAAGGGGGCTCGATGTGAGAAGCACCTTGAATAAAGGATTTTATAAGGGAATGCAGAGCCAAAGGCCTTTGGAAATGCAAGAATAAAGCTGAACTATTATTTGTCCTTTCAGGGAGACAAGAGCTAGGGTCTAGTTCAGACCGGTTTGTTGGAAGGACAGAATGTGAGGCACAGCTGGGATTGAACTGACTGCGCTCACACCAAGCAAATTTATACTGCATTTTCCAGGCACAATAAAAATCTTTCAGAAGTAGCTTTTCTTGCTTTCAGCAAGGTATGAATCACACACCAGGAAACTCTTCTATCCTCTAAGACCTGGGTTTCAACAGCTATGTCCAACACCTACAGACACTAGGAAAAAAATGAAAACTCATGGAGTATGATAGGGCCATGGCCATAGCATGAGGGGTCGCAGGGGTCACATTTGCGACCTCGCTTCTAGGAGGCCCGTGCGGTTCCCTTCTGTCATATTAGCATGCTGTATTTTCCCCACAAAATCCCGGAGACAAAGTCCAGCTCTGATTCGCCTTGTGTCCCATAGCTGAGCTCTGTACTCCAGTACTCAGCTTCCATCTCGCCTTCTTCCCAGTCAACACCCCTCCTCAGCTCTCATTGGCTGGGGAGAAGGCTGCTGTGCTGTGAACCATGTTTTTGTGGAAAGGAGTGGAAGACTGAAAGCAGCCCGGGAAGGTGAAGCGTGGCACTGTGATGCTGTCTAGCTGACAATAGCGGGGACAGTGAACTCAGCTGCCTGTCACACTGAGTGAGGCAGGAGAAGGAGGAGAGCAAGTGCAATCCTGGCACAATAAATTGCGCTGCAATTGTAGCAAACCGCATTGGCGAAAAGAAGCTGCTGCTCCTTTTTGAGCAACAAGCTTTGCGCAGTTTGAAAGCGATTGCAGCACAATTTATCGTGCCATTGAAAATCAACGGCACCTGAGCATGTGTGATTTGTCAGTTTTGCCTGGTTGGGCAGAACCGCTGTGAATCAAAACGCCTTGATGTGAATGGAGCCCGACAGAAAAGTTAATAAAAGAACCCCATAACACCACTTGAGGGGCCCCCAAGGGGCTGCAGACTCCAGGGGCTAAATATTTTTTGTGTCAACTTGAGCAGCAATAGAAGAGGGGGGTCTGGGTGGGGTAATCTGGCAGGGGCCATGCCATTACTAGGATGGTGGGGGCATGTGTTATTACAAGGAGGGGGGCACCTAACATTAGCTGGAGGTGGGGACATCTGTCATTGCTTGGAGGGGTAGAGCATGTGTCTTACCAGGAGGGGGAGAACCCCCTTAAATACCTTGGTGGGGGGAATTTGATTTGTCAACATGAGCAATAGAAGAGGGGGGTCTGGGTGGGCTAATCTGGCATTACCTGCAGGGGCCATTTCATTACTAGGATGGTGGGGGAAGGGGGGGCATGACCCCCTCCTTATAATGTGTCATTAAAAGGAGGGGGGCACCTATAATTACCTGGAGGTGGGGGACATCTGTCATTACTTGGAGGGGTAAAGCATGCGTCTTACCAGGAGGGGGGCGAACCTCTGTTAATACGTTGGTGGCGAGGAATTTGATTTGTTACAACTTTGGGGGGAGAAATGTATCATTACCAAGAGGAGGGATACAGGGTTGTCAACCACCAGAATTCCCCTTTCCAGTGCAAGGGGGAACTATCTCAAAATTGGACATTTACTACAAAATCTTTTGAATTACTCTCTCAATATGTAAATAAATATCTGAAAACTCTTTAACCACTTGGAATATCTTGGTGCATAATGTGAGTATCTTTGGTGGAAGTGGCGGATGGTAATGGGGGGCACCGGGTCAACTTTTGCATTGGGGCTCACAATCTTCAAGCTACGCCTCTGGGTAGGGCTACAGGGGAGGCTCCCCAGGATGGGGGTGGGGTGTCCTCAAAACTTTGCCAGCGTCCAATAATCACGAGCCTATAACCCATAGTGTATGAATAAGTTGTGCATGTCTTCTACTGTACGAATAAGTTCACTTTTGTTTAGCAGTGGCAGATTAGTGTACAGAAATATAGGTCTATGAACCAGGCAGATATCGCTTTTAGCAGAAAGTACCTTGGCCACAAAACATTCACCATACACTTTTTACCATAGTCAGTCGGTCAATCAGGTGTGTAGAGGTACACAAGTACCTATATATATTAGTGTGAGGTTAGTGCTTGCATACTGACCAGCTGTGTTGATCATCACAAGAATCCTGGATGGCAGTGGAAATCTTTTCCTCCTCTCCTTCCCTAACCGCAAGAGTGTTTTGTGAAACAGAGTCTCCATTGAGAGAAGAAGCTGAACATTAAAAAAAAAAAAAAAAAAAAAAAAAAAAAAATGATAAATAAGTATCAAAATTCCCCCTTCCATTTGCTGCATTTCCCTTGCCATGTGGAATGATGGTAATGTGATAAATTGCAAACAAATCATGCATGTGATCAGAAATGATCTGTACCAGAGTCTAAAGTCTATTAGCCTAACACACTAGTGCAGTACGATTTTTATCTCATTTTGCTGCTGACCTGCAGAAAAAATAAAATAAAAAATGTTACACTTACCAGTAACGTCTTTTACTGGAGTCTTTCAGGACAGCCACCTTCAGAGACCCTGGCTCCTCCCTTCCCCAGGAAACACAGCGTCAGCCATTTTCAAAAGCAACTTCCCCCTGTTGGTTCTTCAGTTTTTAAAGAGCACCTCCAGGCCAGTTGGGGAGACACAATAACGCACAATAAACGAGTTCTGCAGTTCTTGTGTTGAGGCCCCCCTCAAGAACCTTATATATTCGGGTGGATAACAGGTGCTGTCCTGAAAGACTCCAGGAAAAGACGTTACCGGTAAGTGTAACTTTAGTTTTTCTCACCGCTTGAGAGGATAAACAAGCACTTACCATTTAGGGTGGGACGACGGCCTGCAAGACCTTTCGACCAAAGGACTGCTCTTTTGCCGACACCAGGTCCACCCTGTAATGTTTCACAAAGGTGGTGAAACTGGACCACATTACCGTTCTACAGATTCTCTGGCATCGCTCCAGCCCTTTCCACCTGTGAAGCTGCCAAAGCTCTTGTGAAGTGTGACTTGATACTTACGGTAACCTCCTTTACTGCTAAGATGTCGAGGCCCTATATCCCTTACCAGGAGGTGGGTAAGGGATATAGGGAGGCTCAGCAAAATAAAATAAATAATAAACTTAAATTCCCTCTCTCCTGAGGGGTTAGCACAAAAAGTGGGCAAAACTATCTCCTGGCTTCTGTGGAACTTTGAACCCACATTTGGCAAAAATGCCGGGTCCATTTTAAAGACTTAAAAACAACAAAAAAGGGGGTCTAATAGACAAAGCTTCCAGCTTGCTGACCCTCCTGGCGGTCGTTATTGCCACCAAAAAAAAAAAATGGTCTTAAGCGTCAGTAGTTTTAACCAACATCCTTCTAGAGGTTCGAAGGGGGCCCCCATGAGGGCCTGCAAAACTAAGGATAGGTCCCACTTAGGGAAATCTGGACCCTGAACAGGCCTATAATCATCCAAGGATTGGAGTCTAGCATTTTTTTTCAAAAAGTGCTGTAGCCTGACTTCTTAATGTGCTCAGGGCTAACCCTTTGTTCACTCCGCATTGCAAAAACTCCAGGACTGCGATGGGACTCTTAACACCGGTCATTAAAGCGTCTCCAGACTTTCCGGTATATCAGGCGTGTCTCCTTCCTGCTACCAAGCAGAGTGGACACCAGCCTCTCTGAAAACCCTTTAGATTTTAGCAAGTCCTCCTCAGTAGCCAGGCAGAGAGGTTCCACCATTCCACCTGGGAACAAAATACCAGGCCCTGCGAGAGAAGGTCCACCCGGGCTGGCAACAGCCATGGGGGTTCCGCCGCTAGTTGTCTCAGAACCGAGAACCAAGGCTTTCTGGGCCAGTGTGGTGCCACCAGGATCAGGGAGGTATTCTCTACCTGAAATTTTCTCAGAACCGCTGGCAGCAAGGCTGGTGGGGGGAGGGCATAGCACCTTGAAAAGTGCCAACTCTGCATCAGGGCATCTACCCCAAGGGCACCCTCCTACCTGTTTTAGGGAGAACAGAGGTGCTTTCGCGTTTTCCTTTGATGCGAAAAGGTCCACATCCGGGAGCCCCCATCTCATGGCTATGAGATTGAAGATCTCCCGGTTTAGGACCCAATCGCTCTCCCTCTGAGCTCTCCTGCTGAGGAAGTCCGCCACTGCATTCTTTTCCCCTTTTAAATGAACCGCTGAGAGGGACAGTGCATTGTCCTCTGCCCAAGCCAGGACCACTGTTGCCAAGGCCAGAAGGACTCCGCTCCTCGTTCCACCTTGTTTATCTATGCGACTGCCAAGGAGTTGTCTGACCGTACCTGTAGGTGGTGGCCCTGAAGCGCTCTCTGGAAGGCAATAAGTGCTAAGGACACTGCCTTCAGTTCTTTCCAGTTGGGCGATCTTTTGACCGCTTCGTCCTCCCAGGTGCCTGTTGTATATGTTGTAATATGTTCACCGATTTATGTGGGACATTATTATATGTATGTACACATACAGTCAATATTGACCAGGCCAGAATTCAATTGACAATGGTTGATTTGTCCAAGTCAACTGAATTTTAACATATCAAGGGGACAGCTGAATACTCTTTGATGTGTTGATCTTAGGCAAGTCTACCTAGGTGTGTGAGGTGAGGTATGGTCTGGAAACCTAATTGAACATTTCAAAGGGTACATTGTTTAAAGGACCATAGAAGAAGTATTTATTGATGGTAATTAGACTTGAGGGGGTAACAATAAGATCATAGAGTATTTTGGGTTGACCTAGCAGAAACTCCCTCCTAGCGGACTAGTATTTCATAGAGGACATTCAAGCTGGCATTTAGTTTTAAGTATAGGCTTGTCTGTGCATTAAGACACAGACCTAAGAAATGGGATTCTGAATGATATACTCTGCTGGATATTTTTGTCATCTGTGGACTTTGTTCTGTGTTGGAAGTCAATAAAGTGCTTCTCTCTGGAAGAATTGGGTTGCTGCGGAAGAGTACTTACAAATTAATTATCATACCCACTCTCTACCTGCACTACATATTATTAAATCACTACATTGGTGCCGTTCAAGTGACCAGAAGAGCATTTTCGGACTTAGTAACAGAAGTCGGTGGTGACAACAATCCTGTGAGGTGGACAGAAGTCTGATGAAGAACCAAGAGCTGTGCTGTGACTCTAATGTCTGGTTGTGACATAAGAGAGTCTGATCTACAAAATTAAACAAGTTGGGAACCCCGGAATTATTCTCTGGAGACTGGAAACAACAAAAAAAGGACTGTCGTGTACCAGAAGACCTGAACTGGAAGCTGAAGGAGTAACTAATGCGGTGAGTAAAATATTCCTTTTTTTTTAATTATTAGTAATATAGTCAAAATGCTTACTCAGTGTGAAGCTAGTGTCAGTTCTGATAACGTTAACAGATGGGTATTAAAATGTATTAAGCGCCATGGCGGTCCTTATGAAATTCCAGAAAAATGTAAGCAGACATGGACGATGATGAAGGAATTTTTAGAGAAAAATGTTTGATAGCAAAATTTCAGAAAGTAAAAGAAAAGGTTGTATTATACAGGGCTTATTATCTTGCTGTTTAACAATGGAAAGTTCTTTGAAGGGTAAGGTTGAGGAAATTACCCAGTTACAGAATGCAGTTGATAATAGCAACAATGTTTGTGAGAGGTTACAAAACCAGACACCGAGACAGTAAATTTAAAATGGCATGCAGTTACCACTGGGGGAGCTTTGCTTGAGAAATCTAAACGTTGTGATGAATTATCAGAGGAAAATGAGAGATTAAAATTAAGAATTATGGAATTAGAGAAGAGATCTCAGGAATGCAGATATGCATCAAATCTTGGATTCCGCAGTCTGCAGCAAAATACAGACACAAACTTTCTTTCAAATGAAACAGAACCTCATATTAACTCTGATAATTCATTACCAGCTGCCCCCACTGTGACTACCAAAGTTTACAACAATAATAATAATACAGGTGAAGTTCGACTTGTAATGAAGCCTTTGAAACCAAAAGAATTAGACGCAATTCTTAAAGAAATAGGAATGGTTCCATACTATGATTTAAACAGATTTTTAACCACTTCAGCCCCGGAAGGATTTACCCCCTTCCTGACCAGAGCACTTTTTACAATTTGGCACTGCGTCGCTTTAACTGCTAATTGCGCGGTCATGCAATGCTGTAACCAAACGAAATTTGCGTCCTTTTCTTCCCACAAATAGAGCTTTCTTTTGATGGTATTTGATCACCTCTGCCGTTTTTATTTTTTGCGCTATACACGGAAAAAGACCGAAAATTTTGAAAAAAAATGATATTTTCTACTTTTTGTTCTAAAAAAAATCCAATAAACTCAATTTTAGTCATACATTTAGGCCAAAATGTATTTGGCCACATGTCTTTGGTAAAAAAAATGTCAATAAGTGTATATTTATTGGTTTGCGCAAAAGTTATAGCGCCTACAAACTAGGGTACATTTTCTGGAATTTACACAGTCTTTAATTTATGACTGCCTATGTCATTTCTTGAGGTGCTAAAATGACAGGGCAGTACAAAACCCCCACAAATGACCCCATTTTGGAAAGTAGACACCCCAAGGAAATTGCTGAGAGGCATGTTGAGCCCATTGAATATTCATTTTTTTTGTCCCAAGTGATTGAATAATGAAAAAAAAAAAAAAAAAAAATTACAAAAAGTTGTCACTAAATGATATATTGCTCACACAAGCCATGGGCATATGTGGAATTGCACCCCAAAATACATTTAGCTGCTTCTCCTGAGTATGGGGATACCACATGTGTGGGACTTTTTGGGAGCCTAGCCGCATACGGGGCCCCGAAAACCAATCACTGCCTTCAGGATTTCTAAGGGCGTACATTTTTGATTTTACTCCTCACTACCTATCACAGTTTTGAAGGCCATAAAATGCCCAGATGGCACAAACCCCCCCCAAATGACCCCATTTTGGAAAGTAGACACCCCAAGCTATTTGCTGAGAGGCATGTTGAGTCCATGGAATATTTTATATTTTGACACAAGTTGCGGGAAAGTGACAATTTATTTATTTATTTTTTTTTTGCACAAAGTTGTCACTAAATGATATATTGCTCACACAGGTCATGGGCATATGTGGAATTGCACCCCAAAATACATTCTGCTGCTTCTCTTGAGTACGGGGATACCACATGTGTGGGACTTTTTAGGAGCCTAGCCGCGTACGGGACCCCGAAAACCAATCACCGCCTTCAGGATTTCTAAGGGTGTACATTTTTGATTTCACTCTTCACTGCCTATCACAGTTTCGGAGGCCATGGAATGCCCAGGTGGCACAACCCCCCCCCAAATGACCCCATTTTGGAAAGTAGACACCCCAAGCTATTTGCTGAGAGGCATGGTGAGTATTTTGCAGCTCTCATTTGTTTTTGAAAATGAAGAAAGACAAAAAAAAAAATTTTTTTTTTCTTTTTTTAATTTTCAAAACTTTGTGACAAAAAGTGAGGTCTGCAAAATACTCACTATACCTCTCAGCAAATAGCTTGGGGTGTCTACTTTCCAAAATGGGGTCATTTGGGGGGGGTTTGTGCCACCTGGGCATTCCATGGCCTCCGAGACTGTGATAGGCAGTGAAGAGTGAAATCAAAAATTTACGCCCTTAGAAAGCCTGAAGGCGGTGCTTGGTTTTCGGGGTCCCATACGTGGCTAGGCTCCCAAAAAGTCTCACACATGTGGTATCCCCGTACTCAGGAGAAGCAACAGAATGTATTTTGGGGTGTAATTTCACATATTCCCATTGCATGTTTGAGCAATATATCATTTAGTGACAACTTTGTGCAAAAAAAAAAAAAAAAAATAATAATTTGTCTCTTTCCCGCAACTTGTGTCACAATATAAAATATTCCATGGACTCGACATGCCTCTCAGCAAATAGCTTGGGGTGTCTACTTTCCAAAATGGGGTCATTTGGGGGGGGGGTTTGAACTGTCCTGGCATTTTATGCACAACATTTAGAAGCTTATGTCACACATCACCCACTCTTCTAACCACTTGAAGACAAAGCCCTTTCTGACACTTTTTGATTACATGAAAAAATTATTTTTTTTTGCAAGAAAATTACTTTGAACCCCCACACATTATATATTTTTTTAAAGCAAATGCCCTACAGATTAAAATGGTGGGTGTTTAATTTTTTTTTTTCACACAGTATTTGCGCAGCGATTTTTCAAACGCATTTTTTGGGGAAAAAACACACTTTTTTACATTTTAATGCACTAAAACACACTATATTGCCCAAATGTTTGATGAAATAAAAAAGATGATCTTAGGCCGAGTACATGGATACCAAACATGACATGCTTTACAATTGCGCACAAACGTGCAGTGACAACAAAATAAATACATTTTTAAAAGCCTTTAAAAGCCTTTACAGGTTACCACTTTAGATTTACAGAGGAGGTCTACTGCTAAAATTACTGCCCTCGATCTGACCGTCGCGGTGATACCTCACATGCATGGTGCAATTGCTGTTTACATTTGATGCCAGACCGACGCTTGCGTTCGCCTTAGCGCGAGAGCAGGGGGGACAGGGGTGCTTTTTTTTTTTTTTTTTTTTTTTTTCTTTATTATTTTTTTGCTTTTTTATCTTATTTTAAAACTGTTCCTTTCATTTTTTTTTTTTTTTAATCATTTTTATTGTTATCTCAGGGAATGTAAATATCCCCTATGATAGCAATAGGTAGTGACAGGTACTCTTTTTTTGAAAAAATTGGGGTCTATTAGACCCTAGATTTCTCCTCTGCCCTCAAAGCATCTGACCACACCAAGATAGGTATGATAAAATGCTTTCCCAATTTCCCAATGGCGCTATTTACATCCGGCGAAATCTAAGTCATAAAATGCTGGTAGCTTCCGGTTTCTTAGGCCATAGAGATGTTTGGAGCCACTCTGCTCTCTGATCAGCTCTATGGTCAGCTGGCTGAATCACCGGCTGCATTCTCAGGTTCCCTGTTGAGACAGGAGAGCCAGAGAAAAACACGGAAGACGGTGGGGGGCATTCTCTCCCACTGCTTGTAAAAGCAGTCTAGAGGCTAATTAGCCGCTAGGATTGCTTCTACATGAAAGCCGACCGCTGGCTGAAAAGAATGATACCAAGATGATACCTAAACCTGCAAGCATCATTCTGGTATAACCACTCAAAGTCGTGAATGCTGTACCTGAAGACAAAAAAATGGTTAACAATAAAGCACAGTAAACGGTAAAGTATAAATAATTACATACCTGAAAAACAAACATGATAAAACATAATAACAATAAAACATTGCAGAATAGAATACAGTAAAAAAGAGCAGAACAATAGAGAGAGAATAGAGAGAGAACAATAAAACGACAACTATTATTTTTTATTTTATATTTTTGTTTGTGTTTTTTTTTTTTTACACTTTTTTTGTAACTGTAACTTTTATAACTGTAACCGGTTCCAGGTTCGGGTCTCTCAAAATGCGATGGCATCTTGGGAGACCCTGTGAAAGTGTGCCTAGTCTGTGGAATGCTGTACCCTACGCTAATACTCAACTAATGAATGGTAGCATTCAAAACATTCACCAATGCAAAGACCAGGATTGTCAGGACAGGAGGGACAATAATAGCGGGTGTCACGCCTATATCCGCGCTTGCTGCAGACACAACATCTTTTTTGGGGGGGTTCGTTGGGTAGGGGTACTCGGGAGGACATAAAAATGCCTCTCATGCAGCCGACTGCATTTGGTTGGGGATGTGAATGGGGGAAGTACGGGCGCTGCAGAAGTGGTGGGTTCCCAATTAGGATTGGCGAATGCACCAGGAAGGGCACTATGGGCACGACGGGCCTGTGTTTGTCTTCTTGGTGGCAGCGGGACACTACTTGTGCTTGCCACCTCACCAGCTTGAACTGCACTTATGGGACTCGCCACGTCACCAAGTGTTACTGCAGTGCTGGTTTGACTACGACCGGGGTGTACTAGGCCGCTGGCGCTTGCCAGTTCACCAAAACGCTACCAAAAAAACTGTTAGCGATCGCAGGGATCAGGCCTGACTCTGCGAACGCTGCAGTTATGCATTTAGTGTTTTGTAGGTGACAGTGATCGATCGATACTGCACTTGGGTGGGCTGGGCTGGGCCGGGCGGAGGGGCAAAACGCAGGTGCTAGCAGGTATCTGGGCTGATCCCGCTAACACTGCGTTTTTGGGAACCCTAAACTGCTGGGGACGCTAGTATAGATCTGATCGGATCAGATATTGATCAGTTCAGATACTATACCACTAAGGGAGGTGTACAGTGCGTGCGTGGGTGTTAGCGCTACTGGCACTAACCTGACGCTGCCTGGGGCTGGTGCTTGCCAGTTCACCAAAACGCTACAAAAAAAACTGTTAGCGATCGCAGGGATCAGGCCTGACTCTGCGAACGCTGCAGTTATGCGTTTAGTGTTTTGTAAGTGACAGTGATCGATCGATACTGCACTTGGGTGGGCTGGGCTGGGCCGGGCGGAGGGGTAAAACGCAGTTGCTAGCAGGTATCTGGGTTGATCCCGCTAACACTGCGTTTTTGGGAACCCTAAACTGCTGGGGACGCTAGTATAGATCTGATCGGATCAGATATTGATGCGTTCAGATACTATACCACTAAGGGAGGTGTACGGTGCGTGGGTGTTAGCGGTACTGGCACTAACCTGACGCTGCCTGGGGCTGGTGCTTGCCATTTCACCAAAATGCTACCAAAAAAACTGTTAGCGATCGCAGGGATCAGGCCTGACTCTGCGAATGCTGCAGTTATGCGTTTAGTGTTTTGTAAGTGACAGTGATCGATCGATACTGCACTTGGGTGGGCTGGGCCGAGCTGGGCGGAGGGGCAAAACGCAGGTGCTAGCAGGTATCTGGGCTGATCCCGCTAACACTGTGTTTTTGGGAACCCTAAACTGCTGGGGACGCTAGTATAGATCTGATCGGATCAGATATTGATCTGTACAGATACTATACCACTAAGGGAGGCGTATGCTGCGTGCGTGGGTGTTAGCGGTACTGGCGCTTATCTGACGCTGCCTGGGGCGACGCATATCACCGCCGGGCGATCAGGGGGCTAAATCTTTATTCGGTAATAAACGGCGGGTGCCCTGACATTATAAAAAATAAACAAACTAACCAGCGTCACCCGTAACGGTTATACAGTGATCAGTGGTGAAAGGGTTAACTAGGGGGCAATCAAGGGGTTAAAACATTTATTAGATAGTATATGGGGGTCCCTGTCGCTATAAAACTCTGACGGCGAACCTAAATATTTACGTCCCTAACTAGCATCACCAGCGACACTAATACAGCGATCAGAAAAATGATCGCTTAGCGACACTGGTGACAGGGGGTGATCAAGGGGTTAAAACTTTATTAGGGGGGGTTAGGGGGGTACCCTAGACCTACAGGGGGCCTAACACTCACTGCCCTGACACTGTAACTGTCACAAACTGACACCAATACAGTAATCAGAAAAAAAAAAAAAAAAAAAAAAAACCTGCTTGGTGTCAGTTTGTGACAGGGGGGGGGGGTGATTGGGGGGGGATCGGGGGGCGATCGGGGGGGGGATCGGGGTGTTTAGTGTGCCTGGCATGTTCTACTGTGTGTGTAGTGTGTTGGTGCACTTACATTGCAGTCTTCTCTCCTCGGCCCGGAACGGAAAATACCGAGCCGAGGAGAGATGACATCATTTCCTCTGCCTCTGTGTACAACACAGAGGCAGGGAAATGATCCCATTGGCTGAGAGCGATCGCGAGGGGGGGGCCACGAATGGATGGCCTCCCCCTCACCTCCGATCGCCGGGGGAGATTTGCCGACCGCCGCAGGCACCGGGGGGGGGTCCGATCGGACCCCCCACCCGCGGGCAGGCAAGGACGTACATACACGTCCTTTTGCCTGCCCGTGCCGCTCTGTCGACGTATATAGTCGTGCGGCGGTCGGCAAGTGGTTAAAATGGTTTTGTGACGTGCAGCAGGTCAGAGATATGTACAATCTCAACCCATCTGACTTAGAAAGAGTTTTGCAACATTCTTTAGGAAGTGGTCTTTGGATGAGAATTAAAACAGATCTGTATTCAGCCTCTGAGGACAAGGGACATATTACTGGAATTATTATGTGTTTTGTATGGTGTACGTTCTGATGTTACTATTCATGGGAGGATCCAACAGATGCAAAATGAATCTCCCTATGAATTGTCACACAGGATAGCAACTATTATGGAATTATTGGTCGGTAATAATCTTGCATTTGAGCGTGGTGGCTTGATACATACGAGTATGTTTCTAGATGCATTGCATGAAGATATCAAACAAAATATTTTACTAGTTACCCCAAATCCTCATGATTTAAAAGGCATATTGTTGAGAGCAGACCATTTATGGAGAAAGTCAAATGAGCAGGCTGTCAAAATTGATTTAGCCACATTGTTTAGGACAAATGCTGAACCTAAAGATCAGAAGATAATATCCTATGATAACAACCAGAGAGGAGACACCGGGTCAAATATAGGTGATAATTATATGAAAAACAGAGCTGACCAAAATAATAATAAGAAAAGGTCCAAGAACTGGATACCGTTTTCTCAGTTAAAACAGAAATATGACCACCTGAAGATTGAGTATGACAAGATGAGAGGGGAACGTGATAAATTATTAGAGCAGCTGAAGGGGGTACAGGGTGTCATAATGGCAGAAGATGTACATTCTGAAGATCTGTTTTTGAATGCAGATGACACTTCTCTAGCAGTGGGGGTTAATTAGCTCCAAACTTTAAACGTGTAAATAGTGTTTTGTTTTAACTTCAAACAACGTTTAAGGACCTTGCTAATTAGTTTTGTTGGAGAGTTTTTTTGTCTTTCAGATATTGACATTTAAATGACGGTGAATAGCAGAAACACAGTCTGAAATTGCTGGCTAGTGGGGGAGAATTATGGAAGAAATGCTGAATAGACAACAAGGAATTATAAAGAATTCATGGACTCTCTCGAAATTCATCAAGCAATGGACCTTTTTTTCTTTTTTCTTCAACACCCTAATTTTTAATTTTTCTCCCTTTTTCTGATATATTTTGCTTTTCATTTTTTATTTTGTTTGTTTTATTTCTTGAACTTTATCTTAAAACCAAAGAGAAGCATTTAAACCTAAAATAATTTTCATAACATCTGTACATATTACATAATGCGTATTGATCAATATATTTGACATCTAAGGTGAGATGCTGCACAATGGCTTGGCATAGCATAAATCATAGTATGTTGGGTGGTTTTCCTAAATTTATAAGAGGGGTGAGTGAAATTCATCACTCTAGTCATGATTTGGAACTTTGTTGAATCAGTTGTTTATAATATGCTAAAGGCTATGACATATATGGATGAAAAAGACCTTTCTACCTTTCATGGTGAAGATACTGGCAAGAATTTCCACTGCCGCTTTGTCTGGATAGAAGATCTGATAAACACTGATGTCAAGCTGACTCTATCTGAACCATCGTGTGGGGGTATATGTATATGTTGGTATGCCATTCAGGTGTAATTGTGGACTGAATGGTCCAAGTAACTGCTCTATTGAAGGCAATGAGGGGTCGGCCTACAGCAAATTACAAAAGCAAATTGAGACTGGCAATCAACAAAGATGGACTCATGAATGTCAAGTGCAAGGAAATAGTTTGCAGTACAGTTTTTACTGCCATATCCAAACCTTTTCTGCCTTGAAAGTGAGTGCTGGTACATTGATAGTTCTTCTTACTATAAAGATGAAAGTAGAGTGTTTGCGTAAAAGCATCTTTAACAATGGAAAGCTTGAGCCTGGAGATGAAAAAAATCCTGGACTTATGTGGATTGGAGTTCCCAGAGCATACCAAGTTTACTTTCAGTGAGATGGTGAGAGATGTGATGAAGTCAGACCAAAGAATGGACTGTGACATCAGCTCGTCTTTGCGCAATATTCAAGATCTTGATGTGATATAAGGCCTAACAGCTATATGGGCCACTGATGTTTACCAAATCCTTTTCTAGTCATGGTCTAAAAGTTATATTATCTAATAACTGTTTCATGGGGATATTTTAGAGTCTGGCGAAGAGAGATGTAACCAGTTTCAACTTCATATTTTATATGAGCCATTGTAAAGCATCCAGTACCTTAAATCAAAATGATATTTTTTGTTGTTTGATTTATGGGTCAGTTCTAGTAGTTAGAACCGACCCAAGTGGGGGTATATGTTGTATATGTTGTAATATGTTCACCGATTTATGTGGGACATTATTATATGTATGTACACATACAGTCAATATTGACCAGGCCAGAATTCAATTGACAATGGTTGATTTGTCCAAGTCAACTGAATTTTAACATATCAAGGGGACAGCTGAAGACTCTTTGATGTGTTGATCTTAGGCAAGTCTACCTAGGTGTGTGAGGTGAGGTATGGTCTGGAAACCTAATTGAACATTTCAAAGGGTACATTGTTTAAAGGACCATAGAAGAAGTATTTATTGATGGTAATTAGACTTGAGGGGGTAACAATAAGATCAAAGAGTATTTTGGGTTGACCTAGCAGAAACTCCCTCCTAGTGGACTAGTATTTTATAGAGGACATTCAAGCTGGCATTTAGTTTTAAGTATAGGCTTGTCTGTGCATTAAGACACAGACCTAAGAAATGGAATTCTGAACGATATACTCTGCTGGATATTTTTGTCATCTGTGGACTTTGTTCCGTGTTGGAAGTCAATAAAGTGCTTCTCTCTGGAAGAACTGGGTTGCTGCGGAAGAGTACTTGCTAATTAATTATCATACCCACTCTCTACCTGCACTACATATTATTAAATCACTACAGTGCCCTGTGTCAGCAGGGGCCCTTGGTGCGCACCCCAGCCCTTGCAGCTTGTGTCCATGGTCACAACCTTGGTGACCTGGATGACCCACAGCCGGCCTTGGGACAGGTTCTCCACTCTCCACCACCACAGGGATCTTTTTACCTGTGGTGGTACACTCACTAGGGTGTCTAACGACTCCTAACTGTGGTCCCATACCTTCAAGATGAAGCCCTGTAGGGGACAAAAGTGCAGCCCTGCCCACTGTACTGCTGGGATAGCAGAAGTTAAAAGTCCCAAAGTTGACACTGCCCTCCTTATTGGGACCGGCTGGCTATCTCACTACGTTGTCCATTTTCTGTACTTTTTCCTGAGGCAGGAACACCCTCTGTTGTGTGGAGTACAACAGATACCACAGGTAGGTGATGCGCTGGGAGGGCACCCAGCTGGACTTTGAGGTTCTAAAACCACTCTAGGTCCCTCAAAAAGTCTTGTCAACTCCAGATCCCAAGTTAACTGTTCTGGGGACACTGCAAAGAGAGGAAGGTTGTCCATGGCTTCTGCCATGACCTTCGTAAAAATTTGGGGCAAGGAGGATAGTGCGAATGGAAGAGCCTGAAACTGCAGGTGGATTGTATATTCCCCGACCCTTACCGCCAGACGCAGAAACTTCTGAAAAGCTTCTGCAATAGGAATTTGGAGATAGGCATCCCTGAGGTCTATAGATGCCATGTAACAATTTTGAGGTAGTAGTGCCCTGACTGAGAAGATCAACTCCATGCGGAATATTTTGTAAGTTACTGACTGTTTCAGGGGTTTAGGATAAGTCTGTACTACACACTACGAAGACATGTGAGTAGAAACCCCATCCTACTTCCTCCGCTGGGACCTGGCGTACCATGTTCTGGTCCTCCAACTCTCTTAGTGACCCCAACAGGGCATCAGCCTTCTCCACACACCTTGGGAGTTCCATGACCAGGAGTCTTCGTGGGGGAGGTCTTGGAAAATCTAGGCGGTATCCTCTCCTTACAATCCCTAGGATAAATTGGCTGGAGGAGATCGCCTCCCACTGCTGCCGGACAGTCATTGAGTTTTGCGGGGCTGGTCAGGAGGGCGAAAAATTGTGCCCCCTCTGCCCCCAGGGTTTTTTCTCATTCTTGGGTTTAGGGACTCCCCTGCACTTTTGAGTGTGAAACCCCTTCTTTAGGTTCAATAAGTTTTTATTGTATATAAAGTAATTTTCCAAACGGAAGATGAATACATTAACAAGACCAGATGCTCGACATCGGGCAATCTGGTTTAATAGAAAAGAAACATACAAGAAACATACATAGGCAGATCAGTACAATATTATGCGTTCTGCTCTCAATATGAAAATAATGTAGTATCTCAACAGCTTTCAGAACTTTTGCTATTAGTCTTATTAACGAAAATTCCCGAGATCTGGACGCCCCAACGGGATCATGCTGCGCTCAGATGTCGAAGAACTCAAAATAAACAGACAGATAATTTGAAAGCCAACAGCATATATACCTTGGTATTTTGTCCAATCGGTTGGAAGTTGTGAGAAAATTGATACTAAAGAGCAGAATACTGTAGGTTATAAATCTTGGTTATAGATAGCCCAAAAGGGTAGTATAAGAATAAAGAAAAGTGTTAGAATGACAGGAAGAGGAAAGAAAGAGGGGGGGGGAGTGGGAAGGAAGGCTGGCTGGGTAGGTAAGAGAGGGGGGGAGAGGGGAGAAGGGGGGGAGGAAGGGGGACAGCGAGCCTCATACCAAGTCCGGACCTATATTGCTAGGTTGTTTGTGTAGAGTTGGTAGGTTCTGTTACTTGACTAGGAGCCTTCGTATCTGTGAGTCTGCGTTTCAGCTTATCTGAAGTGGAGTAATGCCTCCAGATACTCCAAATGAAGGAGAATTTTGCGTATTTGTCTATGGCTCTGGCTTGCATTTCCTCCATAAGCATGGTATTGTTTATTTTACTTACCCACTCTAGAAGAGATGGGGGAGTGGTGGATTTCCAATGCCTAGAGATTAATTGCCTGCCGCTACTGAGAAAAAATTTTAAGAGGTTGTGTTTTTGTGACTTCATTTTACCAGGTAGTATAGATAGAAGAGCAATGAAAGGAGAGGGAGAGAGTGATTTATCGTAAATTTCGGTATAGGTCTGGAAGATTTGGGTCCAAAACAGACGTATCACGTCGCATTCCCACCAGATGTGACTATACGTACCCTTCGCAGAATTACATCTCCAACAGATGTCGGTGGTTGATGGAAACATGATCCTGAGATTCGTTGGCACTCGATACCATCTGGATAAGACCTTGTAATTTTTTTCCTTGGTGTAGCACGAAATGGCTGATTTGTGGGTAAAGAGAAAGTCCTTACCCCATTCAGCATCAGTTATATCCCTCCCGAGTTCCTCTGACCACGCTTTTGTGTAATTGGGTAAGGTATCATGGGTGTGTTCTATAATCAGTTTGTAGATCAATGAAAGGGTGTGACGGGGAGTGTCCGATAGTGTGCATAATTGTTCAAAGCCAGTCAAAGGTCTGTGAATCTGTTTGGAGTCATGTAGTTTTTTTGCAGTAGGCTGTCAGATGTAGACGCGTTAACCACGTTACGTTGGATGATGCGATGTTTAATCTCGACGTGAAAGTACCATGTGTGCTGTTGACAAATTGTCGTGCTGTGGGCCAAGTGTCTCTGTTATGATCGTCTATGATTTGAATTGAGCTGCCTTCAGGGAGGGCCGGGTTGTCAAATAGAGGAGTAAGGGGACTTGGTTCAGTGGAAAGTGAATATTTTTCTTTTCCACGGTACCAGATTAGTAGGGCATCTCTGGTCAGTGGAGGCAGGTTAGTAAGAGATTTATGGGTCCGCTCATAACCCCATGGTGAAGCCCGGAGGTCAATTGAAGATAAGTCTTGTTCCACCAAAGTGGAGGCTTTAAGTAGTGGGCGGGGAAACCACTCCAGGATACAGGAAACCACTGCTGCTGTGTAGTAGAGTTCAAAATCTGGAAGGCTTGTCCCACCTTTAGAAATGGGGGCACATAAAAGTTTGTATTTCAGTCTGGGGTGGTTTCCCCTCCATACGAATCGTATGGCCATAGAACGAAGAGTGCGGAAGAAGGTGGCCGGTAAAGCAATTGGGAGGGCTTGAAATAAATACAATAATTTAGGGAGTATGTCCATTTTCAACACGTTCATGCGACCAAACCATGATATTGGCAGGTCCCCTCGGCTTTCAGTGAGGCGTCTGAGTTTCGTGAGAAGTGGACTGTAATTTAGGGCATATATTTCCGAGGCACGACTAGGAATGGCTGTACCTAGGTATGAAATAGATTTTGTTTGCCATTGGAATGAGAAGTTGGCCTTAAGGGAGGACAGGGTCGACTGTGTTAAGGATATGTTCAGTGCTTCTGTTTTAGATATATTCAGCTTATAATTACTGAGACCACTGAACCGGTTGATCTCAGCAAGTATGGATGGTATACTAATATGGGGGTTAGTCACGTAGAGAAGCAAGTCATCTGCATAAAGTGAAAGTTTACATTGTGAGGACGGGGTCTGTATCCCTCGTATATCAGGGTTTGCTCTAATAGCTTGGGCTAGATGTTCAATTACTAAGGTAAATAGGAGAGGGGAGAGGGGACAGCCTTGTCTCGTGCCATTTGAGATAGTGAGTTTCTCTGATTGGGTTCCATTAACTAAAATTGTGGCTGAGGGCTTAGAATATAGAGACATGATGTGAGCAAGCATTCTAGGTCTTAGTCCTATTTGGGAGAGAGTGGCTTGAAGAAAGGGCCAGTTGACCCTATCAAAAGCCTTCTCCGCATCACAGGAGAGAAGGCAGGTCGGTATGTGGTTACGATGGGCATATGCCACGAGATGGATGGTTTTGGTGGTATTGTCCCTGGCTTCACGTCCAGGGACAAAACCCACTTGGTGTCTATGTATTAGATTTGGCAAAAGAGGTGACATACGGTTCGCTAGGATCTTAGCATACAATTTAAGGTCTATATTTAGTAGGGATATCGGCCTATAATTAGAACATAGGGATGTATCCTTGCCTGGTTTTGGGATGACTACTATTTGGGCTTGTAATAAAGTAGGGGAGGGAGATAAGTTCTCATCTATAGCATTGAATGCTTTGGCCATCAGAGGGGATAACAAAGGCGCGAACGTCTTGTAGAAGCGTGAGGAGAACCCATCTGGTCCTGGGCTTTTACCATTCTTTAAGTTTTTTTATGGCAAGTTGGAATTCAGAGTCAGTCAGGGGGGGATTCTAAGTCCTCTGCTTCAGAGGCTGGAATAGTTGGGAGTGCAGTTTCCTGAATGTACGAGGACAGTGTTTGATTCGGGGGTCTGTTTGGAGTTTGGGTGACGGTGTCTGGGGCTTGAGGTTATATAAGGTGTCGTAGTATTGACGGAATTCTTCTACTATGGAAGAGTTATTTATTATTTTGCCTTTATTGGGAGAGTTAATACAGGGAATGGACTTCCGGGCCTGTTTGGGTTGAAGAGTCTGTGCAAGATGTTTGCCACACTGGTTTGCTTGTAAGTAATGGGCAAATCGCCATTTATCTCTCGCTACCAGTGAGCGTTGTGCGAAGATTTGCAGGAGGTCTCTCCTAGCGTTAGTAAGTTCTAATTGTATTTTTTCATCGGGGGATCGTTTATGGTCCTCCTCTAAGGTGGCTATTAAGGACAGAAGGCGTGCGATGTCTGCTGTTCACGCACGTTTTAGTCTGGAGCCGTGTTGGATAAGTTTACCCCTTAATGACGCATTTGAGGGCTTCCCATTTCATAAGTGGGTTGGTGTCGTCACGGGCATGGTCTGCAACAAAGTGTTTGATGGTTTGTGTGATGTCCTGGGTGCATACCAAGTCCGAAAACAGATTGTCATTTAATCTCCATGTGGCTCTCTTTTTTTTGTGTGGGTATGCTTCCCAAGCTCATATGTATGGGAGCGTGATCAGACCACAAAGTGAGGCCTATCGAAGCGGTGGGGGAGAAATCTAGTAAGGATTGGGATATGAACATGTAGTCTAATCTACTGTAGTTGGAGTGTGCTGGGAAGTAGTATGTGAAATCTTTAGTGGTGGGGTGTAGTATCCTCCAGACGTCCACTAGCGATAAGTCTGAAAGGAGTGTACGTATTTTGGTCAGGGAAGCCGGGGAGATTGAGGACTTACCCATTGAGGTGTCAAGGCGTGGTATCAAAGCGGCATTGAGGTCTCCTCCCAGGATCATGTTGACCGTGCTAAATCGTTTCAGGCGAGTAGACACCATAGAGAGGAATTGCAGTTGATCCTGGTTTGGAGAGTAAACATTGATTATAGTATAGATCATGTTCATATATGAAAGTTTTAAAAAAAACATATCTCCCTAGTGGATCAATAAGAGTGTCTAGCACATCTGGTGTGAATGAGACATGAAATGCAATTGAAACCCCTTTAGATTTTGCTGAGGGGTTTGTGCTGTGGAACCAAGTGGGATATTGCCTATGGATGAGATGCGGAATCGTGTCAGACCTAAAATTAGTCTCCTGAAGAAGGAGTAGAATTTGGGTACGGTTTTTGTGAAAATGGTATAATATTTG
The DNA here is from genome assembly GCF_042186555.1 of Aquarana catesbeiana. NCBI lineage: Eukaryota > Metazoa > Chordata > Amphibia > Anura > Ranidae > Aquarana > Aquarana catesbeiana. The sequence continues at coordinate 535,293,394 of NC_133324.1, read as the reverse complement.
CCTCCTTTTCTCTGGGGTGTTAAAACCCCTGCAGTTTAAAGAGGAGACTTTCAGGGGAGTTTGCACTGCCATGGGGAAGAGTATTTAGGTATAATAAAACATGGGAGAGGCTCGCCATCTCCAGGGGGGTGGGGGAAGGGTAACAAGAGGTATTAGAGAAACCTTCTTTAGTGTTGAGTTGTAAGATAAGTATAGGTGGAGAGATAGAGAGAAAAACAGATAGAAAACAGAGGAAGAAAAACCTTGGCCTCTGAGGCCGCATAAGGAACATTGTGTTCTAAAGTTAAGCTAATGCCGCCACGGGCGCTGAAAAACCCTATGTGGGGGGTAGTGGTCAGTCCACAGAGGGGCCCGCACACACCGGGCTACTGATAAAAAAAATGGAAAAATTTAAATACTTCTATAACTTTAGCAACTCAGGACCCCGCAGGGTCACATGCGCATCACTAAACTATAATGAATTGTCCAGCCGGACAAAACCTATAGGTGAGGTCCAAAAATCTGACTGCCTGCAGGGTCAACAATGTATAAATAACAGTACAACATAAAGAAATGAGGGATGGGGTGAGGAGGAGAGGGTCTGGGGGGGACCCAGAGTGAGGTAGGGAATCGCAGCATTAGTTAGGGATCTCCATTAACTGAAAAAGGACCATGCTGCTAAGATCTCAAAACAAAACCTGTATATGAGAAGAACAAAATAAAAAAACAAAACAAAACATAATGTCCCAACGATACTGTAACTATAAAACCAGGGCCGCTTCATCGGCGTGGTGCCTGTGAAGGAAAGAAATGGTTAATCAGATGGTCTGCGGCGGGGGTTCATCCATCTGTTGTTTTGGGGAAATCAGACTTTGAGCGTTTGTTCTTCCTAGATTGTTTTTGCCAGCTCCATGCGATCGGAAATCCAGGAGTCGCTGCATGGATTGGCCAATCCGGGATGTGGACCTGGGGAAGTTCGAAAGTCCCGAGGAACTTTGGGAGGTCACCCAGAGTGCGAAATGTAGCCGACCATCCTTCATGGGATGCAAAGAGGTTAAACGGGAAACCCCAACGGTATTTAATATGCTTTTCCTGAAGAGCTCCTGTGAGGGGTTTCAGTGCACGTCGCATATCCAGGGTCAGCTTGGAGATGTCTGGTAATAAAGTCACAGCAGCATCATTAAAGTATATGGCGTCTTGGGTGCGAGCTGCACGCATAATAGCATCTTTAATCGCATAAAAGTGGATTCTGCAGATCACATCTCTGGGGTGTTCAAGGTTTGGGTTTTTAGAGCCGAGGGCTCTGTGTACACGATCAAGTTCTATGGGAGATTCTTTATCTTTTTGGAGCAGGTCATTGAATATGGCTATGACTGCAGGGGCCAGGTCTTTATTTTCCACAGATTCCGGGAGGCCGCGTATACGTATATTGTTACGTCTGGGTCGGTTTTCTTGGTCATCCTGGTGATACATCAGTTGCTGTATCTGTAATGTGTGCTCCAGCAAGATGATTTCATATGACTGTAGTGTAGAGACAGTCTCCTTTACAGTTTGTTCCACATCTTCTAGCCTGCTTGTGACATCCTTACGCAGTTCAGAGATCTCCTGTTTGTAAGAGCGTTCAAGTCTCTGTACACATGCCTCAAAATCATGTCTGGTGGGGAGAGCTTTGATGTAAGCTTCCATGTCCCATCCACTAAAAGATCGGTGCGATGTTGGGGAATGACATGCAGAGCGCACAGATTCATTCTCTGAGTCTGGAGGGGATCTAGCACGCTGCCTGGTTGTCATATGTGGTGTAGAGCGCTGTGATGTAGCTCCTTGTGAGGCCGCATGTGTGCCTGAGGTGCGGGTCGGCGCCATCTTGGATTTGGGGGGGCTGTGCTGATTTTGTCCCAAATGTATAAAAAAGCGGTCGATTTCCCCTTCAGTTTGTGTCTCAGGGGTATGGCATCCTTCTCCCCCACCTCTCTTCCCCATTACAGACCTGTCTGCAGAGTTCTGGAGTCGCTGAGAGCCTCTGTTAGTCCGGTGTGTGCGGGAGCTCCTGAGAAGCACGTCTTACTCCTCCATGAGCTAGGCCACGCCCCTGAAACCCCTTCTTTGCCTGAACTGGGAGTTTGCGCTTGACTGGGAAGAACTTCTTTTTATCCGCTGTGCGGTCTAGCACAGCTTCCAGCCCAGGCCCAAAGAGTAAATCCCCAGTCAACGGAATGCCACATAGCTTGACTTTGGAGGCACTATCGCCCTGCCAAGTCTTAAGCCACAAGGCCCTTCTGGCCGAGTTGGCTAGGGCCAAGGATCTGGTGGACATACGTACGGATTCTGCTGATGTGTCTGCTATGTAGGCCACCCAATTCTGCCAATTCTGAAACCCTTCTTGCTGAGGATATAGCAACCAAAAATACCAACTTCCTTGTCAAAAGGACTAGGGGAATCTGTTGTATTGGTTCAAATGGCTGTTTTTGTAACACAGACAAAACTAAGTTTAAGTCCCAAGTGTTCAAGGGAGGTTTGACAGGCGGATTAAGCGTGGTCACCCCGTCTATAAAGCCCCGGACTAAAGAATGAGTAGCAAGTGGTCTTTGAAATAAGACCGATAAAGCTGAGACTTGGCCTTTAATAGTACTTAAGGCCAATTTAATTTCTACCCTTAATTGTAGAAAGGCAAGAATTCTGCCTATGATATATCTCCGAGGGTTCCAACCTTTGGATTCACACCAGGAAACATAAGCCTTCCAGACTCTAAAATATATAGTTCTGGAAGCTGGCTTCCTAACATCAGGGCAGAGATAACTGATCCGGAAAGCCCACGTTTAGAATGTGGGTTTAAATAGCCAAGCCGTTAAATTTAAAGACCGTAAGGAAGGATGGAATATCGGTCCCTGAGAGAGCAGATCTGGCCGTAGTGGGAGGGACCATGGGCCCTTCACTGCTATCTTTACGATTTCTGCTTACCATGACCTTCTGGGCCATGCTGGTGCCACCAGCATTATCTGCTTTCTTTCCAGCTTGATCCTGCAAAGTAGTCAAGGCAGCAACTGAATAGGGGGGGAATGCATAGATCAGTGAGAACTGATCCCAGGGGGTCACCAATGCATCCGTTCCGCATGCGAATGGATCCCTTGTTCTGGCCACAAAGTTGACCAACTTCGTGTTGAACCTGGATGCTAGAAGATCCACGTCCTGAGTCCCCCATCTTTGACAAACAGCCCAAAATATGTCGGGGTGAAGAGACTAGTCTCCTGGGAATAACTGCTGGCGACTTAAGTAGTCCGCCTGCCAATTCTCTACTCCCGGAATGAAGATTGCAGAAAGGCATTGAACATTCCTTTCTGCCCAATTTAGGGTTCACCTCTCTCTGCGCTGACTTTTGGTGCCCCCTTGGTGATTGATATAGGCCACAGCTGTGGCATTGTTGGATTAAATCCTGACAGAACAATCCCGTAACCTGAAAGTTCACGCCTTTAGAGCCAGACGTACTGCCCGAATCTCCAGGATCTTGATGGGCAAGATTCTTTTGGTTCTTGACCACTGTCCTTGGACAGTTGTCTTTTCTAGTACTGCTTCCCAGCCTGAAAGGCTGACATCCACCGTTACCACTTTCCAGATGACTGGTCTGATTTTTCCTTTCAGCAGATTCTGGGTTAATGACCAAGTGAAGCTTTGGGCCACTCTTGGGGACAGCCACATTGGTAAGTCTAAAGCTTGAATTGTTTTGTTCCAAGCAGACAGGATACTGTTTTGGTCTTGAATGGAACTGGGCACAGGGAACTGCTTCGAATGAAGCTATCATGATTCCTAGCAACCTCATGCAGAGGCGAATAGAGGGGTTGCCATTTGACCTGACCCTCCGCACCAGCTCTCTTATGGAATTGATCTTTGCTTGAGGCAAGAACACCCTTTCCTGGGCTGTGTCTATGATCAGACCCAAGTACTCCAGCCTTTTTATCGGTATTAAGGAAGATTTCTCTAGGTTGAGAATCCAACCCAAACTTTTCAGATAGTTGGTTGTAGTGCGTACACTTTGCTCCAAATGAGTCACCAATTGATCTACAAGTAATAGATCGTCTAGGTACGCTACGATTGTTATGCCCTGTGCCCTTAACCTGGCTAGAGGTGGGGCCAGCACTTTGGTGAACATCCGAGGTTCTGTGGCTAGCCAGAAGGGCAGGGCTACAAATTGAAATGCTGCTGTTCTAACTCGAAACGCAGAAACTTTTGATGAGCAGGAAATATAGAGACATGCAGATATGCATCCCTGATGTCGATTGACGCCAGAAGTTCTCATCCTAGAAAGATAGAAACTACAGACCTGATGGTCTCCATGCGAAAGGAGGTGATCTTCAGGAATTGATTTAGCTTTCTTAGATCTAGAATGGGTCTGACATCTCCATTTGGTTTTGGTACCATGAAAAGATTTGAATAAAACCCCAGACCTTGCTCTTTTGTGGGTATCTGTATGATCACCCCTTGAGATATTAATCGGTCTATTGCTTGAAACAGAGATTGTTTTTCCTCTGGATCTTTGGGAACACTTGATCTCAGGAAACGAGACGGTGGAAAGTCCCGAAATTCCAGCTTGTACCCCAGCGTTACCGTGGAGATGACCCATCTGTCCTGAATTTCCTTTTTCAAGACTTCTGAAAATTGCAGAAGTCTTCCCCCCACCTTGGTAAGGGGGGTTGCCTCTTCATGATGAGGCTTTAGGATTCTGTTTTGCAGATTTCCTACCCCAGGGCTTCTTTTGAGCCTGGGTCTGACCCTGAGGTTTTCCTCTAGAGTCTGACAGGGGGGAGACCGTCGCCACTGCCTAGAGGTGGAAGCCCCTGGCGCAGGGGAAAGAGCCCATTTAAATGAAGGGCGTTTATATTTTCTTTTGACTGGTAAAGTACTTTTCCCAGCAGAAATTGTCTTGATACCAAAATCATCTGCATCTCCCCAAGGTAATACTTAAAGTGGTTGTACACCCTGTACAACCACTTTTACCTACAGGTAAGCCTATATTTAAGGCTTAGCTGTAGGTGCTGGAAATATCTCCTAAACCTCCACGGTTTAGGAGATATTTACAAAAAAGCAGTGCGCTGATGTCTACGGCGCATGCAAACTTTAGAAAAGGCAGATTGTGCCGTTTCTAAATGGGTCATGCCGTGACTGGCGGCTCCTGACGTCACGCGACTCCAGCCAGTCACAGAGCTGGAGTTCGCGGCCCCGGAAGGAAGAGGGATAAAGGACGCTCGCTGCTAGTGGGGACAGCGGTGACATCACAGGCTTCGGTTTCAGGTAAGTGACACATAATGGGCTACTATGCGATGCATAGTATGCTTTACCTTTGCAGGGAAATAAAGAGGAAGTAAAACCCATCAGGGTTTACGTCCTCTTTAAAATCTGGCCTGTTAGTGTGTCCTGCGAACAGGAGTTGAGAACCACTGCTGTACATGGACATACTTTTTGGTAAGCCAACATTTCTGTATTAAAAATATTTTTTTTTATTGATCTTATGTAATATTCTAATTTTCTGAGATGCTGAATTTGGGGTTTTCACTAGCTGTAAGCCATAATCATCTAAATTAAGGCTGGGTTCACACTAGTGCGAATTCTCCGCATCCAATTCGCACAAGATTGTGACCGGCCCTCTATGGAGCAGGGGTGGATCCAGAGTCTAGTCTCGGAAGGGGCACTGCCAGAAAATATGGTGTTGCTTATAGAACTGTACGCCCTTTCGTGCAATAGCCAGTGAAGGTGAGCGCACTGATTGGCCAGAGGGGAAGCCAATCAGCGGGTCTGGAGGAAGCAATGTCCGCCGGCCACACGCGATCGCTCCCCACAGAGGTAGAACAGCAGTCTGCAGAGGTAAACAAAGCAGACCGCCGTTCTATCAGAGATGAACAGAGTGATCTTGTGTTCCTGCTAACCAGGAACATGGATCACTTTGTTCATCTAGTGAGTTCATCCCCCACACAGTTAGCAAGCACCCCCTAGGGACACCGTTAACCCTTTGATCCCCCCTGATGTTAACCCCTTCCCAACCAGTGTCATTAGTACAGTGACAGTGCATATTTTTAGCACTGATCACTTTATTAGTGTCACTGGTCCCCAAAAAGTGCCAATTAGGTGTCCGATCTGTCTGCTGCAATGTTGCAGTCCCGATAAAAATCACTGATCACCGCCATTACTAGTAAAAAATAAATAAAAATGCCACAAATCTATCCCATAGTTTGTAGATGCTATAAATTTTGCGCAAACCAAACAATATACACTTATTGGGATTTTTTTTTTACCAAAAATATGTAGCAGAATACATATTGGCTTAAACCGATGAAGACTTTTTTTATAGCAAAAAGCAAAAAATATTGCTTTTTCCCCAAATTGTCGCTCTTTTTCTGTTTATATCGCAAAAAACAAAAACCGCAGAGGTGATCAAATACCACCAAAAGAAAGCTCAATTTGTGGGGAAAAAAAAGGACATCAATTTTACTTGGATGCAGAGTTGCACGACTGCGCAATTGTCAGTCAAAGTAACGCAGCGCAGTATCGCAAAAAAATGACCTGGTCATAAGGGGGGGTAAAACTTTCCGGAGCTGAAGGGGTTAAGATTAAGTCAAGACTAAAAGGCCATTTTTTTTTTCATACATATTGGCACACATGTATTTTGCGATTTGACACATGACATTCATCCATTCTTTTACTCACTTTTAGTCAAACATTTTGGTGCCCTAGTGGGGGGAGGGACTCCCATGCAGGAGCAATGGAGTGGAGTTGGATCCAGTAATTATACTGTCCGCAGCCTTCTTCCTGTATTCACGCCGCTCTGTAGACTGCAAGGTGGAGAAGATGGAGGGAGGGGGTGCCAGTGGGTGTTGCCTACACACTCAGGGGCGGAGAAGGAAGAACGTTTGCGCTCCGCCACTGACTGTGGACGCTGGACATTTTAGTGCAGTTAGCGGAACTGATTAACAGCATTCACACACATGACACATCACAACTTTAAAACCTGAGGTTACGCTGTCCAAAGGAACTCTGTCTAAACTGCAGCAACAACTGTTCCCCTATTTGAGGCTCCAGCTCCTGTCACGTCAGCTCTGAGACTCCGACGTGACTCACTGACATCACTGTCACTCGTTGCTAGATGCCAGGCAGCCCAGGCGTTAGAAACCAGTGCAGGGAAGAGGACAAGCCAGCGGCGCAGCTCCACCCACCTCCTCGGCTCCTCCTGGTCCAGGCGTCCAGCGGCGTACTTACACTAGACGAGTCTCTCGCTCTGCGCCACTGATCGGCTGATGAGAGATGTCAGAGTGATGTTTTTTGGGGGGGGGCAACAGGGCAATTGCCCCCCCCCCCGATCCGCCCCTGCTATGGAGCCGGTTCACATATCTCCCCAGCGGATCTGGTGCGATTTGCACAGGAGCCCTGTGCGTCTTTTGGTCCATTTCAGGTCCAAATTCAGCCAAAAATTCAGGCTGAAATCGGACCTGAAACAGTGAATGAGGACACACCGGATTGCTGCGTGCTCATATGTGAACCCAGCCTAAAAAGAAAAATGCTTGAAATATATCACTGTGTGTAATGAATCTATACAAAATATAGGAGGTTCACTTTTTGAATTGGATTACTGAAAAAAATTTACTTTTTGATGATATTCAAATTTTATAAAATGCACCTGCAATTTCTGATCAAAAGCCACATATACTGTCCAAAAATTAGTTTGATCGAGAAAAGTTCTCTCTTCTGCTCCTTCAAATTTTCCCGACACTGTGGATGAAAACGAACATTGATCTGACCCCACTAAAGATTAGAAAAGCCAATGAACATTCTTGAAACAAATAGGAAAAATTGGTTTGTGTATGGCCAGCATATTTTACAACAGGCGCAGATAGCTTGTATCAAGCTACCTAAGACCAGGAAGTCTGTCATGCATAATATTATATTACAATCCTGTCTGAAAATCTGAAAAACGGCGTTTTAGGTCTTTTTACATTTTTTTTTCTTTGAATAAAAATTTTGATCTCTGAGTCTGATCATATGTACCAAATTTCAAAGACCAAATATATACCTTGAAATGGGATTTTTAAGGCAATGTAATAATTGAAAAATTGTTAGATTAAAAAGAATTTTTATTAATACAAAAATGAATAGAATACAAATAAACATACAAATCAATATATATATTTTTTTGGGGTGTTAAATAGTTATAAAAGACATCAGATACATGAAAATAAATGATGCATCCTACTACTAAATACAAGCACCACCCAAGCTGATACGATGGCGTCCTGATAGCAGATTTCCAACGCGTTTCAACTTTTATTGTCAAAGCAAAGTCTTCCTCAGGGAAGGATTGCATCACATTCTAAAATTTCAAACAACAACATGATTACTAATATATATACACTTGCATGTCGCCTATATCTAAAGAAATCGCATTTCAGCTAGAAAATAACATATGCGACTTACATTAAGGCATGTAGCTATGAAAAATGCAGACTGAATGGAGTCAATAGAGTCTTTTTGAATATATATTTTCTCTTTTATGATCCACCTTACTAAGGGAGTACAGAAACGCTAGCCCTATAGTGACGGCGTCATTTACATTACTGCACATATCGGCGGTGTTTAGATCTCTAAATGCCTCTCCTGCACATTTGACAGGCAGCGGGGTCATTGTGCTCTGATGCTTTGTGTGTCATAGACAAATTGACCAATAGCGCTGTGTAGACTACACAGCCCCTCTCCCTCTGAATGAATGGACGTCGGAGCCATGTGACTCCGACGTCACACATGTCAAAACACTCCCCACGTGAGGCGTTGCCTTGGTGATCTGACGCACCCCTCTCTCTCCGCCTTAGGCCGCGCCCATACTCCATGGGATACGTGGAAGGTGGAGAGCTTCGCGTCGTGGCTGGGGAGGAGGAGGGGGGAGGCGTCCCTCGCCCAGACAACAGGGAGCTATGTGACGCTCTCCTCCAGCATACCATAAAAGGGTGCTTTCTAACAGTGACGGCGGCCAATTGAGGCCGCGCCTCTCCCACTGCACCACCAATGAATAGGAGACTACACCTAGATCGATGCTACGCCCACCACATAATCACGCCCATACCCCCTATATTAGGACGCCAGGGATGGCCAAGGGCAGCACTTCACAACTGGCTTTTCCACAGAGAGGTACTCTAGGACCAGAGCCCTCTGCTACTAAAAATCTGGAACTTCACCCATACATCTTATACGACCAACCTAAGGTATTGGACTTTTTCACTTTGTGGCTGTTCTGGGAAGTTTAGCTCCCTAAGAACCATTATCACTCCCATTATTGATTTTTTGAATTTATATCTTTTCATTGAATTTTATTTTATTCAAAATACTGCTTATGTCTTTCAGCCCCTTACCCTTTATGGCTGCCAAATATCGGTTCTTTTAAGTATACCAGGCCACCCCGTAGAGGATATTTGAGCGGTATAGACAATCGGTGATTAGGGCCCTCGCCAGCACTGGCAAAGCGTTTTTCACAGCTACATGCCTTAATGTAAGTCGCATATGTTATTTTCTAGCTGAAATGCGATTTCTTTAGATATAGGCGACATGCAAGTGTATATATATTAGTAATCATGTTGTTGTTTGAAATTTTAGAATGTGATGCAATCCTTCCCTGAGGAAGACTTTGCTTTGACAATAAAAGTTGAAACGCGTTGGAAATCTGCTATCAGGACGCCATCGTATCAACTTGGGTGGTGCTTGTATTTAGCAGTAGGATGCATCATTTGTTTTCATGTATCTGATGTCTTTTATAACTATTTAACACCCCCAAAAAATATATATATTGATTTGTACGTTTATTTGTATTCTATTCGTTTTTGTATTAATAAAAATTCTTTTTAATCTAACAATTTTTCAATTATTACATTGCCTTAAAAATCCCATTTCGAGGTATATATTTGGTCTTTAAAGTTGTAAGGGATGATGGCAATGACACACCAAACCCTCTGAGTCATATATTTGTGTATGTACCAAATTTCAAAACCAAAAGTATATACACTGGGGTCCATTCACTAAGAGTTAAATAATGGCTAATAAAATGCGGTAAAATACTGCATGTGGTAACAATTGTGCAAGTGTTCAATTCAAGAATTTTGAGTTAAATGCCGAATGCGGTATTTGTTCAAATTAGCTGTAATTACTGCATTAGTTAATGAGGTAACTTACCGCTGTAACTTACCGCTTGAACTGATTGCTAAAGAGCGGACCGAGAAGCCGGCCGTCGCATCCTTAAACGCTGACAGCTGGATGTAAAAAACAAAGCCGACAATTAACTACTTCCCGACCAGCCACCGCAGTTATACTGCGGCAGATTGGGTCTCCTGCGCAAATCGCCATCATTGTATGTTGGGCACGTACACAGCGATCTGTGCCCATTCGCTAGCGGGGGAGCCAATCAGTGGGTCCGGTGGACTCGATGTCCACCGGTCACCCGCAATCGTTCCACAGATCGAGGATCTGTCAGTGTAAACAGATTCCTGTTCTGTCAGGGGAGTAGAGCAAGATTGTTCCCATTGATTAGGAACAGCAATCTCTCTACTCTGTCAGTCCACTCCCCCACAGTTAGAAAGCACCTCCCTAGGGAACATTTAACCCTTTGATTGCCCCTGGTGTTAACTCCTGCCCTGCCAGTGTAATTTATACAGTAATCAGTGCATTTTTATATCACTGATCATTGTATAAATGTCACTGATCCCAAAAAAAAAAAAAGTGTCAAGTGTCCGATCTGTCCACCGCAATGTTGCAGTCCTGCTAAAAATCGCAGATCACCACCATTACTAGTAAAAAATAAAAAAAAATAATAAAAATGTCATAAATCTTTCCCCTATTTTGTAGACGCAAAAACTTTTGTGCAAACAAATCAATATATGCTAACTGGGATTTTGTTTACCAAAAATATGTAGAAGAATAAATATTGGCCTAAACTAAGGAAGAAATTGTTTTTTTTATTTTTTGGGGATATTTATTATAGCAAAAAGTAAAAAAATATTTTTCAAAATTGACGCTTTTTTGTTTATAGCGCAAAAAATAAAAACCGCAGAGGTGATCAAATACCACCAAAATAAAGCTCTATTTGTGGGGAAAAAAAAGGCATCAATTTTATTTGGGTACGTCGTCGCACGATCGTGCAGTTGTCCGTTAAAGCGACGCACTGCCATATCGCAAAAAATACGATTTTTTTTACTTACCGTAAAATCCATTTCTCTGAGTTCATTGACAGACACAGCCTTCATAACGATAGGTTATATCACCTCTATTAGGAGTAGGACTAGGCAGAACAAAAAAGCAAACAAGCACCTGGCTACGCCCATGGGCCGTCCTTAGTCAGTATACAACCCCCTTCCTGCTCTAGGTATTCAGTTTAGTAGCAAGCAGTAATAGAAGTATCAAAAGAACTGCATAGAGGGGTAGGTGCTGTGTCTGTCAATGAACTCAGAGAAATGGATTTTACGGTAAGTAAAAAATCCTACCATTCGTTCAGCCTTCATAATGATAGGGACGTCCCAAAGCAGTGCCAACATGAGGGGAGGGAGAACGAAAAATTCCAAGGCTAATACAGGAGCCAAGCAGGTAACAGGAACTTCACCCAGAACACGCTGGAACCCAATCAAGGAGGGAATAGACCCTCTAACCAGCAGCCTGCAAAAAAACTTGCGGGATCCGCAAGTAAAAGAGGCATCCTCAGATGCCAACCCGTTCACTTCGTAGACTTGTGAACATGTACATTGACGACCAGTGGTCGCCTTGCAAACCTGCACAATGGACGCATGACGACCAAGAAGCCCTAAGCGCCCGAGAAGAAAGCATCGTAACTGGAAAAGAGGCACCCGATTCTTGACAGAATATCCCTCCATCCAGAGAAGGGTTGCAGAAAAAAAACAGAACGCCCCTTTCTTGGTCCGTCCACCAATACCCCTTCAGTGCAGATAAGGCAAATTCCTTATAAAGTGCTGACCAGGGACACAAGAAAAGCAACACAATGTCCTTATTCAAATGGAAATCCAAGGACGGAACCCTGTAAAAAGGGGCAAAGCACCACCTTAACCTGGGTAAGGTGAACAAGATTACGCCCCCTTTTTTGACGCCCTGTGAGTGGAGGTGATAGCCACCAAGAGACCACCTTGGTAAGTATTGGAATCTCCCGAATATCTTGAAAGAGAGATAGAGAGGCTTCTGGAGAAACGAAATTACCAAGTTCAGATCCCACAGCAGTAGAAGAACCACCCTGATGGAAACAGAAAAAAACTGAATACCTAGAGCAGGGAGGGGGTTATATACTGACTAAGGCCAGCCCATGGGCGTAGCCAGGTGCTTGTTCGCTTTTTTGTTCTGCCTAGTCCTACTCCTAATAGAGGCAATATAACCTATCGTTATGAAGGCTGTGTCTGTCAATGAACAAATAAGAAAATGGCCTGGTCAGGAAGTGGGTAAATCTTTCCGGGGCTGAAGTAGTTAAAATTTAAAAACAAAAAAACAAAAACAAAAAAAAACAGTGCAGGGATCCCCACCCAATGATGCATACCAGGCCCTTCAGGTCTGGTATGAACTTTAAGGGGAACCCCATGCAAAAGTTAAAAAAATAAAAAATAAATAAAAAACACGTAATCCATAACTCATAATCCATACCAGACCCTTAACCTGAGCATGCAGCCTGGCAGGTCTGCAAAGGGGGGTCTGCCACCCCCAAGGGCTTCATCCCCACAATCGTGGCCGGTGGTTGTGGGGGTCTTGCGGGCAGGGGGCTTATTGGAATCTGGAAGCCACCATAACAAGGGAGCCCCCGATCCCGCTCTCCCCCTATGTAAATGAGTATCGGGTACATAGTACCCCTACCATTCACAAATAACAGTGTCAAAGTAATAAAACACACAGTTTTAAAAATAAAAAAAATAAATAAAAAAATAGCATCTCCCAATGTAAATCCAATCATGGCACCCGCTGGACCCAAAAAAGGAGAAGAAAAAGAAAAAGAAAAAGAAAAAAAAAAAAGACGCTCCTGCCGTCGATGGAGGTTGATTGCCTACTGCAGGCTCCATCTGACATTTCTTATATAGGTAAGGGGTGGGGCCACCTGGTGGTCACACCACTTGTTATGTCACCAACCCAGCATGCACTGGTCTGTGACATCACAATGGGGTGGGACCACCAGGTGACATAGCCAGGTGGCCCCACCTCTTACTTATATAAGAAATGTCAGAAGATGGAGCTTGCAGTAGACAGTCAGCCTCCATTGATGGCGGGAGCGTCTGTTTTTTTTCTTTTTCAGGTCTGGCGGGAGGCGTGATTTGACAGTGGATTTACATCGAGGGACACTTTTTTTTATTAAGGAACAATTCAATTTTTTGTGAACGGGTAGGGGTACTACCCAGTAATCATTCACATGGGGGGGGTTCTTAAAGAGGGTTTCCAGATTCCGATAAACCCCCTGCTTGCAGACCCCCACAACAACCGGCCACGGTTGTCTGGATGAGGCCCTTGTCTCCATCAACATGAGGACATGTGGCATGTTGAGGGCATGTGGCCTGGTATGGTTTAGGTGGGGGGCGCTCACTCGTCCCCCCCCCTTCCTGACCTGCCAGGCTGCATGCTCAGATAAGGGTCTTATGTGGATTTTGGGGCCCACACCATTTTTTAAAATAATTTTGGTGTGTCATTCCTCTTAAAATCCATTCCAGACACTGGGCCTGGCATGCATGGGGGGGGTTGCATTCAGCTGATGAGTCATCGGTTGTTAAGGATGCAGCTGGCCTGCTCCTTAGCAACCAGCTATTTGTCCCCCAACCCCCAGGCTGTTTAGACAAATACCGCATGTGATACCACCAGCTAAACCCTGGTGGTAATTATTGCATGCTTTTTCACTCTCTGGTGCGTTTATGAAGTGGACTTGAGCTTTTTATGCAATATTTACCGTCACATTTTTTATTTATTTTTTTTAAAATACCGCAGAACTTTTTTTTTAGGCCCGGTTCACACTGATGAGAGTTCATGACGAATGTGGTGTCAAAAACACTTTAAACTCGCATGTCATCCCTAAAGTAATTGTTTCCAATGACGGTCGTTCACATACATGCGTTGCGATTCCTCTACGAATGTGATGCGATTAAAAAAAAGGATCTTGTGCGAGTTTACTGCGTTGCGAATTTAGTCTCCATAGACATCAATGTAAATTGTTCTTGAATCGCATTGATGGTTCACATATGTGTGAATTCCACCACACTACTCTCCACAAAAACCAGGGAGTTTTTTTTTACATTATAATTCCATTGGGTAGAATATCAATCGCAGCTATGTCCAACTCCTGAAAATTCGCTGTAAATTCGCACCTCACAAAGGACAAAAAAACGGAACAAAATCACAGGGCATCAGTGTGAACCGGGCCTTAATGTGAATTGGACTTAATTTACCGCATGCAATAATTTATGCAAATGAGTAACATGATACACTTATTGCATGTGGTAAAGCTTGGTGAATTGCCCCTATGTCACCAAAAGTATTGGGACACCTGCCTTTACACACACACGAACTGGCGTCTTAGTCTGTAGGGTTCAATATTGAGTTGGCCCACCCTTTGCATCTATAACAGCTTCAACTCTTCTGGGACGGCTGTCCACAAGGTTTAGGAGTGTGTCTATGGGAATGTTTGACCATTCTTCCAGAAGCGCATATGTGAGGTCAGGCACTGATGTGCCAGCAATCACCGGGAAAATGTCTGGCCATTAGCATTCCTCATGAAAAACTCACTTACTGCCCCACTCCTGAACAGGGCTATCACAGCTGACCCTGAATGTAGCTAGGGGTCTGCTGGAAGGTACAAACCTGGAGTCTCACAGAGTGGGCAAGATTATATGGTGACACAAGGGGGTTGATCCAGAGAAGCTTTTGTCACTGTTCAATCACCAGAAGGTAACAGCATTTAACCCAATGACTTTGAGTCCATTACCGTATCCTGTACAATAAAGAGAACTATACTACTTTACCCTACTCACAACACAGGTACTGATTGTCTACGTATAATTCAGTGAAGAATTCATTATCATGGATGGCACAACATTTTGTCTCCTGTACTTCCTAAGGGATTAGATGTGGAGAACTTAGGCTGTGGCAAGCGCAGTGAAGATGTTTAGAAGAAAAGGTTAGATAATTATGGTTGTGAATTGTTCTCCAGATCAATTACCTTCTTCTTGTTCTTTGCTTGGGTTTTCTGTATTTTGATTCTTTCCCACATTACAAGCACCTTCATTTTCTTTCTGCCATCTTTCCAGTTTTGGACCAAGAATCCGAGCCTTGATTTGAGTATACACTTCAGCAGCTTTGTCCATAACAGCCTGATTTGCCTTGTATCTTCTTATCTATAAGAGAACAGTAAATATAGTAAAGACGAAAGCACATTTTATCCATTTCCATACCGGGCCTGTTCTAGCACTACTCTCCTACATGTAAAAATAATCATTTATTTTGCTAGAAAATAACTCAGAATTTAGCCCTTTTTTTGTATAATGTGAAAGATAATGTTATGCTGAGTAAATAGATACCCAACATATCACGCTTTAAATTGTGCACACTTGTGGAATGGCGCCAAACTTTGGTACTTAAAAATCTCCATAGGCAATACTTTAAATTTTTTACAGTTTAGAGTTACAGAGGAGGTCTTGGGCTAGAATTGTTGTTCTTGCTCTAATGCTCGCGACTTGGGCGCGACTTATGTATGCGTTTGCTTCTGTGCGCATGCAGGGACAGGGGAACTTTAATTTAATTTTTTTTATTTTTACACTTTCTCTTTACATTTTTTTTACTGATCACTTTTATTCCTATTACAAGGAATGTAATAGGAATAGTGTGTGACAGGTCCTCTTTATGGAGAGATGTGGGGTCTATAAGACCCCACATCTCATCTCTAGGCTGTAAAGACCAAGATCAAAAATAAATAAATAAAATAAACGATCTTGGCCTTTCCAGCAGAGTCCTTGGCAAGGTTTACTTCCGCGGACCAGATGTGACCTCATAACGTTGCGCCCGTGCCTCCGAAGGACTGGGGACCACCTGGTCACAGAAAATCTCTATGCTCAACTTCCAGCGCCAGCGGATTCCTTCTCCGGCTCGCCAATCGCATTCCGTTATGAGAATCTCACCTACAGGTCATTCGTTTTGGGCTCTCCCCGGGAACCACCACGGACGATTACAGCTCTCCGACAGGTGGTGAGATTCTCATAACAATGTACCACGCTACCATTTACTGGATGCCTTATTTTTTTATTTGTTCGTAAGTTCAATGTTTTAAGGGAGGGGTGTTTTTTGGATATTAAAAGCTTTACAGTTTTACACTATGAGGCTTCCTCTCTCCTTACTTGCCCGAGTATTAAGAATAGCTCTCAGCTGACTGGATCTGGGTGAATCAGAAGACACGAGTGCTGGCCTCCATATCTGCTGATCGGTCACTGTGGATTGGATTGATGTTCGTTTGGCAGCGATCGCAGCCACTTCACATACACCACAAGGCTTTTGATTGATCTTTCTGGTGAGTGCAATTCCTAGAGTGATCTCAAGCACTAGATCTATCGATTGTCGAAGGTTTTAAACAGATGAATCACTTGTGAACTTTTATTTGCAAAACACTACGGCTTCTCCAATTTTTAGCTGAATATACAGACTTCTGAGCTTCTATTTAAAATCTTTAGCACTGCTGAAGTTTTGAAAGATTACCTTTTGATTGAAATTATTCCAAATCGTAGTTTTGACTGCTTCCCTTGTTTCAGATAAACATTACATGAGTACATAGCAAGCATAGAATTATTTTGTTAATACTCTCCAATTTTTGATAAATCTTCAGGACTGGGTATCAAAAATTGGAGAGTATTAACAAAATAATTCTAAGCTTGCTATGTACTCATGTTATTTTTTTTATGTTGTTCCTTTGTTTTTTGTCTCGTTATGCTTTTTAATTGATCACTATATGTATGTATGTATGATCAAATTTTATATGTATAAATACATGCTTTTTATTCTGTACTAGTGGTGGTGTTGCTTTTGAAAGTCCCAACAAAAGGGGGGTTTTCCTTTTTTCTTGGGAGCGGTGTATACACCACTCTCGCACCGCCCAAAAGGATCTGCTTGCAGGACTTTTTTTCCTGTCCTGCAAGCACACCGCCCCAGTGTGAAAGCACTCGGGCTGCCACACTAGGGAGGCATGAGAGGTGCTTTTCAGGCACTATTTTTAGCGCTAAAACACCTGAAAAGCTCCCCAGTGTGAAAGGGGTCCAAAAGCCAATCAAAGCAATAACATGATAGAAAAGCTAAGGTATTAAAGCAAACTTTTGAGGCCAATTTCTCTTGCATTTCAATATACATGCCTTTACATGTGTTATGATTATCTAATCTGCCCCTTGAGGTGCAGGTTTATATATTTTTTAAACTCAGCTAAGTGACATTACCAAGAACTGGACGTCCTTCCAAAATTTATGAAAAGAAGAGAAGAAAACTGGTCAGGGAGGCCTGCAGCAACATCAAAGGCGCTACAGGTACACGTGACAACAATCTCCCATATTCTTCGTATGTATGGGCTATGGGGTAGAGCGGCAAGACGAAAGCCTTTTCCTAGGAAGAAAAACATCGAGGCCCAGCTAAATTTTGCAAAAACACATTTGAAGTCTCCCAAAAGCATATGGGAAAATGTGTTATGGTCTGATGAAACCAAAATACCAAATTACCTTTGGCGCAAAACACTGCACATCACTAAAAACACCATACCCACAGTGAAGCATGGTGGTGGTGGCAGCAAGCTTTGGGGTGGTTTTTCTTCATCTGGAACAAGGGCCTTAGTCAAGGTAGAGAGAATTATGAACAGTTCCAAATACCAGTCAATATTGGCAAAAAACCTTCGGGCTTCTGCTAGAAAGCTGAACATGAAGAGGAACTTCATCTTTCAGCATGAAAACGACCCAAAGCATACATCTAAATCAACAAAGGAATGGCTTCACCAGAAAATGATTAAAGTTTTGGAATGGCCCAGCCAGAGTCCAGACTTGAATCTGATTGAAAATCTGTGGGGTGCTCTGGAAGAGAAGATGCCCTCGCAATCTGACAGATTTGGAGTGTTTTTGCAAAGAAGAGTAGGCAAACATCACCGAGTTAAGATGTACCATGCTGAAAGACTCATAGCCAAAAAGACTGAGTGCTGTAAAAAAAAAAAAATCAAAAAGGTGCTTCAACAAAGTATTAGTTTAAGGGTGTGCACAATTCTGCAACCATATTTTTATTTTTTTATTTTTACTTCCCTCCACCTAAAAGATTTCAGTTTGTTGTTCAACTGAGCTGTACAGTTTATAGGTCACATTAAGGCCTTGCACACTGGAGGTAGAAAAAGTTCTGAAATGATCTTTGTCTCATTTTCTTTACGTCACAGAAACACGACATTTTAACAGGAGTGTGTAGACTTTTTATATCCACTGTACATGCACATAATCAGATTTTTTTTAACAGAAAGAAAAACTATTGAAATGGTTTTGACTTACAATGTAACAAAAAGACAAAGCATATATAAAATATTGCATAAAAAGACAATATTTGTATAAACCTTACAAAAAACCATAGCTCATGACATTACTGTGACAGACAAAATTAGTACAAAGGCTTTGGGAGGGGACTGGGGTAAGCCTCCTACCCACTGATTATGGCCAATGGAGGAGACTGGGGTCTTTGTCTGCTTGGCGGGCCAGAGCATGGAAACTAGCTCAGTTCAGCCTTTGATTCCATGGAGAGTGCAGATCATTCTCTAATGATGGACAACAACATGATGAACACAAAGCGATGTGTGAAATTAATTATCTGAATAAGGACAATACAGCGTCCCCTCTGGAATGGATGGAAAGGTGTAATATTAATCTTGTACAGGATCATGGACAGAGGAAATATGGTGGCCCTCCTGCAGACTGGGTTGGAGAAGCTTCCCCAATTGGGACAGAAATATTTATCAACAATAACCCTCAAGAAATTTATGAAGATAAATTTATTCCATTCTCAGCCTGCTGGAACACTGTATGATTGTATTATGATGACTTGTCTAGTGAACAGATTACACAAAGCAAAACACCTGAAGACAGCATGTGTCATATACTGTGTGTATTCAGGGCTGTAGACTGGTGCCGAACGATCTGGGTGGGCACGCTTGTCTAGGTGGCTAGTTGTTTAGTGTACATTTTTTTTTTAAATAAAATCCTTATTTTGTTTTCAGTTTAGGATTTATGTTGGCTGTTCCTTAGCTATGTTAATGATCTTACTGTTTACAGTTGCATTGTCATGCTAATATTCCCAAGAGGGGAATGTCCTCCTGGGGGTATAAAGTATGTGTCAGAGTGTTTATTATACAGAGTTTATATAGTGCCAACAGTTTGTGCAGCTCTTAACAAAATAAAAGCAGATATTACAGTTACATTACAATTTTGTACAAGAGGAATCAGAGGGCTCGCCTCATTAGAGCTTACAATCTAAAAAAATAAATGGAGTTCCAGTTTGCGCCTAAGCTAGCGTCATCTAGATCTTGGGTGCAATATTTAGGTATAATACTTGGTTCCTGGTTCCAGACTGGAGGAAGCTGTATACCGACGGAAGCACCCAAGCTGGATGCTGGACAGTCCGTAACAATTACAAACATCAATACAAATAATCCCCAGAGAAAAGAGGGGGGGGGGGGGGAAGATAAGCAGAATCTAGCCATGCAAACCAAATTTTATCATATTTGGCTGGGCAGCCCCTGCTCATATATGTGACTATAACAGCAAGGTCCCAGTCATTATAGGATGGTGTGGAGGAGTTTTTCCACTGCCCATTTATTCTTAAGCTGACCAAAGATGGATCAAAATTCAGCTGGTTCAGCAGGGACAGGTTGAATTTCCATCCATCTATGGCTTTTTCCGTTCATGAGAAGTTGATCCAACTTATATGGGTAATGTGCCTATTTATTGAAGGCTGCTGTAGAACTTGAGTTGAAACATTTTCCCAGCAGACTGGTGGTTGGAAGCTAAACAGTGGGGACCTTGAGTGGAGAGTGTGAACAAGTTTTGCTTTTGACTGCTGGTGATTGCTGGGTTGCATTTTTAGGTTCTTTTTGGGGCTTTTTCCTAGTAGCTTTTTAACACCTTTTTCTGTCACTTTTTAAACAGCCTTTTTTTTTTTCTTTGCTTCTTTCAGCTACTAATTAAGGGGAGTGGTTATATGGTCACAGGTGCTTGAGGCCTATATAACTTTCTGTAGAACTCATTGTGAGCCTGCTCATCTTTGAGCTTGCTGGAACTTAGACCAAGCGGAACTTGGTGGTGAGTTAAAAAAACAGAGTTAGTGGAACAGGACTAAGTGGCAAGTTAAAAAAACAGAGTTGAAAACAAGAGGTTATAACAGGGGTCAAGTACCTGTGTAGGGTGAGTGTGTACCTGTGTATTGTAAGTACATGAGTGCTGCGCGTGCACGTGGGCTGTATGGAGTATTAGTGTCAGGTAGTACCTGTGTATGGTGAGTACCTGAGTGTTGTCTGAGTAGTGTGTGTGGATCGTTAGTACGTGTGTGTGTGTGCGCGCGCGCGCACATGGGTCTGCGCGTGCACGTGGGTCAGCGAGTACCTGTGTACTGTCTTGTTGAGTATTAGTGTCAGGAAGCTAGTTTTTAGGTAATTTGGACAGGGTATAATCCCCAATTCTCATTAAATTAGTAGGTACGATGCCCGGTGGGTGTGGAGATGCGACTCGGTGTACATCTTGCGGCATGTATGCGTTCCCTGTTCATCCGATCGAGGGCGAATACTGCTGTGCAAAATATAAAAAATATATGCACATTGTTTCCCTGGAAGCCCAGATTCTGAATCTGGGGAAGCAACTGTCAGCACTAAGAAGACCCTCCATACTAAAGGAGAGTCAGGTAAGTGCCGGCAGGGGCCAGCACAGAGGCGGTTGGAGGCGAAGAGGTGCAGGCACTAGGAAACAGTAGATGGGTGACATTCAGGAAGGGTAGAGGGGGAAGCGCCAGGGAGGCTGATCCAGGGCTGGAGCATCCCAATAAGTACGCTCCATTGAGTGACATTGGTGAAACCAGTCAGGGACCAGCACTGCTGGAGCTGAGGGACTCTCCTAGCTGCCAGGGGAAGAACTCCTCCAGTGAGAGTGGGGGGGGGGGGGGAGCGAAGGGAAAGGAAAGACAGATTCTGGTGGTAGGGGACTCAATTCTTAGAAGGAGAGAGAGGGCAATCTGTAACAAAGACCTGAAGCGCAGAACTGTATGTTGTCTATAGAGCGCTCAGGTTCACGACATCATGAATCTGGTGGACAGATTACTGGGAGAGGCTGGGGAAGACCCGGCTGTCATGGTGCACAATGACACCAATGACAAAGTCAGAGGCAGATGGAGTGTCCTAAAGAACGATTTTAGGGACTTGGGAGCTAAATTGCGGAAAAGGACCTCCAAGGTAGTATTCTCAGAAATAATACCGGTACATCGAGCCACACCAGAAAGGCAGAGGGAGATTAGGGAAGTAAACAAGTGGCTGAGGAGCTGGTGTAGTAAGGAGGGGTTTGGGTTCCTGGAGGACTGGGCCAACTTCTTAGTCGATCACCAGTACTATAGATGGGACTGCACCTAAATGAGGGTGGTGCAGATCAGCTGGGAGTAAAGATGGCCAAAAAGTTAGAGTGGTTTTTAAACTGGGGGGAGCAGAGGTAGAGATAGTCAGCGTAGAACATATTCCAGAGGGTAGTATTGGGGACATTAGTGGTAGGTTGACCAAAGCACATAAACCCAAGGTAAGTATAGTAACAAGTCCTAGTTGCAATCTCGGTACACCCAATAAGAACATAGTATGCAACCGGTCTAAACTACGTGGCATGCTGCCAATGCCAGGAGCCTGGCGGACAAGATGGGTGAACTAGAGATACTGTTGTACGAGGAGGATTTGGATTTTGTGGGAATTTCAGAGACCTGGTTCAACAGCTCTCATGAGTGGCTGGCAACCACAACTAAGGCTCGCCAGTTCCTAAATGTCTTGCAGGACAATTTCATGGTTCAGATGGAAGATGCTCCGACTAGAAATAAAGCGTTACTGGATCTACTGATTACTAACAATACAGACCTGATCACGGATGTGGAAATATGGGTCAATTTAGTAAACAGCGATCACAGGTCAATTGGCTTCAGTATAAATCACACAAATAGGAAACATAAAGGGAAATACATTGAATTTTAAAAGAGCCAACTTCCCTAAACTACGAACCTTGCTAGAAGGCATGAATTGGGATAAAATTAGAAACAAAGAACAAGGAGGAGAGATGGGTTTGCTTTAAGAGCATATTAAATAAGGGCATTAGCCAATGCATCCCATTGGGTAATACATTTAAAAGAGTGAACAAAAGTCCTGGAGGGCTTAACGCCAATGTAAAAATGCATATAAAAGCAAAGATGAAAGGCCTTCAAAAAATACAAGGTTGAGGGCTCAACATCAGCAATCAGACTACACATCATAGAACACGAAAGACATATAGCGGAGGAGAGCAAAGAAAATCCCAAGAAATTCTTTAAGTATGTAAACAGTAAAAAAGGGAGGACAGACCATATTGGCCCCATAAAGAATGAGGAAGGACATCTGGTTACAAAGGATGGGGAGATGGCAAAGAAATTGAATGTATTCTTCTCATCGGTCTTCAAGAGGGAATCGGGGGGCTTCAGTAACCAAAACTGCAGTGTTTATCCTTATGACACATCACAGGAAGCAACTCCATGGTTAACAGAGGTCAGAATTAAAATTAGACTTGGGAAACTTAACATTAATAAATCACTGGGACCAGATGGCTTGCATCCAAGGGTACTTAGGGAACTCAAGTAATTGCCAGACCATTGTTCCTACTGACTGGAATGGTACCAGCTGATTGGAGAAGAGCCAATGTAACACCAATATTTAAAAAGGGCCCAAAATGCATCCCTGGGAATTACAGAACAGTTAGCCTAACATCAATAGTATGCAAGCTCTTTGGAGGGGATAAGGGACTATACAAAATTTTTTAGTAAAGAGAACGGTATCATTAGCAGTAATCAGCATGGATTCATGAAGAATCGTTCTTGCCAAACCAATCTATTAACTTTCTATGAGGAGGTGAGTTGCTATCTAGATAAAGGAAGGCCCGTAGACTTGGTGTATCTGGATTTTGCAAAAGCATTTGACAGAGTTCCCCATAAACGTTTACTGTACAAAATAAGGTCCGTTGGCAGCCCTTGTAGCCAGTTTTTAATCCATGTACTCACCCTATGGTCCACCATAGGGTGAGTACATGGATTGAAAACTGGCTACAAGGGCGAGTTCAGAGTGTGGTGATAAATGGGGAGTACTCTGAATGGTCAGGGGTGGGTAGTGGGGTCCCTCAGGGTTCTGCGTTGGGACCAATCCTATTTATTTTGTTCATAAATGACCTGGAGAATGAGGTAAACAGTTCAATCTCTGTATTTGCGGACGATACTAAGCTAAGTAGGGCAATAACTTCTCCGCAGGGTGTGGAAACCTTGCAAAAAGATCTGAACAAATTAATGGAGTGGGCAACTATATGGCAAATGAGGTTTAATGTAGAAAAATGTAAAATAATGGATTTGAAATATGAATGCAATCTATACACTGGGGGGGGCTTGCGACCTCTGGGGGAATCTAGGATGGAAAAAAACCTGGGGGTCCTAGTAGATGATAGGCTCAGCAAGCTGCTGCTAACAAAGCTAACAGAATATTGGCATGCATTAAAAAGGGATTGATTCCAGAGATAAAACTATAATTCTCCTGCTCTACAAGACTCTGGTCCAGCCACACCTAGAGTATGCTGTCCAGTTCTGGGCACCAGTCCTCAGGAAGGATGTACTGGAAATGGAGCGAGTACAAAGAAGGGCAACAAAGTTAAATCAAGGGTCTGGAGGATATTAGTTATGAGGAACGGTTGCGAGCACTGAACTTATTCTCTCTGGAGAAGAGACACTTGAGAGGGGATATGATTTCAATTGATAAATACTGTACTGGTGACCCCACAATAGGGATAAAACTTTTTTGCAGAAGGGAGTTTAACAAGACACGTGCCCACTCATTCAAATTAGAAGAAAAGAGGTTTAACCTTAAACTACATAGAGGGTTCTTTCCTGTAAAAGCGGCAAGGATGTGGAATTCCCTTCCACAGGCGGTGGTCTCAGCAGGGAGCATCGATAGTTTCAAAAAACTATTAGATAAGCACCTGAACGACCGGAACATACAGGGATATACAATGTAATACTGACGTATAATCACACACATAGGTTGGACTTGATGGACTTGTGTCTTTTTTTCAACCTCACCTACTATGTAACACCACAACTATGCAGTGGTGAAAAAAAAAACAAAAAAACAAGTTAGACTAACCAGTAACTTGTTTTCCAATAGTCTTTCAGGACAGCGCCTGAGAGATCATGGCTCCTCCCACAACAGGAAACTCATCACAAAAATCTTTAAAAGGAAGTCTCCACTCCGTTTCCTTCAGTTGTTTGTAGAAAACCTCCAGCCCCAGCTGAAACAAAAGCAAAACATTACATAACATACAGCAAAAAGGGTGGGTTCATGCTGTCCTAAAAGACTACTGGAAAACAAGTTACCGGTAAGTCTAACTTGAATGTTCCCAAAACATGTTTAAGGACAGCACCTGAGAGGATAATCGAGACTTATCCCATTAGGGCGTGACAACAGCCTATAAGACTTTCCTACCGAAAACCTGATCCCTGCCATCAGGTCTAATCTATAATGACGGGCAAAGGCCGTCAGACACGTCCAAGTAGTTGCTTTGAACCAGCTTTCTCGCACAAATTCCAACTGGACTATCCCGACCTGAAATGGAGTAGGCTTCTGCGATAGTCATTCTTAACCATCTGGCACTGGTTCCCTTGGTAGCTTGTCTTGCCTTCTTCCTACCTGAATATAAAAAAAATAATGCATCTGAAGTCCTTGGTGGCTTCAAGGGAACTTAAAATTGCTCTCTTAACATCAAATTAAATTCTTCTTTTCTTTGCCATTGGTTTAGAGCCAAATGTAGGAAGCATAATCTCCTGGGCAAAATTCTGGAATGAAGCGACCTTTATTAAAAAAATTAGGATCTGGGGGCATGGCCTGGATATGGCGGAGTGAGGTAGCTTAGTGCTTGAGCTCCCGACTCCAGACACACTACAACGGCAGTTATGCTATCATTTCAACACCGTTTTTCTCGGCCATGAGCTTTCGGAAGAGAGGCAAGCACAGGGGATCTTCTAGGACAAACACGGCTTCACAGATAGATAGTTTTCTCAGAGAAAAGCTCAAAGAAAGCCCAGAGGCCTGCACGGTTGCAACACGTGGCGGGACCCGTCCATCTTCCTCCACAGGCGGTATGGCATCCTCTCAGCAGTCGAGCCCGCAGCCCCTGACAGGGATCCCAGCCTTATTAAACCCCTCCATGTGCAGTCAGACAGGAACCAGCCCCTCTGCACGGATCTCAGGAGAGGATTTGGACATACGTGCCCTGCTGAAGGCACTCCCGACCAAAGCGGACATGGAGGCCCTCCCCACCAAGGCTGACATGGAGGCGCTGGTAATGTGAGTGGAGGAGCAGCACCGTAGAGATCTACAGGAGATCTGTGCGGAGGTACAAGAGATTGATGACAGACTGACAAAAGAGGAGGCTTCGGTGGGATCGCTAGAGATCCGTGTGACACAGCTGGAGAGAGCCCAGCAGAGACACCAAGAACAACTTGCAGAAGTGCAACTGCATGCCGAAGATTTGGAAAACCGAAGCCGCAGGCAGAATCTGAGGTTCCGAGGGATTCCAGAAGCCACCAGTCAGGAAGACCTGTTAGCAACGGTGAGAGCTATCATACACACCATACTTGACGGGGACTTACCAGCTTCCCTGGAATTCGATAGAGTCCACAGGGCGCTTGGTCCTAGACTGGCAGATGCAGACAGACCACGCGATGTGCTGTGCCGTCTACACCGCTATAGCCACAAGGAGCAGATTATGCGGGCGGCACGTCTCAAAGGGTCTGTGGACTTTGATGGGGCGCAAATAGCAATTTTTCCAGATATTTCTAGAGCTACATTGTGGAGAAGATCTATGCTCAAACCCCTGTTGGAGAGATTAAACAGAGCAGAGCTAACATATCGGTGGGGATTCCCGGTGCAACTGACCATTCGAAAAGGTGCGGATTATTTTACCCTCAGGCGCCATGCAGAGCTCCCTGAACTCTTTACTTTTTTGAATATGGAGCCGATCCCGCTGAGGAATTGGCTGGGGCCTCTGCCATAAAACGATCCTCGGCCTGCTTCCCAGATAGCCCGAGGGGGGCTTCCCCGCCGTTCCGCAAGGCGTCGTCAAAGAGAACCCACTCCCCTGGGAAGGGGAGACCTGGAACCATGAGACCCCACACTATCCTCAAGTAAGTGACAGGATGTCCAACCTCTAGGCGTCATGGAACTGAGTCTTTATTAAACCAGCCTGAAGTTTATGGATCCGTTTGGGAAACCATCCCCCCCGCACCCCCCCCTTTTTTTTTCCGATGTCTAGTTCTGTTTGTTATCCTCCGAGTGATTCCTTCTACCTGACTGCTCTGCCACCTCAGCCCCCCTCCCGGCGGCGAGTCCCCATTTTGCGGTTTACATGCGTGACTTCTCTCGCCCCAGAACATTTAGGGCTAGATGATATGCGTACCTTTGCGGGAGGTCATACATGTGCTTAAAACTTCTGCCAAACATGGGGGAAGGAATGCCAGAGGAGATTAATCCAACGCTTTCAAGGGTATGGCTCTCCTTAACTGAACACTTACAAAGAAGTATACGGGAACCATTACTGCACATTGCGGGCAAACTTTCCAAGACCTTCAATTAATTAATCGTAACCCTTTTGTATTTTGATTTTTTATGTTTCTAGGTTTTTTCTCTCTGGTATATACGTAGATACAGCCCGGTCTATGTCACAGGATCTGGGCTATAGAACGTGCCATGATCTAAAGCTTTACTGTGGGTGGTGGCAGGGGAGAGGAGAGGGGGAGATAGGGAGGAGGTTAACCAGGTTTTGGGGGGGGGCATTATGGGACCCAAAGAGTAGTGGTCTATCTCGGCTTATTGCATCCTGGGTAGTGGGGGGAGGGTCACGTGGAGCCCAAACATGACTGGGTCGAGTTCGTGACCCCCACTGACGCTCAGGGAGATGACACCCTGCCTTCGGAGCAGAGGTTTCGTACTGTGCGGTTTAAGTTGGCATTGATAAGACTCTGAGCTCCTGGCGTTAAGTCACACTCTTATCTAAGCCAATTGTATACATGTATTTTCATGTATTAGTAGATATATGTAAGTAAGGCTTCTGACGTTGCACACTTGCCCTCAAGATAGCTACTAGGGCTGTTTTAAGAGATCAAATGGGCTCTGACCAACCATGCAGTGGATGGGATGTGTGACAGGGGTGATGGATCCTGTTAGGAGTGGGTACTTCTCATACACAGTTAATTTCTGTTGAATAAGACATGTTGTTTATCTTACGTGCTGCCTTTGCGTTTATTTGATATTTTTTTGTGCGTGTTCTTACAGTATGCTATCTTGGTGGTGGGTCTGGAGAGGGAGCTCTCGATCCCGTCTTGTGTAGCCACAACCCCAAATAGGTTAACACCCCTCTGGAGCTCTGATTGGGAGTTCCACGGGTGTATTGAGACTAAGTCTCTTCAGCGCCCTGAGCGCATTAGATACTCGAGTTTACTGACAATTAAGTAACTCGTTCATTTATCTGTCTGTTTCTTCTTCTTACTTCATCTTCTTCTAGCACTTTCTCTCCTTTTCTGCACCCTTACCCGCTTACCCCTCTACCCCCCCCCTTTTTTTTCTTCTTCTCTTCCTCCCCCCTCGCCCCATCGGTTCGCCCTTACCCTCGCCCCGATCTAGTTTGATCAATAAATCCAATGGAGTCTATTAAGTTGATGTCCATCAACACAAAGGGGCTTAACACCCCTGAGAAAAGATCCGTGGTGCTCTCCAACTTACATCATGTGAAAGCCCACGTATGCTTCCTCCAGGAAACGCATTTTCGTGCCAATAGTATCCCGAAATTAAATGACCGTTATTTCCCAATTGTCTATCACGGGTGTTCCGTTGATTCCAAGTCCAAGGGAGTCAGCATATTGATACGTTCCACGACACATGGAATGATAAGGAGGGTCGGGCTCTGTTTGTGAAAGGGGTATTGGGTGGCTCCCAGGTAACCTTGGTGAACCTGTATCTCCCCAACACTGGCCAGATTGAATTCTTGGAACCCATTTTGACCAAATTATTTGACTTCGCTGAAGGTGAGGTGATCTTGGGTGGAGACCTCAATTTTGCCATGGACCCTTCATTAGATACCTCCAGACAATCTTCCCAACTCTCATATGCAGCACTCAAACGCCTAAAAAAGAACTTCTATGCTTTTCACCTGGTAGACGTCTGGAGGATACTGCATCCAACCCAGAAGGATTTTACCGTTTATTCAAATCCACATGATTCATATACCAGAATTGATATGTTTCTGTTGCCCCAATCTCTTCTATCTAGAGTTCGGGCCGCATCCATAGGTTCCATCACCTTTTCGGACCATGCCCCGGTGTTTGTAGACATAGATTTACTACCCCATAGACCCAAACAGTGGCAGTGGAAACTCAATGACTCACTGATTCAGTCACCAGAGGTGATTGAGGAAGTGGCGAAAGAATTGAGGAATTTTTTCTCAACAAACGCAGAAGGGGAGTGTGCTCCCTTGCTGGTGTGGGAAGCCGACAAATGCACCATTAGAGGGATCTTGAAAAAAATCGGTACACGTCTCAAGAAGGCAAGAGCTCAGCAGATTCTTGACCTATTGGGGAAAATCAGGAGTCTGGAATCTACCCACAAACAAACACGAGCTACCCAGACACTACGGGAGCTTACGACCCTCAGGGGTCAATTGAGATCTCTAGCATTAGACAGGGCTAAGGCAGTCATAGCAAAGTGCAAACGCACTTTTTATGAACACAGTAACAAGTGTGGCAAGCTGTTAGCTAGGGCCTTGAAAACCCAGCGGGCACAAGCCTTTATTCCCGAACTGAAGGCAGAAGATGGCTCTAAAGTGCATACTACAGAGGGAATATTGGAACAGTTTCGTAAATACTACACCGCATTATACAATATTGAACGTCCGTCCTCGGGATTCGAGAAATCCCGCGAACAGGAAGCAATTAAGGCATACATTCAGAAATCGGGCCTTCCTCGGCTACCTGAAGAGGTCTTGAAGACCTTGGAAGAGCCGTTGACGGGAGAAGAGGTATCGATGGCCATAACACATATGCAAACGGGCAAAGCCCCAGGCCCCGATGGATACACGCTGACATATTTTAAGACTTTTAGCAACATTCTGACACCGCATTTCCTAGCGGCACCCCCCCCAGAAGATTCCCTACGGGCCTTCGTCTCAGTAATCCCCAAGGAGGGCAAGGACCCTTTATTGTGTCAAAACTAGAGACCAATTTCACTCCTTAACATTGATCTAAAGATCTTCACTAAAGTACTCTCCATGAGGCTGTCAAAATTAATTCCCTCGCTGGTCCATTTAGACCAGGTAGGCTTCGTACCCTCCAGAGAGGCGAGGGATAACACCATAAAGGCAATCAATCTTATCCACGCAGCCAGAACACGAAAAACCCCGTTGCTACTTCTCTTTAACGACGCCGAAAAGGCGTTCGATAGAGTGAGCTGGCCCTTCATATTTGAGACGCTACACCAGATAGGTTTGGGGGTTCGGATGATGAACTGGATACAAGCCATCTACTCCAAGCCCACAGCAAAAGTGAAAGTTAATGGCCAACTTTCCTCCCCCTTTGGTATCTCCAATGGGACAAGGCAGGGTTGCCCCCTGTCCCCACTAATTTTTATATTATCCCTAGAACCCTTCCTCTGCACAGTTAGAGACAACCCTAACATAGCGGGAGTTCATTTAAGTGAGTCTCTAGCTCCTAAAACGGCAGCTTTTGCCGATGAATAAATAATGATATTTGAAGCGCTTCACAATGTGCATGAAAATGAATATATAAGAATAAATATAAATAGTCAAAATAATCCAGCGGTGAGTAAAAATTCCTATAAAATCCAGCAATCAAAATAGTGTAAAATTATAAAAAATTAGTGACACCAAATGTGTAAAAAATTCACATAAAAAATCCACATAAAAATAAATATATAGGGATGTATTCAGAAGGTTCAATTATACAGGTGTAGAATCCTGATTGGTATAGAGCTTTTGATCACTAGCAAAGCTGTTTAAAAACACTTGCTTAATTAAGGTGCTCATTGATAGTACCAATGTGTTTTTTGCTTCTATTCACAACCAATGTGAGAATCATAAACAGGCAGATAAGAGAAAAAAAACAATCATTGTGCAATAGTTAGGATACCAAGGTACACAGGCAAACTTCAATCCACTCACGTGTGCCTTATAATGATAAGGCATATGCAGGTTTTACTATAGCAGTCAGCCGCCTTAGACAGGAGCAGATTCTGTGCAGTACACTGTGTGAAACTGCTGATCTGCACAGAGCTTCCTTGGCTCCTCCCACGCGTTACATCACAGTCACGTGACTTTTTCAAGGATAATACAAGCTCTGACGGACTCAGCTTTATAGCACAACAGCAGAGTGGTTGCCATGGCTACAGCATGAGTTTGTCATCATTCTGCTTCCTGCATAAACTTCAATCCTGTTAAAACCTACTTTTATTAGACATGTAATTCATATGAATATCGTTGGTTTATCAAAACCACGATTCAATGTGTAAAAAAAGCAGTGTGTAAAAAGTAAAAAATATATATATTGAGATCTCTAATCACGTTTAATTCTTCAACTCCCTCCAGTGGTCACAATTGGTATAACATCTCACAGAGGGAGTATATGGCAAAGCATTGTCTCTAATGGTTTTGATAATTGACCAGTGCCCCATGATATCACAAAAATGGGGTATCCACATGCTCTGCTCATAAATGTATGGAAAACGGAGTAAACAAGATGACATGATATATATATATAAAATATACATATATAAAATTAAAATAAGATATGATATAAGAAATAGGGAAATAATATTAAAATATAAAATTAAAATCTAAAAATTCCATGATAGAATATTGCAAAAATGGATGATGACCATTATTTATATGCTAGAACTGAACCAAATATTGCCACTCAGAAAAAACTGGTATTGGACAAATAATGAGAATATTGGACCAAAAAATAAATAAAAATAAAAAATAAAAAATATTAAAATAAAATATATACCATAAAAAAAAAAAAAAAATATATATATATATATATATATATATATATATATATATATATATATATATAAATCTGAAAAACCTCTAAAAATCAGAAATAAAACAATTCAGGTCGAATTCAATGTTCAAACCATGGGGTTCTAATGTACCCATCTGGAATATCCATTTGGATTCATTCTTGCTGAGTTCCCTCACTTTATGGGAACCCCTCCAATGAGCCTTATACTTTTGAATAGCCCAGAATTGGAGACCCCTAGGGTCTCTATTATGATACCTATCAAAATGTTTTGAAACACTGTTTTGGATAGCCTTTTCTAATTATCTGGATATGCTCTCTTATTCTCTTCCACATTGGTTGCTTCGTTCTGCCAATGTATTGGAGGGAGCAGGAGCACTGTAAAGCATATACCACCCCCTCAGTCCTGCAAGATATAAAATCCTTTATTTCAAATTCTTGTCCAGTATTTGTTGAAGAAAATTTCTGACATCTGTATCCATTTTGATTAGTATTTATGCAGGCATAACACCTTTTACAGGGATAGAATCCTTTACCCTGAAAAAAGGTTAAATCAGTTATTCTCTTGGGTGGGTTGGGTACATTTTTAGCTATGATGTCCCTTAGAGTTGGAGCTCGTCTATAAATGAATCTCGGTTTTTCTGGGAGTATATTTGCCAAAGTAGTATCAGTTTTTAAAATAGACCAATGTCTTTTTATAATTCTCTCCATCCTCCTGTGTTGTATACTGAAGTCCATTATCAGAGGTATGTCATCTGTTTTGTCATTTACCTTGATTTTATCTTGGATCAGCGCTTCTCTTGAGGTTTGATTGACTTCTGTTATTTTTTCTTCTATAAAACATTTATTGTACCCTTTTTCTTCAAACCTCTTACCTATCCACTGAGCTTGTTTAAGATAGTCATTATTTTCTGAACAATTTCTCCGTAAGCGAATAAACTGGCCCTTCGGAATGTTGATTAACCATGGCTCATAGTGGCAACTCGTTACTGGTATATAGCTGTTCCTTTCCACCGGTTTGAAGAAAGTTTTTGTGCTGATGATATTGGCTGTTAGTTCTATTTCAAGATCAAGGAACTGGATTTTAGTCTCACTAATTTGATGTTCAAGTTTAATATTTTTTTGGTTCATATTCAAACGTTGGAAAAAGGATCTTAAACTCAGTTCATCACCCTTCCAAATAAAAATACAATCGTCTATGAATCTTTTATATAGAACCAGTTCCTTTGGAGTATTTAAAAAGATGGCATCCTCCTCCCATTTTGCCATGAATATGTTGGCTACACTTGGGGCATATTTAGCTCCCATCCCGATACCCGTTAGTTGTCGAAAATAATTGTCATTATACCAGAAGTAGTTATGTTGAATACCAAAGGCCAGGCTTCTAAGAAGAAATCTTTTCTGTTTAGAAATGAGATGGCTGAATGAATCCATAGCCCATTTAGATGCTTCTATTGCATCGCTATGTTCAATTATTGTGTACAGTGAAGCAACATCAGCAGTTGCTAACAGATATCTTCCATTAGGGTCCAGGGTCAGAGATTTTAATATTTGTAATAAATGTTTGGTATCACGTAGATAAGCTTTAGTGTTAGGTACTAGGGGTTGCAAGAATTTGTCCACATATTCCCCTAGTCTTGCATTGATCGATTGAATCCCATTAATGATGGGTCTTCCTGGTGGTGCCTCAGCATTCTTATGGATCTTCGGGATGGTGTAAATGATTGGAACTCTACATGTATCCGGTACTAAATATCTAGATTCTTTTTTGGATAGAATATTTTTGTTGATTCCTTTTTGAATCAAAGAGGACAGATCTCGTTTGTATTCTCTAGTAGGATTGCTACTGAGTTTCAGATATGTGTTATTATCGTTAAGTTGTCCCATCAGTTCCTGGTGGTAGTATTCCTTTGTTAGTACTACAATGGCGCCCCCTTTGTCGGCCGGTCTAATTATAATATCTTTATTTGCTTCCAATTGTTTTATACCTTGTTGTATATGCTGGGATTCCGAGATTCTACTGAACTTGAGTTGTTCCAGGTCTTTGATCACCATTTTTTTAAACACCTCAATATGTTCATTATTTGTAGAGGGTGGATTGAATAGTGACTTATTTCTTAAATCACTATGCTGTACTCCTCTGCCAAGTTCCACTCCTTTGTTCAATGTAGATGGTGGTCTGGATAATAAGTATTTCTTGATATTCAATTTCCTGGTGTATTTTCGTATGTCAATATACATCTGGAATTTGTCCAGATTCTTTTTTGGTGCATATTTAAGGCCTTTGTCCAGTGTGATTAATTCCGCTCGTGTGAGCTCTTTGCCGCTGAGGTTGTAGATGCCTTCCCCTAGTACTCTTTTTCTTTTGGGTTTGCCATCCTGCTCTGCATCCCCTTTTATGGTGTTTGGACTTCTTTCTCTGTTTGTATATTCCTGTAGGGGTGGGGGATCTTCGTTTCTGCGGAAATCTAAAAAAGATCTTGACTGTTCTTCCTCTATGTAATTTCTAAGAGGCTCGTATCTATTGGTGGTAGGCAATGGGCTCCTCCTATCAGGATATCTGTATTGGTCGTATTCTCTGGTCCCATTCCTATTACCATTGGACTGGTGGTCTCGAGATTCACCATTGCTCTGTTGATAGTCCCTATGATCTCTCCTATCCTGATCATACCGATAATCCCTTGGCTGATCCCTATGAGGTTGTTGGTAGGAGTTTCTGGGGTCATTTCTGGAATTATATTGATTTTCTCTTGGTTCAGTTCTAGTTGAATGTTGATAGTATCCTTGTTCCCCATACCTGGGGTACCTGCCATTTTCCACCTGATCATATTGCGATTCATTACCTGATTGGTGCGATCTTGATTGATTGTAGGGTGGATAGTGGGGTTTGTTTGGTCTTTTATTGGCATTATTTTTCCAGTAAGGTCTTCTTGGTGATTTATTTTTTGTTTTGTTCCTCCACCAAGGTTTAGGTGTTCTTGATCCATTGTCATGTGTGTTACTTTGTTCCCATTGTTTCTGTTGGTTATATCTTGGGGTTTCTGGTGTCCTGGATCTCCTTTCTGGAGTCCTATAATATGTATTTCTCCTGGGGCTCACTATCCTCACCTCTCTATCTGGTGATGAGGCTATAGACCCAGTTTTACCTTGTTTGGCATTGATTTGCCAATTGAAAACCTGTTCTAACTGATAATCATTGGTATCTCTGAGGTATTTTCTCTTTTTCCTTTGTTTCAATTCAACATCTTTCTGTTCTAACACTTTATTCAGATGTTAGAGTTAGTGATGAAAAAGGTGCTGTCTCTTTAAAAGGGTCCAGTATGGTTTTGCATTCAGTAATTTGCTGGTTAATCATGTTTAATTTCCTTTGTTTCCTTTTTAAGGCAAAATGTACTAGATCCAGACCTTTATCGTTAAAAAATTTATACCACTCATTAGTTGCGTCTTGATCTGTCAAACCATCACAGATAGGTACATCCCATCTCAATCTTCTCGGGACAATTTTATCTTTAATGTATTGTTCATGAGCAGCTATGTCCCACCATAGGCTCACCTTTTTTTCCATTAGGTGGCCGAATTTCCTAAAATTCGGCCACCTAATGGAAAAAAAAAGCTTTTGCCGATGACTTACTTTTTTTCATAACGAACCCCTTGGTCTCTATTCCTAATTTAATGTCAGAATTACGGACCTATGGCACCTTATCTGCTTTCAAAATAAACATCCAAAAATCGGAAGCATTAAATATATCCATGCCAGATTCCCTACTTAACCTTTTAAGACCAGACTTTCCCTTTAAATGGGTGGGGTCATACATTACATATTTAGGCATCCGCCTACCAAGGAATGTGGAAGACATTTTCACAATTAACTTTCCCCCACTACTATCAGACATAAAAAAGGACTTACTGAAATGGCAATCAGGCATGTTCTCTTGATTCGGTAGGTGTAGCATAGTAAAAATGAACATCATGCCACGTTTATTATATTTCCTCCAGACCCTCCCCGTCAAGGTTCCAAATGCCTTCTTACGAACTATAAACCGTACTTTAGTTAGGTTCATCTGGGCCCAGAAGCCTCCGAGGTTGGCACAGGCCATTCTAAGGCTACCTAAAACGTTGGGAGGCATTGGCCTCCCGGATGTAAGTCTGTACCACGCCGCGTGCCACTTGTCAAGAATTTTAGATTGGTGCAAACACGAAAAACTAAAAGAATGGATCCAAATAGAGCAACTTCTCTCGGGGTTAGAGTTAAAGGGTCTACCCTGGTGTCAGAAAAACATACCAGCTCACGTAGCAAAGCACTCTACGGTAGGAGAGACTTGGCGTATAACACAGATTGCTCCTGCTCCTTCCCCACTCACCCCGGTAATTGGGAACCCGGATTTTAGGCCGGGGTGTCACGACACTAGTTTTCAGGAGCTGAAAGGCAGTGACAGGAGTCAACTCCGACACTTCATACTAAACGGACAGTGGTTGCCCAGGAAAGCTATAATGGATGACCCACTTTTAGCCTGTCTTTCCTTCTGGCAAAAAATACAATTAGCTCACTTTATTAAAGCACAAACTCCACCGACACCATATTTAAGATCCTTGACACCATTTGAGCAAATAGGCTTAGAACAGGAACCTATGCGACACACCATCTCGTTTACATACCAACTCCTGCTCGCATCCCCCAAAGGCTAAAAACCCCCATATATAATCAAATGGGAACGAGACCTGGGCATACAGCTTACCGAGAAACAAGTGGAGAGAGTAATTCTTTTTACTTTCAAAACCTCAATTTGCGCTAACCAGCAGGAAGCAGGATTTAAAATACTGTCTCAATGGTATTACACACCAGTTAGGCTACACCGGATGTTCCCCCAGAGCTCGGATCTATGTTGGAGATGTGGTGAGGAGGCAGGCACCCTTCTTCATATCTTTTGGTCTTGTAAGCGTTTGACATCCTTTTGGTCTGAAGTCCATAGAATTACACAAAAGTTCACGGACAGGGAGCTACCCAAGAGCCCAGAATTCTTTTTATTACATCACCATGAAATTCCGAGCAAAGCTTACAGGAAGTCGATTCTGCCCCTGTTGAGCACAGCAGCTAAAAGTTGTATCCCTATGCTCTGGAAGCAAACGGAACCCCCAGCTGTGGCGATGTGGCTAAAGAAAATCGCTGACATTTATAAAATGGAGGACTTAATAGCAACTGACAAAGGAAACAGTGAAAAATTCCTTAAGAAATGGTACTATTGGCGTGAATTTTTCTACTCGGAGGAGCATGCTGGGCTGATAGTTTAAACACAGAGAAAACATTTGCTGAAACGGGGCGAGGGGGAAAAGACAGGCAACATGAATCCCTGATGGAAAATACGGGGGGGCCGAGGGGAGATCATGTTGGTCCCCTTGGTTATCCCTCCCCCTTCCCCACTCCCTTCCCTTCCTTTCTTCCCTCCTTAATTTACCTAAATTTTAATTTATGTTTTCGCCCCTTCTCTTTCCACTTCACTCTCGTCTATCGTATTTTCTTTAACTTTCCAATCACTTATAGGACCGTTAGGTTCTTTTAATCTATAATAGAAATTGATGACCCCTTGGTCATACTTTGTAGGTTACTGGTATCATACATATAAGAGCTTAATCACACAGGGGAATCAGAGAGCTCCCTAGGCTTGAGATTGTCTATTCAAGCAAAGATGGTTTGATTTTATTTCTAAGAAATGCTTTCAAGGTGGGAGGGAGATTACTAGAATAATAGAGATGTTTCGTTTTAGAACTTACATAAAGTCGTAACCTCTGTTTTATTATTATAACTGCTTGATTATATTTGTATGATTTTCAATATAACGTGTATTTCACAAATAAAGAATTTACAAAAAAAAATTAGGATCTGCTTTCAGAACAATTCTTTCTGAAAAAAATTTAAAAAATGGTTCCTTGATAGGGCATGAAGCTCCCCAATTATTATTATATAGGATTTATATAGCGCCAACAGTTTGCGCAGCGCTTAAAATTAAGGCAGACATTACAATTTGGTACAAGAGGAAACAGAGGACCCTGCTCGCTAGAGCTTACAACTTTAGGAGGGAGGGTTAATTGATACAAAAGGTAATAACTGTGGGGAATGAGCTGATGGAGAAAGTAAAAAAGTGTATTAGTTAGAAGCAGGATAAGCTTCTTTAAAAAGAGAAAGGTTTTCAGTGACTGTCTAAAGATAGATAGATTCGGGGACTGCGGACAGATTGGGGTAGGGAGTTCCAAAGTATGCAATATAAAAAACAGTGTAGCGCTGGATTGTGAGAAAAAGCGCATATATTGATATATGCGAATATACCAAAACCTGTAAATTTAAGAAGGCTATATGTCACTATTCTAAAGTGATCAAACACACATGTGTGACTCTAAAAAGTGTTCAAATAAACCTATATAGGTATATGAACAGTGAATAATATGAACAAATACGTGTATATAATGTGGATATATTACGTGAACTAGATATCAACGTAAACAACAAAGATCAATACCGTTATGATTGGCAATATGTAATTAGGAAAATATGCCAACCACTTGATGTTGATTATTCCAAAAAAACTTTTTAGTGCTTAACAATATTATAATTATTAGTTAATCATATGATAAAAACAAAAAACAAAAATACCCAAAAATAGTGAAAAATATATGAATAAAGGAGTGGGAAAGTTAGAACCACCCAAAAAGTTCATATACTACAAAATAAGTGTAGAGTCCCAAACTTGATGAAATTCCAGCATATAATTTCAATTCAGTACCCCTGATGACGTCAGTTGTGACGAAACGGCCGTAGGGTCACAACGTGAGCTCGTGTCGCGCATGCGCGATTTGATTTTAAACGGCGGTGGAGTTTGTTTTTGTTACCATCCCCTGCCAGAAGTTTTGTTTTTATATATATTTGATGGCATCCTTTTAAATAAAGCAGTAAGATTGGTCTGCACTATCAGAGTCCTTTTTTTCTTTCTGGGGCACCTGCTGACAATACTGCTGCACTTTGCCTGGAACCCCTTGATTTGCCAAGCGAGGAACACCTCTGGAAAGTATCCGGTGACCACAAGCAATATCTTCCTGTGGAGCCCTTCTAGGTGAGATCTACTGGACCCATACATCTCTACTGAGCCTGTTTAGACCCCCCTGAATAAGGGTGGTCGCAGGCTGTCTGGTAAGCCTCCAGCCTTATTCTCTTGGTGATGGGCTACAGTTGCAGTGGAACACTGAATTGAAATTATATGCTGGAATTTCATCAAGTTTGGGACTCTACACTTATTTTGTAGTATATGAACTTTTTGGGTGGTTCTAACTTTCCCACTCCTTTATTCATATATTTTTCACTATTTTTGGGTATTTTTGTTTTTTGTTTTTATCATATGATTAACTAATAATTATAATATTGTTAAGCACTAAAAAGTTTTTTTGGAATAATCAACATCAAGTGGTTGGCATATTTTCCTAATTACATATTGCCAATCATAACGGTATTGATCTTTGTTGTTTACGTTGATATCTAGTTCACGTAATATATCCACATTATATACACGTATTTGTTCATATTATTCACTGTTCATATACCTATATAGGTTTATTTGAACACTTTTTAGAGTCACACATGTGTGTTTGATCACTTTAGAATAGTGACATATAGCCTTCTTAAATTTACAGGTTTTGGTATATTCGCATATATCAATATATGCGCTTTTTCTCACAATCCAGCGCTACACTGTTTTTTATATTGTTTAGTTTGTATGCCCCTGTATTTGGGTTATTGTGTTTTAGCTGCAGGATTTCCTTCACGGTTTTTTATCATTAGTTCTCATATTCATATTGAACACCGAGCGCAATTTCTTTTCCCCCATTTTTATAGTTCCAAAGTATGGTCGAAGCTCTGGAGAAATCCTAGAGGCGAGCATGGGAGAAGGTGACAAGGGAGCTAGAGAGCAGGCGCTCTTGAGAGGACCAAATAATTGTTTGAGCTATCATTAAAGCGACTAAAAAAACTTTAATGTAATTTAATTTTAGGAAGGCTGAATCCATAGGTTCGAAAGACTGATCAGAACTGAGTCCCACTTTGGAAAACATCTGATCGCTGCTGGTTTTGATCGGGTGAGGGCTCTGAAGAATCTAGACACCAAAGGTTCCGCTGAGATGGGTTTCTCCAATAACACCCCTAGTGCAGCAACCTGAGCCTTGAGGGTACTGACCGACATCTTCATCGTGCAGGAATTCTAGCACTGAAGAAATATCCTTTAAGGACCTGCCTGATATAATGAACCAGGAATTAAATACTTTCCAGACCCTGGAATAAAATTACTCTGGTAACCCTTTTTCTGCTTGAAAGAAGGGTAGCGACCAACCTATCCAAAAACCCTTTCTTCAAAAGCTGCTCTTCCGAAGCCAGGCTGTGAGTTTTAGCTTCGCTACTTCCTGGTGAAATAGAGGGCCCTGTCTCAGCGGAAGGTGCCAATACGATTTAAGCTGCATCTGAAGAAGGGATGAAAATCAGGCTCTTTTCGGGCCAAAAGAGAGTGAGGAGGATTACCGCTGTATCCGTTTTCTGGATCTTCTTTATGATTTGAGGAATAAGCTGAAAAGGGGGGAAAAGCACAAGAAAGTTCCAGTTGTGCATCAGAGCATTCAAGCCCAGGGATGGCTCAGTTCTGTTCAGGGAGAATAGAGGCACCTGTGAATTCTCCCGAGTCGCAAAAAGATCCACCTGCGGCTGTCCCAATTTCCTGACAATCAAACGGAAGATTTCTGGGTTCAATAGCCACTCTGCTTCGCTTGATTTCTGCTGAGAAAATCTGCTACTTTGTTTAGCGTTCCTCTTAGATGGACCGTGGACAAGGATAGAATATGGTGCTCTCCCCATTTTAGAATACCTCCTGCTAGTCCTTAAACTCTGCTTCTGGTGCCCCCCTGTCTGTTTATGTAAGCCACTGCTGTGGCGTTGTCCGGCAAGATCTGTATATGAAATGTCAGCAAGGCCACCTCTATTGCTTTTAATTTGCTCCAATCTGAGGACTTTACTGTCTCTACTCTGGACCATGAGCCTTGAGAGCCCATCTGTCGCTCATGTGGGCCCCACAGCCCCAAAAACTGGCATCCGTGGGGGGGGGGACACACATGGGTGAGGAGATGAGGAGGAGGAGGCATGGGAAAAATTGTTCGGTCCCTATATGGCTCACAGAGTTTCCGACAGAGCAGCAATTATACATATTACTACAACCTCCCCACTAAGTAATCCAGGGCAACCAGACTTTATCAAACCTCCAGGGGCAACTCCGACTAATGTACGTCAACTTATACAGAGGCAGGGCTGCATTCATTTTATTTTCCCAGGATGAGAGGGTGGGGGGGCTGGCAGAAGACCACTTAGAGGATTTCTTTTTTGGCATAGTAGAGGAGCGAGATTAGAAGTTTGCTGTGGTGTGGTCTTTGCTCGTCCTCATATATTCTGAATAGGGCAAACTGCTCTGGGGACAGACAAGTCCAACCGGACATTTAATTGCTCAAATACCCCTGACCAAAAAGCCGATAGCTCGGGGAAGTCCCAAAACATATGCAGATAGGTACTAATCTGTGTCCGGCATCGGGGGCAGTATGGATCCCTATCAGGATACATCCTGGACAGTCTTGCTGGAGTAAAGTAAATTCTATGGAGAAATTTTATTTGTGTCAATTTATCTCCGGCCGAGATTACCAGTTTGGGACCATGCTCCAGGCAGTCCTCCCTGTCCAGGGCAGGGATATCCAACTTCCATGCATTCCACAGCCTATCCATTTTGGGCGAGTCCTTGGGCAGTAGGCAGGCCCGGACTGGCCATAGGGCAGACCAGCCATTTGCCCGGTGGGCCGCCCGTTTCTGTGGCCTGCTGATGTTCAGGCCGCACAGCGGGAGGTAAGCAGCGACCGCGGCCTGGACAGGGTTAACACAAGCCACGGCCGTTGCTCGCCTATCGCTATGTGGCCGTGCCTTCTCCGGCGGAACTAGCGGCTGCATGGGCTGAGCTGTGTGTCTCTCACCCACAGCTCAGCCTCAGAGCTGTGCTGAGAGTTCCGCTCTCGGCCCCTCATTCCTCCTCCTCTGGGCCGCTGTCAGGATGTCCCCCCCTCCCCCTTTCTTATGTCAGGCTTGTCGGCAGGGGAAGAGAAGAAAGCTTCCTGCTTGTTCTTCTTCCCTCCCAATTGGCCACAGCGGAGGGCCAATCAGAAATAACTAGTTGGGCATCATGGGAAATGTAGTCCCAGAGATAGGATGCCCAATTGATCTCAGCAGGGAGACGGCTACACTCCCCAGCATGCACTCTACTGGGGGGGAGAGAAAACCCGGAAACAAGCAAGTACTACATGAGACATGGAAAAAGAAAGAGAACTGCGCTGGGGGAACCAACAGCCCCAGCACCACCAGATAGAGCCACGCTGTACCCGCACCACCAGAGAGAGAGTGCTACGCTGTACCCGCACCGTCAGAGCCACGCTGTACCCGCACTGCCATAGAGCCACGCTGTACCCACACCAGAGAGCCACGCTGTACCCACACCACCAGAGAGCCACGCTGTAACCGCACCACCAGAGAGCCACACTAACCGCACCACCAGAGAGCCACGCTGTAACCGCACCACCAGAGAGCCACGCTGTAACCGCACCACCAGAGAGCCACGCTGTAACCGCACCACCAGAGAGCCACGCTGTAACCGCACCACCAGAGAGCCACGCTGTAACCGCACCACCAGAGAGCCACGCTGTAACCGCACCACCAGAGAGCCACGCTGTACCCGCACCACCAGAGCACCACACAGTACCCGCACCATCAGAGAGCCACGCTGTACCCATACCAGAGTGCCACGCTGTACCCATACCAGAGTGCCACGCTGTACCCGCACCACCCGAGAGCCATGAGCGCCACGCTGTACCCACACCACCAGAGAGCCATGAGCGCTGCACCCGTACCACCAGAGAGAGCCACACTGAACCACACCACGAGAGTGAACCAGTGCCACGCTGTACCGTACCACCAGAAAGAGCGCCATGCTGTCCAGGACCACCAGAGAGAGCAGGTCAGTGTCACTGGGCAGTGTGGGCACAATAGGAGTAAGACAGTACTAGCATTGTATGGGACTGGGACACTGTAATATAAAGGGGACTGCACTGTAATCATTACAGTGCCCCTTTACAGTGCAGTCCCCTTTAGATCACAGTGTCTCTGCACATTACAGTGTGGGGGACCGACACCAGCCACCCCCGCGAATGTCTACCGACATCACCCCCCCCCCCCCCGGTCCCTGGAAAAGTTGGCTGCTCAGTCTAAAATGCCCAGGCCTATTTTTTGTCCCAGTCCGGGCCTGGCAGTAGGGTATTATATAAAGCAGAGAGGCTTCTAAGTCACTACAGGATAATAGATCCTCCACTGGGTCCAGTTGAAGGAGTGGGGGCACAGGGAACTGTGCCCTGGCCGCATAGCGTAACTGCGCATAATGGAAGTACATCCATCCCAGAAGCTCATATGTCCTGGACATCTGAGCAAAGGACATCAATGAACCAGTG
This sequence comes from Aquarana catesbeiana, assembly GCF_042186555.1. NCBI lineage: Eukaryota > Metazoa > Chordata > Amphibia > Anura > Ranidae > Aquarana > Aquarana catesbeiana. The sequence continues at coordinate 535,250,485 of NC_133324.1, read as the reverse complement.
GGCATGATGTCTTTCAGTGTTTTTATGCCAAATCCTGCCCATACCTGTGGATCAGGGATCATTCGAAAATGAGGTAGGTTAGGATTCTCCCAGAGAGGCTGGACAGGTTGTCCATCGCTCACCGAGGGAAAACCCACGTCTGGCCGTATTCCACACTTGAATCGTTGCCCTTGTTGGGGTAGGTATCTCCGCATATGCTTTTACCCCTCTGTACACCAAATTTTGTAATGCCTGCATAGACCCTAGCCGAGCCGCCTCCACACACACCGCGGCATTAGATTGTTTCCCTTCAAACCACCAGTAGGTCGTTACAAGCATCGCAGCCCAGTAGTAGGTCCTTAAATTGGGGAGAGCGAGCCCTCCCAACTGTATGGGCAATTGCAATGTGGATTTTACCAGTCGTGGAGCAGAGCCATTCCAGATAAAAGAAATGACACATCTGTCCACCTCCCGGAAGAAGGACACCGGAATCCAAATCGGACTATTTCTGAAGAGGTAATTAAACTTGGGTAGTGGCATCATTTTTAAGATGTTTATACGCCCTAGTAGGTTTAGGGGGAGTCCAGACCATGATTGACATCTCTCCTTGAGGAGACGGAGCAGAGGGAGCATGTTAAGACTATAATACTGGGCAACCTCCCTGGTCACCCTAACCCCGAGATACTTAAATTCCGATACCCATGTCAGAGGTGCACTGCTAGCCACACCAGAAGCCCGGCTATCCAGGGGAGAAATTTGTCAAAAAGGTCCAGGGCAGCTGCTAAGGATGGCCCTGCATCATTTAAATAGAGCAGCGTATCGTCCGCGTATAGGGATATTTTCTCTTCAAGTCTGCCTATCTGCAACTCCCTGACCTCCAAAGATTCCCTAACCAATATTGCCAGAGGTTCTACCGCGAGGGCAAATAAACTAGGTGACAACGGACATCCTTGACGAGTGCCTCTGTGGAGCGGGAAGGGATCAGAGATCCTATCGTTTGTGCGTACCCTAGCCCTTGGTGCCCGATATAGCAACTGGAGCCAACGGAGAAATCCAGGTCCAAAACCAAATTGTTGCAGCACACCCCAGAGATATTCCCACTCCACAGAGTCAAACGCCTTCTCAGCGTCAAGAGAGGCAATCACCCTATTTCCAGTATTGTCATGAGTTATGGACAAGTTGAGGAAAAGACGTCTTATATTAATATCCGTGCCCTTGCTCGGCATGAAACCAGTCTGATATACATGGATCAGTGTTGCTATAACTGACGATAGGCGTGTGGCTAGGATCTTGGCCAGAATTTTTGCGTCCACATTGCGTAATGAAATACAACGCACACTCCTGAGGATCCTTACTGGGTTTAGGGATCAGAACAATGATCGCCTCTTCGATAAATTCGGGCAGAGTATCCTCGCCAGCAAGTCTAGAGAAAAGGAATGTGAGTCTAGGCGCAAGGAGCTCAACATTCTGGGAGTAGAACTCCGTAGGCAGTCCATCCACCCCCGGGTCTTTCCTATCTGGAGACCCCCAATAGAAGCTTGAACCTCCTCAAGGGAGATGTCCTTGTCCAGCATTGTCCTATGTGCTTCAGGTAAAGTAGGGAAGGGAATAGTATTTAGATATTTAGATATTTCTGCAATTCAGAGGGGGTATTGTTAGCCCTATAAGTGTATAACTCTTGAAAAAAGGAGCAGAATCTATCACTGACATTCTCCGGAGAGGTCAATAATTCACCCTGGGCATTACAAACAATTGCAATATGTGTGGATCCTGTCGGGCCCTGCGCTAGCCAGGCCAACAGCCTCCCATTTTTATTGCCGTATTCGAATATCCTTTGTGTAGAGTACAGCATAAATTTTTTGGTTTGTTCAACATTATATAAGGAAAGTTCCCTTAGGGCCCTTTGTCATATTTGGTGGTTAGGGATAGTTGGAGATCTTATATATGCCACCTGACATCTTCCAGCCTCCTCCTCTAATAATTCCAAGGACCTAGAAGCCTCTCTACAATGAAGATATACGAGAGATATATTCCCCCCTAACCCAGGCCTTGAATGTGCCCCATAAGACTGAGGGATTAGCAGATTCTCTGTTTCGCAACCAAAAATTACAGATAGCTTCCGACATTGCCTCCTGAATCCTGTCATCCATTGCACAAAACCTTGACAGCCGCCACAACCTCGGACCTGGGGATCTCTCCAGGGAGATGGTGAGATTAAGGGGAGCATGATCTGATAATCCCCTTGGCAGATGCTTAACCTCCCTCGTCCAGCATAGCGCACCTGTGGGCACGTATACCAGATCTATTCGGGAAAGGGCTCTATAAGAGGCAGAGTGACAAGTGTATTCTCTATCGCGAGGGTGAAAATGCTGCCACGCATCAGTCAGCGCAAATGTGGTTGCCCAATTATGCAAATCCGACGAGATGCGGGACCCAGAGTGCAGTCTGTCCATCTCCTGAGAGGGCACCAAATTAAAGTCTCCAAAAAGAAACACTTCCTGAGTATAGTAACCCATGACAATTTGCATAATATCATAGAGAAGATGAACTCTCGCAGGAGGTGGAAGGTAAAGGCCCACCAGCACCAGCTGTTTTGCATACACTGGCATATGGATAATCACATATCTTCCCCCAGGGTCTGTTCGTACATCAAGAACCTGGAATGGGAGGGACCTGCGGGTCAGTATACTCACACCCCTGGCATAGTTTGAGTAGGTAGAGTGGTAGTGTGCTCCCACCCAGGCCCTTCTGAGACCAAGAATTCTAGAGCCAATTTAGTGCGTCCCTTGTATGATGCATGTATGTGGGACAGACTTCTGTAGAAATTTAAAAAAAGAGACCTTTTAATGTCTGAATTTAACCCTCTGACATTCCATGAGATAATGGAGATATTAGCCATATGGCAAATGGCAAGGGAGAAGTGATCCTGATCCACAAGTCCCAACCACCACCCAGTGTGGCCTTACAGGCAAATGATCCCTACAGCACATTTCCTCCACTCCAACCACCAGCTGAACATTTCATAATGTGAGAATTATCAAGCAGAAAAGTACACCTGCAAGAAAGAATTGTATACATGAGAGGCAACGGGCCCCCATCATTTTCAAAGCGACTCCAAACTTAAACTATATATATATATATATATATATATACACACATATACACACACACACACACACATTTCCCCAATATCTGCAATGGCAGAAAACATTCCCCCCCTCCCCCACATACCCAATGAAACTGGTGATGCATATAAACCCAAAATCCCAACTGGCACAACTTAGTAGGGGGCGTGAACTTTTAGCAAGAGGTGTAGTCCAGCATGACAACAGAGATGCTGGTGTAATAGCATAGGCACATATATTTCTCCTGGATGATTCCAGGGGCACATAACTTAGTTGCAAACACAACAGTGAACCGTACTCCCCCCTCTGCTTTGGTTTCAAGCGCATGGACCTATTCATAAGAACAGTACCGGTCATTAAGCTATTAGCAGATTCAGTCCCATTCAGGCCCCTTAGTATTTGCAGGGTAGTGTCAGAAATATGTGGCGGGAGATCAGCAACTTGATCTAAGAGCCGTCTCTACGGCAGGAGACTGTGCATCTGTCCTCATAGTGCCCATAGTTCCTGAGGCAGATAGCACCCATCAGAGCAGGGGTATTTGAAAACATGTAGATATGGTTTTTTATATAAGATATATACATAACAGTGTCACCTAATCAGGCAGGTAGCATTGGCTCCACAAAAACGGCAACAAGCAGTATATCCAGGGTAGCTATGCAACTGTAAAACCTTGCTACCAAAACCATGCCAAGAACAGACCGCTGCACCTCACAGGGTGAAATATTAGATAGTATCCATGCCTCGTTTAGTCCCCTGCATTTTCATCCAGGCTGCTTGCAGTGTCAAATCACAAGGCTTGCAGGAACCGCATAGCGGCCAATAGCAGACAACAATCGTATTGAACTGTATATCAAAGCAACCAAGGACAGGACTCCAGTTGCCACATGTATAATCCAGCACTAGGGCAGCTATATTTTCAAGTAAAGTACAGTTTTACCTGTCAAGAGTGACTTCAGGGACTTTACAAGGCAGTAACCGGCGGGCTGTAATTAAGAAGGAATACCTCCATAGTCAGGAACAAATCATCCAAGACATCCAGGGGGAGATTCAGGCAGCGATCCAATTAGCGGTGGGGCGGTAGGGCTTCCAGTCAGGTGGCAGCATCCCGAGGAGAGGTAAAAAACCTCACCGTCTCGCCATCCTGAACCCTCAGCCTGGCCGGGAATAGAATACTATATTGGATATAGCGTGCCCGCAGCGACACTTTAACCTGGTCAACAGACCTGCTCAGCTTTCGAGTCTCAACGGAATAATCAGGAAAAAATAGCAAGTTTGCATTCTGAAACTTAAGCTCACCGGCCCTTCGTGCCTCCCTGAGAACCTCATCCCGATCTCTGAAATGGAGCATCCGGAAGATCAGGGTGCGGGGATTGGAGTCGGGTGGTCCGGGAACAGGAGGGATCCGGTGGGCACGCTCCACAGTGAAGAAAGAGGAAAACTGAGCAGCCGGCAGCAGTGATTTCAGTAATTCTTCCACAAAGACCGTGGGGTTCTTCCGCTCAGCCCCCTCCGGCATGCCCACAATTCGGAGGTTGTTCCTCTGGTTCCTGTTTTCCACGTCGTCCACTTCATATTCCAGGGCCCAGACCTTGGTTTGTAACTTACGGATGGATGCTGTGTGATCTGTAACGGTATACTCCATCTGCCCCACTCGCTGTTCCACCTCCGTCACCCGTGATCCAGATCTTGTCGGATCAAGCTCACATCAAGCTGCCCCGCTTCAATCTTGTTTGTCAAGGTAGCTTGACAGGAGGCAATAGCAGCCATCACCTCCGGGAGCGCAAGCTGTGGCAACTCCGCTGGGTCGTCGGCTTCCATCTGCAACGCCATGTTTGAAAGCAGCCGGGGAGAGTCTGCCACGTGGAGGTCTGCAAGCAGGGCTGTATCCTCCAGGAGCTGCGGGAAAGGAAGTTTTTTCGCCTTCTGCTGTATCTTGTATGGCACCCGGATTTTTCGGGTTGTTAGCCAGGTGGGAAAGCAGCCAGGAATCAGGATAATTGCACAACGGCCAGCAGAGCTCCGACTCACACGTCCTCCTAGGTTGCCATCTTGGACACGCCCCGGGTGCGAGCTTTGGCTCAATTCTGCTGAAGCATCTCTCGATAGAGCAAGAAAGAGGTGGTCTTCTAGTAGGGAATCACAGAGATTCCCTTTAGGCGTAAGGGTGCCAATGCTTCGGCCATGACCTTTGTAAACACCCTTGAAGCTGATGACAGGCCAAACGGAAGCGCTCTGAACTGTAGGTGTAGAGCTTTCTTCCCTAAATTCAATGCCAACCTCAGAAACTTTTGGGCAGCAATGGGTATGTGGAGGTAAACATCCTGTAAGTCTATTCATGCCATGTAAAACCCCTGCTTTAGGAGGCTTTTGACTGAGAAAATGGAATCCATTTGAAATATTCTGTAGTCTACTGAGCGGTTTAGTAGTTTGAGATTGAGAATGAGACTGAACTTTTCTGAGGGCTTCTGAACGAGGAAAACATGAGTATAAACCCTGGAACAATTCCCCTGGAGTAACCGGAAGAACTCTGAGATCTCAGTTAGGGAATTAGGGACTTCATGGCGAGAGCATAGATTGGATCCCTTGGAGTGTTCATCACCAAAAATCTTCTTGAAGGTTCGTCCCTGAATTCGATAACATAACCCTGGGGGAGCATGCTTAAAATATACTGGTTTGGTGTAATGTTCCATTACTGCGGAAGAAACTTCTGGAGCCTTCCTCCGACTAGGAGGAAGGAGTCACTGACTTTCCGGAGGTCGCAGAAGGATTTAAGAGCACTCCACTCCTACCTTTGGAAGGTCCATGCTTTCCTTTTCACTTGTACTTTATCATCCTGCTGCTGTGGTTGAAAAAACGCTCAAGTGTCTGAATTTTCTTTTTCTTAAATGTAAACAATTTTTTCTTAGCTGTACGGTCAAGAATGGATTCTGATCTAAACAGCAAATCCCCTGCAAAAGGGATGCCACACAACCTGTTTTTTAATGCCGCATCCCCACAGGGATTAACCACAGGGCCCTTCGAGTAGAGTTTGTTAAAGCTGCAGATCTTGCCGACATTTTTTTATAGACTTCACTGACGCATCTGCAATGTATGCTACTGATGCAGATAAGGTCGCAAAATAATCCAGAATCTCCTGTTTTGGGGAATTGGCCGTAATATGAGATTTCAGCTAAATGACCCAGTGATCCAAATTCCTAACAACAATGTTGTTGCCATAGTTGGATTCTGTTCATAATTGACTGCCAGGCTCTCTTAAGGAGTAAATTAATTTGCTTATCTATGGGTTCTTTCAGTGTGCCCATGTCTTCAAAGGCCAAGTCTGTAGATTTTGAAATGACAGAAGGCTGCATCTAGTTTTGGGACCTTGTTCCAAATAGAGTCAGGGTTTTCCTTGAACGGAAAAATAGGATTTTTAAAACCGCTTACCTGTAAAATCCTTTTCTTGGAGTACATCATAGGACACAGAGCCTCAAGTAATTACTTGGTGGGTTATGGGCCTACCTTCAGGTGTTGAGGCTGGTATAACCAATACAGGAAGTTGACTCCCCTATATAACCCCTCCTCCTTCCAGAAGTCCTCAGTTTTTGTAGCCAAGCAATATAAGTAATATACTCTCACCCCAAAAAACAGAGGGGCGGGAGCACTGTGTCCTATGATGTTCTCCAAGAAAAGGATTTTACAGGTAAGCGGTTTTAAAAATCCTATTTTCTTTATCGTATATCATAGGACACAGAGCCTCAAGTAATTACTTGGTGGGATGTCCCATAGCAATGCTACTTCAGGGGAGGGAGACACAACCCGTAGGGCACCCCCAGACCTTGAGGATTTATACTGCTGCCTGCAGCACACTGCGCCCAAAGGTGATATCCTCATTCCATCTTACATCTACTTGATAAAATTTTGTAAATGTATGTACTGAAGACCAAGTCGCGGCCTTGCAGATCTGAGACACGGAGGCCTGGTGACGCACTGCCCAAGAAGCACCAACTGCTCTGGTAGAGTGTGCCTTAACTTGAAAAGGCTGAATCTTTCCCCTTAAATCATAAGTTTGAATTATAACTTGCCGAATCCACTTAGCCACAGTGGATTTTGACGCTGCCTGTCCTTTCTTAGGAACCTCTGGCAGAATAAATAAGACATCAGTCTTATGAATCTGAGCAGTTTTCTTTAAATAGATGTTCACTGCTCTCACCACATCAAGACAATGTAGTTACTTTTCTTCCTTGGAAGATGGTTTTGGAAAAAACGATGGCAGGACAATATCTTCATTCAGATGAAAGCCTGAAACCACTTTTGGCAAAAAGCCTGGACGAGGGCGTAACACCACTCTGTCCTCATGAATAATCAAATATGGCTCTTTACAGGAAAGAGCAGCCAATTCTGAAACCCTCCTTGCAGAGGATATAGCAACCAAAAATATCAGCTTCCTAGTCAGAAGGACTAAGGGAATATGCTATAATGGTTCGAATGTTGGTTTTTGTAACACTGACAAAACTAAATTCAAGTCCCAAGGGCTTAAGTGTAATTTAACTGGCGGATTAATCCGCATCACTCCTTGCATGAAACCCCGGACTAAAGAATGCGTAGCAAGTGGTCTTTGAAATCAAATTGATAAGGCTGAGACTCGGCCCCTAATAGTACTCAGGGCCAACTTCATCTCTAAGCCTACTTGTAGAAAGGCAAGAATTCTGCCTTTAATATATCTCCGAGGGTGCCAACCCTTGGATTCACACCAGGAAACATATGCTTTCCAGACTCTATAATATATAGCTCTAGAAGCTGGCTTCCTAGCATTAATTAAGGTAGAAATAACTGCCCTGGAAAGCCCACGCCTTTTCAGAAAGTGGGTCTCAATAGCCAGGCCGTTAAATTTAGCATTCGTAAAGTAGGATGGAATATCGGCCCCTGTGAGAGCAGGTCTGGCCTTAGTGGAAGGGACCACAGATCCTCCACTGCCATCTTTACGACCTCTGCATACATGACCTTCTGGGCCATGCTGGTTCTGCCAGAATTACCGGTTTTCTTTCCAGCTTGATCCTGCAAAGGAGTCGAGGCAGTAACTGAATAGGGGGAAATGCATAGATCAGTAAAAGCTGATCCCACAGTATCACCAACGCATCTGTTCTGCATGTGAATGGATCCAACAAAGTTGACTAACTTTATGTTGCACTGGATGCTAAAAGAGCTACATCCGGAGTCCCCTATACTTGACAAACAACCCGAAACATGTTGGGGTGAATAGACTATTCCCCTGGGAATAATCTGCTGGCGGCACATGTAGTGCGCGTGCCAATTCTCTATTCCCGGAATGAAGACTGCCGATGGGCACGGAATATTTATTTCTGCCCAAGTTAGAATATGGTTCACTTCTCTGTGCACTGAGAGATTCTTGGTGCCCCTTTTAGTGATTGATATAGGCCACAGCCGTGGCATTGACAGATTGGATCCTGTCGGGACAATCCCTTAACCTGGAAGTCCAGGCTTTTAGAGCCAGACGCACTGCCCGAATCTCTAGGATGTTGATGGGCAAGGCTCTTTCGGTTCTTGAACACTGTCCTTGGACAGTTATCTGGAAAGTGGTAATGACAGAGAAGACAAGTGGTCTGAAGGATTTACCCTTTAGGACATTCTTTAGTAACCACCAATTGAGGCTTTGGGACACCCTTGGGGACAGCCGCATTGGCAAGTCCAAAGCTTGGATCGTTTTGTTCCAAGCACATAGAATACTGGTTTGCAACAGTCTCGAATGGAATGGGGCAAAGGGAACTGCTTCGAATGAAGCCACCATCCTTTATAACAACCTCATGCAAAGGCGAATGGAGGGACCTCCTTTTGACCTGACCATCCGCACCAAATCTTTTATGGAGTTGTGTTTTTTTTTTTTTTTTCTGGGCAAGAAGACCCTTTTTCTGGGCTGTATCTATGATCAGACCCAAATACTGCAGCCCTTTTTTAGCAATTTTAATGGAGACTTTACTAGGTTGAGAACTAAACACAGACCTTTGCAGGTAACTGGTTGTAATGCGTACACCTTACTCCGAACAGCGATTCGTCTATTAGCAAATAGATCGTCTAGGTATGCCAAGACTGTTTAAGCCCTGTGCCCTTGACCTGGCTACAGGTGGGGCTAGCACTTTTGTGAATACTCGAGGTGCTGTAGCTAGCCCGAAGAGCAAGGCTATAAACTGAAATGCTGCTGTTCTACTTCGAACCGCAGAAACCTTTGGTGAGCGGGAAATATATGGACATGCAGATATGCATCCCTGATGCCGATAGGCGCCAGAAGTTTTCCTCCTTGCAGGATAGAAACTACTGACTTGATCAACTCCATAGAAAGGAGCGGATCTTCAGGAACTGATTTAGATTCTTTTAGATCTAGAATGGATCTGTTGAATTTCTGCGTGGCTCTGTACATTTACAGGAAACGCATGAAAAAGGCAGTGAAGGTTCCAAGGAACCTAAGAAAAAACAGAACTATCAGCTGACTCTACTAGAGGTAGCTTGAAAGAGGCATAAATCATCTGTGTAAGAGGTTTGTACCAGCAATTTCTCAGATTGCGAGGCTGAAAAAAAGTTCAACTCTAGATGTCTCCTCTGCAGAGGAGTACTCGGTTTGCCTTTCTTCCCGATTACCTGAGGGTAATCCTTCAACCTCTACCCACTGTTCCCTTGATCTCAGGTGGGGGAGGGGGATCTAACACGCTTCCCATCCTTGGATAGCGAATGCGATTAAAGTTGCTAATTTTCCTTCTAGGCCCTGCAGGGCGGAGGAAAAACGCATTTTCAATCATGTATACAGGGGCTGAATATTTTCTCCTCTTAGGCTCAGTTTCCACTATTGCAACCCCAAAGTTGCGTGATTTTACCGTGATCTTTGCCATCGAGAATATGTCGGGCACGATTTTGATGTGACAGGAAACAATGCCTGTGTATTCTAGAGGTCTATGGACCTCAAGTCGCATCAAAGTGGTACCAAAGTAGTGCAGAGACTACCTTGAAGTCGCACAGATCTGAACAGCACTCCTTGGAAATCATGCCCTAGAGTCTAGAAATAGAAAGGCCTCAATTACATATTAGTAAAAAGTTAGTATAAGTACCATCATCCTGGAATTGTATATTAAAAGGGGATAAGGGGGTGGAGACGTGGAGGCAGTTGCTGCTACTGTCTCTTCACGACTACGCCCCCAGAATTGGGGGTTGGGACTATTACGGTACTGGATAATAATGTACAGTTACAGACATCTAAAAAGATATATATACATTTTAATACTTGAAAATACAGAGTTACAAACAAAATGTCTACATACAATCATAAAATCAAAAAAAAGTATACCACACTGAATACAGCGAGTGGAACCCGTAAATTTGTTTACGGGGGATGTATGTAAATCTTTTATCTCGACCGGTTTCACGGTTAAACCGCTTCTTCAGGAGAAACACATCTATAAAATAATTTGGGGTAACTTTAATAAATATATATATATATATATATACACACATATTTAACAAATGCAGCAAACATAATTAAACACAAAAGTAATTGCAAATCACAATACATACAAGATGAAATTGAGGATAAGCTCACCCGCTCAGGCGGAGTCAGTGGGACAGCAGGACCCAACACAATTCCCCCCGCGGCGGACACAGGGGATTGTGAACAGACTCTAATTTGGTAAAAAATGGATAAAAATAACGTAATCGTTGGGGTGATAACAACATGATGTAGGGTGCAAGGGAGTGCAATACCAATCGAGGGGAAGTAAACCCAGGGTGGTGACGAAGGGGAGGGAAAAGGGGAATTGGGTTAAAAGGAAGGGGGGGGAAAGAGGGGCGGAGGTTAGAAGGGGGGGGGGAAGGGGAAGGGAGGAAAGGGGGAGGAAAGAGGGAAGGGAAACAAGGGGCGGAGGGGGAAGAAGGGGGGGGGGATAGGGAAGGTTGGCATAGGGACCAGGAAGGGAGGGGGGAAAAAAAGAAGGAATGGAAAAGAAGGGGAGGGAGGAAGGAGGAGAGGGGAGGGGGAGGGGAAGGGGAATGGGAAGGAGGGGGGAAAGGGGAAGGAGGCAAAAATTGGGGGGGGGGGGGGGCTAGGAAGGGGATACAGAAGGGGAGGGAACGGGAGTGATGTGGTGTGGGGGATGAGGAAGGGAGGGGGGAAAAAGAGGGGAGGGAAGTGGAGGGGAAGGGGGGGTAGAACAAGGAGGGGGAGGAAAAGAAAGGGGGGGGAGGGAAGGAGTGGGGGAGGGAAAAGGGGTGGATGGGAAAGGGGAGGAAGGAGGGGGGGAGGAAGAGGGAGCCAAGGGACACCGAACATGGAAGTGCTGAGGGATTATAAAGTGTTAAATTTATTACAAAATATATAACAGGGACTAACACTCACCAGATATTAAGTGAGCCACAATTAAGCGCATGAGCTGTTATTGATACAAGGTGCTATAAATGGGTAGCATGAATGAAAAGCCAGGAGGAAAATCGGTATTTGGTGATTAGACCTCAGATTTCGGGGTTACAATACTGCTGGGCACAGTGTAATATCTCCGAGCTACCATCAGAGACCTTAAAAATCAACAATGGCCTGATTTTCCCTCTAACCTTAACCCCAGCCAAACTCGAGCTCTTCAATCCTTGCAGAGAAGCACGGATGTCGTCATAAAACAGTCGGACAAGGGCGGGAACATCGTCATTATGACACACTACCAATATCAATCGATGTGTCTGGCCATTCTCAATAATGAAAACTGGTACTTACCCATCACCCAATCCCATGTATCGCCCTTTGCACAGGAACTCCAGATTCTTTGCACTGAGGCCTACCTCACAGGCCTCATTGACAAAGATACCCTGGAGTTCTTGGTCCCCAAATTTCCCTGTGTCCCTACCTTTTATTCCTTACCCAAGACTCACAAAAACGTAAAACCTCCCCCAGGAAGACCTATAGTCTCGGGGATAGGTTCTTTAACTGATAACGCCAGTTAATTAGTGGATGCATTCTTGATGCCTCATGTCCACAGCCTCCCGTCCTACATTAGAGACACCACTGACCTACTGCAACGCCTTGAGGGAATCCAGATCCCTCCTGACGCCCTACTCGTGGCTGTAGATATTGAGGCACTCTACTCCAGTATCCCCCACGAGCAGGGCGTACGGACGGCTGGTTCCTTCCTGTTTGAACAGGATACCACCACGTGGCCCTTAAACCACTTTGTGCTTGCATTGTTACATTTTATACTAACCAAAAACTATTTTACTTTCAATAACCAACTGTTTTTGCAAACACAGGGAGTTGTGATGGGGACGTCCTGTGCCCCAGCCCACGCAAACCTATATCTAGGTGGCTGGGAGCAACACATTTATTCGGATGATACATTCTCCGAATTTCTGGATGAGATTCTTCTGTGGTACCGTTTCATTGATGATCTACTATTGGTATAGATGGGACCTAGGGACAAACTGTTGCAGTTTCTCCGGGAGTTGGACATCAATGACCTAAACCTTAAATTCACTTTCAAGACTGATACAGACCAGATCTCCTTTTTAGATCTGAATATTACCAAACAACAAGATGGTACCCTGGGCACGGACCTTTACCGTAAACCCACAGCCGGTAATACGCTTCTGTTTGCCACCAGTGCTCACCCCAGCCCCCTGGTGTGCAGCATACCATACGCTCAATATCTGCGCCTGCGCAGAAACTGTACACTTGATAGCGACTTTAGACTCCAGGCCAAGGCGCTACGTGAACATTTGCTCCTACGTGGCTATTCTCCTACCAATCTCAGAAAGGCATACAATCGAGCAGCATCACGCTCTCGTAGTTCCCTACTTTTCAACCGTAAAAAGCCCCCTCCCTCTAATGATACAGTGAGATTTATCACTACCTACTTGGCACATCATAATATGTTGCGCAACATCTTAACCAAGAATTGGCACTTTTTGGCTGAGCACCATACTTTAGCCAAATATGTACGGTCCACTCCGGAATTAGTGTTCCGCAGGGCTCGTTCCTTGCGGGACCAACTAACTTCCAGTCATTACACCTTTACCAAATCTCCCAGGACAGGACCTAACGGTACGTTTAGATGTGGGGATTGCCCCCGCTGCCCCTGGGTCCATGAGGGCAGGCGCTTCATCCTACCCAATAGGGGGCCCCTGGTCCCGCGGACCTTTGCTAATTGCGGCACAAAAGGGGTGATTTACTTGATGACATGCACCTGCCAAGCCTTTTACGTGGGAAAAACTATCCGAGAATTTAGACAAAGGATTGGCGACCATCTCTACTACTTGGAGAATGGGAAACTGACCACAATTGGTAGACACATTGGCCTGAATCATACATTTGACAGCTCGGTTGTCCAATTCCTGGTCCTCGAGGTAGTTCAACCCAACCCCAGGGGTGGCGATTGGGACCGCTCGGTCCTCCAGAGGGAGTCCCTATGGATTGAGCGGCTAAACGCCACCTCTCCCCCTGGCCTCAATGAGACAGTATCCTATAAGCCATTCCTGTGATAACCTTGGGTTCCCTTGATCCTTCCTCCCCCTATTTCCCCCAACTCCCATGTCCCCCTCCCCCCCTCTTTTCTTCTCCTTCCGTCTCCTTCTTTCTCTCTCCTTCTTTCTTTTCCTTCTTGCTCCCTTCCTTCCTCCTTTTCCTCTCTCTCCTCTCCCTTCCCCCCCCCTTTCTTTCCCTACCTCCCCCTTCCCTTCCTTGTGCTGTACCCTACTCTTGTTCCCTATCCCTCCCTGGTCTCCCCCCTCTCATGTTTTCCTCCCTTTCCCATCTTTTTGATGATGGTAGCTGTTACCGTGGGTTTCCCTTTAAAACTTGAATTCCGTATTATTCCACCATTCCATTTATGCCATTCCATGACTGACTTATTAGTTATGTTGGGACTGGTGACAGTCCCTAGGTGACAACCCGAGATTATCATAACAATTATATAATTTTTGTATTACTGATTGGTAATCCCCCTTTTTTTTGAACTCTGCTACTATTTGCTGTAAAAGGATGCGCTCCTCCCTTCTCTCAGCGGTGGTAGTACTCTGTGGTGAATACATTCTACTCTCCTTGCGGCGCACATGTGTTTGCCCTGGCTGCCTCTAGGAGGTCTGCTTGTGACTGTGTGTCTGGGAATACAATGCCCTTTGACACCGGCGCGTGCTTGCGCAGTAGCACACGGCCGTGCACCTGCGCAGTGTGGGCAAACAGACCCGGGTACGTCAGAGGCCGCCCACGTTGGCGTGCCCTGACTTCCGGGTTGGGGAGCCCATATAGCGGCCTTGCAAAGACCGCTATGTGAGCTGACGGACGCCTGCGCTGAGCTGCCAGATGGATCACTTACCCTAAGGTCAGTTCACTGCTTCCTACTATGCAGCGTTTTATTGTCCCTACACTTTCTCTCTGTTTTCAGTGTCGCTCTGCGCCTGTGTCAGGCGCAGAGACATGCTCTTATTGATTCCTTACCTTCTCTATCCCCCACACGTTGTGTCCCTGTAATCTTTACAGGGCGTTTTTACCACACACTTCTCCTTCCGCTCTTTCGCCCACTCTATCCCCATCCTAGCTAACCGTTTTATGCTTGGTCTCTTTTCTGGTTTTCCTACGTGATTTCAGCACTCCTTTCTCACTTCTGACCTTTGGGGCTGTGACCCATCTATACTGGTCACATTGGCTGATTATGATGTATATATTTTCTACCCTCAGCTGAATTGGCTATATTACACTGTGTACAAAAAAATCAAAATAACTTTGCGCTAACTCAAACGTGTGAGCTGCTGACACTGCAAATAGAATTTTTGCTGTAAATCATAAAATATATAAAAATGTGCAGCGCTGTATATTATACAAAAGTGAGGTGATAAATGTGAATATCAACATATAACATTCTCATAATGGTAAATGTCCATAATCAAAAGATCAAAGTCCATCTTAGTTGTGAAACTATAATCACCACGTGAATATATGAATAAATAGTGATCCAACAGTCCCCAAAAGAATGAAGGCGTACCATAGATTTTGGACCTACAGATAGCATATGCTATATAGGTCTAAACAAGCCTTTATTGCCCAATGGCAATAGTATAGATGATGAGAACCAGGAGAAGATATGCTGTCTTGGAGGCCTTCTCAGGGATTTAATGTGAAAAACCAAACTTGTGCAAATACCACCACCCATATGAATGGAGGCTTACCAAAAGGTTGGGACCCAAAACAGCGTATGCTGTATGAGTCAAACAGGCTTAAGAAATTGCCCCCTGGGGTACCCCAGACGAAGTCCAATGTGACGAAACGCGTCGGGAGGACTCCACTGCCGCCATTTTATTACTTACAAGCGCTTGATTACTTTTTAAATGTAAGTGTGTTTCTTTTTTAATAAAATTCACATTTTTACGGAATTACACTATATGGCCCCTTCTTTTTCTTATGTGGGGTACGTTTGAGGACATCTTTAACTTCTACATGGAGAAGGCACCCCGGTGAGGCGCCCCCAGGATCTTTCCTCCAGCGTATCATTGGGATTTCCTCTCCATTGCCAGGGGGCAATTTCTTAAGCCTGTTTGACTCATACAGCATACGCTGTTTTGGGTCCCAACCTTTTGGTAAGCCTCCATTCATATGGGTGGTGGTATTTGCACAAGTTTGGTTTTTCACATTAAATCCCTAAGAAGGCCTCCAAGACAGCATATATTCTCCTGGTTCTCATCATCTATACTATTGCCATTGGGCAATAAAGGCTTGTTTAGACCTATATAGCATATGCTATCTGTAGGTCCAAAATCTATGGTACGCCTTCATTCTTTCGGGGACTGTTGGATCACTATTTATTTATATATTCACGTGATTATAGTTTCCCAACTAAGATGGACTTTGATCTTTTGATTATGGACATTTACCATTATGAGAATGTTATATGTTGATATTCACATTTATCACCTCACTTTTGTATAATTTACAGCGCTGCACATTTTTATATATATTACACTGTGCCCAGCAGTATTGTAACCCTGAAATCTGAGGTCTAATCACCAAATACCGATTTTCCTCCTGGCTTTTCATTCATGCTACCCATTTATAGCACCTTGTATCAATAACAGCTCATGCGCTTAATTGTGGCTCACTTAATATCTGGTGAGTGTTAGTCCCTGTTATATATTTTGTAATAAATTTAACACTTTATAATCCCTCAGCACTTCCATGTTCGGTGTCCCTTGGTGGCTCCCTCCCCCCCCTCCTTCCCTCTCCACACCCTTTCTTTTCCTCCCCCTCCTTGTTCTCCCCCCCTTCCCCTCCACTTCCCTCCCCTCTTCCCCCCCACCACATCACTCCTTTTCCCTCCCCTTCTGTATCCCCTTCCTAGCCCCTGGCCTCCCCCCCCCCAATTTTTGCCCCCTTCCCTCTCCTCCTTCCTCCCTCCCCTTCTTTTTCATTCCTTCTTTTTCCCCCCCTCCCTTCCTGGTCCCTATGCCAACCTTCCCTATTCCCCCCCTTGTCCCCCCCCTTTCCTCCCCCCCTTCTCCCCTCCCCTTTAACCCAATTCCCCTTTTCCCTCCCCTTCGTCACCACCCTGGGTTTACTTACCCTTGATTGGTATTGCACTCCCTTGCACCCTACATCACGTTGTTATCACCCCAACGATTACATTTTTATCCATTTTTTTACCAAATTAGAGTCTGTTCACAATCCCCCGTGTCCGCCGCGGGGGGAATTGTGTTGGGTCCTGCTGTCCCACTGACTCCGCCTGAGCGGGTGAGCTTATCCTCAATTTCATCTTTATGTATTGTGATTTGCAATTACATTTGTGTTTAATTATGTTTGCTGCATTTGTTAAATATGTATATATATGTATATATATAAAAAAAAATATATAAAAAAAAAAAATATATATATATATATTTTAAAGTTACCCCAAATTATTTTATAGATGTGCTTCTCCTGAAGAAGCGGTTTAACCGCGAAACCGGTCGAGATAAAAGATTTAAATACATCCCCCGTAAACAAATTTACGGGTTCCACTTGCTGTATTCAGTGTGGTATACTTTTTTGATTGTATGATTGTATGTAGACATTTTGTTTGTAACTCTGTATTTTCAAGTATTAAAATTTATATATATCTTTTTAGATGTCTGTAACTGTACATTATTATCCAGTACCGTAATAGTCCCAACCCCCAATTCTGGGGGCGTAGTCATGAAGAGACAGTAGCAGCAACTGCCTCCACTTCTCCACCCCCTTATCCCCTTTTAATGCCCTAGAGTCTGACGGCGGAGGCAGCTGCCCCTGCACAGGGGAAGGAATCCGTTTAAGTGACTTGTCCAAGGTCACAAGGAGCCAACGTGAGGACAAGGTCCCACGTCTTTCAGGAAGCCTCCCATGGCTACGCTGGCCGTCAGAGTAGTTAACCTGTGAGGAGTGGCTCCTTCACTAGTGAACACCAACATGTGGATCTGAACCCATGTCTGTCAGGAAGTCACCCATGGCTGCACTGGCCGTCAGAGTACTTAACCTGTGAGCTGTTGTGGCTTCACTTTAAATAAAAAGGACATTTATACCTTCTTTTGGACAAAAGAGCTTTACTGCTAGAAATCATTTGGATGTATTTCACCAAACCTTCCCCAATGAAAAGGGAAACTAGTCAGACACCCTTTTTTGCAAGAAGCTTCGGCTGACCAACCCTTTTAACCACAGGGTCCTAAGTGTTTTAGCACAAGCGCAAGGCGAGACGCCTGGTGGATAGGGTCTTTTATGGCATCTATGGCAAAACATAGCGCCATTGGTAGGAGGATTTTAACCAAAAAAATGCTGACTCCTTATTTGTTGGATGCTTAAGCAATTATGCATCTTTATTGATGCTGGAAATCACAGCGTCTACTGCTGGTACTTTCCAACCTTTGTGAATTTTTCCTCCATGATAGAGAACTGAGAAACTCTTTGGAGTGAAAAAATGCTTATCCAGATGATCCCATTCAGCATAAATAAGCGCTGTAAAAAGGTGTTTTGTTTTTTTTTTTTTAAACCAAAGAAGGGACCTGGACTTTCAGCTTACTCTGTTAGGAGTAGTATAAAAAGTGGAATGAACCATCTCTGTAAGAGTTTGTACCATCAATCTGTCAGACTGTGAGGTTGCATAAGGTTCATCAACTGTTTCCTCCACAGAGGAAAAATTTGGCTTGTTTTTTTCCCATGATCACCTGAGGATAACACCTCATCCTGTGCCCACTGTTCCCTTGGAAAAAGGGGGTTTGAGGTGGGGGATCTAGCATGCTTCCTATCCCCTTGGATGGAGAATGCGATTAAAGCCGCTAATCTTCCTTCTAAGCCCAACAGGGCAGAGGAGAATGCATCTTCAGTCACATACACAGGGGCTGAAGTGTGAGAAGCAGTTGCACCACCAATTGCTTCCAATGACTCACCCTGGCCTGCCATGTCAGGTATCTCCGGAGAGGATGACAGTGTGGAGGCATGACTGGACTTCCCAGCGCCTGGGGGTGGAATCCTTGGTACCTTTGTGGTACACTGGAAATCAAATGTGCTAAGCACAACAGCAGAGGCACGTTAACAAATTATGGTATTTGCTGAACAATAGTTTTAGCAAAAGAAAACAAGGTCACCATAAGGATCAGCCTTTGATGCTGAGTACCATAATATTTTCTGTGCTGGAAATGCCTGTTTACACACCTTTACATGCCCAGCGCTCCTGTGTCTTAGTGTGACAAACTTCTGTCTTCAGCATATGAACTGAGAGCGTCTGTGTTAATCCTCAGGTGAGAAACTGATTACACATAAGTGTCAGCTGTTACCGCACCTCTCCAGGAGGAGAGAGGAGGGGGAGGGGAATTTTTATCAGCAGTGTTTGTTAGGCTCCTAGTTTTAAAGGAAGACTTCACTTTATACAAAAAAATGCAAATGGCTGGTCTTGTATGTGCATAAACTACTGCTGTAACCCCTTTAGATCCCTCAGAAGAGGAACACCATCTGTTCAATTAAGAACTCCCCTCTGGCTGCAGGGACCACACCCGCTGCTATAGCCAGACACAGAGCTGCTGAAAAAGGCATCGTACTAGGTAAGTGTAATATACTCCCTCTAGAGGAGACATTTTAAGGCATACAGTTATACATTTTATATATGTATTTTTTGGAGAAAAGGGCATAGGTGGACTTTTTACAGTTCCTAGGCTACTCCCCTTACCTTATCCTCGCTGCAGGATACTGCTGATTTAACAGATAGATCCAACTTTCACCCATCACGGCGGGCAGCATAGTTAAACCTTCAAAGACTGGGGCCCTTTTTAATAGGGGTTCCACTCCTTTGGACCTGTATAGCACCCCTCAGGAACAACTTTAGGTAATATGAAAAACCAAAAAGAGTCCTGGTTCCTAGGGTCCAGCTCTCAAAGAGAAGCTTACAGGCAAAACCTCGTTCTTCAATGCGAGGCCCAGGTACCATCCTATGGCCTCAGTGGCGAGGATGGATCCGGTCGTGGAGGTTTTTTAAATACCAGCATGGATCCCTCCCTGGAGCTCCTCAGAGCACATCTTCACTCGTGACCAACACCTTAGACACTGGCAAAAAAACTGAGGACTCATGGAAGGAGGAGGGGTTATATAGGGGAGTCAACTACCTGTATTGGTTATACCAGTGTCAACACCTGAAGGTAGGCCCATAACCCACCAAGTAATTACTTGAGGCTCTGTGTCCTATGATGTACGATAAAGAAATAGGATTTTTTTCATCATACTTACATGTAAAATCCTTTTCTTTGAGTACATCATGGGACACAGTGAGGCTATTTCTTTATCATATATCACAGGACACAGAGTGAGGCTATTATTCCTTACTTATTGGGATGTCCAAGTGCAATAGCCTTGAGGGGAGGAAGAAACCCTGCCAAAACAATAGCCATCAGACCTATACGGCAGCCCGCAGTACGCTGCGGCTGAAAGCCGAATCCTCGGCTGCTTGAACATCCACTTGATAAAATTTTATGAAAGTATGCACTGAAGACCAGGTAGAAGCCTTACAAATCTGAGCCACAGATACCTGATGGCGAAAAGCCCAGGAAGTTCCTACACCCCTGGTAGAATGAACCCTCACCCTGAAGGGAGGAGCTTTACATTTCAGACCATAGGTCTGAATGACAAACTGGCGGAGCCAATTGGCAATGGAAGCTGCCTGCCCCTTCTTGGGTCCTTCTGGTAAAAACAAAAAGAGGAGTCTGATCCTCAGATCTCCCCAGATCTAGACAAATAAACTCTGACTGCTCGCACTACATCCAAGAAGTGCAGTCGTTTCTCTTCTGTTGAACAAGGTTGAGAGAAAAAATAAGGCAAAAACAATGTCCTGATTCAAATGAAAGGCCGAAACCAATTTTGGCAAAAAAGATGGAATTGGTCATAACAGGACCCTGCCGTGGTGAAGGATCAAGTAAAGTACTCTGCACGAAAGGGCCGCCAACTAGGACACCCTTCTAGCCGAGGTGATGGCCATCAGGAAGGCTAGCTTGCGTGAAAGCAAGACTAATGGAATTTCCTTGATAGGCTCATACGGTTGTTTCTGTAACACAGACAGTACCAGGTTTAAGTCCCAAGGACACATAGGTGTCCTAATGGGGGGAAGCAAAAGAGTTAACCCCTACATTAAGGTTTGGATCAGTGAATGGGAGGCTAAGGGCCTTTGGAAGAATACTGACAAGGCCAAAAACTGACCCCTGATTGTACTCAAAGCCAATCTGATTTCCACAGCCGACTGTAGAAAAGAGAGAGTTCTCGCAATCACGTATTTCCGAGGATGCCATTTTCTGGCTTCACACCACGAGGATGCCATTTTCTGGCTTCACACCAAGCAATATAAAGTCCTCCAGACCCAATAATAGATCTTCCTAGTGACTGTTTTTCTGGCATTTACTAGGGTAGACACCATCGGTCCTGAGATGCCACAATCCTTTAACACCCTGGCTTCAATAGCCATGGCGTCAAATTTAGAGACTGTAAATTGGGGTGGAATATAGGACTTTGAGACAGTAGATCGGGGCTGCGCGGAAGCGCCCATGGCCCGCCTATTGCCAATCTCACGCTCTCTGGGAACCAGGGCCTTCTGGGCCAGGCTGGTGCCACCAGGATGACTGGAACCCCCTCTCCGAATACTGCGCAACAAATGTGAAAGGAGAGGGATCAGGGGGGAGATGTTGATGGGCAGGCTCTGCTCTGCCCTTGACCATCTCCGCTGAACTGTGAGCCCCTCTAGGTTCGCTCCCTAGCCCATGAAACTAGCATCTGTGGTTAGTACTCTCCAAGAAACTGGGAGGAAGGATCTTCCCTTTTGCAGGTTCCATTCCTGCAACCACCAGCTTAGGCTTAAGCGTGCCCTGGGAGATAAGGACATGGGGTAATCCAGGGCTTGTGCTCTCCTGTTCCAGAAGTCCACACTCCTTGATGGATGCCAATCATCCATTCACTCCCTTCACATTTAAGCACTTAACTTTAGCATGGTCTGCCATATACATTATCTCACACATTATTATCTTCACTCACATATATATATTCATATATATGTGTACCAAAAGACACACATACACACACACAGTGCAGCGTTACTACAGTGATAATTCATTGCTATGTATACATGCAATAAAATTCAAATTCGTAAAAAAATTCATAAGAATGTCCCATAAATCTTGATAGTAGTGCTCCAGTGTTATACCACCATGCTTCTCAATAATTCTTCTTGCTTGTGCAAACCACCACCAGCTATTTAATCTGCTCACCTCAAGGACGAGTCATTAAGACTCAAATTAACTCTATTTTCACTCCCCAAACGTCTTTTCTTCCTCTCAGGACTCAGCTGTTCAATTTCTCTCTTTCACGATCTCCACTCCACCCGATGTATCCCTCACAGATGGGGAGTTGATTTCCGAGATTATTCAGCTGTTACTCCACACTTTTTTTTCTCTTCATTGCATTGTATACTTCATGGTTACTCTGTTGGTATAGTACCAACTGATATACATATATTCTTATTTTATCTGACATATACAATGGACTTGGATACATGCTATACAGGACACACACTATCACACTGTTTTTGTCATTGTTTTTTATTTACACATTTTAATTTTATTATTGTTTTCTATTGTCCCCTAGATTCTAAGCCCATACCATTATTGAACAAGATTGGTTCATGCATATACTGTACATACTTATATCATATACTACTTTACTTCTATGCTGTTATGACAGAATCTATTGATACATATGCATTTATGTTTTCAGTTGACATTATCAATGGATACTGGGAGATTTTTGGTGACACACTCCCATCCTGGCCATGGCTGCCCCCAGTTTGTGCTTTGTTGGGTTGGTTTTTCCTCTGCCTCCTCAGCTCCCGAACTGGACGCTCATTCTTGTCACCTTTGGGTATTCAGCATTTGGTAGCCTTATGCAGCCTCTGGTGAGTATAGGGCCATGCGTTTTGGACCCTCTTGACTAATTGTCACAATACTATCTGTGTTGATACTTATTTGGTTCATTATACCCCCTACAGGTGTACTACACACGCATCTACCCCTGATGAAGTGAGCATGGTCTTGTGTAATTTGCAATCCACATTTTATACCATGATAGGTTTAATGAAATTTTTTTACTGTATGTATCATTTCAGTGGCTTGGCTATGATTCATGTTTACGTTTGCATAACAAATTTTAATACATTTTGAGACTGCATTTACTCTTTCAATTTTTGGCTAACCACATTCACCTCATTTAAAGTCCCGGGGTGATTTCCTGTTTTTTGTTGCATATATTAGGATGGAGGTGGTTTGCGGGTGACACCAGACCTTTTCTATTATGTCTTCTGTTCCAAGCCCACAAGATGTCTTGTTGTATAGGCCTGGAATGGAATTGAGCGTAGGGAACTGCCTCGAAGGAGGACACCATCCTTCCCAGAAGACTCACACAGAGCCGAATGGAGGGTTGCCTGGTGCCCCTTACCTGATGCACCTGATCCTTCAGGGCACAGATCTTTACGGGTGGCAAAAATACCTTTGCCTGGACTGTTTCCAGGATCAGTCCAAGATACTCGAGACTCTGAGCTGGTCTCAAGGCTGACTTTTCCTTTTTTTTTATGGCCCAGCTCAGGTTTTCTAAAGACCGCACTGTGCAGGCTACATTGTGTTCCAGGGCCTGTAGTAAGTGATCTTTGAGCAGGAGATCGTCCAAGTAGTCGAGCACCAAGATCTCCTGGGCCCTTAAAAGACCCAGTACAGGTGCTAGGATCTTTGTAAACACCTGAGGCGCTGTGGCAAGCCAAAAGGGCAGTGCCACAAACTGGAAATGACATTCCTCTACTGCAAGTCACAGGAACCTCTGATACGGCCGACACCATCCTGACGGATTGGATTAACAGATGTTAGTTCAAGGATTTTAGGACCAGGATTGGCCTTATGTCCCCACTTGGTTTTAGAACCGTGAACACATTCGAAATAAAACCCTGCGCCTCTTTCGGACACCGAAACCTATATGACCACTCCCTGATGGAAGGAAGGAAACCTCTATAATTCCAGCCTGTAACCGCGGTACACTGTTGAGGAGACCCACTCATCCTGCACCACTGTTATCCAAATGTCCGCAAATTGGAGCAGCCATCCCCCCACCCAATAGAGTGGGGGCGTCCCCTCAAAAGGAGGGCTTTGTGCCGGGTTTAGAAGAGTTTGGACCAAGGGTTTTTCAGGCACTGGCCTGCGGCTTGCCCCTGGCTCTATCGCCCTGTTGGCGGTGGAACTGCCTTGTCACTGAAATACCTGAGGAAGTCCCCTGGGTTTTAAATGAGGGACACCTGGTCCTTCTCTTTACAGAAAGTAAAGAGCTCTTTCCTCTGGAAATCTTTTGGATGTACATGTCCAGATCATCACCAAAACAAACGTTCCCCATGGAAGGGGAACCCTGCCATAACTTCTTACAGGAAAGCTCGGCTGATCAGTTCTTAAGCCACACAAGTCTGCGCATGTGCACAGACAGGAGAGCCAGATGAGATACTTGCTGTATATAATCCTTTAAGGCATCTACAGCAAAACACAGAGCTCAAGGAATATCTGCCCCACTTTCAGCAAGATCATCCTCCTGGTTAGGCCTATCAGGCAGTCTGACCTAATCCCTTAAGAACTAGCAGTCTCCAATCACTGCGACAGCTGGCTGAATAGCTGAACTGGCCAAAGAAAGGGAAGCCTTTAATAAGGGCTCCAGTTTCTTGTCAGAAACCATAAATCAGACTGAGAAGGAAGTATAGATAAATCACACTTGTTTAATAATAAAAGTAAATGGACCAAACGTATTCAACACATAGCCAAAGTTCGGTAACCAAAACGGATAATCAGATAAGCCAGAAAGTCAGGAATCAGTGTAGTGGAACAGCAAGCAGGATCTGTAGCGATTAGAAATGTCAGCCAAGCAAGTATTTAACAGACACACAGGAGAGAATCTCTGATGTTGACCAGGCGAAGGCAGAGATCATCTGGGCTGGACGGCTTAAGTAAGCAGAACTGACGAGTAGGATATCATCAACAGGAGAGTCACTTTGGAGAGATAGAAGCTGGCAATTAACTGACAGCTGAGTGGCCAGCTCAGAGAAGGAAGGGCTGGGCCCAGCTCTGACAGTACCCCCTCCTTAACGACCCCTCCCCCTCGGATTACCACCAGGCTTGAGGGGAAAACATCAATGGAAATCGCAGAGGAGGACAGGGGCATGTACGCCCGAGGATGAGACCCAAGAGTGTTCCTCCGGACCGTACCCATTCCAATGCACCAGGTACTGTATGCGCCTACAGGAGTCAACAAAGGACTGTACTTCATACTCCTCATGGTTCTCAGGGTTACAGGGTGAGGACGTGGCACCAAGGTGGTAAAGCGGTTGGAGACCAAAGGTTTTAACAAGGAGACATGGAATATATTTGAGATACGCATATTAGAAGGAAGGTCTAAAGCTTAAGCCACTGGGTTAATCCTGCGGGCAAAGCAGCAGTCACAAGGTTTCTCAGGAAGAGCATTGATCTGAGCGGCAAGAATCTTGTCACCTAAAGGGGAAGTGAGACTGGTGCAAATCGTAGCCAAAATACGATTAGGAGGAATCACAGGAACCGTAACCAAATCCATCTTGGAAGCGTAGGAAAATTGTTGCGACAAAGCCTCAAGCCCTTACATTCTTAGTACTTGGTAAGAATGAGACAATGTAATTGAAACTTGACAAAAGAGCCCTTCTGGGAGAGAGGCGTGTAGCCTCAGACAAGAATGTGAGATTCTTATGGTCAGTAAGAATGAGAACCGGCACAGTGGTACCTTCAAGGAGATGCCTCCATCCCATTTTTTTTTTTGAAAAACTTTTTTTATTTTCTTAAACACAAAACAATACAGACGTACAAAAGCTCAGCCAACATCTGGCTATTAACGGAAGCGACCCACACAGGGGTCACAAGGTATCGTTACAATATCAAGGACCATCAGAATATCTACGGCTACCGTAGTATAACATCATCAATTGGCTGTCATGACTCTTGCTCCAGGGGTGGACTGACAATGAGCTAGCTCACCTAGATCATCGTGCTATCCTGGGTTGGTCTATTAGGATGTCAAGGAGAGCCATCATATATCAGAGAGGTCACCTAATCTGTTGCAGCAGTGGAGGGTTCCGCTAACCACTTACTTCAGACTCTGTCGTGTTTTTTTGGACAGCCGCTATGTATATAGGTGTCACTGTAAAGGGGTATATCACATTGTTAACAAGTGTTTGCCATAAACCTATAGAGGGAGGAGTCTTTCGCTTTCAGCATAGGACAATGGATTTCCTGGCATAGAACAGCAGGAGACCCAACAGAGCTCTCTCAGCCACTCTGGGCACCAAGTCCTCCACCAGCCCCAGCAGGCATATTCTTGGGGATGGATCAATAGAGATACTTAGCAGATCATTTACCTCTGAAAGAATTTGTGACCAGAAACCTGTAATTACCGGGCAGGACCAAAAGATATGGATAAAGTCCCCGGGGGCATGGTCACAACGCCAGCATTCCGGGGAGAGACAAGACCTCATCCTGTGCACCCGAGCGGGAGTAAGATATGCCCTAAGGACAATCTTGTATTGAATGAGGCGGTCTCTCAAGTAAACCAGTATTTTAAATGGGAAGTCCCACACATCTCCCCAATCCTCGGAGTCCTTCTCTGGAACATCCCGGACCCATTGTTGGACCCTGGACAGTATAGGAGACGAGACCCGGAGGAGATATGCATATAGCACGGAGGTGGGTTTTTCGGTACAATCAAATTGCGGAATCTGCTCTAGGTCTGACTGTACCATCTGCCTTTCGCCTGGACGGAACTGAGCCCTGAAAGCATGAGACAACTGTAGATATCTGAATTTGTGTGAGAGCGGGACGTGATGAGACATTAAGTGATCAAGGGAGAATATCGTTAGGTCTGAGGTGATGTCTGAGAGAGACTTAATATGGTACCTGGTCAGGTATACTGGGTCTGGAATCTCGAGAAAGTGCTGTAGGTTGGGGTTATTACAGAGCAGGGCATTCGGAGATACAGCAGTTAGAGGATACTTTTCACAGGCCTTCCCTCCAAGTCCTAAGGGTGGCAAGCATGGAAGGGGTTAGGTCGTATGGAGCCTTTGGACCCCGCAACAGGAGATTCGACAACGCCTTCACAGATTGCAACACCGCAGCCTCAATGGCCCAAGCCAAGTTGGATTTATCTGGAACAAGCCACCAAAATGCAGTGACCAACTGAGCCACAATGAAGTATTTGTGACAGTCCGGAAATGCTGGGCCCCCCTGCGAACAAGGGCGCATTAGGGTGGTTAACTTAAAGCGGGGGGGACGTGGACCCCAAAGAAAGGAGGAGAAAATTTTGTTCAGTTGGAAGAATGATTTGGGGATCCATTGAGGGGAATTACGAAACAAATATGTAAACTTGGGAAGGATTTTCATTTTGATGAGGTTAATACGACCCAGTAGGGACAGAGGGAGGTTCTCCCATGCTTTCAGCTTGGTTCTGACTGAGTTGATTACTGGGGACAAGTTCATTGGAATGAAGTCAGTCATGTTCCCTAAAATACACACCAAGTAGGTAAACTCGTCCACCCATTGTAGCTGAAGAGAAGCCAAGGTCTCTTTTTTAGCATCAGCATCAATAGCCAGCAGCTGCAATTTTGACCAATTAACCCTGGGCCCCTTCACTACAGAGAATTCTTCTAGGACTGACAATGCTCCATTGCAGGGAGGAGCCAGCATCATTCAGGAAGAGGAGGAGGTCGTCTGCATACAAGGCCACCCAGCTAGCCCAGCCGTAAACCTTTAATGTGTGGCAAGACACGCAATGCCTCCGCCACTGGTTCCATGGCAATGGCAAAAAGTGCTAGAGAGAGAGGGCAGCCCTGTCATGTACCCCTAGAGAGTTCAAAAACAGGAGACAGACGACCCCCTAAACGAATGGCAGCCGTAGGCGAACGATATATAGTCTGTAACCAGTGAATGAATACCAGGGGAAATCCTATTCTCCGCAGAATCTCCCACAGGAAAGGCCACTCAATCGAGTCGAAAGCCTTCTCAATATCGAGAGAGGCAACCACTCTAGTACCCTGATTGGCATGTCTTGCATGGAGGTTAGTGAACAATCTACGAAAATTGATGTCTGTAGACTTGTGGGACATAAACCTGATCCGAGTCAATGAGAGAGGGGAGTAATGAGTTAAGTTTAGCGATGAGGAGTTTAGTTAGGATTTTGAGGTCAGTATTAAGGAGTGCTATAGGTCTATAAGAGGCACATAATTTGGGATCCTTACCAGTCTTGGGGATGAGGACAATATGTGCGTGTGCCATGGAGGGTGGGAGAAAGCCCCGTTCCAGGCAATGTGTAAATAGGGCGGCCAGCATGTTACCATTTGCTACATAGAAATCAGTCAGGAGACCATCTGGGCCAGGGGCTTTGCCAGTGGATAAGAAGTTAATCACAGCATGAACCTCTTCTGCGGTAATTGGAGCAACTAGTTAAGATCTTTCGGAATCAGAGAGCCAGCCAAAGGCTATTGGATCCAGAAGAGATACCAACCTCTCTGGGTTTATAACTGTATATAACTGACCTCACAATATAACTTGCACAAACCATCAACATATGCTTATGCAGATTTTTTTTTTACCAAAAAATATGTAGCATTATACATATTTGCCTAAATTGATGAAAAAATTTGATTGTTTACATTTTTTTTTACTGTTTTAATGATGTCAAATTACACATTTACCAAGAAACTGCAGATGCATTCAGTGCATATCGCTCACTCTACAATCTAGAGGACCCCAATATTCCTCAACCCACATATTTCTCATTTTTTTGGGATTCTGGGTTTACACCTCAGCTGTCTGGGGCAAATCTCCAAGCATTGAATGCCCCCTTCTCTGCTAAATTGATAGTGAATGCCATTCAACTTTTGCCAAACAAGACTCCGGGCTTCGATGGATTTTCAGACTAATTTTAAAAGCTTTTTTTTCTTCACAGGTCTTTCCTCACCTAGAAGTAGTTTTTAATACTGCTGTGTCCTCTGTCACTTTTTCTTCAGAAATGTTAAAGGCTAATATAAATATATGGATATGGATACGAAATTGTATGTGAAAATTATAGTCAGATTCTCCACATGTATGCCTACACTTGTGAACGCAGACCAGGTCACCCCTAAACTTTGAGCTCCTAGTGGAACCCTTAGCAAAAAATGAGATCTCTACCTACTATCAAAAGCATCCATATCCAAGGCCAGGTACACAAAACTACCTTATTTGCAGACAATATAATATTGACCCTAATTCGGCTCTTTCCCTGCACAATGTCTATAAGCTTTTGAAAATGTTTAACACCGCTTCTTACCACAAAAAATACATAGTTAGGTTGAAAAAAGACATAAGCCCCATAGTTAGTCAGGTTGAAATAAGACATAAGCTCAACCCCCCCCCCAAAAAAAATTCATACAATCCCATATACACAGTCCTATACCCACAGTTGATCCAGAGGAAGGTGAAAAACCCCTAAGCAAAGCATAACCCAATTTGCTTACAGCAGGACGAAAAAAATTCCTTTCTGATCCCCCGAGAGGCAATCGGATATTCTCTGGATCAACTTTACCTATAAATGTTAGTACCCAGTTATACTTTTTACATTTAGGAAAGAATCCAGGCCTTTTTTAAAGCAATCCACCGAGCTGGCCAGCACCACCTCTGGAGGGAGCCCAATTCACATTTTCACAGCTCTTACTGTGAAGAAACCTTTCCATGTACGGAGATAAAATCTATTGTCCTCTAGGCGTAAAGAGTGCCCCCTTGTCTTCATGATGACCTCAAAGTGAATAAACACCAAGTTCACTATATGGACCCCTTATGTATTTGTACATGTTGGTCATATCCCCCCCTAAATCAGTTCCTCTAATCTTTCCTCATAGCTGAGCTCCTCATTGCCTCTTATCAGTTTGGTTGCCCTTCTCGGCACTCTCTCCAGTTCCCCCGATATCTTTTTTAAGAACTGGTGCCCAAAACTGAACTGCATATTCCTAATGAGGTCTTGCCAATGATTTGTACAGGTGCAAAATGATCTCTCTCTTTAGTCAATACCTCTCTTAATCCAAGAAAAGAAAAAATAATGAACCCAAATCAAAGATACACGGTATGAGCATAGATGGCGATACAATATCCCAAATGCTAAGACAACTTCCATTTTTTTGGTAAAAGACCAAGGCATATTTAGGTATTTCATTAACTGTGCCTACTTCTAATCTGTTCTGGCAAAACTATATTTCTTTAATAAATTCCACTAGAATAGAGTTGGTCAGGGGCGTGGCCTGGAGAGCGATGGAGTAGGATGCATGTAGTGAGTGCTCCGCTTGTCCATACTCCTGCAACAGTCATCCTGCCTCAATCCTGCCGATCTACCCAGCCTCTGCATCCCGGCAGGTCTGCCTTGTTCCCTGCATGTACCTCGGAGCCTCCCAGCTGATTAGAGCACCGCCCGAGGCCGCCATAGTCGGACTTCTCCACCCTGTGGCTGTCTGTAGGACAGACAGCGGCTTCAGCCTAGATCCCGGGGCGGTGGCCATCTTGCTCCACCAAGCGGCGGCCCCTGCAAGTCTTCCTGGCCTGCTTGACCACCTGAGGCTAGTCTCCACTTGCTACGGCCACCGGACCACCTGCAACCACAGGAATGGAACCTCTTTATCCTGCAGCAGTCAGAGGGACAGTCCGTGGCTCCGGCCTAGTCCCTGGAATGGCAGCCATCTTGATTCACCCAACGTGGGCATGTGCAGGTAATACAAGAGTCCCTGACCACCCTGAGCCAAGTTTCTTCCTGCTGCAGCCGCCGGCCTCCACAGCTAGTCGGCGACTACTTGCAGCCCCTATTGTGAAACTCCAAAACTGCGGTGGGAGGGGGGACACTGAGGATCCGGCCACGTAAGCAGCAGACTTATTGGGGCACCCGGGGACTCCCCCGACCACCTCTGGAATATGTCTCCACCGAAAAAGGCTTCCGAGGCTGCCGACATTCTTGCCAAGTACCACCGCTTTGAAGAAGACCACAAGGCCAAAGATGGCGCCGGTGCCTCCTCGGACATGGAGCACTCCGTAGCGGCCACTAACAAACTACTTGATACCATTGCCCTGTGCCAGAGCACACCCACCACCAAAATTGAGGAGGTCAAAATCTCCCTTATGCGGCAAGATCTCTCTACCCTGTGGGACCGCGTGGCGGAGACCCGCATTAGCAGAGCGGAAGACATCTTGCACCCCCTGCAACATACTACTGATGAGTTGCGCCGCCAGCTACAACAGATTATTGCGAAACAGGACATGGAGAATCCCCTCCAGAGATGTAATCTCAGCTTTATCGGCCTTCCTGAGACTGCTGAGGGCAATGACCAGGCGAGCTTCCTTGAAAACCTCTTGACATCAACCTTCGGTAGAGATGCATTCTCGGTAATGTTTGCGGTGGAGAGAGCGCATCGAATCCCTGCCCGTCCTCCTCCCCAAGGAGCTCCCCCGCACACCCCGATAGCGAAATTCCTTAACTACAAGGACCGCAACAAGATCCCCCGCCTGACCAGAGAGAAGGGAAATATCCCCCGCACCAACACACATGTGGCCGTATTCCCGGACTTATCCAATGAGGTGCAACGACAGCGGTCCAGGTTACAGGATGTTAAGCGACGCCTCCGTGTGCTACACTTCAAATGCACCATGCTGTACCCTGCAAAGCTTCATGTGGAGTTCTAGGGCCGAACCCACTTCTTTGAGGACCACAAGCTAACATCCACTTGGATTGATCAGAGGGATCACCGAGACTGAACATACCACCCTGCCTACAAGCTGCGAGTACTTTTCTTTTTTTTCCCCTGCTCCACCCTGTGCCCGTGGCGCTGCCCGCTGCCATACTGATGCTTAGCTCCTCAGTGGATACATTGCATGTACATGTCCTCTGTCGGAGAAGGGGGGCAGACCTGGAAATCCTTTTCTGCTCTACACTGAACCTCGCAGCATGCCTGCTGCCTCCGGGTGACCTTACTGACTCATGATCCCCGTTTCCCTCACACCTGAGAGATGCCTGTAGAGGACAGTAGATCGAACGTTGCTGAGAATTTTTTCCTTACTTTACCTACCACCCTAATGGCAGGCGGAGCCCCCCCCCCCCCCCCCGCACAGCTATTCTGGTGCTGCACCTTTATGGCTCATGCACTTCTCAGAGAAAAAGTCGCCCCCTAGGATCTTTGTGAAATTTTTCATCCCTGTTTGCCTGTTTTCTCTTCCCCTTTGTTTTTCTTTTTATCACGGGTATTCATGCTCCTCTGAAATTAAGTTCCTTGCCTTCAATGGGTCCTAAACGTTGGATGTCCCCCGTTGATACCTGGTTATGGGGTACTATGTCCATGCCGAGTTGGGGTGGCATTGGACTGGGAGGGAAGGGAAATGTTGTGGTTATTATTTCTCTTACACCACCACGTTTGCAACTGTTTACTTATGCTAAAGGTACTATGTTATTGTACTACATGCATCGTAATTGGTTACCACTGTGTTTTATGCCATCTGATGTGGCCATGTCTACTCTGCCGGTCCTGGTCCATCTGCGGTTTACTATATACGGCCTATAACCGCCATGAGTAAGGATGAGCTCCAGCGTGTTTGCATGCTGCATGTGCCAAGCCCGCCAGGAAGTCGGCAATGCGCTGCGCTAATCACAGGCAGTGAGACATTTCCCGATCTCTGCAAATAAAGAAATGTCTCACTGCTTGTGATTAGTGCTGTGCAGTGCCGAGTTCCTGGCAGGCTTGGCACCTGCAGCATGCGAACACGCCAGAGCTCATCCTTAGCCATGAGTTCTCTAAAGTTTCTCACGTGGAATGTTAGAGGCTTGTGCAATAAGATTAAACGCACAGCCGCCCTGACATTCCTTAAGGCCCAACGTGCGGACATCATCACACTAGCTGAGACCCATGTCACGGGCCACTTACAATCCTCTCTTAAAAGACCTTGGATGGGCTGGGCCTATCATGCCACCCACACCTCATACTCCAGAGGAGCATTGGTCCTGATCGCTAAAAGGGTTCCATTTGACTTAGTGCTGCTCCAGACAGACCAGCAGGGCAGATATGTGTTAATACATGCCACTATTAATGGATCCCCTATCCTGATACTAGCCTGCTATCTCCCCCCCCCCCCATATAACTCAGTTGTAATTAAGGAGGGCCTTGCCTGTATGACACAATATACCTCTGTACCGGCAGTGTGGATGGGGGACTTTAATATGACCCTCATCCCCACTCTGGACCTCCACCTTGAACCGCCGGCCCATACCAGACTACACCGCATACTGACTGATTTCGCTTTTGTTGACACTCGGCGCCACAAACACCCGCACACTAAAGTCTTCTCGTGCTTCTCAGCCAGCCATAACACAATGTCACAAATCGATTTCATTCTAATTTCAAAGACCCTGACACTTGTTTTGGCTGACTGCTCTGCAGGACCAGGATGACATCCCCACGGAATTGCAATACTATTTTACAGCCAACAGGGAACTCAGCCACGTACGACATGGTGTGGGAAACGTTTAAGCTCCATGCCCGCTCCCTGCTCTCCACACGCATCAACAGACTTAAGCGATCATCAAAACTCATTGTCCAACAGGCTACAGAACACTTACAGGTGCTGGAGGAGGCGTTCCACCAAGACCCCTCATCCAGCACTGCCAACAACCTTAAAATTCAGACGCGACAGGTCTCCCAATTGCATATTGAGAAAGCCAAGCAATGCATCTTTTTCTGTAGGCAAAGGGTATTTGAGTATGGAGAACGACTACTTGCGTATCTCGCCCATTTAGACTCGTGTCCCCCGGTGGTGGTGTCGTTGATTGACCCCCAGGGGAATGACATCACTGATCCGCAAGTGGCAGAGGAATTTGCAAGATTCTATCGTGCACTCTACACTTCCCGGGTCACTCACACGCCCCAAGATACCAGGGACTACTTAGTGAGAATTAAAATTCCCTAGATTGACTAATGCCCAACTTGAACTCTTGAGGCTCCCATTACTAAGGAGGCTATCTCCTGTCTGGCCACATCTAAGGCCCAAGCATCGGATGGCCTACCACTTGAATTTTATGCCACCTACTCTGAAATTTTAACCCCTAAACTCCATGACCTGTACAAATCCATATTTGATTCGGGAATCCTAACCCCCTTCTATGAGAGAAGCCCAAATTGTAGTAATTCCTAAGCCCGGTAAGGACCCTAAATACCCGGAATTGTCCTAGACCTATTTCCCTGCTACAGGTTGACATTAAAATACTGGCTAAGATTCTAGCCTCTCGCTTTAACCCGGTCATTCTGTCAATGATCCACCCTGACCAGACATGCTTTATGCTAGGGAAAAACACTGCTATGAATATTCACTGCCTATTCATGAACATTCAGGGGTCCCATGATGAAGTCGACTCAAGGGTCGCCAAGGCCTTCGATTCGATGGAGTGGAACTACCTGTGGGAGTGCCTCTCGGGATTTCGACCCAACTTTATTTGCTGGGTTCAGCTCCTATATCAATCCCCGAAGGCCAAGGTGTTTGTGAACGACTGGCTCTCTGACCAATTCCTGCTAGAGAGGGGGACCCACAAGGCTGCCCACTTTTCCCCATGCTGTACGCATTGGCTGTGGAGCCGTTGGCAATCATGGTTCGTGCAGACACCAGCATCCAAGGCCTTAAGATAGGGAATCTGGAAGAAAAGATTGAGATGTATGCCGACGACACGCTCCTATACTTGGCCGACTCGGGTCCCTCCCTTGTTGCAGCCCTCCACTCCATAGAACATATTGGTAGCCACTCGGGTCTGAGTATTAATTGGTCTAAATCCCAGATCCTCTCAATTGATCATTTCCCCACCTCACTCACGCCCCCCCCCCCCCCCCCCCCCGACTCTCCTTGATCAAGTACCTTGGAGTACAAGTTACCAGATCGCTCACAGACTACACACTCTTGAATATTAAACCCCTGTATACCCTAATCAAAACCAAGACACAAACTTGGGCCAGACTACCCCTGGGTGTTATGGGACGCGTCAGTTTAGTCAAAATGATACTCCTCCCAAAAATACTCTATTTGGTGTGCATGCCCCCCTGTATATACCTCAAAAAATGTTAAAAACAGTTGAATCAATTCTCAATTTGTTTATATGGGGTCACAGCAGACACAAATTATCTTGGAGAATTCTATAGAACCCAGCGACATTGGGAGGAGCTGCTCTTCCAGATTTTCAGAACTATTATCTTGCCTCCCAACTGTCCCACTTCTATCATTTTCACAAAAACGAGCTACCAAGATACCAGCTACTACTCTGTGAACACCCTGATGACCCAGCTCATACCCCACTCCAGTCAGTCCTCAGGGCCCCATCGACAACCAGATCATGACCGCTACGGGACTTAAAACATTCCAAAAGCTAAAGGATGAATTTTCCCTTCCCAATTACCTTCTTTTCAGGCATTTACAACTCCGACATGCTATACAAACTCAATTTGCTGGGCTCCAACCCGTCCCTGACAGTCCCCTCTATAGTAGACATAATCACAGGTGCTGAACCAAACTAATCACCCTTTACTCCGCCATCAGTCTCCCTAGTACCACAGCCTTGACCTATACTGCAAAGACTAGATGGGAGGTGGACGTTGGAATAATGGAGGATGAAATTTTGGGGGACCTGAAAAAAAAAAAAAAAGTCTCCCCCAAACTGTCGGACCGCCTCACGCAGTTGTATATTGTACATAGGACATATCTGACTCCTCAAAGGATAGCGCGTTTCAAACCCATGTACAATCCAGGGTGCTGCTTATGCAACCACACCCCAGGCTCCTTCAACCACCTTATATGGTCCTGCCCAACTATCCAAGCATACTGGATACAGGTGATACACTTCCTGCACGATCAGATGGGCTCCCCTGCTACCCTAGACCCAAAGATGTGCCTACTCGGTCTGCTGCCAGACTTAGACGCTGACAAGCCCCTCTGTACCTTTTTACATGAGACGCTATTCTTGGCGAGAAAAGTGGTGGCCTGTAATTGGATGCAGGCCTTGCCCCCTACAATCCAGTGCTGGAAAAAGAGATTAACGACACTCTCCCATATAAGAAGCTGATCTATGTACATAGAGGATGTCTGATTAAGTATGAGCAGGTCTAGAGCAGATGATTGGAGGATGGTGAAACGTGTACTTGAAATGTTGATATGTTCATCCCTCATTTCCCACTCTCCCCCTTTTTTTTTTTATTATCCTCTTTTTTTTTCCCTTTTTTTGTTTACTGGCTCCACTTCCGGTGGGTATCTCACCTTATATCATGCAGATAACTCAATGTGTTTATGTATGTACTACTGTTCTGGCCATGTTGGCTTATATTATTTTATGTACCATGTATATATTTTTTCAATAAAATTGGTTTCCCAATAAAAAAAAAAAAAAAAAAGAAGAAGAAGAATAGAGTTGGACAGATTAAGCTAATGTTATCTGATCTGGAAGACTAGCAGCATTTAAAATGCTAATCCTACACAAAATATTATAAATCTTCAGAGCCCTACCAATTTCAGTCCTGGATTCCTTTTTCACATCTCTGAAACGTATACTCTGTGCATTGGTTTGACAGGTGCGGAAGGCTAGGCCTCCATATTCTTCTAAATCCATAAAAGGTAATGTGGCATCTTGGGGGATTACATTAACTATAACACATGGCAACCAACAAGCAACTAAGCTTTTAGTATCATTATTGTAGTCGTTAACAGCCGAGTAAGAAATACAATGGAACAGTAAGCAGTTTAAACACAAATAAGTAATGAGAAACATCAAAATAATGCTGCTCACCTTCTTAAGTGTTGTCACAAGATCGGTATTCTTATGCAGAATATTAGACGTCAGCTGAAGGCTACCAAGCTTCTCCAGAGCACCTAAACATCTGTTAACATCCTATGCAAAAACAGAAAAGGATAGAAACAGGATTCACAAACTACCCACTTGCTGCCCAGGCCAATTTGACTTTTTTCACATACAGGTTTAAAAATGACTTAAAATCCACAAAAATTACATATTTTCTGAAAGCAGAGGCCCTGAAGATCAAAATAGTGGTTATTGCAGTGCTTTACGTTGCACAGTTATTTGCTATTTATTAGGAAAGAAAAAACCAAACCACTTGAATGCACTTTAGTGCACACACACACTAGAATACTCAATTTTTGGTAAAATATAAAAGATGATGTTGAGCCGAGTAAATGTCAAGCATGACCAAGCATGTCAAGATTTACAAATTTTGCACGCCTGTGAATTGGCACCAAACTTCAGTACCTAAAAATCTCCATAGGCGACGCTTCAAAAGCCTTTACAGGTTTAGAGTTGAACATGAGCACTGGTGCTAGAATTATTGTTCTTGCTCTGATGTCTCTGGCAATACCTCAAATTTGTAGTGCAATCATCATTTACATATGCGCGTACAGGAGAGTGTGGCACAGGAGGGTGCATTTTTTTTTTTTTACATTTTACTATTTTCTGTATTTTTTTTTTGTTTAATCTTTATTTGATTTTTGCTGTTATAACAAATACACATAATAAAAAAAAGGGATAACAGAAGGATCATAAGGTTCAGGCTTAGATCCGTACTCAGTGAAATACGTAATATCAGTAACAGTAGGCTATACATACTGGTGCATAAGGCATATCAAAATACAACATAGTAATTCCCCGTTAGGTTATTAAAGGAGAATAACTAACCTATTAAATCTGGGAGTGAGGCAGTCAATCGTCCAACAAATGCATAGAGTGAAATCTCATGAGTATGCCATTACCAAGAACAAAAGAAACATCAAAAGTCATTCACCCAGGGAGGGCTTTCAACAAGGAGAGTAAGAAGGAAACCTTCCACAGGTGAACACAACAAAAATATGGTTATAACCAGAAGTGTGTGAAAGTCTGAGCCATTGGCGTGTGCGCAGGGGGTGTGCCAGGGCACACCTTAATCACAATGTGCAGTACCAATTCCTCCTATTGCTGGGCTTCCCCCGTCTTGGCTCCCCCGCCCTGTTGTGCTGCTGGCTTTCTCTCCTCTCCCCCCAGCTGCTGCGGGGGATGTTTCAGGATCAAAACTGTGGGAAGGGGCTAGTAAATGTGTCATTTACCAGCGCCTTGCTTTTCTAAATAAACACACTCACTGTGTTCACAAATAACTAAAGCATAGTAAACAGTGTTTACTATGCTTCAGTTTGTGAATGAACAGGAAGCCGCTCAGCACAGAACACTACCCATTCATTCACCGTCCCATGCAACTGAGGCTGCAGAGAAAGGCATGTGCATTTGAGCTTTGGGGTGCACACCCTAATGCAATAGGCTGCACACACCTATGGTCTGAACTAAAGTGTAGCAGCAAGTAAACATGGGTAAAAAAAAAAAAAAAAAAAAAAGGGAGGGGGGAGGTATGACCCAAGCACTACGAGGAGAATAAAAACGGGATATCCAAAATGATCCCGTAATGATCAATGACAGGCAAGTCAGAGGTAGGAGGCAAATTTAGAGGAATGTCAGAAGCGATTCCGGATCACCCAAATCAACAGCTCTCTCTCATTGTTAACTTCCTCAAAATCTTTAATATGTTCATCCAATTATCTAACCAAGTTAGAAACTAACCACCAGGACCACATTTTCAAAAACTTTTTAGGGCTTTTCCTATGTTTATATGCCAGTTCAAAAGCTTTTTTTTTTGCTAGAAAATTACTTAAAACCCCCAAACATTATACATTTTTTTTCTAACACCCTAGGGAATAAAATGGCGGTCGTTGCAATACTTTCGGTCACACCGTATTTGCGCAGCATTCTTACAAGTGCACTTTTTTTGGAAAAAAATACACTTATTTAAATTAAAAAATGAGACAACAGTAAAGTTAGCCCAATTTTTTTTTTTTTATATTGTGAAAGATAATGTTGTTACGCAGAGTAAATTGATACCCAACATGTGCTTAAAAATTGCGCCCGCTCGTGGAATGGTGACAAACTTTTACCCTTAAAAATCTCCATAGGCGACATTTAAAAAATTCTACAGGTTGCAGGTTTTGAGTTACAGGGGAACTAGGGCTAGAATTAATGCTCTCACTCTACAGTCACGGCGATATCTGACATGTGTGGTTTGAACACCCTTTTTTCATATGCGGGCACTACTCATGTATGCGTTCGCTTCTGCACACAAGCTTCGGAGACTGGGCCGCAGGGCAGTATTCTAACATGTTAACCCCAAACACACCTCCAAGACGACCACTGCCTTGCTAAAGTAGCTGAGGGTAAAAGGTGATGGACTGGCCAAGCATGTCTCCAGACCTAAACTCCATTGAGCCTCTGTGGGGCATCCTCAA
The DNA here is from genome assembly GCF_042186555.1 of Aquarana catesbeiana. Lineage (NCBI taxonomy): Eukaryota > Metazoa > Chordata > Amphibia > Anura > Ranidae > Aquarana > Aquarana catesbeiana. Next base: position 535,211,447 of record NC_133324.1, on the reverse strand, counting down.
ACGGAAGATGGAGGAGCACAAGGTCTCCAACATCCACTAGCTCCGTGATGTGATCATGGAGGAGTGGACGAGGACTTCAGTGGCAACCTGTGAAGCTCTGGTGAACGCCATGCCCAAGGCAGTGCTGGAAAATAATGGTGGCCACACAAAATATTGACACTTTGGGCCCAATTTGGACAATTTCACTTAGGGGTGTACTCAATTTTGTTGCCAGCGGTTTTGACATTAATGGCTGTGTGTTGAGTTATTTTGAGAGGACAGCAAATTTACACGGCTATACAAGCTATACATTTTAGTGTTGTCACATGAAAATATATAATAAAATATTTACAAAAATGTAAGGGGTGTGCTCACTTTTGTGAAATACTGTAGATCTTAATCACATCGCATGCATTTCAACTGAGTGCGTCTTCCGGTACAATCCCTAGCAATGCTATTTTTGGGTTATACTGAACCTGTGTAGAACATAAGGTATTTAAAGCATCAAAGACACTCACAGCAGCGATGCAATTTGGGACATTGCCCCAGCATATGTATAAGCGTCCCTGTATCATTAGTACACCTTGGACAATTTGATGTAGCTGCTTTACCCCGAGAATGTAACTTTAAGGGAGTATAGTGGGATCTATGAATAATAAATAGCTGTGTCAGACACTGTAAGGAGGATAAGGATACTTTGAACAAATTCTTCAAAGCTTGCTCCCATTTCTCATCACTAAGAGTCTCTAAATCCCTACGCCGTCGTCCAACACTACCATCATGTATTTTAGTTCCAGCTGTCCTTTGTAGGGAAGAGTGTATATCCCCAATAAGTCCCTGTTTAGAGTGCCTTATAGTTACGGCCATAGCTAAAATTGAAGATTGAGTATATTTTAGTAGAAAAGTTGTGGCCTGACTCTGCAGAGCAGGTCGTAATTGTAGATATTGAAAAAATAATTAGATCATATTTTTCCTGCCAGTTTATCAAATGGTTGTAAAACCTCATCAAGTTGATGAAGTAACAAAATACCAGCTCTTTTCCATGAGTCAACATTTTCTACTAAGAAAATACCTTTAGCAGTTAATCGTCAGCTCTTGGCAGTGGAGTACTTAGCACATCTGGCACTCGAAGCTGATCAACTCCCTTCCTCAAAAAAAAAAAAAAAAAAAAAATGAAAAGAATACAGCAGCACATTGTATGCGCTATGGCAAATTGTGGGTGTGGTTAAACAATGGTGTTTCGGGCCTTAAAGAGGGATAGTTAAAAAAAGACCCGAGCCTACTATCTTTATACGCAGCACACACGTCACAGACTTTTTTTTTTTATTACTTTTTTATTATTTTTTAAAACAAAGTATAAAGTGAATCAGATACAGATATGTAAAGAGTGCAACAGCCACCAGCAGTAGAACATAAAACAAAGTTGTTTACAAAAATCAAGATAGGACAAGACAGTACGCACCAGCATGACAACCTTTAGACTTTAAGCATTTCAAAAACAAAAAGAAAAGAAAATGCAAGATGCAACATTTCAGACAAGAATACAAAATATAAAGAGAGGAAAAGGGGTAAAGGGAGACACCATGGAGCTCAAGACTCAAAGGATCATACAATAAACACTTCAGAATCTATGGACATAAGAGATATCCAACTAGATTTCTAGAGGAACCGCTTCAGGACAATAGTCATCTCAAGCCTGCAAAACGTTAAACATCAACAAAGAATCAAATAATGCAGTCAGGTGCTCCATCCTGCGTATGTTAGCGATAGTATACAGGAGTTGGGAGTTTGTGGGGGGAGAGGTAGTTAACCAGCAACATGATATAACTCGTTTTGCTGCTAATACGATAAAAGCCATCAGCTTACTTGCATGTTTGGAGATGCCTAGAAAGCGGAGACCTAACAGATAATGTATAGGATTTAGGGGTATTATTATACAGGATTTATATAGGATATAGTTATCTTCAAGAGGTTTTGCAAGAGGGTCAGGACAATAGCCAAGAAAGGTTGATGATGGGACAGTCCCAAAATATATGATAATGAGTACCTATATAATTTCTACATCCTGCACTGCCGGGAAGCTTCTGGGTTGCGAGCATGTAGAATAACTGGGGTCCTGTACCATTATAGGAGAATTTTAAAAGTAGTCTCTTTCTATTCCACACAGCGTGAAACTTTAGAAGTGGATTCCCAAATTTTACCTCATTCTGCTAGGGAAATAGGTTGTTGGAGAATATGAGACCATTTACTCACAGGAATGACTGGACTCAGTCAAGGGGGTAGCACCATGAAGGAGTCTATCTATAGAAGAGATTAAATGAGGTTCATATGGACCCCTAGTACACAAGTTCAAATCTAAAAACAGGGCAGGAGATTTGGAGGAGAAAAAAAAAGTTTAATTTGCAAATATGAGTAAAAAAAGCATTTTCAGTATCTGGCATTTAGATTGCAGATCTGCAAAGGACAACAGATTGTGGGTCATTGGGTGAACTAAGTGGCAGAGTTGAAAGACTACTGCTTGGGTGCAGGGGAACATATGGCTATAGGGTAGGCTATCAAGGATGTCCAGGTTAAAGAGCACATTCAAAAGTGGGGGGCAAGGAGAAGAGAAAGTACCGTATTTATCGGCGTATAACACGCACCGGCGTATAACACGCACCCCAATTTAGGAGGGAATTTTAAGGAAAAAAAAACTTTTAGGAGGGAAGTTGAAGGGAAAAAAACTTACATTTAAATGCCCATCATTGCAGCCTTCTCAGTGCAGCCTTGCCCCAGTGCAGCCATGTCAGTGCAGCCATGTCAGTGCAGCCATGTCAGTGCAGCCTTCCCCAGTGCAGCCTTGCCCCAGTGCAGCCTTGCCCCAGTGCAGCCTTGCCCCAGTGCAGCCTTGCCCCAGTGCAGCCTTCGATCAACGGTCCCTGCTTCCTGGGCTTCAAAATCGCCGACCGCGATTTGAAAATGGCGCCGCCGGCGCCGAAATACACAGAGCCGGTCCTCGGCTCTTTCCGGCGGCTCTCGTTTACTTTCGGCTCCACTCGTAGTCCCGAGTGGAGCTATCCGCTATCCGAGTAGGTTCGGATAGATCCGCTCGGGACTACGAGTGGAGCCGAAAGTAAACGAGAGCCGCCGGAAAGAGCCGAGGACCGGCTCTGTGTATTTCGGCGCCGGCGGCGCCATTTTCAAATCGCGGTCGGCGATTTTGAAATTTTGACAGCTCGGGATCGCAGGATATCGGCGTATAACACGCACCTGCGACTTTCCCCTGATTTTAAGGGGAAAAAAGTGTGTGTTATACGCCGATAAATACGGTACTTTCCAGAACACTGTTTCCATATTGACAAGGTAAATAACATCAAAGCTAAACATAGACTTCTCAATTGAGGCATATAGTTATCATATGATAACCATAGAACATGGATGTACAGGACAAGTGATCCCCATTTCAATTTCAGACCATCTGATTTGGGCACAACGAGACAACCAGGAAATAACAGCACGTAAATGGGTGGCATAGTAGTATTTATGTAGTTCTTGTGCTTCTAAACCTCCCCTAGATTTTAGAGCTTGGACCACCGACCCTGCAATCCGATGTGAGCCATTATTCCATATGAAGTTAAGAAAAGTTCTCTGAAGTCATTTCAACTGTGATAAAGGGATCAAAACTGGGAGAGTCTCAAACAAATATAGCAACTTTGGAATTAGACATTTTGAGGACATTAATTCTTCCTAGGAGAGAAAGAGGGAGGGTAGTCTAATGCTTTAAGGCTGGGTTCACACTGTGTGCAGGGGTCCAGTGAGTCAGTGTTTTCCATTTCAGGGATGAATCAGGCCCAGATTTTTGACTGAATTCGGACCTGAAATGGAGCCAAAGACGCACAGGACCCTTGTGCAATAAGCTCCATGGCCGCCTCAGAGATGTGTGAACCGGCTCCGTTGAGAGCTGGTCACAGTCTCCTGTCATTCAAATTGGATGCGGAGAAACCCACGTCCAATTCGCAGCAATGTGAACGCAGCCTAACAGGCAATTAATTACTGAAAATAAGGGAGGGAAGTTGACTTGATAAAAACGGTGGTCATACACATCATCGCCAAACCAAATATTTAGAACTAAGTGAAGAGTTCCCCTTTAGTGTATACATAATATACAAAACACATGTCAAATGAATAATCAATCCAAAAATAAAATGTTCAAAGTAATAATAAAAAGGCCATGTATAAAAAATAAATAAATCACCCAAGTGATATAAAAGTATCTTAAAAAAGTTCCAAAAAACATAAATTCTTGCTGTGAGAAGAAAAAAACGTGCTTGCTCCACCACCGTGAAATCAGACTGGCCGCTTACCAGAAACTCATGATCCCCCGTTACAGAGGATCAGGGAAAGCTGTTTGTTAAAACTGCTTCGAACCACGACTTTATTGGATAAGTAAAAGGTTAAACTCACATGTTAGTAGACAATAGTAGGCATGTAGTGTAGTCTGGAGCGCCGGCCGGAAGCTCACAGACAGCCCGTCTTACTGGAAACAACAGCAGCAGAGGGAGGTGACGAGAACATGTCGCTCTGCCCTACGTGGCATTTCGTGATAGAGTCACATCATCCAGGTGACCCTGGATGATGTGACTCTATCACAAAACGCTGCGTAAGGCAGAGCGACGTGTTCTCGTCACCTCCCATTGTTGCTGTTTCCAGTAGGACGGGCTGTCTGTGAGCTTCCGGCCGGCGCTCCAGACTACACTACATGCCTACTATTGTCTACTAACATGTGAGTTTAACCTTTTACTTATCCAATAAAGTTAATGATTTTACACTATATGGAGCCTTTTTTCCTTCTATGACCATATCTGAAATGCTGTGGGCTGATGTCTGAGTACCTGTCAGTGTGAACATCTTTAGCCTGACCCTGCAGTCTTTGATGTCCCATCTCGGTATAAGGTCTCTGATCCATTGGTCGTGGTTCGAAGCAGTATTAACAAACAGCTTTTTCTGATCCTCTGTAACGGGGGATCATGAGTTTCTGGTAAGCGGCCAGTCTGATTTCACGGTGGTGGAGCAAGCACGCTTTTTTCTTCCCACAGCAAGAATTTATGTTTTTTGGAACTTTTTTAAGATACTTTTATATCACTTGGGTGATTTATTTATTTTTTTATACATGGACTTTTTATTATTACTTTGAACATTTTATTTTTGGATTGATTATTCATTTGACATGTGTTTTGTATATTATGTATACACTAAAGGGGAACTCTTCACTTAGTTCTAAATATTTGGTTTGGTGATGATGTGTATGATCACCAATCTGTTTTAGCGCGATTCAACCCCCCTTTTTTCTCATTTAATTTCACTGTGTTTGTGTAACATAGATGAATCGCGACTATAATTGTTATTGTTTATGTATTTCACCGTAGCGCAGTTATTCCCCTCATTTTTTCTTGATAAAAACGGTAGAATAAGAGGGTGTTAGATAGACTCCCAAATATTTAAGTGTGTGGGAACACCAGCAATAATGGATATTTTGTTGGAGAGATGGGGGAATATTTATGGGGAGGGCCTCTGTTTTGGTAGGGTTGATCTTAAAACCTGATAAAGAGCCAAAAGGATACAAAGATATGTCAGGGGATGGGATAGGTGTCAATAGTATGTCATTGGCAAAAAAGGGAAAGCTTGTACTCTCGTTGCCGCAATGACACCCCTCGAATATCAGGATGAGAGCGAATGGCAGCAAGAGGTTCCAAACGGAGTATAAAAAGTAGTAGTGATAAAGTTCATCCCTGCCTGATGCCATGATTTAAGGGGAATGAAATGGAACAAAAAGGAAGCAAGCTGGACTTGGGAGGTAGGTAGAGAGTATAATGCTTGCAGGGCATGAATAAAAGCCATAATGGTAGCAAAGGACCAATTCAAGTGGTCAAAGGCCTTTTAGGCATCTAGGCTTAAAACTAAGCAGGACGTTTAGTTTGAGTTAGGAGCTCTATGAGGTCAATAGTACGTCTTGTATTATCACCAGCATGTCTATTAGGAACAAACCCAACCTGATCCCTATGAATTAAGGATGGGAGTAATTGGGATAGCCTGTGTGCAAGGATAGTCCGAATTGAACAATGCAGTGGGTCTGTAGTGATCAGGAATGAACAAGTTTTTACCTGGTTTTGGAATGACAGTGATAAATGTGTGTAGAATTAGGGAGTTGGGGCAGTACTCTTCAACAAAAAAGCAAAGCAGGTTTAACATACAGTGGGGACGGAAAGTATTCCGACCCCCTTAAATTTTTCACTCTGTTATATTGCAGCCATTTGCTAAAATCATTTAAGTTCATTTTTTTTCCTTATTAATGTACACACAGCACCCAATATTGACAGAAAAACACAGAATTGTTGACATTTTTGCAGATTTATTAAAAAAGAAAAACTGAAATATCACGTGGTCCTAAGTATTCAGACCCTTTGCTCAATATTTAGTTGAAGCACCCTTTTGATCTAATATACAGCCATAAGTCTTTTTGGGAAAGATGCAACAAGTTTCTCACATTTGGATTTGGGGATCCTCTGCCATTCCTCCTTGCAGATCCTCTCCAGTTCTGTCAGGTTGGATGGTAAAAGTTGGTGGACAGCCATTTTTAGGTCTCTCCAGAGATGCTAAATTGGGTTTAAGTCAGGGCTCTGGCTGGGCCATTCAAGAACAGTCACGGAGTTGTTGTGAAGCCACTCCTTTGTTATTTTAGCTGTGTGCTTAGGGTCATTGTCATGTTGGAAGGTAAACCTTCGGCCCAGTCTAAGGTCCAGAGCACTCTGGAGAAGGTTATCGTCCAGGATATCCCTGTACTTGGCCGCATTTATCTTTCCCTCGAGATTGCAACCAGTCGTCCTGTCCCTGCAGCTGAAAAATACCCCACAGCATGATGCTGCCACCACCATGCTTCACTGTTGGGACTGTATTGGACAGGTGATGAGCAGTGCCTGGTTTTCTCCACATATACCGCTTAGAATTAAGGCCAAAAAGTTCTATCTTGGTCTCATCAGACCAGAGAATCTTCTTTCTCACCATCTTGGAGTCCTTCAGGTGTTTTTTTTAGCAAACTCCATGCAGGCTTTCATATGTCTTGCACTGAGGAGAGGTGTCCGTCAGGCCACTCTGCCATAGAGCCCCGACTGGTGGAGGGCTGCAGTGATGGTTGACTTTCTACAACTTTCTCCCATCTCCCGACTGCATCTCTGGAGCTCAGCCACAGTGATCTTTGGGTTCTTCTTTACCTCTCTCACCAAGGCTCTTCTCCCCCGATAGCTCAGTTTGGCCGGACGGCCAGCTCTAGGAAGGGTTCTGGTTGTCCCAAACGTCTTCCATTTAGGGATTATGGAGGCCACTGTGCTCTTGGGAACCTTAAGTGCAGCAGATTTTTTTTGTAATCTTGGCCAGATCTGTGCCTTGCCACAATTCTGTCTCTGAGCTCTTCAGGCAGTTCCTTTGACCTCATGATTCTCATTTGCTCTGACATGCACTGTGAGCTGTAAGGTCTTATACAGACAGGTGTGTGGCTTTCCTAATCAAGTCCAATCAATATAATCAAACACAGCTGGACTCAAATGAAGGTGTAGAACCATCTCAAGGATGATCAGAAGAAATGGACAGCACCTGAGTTAAATATATGAGTGTCACGGCAAAGGGTGTGAATACTTAGGACCATGTGATATTTCAGTTTTTCTTTTTTAATAAATCTGCAAAAATGTCAACAATTCTGTGATTTTCTGTCAATATGGGGTGCTGTGTGTACATTAACCAGTTGCCGACCGCCGCACGACTATATACGTCGACAGAGCGGCACGGGCAGGCAAAAGGACTTACAGGTACGTCCTTGCCTGCCCGCGGGTGGGGGGTCCGATCGGACCCCCCCCCCGGTGCCAGCGGCGGTCGGATCGAGGTCAGGGTCGATCAAAGGTGAGGGGGAGGCCACTCATTCGTGGCCCCCCCCTCGCGATCGCTCCTGGCCAATGACAAGCTTCCTCGGCTTCTGTGAATGTAAACAGAAGCAGAGGAAGTGATGTAATCTCTCCTCTAGTCGGTCTTTTCGTCCGGCGCCGAGGAGAGAAGACATCCAAGTAAGTGCACCAACACTACACATACAGTAGAACACGCAGGCACACTTGTCACCCCCCTGTCACCCCCCGATCACCCCCTGATCACCCCCCTGTACCCCCTGTCACTCTGACACCAATAGCAGGTTTTTTTTTTTTCTGATTTATTGCATTGGTGTCAGTTTGTGTCAGTTACAAGTGTTAGGGCAGTTAGGTTAGCCCCCTTTAGGTCTAGGGTACCCCCCTTTAGGTCCAGGGTACCCCCCTAACCCCCCTAATAAAGTTTTAACCCCGTGATCACCCCCCGTCGCCAGTGTCACTAAGCGATCGTTTTTCTGATCGCTGTATTAGTGACACAGGTGACGCTAGTTAGGGAGGTAAGTATATAGGTTCGCTGTCAGTGTTTTATAGCGACAGGGACCCCCATATACTACCTACTAAAGGTTTTAACCCCTTGATTGCCCCCTAGTTAACCCTTTCACCAGCGATCACCATATAATTGTTACAGGTGACGCTGGTTAGTTGGTTTGTTTTTTGTAGTTTATTGTAGTTTATTACAGTTTTAGGGCACCCGCCGTTTATTACCCTATAAAGGTTTAACCCCCTAATTGCCCGGCGGTGATAGAAGTTAAGTTTTTAGGGTCAGATAAGGTCTGCGTCGCCCCAGGCAGCGTCAGGTTAGCGCCAGTACCGCTAAAACCCACGCACGCAGCATACACCTCTCTTAGTGCTATAGTATCTGAACGGATCGATATCTGATCCGATCAGATCTATACTCCCCAGCAGTTTAGGGTCCCCCAAAAAAACGCAGTGTTAGCGGGATCAGCCCAGATACCTGCTAGCACCTGCGTTTTGCTCCTCGGCCCAGCCCAGCCCAGCCCACCCAAGTGCAGTATCGATCGATAACTGTCACAAAACACTAAGCACACATAACTGTAGCGTTCGCAGAGTCAGGCCTGATCCCTGCGATCGCTAACAGTTTTTTGGTAGCGGTTTGAATCAGTCGCTGACAGTCAGGAGCTTTTTTGCCTGTGAGTCTCACTAGTGTACCCCTAAATTTAGAGGCCAAAATGGCAAATCGAAGGTACACTAGTGAAGAGGCCTACACGTTTCTGAGCATGACAGATAGTGAAGAGGAAGTCACTCATCTGTCAAGTTCAGGCTCAGAATACGAACCTGTAGAGGACAGCGGCTCCATGACAGATAGCTCTGACGACGGAGTTGTGGTCCCTGCTAGAGTCAGGCGTACCAGACCCCGATCTTCTTCTTCTGTCCTTGAAGTGCAAGAACCGCAGGGCTCTCGTAGGGAGCAGAGAGGTACTAGTGCCGCTACTCCTTCTGGTGAACTGGCAAGCACCAGCGGCCTAGTACACCCTGGTCGTACATCCAGCACTGCAGTATCACGTGGTGACGTGGCGAGTCCCATAAGTGCAGTTCAAGCTGGCGAGGTGGCAAGCACAACTAGTGTCCCGCTGCCACCAATAAGACAAAGACAGGCCCGTCGTGCCCATAGTGCCCTTCCTGCTGCATTCGCCAATCCGAATTGGGTACCCACCACTTCTGCAGCACCCGTACTTCCCCCTTTCACTGGCCAACCCGGAATTCAGGTGGAAACAGTTGACTTTATGCCACTGGATTTTTATTCACTGTTTTTCACCGAAGATCTCTATAGATCTATTGTGGACCAAAGCAATTTGTACGCTGGTCAACACATCGCCGCTAATCCCCAGTCCTCCCTTGCCAGAGATTGGAGACCAATTACGGTCTCCGAATTTAAGATCTTTCTGGGCCTTTCCCTCAACATGGGCATAACCAAAAAGAGTGAGTTGCGGTCATATTGGTCCACTGACCCAATTCACCATATGCCCGTGTTCTCTGCCTCCATGACCAGGGCACGATACGAGCAGATTTTGCGGTTCATGCACTTCATTGACAATGAACTCTGTCGTCCTCGTGGAGACCCTGCATACGATCGGCTCTACAAAATTCGGCCCCTCGTAAACCACTTCAACCAACGTTTTGCAGACTTGTTTACCCCCCATCAAGTTGTCTGCGTTGATGAGTCCCTGATTAAGTTTTCTGGCCGCTTGTCCTTCAAACAGTACCTTCCCAGCAAGCGTGCCAGATACGGGGTCAAGATGTATAAGCTCTGTGACAGGGCCACAGGCTATACATGTAGATTTATGGTTTACGAGGGCAAAGATAGTCACGTAGAGCCGATCAACTGCCCTGACTACATAGGAAGCGCTGGCAAGATAGTGTGGGACTTGGTGTCACCCTTATTCGGAAAGGGGTACCACTTGTACGTGGACAATTATTATACGAGCGTGCCACTTTTTAGTCACTTGTTTGATCAGCAGATTGGAGCATGTGGCACCGTGCGACCTAATCGCCGGGGCTTTCCCCAGCGGCTTGTAGAGTCCCGTCTTAGGCTGGGGGAGAGAGCCTGCTTGAAGTATAATAATTTGCTCGCTATGAAGTGGAGGGATAAGAAGAATGTTTTCGTTCTCACCTCCCTTCATGCAGACACGACGACCCAAATTACTACGGCGACTGGTGTTGTGGAGAAACCCCTCTGTGTCCACGAATACAACCCTAATATGGGAGGGGTGGACCTCAACGACCAGTTGTTGGCGCCGTACCTAATTGCCCGTAAGGCCAGACGCTGGTACAAAAAAGTGTCTGTTTATTTATTTCAATTGGCTTTGCTGAACACTCATGTGCTATACAGAGCTTCAGGACGGACTGGATCCTTCCTTAAATTCCAGGAAGAGATCGTCAGAGCCCTTCTGTTTCCAGACGGTGCTCCACCTCACCTTCCCAATCCAAATGCAGTAGGCCGGCTGCATGAGAGGCATTTTCCTTATGTCCTCGAGAGTACCCCTACCCAACGAGCCCCCCAAAGAAAATGTCGTGTCTGCAGAAAGCGCGGATTTAGGCGTGACACCCGGTATTATTGTCCCTCCTGTCCTGGCAATCCTGGTCTTTGCATTGGTGAATGTTTTGAACGCTACCATACACTAGTTGAGTATTAGCGTAGGGTACAGCACTGCACAGACTAGGACACACTTCCACAGGGTCTCCCAAGATGCCATCGCATTTTGAGAGACCCAAACCTGGAACCGTTACAGTTTTAAAAGTTACAGTTATAAAAAAAAAAAAAAGTAAAAAAAAAAATACACAAAAAAAATATAAAATAAAAAAACCAAAAATAGTTGTCGTTTTATTGTTCTCTCTCTCTCTCTATTGTTCTGCTCTTTTTTACTGTATTCTATTCTGCATTGTTTTATTGTTATGTTTTATCATGTTTGCTTTTCAGGTATGTAATTTTTTTATACTTTGTTTTTTTTATTGTTAACCACCTTTGTGTTTTCAGGTACGCCATTCAGCTGCAGCGCGGATTTATTTATCTTGACAGCAACAGCGTTTGCTCCCACGATACATAAAGCCGTGACTCCAGCGCTGTCGGAGGTGATTTCACCACCACAGTTACATACTTCAGCATATATGCCGAAGCGTGGGGGCAGAAGTGGGTGGAGGAGCGATTTGCTCCTGCCTTTTGCGGGAGGATGCCCCCATGCTTCGGCATATATATATTTTAGGTAGGCACAGGTTGCGTTAAATGTTTTATTTTTTACTATGGTTTTTTTTTGTATTTGCTTTGCAGGTATGGTAAGTATTACTGTTATACTGTAATGTTACTTTGTTTTTTGTTAACCATCATTTGCTTAGCAGGTACGCCATTCAGCTGCAGCGCGGATTTATTTATCTTGACAGCAACAGCGTTTGCTCCCACGATACATAAAGCCGTGACTCCAGCGCTGTCGGAGGTGATTTCACCACCACAGTTACATACTTCAGCATATATGCCGAAGCGTGGGGGCAGAAGTGGGTGGAGGAGCGATTTGCTCCTGCCTTTTGCGGGAGGATGCCCCCATGCTTCGGCATATATATATTTTAGGTAGGCACAGGTTGCGTTAAATGTTTTATTTTTTACTATGGTTTTTTTTTGTATTTGCTTTGCAGGTATGGTAAGTATTACTGTTATACTGTAATGTTACTTTGTTTTTTGTTAACCATCATTTGCTTAGCAGGTACGCCATTCAGTTGCAGCGCGGATTTATTTATCTTGACAGCAACAGCGTTTGCTCCCACGATACATAAAGCCGTGACTCCAGCGCTGTCGGAGGTGATTTCACCACCACAGTTACATACTTCAGCATATATGCCGAAGCGTGGGGGCAGTGGGTGGAGGAGCAATTTGCTCCTGCCTTTTGCGGGAGGATGCCCCCATGCTTCGGCATATATAAATGGTGCATGTATGCCCATCATTAGAAGTGGGTGGATGAAGGGAGGTATTCTAATGGTGGGCATACCCACCGATCAATATCTTTTTTTCGTTCAGCCCACAGGCTGCATGAAAAAAAAGTTTACAATATATGCCCAACAAGGACCAGCAACGTACTGGTATGTTGCTGGACTTTGAGTGGTTATACCAGAATGATGCCTGCAGGTTTAGGTATCATCTTGGTATCATTCTTTTCAGCCAGCGGTCGGCTTTCATGTAAAAGCAATCCTAGTGGCTAATTAGCCTCTAGACTGCTTTTACAAGCAGTGGGAGGAAATGCCCCCCCCCCCCCCACCGTCTTCCATGTTTTTCTCTGGCTCTCCTGTCCCAACAGGGAACCTGAGAATGCAGCCAGTGATTCGGCCAGCTGACCATAGAGCTGATCAGAGACCAGAATGGCTCCAAACATCTCTATGGCCTAAGAATCCGGAAGCTACGAGCATTTCATGACTTAGATTTCGCCAGATGTAAACAGCGCCATTGGGAAATTGGGAAAGCATTTTATCACACCGATCTTGGTGTGGTCAGATGCTTTGAGGGCAGAGGAGAGATCTAGGGTCTAATAGACCCCAATTTTTTCAAAAAAAGAGTACCTGTCACTACCTATTGCTATCATAGGGGATATTTACATTCCCTGAGATAACAATAAAAATGATTTAAAAAAAATAAAAATGAAAGGAACAGTTTAAAAATAAGATAAAAAATCAAAAAATTAATTAAAAAAAAAAAAAAAAAAAAAAAAAAAAAAAAAAGCACCCCTGTCCCCCCCTGCTCTCGCGCAAAGGCGAACGCAAGCGTTGGTCTGGCGTCAAATGTAAACAGCAATTGCACCATGCATGTGAGGTATCACCGCGAAGGTCAGATCGAGGGCAGTAATTTTAGCAGTAGACCTCCTCTGTAAATCTAAAGTGGTAACCTGTAAAGGCTTTTAAAGGCTTTTAAAAATGTATTTAGTTTGTCGCCACTGCACGTTTGTGCGCAATTTTAAAACATGTCATGTTTGGTATCCATGTACTCGGCCTAAGATCATCTTTTTTATTTCATCAAACATTTGGGCAATATAGTGTGTTTTAGTGCATTAAAATTTAAAAAAGTGTGTTTTTTCCCCAAAAAATGCGTTTGAAAAATCGCTGCGCAAATACTGTGTGAAAAAAAAAAATGAAACACCCACCATTTTAATCTGTAGGGCATTTTCTTTAAAAAAATATATAATGTTTGGGGGTTCAAAGTAATTTTCCTGCAAAAAAAAATAATTTTTTCATGTAAACAAAAAGTGTCAGAAAGGGCTTTGTCTTCCAGTGGTTAGAAGAGTGGGTGATGTGTGACATAAGCTTCTAAATGTTGTGCATAAAATGCCAGGACAGTTCAAAACCCCCCCAAATGACCCCATTTTGGAAAGTAGACACCCCAAGCTATTTGCTGAGAGGCATGTTGAGTCCATGGAATATTTTATATTGTGACACAAGTTGCGGGAAAAAGACAAATTATTATTATTTTTTTTTTTTTTTTGCACAAAGTTGTCACTAAATGATATATTGCTCAAACATGCCATGGGAATATGTGAAATTACACCCCAAAATACATTCTGTTGCCTCTCCTGAGTACGGGGATACCACATGTGTGAGACTTTTTGGGAGCCTAACCGCATAGGGGACCCCGAAAACCAAGCACCGCCTTCAGGCTTTCTAAGGGCGTAAATTTTTGATTTCACTCTTCACTGCCTATCACAGTTTCGGAGGCCATGTAATGCCCAGATGGCACAACCCCCCCCCAAATGACCCCATTTTGGAAAATAGACACCCAAAGCTATTTGCTGAGAGGTATAGTGAGTATTTTGCAGACCTCACTTTTTGTCACAAACTTTTGAAAATTGAAAAAAGAAAAAAAAAAATACGTTTTTCTTGTCTTTCTTCATTTTCAAAAACAAATGAGAGCTGCAAAATACTCACCATGCCTCTTAGCAAATAGCTTGGGGTGTCTACTTTCCAAAATGGGGTCATTTTGGGGCGGTTTTGTGCTATCTTGGCATTTTATGGCCTTCAAAACTGTGATGGGTAGTAAGGAGTGAAATCAAAAATTAACGCTCTTAGAAATCCTGAAGGCGGTGATTGGATTTCGGGGCCCCGTATGAAGCTAGGCTCCCAAAAAGTGCCACTCATGTGGTATCCCCGTACTCAGGAGAAGCAGCAGAATGTATTTTGGGGTGTAATTCCACATATGCCCATGGCATGTTTGAGCAATATATCATTTAGTGACAACTTTGTGCAAAAAAAAAAAAAAAAAAAAAAAAAAAAATTGTCACTTTCCCGCAACTTGTGTCAAAATATAAAATATTCCATGTACTCATCATGCCTCTCAGCAAATAGCTTGGGGTGTCTTCTTTCCAAAATGGGGTCATTTGGGGGGGTTTTGTGCCATCTGGGCATTTTATGGCCTTCAAAAATGTGATAGGTAGTGATGAGTGAAATCACAACTTTACGCCCTTAGAAATCCTGAAGGCGGTGCTGGGTTTTCGGGGCCCCGTACGCGGCTAGGCTCCCAAAAAGTCCCACACATGTGGTATCCCCATACTCAGGAGAATCAGCAGAATGTATTTTGGGGTGCAATTCCACATAAGCCCATAGCCTGTGTGAGCAATATATCATTTAGTGACAACTTTGTGCAAAAAAAAAAAAAAATTGTCACTTTCCCGCAACTTGTGTCAAAAAATAAAATATTCCATGGACTCAACATGCCTCTCAGCAAATAGCTTGGGGTGTCTACTTTCCAAAATGGGGTCATTTGGGGGGGGTTTGTGCCATCTTGGCATTTTATGGCCTTCAAAACTGTGATAGGTAGTGGGGAGTAAAATCAAAAATGTATGCCCTTTGAAATCCTGAAGGCGGTGCTTGGTTTTCGGGGCCCCGTACGCGGCTAGGCTCCCAAAAAGTCCCACACATGTGGTATCCCCGTACTCAGGAGAAGCAGCAGAATGTATTTTGGGGTGTAATTCCACATATGCCCATGGCATGTTTGAGCAATATATCATTTAGTGACAACTTTGTGAAAAAAAAAAAAAAAAAAATTGTCACTTTCCCGCAACTTGTGTCCAAATATAAAATATTCCATGGACTTAACATGCCTCTCAGCAAATAGCTTGGGGTGTCTACTTTCCAAAATGGGGTCATTTGGGGGGGGTTTGTGCCATCCTGGCATTTTATGGCCTTCAAAACTGTGATAGGTAGTGAGGAGTAAAATCAAAAATGTATGCCCTTTGAAATCCTGAAGGCGGTGCTTGGTTTTCGGGACCCCGTACGCGGCTGGGCTCCCAAAAAGTCCCACACATTTGGTATCCCCGTACTCAGGAGAAGCAGCTGAATGTATTTTGGGGTGCAATTCCACATATGCCCATGGCCTGTGTGAGCAATATATCATTTAGTGACAACTTTTTGTAATTTTTTTTTTTTTTTTGTCATTATTCAATCACTTAGGACAAAAAAAAAAAAAATATTCAATGGGTTCAACATGCCTCTCAGCAATTTCCTTGGGGTGTCTACTTTCCAAAATGGGGTCATTTGGGGGGGTTTTGTACTGCCCTGCCATTT
Source organism: Aquarana catesbeiana (assembly GCF_042186555.1). Classification (NCBI taxonomy): domain Eukaryota; kingdom Metazoa; phylum Chordata; class Amphibia; order Anura; family Ranidae; genus Aquarana; species Aquarana catesbeiana. The sequence continues at coordinate 535,195,470 of NC_133324.1, read as the reverse complement.
TAGCACCTCATGAAATGACATAGACAATCATAAACTAAAAGCTGTGTAAATTCCAGAAAATGTACCCTAGTTTGTAGGCGCTATAACTTTTGCGCAAACCAATAAATATACGCTTATTGACATTTTTTTTACCAAAGACATGTGGCCGAATACATTTTGGCCTAAATGTATGACTAAAATTGATTTTAATGGATTTTTTTTATAACAAAAAGTAGAAAATATCATTTTTTTTCAAAATTTTCGGTCTTTTTTTCCGTTTATAGCGCAAAAAATAAAAGCGGCAGAGGTGATCAAATACCATCAAAATAAAGCTCTATTTGTGGGAAGAAAAGGACGCAAATTTCGTTTGGGTACAGCATTGCATGACCGCGCAATTAGCAGTTAAAGCGACGCAGTGCCAAATTGTAAAAAGTGCTCTGGTCAGGAAGGGGGTAAATCCTTCCGGGGCTGAAGTGGTTAATGAGGAAAAAAATGAACTTAAATGTATATAACAAAGAGTGAAACTCTTAGGGGGTCTGAATACTTTCTGTCCCCACTGTATATGGAGTTAAAATTGGGAGGAAAGTCTTATAGTAAGAATAAGGTAGACCATCAGGGCTTGGAGATTTGTGAGATGGCAAGTGTAGGATAACCGCCACTATTTCTTCAGCAGTAATATGCATATTTAGCTTAGAAAGATTGGCTGGAGATCGTTTGGATAAATTTAGGGAGGCAAAAAAGATATCAAACTTTTCTTGTGTGAACTGGGATTGTGGGTCAGAGCTCAAAAAGTTGTAAAGCTTGTGGTTAAAGTCACCAAAAACCTTAAACATAGTATGAGGGCAGTAGGTTGGAGTACTATTTGGCTGGAGCAAAACATCAGGGATAGAGGAAAGGGCAGGGTTTGAGCCTATGTGCTAGCATACTATGGAGTTTATTAGCATACTCATAACATTTCTGGCTAGACCATAATAGTGACTTTGAGTTCCTACCTATATCCAAAGATTTAATACGGTTGCGTAAAGAGACGACAGTGCATAGACTTTCCACTGTAGGAGAGTAGCTCAGCTGTGCATAATCGGGCAAGGAGTAAAAACCATTGTAGGTTGATATCACATTTCAAGCGAGACCCAGCGAAAATGCACTCGCCCCTAAAAAAGGACTTATGATAAGGTGGAGGTCTCAGACACTGTACAGACACTGACATTAAGTTTGAAAAATTCCGACAACTTGTGCATAAGATGGACTTTATTTTTTGGAATCCGTAGAAAGGACTCATTAAAGGTGCCAAAGACATGTTTTTGCAGTCAGAGTGGACAGGGCAAGATCCAAAAGTATGGGTGCATGGTCCGACAATGTAAGAGGGTTGATTTAGGAAGCTACCAAATGTGTTAATAAGGGGGCCGTCAAAAAGAAATTATCCAATCGGCAAGAGAGTTTATGCGAGGGGGAATAGCACGTAAATTGTTTATGAGTGGGGTGTTTAACCCTCCACGAGTCAAAAAGATTGTAGGATCTAATAAGCTTACAAAAAGACAGCCTTTGGACATAAGCAGATTGAGTGGTTTGGAAAAGAGTGCATCTATCTTTGGTCGGGGACATGCACATAATAAAATCACCACCTATGATCATAAAGGGTTGTGAAAAAGTTAGCATTTTCTCAAAAACCTCTGTAAGAAACCCAATCTGCCTCGCGTTAGGTGCATATATGTTGACCAAGGTGAAAGATGTAGTCATGTAATCACAGTTCAGGAGGATAAACCGGCCATGGGGATCAAGGAAGGAGGATTAGATCCGTATTGGACATGAACGTCTAATTAAAATCGCTACACCAACCTTTCCAGAAGGGTCACAAAATTTGTAGGAAATCTCTTATGAATAGAATTGAAACCTTTCAGATTACATGAGAAAACACTTAGAGCCAAATCGTATAATAGAAAAGGAATGCATTTGTCATCCAATCAGTAAAAACAAAGAGCAAAGTCCATGGTGTAAGGGGGTTGCAAGGTAAAGGAGACATTAGCAAACAAAAATTCAAGAAAGTTAGAGCAACATCAGTTGAGTCAAGAGCTGTAGCCAAAAACAGGTAAAAAAAGACCCAAAAAAATAACATTGGTAGGAGGTGTGAGGAGTCCAAAACCCACAGGAGTCCAAAGACCAGTGCCGAGGACAATGGAGAGGAGCACGGTGACCTGCAGGATCGCCTTCTGGAGAGTGTATGAAATAAACAAAGTGGAAAAAAAAAAAAAAAGGCGATTATAGTGATCCCATGAATAAGGAATCAAGAACCCTAAATAGGGATTTGTGTTGCACGTAAACGGAGTGCAAGCCATCTGTGTAAATGTAGACCAACAGGATTGCCAATAGGAAGCCACCAAATGGGGTATCTGGAGGAAGCAGCACCGTGAGGAGTGAAGGAAGCTTTCTGTGATTTTTGCCGTGCGGGTGTCCAGATCTTGCTAGGAGTGGAGAATGGCTGTGGTGTGGAAAGAGGAAGCTGGGGGTCTTCTTCAGGAAGTGGTGGGAGGAACTAGATTGTGCAAAAATGCCTCAGTTTCTTGGAGGTCCCGCATAAAACATTGCACCCCATCTCTTGAGGCTGACAGTCAGAAAGGAAACCCCCAGCGGTAATTAACATGATGGTTTTGTAGGCGAGTGGTGACGGGACGTAGGCACCGTAGTTTAGCCAGAGTGATGGGCGACAGGTCTCTGAAGATCTGAATTTTATCACCTTTGAAATCCAGACGGGTTTTGTTGCACATGGCCATAGTGAGAGCTTCTTTGCTTTCATAGTAGTGGAAGTGGACAATGATGGTTGGCACCTCCGGCGGAGGCTCTTTAGCACGTGATCAGCCGTGTCCAATCATGGCTGATCACGATGTCAATAGGAAAAGCCGTTGAGCAGACGCGAGTAGAGGAGAGCCGCTCGGTGGCTCTCCTGACAGGGGGGGTCTGCGCTGATTGTTTATCAGTGCAGCCCTACCTCGGATGCCCACACTAGACCACCAGGGAAGCCGCCAGGACAACCAGGGAAGGGGGCAACATATGGATGGCCCGGTATGTATCCCATGGTCATCCACATGTGCAAATTATGCCAGATCTGTGCCAATCAGTGCCCATTTGTGATCAGTGATGGGCACCAGTGCCACCCATCAGTGTCCATCGGTGCCACCTGTCAGTGCCACCCATAAGTACCCATCAGTGCCACCTACGAGTGCCCATCAGTGCCACCTACGAGTGCCCATCAGTGCCACCTACGAGTGCCACCTATCAGTGCCCATCAGTGCCACCTCATCGGTGCAGCCTTATCAGTGCCCGTCAGTGCAGCCATATCAGTGCCCGTCATTGAAGAAGAAAACGTACTTATTTACAAAAATTTTTAACAGAAACAAAGAAAAACTTGTTTTTTTTCCAAAATTTTCGGTCTTTTTTTATTTGTTGAGCAAAAAAATAAAAACCACAGAGGTGATCAAATACCACCAAAAGAAAGCTCTATTTGTGGGAACAAAATGATAAAAAATTTGTTTGGGTACAGTGTAGCATGACCGCGCAATTGTCATTTAAATTGCTACAGTGCTGAAAGCTGAAAATTGGTCTGGGCAGGAAGCTGTCTACGTGCCTGGTATTAAAGTGGTTAAACTCTGAAAGCTGGAAGGGAACAATGAAAACTTTAAGATTCTTAGAGAAATGTGGATATTTACATTTTTGCGTACGTTCAGTTTTCACCATTTTGCAGAAAGGCGCAATTTAACCACTTCAGCCCGAACCATTTGGCTGGCCAAAGACCAGAGCACTTTTTGCGATTCGGCACTGCGTCGCTTTAACTGACAATTGCGCGGTCATGCGAGGTAGCTCCCAAACAAAATTGACGTCCTTTTTCCCCCACAAATAGAGCTTTCTTTTGGTGGTATTTGATCACCTCTGCGATTTTTATTTTTTGCACTATAAACAAAAAAAGCGAAAATTTTGAAAAAAGAAACAAACTTACTTTTTGCTATAATAAATATCCCCCAAAAATATATAAAAAAAACACTTTTTCCTCAGTTTAGGCTGATACATATTCTTCTACATATTTTTGGAAAAAAAAAAAAAAAAAAAAAAAAAAAAAAAAAAAATCGCAATAAGCATTTATCGATTGGTTTGCGCAAAAGTTATAGCGTCTACAAAATAGGGGATAGTTTTATGGCATTTTTATTAATTTTTTTTTGGCGGCGATCAGCGATTTTTATCGTGACTGCGACATTATGGCAGACACTTTTGGCGCTACTTTAGGACCATTAACATTTATACAGCGATCAGTGCTCTAAAAATACATTGATTACTGTGTAAATGTGACTGGCAGTGAAGGGGTTAACCAGGAGGGGGCGCTGAAGGGGTTAAGTGATTTAACCCCTGTGATTTAACTGTAGGGGGGGTGGGCTAAGTGTGTCATGACACTGATCACCACTCCCGATCACAGGGAGCTGTGATCAGTGTCCTGTCACTAGGAAGAATGGGAAAATGCTTGTTTATATCAGCATTTCCCTGTTCTTCCTCTCCGTGAGACAATCACGGGTATCCCCACAGACATCGAGTCAGCGGGACCCACGATCACACTCACGGAGCTCGCGGCGGGCACGCGCACCCACAATGCCGCGTCTTAAAGGCGACGTACAGGTACGTTAATATGCCTGTCCATGCCATCCTGCCGACGTATATCGGCGTGAGCCGGGCGGCAAGTGGTTAAAAATGACAAATATTTGTTATTTATTGACTCAATACAGGTTAAGCTTTTATAACTTAGTAGGAATTTTGTAAAATGTGCTGTGTTTTGCTAATAATTTTAGTGTATTTTTAACGAAAATATTGTTTGATAAACATTCGCGCAAATATCATTGTGCCCTAAAAATCAGTAGCACCTTATTTGTATTATATTGGTCATGTGCTTTCAGAAAATACATGGTTTGGGGAGACTAACAAACTCTGAAAGATGTAAGGTTGCACTTTACCGCTGTTTAAACAGTGCTTTTGCGCCGCTTTTCGGCCGGTAGCGGGTATACAGCGCTCCCAAACCGACCCAAAGATGCTGCTTGCAGGACATTTCTGAACGTGCCGCAAGCGCAATGCCCGGGTGTGAAAACACCTATTGTAATAGATAGGAAGAGGATAGAACGGTAGTATTATGCCAATATGGTGCCACACCCAGTATCAAAAGAAAAGAAATTCCCTAAGGTGGACTTTAAAGGCACACTAAATGTATTGAAAATATTGTAGTACAAAAATTTAATTTATTCATAGTTACACATAATAGCTAAAATATGGAATGCATAAACAATTCATAACATTGTCACCATGTTTCGAGAAAATATATATGAAGTCCTCTTACATCCAACGCGTTTCGGAGTAGTTTCCTCCTCCTTCAGGCTGTATGAAGAGGAAAAATGTATCTATAACATAGTTGAAAAGCAATCAATATTTGATAATGCATAATTATAATAGAACAAAACACTTGTAAGGATAATTGGTAAGTACACTATATATGTGTTAGGTGACCTTTAAGTTACGTTTTAAAAACAGAAAAGATATATGTATCAGTGGGAGCTGGAGCTGCTGGTTCCCTACTTTAAAAACAATCATCAAAAAGAGGCTTTATAAGGCTATATGGGGTCACCCAAAGAGCCGACTCATCGTTCCCTACATACCCTACAGAGGTGAGTGGCCAGAAGTATTCACTGGGGCCAGAGGTGGTGCAACAATCAAGATTAATTTGGCACTGAGGGGGAAAGTGTTGGGTGTCGGCGCCAAAATACAAAAAAACTATTAGTTGATTATGTATCAATGCTGCACCTAAAATTAGTGGAAAAATAATAACAATGCAAAAATGTATATACAAAGGGCGCAAAGGAAACAAAATAAAAAATCAAATCAATATACACTGTGTATCTGATTAATAAAGTGCACAATAAAATAAACCATCAGAAATGTCCATAATAATCATATGTGAACAAATCTTCTGTATGTTCCAACACCGTGAAAAATAAAATGCATATGTGCTTCAGTAAACTTGCTTAAAGTGCTTCAGTGAGCGCATTTTGTTCCGACACCGGTATAAAATTTGCAATGTGCGTAGTGCATCTCAGCTGTGCAAGCAATAGTGTAGGGCTCCTATGATTGTAAACATCAGGCCTCACCTCTATGCATTTCACGCTAGAGCGCACATCATCAGGAAGTGGCCCACTTCCTGATGACGCGCGCTCTAGCGTGAAATGCATAGAGGTGAGGCCTGATGCTTAGATGCACAGCTGAAATGCACTATGCACATTGCGAGTTTTATACTGGTGCTGGACTGGTTTCTGCTTCCTCCTGTACGGATTGTTTTTGATTTCATGCTGGACTATGCAAGTGCTCTTTTTAAGCAATAAAACAAAGCGGTATTACACTATAGCCTGCCTTCTGTGGCTCTTTGTTGGGGAGTTATTTCACAGATCTACTTGATGCAAGTTGATATATGCAGTGGAGAGATGTTAGAAGGTGAAGACATCTACATTTGTATACCTTGCAAAGTGGATTGGGATCCAGGTTTCTCCATATATGACTGCTTGATTGGAATGGGATGCGCACCGCCCAGGAGCTCATTATGGAGATTCCTGCCTCTTCCCCCTCTCTCCAGGACTATCAGCTGCTGCAATTTGTTGAGCCAGCTGATTGGAGAGAGAGGGGTACTTATTAGCCACCAGCACGCCCTGTAGCCTGCTGGATGTCAGGACGTGCGGTTGCTTGGTTTTCAATGCTCTGGTTTAAAGTAGTTTCATTCTGATTAAGTTCTATCCCTTTGAATTTTAGTGCAACTTTATAGTCTCTGTTTTGGAGTCAATAGAGTGACATACTATAGCCCTAATATTGCTCCTTCCTTTTACATTAAATTTTGTCTGATTTATAAAGCTTTTACCTAATTACAGGTAAATAGTACATAATACCCATTACTTATAATCAATCCATATAACCATTCATGGTTATCCATAGTTGCGGTATCATTTTTAAATCTATATCTGTAACAAAGTAATATAGTGAAATATTAGCTACTCTAGATATCGTAAAAAACTATATAAAATATATTACTCTGCATCAATACTGCACTGTCGTTACATTACCCTTAACTTTAGTCAAACAATTCATTGACTTTTTGTCAATGTTCTATATACTTTTTTAGTCGCTCGCCATCTCTAAAATAGAATCTCCTCCTTCATCTTGGTCGAGTGCTATCAGCAATTTTCAGGTAAAGGATAACATTTAAATAAATCTATAGGGGTTAATATACAAATAATCACAGTATTATACCTCTGTCTGACCAATACCATATTTTAGAATTATTTATGTTTTTTGTTGCAGGACCTTTCCACCTCTGGCCCCAGTGAATACTTCTGGCCACTCCCCTCTGTGGGGTATGGAGGGAACGATGAGTCGGCTCTTTGGGTGACCCCATATATAGCCTTATAAAGCCTCTTTTTGATCTTTGTTATTAAAGTGGAGAACCAGCAGCTCCAGCTCCCACTGATACATATATCTTTTCTATTTTTAAAACGCAACTTAATGTCACACTCATTTGGTCACCTAACACCACATGTAAAGTGTACTTACCAATTATCCTTACAAGTGTTTTGTTCTATTGTAATTATGCATTATCAAATATTGATTGCTTTTCAACTATGTTATAGATGCATTTTTCCTCTTCATACAACCCTGAAGAAGGAAACTGTACTCTGAAACGCATTGGGTGCAAGTGGACTTCATATTTATTTTGGTCGAAACATGGTGACAATGTTATGATTTGTTTATGCATTCCATATTTTAGCTATTATGTGCAACTATGAATAAATTCAATTTTTGTACTACAATACTTTCAATACTCTTGAATTTTCCATACATTTAGCGTGCCTTTAAAGTCCACCTTAGGGGATTTCTTTCTTTTCATTTTAATAAATGGGAGGCAGTTTTCAGGTGCTATTTCTAGAGATAAAACGCCTGAAAACTGCCTCAGTGTGAAAGGGGTCTAAGGGAAAAATAAAAAAGCAATAGAAAAATTGCAAAAATGGCCTGGCCACCTGAGTTTAAAAATGGAGCACAGGGCCTGGCAGTGAAAAGGTTAATGACTGTGCCACAAGCAAGAGTGTAACAGACATACAAACCTCAGAACACATAGTTTAATAAAATTAAACTGTCATTACGTATGCTTTTCTACACGATCTGCATTGCAAAACATTCAGTGGAGTCTTTTAGACCCTGCATGTCTCAAAAAGAACCTGTCACCTAAAAATCATCACATAGGGTACTGTTTGTCCCCTATGGGATGAAAAAAAATAAATAAAATTTTTTTTTTGCAAAAAATAAAGTTACACTCAAGCACATAAGTCCCCCCCACCCAACACGCACGTTAATGCATGTGTAGGGGTGCCTACGCGTGAAAACTTTGATTGTGATATACGTTACATATTGTTGCGTACGCCGGAGTGAGAGCTATAATTCTAACCACAGACATCCATCGTAACACTAAACTGATACCCATAGGTGGATTTTGAAATGTTGCCTATAGAAAATATAGGGTACTGAAGTTTGTCGCCATTTCAGGGGCGCACATAAATTTAAGGTTTGGCATGTTGGGTATCTATTTACTCGGTGCAACCTCGTCTTTTATATTTTACCAAAAATTTGGGTAATTAATGGTGTTAGTTTGCCCTAAAATTCACGTTCCTGTGTTTTTTTACTGAAATTTACCTTTGCGGTAATATCGTGTGACATAAAATATTGCAACTACCACTATTTTATGTCTGCTTTCAGAAAATATATAATATTTGTGGGTTTTGTGTAATCTTCAGGCCTAAAAAAGATTTTTTTAAACATGTGCAACAAAACACACAAAAATGGCTCTGGCAGCGAAAGGGTTAAGGAGGTTCTAATAATTTCTGCCTAATTTGCACCAGGTTAAATTTTTCTGTACTTGACATAGTGGTAAATGGGTGTACTTACCTTTTTCTTATTGACAAATCTGCATTCTCATTTATTTTAGAGATAAAAGACAAGAAGCGCCAATCTAAGTGCAGTATCAAAACGTAACTTTAATATAAATATAAAAAACCGAATGGCCAAGTGGTTACTCACAAGGACAAGGTAAAAGTAAGGCACATAAAAACATGTAGCTAGCCCAGGGACGTCATCTCAGCTGTTCACGGTGCAGGCTCCAAGCGATGTTATCAAGGCGCCGGGGAGAGGGTGGAAAGGCAGTCCGCAGTGTGGAAATCTCCGCTGATGGGTGCTAGGCTGTGGAGAGATGGTAAAACCCAGGTGTCCGCAAGGTGAGCCGGCATCTAATCGGGCACCGAAAGCCAGGACCGGAAGCAGGAACTGAATGAGAACCGGCGTGAAGTGCACCTTACACTAGGAACAGGGCAGCGGAAATGGCGTATGGTCGTTCGTTTTTTTATATTTATATTAAAGTTACGTTTTGATACTGCACTTTGGCGCTTCTTTTCTTTTATTTCCACATTACCTTTCAGAGTTTTACTTCTACTTCCAAGAAAGCAGCCGCTGGTGCATAGTATCATTCTCATTTGAACTTTATACTATTTCATTGCTATTTTTGGGACTTCCTAGGTATAGCGTATATGTGTCCTGTATTGCCTATACTTATATGCCTTATCGTAGCCACACATTGTCTTTTTGGACATTTGGGACATTATTTTGATATCCTTATTTTTTCCTCATGTTTGGTTGAGATCTTGCGCCGTTTCACCCATTTTTCATATCATTTATTTTAGATTATGAGGAAAAAAAAAAAAAGACAGCATGAAAATGTTATGTTTAATTTGTATATGCATATTACCTTTACCTGTAGGCACTGTAAATATAGATTCAATGTATGTCTATGTCTGAATATATATTTCCCTAAAGCGAAACTTCACTCTCTCAATCAAAATTGACTATTTTAACCGCTTCCCACTTGGCCACGGCACTTTAACGGCCGGGGGGGGGGGGGGGAGTCTGCTGGCTCAGCGGATAGCAGCATAGAACCGGACCTCCACTGAAAACTAGCTCCAGCGACCACATAGCGACTCATTGAGGGGCAAAACCTGACCCTCTAGCACCCATTACCTACCAGCCATCGGCAGGCATTATGTCCAAACGTCAGAAGGACCTTAAACAGCCACGGAAGCTCATGACATTCTTCACTGCAGTGAGCCCGAGCTGCAATCAAGATGGATCTCGCGAGGCTCTCTCCTGCTCAGGCTTCCAGCCACAGCCTGCCACAAAGACTGGAATTCTCCCATCCTCCAACAGCTAATGGCGAGTCCTCTGAACCGAGCTCTCCCTCTACTGCCAGCCCAGTTAAGTCCAGATGCACGATGGACAGAAAACCTCTCACAAACAGCCCCAGACTTCCTCACGCTGCCCTTCTCAAACACACAGCAGCCATCAGTGATAGATTCATTTCCTGCCTCAGATCAGCCTATTTCTGAGCAGACTATGAAAAGTATGCTGATCTCACTGAAGCAAACACTCTATATTGATCTGTCTACAGCAGTCTCCTCATTAGCTCACAATGTACAAGTACAGAACCAACGCATCACCCACATAGAATCTAAAATGATAGCGATGTCCTCTGCTCACAATGAGCTAGTTGATGTATATACAGATCACGAGGATGAGCGCCAACTGATAAGGCTCAAACTCGCAGACCTAGAGGATAGATTGAACGAAATAACATCAAGTTCCGAAACATCCCCGAAGAAGTCCAACAATCCGAGCTGGTGCAATACTTACAGAATCTGATGCGCTTACCAATACCAAACCTATCTCATCTATCAGCTTCCACAGAGACGTACTAGCGCACAGTCACTTTTTCACCACTAAAGAAAACGTGATGCACGCAGCAAAGAAGGCAGAAAAACTACTTGAAACCTTCATCAATATCAGACTTTTTACAGACTTCTCAAACGATAATGGGGAATAGGAGACAACTATACACCATCACCAAGGCTTTGCAAAAACATCATATCACCTACAAATGGGGATTCCCCATCAAACTTTTGATAACGCATCATTTTTATTGTTGGCTCTCATTTTCTCAGGTATTTATTTTTCCTCTCCCTTAAGTTATGCTACTACCCGTATCATTATACCATCTACACCATTAAGGCATCTAGCAAACCGCCTTTCTAACCTCCTCCACCTTAACATAATTGCTTCTTCCTGAGATACCAGCCTCATCACCACCTCCATTTAATATGGCTTTTAAGCTAGTGTCCCTGAATGTTAGGGGTCTCAATAGTCCCCAGAAACCAGCTGCCCTGCAAAAAGAGGCAAACACCCTACAGGCCAACATCTTATTTGTGCAGGAGACACACTTTGCCCTGAATAACACCCCAGACATTCAAGCTTTTGCAAATTTTGGACCAACTTTCTATCTCTGATCGAGCCCTCCTCGTCACCATTGACGTGGAGACGCTTTACAGCTCCATTCCACATGAACTAGGCCTGGCGGCAATTAGACATATACTCCAGCAACAACTGCACTCCGATCCCAGGTACAATGCATTCATCATTGAACTGCTCGAGTACATCCTCACCCACAACGTTTTCACCTTCCTTGGCTCCCACTACCTCCAGGTGCAGGGAGTAGCGATGGGGACATGTTGTGCCCCGTCGTATGCTAACCTGTACCTGGGGGAGTGGGAGAAAGCCCTTCTTACAGACGGGAATCTTACTTACTTTACTAACCACATTCAAGGGTGGTATCGATACATAGACGACATTTTTGTCGTGTGGGAGGGTCCCTTGGATGTACTCGAGCAGTTCATACTTCGGATGAATAAGAACGACTTTAACTTGACATTAACTATGTCCTCTGATATTACTCAGGTAACTTTTTTAGACATTGAAATTTTCAAGGATGGACAGGGTAAACTTTCCACCAAACTCTTTAGAAAAAGCACTGCCGGCAATACCATATTGCATGCTGCTAGCTTCCACCCTAAACCTTTAATTGATTCCATTCCTTACTCCCAATATATTAGGATCAAGCGTAACTGCACAGATAACAACAACTTTCTCATAGAGGCTGCTGCCCTCCGAGATAGACTGCTATTACGTGGTTACTCCCATAATTCCCTCAAAAGAGCCTTTCGTAAAGTTAACAACAAACCTAGACAAGTGCTCCTCCATCCCTCCAGACAACAAAAAGATGCTCACCCACTCAGTATCATCACAACATACAACCAGCAACATTGTCAAATTAAAAGAATAATTGAGAAATACTGGCACCTACTGGCCCTTGATCCTAGCTTGGGCCATTTGGTTCCGGAAAAGCCCTATTTCACCTTTAGAAGAGCCACTTCCATTGGTGACCACATCACCAATAGTGAGTTCAGACCATCTACAATCCACTGTAAATACAGGGGCACCTTTGCCTGTGGCTCATGCCACTACTGTGACTACATGCTTACTCAAAAAAACCCCACTCTCCCTAACGGGAAAACTTTTTTTCCAAAACACTTTGCAAACTGTAGAACCACTGGAGTGGTCTATCTACTCCAGTGCAACTGCGGCTGCTTCTATATAGGAAAGACCAAGCTTGAGTTCTGGCGACGAGCATACAGGCACATTTTATCTATGAAAACAGCTGACCCCGACCTCCCCCTCGGCCGACATGTAGCCTTGGTACATGGAGGTAAATTCCCCTCCATCAAATTTCTAATTTTGGATCGCATACACCCTAGCCCCAGAGGGGGCGATTGGAATAAAGTCCTACTCCAAAGAGAACTCAAATGGATCCATTTACTTAAGGCCACTACACCCCCCAGGCCTCAATGAGGCGGTTTGTTTTAAACCCTTCCTACAAGGTTTCAATTCCGGAGGTATGGAAAAATAGGGTCACGATCTCTTTATAGTATATCTTTTGTTCTCTAACTGTTTATTAATCTGTTGTATCTGGTTGTCTGTTATCTTCTCTGGTTTTTTCTTTGATATTGACCATTTTTGTACACCAAGCTGAACGTCTGTCACATACATGCTCCCCTTCTCCTTTCTTTCCCTCCCTCCCCTACTCTTCTCCTTCCCCCCCCCTCCCCGCCCCCCCCCCCCCCCTTCTCTACCTTTATGTATTATTAGTATTATTATCATCATTATTCCTTTTACCATATCCCATGTAATTTTCCTTCCACCCCTTTGATTTTTCAGTTGGTACCCCAGGGGACCTTGTATCTGGACACACATTCAGCTTGGTTGGCTCCCTCTGGGAACCCTCTTTTTGTCCATATGTTGCCTATATATGATCTATTTATGTTTACTATATATATTCAGTTAGCATCTACATTCATATGCTTTTTACATGTTTTCAAGTTTTTTGTTGGCCATCACTGTCCTACTATGTAATATTCCATTTTGTTTACTGCCATACGTAAATATTTACATTTACAGTTTCCAGTATTATTTAGCTCCCTCCCACTCCCTTAGTAACTATTTTGACTTGATATAGGTGTTTTGACTATTCCTCATCCCAGTCCTTTGTCGAATATCCCTCATGCATTTCTCCCCATATTTCCCCCCCCCCTTTTTTCGACCCCTCCCTCTTTTTTTTTTTTTTTTTTTTATTCCTTATTCCTTCACGTCTTAGGTATCTAAACAACTATGTTTAGGTCTAGGTTACCCCACCTCCTTTGCATACAATGGTTCATGCGCTCTCCCCTGTGCTGTATGCTGTGACATGTTCTCCCTCCCCCCGCCCCCCCTGGGGCGCGTGTGGCTAGAGCGGCTGCCCGGCACGGTAAGCCGCCACAGGATTTCTATTTCTGGGGCGGCGCTTAGGGAGGTACTTGGGCGTTTCCCCACGCCCAGTGCCTCCATGATGCCACTCCGGCGAGCATGCGCTGTTCGCCGGTGTGGCACTTCCGTGCCGGTGGGGCGGGTGTGCGCGACGCTACTCCAAACGCCGTGACGTTGCGCATGCGCTGTTGGGGCGGCGCCGCGCATCCTCGCCTCGGGGGGTCGATATAGAGCGTCTCTGCTTACGCTCTTCATACACAGCTGTGCCTCATTCTGACGCCAGCTGATTAGATTTCTCACACTATAATATCCAGCCTCACTCACTCCCTGCCAAGGCGCCACATACGCCGGACGCTTGGCTGTGAGGTGGTCTCTGTGTATACTTGCTTCTACCCAAGGTATGTTACTTTAGTCATTTCATCTTACTCCATTGGGTATTCCAGTACTCTAGTGTTAAGTTTGGCTATTATATTTTCTTTCCCCCCCTTAGCCTTATAGCTACACTTTATTACTCCCTGGCCGGCTCTCACTCTGGTCCCTGCAGGCTTTTGGGAGTATGTTTGTATGGGTTCTGTTACATTGTATCTGTTCTCCATACATTTCAGACTTAAATTCTGTGTTGCACTTGGCTATACCATTCCAGCTGCTACCTAATATACTATATGGAATTCTCTACTACTCATGCACACTATATATCTACCATTAGGTATGCAACTACATATTTACCTCCACACTATGCTTAACCCTTAAATTAACATCTCCATATGCATACATATATACATTGCTATTTGCATACAATGTAAGCTGGAATTCTTTTATTTGTTGGCCCCTACTTGGTGCACTCTGGTTTCCATATTTTGCTTTGCATATATAGCTTCCCCAACATCCTCCTTATTACTAATCTCGTTTTTATTAGTGTATTTATTTACACATTACTACATTTCACCTACTACCTTCCCAACTTACCTATGTTGGACCCTCTCCTAAGGTCCCCTTTATATTTTCTTATTTTTTAGGGACGCCCTTCTGTGACCTCAGCACGCCGCTCTGGCTCGCACGCGCCCGGGTCGGGCGAGACGGGAGTACTGTCACACCTCTCCACAGTGATTGCAGCCCACCAACCTGCATCTTTCACCATTTAACCATCTAAGTATCAACATCTACATTGGTTACATCACCATTGTTTACTCGCATACTTGGCCCTTTTCCCTGTGGCCCTCCTTGCTTTTAGCATAAATCTACTTTTCACAAGTAAATAAGTATATATTTTCAGGTAGGTGATCTATTGATCATTCTAACCTTGTACTAGATATCCACATGAAAGTCGTACCAATACTTGACCCTCCTCCCCTTCATTTTTTTTTTTTTTCTTCCAATTAGCTCAGATGAACCCCTCTCTCAACTATGCCCCTGAAGAAGGACCTCACAAATATTAAGTACCCGAAACGCGTCGGGCTTGAGAAGAGTTCTTTATCACGATCTATTATGTGTTGTTCATCATGAATATTATGTAGCCCTACTATGTTATCTTATATATCTAGTGCTTGTTTTTAACAATTGTATTTTTCAAATAAAATTACACGTTTTTTATCATACATAAACACTCTTTATTCTGTATAAACCCTGATTGTCTATGCAAGTGCCGGAAAAGTCCATTTAGGGGAACCCTTTGTTTTTTGTGTTTATATAATATTGGACGTGGCACGGCTCCCTCCCCTAAACTAGTTGGTCACCCCCCTTTTTTGTTAGACATTCAAGCTTAAACATTATGACCACCAAATTCTTGCCTCAGGCCCACAAAAAAGAATGGGGTATTGATAGCAATTTGAGACCGTCTTCCATTCCAAATCCACCAAACACATATAGACCCGCAAGGTCGCTATATCATCCTGGTGTGTGACAGGAACCAGACCACCTACACACTCGTGAACGTCTATGTTCCCAATACCAAACAAAATCGCTACTGTTAATGTCTTCTAAAGTAAGGCAACATAATTTTAGGGGGAGACTTTAACACTGTGAACGACCACAACTTGGACACATCCTCCGACCCAAGACATCATCGGCCAGCCTTAAAAACCCTCTTCCATGCTCACGACTTATATGATGTGAGGAGATGCCAACATGGTTCAGAGCCACTAGAAGTGTCATTGATCTCATTTACCACACCACCCGCACAAAAACGCCTTCTCTGCTGCTCTCTTTAGACACAGAGAAGGCATTTGATAGAGTACATTAGGAATTCCTCCAAAATATCCTAAGTTTGGCATTACTGGATGGTTCCAGTCTGTAATCCTCTCTCTGTATTCCAACCCGTCAGCTAGAGTGCTCTCAGGAGGGATCCTGTCCACACCTTTTACCAGGCCCGTCACGACAGGACAGGCAAAACAAGCAATTTCTTGGGGACCCGAGCTGGCCTGGGGCCCCAGCTGCACCACCGCTTCCTATAAGCTGCAGCCTGTAGCGTGGCTGAGCTCCTCTTCCTTCCTCCTGCAGTCCGCGTGGTACAGGAGATTGTTTCCTGTTCCCGGCCGGACTGGCAGAAAGTGCACACACTGAGTGCTCACTTCCTTTCAGTCTGGCCGGCAACAGAAAACTGAATCTACTGCCGCGCGGTACGTGGTAGGGAGGGGGTTAAAAAGAACACCCGGGGGGGGGGGGGGGGGGCAGTCATCAAGACCCATTTAGTAATAAAAATATGGTAGCTTGCTGACCATAATAAAAACAATTACCATAGCTTTCTTTCCATTTTCTTCTTTCTTTACCATCCCATTTACATCTTATTGCTTATTTTTTGAATCAATGGTACAGTGGTGTTTTTTTGCAAATGTTAAATTGTTGAAAATGTTCAAATTTTATGCACATTATATGCAACAGCAGTATTTTCACTGTAAACCTTTTTTATTTATATAAAGTGTTGGTGAACTTAAACTGTATCGCTATGCTGTGATTCCTGTAGGCTTTGTGTGCGTGCGGGGGGGGTTGGGGGGGCCTCCATGTCGATTTTGCTTGGGGCCCCCAAATTCCTTCAAACGGCCCTGCCTTTTACCATAACCAACACAACACGACAGGGCTGCCCCCTATATCCACTCATCTTTGCCCTAATAATGAATCCTTTTGCCATTATAATGAGACATGACCCACGTATCTCCGGTATCGCATGCTCGGGAATGGAACACAAACTTAGCCTCTTTGCGGACGACGTTATACTCTTAATTATCAACCCGTCCCAATCACTAGCAGCAATTCAGGAGATATTACATGAATTTAGCTTAGTGTCCTATTATAAACTCAAAGCCGCCAAATCACAGATCTTGCCACTCCATAAAACCCAACCACTAATCTCCCAGCTGCAGAAAACCTTCCCGTTTGTATGGGCGGACCAGTCCATTCCCTATTTAGGCATCCAGCTAACCACCACCAATAGCCAAATATTTTACCTAAACTACAAGGCCTTCCGCCAACATCTTCCCAAACTCTTAAGTTCCCTCCACCTTACTGGCATTTCTAGACTAGGTGGAATAGCTTCTTTCAAAATGCTCATTTTACCAAAGCTTCTTTACCTCTTTCGTACTTTAATTATACCTATCCCTCACTCATACCTTACAGGACTACAAAAATAAGTTACTAAATTTATATGGGACTCAAAGCCACCCCGCTGTGCTAACTCCACGGGACACCTTCCATGTAGTAAGGTCCACCTTTCCTTAATGTACTAAGTACTGTCTCTTTAAGAAGGGCCAAATGTACGGTCTGTACAACCTCACTGAAGCATCTTTCTTTTCTGCATTTGTTATATTAAAAACAATTGAAATTAACGGCCAAATGGGAGCTTAGCCGTTCTGAGTGGACATACCCGTGCGTCCCTCAGAATGCGACCGCACAGCTGCGCGATCTTGGTGTGTCTGTGTCCACTGAAAACAGCTCATCACTGCTCAGAAGGGCTCTGTGATTGGCCCTTCTGATCACATGATGGCTGTGTCCAATCACAGCCATCATGTAATGTAAACAGAGCCGCCTGTCAGTTCATCAGCTCTGATTCTCCTCACACAGAGTCCACCAGTGAGAAAGAGAGCCCAATCTGTGTTGCCAGCCAGGGATCAGCGAGTAAGGCACTTATACACACTGATCACCCAGCAAGTGTCCCCATACATCTGTCACAGTGATCATCCACATCTGTCAGTGTACCAGTGATCAACATCTGTCCCAGTGATCATTCACTTCTGTCAGTGTACCAGTGATCAACATCTGTCACACAGTACCAGTGATCAACATCTGTCACATGGTACCAGTGTCAAATCCACAGCGATCAACATCTGTCACAGTATCAGAGAACATCAAAATCTGTCACAGTAATCAACATCAGCAATATTAGCAGTGCAGCATCAACATTGCTACAAAATTATACAGCAGCGAGGAGGCTTTCCAGATACGGAGTACGACAAACGAGAGTAGTGGGGGAACTCTCTCCGTCAGAGGTGGATTCTGAGTATGAGCCAGATGAAAGCAGTAGCTCAGCAACGGATTCTGAGGAGGAGAGCGTTCAAAGAGGTGCAGAAGATCTGAGGAGCAGCAGGCATCCATCAGTAGCGCTGTAAATTCTGTTGCAGTGGGAGCACAAGCAGCGCAGCTCTCACAGATGACAGGCAGGCTCTGCAAATCCTGGTGCAGTGGCGAGTACAAGCAGGGCAGCAATCCCAGATAATTGGTGTCCTGTCCACAATGAGGTAGGGCCCATACTAGCCTCCCAGACGTACTTTTATATCCCACATGGTTGCCCGCTAATTCGGCAGAACCTACCCCTTTTACAGCTCAGCCAGGCCCTCAGATACAAACAGAAATAGTTACCCCAATTCATTTTTTCATATATTTTTTACTGATGATCTGCTAAATTGTGGAGCAGTGTAATCTGTATATCAGCCAATATATTGCCAGCGATTCTAATGGACCATATGCCCATCCATTTATGTGGAACTGGCTCACCTTGGAGGAAGAATAATTTTTTGTTGTAAACTTATTTTTATTAATATTTTTCAATAGTACAAAATACAAAAGACACAAAAGGAAATCCAAAACCACGCCACAGTAATTTTTTTTCCTAAGGAACAAGTGGGAAACATCTAAAAACTTCCCCCCACCCTCCCCCCTCAGTCCAACTCCAGCTTCCTGGATGCAAGTCCCCTAAAAAAAGGCCAAGAATACAAATATCACATCACAAACTAAGATATGATTGTTCATTTCTCACAGCAATAAGGCCATCAATTACACCTACATACAATTACAGAACCAGCAATCAGTTCCGAAATAATCCCCTTATTAGGACACAAATTACATATCTATATGCAGCCATATCCAACACTACCCAGACCTCCTCCACCCCAGTAGTACAATCCTTATAGTCATTAGGCTACAGAAATTGGGCTATCCAACCAAATCCTCCATACTTTGTCAAAATTTTTAAGACATCCCCTGCTCAGATACATTGCTTTATAGAACGGAATCACCTTATTCACAAGCCCTTTTCAATACGACAGTTAGGACATTATGTTTTTTTTCCCAATGAAGTGCCTTGCGCGCATAGAACAATCACAGCAAAGCGACTAAGAAAAGTGAGCCGCGCCCTAGTGGGCGCTAAGCCTTCCACCAAGCCAAGCAGGCATGTTGCCACCGTCAAAGGCACAGAGATAATCTGTCACACATCGCCCAATGTCAGACCAAAGCTCTGTAGCCGCCTGGCAGTACCAAAAAATGTGACTAAAGTCGGCTGGAGATTGTGAGCAATGCCAGCATTCTAGTACAAATATAATAGTGTATTGTGAACACTACTAGATTTTGCTGCTGGTTTTATCTATCATCACTTTATTTCTGTAAATATGCACATTATACCAGTTACTCCAAGTAGCACAAGGGACACTTTCACATATACACAATGCCAGCATTCTGCCGATGTTCCAGGGTAAAATTTGGACAACTTTGCTGGGGTATAATATAGCCTGTGTAGGAAATTTAATTGAATTAAGCGGTCTTTAGCTGAGACCAAGTGAGTGAAAGACGCTCAACAAACGTCTCACTCCTCTCCTCCCAAATCCAGAACCGACGCCCCCCACTGCTCCCTGCACCTGGCTACCGAGGGGACCTTGGAGGAATTAAAAAAATTTCTTGGACTAACTGGAACTAAACAAAAAACTGACAAAAAAAAAAATGAAGTCCATGCCTACTGGTCTACCCAACCTATACATCATACGCCAGTCTGTTATATAACTTAGATTACTAAATATTCAGTTTTACTCAAATTAGTTGATGCAAAAACAAATACACCCCACAACAAAATCTAGTATTTTGCATTACCTCCATGATTTGTAAGGACAGCACCGAGTCCTCTAGGCATGGAATGAACAAGTTGGCGACATAGTCAAACATTTATCTTTTTCCATTCTACAAGAATGACCTCTTTTAGAGCCTGGATGCTGGATGGAGAGTGATGCTCAACTTGTCTCTTCAGAATTCCCCATAGGTGTTATATTGGCCACTGATTTACTTTTACCCTGTTCTTCTTCGGAAACGCAACAGTGGCCTTAAAATGTGTGTTTGGGATCATTGTCATGTTGGAAGAGTGCACAAAGGCCAAGGGCACGGAGTGATGGTAGCATCTTTACTTTCAATATAGAGCAGGACATCTGTGAAATCATGATACTGTCAATGAAATGCATCTCCTCAACACCAGCAGCACTCATGCAGCCCCACAGGGTGACACTGCCACCACCATGTTTCACTATAGGCACCGTGCATTTTTCTTTGTATTCCTCACCTTTGTGACACCATACACTTATGAAGTCTTCAGCTCCAAAAACTTTTAGCTTGGTCTCATCACTCCAGAGTACAGAGTCCCAGTAGTTTTCTTTTTCAGCATGGGCCCTGGCAAATTCTAGGCGGGCTTTTTTCTGCATGTGCTTCCTTCGTGGACACCCATGTATGCCGTTCCTTTGCAGTGTACGCTGTATTGTGTCATGGGAAACAATCACCCCAGTTTGGCTTTTTACTTTCTTTAGCTAACTGCAGTGAACTTGCATGGCAATTTTCTTCAACCCTTCTCATCAGTAGATGCTCCTGTCTTTCCATGGAAGGCCTGGATGTCTCTGTTAGATGGTTGCAGTTCCATCTTTGTTAAATTATAGTATCACCTTTGCTACAGTATTCTGACTGATGAGTAAAGCTTTGCTGATCTTCTTGTAGCCTTCACTTTTATTGTGTAAAGAAATTATTTTTTTTCAGGCCTTGTGACATTTCTCATCCATGTGGTGCCATTGTTGACAGCATAAAATGGGAAGGGGTTTTCTTTGTAACGCCCTTTTATAATCAACTGTTTGCTGCATACCTGTTTAACCACTTTAGCCCCGGAAGATTTGGCTGCTCAATGACCAGGCCATTTCTTGCGATTCGTGCGACGCTGTACCCAAACAAAATTGACATCCTTTTTTTCCCACAAATAGAGCTTTCTTTTGGTGGTATCTGATCATCTCTGCAGTTTTTATTTTTTGAGCTATAAACAAAAAAACAGCGACAATTTTGAAAAAAAACACATTTTGTAGTCTCTGCTATAAACAAACATTTTTTTTTTAAAAAGCAAATGTTTTCCATAGCATCTACAAAATAGGGGATGGATTTACGGACTTTTTATTATTATTTTTTTTTTACTAGTAATGGCGGCGATCCGCGATTTTTATCAGTACTGCGACATTATGGCAGACACTTTTGAAACCATTGACAATTATAAAGCGAAAAATGCTCTAATTACTGTGTATATGTCACTGGCAGGGAAGGGGTTAACACTAGGGGGCAATCAAGGGGTTAACTGTGTTCCCTGACTGTGTTCTAACTGTGGGGGAAGGAGACTGACTATAGGAAATGACAGATCGTGGTTCCTAGCTATTCGGAATTCAC
Organism: Aquarana catesbeiana; assembly: GCF_042186555.1. Taxonomy (NCBI): domain Eukaryota; kingdom Metazoa; phylum Chordata; class Amphibia; order Anura; family Ranidae; genus Aquarana; species Aquarana catesbeiana. Next base: position 535,173,756 of record NC_133324.1, on the reverse strand, counting down.
AATCTGCCTCTCCTCACAGAACAGGGTGGTCGCACGCCTCCCAAAAGGCACGCGACCACCGGCTTTTGGGGAGAGATGCAAAAACACTACAGATATATGTGCTTAGATCAAATTTCATGAATTAGGTTTACATCCACTTTAACATGGAAGGGGTGGACTTCAATGACCGGATGATGGCACCATACTTAATTTCCCATAAAGCCAGACGATAGTACAAAAAGTGTGTCTGTATATTGATTCCAATTGGCTCTATTCAATGCTTATGTACTATACAAAGCACCAGGAAAAAGTGGATCCTTCCAAAATTTCAGGAAGAGATCACAGCTCTTTTGTATCCAAAAGGTACTGTGGCCCAAACGCCCAATACAGATGCAGTGAGCCGGCTGCATGAGAGGCATTTTCCGGATGCCATTCCTGGTACCCTAACCCAAAAGTCACCCCAAAAAAGATGTTGTGTCTGTAGCAGACATGGAATAAGAAGAGACACCTGCTTTTTTTGTCCATCCTTCTCCTGGATAACATGGTCTCTGCCTCAAGGACTGATTCCGTTGCTACCACACACTAGTGGAGTATTAGTATAGGGTACAGCAAGGCGTGTCTAGGGCACACATTCATACAGGGTCTCAAAAGATGTTAGATATTCAGGAAACTGGCTATCACAGTTTGTGAGACCCTATCCTGAAAAGTTTACACTTGTCATTTTATTGAGTTAATAGTCTGTTTTTACTGTGTTTTATTGTTAACCGTTGTTTGCTTTGCAGGTACGCCATTCAGCTGCAGCACTGATCTGTTTATTCTGACAGCAGCAAGGCGCTATATAACCCCTCCCATACTGGCAGTACCTCAGTTTTTGTAGAAAAGCAATATATATATCCCAACAAGAGGGGAGGGACCTCTGTGTCCCGTGATGTACTCCAAGAAAAGGATTTTTCAGGTAAGCTGTTATAAAAATCCTATTTTCTTTATCGTACATCATGGGACACAGAGCACCATAGTAATTAATATGTGGGATGTCCCAAAGAAATGCCATCTGAGGGGAGGGAGACACAGCCAAAAGCAGCGTCCGCCAGGACTTATACTGCCGCCTGCAGCACACTGTGCCCAAAGGCAGCATCCTGCTGCCATCTTACATACATCTGATAGAATTTTGTGAATGTATGAACTGATGACCAAGTAGCGGCCTTGCAAATCTGAGTCATAGAGGAATGGTGGAACCCTTTTTTTTCCGACCATAAGCCTGACTAATCACCTGACGAATCCACTTAGCAATAGTAGATTTTGATGCTGCCTGGCCCTTCCTGGGGCCTTCTGGCAGTACAAACAAAACCTCAGTTTTCCGTATTTGAGCTGTCGCTTTCAGATGGGCCTTGACTGCTCTCACTACATCAAGAGAATGTAACAATTTTCCTTCTGCAGAACGAGGTTCTAGAAAAAAAAAAAAAGGACGGTAAGGAGACATCCTGATTCAGATGAAAACCTGACACTACCATGGGCAAAAAGGTCGGGTGAGGACGCAACACCACTTTGTCCTTATGAATAATTAAGTATGCCTCTTTGCACGAAAAAGCAGCCAATTCTGATACTCTTCTTGTGGAGGTTACAGCAACTAGGAATACCAATTTCCTTGTCAAAAGAAGCAAGGGAATATTACACATAGGTTCAAAGGGTTGTCTTTGCAACATCGACAAAACTAGATTCAAATCCCATGGACATAAGGGTGACCTAACTGGCGGAGTTATCCAAGTTACTTCTTGTATAAAAGCCCAGACCAAAGCATGCAAAGCAAGCGGCCTTTGGAAAAACACTGCTAAGGCAGAAATCTGACCCTTGATCTTACTCAAGGCCAGCTTCATTTCTACTTTCAATTGTAAAAAGGCCAGAATTCTCCCTATGACATTTTCGAGGATGCCAACCCTTGGTTTCATACCAGGAGACATAGTCCTTCCAGACCCTATAATAAATGGTCCTGGAGGCTGGTTTTCTGGCATTAATCAGGGTGGTTACTACTGAACCTGAAAGCCCCTGAAACTTTTTAGAATGTGGGCTTCAATAGCCAAACCGTTAAATTTAGCAATTTTAAGGCAGGATGGAATACCGACCCTTGTGACAGCAGGTCTGGACGAGATGGAAGAGTCCATGAATCCCCTACTGCCATCCTCATGATCTCTGCATACCAGGATCTCCTGGGCCACTAGGATTACCGGCTTCCCTTCTTCCCTGATCCTGCAAAGAAGCCGTGGTAGCAGCTGAACTGGAGGGAATGCATAAATCAGTGAAAACTGATCCCACGGGGTCACTAACACATCTGTCCGGAGTGCGAGTGGATCCCTTGTTCTTGCCACAAAGTTGTCCAACTTCTTGCTAAACCTGGACGCCAAAAGATCTATGTCCGGGGTACCCCATCTTTGGCATATGGCCAGAAAGACGTCAGGATGTAGAGACCATTCTGGAATGAAGACTGCTGATAGGCAAGGAACATGCTTCTCTGCCCAAAACAGAATATGGTTCACCTCCCTCTGGGCTGCGAGACTTCTGGAGCCCCCTTGGTGATTGATATAGGCCACTGCTGTGGCATTGTTGGATATCCTGACAGGATGTAAGAAACCATGAATCACACCAAGACTGAAGTACAGTTAATCACACTTGTTTAATAAAAATAAAAAGGTAAACAGAGTAAGCGTAGTCAGTACATAGCCAGAGTTTAGTAACCAGATCGGGTAGTCAGCCAATGCCAATGTCAGAGAGCCAGAGATCAACGTAGTAGTAAACAAGCAGGATCAGGAGCCAGAAGGGACGTCAGCCGAGCAAGTCTTCAACGGGAACGCATGAGAAAATCTGACATGTGACCAAAGGCGAAGGCAGAGATTAATTGAGCTGGACGGCTTTAAGTAGCCAGGACTGATGAGCAGATCATCAACAGCTAAGTCACCGTGGAGAGAAAGGAGCTGGCAATTAGCCGACGGCTGAGCGGCCAGCTCAGAGAAGGAAGGGCTGAGCTCAGCCTTGACACGGGACAATTCTGCAACCTTAACGTCCAGGCCATTAGAGCCAGATGTGCTGTCCAAATCTCTAGGATATTGATGGGCAAGGTCTTCTCGGACTCTGACCACTTGCCTTGAACAGTGGTCTCTTCTAGGACTGCTCCCCAGCCCCATAGGCTGGCATTGGTTGTTACTACTTTCCAGGAAACTGGTATGAAGGATTTTCCTTTTTGTAAATTCCTGGTTATCAACCACCAACTGAGGCTCTGGTGCACCTTTGGGGCCAGATTGATTGGATAATCCAAAGCCTAGATCTGCTTGTTCCAAGTAGACAGAATACTGTGTTGTAACAGTCTTGAATGAAACTGAGCATAGGGAAATGCTTCAAAAGGAAGCTGCCATCTTCCCTAGCAACCTCATACAAAGGCGAATGGAAGGACCCTTTACCACCTGGACCAGCTCTCAGAGCGTTGACTTTTGCCTGAGGCAAAAAAATAAAAAAAAATAAAAAACCTTTCCTGGGCTGTGTCTATGACCAGGCCCAAATACTCTAGTCTCCTTACTGGTCGTAAGGATGATTTTTCTATATTGAGAATCCAACCCAGGTGTTCCAGATAACTGACCGTTCTGGACACCCCTTGGTTTAACCGTGCTACTGACTGATCTATCAGTAGCAGGTGGTCTAGGCATGCCATTACTGCTATACCCTGGCCCCTTAGTCTTGTTAGTACTGGGGCCAGAACTTTTGTAAATACCCAGGGAGCGGTGACTAACCCGAAGGGCAAGGCCACGAACCGAAAGTGGCACTGTTCTACCGGAAACCACAGAAACTTCTGGTGAGCAGGAAAAATTGGCACATGTAGATATGTATCTTTGATGTCTATTGATGCTAGAACTTCTCCCCATAGGGTGGATACGACTGACCGAATTGACTCCATGCGAAAGGAGTGGATGTTTAGGAAGCGATTCAGATCCTTGAGATCTAGAATGGGTCTGACATCTCCATTTGGTTTTGGTACCGTAAAGAGATTTGAATAAAACACCATGCCCCTCTCTTCTGAGGGGGCCTCTATTATTACTCCCTGAGACATCAACCGGTCCAGTGCCAGGAATAAGGACTCTTTCTTTGCTGGGTCCTTGGGAACGTTTGATCTTAGAAAACAAAACGGTGGAAACTCTTGAAACTCTAGTTTGTAGCCTAGAGCTACCACAGAGATGACCCATTTGTGTTGGATTTTCTCTTGCTAAGTTTCTGAAAACCACCAAAGTCTTCCCCCCACTTAATCGAGCGGGGGCACCCCTTCATAAGGAAGCCTTATGGACTTCTGACCCCAGGGCTTTTTCTGGCCCTGTGCTTGGCCATGAGGCTTACTCTTTGCTCCTGACGGCGGAGGCCGTCGTGAATGCCTGGAGGCTGTTTCCCCCACCCTGGAGGGGAAGCATGTTTGAATGAAGGACGTCTACTCCTTCTCTTAACCGTCAGGAGGGTACTCTTACCCCCAGAACTTTTTTGGATTTATCCAAATCTTCCCCAAAACAACCTTTCCCCATGAAAGGGAAACCCAGCCAAGAGCTTCTTGCATGGTAACTCGGCTGACCAGTTCTTTAGCCATAGAATCCTACGCATATGTACCAACATGAACGCAAGGCGTGACGCCTGATGGATAGAATCCTTGATAGCGTCCACTGCAAAGCATAAGGCCCAGGGTAGCTCAGCTAAAACTTGGGCCTCTTCAGCTTGAGCATGCACTCTCTTGATAACCTGCTTGACTTCATCCCTAAGGGATTGACAAATGCCTATTGCTGCCACTGCAGGTTGTGCTACCTCACCAGCTACTGCAAATGAGGCCTTAAGCAAAAGATTCCAGCTTCTTTTCAGCTGGATCTCTAAACACTTGGACATTGTCTACTGGACAAGTCAAACTCCTGTTTACAAAAAGGTGGGATTTGCCAGCAGTAGATGCTATCTCCTCTGTAAACTTTTTCTCCATAGGATAAAGAGGAAAAAACTTCTTAGGAGGAAGAAAATGCTTATCTGGGTGATCCCAGCCAGCATAAATCAGTTGCTCCAGCAACGGGTGCATAGGGAAAGCATGGGGGGTTTAGCGAACCCAAAGAGAAGGAAACATCATCCGCCTCTGCAGAGGGCAACCTGTATCCAGAACGGACAACTCTGTAAGGGATTGAATTAGCAATTTCTGAGATTGCGAGGCTGAGAAACGTTCTTCAGACGCTGAACCCTCAGAAGAGGAGTCATCCAAACTCTTTTCTGCCTGATCCCCCAAAGGTAACTCAATAGCTCCTGCCCATTCTGGTTCCAATAGGGAAGGTCAAGGGCAGGAGAAGGGGATCTGCCACGTTTTCTCCCCTCCTGGGGGGGAAGATACGAGTATATCAGCTATCTTCTCTTCCACACCAGCCAGCTCTAAAGCCAAATCGTTCTTGGTGACGTATGCAGAGGCTGGAATGTTGGAAGCAGCTACAACACCTGAGAGTCTAGGTGGCTCAGAATGGCCAGCTGCTCCTGGTCCTTCAGGGGAGGACTGAACTGCGGGAACGTGCGACTAGGAGCCTCAGACCCTGACCGCAGCGACCTTGTGCTCCCCCCTGTTGCATTCCCCCTTTAATCTGAAGACATGGTCCTAAGCACAAAAAGCAGAGGTACTAACACAGTGCATCTACTGCCGAGCTTTAGTCCAGCAAATGATTATGGCGCTATAAATGCTCAGTCTAAATGCTGAGTAGACGTGCCTGTATGACTGTGTCCAACACCCATATAGCTTACATGCCCTTGTATGCTCTGTGTCCCTCTTTCAGCCAACCAGACACTTCTAGAGTGAAAAGCTTATAAAGCCAGTAAACCTTGCACCTGCGCATCACGTGCACGCCATTTCCACATGCACGCCGGCAGGGTGTAAGCCACGCCTCCCTCATTCCAGGAACGCTCCCACACTTTTAAAAAATTTTTTAAAAAGGGAGCTCTTCCCGCACGCGAGGACAGGCCGGTCCCATGGCGGGGAGAAGGGGGTGCTCACCAGGGGGATTCTAACCGCTGTGCTGAAGGCGGATGGTCCCCCCAAAACCCCTACTGATGGCCTGACAGAGTGGAGAAGGAGCAATGCTGTCTGCAGAAGCATTTACTGACACTTGAGCATGAACACAGGGGAAGCATGAAATGTTGGAAGCCAGTTATGTTGTTTTTACACCCTCTAGTGGCACAAGCAAGGCATCGCCCACTCAAAAAGAAAGTCCAAAGTGAATCATTTATACATTCCTTAGGATCTGACTTACCAGTCCCGCCTCAGGATACTGCTGGAAATCACAGACAGATCCAACCTTTACCCATCACGGGGGGCTGTGTCATGACAGGCCTTCAAGGACCGGGTCCCTCTTGTATATGGGGACCACTCCCTTGGACCTGTATAGCACCCTGCCGGAGAAACTCTTTGGTATAGCATAAATGTGACCAAGGTGCCAGGTCCCAGCTCTCAAAAGAGAAGCATTACAAGCAAAAACCTCGTTCTTCTTCCTTGAGGCTCGGGTAACATCCATTTTGGCTCTTTCAGGCACTTTGAATTGATCCGATTGCATAGCCCCTTGATCCCGGCAGGGATCTCTTAGCACATAATTTTAACTGTGACCAACACCTTAGACCAAGGATATGCAATTAGCAGACCTCCAGCTGTTGCAAAACTACAAGTCCCATCATGCCTCTGGGTGTCATGCTTGTGGCTGTCAGAGTCTTGCTATGCCTCATGGGAATTGTAGTTCTGCAACAGCTGGAAGTCCGCTGATTGCATATCCCTGCCTTAGACACTGGCAAAAAAAAACTGAAGTACTCCCGGTATGGGAGGGGTTATATAGGGAGGGGGACTTCCCGTCTTTTGAGTGTACCAGTGTCCATTCACCTATAGGTGGCGTATAACCCACATAGTAATTACTATGGTGCTCTGTGTCCCGTGATGTACGATAAAGAAATAACTTCTGCGCTACCATGTTTAAATCAATCATAAATGTGAATAATAAATGTGAATTCAATAAAAAAAAAATTTTTTTATCCAAGAAAAAGATTTTATTGAAAACCAAGTACATACAGTCCAATAAGTCCACAATTACATTATACATAATAGCATAAACAGGCGTAGTACCAGAAATAGAATCACGTCTATACAATAATGTAGTACAGTTCCCACTGTTAAAGAATATAAAGAGAAATGAAATTACTGCATCTTTCAAAATTCCATCCCTCCGTCTGTAACCAACCGGAGCTCTAGGCTCCATTCAAGTCTAATACAGGGTACATAGTACCTTCAGCCATTATTAAGGCGCAATAATCTATCCATGACCAGGTCCTCCGGGGAAAGCCCAGGAGTGTCTAGCCATGGTTCCCAGAGTTTCCCAAATTTCCTTGAACATCCCCTATGTTGGTATATAATTTTCTCCATTCTCAATATATTACCTAGTGCAGTAATCCATTCCTTGACTGAGGGGGGCGTTTCAGATTTCCAATGTACCATGATTAGCTTACGGGCCACAAAGAGGGCTCTAGATAGGGCTTCTCTGACATGGGGTTCCCACGCCAGTTCATCTAACACATTCAGAATACAGTGTCTAGGGTCCAGCGGAATTGAGACCCCATACACTGCGCCCAGCGTATCCACCACCCCCTTCCAGTACACATGCAATCTGGGACATCTCCACAACATATGTATTAAATCTCCATGATCTCTCTTACATCTAGTACAGGTTGGAGTAGAAAGCAGTCCCATATTATGTAATCTATGAGGTGTATAATACGTTTTCAAGAGTGTATATAATTGCGTTAGTCTTTGCGTTACATTCAGTGAGCATATGGAAACTGACTGCAAGGCCTCCTCCCATTGATCCTCATCTAAAGGTCCAACATCCAGCTCCCATTTTCCTTTCACTGTCAAAGGGTGTTTTAGAAGGTATTTGTGAAGTAGAATGCTATAGCTCTGGGAAATGAATCCTTTAGAGGTCTCCGCCCCTTTAAGCAAATCTAACAACGGGTTTGAGTTAGTGTGCCAGTCAGCGGTTTTTGACTGTGCGTCAAATGCATGCCTAAGTTGCATATAATAAAACAGCATGGAGGTCGGAAGTCCATATAGGTCCCTCAAATTATCAAAGGAACGCAATTTTCCCTCACTTATGATTTGCTTTAAGTAAAGAATGCCAAACCTCTTCCACCTCTCCGCATGTTGTAATTTAGCAAGTTCTGGATAGGACTCATTTCCCCATATAGGACTATATTCACCAATACCTGTCGCCTCCTGAATATACTTAGTTTTATTCCATATTTTTTGTATGAGGGCATAAGTGGGGAAACATTTTTGAGGTTTGCTAAAAGCTGAGGCCACTAAAGCCGTGGGGACTGATTTACCCCCTAACGTATGTAACAATATATACTCTGAAACGCCAGGGATCCTGGCTGTAGATTCCCCCTCCATGGCCATGGTGCCTATCAAATGTTGCATTTGCGATGACAAGTAATAAAGCCATGGATTCGGTAATGCAAGGCCACCTTCATCTTTAGGGCGTTGTAAATTTTCTAGTTTTATCCTAGGTGGGCGGTTCTTCCATATTAATTCACGAAAAAAGGCATTAACTATCCTGAATATCTTGAGTGGAATGACTACCGGTGAATTGTGTAGTATGTATAACAGTTGAGGCATTAGAATCATTTTAATTAGATTCACCTTGCCTGCAACCGACATACACAGAGCATTCCAGGTTTTGACTCGTAAACGAAATCGAGCCATCAGTGGGGAAATGTTCAGCTGACTATATTCCCTAATCTTGGGAGAGACCTGTATCCCCAGATATAGGTATTCCCCCAACTTTCTCTTCATTTAATAGACGTGTATCGTCTATCGGCATTAGGGCTGATTTGGTCCAGTTTATTTTAAGACCTGAAAATTCCCCAAAGCGAGCCACTGTGTCCATTGTGTTTTTTTAGGGATTGGTCAGTGTCCCCCAAGAGAATCATGGCATCATCTGCATAGAGCATCACCTTCTCCTGTCTATCTCCATAACAGAAGCCGGTGATATCCCTGCAATCCCTAATCCGTATTGCCAGCGGCTCTATGGCCAGGGTAAACAGCAGGGGGGACAAAGGGCACCCCTGCCGTGTACCCCGTCCCAGAGCAAAGGGCAGCGACATTCTACCCGCCTCTCTAATTATCGCCTGAGGGCAATGATATAACAAACGCACCCAAGAAATGTATATCTCACCAAAGCCAAATCTCCTCATCACCTCCCATAGATATGGCCATTCCACGCTGTCAAAGGCTTTCATCGCATCTAGGGACAGCAACGCCCTCTTACCTTTGTTATCCGGTGGGGACTGCATGTTAAGATATAGCCTTCTAAGATTTATTGCTGTAGATTTGTTGGGCATAAATCCCGCCTGATCGGGGTGTATAATTGAGGCAACCGCCTTATTCAACCTAATAGCCAGAACTTTTGCTAATATTTTGATGTCTGATTGCAGTAGGGATATCGGTCTATATGAGGCCGGGTCTACTGGGTCTTTGCCTGGTTTTAAAATTAACACAATATGGGCCCTAGACATGGAGGGTGGTAGGGTATTATGTTCCCTAGCAGTGAGAAATACGTCTAACAGCTTGGGGAGTAGTATCTCAGAATAGGTTTTATAGATTTCCATAGGGATGCCATCCCCCCGGGGGCCTTACAGTTAGGAAATTCTGCCACCGCCTCCTGCAACTCGTCCAAAGTCAAAGGGGCATCTAATTCTTTTCTCTGGAAATCTGTAAGCTGTGGAAATACAATGCCATCCAGGTAGACAGCTCCCCGGAACTGTATCTAGAAGAGGAACAGTAGAGCCGTTCATAAAATTCCGCCAATGTCTGGAGTATCTGATCTGGGGAGTGTACTAGCCACCCATCAGCCCTTTTTATGGAACCGATTACTGGAGATCTCTTTTCAGAATTAGCTATTCTAGCTAAAAGGCGTCCCGTCGTTTCCCCCTCCTCAAAAAAAGCAGTCTTAGAGAAAAATCTTTTTGTCCGCCGAGGAGGCCAGCAGATGCTCATACGCTGATTGAGCCGACTGCCACGCCTCCCTTGCGGAATCGGTTGGATCCTGGACATATTTTGCCTCAAGGGAGCTAGCATGGGATTCCAGTGTTTCCCGTAGCGCTTCAGAGTGTTTCTTAATCTGGGTAACCTCATTACTAAGTATTTTCTTAAGGTGTGTTTTAAAGCCCTCCCATTCTGCAAGGACAGACAATGAGCCTGGTTGACATGAAAAAAACTTTTATGTTACCTTCTAAGTTCTCAGGGGAGGTAAAAAGCTGAAGCCAAAAGGCGTTGAATTTCCACGGTACCTTAGGGAGTGTGGATTGGTGGGATACAATAAGATTTATCACCATATAGGAATGATCAGATACACATCGAGGTTTGTACGAAATGTCCAACACCGAGGAGAGCATAGCCGGGTTTCCCACTGCCAAATCTATTCTAGATAATGAACCGTGTGATTTTGAGAAGCAGGAGAACTGTTTAGCAGTGGGATTCCGGTGTCTCCATAGATCCAACCATCCCACCTCCTGTAGTAGTCTGGCCAAAGGAGTTAGCCTATATGGAGTTGGGGTGCTCGGGCCCGGGTGTTTATCCAAGGCTGGAGCCAACCAACTATTGAAATCGCCCACTAGCAGCAATGGGAGATCCGGCTTCCCCTCCAGAAATTCCAGGAGGAGCCGGAGTACCCGAGCATTAAACGGGGGAGGAATATACACACAAGCCAGAACACACCTCAGAGTACCAATGCGGCAATGCAGAAAAACAAATCTACCCTCCTGATCTATTTTTGACTCAAATTCCTGGTAGTCCAGGGAGCTGTGTATCACTACACTCACCCCCCGAGAGAAGGAGGTGTGGGTGGAGTGGTACGACCACCCGATCCATCTATACCCCATACAACTTTTAGAATCAGACGTTAGATGTGTTTCCTGCAAGCAGATAATCGCAGGATAAAACTTTTTTAGACATGAGAAAATCATAGTACGTTTCAGGGGGGAGTTCATGTCCCTGACATTCCAGGAGATCACTGGGGAACCTGCCATGGCAAAAACACAGTTAGCTGCGAGGGTAGGACATAAGGTGGCCTCCTTGCATAGAGACCACCACGAACCTGTTGGGAGGAATAGCAGTAGACTTGAGTGGGATCAAAGTACCATGGGGTTAGTGGGAGTAAGATTCTTGGACTGTGGTAAGAAACAGGTTGTATAAAATAACATAGCACAATGGTGCCAACAAACAACAGTGCAACTGCACTAGGGTATTTCCTTTTGTGATTTGACGCTCTCACTCCTGTGAGAGACCTAGCCAAAATAAACAGAATGGACAGCCTGATGAGCCATGCCAACAAGGTAGGCCTGTAGGGCCCAACACGGCCTAACAGCAGACCAAATAATACATCACACATCTCAAGTTGAGTAAGGGGGGTTTCACAGTTCAGTTCCTTTCACTGAAGAAATATAGGATATTTCCTGGCAATTGGGTAACTTGGAAAAGGTCAGGTGTGTTGGTAGATTATGGTAAAGGATATAAAAACAAAACTTAAAAAGGTATGGTAATGACTCTGCAGTCCAAAAAAGACAATAAGGAAGAGGGGGTGCGACATCTCAATTTGTAGTCAGCACTCTTAGCATCTGAAAATGTGTCCCGGTCAGTCACCCTCCACATCCGCACGGTGACGGCGTAGCGCCTGTTCATTATGATCTAGCCAGGTGGCCGCCTCTCTGGCGGAGTCAAAGAATTGAGCATGTCCTTCCGCAGTTACTCGCAGCTTCGCCGGATATAACATGGCGTATGGCAGTTGCAAAGCTCTGAGGCGCCTCTTCACATCGCTGAACTTAGCTCTATTTCTTTGCACCATAGCCGAAAAGTCTGGATAGAATGACACTCTTACTCCATTAAACTTCACATTGGCCTGTTCTCTTGCGCATCTTAGCACTGCCTCTCTGTCACGGTAGTGTAGCAGTTTGGCCAACATTGATCTGGGGGGAGCACCTTGTGGGGGAGGACGCACAGGTACTCTGTGGGCCCTCTCCACTGTAAAAAATGGGGAAAAAGCTTCACGGTCAAATAACTTAGTCAGCCAGCTCTCCACAAACGATGTAGGATCTCTGCCCTCCGATTTCTCGGGGAGGCCGACGATACGGACATTGTTTCTGCGTAAACGGTTTTCCGTGTCTTCTGCTCTGTTGTATGTGTCTTGGGCCAAACTATAAGCTGCCTTTGCTTCTCGCGCCAACGGGGGTACCTGCTCCTCCAGATCACTCACTCTGCTCTCAACTGCAGTTGCTCTTTCTCTAACCTTTTGCAGGTCTTGTCTAAGTAGTGAAATCTCTTCCCTCAGGCCCCCAAACTGCTCCTTCATATCAGTGACTGTGGCCGTGCACACGTTAACAGCCTTCAAAATATCAGCCAGGGTGGGCTGCTCTAGGGTCTCTATTATTTCATCTGATGGTGGGGGGGAGGGAGTATGATTAGAGTCCTCATGCAGCTGTTCAGGCATATTTTCTGTATCAAGGCCCCAGTCAGCTTGTGAAAAAAGATCTGCAGCTTCCCCATTGCTCGCCGCCCCCCCCACGTCCTCCGGGTTTTGTAATTTCTGTGTATAATATGTCATGTCTCTGTAATGTTCCTTACCCGGTCCTTTCAGCTGCTTCTTGCTGGTATTATCCCTGGGCTTGTCTGTTATGCGCGGCGTGCGCTGTGCTTTGGCTGCTGCAGCAGCGACGCCATCTTGAGAGTCCGGTCCCGCCATCTCTAACGGGCCTCGGCGGGTCTTTGCTCTTGTGCAGAGGGCCGGTGGTGGGTCCGGATGGTAGAGGGTCTCGGAAGCCAGCTGGGGGGCCGAAAAAAATCAGGATCAGGGGTGCCGGGAAAGGATCAATCTGAGGATCAGGCAGGAGCTGTGAGAAGTGCGTCCTCTCACATGCCGGTCTTGGCCACGCCCCCCGAATTCAATAAAATTAAATCAACACTGAATGTGTCCCCACATAAACAAATTATAAATTGAACGCTACCTCATCTAGGATAGCCTAAATAGGCTCCTACTACTACTACAAGTGATAAGTTGAAGTGGCAACAGCAATCTGTGAAAAAAAACCCAGCTGGGGTCTCCAAATAGTCTCTATGTATTCAAAATCAATCTCTCCAGGCAACAGTGTCCACAAAATATATAGATAATGATGAGGAATAAGTGATAAGCTTAATTCATTCCATTAGTGTTTCCATCCATATGCACTGTGCTAGTGTGAAGTTCTCAAATAGTGAAAATTCAATTCTAGTAGTGACTGTAGTGCACAAATGCCCTCCACCGATCACATTACGCGCCCACATGCTACAGATGCACTATTTCTGGTGCATACAGGGGAAAACACATTATATACTTTGTGGACAATGTTGCCTTGAGAGATTGATTTTGAATACACAGACTATTTGGAGACTCCAGCCGGGGGTTATTTTTCACAGATTGATATTTCAAGTTATCACTTGTAGTAGTAGGAGCCTATTTAGGCTATCCTAGGTGAGGTAGCGCTTCACGCTCAATTTGCAAAAAAGACTGTAGAAGTAAAGAAGGCTGCACAGCCGCACTCTGATGCAACACCTTTATTATAGTAAAATATGATCCATACAGCATACCAAGGTACAGCCCTCAAATTCCACTCGCCTGCTTGCATTTTGCAAGTGGATTTTAAGGGCTGGCGAGGGTGGGCTGCCTGGGAGCGCGCGGGTGGGGGGTGGGGGGGGAGCACCGCCGACCGGCGGGTTGTATGGGAGTCCTTCTCCCAGCGCTCGTGGAGGGGAAGAGAGAGGAGAGAGCCGGCTGGATGATTCAGAGCACGAGGGACATCACTAGCGGCTTTCATTTCAATAGCGGAGTGTTCCCCGCACACTCACTGTCACACACAGCCCTGCCCCCTGGTCCCGGAGGAATTTGATAGACAGATCACCTGTCCAATCCCGGGACGAGTGAAGTGTATCAAAGTTCCCCAGCCAGGGGGCGGGGCTGTACGGGACGCCTAGCGGAGGGAACACAGCAACTGAAATCATAGCTGTTCCAGTGATGTCCCTCGCACTCTTATCTCCTGGCCGGCAATGCTCTGACTCTCCTTCGCTCCCCAGCATGATGGACACGGGTGAGGCTGCATTGGCGGACACGGGTGAGGCTGCACTGGCGGACACGGGTGAGGCTGCACTGGCGGACACGGGTGAGGCTGCACTGGCGGACACGAGTGAGGCTGCATTGATAAGCACAGATAAAGTTGCTTAATTCTGCATAAAACATTTAAGTGGCATTTCATGAGATAATTTATGAGAGTGTGTTTAGGGGTGTAATTAGGGGCAGGGTAGGGGTTGGGTGGGCAACTGGTGGCGAGTAACCCTTGAGGCAGGACTAGTAGCTCAGGACTTGAAATTTTGAGCCCTTGTAATACAGACACGTTTCACACCCTTACTGGTGCTTAGTCATAGCTAAAAGATTACTTAGTCATTGCTTTTAGCTATGACTGACCAAGCACCAGCAGGGTGTGAAACATGTCAGCTATTACTGTACCTGTATGTGTATCTGTTTGCTGTACGGATTGTATTTCACATCAATAAAGATGTTGCATCGGAGTGCGTCCATGCAGCCTTCTTTACTTCTACAGTCTATGTAAGCAGAGCCAGCACCCTTTATCCTATGTGCAGGGAAGGTGTGTGGGAATGTTGCCTTGAGCGGTATCAACCTCTTTAAAGAAAAAAAAGCGTGTATATGCCCAAGCCTAGGGTGGTCAGATCAACCCTATGCTTCGGCATATATTTTACTCTTTTTGGCACAGATTGCAATAGAAAATAAGTTGTTTTATTGCGTTAATGTTTTATGGTTAACCATTGTTTGCTTTGCAGGAACGCCATTCAGCTGCAGCACCGATCTGTTTATTTTGACAGCAACAGGGTGTGCTTTCAGAATACATAAATCAGCAATTGCAGCACTGTAGGAGATTTCTCCACCGTAGTGAACAAAAAAAAAAAAAACATATTCCAAAGCATGGGGGACGGAGTGGTCAGTGAGCGGATCATCCCTATGCTTCAACATATATATTTTTTTTCACTTTTCTTAGCAGAGATTTCTTCATCTACATCAATCGAGCATTTCATCACTTTGGTTTCGCCAGATATAAACAGCGCCATTTTTAAATTGGGAAAGCATCTGATCACACTGATCTTGGTGTGGTCAAATGCTTTAAGGGCAAAGATGGACTTGGTAAGCTTAACACAAATGAATCACCGGGACCAGATGGCTTACACCCGCGAGTCCTCAGAGAACTCAGTCAAGTTATAGCCAGACAAATGTTCCTGATGTTTGTGGACAGCATAATGACAGGATTGGTACCAGCTGATTGGAGAAATGATTGGTACCAGCTGATTGGAGAAATGAATCACCGGGACCAGATGGCTTACACCCGAGAGTCCTCAGAGAACTCAGTCAAGTTATAGCCAGACCATTGTTCCTGATGTTTGTGGACAGCATAATGACAGGATTGGTACCAGCTGATTGGAGTAAAGCCAATGTGGTACCGATATTCAAGAAAGGACAGACACATTCCCGGGAATTATAGGCCAGTCAGCCTAACATCAGTAGTGGGTAAATTATTGGAGGGGATGATTAGGGACTACATCCAAAGATTTACTGAGGAGAAGAATATCATTAGTGATAATCAGCATGGGTTTATGAAGGAACGTTCCTACCAGACCAATCTGCTAACATTGTACGAGGAAGTGAGCAGCCATCTAGATATGGGGAGGGCTGTGGATGCGGTGTATCTGGACTTTGCGAAAGCATTTAATACAGTCCCCCATAAACGCTTAATTTATAAGTTGAGGTCCGCAGGCTTAGACCATAGGGTTTGTGCTTGGGTAAAAAAAACTGATTACAGGAATGTGTCCAAAGGGTAGTGATCAATAACATGTACTCAGATTGGTCTGGAGTATTGAGTGGGGTACCCCAAGGTTCTGTCTTGGGACCAATTCTAGTCAACATATTCATAAACAGAGGATGGGTTTAATAGTTCAGTCTCAGTTTTTGCAGATGACACAAAGTTAAGCAGAGTAATAAACTCATCAGGACTTAGAAATTTTGCAGAATGACCTGAATAAAATAAAAGGAGTGGGCAGACAAATGGCAAATGAGGTTTAATGTGGAGAAATGTAAAGTAATGCACCTTGGGTCAAAAAACATAAATGTAAAATATTCACTAGGTACAGCTGGGGGAGTTAAGGATGGTGAAGGATCTAGGGCAGGGATATGCAATTAGCGGACCTCCAGCTGTTACAAAACTACAAGTCCCATCATTCCTCTGTCTCTGGGTGTCAAGCTTGTGGCTGTCAGAGTCTTGCTATGCCTCATGGGACTTGTAGTTCTGCAACAGCTGGAGGTCCGCTAATTGCATATCCCTGACCTAGGGGTACTAGTAGATGACAGGATGTACAACAGCATGCAGTGCCAAGCTGCATCTGCCAAAGCCGGCAGAATATTAGCATGCATAAAAAAGGGCATATACTCCAGGGACAAAACTATAATTCTGCCACTTTATAAAACTCTGGTTAGGCCTCATTTGGAGTTTTCAGTTGAGTTCTGGTCACCAGTCCTCCAAAGGGATGAGCTGGAGAGAGTTCAAAGAAGAAGGGCAACAAACCTAATAAGGGGACTGGAGGACATCAATTACGAGGAACGGTTGCAAACACTAAATCTATTCTCGCTGGAGAAAAGACGCTTGAGAGGAGATATGATAGCGATCTAAAAATATCTTAATGGGGATCCATTATTCAGTTATAGGGAGTGTAAAAGGACACAGGGCAACACAATGAGACTGGAGAAGAGGTTTAACCTTAAACTGCGTAGGGGGTTCTTCACTGTCAGGGCAATAAGGATATGGAACTCTCTCCCACAGGTGGTGGTGGCGGCTGCGGTGAGTACGGATATCTTTAGGAGACTTTTGGATGTACATCTTAAAGAACACAAGATACAGTGATATGGGAAATCATCAGACACTGATACACGTGCACCTACACATGTTGAACTGGATGGACTATTGTGACTTTTTTCAGTAGGTAAGTAACTATAACTATGTAGAATCAAATAGACCCCAAATTTTTCAGAAGAGTGTACCTGTCACTGCCTATTGCTATCACAGGGGATATTTACATTCCCTGCGATAACAATACAATCGATAAAAAACAAAAAACAGGGACAGTGTAAAAATAAAATAACAAAGCAAAATAAATAATGATAAAAAGAAATTAAAATAAATAAAGCACCCCTGCTAATGTTGGGCATAAAATGCCAGGGCAGTTCAAACATCCCCCAAATTAGCACTTTTTGTTAAGCAGACAGTAATATTTGCTTAGAGGCATTTTGAGTCCATATTTTTTGCCACAAGTTTCTGGAAAATTATTTTTTTCCCCACAAAGATGTTACTTAACCACTTCAGCCCCGGAGGGTCTTACCCCCTTAATGACCAGGTAATTTTTTGCGATACGGCACTGCGTTATTTTAACTGGCAATTGCGCGGGCGTGCGTTGATGTACCCAAAAATAAATGCCCTCTTTTTCCCCCACAAATGGAGCTTTCTTTTGGTGGTATTTGATCACCTCTGCGGTTCTTAATTTTTGCACTATAAACCAAAAAAACAATAAAGAAAAAGAAAAAAATAGCAGAAAAAAACAATATTGTTTACTTTCTGCAATAAAACACACCCAATAAAAAAAATCAAATGTCTTCAAAAACTTCGGCCAATATGTATTCTGCTACATAGGTTTGGTAAAAAAAAATCCCAATAAGTTTTGATTGGTTTGCACAAAAGTTATTTGCGTCTGCAAACTATGGGATATTTTTATGACATCATTGATTTTTTACTAGTAATGGCGGCGATCAGTGTAGACAAATCAGACACATGACACTTTTCGGGGATCAGTGACATTATTAGAGTGATCACCGCTAAAGATACGCACGGTTACTGTACTAATGAGACAGGGAAGGGGTTAACATCAGGGGTGATTCAAAGGGTTAAGTGTGTCCCTAGGAGGTGCTTGCTGTGTGGGGGATGGACTGACTGGAGGAACACAGATCCGTGTTCCTGCTTAGCAGCAACAGAAGATCTGTGTCCTCCCCTGTGAGAACCGCGATCTGCCTTGTTTACATAGGCAGATCGCCATAATGCCTCTCTGGAGAATGACCGTGGCTGGCCGCTGGACCCTCTGATTGGCTCCCCCTCTGTCAAATAGGCGCACCCCCACAGTATCTAATGCACAAAATGACATACAGGGACATGATTTCGCACAATAGTGCCGCCCTGCCGCAGTATATATGTGATAGGCGGTCCTTAAGTGGTTAAATGATATATTGCTCACACATGCCATGGATATATGTGAAATGAAACCACAAAATACATTCTGCTGCTTCTACCGAGTATGGGGATACTACATGCAAGACTTTTTGGCAGTCGAGCCGCGTACTGGACCCCGAAAACCAGTCACCACCTTTAGGCTTTCTAAGGGCATAAATTGCTCATCTTACTTCCCATCACAGATTTGGAGGCCCCAGAAATGCCAAGATAGCGACCCCCCCCCCCCATTACCACTTTTCGGAAAGTAGACACCCCAAGGTATATGCTAAGAGGCATGCATGGTGCGTATTTTGCAGATCTCATTTGTTGCCACAACATTTGGGAAAATGAAAAAAGAAAACAAAAATGTTTTTTTCTTTTGTCAATTTTAAAACCTTGTAACAAAAATGAGAGCTGCAAAATACTCCATCCATGACTCTTATCAAATTCCTTGGGGTGTCTACTTTCCGAAAAGGGGTCATATTGGGAGGGGTGGGTGGGTGTGGGTTGTGCCATCTTGGTATTTCAGGGCCTTCAAATTGGTAATAGGTAGTGAGGAAGTGAAATGAGCAATTTACGCCCTTTGAAATCCTGGAGGACACGGGTGAGGCTGCACCCTTTGGTTTCCTCGTAGTTGGGAGAAGCAGCAGAATGTATTTTGGGGTGTAACTCCACATATAATACCCATGGCATGTGTGAGCAATATATCATTTAGGTGACAACTTTGTGTACAAAATAAAAATAAAAAATTCATATCATTTTTTTTGTCCTTTTTAAAAAACTTGTGACATAAAAAATATTCCATGGACTCAAGATGCCTCTCAGCAAATTCCTAGGGGTCTCCATTTCCAAAGAGGGGTAATTTATGGGGGTTTGTACTGCCCTGGCATTTTAGCACCTCAAGAAATATGATAGGCAGTCAGAAAGTAAAAGCTGTGTATATTCCAGTATATGCCATAGTTTGTAGACGCTATAACTTTTGCACAAACCAATATACGCTTATTGGGATGTTTTTTTTTTACCAAAGACAAGTAGATGAATACATTTTGGCCAAAATGAAAGACAACATTTTCGATTTTTTATAACAAAAAGTAGAAAATATATTTTTTTTCAAAATTGTTGGTCTTTTTGGTTGCGATCAATGGCTCGCATTTGTGGGAGTATTTTGTAGTATAATGTCCCACAGAAAATTTTAATTCTGAAAGGAAAGTAAAGGTTTTCTGACAAATCTGTTGAGGTGTACTCATTTCTGCGCAGCACTGTACCTATAACGTCAACATTTATGAGGGAAAGAACAGCCAGCTAGACCCACATGGATGCTCTACCTATATGGGGACACGTGGCAAAATTGTTTGGCAACTTATAGAACCGCTGTTCAAGAAGCGTTACCATCTGTATGTAGATCATTTCTACACAAGTCTCCCACTATTCCGCCATCGCTATTTAACCACTTGCCGACCGCCTAATGCAGATATACTGCGGCAGAATGGCACGGGCAGGCAAAATCACATACCTGGTATGTGATCTGCCTCCCGCGGGTGCCCTAGGCGGTTGGCTTCGTTAGGAAAGCGATCAGAAGTGAGGGGGAGGCCACTCATTCGTGGCCACTCTCTCGCGATCGCTCCCCACGAATGAAAATCTTCCTCTGCTGCTGTAATGTAAACAGCGGCAGAGGAAGTGATGTCATCTCTCCTCGAGCCGGTCTTTTCGTTCCGGCGCCGAGGAGAGAAGACATCAATGCGAATTGCACCAACACTACACTTACAGTAGAACACGCAGGAACACTTTTCACCCCCCCCCCGATCACCTCCCTGTACCCCCTGTCAGAGTGACACCAATAGCAGTATTTTTTTTTTTTGCATTGGTGTCAGTTTGTGACAGTTGTAAGTAGTAGGGCAGTTAGGGTTAGCCCCCTTTAGGTCTAGGGTACCCCCCTAACAAAGTTTTAACCCCTTAATCACCCCCCGTCACCAGAGTCACTAATCAATCGTTTTTCTGATCGCTGTATTAGTGTCACAGGTGACGCTAGTTAGGGAGGTAAGTATATAGGTTCGGCGTCAGCGTTTTATAGCGACAGGGACCCCCATATACTATCTAATAAAGGTTTTAACCCCCTGATTACCCCTTAGTTACCCTTTCACCAGTGATCACCGTATAACTGTTACGGGTGACGCTGGTTAGTTTGTTTATTATAGTTTCAGGGCACCCGCTGTTTACTACCGTATAAAGGTTTAACCCTCTAATCGCCAGGCGGTGATATAAGTTAAGTTTTAGGGTCAGATAGTCTGCGTCACCCCAGGCAGCGTCAGGTTAGTGCCAGTACCACTAACACCCACGCACGCAGCATACACCTCCCTTAGTGGTATAGTATCTGAACGGATCAATATCTGATCCGATCAGATCTATACTAGCGTCCCCAGCAGTTTAGGTTTCCCAAAAACGCAGTGTTAGCGGGCTCAGCCCAGATACCTGCTAGCACCTGCGATTTGCCCCTCGGCCCGGCCCAGCCCAGCCCACCCAAGTGCAGTATCGATCACTGTCACTTACAAAACACTAAACACACATAACTGCAGCGTTCGCAGAGTCAGGCCTGATCCCTGCGATCGCTAACAGTTTTTGTTGGTAGCGTTTTGATACAGTCGCTAACAATCAGGAGCTTTTTTGCCTGTGAGTCTCACTAGTGTACCACTACATTTAGAGCCCAAAATGGCAAATTGAAGGTACACTAGTGAAGAGGCCTACACATTTCTGAGCATGACAGATAGTGAAGAGGAAGTCACTCATCTGTCAGATTCAGGCTCAGAATACGATCTTGTAGACGACAGCGGCTTCATGACAGATAGCTCTGACAATGGAGTTGTGGTCCCTGCCAAGGTCAGGCGTAACAGACCCCGAACTTCTTCTTCTGTCCTTAATGTGCAAGAACCCGCAGGTCCCTCGTATGGAGCAGAGAAGTACTAGAGCCGCTATTCCTTCTGGTGAACTGGCAAGTACCAGCGGCCTAGTACACCCTGGTCGTACATCCAGCACTGCAGTAACACTTGGTGACGTGGCGAGTCCCATAAGTGCAGTTCAAGCTGGTGAGGTGGCAAGCACAAGTAGTGTCCGGCTGCCACCAAGAAGACGAACACAGGCCCGTCGTGCCCATAGTGCCCTTCCTGCTGCATTCGCCAATCCGAATTGGGAACCCACCACTTGTGCAGCACCCGTACTTCCCCCATTCACTGGCCAACCCGGCATTCAGGTGGAAACAGTTGATTTTACGTCACTGGATTTTTATTCGCTGTTTTTCACCAAAGATCTTTAGATCTATTGTGGACCAAAGCAATTTGTACGCTGGTCAACACATCGCCACTATTCCCCAGTCCTCCCTTGCCAGAGATTGGAAACCAATTACGGTTTCCAAATTTAAGATCTTTCTGGGCCTTTCCCTCCTCATGGGCATAACCAAATAGAGTGAGTTGCGGTCATATTGGTCCACTGACCCAATTCACCATATGCCCGTGTTCTCTGCTTCCATGGCCAGGGCACGATACGAGCAGATTTTGCGGTTCATGCACTTCAACAACAATGAACTCTGTCGTCCTCGCGGAGACCCTGGATACAATCGGCTCTACAAAATTCGGCCCCTCGTAAACCACTTCAACCAAAGTTTTGCAGACTTGTTTACTCCCCATCAAGTTGTCTGCGTTGATGAGTCCCTGATTAAGTTTTCTGGCCGCTTGTCATTCAAACAGTACCTTCCCAGCAAGCGTGCCAGATACGGGGTCAAGATGTATAAGCTCTGTGACAGGGCCACAGGCTATACATGTAGTTTTATGGTTTACGAGGGAAAAGATAGTCACGTAGAGCAGACAAACTGCCCTCACTACATAGGAAGCGCTGGCAAGATTGTGTGGGACTTGGTGTCACCCTTATTCGGAAAGGGGTACCACTTGTATGTGGACAATTATTACACGAGCGTGCCACTTTTTAGTCACCTTTTTGATCATCAGATTAGAGCATGTGGCACCATGCGACCTAATCAGGGCTTTCCCTAGCGGCTTGTAGATTCCCGTCTTAGGCTGGGGGAGAGAGCCTGCTTGCAGTGTAATAATTTGCTCGCTATGAAGTGGAGGGATAATAAGAAAGTTTTCGTTCTTACCTCCCTTCATGCAGACACAACGGTCCAAATTACTACGACGACTGGTGTTGTGGAGAAACCCCTCTGTGTCCATGAATATAACCTTAACATGGGAGGGGTGGACCTCAACGACCAGTTGTTGGCGCCGTACCTAGTTGCCCATAAGGCCAGACGCTGGTACAAAAAAGTGTCTGTTTATTTCAATTGGCTTTGCTGAACGCTTATGTGCTATACAGAGCTTCAGGACGGACTGGATACTTCCTTAAATTCCAGGAAGAGATCGTCAGAGCCCTTCTGTTTCCAGACGGTGCTCCACCTCACCTTTCCCAACCAAATGCATTAAGCTGGCTGCATGAGAGGCATTTTATGTCCTCCCGAGTACCCCTACCCAACGAGCCCCCCAAAAAAGATGTCCTGTCTGCAGCAAGCGCGGATATAGGCGTGACACCCAGTATTATTGTCCCTCCTTTCCTGACAATCCTGGTCTTTGCATTGGTGAACGTTTTGAACGCTACAATACACTAGTTGAGTATTAGCGTAGGGTACAGCACTGCACAGACTAGGACACACTTTCACAGGGTCTCCCAAGATGCCATCGCCAAAACCTGGTACCAGTTACAAAAGTTAAAGTTACAAAAAAGAAAAAAACAAAAAAAAAAATGTAAAAAATAAAAAAAACAAAAATAGTTGTCGTTTTATTGTTCTCTCTATATTGTTCTGCTCTTTTTTACTGTATTCTATTCTGCAATGTTTTATTGTTATGTTTTTATCATGTTTGCTTTATAGGTATGCAATTTTTTTATACTTTACTGTTTACTGTGTTTTATTGTTAACCATTTTTTTGTTTTCAGGTACGCCATTCAGCTGCAGAGCGGATTTATTTATCTTGACAGCAACAGCGTTTGCTCCCACGATACATAAAGTCGTGACTCCAGCGCTGTCGGAGGCGATTTCACCACCACAGTTACATACTTCAGCATATATGCCGAAGCGTGGGGGAGAGTGGGTGGAGGAGCGATTTGCTCCTACCTTTTGCGGGAGGATGCCCCCATGCTTCGGCATATATAACCGGTGCATGTATGCCCATCATTAGAAGTGGGTGGATGAAGGGAGGTATTCTAATGGTGGGCATACCCACCGATCAATATCTTTTTTTCGATCAGCCCACAGGCTGCATGAAAAAAAAGTTTACAATCTATGCCCAACAAGGACCAGCAATGTACTGGTATGTTGCTGAACTTTGAGTGGTTATACCAAAATGATGCCTGCAGGTTTAGGTATCATCTTGGTATCATTCTTTTCAGCCAGCGGTCGGCTTTCATGTAAAAGCAATTCTAGCGGCTAATTAGCCTCTAGACTGCTTTTACAAGCAGTGGGAGGGAATGCCCCCCCCACCGTCTTCCATGTTTTTCTCTGGCTCTCCTGTCCCAACAGGGAACCTGAGAATGCAGCCGGTGATTCAGCCAGCTGACCATAGAGCTGATCAGAGACCAGAATGGCTCCAAACATCTCTATGGTCTAAGACCCCAATTTAAAAAAAAAAAAAAAAAAAAAAAAGTGTACCTGTCATTACCTATTGCTATCATAGGGGATATTTACATTCCCTGAGATAACAATAAAAATGATTTAAAAAAATAAATGAAAAAAACAGTTTAAAAATAAGATAAAAAAGCAAAAAAATAAAGAACAACCGTCCCCCCCTGCTCTCGCGCAAAGGCGAACGCAAGCGTCGGTCTGGTGTCAAATGTAAACAACAATTGCACCATGCATGTGAGGTATCACCGCGAAGGTCAGATCGAGGGCAGTAATTTTAGCAGTAGACCTCTGTAAATTTAAAGTGGTAACCTGTAAAGGCTTTTAAAGGCTTTTAAAAATGTATTTAGCTTGTTGCCACTGCACGTTTGTGCGCAATTTTAAAGCATGTCATGTTTGGTATCCATGTACTGGGCCTAAGATCATCTTTTTTATTTCGTCAAACATTTGGGCAACAGTGTGTTTTAATGCATTAAAATTTTTAAAAAAGTGTGTTTTTTCCCAAAAAAATGTGAAAAATCGCTGCGCAAATACTGTGTGAAAAAAAAATGAAACACCCACCATTTTAATCTGTAGGGCATTTGCTTTAAAATATATAATGTTTGGGGGTTCAAAGTAATTTTCTAGCAAAAAAAAAAAAAAAAAATTTTTCATGTAAACAAAAAGTGTCAGAAAGGGCTTCGTCTTCAAGTGGTTAGAAGAGTGGGTGATGTGTGACATAAGCTTCTAAATGTTGTGCATAAAATGCCAGGACAGTTCAAACCCCCCCCCAAATGACCCCATTTTGGAAAGTAGACACCCCAAGCTATTTGCTGAGAGGCATGTCGAGTCCATGGAATATTTTATATTGTGACAATTTTTAAAAAATTTTTTTTGCACAAAGTTGTCACTAAATGATATATTGCTCAAACATGCCATGGGAATATGTGAAATTACACCCCAAAATACATTCTGTTGCTTCTCCTGAGTACGGGGATACCACATGTGAGGCTTTTTGGGAGCCTAACCGCATAGGGGACCCCGAAAACCAAGCACCGCCTTCAGGCTTTCTAAGGGCGTAAATTTTTGATTTCACTCTTCACTGCCTATCACAGTTTTGGAGGCCATGGAATGCCCAGGTGGCACAAACCCCCCCCAAATGACCCTATTTTGGAAAGTAGACACCCCAAGCTATTTGCTGAGATGTATAGTGAGTATTTTGCAGACCTCACTTTTTGTCACAAAGTTTTCAAAAAAGAAAAAAAAAAAATTTCTTGTCTTTCTTCATTTTCAAAAACAAACGAGAGCTGCAAAATATGCCCATGGCCTGTGTGAGCAATATATCAATTAGTGACAACTTTTTGTAATTTTTTTTTTTTGTCATTATTCAATCACTTGGGACAAACAAAAATTAAAATTCAATGGACTCAACATGCCTCTCAGCAATTTCCTTGGGGTGTCTACTTTCCAAAATGGGGTCATTTGGGGGGGGGGTTTGTACTGCCCTGCCATTTTAGCACCTCAAGAAATGACATAGGTAGTCAAACTAAAAGCTGTGTAAATTCCAGAAAATGTACCCTAGTTTGTAGACGCTATAACTTTTGCGCAAACCAATAAATATACGCTTATTGAAATTTTTTTTTAACAAAGACATGTGGCCGAATACATTTTGGCCTAAATGTATGACTAAAATTGAGTTTATTGGATTTTTTTTATAACAAAAAAGTAGAAAATATAATTCTTTTTCAAAATTTTCGGTCTTTTTCCGTTTATATCGCAAAAAATAAAAATGGCAGAGGTGATCAAATACCATCAAAAGAAAGCTCTATTTGTGGGAAGGAAAGGACGCAAATTTCGTTTGGGTACAGCATTGCATGACCGTGCAATTAGCAGTTAAAAACGACGCAGTGCCAAATTGTAAAAAGTGCTCTGGTCAGGAAGGGGGTAAATCCTTCCGGGGTATAGGAGGGGAGGTGCTGCGCTAACCAGAAGAAAGCTGTAAATCTGTCTGTGGTCAATTAATAAAATGACATAAAATCGCATAAAGAAGTGTTGACACTAAAAAACATTCAAGTCTTAATAATCAGCATCATGTGTATGTGAAAAAAAGTGCATAAAAAATCCTTTTCGATTGGTATATACTAAATAACATAAAAATTGCATGTTAAATCGCATAAATAAGTGTTGACACTAAAAACATATAAATCTAGATAATCATGTGTTGGTGCACAAAGGGACATAAACACTACTTCATGTGAATAATTCTAAATAAAAATACATAGAATAAATCAGAAATAACCATCAAAAACATATCCTTATAAATGGTGCAAAACGTACAAAGTGCCAGTGCTTAAAGGTGATCTAGATATCGCAAATAAAACACATCAATCCAACGCAATATGGATGCAATTCACTCAGTGTCCTCTTCGTGCATAAAAAACTAATGTAAGCAGTGGCCCCTTGCCTAGCGGTGCTAGGTCAACCGCATGAATTGTAGCTAAAACGCCAGGTCCTGAGCCTAAATCGCGTCCCTATATCCACGCTTGCCGGTGTTGGGTTATCCTAATGGCAGCTGATTACAAGTGGCTATGGTCCTTATCAGGGGTCCTGGACCAGCGCGGATCCTAGCTCAGCCTCCACATCTCAGGTATGTATGTACAGGAATATGCAGGACAAAGGTACTTGATAGTGAAGTATGTATTAACCAGGTAATGCTTTATTAAAAATCTTTAAGTAGATGTACTCACATAAAAACAATGCAGAGCAAACCTCTCTCCTACGAGCAGCGAACTCGTTCTGTGTCTAGCAATGTGAAACAGCCTATTCCGTCCCTACGCGTGACATCACCGATCACGTGACTTCTTCAGGGGATGAGCAAAATAGGCTTATTGTGGTCTTAAATAGTCTCTCCCATAGTGATTAATGGGCGGCCATTTTCTCGTAGCCACGCCGGCCATTACTAGGTCTCACATGGGCGCGGCCATTTTGTAGGTTAGAAACGACTACCTGATCATAACAAAGCTAATAACTAGGTGTCTGATAGGCACGGCCATTTTATAGGTTAGAGAAGACTTTATACTCATACCAAGGCAAATAGATACCGAATTGGCTGTATGTTTATGTAACGCTATATTGTGTTGCTCATAAATATGGCTTAATGATATACAGAGGGGCTAATTGGCCAGAGACGGACGCATAGGTGGGCATTTATTAAAAAGAGAGAGAGAGATCCCGCTGTATTGGAAGCTAAAAAATGCCAAATGGTCAGAGGCTACCACTAAAAGTGCATACATGGAAATTTTATTTCGTAAAATATATTGAAAGGTAATAAAAAGGCTAAAATTAAATTATTTAATGAAATAGGATTAAAATATATGCGGGGTTAAGGTGCAAAAAGCTGGAATATCCAGTAAAATTCAAATTAAAATAGCCACGGTTTGCTCTGCATTGTTTTTATGTGAGTACATCTACTTAAAGATTTTTAATAAAGCATTACCTGGTTAATACATACTTCACTATCAAGTACCTTTGTCCTGCATATTCCTGTACATACATACCTGAGATGTGGAGGCTGAGCTAGGATCCGCGCTGGTCCAGGACCCCTGATAGGACCATAGCCACTTGTAATCAGCTGCCATTAGGATAACCCAACACCAGCAAGCGTGGATATAGGGACGCGATTGAGGCTCAGGACCTGGCGTTTTAGCTACAATTCATGCGGTTGACCTAGCACCGCTAGGTAAGGGGCCACTGCTTACATTTTTATGCACGAAGAGGACAGTGAATTGCATCCCAGACACCCCACTGTTGTTTTATTGAATACACCAGAACTTGCTTTTGCACCTTCAATGACTTTTACACTGGCACTTTAAGTTTGCTGCACTTACTGGCATGTCATTGGTCATTTGTTTCGCAGGCCAGCACAATATATTTTATATCACTATTATTGGGACATTTATTTATATTTATTATCCATATTGCGTTGGATTGATGTGTTTTATTTGCGATATCTAGATCACCTTTAAGCACTGGCACTTTGTACGTTTTGCACCATTTATAAGGATATGTTTTTGATGGTTATTTCTGATTTATTCTATGTATTTTTATTTAGAATTATTCACATGAAGTAGTGTTTATTAGGGCTGAAACAACTAATCGATTAATCGACAACTAATCGATTATGTAATTAATCGATTACTATTTTCATAATCGATTAATCGGCCAGTAACATAATGGGGTTAAAAAAGCTAAAATTAGCCCTATATAGTACAAAAAGAGCAAATAATCTCTACTGTAAATATTACTTTCACTGTTGCACAGTAAAAAAAACAATTTTTTTTTTATTTTTAACTCCATTATGTTACTAAATGTCTTAGGCCTGGTTCCCACCTATGTGTTTTTTGGTGCTTTTTGCAGAAATGCACTACAGTTCATGTAACGTTCACATCTATGCTTTTTTCAGCTGCTGTGTATTTGGAAAGGGTCAAGGACCTTTTTCAATGCAAAACGGTGCTTTTTTGGTTTAATATACTTCAATGGAGAAGCTGCAGAAAAGCATGTAATATTACAGTTCTGTTTGAAAATCTGCAAAACAGTCTAGAATTTTTTTTTCTTTAAATAAAAAAAATTGATCTGAGTCCAGATTCAACCTCTAATAGTATATAGAGTATATCTCTTCTGTCTGTCATTCTCAGAGAGGAATAAAGATTTTACTCCCTAACCGTATAGTTGGTTATTTATATTTACCCCTGCGTATAAAGATATTTAGGAATAAATTGCCTTTTTTTAAATGTTGCATATTAACTAAATTATACACCACACATTTTTTTAGGGTTATTAACCGATTAATCGAAACAATAATCGGCCAACTAATCGATTATGAAAATAATCGTTAGTTGCAGCCCTAGTGTTTATGTCCCTTTGTGCACCAACACGATTAACTATATTTATATGTTTTTAGTGTCAACACTTATTTATGCGATTTAACATGCAATTTTTTTGTTATTTAGTATATACCAATTGAAAAGGATTTTTTATGCACTTTTTTTCACATACACATGATGCTGATTATTAAGACTTGAATGTTTTTTAGTGTCAACACTTATTTATGCGATTTATTATGCGATTTTATGTCATTTTATTAATTAACCACAGACAGAGATTTACAGCTTTCTTCTGGTTAGCGCAGCACCTCCCCTCCTATACCACTGTTTGATTTTGGGCTTATGTCTGACCCTTGCTTCGTTGCATGCAGCTGTCCAGTCGCATACGTGCGTTTTTACCATTTTTTCTGAGTTTTTGTTTTCTTTTTCCAATTGGGTAGTGCAGGAATATTCTTATTATAAATCCTTCCGGGGCTGAAGTGGTTAAAGCAAACTGTGGCCTACGGGGCAGCACGGGCCAACTGCAAGGGCTTCCTACAAAGATTGGTCACCACAAAACTAAAACGGGGAAACAAACTGTTTGTTGAATGAAGAGATACTAGCCCTAAAGTGGAAAGATAAAAGAGATGTCTATATCCGTTCCTCAATACATGACAACTCAGTTGAACCTCAAACAAGACAAGGTCCCGTCCAGAAACCAAAATACATACACAATTATAACCTGTTAATGGGAAGATGGGGTGGATCGACTAGATGATACAGCCCTACTTAGCCACCAGCAGATCAATCTATTGGTATAAAAAAGTCGCCATCTACTATGTACAATTTGTGTGTGTCATCTTTTCTAAGTGCACACAAAGATCCCTAACCTACCTGAAATACCAAGAAAGCATTGTTACAGCCCGGCTCTCTCTGCATGGCCATGTCCTTGAACAAATTTGCTCTAGATCATTGACTATACTCCATGAAAGATACTTCGCCGATATCGTCCCTCTTACCCCAACAGGCTGCAAACCCCAAATAAAATGTATATGTTCCAGTAACAGAATTTGCAGTGACATCCCAAACTACTGTCCCCAATGTCCCTCCCAGCCAGGCCTCTGTATTGGAGACTGCTTCCGGATCTATCACACATCACTACAATATCATTTTTTTAGTGTCTGCTATCTGCCACTTCCCTGTATGACTTGAACTGTTTATCAACAATGTCTGTTTGACACCAGGAAAGGAAAACATTTCTTTAATTTTCCAAATAATCATGGGAAAAAATCTGCAACTTAAGGAAAAAAAAATAATGATAATAATAAAACTCACTATTATGCCTTTTACTAAATACCTTGGACTGTCCTCTTTCCAAAAAGGAGTCTTTTTTTTTTACTGTTCTGTCATTTTAGGGCCTCAAGAAATTTGATAGGCAGTCAGAACATCAGGATTGCTCAATTTTCAATGATACGTAGCATAGTTTGTAGACACCAGCTTTCACACAAACCAATTATCATACACTTATCAGGATTCTTTTTTACCAAAGACATGCAGCAGAATACATTCTAGCCCAAATTTATGATGAAAGTCGATTTTATTGGATTTTTAAAAAAAAAAACAAAGTAGAAAATGTTTTATTTCAAAATTTTCATTTTTTTGCACTTATATCTCTAAAAAGAAAAAACCCAGTGGTGAGTAAATACCACCAAAAGAAGGTTCTATTTGTGTTAAAAAATGATAAAAATTTTATTTGGGTACAATGTAGCATGACTAAATGACAAAGTGTGAGAGCACTGAAAGCTGAAAATTGGACTGGGCAGGAAGGGGGTAAAAGTGCCTGATATTGGGGTGGTTAATCCTTCTGCTGCTAGTATTAGTGGATAGGTAGGAAGGTATATTCTACAGTGCCTTGAAAAAACATTCATACCTCTTGAAGTTTTCCCACAGTTTGTCATGTTACAACTAAAAATGTTAACATATTTTATTTATTGGGATTTTATGTGATAAACCAACACAGAGTGGCACATAATTGTGAAGTGGAAGGAAAATAATAAATGGTTTTCAAATTTTTTTTACAAATAAATATCTGAAAAGTGTGGCATGCATTTGTATTTAGCCCCCTAACTCTGATACCTTTAACTAAAATCTAGTGGAACCAATTGCCTTTAGAAGTTACCTAATTAGTAAATAGAGTCCACCTGTGTGCAATTTAATCTCAGTATAAATACAGCTGTTATGTGAAGTTCTCAGAGGTTTGTTAGAGAACCTTAGTGAACAAACAGCATTATGAAGGCCAAGGAACACACCAGACAGGTCAGGGATAAAGTTGTGGAGAAGTTTAAAGCGGGGTTAGGTTATAAAAAAATATTCCAAGCTTTGACCATCTCACAAAGCGCTGTTCAATCCATTATCCCAAAAATGGAAAGAGTATGGCACAACTGCAAACCAACCATGACATGGCCGTCCACCTTAACCGACAGGCCGGGCAAGGAGAGTATCAGATAAGCAGCCACGAGGCCCATAGTAACTCTAAAGGAGTTGCAGAGACTCACATCTCAGACGGGATAATCTATCCACAGGGCAACTATTAGTCGTACACTCCACAAATCTGGCCTTTATGGAAGAGTGGCAAGAAGAAAGCCATTGTTGAAAGAAAGCCATAAGAAGTCCCATTGGCAGTTTGTGAGAAGCCATGTGGGGGACACAGCAAACATGTGTAAGGAAGGTGCTCTGGCCCAATGAGACCAAACGTGAACTTTTTGGCCTAAATGCAAAACGCTATGTGTGTCGGAAAACTAAAAATTGAACACACAATCCCCACCATGAAACATGGTTGTGGCAGCATCATGTTGTGGGGATGCTTTTCTTCAGCAGGGACAGGAAAGCTGGTCAGAGTTGATGGGAAGATGGATAGAGCCAAATACAGGCAATCTTAGAAGAAAACCTGTTAGAGTCTGCAA
Organism: Aquarana catesbeiana; assembly: GCF_042186555.1. NCBI lineage: Eukaryota > Metazoa > Chordata > Amphibia > Anura > Ranidae > Aquarana > Aquarana catesbeiana. Next base: position 535,141,897 of record NC_133324.1, on the reverse strand, counting down.
AAGTTTTGAGACTGGGATGGAGGTTTACCTTCCAGCAGGACGATGACTTTAAACATACAGCCAGAGCTACAACAAAATGGTTTAGATCAAAGCCTATTCATGTTTTAGAATGGTCCAGACTTGAATCCAATTGAGAATCTGTGGCAAAACTGCAAAGAATGGGCAAAAAATTCACTCTCTAGATGTGCAAGGAATGGGCAAAAAAGACTTGCAGCTGTAATTGTAGTGAAAGGTGGTTCTACAAAGTAGTAACTCAGGGGGGCTGAATACAAATGAATGCCACACTTTTCATATATTTGTAAAAAAATTGGAAAACCATTATCTTCCTTCCACTTCACATTAATGGGCCACTTTGTGTTGGTCTATCACATACAATCCCAATAAAATAAGTTTACGTTTTTGGTTGTAACATGACAAAATGTGGATACTTTTTCAAGGTACTGTATTTACTTGTTTTAAACTTTTTTTTTTTTTTTTTTACATTTCTTCAGTTACTTTCTGGCCTAGGCAAATTATGACATACATCCCTGGAGTCTTCAGGTGGTGAGGAGGGGTTTTCTCAGCTAAGCACACCCTCAAGCCTGCATGCCTGAGCCAAGAGCAGATGGATTCCAGGAAGTAAAGGCTACATGAATTATCTGCCCTTACTTAAGATGGCCGCAGCCAGAAATGTTAGGGGTTGTTTTACAAAGTGATTGCTCAGCAAAATAATGCATGGAAACATGAATGGATGGATGAGTTGGCTTTAAATATTAAAGATGAATTAAATAGTGTTTCTGATTTGTGGTGCGCAGATGCAGTGTAGTTTCGCTTTAAAGTGTTACTAAACTCAGATCCTGCAATCACTATATCTGGTCTCCCACAGTACACAGAACATGGAAATGCAATAGTTTTAGTAAATATAAACTGATAAATACCTTGTTTCATCAGCTGTATATAGCCGTTAGAGCAATCCTGTGACTTGTGCTGATGGCTTGAGGCTTCAAGACCCCAACACTCTGTTTGGACAGCACTGATTGGCCCTGTGCTGATCACATGCACCCTCCCAAGAAAAAAAAACAACTCTCTAGCAATACACACAAACTGTGTAGGCTGACTCTATAAATATTAGGTTCTTTCTTTTGGAGTTTGTGGAAGAAGGAGATGATCAGAGCAGACAAGATCGAACAGCCTTTTTACCTAATGCAGAGGATTAACATCTTAGGTTCCACACTAAGGGGAATAATAACAAGCATGCTTTATTGCATATACAGACTGATTTTACTGCTGTGGGTTTAGTAACACTTTAATCATTCACCTGGAATGGCATCTTTATTGTTAACAGTTTTCCAAATTTAAATAAGCACCCGTCCACAGACCACGTTACCCACCACCACACATTTGTGGGGAAGAGACCCTTGTCCTCTCAATACTGAAATAAGCTGCTTTGTCAATGCAGGTGCTTGGAAGCTGGCAGTGGTTTATAGGTGTGGGAGGATGACAGGTGGTAGTGTGTTAGCAAGGTGGCAGTTAGGTGCCAGATGTGATAAAAATGGAGGATGACAGGGGGTGGGGTGTTAGCAAGATATGAGTGGGGTGCCAGGTGCGATGAAGATAAGGATGACATGGGGTGGGGTGTTAGCAAGGTTGCCAGGTGCGATGAACATGAGGATGACAGGGTGTGAGGTGTTAGAAAGGTATCAGTGGGGTGCCAGGTGTGATGAGGATGACAGGGGGTGGGGTACCAGGTGGGAGGAGGATAACAGGGGGTAGTGTGTTAGCAAGGTGGCAGTGGTGTGCCAGTTGGAATGAGGATGACAGGGGGGATAGAAAGCGAAGAATAGGATAGGCCCACAAAGAGAGAAAGAAGATCACAAATATGAAAAAAATAAAACAGATCATTTTTGGCACAATCTGTATTAATGAATTTAGAAATAGGGAAATAAATGTATTTTTTAATGTTTAGAAATATCTATTACCTCAATATGCACATCTGCAGGCTGTAACTGATGCTGTTGAGAGGTCAAAAAAGAACACTGCAAAAACATGTACAGTGGTGTTATCTCGTTTATTGGAATCACTGCCTCTTGAAATCCACTACAGCGTGTATCCTCATGCTTTTCTGGGAGGCGGATCATCCATGAATCAAGATGTGACATCCCACCGACTGTATCCTTTTTTAGTTACTGGGCATGGAGGAGGAGGGAGGGACTGGGCTGTCATTTAGGATCGGTATACACGCCCAAATGTGTGACATCAATACTGTGTGACCTGAATAGCACAGCTCAAACGGGAATTGTTCTCTTCAGCAATAGAGACCAAACTGAGCATGTGCAGCCGGACTACTCTGTCTTATTTGGATTGTCCAGAGTGACAGTGCAGGAGGGGGAGCATTTGTGCACACAGGTTTAAACAGCTTTTTTACACAATGCAGAGGATTAGTCATGCAAGTTCCACAGTGAATAACAAGCATGTTATTCTGCATATACAGATTTTTTGTGATTTTAGTAACACTAATGTCGCGTACACACGGTCGGAATTTCAGACAACAAATGTTCGATGGGAGCTTGTTGTCGGAAATTCTGACCGTGTGTGGGCTCCATCGGACATTTTCCATTGGAATTTCAAACAAATTTGAGATCTGGATCTCAAATTTTTCGACAACAAAATCCGTTAATCGGAAATTCCGATCGTGTGTACACAATTCCGACGCACAAAATTCCATGCATGCTCGGAATCAAGCAGAAGAGCCGCACTGGCTATTGAACTACATTTTTCTCGGCTTGTCGTACGTGTTGTACGTCACCACGTTCTTAACGTTCGGAATTTCCGACAACATTTGTGTGACCGTGTGTATGCAAGACAAGTTTGAGCCAACATCCTTTGGAAAAAAATCCACGGTTTTGTTGTCGGAAAATCCTACCGTGTGTACAGGGCATAACTATACCATGTTTCTACTATTTTAAAAAGGATGTAACAAAGTAAATGTAAGGAACACACAGAATGGAGGATCTTAATAATACAGTATAACAGCTTACTAATACATAATAGGGTGTGCACAATGCTAATACTTCCCATAAAGTAGGTCCTTAAAATCCTCAAAATTCCCATTAAGGAAGTAGAGTGTAATTTGCTTGTCAGTCTTAACAAATCATTGGTACTTACAGGACTGTCCACCTTCAGAGCAAACTTGATTTCGCTGTGAAGCTTCTGGAGTTGTTCCTCCACAGTGGGCTCTGTAAAGTTGACAAAACCATTGCATAACATACACAAAAACCCAAATGTGTGTATTTTACCCCCCTCCCCTTATTTTTATCATTTCAGTTTACTGTATCATACCCTTTAGCACTGCTTTTGGGCCACTTGTCACATCAGGCTTCTTAACCTTCTCTGTCCTAGGAGGCCTATGGGCAACACAAAAAGTTAAGGGTTTAGGATTAGGGACAGTGAAAAGTATATAAGTTGCCTGTAAAATGATGTTTTAAGAAGCACTCAAAATCAAATAACTTGAAGGTACAGGCACAGCATATTTTTTTTCTAAATGGTTATCTGAGGTAATTTTCTTAGCTACTGCCCTGCAAAAAGAAAGTCTATTTCCAGAGAACAACCAAAATCTAGGGATGCACCGAAATTTCGGCCACCGAAACATATCGGACGAAAATGGCTCTTTCGGCAAAAAGTCGAAAGAATTCTTGCCGATACTGGCGCCGAAAATGGGACGGGGCCTGGGCGGGGCTCCACCCCCGCACCTGGTGCCGCCGCCTGATTACAGCACAGCTTTCATTTCAATAGCTGTGTGTTCCCCGCTGCGCGCCGTCACATACAGCCCCTCCCCCTCATCCGGGCACTTTGATAGACAGATCACCCGTCCAATCCTGGGATATTTTAAAATATTTTTACAAACAGTAACTTTCGGTATCGGTGTTTCGGTATCGGTTTTCGGGATCAAGGAAGATTTATTTTCAGGATCGGTTTCGGCACCAAAAAAAAAAAAAAACCCATTCGGTGCATCCCTACCAAAATCCACTTAAAGCTTTAACCACTTCCCGACCGGCGCACGCAGATGTACGTCGGCAGAATGTCACGGCTGGGCAAATGGGCGTACAGGTACGTCCTTTTGAATTTGCCGCCGTGCCATCGCTTGCGCGCGCCGCCCGGCAGCTCCGTGAGTCGGGTCGCAGGTCCCGCGCACTCGATCGCCGCGGGGATACCCGCGATCATCTCACGAAGAGGACAAATGGGGAGATGCTGATGTAAACAGCATCTCCCCGTTCTGCCTAGTGACAGTGTCACTGATCTCTGCTCCCTGTCATCGGGAGCAGAGATCAGTGACGTGTCACAGCTAGCCCATCCCCCCTACAGTTAGAAACACTCCCTAGTACTGACTTAACCCCTCCCTGCCCCCTAGTGGTTAACCCCTTCACTGCCAGGGTCATTTACACAGGAATCAGTGCATTTTTATAGCACTGATTGCTGTATGAATGACAATAGTCCCAAAAATGTGTAAAAAATGTCCGATGTGTCCGCCATAAAGTCGCAGTCACAATAAAAATCGCTGATCGCCATTACTAGTAAAAAAAAAAAAAAAAAAAAATATTAAAAATGCCATAAAACTATCCTCTATTTTGTAAACGCTATAACTTTTGCCCAAACCAATCAATAAACGCTTATTGTGATTTTTTTTTTACCAAAAATATGTAGAATTATACGGATCGGCCTAAACTGAGGAAAAAAAATGTTTTTTTTTTTTTTTTTTTTTTTTTATATATTTTTGGGGGATATTTATTATAGCAAAATGTAAAAAATAATGTGTTTTTTTCAAAATTGTTGCTATTTTTTTGTTTATAGCGCAAAAAATTAAAAAAAAAAAAAAAAAGAAATCGTAGAGGTGATCAAATACCACCAAAAAAAAGCTCTATTTGTGGGGAAAAAAGGACGTCAATTTTGTTTGGGAGCCACGTCGCACGACCGCGCAATTGTCAAAGACGCAGTGTCGAATCGCAAAAAGTGCTCTGGTCAGGAAGGGGGTAAAATCTTCCGGGGCTGAAGCGGTTAAATAAGAGAGATTTAAACTTCAGGCAGGTTTTTACTGCTGTCTGACCCACTGGGTAGATTTGCCATCACATCTGGCTGTGTCATCAGGACAAAAAATAAGATGGTTAATTTCTTAATTACCTGCAGTTAAAGCAATCACATACTGTTTTAAAGAAATTTGTTTTTGCAATTTGTAATACCTGTCCGCTATGCAGCAATGGAAGAAATGTACAAAAACATGCAGTTGTTGGGGCACATCCAGTTCACAAAGTACAACTGTAATGTCTGTGGAGAGCTAAACGCACACACACACACATACATATATATACATATATATATATATGTATGTATATATGTATATATATATACATATATATATATATATATATATACACACACACATACACACATATACTATATTCTTGATTATGCATGCATAGACAGGTAGCAGTCCATTTTCACATTAAGGGCCAGTTCACACCATAGAAACGCAGTCCGGATGCGTTCCAAATGCTTTTCTGCATGCACATTTTTTACGCGTTCCAATGCATTTTTGCTCCTCTTTTTCTTAACTTTAAATAAGGACAGATGCTTTCCAGTCCGTTTTTGCTGCATTTCAGTGCGTTTTTGATGCCAGTTCATACCACATGCAGTCCAGTGTGTTTTTTTCCTGCATCAAAAAAGCATGGAAAGTAGGTTATATGTTTTTTATTGGCACAGTTCACATCAGTGCTTTCAGATCCAGTGCGTTCCAGTTCCAGAAAAAAAAAGTAGAACATGCTGCATTTTTCCTGCACTGGACTGTACTGGAACGCTGTAAAAAGCATCAAAAACACACCAAAAACGCACTGGAACACACGTCCTTATTTAAGGTTAAGAAAAAAGAGGGGGGGGGGGAATGCACTGGACTGCATCGAAAACGCACCAAAAACTAATCAAAAATGCACTGGAACGCATCAAAAACGTGCAGCAAATCATCTGGAACACATCCGGACTGCGTTTCTATGGTGTCATTTGGCCCTAAAAGAGAAGTAATCAGGAATGATAGACATGGAAGACACTTTGTATGTTAATTCTCTTAAAAAGGCCAATGCAAACTAACAAGAAAAAAAGTTAATTGGTCAAATGGACAATTGTTTACTGTACCGGGTGATGAGGGTTGTAAACACTATAGTTGGCCTTAAAGGTTTTCAGTAAACTGCAAGTAGTCTTCTCATGTTAAGATCAAAAGTGTTTGCTTGAGCCAATCAGCTGCCTTTGTAAATGGGAGAAAAACTGTATATCAAGAAAGGATTTTTGATTACTAAGAATTATTATGGAAGGAAGAGGCTAGAGGATGGTATACATTATAGCATGCATGGAGCCACCTCAGTGCATAATATAGAATGGGCATATTGTATATTCTAGATGGGGGGAGTGTCCAAATGTTTGCTATGACAGAACAGAAAAGTATTTTTAATTGGACTCTGAAGGCTTCTGATTTTTGTATTATTTTTCTTAAGTACTCTGTTGGACTTTGTCTTCTGTTTTGGGATCCAACAAATGTCAAGCTCTGAGAAAGAACCCAGTCGCTGTGGAGATTCATTTGGATTAGAGAAGTTTGCGTTCTATAACCGTCAATACACTCCCGTTTCAACAACAAGCACCAATAATTCTAAATTATTAGTCAACCATATTTACAACATATGCAAATGAGACAGCTATGCAAGAGAGTCTTAATGTATTAAAAGGAAAAGGCCATGCTTAAAAACTATGGTTCCAGGACAGAAAAATGTGGCTCATGATCCACTTGTTGACTAAACAAAGGTATTTTTGCTTTGGACAGATGAAACATTTTGTGAAAGTGATAAACACGGCTATCGTTATTTGAGACAGGTGTTTCCAGGAATAACAGAAATTTTTGTTGGTCCAAAGACCAGATACATTATAAATGACAAGCAGTTTGAAGATCTGTTACTGGGCCAAATAAAATTGCCTGGGAAGCATTTAAGAACAGCGAACTCAGGTGGACTAACAAACTTCTTACAGCATACAAGACCATGAAATGCAACATGTAACTGAAGATTCACATTTAGGACTTCTTTCCCAAAAATCTAGGAGCAGTCAGTGTTAAATATGATGAAGTTTCACCAGGACATTGTCACAATGGAAAAATTATATTAAGGCAATTGGAATTCATCCATCCTGGCTGACTGTTATTGGACACTGTAGCAAATTACAAATGAAAATCAGTAGCAAATCACGTTTAGCCCTGTTGAATTCATGCAATTAAATACTTTAAAAGTTAATTTCAAATTTCTCAAGATTCTCCAGTTTGAAAGGGTCTATCATAATGACAAAAAGGAAGGTAAGCTTAGGAAGCTAAATGTGTTGTGCAGTGTAATACATCACCAGTATTTTATATGGAAATCCAAAGATACAAAATATCCTGGCTACTTTTTATTTAAAATACCCAGCTGTTTAACTGCTTCCCACCCGGCCACTGTACACAAACGGCCGGGTGGGACAAGCACCGTTCTGATTGGACATACCCAGCGCGATCATGTGTGTCCAATCACAGCCATCACAAAATGTACACAGAGGCATGTGCCTCTGTGTCAGCTCTCCTCCTGAGCTCAGTGATAAGGGGGAGCACAGCTTGCCAGTGATCTCTGTGTAGCTGATGATTTTACTGTTCAGCTGCACACAGATCACACAGTGCAGCCATCCCGTATCAGTGCACCAAGCTCCATCTGTCCCTGTCCACATTGCACATCAACATCAGTCGCAATGTATCAAATAATATATACGGTATATATTTTTTAAATAAACAGTGTAAAAAAAAAAAAAAAAAAAAAAATTAAAGTGACCTTCGCCCCTGCAAAAGGGAACACACGTGTTGGTCCTGTACACATACATAAATGGCGATCACGCCGCACAAGAGGTATTGCCACAATTGTCAGAGCGAGAACAATAATTCTAGCACCAGAACTCCTCTAACTATAAGCTGGTAACCTGTAAAGGCTTATAAAGTGTCGCCTTTGGACATTTTTAAATACCATATTTTGACGCCATTCCACAAGTGTACACTATATTACATGACATGTTTGGTACCCACTTACTTGGTGCAACACCAGATTTTTATTTTAACATTTTAAATTTGGGTATAATATTGTGCCTGTGTGCATTAATATTCAATAAAGTGTATTTTATCCCAAAAAATTGCGTTAGTAAAACTGTGGCGCAAATACTATGTGTTGGAAGGCACAGCATTGTTTTTTTTTTTTTATATCAGACATTTATGGATTCTTACTGCCTGGTTAATTAAAGCCATTTGGCATGTTGGAAGTTGTCTTGGAATGTCAGTAAAACAAGATTACCCAGCAGGTTGTGTATAACAAAAGAGTGCATATCAGAATCTAAATATGGAAAAAGGATTCATGCATACACCCTGGTCGGTGGGATATGGGAATAGGAGAGCTTTGCTTCAGATCACCTGGTGATGGGAAGATTAAAGTGGCTAATTCCCGGTGATTAGGAAGAACAGCCTCTTATAGTGTCTCATTAGACCAAGGACCATAAGGGCGGGCAGAGGGTATTTGAGTGGGTCGTGTCCGAATGCGCTTTAAGGCCCCTTTCACACTGCTGAGTGCGCTTTAAGGCCCCTTTCGCAATGCCAAGCTGCATTTTCCAAAGCGAGCAAAAATAGGATTTTTGTACTCGCCGTAAAATCTTTTTCTCTGAAGTTCATTGGCGGACACAGCTCCATTAAATTTTGACCATAGGCAGAACATGTAATACATGTGAAAACAACAGAACTGTACAGTTCCGCCCAAGGGGCGGTCCCTCTGGCTATAACCCCTCTGCCTGCTTCCTGCAGCTCAGTACGTCAACAAGCAGTATAACGTAAAATAGGAGGGGTGGGTGCTGTGTCCGTCAATGAACTTCAGAGAAAAGGATTTTACAGCGAGTACAAAAATCCTATTTTCTCTTTCTTTCATTGACGGACACAGCTCCATTAAATCTTGACCGTAGGGACGTCCCCAAGCAGTGACAAAACGAGGGGTGAAAACAACAAAACATAACTTCACCCACAGCCAGAGGCGTTCCTCAACAGAGGAGTTGCCATCTGAACCGGTCGCATCAGAACTTGCGTCCAAAGTATGCATCAAAATGCGTGTACAACCAAAATGTAACTTTCTCTCAAGAATAAAGAGTGCAAATTGCAACGATTACACGGCCGCCTGTAAAACTTTGCGGCCAAAGCAAGCATCTGAAGATGCGCTCACATCAACTTTGTATAACTTTGTGAAAGTGTGAACGGACGACCAAGTCGCCGCCTTACACACCTGGGAGACGGATGCTTGATGTCGGAAAGCCCAGGTCCCAATTGCCCCGGTGGAATGGGCCGAGACAGCAAAGGGAGGCACCTGCCCCTTCAAGGCGTAAGCCTGGACCACGATCTGTCTGATCCACCGTGAAATGGTGGTCGACGAGACCGTCAGCCCCTTTTTTGGACCAGCCACTGAAACGAACAGAGAGTCTGACTTCCGGAAGGGAGCCGTGGCAGACAGATACATACCCTTAGGACCACATCCAGGAATGGAGGGCCACCTCCTTAGGGTGTGTCGGCGTAGGACATAGTGATGGTAACACAATGTCCTCATTGAGATGGAAAGCCGAAACCACCTTTGGAAGAAAGGAAGGTTGCGGACGCAGCACCATCTTATCCTTGTTGAAAACCATATAGGGCGACTTGCAAGACAAGGCCGCCAACTCAGAAACCCTCCTGGCAGATGTAATAGCTACTAGAAAGACCACTTTCTGAGAAAGAGTCAACAAGGGAATTTCCCTGATGTTCTCAAATGGCGGTTTCTGAAGCACCGATAACACCAGGTTCAGATCCCACGGAGGTAGGGGTGGTCGCACCGAAGGGACTACATGCCGAACCCCCTGCACAAAGGTGCTTACCAAGGAGTAAGACGCCAGGGGTCATTGGAAAAAGACAGCCAAGGCTGATATCTGTCTCTTGATGGTGCTTAAAGACAGTTTCTGGTCCACTCCACGCTGTATGAACAGCAGGATCCTGGAAACTGAATAAGTGCGCGGACGCCACCCCATCTCCTCACACATGGAGATAAAAACCTTCCACGTACGCACCTTCCACGCACGTATTTTCCGAGAAGATGATTTTCGTGCCGTCAGCATAGTGGAGATTACTGAGTCCGACAGATCTTGGTTCCTTAGTACCTGGTTTTCAACAGCCATGCCGTTAAAACCAGCGACGGTAAAGCAGGATGGAGTATCGGACCTTGCGATAGAAGGTCTTCTCGCATCGGCAACCGCCAAGGAGCATCCGCCACCAGGCGTACCAGGTTGGCGTACCAAGGACGCCGAGGCCAATCTGGGGCGATCAGTATCACTGGAATCCCCTCGGTCTCCACTCTGCGAAGCAGACGAGGCAACAGTTTGAGTGGAGGGAAAGCGTAAATCAGCTGGTACTGCTCTCGTGGAGCCACCAACGTGTCTGACGCGTCCGCCCAAGGATCTCTTGTCCTGGACACGAACCTCCACACCTTTTGATTGAGCCGAGAGACCAGGAGATCCACATCTGGTCTGCCCCACCACAGGCGAAGAAGGCTGAACACCTCCAGATGCAACGACCACTCTCCTGGGTCCAGCATCTGGCCACTTAAGTAGTCCGACTGCCAGTTCTACTCCCGGGATGTATATGGCCGACAGGGCCAGTACGTGCCGCTCTGCCCACCGGAGGATGTGAGTGACCTCTTGTGCTGCAGCCGAGCTCCTTGTTCCTCCTTGATGGTTGACATATGCCACCGCCGTGGTGTTGTCTGACTGGATCCTGATCGAACACCCTCGTAGCCTCATTGACCATGTGGAAAGACATAGCCCGATCGCTCGAAGCTCGAGCGCGCTGATCAGTAACTGGGACTCCTCCCGCAACCAGAGGCCCTGGGTCGACTGGACCCCCAGCACTCCACCCCATGCGGTCAGGCTGGTGTCCGTTGTGATCACCGTCCAGTGAAGAGGCAAGAACGATTTCCCGGACCAAAGGGCCGGAGACCTCAGCCACCAGAGAAGAGAGTCCCTGACTAACTGGCTCACCCGAATCTGCCGATCCAGGGATAACGGACATTTGTCCCATTTGGACAGTATCTCCCTCTGCAAGACTCCGGTGTAAAATTGGGCGTAGGGTACCGCCTCGAAGGAGGCTACCATGAGGCCCAGAACTTGCATGCAGAAAAGCAGCGACGACCACCTGCTGTTCATCAACAACTTCACCGCGGCTCAGAGTCTGCAGTTTGTCTGAAGGGAGAAACACACTCGCTTCCACGGAGTCCAGCAGTAAGCCCAGGTACTCCAGGCGCTGAGTCGGCACTAGTACTGACTTCTTGAGGTTCAACACCCACCCAAACTCCTGTAGTGTGCGCATGGTGATTGGCACATCCTACCTTAATTCTAAGGCAGGAAGCTCCCCTCAGAAGGAGGTCGTCTAGGTAACCCACGATTGCGATTCCACGTTGTCACAACGCCAAAATTGGAGCCAATACTTTGGTAAAGACTCGGGGAGCTGATGCCAGACCAAAGGGGAGAGCCACAAACTAGTAGTGTTCTTCCCCCACTGCCAACTGCAGAAACCTCTGATGCCTGAGGCATATGGGTATATGCAAGTATGCATCATGGGTATCCAGAGACACCAGGAAGTCCCCCTGATGGAGTGCAGCGACTACGGAACAAACTGATTCCATTCTGAACCTTTGTACTTTCACAAAGCAGTTGAGGGCTTTTAGGTCCAGAATCGGACATACCCCTTCCTTTTTGGAGTCTACAAACAGATTGGAGTAGAATCCCTGAAACCTCTCCAGTTTCGGAACAGGTACTATCACCCCGCGTCTGAGCAGGTCCCTTACTGCCCCAGACAGTGCCTCCCGGCAAGCCGGGAGTAAAGGTATGCTGGAGGGAAAAAAAAAATGTGTTTGGTGGCCAAGAGAGGAACTCCATCTTGTAGCCCGGACAGCCAAGAGGCCCACCGAGCTGCAAAATCCCGAAGGCGACCCCTCACCCGAGTGTCGGGTGGGGGCAACCCTTCATGCGGTAGTACTTTTGCTCGCAGGCTTACTGGGTTTGCGTGACCAGGGACGCTTTTGTCCCTCAGCAGTCGCCCTGTCGGACTGGAAGCGCTTACCTGATGTCCCGGGTGGACGAAAAAGCCTCTTTTGAGCAGAAAAGGAGGGCCCTTGCCTGCGGCATGTCTCCTTACCCTTCTTGGACTGTGGGAGCAATGTGCTCTTCCCACCTGTGACATTCTTAATAATGTCATCCAGCGAAGCTCCAAATAGCCACTCACCAAGGAAGGGCAAATCCGTCAAAGCTTTTTTAGATGCCTGGTCCATAGACCAGCATTTCAGCCAGATCAGGCACTGTAGTACCACTGCTGACACCGATGCTCTGGAGAGCAGAGGAAGTGTATCCAGGGCCGCATCACACACATACTTAAGGCCGTGCACCAGCTGGTCTGCTAGTTCTACGCAGACTGGAGGAGACTGTTGCGTCTCCAATTCACGGTGCAATAGTTTTGCTCACTCAGTAAGGGTCTGCGACACCAATGCCGTGGCCAATACTGGTCGTAGCGCTGACCCCACTACCGTAAACATGGACCAGGCCACTGCCTCGGCTCTCCTGTTGGTAGTGTCCTTAATGCAGGAGCCCCCTCTACCGGAATCGTGGTTACTTTATTTAACCTGGATACTGGGGGGTCAACGACCGGGGTAACCGACCATTTCTTAAGGAGGCTCTTTTCAAAGGGGTAACGCACCACCATTCTTTTTGGGACTGAAAAGGTCCGCTGCGGGCTTCCCCATTCCTTGTATATGAACTTATCAAAATAAGTCAGATATGGAAACACCTTAGGAGTACGGGCCGGCTTATGGGACCCAAAGGGGACCGACACCTCAGCAGAGGATCCTGCTGCATCCTGTATTTTCAGGGTATCCCGCACCGCGGTGATAAGTGCTCCAACCAGCGCTTTTTTCTGCACGGACACGGAATCATCCTCACTGTCCGAACGGCCCTGGTTAGCATCCTCTGACACATCAGAACGGGGGGCACCAGTCACCGCGGGGCCGAGTCTGAATCAGAGCTCTCCCTGAAGGACGGGGGGGTGGGGGGGGGGTAGGGGATGTCCCCCTTGGGCCCGCACGCCACCTCCACCCTGGCACCGAACGTTTCCAGGACCGCCGACAAATCGTCCAAGGGCACTGCACTATTTGCAGGCGAGCCGGTTGCAATTGCAGGGAGATCTGGGGAAGAAATGCCAGCTTCTGAAGCCATGCTGACCCACCCTGTCTGCCACCCTTGAGGACTTAGGACAAGGTGCTCAATCCCACCCCCCTAGCTGCTAACAGACTAAGGGGTCCCACCGTAGGACTCATTACTCTGACCAAGAGCTGCGCCATGCTGCCGCTGATCACTGTGTCCTGTGTCAGTCACAAGTGTCCAGGAGAAAAAAAAACACGCTGTTCCGAGGCACAGGAACCAGTGCTGGGTAGAGAAAACATGCTGAGGCTACAAGAAAATGGCCTCCGGCTGTTCTTGAATAGGAAAATACACTAGGAAAATGGCCGGCGGACTTCCAGAAAATGGCAGACGGCCATGCTGCTCACAGAGTGTGTGCGCCCCGGAGCATGTAGCTCACCGGCCGCCCCTGGAGCCTGAGGGACATGTCACGGCCGACCCAGCGCGTAGCTAGGGCCTGCTCACGCTCAATGGCCAGGCTGGGGAGACAAGGATCTATATTTATCCAGCCTGTCACCCAGCCGGCTGTTGATAGAAGATCACAGGTTCAATATCTTGCGCAAAAAAGGCAAAAATTCCAGAAAAAAATCCCCAGGACCGATGGTCCCGGCAGGGAGCCTAGGTCCTTCTCCTTCACTAGGCGGAAAAAAACTGAGCTGCAGGAAGCAGGCTGAGGGGTTATAGCCAGAGGGACCACCTTCTGGGCGGAACGGTACAGTTCTGTTTTCACATGTCTTACATGTTCTGCCTAGTTCTCGCCTGAAGGTGGCGTGATAACCCTATGATCAAGATTTAATGGAGCTGTGTCCGTCAACGAACGAAAGAGAAATCCTTTTTTGTATTACGGGCAGAATGGACTGCAGAAAGAGAGATCTCATTTTGGCCCTGTACAAATCATTGAGAAGACCTCATCTGGAATACACAGTTCAGTTTTGGGCACTAGTTCACAAAAAGGATACTGTATTAGGGAACTGGAGAAAGTGCAGAGAAGGGCAACCAAACTGATCAGAGACATGGAGGGGGCTCAGCTATGAGAAAAGTTTTTAGAGGAACTGAATTTTTTCTCTCTTGATTAGAGGTTAACCACTTGCCAACCAGCCACTGCAGTTGTACTGCGGCAGAATGGCACGGCTGGGCGAAATGACCTTATGTTACGTCGCTTCGCCCTGTGGCCACTAGGGGCATGCGTATTCCCGAGCCGGTGCGAGCGCCCGGCGGTCACAATCACTGCTGGGCTCCCGCGATCACTGCTGACACACAGAACCGGGATGTGTGTGTAAACACACAGTTTACGGTTCTCTGAGGGGAGAAAAGACAGCTCGTCTGTTCACACAGAGTGTGAACAGCGATCTGTTATCTCCCCTACACAGTCCCCTCCCCCCTTCAGTTAGAACACACACTAAGGAACACAACCCCTTGATCGCCCCCTACTGTTAACCCCTTCCCTGCCAGTAACATTTTTACAGTAATCAATGTATTTTTATAGCACTGATCGCTGTATAAATGCTGATGGTCCCAAAAATGTGTCAAAATTGTCTGATGTGTCTGCCATAATGTCGCAGTCCTGATAAAAATCACAGATCGCCACCATTACTAGTAAAAAAATAAATAATAAAATGCCATAAAACTATCCCCTATTTTGTAGATGCTATAACTTTTGCACAAACCAATCAATATACGCTTATTGTGATTTTTTTTACCAAACATATGTAGAAGAATACATATCGGCCTAAACTGAGGAAAAAAAAATTTTTTTATATATATTTTTGGGGTATATTTATTATAGCAAAAAGTAAAAAATATTGCATTTTTTTCAAAATTGTCATTTTTTTGTTTATAGCACAAAAAATAAAAACCACAGAGGTGATCAAATACCACCAAAAAAAGCTCTATTTGTGGGAAAAAAAAGACGTAAATTTTGTTTGGGTGCAACATCGCACGACTGTGCAATTGTCAGTTAAAGCGACGCAGTGCCGAATCGCAAAAAAGTGCTCTGGTCAGGAAGGGGGTAATATCTTCCGGGGCTGAAGCGGTAAGGGGGAATATGATCAACATGTATAAATACATAAGTGGTCCATATAGTGAACTTGGTGTTGAGTTATTCACTTTAAAGCCATCACAGAGGACAAGGGGGTACTCTTTACATCTAGAGGAAAATACATTTAATCTCCAAATATGGAAAGGCTCAAGAGGTGGTTCTGGCCAGCTCAATAGAGGCCTGGATTCTTTCCTACATACACATAATCTAACCGGATACTAATATTTATAGGTAAAATTGATCCAGGGAATATCAGATTTGCCTCTTGGGGGATCAGGAAGAATTTTTTTTCCCCTGGTGGAGCAAAGTGGACTGTGCTTTATTGGGGGGTTTGCCTTCCTCTGGATCAACTGTAGGCTTTTTTTCCCTTCATTTGGTTAAACCAGATGTCTTTTTTCAACCAGACTAGTTATGTAACTCTTTTTGTTCCCTACTGGGAAAACTTATTACACACAATCATCACGGACTGTGGGAAAGTTTGCATTTAATTTGAAAATCAAGGTCCCAGAGTCTGGAGGTAAAGTGGAAAACCACAGAATCCAAGTTGTATGGGGTCCAGTGTGAAGTTTCCACAGCCAGTGATGATTTGGCGAGCCAGGTCATCTGCTTATGTTGGGCCATTGTTTTATCAAATCCAAAGTCAGCGCAGCCCTCTACCAGGAAATTCTAGAGCACTTCATGCTTCCCTCTGCTGAGCAGCTTTATGGAGATGCCGATTTCATTTCCAGCAGGTCTTGGCACCTGCCCACACTGCCAAAAGTACCAATACCTGGTTTAATGATCATGGTATCACTGTGCTTGGAAGGCCAGCAAACTCACCTGACCTAAACCCCATATAGAATCTGTGGGGTATTGTCAAGAGGAAGATGAGACACCAGACCCAACAATGCAGATGAGCTGAAGACCACTATCAAAGCAACCTGGGCTTCCGCAACACCTCAGCAGTGCCACAGGCTGATCACCTCCATGCTACGCTGCATTTATGCAGTAATTCATACAAAAGGAGTCCCCGGCCAAGTATCGAGTGCATACTACACTGTACATGGACATACTTTTTTAGTACGCCAACATTTCTAGATTAAAAATCTTTTTTATTGGTCTTATGTAATATTGTAAATTTTTTGAGATATTATATTTTGGGTTTTCACTAGCTGTAAGTCATAATCATCAAAATTAAAATAAAGAAATGCTTGGAAAATATCACTCTGTAAACGCATCTATATAAAATATAGGTTTCACTTTTTTAATTAAATGACTGAAATAAATTGACTTTTTAATGATATTCTAATTTTTGGAGATGCACTTGTAATATTGTACTTTTCTGAGATACAAAATTTCTGGTTTCGCTAGCTGTAAGCCATAATCCTCAAAATTAAAGGAAATAAATGCTTGAAATATATCACTCTGTTGGTCTATCACATAAAATCCCAATAAAATACATTTAATTTTTTGGTTTAACATGACAAAATATGGAAAGTTTCACGGGGTATGAATACTTTTTCAAGTCACTGTATATATGAACATTAGTAAAAAGCTATGCATGGTTTGAGATTATCGGGTCCAGCAGAGCATCATTCCTAGTTGGGGCCTCTATGAACTGCACCATAAAATTGGTAATAGGCTTTTAATTTTTTGTCCTTTAAAGTGGTTACAACCACTAAAAAAACCCTAAAAAAACAAAAAAAAAAAAACAAACAAAAAAAAAAAAAAAAACGAAGATCCTGTTCCTTTAAGGCATGCTGTATAGCAAAGTGCTTGTGCCATGTAATTTTCCCCTTCCTAACCTGTAAAAAACTTGGTTGATCCTGCCCGTTCCTGTGTCCCCCTGCCTCTGCTGACCACGGTAATCAGGGCTGCTGAGCCCTGATTACCGTGGTCAGTTTACGTGCTGCCGTCAGCCGCTAATCACCTCTGACGGTCTCTCCTCTCCCCTGTCATCATGAAAGCGGCTCTCCTGCCGCCCCTCCTTCTGCTATTCAGCTGCATAATGCAGCGAATATACAAGTATCCCCCTCTGGGCATGCTGCCATTCACTACAGTGGGTTTATTTTAATCTAAAGTCTAAATACCTTTTGTCACACTGCAGCTGTGCGGTCACGAGATCTTCCTCTGCTGGCCAGCCCCAATCTATGGAGAGAAGAGGGAGGAGCCGAGACCCCCCCCCCCCCCCCTGGGCTGGCCGGTTGACATAACAGGGGAATCTCAGCCCCTCCCACTTCTCTTCATACATCGAGGCCGGCCAGCACAGGGGGATCACGTGACCACACAGCTGCGGTGTGACAAAAGGAATTTAGCCTTTTCATTTACAAAAAAAAACAAACCCACTGTAGTGAATGGCAGCATGCCCGGAGGGGATACATGTAAAGTCACAGTGACTTTACAATCACTTTAACTGTTCCAGTAGTGCCAATACTGCATTCAATATCAGGGTAGTTAAAATGCCCCAGTTGAACTATGTACATCCATATGCAGTTCCACCGACAATGCTTCAGCCTCATTACACTCTCCATGAACTAGGTCCTCTTTCACTCTCTTTGAGATTATGTCTCACAGAGACCGACACGACCACCTTTACATTTTACCCGATCTCTCCGCAAGAGCATAATAGGAATATTAATAGCTCAGTCATGTGAAGAATGAAGCCAATATTCAGCAATACCAATTAAATCATAGTTTTCTTTGTGCACCAAAGTTTCCAACTCTCCTATTTTGCTTGGCAGACTTCTGGCATTGGCGAACACTTTAATTATTACATTTTGCTCTTGTGCTTTGCAAACCTTTTTTAGTAGTACTATAATTTCCAATGGTTGACTGTAACATGGAAACCTTCTTGACACCTGCCATAACCCCCCCCCCATCTATCCCCATTCCACCCTTCATTAATGTCTGACAACTTGACTTGTCTGCTCAATTGAATTCTAGTTCACCATCCCTGCTCAATCCTCCAGCCCTCCCATAAACCTCTCCCCACAGCAAACCTCCTTCCATTTAGGGGCAAACCATCTTTAGCATATAGGTTGTACCCTAAAAAAGTCATCCCAGTGCTCTAGAAGCCTAAATCCCTCCTCCAAAACCTGGACATCGTGTTTACGCCCAGCCCCAGATACACCAAACTATGCATTTGCAAATGTTAAGATGGATTCTGAACCTGCAAAAGTCATTGAAGCAAGGTTCTTACCAAGAATAAAGTATCCTTCATAGTCCGTGACAATGGTTTCTGAAAAAAGTTGTCACCACACCAGGGATTGCAGAATGGCCAGGGCTGAGGGCAACAGCTTGGTTAACACCCACAGTTCAAGGCCTAATGGATGAACCACATATTGGTAGTAGATTGCTGAGAGTCCACTAGCAATAGAGTCCTAGAGTGAATCAAAAGTAGCGCTTGTGTGCAGGTAATCTAGAGTTAGGCTCCGTTCGCATATATGCAAATTGGATGCGTTTTGAACCACATCCGATTCGCATGACATGTGAAGCAAACCAGCTTTCTATGGAGCCGGTTCACATATCTGTGGGGTAGCGATAGTGCAAATTTATTAAGGAGTCCTGTGAGCTTTCTGAGCACTGCAGTGAATCGCACATGTCATCAGTTTTGAACAAGAATTGAGTAAAAAAAACAAAAAAAAAAAAACAGCCCTTCGGGTCTGATATGGATTTTAAGAGGGACCCCACACTAAAAATAAAAGCCATTGGGGGCGGCAGAATCCATCCAGACCATTATCCAAGCATATATTGTGACAGGTCAGGAAAGGAAGGTGAGGAGCAAGCTCCTGGGGATAAGGATCTTCCCTACAACCCTGGCCGGTGGTTGTGGGGGTCTGCGGGCAGGGGGCTTATGGTAGTCTGGAAGCCCCTTTTGACAAGGGGCCCCCAGATCCCACCCCCCTGTGGCCTACCCAGCACGACTGAGTGATTGATGACGGCAGAGTGCATTTCTTCAACACACCAGAGGCTGCTCAAGATTGATTTGCTGCATAAGGCAGACCTCCGTAATCTCCGTCAGGAAGCATTATCCATATGTTATTGATGTACTTTATGGTGCCTGATATTCCTCTCGTGGATAAGGGTAATCGGGGGAATTTGCAACTACAGTTTCCAAGCATGTGCCTTTGCTGTCTTGCCTGTTGCAGTCAGTAATGTTGGTTTCTAGACCTGTTGAAAAATGGTAATTTACACTTACCGGTAACATCTTTTCCAAGAGTCTTTCAGGACAGCCACCTTTGAGAGACCTTGGCTCCTCCCTTCTCAGGAAACACCGCCTTCACCAGAGCTTTAAGCCACTCGCCCCCACCGTCCTTCAGTTTTCCACAAGAACCTCTGGCCAGTCTAGGGAGACACAAGAACATATTATACCAACATTCACTTTCCTGATGCTCCCCTGTCCCAGTGGCAAACTGTTATTTGGGGGGATACTGTTGCTGTCCTGAAAGACTCTTGGAAAAGACGTTACCAGTAAGTGTAACTTCACTTTTCCCCTTCGTCTTTCGTCTTTCAGGACAACCACCCCATCAGGGTTGCCAGCCTCAGTAAAACCAGGGACAGTATGTATAAATCTGTGTTTTTTTTTTTTACATCTGTCTGTGTATACTGGGTGTACATGTATGTGTATATTGTGTGATAGTATACTGTGTGTGTGTATATACTGTGTGGCCCCATAATCTCCAATTGCCTGGGGGCCCCATAATCTCCTATTGCTCGGGGGCCCCATAATCTCCTATTGCTCGGGGGCCCCATGAGTTATCAGTCCGCCCCTGGTACTGCTACTGGGCTGTGTACGTTAAAAGGAGCTTTCCACACACCAAGTATTAAATTGTCCAGACTTAATAGTAAATAGGTAAATAGTGCACGTCTCCCTTTTTCTGTAACTTAGAAGAGTCGCCACCAATCGGTCAGAGAAACCCTTACCCTTTAGCATTACTTCCTCAGTAACCAAGTGGCTAGATTCCACCTCTCCACCTGGGGACAACAGTTCGGACCTTGAGAGAGGAGGTCTTCCCAGACCGGCAATACCCAGGGGAGCTCCAAGGCCAGAAAACCACGGCCACGTGGGCCAGTGTGGCGCTATTAGGATCAGGGTCATGCCTTCTGTCTGGAATTTCCTCAGCACTGCACCTTTATATGCATCAGCCAATAATCCATGTTGCGAGCCACCAACCTGACTGCCATGGCAGGCTTAAGATTTCCTTGGGATGATTCCAAGCTCTTCTTTAGGAGGGTGGGAGTCCATCCTTTTGTCCATGGGGTCAGCAAGCACCCCCATGTCCTCAAAAACCAGGCCCGTTTTTCTGGACAGCTGGGAGAAGGCTGCGTCCAGCCTAGATTTGTTCCAGACTGCCGCTTCATCCTCCGCAAAGGGAAATTTATGTTTTAGGGCCCTGGAAAAGAAAGGCTTCCTTTCTGGGTCTCGTCAATCTATTTTAATGGCTTCCATCAGGACTTCATGGCCTGGAAAGACCTTCCTCTTCTGTTCCCTCAGACCTTCGTACATTTGGTCATGGAGCGACAGCTATTCCTTTCCCTTCCTGGAACCTCAAAGTGGTATGGATGGCTCCCAGGAGATCCTCCACTTTCTCCAGGGAGAGCTTATACCGAGAGGTTCTAGTGGATTTACCATCCACCCCTTCTCCCTCTGACTCCCCTAGGGAGGCTGAGGACACGCTATCGGGATCTTCCTCTGGTACCTCTCTGGTGCCTCCGGGTAACCCTCCACTGGTAGAGGGAACCGGCGGTGGACCAGGTGCGATGCTCTGCTGCGCTGGCAGAGGATTGGGTGGGGATTGGGGAAGCTGAAAACTTGAAAACAGCGATTTAAAATATTGAAAGGTGCTAGAAAGCTCCTTAACGGACGCCGCCAAGTCTGTACCCCGCTCTGCTGAATGCTCCTTCACTAAGCCTTCAATACACTCCTTACAAAGCAGCTTGGGCCAGGAATCCCCCATAGTTGTCCTGCATGATGGGCACTTCCTTTTGGAGCTGTGTGGGGACCTAGACTTTTCTGTGGCTTTGCCCTGAGACGACAAAAAGATCCCCAGGACACAGCCATGAATACCTGCCTGCCAGTGCAACACAGACACCCCCCAACAGACTGAGCACCAACAGGGTCCCAGAAGTACACCTCCTCCCCTCTAACCGCCTAAAAGGGGGACTCACTCATGGAGTTAATGGGAAAATGGTAAGGGAACGCCATCCCATGGTTCCTCTTACCTTTGAGTGGCTGGTGCTGGCGTCGACTGGCGCAGATCGGGAAGCCTCTGACTACGACAGCTCCCTCTCCATGGCCAGATCAGGAACAGTGGTCTGCCTTGAGCTGCTTCCCTGTCACTACAGCAACTGCAGAGCTCGCACCAGCTGTCACGCTGCTTGCTTTCACGTCCCACAGCTGGAACCGGAAAGCCTCGGGTCAAGCGGAAGTGCCTGCCCCCCGCCGGAAATGTAACCCATCATCTGGCCCAGCCTTGAGCTCCATGCTGGCTGGGTAGCAGAAAGTGGGCCCCCAGACCACCACCTTCCCCGAGAGAGGACCAGGTGCCCTATGCCGCCACAGGTAACGGGCTCCCCAGACCCGCTGTAGTGGCGCGAGAGGCCTTTGCCACTTCCTGCCATGAAACACCGGCCTCAGCCTCCCCAGCTGAACTGGCCTCGGTCCCTAGCGGTGTCTCCACTCCAGAGGAAACACCAGAACTGAAGGGCCAGTGAGGGCGAGTGGTTTACAGCTCTAGTGAAGGCAGTGTTTCCTCAGAAGGGAGGAGCCAAGGTCTCTCAAAGGTGGCTGTCTTAAGACGAAAGGGGGAAAAGTTTTTTTTTAAGCAAACCTACAGTATGGAGAACAGGCACTGTCTATATACTTAAGATATCTTATGACCATTATCTAAAGATTTGATTGCTACCTGTTATTTTATCCTTTACTGCCCTCTACTGCACAACTGTGGAAATGGCAGGCGCAGAGAGGCGGAGGCAGCGTATCTGGACTCTCCTACTGCCTCCAATAGAATACGCTGGGAACAGGTTTCCCAGATGTATTCGGCACACATGACCGCCAGAGCCAAGAGGAAAACATTTTTTATCCAACAAAAGTATTTTGAGTTTGGAAATCAGTCTAGCCATCTGCTAGCTCAGTTGGCTAAACAGCAAACAACTAGTTCCGTGGTGTCAAAGAGTCAGGGTTGATGGTACGGAGGCTCATATGGCAAAGGATATCCTCAAATGTTTTCATGTATTCTATGTCAATATGTATGCTACCACCCTTATCCATACAAAGGAAGATATAGATGTGTATATCTGAATTGCAGTTCCCTCTTTTGACACAAGAACAAGTACTAGCTTTAGATGCGGACATCACTGAGGATGACGTCAGGGAGGCTGTTGCTTCAATGGCGGCAGGGAAGGCCTCTGGCCCAGATGGCCTTCCCCTTGAGGTTTAAAGTATGTATATTCATGTGTTGGCACCTGTGCTCGCATAAATATATGCCAAGGCATTTCAGGAGAGAAGACTGCCACGTTCCATGTATGCTGCTACAGTGGTGCTTATACCGAAGCCTGATAAAGACCCGGCTGACTGTTCCTCATATCGCCCTATTTCATTTTTAAATATAGACTATAAAACACTCGCAAAAATCTTAGCCAAACGTCTTAACTGTGCCATCCTTAGTATAATACATCCGGACCAAAAAACGGGTTTCATGCCCGGGAAACCTACCACTACTAATATCCGTAAAACTGAATAGTCCAGCTCAGAAAATTTCCCTGACTCCTGTGTATTGACCTCCCTAGACATGGAAAAGGCCTTCAACTCTGTCGAGTAGCCCTTCTTATTAGCTGCCCT
Organism: Aquarana catesbeiana; assembly: GCF_042186555.1. Lineage (NCBI taxonomy): Eukaryota > Metazoa > Chordata > Amphibia > Anura > Ranidae > Aquarana > Aquarana catesbeiana. The sequence goes on along the minus strand of NC_133324.1, from coordinate 535,118,732 downwards.
TCAATCTTTTGGCTTCGGTGAGAAGTTTAGTAATTGGGTCTCCAGCCTATATGCCAGCCCCACCTCCCAATTGCTGGTCAATGGACTTCTGTCTACTCCCATACCACTCCACAGAGGCACTCGCCAGGGCTGCCCTCGTCGCTCCTTTTATGGTGGCCATAGAGGCACTGGCTCTAAGATTTAGGCAGTCTCCTCTGGTGAAAGGCATCTCTTTAGGTGAGAGGACTGATGTGACAGGATTATATGCAGACAATCTCATCCTGTACTTACAGAATGTATCACTCGCATTGCAGACCGCAATGCGAATAATAGATACTTTCGGGGACATTTCGGGTCTTAAAAATCAATTGGCAAAAGTCCGCACTGATGTTTCTTCATCCTCAGGTATTTGAGCTGTGACCCCCTTAAAAGATGGTTACTTTTTTCAAGTATCTGGGAATAAATATCACTTTATCCTCCTCAGAGGTATTAAGGGCCAATATGGATCACCTGATGTAAGTAAATAAAACCAAACTCGCTGTGTGGGCTAAATTCCGTCTATCAATGGCAGGCGGGATCAATCTCATCAAAATGATCCTCTTGCCGAAATGCCTGTATGTGTCTTCCCATATGCCTGTGCCTAAGTCCTACTTAAAAACGTTAGATGCCCAGTTTGGCTTATTTTGTTTGGGCCCAGAATAGATTATTATTGTCTTCTAGCAGGACAACTGTGGAACATGACTGATTGGTTGTTACCCGTGACATCGGCGGTGGTAGAGTCACATTTAGCCCATGTCCTTCAATTAGTTTGCTGATAGCACTAAAGGCCCTGAAGTCAGTTTTAGTGCAAACAAGGCTGCAAATATTAAACTTAGCAAAATTGGTATAGAGGGAATCTAAACACATTGTGGGGTTCAAGGACGTTGAGGCTGCGCTTCCTCTCTGGCATAATCCTATGTTCTCCCATCTGTTGCAATTTATAGATGCTTTCTTCTGGGAACTGAGAGGGTTAACCACCTTAACTGATATCTACACTGGCACTGTTCTCATGTCGTTTGAGGACCTGCGGGGTAACTCTGAACTACACCGCACATGCTTCTATAGATGGCTCCAATTTAGACACGCATTGCATGCTCAATTCGGAAATATTTTGAAGTCCTCCAACTATCCCTTCATGGGCATATTAAAATCGCAGGAACCTGGGGGTCTCATCATTGAGCTATACAACCCAGGCCCTCATCTGTTCGGATCCAAATGGTAAACCAGGTTTTGCCTTTTGAAAAACTAGTGTACAAGCATAGAGGTTGCCCAAAGAAAGTACAACAAAATATGGGATGTGTGGTGCTCCTCCACCCTTACAATTTCTGCTTATTGGAATTGCAAATGTTTCTCACTCTCATATGGTGTTGATGCAATTTTTGGGTACCCAGAAGTAGGATATTGTTTCTATTAGCTTCCCTTGTGAATTTGAATCCAAGCGCTGTTGTAATTGTATGGCTCCACTATTTTGCTATGAGATGGTTTATTTGCTTTACATATAACATGGTGCTTATGTTGAGCACAGTTAACGTATATGTATAATGCTACTACATACCTGTCAATAAAAAGTGCTTAAAAAAAAAAAATGCACAAAAATTACAGGGTAAGCAAGCAACCTATGACATAAATATTAGCTGGCTGCAACACTGCTCAGACTTGCTGCAGTGTATGCATCTACTGGAATTCGCAAAAAGCAGGGTGCTGAGGTTAATATCAACCAAAAAAGCACCTTTACTGAAAGCAGCACACCAGAGCTGATTAGCTAAAGGTACACAGAGGCAATGGATGGCTGCCAGGTATGCAGTAGCAGGGGCTCCAAAGCTTCAGCAGGTAGTGTGGAGAGAAAGGTTGCATTTATAAAAGAGGGCCAATGTCCCTTGAAACGTGTTATGCTTACCCTCTCCCGATTTTTCCAGGGGATTCTGACAGCTGTCATCTTCACAGCGCAACTGGAGACACTGCCAATTCTCTCTCTCCACACACAGCTTTGGAGCCCCTGCTGCTGCATGCCTGGCAGCCATCCATTGCCTCTGTGCACCTTTAGCTGATTGGCTCTGGTGTCTCAACCTGCTGTGTCCACTGGTGGACTGGTGATTTTTAGTTTTCGTATTGGCTTGGTATTTACCTCAGCACCCTGCTTTTTGCCATGTCCTGCTTTTTGAGGTGATCCAGCCCAGATCTTACGGGAGCTGCAGAAGTGACCCACATTCCATCCATTCACTAGTTATTCATCCATCAATTTTTCATCCACCCCTCTACCATTCATCTACTATTCCTATTCCTATTATTTCACAGACTCTGTTTATCCATGGACATTACATCGAACTACATAGGTTATCATCTAAAAGCTTTTACATTGTGGAACAGGATATACACCCATCAGCCATAACTTTATGGTTACTGACCTAATATTTAGTAGGTCCTCCTTTTGCAGCCAAAATAAGCCCTGACTCAGTGAGACATGGATGCCACTAGATCTCTGAAGGTATGCTGTAGTATCTGGCACCAGTCAGTAGCAGAGACCCTTGAAAGTGATTGTAAAAGGTAAAAAAAAACATCCCAGAACAATCCTGTGCCATTTCTTCCCTAGGTAAGCGATGCACATGCAACCAAACATCCACATGATGTGAAAAAAAAAAAAAAAAAATCGCATCAAACCTCCTCCTACTGCTCTGTGGCCCATTGTAGGCACTTTTGATTGTGGACCCCAGACCAGTCTGTGGCAACGCAGCCACATACACAAACTGATTTCCATTTTTTCTGCTTTCAGTATATCACCTTCAGGGACAACATGTTTACTTTCTGTCTAATATATCCCATCAATGTTCACATGCCATTATAATAATATTAACCACTTCAGCCCTGGAAGATTTTAACCCATTCCTGGTCAGAGCACTTTTTACAATTTGGCACTACGCTGCTTTACTTGCGTGGTCATGCAATGCTGTACCCAAAGAAAATTTGTCCCTTTGACCCACAAATAGAGCTTTCTTTTGGTGGTATTTGATCACCTCTGTGGTTTTTATTTTTTGCCATAAAAACGAAAAAAGGCCCAAAAATCTTGAAAAAAAAAAAATAGAGATTTTTTCGTCATACTTACCTGTAAAATCATTTTCTCTGAGTACATCATGGGACAGAGTTAGGCTAATATTCATTACCTACTGGGTTATACTTCATCTCCAGGTGAATGGACAATGGTAGACCAAAGGTCTTTAGACAGGAAGTGATCCCCTATAAAACCCCTCCCATACAGGAAGTACTTCAGTTTTGTAGCAAGCACTGAATCCTTAAAAAAAGAGGGGAGGGATCTCTGCCCCATGATGTTCTTAAAAGGATTTTACAGGTAAGCATGATGAAAAAAATCCTATTTTCTTTTTCATACATCATGGTACACAGTTAGGCTAATATTCATTACCTATAGTGGTGCACCGAAATTTCGGCCAAAAGAAAAAAAAAAAAAAAAAAAAAGTGGCGAAAAAGGATCCAGTCTAAGCTTTTCAAATACCACACTGTGCAATTTATTCTCTGTTCTAGAGCCTATAATAAGTGATCTCTGAGCAGGAGGTCATCTAGACACCCCAGCACTAGGATCCCTTGGGCCCTTAAAAGACCCAGTACTGGTGCTAGGACCTTTGTGAGCACCCGTGGATCTGTAGCCAGCCCAAAGGGTAGAGCCACAGAACGAAAATGATGTTCCTCTACTGCAAAACGTAGGAACCTCTGAAGCTGAGGGATAGGTATGTGTAAATATGCATCCTTTATATCAATGGAGGCTAGAAAGTCTCCCCTCTGGAGTAAGGCTACTACTGAGCAGACAGACTCCATCCGAAAGGACTGTATCAGTAGATACTTGTTCAGAGATCTTAGGTCCAAAATGGGCCTTGTGTCTCCATTTGGTTTCTGAACCGTAAACAGGTTTGAGTAAAACCATGTGCCCCTTTCGGACACCGGAACCTCTACAATCACTCCTTGATGCACTACATGTAGTGCCTGAAGCAATAAGTTTATTTTTGGAGGATCCGAGGGAATGCTGGATTTCAAGAACCTCTGAGGGGGAACCCCCTGCAACTCTAGCTTGTAACCACAAGATAGAATTGAGGTGACCCACTCGTCCCGAATTATTGTTCTCCAAATGTCCGCAAAGTGCAGCAGCCTTCCCCCCACGCGATGGAGTGGAGGCGTCCCCTCAAAAGGAGGGCTGGGTTTAGAAGAATCTTGGACCCAGGGCTTCTTCTGGCCCTAGCACCCTGTTGGCGGCAGAACCGCCTTGATGCTGAGACATTGAAAGAAGCAGTGCCTGAGGTATTAAACGAGGGACGTCTGGTGCTTTTCTTCACAGGAAGTAGAAAACTCTTCCCTCCGGAGATCTTTTGGATATAATTTGTCCAAATGATCACCAAATAAACATTCTCCATGAAAAAGGGAAACCTGACAATAACTGTTTACAAGGAAGCTCGGCTGACCAGTTCTTAAGCCATAAGTCTGCTCATATGTACAGACGATAGAGCCAAACAAGAAACCTGCTGTATTGAATCCTTTAAGGCGTCAATAGCAAAACACAGCGCTCAAGGAATATCTGTCTTACTTTCAGGCAGATCATCCTCCTGGTTAGGCCTATCAGGCCATTTGACCTGATCCTTTACGGTCTGGCAGATACCAATTGCTGCAACAGCTGGCTGAACTGGCCAAAGAAAAAGAAGCCTTTAATAATGACTCCAATTTCTTGTCTTTCAAACCCTGTGCGTTATCTACCGGACAAGTTAAGTTCTTGTTTAAGAGACTGCTGCATCTACTGCTGGCATGCTCCATTTTTTGATGAACTTTTCATCCATGGGATATAAAAGGGAAAACCTCTTAGGAGGAACAAAAATCCTGTCAGGATGTTCCCAATCAGCATACGCCACCTGTTCCAATGGGGGGGTGTAGAGGGAAAGCCTGTGTGGCCTGAAGAGGCCTCGGGGATCCCAAAGACCCTGCTACCTTGCGAGATGGAGGCAATCATGCCAGCAATCCTGTGCTCTAACCCAGCTAGGGCCGAGGACAGTTCATCCTTACTGATAAAGGGTGAAGCAGCAGCGTTGACTGTAGGCACAATACCACATAGGTGCAGCGGCTCAGATTGTTCGGAAGCCTCTGGTCTTTCAGGGGATACAACACTAGGGATATGACTAGGTTAATCAAGAACTAATGATGACATCGGTGTGCCCCTCCCTGTAGGGTTAGTCCCGCTCCTCTTTTTTGAAGACATTTACCCGCCACAAAAAGAGAGTACTTGGGTGTGGTATAAAAACACCTCAGAAGGGAGACCTTTTAATAGGGCTCCCAAACCCCTATGTAACAAATCCTGCTAAGCACCTTTAGCCTGCCAAGCAACACTTGGTGACTCACGTGACCCGGGTAAGGAAAGAATGAACCGCTGCAAGTGTCTGTTCTGAGCCTGCTCTGTGTCCCACAGCTGCCTTCTGGAAGCACCGCATGCTTGGCCGATACAGCTGATATAAGCTGGGTGTGCGCCGGGACGTTCTGCACGTGCGTGGTCCCATCCAATGGGCATGGCTATTTTCGCGTATGACGTGAATCCTCGTGCGCCAAGATAAAGGCTACTGTGCATGTGCGGCGAAGCCGCGTGCGCCATGGCCGCCAAGCAAACAACTGCTAAGTCTAGCTGCGCTTTTGCGAACGCACGTGCGCTATGGTGAACCAAGACGAAATGGCGCACCGTTGTGCGCCATCATACAGGGAAGAAATAGCTAGACACAAGCAAAAAAGGTACACTTTGCAAACACCGACAGCTAGCCTAAAACTCCCCTGTATGGTCACCGCACATAGGTGTCCAGCCTCTAGCTAGCTTGACTTATTGTTACAATCACTGGGACACCCCACATAATAGTAAAGGGGTTTCACTTACCCGTCCAGGCGCAGGGCAACTTAGAAACTAAGAGCCCAAACTTCACCCATCACGGCGGGTACCTGTCACTTGAGAACCTTCAAGGACTGGGTACCCTTTTTATGTTTAGGGTCCACGCCCTTGGACCTCTACAGCACCCCGCAGGAATGCTTTAGCGCTGTGGTGTCCAGGATTCCACTTCGCAGGGTCCAGCGCCCTGAGGCCGCATTACAGGCAAAACCTCACAGGATCTTGAGTCTTTTTTGCGAGGCTCGGGTACCATTTATCTAAGCATATACAGCCTGTGTCAAATGGATCTGATCGGTCAATCCCTTGATTCATTTAAAGAGGCGTTCCACCCACTTTTTTAATGCCTCAGCATCCCTCACTAATCTGTGCACTGTAAACAAAATTTGATATTTTTTTTCTCAGCACCAACTGTATTAATCAAGTATGCATTTTTCACTTCCTCCTCCCTGGCCGTGGCCACACGCGTCATTTCTGGTTTGCAATGCCTCCTGGGAGATGTGCGTCATCAATTCCAGGAGGCAATAGGCATCGCTGGGCCGTAGCATCGCGTTATTTGCAAACCGGAAATTACGCCATGCAAGGCGGCAGCCAGCACCATTTTTAAAAAGGGTAATCAGGCTTTTGTTGCCATGGTTACCAAAGCTTCTTATACACAGTGATGGGCGGTGGGGGAGGCGGCTGGAGCATCTCAGCTCTGATTACAGAGCCTGGGGGACAGCACAGCCACACCATGACTAATGATTTATAAGAGTACTATGATGCAATTTTGATGGCAGCAGTATGATGGTGCAATTTTGACGGGGCAGTATGATGGGGGCAGTATGATGGGGTAGTTTTGATGGGGGCGGTATGATGGGGTAGTTTTGATGGGGGTAGTTTTGATGGGGCAGTATGATGGGGGCAATATGATGTGGCAGTTTTGATGGGGGCAGTATGATGGGGCAATTTTGATGGTGGCAGTATGATTGGGCAATTTTGATGGTGGCAGTATGATGGGGAAATTTTGATGGTGGCAGTATGATGGGGCAGTTTTGATGGGGGCAAGTATGATGGGGGCAAGTATGATGGGGGCAATATAGAATAGGTACCGGAGTGTGGTGGAAAAATATACAGAAAATTGGGAAGATATGCAATTTTGACCAAGTTCACCCTCCCAACTGGGGTCAACTTGACTTCCACGCAGAACACCTTTAAATGAACTGTTGAAGGATAGGGTACAAATTGTAATCTATGCAACGTGTTAAGTCTGTTTGTACATAGGCTTTAAATATCTTGGAGTCTGTCACCCATTTAAGGGGCCAGGCAAACTCGTGGGAGGGTCAACGAGGTCCAGGGGAATAAGACGGACTTGTCCCATCTCACCTCGATTCCCAAAAAAGAGCCATATTTGTTAATTCCCAGGGCCGTCTCCAGAGAATGTTGGGCATCATGTACATATAAAAGGGTGTCGTCAGCATAGAGAGACACCTTACCTATTAAGGGTGGAAACGAAAGACCCAAGACCTCAAGAGAAGCGTGCAAGATCACCGCCAGGGGGTCTAACGCCAAGGTGAATTAGGGCCGCAGAGAGGGGACAATCTTGCCTGGGTGGAGGGGGGATGGCGCAGATAAAATACCATTTGTGCGAATGTTGGGGCCAAGTACAGCAGGGGCAGCCATAATATGAAATTGGGTCCAAAACCAAAATTTGGTAGCACTAGCCATAAATATTTCCTCTCCAACCGAGTTAAAGGCTTTCTCGGCATCTAGGGAAGCCACTATCTCAGAGGCTGGATTCACCCCTCCCCCAGAATTGTATACAGCCTTCGCAGATTGACATCTGTACCCTTTCCTTGCAAACAGTCTGGTCCCTATGGACCAAAGAACAGATGACTTTATTAAGACGGTTTGCCAGTACCTTGGTAAGGATCTTTGCAGCAACACTGAGGAGCAAGATGGGTCTGTATGAAGAGCAAAGTTCCGGATCCTTACCAGGCTTAGGCACCACGACTAATAGCTCTGGACATAAAGGATGGTAAGAAGGAAGCTTTCAATGATGCAGAGAACCTCCAGTAACCTGACAGCAAAGGTTTCACTATGAGTCTTATAGAACTCTGCAGGGAAACCATCCTCATCTGGAGTCTTTTGGGGAGAGAGGAGCGTCCAGCCCCCGACGAGCAGCCTCAGAGAGCCCTGGCAGCTGAAGGCAATCCAGAAAGGCATGGGAGTTCAGCAGTGGAGTTCAGCATAAAAGCAAAACTGGTATTAATATCCCTAGGATCCGACACCAGAATCATTAAGGTTGGCAATACAAGTTGTCATTGACTGCACTCTAGACAACCACGCGCTCAGTCCGCTCCCCCTGCTCGAAAATCCGTTGTGACTAGTGGAACAACTGTTTTTTGGCTGCTGCGACCTGGAGAAGCACCACTTCTACATACATATACACACATCTATACATACATACATAGTTGTGCTCATAAGTTTTTTCAGAAAATATGAATAACAAAAACGTCTTTCACTCATGGTTAGCGTTTGGCTGAAGCCATTTGTCAACTGTGTTTACTTAATTATAATGACAGCAGAAACTACCCAAATGACCCTGATCATACCGTGTATGTCCCCCTTTAACATCAATGACAGCTTGAAGTCTTTTGTGGTATTTGTGGATTAGGCTCTTTATCTTCTCAGATCCTCTTGGCAAAAAGTCTCCAGTTCCTGTAAATTCTGGGGCTGTCTTGGATGGACTGAACACTTCAGATCTTCCCAGAGTGGCTCAATGATATTGAGGTCAGTAGACTGAGATGGCCACTCCAGAACCTTCACTTTATTCTGCTGTAGCCAATGACAGGTCAACTTGGCCTTGTGTTTTGGATCATTGTCATGTTGGAATGTCCAAGTACCGTATATACTCGAGTATAAGTCGAGCTGAATATAAGCCGAGGCACCTAATTTTACCACAAAAAACTGGGAAAACTTATTGACTCAAGTATAAGCCTAGGGTGAGAAATGCGCAGCTACTGTAAGGTGGAAAAGAGGGTCAACAATGCCCATTTGCAGCCTCACTGTGCCCATTTGCATGCCTCACTGTGCCCATTTGCATGCCAAAGGTCCTCCGAACTTCAAACTCGGTAGTTAAGTGTTCCTAGATGCCCCCTAGCTGCAGCCAAAATTTGGGGTCTCTGGACCCAAAGGGTCCCCAAATGACATTGCTGCAGATGGACACAGTTGACCGACTTTGGGGCCCCGTATCTTGGGGCCACTTAGTGCTAGGAACCCCACACCATTTTGGGTTCCTAGCACCAAGTGGCCCCGAGATACGGGGCCCCAAACTCGGTTCGGAAAATGACATTTTTTGCTGCAAAAAAGTGCTCGACTCCAGTATAAGCCGAGGGGGGCACTTTCAGCACAAAAAAAGTGCTGAAAAACTCAGCTTATACTCGAGTATATACGGTACGTCCCATGCGCAGCTTCCAGGCTGATGAATGCAAATGTTCCTTCACCAATTTTGAACACATTTCCTGTGCCTTTATAGCTCACACATCTCCAAAAAAATCTGCGATCCACCTCAGTATTTCACAGTAGGAATGGTGTATCTTATCATAGGCCTTGTTGACTCCTCTCCAAAAGTAGCGTTTATGGTTGTGGCCAAAAAGCTCAATTTTAGTCTCATCACTCCAAATGACTTTGTGCCAGAATGTTTGAGGCTTGTCTGTGCTGTTTGGCATATTGTAAGCGGGATATTTTGTGGCACTTGCGTAGTAATGCCTTTCTTCTGGCGACTCAACCATGTAGCCCATCTTTCATCAAGTGCCTCCTTATTGTGCATCTTGAAACAGCAACACCACATTTTTTCAGAGAGCCCTGTAGTTGTCACCTGAAGTTATTTGTGGGTTTTTCTTTGCATCCCGAACAATTTTCATCGCAGTTGTGGCTGAAAATTTTGTTGATCTACCTGACCGTGGTTTGGTTTCAACAGAACCCCTCATTTTCCACTTCTTGATTAGAGTTTGAACACTGCTGATTGGCATTCTCAATTCCTTGGATATCTTTTTATACATGTGGGGTGGACTGACAAGCATAGCTCCCCTAGAGCGGATATTTCCATGTCTAAACATCTGTGAATCCAAAAGTGGAAACCCATCTAGAGAGTGGGGAGTCTACAGCTGTGTCTGGTGTCAGCTTATCCACATAAGGACAAGGTGTCATGTTAAAATCCCCTGCCAAAACTAGGTTTTCTCCCCCACCTTCTCCTGCAAGTAGGAAAGTCAAGGGCAAATACCTATTGCTGCCAAGATAAAAAAAAACAAGTGGAAGAACAAGTGGAAGAACAGTATGCAAAAATCCACACCCCTGCAAACCTTGCACAACCGCCGCTACAACTGTGTAATCAGTAAGATGATCAGGTAGCCCCTACATGTAGTGGTGCCATTGCCCCAGGGATAGACAGCATGTGGTGAATGTCTGAGAAGGGGGTGGCAAGTCCAACAAGTACTTGTGGCAGTGGGAGCATGTAAGTATAGCAGGCAGAGTCCATCAAAGGAGAGGAAAAACAATTGGATAAAGTACTTACTGAAGGCAATAGGCAGATTAAAGCATTCAGTCACTGGCAAGGTACAGTATTGATCCACTGAGAGGCCTCCTCAGGTGACGTGAAAAAAAAAAAAAAAAAAAAAAAAAAAAAACAGTCTCCTCATCTTGCACCCGGAGGCATGCAGGGAATAACATATTAGATTTCATACCTCGTGTGCGTAGAGATTGTCAAAAAGGACTTTTTGAGTTTCTGGGTATCCAAGTCTGTGAAAAACATAAGTCATACAGCCTCATGTCAAATGTCATCCATCTTGCGGGCCACCCGCAGAACCAGGTATCGGTCACGGAAGTTCAACTGTGAAAAGGTGAAAAATAAAAAAAGTGCCTGGTGGTGCCTCAGGAAGGCTTCGGGCTAGAGTCATTCTGTGGGCCCTCTTCACCGCAAAGAAGGAAAAGAAAGCTGCCTGGAGAAATAGTGTGTGGAGCAGCCGCCCCTAAAAGGCAGATGGATCTAGGCCTTCCGTCCCCTCAGGCAGCCCTATTATTCGCAGGTTGTTCCGCCAGTTATGATTCTCCACGTCTTCCGCCCTCGATTCCAAATGCTTCACCTGTAGGGAATGCAGGATTGCTGAACAGTCCCTGACCGTGTCCTCTGTGTCCCCCAGACGGTGTTTAGCTTCTGTGAGAGAATGACAGACTTTAGCAAAGTCCTTCTTAATGAGGCGGATCTCCAGTTGCAGGATATCAGTCTTAGTAGTGAGGGTGGTTTGGCAACCTGTTATGGCTTGCAGGAGGGCTTTAAAATTAGTTTGCTCCTGGAGAGCCGGATCTGGGTTGCCATGTTGCCTGTCGCTGCCACATGGGTGGACACGGCACCAGATAGAACAAAGGTATCCCCGTGGCACCGAGGCTCAGATTGCAGCTGGCTCAGGTCATCAGCAGAGGAATGTAGGGAGAGTCTGCAGCTAGATCAGCAAAGTGTCAGGGCAGCAAACAGGATTAATTCCCCCTCCGTGGTGGCAGAGCTCCTCAACTAGGCAACCAGCAACGTCGCCCACTAGGAAGAAATTTACAAAGAATGCACACAAGAATTTGTGTTTTAGAATATAAGATGTAGGACACTTCTCTCTTTTGCATGAAAGTTGCACAAGTATGGAACCATTATTGTATGGGACTTTTATACAAGATCTATATTAATGTGTGTGTTTGCACATTGCACTTTGTGACTGTATTTTTTGAAAAAAAAATTATGTATTTGCACATGCACTTTAGTATATACGGTTCATGGGAGTAGCATATAGGCAATATTGATTGGGCACATACATTTATTTTTTAGCGTATTGGTGGTAGCGCTGTGCACTTTATATATAAATATCTATGTTCTACACCCAAAAAAAACTGGGAAGGATGAATGTAGGAAGTGTTAAGAGTCCCTAGGGTTGGACCTTCAGTTTTTTCATCTTTTAGTGTCCAGTCGTCCTGTATGTGGCCGTATGTCCCAGTTTTTTTCCTTTCACCCTTAAAAGTCAGAGAGCTAAAGCCTTATTTTATGCAATAATACCTCAACAGAAGATAAATCATACGGTCACATGACTGTTGTATACATCTTTCTGGAACTTTCTGCAGGGTTTTTTTGGAAAATGGACTCCTCAGCCTTTAACCCTTTCGCTGCCAGGCCCTGTGCTCCATTTAGTACACTTAGGTGGCCAGACCATTTTTGCAATTTTTCCTTTGCTTTATTTTTCACTTATAGCTTTTAGAGTTTGTAAAAGACCCCCCAAACTATATACAGATTTTTTTTTTAGACCCCACGGTATTTGCGCAATGTTTATCAAACCAATATATTTGAAAAAATACACTAAAACCATTATTGGCAGATAAAAACACAGTAAATTTTTACAAAATTCCTACTAAATATAAAAGCTTAACCTGTATTGAGTTAATAAATAACAAATATTTGTAACTTTTAAATTGCATCTTTTTGCGTAATGGTGAAAATTGAACGGACGCAAAAGTGTAAATATCCAAATTTCTCTAAAAAATCTGAAGGTTTTAATTTTTCCCTTACAGCTTTCAGAATTTGTGAAATAACCCCAAAAATCATATTTTCTGAAAGCATATGACCTCTAGAAAAAAAAGATGGTGCTACTGATTTTTTTAGATGCCGCGGTATTTGCGCAAGTGTTTATCAAACCAATATATTCACAAAAAAGACACTAAAACCATTATTAGCAGATAAAAACACAGCTAATTTTACAAAATTACTGCTAAATCCCTACTAAATATAAAAGCTTAATCTGCATTAAGTTAAAGTGGAGTTCCACCCAAAAGTGGAACTTCCACTTTAAGCACCCCCTTATATTCCACATTTTACATGTAATTTTTTTTGAGGGGGGGTACCTTCTCTTTTTAGTGGGACTTTCCACTTCCTCCTTCCTCTTATCGGCCGCCCAGGCGACTCCTCCTCTCGCCCTAGGCGGCCCCTCCCTGCCGGGAATCTTCTGGGACTTGTCACAGGTCCCAGAAGATTGCCTGGCCAATGGCAGAGCACAGCGCGACTCGCGCATCTGCAGTGCCCACTGTTGCTATGACGCGGAAAGAACCCCTTCTTTCCGCGAGAGGAGCCAGGCACCGGGGCGCCCGCATCACTGGACTGTGGGACAGGTAAGTGTCTGTTTATTGAAAGTCAGCAGCTACACTTTTTGTAGCTGCTGATTTTTAATAAACTAAAAAATGGGTGGAACTCCACTTTAATAATTCAAACTTTTACATTGCACCTTTTTTGCAAAATAGTTAAAAAAATCGAACGTATGCAAAAATGTAAATATCCAAATTTCTCTAAAAATCTGAAGGTTTTCATTTTTCCCTTACAGTATTGAGAATTTGTGAAAGACCCCCCCCCCCCCAACCAAATATTTTCTTAAAGAACATGACATCTATAATAAATAGAAGGTGGTCCCCACAATATTTTCACAAATGTTTACCAAGCTAAAAATGTTAAGAATTTTCAGAATTTGTAATATACCCCCCCAAACCATACATTTTCTGAAAGCACATGGCCAGTAGAATAAAAAGAAGGTGCTACTGATTTCTAAGGCAGCACGATATTTGCTCAAATATTTATCAAAATAATCTTTTCGCTAAAAATACACTAAAATCATTAATAGTGCACATAAACACAAAATAGAAAGACAAACACAAAAAAAGCCTTGTTCACATATGGCATACTGTACGTCCACGGAGGGCCATGTTTACCTTCACAGGAATTCACAGATGTTCCATGCACCCCCGTACAGGCAGTCCCATTTATGTTAACTGGGATGCAACAGCTGCACAGGCATTGCTGCTGTTCCCAATCTGACATCAGTGTGGGTGTGGGTACATGACCCCGAATGCAGACAGTGTGAGCTCAGGGACATGCATGCGGACCTACATGGATGTAAAATTGGGAGTAATGGCTCTGTTCGTGCAGGTGCTACGTCCCAAATGAAATCAATGGGACTGCCTGCACAGAGATGCCCGCAACACCTGTGCATTCCTGTAAAGGTACACTGTGTATGTCCTGTGTGAGCAAGGCCTTAGGCCCCTTTCACACAAGCACACCGATTGGATTTGTCTGTCCATTTTTTAGGTGGGCCCAATCGGACCACCCATTGTTCCCTATGGAGAGGCTGATATAAATGGGCATGTGTCCATTTACACCCGCCTGCATCTGATCAAGTCCAGGCCGCTAAAAAAAGAGTGATGGGGATCCCATTCCCCATCCATCTAGCAGATCGGATTGTATGGTATCTGATGGAACTGGACAGGCGGTCCGTTTCCATCCGACTGCCCCATAGAGAATAGTGAGCTGTGTCAGTGTCCGCTCTGCATCAGTGGAGCGGACATGTCATTCGCCTGCTCAGCAGGGTATCAGCAGACAGATTCCCCCCCCCCCCCGCTGAGCAGGCAAATCTGCTTGACAGAGCCCACTGCATTTGAAAGGGGTCTTACCAGGAGCGGCCAGTCCATTAGGGGGGCCGCCCCTCTGCAGGGTGCCGGACTCATGCGTTTGTATGAGTTTTTTTTTTTCCAAGCCACATGATTAGAGCCGGAGGCTCTAATTGGTTTGAAAAAGGTTGGGGCCGGGGCACAGAGCATTGCACCCTGAACCCACCCCTTGTGACAATAGCGAATTAATATTCACTATTGTCTTCCAGCTTCTCCCGAGGAAGCCGAGGAGGGGTTAGTGCACCCTGGGAGACCGTCACCGTGTAGGGGTGAGTTGCCGTCCCCCAAAAAAGTCACTGTGTCTTACTATGTTTTTTTTTCTGGTTTTTCCTTTTTAATTTTTTTTTTTTTTTTTTTAGTTATATTTTTTAATAATTTTTTTTTCTGCATTTAACTTTTTATTGGTGAGCTATCAGAAGTCTAAACAGACCCCAATATCTTTTTTTTTTTTTTTTTTTTTAAACCAGAGAAGGTCTCTACAGCACTTTACTTGAATGACTAAGGAATCTGTATACAGATTCCTCATTCATTCATAAAATACAGTCTGATACATTGTAACAATCGCAGTTACTATATATCAGCTGTCAGTGGGAGGTCTAGGAGCGATCTGTATTGATGGCTGCCTATGCCCTCTCTACTACAGGGGGGAGCTTGGTAAACACGTTTATCAAGCCCCCCCCCCAAGCCCCAACAGCTCACCTCCCCCCAACGCACTCCCCAGCCTGACAGATCATGGAGATCAGTGCGGGAGGAAAAGAAGAGATGCCGCTCGGAGCGGCCATGGATCAGACTTGCGGAGGAGATAGGAGAGGAGGGGGGCAGTTTAAGATGAAAGGTAGTGGCGGGAGGTGGAGTGGCTGGGGACAGGGAAGCAGCGGCATGGGTGTCGGGGCGGTCACATTTAGGGTTACTAACTCTTATCAGCGGGTTTTAATTCGCTGAGAGTTATAGAATTGTTCAGCAGAGTCTGCTGAACAATTCTGATATAAGCTTATGGTCATTGAAGTGACCATAAGCTCATAGGAGAGGGAGAAATGAGGTCCGTACGGACTTTGCCACCTGCAGGCACTTCTGTAGGTCCGTACGGCCTCTGCAGTGAAAGGGTTAAAAGGATTCTGTAATTCACATGCATGCCTATAGTATCCCTATTGCTCTGAAGCATACCATTGCCCCATTCACTGCAGTACAACTGGAAACAACACTTCACCACTTGGTCCTGGAACAGGAATACGCTAAAGGGGGTGAAGTTGGGCTTTTTAAACTCTTTCACTCCCATTATGTACACAGGGAAATTTCTTCTGTTGTAGTATGAGAGGACACACTGGAATATGCACTTACAGATCTACAAAAGAACAGGATTATCTAACCTTCCCCTTGGTCGGTCTTCCCTCTTCTTCTGTTTTGGCTTTTTTCCTGGTTCTGAAGCTTGTGTGTTTTTAATGGTCTTCTTTACCTAAGACACCAAAAATATATTCTTATTACAAGCATTAGGCTTAAATCTATTAGATGTACCAAACTAAAAGAATAATATAACATAAAAATAGAGAGTAGTTACATAGTAAGGTTGAATAAAGACACAAGTCTATCCAGTTCAACCTGAGTGAGTGTGGGTGCATGTCTACAATTGTCCCTATCCCTGTACACTGTATGTCATTAAGATGCTCATCTATTAAATTATTTTTATTTAGGGTACCCATATAGTGCTGTCAATTTACGCAGTGCTTCACACATACATCGCACACTCATATCAGTCCCTACCATCAAGGAGCCCCCAACTCACATTCATATAGTAGGGCCAATTTTGGACAGATGCCAATTAACCTACCAGTATGTCTTTGGAGTGTGGGAGGAAACCGGAGTACCCAGAGGAAACCCACGCAGGCACAGGGAGTACAGGCAAACTCCAGGCAGGTAGTGTCGTGGTTGGGGTTCGAACCAGCGACCCTTTTTACTGCTAGGTGAAAGTGCTAACCACTATACCACTGTGCCGCCTGAGTAAATATAATATATATTTCTTGGCTCTGCCTCATGCCAGCACATCACGGGTCAACTCCGCCCTCTTGACCCTGTATAGGACCATGCCTAACTAGAAATAAAAGCCAGCCAGTATCTGGTGCAGGTGTACATTTTCTGTCCTTCCTCTGGACTTTCATGATTTGTGGTATTGCTTGTCTGCTGTCTGCCCCCCCCCTCAGTGGAAGGCTCTACGAAAGAGAAAGATCACTCCTGTTGCCAGAGCTGGGCAAATAGCATAACATGCCTAAAGTGCTGGAGCTCAATAAGAATAGCCATCCTGGGTCTCTCTCCTCCTATTTGTCTCCTATGCGGTCATGGCTTACTGCCCTACTGGTTACCATTCAGCCTGCCTCTACCCACTCACCCTAGTCTCAGATTGGGTTTCCTGCACCCCAGCTTCTTTTCACAGCTGCTTCATCGAGCAATGACATCATTGTGTTCAGAATGGTTGGATGGGGCCAGCGATGACTGGTGAATGGGCTGGCAGCCCGATTGGTCAGTGCGAGCGAACTGTGTGTCTATTCTTCCTTCTGGCGGCTTAGAGTCTCCTGTGCCGCTGCTAGAGGTGAGTGTGTCGGGGGGGGGGGGGGGGGGCTGAGATGCTCTTAGTCGGTGGCCCTGCTCTCCATATGGCTGTATATTTACTAATTCTATGGTTTCAGCCCTCTGTTTGCTTCAGTCTTCCAATATCCACCATCCATCAGCTTGTGGGCTGTCCATCCATCAAATCGACTGGGACTGTCCCATCCATCCAACCTCCTGCGGGCTTCCATCTCGGGCTGCAGATCTTTCATCTTCTACTGCCCAGATCTGCTGGTGAGTGAAATCTCCCGGAGTCTATTTTGTTACTTTTCTCTGTCATGCTGAATGTGGTTTTTATCTTTCCTCCTTCAGTCCAGGATGCGTTTTCCTGCTCCTGAGGATGAGGCCCTGACATCTTGTGGAAAATAAGGGGACCTTTGTTTTTGCCTTGTTGCTTTATCTATTGATAAGGAACCCTTCCTTTTCAGGGGGAAATGTTCTGCTCACAAAAGCTGCAAGAGGGTTATTTCTTTCTCTTGGGATCACAGCTCACCATCTTCACGTGCAGCTCATTCTAAAACCAAGGCTAAGAAGCATCATATATGGCACCATTCTTCATCTGCCTTTTTTAGTCCTTCCTCCCCGCATCTCGTCCTTTAGCTGTAAGTGGTTAGTCTCCAAGAATCCGATGGAGGGTGCCTGTTGGTCTGTAGAGAAAAGCCCATGATATACAAGCTGGATTGCAAAGCCAGTTTTATTGAGGTGGCTCTAGGCAGACAGGAAGTTAATGATGACATCAGATCTTTACATTAAGGGAGTGGTGGAAGAAGGCTTGAGAGGCTTCTTGCCACCTTCCTTAAGCAGGTCATCGTGGGTACAGTCAAGAATGCAAGAAAAGGATTCATCAGACCCTGAGGCCCTCAGTGAAGATCCAGGCTTTGATTCTGGAGAGGATGGTATGGAAGCCTTCTAATTTGATTTTGCACTGGTTCTGGTCATTATATCATCAGTTAAAGTGGAGTTCTGCTTAAATACCACAGCTGCTGACTTAATAAAATTGGACACTTTCCTGTCCCAGGGTCCAGCAATGCGGGCGTACGAAGCCCCGCTCGTCTCCCCCTCCTCTCTGTGGCGCTGCTATTATAACGGTGGGCACCTGGCTGTGGCTTCACAGCCGGGCACCCACTGCGCATGCATTAGCCACACGCTGTGACTGGCCGGGCAATCATCTGACATGTCCCAGATGATTGCCCAGAGGGAGGGGGAGAGGTGAAATGACTTCCAGCTTCACGGAGCCCAGGGAGGAAGTGGGCGCTGGAACCCTCATTTCCCCCCCCCCCAAACAAATGACATGCCAAATGTGGCATGTCAGGAGGTCACCTTCCTTAAAGCGGAAGTTTTATTTTTGGGTGGAACTCTGCTTTAAGCATGCAATCGACAGACTGAATAAATTATACCCTTTACAATCATTGAAATGAGACTCTTGGGAGTCACCTCCAAAAGGTGGATGCCCCTTTACAATGATTATCAAGATATATTATACTCCGTTAGAGGAGTCAGTGTCTTTTAAGGGTGCTATGGAGAGAGGGCATATTCTGACCTTGGGCGCTTTGTCCACAGCAGGTGCTTCCACCTCTACTGCCAGAACCATAAGAGTATGGTCATCTAAGGTCAAATCAACCCTTGGGTTTACACCCCAGGAATTTTCAGTAAGTTTGCGTTTGAAGGGTCTAGGGCTCTCTGTGGAGTTTATTGCAGAAGTGGTGGTGGACTTGGATAGATTAATTTCTAGAAGCATGGTGCACTCAGTCAGGGCCAGGTGGATGCTCTGGTTGAAACATTGTTCCGTTGGCTCAGCCTCCATGCAGGGGCTATGTGCCATTCCTTTTTTGGGGGGAAACACTTTGGGAAGACTTGAGGATGCTATTTTCTGGGTGACTGAATCGAAAATCGGACCTTCTTACCCAAGATCTGATGCATTGCTTTTGTGCAGATAGAAAGACTCATGATCAACTCCTATTTTACAGGAAGAGAATATGCTCATTTTCATGGCGTGCAAGCCACATTTCTGTTGGAGAACATCCAAGTGTAAGGCAGCCAGCCACCCATCTAAAGCAGCAGGACATTTTTTCTGAAGATTTGCCCGCCAAGAGGTTGCCCGTGAGAGCAAGACTAACCCAGTTTGGCAGGATCAGGCTGGCAATATTCTTGACCCCTCTGTTTTGGGCAAGGGTCATCTTCAATTCAAAAGTCCTTCAAGAGTACCAGCGCTACCAGAGAAGCAGTCATCGCTACAATTACATAAACACACAATTACTGAAGTTACAGGCTGTATTTCCAGTTCCAAGGAAGATCAGGAGGGTATATTCTCCTCTTTTCCTCGTAGAAAAATCTTTAGGCAAGTGGAGCTCAATACTAGACTTTCAAAAATTTCAAACTCCTATCTGAAGCAAGAGTCTTTTGCATGGAGTCTCTGAAGACCATTTCTTCACTGATACAGAGGGGGGATTAAAATGGTCTCAGTAGACCTCAAGAATGCCTATTTCCGTATTCCAATTGCCTGATGATATGAAAAACAATTTTCTGCACTCTGAAATGTACACCCTTTCTTGTGAAATCAAAGAAAATACCTGTAGGAGGAGCTAAGGTCTCTCCTGCAGTATTATCCCGACCATAAATTCTGGATCCACCCTATTTTTCTTGACAGTCTGCATGCTCCCAAGACTTCAGCATTGCTTCAGTTCTTCGCACACTCTCTCCCCCACCCTCCCATCTAGACTGTTCTCATAGTTTCTTCACACAGGCAGCTCTCACCCTCCTCCCCACTCTTATCAAGTCCAAAGCCTGAAGCTGCTTTCTCCCTCCCATTCAGGCTAAACTCTCAAGGTGTCAGTGACACAGAAGCAGATTAACCTCTGCATTGCCAAACATTCCCAGGAGGGCTCTCTGCAGAGTGGAGCAAAGAAGCAGCTGAACATCATTTAGCCCTTCTTTTCTTGTACAGTAGAGTCTCCTGGAGCTGAAAATCCCACAGCTCATACAGTTATGTGCCTCTTTTTTTGTTAACAGTGTGATGTTATGGAAACAAAGCATGTTCCAGCTTGTGGCTCTGTGGGGAATATGCGGCCACAGCTGACAGCTGAAGGAAGAGTAAAGGAGGGGGTGGATCACTACAGATGTAACCACCCACTCAAATCTTGGAAAGAAATAGTGATGTGCTCAATCTTGCTTAGTCCAGAGATGTCCTCTTGAGGCAATGAGATCAAGTTCTACACAGAGTTTGGATGGATGGTGAATGTAGAAAACGGCAAGTTTATTCTATCGCAGAGCCTAATATATTTGGGAATGCTCTTCAAACACTATCCGGTACAGGGTTTGTCTTCCTGAGGACAAGATCCGTCACATTCGCTCGGAGTTCATCAAGATGATGTCTTCAGATTCAATAACTGTACGCTGTTCCATTAGCTTTTTGGGCACCCTCAAGGCCCCATACCGGCGGTACCATGGGCTCAATGGCAAACCTGGAGATTCCAGTATTGTCTCCTGAATCAGTGGAATCCAGTCATCCAGACACCTCATTACAGCTTTCCCCTCAGGAAATGCAGGCTCATTCCACCAGGCAGTCTCTGCATCTTGGGCAGCTCTGAATAAAGTTTCAGCAGATGTGGCATGTAAGCTAGTGAGCAGGAGCACTCCCAACACTTTAAAACATTACAAGTTGGCTGTAGCCTCAGGTCAAAGCAGAATCATAATGTGGAGAACAGCGGCGCTCATCTGAGTGCACTACATTAAAACAATTAATGATGAATTTATTAAGATAAAAAATTAATATAAGCATTAAATCACAGGGTAGGGGTTAAAAAGGCTAGTCACAAGGGGAGGATCGCTGTGTAGTCTTGATTCAGATAACCGGTGGTGTGGGGTGCTGCTGCTGTTGCGCTAACTGCAGGGGTCTCCAAGGCTCCGAGTCAAGCTGTCAATCGTCTCCCCGTCAGCTGTGAAGTCACTGGATGTGGGACACAAGGTCAGCAGGCACGTGTTTGGAGCCTGCATGCTCCTTTTTCAAGCTGTGATAGCATCATGATGGAATGAGGCAGTATTTAAATGGTGACATGGAGGATGGAGGAACTACCTTACCCAGTGTCCTATGCAAGCTGCTACGGTGGTCAGGAGGTAACATTTTTAGTGCAGCGAAAAAGGGATAGGGGGATGTGTGGTGTACATGGATACTAGGAATAAAAAATGGATTTAAGAATCAATATTCTATTTCAAAAGAGTAAGCAAGGTAAATGGAATGGTGGGAAAGAGATATTTGGTATATAGGGGACTGGAACTACTTGAATGGTGGATATGGGGCTGGCCTTCTAATGCTGGGTATTGGTAATACATGAGCCAAAAAGGGAATAAGTACAGCACAAATTGATTGGGGTCGTGTAGATTTAGAGGATGGCCATAAAAGCTCTATTGAAATTGGGAAAATTCTGTTATAGAGAATTTCGGATGCATACACATGTATACATATATGTGTACTCATGTGTATATAGAGAGAAAAAATAAATAAAAAACATACAAGAAAAAAATAAATAAAAGGACATATGTATGATTGTAAGTAAGTAGTGTGAAGATAATTGAAATTATGAAAACAATTACTAGATAGGCCAGTGAATTAGGCTCTAGATGACTTTATGCAGAGAAATGGATTATAAAACATCCAAATCCTCGTTGAGGTCTCCTGGCACCATACTTCCCAGAGTGTATATCCAAAAAGTTTCTCTTGCCCAAAGGCGCCAGAACCAGATTTCGGAAGGCTCTTGGAGATGGTTTCCAACACCCAAACTCGAAGGCCTGTGGATTGATGATGGTGAAATTCTAGAAAATGTCTAACACTACTACGTTTGTCAATGCTATATTCTACTGACCGTCTGTTTGCCAAATCTATTTCTGGCGGTTAGAATAGTTCTGCCTACATAAAGTAGGTTACAAGGACAGGAAAGACAATAGATGGCAAATTTGGTGGAGCAGTTCTAAAAAAACATCAAAGATGTAGGTCTTGCCCTTGGTCGTAAATTCTTGACCATGCTGGGCATGTTTACAGATAATTATATGAAGGTATAGGGTGAGTGGCGTTCCCTTTATTAATAAAAATGTGCTCCTTAAATAAACACAGAAGTGTGTTCTCCACCTACGTGTATTGATATGTGGATATGCTCACAACCACCTAAAGTGCAATAAATTATGTAAATATATGTATATCTCACAAAGTGAATACTCGATATATAACACAGTGACCGTGTATCAATTATTGTTGTATATACAATAAAAAAATACAACCCTCTAGACACTAATAGTGCAATAGTAATCAATACTCCCACTACCAGCAACAAGGGGATACTACCCAAAAAATATTCCCCACTGTCACCAGGGATAATACCCAAAATATGAGAGCCGTATACACCAAAAAAGAAAATCACAATTCCAAGTGATAAGTGTCCAAATCAACAGTGTGGAAAAAATGAAAAAAATAATTTATATAAAAATTAAAAACTGAAAAAGCTAAAAGGATAAAAATAAATATAAAAATATAGTCCAAAATGGCAGTGTTCATGCAAAAAAAGTGACTCTTGTGCTTCATCAAAATCCAGTGACTTGTGTGCTCCCCCTCAAGGGTCCCCACTCACCGACTCCTGGTAGGGGTAATAGGCATGTGTAAATATAAGTGGATGGCCTCTTATCTCGGATCAGAACATCCATACGGATCATCTATTCGGCACAACCCCCACCACCATATCCAGGGAACGTTTCACCAGCTTCTTTTGGTCAAGTCTTCTCCCCGCAGCCTTCCACAACCTCATCATGCAAGCTGACAAATAACTTTTTTTGGACAGGTAGAGGGGCCAACGCTAAAAAAAGATGGATCCATGGATGGGATGAGGGGGACAGATTGTGTGTCTCCCTACAGCCTACTGTAGCAGTTGCCTTAATTGCAGAAGTATTATTTCTGGTGAAGGCAGCTGGTGTGAATGATGCAGTGTGGGTAGTGGTTCCTACATCAGCAGGTGATGCAGGATCAATGGGGACCCTGGTGTCAGCAGCGTAATGGGAAGTTGATGAATTGGAGGTGGTGGATATGTCGTTTGTCTTAATTGTGGATGTTGTTGAGTCCGATGGGCTGATCTGATGCATTTTTATAAGTGATATTACCTTTTCCATTTTTATCTTCTTTCCTTCTTGTCCTCTGAGGTTTAGGGTCTAGTAGATGTGGAGATAGGTCCAAATTGTCTTTTCTGGGTAAAGCCGCGTTGTTGGTCCTGGATAGGACTTGTGCTTTGTGGTTTCTTCTAGAGCTGAGTGAGGGGGTGGGTAAGTGCCCGCTGTAGACAGGTCTACATGACGTGAGAGGTATGGGTCCAGTATCCACATTGGAAGAGGTGGTTATGTTCTTCCAGTTAAATATTCTTTGATGGTTGTAGTCATCTACATCTCTCCGCATTTTTTGCAATTTTATTTGGATCAGATTATCCTCCTCTCTGTCTTTCTTTTGAAAAAATGGAGCCATCTGAGGGGTAACTGTTTTGTAAGCTGGGTCAGGGTCTGAATCAGAGTCTTGGCCTTTGTCAGTAAAGTGTGATATTTGATCTCTCTTTGTTGGATAATGAGGTTTATCCATTTTTGGGAACAAAATTCAGAAAGGTGTTGCCATTCTTTCTGTAATTGGGGTGTGAGGAAGGCACGCCTGTGTTTAATTTCTAAGGCCTAATTTTGGTTTGAAAATATTTATGTAAGAAAAATGTACTCCACCATTGGTGGTTGATATTTATTACAGCATCTTAAATTTTTGGGAATGTGGCACAAATTTTGCTGAAAATAGCATTTGCTGTGGTACATGAGGGTGGAAAAAAAAACTGTCAGGAAACAACATGTATAGGTTATCCAAAATCTCATGACTAGATCAGAAAAAAAAAAACATTTTAAATATGATATATGCAGCATGAACTGTGGAGGTAAAGTGGCCTCCTGTTCAAGCTGAATAGGTTATGGGCTAAGTGGCATGGATATGAAACATGTGGGCTAGACCTACATCTTCAATGATTTTTAGAACTGCTCATCCGGAATTTGCCATCTATTGTCTTTCCTGCCCCTGTAACCTACTTTATGTAGGCAGAACTATTACAACCGCCAGAAAGACTTTTGGCAAATACAGACGGTCAGTAGAAGATGGCGCTGACAAACGTAGTGTTGTCAGACATTTTCTAGAATTTCACCATCAACAATCCACAGGCCTTCGAGTTTGGGTGTTGGAAACCATCTCCATGAAATCCGAACGGTTCCAGCGCCTTTGTGCGAGAGAAACTTTTTGGATATACACTCTGGGAAGTATGGTGCCAGGAGGCCCCAACGAGGATTTGGAGGTTCACTCCGTCATTTAATCAATTTCTCTGCATAAAGCCATCTAGAGCCTAATCCACTGGCCTATCTAATAATAATTTTCAGAATTTCAATTATCTTCACACTTATTCACACTACTTACATTTACATTCATACATATGTTTTTTATTTTATTTTTATTTTTCATATATGTATACGTCCAAAATTCTCTATATAGAATTTTCCCACTTTCAATAGAGCCTTTATGGCCACCCTCTGAATCTGCATGACCCTAATCAATTTGTGCTGTACTTATTCCCTTTTTGGCTCATGTATTACCAATTCCCAGCATCAGAAGGCAGCCCCATATCCACCATTCAAGTAGTTCCAGTCCCCTATCTACCAAATATCTCTTTCCCACCATTCCATTTAACCTTGCTTACTCTTTTGAAATAGAATATTCATTCTTAAATCCATTTTTTATTCCTAGTATCCATGTACACCACACATCCCCCTATCCCTTTTTCGCTGCACTAAAAATGTTACCTCCTGACCACCGTAGCAGCTTGCATAGGACATTGGGTAATGTAGTTCCTCCTCCCTCCATGTCACAATTTAAATATCATTCCATCATGATGCTATCACAGCCTGAAAAAGGAGCATGCATGCTCCAAACGCGCGCCTGCAGGCCTTGTGTCCCACATCCAGTAACGTCACAGCCGACGGGGAGACTACTGCCAGCTTGACTCGGAGCATTGGAAACCCCTGCAATTAGCGAGACAGCAGCAGCACCCCACACCGCCGGCTATCTGGATCCGGACTACATAGCGAGCCTCCTTGTGACTAGCCTTTTTATTCCTTACCATGTGAGTTAATTCTTATTTTCATTTTTTTATCATAATAAAAATTCACCATTAATCGTTTTAATATACTGCACTCAGATGAGCGCCACTGTTCTCCATATTATATATCTACAGAGCCGCTTCCTCTTCCACAGCTGGCTTTACCTCTAGAGCGCTATATACATCTTTAACCCATCAAACTTGTTCCTAAGCCATTAAAGCCTGAACTGAACTTTTCCAGGGTCCAAGCCACCCCTAACCACTGGATTTTATTATCATAACCACCTTTACCTATAGTTTTGTTTCCCACCCATCTGTCTCTCTCCAAGCGCCACTGTACTCCCCCCCCCCCCCCCCCAAAGCAGAATCATGAGTGCTTCAGTTCTCTCTTTTTTATCATGAAATTTTTGTAAGCAGCAACTGTTGTCTCTTTCTTTCCCTCCCTAGGATTAGGCTGGTTATATCCTGTGGCATGCTGGCATGATGCAGAGCCAGAAAAATGGTAAATTATTAGTAACACTAAATTTTCCTGGTCCGTTGTGACTTGCAGAATACCTGCACTGGCAGCCCGCTGCCTTTTATTTTTTATGGTTTTATTGGTAGCACTTCACAAAAAAAGCTAATTATTAACATATTAACACAAGAATTATAGGCCCATAGTTTAGCAAAGTACACACAACCAACCCAAAAATGGATGGAATAACAGTTCATAAGTTCACTTTACAGTGTTAATGTGTACAAACCGTAGAATTTGCAAAAGCGAACCTCAACTTAGTGGCGTTCACAACCAACCTATGTAACTATGTAACAAACTTGTCTGATTTACAAAATGTATTTAGAAAAATATAGTGGTACATGAGAATATTGCACATCAAAAATACAGTAGACAATACATGTAATCAAAAGGTTATTGAAATATATTCTATTAGCAAAAAAGAAAATAAAAAAAGAACTTGTAAGAATAACAACAATTGATATAATGTTGTAAAGACTGATATAAATGAAAAAGGTATACTTCTAACCATATACAAATAGTATATTATAATTGTATTGTATGAATATCTTCTATTCTCTGATACACGAAATTATCTATGGGTTGAAAGAGAATTTCAGCGTGTTTAAACCAGGGATCCCGTTTTTTTTCGTCATAGAATTGTGTAGTATCATATAACGTAGGGATTTTTTTTTTTTTTCCCATAAGACTGATTGTATTCACTGTCGCCTTCAATTGGGTGATAGGGAATAAAGTGGATTTCCAGTGAAGAGCAATTAGCCAGTAAATGGCTACACTTATCGTGTGGATAAGTCTCATATGTGGCACAGTGATGCTTGGGATGGATGGGAATAATAAACAGTTAAAGAAAGCTTAATACGAGTGCCAGAAACAGTTTACATTTTTAAAAAGACGTGAAATTTTATCACAGTCCCTGAAAATATGAGAGAAGGATCCCGGGGATAGACATCCTCTGAAACACATTGATGGAACAGATGGGAAAAAAGCATGCGATTTGGTGGGTGTAAAATACCATCTTGCGAAGAGTTTAGTAGCATTTTCTCGTATTGTGAGTGATCTAGTACACTTATGAAGCTTTATAATACAATCCCTCCATTCTTCAGTAGAGAGGGATGAATTGCATTCAGATTCCCATTTTTGCATGTAAAACATTCACATATATATATATATATATATATATATATATATATATATATATATATATATATATATATAGTATATTTAGTTCACTAAAGTATATTTCTGAAATAAGACCTCTTCCCCTTGGATTTTTTAAACATATATTTTCGTACAATGTAGAAGGATATATAGCAGTTGTTTGATAATGAGTAAAGCAAAAATTCCTAACATAGGAAGAGCAAATTCTATAACTTGAAGTGGTCAAGTGTAATTAACTTGAACACAGTTTGAGGTAAAAAAAAAAAAAAATCAAAGTGTCACCTAGTGTCAATAAGATCATAAAAGTAGAGAACGTGAGAAAGAAAGAAGGAGAAAGGAAAGGATAGCAAGGGGGCGAGTTCTAGGAAGTAGGAGGAGTAAAGTGGGGAACCCAGGGGCTTGGTAGACTATAGCAGGAAGTTGATGGCTCTGCGCCAGACCACAGAGGCCTTTTATGTCAGATTTGACACGTGGTGTGCAAGCGTGAGGTAGAGCCAGGAAAGGAATTATGGTATTTTGCGAGTGGAATTTGAGGGCTGGCGAGGATGGGCTACATGATTGGGGGGTGGGGGGTGTGGGCGAGCACCATTGGCAGGCAGGTTTGTATGGGAGCCTTTGGAAATTGGAAGAGAGGAAAGCAGGCGGCCTGAAGATCAGAACGCCAAGGAACGTCACAGCTTTCATATCAATTGCCATGTGTTCCCTGCACTCGCTGTCACATATAGTCCCCCTCCTCCTTGTCAGGGGACTTTGATGGACAGATCACCCATCCAATCCCCGGACCTGTGACATATCAAAGTTCCCCCGGCCAGGAGGCGGGGCTGTATGTGACGGCAAGCGGCGGAAACATTCAGCAATTGAAATGTAAACTCTGATGTTCCTCGGCGCTCTGATGATTTGGCCAGCAATTGCCCTCCTCTCTTTCCCTGCACAGGTAGGCTGCATTGTAAGGCACAGGCTGCATTTGTGGACATGGGCAGGCTGCACTGATGTGCACGGGTAAAGTGGGGCAGCTGGTGGCAAATTACCCTTGATTGAGGCCTGGATATCTCTCTCTCTCTCTATATATATATATATATATATATATATATATATATATATATATATATATATATATAGATATATATATATATATCTATATATATATATATATATATATATATATATATATATACACACACACACATACATATATCTATATATACATATACACATAGTATCTCACAAAAGTGAGTACACCCCTCACATTTTTGTAAATATTTTATTATATATTTTTATGTGACAACGCTGAAGAAATAACACTTTGCTACAATGTAAAGTAGTGAGTGTACAGCTTGTATAACAGTGTAAATTTGCTGTCCCCTCAAAATAACTCAACACCCAGCCATTAATGTCTAAACTGCTGGCAAAAGTGAGTACACCCCATGTCCACATTGTGCCCAATAAGCTATTTTCCCTCCCTGGTGTCATGTGACTCGTTAGTGTTATAAAGGTCAAATTTGATGTTATCACTCGCACTCTCTCATACTGGTGACTGGAAGTTCAATACGACACCTCATGTTAAAGGGTAAGTTCACCTTTACAGAAAAATCTGTAAGGTGAACTTACACAGGAGCCCAGGGCTTAGAAATCCTGTCTGCTAGAATGTCCAAAACAAAAATGTCTCAGGAGGGACGTTTGAAGCATTCTAATTAGTCAGCGCCG
The DNA here is from genome assembly GCF_042186555.1 of Aquarana catesbeiana. Classification (NCBI taxonomy): domain Eukaryota; kingdom Metazoa; phylum Chordata; class Amphibia; order Anura; family Ranidae; genus Aquarana; species Aquarana catesbeiana. The sequence continues at coordinate 535,090,174 of NC_133324.1, read as the reverse complement.
TCACATCAGCAGCCAAATAGCCGTCCTGTTAGCTATGGAGAAGACTCGAGGAAGCAGACAGGATTTCTAAGCCCCGGGCTCCTGCCGCGAATATACCGGGGCTTAGAACACAGAGATATCGGCGGTCCAGGTCAGCAGGACCAGACCGAAAAAAAAGAATTGTTGCTCTACATAAAGATGGCCTAGGCTATAAAAAGATTGCCAAGTGTCCTTTCTTCAGAGTTGTCACATGAAAAGATATAATAAAATATTTACAAAAATGTGGAAGGGTGTACTCACTTTTGGGAGATACATTATCTATACAGTCAGGTCCGTAAATATTGGGACATTGACACAATTCTAATATTTTTGACTCTATACACCACAATGGATTTGAAATGAAACAAACAAGATGTGCTTTAACTGCAGACTTTGAGCTTTCATTTGAGGGTATTTACACCCAAATCAGGTGAACGCTGTAGGAATTACAACAGTTTGTATATGTGCCCCCACTTTTTAAGGGACCAAAAGTAATGGGACAGTTGGCTGTTCAGCTGTTCCATGGCCAGGTGTGTGTTATTCCCTCATTATCCTATTTACAAGGAGCAGATAAAAGGTCCAGAGTTCATTTCAAGTGTGCTATTTGCATTTGGAATCTGTTGCTGTCAACTCTCAATACAAGATCCAAAGAGCTGTCACTATCAGTGAAGCAAGCCATCATTAGGCTGAAAAAAAAACAAAACAAACCCATCAGAGAGATGGCAAAAACATTAGGTGTGGCCAAATTAACTGTTTGGAACATCCTTAAAAAGAAAGAACGCACCGGTGAGCTCAGCAACACCAAAAGACCTGGAAGACCACGGAAAACAACTGTGGTGGATGACCGAATAATTCTTTCCCTGGTGAAGAAAACACCCTTCACAATAGTTGGCCAGATCAAGAACACTCTCCAGGAGGTAGGTGTATGTGCGTCAAAGACAACAATCAAGAGAATACTTCACCAGAGTGAATACAGAGGGTTCACCACAAGATGTAAACCATGGTGAGCCTCAAAAACAGGAAGGCCAGATTAGAGTTTGCCAAACATCTACAAAAGCCTTCACAGTTGTGGAACAATATCCTATGTGCAGATGAGACCAAAATCAACTTGTACCAGGGTGATGGGAAGAGAAGAGTATGGGGAAGGAAAGGAACTGCTCAT